>NC_084472.1:91980426-96780426 GCF_027409185.1 Cynocephalus volans
ACTTCTAAGTATCTTCCCTGGTACTTGCTTGCTAATGGAAAAAGAGGCAAGTATAAAAATATTTGCTCCAGGACAGTCTAAAATATACATAGATAGATGTAAATTTTGTACATTTTCATCAATTATTGCATGGTGAGATAATATCCTAAACCATACAAAGAACTGCCATGTGGCAGTTGAATAAAAAGATCTGAGCATATAAATATGGAAACATCTTTAAGACCTATTGCTCTGAGAAATTGATTTTGCAGAATTATTTACATATGTTTTCATTTATATTAAAACAAAAGTATATATTCTATATGTTCTAACTTTTTATTCATTTATGTATGTTCTATGCAAATGCGTAGAAAATGTTCTAAAGATTACAAAGCATATTGCTTTTATTCCCTGTGGAGAATGAAATGAGATTAAGCGGCAGCAGTGGAGAGGGGCCGGTTAGCTCAGCTGGTTAGAGCGTGGTTCTAATAAGCGGCAGCAGTGGGGATTTGCACTTTTATCCAGTATAATTCTGTATCATCTGCATTTGTTATATGTAAATATACTCCTAGTTCTATGTTATCCGCAGATGAGAAGAGTATAAAAAGCTTGAGTAACTCCAGTAAAGAACTAAATGGGAACATGCCTAATATTTTACATCTTTTAAGTAGCTAACATTTAACTGAGTCTTCAAAGTTTTACCTCCTTAGAAAGGTATTCCCTTCTCCCCACCGCCCTGCTCCCGAGCAAGGAATTATATCTCTACAACTATTTGGATAAATGCTAAATATTGTAGTAGTATTTCCATGTTTTCAATACAAGTTGAAAAAATTAGAATTTTTATTAGGTAAAACATTTCTCATGAGTGTTCCCTTTGTATGACTTTTCCCTAGAAAGTAAGTGATGACCATAGCTAATTAATTACAACATGATGGTTAGCTAGTTGGAGTTTTCTTTCAAAGACATGTAAGTATCTCAGGGTGACAAAGTCTTGTCTGCATATGCAAGATGGATTAGGTAATTACCCAATAAATCAGGGTGAAAAACCTATCACAGAGCAAAGATAGGGGTGAGGGCTGTTTCTGTTTCTAAGATTGATGGCTTAAATTAGTTAAACTTACTACCTTCTTAATTTTTCAAGCACAGGGATGACCAAACAAACACTTTTCCTAATGAATCAGTGTCTTACACATACAAGGCCCTCAGTGAACATTTGTTGAAAAAAATTGAATTTGAAAGTCGAGATGTTTTCAAAACACTATGCATTCATCTAAAACTCTATCATTTTGCACCTCTATAATTTTTTTGGTTTTAGATTCATGATCTGTTGTTTTATTTCCTCCATAAAAGCTAAAAAATATGATTTTAATGAACTATTGAATGTGTTAATTTTTTGAGCCAGAAGATAGCAGAGATTGAGACCTTTTGAAGAAACTCTTAGCTAATTTGGTTCAAACTTGAGCAACAAATGGACAACTTAAAAGAAATGCACCCAGACATCTTCCACAAGTGCACCCTCAAAGAAATTTCAATTTGAGGGTCCCCAGGTGGCTTATGCACTGTTCTCATTTTTCTCTATATCAGTTTTATACAGCCTATCATATGAATCTGAGATCTAATGTGGACATGCATTTTCTTCAGTCTTTTCCAGGGTGCGCTACTACACGGTCTTTACCTTAAAGCAAAGAGAAAACCCAAAACAACCTACAAATTGGTATTAATAAAGTGGCTTAACAATTTCGCTGGATAAAAAATTCAGTGTACTAAAGTCAATTTTATTTTTATATATTAGCAAATAACGCTTAGATATTGCATATAAAATATACTATTTGCAATGGTAGCAAAAATATGTGGCATAGGAATAAATCCAAAAGCAATGTGCAAATCTCTTATGAAGAATATTATAAAACATTAGCTGAAAGATATCAGAGGAGATGTAAATAAATGGAAAGGTATACCATATACATTGACAGAGCGAATTCAGTATCATAAATTTGTCATTCTTTCCCCCAATTGATCCAGATATTCTTGATATTTCTGAAAACTTCGAAAATAGTTTTTTCACGATACTAGATAAGCAGATTAAAAAAAAAAATACATGGAAAAGGAAAGGGCCATCAATGATCAGCCACATACTGAAGAAGAAGATTTGTTCAGGAAGATTTACCCTACCAAATATAATGCTTATTAAAAATCTATAGTGATTAGTATAACAGATATTAATACAGGAAAAGTCAAATAGATCAATAAAGAATCCAGAAACAGAGCATTATGTATGTGGAAATATGGAAGAAGGGCAGTAGTAAAATTATAGATCGGTGGGTTGGTTTTGAAAGAGCTAAAACTTAGTGCCAGATTGATAAAAATATCCTATGACAAAAAACGTTAAAACTTTTTAAAGACAATATAGGATAATATATTTATTACTTAGAGGTAGCAACGTAATTGTCAAATAAAAACAAAATACTCTAGCCATATAAGGAAATATGGCTAAATTTTATCACATTAAAATTAAGAATTTCAATTCATCATAAAAGAATAGGAGAGTGAGAAAGCAAGCAAACAAATATCAGCAGCACTTACAACTGGTAAAAGTTAGTGTTCAGAACATATAAAGTTGAATGTATAAAAAAGTTAACAAAGCTCAATAGAAAAAAGTGCAAAACTGAACAGGCTGCTTACAAAAGCAGAATAATAAATGGCTAACAAATCTATGAAAATAATGTCAAATCTCATTAGAAATTAGGGGAATGAAGGTAAAATCACAATTAATTGCCATTTGACTTCAACTGGAAAAAATTTGAAAATCTAATAGTACAAATGTTCAGAAGATTGGGATTCTTGTTGATCAGTGGTTCTTTGGGGATCAATTTGGCTTTATCTAGTAAAGGCAAACATGCATATTACCATAAACACAGCTGTTCTGCTCCTTGGTATATAATCTGAAGAAACTCTTGCCTGTATGTTCAATAATGTTCGTAGCTGCATTTTCACAAAAGTACAACGGGGGAAAAACTCAATGTCTTCTAAGATCAGAATGAACAAATGAAAGTCACACATTTAAACATGCACGCATCTCGAAAACATAATACTAGGCAATAAAAGCAAACTATATGCACAGAAATCTACATATATATGTAGTATGACTTATTTTTATATGTCAAAACCAGGCAAAACTAATTGTTTAGGAATATTGCTTTTTTATGACTATTAATAAACTCAACATAATAGAATATCAAAGGTGTTGATAATGACCAAAGATTGCTAAATAGGTATTTGTCTTAATATCATTTATATATATATATATAGGTATATATTTTAAAATAACAATATGAAACAATGTGATAAAAAATTAATCCTCTTTGGGTAAGTTACAAAGAAAGAGTGGGAGAGTTTCTCTTTTCTGTATCAAAAAGTGCCATCACATCTATGTTTAAGATGTTGACTTGTGAAATTTTGGTTAAATTATTTAAAAATTATTTTCAACCAGGTTTCATGCTCCTTGATTGCTTGTTGTTAAAAAATAAATTCTATTTTCCGTTATGTCTTATTTCAATTTCTATAAACCAGTTTAGTCCAGAAAGCACTGAGTTACTCTGGCATTTATATTTGGTTTTCCTTCTTAAAAAAAAAAATAATAAAAAGCCAAAATGCAATATTGAGTCATTGGGACAGTGTGGAATGGGTGGTGAGGGAATGGCTGAACCTCCCTGGGTGTGAGAAGGATCTAGGGTGTCCTTGGTGAAAATAATGGTTCTTCTCAGAGGAAGCTCCTCGCAACAGTGAGAAAGACCAGCTGGGGCTGGCCCAGGGAGCAGAATGGCAAGCAGATGGCCAACCAGACGGACACTGTTCAATACAAACCAGGCTGTTGACTCGGGGTACAACTCTGGACAGGCCATTTGACTGCCCTGTGTTTCAATTAATCCAGCCCAAGGAGGGAGGAAAAAAGAGCATCTCACTGAAGAACAGATATTCTGTCTATATTGAGATTTCTGGGGGTAAATCCTTGTTAATGATGAAAATTAATGGTTAGGTGAAGACTGCACTCCAAAGCCTGGGTCACTAAGCAAATTTATTTCTAAATCATTATTTTCTCACTGAGACACCTCTGACTGGAAATCTTCGACTTGGCAGAATAGCAAGTCACACATTGAGCTATAAGTGATATTTGCTAATCATATCTTTACTGTTTTGTAAAGAATTTCACAGCAGAGAAAGCTAATATCACTGAATTGGAGGAAGTATGCTAGGGGAAACACATATGTGGTGAATTTTCTAATTTCGACAGCTCTTTTAAAAGCAGGCAGAAGCCATTATTGCTGAGACAGCTTCAAGGAGCTGTTTTACCATTTAAAGACAGCATGTAAGCATCAAAAAGCAGTTGAGCAAAGGCTTGGGAGAACCAAAAAATTATGAGAGTGAAAAGAAAAAATAGGAAAAAATTCTCTTCTATCGTATTTGAGAAGCTTGGAATGAAATACTTTCTCTTGGATAATGAGAGAAAGCAGTTTGATGCAGACAGCCATGGTACTAAGTGCTCATTACCTTTAACTGTGCAATTTAAAAACTTAAGTGTATCAGTGGAAAAAAGATTTAAATGGCAAGCTTCATCTCTATTTTCTCCTAAAAGAAAACAATCCCTATAGATTACCACATTTCCTTGAAGTCAGCACGAGGATGAATGGCAAATTTGTAGTTTGAGAAACTGAAATATGAACAAAACAGCAGTTGGGCTTTCTTTCACTGTTTATTGGTGCTTTGGGAATTCTCTGCAGCTTTGTCTCTCGTGGTTGCTTAATAAATAAAAGTACAGTACATAGTCTACATGTTTGGGATGTGATTCACATAATGGTATTAATTCACCTAAGGACCCCAGCCTGGCTTAGTCCAGAGAGCACATCTAAGCATCTGGAACCACACCGGCAAATTCCCAAAGGTCAAGGGCTTTAGCTATTTCACCAATAATTTACATAGACCGGCATAAATTATGCAGCCATTTGTATTCCTCTGCACCTGATTGAGTAAAATGAATTTGCAGTCTTGAAAGCATTCATCCTTGATATCTCCTTCACGCTGATTTTTGTTCTTTTCACACAACTGTAGAATCTGTGATGCACTGAACACTGTTCACTCAGGGTACCCATCCATCCTTATCCGCTTGCTGACTACCACTCTGCCTGCTCCATATCATCCACCCCGACCCACCATGAGCAGGTGGCAATGTTGCCACGACAGCAGGCTCTGGGGTCAGGCTGCCTGGGTTAAAAGTTCCACTCTCCCATTTGCTCGTGTGTAATGCCAGGCCAACGACTTCAGTTCTCTGTGCTTTAGTTGCTCACTTCTGAAATTTCTAAGGATAATAATACATTCTCATTAGGTTACTGTGAACCTAATGGGAAATGAGCTTAGTACACTGTTTGGCATGCAGTAAGTACCCAGTAAGTGTTAGGTATAATCATCAACATCACACACCATCATTGTTATCCTGTTCCACCCCAGATGAGGTCACTTTCTTCTGTCAGCTCTGACTCCCCCAGTTGTGGTGAGTGTTAGCTCTAAGTGACATAGGGAACTGGCACTAGGAGGCCACAATGTTTCCCAGAGAAGGGAGTTAATCCACAGAGAAGTTTTGAAATGTGGAAACTCTTAAGATGGCATTCATAATATTGCAACCGTGGTAATGTCATGTGAATGGCAGGTGATATTTCACTGATACTGGAGTGGGAGAAAAGCAAAGGGTGGAAATTAAAGACAGATGACTCAAAAGTGTGCATTACCACAAAGGGCAACTTCAGGCAGAAGTCCCATTGGTGCTTTAGGAGCCTGAGGGTTCTGTTAACAGAGGCAGGTGGCAGCATATCACAGGGTAAAAGGACTTCTGAACTTGACCGGAAGGCAGTCAATATATATAATATGAAGAAAGACAATCAGGCTCTTAGGCTATTTTAGATCATTAAGGAAATGTGACTCAATTAAAGCATACTGCAAGTAAAATTTATACAAATGCTAAGGATGTCAGTCCATTTGTGGGCATCAGCTAATGAAATGGCTGAGTCAGGACAACTGGATTTTTGGATGATGTTCTGAAGAAGATGGCTTGTTTGATTCCTGGAAATCTAATATATGAATAGGAGAGATTGTCAGGCCTAAGATACGTATGTTATTCTGTATTTAACTTAAAAAATTTGGGGTTGCATTTTACATACTAATGAAAATTTTAAATAAAAAAATAAATGTTGAGCAATGTGCAATAAGAGTTTTATATTCAACCTTGATGTTTATCATTGTCATCCTGCTCTGGCAAGGGCACATATCTGTGTGTAAGTCACAGTCCTAAAGCAGGAGGGAAACCACATGAGAAGCAAGCCTTTCCTTCCACTTTGGTGAAGTTAGAAGTTGTTTACATAATATGATTCAAGAGAAAACCTAGATCCTAATATTTTACCTGCGCATCCACCCCCGTGCATCCAGATAGAAAGTTATTTGACAAAATTAGAACTTGTCTTTCTAGACATTTAGGTGGCTTCTTTAAAAATGCAATTCACTAGGTGGGCAATGGAAATTGGCCAAAATATTCAGGAACCTATATTATACTGAGTATTGATTTATGAGAGCACTTTCCTTCTGACAGGTGGGGCTGGAGAAGCATTGAGAATGAAAGGCCAACCCCACAGGGGAAAGATAAAGAGCAATGGTGTTTTTGAACATGGGCATTGAATTAAGCAAGACATATGGTTAATTTCCGACTTTGACACTTTCTATCTGGGTAAACGGCCTTGTGTAAGTTAATGGAACAAGCTAAGTCACGTATTTTTCCATCTGAAAAATGGGGATTTTAGTTTTTGTTGTGAATATTATGAAATAAATATTAGCAATTATTATTATTAAATAATAAATAAGACTTCATAACAAGGCTTATGAGTATAGACTTAATAGGCTCACAGTATATAGAGTATAGACATAAATAAATTGATAATGTGAGAATAGAGGAAAGGGCATATAAATTCAAATTTCACAGTAGTTCAATAATATCTACTATCACCAGAAGAATAAGTTCCTGTCTAGAGGCGTAGTCTTCTAGACCCTCTTTATGCTGCTTAGTGGCCTTGAGTGGCTGGATGTTGGCCTCGACTAACCTGTGCTCAGCTGGCTAGGGCTTTGCTGCAGTCTCGCAGGACTCAGAGGCTATGCATGCTGGCACTAGCACCTGATTAATTTTTTTTTTCTCCTAGAAGTTGTTTCTGAATTGCTAATTGGGTGTGAGACAATTAAAAATCAATTGGATTTCTGTTCTAGGCTAGTTATATGTGGTTGATTTTTTTTTTTTTTTCATGTGTTTGTTCCCGGTAAGTCCATAAATAAGCACATTTTGAAGCTATTTTATTATAGATAACAAAGCAAAGAAAAAAATTACAGAAGGAGATTAAAGATTTACTGCAGGTTTCTAATTCTCTTCTTGCCTTTTTGCGGTTCTCCTCCTTTTCTTTCTCTCTGGTTTTATTTTATTTTTCGTTCTTTTTTAGTGGATAAATCACTTATTTTTAAACATCTTGAGCACTTTAAATGAACAAACACACAAAGGTTCTTCAAAAAATTCATGGAAAGATTCGTATTATCTTTTAATTCTATTTTTCCATGAACTTTTTTTTTTTTTTTTTTTTTGTCGTTTTTTCGTGACCGGCACTCAGCCAGTGAGTGCACCGGTCAGTCCTATATAGGATCCGAATCCGCCGCGGGAGCGTCGCTGCGCTCCCAGCGCCGCACTCTACCAAGTGAGCCACGGGCTCGGCCCTTTCCATGAACTTTTTGAGATACCCTTGTATTCCCTGAGTCACAACACTTAGACAGTCAAGTGTCCATTTTATATTTCACACTAGCCATAGCTTTGGATTTAATTATAGTGAACAATTTTATCCCATTGAATTAAATATCACCATTGCACTGAAAGGTCTGATATTGAGTTGCTGTAATTTTAACCTTCTAAGAGAAATGGTTGGTGTGGAGTTTCTATCTGGCAAATACATGCTTTGATTTTAAGAAACCCTCTTTGAAAAGTGTCTGATTACTTTCAGGGGTTAGGTCTGTCCTTTTGTCCTGGTAAAGCTCACTTTTCCATTCTTGCTGCCAAAATTTTTTTGCCATTGTGGGATTTTACACACTGTTGCTTGGAAGTCAAATTAAAGGTCTTAGGCAATTTCAGCTTAATGTCATGTAACAGATAGAATGGAGGTTTATTTAGACTGCATTCTACCAGTGAGCAAGTTAGGTCAGGTCTACACAACCATGAGTGAATACGGATAAAACCAAAACATTTGAGCTTTTCACTTTATCACTTTCTAAGACAGATTGGGAAAAAAAAAAAAAAAAAAAGGCAAAATCTATCTTCCTCTGGCTAGAGAAAAAGTTATTCTACTTTTTTTTTTTTTTTTTTTTTTTAGGAAATACAATGGATGTTTAATTAATTTGTGAATCTAAAACTGAAACCACATTATTTCTTCATTTTCTTTTTTTTTTTTTTTGATATATGCTAAGTGAAAGCAACTCTTTTACAGGGTCAGTCTTTTTTTTATTTTTAATACTTCTTGTTCCCTTAACATCCCTTCTGAGCATGTCTTTTTACAGTTCTCTCTCTACTTTCCTCCTGCCCTTTCCCTACCCCCTAAAGCCCTCTGTAGCTGCTCATGAACAGAATTGCTGAAGCTTGACTGCTGAATTCTGAAAAGCTAAAGAAGCAGTAAGTGACTGGAACAGAGAAGAACAAATCAGAGATTCCTACTGATGAACGGAGGGTGGGCAAAGGAAGGTTTCAGAAAACATAGTAACATGTGCATGGAAGACAGTCCTCTTCACACAACTTCCAGACTCAGAGAATGCAACCTGTTTGCCACGGTACCTGTTCAGTCAGGAATTTCCTGATCTCACTTTCCACCCCTGATCCATTCTGCTCCAAACCTGGAAGGGTAGAAGTAGCAGCTATGGAAAAAGAAAGAGAAAGGGAGGAGAGAATCTGATCATTTCCCTTTCTTCAGCTATATGACAGAGGACAATTATCTTTGAGTGATCAAAGTGTTCATTATTTAATGGAACTAACCTTTCTATGAGGGCACTTCAAAAAGTTCACAGAAAGATTCATATTACTTTTTAATTCTATATTTCCACCAACTTTTTGAAGTACCCTCATTTTCTTTTAAACTAAGGTATATTTTGTGTCTTAAAAGTCACCATAGGACTTTGTATTAACTAAAATATCTCCAAAAATAATGGGTCTGACTTTTTTCTTTTTAATCCAAGAGGGTAAAATAGGCCCCTGGAAAATGTAACAAAAGGGATGAAAGTTCAAGTAAGGTTGCATTGTGGTAAATATCCCATAAATTAGGTTTGTTCACTGTACTGTTTATAGAATACATCATGTAATCTGGCCACATCCACCCAGAATCCTAAAAATCTAGACTTTCCATGAAATACTAGAAAAAGTAGAGAAAATCCAAACTATCTGGAATAGTTCATAATCAGGGATAAAAATTTGATCAGATATAATACCTTGGTCAACAATTGGCAGCTGACGAGGATGGCTTGCTAAAGAAAAAAGAGTAACATTATGAATGACACCTTCACTAGATTTTGATGTACCTCAAATGGTGTCAAGTTCCACCTTTTGTCATAAACATTTCTAAATCCTAATAGAGCTATCAAAGGACTTTGTGGCATCTGGCTGCTGCCCCTTGAAGATGACACAACTTCTCGATGTTTTATTTACCTGAAAAATCATGATCACTTGATACACAAGGTCATAGGTCATATTACAGTTCATGAGCTTTTTTTTTTTTTAAAAAAAACCCTTTTTATAAATGTCAACTTTACAAAGAGAAGAATGCACATATCTTATTTGTATCATTTGATGAGATATGATAAATGCAACAACCTATGTACCAACTATCCCAAACAAGATATAGGATATTTTTATTATGCCTGAAAGATTTCTTTTAGCTGCTTTCAGTTAATCTGCGTCTCCACAGAAAACCAGTATTCTGATTTCTGTAATAATAAAATAGTTTAGCCTAGTCCAGAACTTCATGTAAATTGAGTCACGTAACATATATTCTTTTCTTTCCAGGTTCTTTCACTTGGTACAATGCTTGTCAGATTCAACTATGTTGTTGACAGTATCAGTAGTTAATTCATTTTTATTGCTGAGTGTCATTCCATTGTATGAATCTACTACACCTTGTTTACTTTTTCTTCTGTTAATTGACATTTAGGTTGTTTTCAGTTTGTAACTACTATTAATAAAGCTAATCTAAATATTTTTGTACAAGGCTTTTTGTGAGTAATTTTTAAAATATAAATCTTGTACTTCTTTTGTTAAATGTATTTCTATGCATGTTATTCATTTTATTCTTTTTGATGCTATTACAAATGGAAATTTCCCCCAGATTTATCAAAGTATAATTGGTATAAAAATTATATATATTTAAGGGATATCTTGTATTCCTTTAATATGTACACATTATGAAATGATTACCACAATGAAGCTAATCAACATATCACCACATATGGTGGCAACACCAAGTCTAACAGGTGTGAATTGATATTTCATTGTGATGAAATAATTTACATTTTAAAATTTATTTCCCTGATAATTAGTGATGTTGAGCATATTTTTAAATACTTGTTGGCCATTTGTATGTCTCCATTTGAGAAATGCCTATTCAGGTCCTTTGTCCATTTTCTAATCAGGTATTTGTTTTTTTGTTATTTTATTTAAATGAACCCCTTATGTATTATAAGAGATGAGACCCCTTATCATACATACAGTTTGCCAATATTTTCTACCATTCTTGAGGTTCTCTTCACTCTGTTGATTATTTCCCTTGCTGTGCAGAGGTTTTTAGTTGATGCAATCCCATTTGTCTATTTTTGCTTTTGTTGAGTGTGTTTTTGGTGTCATATCCAAAAAATTATAGCCCAAGCCAATGTCAAGTAATTTTTTCTCTATGTTTTCTTTTAATATTTTTACAGTTTCAGGTCTTCCATTTCAGACTATAATCTATTTTGAATTGATTTTTGTATACGTTGTGAGATAAGGGTCCAATTTCATTCTTCCACATGTGGATATTCAGTTTTCCCAATATCACTAATTGAAGAAACTGTCCTTGACTTGTTGTGTGTTACTGATATCTTTGTTGAAAATCAATTGACTGTAAATATGTGGATTTATTTCTGGGCTGTCTATTATGTCCTATTGGTCTACATGTCTGTTTTTATGCCAGTATCATGCTGTTTTGATTACGATACCTTTGCAGTATATTTTGAAATCAGGTATTGTGATACCTCCAGCTTTGTTCTTCTTACTCAAGTTTTCTTTGGCTTTTTGGGATCTTTTATGGTTTCATAGAGATTTTAGGATTGTTTTCTTCTATTTCTGTGAAAAATGCCATGGGAATTTTGATAGGGATTACATTGAATCTGTAGATCTCTCTGATAGTAGGGATGTTATAACAATATTAATTCTTCCAGTACATGAACACAGGCTATCTTTTCCTTTATTTGTGTCTTCTTCAGTTTCTTTCATCAATGTGTTATAGTTCTCAGTATACACATCTTTCACCTGCTTGGTTAAATGTATTCCTAAGTATTATATTATTTTTGTTGCTATTGTAAATATGGCTTTTTAAGTTTCTTTTTTGAATAGTTTATTGTTAGTGTATAGAAACCTGACTGATTTTTGTATGTTGATTTTGTGTTCTGCAACTTTACTTAATTGGTTTATTTGTTTTAACAGTTATTTTTGGTGGAATCTTTATGGTTTTCTATATATAAGATCATGCCATCTACAGAGACAATTTAACTTCTTCCTTTATGATTTGGATGCCTTTTATTTCTTTGTCTTGTCTAATTGCTTTGGCTAGAACTTACAGTATTGTGTTGAATAGAAGAGACGAGAGTGGCATACTTGTCTTGTTCCTGATATTAGAGGAAAAGGTTTCAGCTTTTCATCTTTAAGTATGATATTAGCTGTGGGCTCATTATATATGGCCCTCATTGTAGCATGGTACATTCCCTCAATACATGACTAGATGAAAGTTTTAATCATGAAATAATGTTGAATTTTGTCAAATGCTGTTTCTGCATCTATTGAGATGATCATATGGTTTTTGTCCTCCATTATGTTAATGTGGTGTTTTACATTTATTGATTTGCATATGTTGAACTATGCTTGCCTTCCAAGGATAAATCCCACTTGATCATGGTGAGAAGTTTTATTAATGTGCTGTTGAATTTGGTTTTCTAGTATTTTGTTGAGGATTTTTACACCCATGTTTATCAGGGATATTGTCCTGTAATTTTCTTTTCTTATATCATCTTTGTCTGACTTTTCTATCAGTGTAATGCTGGCCCCATAAAATCAGTTTGGAAATATTCCCTCTATTTCAGTTTTCTGAAGAGCTTGAGAGGGACTATTACTAGATCTTCTTTAAATGTTTGGTAAAAATCATCAGTGAAACTATCAGGTCTTGAGATTTTCATTGACGGAAGATCTTTATTACTAGTTCAATCTCCTTTCTCTTTACTGGTCTGTTTAGATTTTCTATTTCTTCATTTTGGTAGGTTGTATGTCTCTAGAAATTTATCTATTTCTTCTATTTTATCCAATTTGTTGGTGTATACTTTGTATTTCTTTGTAGTTCTAATATCTCCTCTTTTATTTCTGATTTTATTGAATCTTCTCTTTTTTTCCTTAGTCTAGCTGCCATTTTCTTAATTTTGTTTATCTTTTCAAGAAACCAGCTGAGATTTTTTTGATCTTTTCTATTGTTTTTATAGTTTCTGTTTCATTTATTTCTGCTCTGATTTTTATTATATCCTTCCTTCTACTAAATTTGGGCTAAGGTTGCTCTTCTATTTCCAGTTCCTTGAGGTGTAACATTAGGTTGTTTGTTTGAGATCTTTCTTCTTTTTCGATATAGGTGTTCATTGCTATAAATGTCTCTCTTAGAAATACTCTTGCTGAAAGATGTGTTCAGGTCCCCCGATATTGTCATAGAGCAGATGCTTCTTCTGTCACTCTGGAATGGGCTTTGTGGAGAGAGATTTCCTCTTCTTTTCTTTGGTTTCTGCTGGTGACTCTCCTTGTGTCAATGCACTCCGATGGCTGGCAGGCCATCTGTATGGTGGTTGTGACACCTTTCAGTATTGGACAGATCATCTAGGCAACAAATCAACAGAGTAACCATTACTCTTTCAGTGCGAGAGAAGAAATCTAGGGTCATTGGTGGTGGGAGAGGGGATGGGGAGGGAGATGGGGAGAGATTGGACAAGGGGCATAAAGAATATGTACAATTTATAACAATATACATACAAGTAATATTGATTTGATCAACATATGTCAACATTGAATCTCAAAAATATGTAAATCAATTATGATTCAATAAAAATAAAAAATAAAATAAATTTTAAAAAAAAGAAAAGAAAAAAGAAATAAGTTTTGGTATATTGTAAGTCCATTTTTTGTGTCAAAATTTTTTAAATTTCCTTTTTAATTTCTTCTTTGACCCACTGGTTGTTCAGAAGCACATTGTTTAATTTCCACATATTTATGAGTTTTCCAAAATTCCTCCTGTCATTGATTTCTACTTTCATATTGTTGGAGCTAGGAAAATACTTGATGTGATTTTAATTTTCTTATATTTGTTAAGACTTGTTTTGTGACCTAACATATGATCTATCCTGGTGAATGTTTTATGTGCACTTGAGAAGAATGTATATTCTGCTGCTGTTAGATGGAATGTCCCATATGTATCTGTTAGGTCCATTTGGTCTATAGTGCTGTTCAAATTAGCTGTCTCAAGCCTGGAGCCTGTGTGGGTGGGGGGCTGGCCTGGTGCTGGGGTCTGTGGCAAAGTCAAGTGCTCTGTAACCTCTCCTTCCCCTGCATGGAAGGGAACTCTCTCAGCACTGTGCTTCCTGGCTTGAAGAAGGGCTGACAAGAGTAATATGAAACTGTCCTTCCTACCCTGTTGAATGTGTTTTCTTATTTCTGTGCTCCACTCAGGCACTGTAATTTCTCACTTGAGTTCCTTGGCTCTTGGGAAGGTATTTTTGTTTGTGGATAGTTGTTCCAAATTGATGTTTCTGGGAAACAATGAGTACTGGAAATTCCTATTCTGCCATCTTGCTGATGTCACTCTCTCCTGAGCTTTGTTTTTAAATAGCATGCTGTTTCTCATTGAGACTGTATTTAATACCCATAAAACAGGAAGCAATGCATGAGTGAATACTTCCACACCTTATAGCATTGTAAGCCTGCCAATCTGTGATTCCACTTCTTTCCCCCAAAAGAGAAATGGCAGCAAATTTAGAGAACAAGGTTGTTGTCATCATGCAGAGAAAGATAGAAGGATAAGGTGGTTTAAAAATTATTGCAGACATGTGTCGCTTGGGATATAGATGCCGTAGATCCAAATAGAAAAGTGGGGAGGAAAAAGTATAGTAGAGTTTGAGTTCCATTTTGGGTGAGCAGCACTACTTTTGAATTATAATGTTGATTACGCAGTTGAAGATACTTGGATACTGCAAGAGACAACAGTGTTTAAGATTAATATCTAGAGGTGGCCAACATAAAGTTAGTTCAAGTTGAAGCTATGAGAAAAATGTGGACTCTGACACTGACCACAAGACACCGCTTCCAAAGCTGGAGTTACAAGAGAAGGATGGAAAGACTCAACATCGACAGAAAGAAAGAAGATGTTTCTTATTCTGATGACCCAAAATCTTAGGAGTCAAACATTAAAAATGATCTTCTTGTGAAAATTCACAATTATTAAAGAATTTGATTATCATTAGTAAAAATAGTGGTCTTAATATTACTTCTTTTTAAGTCATAGCTGAGTAAAAGTGTTTGAAAATGGAAATTAGGGCTGACCCTGCGGCGCACTTGGGAGAGTGCGGCGCTGGGAGCGCAGCAGCGCTCCAGCTGCGGGTTGGGATCCTATATAAGTATGGCCGGTGCGCTCACTGGCTGAGCGTGGTGCGGCCGGTCACAAAAAAGACAAAAAAAAAAAAAAAAAAAAAAAAAGAAAATGGAAATTAAAGGATTTTACATTTGGGGAAAATATTATTTATAAATTATAAATATATTTAAAAATACTTAATTTACAGAACAATTGAATACCTTTGTAAAATATTAGAAAGTTAAAATCAGAAAATAATTCCATTAACTTAACTTATTCCTAAGATGAGTGTATTTACCTTTATAGTCCCAACTTCTCCTAAAAGTAAATTTTACCCAGAAGACTTAAAATAGTTTTAATGATCACGCTGCAAAAATCAAAGTGTTGTGTCCATTGGAATCTTTTCATGGTAGCCTTGCCTAGTGCAGTGGATTGTATGTCTCCCCAAACTTACTGAGGCATGGTCCCCACTGTGACAGTGTTAAGAGGGTGGGAAATCCTACCATGGAAATTGAAAAGTGGACACTTGAAGAGGTGATTGGATTGTGAGCACCCTGCCACATTGAATGGTTTAATCGTGGTGATGGGCATGGTTCTGAGGGCTTTAAAAGGAGAGTGCATGAGGAGCTATCTCTCACTTTGCTCCACCATTCTGTCATGTGAGACCCCTGTGTCATTGTCACCACCAAGGTCTTCACCAGATATGATCCCTGAACGACTCTGGACTTCCTAGCCTCTGAAATTGTAAGCAATAAATTTCATTTTCTTATAAATTACCCAGTTCCAGGTATTTTGTTACAAGCAACAGAAATGGACTAAGACACCTAGTTACCACTAAGCTTATATTTAATTTCTGAAAATGTCAAAATAAATAATTAAAAAATTTAAAAGCTCTTTTTCCCTCTTTTTGTTCCTTTTTTCCCCCTCCCTATTTCCTTCTGCAAATATGTGTATATCCATGTTCAGTGTACTGTACTAGGTGCTTGGGCTGATGAGTCCAGAAGTAATACAAATCATATACAAAAATAATTATAATACCAGTTAAAATACTTTCTGGTCCATTAGATATGAATTATTGAATAGTGATTACAAATGTTGAATGATTATTTATTCCTGATTAATTATGATTAGGTAACAGTAAAAGGCAAATTTAGATAGAATGATAACCAATTTCAAGAATCACAATGCTATAATTTTAAAAAAATAAATAGGTAGGCCAGGCACAGAAGGAGAAATACTGCATGTTCTCACTTATATGTGGGAGCTAATAAAAATAAATAAATAAATATACAAACAAATAAACAGGGGTAAAAAAGGCACAAAATTTGCAATAATTCCTTGAACTTGTTAAGATAAGTGAACAGATATGATGCTGATGGGGGGAGCAGGGGGAGAGAGGAAGCAGGGAAAAGGACGAATTGGTAAAGGAACACAAAAATCAACTACACTGTATACTGATAAATTAAAAAATAAAAAAAAGTAAACAGGTATATTTTGAAGCAAATAAGCCTATTATGCAGTTTTGAATTCCATATGAACTTAGTTTCCTGAAGAATATTTACAGTAATGTAATTAATTTTGCATGTTCAGATAACGTTATTGTCAGGCTATACAGACGTAATTGATAGCAAGGTCTTAGAAGCAAGATGTACATAAAATCCAAGCTGTTGACTATTAGTTTCATTAAGTGCATTGAGGCAATTTTTTAATAAGCACTCTTTAGGCAATTCAGTTTTTTAAGACTTGGTTATAAACCTTTCTAGAGCATTTCTATGCCAACTAAATTTTAAATATAAACAGGAAAATGTGTAGGCCAATATGTCAATAAAGTGTAAGCATGTTAACAAAATAAAAACTCATTGAGATTTTAAAAATTAAGACATTGCTCACTATGTATTAGTCATAGTTGAAAAAAATTTTCTAAAAGATTTTGAACTCAGCAGTGTACACACATGTTAATTACATAACTAAATGAAGCAACCATTCTGATCCATCTTGTTCATTTTACATTTTTTAAGAGAAACAAACTAATTGTGGCTTTATGCTGAGGAAAAATACAAGCCAGTACCACGGTTACTGGGTTCATTCAGTCTTGTACACTCTGCTTCTCAAAGAGGCATGATGTAGAGAAAAAAACAAAGTAGTCATTATGCCACATGCTATAAGAGTGTTCTTAGAAGGTTAAAAACTCCATTGAACCAACCCTTACTAATTGCTGGAAGGCATGCTGGTTTTCTTACATGCTGAAAACCAGCAGCACCGTGCTGTTCAGAAAGACACGCTCGAGGAGAATGACTTGAAATGGGTTCATCTGGACAAGGTGAAGATGTATGTGCAGTGATGGAAGAGTAAGGAAGTTGTTAGTACAAGGCACAAGTCAGCCTTAGGATAAGTGAAACATTATCCTTTAGCTAACATTAGTGAGCTAAATCTGTGCAATATACAAACAAGGAGCATGACAGAGAAAAAATATTTGAACATCTACTTATGTAGCTTACTCTAAAGAAGCATAAATCTGCTTCTACAAAGGTCTACAATTTAACTATAATAACTTGGTATATGGTCCCTGAAACTTATGTTTGCAAAGGAAAAGACAATTCGGGAGCACAGAAGCTAAAGGAAACTGCCTGAAAGTGGAGCATTTAAAAGTTACATTGAAACTGTGGATACTTTCCTAGATAATATAGCATGGAGCTCAGGTGGCCCAAGAGGTTCAATCCTGTTTGAGGCTCACTGGGGTGGTCTTGAATCAAGCTGATGCTGGATTAGTGACTGGTATACACCTCAAAAGGTTCATATCAGTTCTGTGGCAACTCCTAGAATTGCCCCACTTCTTTAGGGCCCCTACATGGAAAAATACAGTCTTGCAGCTAAGAGGGCAGGTAGGGCTCAGCTGTGCTCAGAGAGAGATGAGGGTCCTTCATAGGTAGAAAATAAGCTTAGCAATGGAATCATTACTTTTGCTGAACTGCGAGCAAAGGTTCTACATAAATCATGTGTGTGGGTAATGACATTTTACAAATCTGACAAATTTACAGCCAAAATATTGGAGTTCTTTCAATCACTTGATTAAATATTATAGGGTAGTATGTGTCAAATTTTATTTCTAGTTAGCAATATCGTACTTCTAAACTGCTACTTGATTACAGATTTAGGTTATAAAATCTGAAGTGAGTTGTCATTTTGTAGCCTAAATATATGATGTTTATTTTAGTCAATTACATGTTTTATCTAAAATAAAGCTGGTTTCCTGGGTCACACACTATTAATTTTCATATTTTTTACACATTTTTCAGAAAAACAAACCGATGTCTAGTATGTTCAACACTCTATTTAAATGGTTGACTTTAAATGGATGAAGCTGCTCCTTTAATTATAAAACTCTCTCCTGACTGTTTTCAATGTGCTTATCACTGCTGGAATAAGACAGGGATAAAATGGTAACTATTTCCTTCTGAAACTTGATATTTTCTAAATTATATATTGACAGTATTTCTCCCACAGTTACATGACAGTCATTGACTGATACTACACTCAGAAAATGCTCACTGACAACATTTATCATGAAATGTATTGATCACTGTTAATTTAATCGGACTTAGTTTGCTCTTCATAGGAATTAAACTACATTAACTAAAAAATAAAAAATTGGTTGTAAATGTCTGTTGGGAGATAATTCTCCATGTATCTCTTGCACTTTTGTATGTCTTATGAGCAAAGGCACTAACTGCTCTCGTTCTATACTAATTTTTCATGTGCTTTTTTATAGCTAATAACCTTGGAAAATAGAGATGTGTCTCTCTCCAGAGCGAACGGTAGGTCTGCTTAAGTAATAATAGTAGGATAATATCTTCCTCTAGAACAAATGGGCAGGCAGTCTTACTACCCATTATAAAATATTTGGGTTCCTTAAGCTCAGGCTTTCTTTCCTCTTATACAATTCATTACAGGTACAGTGTCATCTGACTCTCTTTGAGTAGCCCTTTAGAAATTAGGCTTGCAAAATTGGAGCAAGAAAATGCTGATATTCTGGCTACTACATACAATTCATTACAGGTACAGTGTCATCTGACTCTCTTTGAGTAGCCCTTTAGAAATTAGGCTTGCAAAACTGGAGCAAGAAAATGCTGATACTCTGGTTACTTCAGTTTCTTAAGTAATAAGATCTTTTGTCTCTAACTGATGAATCCCATAACTTTTGACAGAATCTATGAAATTGTGGCAGGCTAACTTATTAGCTTCCAAGTGGGATAAAATCTCAGACCCTTCATTGCTCTTGACAACATCATGATAAAAGATAAAGAACAATGGGACTACATTAAGAGGAGAAAGAAAAAGGAGTCAAGGTTTTCTCTCTATAGACACTTTCTAAATTTCTGCCCTTGGCATAAGAAAGTGTATGTGCATGAAATTAAATTAATATGATTCCTTTAGTTTATTGTAATCTCCTAAGAGAATGTGTGTGTGTGTGTGTGTGTGTGTGTGTGTGTGTGTGTGTGCGCGCGTGCATTTACAAGAGAACAGGCTCCTGACAGTTGCTGGAAGGATTCAAGAGCTTAGATTTTAGAAACAGCTGGTTCATTTTCCCCTATCTCTTTGGTGAAGAGAAATGAAAGAATATTAAATTTAGGTCTGCACAATATTGAGGGCTATTAAGATGCAATCTGATGGACTTCTGAACTGATCTGCAAAATGAACTGTGTGCAGTTTTTGTCTTTATATATTATACTTTAATAAGCCAGATCAGACTTTCTCTTAAGTTTTCTTTGTCTAGAGTGGGCCTGGTGAGTGGAATATAAGTGGTGTGACTTCTGAAAAAGGCAGATTAGCCCCAAACACATGGTGGGTTTTCAGGGGCTCTGGGAAAGTCTTCCTAAAATAACTCTTCCATTTGCTCTCAGATGCCTGGAATTCTTTATCACCAAAAGGAAATCCTTTCATCCGATGTTTATAGTAAGGGATTAAAATGCACATACACTGGGAAAGGTGACTCCTTGCTTAAACTGACACTATACACGAATAATAGATTTTCTGAGATCTAGCCTTCAGTCTTAAACTAGGGGTGGTCAAACTTCATATAAAAGAGAGAAAAGGGGTCAGAATGATTTCATTACTTAATTTTACTTGTTACTTTTGTTACTTAACATTACCCTAATCCAGGGCTGGCAAGTAGATTCTATCTTGCATGCAGACCCTACTTAATTTTCAGTGGTTCCTTAGATGGCTGCTCAAGAGGCATTCTAGGGCATGTCCAGGCTCTGTGAAATAGTACTGTTGTTGTGAGCCATGGCTGCCAAGAGTACTGAGGAAGAGTTGTTGCACATATGCTACATATTTGGTCCCTACATTATTAGATGCACATGGCTTACTAAAAGTAAATGTGTCCATTTACGATAGCATGTCATCTAGTAGCCAGTAACTGATATAAAACATTAATGATATGTTTTTATTTATTCCCTATCGAGTTTTCCCTTCCACAGTGCAATCATATTGTTCTTGCTTCTGATAAATCCTGGTATACCAAATGAACCAGCAAGACTCTACTGGTGTCTAATTGAACTGGCTAACTGTTAGAAATAAGAATAAAAATCCAAATCCAACTTTAACCAATTTTAGACAAAAGAGGAAATTAATGACTACAACCAAATTGCAAGAAGGGCAGGGGTGTGGCCTCAGAAATTGTTAGAACCATGGTTTTGGACACCACCAGGATGCCCTCAGTTTCTTACTGCTGCCAGGCTTTGCTTCTCTGCTTAACTTTCTCTCTCTCTCTTTTAAATTTTTTGGAGGCTGGCCAATATGGGGATCCGAACCCTGGACTTTGGTGCAGCTGAATTTTCTTACAAGAGACTCTCTGTGTTGCTGGCATCAAAGATGCCAGTAGCTTTGGGGTTTACTCATCTTTTTGGTCTGGCCACAAGACAGAGAGGGACTCTCATTTTTCAGTCCCAATAAGAAAAAAAAAAAAAAAAAATGATGACAAAGGGTTAGACTTTCAACAGTGACATGGTATGCCATGATTGACCTTACTTGGTTCAGGAATAGCCCTGTGATCAGGGAGGTACATCCATAAGTAAATATCAGTTCCCTCTGGAACCACAAAGTTATACGTTATCTTTTCCAGAAAACATAAGAGTTCTGTTTATCAACCGAAAAAGAAAAAGAAAAAGAAAAAAGACAGCTAGGTAGTCAAAACCAGTAAGTGCCCCCATTAATTCTTAGGTTTAGGTTTTGTAGATGATTTTGACTGGAGATATAAATCTTATCTAAAAAAAATTGGATTTTATTTCTAAAAAACAGAAATGGTTATGCCAATTTTCTTAAAAAAATTTTTTTTATTAGCTTTCTGTCATCTACAAGGAAATGTATAATACTTTGGTATGTCCTAAAGACTGTTTACAGGTCTTGTCTTCCACCTGCCTTTTTGTCTTGTTTCCTATCATTCTCTACCATTGCAACTACCTTTTCTCCTATAAACCCTATCTTTCCACTTTCAGTCATTCAGCAAATAAGCAATAGTCTCTCCTGTCTTCATGCTCTTTCCCCCTGTCTAACATGATATATGGTCTCAACTTAAAGAACTTGTACTTATTTTTCAAGATCTAGTTTAAAAGTTTCCTTTTCTAGGAAACGTTTCACAGCTATTCCTTCCACAATCTATTACACAAAGAAATATTCGTTCTATTTTTCATCCTTCGGGAGCACTATATTTTTTATTTTTATACTATAACACATCACCTTGAATATTTATAGCTTTATTCATGTATAATCTATATGCCATAAGTTTTACCTATTTAAATGTACAATTTAATTATTTTTACTATATTCACAAAGTTGTACAAGCACATCTTCTAAGTTGCTCCAAAACTGTTGTGCTCACCAGCAGTGACTCCCCATCCCCCCCTGTCTACCTGCTTCTCTGTCCTCAGCTCTAGGCAATTGCTAATGTAAGGCCTTTCTTTATAGATTTGCCTATTCTGGACATTTTATGTAAATAGATAAATATAATATGTAGTCTTCTGTGACTGGCTTCTTTCACTTAGAATGTTTTTGAGATTTATCCATGTTGTAGCATGTATCAGTGCTTTATTCATTTTTCTTGCTGAATAATATTTCATTGTATGGATATAACGAATTTTGTTTATCTGTTTATCCATGGGTTGTTTTCCACTTTTCGGCTATTATGAATAAAGCTGCTGTGAACATTACTGTGCAAGTTTTTGCATGGCCATATGTTTTCATTTCTCTTGGGTAAATATTTAGGAGTGAAATTGCTGGATAATGTGTTAATTTTATACTTAACATTTTGAGAAACTGCCAAACTCTTTTCCATATTGGCTGCACTAGTTTACATTCCCACCAGCAATGTGTGAGGGGTACAATTTCTACATATCTTAGCTTGTATTTTAATTATTATTTCCAAGTCTTTCTCTCTTAGTAGACTGAAGACTGAACTCTATCATGAGCTGTTTTTCACTCATCTTTACATGATAGGAATCTCTAAAATTTTTTTTAAAAAAATAGAGGTGAGAAATAAGACTGAACTTGGATATAGCTGATAGATGGAAAAATCAAAAATTAATTTAAGATTTTTTGTTGTTTTCCTTCAACTAATTTTTCCTGACCTTCTTAATGTTATGGGTTTTAATGTGCTGTTTAGCCTAATCTCCACAAGTATTATTACTGGTACTTAACATCTAAAAATAATAACTTTGTCAATATTTTTTCAGGATTATCACCAAGGTGCATGAGACTATCATATTGCAATATCATCTCTGAACTTGATTTTTTAAAAAAGTAAATCATATTCAATGACTGTCCTTAACAGTGATCTGTCCTTAACAGAAGGGCAAGTTTATCTTCACCAGTGATTGTGAAAAAGAAAACAAGAGAACTTAGAAAATCTAAAGCTTTTTTTTTCAGTTAAAAATTATTAAGAAATATTGTCTTATGCAATATATGTTGAATTTGGCCACTGACTTATCTGCTTTACATACGTTTTCAGAGTTTAAATAGATTGTGCTAATTACACACAAATTCAGAGGGGTGACTTTATCAGCACCACACTCTCCCAAGTGAGCCACGGGCCAGCCCTCAGAGGGGTGACTTTAAAAACGTACATTTCCATTCTTCTATCTTCATTTTGCATGTGTGACTTAGAAGTTTTCTGTGTGGGACTGAGGTACTTATTTCACTTATCTCAGATGTCAGTCAATCAGTCATCAGAATTTATTGGTCTTCTTCCAGGGTATCAGTGTTTTGCAAGCATCTTTGGGTAAATGACTAAAAATTTCCTTGGCGGAGTGAGAAAGAGGCTCAGAAATTATTCTAACGGACAAATTTGAATTTTAAAAATATTTCCAAGTGCTTTTTACATTGTGATTACTGAATATTGATTAAAGATGTTCAGTCAGCTTATACCAGATGTACACCAAGTCTCCACATTGTCTTATAATGAGTTCTTCTCATAAGCTCACAGCCTGTGTCACTGATTTTAACAAATTGACATTTATCCTCTGAACAGGTTTTGTATTTCCACAAACCTTCAAGCATGCAAGGACATGGCTTTTAATAGTAAATCTTTAGTGTAATCATATAAAATTCCGGCACAGATATTTCAGATTTTCAGAATCAATTTTTCTTGGAGGTCTGTCTCGAAAGATATTATACTATAGAAAAAGTCCCTGGATTGTCCTTAAAGAAAAAAAAAATGATTAGAGTTTAGCAAATATACATTTTCCCCTATATGTCTACCTTCCACAGTAAAACAAATCCTGATTCTGAAATATTCTTATTGTACTTTGATATAGTTTTCATTTTTTGAGTGTAGATATTGAAATAAATCACATATATTTTCACCACTAGGGTTTTACATAAAACAAAAATGTTCCCAAATGGCAAACCCAAAGAAAGGTGTATAACTTTAAAAACATAATTTTTATGTGATTTTTCTATTAAAAAGGTACAGAATAAATTCAGAGGGTTTTGTTCTATCCTAAATATAGCAAGAATGCCTATTGTAAGTCTACAACGGAATTTTTCTAGCTTGTAGCTACTACCTAAAGTCCTGCCTTACAGCAGATTTGACACTTAAAATAGGGGGGTAAACGAAATGTTTTGGACAAGTATTTTTGTGACATTATTTGATCAAAATCTTTTCGGTCATTTCCTTTTATTATCCAATGTTTTTAAACTATAAAACCTCTTATCCCATTTCTATAGCAAAAAGGTTAACCTTAAAATGTACTTTGAGTTATACAACCCATATGTTGATTTTATGGCTTAAGGAAATATCATTTGTTTCTTAAGGTTTTTCTTTTAATATGAATTCAAAATGAAATAGTGTAGAATACTTAACAAAATTAGGACATATATGGAAATAAACAATTCCTATTGTTTTATACTGCATTGTTTGGTTGTACATAGGTGACCCATGAGAGAACCAGATTATGAATTTTGATTGCTACTGTCTACTTTGATTAATTTATAATTGCTGTGTTTCACAAATTTACGTCGTCGATAGTGAGTCTCAGTCTGCAAATTCATAAAAACCAAACATAACTTCATTCTAATTCAATAACTTAAGAATTCAACTTTGAGCCAGTTGTCACTTTAAGAAACCTGGATTTGTTGATTTTACTTCACTGTAATATTTTCCATTTGCCATTGCTCTTTATGTATTCTTTTTGCATATTCTCCATTCTTATGTAAGATGGCTACTACACATAAAATTTCAAGGAGATTAACAAACTGAGATCTGAAAGTTCAATTGTGCAATAAGCATTGTCTGGTAAACTATGATTACTTCCATGTGAAATTAGTCTTGGGCTTGGTTTGTAATTGATCACCCTTTTACTTCAATGCAATCCTTTTCTCTACAGTGGGAAAAGAAGCATATTATTTATTCATTCATCCACTGATCAGATATTCATGAAAGCATACTGTATGTCGAGCATTATTCTAGCCCCTGAAAATACTGTGTGGTGAATCAGGGAGGCAAGCTCTCAGCTCTGCTGAAGCTTACAGGCTAATGGGAGAGACAGCCAATTAACAGGAGAACAATAAATAAAGATCAAAGTGCTGTATAAACTAAACAAGGTAATGTGGAAAAGGGAGTTTGGGGCACTTCATCAGATGAGATAGTTAAGAATGTCCACTCTCAGCAGATGGCATTTGAACTGAACCCTCAATAATGAGAAATAAGAACTATGCAAAATACTGGAAAATTACTTTTCAGACAGGGGAAACGGCAAAGCAAAGATTCTGTGCCTGTGACTTACTATCATTTGCATTTCCCACTTTGCTAGGGGTTCTTTACATAAACATTTTACCCATGCTAATAGGGCATAATAGTGACTGTTCCTATTAATTTTACTCGGAGGATTATATAGTTTAGAAGAAAGATCAATTGATGATCCTCTTTTATATTTATCTGTAAGGGTAACACTGTTTTACTGGTGAAAGTCAGAGTTAGGGTTAACTTTCTCGTATTTTCAAAACTAGATCCACTCTTGGGATTGATGGTGCTGAAAGTCATCATACAGAGAGCAATAGAGGGAAAAAAAGTGGCTTTCGTGGATGAGAAGAGAAAGCAGAAGAAATGCTGACCTCTGGTCTAAAACAACAACAAAAACCTGTCATATCTTAGTTTTTGTTTGGTAAGGAAAATCAATGACTTTATTATATTTTCTGATATGTCAGTGCTATCTTGCTGAATTGCCATTTTTATTTCTGTTCTTAGATGCACTCAGATGCATGAATCATTAAAAAAAATTTCCTGATTATTGTTCCATGGGTTCTCAAATTGGCCTCTGTACCTCGTAAAAGTACAACGAACAATGTGCAGTAAGCACTATATATAAGACATTGTTCATTGCCTTATAAGGTTCATTATAATATATCATATAATTATATCTATCTACACACATATATACACCCATAGATATATACATGTCTATATACACATATATTTTTATCAGAATTACTGAAATCAACTAGCATCACCAAGCAAAACGAAATTAAAATGATGCCCCCCATTGGCTTGCACATACACGCTCAAGCACAGGAGCTCACACACCACCATCCTTCCCACTGAAGAGAAGCACAGGAGATCAAAAGGCTTGCCTGAGGTCACACACACTGCAGCAGTAGGTCTGAGAATAGAACCAAGACTCTGGGCTGTCAATTCAGTTGAGTGCTCTCGCCTGGAGGAAATGACAGTCCAGCTTAAATGGCCTTAGACTTTCTGTACTCTCCTAATTTGATTATTTTTCTTGCCATAGCAGTTAAGTAGGATATTTTGGCAGGGACTTAAGAAGAAGAAGACCAGGTAAAAATGAAAGGGCCTATGGGTGATTCTGCTGCAAGACTGAGAAGAAATAAGTTACTGACAATGTTTAAAGGCAGTGAGGGCGATAGTAACCCAGTGTTGCTGATAACTCTGATCTTGTTTCTCTGTTAAAAAAAAAAAAAAAATTAAGGCTGAATTGCTCTTTAACTGTTTTCTAAGGAGAAGAAAAGAGTAGCCCTGAAGCATTGATGTTTTTCACTGTTTTATATTTTTATTTTAAAAGTTCTCCTTGTTAACAGTACTTTAAAACACGGGTGTTAATTATTTCATAACTTCAGGCTTATCTGTATATTTTCTTATCTTATCAGTAACCAACATTGACAATTTTTCTAGTTACTTATCACTCTACTGCAACCAATAATACCTAATCATAATTCATTCTTTTAAAGCATAATGCTTTTGAATAGTGTTAGTCTTAAGCTGGATACCTTATTCCACAGCCGAAGCTGTATGCACTGTTTTTGAACATTCCTTGAAACTTTTCTTTCATTTCAAATAAAGTTGGCCACCACCATTGTTTTATCAAATGTTTCTTACAGGGAGGAGGGTCTCTTCAGCCTCCTGAACTTCAATGTGGCTGGTTTTAAGATGTAGAGAAATACATGCATGTTCTATATGAAGGACCTCAGAAAACTATATATGCCTTTTCAAATTTCGTAAACTCATACGGTATTTCTCTGTCATGGAGCTCCTTACTGTACGTGATCATTTGTAAATCTAACACAGTGTAAACTCAGCCATAAACTGCAAACTCCTGGAGAAAGGAGCTGTAGATTATTTGTCTTTCTATGCCCAATGCATAACCCAGAGGCTGGCCCACGTGTAGGTTCTCAGTAAATGTGTGTTTGATTCACAATCATGCATGTTCTATCTTTCTTCTAATGGAACAACATTAATCCAGCAAAGTAAATATATCTTTGTAAGTGAGGTATCTCATCAGGTGAATTACCTGATAAACAAGGATGCTTCCAAAAGTTCGTGGAAAAATATAATTAAAAGATAACACAGATCTTTTCATGAGCTTTTTGTAGTACCCTTGTGTAATTGTGTGTGCTTATTCCTCTTTTTGTAGCTGAATTGATGTAAATGATAAACGATTTTCCTCTGCCTTCTCGTCACCAAAGATACCAGTTCAACTCAGACTAATTCTATAAAGAAAATACTCAGAATCAATTGACAAGTGATTACAAGTCATTTAGCTTCTTGCGAGTTAGAAGAGGATAACCTTGCCTTGGATTTCTGAACCCAATTTGAAGCTGTACATGAAAGAGATCATCTAAATATCCTTAAAAGAATATTTTTAAGAAGTAGCAAGAGTTTATATCCTGAGAAGACCCAGTGTTGTTACAAAATAAACATGTAAACATATAAAACTAAAAACTCACATTTGAAAATTGTGACCTCCCATTGAGTTGGGCTCTAGCCAGAATGCATGTTGGATCAATTCCTATATCCAAGATAGTTTCCCCGGGGGCAACCAGTTTACTAAAGTTCCAGTTCCCTTGCTCTGGAAATATTTTGGCTACTGAATCACTGGGGCATTGTCAGCCTCACCTGCAGAACACATACACACATGCACACTACTTGCTGTCACTTGATAACATGAGAATAAAAGGCAAAGTAGAGCTAAAAATGGAAAGCCAAGCTTTAGAAAGTAGTTGCCTTATTCTAAGGACTGAAGTCTGTATTTAATATTTGCTAACTTATGTACTCATTCCTAGAATAGATAAGCTAACTTTGTTAGGCATTCACTGGCCATTTAAATTATTACATGTGATAGTTCTGTAATAGTATTAATATTTGTACACTAAGGAGATTATTCATTCTTAGAGACAGTCTTGCGCAAATTTGAGAAAGATTTGAAACTGTAATATTTCAGACATTGAAGGGATGTTATGAAAATTTCCAATTTTGGTTATAAACTTATCTACATTTATAATTTTTCATTTTACTCTTAGGCAATGTATGTACAGATCTCTCAAAAAATGTATGTAATGAACACATGCTGTATCTCTTTGATTGAAAATAGGTTTTTGATTCAAACAACAGGCAAATGGAACAAGCTGCTTTTGAAGAGTCTCTCCACCCTTTATAGCTTTGTTATACTAAGTAAATTTGGCTGACTTTTCTAAGCCATAGTTTCATCTTTTGTAAAATGGAAATAATAAAACATAGAAGACAGTAAAAATTAATCAGTATGTGAAAGCACCTGGAACAGTGTCTTGTGCATAATAAATATCAATAAATATTAATACCAACAATGATTGCTGGTAGATATTCTGCTTTCATATAGATATTTTTGTACTGGATCATAGTTAAGAATTTTAAAACAGACTTAATTTATCCCAAATATTAATATATAGAGAAAGTGAGGGGATATAGATATTTCCCGTGACTATAATCTACACAGAGTAAAAAAGTTTGCATTCTAATCTAGCATTATTGATAATGGTTTATGTTATTTTCTCCATCCCCTTATTGTCACATTCTTTGTGGCCACTGATAATTTACACACTTGATTGGGTGCCACATAATTAGAATCTGTTCTTGATATTGTTCTTAATCTACTGTGTGAACTTAAATGAGTAATTTAACCAATCTTACTTTAGTATTGATAATAAAACCCGCCTTATCTGCCACAAAATAAGTTGTTCTGAGCATCTAACGAAAATATATAAACCTGAAAAAGTACTTTTATCCAGAATAGTAAAGAACTCCTTCAAATCAATAATTAAAACAAAACAAAACACAAACAAACAAAACAAAAGAGCAAAAGACTTGAACAGAAACTTCACAAAAGAAGATATTCCCATGGTCAACAAGCGTATACAAAAGTGCTCAACAGCATTAGTCATCAGAGAAAAGCAGAGTGAATTCATAATGAGCTGCAAATATATACTCTATGTGGCTAAAGCTATGAAGACCAACAAGCACTAGCAACACAATCCCAAGTTCATAAGGATATTCTCCTGTATTTTCTTGTAGAAGCTTTATTGCAATATCTTGCACATTTAGGTCTATAACTTGTGTCAAATTAATTTTTGTGTCTGGTGAGAAATAGAGAACAAGGTTTTTTTCCCAATAAGATATTAATGCAACAACATGTATTAAATATACAATAATCTCTCTTTCCCCAACTGTATTTCACTCATGCTTTTATTGTAAATCAGGTGATGATAAGTGATGTATGTGTGAATCTGTTTCTAAACTCTATTCTTTCCAATAGTGTATTTGTCTATGCTTGTACCAATACTATACCATTTTAATTTATGGTCTTTTAAAGTATGTCTTAATATTTAGTAATATGCATGTTGTCCACTTTTGTTGTCTTTAGTATTTTATTGGGTATTCAAGGTCTTTGTATTACTATATAAATATCAGAAACATCTCATACATTTCTTTAAAGCAAACCTGCTTGGATTTTAATTGGGATTGCATTAAATCCAAAAAAACCTGACATTTTTACAACACTGTCTCTTCCAATCTCTCTTTCTTCTTTTATTTAGGTCTTCATTATGTTGTAACTTTGTAGAGGTCTTGTATACTTTTCATTAGATTGTCCCTAAGTCTTTGATTATTGGAAATGATAGTAATACTGATTTTATTTTCTAATTGTCAATTGTTAGTGCCTAAAAGCGTAATTAAGTTTTATATATTGATTTTGTGTCCAGAGACTTTGTTATATTCACTTTCTCACAGGTTGTTTAAAGATTCTTTCAGACTGTCTGCATCCACAATCTTGTCATAATTGAAATGTACCTCCTTTCCAAACTTTACAACTTTCGTTCATTTTTCTTGCTTAAGGGAACTGGATAACAACTCTGGTACAATATTGACTAGCAGTGATATTAGGGAACATCTTAGTCTTACTCCCAAACTAACGGAGAAAGCATTCAAATTTTCTCCAATAAATACGATGTTAGCAATAGGTTGTTTTTTTGTGCATATTGGATTGTTTTGTAGATGCCCTTTTTCATACTGAGGAAGTATAATAAAGTAATCAAAATAGAATGAATCACAGTGTGTTGCTATAGCTGTGTTACTGTTTCATAAAATTTTTGTTTTTATATACATAAATAAGAACACACACACACACACTTACTGTGGGTTGTTGGCTGCAAAAAAGTTTTGAAAGCCATTGCTTTAGAAAAACTCAAGGATGGGCCTGCAGCACAGAGGCCCATTACCTGTGTTGTAAGTAAATTTTATTGGAACACAGCCGTACTCATTCATTTATGTATTGTCTATGGCTGCTTTCAAACTTTGACGGCACATTGAGTAATTGCTTTTAGAGACCCAATAATCCACAAATGTGAAAATATTTACAGTTTGGAAGTTTAGGGAAACAGTTGGCTGATCCCTGATTTAACACATGTGTCTTAGGTAAGAAAAATAGGCAGTTCATTATAGCATTATGCAATAGTAAAAAAATAAATAAATAAAAGCAGTTTTAAATTCCCATTAATAAGGGAGTAGACAACTAGATTGTGAAATATTCATACAGAGAAATTCTGTACAGCAGTTAAAGTGAGTGACTGAGAGCCAATGTTTCAACAGTGACAAATTTCAAAAGCATTGTGTTGAATGACTAAAAAGAAAATTTCATAGAGGTAATCTAACTACAAAACATTTTAAATAAATTTTGGAACATGGTGTATATTTTGTTGAGACATCTATTCATTTCATTGCCTTAAGCGTTTAGGAGAAATTCATTTTAAGCACTCACTCACACTTAACGATTATAAATACTATCATCCCACTAAGTGAGTTAAACTTTCCTGGGGTAACCCATCTTCTAAAATGAACACCCTCCCAATTGCTGTCACTCACAGAGAGGCAGTATGTGTAGTGGTTTAAGTGGAGCTGTGGTGGAAACCAGCTTCCTCCACTGGAAAAATCGGCTTTGCCACCTTTGTAGCTCTGTGACCTTAAGCAAGTTACTCTCTGAACCTTAGTTTCCTAATCTGAGAATAGAGATCATGATAACATGACGTTATTGTAAAGATTAATTAATTTAATACATGTAAAGCACCAAGAAGAGTACCTGATATGAAGAAAATGTCAGTGGATATAAGCGATTTTTGTTGCTGCTAAAGCAGAGGCTTCAGACAGAAATCCAACTGTCACTGTCACCAACAGAAAACAGTAAACAAACATTCGGAGGGACTGCTCTAATTATGCTTCATCCAACAAGTGACTCAAAATTTGAAAAGTTTAGGTATGAGAGTTGTGTTTTATTAGAGGTTTCTGTCGTTAAACTCATACTTGGTGCTGTGATTCTTTTTAATTTTTCCCATTCTAATAGGTGTTTAGTACTATTCTGTACTTAAATGGGGCAAAAAACAACTACAAAAACCCGAAAAACCCTAAAACAAAAACAAAGCACACAATTTCCACTCTGTAGCTTGCCTTTCTACTCTCTCCTTCAGGTTGTTTGCTGAAGAGAAGTTTGTAATTCTAAAGTACTTTAACTATTAAATCTTTTCTTTCTCTTTAGTGCTTTTCGTGTTCTGTTTAAGAAGACTTTGCCTGAACCAAGATCATTACGGTATTCTCATACCTTCATGTTAACCTCTCAAAGCTTTATTGTTCTATCATTTAAATGTAGATCTGCAATTCACCTGAAATTTATTTTTTCACATTTAAAAAATGAATAATAATTCCTTAATATAATCAAAGATTAAACGTGTTTAAATTTCTCCAATTCTCTTCCTCTCTTTCTTTCTTACAGTTGATTTGTTTACATCAGGATCCAAACAGGTTTCACTTGTTGTATGGGTGTCGTTACGTTTCTCCTAATAAACAGGTTTCCCCTTCATCTCATATTTCCTCTTCCTCATCTCATACTTCCCCATAGAGTTTCCCAAGGTCTGGATTTGCTGGCTCCATCCCAGTAGTGTCATTTAACATGTTCCACCATCCCCTGCATTTCCTGATGACTGGTTGCTGGATCCTGAGGCTTGCGTCTCACTCAGGTTAGATCTGGCTTCAGGGGTGTATATTCTTTCTGCAGGAGGCCCATTATATCTGATCATGTCTCTATGATGTTAGCAGTCAGTGATGAGTATTTGCTAGATCTGTTATTTTAAGAGGGGTTTGCAAAATACCATATTCTAATTATTTTATTCCCTCTTTATTTACTGGCTGGGATACTTTAATAGAAATGTTCCCTTCTTAGCAATTTAGGGTTACCCTGAGGTACAATTCATATAGGAAAGATGGGATAAATGCTTGACTCTTCCCTTTTACTTACTAGTTTTAGAAAAATGAATTGTTTCTGTATCCTCTTTCAAAGAGTCTGAGAGTCTGCTTGCTTTTGTTTCATTGTCATTATGGTTTTTTGTGGTACTAAGCTTTAGTTTCTTTCTCTTTCTCATATATATTTTTGTTCTTCTAGTGGATTTTGTTCTTTCTTGTGTATTTGGGGTAGTGATTATCATTTTGTGGATTCCTGATGCAGGACTCCCTTGAGGATTTCTGGTAGGGCTGGTCATGTGGTGGTGAACTCCTGTAAGTTCTGTTTGTCTAGAAAATACACTACTTCTCCCTTATTTTTGAAAGATAGCCTTGCTGGCTATAGTATTCTTGGCTGGGCAGTTTCTTTTAGTATTTTGAATATATCATCCCATTTTCTTCTAGCCTGTATAGTTTCTGTTGAGAAGTCTGCTGTTGGTCTGATAGGGGCTCCCTTATAGGCGGCTTGACACTTTTCTCTTCCTTTAAGATTCTCTCTTTGTCTCTGAGCTTTGCCACTTTGACTATAATGTGTCTTAGAGAGGATCTTTTTGGGTTGAATCTGTTTGGAATCTTTGAGCCTCCTGGATCTGAAGGTCAATGTCTCTCCCTATACCTGGGAAGTTTTCTATTATTATTTTTATTTCATTGGTTTTTCATGCCTTTTTCTTTCTCCTCCCCTTCTGGAACACCCATGATTCTTATGTTTGTGCATTTAAGGTTGTCTGTCAGCTCTCTTAGATTTTTTTCATTTTTTTAAAAATTCTTTCTTTCTTCCTTTCTTTTCTTTCTTTCTTCTTCTTCTTCTTCTTCTTCTTCTTCTTCTTTTTTTTTTTTTAGTCCACCTGGGTTTTTTTGACAAGACTATTTTCAAGATCAGAAATTCTTTCTTCTGCTGACTCTAATCTCCTGCTTAAGCTCTTAGTTGTGTTTTTTATTTTGCTGAGTTAGTCTTTAAGTCTCAGGAGTTCTGCTTTTTTAAGGTATTAATCTCTTTGTAAATTTCCTCCTTCAAATCCTGGATTTATTTTTTTTCTTGTTCCATTATGTGGTCTAACTGAATCTTCTTGTAACTCAGTGAGTTTCTTTAAGATGGTTGCTTGTAATGCCTTTTTAGGCATTACAAGGGTTTCCTGCTCTGCAGGGTCTGGTATTTGAGAATTATTGTACTCTTTTGGTGGTGTCATATTTTATTGGATTTTCATATATCTAGTATCTATGCATTGATGTCTGGTCATCTGGTAGAGCAGTTGCTTCTTCTATTACTCAGGAGTGAGCTTTGAGGAGAGAGACATCGTCTTTTTTCTCTGGTCTCCGTTGGTGACTCTCCTTATGTCAGTGCAGTTGAGTGTCTGGCTGGCCCCTGCATGGTGGCTGTGGCTACTGTTGTGGTGTCAATCTGCTTTTGCAGCAGCTGTGGCTGTCATGGTGACTGTGGTGGGCCATCCATACAGAAGTGGTGTTTTTGGCATGCTCTCTTGCTTGCTGCTGGGTGGAGAAGGCTGCCCCCACTCCTTCCTAGGACCCCAGGTGGTCTCTGCTCCTTGCTTGTTTCCAGGTGCATATTATGTATGGTTTGTACATAATATGAGGTCAGTGTAGAAGTTTTTTAAAAAATATCTATTTCCAATTGCCTCTGTGCAATTTTTTAAGGGACTGTTCTTTTCCTCTGAGATGCAGTGCTATCTTTGTCTTAATCTAGTGCCATGTATGTGTACCTGTTCTGTACTTTCCTCTGTTCTGTTTATATATTTTTCTTTCCTTATACCAAGCCATATTGTCTTAGTTGCTATAACTTTATAATAAATATTGAAATCCAGAGTTAAATTCTTCAGCTTTGATTTTTCTCCTTAAAAGTAGCCCGCTTGACTTACTGTTTCAGCAATGATGGAGCAGCTTATAGAAAACTAACCCTTCTCCTGACAACAATAGTAAATCCTGGAAACAGCAACAACAAAAGTCTTGGAATATGATGGAGAGTAACTAACACAGGAAGTATTTAAGAAAAAGAAATCATATAAAATCCCTTGGCTTATCCCCTCTAAGCATTTCTCAATTCTTTGTATAGGGAAATAGCCCAAGCAGTCAGTAAGAGTTTCACCATGTTGTAAAGGCAAAGATAGGTGGCCAGCATTTCTGAACATGAGGGGTAAGGCCACATGAAACCACAAAAGTGAGCCCCAAAATCTACATACAAATTTCTCTTAAATCTTTTACATTTACCCACATACTTATTATTACAGGTGTTTGCCATTACTTCCAAATTTTTATTTGATATATTTTTACTCTATTCTGAAGAATTCCATTAATATTTCTCATAGTGGAGATTTAGTGGCAAAGAATTGTCTCAGGTTTAATATATCTAAGATTGCCATTATTTTATTCACATTTTGAAGGATATCTTTGCTTAAAAAAAGAGCAATATAATTCCGGCAGATAGAAAATCTTATACAAATGTATTGTAAGGTATCTTTTTTCTGAAAACACTTTAAAGATGTCATCCCATTTTTTTTCTGGACTCTGTTATTTTTGATTAGAAGTCAGCTGTCATTCAAATTATTGTTCCCCTGTCTATAAAGCATCTTTATTTCTGGCTGCTTTTGCCTCCTTCTTCCTCCTTGTATGCTTCTAAAATATAATTATTAATAGGTTTTAATATGTTCCCATTCTTCTCCACCTTCCTATTTTGCCTCATTATTTTGTGAGATGAATTTTCTGTTCTTTGCCATGTCCAATAGATAGGTTTCTTAAACTGTCAAAAGCTTTCTCAAATTCCTTGTTAATTACTTTAATATTTTATTTATACTACTTCAACTACACTGAACAAAAATGATTTTAGATTTTAATTAATTTGTGCATGTCTTATTATCTATATTACATTATAAATAGCCTGAGGGTGTAATTCTTTTATTATTCACTTTTGCCTTCCCTATGAAGTCTTGTCCAGTTTCTTGTGCAGAGTAGCTCTTAATAACCACACATTTAAACCCTCTGTATATGAAATTCATGTTCCATTTTCTAAAGGCATACTTGCCAATCACTGTGCTAGATATTCTTCTAGACAGTGGAGAAACAATAGTAAAAAACAAAAAGCAAAACCAACAAACAAAAAATCTCACACACAAGCTTCCAGGAGCCTATATTCTTGATTCCAAAACTAAATAAGACAAATAAATAGGAATTTATATCACATTTGCATTGTAAAATAAATGACAGAAGGAATGAAAGAAGCAAAGGTTAGAAATAGGGAAAAGCATAGGTCCTGAGGCAGTGATGATTTGCTCATATTTGCAGGAGAGAAACACCCAGTGTACAACTGAAATGCATTCAGGAAACCACAGAATGGAAGATGAGGTTGTAGAAGAAAGCAACGGACAGATCATACAGGGTGTGTTACTCTGGTAAAGAATATGGATTTTTGTTTATTTATACTGGAAAGGTATTAGAAAGTATGAATCTGGCCCAGTGACAATCTGATTTGTATTCAGCTGCTGTGGAGAATGTGCTGAAGGAGGTCAAGGCAAAATGAAAGCCATGAGAGGTTGATGTGTTGACACAAACGAGAGGGAACAGTGGCCTGAATTAAACATGCAGCAGTGAGGAAGGAAGGGGTGTTCAGATTCTGAGCATATTTCAGGTGTAGAATGGAAAGGACTTGATGATGGATTGGAAATGGGTGAAGGGGGGAAACAGTGATCAATGATGCTTCTAGAATTTGAGTTTGAGCTACTAGGTGGATAATGGTACAATTTACTGAGATGGTGGAAAATAGGAAAGAAGCGGGCTGTGGTAGATGGGTGGTCTTGTCAAGTTTGAAATTAAACCAAGAAAGAGATGTTATTTGACAAGAAATATCTGAGTTGGAATATCAAAGAGAGGGAAAGGCTAAAGAATCATCAACATAGAGATATCTGGGCATTAGAAATCATAGTTATAGGGGACATAGTCTTAGTTGTGCCTAAGAACAGAAGACAAAAAAAGGGCCTAAGACTGAGCTCGCAGTGAGACAGGGTTATGTTAGAGAATGAAAGAGGAGAAAATATTTTAAAAAGAAAGAAATAACATACTGCACCAAATACTGGAGAGCAGTTGAAATCAAGGCAGAAAAGTGGTCATGGCAAAAGTGGATTTGGCAATATGAAATCATTAGTGAGCCACCCTGAACTGAGTCATTTCCATTAGGTAGAGAGGACACAAAACCCAACTGGAATGACCTAAAGAGAGATACTGAGAGGAGAGACAGCAGATAACACACATACACAAGAATTTTAATACATTTTGTTCTGAAAGGAAGCAGATAAATGAGGTGGTAACTGGAGCCGGATTTGGTGTGAAGAAAATTTTTAAAGAGGAAGATATACAAGTCTAAACAACCCAGTGTTAAAGGGGTTATTTAATAGAATAGGATGATAACCAAGAGAAAAAATAGTTCCATCATACAATTTTGATGGCTTCAGAAAATATTGCTCTACCCATCTCAATATGTTTTATAAAGGAAGGCAATGAAAGCCACATGGTCAGATGACCTAATTTTGCCCTTAGAAGTTTAAAGTCTTTCCCTTTGAGTAATATTATACTAAGACCTTGGTGTGTCAGAAACTGTTGTCAAACTCTCCAATTTTTACTAACAAACTTGAGATCAAAGATTTCATCTTGGGAAATACCCACAGACAGAGAAGAGTTCAAGGAGGAATCACGAAGAGTAAGACCAGGTTTAAGCAGTGAAGAGGGTGACTAAATTCTGTCTAGTGCAGTATACAGATGGCAGAAGAAAGGCTATTGACTTTGATCTAGAAAAGATCACAGTAAATTTACAGAAGATGGAAACAAAATTGCAGAGAAAAGTAGATGGTGAGTTGGAAGAAACAATCTATTCAAAAAATGTTGTCACCATATATAGGAGAGAAATGAGATGGTAGAAGGGAAGACAGGAAGCAAAAGCAATCCATCATTATCACTAAACAAGTATATTCTAAAGTAAACACGTTAACTTTTGGTATACTGATCCTTGCTTCTCACTTAAAATGACTTTGATGTCATTATGTGAGTGCCTTTATGAAGGTACTCACACCAGGATGTGAAAATAGAAAGGAGTGTTCTAGAGTTATGTAAAAAAATTCTAAGCATTTTCCTCATCATTAAATAGTGATGATTTAGAGAGCAAGCAGACAAAACACAGAGTATGTAATTTGATGTAATGAAAATAGAATTTAGCTGGGAGTCAGAAGTTTTGAGCTCAACTACAAAGAAATGAGAACTCTGTAGGTTTGAGTTTTCTTATCTATAAAGTGAACAAATTAGATTAAATTATGTTGAAGGTCTAAAGTGCCATGATTCTATAATAATCACATTTCAGTTTTTGAAGGTGGGTCCAAAGATAGGTAAAAACTAAGAAGAAATCACCAGAAGCAAGCACAGAGATCAACAACGAATTTCACAAGCCAGAAGAGAGGCTGCAACCAAAGACATTTTTTATTGCCTAAAGGTATGTGGCATGTGAATTAATCAGAATAGAATACTTTAATTCGTTGGGTACAGGATCTGTGAATGGAATCATATACCTTGTTTCTGTGTGTAGTTCCTGTGGTTGCCTTATGATTAGTAGCATGTGTGGACTAGCATAAAGGGATTTATTTTTTTGAGAGCTTGGAGATATTATCTGATTATTTAATACTTCTTTGATTGATGCTGAAACCAGATAATGGTAACCTGGTATTTGTCACTATGCAAATCTTACTTCAAGTGCACGGCATAATCCCCTAATCTTAGCAAAGAGTTACAATACAGATCAAGCTAACACCTGACAACTGTTCAACATTTCATTTGTTTTTTAAATACAAAGCAAACATTCAGATTAAATTATTGCCTTAATCCACATGGATCACTTTAGTGGTGGGTAAACTAGATGAAAGTCAGCAATACTCAATACTTTAGCTCTAAAAAGATTTTGCCAATCTAATATTTAATACTATAACTTTCAGACTGCCAACAATTTTTCATGCGTGAGCTTTGAAAAAGTAGCTGCTGATTTGTGGATCCTTTTGTGGTTCTGTAAAGGTCACTGGGAAGAATATGGCAGAGAGAGGTTACATGTTTGTCCTGGAGTCTCTCCTCGACTGAAAAGTGAAATTCCCAAGGAGTTATTCTGATTCCAAGACAGGTTTCTAGCAACTATCACAGACCTAGCTGCACTTAGCCCCAAGTAGGCCAATTAATTGTCATGACCCAGAAGAGAGCGTGGAAAGGGACATAGGAGAAAGCAACCCCCTCAATTTTCACAGCCTAATCACAGCAGTGTGATCTCTAGAAAGACTTTTATAAAAGCAGTTTTGTGTTTCTCCAGCTCCTTACAGGCAAATAACCCCAGGGCTCTGATTTCTGCATCAACGTTTCTTTGGCCACTATGAACTGTGTAGCCCTTCAACAAGCCCAAGTAGAGTCACATGGTTTCTTACAAAACAAACTTTCATTTGTAAAGCAAAATGTAAATCTTAGAATTGGGGGATCTGCAGGACAACCAGGTCACAGCCTTCTCCACATAGCAGAGATTTTCCATAATTGTGTTCAGGCGGCCACCTGAATAAAAAGTAGCCCTTTGTCACTGGTTGTAGAGTTACTGTAATATGCTCTGAGAAATCAAGGAAAGAAATTAGAGCTCTCTCTCTCTTCTTTTCACCCCTGTGGGTTGGCCTCATGGCTACAGTGAATTAGGCCTTGAAACAGGATTCAAATAAACTAAGGAACACAGGTATCATGGTATTAAAAAACTGTATGAAAATGGTATATGTCGAAATGGGACGTAGGTTGGTGACGAGTATCTATAAATGGATGAAGTATTGTAGGAGTCAAATATTTCCAGAGAGAATGGCCTTATTTGGTGGCTTTTCCATTATTCTCTGGTTTATCATAAATGTGTAAACCATGCTAGTTTATGATATAGTTTATTTGCTGTGCAGATTGGCATTAATTTTGTATTTTAAAAACTCTCAAACAATTATTCCAATATAGTTTAAAATTTCAGAGAAACCATTCTTAAGACTCTATTTCTTTTCTTCTTTTATTTGCTGGAACATTGCTCGATTTAGTTTTCTCTCAAAACATGGATTTATAATAATCAAAGTTTTAAAAATTTTAATGCTTTTATGACATAACTCATGATGAATTAATGACTACGTCTATGGCAAGAGAAATGGTAAATTGATCATGCATATGTTGGCATTTTTAATCAATTAAAGCATATACATTAGCCTGGGTTAATCCACTATATAACAGAAATTAATCACAAATTTATGAAGTGCAAGGCTTTCAAAATTTACCATCCTCTAGTAAATCAAGACTGCACTGAGCATATGCTTTCTTTTTAATTATCAGTTAATAATAATTCTGGGCTTTATTTTTAAAGAGCATCAGCAAGAGACATACTTTGTTTATTGGCAAGTTCCATCTAGCTTCTTTCCTGTATTGATGTATTTCCTTACACAAATCTGTCAATATTCACAGAATCAGATTAATTAGAGCTGTAAAAATCATCCTAGGTGATGGAGACTTTCCTCTGACTCATGTCAAATTACTGTCTGTGGCTTTTTGCTTGTTGTTTGGCCAGGTTTTATCACAATATTAAGAGTAACATACAACATCACTTTCCTTTTCCAATACTCAAGTCTGTCCAGGATTCTCTAGTTATGGGCTGACTATTTAAATTTTTTGTGTTTTGTTTCTTATTAGGTATTTTTCAAAATTGGATTTGGTTAAAATTACACCATTTGTGTTCTAGATTCATACACTCCACCAGTCCCATGTAGGATCCGAACCCGCGGCGGGAGGGTTGCCGCGCTCCCAGCGCCGCACTCTCCCGAGTGCGCCACGGAGAGCGCGGCACGGGCTTGGCCCCCAAAAGTCATTTTATTGTGCATTATTAAGTTGTCAGAATTCCTTCCAGGAGCAAAGTGGGCGAGAAATACATAAACAATAAAATGTTACCTGTAAGACGAACTAAAGTTGTGGGATTCACCTCTGTATTCTGCCCTCCATCCTTTCCTTCTCACCTGTCCTCTTTCCAACCTTATACTGATGTCACATTAAAATTTATGCTACTTGCAGGAGGATCCTGACTCCTATCTCAAGCTTCCCTGTCTTTGCAAATTCTTTTCTCTCTCCCTGTAATGGTCTTTTCTGTATAGTCTTCAATTTACCCTTAAATTTATTTTCCTTTTTTTTTTAAAACTCATATTTCTTCTATTTATGTTTCCTGCTGTGTATATGTGTATATATGTGTGCATATATATGCATATAAGATACCTCATTTCTTCTTTAAAAAATAAATAAGAAATATTAAAATATACTAGACACAATATTAAATACTGGTGAACTGTTGCCTTCAAGTTGTTTACAGTCCATCTGAAGAAAGTCTTACAAAAAATTCCTTCTACTAAAAATTGTGCAGAGGTAGCACAAAAATGGGACTAATCATCTTTGCACATGAACAAGGAGAAATATGCTGCTGGGACACTTTACAAAAATGATGCTAATTGAATCTTGAATGTTCAAGAATGAGAAAGAACATCAGAGAAAAATGGGACCTTGTTTAATTTAGTTTTATATTAAAGCACAATGACACTGAACATTTTCTTTTCTTTTTCTTTTTTAATGCTGCAGCATGTTAGTTGCCTATTTTCCTCTTAGATCTACATAGGTAAATCTGAACAGATTATAATAACTGCCACAAAAGTCTTGTGTGGATATATGACTTGGTTGCATACAACATTCTTTCCAAAACAATGCAGACAAAAACAGATTAAAATAAATTAAGAGGGTTTATTTAATGAAGAATAGATGTTATAAACTGGTACATCATAATGGATGTTTACAGAAGAAAATAAAACTGCCCCTGTAGTTTCTCCTTTGTGATGATATATGGAGGTTTAGGCTGATAGTATGCTTATCAGTCCTTTATGGTATCAGTGAGTGATTTCAACTCTTTCTCCCTATCTGGCTACTATTCTGAGACTTTCTGTCAGTAAATAAACATTTTAAATATAAGATCTTTAAGTTGTTGAGTTCTAGATATAATTCTTCTAACAACACATATCACATAAAGTCCTAATAATAGAATTAGAAAAGTCAATCATAGAATCAGCATGATCTTTTGGCTAATATTTTATACTGTTCCTGTAGTGTGTGCCTTTTCATAATTTGAATGTTCATTAATCATGCATTTCTCTTCCCCATTCTAGATTATAAGCGCCCAGTGAGCAGGGCTGCTGGATCTTTTGATGTTGTCACAATGCCTGACATATAGCAAGGAATCAATAAATGTTGAGCTGTGCTGAGAGGCAGGCCCAGATAAAAATAGTGCAGATTAAGCTGATGGTGCTAGCTGAATGGAATTGAACTGAGGAAATTAGCACTGATTCTAGAAGTAGAACCACCTCCTCTCACTCTCCCATGCAGCCAGATCTTAAACCGAGGGTCATTTTGAAGTTTTTGAAAAGCATTACTTAAGTGTATTAGGTAGTACATTTTCTGGATGGTAACCATATTTTCATATTTTTCTTGTGCAAATATTTCTCAGTTGATAGTGTAATTGGGCATAACCCAACTAATTTCTTTTGTGTTTCTAAAAATTTAGTTTGTTGTTACTAGTTAATACTGCAGTGGGTTTTTTTAGTGTTATTCTTGAGCATTTAAGGTAGTGTCAAATAAGTGATTTTTTATGATACAACCACAATGATATTCTGAAGAAAGAATATTTGCATTTAAATACCCCATGCCATTAAGAGCCGAATTCACAGTGGTGGGAATCCTGATATAAACCTGTAGGGAAGGACTGGCATGGGCTGCTTTAGATTCTGCTATGATTTCTGATGTCCCCTGTGGTTAAAAGGTAATTCAGTTTCACCAAGTGTTCTTTTTTATTGTACCCCATGGTAAAGACACCAATTTTGTTATATAATGGCAGAGAATTTTTGCAAAGCCTCCTTTATTGGTTATCCAGACTCTCTCTGCCCCCCATCCACTCTCAGGGCCTCTGGAAACAAGCAAGACAAATGTACCTTAAGAAAGAAGAGAATATGATTAGGAAGAATTCCTTCTAGACTGTAAAGGAAAAGAAAAAACAAAAGGAAAATCTGCCACTTACACTCTGGGGGTGATGAGGAAGAGAAAGGGAAAGAACACTGGACAAATATGTTTATCTCTCAGCGTACTCTTCTGGATTAATATCTAGGGAAGGTTGGGGGATGTTAGATCATTTGAAGGAAAAACTAAAATCAGAGGGGGCTGTACTCCTTTTTTCAACTGGAACTTTGGGAGAATGCTGCTCATAGGAAGGTGTCAAAGTGATGAGGGAGATGGCAGAGCAGCTGCCACCACCACAAGAAGCAGCACAGAGTCCCGGGGCACATTGGCTGTGGCACAGGCATCGCTGGGCCACTGAGTTGTGGGGCTCTCAGAAGAGGCAAGGGGTAATTAGGTGGAAAGTGTGCCTGAGTTATCATTTTCAGGCTTCCATGTGGTATGGAAAGGATCCAGAAGCAGAGGCTCCCTGAGCTGAAGGCCACAGAACCATCATGGTGAGAGATCCTGTGCTGGGTGAGGGCCCTCAAGGTGCCACATTGTGAATGAAGCTGGGACTCAGAGGTGTCGCAGCACCAGACACCAAGGAATGGCCACAACCCATAACTGAGTAAATGGAACAAGCCACAATTTCATCAGGTACTTTAGAGCAAAGACAAGTTACAGTACAGAAAAAGCTCATTGATTTAAGTCCTTCTTGTTGCTTTGCTAATAAGGCATCAGCCTCTTCATTCACCTAGATACCATCTTGTAAGGATGTTGAGTCCATGTATGTATGTACATTTAAAGTTTGTGTGCATGTGCAGACATATGTGCTATGTTTATGTTTGCTGCAGGGTGACATGGGCTGCAATCCAAAAGACTGAGTCTTTACCTGAAACAGGTGAAGTTAACCAACAACTGCTGTTTAAATACTAGAAGAATTACATACACTGTTAATGGAGGTATTAGTCAGGGTTCTGCAGAGAAACACAACAAATAGGATATAAGAGGAGATTTATGATGGGAATTGGCCCACTTGATTATGGAGACTGAGAAGTCCCACAATATGCCATCTGCAACCTGGAGAACTAGGAAAGCTGGTGGGGTAATTCAGTTTGAGTCCAAAGGCCTGAGGACCAGGGAAGCTGATGGTGTAACTCTCAGAGGAAGACTGAAGGTTCGAGAGCCAGCAGTGCCAGTATCAAAGGGCAGGAGAGATGCACGTACCAGCTCCAGAAAAGGGGCTAATTCATCCTTCCTCCATCTTCTTGTTCTATCCGGACCCTCAAGATTGGATGATGTCCACCCACATTGGTTAGAGCAGATTTTCTTCACTTAGTCTACCAACTAAAATGCTAATCTCTTCCAGAAACACCCTCAAAGACACAACCAGAGATAATTTTTTACCAGTTATCTGGATATCCCTTAACCCAGTCAAGTTGACACCTAGAATCAACCATCAGAATGGATGAGTGAAATTACTCCTTTCTTCTAGTTTCCAATTGGATGGTGCTGGAAGGAAGATTAGAACCTATTATAAAATGTAAGAAAGCATTTTATTTGCAATTATGCATAATTGTCGTTATGTTGACACCATTCTACTCTTAGGTTAAATACACAATTTATTTTGTGAAAAAAGAGTAAAATTATACTAAAAATTTTAAATGTGCCTTTTTTTCTAAAATTGGAATCCATGATTATTGCACTTCTGTTCAATTTTTCTGTCATGATAATCATGTTGTCTCTATAAAAATAATCATTAGTGTCTGCAAAGGAGAAGATGAAGGGCATTTCTCTGTGACAAAGTTTTGTTTTATGCTGACTGTGCCTTTGTGGATCCAGTTTTTCTTTGGTGATCCGTAAGGATCTATTGCACTTTGAAAGAGACAAGTTGCATAAGACAAAGTCCTTTGCTCAAGAATTTTATACCTCATTAAGGGAAATAGACACAGATAAATGTATAAAGTCAGGAGGTAAGGTGGTGTGTAACAACTGCCACAGGAATGGATCAGATGGAGTACATGCCTCAGGCAAGGGAGACTGAGTCCTACTGAATTTGTTTTTACTTAAGTTAAATTCTAAGTATTATACCTATATATAGTGGGGAAAGAAAATAAATGATAAAGGAAGGCTTCTAAGGCCAAGTAATCTAACAGTTCCTTTCAAAAGAATTAGTAAAGTATTTATTTTGGTCTCACAGTGATAGCTATAGGAAAACAAGGTTTTCCCAGTTTTTCTATATTTGATCCTATATGCTCCAGAATGAGTGAGTTTTCTTTTGGTTTTTACTTTGATTTTATTTTTACTTTATTTTTTCCATCCCTACTGACCTACTCAAACAGCCCCTGAGTTAGATCCGAGCCATAATGCCTCTGGGTCACCTGTGGACAAAACCAGGGTGTGCAGCAGCATCAAGTCATGGGCTTCTTTCAAAAGAGAGGGCAAACTGGCATGTGGCTGGGACCCCTGGTGGCTGGAGTTGCAACCTTGGCATCCCCATGGTCAGAAAATTCTTATTTTTGGAATACTCCGTGGCTATTTCAAGAGTAGGCTCAGTTCTTTCTAGGAGTTGTTCTAGAAAGTAAGCTAATCCCCTTGGGGATGCTGTGGGGTTAATAACAGCAATGTTACAACTAATCTACTTTAAAAGTATAACTTTTAAAGATTAGTACAGTTTTTAAAGCATATTATTTTCACACTTAAAGCTCTCAGTATAAAGGGGCATTCAGGGTATTTCTAAGAGATTATACACTGTATTTTGTCAGAACATTTTTTTTAAAAAACATAATTTTATAGCCTTTCCCTGTAGAAAGGGAAAAAAATGTCCCCTTCTAACCCCACTGTAATTGTACTCAGAGAAGTACAGCTGGGGAGGGGAAAGAGTTTAAAGATGCTCCAACAATTCCTGATCAGTAGTTAGATATATTTTTTCCACTTGAAGTGTGTAGTGCTTTGCTACTGAACAGACATCTTGGCTCAATGCCCAGTGGAAATTTCAGGAACAAGGGACAGTGTGTCTCAGTACATTGTTTCAAATAACTCTCGTTGACTTCTTTAGGGAGATAAAATAGGCATTCCCATTAAGCCAGAAGGTTATATTAGATCTCTATGAGACTCCGTTCGGGTCTGGCTACATGCCATGAGTGTTATTCTGTCAACACAAACGTCATTAGAATCTGCTAAAATTGCATTATTCTTAGCAGCTTTACAGCTGTCTTACAACATTTGACATCTACCCAGAAACACTTCTTGGCACCAATGAGAATTCCTCACCGGGCCGATTTATACCTAAAAAGTGTGGGAAATGAAGTGGAATAACAGTATCACTGTTTCAGTGTATAATGTTTGCAAAATAAGTACTGAGTTTTTTCTCTCCAATATTGGGATTGATTTTTCTAGGTCACCCACACCCCTCCCCCACTACCTTTATGGCCCTGGCAACTATAAATAAGTTTCAGGAAAATTACTTCTGTACTGTTTCTTGAGGCTTTTCTTATCTAACTGCCACAGCTGTCACATACACAAATGCTCTTCTTTAGAATGTCTATGGCTGGAATTACTATTGCTTGTGTTCTTCAGTGGCTGAAGAACATTATCATATTATTTTGTGAATTTAATTCCTTTCTCCTTTTTGCTTCGGTGTGTGTTTAATGTCCAGTTATCTCTCAAACATACCAGGATTGATGATCTTTATTTTCTTCCATATTGTTCCCTGTCTACTGTTAATATTTATCCAAAAGAAAAATTAAATTTCAGATTCTAAGGGATGAATTTCAACTTCACAATTTACTCACTGTATTCCAATATTTTTAATGGAAACTCACAAACTAATTGTGATCTTTTTCAATATTAAAAATAAATTCTTGAAGATCTTTGTTCGGGCTTCCAAAATATTAAGCAGTAAGTATTTCTACCAGTTCTTCTCCGTGTTGTTCTGTTTTCTTCAAAGTTAGGTGTTTTTAAAATGTGCCTAGACAATGAAATATTGCCTAGATCAAAACACAATGGTGTCCGCTTGAAAACTTATAAATTAAAGACTCTGTATGCAATTAAATTCTGCATACCTATATTTCCTTTAACATTTACTATAAGTCAGTTCTTTCTTTGGTTGATATTTCATCTGAGAGTTCCTGTTATCTAAAGTGTGTATTTTGAGATTAAACAAAATGGAATACACTCAAAATATTGAATAGAAGATAGTAAATTAATATTTTATAATATGTTGTCCAAGATCCAGAAGTTTCTCTACAAATACAAATTTCATTACATATTCTTGTCTAATATATACAATCAATTCTGCTTTTATTTTTATTTTTAAATGTGGCTCTTGGTTAGCCAACATACTTTGATGACATTCTCAAATAAATAAAAATCATTTTTAGCATCATTGTATCTTGTTACTAAATCTTAGAATTAGGTAAAATTTAATTCAGACTTGTGACAAGGATGAAGGAAGACTATTAATGACGTTTATGGAAGGCATGGCAGAACCACAAGGCTTCTGCTTCATAAAATTTCCCCACAAATTATTTTTTGAGAAATATATCATCTATTAAATAAACACTAAATATTGGGGAGAAAATTCAAAATTATTGCACAAAGAAAACACTGAAAGCCATGGTGAAAAACACAGCAAATCTTACAATGGGCAAGTGTGTATAATAAAATTATTTTCCATAACTCTCCAAACGCTGATAAAAGTCTAGAGAGTCAGGTAGGAGGAAATAGAAAGCCCAGCAAGTATTTTGAGGATTTGATCAAACTAGACAGTCAATTTAGATAATTTCAGCCAAACTCCTCACTTTTTCCACAGTCGTACTATTCTTTAGTTAAGTTCTTTTTCCCTCTGAATTGTCAGAATAATTTTTTCAACTCAAGGCCTTCCCTTCTCCAGATCAACAGTGGATAATTTCCAACATGTAACACACTTCTTCTGTGTACCTCAGTGTAATGTTGTGATTGGTTTAAAATGACTTCTTCCTCTCTACTCACAAAAAATACTTCACATAGCATAAAAATATAATCAAGTGTCTTTAAAAATATACAATTGGTGGTATTTCTAGAGAGGACCATACGAATGTCTCTCGCTGGAAATATTAGTGCTTTAAGACCTTGTATTAACTCTGAAAATTCAAAAAGGAAGCTAAGGAATAGGCATTGTGGATGGAGTGTCAAAGAACGAAACTTTTCTTTTTTGGAGCATGTTCATTGGTCTCTTTCTGCAGCACGTTCATTGGTCAAACCCTATCATATGGACCAGACATATTCAAGAATATTCCGTGCTCTCTGGCACCTCTAGTGGGAGGTCATTTAGCTACCAGGGTTATGTAATCCTTCTCTCCTGAGCGTGCCCAGCCATTGGATTTGCATAATCCAGCCCCTTGTGGTCTCATTTTCCCCATGCTGGGGCTGAAAATAGGTCTAACTGGCAACAACAGCTTTCTTCTGGGAGAGGGCATAGAGGAGGGACCTGAGACCTCAGGGAGTGTCCTGAAACCCAGAGGTGTGTCCTAAAACCCAAGCCCAGGGAAGCTGAGCGCCTCTCATATCAGAAGTTGGAGATGGAATTATTTTTTTTCTCTTTATCTAGGACTGAGAAACATAGGAGATGTTATCATTGGTAGGCAAAAATGGTTAAGCATTTTTTCATATTCCAACTTTTACACAGCAAATAATTGGAGAGCATCTGTGTGCCAGGATCTGGGTGTAGGCAATAGGAGTGATTAAAAAAATGAATATGACAATACGGCATTGTTCCTGCCTTGAAGGAGCTCAATATGTGTCACACTTCAAGCTTATTGGAATATAAATATTCACATCAGAGTGATTTGAGAATATAGTAATTGGTTAATTCTTAGAAATATGTATTCTAAGGTTTAAAAAGGTAGGGAAATCTTAAAATTATCTCAGTTGTTTTAACGGTAATTGTTTAAGAACTAAGAGTTGCAATGAAATAGAATAGAGATATAAATATAAAATCAAAAAAGTTAAGAGCTTTCAATGTTAAATTAAGTTGAAAGTACTAAATGAAATTGTGATCTTAAAAGACAAATTTAGCCCAGAAGCAATAATGCTCCTTTTAGAAATCAGCATTCCTCACACCCAGATTTTTTTTTCTAATTATCATTCCACACTGAAGGAACTAGGGCCACTTAGGAAATAGTTGATTCTTGATACAGAAGCAAAGAGACAGAGGCAGGGGTGGGGACAGCTGAGTCTTATATGGCATAAGAGCCTTAAATATCATGATAAAGGAAATAATTAAGGACCAATAAGATTATGTCAAAAGGACACAGTAATCAGCCTGAAGGGTTTCCCTGTAGCCCAAATTGGGATAAGTCAAGCCTCAGTAATAACAACAGCAATAACTATAGCTTATTGACATCCATTACATAAATGCATATCCTTGAGTCAATAGTAATACTAAAAAAAAAAAAAAGATCATAAATCAAACAAACTCATTTATCACCATTGGAGATGAATAGTATACCAATTCCTTACTTTGAAAACTGGTAATTAAAAGATGAAAATAAAGTATTTATTATGCTTTTTAAATAAGAACTGTAGTTTCAAGATTAAAGAAAGGGATCCTACTTGATAAAGAAAGCTTTTATTTACATAGGAATACTAATTAATAAATGTAAAGGAGAACATCATTTTGCTAATCATAATAAAACAACTAAGGAAAGAGGCTTAAATGTATACTAACATTTTTTGAAAAAATGTTGGGAAACAGAATTTTCACATAATGCTACTTCTTTCTCCATAGATTACTTGATATTTGCAAAGGAAGAAACATGCATTTATGGTGGAATGGTCTGACTGTAACAAAATTAATCCAGTAGTACCACTTATTAATGGGACAACTCAAACATTCTGTTAACAAAATGCAACAAGAAATATCAGTTTTCTCCATGAACGAACTATTTTGTGCCAAAAATGTTTAACCTGTATCTAAATACAATGTTAGTTTTTACTTTGAGTTTATAGAAAATACAGAGAAACACATAAATTACATCAGAAAAATACAATCAATCAAATGCAGAATATATGGCATTCTATAGGACATCTGGTGTGAGGTGTTTAAAAAATTTGAGAAAATTTTTTGGAGAGAAAAAAAAGGAGGTGGAAATTATATTTGATTTAAAAAGATTTAAGAGACAACAAAAAATATGACTGCCTTTTGATTGAATCCTACCTTAGAAAAAAAAATTATAACTGACACTTGGGGAAATTTGAATTTGGCCTATAATTCAGTAATTCCCTATAATGTTAGGGAATTACTATTGGTTTTGTTAGATAGGTATAATGCTTTTGTGATCCATGGGAGAGCATTCCTTTCATACTAAAGAATTTAGTGCAAAGTGTCATAATATCTGTAAATTATTTTAAATGATTTAGCCAAAACAGTAGACATAAATCATGTATATCTATAGATCTATATTAACATAAAAGGTAAAATATTAACAATTGCTGAATCTGGACAGTGAGACTGTAGGTCTTTTTTGTAGAACATATTTTTAATTTTTTGTGTGTTTTAAAATTTTTATAATGAAAGTTTTTGAGTTTTTTTTTTTTTTTTTAAAGAATTCATGTAGTCACAAAGCCCCAGAAGGTCCTTGGGTGACAATAAAAGATACACTGGCTCCATTTCCTCGAGGCCTTTGCCTTAGAGATTCAAATAGTCTGCTTGCACGAATGAAGTTCAAAGAGATAAAAATTTAACTTGGGCAAATTAGCGGTTCTAGGGGGAACTCTATTATTGCAAACACTGGAATGGGTACCTATAGAATAAAGAGTATGCAATGACTTCAACATGGAGTTTAGAGTGCTTAGATCTTGGATGATATTTTACTCTGGAAGTTCTCCAGGTGAGGTTTAAAAGTGGAGTGGTACAAATTATTTCTACAGCACTTTCCCTGAGCTTTCCAGGAGTCAGGTTATCCTTGTGAAAGTCTTGTGTGTCAGCACGGGCCTGGGATTCTACCTTTCAGCCTGTATATTCCTAGGCCAAAGTAAAAGCACTGACTGTCTTAGAGTTTACTTCTGCTTCCAAGAGAGCAGGAGAGAACTTCAAAACGTCTCATATGATAGGCCAAATAGTGACCCATATCACAATTACCTGGCATGTCAGATCATGCTAATAAATGTATCAGCTCAATAACACTTGGGTACTTTGTAAACACCTTCTCATGTGACAAAAAATGAAGATATAAACTCCCACCTTGAGTCTAACCACTATAAATAAGGTGTGCTTTCAACAGCCTCAGTTTTGTGACTGATTTTCTGCTTTCTACTTCTTTAAATATGAATTTCAGTGAGAATCAATTATTTTATAGGGAAAAGTGTTTTTCACTAGGCAGAAAATTCTTTTTATGTTACTAAAGTTAAAATGTAATAGTTTAAACATTTCCATTCTCTATAGCATAAAACATCTAGCGCATGGCCATTTCCCTAAATACCAAATCGAAATGCTCTTCGAAGGTAGAATGTGTTAGTACTTAGGAAACTCATTAAGTTAGAAAGTATTCACTGAGCCCCAAGGCCTGAAAAGCACAGTGTTGGTAACTTAAGGAAATCACCAGTATTAGACTAACTCCATGTCCTTAAGGAGTTACAGACATTTATGAGAGAGAAGGTAATCAACCTAACACAGGACTTTCTTGAATTTAGCCATAAAATATTTATTTTGCTCATATAGATTTTATGCTTGGTTTCTTCAAAACAAATTCTGAAAGTTAAAACAGCCAATGCCATTTCTGGTAATGGTGTGTATACACTTTCTTGAATCTTTTATTTTTAAATGCTATGAATGAAATCTTACCAAATCTCATATTTAGTCATTAGATAAACTATCAATAAAGCATCAGTTTCCAGCATGTGGGTGTTAGCATTAAAAAATAAGTCTGACTCTTTCAGGCCAAAGCAGTTGAATTAAAGTTGTAGTTTCAGAAAATGGATTGCCTAGTCATTATGTGTTGGATTTCAAATTATATATCTATAGCCATATTTATTGAGGCTTCTATACAATTTCCATTTGGTATCTGCTATGGTCTGAATGTTTGTGTCCCCCACACAATTCATATGTTCTAAGTTGATAGTATTAGGAGGTGGGGCCTTTGGGAGGTGATTAGGTTATGGGAGCAGAGCCCTCATGAGTGAGATTGTGCCCTCATAGAAGTTGCCTGAGAAAGCTCTCTCGCCACATGAGGACGGGGTGAGAAGAAGGCTGTCTGTGAAAAAGCAGGCCCTCATGAGACACTGAATCTGCCTGTGGCTTGATCTTGGACTTTCCAGCCTTCAGAACCGTGAGAAAGAAATTTATGTTGTTTCTAAGCTACACAGTTTATGGTGTTTTGTTATAGTAGCCCGAATGAACTACAGCAGTACTGAGTGTAAACATTTATAAATGAAAACATTTGATTATGCCACTCCCCTGTTGAAATGTGTTCATGGATTTGTACTGGTAGGATAAAAACAAACCTCCTTAACACAGCCCGTGGGTTCACCTCTGTGGCCGCATCCCAGACCACACTTGCTCTTAATCCTCACTCTAGCTACTCAAGATCTCCTTAGCAAAACCATGCTACGCTACCGGATCTGTGCACATAATGTTCTATCTACTTGGAAGGCATCACTCTTTTTTCACCTAGTTAGTTCCTACCCATTCTTTAGCTCTCTGTTCAGTTATACTCTCCTCACTTATTTATGCCCTGTGTGTGGGCATTGCTCTTTTTGTGTAATCCTGTGGTCACCTTCCTGTGCCCCATGTAGAACCAGCTTGCAGCAGTGGTAGTGATGATGGTTTATAATAGCTCAGTTTGCACTTGCTGGAAAGTGACATCAGGTGATTCCTGTGAGTTGGAAGCAGAGACACCTCTGGGGCTCCAAGAAATTTCCTACTGTCTGAAACATACTTCCCTCTCTAAGTCAGCTTCTCTTATGTTTTATGTTAATTCTCATTTTTAATACATTCAGATTCCACTTGTTAAAATTAAATTCCTTCAGGTTAAATTTCAGATTCCATATCTGACCCAATCTACAACCTCGTGTAATATATATAATCTCTCAACTATTCCAAGTTATTATATTAAGCTCAGTGGCTTTGGGGTGGGTCAGCTGAAAATCCTCTAAAGATTTTTGTAATATTATTTTGGGGGGGTACTGGTACCGTATTTTTGGTAATAGAAGTTTTTGATAAACTTACTATTTCTAAATAGCAATCAAATATTTTTAATTCTTTTAGTAAAAAGACTGTAGAAATTTTGTAATTGTACTAGAATTTTGTTCTCTCAATTTTTAAATGACAGCCATTGTAGTGAAAATAACTTTTATATATAAATTTTTTGTTTTAATGTCATTGTTTTGATGACTATTTTTCTGTATATATAGTGTGTGTCACCCAGAATTTCTTATAAATAATTCTGATATTGATTGACCATGTGGTTGCTAACCTTGTTATGGGAACATCACAAATTCAAATAAAAAAAAATTTTTTTTGAGGGATTGGCTGATACACATGAATTAACATTGCCACATGGGCAAATTTTCAATGGAAAATTTTCAATGGAAACCCAAACCTCACTTTTGGGGGCCTAAGGTGACTGCATAAGGTGTCTGCCTTTTAAAGGAATAGTTCTATTTTGGGAAATTTTTTCACACAGTAGAAAGAATGTTCCATAAGTCACTGCAGAGGCAGGAGTTGAAGACAGCTCTTATGAACCTCTGTCATAAGACAGAAGAACTTGTACTATCCACAACATAAATCCTAAATCCCACACTGGGATTACGTGCTTGAAGTCTTGGAGCAACTGTTCATAGTAATTATGGCCGAGCGAAGGTCACTCCTGCTTCAGGTAGAGACATTAGTACTGACTTCACAGATCAGGTTCTCCTGTTTGGGGCTGTTGTTGAAAGGCTTTTTACTACCCGTCATCCTCCACCATATTAAAATAAGAAATTGTAAATTCTTTTTGTGACTGCAATTAGTGATAGAGACGACTGCTTATTGTCAGACTCAGAATTCTTAATGTATCTAGTGAGAACCTGGGGGGAAATACAATTATTCTTGACTATACGTACGTTTAAGATCATCTTGAGAGATTCTAGTAGGGAGAGAGACAGAAGAGAAGAAGAGGGACAGAGAGACAGGAGGAGAGGAGAGAGATCCTTTTGATCCGTGCATATTAGGAAGATACCGATGTTATTAACATTTAATTTTAAAATCTGTACGTGCTTATTTATAAGATGAAAGGAAAACTTCAGTGCACAGCAGATAAGTTTCTTAAAGAAGAATTCAATGAAAATATATAAGATGAATGCTCTAGACTAACTGGGGAAAGTAAAACATATGCACCAACACACTTCTCAAGAGTCCTAAAAGTATTTTGATATTTAGCAGCAAATATTCAGTGATCTTCGTGAATAATTATTACAGAGTGAATAATTTCTATACTATGGAAAAATCTTTAATTTTTAGATCATGCGATTTTATAAATTGCAGTAATATTTTATACTTTTATGAATGTTTGTATGATTTTGTTATAATTTGATTACTTTAGAAAATCAGCGGAAACACAAGAATTCTATCTATGATTCCTAAATAATAGCAGAACCTATTTTTTCCTACTATGCATTTACATTTACCTTATTTCCTTCTTGTAATTTGTTAATCTTCTTGTTTGTTCTATTCTAATTCATCAGGAAATATTGAGGTCTTCCTTTAGGGCGTATAATCATTAAAGAGAGGAAATTCTCCGTAAAATTAAAAGGAGCTTGCTGGAAGATCTTTATTTGTTGGCTGCTGGTATATTTATATTCATTGGTCGGTTCTGATATATTCATTATACGACAATTGACTATAGCAAGATTAAATATTACAATGCTTGTTTGCATATTAGGTTCCCCATCTTAATAGGACTGGAGAGCTTTTGATGTAATGGATTGCGATGGATTCTGCTGTTATAGTAATGAACTGATGAAAGTATCTTTAAAATAAGTCAGCTGGCATATTATTTATCTTATTCATATTTTTTTCTCATTATGATTTATAAATATTCCAAGAAACAAAAATATTGTTTTACTGTATACACGCTACCACATATTTCTAAGTCACTATTTATTGAGTCTGTGCTGTGCATCAAATTCCATATTAATTGTTTTGTATTAAATTCTATTTAATTCTTATAAGAACCAAATATAGTAGGTATTAGAAGATCCATATTACAGAAAAAGAAACAAAGTCTCAGAAAGGCATTTCAACTACCTGCATCTCCGCAAAACCAGAAGTAGTAATAAAATCAGGATTTAACCTATATTTGTCTGACTTCAAAAACTATATTCTTCCGAATAAAGCAGTCAATAATAAAATGATACAAATAGCTGGCAAAGAAGACAATACTTCATTGTCCTCACCTATTTAAATAAGATCGTTCACATAAAGTGCTCAGTATGGTACGCAACACAGTCATATAATTAAAATGAAAATTTGTCACAACTTTTATTTGAACAGTTACAAAAACTGGGTTTTACAAATGTATTAATCAGAAAAGTCTAACTGCTATAAAACACACCCCCAAATCTCAGTTTATTAACAAAATAAAGATTTAATTCTTATACCTTCATAATCCAATAGTGATCAGCAGGGTCAAGATGAAGGAGAGATGCTGTAATCCACACACTTACTCAGGGACTTAGGTTTCCCCCATAGAGTAGGTCTGAAATCTTTGGACTCCTCCACTGAAGACTCAATTTTTGTCCAGTAGATAAGGAATCACAGAGGATATCTCAGGATATTAAAGGGGTCAAGCCTGGAAGTAGTGTATACTGCTGCTTCCACATACATTATATTGGCCAGAAGTCAGCCATATGGCCTGACTCTAACTATAAGCAGACCTGGGAAAAAGTCTTCTTGTGTGAACAGATAGCTTTGTCTCTGCCCCAGCAAGCAAAATAGATCATCTTCAAAATGAATGTGGACTGTAGTTTTGGCAGTGAAGTTGAAACCCCAGTGAATAGAAACAGTGTTAGAGGTCAGAAAAAAAAATTCCTCCCAGTGTAAAGAAACTTAGTTTCAGTTCCAAAACTATAAAATGAGTTACCAAAGATTATGCGTTTATTTTAGCTGAGAAATATGTCCTACTGGTTTGTTCTCCTTTGCAATGCCAGGGTAAGCTAAGCCTGAGTGTTTTAATTACGATAGTGATTTTGTAGCACATTTTAATAAAACTTGAGTGTTTCATAAATTTTCAAATTATGACATTGTTTTAAGGCACTATTAATTCACACCTTATTAAATGTGAAGATTATGAAATTAGACCTCATTTTTAGGAATAAAGAACTAATTTTCTTAAAATTGTAAATTGCGTCATACTTGAAAAAAAGAAAAAGGCTAATGATTCTATCTCATGCCCAAATATAGTAGAAGCAGCAGTTGGAAAATTATCTTCTTCCAACTTTGCCAATATATACGATTCCTGAGATATATTACCACGCCCTATTTACTGTGCTTGGCTAGGCTTCAACTGGAGACTGCCAATTTCTTCTGAATCAGCCAGAAAGTTGTGGCAACTTTATTACAAATGATCTACTTTTTTCCCATGGAAATATTTTATCCTATTTTTTTTTTCATAGTGTGACTTTGGGAAGAACTTTGTTCTGAGATGGTGGCTGTTTGACAGTTCTACCTTTATACTTAACTACTAAGCTCTCAGAAAAGTATTTCTAGAAAGGAATTTATAATTTTAGTACTGCTACCATTTTTAATTCAAATTCCGAATTTCATTCATCCATGCATTTATTCTTTCACTCCAGAGGATTTATGTCTTATCTCCTGACAGGCAAAGGAATATACCTTGAAGAGATCCTGACTCTCAACTTACATTTTTGTCAGGGAGACAAACAGATGATTGATAAATAAAATAATATCTAGTCTGTGAAAAATGTTATAAAGCACACAAATCGGGTTTCTAGGTCTTTATATAATAATAATCAGGTCTTTAAAATAGAAAACTCTGGAGAAGTCTCTTTAATTAAGATGGCTGGAGGTCATGGAGGTGAGGTTTAAGCTGAGTCTCAAAGGATGAGAAATATCCAGTCACATGAAAAGACAAGAAAAGAGAAATCTGAAAGTCTTGAAATGGGCCAGCTGTGTGTGACTGGTGCAGTGAGCCAGTGGCTGGGGACATGGGTTAATTGCAAAGGAAAGCAATGTCCTCTCAGTCTTGGGAAGCCATTGAAAGATGTTAGGTTGGGAAGCATCTTGTTCCTGTGATTTGACTTACATTTTTAAAAGATTTTTTTTTGTGGCTTAATGGAAGAATAGATTGAAAGAGTAAAAGTAGAATTTAAGAAAGCAGTTAGTGAGTGGTCCAGGCAAGAGACCACTGTGGCTTGGATCAGGGTAGTGAGACTGGAGGTGGAGGAAAGTGAGCATGAGATCTATATAGGAGCATCACAGAGTGGCTGATGAGCACATGTGGGGATGAAGAAGGAGGGGTCAAAGGTGACTCTTACCTTCTTGGCTGGTTTCTAGGTGGATGATGGCACCATTTATGGAAGTGTGGATGACTATGCCAGGAACATGTCTGAGAGGGTCAAACAACATATCTGGGATATACTGGGATATCTCAAGCAATCTGAGATGCTTTTGAGACAGTCAATGAAGATTTCAAATAGGCAGTTTGATATAAGCCTGGATTTAGGAGGAAAGTTTAGGCTAAAGACATAATTAGCATTTCTCAAATTATAGATGGTGTCTACATTCATGGGAACATGTGAGAACAACTGCTAAAGAGTATATATGAGTAAGAAAGTTATGCTTAAAATATAGTTGTGTGTTGTTGCTTTGCCTCCCACAGATTTGTCCCCCTTTTTCCCCTGGGTGACGGAGCCACCAAAAATTACTCAAAACCCATCTCTTCTGAGCAGTGAGAAGCCTCAAAAAGGGGTTAATCTCCCAGAATCCTCAAGAGCGAGGCATTCCTTCCATTTGGGAAATTAACCACAAATTGGGGTTCTCTTCCTGTGTTTATTCTCTAGCCCAGGAAGTTACAGGAAGAGAGATAGGTGGAGTTTTTGCCAAGTACAGTTTAACAAGTTTTTCAATAGAAGCTGGTAGCATGCAATTAAGTCAAACCACTAACAAAAGCTTGATTTTAGCAAACATTCTCTTCTTATAGCAATTTCCTAGTAACTTTACATATCAATCAGTAACTTGTCTTTGAACCAGCAGCTTTGCTGTGTTACAACTCTTTATCTTACAACAGAGACTATATAGTCTGGGGAAAATTTCCTGGTTTTTGTAAGGTCAATATTTGAAACTGCAAGGCTTTGGAAAACCAAGCCCTGTGAAGTACATTTGCTTTATGCCTACTCTATAGTGTGTCCCAGCTGAGTGCACACCAACCAGAGAGGTGCCCTGCCAGAGAGGCCTGAATCCCATGGAGACCATGTGCCCCACTGCACCAGCACATGACTGAGCAGGAAGACAGTAAATCAGAAAGTAACAAAAGACACTTAAGACATCCAAACAAAAATTAATAAAATGCTATGAGTAAATCAACACTTTTCAATGACAACTCTTAATGTGAAAGGATTAAATTATCCAATCAAAAGACACAGACTGGCTAACTGGATTAAAAAGGAGGACCCAACTATATGCTGCATTCAAGAGACCTGCTTCACCTATAAAGACTCACATAGACCAAGAGTGAAAGGATGGAAAAAGATTTACCATGCAAACAGAAATGAAAAATGAGCTGGAGTAGCTATTCTTATATCTGATAAAATAGACTTTAAAATAAAAAACATAAAAAGAGATAACGAGGGCCACTACATAATGATAAAAGGATTCATCCATCAAGAAGACATAATAATCATAAATATATACCCACCCAATGTCATAGCAGCCAGATTTATGAAGCAAACTCTATTAGACCTAAAGAAGGAAATAGACACTAATACCACAATAGCAGGGAATCTGAACACCCCACTATGATATTAGACAGATCATCTAGGCAAAGAATCAGCAGAGAAACACAAGATCTAAACAAAACTCTAGACCAATTGCACTTCACAGATATCTACAGAACATTCCATCCAACAACCTCAGAATATTCATTATTCTCATCAGCACATGGATCATTCTCCAGGATATATCACATGTTAGCTCACAAATCAAGTCTCAACAAATTAAAAAAAAATTGGAATTATCTCATGTATTTTTTCAGACTGCAATGGATTAAAATTAGAAATCAATAACAAACTAAGTTCTGGAAACTATACTAACACTTGGAAATTAAATAGCATTCTACTGAATGACATGAGTCCAAGAAGAAATTAAACAGGAAATCAAAAAAATTATTGAAACTAATGAAAACAATGATACATCATACCAAAACCTGTGGGATACTGCAAGAGCAGTACTAAGGGAGAAATTTATTGCATTAAATGCTTACTTCAGAAGAATGGAAATATAGAAAGTGAACAACCTAATACTTCACTTTAAAGAACTAGAAAAACAAGAACAATCCAAACCCAAAGTTAGCTGATGGAAAGAAATCATTAAGATCAAAGTAGAACTTAATGAAATTGAACCCCCCCAAAATGATACAAAAGATCAGTGAATCAAAAAGTTGTTTTTTTGAAAAAATAAATAAAATTGACAAACCATTAGCACAGCTAACTAAAAAAAGAAGAGAGAAGACCCAAATAACAAAAATTAGAAATGAAAAAGGTGATATTACAACTGATACCTCTGAAATACAAGGAATCATTCAAGACTACTATAAACAACTATATGCCAACAAATTTGAAAATCTGGAAGAAATGGTTAAATTTCTGGACATACACAAACTACCAAAAACTGAGCCAAGATCACGTAGAATATCTGAACAGACCAATAACAATAAAAGAGATTGAAGCTGTTATCAGAAGGCTCCCAACAAAGAAAAGCCCAGGACCAGATGGATTCACAGCACAATTCTACCAAACATTCAAAGACGAATTGACACCAGTTCTCTACAAACTATTCCAAAAGATTGAAACAGAAGCAATTCTCCCAAACTCATTCTATGAAGCAAACATCACCCTGATACCAAAACCAGGTAAAAATACAACTAAAAAAGAAAACTGCAGTCCAATATCCTTGATGAATATAGACACAAAAATCCTCAATAAAATACTAGCTAACAGAATAGAGCAACACATACACAAAATTATACACCATGGTCAAGTGGGATTCATCTCAGGGATGTGAGGTTGTTTCAACATAGGCAAATCAATAAATGAGATACACCATATCAATAAAATCAGACACAAGGACCATATGATCATCTCTACAGATGCTGAAAAAGCATTTGATAAAATTCAACACTCATTCATGATAAAGACCCTCTATAAGTTAGGTATAGAGGGAAAGTATCTCAACATAATTAAAGCCATATATGCCAAACCCATTGCCAATATCATCCTGAATGGGGAAAAGCTGAAAGCTTTTCCTTTAAGAACAGGAACTAGACAAGGATGCCCACTCTCACCACTCCTATTCAACATAGTGTTGGAAGTACTAGTGAGAGGAATCAGAGAAGAAAAGGAAATAAAGGGCATCGAGATTGGAAAAGATGAAGTCAAACTGTCCCTGTTTGCAGATGACATATCTTATATATCGAACAGCCTAAAGCCTCTACAAAAAAACTCTTGTTGATAAATGATTTCAGCAAAGTTGCAGATGTAAAATCAACACACAAGAATCAGTAGCATTTCTATTCTCCAATAGTGAACATGCTGAAAGATAAATCAAGAAAGGTTGCCTATTTACAGTAGCCACCAAAAAAATAAAATACTTAGGAATAGAGTTAACCAAAGATTTTAAATTAAAGAGGGCACAAGAAGATGGAAAGATATCCCAAGCTCTTGGATTGGAAGAATCAACATTTTGAATACATACTACCCAAAATGATATACAAATTCAATGCAATCTCCATCAAAATTCCAATGACATTTTTCTCAGAAATGGAAAAAAAACTATCCAGATATTTATATGGAATAACAAAAGACCATGCATAGCCAAAGCAATTCTGAGCAAAAACAGTAAAGCTGGAGGCATAACACTACCAGACTTTAAACTATACTACAAAGCTATAATAACCAAAACAGCATGGTACTGGCATAAAAACAAACACACAAATCAATGGAATAGAATAGAGAATCCAGAAATCAACCCACACACTTACAGCCATCTGATCTTTAACAAAGGTACCAAGCCTATACACTGGGGAAGAGACTGCCCCTTCAGCAAATGGTGCCGGGATAACTGGGTATTCATATGTAGGAGACTGAAACTAGACCCATATGTTCTCACCATATACTAAAATCAACTCAAAGTGTACTAAATAATTAAATATACACCCGAAAACAATAAAACGTCTTAAAGAAAACAGAAGAAATACTTCAGGAAGTAGGACTGTGCACAGACTTCATGAATATGACCCCCAAAGCATGGGTAACAAAAGGAAATATAAGCAAATGGGATTATATCAAACTAAAAAGCTTCTGCACAGCAAAAGAAACAATTAACAGGGTTAAAAGACAACCAACAGAGTGGGAGAAAATACTTGCCAAATATACATCTGACAAAAAATTAATATCCAGAATATACAAGGAACTGAAACAACTTTACAACAAAAAAACAAGTATCCCAATTAAAAAATGGGCAAAAGAGCTAAATAGGCATTTCACAAAGGAAGATATACGAATGGCCAACAGACACATTAAAAAATGCTCAACATCACTCAGCATTCGGGAAATGCAAACCAAAATCACACTGAGATACCATCTCACCCCAGTTAGGATGGCTAATATCCAAAAGACTGTGAATGATAACTGCTGGCAAGGTTACAGAGAAAAAGGAACTCTCATTCATTGCTGGTGGGACTGCAAAATGGTGCAGCCTCTATGGAAAATGGTATGGAGGTTCCTCAAACAATTGCAGATAGATCTACCATATGACCCATCTATCCCACTGCTGGGAATATACCCAGAGGAATGGAAATCATCAGGTTGAAGGTACACCTGTTCTCCAATGTTCATTGCAGCACTCTTTACAATAGCTAAGAGTTTGAACCAGCCCAAATGTTTATCAACAGATGAGTGGATACGGAAAATGCAGTATATCTACACAATAGAATACTACTCTGCTATAAAAAAGAATGAAATACTGCCATTTGCAACAACATGGATGGATCTAGAGAGAATTATATTAAGTGAAACTAGTCAGGCACAGCAAGAATAATGCCACATGTTCTTACTTATTTGTGGGAGCTAAAAATAAATAAATAAATACACAAACTGGTTGGGAGGAGGGAAGAAGACACAACAATCACAATTCCTTGAAGTTGATACAACAATCGAACAGAAAGGACTTTGTTGGAAGGGAGCAGGGAGAGGGAGAGGGAGGGGGGTTTTGGTAATTGGCCACAATAATCAACCACATTGTATATTGACAAAATAAAATTAAATTTAAAATAAATAAATAAATAAAAATAAACGAACAACAACAAAATAAACAAAACTTTCAGAGCTTTATGTTAAAAAACAAACAAACAAACATAGTTGTGAGAAACTGCAACATTTAAAAGATAAGTAAAGAAGGAGGTTCATACCTATTGTCTATATCCACACAGAGAACGGTAGTGCTGAAAAAAATTACATTAAGTTTAACCAAATTTTCTGTTTGCTAGAAACTGTTTTAATTGTGGATGCTTGAGAAAATAGAAATGTGTACCCACCGGATATGTGGGTCAGGTTCTTTAATGCAAAAGTCATATATAAGATGGTGTTTTAATGTTTGTAACAGACGTCTAACGTAATGTATCTTATAATGTCCATGTGCATTTCCATAAAACTATTACCATTTTTATTTATTTTGTCTAGATGTAAAGCAGACAGCGTGTCATATTACACATATTGCTAAAATTCCTGCAGCCTAATGTATACAGATTTGTGAATTTTGAATGATTTGAAGTCCACGAATATCTTGAGGTTGTTTGTTTTGTCTTATTCAAACCCTGGATATCACATTTTTGCAGTTTAACATATTTCTTGAGAGGAAAGAAATGTTTAGATTTCCAGCCAGATATAAAATTGTCAGAGAGAATAGAAGTTAAACATACAGAGAAACAAAGGTAACACATCTTGGACAATTTTAGGAAAATCTTTAAATAGTCTATGCATTCAGAGTATTTTAATCTAAACTCTAAAGAAATAAATTACTTTTGGGGAAAATTAATGAATATTGTGAGCTTAGACATAAAGTAATTGCTAACTGCTTCATTTTTTAGAAAGCATACATCAAAATATTTATCTGTAATACAATACTCAGATCATAGAGAGATAAAAATGTGTACAGATATTTTGGTTTTCATAATTTTTATCTCCTATGCCATTTCCATAACAACGTAATTGTTCACACCTGGCAAGCTGATGGGTGAGAAAGTGGACTTGTCCTTGAATGCCAAATACTATTTCCAGACCCTTGAGTTTTCCCACTAATTCAATCCATTTTACATGTTTCTGACATGCCTCTTAGAAGACCAATTTGCTTAAGTCCCTTTTAAAAAATCTGTTTACTTAAATCCTCATTTATAACCTCAGCATTCAAAGCCTTCTACAGTCTTGCCATATCTCACTTTAAATCTATTTCTCCCACTACTCACCCTTCCCTAGGTAATCTCCATGTTATAGTATGATTGATCTACTCATGGTTCTTTATGTATTTCATGTAATTCTTATCTTAAAATATTTCCTGTGTATTTCTACCTCTACTTTGTGGTCACCCCATTGTGTCATCTACTCAATGACATGTTTTCCTTCTTTTATACAAGAGAAGGGCAAGATGGGTCTTATGTGTCTTTGTCTCCTACATATTACCCACACCAGTGCCATTTTATAGACAGTAGGTTATCAGTAAATATTTCTGGGTTAATTAGATGATTAGTATACAAAATGGTTTTGATGAGAGGGATGAAGAAAATGGTTCGAGAAGTTAATGTGATTAGATTCAAACCTGCGTGTATCTGCCTTCAAAACTCATGTGTTCTACATTGTACCACACTAACTACCACAGAATAGTGTCAGTCGTCGCCTTCTGGATTCCATTTTTTTTTTTCTCAAATACTTTTATGAATAGAAATTTTCTGGTCAGCCCCTGGTGTTTTACAAGCAGAAGATCTCCTAATGTGCAATGTGCATAAGGAGAGCGAATCTCATTTGAGGATTTAGGGGGTTGGTGAGCATAATTAGATGACAAACTTTTAGGAGATGCTGTCTTTTTCTCTTCAGTTTTTCTGAAACACAGCTTTTTTGATGTTGTTTGTTTGTTTATTAAGACAAAGCTCCTGTTGGCTAGGTAAAAAGGCAATACAGTAACCAAGAGTTGGAATGTGTAGTGGATGCTGTCGGTGTGCTACCCAGATTCCTCCTTTAGGATTAGAGGAAACTCATTCCCTCAACTATTGCTGGTGCTGTCAGGGCTGACATCTCATAGCTGAGACCTTATGTGGAAATTGTCCTTGGCAGATGGGAGCCACTTGGTCAATATTATGTGTCCTCCCTGGGGCAAGCCTGCATCCAGTGCTGAACCATGTGGATATACAAAGGCCTGACCCCCTTGACTCAGTATGAGCTCTGTAGGGGATCTCAACCCCAGAGCTCCCTGAAGAATTAGTTGAGATCTATGTTGCAACTACATCATAGTTCAACTTTGCCCTCTGCTCCATCCTGTTCCATTCACTCCCTTACACATGCAATTCCCAAGACCAATCCCCAGCAAATCTCAAGCAAACAAATCTCCAATTTAGACTCTGTTTCCAGGGAACCAACCAAAGACAGCATATATTCATAGTAGGTGTTCCCCCTCTTGCACCTGCACAAGAGGGAGAATTCTATATGTGGTATTTTGAGCCTTTTGGAATTCAGTTTCTTTTCCATTTTCCACCTCAAGTTTATTGGAATTAATCTCAGCATGTTAAGGATGTAGTCAACGTATCTTTTAAAAGTTACTTACGTTTTTTCCATCTTTGGAGAAGTAGCTTGGTTTAGAAGGATAAACATAATACTTTACTCCAAAAACTGGATTTTGAGACTGGCCCTTGTACTTTTTAGCCTTTTATTTTTTCTATGCCTCAGTTTCTACACTTAAAAATCAGCTTAATGGCATCTACTCTATGGATCTGATGATGTTCCAAAGGAGATTAGACATATAAAAATGAATTTGTAAATTAGAAATAGGTTATAAATTATAAACATAATATCTTAAAAAGAAATATGATTAAAATAACCAGTGAATTTTTCACCGTCATATCCTCTTTTCTCCCCTGTGAATTTTTAAAATTTGTATAAATGACTTAAAAGTATATAACTCTAGAGTCCCACAGGAGGAAATGGAGGTACCATAAAGTTGAAAAATATGTCTATTGTGATATGATTAGTTAGAAAAATATTTACTACCTAAGGCTCCAACTTCCCTAGTGCTTAACAGGTATTTTTTAATTTATTGAGATAGTTGCAATTTTGTCAAATTATTTTTAACTTGTAACACATACCTAGTGGTATTCCTTACTTTTTAAAAAAATATTTCCCTCCTTACACTTGGTATGTATAATTTTGCTTTGGTTTCTTTCCTTTTCATTTCCATTTTCCCCTTTGATTTAAATATAGCCCGTCAAAATGAGCTTACACTGAATATTGTCTCTAAAAAGAGCATAAAAGCCACCTGTATGTGAAAATTGAGGTAGTACTAAATATAGACTTAATTCAGCCCACTGACATCTCAGCAAATGGGCTTTTTCCCTCTGTGGACAAATTGGTGTGTTTGTGTGTGGGTGTGTACATGTGAGTGTGTGTGTATGCACATCTTAAAGAATGGCATTTTCTATTACGACTCAAACACTCCGTGTAAGAAAATAGCTCACATTTGCCATGCAGGAGAGGGAGCTGCAAACTGGTTATAGCTGACTTCTGTCTCTGATTTCTCCATTCCCATTTTTCTGTTTGACATTTCTGAAGCCAAGTTTACATTTTAGCATAGCGATAAATAATGACAATAAGCTAGAAAGTCTGGAGTATACAGGGATGGAGAAAAGAGATAAATAACTATACTATACATATGTTCCATTTTATATATATATATATATATATATATATATATATATATATATATATATATATATATATATATATATATATATGTCAAAAGGTCAGGGGGACACTAAATGTTGAGTAAACCCAATTCCAAGCAGAACACACCAAGTGGCTGGAGAAAAATGCATATCAGCCACTAGACCTCCAATTGGGTGCTCTTAGACTATTTAGTGAAGCCCTCCCATGAATTGTCATTCAGCCAAGGTTCAAGTGAAAAGTTCTCTGTCTCCCACCTGCCTCCACCCCTGGCAGCTCCCCATCAAGTTCCTGCCCTCACCCTTCCCATCATTGCCTGTACCTATGTGAGTGGAGCCTGTGCAATCACAGCCTCCGCAGTTACAGGGACAGCCCTGCATAAGGCCTTGTAGAAAACATACTTATCTCTTTGGTTGCGATAAGATATCCAAATGGCCAACAGACATATGAAAAAATGCTCAACATCACTCAGCATCCGGGAAATGCAAATCAAAACCACATTGAGATACCATCTAACCCCAGTTAGGATGGCTAAAATCCAAAAGACTATTAACGATAAATGCTGGCGAGGCTGCGGAGAAAAAGGAACTCTCATACATTGTTGGTGGGACTGCAAAATGGTGCAGCCTCTATGGAAAATGGTATGGAGGTTCCTCAAACAATTGCAGATAGATCTACCATACGACCCAGCTATCCCACTGTTGGGAATATACCCAGAGGAATGGAAATCATCAAGTCGAAGGTATACCTGTTCCCCAATGTTCATCGTAGCACTCTTTACAATAGCCAAGAGTTGGAACCAGCCCAAATGCCCATCATCAGATGAGTGGATACGGAAAATGTGGTACATCTACACAATGGAATACTACTCAGCTATAAAAACGAATGAAATACTGCCATTTGCAACAACATGGATGGACCTTGAGAGAATTATATTAAGTGAAACAAGTCAGGCACAGAAAGAGAAATACCACATGTTCTCACTTATTGGAGGGAGCTAAAAATTAATATATAAATTCACACACACACATACACACACACACACACAAACCGGGGGGGGGGGGGAAGAAGATATAACAACCACAATTATTTGAAGTTGATACAACAAGCAAACAGAAAGGACATTGTTGGGGGGAGGGGGGAGGGAGAAGGGAGGGAGGTTTTGGTGATGGGGAGCAATAATCAGCGACAATGTATATCGACAAAATAAAATTAAAAAAAAAAAAAAAAAAAAAAGAAATAAAGTCCCTGACAGCAAAAAAAAAAAAAAAAAAAAAAACATACTTATCTCAACTTTCTTTCTTTTTATTTTATGATTATGCTTTCTCTTGCTTATTTTTGAGGAGTAGGTATTTTACATGACAATGCAAAACATACACAATTTATAAACTCAGCAAATGCAGTCACTTCTGGGCAACACCTAGTCTGTTTTTCCAAATACAGATAACAAAATGGCCATATGATGGCTTCTGTTTGGGCTGTTAAGGCATCAGGGTCCTTCCTCTGTCCCCAAACAGTACAACCAAAGTTTTTGAGAATATTTAATACTTTATTCCAAGAAGTGAGTGAGCGAGTTCCTTGTTTGAATAACAGCAAGAATGCTAAATCGAGAGCATCAGTCAATTGACATTCCTGTCCTGGTGTGGGGGAAAGGGCGGAAATTCAAGTTAGTGCTAAGCTATCCAGTCCATCTCCACTCCACTGGACTCTGAGACCAGATAATTATATTCCTTCTTTTCTTTCATATTTGTCTTTCATCACAAAGCTGCATGACCTTTCCTGTCAGTGCCAACAAAGATGGCTGGGCAGTAAGTGACCAGACATTGCAAGCCTTCCCAAACCAAGGAAATGATATATTTCAACCACTCATACTGATTTTTTTAAATGCCAAGCTATGCAGCTCGGCTGTCAGAGCAGTGAAGTGAAAATAAAATTAGGGGCCAAATGCCTACACCCTCAAGAAATGTCATGAACAAGAAGAAAAAACAAGTAAAAGGTTTTCCTTGTTATTACTATTTTTTAATGTATAAATATATGGATTTTCTTATCAGTGCACTGAAAATGGAATCAGTGACCCATCGGACCAAATGCTTATGTTCAAGAAATGCCTTGAACTTTAAATAAACACCATATCCTTTTGTTTTGAATTAATTTACTTGCAGATGTGTGACATTGCTTGGGAATATATACCCAGCCAGAAAATACCAACAAGGGCAGGGCAGAGCCTAATTTCTTACGGTTCAGACTTTGCTGCATAGACAACACAGCTTTCAAAAGAAACATGAACTTCTCTTTCATATTCACTTCTGGGACAGAAAGGTTGAATTGAAATCAGAACTCAGAGTTTCCTCCAGTGACCACAAAATAGCATTTTAAAATCTTGTAGTGTTTTGTTGCTGCTGCTGTTTTGATTTTTTTTTTTTCCCTTTTCCTTGGCAGACTTGTGAATTTATAAGTAGCCTACTCCTGCTGCCTGCTTTTTTCTGCACTTATTAGCAGGAAGGATGCATTGACTAGCTATGCAGCTGTAGGGAATTCATACCACCTCTCTGGGCCTTAACTTTTTCTCTGTAAACTGAGAGTTGTTAGACTAGGTAATTTCCTGCTCCAGTGTTTGTCTGTTTTCTAGTTCTATGTGGGTTTACTGTTTGGATGTTGCCTTGTTGGGAGGTGGAATCTCTTAACATAGCCCCAAGTACTAGATAATCAGCTAGTTAATGGGTTGCAGCCAAAGAGAGCACTCACATCGATTTGGGAATGAGTCTTGGGTGGGGATTCTAGCCTATACTCCTGATAACCTAGCGCCTATTTTCCCTCCTCCTAGCAGATGGCTTTTTCCTGTTTTCAGTTCAATATTCTATAGATTTATATCATACTTTGATATATAAAGAAAAAGCAATTTTCATTACAATGGATGATTAGAAAATAAAACTTAAAAAAAAATAAGTTTATGGAAGAATCTTCCCATCTTAGATTATTAGGGGAACCATTCATATTAAATGCCGAGCTTGTGTCAAATGGCCAAACATCCATTTGTGGTAGTTTATTATCCCATTTATATATTATCTCCTTGTTAGGATTCAATAGTTTATTGAATATTTTTAACATTATTTTTAACAATATTTTTGTCTTACAGTAACAATAACAGTAATTTCCAAAATTGTTATTGAAATAAATGTTATTTATAAATAATCTGTCTTAGTGAAATAACTTTTGTTTATTAATAAAACTAAATATTACTTATGCTAGTCTAAGCAAAATGAAATTACAAGACTCAGAGTGCATTAGTTTCCTAGGTCTGCTGTAACAAATGGCCACAAACCAGGTGGCTTAAAACAACAGAAATCTATTCTCTCACAGTTCTGGAGGTCAGAAGTCTAAAATCAAGGTGTCAGCAGGGCCACCCACGCTTTTGCTGAAGACTATAGGGGGAATTTTTGCTTGACTCTGTTCTGGCTTCTGGTGGCTTCCTGGCAATCCTTGCCATTTTGGGGCTTGTCTAAGCATCACTCCAATCTCTACCTTCATCTTCTCTGTGTGTCTCTGTCTGTCTTCCATTTATAAGTCTCTTTTAAGCACACCTGCCATTATATTTAGAGCCCACCTTAATCCAAGATGATCTTATCTCAAGATCTGTACCTTAACTATATGTACAAAGACACTATTCCAAACAAAGTCATATTCTGAGGTTCCGTATGGACATTTCTTTTGGGAGTGATCATTCAACCTCCTACACTGGGAAAGTCATGAACTCAAGGGAAGAAATAGCATCTGGGCCTCAGAAGTCACTGGAAATAGCAATTGGGTAGCCCCTGGGACACAAAGCTCATTCTCTCAGTCATTCTCTGTCCTTCTAGGCTGCACAAATTCCTGTCGTGCTTCTCTCTGCATGTCAGCTTCGATCATTTTTCTCTGCAGCCTGGGTCTCCTTATGGCAGAGGAGGACTCCCACAGATCTTAGATTTATAAGCATTTAGCTCAAGAACACACAGAGTGATTAACCTCTCAGTCTCAATTTTATATTCCTGAGAAAAATAATGTCATGGACCAGTTTAGGACAAGACTGTGTCATAGGTTCCTTCAACTAAAGCCAAGGGAGCGGTCAGGTAAGTGAGGTCCTGGAAGGAAAAGGCATGGTCAGCTAAAAAAATATTCAAAATAAGATCACAATAACATGAAAGTTAATGATAAAGAGGTTTTTATACTCTTCCCAATGTTGTTGATTGAAGTGCTGTCTAAGTTTTAAAACTATTCCCTGAATACCTCAGAGCCATCTAAAATGGTTATTGGGTTTAGACTTCTCAGACACCTATGATTTATGTCTTAATTTAACCATCAACTTGAGTGATCTACCCTCATAGTAACGGACTGTGAGGATAGTCGAGGTATTTTGTAGTGACAGTCCTCGAAAATCTTTCAGAAAACTCCAAGCTGTATTTGCTGCTATGGGGATAACGTACTCAGCTTCCGTCAGAAGACTCCTTTCAGATATGTGAAAGTTTCTGAATATATGAGGGTACTTCAAGAAGTTTTTCAAAAATTTCATGAAAATATCGGCATTATTTTTTAATTCTATTTCTCCACAAACTTGCTGAAGTACCCTTGTATATTGCTGGGGGAATCTATGGGACCTGTGAGTTGTGATCTCTCTCTCTTCCGGAAAAAGGTCACTACATGGCAGTAATGAAGGAGTACACCCCAGAAAGGAGGGTGCGTGTGTGCTTGGAGGTGAGGTGGTGATGGTGACGGGGTGCTAATTGACATGGCAGAAAGAGAACTATTCAAAAAACTTAATGGTAAAAAAGGAAAATCAGGAGTGATATATTGGTTACAAACCAAAAAGCCCCAGGGAGACAATGAACTATATCGACTATAGTTAATGAAAATAAGTGTTCCCTTCCCTTGACAAATCAGTGAGCTTTCAGAAGTGTGTGAAGCTTGGGTTTCAGACACAAACTACAAACACAAGAATATGATGTGGCCAGCACCTATGGTACAGCTTCCAGATCTCAGAAGCACGGGAGGATAAACAATTTTAGGAAATTTCACACTTAGTGTGAAATTCAGGCATTGGAGAAACCTGGATAGGAAAAGCATAAAGGTTCAAATCTCATAAAATAGAATTGGCATGTACAAGGTAAGGAATTGGTTGGTACGGGAAGAGCAGGGTTATTGATTTTATTTACCACCTGCTGAAATAATGCTGTGAGTGTTAACCAAACTAACTAGGAGAAAAATGTGATAAGAAATGTTATCTTGTTACTGAAATAGGCTTAGAAGTCAAAGAGAGAATGTCTGGTGAGGGCAATACAGTAAGCAGGATGATTCAACAGTTCATTATAATAGATTATATTAATTACCTGGAGAAATGTATATAAGTATGCTATTAATATGGCTGTTACATGCAACAGACTGAATTATGTTCCACCAAATTTCATATGTTGAAGCCCTAAACCCCAATGTGATTGCATTTGGAGATAGGTCTTTTAGGAGGTAATTAAGATTAAATGAGGTCATAAGCATTGGATCCTAATCTGGTAGAACTGGTGGCCTTACAGGAAGAGGAAGAGAGAGACATCCCTCTATCCTCCCACATGCATGCACAGAGGAAAGGCCATGTGGAAGACACAGAAAGAAGGTGGCCGTCTACAAGTCAGAAAGAGAGCCCTCATAGAAGCAGGCCTTCATCTGGGACTTCCAGACTCCGAACTGTGAGAAAATAAATTTCTGTTGTTTCAACCACCAGGTTTATGGTATTTTGTTATGCAGCCTGAGAAGACTAGTATATAAAATCATAATCATAATTATATACATGTACATATGAGGGAGCTTCAAAAAGTTCATAGAAATGTTATATTATCTTTTAGTTCTATTTTTCCACAAACTTTCTGAAGTACCCTCATATATGTTTACATATTTCTTCTTTCTTTTCTTTTCTTTGTTGGCTGGTTGGTACAGGGATCTGAACCCTTGACTTTGGTGTTATCAGCACCACACTCTCCCAAGTAAGCTAAACAAGCCAGCCCTATGTACTTTTTCTTTATGCTATAAAATAACAAGGATATACTGCATATTTACAGCAAAGATACCACCTACTGTAATTTTCTTTTTGGATAGATGAAGCATTTTGTGGGCCATTGTATTTTTGATCAGACCAAATTCGGAATCAAATTGCCAGTATAACAACAAATCAAGAGAAAAAGAAAGGTTAGGGAGTGGAAGATTGGGAAACTGTAAAGTTAGAGATGTGGATCAGGAACAGCATGCCAACAATTCTTTACTTTCTTCCTAAATGAAGATGTAGGCATGTTAATTATTGTTTTTGTTTTTTTTTTATCAAGAATCAAGAGAAGCACTGATGTCTGCCCATCAGTGTGTAAGTTTGTATGATATTTTTCCTGAATGGGTACAAAAATGCTGTGAAACAGAAAGAAACTGAAATACTCTGATCTAGCAAGACCTTCTGATGTGAACCATGTCTGTCTACATCTTAGGCTAAGCAAATTGGGAGCTTAATATAATTTTGTAGTGGTGGTCTATGTGTTTCTTCTTGCTGAATTCTAAGTCCACCTTAAATAATAAACTTTTCAATTCTTTTGTCCATTCTGGGTTCTGTGCTGGTGCCAAGAGGGTGTCATTTTAATATAGATAATGTAGGCATTTTTTTCTGATGAGAGTAAAATATTTGTTTTGAATAAAAATTTGGAGATATTAATTTCCAAGTCTTCCTTCTCAGTAAAGACATAAGAAGAAAGAGGGGACAGCACTGACAGATGAATGAAGGGTTGCTAGGCATTGCAGACTTGGTACCTGTGGGAAGTTTGAGAATAAGAGACAAAAGAACAAATTGGTAAAACCAGTCGTAGAGGTTCAGCAACGAATAAGCTTAAAGGGAATGTTTAAAACATTCAGACACGAGAAACTGGGCAGAACACAGTTCATGGGAAGTGCTGAATGAATTTACTTGGAATTCATTGGATTCACTTTTCCATTTGTGATTTATATATTGATCATATTTGCTAGATTTTTATTTGTTGCAAAGATAGGGTGAATGTGCTTTTCTTCATAGCATGCATTTAATTGCCATCGATTGAGTCAAAATTATTTTTCTAGTGGTGATTCATGCTAATGTGTTCAAACTTTTCTGTTTGATACAATAATAGTAATAGGTAGGACTTCTCAGGTGCTTTTCTAAACACATAACAATTCACTAAATCCTCACCACAATTCTAGGGCAGAGTCAACATTACCATTTCAAAGTTGGGGAAACTAAGGCATAGAGAAGTTTAGGAATTTGTTCAATGTCACCCACAACTAGCATCGCACAAAATTAGTAAAAATAGTTGAACCAGGATTTGAACCTGGGTAGCTGGGTCCGGGTCTCTTCCTCTTATCTACTTTTTCAAACTAACTTGCACTGTACATTGTTTTATTGGAATTATATATTGTATTCTAGAGTTTGTAACGAAGATTCAGGACACCATGTTTATGTTTTATTTTCTAAAATTTTACATTGAATTCATTCCTACAAGTTGATGTAGTTTTATCATAATGCCAGCATACTGTCTAGGCATGAAAAATGAATGGATTATCTTGAAACACCCACATCTGGCTAGTAGGTTGAAGAGAAGTATGGCTGTGTTCTTTTCCCCTCTGACACTAGCACAGTGCTTGAGGGTATAAGAGGATATCACTGTTGACACATATCCAGCTCACACATGTTGTACCTTTTCTTGAATGTTCCCCAGTGCCTCACTTTTGGCTAGCATGCATATAAACAAAATGATGCTGCAGGCAAACCATACGGAGTAGAGGGCTGGAAATACAAAAAGGCTGTGTCACATGTATGTGAGATGGAAGCCAACAACGAGAAGCCCAGAGTCATAGCAGACATCTGGGGCAGGAGGTCGCTGAAGCTGTTAGAGGTGGCAACTACTAAAACTGAAGTTTGTCATGCCTGTTGCATGAACCGCAAATATATAAGAAGGCCTGGTTTGTGGGCCAGCCATGAGAGCACTCTTGAAAGAGGACAGTCATCAGAACAGAGCTTGCAACAGTGGTCGGGAAGTGGTCTTTGCTAGCCCAGATCTCATCTTCAGAAATCTGGGGTGCAGCCCACTGAGAGTGTCTATGATACCCATTAGAATACTGGGTTCGTAGTAACAAAAAAGGGAAGAAATGATTTAGGGACTGGGCTTTTGCTAGACACCAGATTGCTCTGTATCTAATGCTCTCTCTTCTCCTCCAGTATGTCATGTAGAGTAGATTATCTCTTGAACAGGAGAATCTGTGTTCAGAGCACCATCTCTTGTCCTGAGCTTCAGGGAACATAGGTTGGCTTTTTTTTTTTTTTTGAACTACAAGTAATGTTTGGCACCCTTAATAATTGGACATAATATGTAAAGATGGACAGTGGCAGTTTCAATTCGAGGCCATGTAATGTGGCTTCATAGTTCTGTTTCCTGGTTATTAGTCTTATCAAGGTTGCCACCAGAATGCTTGTGCAGGGAACAAAAAGAGGATAGTGAAAGACAAGTGACAGACAAATTCAGATAAAAGTTTAAATTTACTTAGGATGCAATAGGAGAAAAGACATTATCGGCTGCATATATCAGCACATTATTAAACACCCACTCAGTTTTTGAAATATCCATTTAAAATAACTTAATTAAAACCCAATTATAGAAACTTTTCAGTCTAACAGTGAAACATCCCCTTTGTTATTATTCTGCATGTTAGGGGCCTTTAATTTCTGAAGATGAACTGCAATGCATTTTGAAACAAGCACTAAAAGGGGAAACCTACAAAATAATCACCAATGTTTCAGAGATATTTTCCCTTTACTTTGAGACCCTAAATTCCAGTTCTCCCCTCTAATATGAAGATAACAGAAAGCATAATAAATTGAGAGTGCCCGTTACTATTTCTCACTCAAGAAATATTAATCTTAGTCACATGAAGCAACTAAACTCCAAAATTTGAGCTTTGGTAACTGTATTAAAAAGTCAACTAAAAATATATATACATTTTATGCATGTTGATGTTTTTGTGGTATGCTGACCATCTGTAGCTTATTTTAAAGTATTCATTCAGAACAATATTAGTTTAATAAGCCTTTCAGAAAACCTGAGACATGTGCTAATATCAACATAAAGCAAGATTTCCAGAAAGTCACTTCCCATTTTGCATTTTTGGCTAAAGTCCTCTCTCAGCAAATGTAGGGGTGAGCCAGACCTCACAATGTGGCGATGATGCCCTTTGTTCCCGGCTCTCAAAGGATTTAGTGACTCATAGGCCTCTGTGTGTCACAGAGCTGAATTCAGTCCAACACCCACGTGTATGCTCTGACCGGCAGCCCCTGTTTGGGAACTGTCACAGCCTCCCCTGAATGCTCACAAATACAGCAGCTGTCACTGTTTGCCTTTGTTTTTTTCATTTTGTAGATGGAACTGTCCAAGCCATTGCTAGAATTAACAAGTGGCTGGAGTAAACAAACTTTGAAGAGTCTATGTTGTTCATGTTTGTGGTAACACAAACTGAGAGGTTATGGATTTCTCACTTAAGAATGCCAATAACACATTTGTCCATTGCCTCCACAAATAATTTTTTCCTTAAAAGATATATTTGTAATATATGAATGCACAAACATTTCAGTGTGTTTATACATTGGTACATTGTGGAGCATACTATAAAGCAAATGTACTTCGCAGGGCCTGGTTCTCCAAAGCCTTGCAGTTTCAGATATTGACCTTACAAAAACCAGGAAATTTTCCCCAGGCTATTGAGTCTCTGTTGAAATATAAAGAGTTGTAACACAGCAAGGCTGCTGGCTTAAAGACAGACAGGTTACTGATTGATATGTAAAGATACCGGGAAATTGATGGAAGAAGGAATGTTTGCAAAGATCAAGCTTTTGTTGGTGGATCACTTAATTGTCTTAATGGAATGTCATCTGACTTGTTTTTACTGAATGTTACCAGCTTCTATTGTTAACCTTGTTAAAACTTTATCCTCACCTATGTCTCTTCCTGTAACTTCCTGGGATGGAGAATAAATGCAGGAAGAGAACCCCAATTCGGGGTTAATTTCCCAAATGAAAGAAATGTCATTCTATTGAGGGTTTGGGGAAATTAACCACTTTGGAGCTTCTCACTGCTCAGAAGAGATGGGCTTTGAGTAATCCTTTGCAGCTCCATCACCCAGGGGAAGAGGGGTGATAAATCCGTGGGGGGCAAAACAACAGTAAATCGAGGTTTTAGCATTAATGTTGGATTGTGGTTTTATCAGGCTTTTCTCCAGTCAAAAACATTTGAATTTCCCCTATTTTCTACATTACTAATCCCAGACTCCTCTGCCTGCCTGCAATCCCCTCTCTGATCGGGCTCCACCCTATCCATCTGTATTAGTCCATTTTGTGTTGCTATATCAGAAATACCTGAGACTCGGTAATTTATAAAGAACAGAAGTTTATTTGGCTTATGATTCTGGGACAGTGGGGGCCTCTGGCTGCTTCTACTCATGATGGAAAGTGGCAGACAGCCGGTGGGTACAAGCAGATCACATGGCAAGAGGGAGAGAGAGAGAAAGGAGGGAGGGAGAGAGAGAGAGAGAGAGAGAGAGAGAGAGAGAGAGAGAGAGAGAGAGAGAGAGAGAGAGAGAGAAAGGTGCCCAGGTCTTTTAAACAACCAGCTTTCTTGGGAAGTAATAGAGCAAGATCTCACTCAGGCCCTCTCTCCCCAGAGAGAGCATTAATCCATTCATGAGGGATCTGCTCCCATGACTCAAACAACTTCCAGCACTGCCACATTGGGGATCAGATTTCCACATGAGTTTTGGCGGGGACAACACATCCAAACTCTGTCACCATCCCAATATTCTTTGAGTTCCCAGTGTGTGCACTCTAGTTAAGCCTGCTTCTTTTTCACTTATGCCAACTCTGCCCAAATTTTAGGCAACTGGTTTGAATCAAAGATGGAGCACGCTTTTGAACACCTCAGCCCTTACACACTCAACTCCTCAATTTAGCACTTAGTTGGATGTTTAGATACACATTGCATCAATTGGTAGTAAGAAATTGTTCTGTAAGCACAAGCAACTGTATAATGAATGGCCGAGTATGGAGTTCAGAAACAAAGTGTTGGCAATGCCACTTTCTAGGTCAGGTGCTCAGTGGATTGGGAAGACTGAAAGCAGAAGGCAAATCCAGAACCAGCTGATTTCCATCAAGGGTAGCAGTAGTTACTCCTCTGCTTACCAGCAGTTCTACCCTCAAGATATTCAAGCCCCCCAACCCCCCCACAAAGAGGTGGCTTCTGCTCTTCTTATCTGGCTGAGTCCCTGAGAATTCAGGGCTGGAGAATAGGAGAACAACTATTCTGTAATCCATTTAGGACTTTTCATTGCTATAATCTTGATGAGTTGTGTATAAAACATGATGAGTTATTTAAAAAATAACATTAAAATGAAATTGAGTCTGGCTCTATTTTTAACCCAGATGAGAAAAAGAGTGAAAAGTTCATGAAATACATATCTTAGTTGTCTTTTTTAAAATTGTATTTTCTTTCTGGAAATGGCAGGGTAAAAGCTGTAATAAAATGTCTATAGAATTTTAATATTTACAATTGTTAGTATAAAATGCATGCATATGAAATGCATTTATCATAATTTCTATACAGTTTTGTAAAGCTAAGCTACAGATTTCTTTGCATAGATCTATCCAGACAAACACCACCCTTTAAAACTTTTATATATTTTTATCTCCAGTGAGAAATACCAAAGTGAAATAGGTCATTTCTTTCCATGGTGGAGCTGATGGCTGACTCCAAGCTGTGACCAAATGATCTCTCTTTTAGGCCAGATGAGAAATATGAACATGGACTTATTTTTCCCTATGGGCATTTTCAAGAATTCATTAATAATTTCTACTTTCATGATGATGAGAGTTAACTTTTAGAACCTAAACAAACAAACAAACAAAAAAACTGTACAAAAAAAAAAGAAAAACAAACTCTTTAAGCTCATTGATCTCTTCTTGATGATACAACTTTTACTGTGGAATTTCTAAAAATCTTACAGGACAATTGTGTGTTTGGAAGGAAATGTGGGGACTGACTTAGAATCCTGTAGTTAAAAGATCTCCAGTTACCTTTATAAATTTTATACCCTGAAGGCAAGAAATATGTTCCAACTGTTGGAAACTTAGTTAAAACTGATTTGTGTTTTTCTGCTCAAAATCATTAATTTAGTTTGTTAGGCCAAAATTCCTTTCGGTAGTGTGGAACACAAACAACTCAGACTTTCCTAAGAAAATTAGGGTGATAGTAAGGTTCTTATGCATAATTTCTAATAATTATCTGTGCTTATTCTATGTCCCACATTGTGCCAGATTCTTTGTACGCATCATCTCATTTAGTCTTCACAACAGTCCTACGAGATAAATACAATTATCATCTGAAGTTTAGATCACCTAATGTATTGGTAGATCCCAAATTTACATCTGGACATTCTGACTCCAAAGCTAGTGACTTTAATCACTCTTCTATGCTGCCTCAGACAAAAATAGCCTTACCTACCAGCTTGATCTCAGCTGGAGATGAGAATCTCCCTTGAGAGCATCAGTTATATAATGATAGCTCAGAAAGAGTCCCTTGCCATATATTTGTGTGTACAGGGAAGGAACTCTTTCCCTCAGCGAAGATGGGGGTCACCTGGCAAATAGATGTCACACAACCCCCTTCCCCCCAGCACACAGTTCTGACCATTGGCTTGCTTGTGGTCTAGGGTCTCTTTTGAGAACGGATATACTTCTCATTGATTTAGCTGATCTTGGGAGTATAGATGTGTGTATTAGCCTGCTCATTTTTCCTTGTGTTTAACTCCATGAAGAGAACTCAAGCTACTTTACAAAACTTAATTTCTCAGATCCTCAATCACTGAGCAATCATCTTTGTGTGATTCCTAGAGCTGATGTAATGATGTGTTTGGAAACCTTTCGAAAAAATAAAATAAACAAGACCAAAAATGCTACCAAATATTGGTTTTCTTCTATAGTCCCTTAAATGCGGGGTCTAAAGATAAGAAAGTGGCACTCAATCACCAAATATGGCCTATGAAAAGTATTTCTTAAAATGAGAAAATTTCATGGATGCATGTTTTACTCTTTGAATGGCTTAAATATGGATCAGGGCAAGGTCCTAGATGATCACTTGCTTTTGTGTAATAGCTCCTGGGATGACCTAAATGGGAATATTTAGAAAAAGAGATATATTGTCCTGCCAGATAAAGTAATAAAAATTTTGGAGTTTGCTAATGGTGCCCAGAGTGTGTGGGTGCGTGTGTGTGGGTGGTGGTGGGAGGGAGGACTTTGGAACAGTAGACTGGAGAAAGAAAGAGAGACTCAGCAAGATGACAGAAAACCTTATCCTCTGGAGAGGCCTGGGCTATGACATTTTCTTTAGCACGAAATGGTAAATAAATTGCTAGGAAGAGGAACCCTCTGCTATTTTTTCTAAACATTCTCAATGAAACTGTGACAAACACACTCGCCTTGTGTTGATGGCTCTTTGGAGCAGGCAGGAAGGAGGCCACCTCGAGTGCAGACTGTGATCAACAGCAAAGCTAGCAGAGGCCCAAGGCTGAGCTTAGAGCAGCGGTCAGAGACTAGACAAGAGCGGGAAGCAGGCTGGAGGTGGACTGATGCTCAAGCAGAGGAGAGAAAGCCCACCCTGTTTGCAAGCCTTAGAGGAAGACGATCCCCCAAGAAGGAGAGAAAGATTTTGTTACCGTGGAGTGTGAAGTTAGACTCACCTTTTTTTGGATGTTAAAGGAAAAGGGCCATCCACAGAGAAGACTTCCCGTCACACTTATTGCGGGGCCTCTATCGTGCCTGCGTGACATTTTGACCCTCCCCATCCATAGGGACTCAGATTTAGCTCTTTAAGCACAGACGCTTTATCAGCTGCGTCTCTATTGCTGTTTCTTGTGACTGCTGCAGATCCAACCTATAAAGTGTCATAAAGAAGTCTTTACTTCAGTGTGCACCTGCAAATATGGGCCACAGCTGCTCATTATCCTAAAAGTGACATTGTTCTCTCTCTTAGCCCAGAACACACTTTAGTTCTCTGCTCTGAGTTTCCTTACTCTTCACTGTTCCCAGGAGTGATTTTATAGAGCCTTAGCCATTTGACAGAAAAACATGACTTCCAGGCTGAGTAGAGCCTGAAAGAAGTTATTGATCTTGTTGTTTGCTGTGGTACACTGGCCAACTCCTCCAATTTCATCTTTACCCAGTCACACTCAAAGCGCTCTGGCCGACTGCCCAAGGAAGTAGTGTGGTCTTCTCTCCTATTCTTTGCACACCTTTGGTTCATTCTCTTTCTGGGGTACTATCTTCTCTGGATTGTCTTTTTCTATCACACTATCTAAAGTATCTTTTTTCTACTCCTTTTTATCTTACTACCCAGTTTACTTTCTTCATTAGCACTTACAAATTGACGTTATTTTGTTAGCTGATTGCTTTAAAGTTTATCATCCATATACTCATGAAAATGCAAGCTACTCGAGGTCAGGGACTTTATTATTTTTTACCACTATATCCCCAGATATTCAACAGTGCCCAGCACGTGGTAAACTGCAAGTGAAGGAAACACACTCCCTGTCTTTAGCTTCCTTGGGCTTTCCTGCTTCATGATTCTACTTTTCAAATAAGTGAGCTGTGGTTAGGCTCCTCGTTTTGAAAAACTGCTCAAAATAAGACAAATCATTAAAATGAATTATTGGCAAAAGAAAGAAAATTACAAAGTAGAAGAGAGAGATCTTGCAATGGATAACTGAGGGTTTTGAAAACATATAGTAGGTATAGTTCTGTTTTCTTTTTCTTAAGGAAAAGTTTCTTATCCAAAAAACAAACTTTCTCCTGGAGTACATTAAACCAGACTAGCAAATGCATTCTTCAGAACCTTACAATATGGCTTTAGAGTGCAGGTTATCAATAATTAATCAAATGTCTGACATTATTATTTAATAGTAGACAAAGGAAGGTCACTGTCTTTTCCTGGCCTGGAAAGTTTTTCCTACTTTCATTTTTTTTTTAATGTATTTTCACTCCCAGTGATCAGCAAAAATTCAGCTTGAACGTATACAGTAACAAAGATGCTAGAGTGCTTCTTCCTTTTTTTACTGGCCTTTCTTTTGAACAAATAATTTGGCCTTTTTTTGGACCAAATTACTCAATTGGTGAACCTGAAGTGGTTCCACCTAAAAAAAAAAAAAAAAATTTAAAAAGCTCATGAATCATAAGAAGTACAAATAAAAATGTGGAAATTATTTTGGAAGGCTTTATGATTTTTCAAGTACATCAGTTGCGTTGCTATGTTGGCATTTGGGTTTATGTGAAAATTGGATAGTCACAATTATTAATGATAAAATAAAAAAGTAAAAGTGTTTTTAAAAGTATATCTCATGACTTTAAACCACCATTAATCATTTATCATCATAGGAAGCCATAAGTTTACATTCCATAGCTGACCTGTTAGAGCATTTCAGAATAATGAACATGTATAAGCAGAGATAGTAAAAACAGGCAGATTTCATGCTTTAGGGTATAAAAGATTAAATGATAGGAATCCACTGAGGGTCTCAGAAAGCATTTATTTTCACATCCATGTTACACATGATTATACTATTGGCATGACAACTCTTTTTCACTTGTGCCCCAAACTTCAGGCACTGCTCATGCTTGTCAGATATCCTTAAACTAAGTCGATAACATCCATACTTTGGAATATTTAATTCACTAAATGCCACTAAAATTAATTAGTGAGATATAAAAGATACTTTATAATAAGAATAGTTTTTTGAAAATACGAAGCAATTTCCATTCCAGGTATAGACAATACAATTAAACAGAAGGTGAGCTGTTTGGTAAAGACACAATGAGATTTATCTAAATGATATTAAATTTTTTAAAAAACACCACTTTTTGATGTATAAATATGAAGGGCCCTATATAAATGTTAATGACATGTATTAATATTTGAAATAAGTGGGCAAAAATAAATAAGAGTGGTTGAGGATGTATTTCATTTTAATAGTTTAATATGAGTACTTTTGATAAATGACAATAATATACAAAATTTTATCTATATAAAAGGTAATAATTTGAATAATAGAAAAATTAAATTTCTCTGCATTATAAGGGTGTCTAGAGCCCTTTCAACTAATTTTGTGAGCTAATGAGCCATGATATTTTTCCTTAAAGAACCATTTTTAGAAGTGAACTTCGGTGATAAATTATTTTAAAGTAGCACAAAGAATTCTAAGAGCTAAGAGAATTTTGATTGTGTCCTAATAAGAAAGTAGAAATAAAATTTATATTCAGAGAGAATCTTCTAGTGCTTGCTTGGTAATATCATATAATTTATTTGAACTGATTGAGTGTCACAACCCAACTAGGATTCTGGTTTAGCATTAAGGTGATCAACTGCACTGGCTCCAGCTCTGAAAGTCCCATGCTCAAGGAAATCCTTAAATGCCACACAAATCTAGATGTTTGGTCACACTAACCAGCTTCAAAGACTCTCAGCTCTTTGCTTCATCTACTATACTCTTTGCAAGTTTATCTTACAGACACTTTTTCTTCCTTTTTCTTACTACTTTCTGCCTTCTTCCTGTCACCCCCCTCTCATGTGCTTTTGATATTCTTTGGCTAACCAAAATCCCTCAGTGTGGCATCCTATTTAAGAAGCAATTTGTGTCTAGTGATATCCATATTTCCAGCAGCCACATCAAAACTTGCTGCTTGTTGTGGGGCCCTACTTTTTGTCAGGGGACTACAGATCGACAAATTGAACTGTACTAGTTAGTGATAATGCATGGTAATCACTGTATCTCTGGAAAAAAAACAGCTTAGCACAAAGAAGTGCCAACTATGTGACAGGCATATTTTAAAAAAGCCTTTATAAATGAATGTAGGGGAAAATGAATGAATTGAATGAGTTTTAGGATTTTAAAACACAACATAAGAGACCTAAAACATGAGCTATTGTGAATACAAGTTGCGGGAAACCTTTCAATTCTATTTTCCATGAACTTGTTAATGTACCCTTGTAGATATTACTAACAGCCTTGTACAGAACTAGAAAATATTTGCACAGGGGGACATCACCCCTCTCTTAACTGCACGACTGTGGAGAAATTAAGGATTAGCTTCACATCATGTTCATTAATTTTCTTAATCAGCTAGGGTTTGGCATTTGGCATTATGGTTTATATATAAATCTTGAGTAGCACACATTGTGTTGGTTGTGAACTTTGAATTCGTGTAGACATATCTCCCTTTCTTGTTGTCATATATTAGAAAAAGTTTTGAGCCTGAGCTGTGTTTCCCAGAGGATTTAAAAGTGTTTGCTCATATACAAGAGATTCAGAAAAAAGTTCACTGTCATAGGGAGAGCTTCTAGATGTACAGGTCAGGTTCCAGGACAGCAAGTCAGTGTGAAAGACTTTGCTTGGATGGTTTTCTTTCTCCACTCTCTCCCTGCCTTATGCACATCAGACGCTGTGCTAGAGCTCTGAAAAAGGGAGATGACAACAAAGTACATGTAAAAACTGTTTCAACGAAGCTCTGTGAGATTCTGCAAGTTCAGGGCAGCCTGTGCAGGGTAAGCAGTGGTGGGTTGCGTCATGAAATGTGGTCCAGGGATTGGGTCTAGTAAAACTACAACGTTTGATCAAGGATACCACAAAGCCAATACCTGAAACGAGAGTTAGGATTCCTGAACGGTGAAGCGCAGCAGCCACATCATAAACAAATTAGAAAATTATATTATTTTTGCCATTTGTACTACCTCTGGAGGAGACCTCCTTGGCTACATTGGCCTTTTTCTGTTTCGTTACAGACACCCAAGATATAAGAACAGCTGAGGAAATGTTGCTTTCTAACTATTTATGGGGATTTTTTAATCTCCTTAGACATACTCATATAGCCTGTAAAAATACAAGTGATGTGTGTGTATATATATATTTATATATGTGAATACACACACCACCTGCACACACATATAATTTGCCTGGTCTTCTAAGCAGCAGGGCTTAAACCTAGTTTCAGGCACAGAAGCTATCGTCGGCATCGTAAGTGCTGTTCAGAGAGTGTCAGTAAAGTCAAGAAATAATGCGGTGCTTGTAAGACAAAAAGTGCATCATGTGTGAAAAATAAGCAAACAAAAATCGTCAAATACCATAAACCTCCAAGATATTAGCCTTCATACATTGTTAATTTTTGTTACATTATATTTTCATTGTTCATTTTAATCAGGTATTTAATCACTTTTAAATTCTTAAATTATTGGTGTATCAAGCTCTTCTGGGAGAAAAAATTGAATGATAAGTATAGAATTAAAATATACTCCTCAGAGGAATCAGTCTTGTAATCCATTTTAGATTTTAGTAGGAGTTGAAAGGATACCCCTTTTCAAAGCATGCCGAGTGGCACCTAGCAACTCAGATATTCGACATTAATATAAAAATTAATACTTTTCACTTCTGTAAAACTGTACGGATATATATTGGAGGTGCATGGGGTAGGTAATAGCATGCTAATCAGTTGTAAAGTCTTTACCACTTTCAAAACCACACTCAACTTTCTTTTTGAATGAGGATTTCACTGAAATAGGATAGGACAAGCTTATAGCAGACTTTTAAGAACAATTTCACCTATTAAAGCATTCTGCTTACTACCTGGTGCTTTGTTCTCTTTGAATTGTTTTACATATTGATTTTGTGTTGATAGCCCCTCTTCCTACTCCCCAAGATTGTTCTCAGGTAGATGCACTGAGTTTTTAAGTCATAAATTTCAAGGGTCATCCCTTTAGGCGATCAACCAATAAGAGCATATGGCAGAATACAGGGAAGTGATTGTTTCATCATCTGCCTTTAGAGCTAATTGCCCTTGAACTTTGCCATACTACCCTGTTATAGTCTTGTACCCATCCATCTATCCATCTTCCTTCATCTAATACCACCCACTCGCCTCCTCTTACCAAATGATGGTGATAGAGAAGAGATTAACATGAACAGGGCAGGGGTATGTGTAAAGACACACTTGGAATAAATGCAAGGATAGGTCTGAGGCAACTTTTTCTTCTCATGTATCCCAGGGTCAAGATTACCTGAGCTAATTAACACATTATTATCCTGCAGATATTGAGATGAAACCAAAAATCATACAGTTTTATTGTAGTTCAGGCAAATGACACATTCATCCAGTTGTTACTGATTTAAAATACACTTCTCCATGTTAATGCTTCCCACTGCCACCAGCAGATTGAGTGAGAGAAAACAAAATCGCAGAAATAATTCCTTATCACATACATCAGTCTGCATGAGTTTTCTTCTACGCATGTTGCTGAGGATTCTATAAAATTGGTCTGTAATTATAAATGTAGTAAAAGAGTATCTCTCTGTACATCTTTGAAGGGAATTATGCAAGAGAGGTCATCTCGTTAAATTTGATGTAGCCCGAGGGTATCTCAGTGTGAAAAGGGTAGAAGCAAATTTTGCAAATCAGGAAAAATAGTGATGATATATGGCTCACAGAGGCTTCATTGTTTGAAAAACAAATATGACAAACGAGGTCAAATGTTAACTACTGAGTTTATATTCAGGATAACTGTGTACCATGTTACATGTGGATAAGAAAACAGGGAGTCAGAACCTCTAAGCCGAGATAAACTCACACTGTGAAAAATGCCTGGGATTTCTGTAGAATTCAGCTGAGACCATTTACTTGATTCTAATTCAAGCATTATAGTCAGAAATGTATTGAACACATCCCTTAAATCTGTTCCTCAGTGTATGCATGCAAGACATTGAAAGATGTCCTTTTATACCTCTTTAAAAGTCTGCAGGGGTCATTGCAAGCAGGAGATCTTACATTGTCCCTAAAACATGTCATGGGTCACTTCTTTCACTTTTTTTTTTTTTTCTATAACTGTGAATACCTTCTATTTTCTAGGGGGCTTTTTCTAGTACATTTGTGTTCATGGTCTTGGGGGAGAGCAGGAAAAAGAGAGGAAGTTATTTATCTGATTTTGAATCTTGTGGTGATTCAAATCTATTGATTTCATCAAGCCTGAAAAAAAAAATGAATCATTTCAAAGCTCTTAATGGATAAAAAAAGGTAAGCCATGTTATTACCCAAATTATGACTGTATTGCTTGAATATTAAATCTTTTTCAGAATGCAATTTACAAAGCAATATGGATTTATATTTTGGAAAATATATGCCTATCTTCCATTGATAATTCCCATTAGGTGGACATGGATTGCTGGGGACACAGGCCTATGTGGAAGGCTGAACAACAGAGACAGACTGATAACAAGATGTGGGTAACTCTTTCTCTTTTCCCACCTCACCACTGTCTTCCACCCCCTGCTGTGTCCCTGGGTTTACACTCCTTAATGAAATAGTAGCATGTGCCATCATAGCGTTTGCTTTATGGGGACCCAAATGAAGACAATGATAATAAAACTTATTTTGTACCTTTCCCTTGGTCCATAGTGAAAGTGAATTGAAATAAACATAGCAAAATTTTGCATAGTATGCTTGGTGTGATAATTAAACTGCTCTCTTTCATATCGAAAAGTTTCTTATCTGGGTCACATTAAAGCTGAATAGATCTTCCTACATAGATGGAGACATTTATAACATCTGACTGGCAGCTTGCCCAACCTTGATTGCCAAAGGGAATAAAAGCACCTTCGAGAGTAACAAAAGATGACGTGAAATTTTTAAAGAAACAGAGAAGGAATTGATTGAGAAATCATGTTCTCATAAAAACTCAATACCATTAAAAATATCAAGGATTTTAACAAAGCTTTTTAAAAATGTAAATTTATTGCCAGGGAATTAGAGCAGGCTCTTATAGAGCCTTTGGCCTTTTTTAGGTTAAAGGTAGAAAATTCTGGAACAGAAGACTAACCCTTAACTATGTAGTGCTACTCTGGGACCATAGAAATCTCCATGCACATCTGGAGATATTTCATAAATGTGCAAAAGATGATGGGTTGCCTTTTCTCAGTCAATAGCCTTCTGCTAAGAAAATGAGGGATAAGCCAGGTAGGAAGAAATTCTCCATGACCAGGAAGTGGCTTCAACTAGGCAGCCCACAAAGTCAGCTGCTCCATCGATTTGTGCAACGTCTGTTATAAAAAGGCTTCGTTGAGTCCACTGGCTAGAATAATGGCTAAAATTTAAAGACCATAACTACATCTTGAGACAGACAGATACAAAGGTTTTTCTTTTAGGCAAAGTAGTATAAATTTGTGTTAACATCATGGTAAGTTTAAAATATCTGGCTAGGGTTAGAGAAGGTTGGGGTCAGTTCCTTGTGATTCTGTGCTCCTGGGAATGCATTTAAATGTGCTCACTGTTCAGAGTAGGCTTAGTGATTATAGTGATGTGCATTTTCCAAAGCAAACTATTTGAAGGTTCTGAATTCTAGAAATTCAAAAGAAGCTGAAATGAAAATTTCCACGTAGCCTCTTCATCCATCATGAGGTCAGGTGAGGTACCATGCAGTAAGGTTTCTTTAGAAATGTGGGTTGGAGAAGAAGCCATCTGATAGGATGATGGAATGTAAGAACCTTCTAAAGCAGATGCCAAAGCCAGCATGTGTTGAACATTGTGATTCAATGCCTTTTTGCTGCATGCATGGATAGGTGTTGATCATTAGAAAATTTAAGTTATGATTCCCTTTTTCCCCTTATATCTGTGAAAAGAATGACCAGTTTTGTTACATGAGAGAGAGATAAGGATGAACATTTTAAGACATAAAAAACATGGTTTGGTATTATGAGACAGGATTAATAAGCAATGCTAAAATAGTGAGCAAAAATATAAACTTTACTGTATTGCAAACTGCCTAAGCCATTTTGGGCTTTTATCAGTATTACAGAGATAAATGACTGTTTTCACATTTTCCCAAGTCAGATCAATATTATATCAAGAATTTATTTGGTAATGCTTAGCTGCCCTCAAAGGGTTATTGAAAAGAATAACTACAGTGATGGCTGTGAATCAGCTTTGCAAAAATATGTGTACTGTACTAATGTTGGTTATTGTTATTGCTGTCACAATAATAGTTTTGATTTTATCCCAATCTGAAGGGAAAAATTTTAGACTATAAGTTGCAGTTATTCTTAGTAGCTTATCAGCAACTTTTGTGTTAGAGGAATCCCTTTTCAATCTCATTTTATTCAGTTTTGCTATTAAATTCTGGGTAAATTGAGTTGAGAGTGTGCTAATTGGATTTTCAGACAATCCACAGCCAAGAAAAAATGCTTTAAGAGAGGATTAAAGTATAATAGGATTTTGATAAACTTTAGGAAACAGGCCAACTATCCACCAAATGAGATTTCCTAAAGGTGTCAACAAAGGCCCATAGCATAAAATAAAATAAAGTGCCTAAAGTAACAAAATGCATTCATCTCTTGGCAATAGTATGTACACTTACTAAATTCCACCTTTTATTTTAAGTTCTTTCTAAATTCTAAATTCAAGTTTTCTGCTCTTTTATTTCTCCTCTTTGTTTTCTCCATGTGTCTGAGAATTTCTCCTACACTAAATTTTCTCCACTGTTACTCCTTACCCCATTTGAGTTAAAATTTGATTCTTCATAGACTGGATTAGTTATACTGAAATACTACATCGGCTATTTCAAGGAAAGCTGCCATTTGGTTCTGAACTTAAGGATACAAAAGAATCTCATGGAAAATTTCATAAACCTCCCTGCTAGATCCTGTATTTTTGTTAAAACTGATTAGTGTAACCTAAGGAACATGGTGAATGGCTTTGATTTCATAAATGAGTTTTTTCTATTCCTACCAGAAAAGAAAATCAAAAACAGTTTGCATTCACATGTAATGTACAGAAGTACGTATTTACAGTTTTGTCCTGAGGCTATGTTAAAACCCCCTCTTTCTGTTATAATATAATCTGCAGTGATCTGAACTATCTGGATATCCCAGAGACTATCATGTTGGTCTACTACATTATGTTAATCAGTCTGGGTATGTGAGAAGTGGCTAGCATGTTGGAAGCCTTGTTTAAACATATGGGCTCCAGAGGGTGGAAGACTAACCTTATGAATATTCAGAATTCTTCTGACATCACTACAATTTTTAAGCAGCCAGTGATCATGAGTATTCCAAGAAAGAGAAAAGATAAATTACTGCATCTTGCACTTCCTACCATGAAGAAAATGCAGTGCCTTGGCCTCTTTGGGTCTCAAAGACCGCATAATCCACACCTGGGAACACTTATCTGGTCCATGTGTTAATGATCAAAATGATCAAAATGTCTTCCAGCTTTTAGTGGGCCCAAGGCAAGAAAGAGCTCTGTACCATGTCCAGACTCTGGTGCAAGTAGTCCTGCTAGCTGGACCACACAACCTGGGAGATCCAATGATATTAGAGGCTTCTATGACAGGAAAAATTGCCATGTGGAATATACATATGGCAAGTTCCAGCAAGAAAATCACAGTGCAGCCCCCAGAGGTCTAGACCATAGCCAGGCCAGCTGCAGTGGAAAACTATACACCATTTGAAAAACAACTCCTGGAGTACTACTGGGCCCTGATACAGGCAGAGAAACTGACCATGGTACATCAAGTGTCCACGTGTCTGTAACTGTCCTTCACGAACTGGTTAAGATGGGCCCAGAAAAAAATTCATTATAGGACAGAAGCGATACATTCAGGATCTAAGATAAGCAGAACCAGAGACTGCAAACAAATTCTACAACCAGGTAGCCCAGAGTCCCAAATTATCTATCTTCTCACAGCAGCACCTCTCTCTCTGGTGAAGGGAAATCTTTTTGTAAATAATGATAGAGGAGAAAAAAGAAAATCCAAGGTTGATTCACAAATGGGTTGACTTGAAATGTGGATGAAATCCAAAATTCAACAGCAGATACACTACAGCATTACTCAGGAGCTGCCTTGAAAGACAGTGATGAGGAAAACTCCCTACAATGGGTGGAGCTCCAGGCAGGCAGAAAAGTGACCCAAGGTTAGAACACAAGTACATATAGATTCATGACAGTGGCAAATGGTCTGGCCAAGCTGTTCAGGAACCTGGAAGAAGAAAGACTGAACTATCAGGATCAAGAAAGTCTGAAATAGAGGCATGTAGATGGTCATGTGGGAGTAGACACAAATTTTGAGATCTTTGTGGTATGACATGTTAACACCTGCAAGAGAACATCCACCACAGAAAAGACACTAAACAACCAAGTACACAAAATAACCTGATTAGTTGATAAAACCTAGCCTCTGTCGGTAGCCACTCCAGTCCTGCCACAAGGAGCACAACACAAGGTGTTCACAGTGGAATGAATGGAGGTCAAGTACTGGCTTCTACTTGTCAAGGCTAATCAAGCTATTTGACAGTGTTCCCAAAGAGATGGCCTCATCTTTCAAGAAGACCAGTTGCCACTTCGAGAAAAAGATTCCTTTCACCATGGAAGGACAAGCAGTTTATTATCACAGAAGTAGACATATATTCCATGTTTGGGTCTGTCTTTCCTATTCCAATGGTTTACAGAGTGTTTGATCTACTGACTTAGGATTCCATATAGCTTTGTATAAGGTAAGTGGATCCACTTTATAGTAAAGGATATTTGAAAGTAGGATACCATGGGATCCACTTGTCATATTACATAATGTGTCACCCAGAAGCTGCAGATGTGATAGAGCATTAGAAGGTCTGCTAATGTACAGCTGAAGCACCAGCTCACTGGTGATACTTTCTGAGGATGGATCATAATCCTCTAGGATGTGGCATCCACCTTGCATCAAAATGTGTAAATAGGCCCAAATAGGAAAAATACATAGGTCAAAGAACCAAGGGGTGGAATCAGGGGAGACCATGTTTACCATCATTCTCAGTTACCCACTTGGAGTCTTTGGTCTTTCTACTCTGGCAACTTTGGGCTGTAGAGGGTTAAAGATCCTAGTTCCCAACACTTTCATCAAGAATAGCTAGAGTCTCATTCAACTATAAGCCATGACTGCTGTTCGTCCACTTTGGGTTCCTTGTGTCTGGGGGTCAACAGCTGAGAAAAGGAATCACCAGCTTGGCAAAGGTTATTGAAATGATCATCATGAGGAAGCAGGAGTGTTGTTACACAACGGGGCAGAGAGGAATGCACGTGGAATTCTGGTGATCCACTTGGGTTCTCTATCGTTCTGTAGAGCTGAGAGTGTAATGATACTCTCAGGTAAGCCATTACGACCAGCAGAGATGCCAGCCAAGACGAGGGAAATCTAGAAGATGCAGCAGGGGAAGGAGAGGATGAGTGTCAGGCATGTGGTGGAGACACTAACCATTCTCTCCTAGGTTTCCTCTAGGCAGAGGCCACCCCACCAGTCACCTGCACTGCCACTTCCCAGATGTGTATGATGAAGAAAGGAATCTGAGTGGCACTAGGAGTGGACTGTGATGGATGAGGGAATCCACTACACAGATATCATTCAGGATAGGACTTGTTGCTTCAGATGCTAATAGCACTACTGTAGAAGACGCCTCCATTTGTAACTTTGCTCACGTATAGTAGCCTCAGCTTCAGAGAGCCACCTCACACAAATTCATGTCCTTCCCAGGGTGGTCCACATGAAGATGAAAGCATAAATGCCTGGCCATTTTGACCCAACATGAGATAATTCTGGTGGGTTATTTTGGCTCTAGAGCTTAACTTCTTCCCCTCCTCCCTTTTCCTTCTCTTCCTTTCCACTGCATACTCACAAATAAACAACCTGTGTCTTAAATGCCTTCTCAGGTATATTTCCTAGAAAACCTAACCTGCAGCAGAGGATTGTTAGCACGAAAGATCTAGTTAGGTCCCAAACACAAGGTGACTCCTTTTATTCTAAAGAAAATTGGAAAAATAAGTATCACTATTGGTCATCTAAGGAACTGTACTTGCACAATTTATACGTACTTAGTTCACGTGGTAAAATTATATAAGGCGGGCATCAGTTAGCTCAGTTCAGTGGCAGAGATTCGGATTCCAGCCTCAACCAGTCATCTTGTAAATGGATTGTGATGATCACAAATGAGACTAGACAGCAAAGAAAATGCCCATCTATCACTGAACCTAAAAACAAAATGCCCAACACAAGATTCTTGAATCATATGCTGTACTAATAATAGTGGCACTATTTAATCAACTACCAATGATTCCACTTAATGCAGTAGACATTATACTGAGGCTTCCACCAGATGTGGAAGGATGGCAACTGCATAGAGGAATTCCAGAGTCCAGAGCCTGAATTCTTTTTTTTTTTTTTTTTTGTCGTTTTTTCGTGACCGGCACTCAGCCAGTGAGTGCATCAGTCATTCCTATATAGGATCCGAACCGCGGCGGGAGCGTCGCTGCGCTCCCAGCGCAGCACTCTACCGAGCGCGCCACAGGCTCGGCCCCAGAGCCTGAATTCTGTGGGTGTGTTTGAAGCCCTGATCTCCTTCTTTCAACTGAACTGTGAATCCCTCTCTACTGAAGATGGATGGTGAGAGAACTTGTTTATCTGTTGTAGAGGAGCCTGTAAACCCCACTCTGCTGGACAGGCAAGATGGCACTGAGCAGGGAGCTGGGAGCTGCTTTAGGTTAAGATGGCATCCCTGCAGTGGTGGCCAAATTATCTACTGCCAAAATCTCTCCTGGATAGAACACCCCAGAGTTTAGAGAGTTTCTCCATGTTTGATCCTGAAACTTGGGGCTCCCTTGCTAATTTCCTATGCAGCCCACTATATTTTTACTTGTGTGGACTGACAGAAAAAAGCCATGAACTTGGAGTCAGAAATGGTGTTGAAGTGTCAGTTCTGCTACTTAAGACCTGGTGAAACTCAATATATTTCCTGACTGGTGAAATAATAAATTAACCAACGAAAGAATTATCAAAGAAGAATTAATGAAAAAAGAGTAAGCAAAACTATGTGTTGCAGTACCTGACAGCTGCTAGAGTTCAATGTCTGTTAGTTTTTTAGGTGAATTTGAATTTTTTAGCCTTAGCAGTCTCTCTCTCTCTCTCTTTCAGGCACACGCACATGCACTTGCACACACAAAAAACAGGCTAAAATTCTACTTCTAATTCTCTTTAGTAAATAGCTATGTACAACATATATTGCTACTGGTGAGCCCCTAATCATAAGGAGTTCTGCTCCTGTTCTTCCTCTCTACCATTGGGCTTTAGTACTTAGTGCACTATTGCTGTCCGTGTAACCATAACTATGTCTAATATATTTGAAGCTATGAGAGTGTGTGGATTAAGAGGGTTGTCAAAAAAACTCTTTAACGAACTTTTCTAGTAATGAATATTTTTATTTCTTATTTTGTACTAATATATTTTCATTAAAATAAAAAATAACACAGAAATGCATAAGAAGGTAAAAGAAAAAATTACCTGTAATTCTACTTTCCAAAGGTATACATATCCTATTAAATGTTTGGCATACATTTTTTTCCATTTTCCCATGCATATATTAATATATTTTAAACAACAACAAAAAATCATTTAATAAATATCATTCCAAATTTTATCCTGCATTTGTCATTATACCTTGATAGTGAAGACATACATAAAGTACCCATTTACCCTAGTTAGGGTTCTTCAATTAAAAAAAAGAAAGAACAAACAGGAATTGACTTTTGTTAACTACAGAGAAAAGGAAAATACTGAAAGCATGTTAGGTAATTCATAGAATTAGTCAAGGTTGAAAACAGGTTGGGACAAGAACCAAGGAAGACAAAGCCTGGATTGGAACCAGCCTCGGGAATCATGCCTAAGATGCCACACTCCCCTCTGCCCCAACCCGGTGTAGCTGCCCTTGGACTCTCCCAGCTTTGTCGGGACTCTTGATTGCACTTGGATATGTGACTCTAATGAGTAGATATGTGGTGCTTATTGTATTATCTTGTGTAGCAAAAGGAATTATGTCCTTGATATTAGAGGTGCATTATCTTACCAACAGTCTCTTGAGATGTTTTAAGGACCTTTGGGCCTTGCATGGTTCTCGGTTTGTGGCAGTTAGGGGGCAGCGTGACCTTCCTGCAAAATGGCCTTAAGTATGGATGACCCTTTAAGAATCACCATTCGTTTTCTAGCTTTTTAAGTGAAGTGAACCATGTCATCTATGTTCTATTTTTAATCAACTTTGAGCCTATCCTTGGGGGTGTTCAAGGTAAGGGAACGTGGCTCTTTATCTAGGACATTTCACAATGACAAGCTGCGGAAGATGCTACTCAGCGACTATGAAGAAAGCACTGAGCTCGGAGAGTCAGATATTTTTCTCTTAAGACCAATTTGATTCTGTGCTGTAAAACCCTATATTCATTATCAAGGAGCACTGATTAGCTGTTCAAATGTGCATGGTGCTGTTATAGGAAATATACAAAAAGAATTATCTGCCCTGTAGGACCTTAAAATCAAAATGAGAAATTTATTGCTAGAGAGGTATCATTTGGCACCCTGGATAGGATGAGGAATGAGCACTCCAATCACTTAACAAGCTTTTTGGCTCTTGAGAGTGCTGTTTTAGGTTGTGGAGCTCTTTGGAATTTTTCTGTGCAATGCCACTTAACTCCACAATTTGGAGATAGTACCGAGTGTGCAAATATGAATTAAATGTACACTATAGTTTTATTTTATTTATTTATTTTCATAGAATATAATACAAAAGAATCTTTGCTTGATTGGTTTTGGACAACTATTTTCTTGAGCAAGTCACACTGGGTAGTTTCATGCAGCCACAGTGAGTATGAAAAAAATTCTGTGGGCCTTGCCCATTACAACAATCACAGCAGTGTCTGATGCAGTATTTGCATCCGGTTCTTTGTAAGCCATAAAGAGAAAATCTCAAAGCAATTCTCTAATAAACTGTTGCACTATATACTATATCCTTGGCAGCCGTACGTTCTGAATATTCTGATGTGACCCTGGGTTTTCTGAGGCATTTTCTTATATTATTGGCCCCATAAACTGTAATATTATCTTGGAAATCTTAATATTTTGACACTCAAGTCTCATCTGCCAAAACTTATGTTTGTACTTAGAAATGCATACAAATTCTTTATTGAATTTCTCCTGATTGTGGTTTAGTAATATGGATTAAACTGCGTCTTGACTATTATCAGTGTTTCATCAGTAGTCTTCTCCTATCTCCACCGCCACCACCACAAAAGCACAACCTTCAGAAAAATCAATGCAACCAAAGTATAAAAGAATAGGATTGACAGATTTGTAGCTATCCAAGAAGATTTCAGGATGAGTCAGGTAAAAATAACATTATAAGATTTCAATAATTTTATGCTAAAAGTGAAACACTTTGTTGTGCTGTTGGCTTTCCCTTATAGGGAGATATTTTATTTCATTTTTGTTCTTGTGAAAGTTGTTTTCATTATTCCTATGCCCAGAGTGTGTCTGTGTCTTTATTCAGTCTTGTAGAAGCAGTGACAAATAGCCTGAGGGTTGAGATTATGGGCATTTAGAATAATCTTTGGCTCTTTATTTTCCCTAGGAAAGGTGCTTCTGCCCTTTTATCTTATCAGAGAACAATGCTGTGAAAATCTCGGGGCTGAGTCAGGCAAATCTGTGCTGCAGAGGTGGAACTGTGCTACCTTTGCAAAACAAAGTAGCAGAAACCAGCTGGCATTGGTGGGGTGATATCTGAGCCTGGTATCTGAGAAGCCTGGCTATAACTTAGGTTTTGGGGAGGGCCTCCATATTCCTGGGCACAATTTCAGACTAAGAATTACGAACCTCAAAATAAGGGCTGTGGCATATCATTATACTAGCTCTAATATCTGGTGTCAGGGAGCTACCACTGCCACCCGATAAGCCCAATACTTTATGAATGGGATGACAACCTTCATCGTATGAAATCCTCAGATAGTGCCACTTTCCAATCTGTCCTATAGAATAATGTTAAAATCGTTTATAGTCTTTAAAGGTACAATACACATTTTTACTTCATCATTAGGTTAAACAAAAATGATCACAAGAATTTCAGGGTTTGTGTGAACAGATATTTAGACAACATAAATTACAGATAGAAAACAAAGTTTATATATAGGAGCTATAAATAAATTTAATAATCTATGATAATAAGTAATTTCAAACTGAAATAAAAGGAACACATATACTAGAGAATACTGTGCAAATTTTTATTAAAATTATCTACTTTAGTTATACTGCACTTTAGTTCCTAAGAATGTGTTTTTCTTATATGTGATCATAAATAGTTAGGGAGATTGATGGACTCCTTCACTTTTCACTCCATTCCCCTTTCCTCCTTGGGTAGAATTTTAAGAGCATCTAGAGTGTCAGTTGTTCTCCCAACACGCTGAAATATTTATAACCTGGCTATCTACTTAAGCTAGACTATTTTTCTGTTAAAATCCATTCAGGTTTAAAGTCATCCAAAATACATATTGTTCTACTTTGACTCAATGACCCATTTTGAACTATGACCTTATCCTAACATTCAGAATGATAGTCACCTATGATTTTTAAGAAGGATTTAAGGTGGCTGACAATATTTAATAATATATTCTATACCACTTGAACAGTCATATACCTACTAATTGATTTATCATTTGTGAGCACCTAATAGATGCCAACTACTAAAATAACAGAACAATGGCAGAGTAGCTACCATCAGAATCACCTTCCATAGAAGAAAACTGTTTTAAAAATATTTAAAATATTCAAAAAGTACTTGAGATCACTGGACAACAACCAATATCAGGTAGATAATGGGGAAAAAAAAAAAAAAAAAAAAAAACCTTGAAAGAGCAGGATTATATTGGGGTGATGTTTGTTGCATTTATGTAATTTTTTTTTACCTAAGGGCATTATCTTGTCCACATAGTATGGGACAGCCAGAATTTAAGTAGATAACCATGGTATGCGAGCCTAAAAAATCAGATAAGTTAGAGGTTTGACTAAGAGGCCATTAAGGAGCTTGAAAATGAGGTGTAAAATTTCAGAACGGAGGAGCAGCAAAGGTGGAAGCCCCCAAATCTGTACATGAACATCACCCAAGTCCTTAGCTGATATCTAGACTCTACGTACTAGAGGAGAATCCAGGAGGTCTGGGAGAGGCTGAAAGAACTGAGCAGAGATTTCAGCTGCTGCACATTGCAGGGAAGACAAGGCTTATCCCCAAATTAATTATCTTCTATAAGAAAAGTCAACACACAAAGAAAGATAACAGAATACAAAATCACTGAAATCTACTATTTGTAGTGGCTAAAATACAGTAAAAAAATAATCAACGTTTGAAGGGAACAACAATATGAGACCCACAGTCAAGAGAAAAAAGAATCAATAAAAACATGCCCCAAGATGACCAAGATATTGAAATTGACAGATAAAAACATTGCTAAAAATTTGTTAAAGAATTTAAAGGAAAAATATCATCTTCACAACAAACATGCAAGGAATGTTAGCCAAAGAGTAGAAACAGTTGTAAAATGGAAAATCTAGAACTAAAAAGTACAATATCTGAAGTGAAAAATGTATTGAATGGGCTTAACAGTCGATTTGTGATTATGGAAGAAAGTTTTCATGAACTTAAGGCTGGATCAATAGAAAGTATTTAAGATGAAGGAGAGAAAAAATAGACTGGAAAAAAAAAAAAGAAGAAGAAGAAAAGAAAAGATTCTCAGTGGCCTCTAGGAATATATCAAGCTGTTCTTTGTAATTTGTGCCCCAGAAGGGACAAAAAGAAAATAGGGCAGGAAAAATATTTAAAGAAATAATGGGCAAAATTTTCCAAAATTTGGTGAAAAACAAAGGCATAGATCTGAGAAACTTGGCAAGATTGGAAAAAAAAAAACAAATGAACAAACAAAAGACAAAAATGAGACACATCATAGTCAAATTGCTTAAAGACAAAGATAAAGTCTTAGAGTAGTAACAGAGAAAGATACATGTGACAGTACCTGCAATGGAACAATACCAGTGAAGGCCAATTTACAGAATTTTTAAAAGAGCAGATGAAGACCACATCTTCCAACATTTTTAAGGCATTGCTCCAGTGTCTTCATCTGCTCTTTTAAAAAGATAAAAATAAATAAATAAATTCACACACACACACAAAAGAAAAAAACCGGGGTGGGAGAAGAAGACATAACAATTACAATTCCTTGACGTTGACACGACAAGCAAACGGAACGGACATTGTTGGGTGGGAGGGGAGAGGGAGGAGGGAGGGAGGTTTTGGTAATGGTCCACAATAATCAACCACAGTGTATATTGACAAAATAAAATAAAATAAAATTAAATTAAATTAAATAAATACCTAAATAAATAAATAAATAAAATAAATGAAAAAGAAAAAAAAAATCTTGGGAGAAATACTCTGAACTCAGAATTCTATCCCCAGTGAAAATATCTTAAAAAAAAAAAAAAGAGCGAAATGGAGACATTTTTAGATAATAAAAAACAGAATTTGTTTCCAAAGAACATGTACTACACTAGATCTAAATGAAATTCTTCAGACTATAGGAAAATAACACCAGAGGGAAATTTAGATCTCCAGGAAGGAATAAAGAATACTAGAAATCATAAGTTTGTAAGTAAATATATAAGAATACAAACGTATGTTTAAATCCATTATTTCTTTAACATGTAGATGACTTTTTAAACAAAAATTATAGCACTGTATGGTAGAGTTTGTGACCTATATAAATGTATGATACATAATAATAGTGCAACAAATATCAGATAAATACGTCTATACAGACACAACATTTTTACATTTTACATGATTGAATACAATATTAACTAAATAAACTATAGCAATCTAAGGATGCATGCTTCCATAAGATATACAATAAAATTCACAGAATTATAACTAAAAGCTATAAACAAAAAATGAGGAAAATATGCGACAAATAAAATCCAAAGTTTAATACAGTGGACTTAAATCTAACTGTATCAATAATTACATTAAATGTAAATTGACTAAGCTCTACAATTAAAAGGTATAGGTTGCTAGACTGGATTAATAAATGAATGATTTTCTTTTTCTTTGTTTTTTTTTAATAAATAAATGTTTATAGCAACTTCATTCACAACAGTCAAAAAGCAGATACTATTCAAATATCCCTCAATAGGTAAATGATTTAACAATCTGTGGTATATACATACAATGAAATACTATTCAGCAACAAAAAATAATATATCTGATGAATTTTCAGAGGATTATACTTTTTTTGTGTGTTTGTTTTTTCCCTAAAAAATGTATTTATTTGCTTATTTTTTATTATACATATTTATGGGGTACAGAGTTGAATCAGTATTTGTGTACAGTATGTGATGATCAAATCAATATTATTAGCATGTTCATCATTATGAACCATAATTACTCTTGTGTCTCTTACCTAATTACTCCCTAAAATCCCTCTACCTTCCCTTTTTCCACCTCTAGTAACTATAGGTCTATTCTCACCTTCTGAAAGTTCGACATTTTATTGTGGTGGAAAAGAATGATTTTCATTTGGTTTTCTTAGACACTTTGATTTGAAGTCTTTAAATTATTTTTCAATTTTTAATCTACATTTGGGAAAAGATTGCCTCTTCAACAAGTGGTGCTGGGAAAACTGGATATCCATATGTGGAAGATTGAAACTACATCTCTCACTGTAAACTAAAATCAACTCAAAATGGATTAAAGACTTAAGTATAAGACCTGAAACTGTAAAATTACGAAGGAAAAATATAGGTGAAACACTTCAGCAACTAGATCTGGGCATAGGCTTTATGAACATGAGCCTGAAAACAAAAGCAGCAAAACCAAAAATAAACAAATGGAACTATATCAAACAAAAAAGCTTCTGCACAGCAAAGGAAACAATCGAGAGTGAAATGACAACCCAGAGAGTGGGAAAAAATTTTTGCTAACTATGCATCCTACAAGGGATTAATATCCAGAATACACACAGAACTCAAGCAATTATACAGTAAAAAAACAAATAACCCAATTAAAAAATGGGCAAAGTAGCTGAATAGACATTTTTCAAAAGAGGACATACAAATGGCCGACAGGCACAAGAAAAAATGCTCAACATCACTAGTTATCAGGGAAATGCAAATTAAAACTACATTGGGATACCATCTCACCCCAGTTAGACTGGCTATAATCAAAAAGATGGTGAATAACAAATGCTGACGAGGGTGTGGAGAAGGGAACACTCCTACACTGTTGGTGGGACTGTAAATTAGTACAACCACTATGGAAAACAGTATGGAGGTTTCTCAAACAACTACAGATAGATCTTCCATATGATCCAGCAATCCCTCTTCTGGGTATATACCCAGAGGAATGGAAATCATCATGTTGAAGGGATACCTGCACTCCCATGTTCATCATAGCTCTGTTTACAATAGCCAAGACATGGAACCAACCTAAATGTCCATTGAAGGATGATTGGATAAGGAAACTGTGGTATATGTACACCATGGAATACTACTCTGCCATAAAAAAGAATGAAATACTCCCATTTGCAACAACATGGATGAGCCTGGAGAAACTTATGTTGAGTGAAATAAGCAAAGCACAGAAGGATAAAGACCACATGTCCTCACTCATAAGTGAGAGCTAAGAGAGAAAGAAGGAAGGAAAGAAAGATCATAGTAGTGCATTGGTCTTGCAGAGGGAGGGAACACTCCTCGGGCTACAAAGTGGAGTAGTGGGGAAAGGGGAAGGGGATGGAGATTAGGGATAATTGGGTGGGGGACACAGGGTACAAAAGCAATTGCTGGTAATGGATATGCTGCCAGTATGAATCTGGCCCTCATGGCATCGGCATGAGGGGTGACAATCAGCTTTGTATCTTATGAATATTCATAATAAAAAATTAATAAATAAAAAAAATTTTAATTTCCATTTTAATTTATTCTTTGATCCAAAAATTAGGTAGAATTATTCTAACATTTACAATCATATGGAGATTTTTTCTTATCTTTTATGTTAATTTGTAATTTAATTGCAGTCACATAATTAGTCTCTATGCTATAAGTTCTTTGACATTTACTTTGTGATTTAATAAACGGTCAAATTTTGTTAACGTGTGTGTGCTTGAAACAAAGCGTATTTTTCTATTATCAGTTTCAGGGTATGATATATTTCTATTTGATCAAATTTTGTAACTGTGTCATTCAAATCTTCTACAGTATATGTTTACTAATATTTGTCTACTTATAAGTAATATGTCAAAGTTTCCCAACATGATGACAAATGTGTCAATTTCTCTTTGTAGATCTATGAAATTCTGCTGTACATCTTTTGAAACTGTTTTATTCTATGGCTTTGAGTTAGAAGCTTTTCATGTTTCTACCCTTAATAATGCCATACAACTTTAAGATTATTTTGTTTCTTATTAATAATATTAATATTATTGCTCAGCTTCATTTTGTTTATTTTTGTCAGTAAATATTTGTGAAGAGAGCCTGTGCTCAAGTTACTATAATAATGAGAAAATTATAAGTTCCCACATCCCAATACCCCACGTAACCCAAATCTGCAGTTCCCCTCAGTTTTGCTGGTACCGCTCATAGTGAAAGACCTTCTTTTTACCAGCATTAAACCTGAGGAACCCCAACGCCTAGGGTAAGGGATCCAACCCATAAATGAAGCACGCCACGTGCTATAACAACAAGAGGTCTGTTCCATGCTTTGCCATGCTAACATTCTCACTTCAAATTAATAACAACTAATTTCAAGCAGGTTTTAATGCCACTCAGAAATTATACTACATTTTCCCGATACATTCCTTCTCACAGTCATCTAGATGACTTTTCATAACCTCCATTCACTCATCAAATGTCTAGTACGTCCTCCCCATCCTTACATTTATCCAATGACCTGGCTTCCTATTCCATTGGTAAAACAGAATCACAAGCTCATTCCACCACACACACCCCCACACACCGCCCCCCACCCAGCATCCGTTCTCCTCTCACCTCTTCCTGAAATACTCATGATGCTATTTACCACCAACACTCCCACTGGAACACCAAAATAGGGCTAAAGCAATGCACCCCATGGTCTTTTGAATCATGTTTCTTCCTCTCTCCCAGATCACCCCCACCAGCATGCAAACATGTTGTCATTTCTCCCATCTAAAAACAGAACCCTCCCATGGCACCACTTTCTTCTCTTTGTGCCAATGATCTTCCTCTCTTCCTAGGAACAATCCTTAAACCCTACACTGTCTCTGACTTTCCAGTTCCTCTACTCTTTTTTCTCTTCAATCCAGTCCAATCAGGCTTTTACTTCCACTATTCCACAAAAGCTGTTTCTGTCAAGCTGACCAATGATCATGCCATTGCTATACCCTCTGGTTAATTTGCAGTCTGCATGTTACCAGTAGCATTTGTCATAAGTGGGCATGTCTTCTACCTTAAAAAAGCAATTTTCACATTGGGCTTCTAGGAACCAGCTTCTTCTGGCTTTCTTATTGCTTCAATGGCCACCATTTTTCAGTCTCCTTTGCTGACTCCTCTGTATATCCCAGGCCTTTTAAATGTAGAGTGTTTATAGTCTGGATCCTTGAATTTTTTTACTGTCTATGTTCTCTTCTGTGAAGATATTATTCAGTCATAACTTTAAAACCATCTACATGCTGCCCACTCCCAAATTTCTATGCTCAATTTTGTCTGCTCCTAAGACTCCAAATTAATTTATATGAACATAACTGCATTTCTTACCTTTCCAGTAATAGATATCTCAAATTCAACATGTCCAAAAGTCAGCTCCAATGTTATCATATCTCCCCAAATAATGAAAAAATAAACTGATCTCTCCACAGTCTTCTCCATCTCAGTTGATAGCAATTCCATCCTTCTAATGTGCAAGGGTCCAAAATTGTGGTCTACCTTGAGTTTTCTATGTCTCTCACACAATCAATCTATTAACAAATCTGCTGGTTCTGTCTTTGAAATATATCCAGAAGCTGTTCACTTCTCATCCCCTGCACTGGTAGCAATCTAGCCTAAAGGCACTATTGTGGGGAAAATAGAATAGTTTAGTCAGTCCCCCTTGCCTCAGGCCCAGTTGGGGGTGGTGCAGCACATTCTTGTAAACAAATTGTGTGGGGGTGCAGATAGTGCACATGTGCACCCATGTATCTTTTTAGTTTGTTGCTATTATTGTGTGTTCTTGAGTTTGTGAAGCAGCAGCTGGCTGGCAGAGAGCTTGCATCTAAAAATAGAGCATGTTTACTTTGCTGGCAACTGCTCAGTTTTTCTTTGGACTTTGCTGGTAGCAATTGAGCTTCTGAGTTTCTCTTTGGACTTCCTAGCTCTTAGATATGTATGTGTGTGCTGAAGAAAGACTATTGTTTCTTCAATCAAGGCTTCAAGGACCCTTTTTTCCAGTTACCTAGCTTGTAGAGCTGCATGTGAAGGGTTTGTGACCCAGCCTGGACAATGGTCTTGAGGGGTCTGTGAGCTCCAGACCCAGCCCTAGCTCTACAACTATGATCTCTTAACTGCATTATTTTAATACACTCCACCTTCTGCCCACCCTTGCCTTCCTATAATCTCTTCCTATCACCAACAGCTAGAATAACACTGTTAAAATGAGCAGGTGATGTCACTTCTCTGCTCAACACCTTCCAATTATTTTGTATCTCACAGGAAATGGCAACCATGTTCTTCTGATCCCATGTTACCTCTTTGATGCCATCCCCTAAAGCCATATTACTTGATTTCTTAGTCCTTATTCTACCAGAGCCATTCTTTAATAATGCTGGACACATTCCTAGGAGGCCTCTGCACTGTCTTACTCTCTGCTTGTTATAGTCCTTTTCAATATATTCATGTCCGTAAGACTATAGTCTTTATGTTGGAATCCAAAGCTCGACCTCTTAATGAGGTCTTCCATGATCACAAAAATTAAGGTTGCCACCGTCCCCCACTTTCTTTCCTTCGTTACCCACAGGACTTATTACAATACTAAACAACTTATGTATGTCAATTATTTATTGTCTACCCTCCTTTCCTCTAACCCCTTTCACCCCCAAAATATAATTTTATGGGAATGGAGGACCTTATTTTGTTCATGGCTGTATCCCAGAGTATAATTTAGTGCCTGAGCATGGTTAGTGCTCAATACATATTTGTTAAATGTGGTACTATCATTTATTCAAAACATCACACAGCTTACTAGCATTATTATCTTAAAAGCTTAACACAAATACAAACACAAGTCAAAACAAGAAAAAAACAAAATTTTTTAGGAATTAGAAAGTAGAATGAATTTCTAAATTTCTCCCTCTGGTTTAGTAAAGTAGAGCTGACAACAAAAACTCTTTGTCATCTGTCTCTCCACCCAGTCATCCATCTATCATTTGCATATGAGTAGTTTCAGATTCAGTTCTTTCCATTTGTGTACAGACATTTCATATTTAGGTAGTGAAATAAATTGTTACTTAGGTGTTTATAATACTCCTGTGAGAAAACTCTGTTTCATTAGATTACATTTAAAATTCTCATCTTTAGAAGCACTTTTAAAAGCTGTATTATCTGTCTGAAATACAGATAGGCAGTCGATTCTTGTGTCCAATTTAATTACATTGTGTTGTCTTATTACAATGTAAATGACATATTATAATACATCTAAATATCTGAGAATTAAATATTCATTAGTATCTGAAAATCAGTAGTAACCTACATCTGAACATTTTGTAACTTGAAAATACACCCCAAAGTAATATCAAATATGGCAGTGAATCTAATGGAACAGTAGAGAAAACATTAGAAGATAAATATGATTAAAAGTATATATTTGTATATATGGGCATTTAGAGTATTTTTATTATAAATATTTCGAGAGGCAAGTTTTAAGGTGTTCATTATCACTGAAGATGTTGACTGAAGAATTAAATTACATAATCAATAAAGGATGATCATTTTATGAAATTATATAAAATTCTTATTTTGAAGAATTTAAAATTATTATTCAATGTATATGATAAATTTGTATTTAACTAGTGAGCTGCAGATGATTTTTTGTTTAATTTTATTGTCTTTTTCTTTTTCATACCTATTCATTTCTTTTTTGATACCTACTGCCATAGGTTAAAATTCAGGACTTGTAATAAATGAGTAATTGTGCTTAATTTATTTTTATGAAGATGTTAGGACATGGAACTCTATTTTGAGTATGAAAATATTTTCAGGGGTCAATTAACATTAGGTATTTGGAAAAAGATTCTGAAATTGTCCCTGTGAATAAACAAAACAAAACAAAACAACAACAAAAACACATGTACAAAAAAGCAACCTTTCTTTTCCTCAATCTATTTTTATTTTTAGTCTTAAATATCCTAATAAGCAAATAGGTAGATATACTTTTCTACCCTAAATATTAAAGAAATATCCATTAAAAATATAATTATGTGGGAAATAAATTAAAAGACATTTTGAAAAAATATAGATCCCATCGGAGAGCTGAGATCATTTTGGTTTCAGATCACTCATTTTTAAAAATAGAACTCAATTTGGTACACATTTAATTGGTCAATTTATGCTAGGCATTGTATTAAGTGCTGAAGAGATAAATGAGGATGTAGTCTCTGTCATTAACAGAATTTAAAGATATCTTTTATTATTATAACATCTCTACCTCATGCATTTTGAAATTATCCCCACTGAGAAAATTGCTACAAAAAGTTTTCTTAAGCCAAAGAATTTTCAGTGTTTGGAAATGGCTATCCTTGAGCATAAACTGTGAGCGTCACTTTAGTGAGACTGTATTTTTTGGCAAGAAATTTAAATTTTAGCTGTGGGACATATTTAGTCTAAGTTGTAAGGAATATCTTAATCTTCCTGACAAATCAAGAGCAAATGTTTGGGAAAATCTTTTTCCAAAAATAAGACATGTGAAAAAGACACTTATCTAAGAGTTTTTAATTATCAGGTAGATTTAACTGAAGTGAGCTTCTAAAATTTCTTCTGTAGGAGATAGAAATGGAACAGCCACTCGGAAGCAATTATCAAGTATGACAAAATCATTTATGTGTTGAAAACTATTTTTCAAACCTTATATATTAGTGGTACGTAGTTTGGTATACTTATTAGTGAACTCCCTCTATTTTGCAAAATCATAAAATGTAAAATCAGAAATAAGTAAACAATGCAGAATGTGATCTTGCTATGTTACAGTAGGAAGTTTGAAATTAATAAAACAAAACAGTTTTACTAAGCAATGAACATAACAGTAACGGGATATGTATAACGAGCACACAAAAAGATAACCAAATGACTCATCCAAATCTTTTTACAAAGTCCGTATTTAGACACCCAAGTGTAAGAGCTGTGGGTTTGAGTCTGTAAGTGGATTGTCATTCAAGTAGTCATAGTCTGTCTCTGGGCATTTAGTTTATTATCAGATTGCTCATTAGATCATTCAAGTTTAAAATATTTCTTTAGGTTTTTAGTCTTTTATAATTTTGGAATAGCATTCTTAGCTTCTCTATAGCCAACACACACACACACACACAAACACACACACACACACTCACACACACACTCCAAATTTATGTAGCATTAAACACGCCAACCCAAAAGTCAATGACCTAAATTAAAATTCCTGCTATGCCCTTTGCCAGCTGTATGAAGACAAGCAAATAAAATCAACCTCTCTTGGCATTATTTTCCCAGTGGAAAATAAGTGTGCTGGACAAAGTTTATCAAAAATGATGGTCTTAATCTCGGGCTGGTTTGCATATGGCTCTGGGTGTTTTATCATGTCTGCAGTGGGGTCCACTGTTTTTATATAGCTCCTCTTGTGATATTGCTGATGGGAAAACTTAGAATGAGTGATGTAACTTACATATGACTTTTGAAATGAATAAAAACCTAAAGACAAATGTAAGTGAAAAAATGTTGGTTATTCTGTAAGTATATATATATCTTACCAATAAATTATAAATAAATATAGTTACTTATAATACAGTAATTACTAATGTTTATGTATTTTGAAATTATATGTATTGTATATAATTATGTGTTATATAAGAAATTAAGTCATTACTATAATAAAATATATAAATATGATTGTATATAATATAGTTACTGTATATAAATATATATATATATATGTTTACTATAAAAATGAGCAACTTGCTCAATATATAATTATTCTTAAAACTCAACAGATTTGGAGAAAGAGCAATTATTTTTCAGATTTTTTTCCAGAAAATCTAGTTGTTCTAAACTAGCTTGATTTTTTTTTTTTTGAGCAAATTTTGCCATATGAGTGCTACCATTTTCCAGCAGTGATTCTATATGAGTGGATAAAAATAGGTAACTCTTTGGATACAAAAATATACCCATGGTTTTTCATGTGGAAATTTGCTTAATAACAATTTAATAAGGATCAGCAACATGCCAGATACTGTGCAATGTATAATGACATAAAGATAAATAAGACAACATACCTGTACTTGAGCCACTCATCCCCTGGTCCTACTGACCATGCTACCTTGAAAGAAAATCTCCAAGGACTTATAAACTTGAAATTCATACTTGTTTACTGTAATCTGATGGTAATTCAAATGATAACAACATGAAATTCCACCATTGTTTTTATAGTTAACTGTTTCTTTTAAGCCCAAATAACTTTCAGTTAATTGAAATCACATCAATTCCTCAAACAATTCTTTTGAATTTTTAAGGAGTCTGCTAGATTATGGGGATAAAACCAGCTATGTTCAAAAACCACCCTCTTTGAGGGACAAAAATCCTCATATGTGGTGTTTGTCAATTTTGTGGTATAAATACTCCTACCATGATTGATTTCAAGCTACTTAAAATTTAACAACCAGCTTGCAAAATTCCTGACTATTTAGTGATCACCTCTCACAAACTGGTACTAGCCAGTTTTAGCAGACCATTAGACCAAACAGAAATTAATTATAGTCTTCTCATCTTAGTAGGGAAAAACAGGAAGTCTTCTCATGGCAACCCAAGAGAAAGAAATGAAGAGTGGCTAGGGAGGGCTTCAGAGAGGAGGTGATATTGGGACTGCATCTTGGGGGATGAGTAAGACTTCCCCAGGTTTACAAAAGTTCTCCAGGTTAAGGTACAGTGGAGACACAGAAGATGAATCTTGACAGAAGACGCAATGCATATTAAAGAAAGGTAAGTGTATAAAGCATGGTATGTTTATGTTTTGGAAAGATGTGATGTGACCAGGAGATAATGGGTACATATGGCAAAAACTGAAGGGTATGAGGGAGCCCGACTATGAAGACACTTGTATGTCATACTAAAGAGTTAAGTAGGCTTTGGTAACTTCCTCAATTTGAACAATGGATTGACATGAGTGGCTTTCAGTCTAGAAGTGGAGTGACATGACTGGCTTTTTGTTTTAGGAAGAATGTTCTAGAAGCAGTATAGAGGATATTTTGGAGGTGAGGAGAGAAAAGTGGTGGCAAGACCACTTAGGAGGTTACTGCAGTATTCTATGAGAAGAGAAATGTTGAGCTCGAGGTGCTTGTGAAGAGTCTTTACTATTTAAAAAACCTAGTGAAGAAATGTTTTAGTGATCACAATAATGACTTTTAAGAACATAGACATATTTTCCTCAATCTGCTTTTTCTTTTCATTCTGGGACTTGCTTGTTGCCAGACAAATCTTATTGGCTTCTCTCTCTTTGTGTAATTAACACAGTAAATTGTGTGGAATGTTCCTTTCTTGTCTTATTTCCATATAGTCTTGCTTCAGTCAACTAAAATTATATTTGATTCTTGCTGGAGGAACTGATCAAATGTGGGTAGAGGATATGAACAAAAGAACACATCTGATTCAAGTGGACATTTCTGACTATTCCAGAGTTTACCAAGTTAGATATTTTATGGAAATTCAATGATCTTGCCAAACATGTAGATAAAATGTTAATCTTACTTTAAGGGGCATGTTTTATATAAAGAACAACTGCTCTTCAAAAGCTGATTCAGTGTGTAAAAAATCTGTGCACTTTTCTTATCATACATTTATCTTCCCATCCATATTTCCCCCCTCTGATTTTGAACTATGATGTGTGCATTTCTAATGCAGTGACAATTTATTCTCTATTTGAAATCTGGAGTGTCCCAGGGCAATGATGATGTCAGCACACATACACGATTTCAAACATATGCATCTGGTACACATCCATCATGGCTTCTAGTACATGGTGGTGCTTGTAGAAAAGGTTTCATGTACAAGTTTTAAACTCCAGGCATTTGGTATTTTATTTCCTCGTGGCATCCTGCCAAACTCCAGTGCAGCCACTGTTTCTCATGACAAGTATACTAGTGAGGAAAGAATCTGAGCACCATTGGTGTATACAACTGCTTGTAAAGCTGCTTTTCTGCTAAGGATAAAAGCATTTTTGGTTGTAGAGAGGAGGTAAACACACTTACTTGAGGAGCAAGTTTTAAAACCATGTGAAAATTAATTCGAAGTCATGTCCGTATTAGAGCAATTAAACTAATAAAGTAGTATATTATGATGCAGTCTCAAGCTGGTGAACATCAGAGCAAATTTGTCCCCTACTGTCCTTTGGGGGCAAGCTTAATGTTTAACAAAATTTTGGGGGGGTACTACTCTTAGGTAGATAAAGCACTGTTAAGCCCCACTGCCTCCTATTTAGAGGAATTCCATCTCTGAACTTTCCCTCCCATTTTCTCTCAGAACCCTGCAGGGTTCAAGCTAGCCAGCTAGCTTTTGGAATAGAAAAGTGTAGAAACTTAGGAATCAGACAGTGTTGGATTCAAATATTGACTCTTCTAATTGCTCACTGTGCGACCTCTCAGAGACTCATTTCTTGATTTATCATATGAGAATACTACTGTTCAATTTTATAGGTTTTGAGAAAACTTCATAGTCACCAGTGAAAACTGTTTGTCATGAGTGAGTGCTCAAAATGGTACTTACAATGTATAATCACCAATAAATTATATGTTAAACTGAAAGAATTTAGTTAGAATCTCTTGATATTTTCAAACAGCTCACTTCTTATTTTGCTTTCTCAACCACAAATTCTCTGCTCTTTCTCTTTATGTATCATTTACTCTATTTTTTTTGAAGTTATATGAATTATTTTAAAACATGGAAATTCATCCTTGAGGAGAATAATCTTTCGTGAGTTGTTCTATGGACTATGCTTATAATGGAACTATCTTCACTCTCTGTATGCAACATTTCAAAGGCACACTGTAATGCTGTATATGTGATTTCGTGGGATAATGTAATCTCCAATTTTTTTCAAAGGACAGTGAGGAAGAGAAATCAAAGTTAACAAATGGTATAACTAATTTCCAAATGAGATAAATTTATGTATCATAAATTGTTAGAAAGAAGCAAGCCTGAGGACTGGTTTAGAAGCTGATGGTCATTTTCTGTATATTTTGAAGAATACTACAAACTAGTAAAATATTCTTTGCAGCTCATAGGTGGGAACTCCTCCTACTGTCCCTAGGTTGCCAGTTTTCTCTTTTTTCCTTCCTGAATGAGTTCACTCTGCTCTTTTTTCTCTAGAGCACATATGCCTTTCTAAATGAATTTCTCTACATTTTCCCTTGGGTTACTTTCCTGTCCTGTCTTATTTCTCCTCGTGCCTCAGGGAATCCTTTCAACACATCTCATAAAGGCCAGGTAGTCCAGGAACAATACTTGCTTTTGTTTCCATGAACTCTGTCCTCCATCTGAATAGTCATTTCTAAAATATGTTGATCTCCAGGTTTGTGAGCATTGCTGGAGGGGGGCAGGGAAGAAGGAAGGTCTGCCAGGAAGGTTTCAGAAGTACACAGAGCACGAAGGCAGGGAGGGGAGGGGACAACAGAGCAAGGCTTCTTACCTCCCAGTGCACCTTACACACCGTGGGCAACGGCCCCACACTCTCACACTCTTCCCATTCTTTCCCTTGTCATAATTGTTTTTTTAAGTTTTTAAATTTTATTTTTTATTGATTATGCATGGTCATGGTGCACAAAGCTGAACGTTATCACCTCTGCCCAAGATGTGATGATCAGATCAATACTATCAGCATGCCCCTTACCACAAATTGCAATTATTCCTCATGTCATAACTGTTAAGCTTATCTTTGGACAGAGGAGACTTTACCATACAAAACCTTCTTACAAAGGAAATGGATACAGCAAAAGAATTCTGTTTCCTTTAAGCCATGTTGTGAAAGCAAAGAATGTCTGGTTGAGAGTCCCTTCTGCCTTTTTCTTGGCACTTCTCATCTCTCTAGAGCATCATGTCTCCACCTGACTCCTTCCTTGCTGGTCTCCCTCATTGGCACATGAGTTTTTCCTTGTTCCCAGCCCCATAGCATTTCATGTTTCTCTAATGAGAGACCTATATAGGACACTATACAGTGCTTGCCTTACACATATCACATCTTCAAGATTGGTTATTTTTATTTTTTTATTTTTTTGTGACTGGTAAGGGATCACAATCCTCGGCACGGTGTGGTCCGCACCACGCTCATCCAGTGAGCGCACCGGCCATCCCTATATAGGATCCGAACCCGCGGCCTCGGCGCTACCAGGGCGGCACTCTCCCCAGTGAGCCACGGGGCCGGCCCAAGATTGGTTAAATTTAATCATGCATTTTCCACATACTACATGTAAATGAATTGAGGGCAGGATTCTCATCTGTCTGTAACTTTCAACACTGACCACACTGCCCTGAGCGTGGGAAATGCCCTATAATTTTAATTGAACTAAATCGACTAGGACTGTTATTTTTGCTTTGGTGGGAGATGAGGAAAATAGAAAGTCCAAATCCATCATTTTAGTCTTTCCATTAAAATTCCCATTTCCTTAAATAATTCCCATTAAGGCATTGGGGGGGGGGAAGGGATAGTGGTAAAAAAAAAAAATCCTGTCTTAGGAGTAAGAAGGGAAGGGAGTAAATCTCAGCACTCAATAGGGGTTTAGGTCTCCCCGTCTGCAAAATGAGGCAAGGACTTCTTCACAGAACTGCTGTGCAGAATGAAAGGGTTTTAGTACTAACATATATCCCAATCCAAGGAGGATTTGTATTTTGAAGAGGAATTTGAGAGCCTAATGTATTCACAGTGGAGGGATAATTCAATGAGTGAGTTCCAGAACTCAGTTGGATGCTCGTCTTTGTCCACATTTAAACACTCGATTTTCCTCTAAATTATTTTTTCTCATGTAACTTGAGATGTTAATTTAAAAAATAAAAATACATAGTACATGATTTGTTGGTATACTTTCTATATTTTCTATCAAGTGGGCTTTAAACCTGGCTTAATTAAAAAGAAAGCAAGATTTATTTTCTATAAAATTTTTCTAAGAGAAGAGAGCCAAGGAAGAAAGATTAAATCATAAAAATAAGGTAAATTCTTATATCGTTACCTACTACTCTTAATTTTTACATAACCCTAAGAGTTGACTAAAGTTATTCTAACACAGGGGTAGAGAACGACCCAGGTAGCTCTTAATACCACTGTGAAGTCATGACATTTTAAAACATAATCTCCCAAGGTAGAAGGTAGGTTAAGTTATGTTAGCAAACAGGCTACTGAGTTATTCTTAACAATGCTCACTTACCAAACCTACAGGAATGCTGGGCAACTGTTTTTATTATCATAACTTTGTCTTTACATTCTTGCTAGTCACTTGCTATGTGCTTTGATTGCCTGAGCATGACACTTTAAATTCTCTTAAGTATTTGTAAAAGATGTTATAGCCCATGCTAAATATAAAGTAAACACCCACTCAAAATTATCCATTTATAAATTCTCAGCTTTTTGTTGCTGTTTGATAATTTTGTATATATTATATGAGAGAGAGGAACTGGTTAAATAATTAGTTCTTTGCTTTTGTAGATAACTCATTAAAATGACTTGAGAAAATTAAGGTGAACTTTCACATTTAAAGCTTAATGATATTGAGATTTTAAAGCAAACAGACCAGAAGGTCTTTTATATGGAGATGGTTGGGATTCTAATGCAGACACTGAAAAGACTGTGAAGATAGCTGTAATCACATACTATATTTTGGCTGTTGGTTATTTACTGAACATTTGATCATTGGCAATTCACACCAAAGGTACTTTGTTATTTAAGTAATCTCATTTTCTTTTCACTGGCAGTTCAGGTACTTTGGGAAGCACATTCCCTGTTTCAGACCATTCAAGTATTAATATTGCTGCAGTGCTTCCAGAAAAAATTTATTCTTTGGCAAAATTTAGTTGAGGTTTTTGAATTTTTGTTTCCTAAGAATCTCTTTGCATATAGCCTAAAATTTTAGTACCTTTGTATTTTTTCTAGAAATGAGGTATTACATTGAAGCCACTAATTCAAATAGCCTCATCATCCAAAAAGCTCTTGATATTACACCTGCTCACAAAGCCTTTCCCAGTTAATTGTGGGTGAGGAATTGCTCCCTTTTCCTTACCCTGCTTCTTCCTGAAATGCTCATTAAGTCTTCACTGCTAACTTAAAACAAACAAACAAAAAAAAAAAAAACCTTGCTAGACTGCTTATATGTTTCTCAGCTATTGTTTTGAAGTTCCTTTGTCTAAGAATATAAACATTTCTTTTATATTTAGGGCAATGTTTCTTTAAACTGTATATCTTTAAAGAACAAATCTTATGTCTAACATATTTAACTAGATCTCTTCAGAGCTTTCTGTTAAGAATTTATATACCTGAATGCTAAATGGAAATTTGAGGTCATTCAGTGTTTCTGAAAGGCAGGCAGGTTGATATCAAGTTCCCATCCTTGTAGACATTTCTTTTAATTACTTTAAAAGTAAACACGCTTCCCTTTTAAGTTGCGTTTCTTCAATTAATGAGATAACAGAGTAGTGTTTCCAGGACATTAGCTGCTCCTCAGTGATAGCAAGCAAACTGCAGAAGCTACATCTGTAATTAGTTTTCTGATACAGCCTTAGCAAACACATAAGAGTGAAGTTCATGGGAGGGATAAACGGATTTACTTACCTTCACAAGCTGCCTTGGAAAAGTAGTTTAATTTACTTCTTTATAGCAATTCCCTTCCCCCAGCCCATTAGAGCTTCTTGATTTACGATATAGTAGTAGTCACATTCCCAGTAAAGACAGGATTTGCTCCTGTCAGAAAATATGGCTCCCTGGTGATACTGCCCTGGGAGAGTAAAAGAGATTCTAATAGTTTTGAATTATTATTAAAGGTAGGATCAAGGAAAAAACATTTATTTTTTTTCTATTAACTGCACATACCAATGAAAACTCTCAATTAATAAGCTAATTTGTATGATTTATAGTTCAATATATAGAATATTAATAATGAGCTATTGAAAGAAATGCTTCCCGATAATATCACTTTTCTGCAGTATCTAAACCACTTTACAAACTATATGATTTGTTATAATTAAGCATGCTAGTTACTTAAGAAGGTCAAAATAATATTCGAGGGGCCCAAGGGCCATTTGTTTTTACTAATGATGCACAATTTTCTCTTAATCAGTGTCTAGAATTTGCCTCTCTGGTCTTACAAAGTCAAATTCATTTACAGTAAAATCTGTTGCTACTTTCTGAGTAGATCGTGTATCAGAGCCTTCTTATAAGTGGTTTGCTATCAATAAGTAATTAAATAAATACATACTACAGGTCCTTACCCTTGAAAAACTTGAATGGTTTTGAAATTTGTTTTTAAGTTTGTATCTTATTTTTATTAATACATCTTATGGCTAAATAGCGGTAACATTACATGTTGGATACCAAGTTGAATAAAGAATAGAATCTTTCTCTAAAAGGGGAAACCAGCAAGAAAGCAGATAATTGTAATACAGTATGGCATGTAGTATAATCACTGTATGAACATTTATCATGATACCACCAAAGCAGGTGTGAGTGTCTCTTTGAATAACATTAGGTCAGCACTTCCTATGTACTTTGTCATTTTATTGTGAATTCCTTCAATTCAGTCACTGGTTATAAATATAATAGGAAAAAGAGTTTTTGTGGATGACTTTAGGAGCCAAAGCAAAGAACCAGGCTTCTACTGTGGTTCTTGACACTTCTGCAATCAATCAGAGAAGCACCATGACCAAGTAACAGCAGTTATCAGGAAGCCACTTAGAACAACCAGACCTCTCCTTTAAATGGAGTGAGTCTAGAAAGTGAAATTTAATTTTTGGCTTCTTGGGAAAGAAGGCACCAGAGAAACCCTTCACATGTGCCTTGGTTATATACATTTCCCTTTCTAGTTGCAAGAATGACCCTATGAGTTACATAAATAAAACCCAAGTAAAAGATATCTTTAATCTATAAATTTTTAATTTAATATATATGCCACTTTCCATTGCAAGTTGTAGGGTGGGGTATTTACTTCTAAATATTTTACTCTACAGTAGAGAAACTGAGAAGATACCCCCTAGATTTAGTTCAGATGACTTAACATTTTGAAGTGAGTTCTGATCTTTACGTGAGATAGTCAATCTATGCACATCTATGCTCATAACAGAATCATTCACAATAGAAATGAGTTAGAAACAACCCAAATACTCATCGATGGATGAATTGATAAACAAAATGTGATATACAATGGAATATTATTTAGCCTTAAAAAGGAAGGAAACCCTATCACATGCTACAACATGGATGAACCTTGAGGACATTATGCTATGTAAAATAAGCCAGTCAAATTCTGCATGATTTCACTTATATGAGATGTCTAAAGTAGTCCAATTCATACAAAGAGAAAATAGAAGAGTAGTTACCAATACCTGGGGGTGGGAGGAAAGAGGAATTGTTGTTTAATGGGTATAGAGCTTCAGATTTACAAGATGAAAAAGTTCTGGAGATCTGTGTTACAACAATGTGAATATATTAAATACTACTGAACTGTACTCTTAAAAATAGTTAAGATGATAAATTTTATGTTTTTTCATCACAATAATAAAAAGCCTCAAAAAAAAAAAAAGAGCAGTCAATGTACTGTTTTTACATTTTAAAACATCATTATGTCAGCAATCTTGACTAGTGAAATCCACAATATATGTAGATTTATTCTGCAAGGATTATATACCAAACAAGCAGTGCATGGCATGCATTTTTAAAAAGATGTTATACAGAAAAGCCAATGCAAACAGACCGAATATAATAATTTAATCCTGCCCTGGAAAGGATTAGATGAAGTCTCAAGATTTTCTCTCTCTCACTGATTTTATGATAACAAATTTGAAATCCCCTTATAAACAAAATATAAGCTCACCAAAGCATATAACAAATCTGTTGTTTGGTAAATCAGATCTCATAACTGTTTTTGAAGGAGAAGAAAAGAAAAATAAAGCAGGGCAGGGGGAAAGTAGGAGAAAGGGAGAGAGGGGAGGGAGAAAGAAGAAAGGGAGGCAGAGAGTAAAACCTCCATGCAACACTTAGTTCTTAAAGAAAGACTTCTGACAGTCCCATAATTCCTGCAGAGCCTGTCATCTGAAGACCCACATTGCAAATGACAGGCAACTTAAAAAGATAAGAAAGAAACAAACTTTCTGAGATCTAAAGTGTAGTTCTGGAAGCCCGTGCATTTCATTCTCTACAAATGAGAACCAGACTGTTCTTATTCATTCTGCATTTTCCCCCAGAGATTTATTTGGCTCAGGAGGAGAACTTTACTATACACTGAAAATGAGTGGTATTAATGTGGACTTTCAAACAGGCGAGAAGTTTGAGATATAATAAGAAAGGACTGGCATGCTTCACACAATGTAGGCATTGTTTGCTATTATACTTGTGTGAGATATGTTTGTTACAAAATGCAAATCACAAAAATGAAATCTGAGGACATGTTTCAAGTCAATTTTGAACAAATGCTTATGGTACCTTTTGAAAACATTTTAGATGGAGAATTAGAAGGGATTTAAGAGAACTGCTCCAAGAATGCCATCTGTAAATATCAGGAAGACAAGTTTAGTTCTACCAGTGACCAATCTATTCCATAAAAACTGCTTAGAAACTTTGAAAGTATTATTCCTTGCATAGTTATTCCACTGAGAAAAAGAGCAGGGAAAATGGCTAAAAAAAAAAAAAAAAAAAAAAAAGGTTGATAATAAATAGAATGGAATGCTGGCATAATAGAAGCAAATCTTTAATTTGAAGGCGTGAATGTGCACATCTTTATATTGAGGTGAATAAAATTATGGCACAAATAAACGCCTTCCTTGATTGTGTGAACTATAGAAGTATCCTTTTGGCTCTATATACTCTTTTTCTTTTTACCTATTAGAGTACATTGTTTCTTATGTTTTCTCTTTTTAAAACTAAGAATTGCTGTTCTTTCACTTTCTGATAAAAGTAACCTGTCAAATGTTAGTTTGGTTGTGTTTCTTGTTTCAATGTAAAGACTTGTCATGACTAGATAACAAAACAAAGCAGCTATTTCATATTCTCATATTAAAGACTTGAACACTTGTTTTTTGTTGCCAAAACCACCCATACAACCAGATCATGACTTTTGTAGTATGGGCTTTCCTAATGGAAGGAATAGGAACATACCTGAGGAAAAGTTTTGTTGTTGTTGTTGTTGCTGTTTTGTTACTGTTAATCTGCATTTTATGAAGCAGGTAGAGACCGTTAGTGCATTTTGCCAAAATTTATTTTGCTTTTTACTTGGTTGCACTGTATTTAAAGATACAATTCTTATTTCACATAGCACTCAGCAAATATATATTCAAAATTTAGTTCTAAAATATATGTTGAAAACTGTCACTTTAGGGAAGGATATTTTGCTTTAAAATTTTTCTTTCTCTCTCTATTTCTCTTTTAACTGCTAGAAAATTACCTAATATACAGAATATTTTTTAGTGTTCTTTTTTGGGTTTGCAGAAATCACAGACTTGATTTATTCCTGTCCAGTCAAATCTAATACAAATCTTGATGTGACTCTACTCAGAGAGTCAGTTCTATGGTTCTAGCTACAAGCATCATCATGTTATCCTGGAGAGTAGCTCACATCTGTATTGAACAGTAAAATAGTGGTAATACCAATAAGACATTAGTATAGAGCTTTTAACTTTTCACAGTTTTTTCTCTTGTGTGACTTATTATTCTCACAACAATGTTTTGAATTAAGTTGTACATATGGTGAAAATAAAAATGTTTAAATGCTTGAGGCTGCACACATGTATAGTCACTAGAGAAGCCAGGACCTCTGTATCTAAATGAGAATATGGACTCAGCTAGGTCACAGGGAAAACAGAAGGAAAGCCGGTGCATGCCAAGCGAACACACATGCTTATTCCCAGGCATACAGACATCCGAGAGATCACTCACGTGATTTGTGATCTTGCTGTGTTCCTACTCAACTTGAAGTTTGCATATATCCATCCTATGTCTGCATGACTGTGGTAGACTGCATTATTGCCCCCATTACTGTTCTCAATTTTTTACCCCTCTTGTACTCACACCCTTTGCCATTCAACTAGTAACAGAGCATATTTCCTGCCATAGTGCATCTGGGCTTGGCCATGTGATTTGCTTTGATAAATGGTGAGTAGATGCAAGTTATTCTGGTGTGCTAGTTCTGAGTATCAGCCCTAGGAGGCACTACAGGTCATGCACTGTCCCTGTCATTCTTCTGGTCTTGGGTAGCCTGCTGGTCCAAAGAGAATGAAAGACAAGTGGGACTTAATAGGATCTAATCTGAAGCCCAGAGTCAGCCCAGCTGAGCTCTGCCTAGATCAGCTGACTTCCAGATGACCCCAGAAGTATGTGAGAAAGTACTGATTGCTGTTTTAGGACAGTAAGCTGTGGGCTGTTTGTTCTGTAGCATTCTTGTTACATTAGCTAACTGATATGTTATGTACTATCAGCAGTCATGAAACTTCTAAATCCATCTAGGATTGTGAATCTAGATGTACAAAAGTCTTTTCCCTTCTCTGTTCTTGGGGTACAATAAATAAAGTAACCTCTTGGACTCAAATGAAATGAGCTCAATAATATTCATTGTTACATAATGAACAGCTATGCTAAGAACTTGCTGTCGTAATTTAATCACACGGTGCTTCTCTTCAGTATTCTTCTTTATAAAATAGAGAGGATAATATATCTCCACTCTGCCTCTTGGAATTCATTTGCTCATTTACTTGCTTATTCAGTGAACAGCTATTGAGAACCTTCTACTTTTCTTGAGTGCACAATGATGAATGTGATAAGTTCCTAATGACAAAGACTTCTAAACTATTAAGTGATATAGAAAAAAGAAGAGTTACTTTTTAATGCAATGAATGCTATAATGAAGTTAAGCTGTTAGAGGTACAGGTATACAGTGGAGAATGTGTGAGGAAGAGAAAGCAATATTAAAGGATTGGGGGAAGGGGAGCTGTGACAAGCTTATATCCTCGTAAGATTAATAAATACAAACAAAAAAGAAATAACTTTACAGTAGATAAGTCTGTCTAAACAATCTTAACCAAGTGATCAAAGTTAATATAATCAATAACGGGACAAATGAACTTCTTCCACCTCCTGATATGAAACACTGAGAATACAGTATTGCTTGTGTAGTATTTTTTGCTAAAAATGCATAACTTACATCTAAGCAGACAAACCTAAATTGACAGACATTCTACAAAATAACTGGCCTGTACGTTTTAAAAAGGTCAGTGTCATGGAACATAAATGAATGCTGAGAAACTGTTCAGATTAAAGGAAAAGAAACATGATAACTGAATGCATCTGCTATATAGGACATTAATAGAGCAATTGGCAAAACCTGAATAAATCTGTAGAGTATGTAATTGAATTTCATAAATGTTATTTTCCTGATTTTGATATTAGTACTATAGCTAAGAAAAAGAATGTCCTTGATTTGAAATAAACACTGAACTATTTGGGAGAAAAGGGGTAAAAATGTGTCTATGTATCATAGAAACAAATACTTTTTCTTCTGTTACAAGTCAGCAAAGCACAGCACGGAACATTTCTGTAACAAAAATGTTTGGAGATTTTTTTCCCACAAACAGCTAACTCTCCAGTGGACACCAACTGGGTTTCCTACAACTTCACTTAATCCTGACACTAACTGGAGTTGGTGCAGAGCCCACAGGTTAAGGGCTCAGTCCCCTAAGACTGCACCTCCCCAACACTTCAGATGCCAATCCCAAGTCCCAGGTTGTGACCTGTACTTCCAACTGACCAGCTATCAGTCAGGGTTCCCACAACCTTCTCCTCAGGTTTAAAATTTTGCTAGGAGAGCTCACAGAACTCAGGGAAACATTTGATATGCATTTACCTATTTATTATAATGGATGCAGGTGAACAGCCAGATAGAAGAGAAGCACAGGACAAGGGATGTGGGAAGCATCATGGAGCTTCCACACCCTTTCCAGGTACACCCACCTCCAGACACCCCCACATGTTCAGCAACCCAGAAGCTCTTCAAACCCCACAGTTGAGGGATTTTTATGAAGTCTTCATCACGTAGGAATAATTATTAACTCAGTCTTTAGCTCCACTCCCCTTCCTGAAGTATGGGGCTATAAGTTCCAAGCTTCTAATCATGGTTTGGTCTTTCTGGTGGCCAGCCCCATCCAGAAGCCCACCAAGAGTTGCTGCATGAGAAAAAAAGACACTCTTATCACCCAGGAAACCCCCAGGGCTTAGGAGCTCTGTTTCAGAAACTGGTCAAAGACCAAATATCAGAACAAAAGATGCACCTAGCACCCAGATGATCCAAGAAATTACAAGTGTTTTAGGAGCTCTGTGCCAGAAAACAGAGATGGAGATCAAATATTTGTTTTTTATTACATCACAATATCACTCTGTGTATGTATGTGTGTACGTAGTGTGTTGTGTGTGTGTGTGTGTGTGTGTGTGTGTGTGTGTGTGTGTGTGTGTGTGTGTGTGTGTGTGTGGATAAATAGAGAAAGAGGGAGAAAGGGGATGGATAAAGCAAATGTGGTAAAATGTTAGTATTTGAGGAATCTGAGTAGGTGCTAGGGAAATTCTTTGTACAATTCTTGCAACTTTATGTGAGTCTGAGATTATGTCAAAATAAAAGTTATAGCAAAACAAGACAGAAGGATGGAGGAAAGGGTTGAGTCTGGGGCACAATGAAGACAGAATTAAAGGCACCAGAAAAGCATGCCCCAAGTCGTGTTGTGGGTATGTACCCAAGCTCAGCATGGAAAATAAAGACCAACGTGTCTTTCTTTTCTGCATTTTAATATGCAGCATATCACTGTAGAATTAGAATACTGACCTTCCTACATAAGAATAAAACTTATAAAGAGTTATAAAATAAAACTTACATAAGCTTTGTAGATTGTACAATGTTTTGTTTGTTTCCTGATTCTGATACTGTGCTATAATTATGTCAGATGTTACCACGGGGGGAGGCTGAGTGAAAACTACACAGGACCTCCTATACATTTCTTTGCAACTTCCTGTGAATTTATAATTATTTTTAAAGTTTTTAAAATTGCTTTGCTAACTCTTCCCCCAAAAGAATAAAACATATATATTTTTTAACTCCTATTAAGGGAATGACTTCACATGCTGAAATTTTTACTCCTAAACAAGACTACGAATCTTCACGTTTATGTTAGAAAACAACTCTAGCAATTTTTAAATTTAGTATAAAATTTCAAAGAATCATTTCTCTAGTATATTTTCTTAAACTATTAACCAAACTCTATCTAGCTAGGCTCCCCTGAGCCCTCAGCTAGGCCTCGCCCTTGGCCTATAAAGAGTTGAACAAATATTAACCTAGTTTCTAATAACTCAAGGCCACACACCTATGATGACCTCAACTCTCCTTAAAGCCTGCCTGAGAAAACTCAAGGCTGCCAGAAGAATTTATTCTCTGTTCCAGCCAACACCTGAAGATAGGTCTCCTATCTCTCAGTCTCTGTGTGGTGGTAGGAGCCTGACTTCCAAAAGTGCCGGTTAACAAATCCAGCTGGGTTTCACATAGACCAATGTCCCTTTTCCACCTTTTGTAATTTTTCACTTCCCTAATTCTGCTCAAGACCCCATCATTCCCCTTCCGTCCTTCCTCACTTTCCCTTTAAAACACTTCTGTACAAATCAAAGTTGAGTTCAGTTCACTGTGGATTTTTTCTCCTATCTCAATAGTGATTACTGATTTAAATTTTTCTTACCACTTTGACTAGTGCCCAATTTTGTTTGTTTTTGACAAAGGTTAAATTTCATTTTTATTTGCTCTGCTGCATCTCTAGGGCATCCAAATTTGCCACAAGTGCCACAGGATTTAACATTTAAGAAAATCTCAAGCAAAATGTAATAATAGCTACTGTTTATTGATTCCCTGTTGTGCACCAGACATCTTGCATTCATTTTTCATTCATTCCTCATCTAAGCCTTGCAAAAAAAACCCAAACAAGCAACTACTTAGAGGGATTAAGTGGAAAACAGGGATGGGACTAGTAAGTGGTGGATTGGAAGGTGAATCCAGCATGGAACATCATATGACATTCTGCTGTGCTTCTCAGGTTGGCCTGCAGTGAGTGCTTTGTATATAACACCAACCATTGTTACTTCCTAAGGGAGCTCAACAATTAGGTAATGGAGAAAATTCTAATGCTGATTATATTAGAGTTTGACTTCGTTTTTGATTTTTGACCTCTTGACAGCTTTTAAGCCTAACTTCTACTCTCCCTCCTCTTCTTTGTTCCACACTTGGGCAAGCCAATGAGGTCTGGTTCCTCTTTCTTTTGGCATCCATAGGAATTCCCTACCACACCCTCATTCCTGCCCCATCCTCTAACCACCATGAAAGCTGCAAGCCAGTCTTTTTTCCTTGTGGCTCTCTCTAGCCATTTTTGGATCTGCTTGGTAAATTCCCCCAGCTCTCCCTGGAGTGTCTCACTATGTGAGCAATAGAGCTTTGCCTATCCTTAGGGTGTATGTGTGGAGTTATCAGGCTTGACATCCAAACCAAATTTTGTGTGGGGGTTCATCAGATATTTTCAAGGTGGCCTCAACAATGATAAACCATTGAAATGTTTAAATTTAAGTAAATATATTTTAAAACAGTATTTTCAATTCATTTAATATGAAAATCATAGAACACAACTTGTCTCTTAAAGCCTAACTTTACTAGATGCTTAGTGAACATCAATGTACCAAAATTCACTGTGCACATTTATGCTCATACTTCCCACGTTGTCCAGTAACTAGGCAGATTCCAACTTCCATTTTCAAAGATACAAAGATTCCTGGTTCATAAAAGCAGCTAGGAAGTTCTTCATGTGAAAGTAAAACATTTACAAAAATACACTTGGTCTATGTTTCTTCTGGAGGGAATACATATTTCTTTAGGGAGCTTAGAAATGCTTATGAAAACAATATAAAATCTGTCAATATTCTATTATGGCCCTCTTTTGTACCTTCATTTTAAAAAAATATTTTGCATTCATTACTGACTTTTGACTTTGGGTGTGAAATAAAGAAAACATAAAAGCATGAAATGGTGGTTATAATTTTCAGCTTAAAAAAGTTACTTTAATGTTTCTTTGGAATAACATCTCTCCTAATGAAAAGAAATAGTCAAGAAGCTGTATTTAAAAAAAAAATTAAAAATATATACTGCCAGAAAAACTAAATTCCCTCAAATTCTACGAAGGAAAGACAAATAAACTTTTATATGTTACTTGCTTTGGCATTCCCACGAATACATTCTTGTTTTTTTTTTTTTAAAGGAAAATGGACAGACAGAATGGGAAATTCAGTAGAAAGTAAAATTTTATAGAGAAAGGCAGCTGCACATTTCAGTATTAACAGAAATACTATAACAGAACTGCCATGCCATATTTAAATAATGATCCCAATAACAAGAAATACCAGTTTCCAGAAGCAGTATGATAGCCCTCTGCTCTGATTGTGCTTTTTGTAGTGGGAGACAATTTTGTCTGTCTGTTCTTCATACACATGAAGCAATAAATATGGCTACTTCTCGGTTCAAGCATAGAATGGAAAAGCCATTGATGAGAATGTCACTTAGCATGAATATTTAAATTATTGTCTTCCAGTCACACATTTTGTTCATATGCGTAGTATTTATATCAATCAGGCTAAACAGACTCGATTTCTCCTCTCTGAGAATTTATGCTATAAATCAGACCATTTTCAAATGTATATGCTTTAAATGGAGTAGATCAGCAAGAAAACAACCATTAAACATGTAAATACTATTTATGAGGGTGGGAAGTTTTAATGCTTTACATAGTCATTGCTAGATCACATTCTTTTTCAATAGGCCACTATTATCTACGTGTGGTGGCAAAGTGTACCAAATACAAAGGAGACAAGAATAAAATACAGGCCATCAGTAGCCATGGATAACATTCATTTACTCATTCAAAATTTTGTTAAGTAATTGTGTTAGTCCATTTTGTGTTGCTATAACAGAACAACTGAGACTGGGTAATTTAGAAAAAACAGACGTTTATTTGTCTTATGATTCTGGGACAGCTGCATCTGGCGTGGGCCTCAGGCTGCTTCTACTCATGGCAAAAAGTGGCACGCAGCTGGTGGGCACAAGCAGATCACATGGTGAGAGAGAGAGAGAGAGAGAGAGGAGGTACCAGGGTCCTTTAAACAACCAGCTCTCACGGGAACTAATAGAGTGAACTCACTCATTAATTCCTCCTCCCCCAGGGAGAGCATTAATCCATTCATGAGGGATCCACCCCCGTAACTCAAATAGCTTCCAACACTGCCACATTGGGGATCAAATTTCCACGAGTTCTGGGAGGACAATACACCCAAACTCTGTCAGTAATTATCACTAATTTCTTAGATGTTTAAGAGCAAATGGTGCACAAGATGCCTGAGCTCAAGGAACTAACAGTCTAGAAAAGGAGATAAATCTGAACGCCCATCTGCAATGTGGTGGGGCAAGTTCAATAATGGAGCTGTATACCAGATGCAGTAGAAGTAGTCAGCTTTGCTTTAATGGCTTAAGGAAACTGAAAGAGACATTTAAATTGGGTGCAGAAGAAAGGGAGTCAGGAAGGAGATGATGACACATTTAAGAATAAACAACATGTCCAAAGCACAAAAATTAGGAAGAACTTAATAGATTCTGGGTGGTGTGAGGAGAACAAATGGGCTGGCAAGGGTACTGAGAGATGACCCTCCAGAGGCTGGTGGAAGCCTGATAGGAAACAGTGGTTCATGAAGGTCCCTTTAGGTCATATTTCCTATCTAAGCAATGAGGAAATGTTATTAGTCAGGATTTGGTGCAGGAACCGGGGACAACTCCAGGTGTTTTAAGCAGAAAGTCACTTACATTAAAGTAGATATTTTTGAGGATCTGTAGCAGGTCTAAGGAGTAGGTCTGGGTTAGCCCCTTGGAATTACACTCAAAATAACATAAAATGGAATGATGGAGCAGAAAGTCACTTAACACATTAAAGTAGATATTTTAAGGATCTGTAGCAGGTCTAAGGAGTAGGTCTGGGTTAGCCCCTTGGAATTACACTCAAAATAACACAGAATGGAATGATGGACCTGTTATCTCTGAGGGCACCACAGTAGAGCTATGTTGGAAATGAGAAATCCAGACTGGCTTCTCTGCCACCACTGCCTCTCTATATCCAGGAACCTACATGATAGACACTGGCTGGCTACTGGAGCAACAGGATGTTTCTATGCGCTTTCCCACCAGTAGCATCATCTAAAACTTTCAGGAGTATGGACTCCGCTCACTCGTGCCTTCAGAACTTCTCATGAGTACATCAATCCAGAAGCATCAAAGAAGACTGGAAGTGTAACTTTGAGCTTTCCAACCTTCCCCAATAGAGAAAATGTATTAAAGAGTTTGAATGAACCAACACAGAGTATCTAGCAGAGATGTTAGCAGTAATTTTTTTTTTTTTTTTTTTTGCATAAATTGTGTATTTGAAGTCTTATTATCTCTTCTTGTCCGGTCAATATAGAAATGTGGACATCCCAGCAAGGGCATAGATTAGAATAGAGCAGTTTTACATGTACATTTCGGACTTGAGAGATTATTGGCAATATGTGAATTGGTTGCTAAGACAAAGAAAAAAAAAAGAAATTGCTCTTTTACTTAATTGGAAAAGCTTATGAAAGACAGGACATTCTGAGAGCTCTCTAAAGAGGAAAAAAAAAGCTTCTTAGCAAACAAAGAAGAATAATTTATTTCAGCCCTGGAGAAACGGATGAAGAAAGGGAGGAAAGGAGCTGAAATCTGGAATAAAAAATTAAGGGAGTCATAAAAATAGGCTGCCTGGCTGAGTGTGACATTGTTGCTTGTAAAGGCAAAAAAGCGGGAAGAAATTGGACAATTCATAGTGGGTGGATTTCATAGTGTGCAGGAGCTGGTGTTCTTGCCCATAAAGGTTAGATTATTTAAAGCAGTCTATTAGGGTAAGATATAGTATATCTCCCAGGTCCATGGCAACTGGGACATAGAAACAGTGTCAATGTCACTTCTTGAAAGAATGTGTCAGCTGGAGGGCAATGGTCAGCCTAGAAAAGTGGGAAAAAAGTTTTGTCTGTGTTCAGCACTGTCTAAACAGAAATGAATCTAGAGGCCTCTCTAAGAAATAGTTTCTCAACATAGCAGGAATGTTGCAATCAACGTTCCCAACAGTTTGATAACATTTGCACTATCACTTGCTCTGATTTGAGAGCCAAGGAGCATCTTTGGTAAATAGTTTGGCCTTCCGGGTACTTTAATATCAGAAAATATATGCTTTGAATAGGAGTGAGAAGAGGACATTGCCTATTATAAATATACACATTATATTATGCTTTATATATACCTTTACATGATGCCAGTGCCAAAATATCTGTCACGTATGGCTATACGATATTTGAGTGTCAAGTCTGCATCTCCCATAACGTAAGGGATCCGAAGAAGATTTAAATGCATTGCGGTCCCCTTAGGCTGTCATTAGGTAAATTCTTTCACTACATGCTCTACCTGAGTATGATTTACCTGTGATGACAGTGGTGACCATGATGAGTAGTGATGGTGATTGGCAGACATGTCAAACTGACAGGTGCCAGGCCCCAGAGTTGCAGAGTTAGCTGAGTCTACTTGGAAACTCCCAATAGTGGATCAAAACTTTTAAATCTATTTTACTTCCAGAAACTGTGCTTAGATGAAATGCTGTCTCCTGATGCTCTGAGCATTGCTTCTCTGGTTACTGTGATACTGTGTTCCAGATAGTTCTAAAGACAAGTTTGGAACAAAGACTTGTAAAATGCCCAGGAGATGTGGATACCAATGAAGAGCATTAAATACTGGTTCAAAGTTCAGTGGTCAGAGTGAGGATTTGTTTATTCATTTACTTTAGTGAGGATTTGATTATTTCTTTCTGTTTTTTTCTGAAAAACATTTTCTTTACTCTTATGATAGCAAATGTTTTAGACATTCTTTAAATTCAAACTCAGAATCTGCCTTGGCAACATACACACACACACAAACTCTCTCTCTCTCTCACACACACACACACTCGTACACACAAACACTAAGAATGAGAAGATTTATTCATAATTTTTAATCAGTTGCATAGAATTTCATTTCATGGATATAGCATCGTTTAATGATTTCCCTGTTGATTGGTGTCTGAGTTATTTCTAGTCTTCAATAGTAATATTACGTGAATAAATTGTATATATGTAAAAAAATAAGTTGCTTATTAGTGTTTGTAGAAAAGAATCTTGATGTTTCACTTATATGAATAGAACAAGAAACAGTGGCAAGCAAGGCCTATGTAGCTGATACTTTATTCCTTTCACAAAACCTTTGGAAAAGCATGGAATATTCTGGCTCTTGATGAAAGATACTGTTATTTGATGTTTCTCCTCATCTTTAAGCGAAGTTGTAATGAACCGTGAGTGGAATAAATAAATCATTGTAAGGTCAAGAAGTTTCAGAAACAAAGTTTGCACAAGTTCCTAGTATTGTCGTTTGTTAAATACTCTTTACTTATCCTTGGCTCTTCTAAAGGCAGCTTTTGCACAGGGAAGAGACTGGGGGCTCAATTTTATCCTGCACCCCTTCTCCTCTTGAATTCAATGCTCAACCATTGAGAGAGAAAGAAATTGGGGAAAAGGAGCAACAATTCTTAATGTGCTCTTTTGTGCTTGAATTAGGAGATTTCACAAAATCTCTTTTACCATTTGTTTGCCCGTCATGTTAAACCACTGTAACATTTTCTTCAGTAGTTACAAAACTGAGAATTATAGAATACAGTATCAGGTTTGGTAATTTATAAACCAAAAAATATATCAATGTTTATTACATGGACAAAGCAATAAAAAGTTTTTTCATCTAAGTTGCCAAGAAACCACAGACGGTAGAGTCCAAGGACATCCAGAATTTCTTACTTAGTAATTTAAGAACTTAAGCATTTTTGTTGTTGTTGTTGTTGTTGCTTATATATTTTTATTTTTTTTATTTTTTTATTTTGTCGATATACATTGTAGCTGATTATTGCTCCCCATCACCAAAACCTCCCTCCCTTCTCCCTCCCCCCCAACAATGTCCTTTCTGTTTGCTTGTTGTATCAACTTCAAATAATTGTGGTTGTTATATCTTCTTCCCCCCCCGTTTTTTGTGTGCGTGTGTGTGTGTGTGTGTGTGTGAATTTATATATTAATTTTTAGCTCCCACCAATAAGTGAGAACATGTGGTATTTCTCTTTCTGTGCCTGACTTGTTTCACTTAATATAATTCTCTCAAGGTCCATCCATATTGTTGCAAATGGCAGTATTTCATTCCTTTTTATAGCTGAGTAGTATTCCATTGTGTAGATGTACCACATTTTCCGTATCCACTCATCTGATGATGGGCATTTGGGCTGGTTCCAACTCTTGGCTATTGTAAAGAGTGCTGCGATAAACATTGGGGAACAGGTATACCTTCGACTTGATGATTTCCATTCCTCTGGGTATATTCCCAACAGTGGGATAGCTGGGTCGTATGGTAGATCTATCTGCAATTGTTTGAGGAATCTCCATACCATTTTCCATAGAGGCTGCACCATTTTGCAGTCCCACCAACAATGTATGAGAGTTCCTTTTACTCCGCAGCCTCGCCAGCATTTATCGTTCAGAGTCTTTTGGATTTTAGCCATCCTAACTGGGGTTAGATGGTATCTCAATGTGGTTTTGATTTGCATTTCCTGGATGCTGAGTGATGTTGAGCATTTTTTCATATGTCTGTTAGTCATTTGGATATCTTCCTTAGAGAAATGCCTACTTAGCTCTTTTGCCCATTTTTTAATTGGGTTGCTTGTTTTCTTCTTGTAAAGTTGTTTGAGTTCCTTATATATTCTGGATATTAATCCTTTATCAGATGTATATTTTGCAAATATTTTCTCCCACTCTGTTGGTTGTCTTTTAACTCTTTTAATTGTTTCTTTTGCTGTGCAGAAGCTTTTTAGTTTGATATAATCCCATTTGTTTATTTTTCCTTTGGTTGCCCGTGCTTTTGGGGTCGTATTCATGAAGACTGTGCCCAGTCCTATTTCCTGAAGTGTTTCTCCTATGTTTTCTTTAAGAAGTTTTATTGTCTCAGGGTGTATATTTAAATCCTTAATCCACTTTGAGTTGATTTTAGTATACGGTGAGAGGTATGGATCTAGTTTCATTCTCCTGCATATGGATATCCAGTTATCCCAGCACCATTTGCTGAAGAGGCAGTCCCTTCCCCAGTGAATAGGCTTGGTGCCTTTGTCAAAGATCAGCTGGCAGTAAGTGTGTGGGTTGATTTCTGGATTCTCTATTCTATTCCATTGGTCAGTGTGTCTGTTTTTATGCCAGTACCATACTGTTTTGGTTATTATAGCTTTGTAGTATAGCTTAAAGTCAGGTAGTGTTATGCCTCCAGCTTTATTTTTTTTGCTGAGCATTGCTTTGGCTATGCGTGGCCTTTTATTGTTCCATATAAATGACTGAATAGTTTTTTCCATTTCTGAGAAAAATGTCTTTGGAATTTTGATGGGGATTGCATTGAATTTGTATATCACTTTGGGTAGTATGGACATTTTCACTATGTTGAGTCTTCCAATCCAAGAGCATGGGATATCTTTCCATCTTCTTGTATCCTCTCTAATTTCTCTCAGCAGTGGTGTGTAGTTCTCATTATAGAGATTTTTTACCTCCTTGGTTAACTCAATTCCTAAGTATTTTATTTTTTTGGTGGCTATTGTAAATGGGCAGGCTTTCTTGATTTCTCGTTCTGCATGTTCACTATTGGAGAAAAGAAATGCTACTGATTTTTGTGTGTTGATTTTGTATCCTGCTACTGTGCTGAAATCATTTATCAATTCCAACAGTTTTTTTGTAGAGGTTTTAGGCTGTTCGATATATAGGATCATGTCATCTGCAAACAGGGACAGTTTGACTTCATCTTTTCCAATCTGGATGCCCTTTATTTCCTTCTCTTCTCTGATTGCTCTGGCTAGTACTTCCAACACTATGTTGAATAGGAGTGGTGAGAGTGGGCATCCTTGTCTAGTTCCTGTTCTTAAAGGAAAAGCTTTCAGCTTTTCCCCATTCAGGATGATATTGGCAGTGGGTTTGGTATATATGGCTTTAATTATGTTGAGATACTTTCCCTCTATACCTAACTTATAGAGGGTCTTTGTCATGAATGAGTGCTGAACTTTATCAAATGCTTTTGCAGCATCTATAGATATGATCATATATGGTCCTTGTGTTTGAGTTTATTAATATGGTGTATCACATTTATTGATTTGCGTATGTTGAACCAACCTTGCATCCCTGGGATGAATCCCACTTGATTGTGATGAATAATTTTTCGTATGTGTTGCTGTATTCTGTTTGCTAGTATTTTAGTGAGGATTTTTGCATCTATATTCATCAAGGATATCGACCTGTAGTTTTCTTTTTTGGTTATATCTTTACCTGGTTTTGGTATCAGGATGATGTTTGCTTCATAGAATGAGTTTGGGAGATTTGCATCCGTTTCAATCTTTTGTAATAGTTTGTAAAGAATTGGTGTCAATTCCTCTTTGAATGTTTGGTAAAATTCTGCTGTGAATCCATCTGGTCCTGGGCTTTTCTTTGTTGGGAGCCTTCTGATAACAGCTTCAATCTCCTTTATTGTTATTGGTCTGTTCAAATTTTCTACATCTTCACGTTTCAGTTTTGGGAGCTTGTGTGTGTCCAGAAATTTATCCATTTCCTCCAGATTTTCAAATTTGTTGGCGTATAGTTGTTTATAGTAGTCTCGAATGATTCCTTGTATTTCAGATGAATCAGTTGTAATATCGCCTTTTTCATTTCTAATTTTTGTTATTTGAGTCTTCTCTCTTCTTTTTTTTGTTAGCCATGCTAATGGTTTGTCAATTTTATTTATCTTTTCAAAAAACCAACTTTTTGATTCGTTGATCTTTTGAATTGTTTTTTGGTTTTCAATTTCATTCAGTTCTGCTCTGATCTTAATGATTTCTTTCCGTCTGCTAACTTTAGGTTTGGATTGTTCTTGTTTTTCTAGTTCTTTAAGGTGAAGTGTTAGGTTGCTCACTTGCCATCTTACCATTCTTCTGAAGTGAGCGTTTAATGCAATAAATTTCCCCCTCAATACTGCTTTTGCAGTATCCCACAGGTTTTGGTATGATGTATCATTGTTTTCATTAGTTTCCATAAATTTTTTGATTTCCTGCTTGATTTCTTCTTGGACCCATATGTCACTAAGTGGAATGCTGTTTAATTTCCATGTGTTTGTATAGTTTCCAGAGTTTCGTTTGTTATTAATTTCTAGTTTTAATCCATTGTGGTCTGAGAAGATACATGGGATAATTGCAATTTTTTTGAATTTATTGAGACTTGATTTGTGACCTAATATGTGATCTATCCTGGAGAATGATCCATGTGCTGATGAGAAGAATGAATATTCTGAGATGGTTGGGTGGAATGTTCTGTAGATATCTGCCAATTCCAATTGGTCTAGAGTCTTGTTTAGATCTTGTGTTTCTCTACTGATTCTTTGCCTAGATGATCTGTCTAATATTGACAGTGGGGTGTTCAGGTCCCCTGCTATTATGGTATTAGTGTCTATTTCCTTCTTTAGGTCTAATAGAGTTTGTTTTATAAATCTGGCTGCTCCAACATTGGGTGCGTACATATTTATGATTGTTATGTCTTCTTGATGGATCAGTCCTTTTATCATTAAGTAGTGTCCCTCATTGTCTCTTTTTATGGTTTTTAGTTTAAAGTCTATTTTGTCAGATATACGAATAGCTACTCCAGCTCGTTTTTCTTTTCTGTTTGCATGGTAAATCTTTTTCCAACCTTTCACTCTTAGTCTGTGTGAATCTTTATGGGTGAGGTGGGTCTCTTGTAGGCAGCAAATAGTTGGGTCCTGCTTTTTGATCCAGTCAGCCAATCTGTGTCTTTTAATTGGGGAATTTAAGCCTTTTACATTAAGAGTTGTTATTGAAAGGTGTTGATTTATTCCTAGCATTTTATTGGTTGTTTGGTTGTCTTAGGTGTCTTTTGTTCCTTGCTTTCTGATTTACTGTTTGGTTTCTTTGTTTGGTGGTTCCTTAGGTTGTACATAATGTTTTTGTTAGCTTGTTTTCTCTTCATGAATGCCATTTTTATTATACTAGCGGGTTTAGATTTTTCTTGGGTTTTTATGGCAGTGGTAGTTATTTTTCAGGAACCAAACCCAGTACTCCCTTGAGGATTTCTTGTAAGGGTGGTCGTGTGGCAGTGAAATCCCGCAGTTTTTGTTTGTCTGAGAAATATACTATTTGCCCCTCATTTCGGAAGGATAGCCTTGCAGGGTAGAGTATTCTTGGCTGGCAATCTTTGTCTTTTAGTATTTTGAAAATATCATCCCATTCCTTTCTAGCTTTTAGGGTTTGTGATGAAAAGTCTGATGTTAACCTGATTGGGGCTCCCTTATAGGTGATTTGACGCTTCTCTCTTGCAGCTTTTAAGATTCTCTCTTTGTCTCTGAGTTTTGCCAATTTGACTATGACATGTCTTGGAGAAGGTCTTTTTGGGTTGAATACATTTGGAGATCGTTGAGCTTCCTGGATGTGAAGATCTGTGATTTTTCCTATACCTGGGAAGTTTTCTGCCACTATTTTGTTGAATATGTTTTCAATGGAATCTCCATTTTTCTCCCCTTCTGGAATACCCATGACTCGGATATTTGATCGCTTAAGGTTGTCTGATATCTCTCTCAGATTTTCTTCCATGTCCTTGATTCTTTTTTCTTTCTTTTTGTCTGCTTGTGTTATTTCAAACAGCCCATCTTCAAGTTCAGAGGTTCTCTCTTCAACTTCGACAAGCCTGCTGGTTTTTTGTTTTTTTTTTTATATTTTATTTTTTTAAATTTTATTTTGTCGATATACATTGTAGCTGATTATTGCTCCCCATCACCAAAACCTCCCTCCCTTCTCCCTCCCCCCCTCCCCCGTAACAATGTCCTTTCTGTTTGCTTGCGGTATCAACTTCAAATAATTGTGGTTGTTATATCTTCTTCACCCCTGCCCCGGTTTGTGTGTGTGTGTGTGTATGTGTGTGTGTGTGAATTTATATATTAATTTTTAGCTCCCTCCAATAAGTGAGAACATGTGGTATTTCTCTTTCTGTGCCTGACTTGTTTCACTTAATATAATTCTCTCAAGGTCCATCCATGTTGTTGCAAATGGCAGTATTTCATTCGTTTTTATAGCTGAGTAGTATTCCATTGTGTAGATGTACCACATTTTCCGTATCCACTCATCTGATGATGGGCATTTGGGCTGGTTCCAACTCTTGGCTATTGTAAAGAGTGCTGCGATGAACATTGGGGAACAGGTATACCTTCGACTTGATGATTTCCATTCCTCTGGGTATATTCCCAACAGTGGGATGGCTGGGTCGTATGGTAGATCTATTTGCAATTGTTTGAGGAACCTCCATACCATTTTCCATAGAGACTGCACCATTTTGCAGTCCCACCAACAATGTATGAGAGTTCCTTTTTCTCCGCAGCCTCGCCAGCATTTATCGTTCATAGTCTTTTGGATTTTAGCCATCCTAACTGGGGTTAGATGGTATCTCAATGTGGTTTTGATTTGCATTTCCCGGATGCTGAGTGATGTTGAGCATTTTTTCATATGTCTGTTGGCCATTTGTATATCTTCCTTAGAGAAATGCCATTGCAGATGACATGATCCTATATATTGAACAGCCTAAAACCTCTACAAAAAAACTGTTGGAATTGATAAATGATTTCAGCACAGTAGCAGGATACAAAATCAACACACAAAAATCAGTAGCATTTCTTTTCTCAAGTCGTGAACATGCAGAAGGAGAAATCAAGAAAGCCTGCCCATTTACAATAGCCACCAAAAAAATAAAATACTTAGGAATTGAGTTAACCAAGGAGGTGAAAAATCTCTATAATGAGAACTACAAACCACTGCTGAGAGAAATTAGAGAGGATACAAGAAGATGGAAAGATATTCCATGCTCTTGGATTGGAAGAATCAACATAGTGAAAATGTCCATACTACCCAAAGTGATATACAAATTCAACGCAATCCCCATCAAAATTCCAAAGACATTTTTCTCAGAAATGGAAAAAACTATTCAGACATTTATATGGAACAATAAAAGACCACGAATAGCCAAAGCAATGCTCAGCAAAAAGCCTGCTGGTTAAACTCTCCGTTGTGTTTTTTATTTCGCTGAATAACTTCTTCAGTTCAGCAAGTTCTGCTACATTTTTTTTCAGGACATCGATTTCTTTGTACATTTCCTCTTTCAGATCCTGTATACTTTTCCTCATTTCGTCATGATGTCTAGCTGAGTTTTCTTGTATCTCATTCAGTTTCCTTAGAATTATCACTCGAAATTCCTTGTCAGTTATTTCAAGAGCTTCTTGTTCTATAGGATCTAGAGTTTGAGATTTATTAACTTTTGGTGGTGTACTTTCTTGATTTTTTGTATTTCTGGTATCTTTTTTTTGGTGTTTATTCATTGTGGCAGGGGGTTTCACAGTCCACCGGTTTGAGACTAATGACTAACTAGGATGTTGCTGTGGTTGCCAATTTGGTATGGCTCCCTCTGTGACTGCTCAGTTGGCCTCTAGTGCCTTGTGTGTGTGGTTGCCTCGGGTCTTGGGCTTCTCCGGGGAGCCACCTTTCTGGTCAGCTTGGACTCTGCTGGGCTGGTGGATCATGTACCACAGGGTGTGTGATCTCTGTTGAACTTTCACTTTCTGTACAGGACTTCTCCCTGTTCCGTGTGTTCTGGCCCAGGCTGTTAGATCGTGCAGTGGCAACCCCACCGGGTGTGTGGTTTCTGTCAAGTCTCCGCCTCCCTGGCCGCACGTCTCCTCCCTCTGTGCACACTGTGCTGGGCTGGGGTGTGTCTTCTGCCACCCTCGTCTGTCAGCTGGGCCTTTAAGACCCTGCTCGGCACCACCTCGCCCAGGAAGTCTACCAGGTTTCTGCTAGGCACAGACGACCGGTCTCTCTGGGTGCCTTTGTAGCACTGTGTAGATCTTTCTCGGGTCTTGTTCACCTTTGTATCCCCCCGGTATAAACCGAGTCTAGCGCCCGCCTGCAGCCTGCTCTCCGGCAGGTTCAAGCAGACCTGGGAACTCTCCTACCACACTATTCCCAACCAGAAATTCGTTAGGCTTTTTTCCAAACTGGTGGCCGCAGAGATGGTATCTGCCTCCCAGTAACAGGGAACTTACCGGGGGCGGGAGTCCAGGGTGTGGTGGAGTGACAGTCGGCCTGCCCGTACTTCCTTGCCCTCCCATCACTGGCCGGGGACGCCCCACACAACCAGCCCCGCCAGAGAACCATGGAGGGAGAGGGAGAGGAGGCCGGCCTGCAGGCTCCGGAAAGCCCCGCGCCGGGCCAAGCAAGTGGGAGGGCTCAGTGATGGCCGAGCAGGGCGGAGCTGCCCACACCTGGGAAAATGGAGGCAGCACCGGGGCGGTGAGTGGCCTGGTGGTGCAGGCGGGAATCGGGGGGGCATCCGCCCCCCCGAACAGAACTGGGCCAAGGGTCACTCACAGGGTTGTGCCAGGTCGGGTGCTCGCTCTCTGTCTCTGGTTTGTCGCCTTCCGTGTTCTCGGCCGCTGCCGCCTCAGGCTGTTCAGTCGTGGCGCGGCTCGGGCACTCCCAGGAATCTTCTTTAATGCCGGCCTGAAACCTCGAATCCTGAATAGGGCAGCTGGCCGCCTTCAGCGCGGCCCCAGCCTCCGGGATCCTGGCTGCATCCACAGCAGCCCTGGTGCCGTGTTCCCTGTTTCGAGACTCGCTTTTGCAGCTAAGAAACAGTTCTTTTCCTGCTCCACACTTCAAAGCTGTTGCCTGTAAGTGAGGCAGCCTCTCCTGCCGGGGGCAAAGTGGCGTTCAGCCCCCACGACCGGCCAGCAGCTGCAGTCCTCCCTTAAGAGATGGCAAGAGGAAGGTCCACAAGTTTCCCGGCTGCCTGAGGCCCAGTGGCCGCCTTTTCCACCTCAGCTACTCCGCGCCAGCCGCCGCAGCCACCGCCATCTTGAAACTCTTCAAACTTAACCATTTTGGAAAATACGGACATATAATGTGCTGATGGGATTTCAATTTTTTAAAAAAACATTATAAGTGCAAACCTATCAACTCTATGTTCTCTTGGTAAATTCCCCATCACAGAAATTCTTTCATTTTTAATCACATACTTGTTAGTTCTATGATTCTTGTCCCTGAGAAGGAAAGAATGTTAGGGCTAAAGGTGCTGTATCATTCAGTAATTTAGTCAAGCATCTCATTTTAAGAGGGGGAAAGTGAGCTCTTGGCAGATTGAAAGAGTGAATTCTGTGTTTTAATTTCTGTTTATTGGGCTATTTAACTCTTTTGATTGCAACATATTTGAGGGTAGGAATTTGCTTTACTCATCAATAAATCTCTATGATACAATGTTGAGAATATACTAGATACTCAAACAATATTAGAAGCATGTAGATATCTCAAAGTCACATTGTGGCAGGTTCAGTGGCTCAACCAGGATGAGCCCTGTACCTACTGACCACTAGTGAAGGACTCTGCCACTGAATTATTCCTCCCTGGGTGTTTTTTTTTTTTTTTTTTTGACTCAAAGAAAAAAATATATATTTTGCTTACTATTTAAAAAAATTATAAATATTTCTGTAAATGCTAACCAAATGTTCTAGTTTAAAACTCCCCTTCAAAGTTCTAGGTAGATATCACCTTGATGGTACGTGCAGAATCTCCCAACTCCAATAACTAATTAACCAAAAATTTTAAAATAATAAAAAATAAACACTAGCAGGAATTAAACAAACAAAATGGAACAACTTCAGACCATACATTTTAGAAGTGGGGGGAAATAAAAGAAAAAATTTTAAAAAACAAAAAGGAAGGAAAGGAAGTGGAAAATTGCAGTTTACTCAGGGGATCTAATAACCTCGTATCCACTCCTTGATACTAGGTGGTGCTAGGGATATTAACTGGGTGAAGGAAAAACACCCAAGGCTTCAAGTGAATTAGTACTCAAGTTGAAGACAAGTTATCCCCAGAGAAATAGAGTAATTCATGGCAGAGAATATGTAATAAAATCTCAGAAAAGAGGAAAAACCAGGTTCACCAAAAATCTACTTTTAGCTTAGCTTTTCTCTTTTTACCTCTGCCTTTCATAGTCTCAGTATACAGAAATCCCAGATGATAAGAGTATTGGGATTTCCAATTTCATCCCAGACATGTAAATAGCTTGGAAGTTGTCATTCATTTCCTTACAACAAGAAAAAAAAGTGGAACAAATTGAAAATAAATGACTTTTCTTTGACCAGAAAATTTTCTTTTCAGAAAATTGAGTTTGCAAGGCAAACTTCCACCCTCATATTAAGAGAGACAAGTGAATGCAGAGAATCACAGTCAAGAGAAGTTCACCTGGAGGGGAAGCCACTGGGAACATTAACTCTTATGCACACTGAAATGGAAATCTGATAAATTTCTGGAGGCTGAGTATGGACGGGCATGAGAGTGAGAAAATCCAGGAGGCAGCAGTCTCAGGGCCCACCCTTTTGTGATTATACCTTCAAGAGCATCCTCCCACCCCTACTCCCTTATTGTCACAGTAAAGAGCCAAAGAAAAAAATCCCCTCATATTTTTGTCAAGGGGGAGAGAAATAGTATCTATTTTGAAATATGTTCAAATGATTCTCCATAACAAAGAGCTACTCTGTAGGGGAAAAAAGTTGACTGGAATCTGTTTTGACTTGGAAGAAAAACAATTAAGCAACTCTAGACCCTGCAGCCTTCATGTCTTGCCTAAAGAAAGGTTGGGTGAAAAATCTGAGAAACAGGTTTACTAAAAAACTGAAATTTAGTTATAGATTATAGAACGCTTCTCCTGTTCCGTTTCTTGCCACCACATCAGCAGGGCTTCAGTATAATAACAGTTAATTATAACTGAAAGAGATGCAGAGTGCAGTCTCCATTTAAGAAGGAGTTCTTAGGGAAACCCAAAGAAACAAGAAAAACAAAAATAAGGACACTAGACATATTTGCAGCTAAAACAGACACTAAACACAGCCCAAATCTTAAACAGAACAACATGAAATCTTACACTAAAGGCCTGTTTATCTTAGTTCCTATTAGGCAATACATCATGTCCACCTTTTCATAAAAAGTACGATGAATGCTAAAAGGCAGGAAAAAACATAGGCTGAAAAGACAAAGCACGAATAGGAAATAAACTCAGGTACGTCACAGGCAAAATTATCAGCCAGGAAATTAAAGTAACTATGATTAATATGGTAAGGGATCTAATAAAAAAAAAGTAGACAAAATAGAAAACAGATGGGAAATGTAAACAGAGAGGTAGAAATTCTCAGAAAGTATCAGAAGAAATTGTTAGAAATCAAAAACACTGTAATAGAGATGAAGACTTCCTTCCATGAGATTATCAATAAATTGGACTCAGCCAAGGAAAATTCATTGAGCTTGAAGATATGTCAAAAGAAATTTGGTAAAGTAAAATACAAGGAGAAAAACAGATTTAAAAAAAGAACAGAACTGCTTATAATTTCAAATGCATAACATGAGCATCATTGGAATGCCAGAAGGAAAAGCAAGAGAGAACAGAGCAGAAGAAATGCTTGAAGTAATAATGACTGAGAATTTTTCAAACTTAATGACAGGAACAACAAGCTACAGGTCAAAGAAACTCAGGGTATTCTCAGAGGAGAATAAATGTGTACAAAAAAAAAATCTCCTAGGCACATTATATTCAAACTGTACAAAATCAAAGATAAAATCAAAAACCAAAAAAGCTAGAAAATAAAACACCTTACCTAGAAAGGAACAGAATAAGAATTACATTGGACTTCTCTTCTAAAACTGTGCAAGCAAGAAGAGAGCAGAGAAAGTAAAAAACAAACAAACAATAACAACAAAAATCCCCACACCAACCAAGAGCACTGTATCCAGCAAATTCTACTACTAAAGTGAAGGCCGAAAACATGCTTTTTCTGAAAATTAAAATTGAGGAAATGTGTTGTGACTGGGCCTTCCTAGCAAGATATTTTAAATGAAGGGCAAGAAATAGAAAATGTTACAATAATGGTGGATATTATGCTAACCATATCAATAACCACTTTAAATGTGGATGGTTTAAATACACCAATTAAAACATGGAGACTGTCAGAATGGATTTTAAAAAAAGATTAAAGTATATGTTGTCTAGAAGAAACCCACGTTAAAGACACAGACAGATTAAAGGTAAAGGGAAGGAGAAAGATATACAAACTTAACATTTATCACAAGAAAGCTGGAGTAGCTGCATAAATTTCTGATAAAGCATACTTTACAGCAAAGAAAATTGTGAGGAATTAAGAGGGGAATTACATAATAACAAAAGTGTTGGTTCTCCAAGAAAACATAATGATAGTTAATGTGCATATGCCTAAAAACAGAGCATCAAAATATGTGAGGCAAGAACTGATGGAAAACCAAAGAGGAATAGACAAGTCCACTGTGAGAGTTGGAGACTGTGACATCCCTATGTTAGTAATTGGCAGATCCAGCAGACAGAATATCAGTAAGGATACAGTTGAAATAAACAGCATTATTAATTAACTGGATCTAATTGACATTAATGGAGTACCCTGTCCAACAATAGTAGAATCTGCATCATTCTCAAGTTCACAAGAAACATTCACCAAATCGACCACCTTCTGTGCCAGAAACCACACCTTAACAATTTTAAAAGAAGACAAATCTTGCAAAGTATGTTCTGACACCACAGTGGAATTAAGCGAGAAAAAAATAATGCATATAGCTGGGACTCTCCCAACCCTCAAATATTTGAGTATTAAAAAATGTATTTCTAAATTACTCATGGGTCAAAGAAAGAATTTCAAGAGAAATTCAAAATATTTTGAAGTAAACAAAAATGAAAATAAAACTTGTCAAAATTTGTTGGATGAAGCAAAAACAGTGCTTAGAGGGAAATTTATGGTATTAAATGCATATATTAGGAAAGAAAAAAAGATCTAACTTTAATAGTCCTATCTTCCACATTAGCAAACTAAAGAAAGAAGAGGAATTGAAATTTAAAGCAAGGAGAAGAAAATAAATAATAAATATTAGAGCATGAAATTCAAAACAGAAAAACAATACAGAAAATCAATGACCCAAAATCTGGTTCTTTGAAAGATCAGTAAAATTCATAAACTTCTGGGCAGGATAACTAAAATAAAAATAGAAAAGAAAATAAGGGTATCAATATGAATTTATCCACTGTATAAACACAAGTAGACTTTCTGGACCAAGCTGCCAACCTTAAGTATTAGAAAGATGAAATAAAGAAAAATTACTTCACAATTTTTTAAATATACCATTGCAAAATTTTTACAAAGAAGAGAGAATGTGCAAAATACAATGAATTCACCTATCTGGAAGAGTAAATAATAAGGGAGGAAAAGAGAATTCTGAAAGAATGTGTAATAATTCAGGAAAATAGTAGGTATACAAGTTCAATCAAATAAGATCTCAAAAGCAAAATCACAATGAGATTAAAAAGAATACTGAAAAGCTATCATAATAAAATAAGAACAATACCATTTTTTAGTAACAAATAAATTAGGATGTAAAGCAAAATGGGCACAGATAAAACTAAATTATCAAATGAAAGGAATTTTAGAGAATACAAAGAAAAAGCATAAAGACAGTAAATCAGCTAGAAAATATTTGATAAATATTAGAACAGAGGCAGAGACCTAGAAACAGAAGTTTAACTGGTGCTCCAATGAAAAAAACAACACATAAACATAAAAGAAAAAATATTCAAAGATATATTTAAATAGATTCCTTTGATAAGATTGAGGAAGAATAAAATATCACATTGTTTTCTAAGGAAAATTTGTAGATAAACTGATATCCATTTTGGTTAACTTTCTGAAATTTCATAATAACTTTATAGAAACCGAATCAGAAAAAGTAAGCAAGTTACAGGCAAGCAACTTACAGAAATCTTTTTACTGATTTATACTGAAAAGTCTTCCAAGTTAACAGATAATGGCGAAGTAGCTAATGTCCCAAGTGATGGGATGTATAAAGATGTATGACTAAGAATATTATACCTTGCTTAATTGTATTTCACACAAACACAATAGTCAGACATTCTCAACTATGAAACAACTTAGCACTAAGGATATCAAAAGATGAGTGAAAATAAAGTATTAAAGAAGAGAAACTATCACAAAAGTCTGGATGGTAAGAAATGCTTCTGTTAAAAAACAGAAGTGGGACTAAATAACAGACAGTTTGGGTTACAAAACAAAATGTGACAAATTTATGATACTAATATAAATAATAAAATTGAACAATTAGATAAAATAATTTTCCATCTTCTATGAAAAGGTACCTATCAGTCAATAATGAATCAAGCTCAAACATTTTTTTTTTTTTTTCCAAAAGATGACCGGTAAGGGGATCTTAACCCTTGACTTGGTGTTGTCAGCACCACGCTCACCCAGTGAGCTAACCGGCCATCCCTATATGGGATCCGAACCCGTGGCCTTGGTGTTATCAGCACCACACTCTCCCGAGTGAGCCACAGGCCAGGCTGCCCAAACATATTTTTAAATGACTCCATCACTAATATTTTTATAAATCTATGTAGAAATTTAGAGATATCTTTAATAGCTTATAGTCTTCTAATTATGAAATCTTTATTTAAAATTTTTACATTTCTTCAAATTTAATCATATGTTCATTCTGTCAAAATAATATTGCATTAAATTGAAAATAGCATGTATAGTAAAGCTGTCCAACAATTAAATATTGCAACAATAATTCTGTGTAAAAAAAAAAACAACAAAAATTCAGCAGCATACAACAAAATCAATTTACTTAGCTTATGAATTGTGAGTTTGCTGGGCCCTGCTGATCTCAGTGGCTCACTTTATAGTTGGCTATGGATTGCCTAAGAGCTTTGCTGATTTTGGCTGGGCTTCCTACATCTGGAGGCCAGCTTACTGTTGCTGATACCGAATGGTCTGTAGGCATGACTGGGTCAACACCATTCTATTCCATGTATCCCATTCTCTAGCATCCCATTCCAGCTTGTTTTTATGTGATTGCACAGAAGCAAGAGCAAGCAAGGCTAGTCAAGTAAATGGCTTAAAAACTCTTCTTATGTCATGTTTGCTTACATTCAGCTGGCTGCAGCAAATTCTGAGCCCAGATTCTGGATTGGAAGATATCCTAAGGTTATCTTAGGATATCTTAACTGGTGAAAGGGTCTGGATATAGGTGAAGGTAAAGAACTGAGACCACTTTAAAACTCTTCTCTCTCATTGTCCATCCCTCCAGTCAAATAAGCTTCTGTTTATCTGTCTATATGCATGTTGAGATAAATAAAATATTCTCAAAAGACTGGCTGAGTAATTTCATATAAGTAATAATTCCTAAATAAATAAATTTATATATAAAATTCACTTAAAATCATTATTTGATATCAAGGCCACCATTATTTAAAGTCAATGTTAAAATCAGATTGGAGGGGCTGGCCAGTTAGCTCAGTTGGTTAGAGTGCAGTGTTATAACACAAATGTCAAGGGTTCATATCCCCGTAAGGGCCAAATGCCAATAATAAATAAATAAATAAATAAATAAAATCAGATTAAATATCTAATTCCAGAATGGTGGCATGAGGAGCTCCATGGACCCATGAGTCTCACCATAATTGGTGAAAGTTACTAAAGAAAAAAACAACAATTTAATATTTCTGAAAATTGTTCTAAGATATATAGCAAACAAAGAAACATACCTTCAAGAACATCTACTAATCTCGGTAAGAAGAGCAAGAGTCTGACACTGGGGCCACAGCCTACTTTTATCCTCCCAATCCCCAGCTTAGCATGACAGGAACTCCACTCTGAGTGGACATGACCAAGAAGATAGGGCTTTCTCTCTGCCACCCCAAACTTTATGTGAGGGGCTATGGTATCTCCCTGGGAGTAAGAGCCAGCAATTTTCAGCCCCACCCCACCCCATCCTCAGCTCTGTTTTGCAAAAGCTAAGTTGCAAGTAAGTATGGCTGAGAGGTTGGGAACTGCCTTGCTCCATCCAGGCTTACTGATAAGATGAAGGCTCTGTACCTGGTGTGGCAGGCCCAGAATGCGGGGTCCTGCATTGCCCTCCTCCTAGTTCAATCATAGGGTGGAAGTTCCATGCCAGGACAGACAAGTCAAGAAGACCAGAGGCTACCACCATCACCAGCCAGAAGACTGAGGGGTGTCAGTGGTGGAAAATTACTAAGAGGAATTTGATTAGATACCAAGGGAAGAGGTATTCTTGCTAAATTTGCCTGATGGGAGACTTTACTAAAACTAACTTGGCAAGCCAAAGGCAGGCAAGAGATTAACTTTGAAGCCTAGTCAAGAAAAGGGCTCAGAAGAGCCTGACTCAAGTTTGTTCAAAGAAGTTTTCGTTAGTTGAAAGTAATATCTGGAGACAGCAATACCCCACTTTCAAAAATGGATAGAAAAATGAGGCAGAAGAACAGCAAGGGAATAGAACACTTGAACGTTATCAACCAAATATACCTAACAGGTATCTATAGAAATTCCACCTAATGACAGCAGAATACACATTCCTCTCAAGTACACATGGAACGTTTGTTAGGACAGATCATATGCTAGGCTATAAAACAAGCCTCAATAAACTTAAAAGGATTGAAACCATACATATTCCAAACAAAGTGGTATGAAATTAGAAATCAGAAACAAAAAGAAATTTAGGAAATCCACAAATACAAAGAAATTTAATTTACATTTACATTTAATTTACATTTCTAAATTTATGGTCAAGAAAAAAATTGCAAAATAAATTAATGTAAATTTTGAAATGAATGAAAATGAATATTGTTTGGGCTCACAAGATGAGATCCCAAAAGATGGTGTTCCTGTGTACGGTGAACTAAAGAAGATTAGAAGCCCTCAGAAGCGAGTTCTCTCTGACCTTCTCCTGCCCTCCTCTTTTTCCCCTGAAATGAGTCATGGAAACCAGGACTCCTCTTCTCCCAGGCAGGTCACAGAAATCAGAACTCCTCTTCCCCAAAGACAGCCGTAAAATCTAGAAGTATTACTCTAACCTTATCCTGCCTTTTTGTGTAGGAGCCGGCCATAAAGAAATTCTCTGACCTATTTTGTCTGATAGTAGGTCATAAGGTCCCCAGTTCCAGGAGGGTCCTGTTTCCTACCCAGGAGGAAGAAATGCTATATAGAGAAGCCAAGAATAACCTTAACAGACAGGACTTTTGGGGTTTCCCCCCTTCAGTCTATTACCATTAGATTATATTCCTTTTCTCCACTCACATTTCCACATGGCTGTTCATTCTTCAACAAATCTAAGAGTAAAAATAAACAGTTTTCTAAGGGTCCTTGAGTCTTCATTTCTTTAAATAACTTTGTTATGCTTTTCTTCCATTAACCTGTGTTTTGTTATAGGAGTGTTGGCTATGATCCCTACAATGGGTGATAAAAAGTATCCCACCTTCTCTGCCCCAACAACAAAACATTCCAAAATTTATGGGATGCATCTGAAGTCTTGCTCAAAGGAAATTTATACCATAAATACCATGCGAGAAGAAAGATCATAAATCAATAATCTAAATTTCATTGTAAGACACTGGAAAAATAGCAAATTAAACTTAAAGCAAGTAGAATAAAGGAACTAACAAAGATTAGAGAAGAAATTAGTGACATAGAGGACAGAAAAACAATGGAGAAAACCTACACTGCCAAAAGTTAATTTTGAAAAGATCTTTGAATAGATCAATAAAATTGAAAAACTTTAGCTAGACTCACCAAGAAAAAAATAGAAAACAGTAAAATTATCAAAATCAGGAGGAATAAAAGTTGTGATACTATTACTAATGTTACAGAGAAAAAAACAATTGTAAAAGAATACTATGAACAACTGTGCACCAACAAATTGCTCAACTTGAATAAAATGGACAAATTCCTAAAAAGACATAAACTACTAAAACTAACTCAATCTGTAAAAACTATACACTGTATGATTCCAACCATATGACATTCTGGAAAAAGTACAAGTATGGATACAATAAAAAGATCAGTGGTTTCCAGGGGCTGTGGTGGGGGTGGAAATGAATTTTGGAGCTCAGAGGATTTTTAAGGCAGTGAAAATAGTCTACATGATACTATAAAGACAGATAAATATCATTATACATTGGTCCAAACCCATAGAATATACAGCACCAATGTAAACTATAGACTATGGGTGATTATGATGTGTTAATGTAGGCTTATTAATTGTAATAAATGTATCACTGCAGTGGGAATGTTAATAATGGGAGCAGCTATGCGTGTGTGGGGGCAGGAGGTATATGGGGAATCTTTGTACATTTCTCTCAATTTTTCTGTGAACCTAAAATTGTTTTAAGAAAATAAAATCTTGAAAAAAGAAGGAAAGAAAGCTACACACCAATACCTCTTATGAATATAGACACAAAATCATCAACAAAATACTAGGAAACCAAAACTGGCAACATGTAAAAGGGTTTATGCATTATAATTAAGAGGGATTTACCCTAGGAATGCAAAGTTAGTTTAACATCAGAAAATCAATTATATACTATGTCATGTCAAAGTAAATAAAGGACAAACCCACATGATTTTCTCAATAGATGGAGAACCAAGTTTTGACAGAACCTAACATTTATTTATAATAAAAGCACTCAACAAACTAGAAATACAAGGTAGCTTCCTCAATCTGATAAAGAGCATCTATTAAATAAATAAGTAAATAAATAAATCTTAGCTAATAGCACACAATGGTAAAAGACTGAATGTTTTTTCTCTAAGAGCAAGAACAATGTGGGGAAGTCAACTCTTGCTCCTTATATTCAATGTACTAGAAAGTATACCTTGGGAAATTAGATACGAAAATAAAATTTAAAATGTCCGAATTAGAAAAAAAAAGTAAAATTATTTCCATTTGTACATGATGTGATCTTGCACATAGAAAATCCTAATAAGTGCACTGAAAAAAACTGTTAAAACTAATAAGTGAAGCAAGTCATACAATATTCATACAAAATCAATGTTTATACGAGATCAATATTTCTGCAAGATCGATATAGAAAATTAGTTGTGTGCTGGCCAGTCAGTGCAGTGCTATAACACCAAGGTCGAGGGTTCAGATCCCTATACTGTCTAGCAGCAAAGAAAAAAAAAAAGTTGTTAACAATAAACAGTTTGAAATAAATTAAGAAAATAATTCCATTTACAAAGGAATACAAAAAATAATAATATGTTTAGGAAAAGATTTAACAAAAGTAGTGCAAAATTTATACTCTGTATCCTTAAAACATGGTTTAAAGAAATTGAACAAAGACATTTCATGTTCATAAATTAGATGGTTATCATGGCCATACTTCTCAAATTGGTCTTCATATTCAATGCAATCATTTACAAGCTTATCCTAAAAGTCAAATGGAAATGCAAGGAAACAACAACCAAAACAATTTCCAAAAAAGAATAAAGCTGGAGGACTTACTTCTGATTTTTAAAACATAGTCCAAAACCACAGCAATAAAGATAATATGGCACTAGCATAAGGATAGATATAAAGATCAGTAGAACAGAACTGAGATTACAGAAGTAAATCCTTACATTTATGGTCAATTGATTTTCCTCAAGGGTTCTAAGACAATTCATAGGGGAAAGTATTGTCTTTTTAAGAAATAGAGCTGGCACTTGGATATCCACATTCAAAATAATGAAGTTAGATTCTTCACTCACATCATAAAGAACCCCAAATGGATCATAGACTTAAATGTAAGAGATAAAACTATAAAGCTCCTGGAAGAAAGTGTAGGAGTAAATTTTCATGACTTTTACTTAAGCAAAGTCTTCTTCAAGCATAAATGGCAAAAGAAAAAAACAAGTAAATTGCACTTCTTCAAACTTAAAAACTTGTGCTTCAGTGGACACCATCAAGGAAATGAAAATGGGAGAAAATATTTGCAAATTACATATATGACTTGTATCTAGAATATATAAAGAACTTTTGCAAAATTCAATAATAAAAAGTCAACCAGCACAATTAAAATATGTGTAAAGAATTTAAATAGAAATTTCTCCAAAGAAAATGCACAAGTGGCCAAAAGCACATGAAAAGATGTTCAACATCAATGGTCACCAGGGAAATGCAAGTCAAAATCACAATTAGATGTCATTCACACCTGCTGGGATGACTGTAATCAAAAACATAGATAAGTGCTGACACGGACGTAGAGAAATTGTGACACTACTGGCAGAATGTAAAATAATGGAGCAACTTAGGAAAACAGTCTGGCCATTCCTCAAAAGGTTAAATATAGAGTTGCTATATGATCTAGCAATCTCACTCTTAGGTATGTACTCAAGAAAAATGAAAATATGTGCACACAAAAGTTGTACACAAATGTTTATAGTAACATTATCCATCATAGCAAAAGGTAGGAACAATCCAAAGGTCCTTCAAGTAATGAATACAGATAATATGTGGTATATCCATACAATGGAATATTATTTGGCAGTAAAAAATAATGAAGTATTGATATATGTTACAACACAAATGAAACTTGAAAACATTCTAAATGAAAAGTCTGTCACAAAAGACAACATATCATATGATTCCATTTATGTAACATGCCCAGAATCAGCAAATACATAGATAAAAGGTAGATTAGGGCTTGACTAGGGCTGCATGGGATGGGATGATTAGAAGTGATAGCTAAAGGTTATGGGGTTTATTTCAGGGATGATTAAAATGTTCTAAAATTTATTATGATGACGAAGGCACAACTCTGAATATGCTAAAAACCGTCAAACTGTGTACTTGGTATGGATGTATTTTATGGAATGTGAACTGTATCTCAACAAAGCCATTTTAAGAATAGATCAGTGCAATACTTGAACTTGGAGAACACAATTCTCTCGATAGAAATCTCAAAAATTTGTAAATTCCCGAGTTATCAGATTTTAGTTTATATTTTAATTTATAAATATAAATCCTCAAAAAACACCCATATTTCAAAACAGTCTGAGGCCTGTTTTGCTAGTTTTGAAAAATATGAATATATTCCAAAATATAATCTTGTATTTCTCATCTTTACTATTATTTAGCTTATTAATTCTTATTCAACTTAAAGCTCCCTTCACTGATTGCTGAGAATCACTAAAGTTTTTTTCTGAAGAATAGTTTTAGTTAGATTTTTTTTTTTAGGATCACCAAATGCCTTGAGAAGAAATAATGCTGTTTCTTTTGTTGGTTTGTTTTTGTTTTTGTTTTTTTTAGTTTTGAAATGGAATTCTTCACTGTTAACCTCAGAGAAAATGCACACCAGGAATTACTCACATTTAAATAATTGCAGATACAATTCAGGAACTATATTTGAGCAGAGCCAGGCTGTCATCCTGTAGGTCTTCGAAAGCTTTGAAACTGCAGTTGGTGATTATACATCCCACTGCTGTCAGCATCTTAAAATTCCCTCTCATATTTTTCATAAAGATTCACCCATCACAAAGCATATCTGTTTGAAGATCTCCTCAGTGTTGGTTCACAATAATGAGAGTAAATTATAGATTTCTACTATTTAAACTTTTCATTCCTAGGGATAGGCCCACCAACTTTGTGAGTGTGGCTAGACTTTTTCTTTTTCATTACTTTTTATTTCAACCTTATATCCATTGTGGATAACAGGACTTTTCTCTCCTTCTGGAGAAGCTTGTTTTGTGCGTGTGCATTTTAATCCTTTTGGAAGATTCAACAAGCAGTGATTGACTTTTCTCAGATCCACTGATAAAGAACATTTCTTTGACATCTGCACTTTATTATGTCATATGATGAAAATTAAGTTAAAGTTCTGGGTAAAGAACAGCCAAAGGTATCTTAAAAGCTGAGAACAAGTTATGCTTTGCATGCATGAATTTCTAGAATGGATACCCAAAACAGCTACTATGCACATTGTTATGGAACCACATTCCATTCGTTATGAGAATTTGCGTTTTTGGAAAGGAGTGACCCTAAATTAAAAGTGGTATTTGAATCTAGTCTTGTACATAAATCAGTACAGTTGCCTCTCACAGGGTCTTGAGTATTACACAGGCTGTGAGGTAGTGGAGTTCTGAGTCTAAGTCCCTGTTCTGACATCTGATATCAGTGCCACTTGGAAAAGATGAATTTAATTCTTCTCAACTCAGTTTCCTTACATTTAAATGTGTATAATTTTTACTGACTTGATAGAATTCTTGAGATAACTAACTGAAGTACATGTGTAAATTAACTAGCACAGTGCTAAGAAACACTAAAAGGATTTTAACAGTGGAATTCAGGTTGCACAATGTCTCAAATGTAGAAGCTAAATACTCAATATACATTACTTTTAAAATTTTGCTTCTCTAACATTCTAATGCTATGAATTGTGTAAGTTACTTGTAAAAATTCAAGTTTATATAGCACTAAATTGATTACTATTACAGATGAGCTATCTTACATTATCTTCTGACTATGGCAATTACATGTTTGTGATGAAGAGGACAGCTTGTTCCATTTTTCAGAGTAATTTTAAGACAGAAATTCCAATATAAAACCAGCAAATTTCCAGGCCATCATAATAAAATGTCAAACCATGATCATAATGAGCTTTTGCCCAAAAATAAAATATTTGAAGAAATGAGAATTCTGAATATTAGCTTCATAGATTGATATGAATTATTAAAATTATAATATTAATTTATACTCATTATATCTTTTATGATTAAAAATTTAAACTTCTTCAACAACTCTTAATTCATTCTAGCAATGTAATAAATATTTTAACACCTACTATGTGCCCGGAAGTTTTTAAGTGTTTAGAATATGTCAGTGAACAAACCGAAGATCTCACTTTTGGTAAGTATATATTCCAGAGGAGGGAAACAGACAATAAATTATACACATAAAAATAAGTAAACTGTGTAGTATGTTTTAAAGTGGTAAATTCATTGGGAAATCAAAAGAAAAATACAATATGGCAAGGAAAATTAAGAGTTCAGTAGTGGTGCAATTTTAAACTGGGTGGTCAGGATATACCTCATTGAGAAGAATTTTAAGTAAAACCACTTAAAAGAGGTAAGGAATTTACCATGCAGATAATTAAGGGGAGTTACCTGGAGAAGGAATGGCCAGGGCAAAGACCCTATGGCAGGAGTATGCCTGGCTTGTTTGAGAAACAGCAAAAGACCATCGTGTCTGGAAAAATGTGGAAGAGGAATTAGCAAAAGATGTGCTTGAAAAGGTAACAGAGGATTTTATCATGTGGGCGCTTGTAGACCATTGCAAGCTTTTGGAATTTTACTATAAGTGAATGTATTAGTTCTTTTAGGTTGCTTATAACAAAATACTTGGAACTAGGTCATTTATAAAGAAGATGACATTTATTGCTTACAGTTTCTGAGGCTGGGAAGTCCAAAATCCATCAGGTGGTGGTGACAGTGACTCAGAAGTCTCACACTGTAAGATGGTGGAAGCAGAGAGAGCAGAGAGAGCAAGAGAGAGAGAAAGGCAGACTCTCCCCTTCTTTTAAAGCACTCAGAACAATGCCCCTGACCACCGTTAGTAATCCATTCACTACTGCATGGTCCTACAATCCAATCTCCTTTTCAAGGCTCCACCTTTCAATTACCATAATAGGATTCCCATCCTCTTAATAGTTACAGTAGGGGCTAAGTTTCTAATACATAAAATACGGGAGAAACAATTCAAGCTTCAGGGAGTTTTGGTGGGACAGGGACATAATTCAATCTAGTACATTCCACCCCTGGCCCCCAAAACTATTATCTTTTTCACATACAAATACATTCATTTTATCCCCAAAGTCTTAATTTGTTTCAACTCAAAAGTCCAAAGTTCAAAGTCCCATCTGTGAAATTCAAAACAAGTTATCTACTTCCAAGATACAATAGTGGGGCAAACATAGGGTACATATTCCCATTCCAAAAGGGAGAAATAGGCCAAAAGAAAGGGGTAACAGGTCCCAAACAAGTCAGAAACCCAGCAGGGCATGCATTAAATCTCAAAGCTGGCAAATCATGTACCTGGACTCCATGTTCGACCATCTCTGCATGCTGGTGTAGGGGTTGGGTCCCCAAGTCCTCGAGCAGCTCTGTTCTTATTGCTTTCCTGGTCTCGGGCCACACTTTAGCACTCCCAGGCTGGTGTTCCACTCTGGTAGCTCCATAGGTTTGGGGTCTCCATGGTAGTTCTGCTCTCACAGCTCCACTAGGCATGGCGCTATTGGGGTTTCTCTGCTGCAACTCCGACCCCACATTTCCACTCAGCATTGTTCTAGTGAAGGTTGTCTGTGGTGACTCCGTCCCTTTGACAGATCTCTTCCTGAGCCCCCAGACTTTTCCATACATCCTCTGAAATTGGGGTGGAGGCCCCTAAGCCTCCACAGCTCTGGCATTCTGTGAGCCTGCAGACCTAATACCACATGAATGCCACCAAGGCTTCCAGTTTGTATTTTCCAAAGCTGTGAGTATAGCCACACTGGGGCCAACTTAGCCACAGATGGAGCAGCTGGAGCAGCTGGGGTGCTGGAGCTGGAAGCAACTTCCGGGGGTGGTCCTGGGAGGTGAGCCCGTGGAGAACACCTCAGGCCTGTTCCCTGAGACCATTTTGTCTCCCTAGGCCTTTGGCCCTGAATTGGAAGGGTTGGCCCCAGAGGCTACTGCAATGCCTTCAGGACCTTTTTCTCCTTCTCTTGATGATCCCTTTCCTTTGTACTAATCTTCTTAGCTAATGGTCACTGGGCTGCACCATTGCATGCTCTCTGCTTCTCTACCACATGATCAGGCTACAAATTTCCAAATCTTTACACTCTGCTTCCCTTTCAAACTCTGGCTTTACCTCATGGCTTTTTTGCCATAACTCAGTGCAGGCTGTTAAAAGTAGCCATGCAGCTTCCTTAATGCTTTGCTGCTTAGAAATTTCTTTGGGTCTGGTTCACATCTCCTAAGTTCTAACTTCCACAGAGTCCTAGGACATTGACACAATGCAGCCAAGTTCCTTGCCAGTTCACAGTAAGGGTGATTTTTGCCCCAGTTTCTGATAAACGCCTTATTTCTATCCAAGACCTCCTTAGGACAGTCCTTACAGCCCATATTTCTATCAGCATTCTGCTCACCACCCCATAACCTTAGTCTCTAAGATATTCCAAACTTTCCTTTATCTTTTTGTCTTCTTCTGAGTCCTCTAAACTCTTCCAATCTTTGCCTAATGCCCAGTTCCAAAGCCACTTCCACATTTTCAAGTATTTATTATAAGCAGCACCCCACTTCTCTTAATTTTCTGTATTGTCCATTTTTGTTGCTTATAACAAAATGCTTTGAACTGAGCAATTTATAAAGAGAATGAAATTTATTTCTTACAGTTTCTGAGGCTGGGAAGTCCAAAGTCCATCTGGTAGAGGTGACAGTGACCCAGAGGTCTCACATTGTAAGATGGTGGATGTAGAGAGAACAGAGAGAGCAAGAGAGAGAGAAAGACAGACTCTCCCCTTTTTTTAAAGCCCTCAATTACCATAATAGGATTTCCCACCTTCTTAACAGTCACAGTGGGGGCTAAGTTTCTAATACATAAAACTTGGGGGACACAATTCAAGCTTCAGGGAGTTTTGGGGGGACATAATTCAATCTACTACAGTGAAATTAGAAGAGTTTTGAGCAGTGACATGCTCTGATCTATACTCATATACTGAGAAAAGACAGTATGGGGTAAAAGGTAAAAACCTGTTGGAAGGCTGTTGAAATAAAGGAAAGAGATGATGGTGGCTCAAGAGAGGTAGCATGTAAGGGGTAAGGATTTGCATTCAGGTTATATTCTAAGGACGGAGTTAAAATGATTTCCTGATGTAATGGATATGGGATGTGAAAGAATAAGAGGAATAAAAAATGCTTCCAATGTACTTTACTTGTGCAAGTGAATAGATGGAGTTTTCATTGACTGAGATAGGGAAGGCTGCATTAGATCAAGTCTGAGGGAGGAGGAAATCAGAGGTTCAGTTTTTGGGAGTGTTGAGTTTGACAAGCCTATTAGTCATCCAAATGGAAATATCAAGGGGGCAGTTGGATGTGTGAGACCTGAGTTCAGGAGAGTGGTCTTGGCTCAGGCAGATTATCAAAGGATTGGAAGTAAAAAAAGAGCAGAGGATCAAGGACTGAACTCAGGATACTCAAATGTTAAGAAGCAGAAAGAGTAATGAATGAAGCTGGAGAAACACCAAAGAGAGTGTAATAGTCTCAGAGCCAGATGGGGAAAAAAAGTTTATGGAGCAATTCTGATAAGTTAAGACATATGAACACTGATCATTGACTATTGGATTTAGTAATGGAGAGGTTATTGCTGCCCTTTGACAAAGCAATTTTAGAGAAATGGATGAACTAAAAGCTGGATTCAAAATGAGTTAAGAGAATAAGAGAAGGGATACTTGAGACAATGAAAACAGATAACTCATTGGAGGAGTTTTAGTGCAAAGGATAATAAGAAAGTGGGGTAAAGAATTTTAAAGACTCATGAAATAATGGTAGTAATGGTACTGATTCAGTGGAGAAGGGAAGGCTGATGGTGTTGGACAGAGAGAATTGTCTTGGAATAGACAAACAAGAATAGGCTCTAGTGCAGAAGTGGAGGGGTTTTACTTAGAATCATAAAGACTCTATAGTTTCAGGCAGAAAGACGGTGGGTAGATGTCATGATAGGATTCAGCAGAAACTTTATTCTGGTTGTTTGTATTTTCTCAAAGAAGTAAGAAGCATAATTATCAGCTGAACGTGAAGATGGGGGAGGAAGCATTGAAGACTGAGGAAAGAAGAGAAGACACACAGCAGTCACGGATGTTTGGGTAGATTATCAATTATAACAGGATTACTGAGAACATTAAGGGCTCACTTGATGAGTTCTGATCATGAATTGAACATCTGTGAGTTTAAAACATGACCAGTCACCATGGTGGTTATTTTTATCTAATCATGTTCAGTTGGGTGGATGCAGATATGCAATAAGCAGAGAATGGAACTTACCAAGTTTGTGGATTTATCTTAAGTACTAAAAACTGAGTGGATTGGTTTCCCACAGTGTTAACCAATTACCACAAACATGGTGACATAAAATAACAGGAATTTATTCTCCCATGGTTCTGTAGGCCAAAAGCTCAAATCAGTATCACTGGCTGTTGACTAGTGTTGACAGAGCCACACTCCCTCTAGAGGCTCTAGAGGAGAATCCATTCCTTGCCTCTTTCAGCTTCTGATGGCTGCTGCATTCCTTGGCTTGTGGCTGCATCACTACAATCTCTGCCATTGTGATCACATTGCCTCTTCTTCTGTGTGCCAAAGTTTTCTCTACTTATAGGATACACGTGATTGCAGTTAGAGCTCACACAGAAAATCCAGGATAATCTCTCCATCTCAAGATTCTTAATTTAATCACATCTCCAAAGTCCTTCTTTTGCCACATGAAGTAACACTCTCAGGTCCAGGGATTAGGATATAAATGTTTTTAGTGGGACCATTATTCAATTCACCAAACTGGAAAAAGGGAATGGTAGTTGAACACATACTCAAGGGAGAGATTATAATAATTAATCATGGAATTTAAGCTTTGTTAGAACTGTTGTCATAGATTGAGTGAGCCGGAAAGATAAGAGGTGATAGTCAGAAAATGTTAACTTCTGAAATAGAAATTATGGTGGGTTTGTACAAATTGATGATGACAAGGTCTAGTTCATGACTGAGGTCAGGTGGAAAATGAGATTATTGGAAAAGAGGAAGTCAAATTGAGAAGCCAAAGAGTTGGAAAGATCACGTTCAGTTGTATTGAGATGGTCAAAATTAAGATAAAAGTGGACAGAGGCAATAAATAAATAGAAGTAGTAGACAGAATAATAAATGAAAATATGATGAGTTAAATTCATGCCGTTCACTCTTTATGGGATGTGTGCTTATGTGTGTGTAAAATTTCAATGTAAATTCATCTCATTCCCCAGATAACTAAGCAATGCCACTTCAAATATTAAAAATTATCAAAACTCAATTATCATTGAGAGTGTTTTTCTAATATATTTTATGCTTGTCTGTATTCTTAGGAAGAGTAAGTGCATGTGTCCTGGGATCACCAAAATGAACATGAGTTTATTCCTTGGGTTAGAGTGTGATGAAGCTCCAGGGGTCTATCAAGGTGTATGGAAATGTTTATTTTCCCTTTTTCTTGAGACAGCTGTGTTTTTTAAGGCTTGTGTTTTCTATTTATGTTTTCTGTCACCTTTCTTGTTGCTTGGCTGTCATCTGTCACTTATTTTTGCTGTTAGTGTGCTTTTAGGCTTTTGCATTCCAATTTGTAGTTTGTAAGATGTCTTAGGTAGGGCAAACAGAGAGACAAGCTAATTATAATGGTGTCCTAAAAATGAGAAATGTGACTCTGAGTGAGATATGCTGTTTCAGAATAAAGTTTATAGACTACAAAGTCTATGAACATATAGTCTATCTTGTATGGCTATTTCTTATTTATACTTATGGATGTCTGCAAATTTGCTATTAGGTGTTTATTCGGATACCATATGTATGAACACTAATGAATCCTCATAAAAATTAAAGAACTGTATATCAATGTTTATGGACAAAATGCAAAAGTAGTGCATGTATCAGTAAGGGTCCTGTCTGGAAACAGATGGCTTACTTAAATTGGGTATTTTTAGGAGATTTTTATAGATGACTATTTACAAAGCTGAAGATAGGATTTAGAAAAAGCAAAAGGGATAGTGCACTAGCCTGGAGTTAGTAACAGGGAGGTATTTTTAGGTCTAAGCTGAAGGTAGTTGTTACAATATCTGGAGTGACCCTTGAATATAGAGGGCTGCCTGAGAGGAGCTGTGATCTTCCCTGGACTGATAATGTCAGCTGGAGGATACCTGGCAGGGGCAAATCCAGAGGATAAAGAGTCTGACTTCACTCTCCTTTCACCATAGTTTCCTATGGATGCCTCCCATTGGCCAAACTCAGCAGGAAGTCAGAGGGTAAGCAGACCCACTGACATTTTTCTATTACTTGGACTCTTAGGGGCAGAAAGTAAGAAGAGCTGAGTGGAGGGTGGATATGGAGGGGCAAATGGGAGATGTCTACCACAGTACATTAATATAATCTGAACCAGCCTCAGCAAAAGAGCAGCATATTAAAATATTACATGTAGTGATTTAAACTGTATTGTTTTGCATCAATGGTATTATAACTATATAGCTAATATAATTATGATGGCATATTGGTTTTTTTGGAAGTTCCTGAAAATAAATTATCTCTAAAACTTAGAAACAGTCTCAGAAAGAAGGTTATAACAAAATATTTTGATAATACTAATTCTTAATTCAAGATAAAAAGTTAGAATTATTCTTTCACTATCTATAAAGCCTAAGAAAACACCAGACTCAATAGGCCAACTTTTCCCAATGTTAAAGAACACTTCTTTTGGTTAGTCATTTTAATAGAGAATTTATGAATAGTGAATAAGTATAGGCCTGAATGAGACAGGGGTTCCTTGGTAAAAAAATATTGTCTTTGTTATTTTCTGCCAAATGACTTTACTTCAATCCTTCTAGAAGGAAACATAGTTCACTTCCATCATAAAGTCATTATGTGGAATATTATACTTTCATATATAGCATATTCATATTCAAGTTAATTTTTAAAATAGAAAATACCAAGTTAATAATAACATATAAATATTTGTTTATGATTTTAACAAATGTACCACATTAATGTATCATGTCAATAATAGAAGAAACTATGCATGTGTGCGGGGGAGAAAGGTATGGGAACTATCTGTACTTTTGGCTCAACTTTGCTGTAAAACTAAAACTGCTATAAATAATAAAGAAAAAAATAAAATAATGCAAAAAAAAAGAAACTATCTACTATTCTGCTCTTGACAATGTTCTACTATTCATAGTTTATGGGCCAGATGTTATTTTCTGAAGTGCAAATAATTAAAACAAGAATTTAATAAATTTCATGAGGGTATTTCAGAGTGAGTAATATAATTTTAATGCCAAAATAGAAAAGAATAACAAATTTTGTTAAAATGATCTAGAAAATCAGATTGAAAATGTTCGATATTCAGAAATATTCTGTCTACCAAGAATCATTTGTATTTATTTTCTCAATGTTACTTATTTTCTAGATATTTGAGACCATAGTCACCCTCCTATAATCTCTTAATTATTTTTTTGAGAAAAATCTTTATTCTTATAATTAGAGGGATGGTTCTGCATTCTATTCTACTCAGTGAGAGATAACACTTTAGAACACATGGCAGAATGACCTAGAAAGAATACAATAACTGCAGGCTAGGAAAAAGAGATAAACAGAATCTCATTAACTCTGGGTAATGTGCTGTTATTATTGTATTTCCAAACCCATAGACTCTGTTCCATATTCGTTTTCTATAATTGAATGATTTTGGTAAATTCTCTTTTTATAACATTAAGTAAAAATAGAGGCATTCGTGCTAAGTGAACCAAAATAGATGCTAATATCCCTTTTAGTAGTTAAACTTTGCAGTTTAAGAAAGATGCCTCATGTTCCATCTGTGTTTAGGCATTATGTTGGGCACGACAGAGTATAAGTATAAATGTAACACAGTTAACCATCTGAACATACAACTTTTCAATGCATCTACTGTGCCAGGTTCTGTATTAAGTGTTAAAACTAAAAAAGAATGTCATAGTCCTGTCCTAGAGGAACTTCAACCAGATAGGAGAGGAGCAGAAAAATTAATTACAGAGTGATAAGTAAGAGTGGCATATGCACACAATGTCTTCAGTGTAAAGGAGAAGCTCCCAATTTTGTCCATGAGAGGGTAGATCAAAGTAGTTTATTCAGAGGAGGAGACCATAAGTAAAATGTTACAGGGTGAATTAACCAGTGGGAGACGACTATCCAAGGCAGAGGGTAATAGAAGGTTCAGGGAACCACAGATAATTTTATACAAGAAGGAACCATGAAGTCGAATGTTAATTCATCATGATTCTTAAACAAAATCCTCAACCAAGTTGTCAAATAACTAAATGTGTCCTTCAGCAAGATTTCTGATTTTGAAAAAGAAAAACGTGGCTTAATTAATTTCTCTTGAACTGAGACATCAACACCAATTAATAGGGAAAACCTTTGTTGGTAGGAGAAAGGGAAAACCTCCCACGTTGTTTTTATGTTCTAGTGGTTTAAATTGGAAGTGCCACAGGAGAGAATTGTTTAAAAACAAAACAAATCAAAATCACAACTTAATACTGAGTACAGTTGAGTAGAGATAGTCTCCAAATATAAACCCCACACAGAATTGTTGTATATATTTAAATATGTTACTATAATACTTAAAATAAAATAGTTTATTTCCAAGTAAAGTTTTTATTATTATTGAGGCTAAGTTAAAAGAAAATTTTAGCTATTTAAATTGTCTTTGCACAATAAAGTCCCATGGAGTATCGTGCATTATGTGAATATGTATTTACTGTTTACATCTATACATAAATATATATACACTTGATATATACATATGAATATATGTAAACAATATTTATCTATCTATAATCTCCACTTGTATATTTAAAATGGAACAATGGTCACCTAAAAGAAGATAAATAGAATAGGATATACAGGAGAAAAATGGAAACTCCATTTCTCTGAGTGTACATTGTTTTATACTTTCCTTAAAATTCATATAAATAGTTTACATAATTAATAAAAGATTATACAAAGCGAAACAGAATTCATAAAAGTGAAAAAAATAAGCAAAGTTTTGCTTTTTGTTACCACCATGTGACAATGATTCTAAGCCACATTAAGTGGTAAACTGCTCCCCTGCTAAGGAGTCTGCCCTCGCTGCCCCTCCCCGCCACCCCCTTGGACCTTGCTAGTTAGAGATGCTGAATCAATTCTCACCTAAAGACAGTTCTATCTCGGACATTTCAGTTGCATAAGTCATTAAAGTCCCTTTTCTGTGTAAGTAATTGTGAGCTGAATTTCTGTTACTTCCCACTAAAATAACTTAAAATGATTCACTGAATAATAATGGAATCTAAATGAGGCTTAAATATGAATGCTGAAAATAATTGGAAAAAAAGAAAGAATCAACTAAGAAAGAGAAAATACAAGAGAATGGATTCAATAGCAGTATAGTAGGGACGAGCACACAGGTGAAACGTATCACTGTTTTTAACCAAAAGCAATATTGAAGGGAAGGAATTGGGTTAGAATTGTTGAAAAACTATGACTGTCAAAGTTTTCGAAGCAGCGTGATGAACAAAGAGATTGCAACATACAATGCGCTATTTAACCACGTTTTTTGACTTATTAATGTTAATGATAGTGATGGATCTAAATGCATTCACAGTGTTGGAATTTACGTGATAGAAATAAACTATGTTAAGGATATAAGTTTCAGATTATAAACAGCAGCATCTTAAAATGTTGGAAGTTTTAGAGATAAAAATGACATATGACCCTTGTGACATGTTGAGATAAAGTAAACACCAACAAGGATTATAGGTATAGATTGTAGAAAATAGGGTACTGGTGCCTGATATCTGGTCTCTCTTTCTCTCCATGTATATGTGTATGTGTGTATACCACACAGTTTTGGAACCCAATAAGAACAGCAGCAGATCATTAGAGCAGATCATTTCCAAGTTAAGTTTGGCAACTGCAGGACCGTTCACTTAAACAAACAAATAAAGTTAAACAAACAACAAAAATTTCAGAATTTCCGTAAAAATCAGTCATCATACTATCATACATTCTCTTCCTACTTCATTGCTTCCACAACCCTGGCTTACACACAGTTGGCTTAAAAATTGAAGTGAATCTTTTTTCTTGGAAAATGCATTCATGCAATGTAATCATGGCTTCCACTCGATCTTTTGGTACTATCCAATATTAACATGGTTTTTAGAAATAAATAGAAGAAACAGTAATGAAAGAGGTACTCAATAGAGAAGTCTTTTGGGGTCTAATTTGTATGGTACTGGGGAAAAAGCCCAGAAGGTCTGCAATCAAATAATGAGCAATATAGACAGTATTCAGAATAATACAGCAGATTTTACAAAGAAATGGAGCCAATAAAAGGACTGTAGTATTTAAAATGCCAAAATCCTAACATAAGAGCTTGAAAAAAAAGAGAGAAGAAACCTCTACACTGAAGCTATAGCAAATTTTATTTGAAAGAGAAGAGTTAGTACTTTTAAAGAGAAGAGGTGTCTTTGTGTGTCTGTGTGTGGTCAAGAGTTTGGATTTTATTCTAAAGACAATGGAAGCCATTGTAGTTTTAAATGTGTATGAGGGGCAGACAGGATCTGATTTAATTTCCTTTTTAGCCAATTTGGCCCAATTGACATTTATAAAACAGTCCATACCTAAACAGCAGAATACACATTATTTTCATAAACACATGAAACATTCACCAAGACTCACCAAATGCAGAGCCATAAAACAAATGTTGATAACTACAAAAATATTTAAAACATACAGTGTGTTCTCTATAACAGAATTAAATTAGAAATTAATAACTGAAAGATAATGAGAAATTTACCCAAATATTCAGAAAATATGCAATAAATTTATAAATAACTCATAGTTCAAAAAGAAATTATAAATTCCACTTCTGGGTATATACCCAAAAGAATTGAAAGCACAGACTTGAAGAGAGATTTGTATACCCACTTTCACGGCAGTAGTATTCACAATAGCTAAAAAGTGATAACAACCCAAATGTCTTGAAGGTTGAACAGATAAACAAAATGTGGTATATCCATCCGATGGAATATTACTCAGCCTAAAAATGAAAGAAATTCTTGCACATGCTGCAACATGGATAAACCTTTGAGACAATATGCTAAGTAAAATAAGCCAGACAAAAAAGGACAAATATTGTATAATTCTATTTATGTAAGACACCTAGAGTAGTCAAATTTATAAAACAAAGTGGAATGGTGGTTGCCAGGAGCTGTGGGGAAGGGTCAATAGGGAGTTACTGTTTAGTGGGTACAGAGTTTCTGTATGGGAAGATGGAAAATGCTTGGAAACAGACGATGGTGATAGTTGCATAACAGTGTGAATGTACTTAATACCACCGAACTATACACTTAAAAATGGTTAAAATGGTAATTTTTTTAAGTTCAATTTTATTTATATTTATTTTTGTGGAGTACAGTGTGTTGTTTCAATGCATGTATATCCTGCACAATGATTCACTTAGGGTGGATACATAGTTATGTTCCATTAGCTCACCCCTCTTCCTCCCCCTTACACCCATCCCTCCCAGCCTCTGGTAACAATTATTTTACTCTCTACTTTTTTTTTCCCCACACACAAAGATTAACATCCTTATTGCAAAAAAAACCTCTTAAAAATAAATTAAAATAATCTAAGCAGAAATTTGGTGAAGGACATGAGCAACAAGTCACACATCTCAAAGAATCACACATGGTTAATAAGTACGTTTTAAGATTCTAAGATCTGGTTGGGGTCGGGGCGGGGCTGGCCCAGCTCCTGTCTCAGGACCCCTGGGTGTTGGCTGGCTCTGTTGCTTGCCTGAATGTCAAGAAGTGTCTTCTGAATAGTGAAAATGTCTCACTAGCGCTATTCAGTATCTTAGTCCTTCCATGTGGCCATTTTCTTTTTTCTCAAATTTATTAATTTTAAATTGATGAAATTTCATGTATCTATTGTACATGTGATGTTTTGAAGTATATACACTGCAAAATGGTTAAATCGACCTAATTAAACATGCATTACTTCACATAGTTACCATTTTTGTGGTGAGAACATTTAACATGCACTCTGTTAATATTTTTCAAGATACTAATATCATGATTAACTATAGTCACCACGTTGTACAATAAATCTCTTTATGTGACCATTTAAAATAGGTAAGAATAAGAGTTCAGCTGACAAAATTGTTTCAGTGTTTCTGGTTTATTGTAAAATGTGCATCTTTTCAGTAAAATCCTTTACAGTAATAAAGATTTTGCTGTTACTTTCATGAACAAATAAGTGGATTACTTTACAACTTTACAGGCAAAAAAGACTAACCAGAAAAATGATCATAGCATCATTTCTGGGTGTATAGAACTTATGTCTCTTACATTTTACAAATGATATCTTAATAAGTTGTTTGCTAAATTATACTGCAAGGCATTCTGTATTGATTTATTATCTTCTAATGTTAATTTCTACCCTGCACACAAAGCTCCAAAAGATTAACGTTGGTAACCACTGTAATTTGATGCCAGTTCAGAAGTTGAAATAGCAAATACTTTTTTTTATTAATGGTAATGGTGCAAAACTGAGAATTTATTGAATTTATTCTTTAAACTTCAGTATGTACTTATAACCAGGTTTCAGATTAAAAAAAAAAAATCCTAGTAAGAAAACAACATTGAATGCTTTTCATACACATTCATGAAATTAGTTATTCTTGGTCATTCTGCCATTCTGGTGGTTTTGTTAACACCTGGAGGTCTGTTCGGGGCAATTACACATAGAGAAGTGTGGACCGTGATGCCAAGTATAAGCCAGAATAAAGCTTTTCTCTACCATGAAATACAAACAAGAACACATCAGGAGAGCAATAAGACAATCATGATTCCAGTATAGTATTGGGAAAAGGCATAGGCAGCTGTTCTAGGCAGACAGAGTTAAAAAGAAATAGTTGCACTATCTCGTACACATTTTTAAAGGATTTTCATAAGCATTTCTTCCCACTCATTTGGAGAAAGTGACTTATTTAAAAGGAGAAACAGCCTGACACCACTCAAGGCCAAGAGTACTGTAATAAACTAATTTAAATGTCAAAACATGTTGTTTTTCATGTGTGAATTCACCCACACACCTTCTCAGGGTCTTCCTTTCTGAGAGATGTTAATGAGTAACTTTACCAATCGCTTCACACAGGGCTGCAAGTCGGTGCCACAACGTTAGAACCGGTTGACCTAAGTCTGTCAGTATTTCCATCATAAACCTATATATCTGGACTTTATAAGTTAACTATAAAACTCAGGCAGGATATAGGTACTAAAACCTTTTTGAGAAAGTGTTATAATTTTAGACCATGAAGACTACAAGGGTGGTAAGAACACAGCATTTTCAGACTCAAATATAGTAGCACTTTACACACATTTAAACACGTTAAAATAAGCCAGAAATGTCCTATTTCTAAATTCACAGGACACAAAAAGAACACATAATTTTAGGCCCCTATCCAAACCTCGTAGTCTGATTTTGTGCAAAATGTGTCTTCTGTCATGATGATGTAGAAAGCATTGAAAATGTTAGAAAGTCTTCAGAAACAAATGACCAAACCTAAAAAAGCTGTGATTTTATAAACTACTCATCTTTGAAATGTTGCATATGTTCTAAGGCAATTATGTGAAATAGCTAAAGCTCTTTGCTTTACCTCTGACTTATTTTTTTCCTCTCATATTCTCAATCTTAATTTTTTTTTTGTAGAGCTCTTTGCATTGTATAAAATAATTTAATGCCCCGTTTTAATTTAACTCTTAAAAAAACCCCAAACAAACTGTAATATTACCCTCGTTTATACAGAGGAAGCTGTTGAGGCTCCGCAGGTAAATGTTTTACTGAAGGTCACACATACAGAACCCATGTTCAAACCCAGGTCCCCTGGTTGCTAGTTCTGCCTGGTGCAGCTGACAACACCCCTATCATTTGAACTCCCCTTTCCCCTCAGTCACACTGAATCGCTGTTCATCATTATTATGACCTTTTCTCCCTTGATTCCTCTCTATTCCCACAGCACTCCAACCTTATTCTCTCCACAGCTTCACAGATTGACCACTTTTAGCCATATCCGTATCTCTTTAGCTCGGTGCTTCTTACTTGGTGTGATTTTTGAGCCCCAGGGGACATTTGGCAATGTCCGGAGACATTTCTGGTTGTCACAACTTGATAGGAGAGATTAGGGTTTTATTGGCAACATCTAGGGGGCAGAGACCAGAGGTGCTGCTAAACATCCAACAATATACGGGACAGCTCCTCACAGAAAGAATTACCCAGCCTGAAATGTCAACAGGACTGAGGATGAGAAGCCCCGCTCCAGCTAGAACTCTAGAGTAACCGCTCAAAATCATTTAAGCTTCTGCTTGATTAACTCTTGAACCCTAGGCGACACTACGTTCAACTGTCTTCTGTTTCTAAGCAGTGCTATTAAATGTCAAATGCTTTTTAGTTATTCTATAAATTATACCTAAGCTCACAGAAAAACAAGAATGTGAGCTCTATGAAGGATTTTTTTTCGACTGTTTTACTGTTCAGTGTCTATTGTTCAGTGCCTGCCTTTTAGTAGCTACTCATTAAATACCTGCAGAAACAATAAGTACAGGAATATGCCATCACTGGGTCACAGAAATATTTGCTGTCTGCAACTGACTCCTTCAGCTTTGTCCAAAGTGACTCCTCCATCATATGCAGTTCTGAGGCCTCCATCCCTCCTTTCCAGTCCCTTTCCTCCTGCATCCTCTGGGCCTTCAGGAAAATTAAGCCCCTTCTCCATCTTTTCCACTATTATACTCTGTTAGTTTCATCTTTAATTATGCTCAGAAATATTCCTGCAGAAAAAAATCTGCTATCCACTTTTTTTTTTTAAGTACTTCTTTTACAGCTAAGCTTTTTGAATAATTAATTATTGGCTCCAATTCCTCATCACGCACAGTGGGTGACCTTTTGCAATCTTGGTGGGTTTCCTAGATCTCTACAAATACTGCTCATCTGAAATTCAATAATGGTTTTCTTATTGCAAACTGAGAAAAGGCCATTGTCTTTGGCAGTTCCCTTGATCTTGCCGAAAGCATTTGACACGGCTTGTGATCTCCTTTATGAAATCCCTTCTCCTAATTCGAAGAGATTGCATATTTCTGTCTTCTCACTTTTATCCTAAACAGCAGTTCTTATTTTTCTTTGTGGCAACTCTTCCTCTTCTATTCTCTTCAATTGGATGTTTTCTAAGGCTTTGTGGTTCTCTGAGGTTATTTTTCTTTTTCTGAGCTTTCCCCCTTATTCTTCTCATGGTCTCCTTTGGAGTAACTAACACTCCGCTGCCAAACTTTCATTCTTCATTTCAAATCCTGGGCATAACATGTTTACTGTCACTTCAAACTCAACATTCAGAAACGCTATTTTCTTCCCATTTTCTTCCATGACTTATCTCCTGCTGTGTTGCTTCCAAAGGCCAGAAGGTTCCTCTAGGGGCAGAGCTGACATAAGAAGCTTTCTTTTCCTGAGACTGCTCTACACTTAAACCATCACTGCCATTTTGTCAAGTTACTGACCCAAGATCCTGAATTTCATCTCTACCATCTAAATGCAACTCTGCAGAACTAACAATCCGACTGACTGTTCTTATAAGACCACACTTCAAAATAATACCTCCTGCTAAAGAAAACAATTCTTGAAAATTGTTCCATAATAGTAGTTGGCAACACTCATATGTGAATGAGCTTATTCATGTTAGTTTATTTAATACAGAAATCTTGTGGGGTAGTCCTATATTATGCACAATTATTACAGATAAGGAAAACAAGGTAGAGAGAGTTAAGTAATTCATCAAATTTTACTCTGCTTGTAAAATAGTGGAGCCAGGATTTGAACAAAGCAGTTTAGCTCGAGTCCACCCTTTTATTCACTATGTTCTATTGCTTCCTTAAGGCAGGACACATATGAAATTGATGGTCAGTGATTAAGTGTATGGTATAGAACAAAGAGACAAACAATTTTAAAGATAGTGCAGTGGATACGTCCAAGTCCTAACCCCCAGAATCTGTGAAGGTGACATTATTTGGAAAAGGGTCTTTATAGATGTAATTGGTTAAGTATTTTGAGATGAGATCTTCTTGGGTTTAGGGTGAGCCTGAAATTCAATGATAAGTGTCCTAATAAGAAGAGAAGACACAGAGACGCAGAAAAGGTGATGTGAAGTTGGAGGCAGAGACAGGAGTGATGAATTAATAAGCCAAGGAATGTAAAATATTGCAAGCAACCACTAGCCAGGAAAAGCTAGGGAAGAGGCATATCTTCCATTAAAATCTCCAGAGGGAACTGAGCCTGCTGAAACCTTGATTCCAGACTTCTGGGCTGCTGAACTGTGAGAGAAGGAATTTCTATTGATTTAAGCCACCAAGTTTGTGCTATTTAGGGCAGTCCTAGGAAACTAAGACAACGAGAGAGATCACTATGAGCTGGGGCAGGGAAGTGAATAATAGACCTCTGATGAGCACTGAGGATTTCTTAGTAAAATGCATCTCACCAACAAAGTACTGCCTGAAGACAAGGTTTTCTTATCTTTGTGTGTATATATATCCTGTAAGCAAGTTTTAGTGGTCAATAGTGATTTGAGGAATGAATGAACAAATAAAAGATAAACACTATTTTTTACTACACTATAAATGTGCAGAAGTTATGTCATTTAAAAATTCATGTGTGTTAAAATGCTGGGTAAAACATTTTTACTGCACTTTAAATATCTAAGGTATTGAGTATGGGAGACTTCCAAGAAGATGGCAGACTAGGGGTGCTCAGAGCATGTTCCTCACACAGAAGACTAACAAAACAGGCCCACCCCACTACTGCCGCAGTCACCAGAACCATTGTCTGGTCCCAGAACCATCGCTTATCTCATAGCATCTCTCTTCAGAGTAGCAGTCCTGCTGGTGGCCCATCACTGCAGCTGCAGACTCTGCAGACGTGAGGCAAGAGGCTGCAACCACCGCCACCATTGCCGCCACTGTGAGTTAACCCTGCTGCCGCCAAGGACACAGTCAAGACCACTGCAGATGTGAGGGAGGCAGTTCCAGCTGCCAGTGCCTCTGCTGCCCCCACTAGGAAACCCCACAGCCACTAAAGACACTGCAGATATGAAGGAGATGGCTGCAGCCACTGGTGTCATTGCTGCCACCACAAGGTAACCCTGCTACCACCAGGGACACAGCCAAAGACACTGCAGATTCCAGGGAGGCAGTTGCAGCTGCCAGAACCCCTGCTACTGCCACAAGGCAACACTGCTGCTGCTGCTGTAGACACTGCAGACATGAGGGAAGCAACTGTAGCTATATCATTGCTACCACTCCCACAAAGTAACCTGGGTGCTGCCAAGGACACCGCAGATGCCAGGGAGGTAGTTGCAGCCACCAGCCCTGCTGCCGCCAGTGCAAGGTAATCCCACTGCCACTGCAGACACTATAGCTGTGCAGGCCACTGTTGTAGACACTGCAGCCAAGCAGGCAGATGCTGCAACTGTCACTGCCGCAGCTGTAGCAACCATTAGTGCCACCAAGCAGCCACTTTTGTTGTGTGAACAGTCTGCCACCACAGGAGCCACTGTTGCCACATGGGTAGCCTGCCAAAGCCAGCTCCACAACCACTGCCACTACAAGGGTGTCCTGCTAGCATGGCAACAGCTACAACAGCCACTGCCACTGTGTAGGAGAACTGCCAATCACTCTATTTCATTGACAGAGGGAGTGTCACCATCAGAGTCCAGGGAAGGAGAGTAATAGAAGAAGCATCTGTTATACCAGATGACCAGATTTCAATGGAGAGATACTAGAAACATGAAAAAAACAAGAAAATATGAGTTCACCAAAGGAATACAATAATTCTCGAGTACCAGACCCTATATAGCAGGAAAAACTTAAAATGACTAAAAAGGAATTCCGAGTAAAAATCTTAAAGAAAGTCAATGAGATACAGGAAGACACAGTTAGACAACACAATGTACTAAGCAAAACTATCCAGGATATGAAGGAGGAAATTTACAAAGAGATTAATACTTTAAAAAGGAAAGTAGAAGAACTCATGGAATTGAGGGAGTCATTTAAAGAAATAATAATAATTTTAAAAAAACACAACTGAGAGCTTAAGGAGCAGGCTAGAACAAGAAAAAGAAAAAAAATTCTGATCTTGATGACAGTCTCTTAGAAATAACTCAGGTAGACAAAAAAAGAAAAGAAGAAAAAGAAAAAAGAATTTAAAAAAATGAAGAAAATCTAAGATAGCAGACAACTTTAAGTACACAAACACCTGAATCATAGGTATTCCTGAAGGGAAGGAGAAAGCAAAAGGCATTGAGAACATATTAAATGAAAAATAGCAGAAAACTTCCCAGGTATAAGGAGTGACATGGATCTTCACATTCAGGAGGCTCAAAGATCTCCAAACAGATTCAATCCAAAAAAAGTCCACTCCAAGGCACATTATAGTCAAACTGGCAAAACTCAAAGACAGAGAGAATCCTAAAAGCAGCCAGAGAAAAGCATCAAGTCACCTATAAGGGAGTCCCCATCAGACTAATCGCAGACTTCTCATCAGAAACTCTATATGCCAGAAGAGAATGGGATGATATATTCAAAATAATAATAAAAAAACCCTTGTAGCCAAGAATACTACTCCCAGCAATGCTATCCTTCACAAATGAAGGAGAAATAGTTTATTTTACAGACAGACAAAAACTATGAGGGTTCACCACCACCCAATTAGCCCTGCAAGAAATCCTCAAGAGAGTCCTGCATTTGGAATCTGAAAAATGATAACCACTACCATGAATACACAAGAAAGAAAAAACATGCTAGTGGAACAAAAATGCAAATGAGAAAAGGAAAGAAACTGTATCTTACTACCTCCCAAAACAAACAAGCATCAAATACAAATAATAAAAAGGAAAGAAACGTTAGATATTTCAAACATCCAAATGAAAATCAATTAAATGCTCAAAGTAAGACAATTTCTTTCATTAACAATCCTAAGTGTAAATGAGTTAAATTCCTCACTCAAAGGGCATAGAATGGCTAATTGGATTAAAAAGCTAGACCCAACCATATGCTGTCTACACAAGATTCACCTCCCCTGCAAAGACGCATACAGACTAAGAGTGAAGGGATGGAAAAAGGTATACCACACAAAAGGAAATCAGAAATGAGCAGGAGTAGCTATTCTTATATTGTATAAAACAGACCTTAAAACAAAAACTATAAAAAGAGACAAAGAAGGCCGCCATATAATGATAAAGGGATCTATCCAGCAAGAAGATAAAACAATCATAAATAAATACACTGAACATCAGAGCACCCAGATATATAAAGCAAACACTCTTAGACCTAAGGAAAGAGATAGAATGATAATATTTGGGGACCTGAACACCCTTCTGTCAACATCATCTAGGCAGCAAATCAACAGAGGTACACAGGATTTAAACTGCACTTTATACTAATTAGACTTGGTGGATATCTACAGAACATTTCATCCAACAACCACAGAATATACACTCTCTTCATCTGCACATGGAACATTCTCCAGGATAGACCACGTTAGGTCACCAATCAATCTTCAACAAATTTTAAAAAATTGAAATCACTTCAAGTATCTTCTTAGATCACAATGGATTAAAACTAGAAATAAATAAGTGAAACTCTGAAAACTATATAAACAAATGGAAATTAAACAACATGCCCTTGAACAACTTATGGGTGCAAGAAGAAATTAAACAGGAAATCAAAAAAATTCTCAAAACTAATGAAAATAAAGATATTTCATGCCAAAACTGTGAGATACTACAAAGGCAGTACTGAGGGAAGTTTATTGCAATAAATGCTTACATCAAAATAAATGAAAAAATTTTCAAATAAACAATTCTATGCCTCAAAGAACTAGAAAAACAAGAGAAATCCAATTCCAAAACTAGTAGATGGAAAGATATAATTAAAATCAGAGAAGAACTAAATGAAAAAGAAACCCCCAAAATGATACAAAGATCAATGAAACAAAAAGTTGGTATTTTGAGAAGATAAACGAAAAAGACAAACCACTAGCAAGACTAACCAAAAGAAGAAGAGAGAAGACCCAAATAACAAAAATTAGAAATGAAAGAAGACCATTACAACCAATACCACAGAAATACAAAGAAACATTAGAGACTATTATAAACAACTATATGCCAACAAATTTGAAAATATGGAGAAAATGGATACATTTCTGGACACATACAGACTACCAAGACTAAACCAAGAAGACACAGAAAATGTGAACAGAACAATAATAAGCAATGAGATTAAAGCAGTAATCAGCAGTCTCCCAACAAAGAAAAGCCCAGAAGCAGATATCTTTATTGCTGAATTCTACCCAACATTTAAAGAGAAATTAATACCAATTTTCTTCAAACTATTCCAAAAAATTGAAACAAAATACATTCTCCCAAACTCATTCTATGAGGACAGCATTGCCCTGATACCAAAAACAGACAAAGATACAACAGTAAAAGAAAACTGTAGGCCAATATCTTTGGTGAACATAGACTCAAAAATTCTCAATAAGATATTAACAAATAGAATACAACAAAACATCAAAAAAAATTATACACCACAATCAAGTGTGATTCATTCCAGGGATGCCAACATGTTTCAACATACCCAAGTCAATGAATGTGATACACCACATCAACAAAATCAAGGACAAAAACCATATGACTATCTCAATAGATGCAGAAAAAGCACATGACAAACTTCAACATCTCTTCATGATGAAGACTCCCAGTAAATTAGGTATAGAAGGAAAGTATCTCAACACAATAAAAGCCATATATGACCAACCCACTGCCAATATCATCCTGAAAAGCTTTCAGCTTTTCCCCATTCCTCATCCCTTAAGAATAGGAATGAGAAAAGATATCACCACTCTGATTTAACATAGTATTGAAAGTACTAACCAGAGCAATTAGGCTAGAGAAAGAAATAAAGGTTATGCATATTAGAAAAGACAAAGTCAAACTGTCTCTGTTCGCAGATGACATGATCCTATATGTAGAAAAACCTAAAGACTCTACAAAGTCTTAGAGTTGACAGATGATTTCAGTAATGTTGCAGGACACATTATCTACAGGAAAAAATCAGCAGTGCTTTTATACTCCAACAACAAACCACCAGAAAAAGAAATCAAGAAAGCTATCCTATTTACAATAGTCACCAAAGAAAACAAACAAACAAACAAAAAATAGGAATAAATTTAACAAAGGAGATGAAAGATCTCTTCAATGAGAACTACAAATCACTGTTGTAAGAAATTAAGGAAGACACAAAAAGGCATTCCATACTCTTAGACTGGAAGAATTAACATTGCGAAAATGTCTACACTGCCTAAAACTATTCACAGATTCAATGAAATCCCCAGCCAAATACCAATAACATTCTTCACAGAAATTGAAAAAACAATCCAATCCTAACATTCATATGGAACAGCAAAAGACCCCAAATAGCCAAATGAATCCTGAGAAAAAAAATCCAGAGGCATAACACTACCTGCACTACCTGACATAAAATTATAGTACAAAGCTATAGTAACCAAAACAGCATGGTACTGGCATAACAACAGACATTCAAACCAACAGAACAGAATAGAGAACCCAGAAATCAACCCAATCAACCCACATACTTACAGCCAACTGATCTTTGACAAAGGCACCAAAGTCATACATTGGGAAAAAGACTACTTCTTCAATAAATATTACTGTAAAAACTGGACATCCATATATGAAAGAATGAAACCAGACCTGTACTTTTCACTGTATACCAAACATCAACTGAAAATGAATTAAAGACCTACATATAAGAACTGAAACTATAAAACTCCTAAAAGAAAACATAGGGGAAACACTTCAGAAGGAAGGACTGGGCAAAGACTTTAGGAATATGATCTCCAAAGCACAAGTAACAGAAGTAAAAATAAACAAATGGGATTATATCAAATTGAATAGCTTCTGCGTGGCAAAAGAACCAAATAAAAGAGTGAGAAGACAACTTACAGAGTGAGAGAAAATATTTGCAAACTATGCATGCAACAAAGGATTAATATCCAGAATATACAAGGAACTTAAATAACTTAATACTGAAAAAAAAAATAACCTGATTAAATATAGGCAAAGGAGCTGAATAGGCATTTCTCAAAGGAAGTTGTACAAAAGACCAACAGATGCATAAAAAAGCTCAACATCACTCAGCATCACGGAAATGCAAATCAAAACCACATTGAGATATCATCTCACACCAGATAGACTGGCTATTATCAAAAAGACAGTGAGTAACAAATGCTAACGAGGATGCAGAGAAAGGGGAACCCTTCAATACTGTCAATGGGACTGTAAATTGGTGCAGCCATTCTGGAAAACAGTATGGAGTTTCCTCAAACAACCACAGATAGAACTGGCATATGATCCAGCAATCCCACTGCTGGGTATATACCCAAAAGAATGGAAATCATGATGCCAAAGGAATACCTACACCCCCATGTTAATAACTTGCAATAGCCAAGAGTTGGATCCAACCTAAATACCTATCATTGGACAACTGGATAAGGAAAATGTGGTATACATACGCAATGGAAAACTATGCCATGAAACAGAATGAAATACTGCTGTTTGCAGCAATGTGGATGAACTTATAGAACACCATGTTAAATGAAAGAAGCCAGACACGGAAAGAAATACCTCATGTCCTCACTCATAACCAGGAGCTAAAAAATAAACAAGTAAATAAAAAAAAGAAAGAAAGACACAACAATAAGAATAATTCACTGAACTTCCAAAAGGAGAGAGTAGAACTGCAGTTACCAGAAGTGGGGAATTGGAAGAGAGAGGGAGGGTATGGGAGGAATTGGTAAAGGGACAAGAAAAACAATCACATTGTATAATATTGAATTTTAAATAAAGCATTTATAAAACAACAACAACAACAAAATAAACATCTAAGTTATTATCCATCACTCTGGCTATACTTTATCAAAAATTCAGAAATATTTTTATATTTGTGCAAATTATAGGATCATCTACATATCATGGCCATTATGGTTTCACTTATGAATAATTTTAGTTGGGTTTTTTTGTTGTTGTTAGAGAGGTAAAGAATCTGTTTCAAAATCTTAATCATTTAGAAATAAAATAATACCTGGATCTTGGAATCCAGGTTTACATATGTGTTAAAGAGGGTTATTATTTTCTCAAATCAAAGCACATCACTGAGAGACAAAACTTGAGATGAATGCAGTTTTGGTACGATTACTTTGTTCCTATGTGACTCTCCCTGCTGGACTAGCACACTAACACTCTATGAAAACATGTTTTCAAACAGAAATATCTAAAAGAATTAATCACATAAATTAATGGCAAAATGAATAAACCCATGATTCAATTATCAATTGGTAGAGATCCTTGATTCTAGGACGGTTAATATATTAAACAGTATTTTCAGATAAAACCTCTGGGAACAACGATATATATGTATTTCCCTACCAATAATTCAGGGCCTATCTTTTAAAGGTAGAATAAAAAACACCTTCAAAATGTAAATTGAATGACAGCTTAACTTTTGAAGCAAATACCCTATCTTTCATAAATATCTGATATTTCATATATATCTTAGAGGTGTCTTCAAAAGTTTCATGGAAGGATTCACATGATCTTTCAATTCCATTTTTCCACAAACTTTTTGAGGTACTCACATATATATATGCACAATATATATATATAGCCTTGATATATATGATGCATATTTTTTTAGATATCTTTCAGATATACATTTCATATACGTATATACATGCATACACATACATAATCCTGATTTTATCCCATCACATACATTTATTATTACCTTAATTTGGAAATATTGGAAATAAAGCATCAAGTGCTTTTATTTTATGACACATTAATTATTTTGCAAAAATGATCATGATTACCACATATAGGACTCATTGAAAAGCAAAAAGTAATGGAAACATTTCTAAGGCAAAAATTTACTTAAATATAATAGCAATGCCACTTATTTCCAAACAATGAAAAATATTATTTATACAATGCTTTTGCCCTGATGAAGACCTGAAGTAATTTCAGGATATACTCTTTTGAAATGAGAGGATCTATGAAAGTTGAAATGTATAAACAGAGAAGCTTGTTAATCTTGGACATCTTCATATCTAGAGATTATGTTTTATCTGTGCCCTCATATGAGATACACAACCCTGCAAAGCCTGGATTTCCACACTTATAAAATGCTGCTAAAGATGACTAACATATTTAGTGGTGAAGTCAATTAGAAAATTAATGTAAAATGCAGTCAGTACGTATTTGACATGCTCTTCTTCTTCCTTTTCATAATCATTATTAAATTCATAGGAAGCTTTATGCTGATGTTGCTTTACCTAATTTGACCTATTCTATGTAAGCAAATTAGCACTCTTCAAAACACAAGCCAGGGCAGTGGGGTGCTGAGGGCCTCAGTCATGCCACCCCCAACATCTGCAACCAGCCCAGCAATGACCACTGAACCACCACCAGAAACACCCTAGGCTCCTAAGCCAAGGTGGTGGGGGGCTGAGGGCTTCAGCCACACTCCCCTGGCATCTGCATCCACCCCAGCAATGATTCAGCCTCAGGTGGAAGCCCCCTGGTCTCTGCCAGAATGAGGGGGGTGGAAGGGGCCACGACCCTGCCCCCTGTCCAACCTCCTCCTCACACCCTATTTCCCTTCCCTTTCCCCTCTCCCCCTCTCCCCAACTGCTTCACAACAACATCTTAGAATGTAAAAAATAATATTAATAAATAAAATAAAATTGCATTTGTTACCTTCCTATTCAAAATGTCTGTTAAACTTGGGTAAACACCAATCCCGATATATAAATAGCATCTCTAAGGGATCTTGCAACTTCTTTGCTAAGTAATTAACCTGCATGTATTTGGTTGTTTACTTACACAATATATTTATAACATTTTTTGTGTACAGGAAGATGTGAAGCACAAGAAGTAATGGGTAAGAGCTTACTAAAGTACATTTATTTGGATTGGATGTTATTTTTCAGCTTGAAGTAAAATGTTAATTGGGTTGGGTATTTTTTTGGTAATAAATAAGATCTGTTCTGAATGAACATTATAAAGTTTGATTGATCAATGAAGTTTGGTCTCTTGAGTACCCACTTCAATGCTTTTAGCTTTTAAAATAAATAGTATCAATTATTGTCTAAATTTAACATTGATGAAAAACATTTTTAGCCCATATTATAATTAATGTTTATATAGTTAATAGAGCTGCACTATTATGTCAAGGGCCTTTTTATATTAGGTCTATCATAATGGACAGATTCACAAGTTATTTCTATAGCTTCAAATATCTAAAAAGGAAATGTAAATGTAAATGCCTAGCTAACACCCTAAGTCTTCTATAAGCCTAGTTTCCTTATCTATAAAATGGGGAGGATAATAATGGTATGCCCCTTCATGCTTGTTTTTAGGACAATAGAATAAATGATCAATAAATTTTAGTAATTATCAATACTGTTATAATAAAGGCACTGTGCTATGCTCTGTAAAAATATGGGACGAATAAAATGTAATAATTAAGCTTGTCTAAGTTTTCTATTGTTGCTGTAACAAATTACTGCAAATTTAGTGGCTCAAAAAAACACCAATTTATTATCTTACAGTTCTTTGGGTCAAAAGTCTGTTGCTCATCTCACAGTGATAAAGTCAATTTCTGCATGGCTGGGTTCCTTTCTGGAGAGCCTCAGGGACAATCTATTTCCTTGTTTATTGAGGTCATTGGCAGAATTCATTTTCTTGCAATTCCAGGACTCAAGTTCCTGTTTTCTTGCTGACTGCAAACTGCAGCCCATTCTTAGCTTCTAGAGGCCACCACATTTCTTGCCTCCTGGTATCTTCCTCCATCTTTAAAACCAGCAGTGGTGAGTTGAGTGTCTCTCACATCAAATCTCTCTTGCCCATCAGTAAAGGTTCTCAGCTTTTAAGAATTCATATATTACAGTAGCTATCAAAAACATGAAATACTTAGGAGTAAATTTAACCAAGGAGGTGAAAGACCTTTACAATGAAAACTATAAAAAATTGGTGAAAAAAATTGAAGAGGACACAAATAAATGAAAAGACATCCCATGTTCATGGGTTGGAAGAATTAACATCATCAGAATGTCCATATTACCCAAAGAAGTCTAAATATTCAATGTGATCCCTATCAAAACATTAATGACATTTGTATTAGTCCATTTCTGTTGCTTATAACAAAATACATGATTTACAAAGAAAACAAACTTTATTTGCTTATAGTTTTGGAAGCTAGGAAGTCCAAAGTCCAGGAACACATCTGGTGAGGGTCTTGGTGATGGCAACAGTGATGCAGGATATCACAGTGTGAAATGGCGGAGCGGAGAGAGCAGAGAGAGAAAGAGAGAGCAAGATAGATGCTCTTCTCTCTTCTTTTAAAGCTCTCAGAACTATTCACCTGACCACCATTTTTAACCCATTCACTATGGCTTGGTCCTACAATCTAATCACCTCTTCAAGTCTCCACCTTTCAATTGCCACAATAGGATTTCCTACCCTCTTAAAAGTCACAGTGGGAGCCAAGTTTCTAATACATACAACTTGGGGGACACAATTCAAGCATCAGTGAGTTTTGGGGGGGACATAATTCATTTCACTACAACATTCTTCACAGAAATCAAAAAAAAAAAAAAAAAAAATTTGCAGAAAACCACAAAAGACCCTGTATTGCTAAAGCAACCTTGAGCAAAAAGAACAAATTTGGAGGTATCATACTTCCTGACTTCAAAATATACTGTAAAATTATAGTAACCAAAACAACATGGTACCAGCATAAAAACAGACAAATAGACAAATGCAACAGACTAGTGAGCCCAGAAATAAACCCACACACTTACAGCCAATTGATTTTTGACAAAGATGCCAAGAATATACAGTGGGGAAAGGAGAGTCTTTTCAATAAATGCTGGGAAAACTGGATATCTGCATGCAGAAAATTGAAACTAGACCTCCTTCTATCACCATACATAAAATTCAACTCAAAATGAATTAAAGATCTAATTTAAGATCTGAAACTATGAAACTACTAGAAAAAAACACAAGGAAAATGTTACACAAAATGGGAGTGGGCAGCACTTTTTTGGGTGAGACTGCAAAGGCACAGGCAACTAAAGCAAAAATACGTAAATGAGACTACATCAAACTAAAAAGATTCTGCACAGCAAATAACACTATCAAGAAAGTGAAGAGACAACCTATAGAATGGGAGAAATTCTTTGCAAACTTCATATCAGACAAGGAGCTAATATCTAGTACACAAAAGGAACTCAGACAAGTCAACAACAAAAACACAAATAAATGAATTAAAAAATGGGCAAAGGACTTCAGACATTTCTCAAAAGAAGACATACAAATGGCCAACAGGCATGTGAAAAAATGTTGAACGTCACTAATCATCAGGGAAATGCAAATTAAAAGCACAATGAGATATCCTCTCACCCCAATTAGAATGGCTATTATCACCAAGACAGGAAATAACATATGCTGGTGAGGATGCCAAGAGGAAGGAACCCTGCTAAATTGTTGGCAGAAGTGTGAATTGGTACAGCCATGCTGGAAAACACTATGGAGTTTCCGCAGAGAACTGAAAATAGATCTACCTTACAACCCAACTGTCCTCCTACTGGGTATATACCCAAAAGAAATGAAATAAATGTATCAAAAAGACACCTACACTCCCATGTTTATCACAACACTACTCACAATAGCCAAGAGAAGGAATCAACCTAAATGTCTATCAACAGATGAATGGATAAGAAACTGTGGTATATATACACAATGGAATACTATTCAGCTATAACAATGATTGATATCCTACCATTTGCAGCAACATGGATGGAACTGGAAACCATCATGTTAAGTGCAGTAAGTGAGGCACAGAGAGACAAATACTGCATGATCTTATTCATATGTGGAATCTAAAAAAGGGGGGGGGGTGGTTCTCATAGAAGTAGAGAGTAGAATAATGGTTACCAAAGGCTGGGAGGGAAGGTGGGTGGTGGAGGACTGATGGACTAATGGGAACAAAACTGTGCTGTCTACCCTAAGTGAATCATTGTGCAGTATATGCATGTATTGAAACAACATTGTACCCTACAAATATGTACAAATTTTAGAATAAAAAAATTAAATGAAAATAAAAAATAATTCATGTTATTATATTGAATTCACCTGTGGTAATCTGGGATACTCTGTCCTATCTCAAGGTCCATACCCCTAGTCACATCTGCAAAGTCCCTTTAGCCATGTGACATAACATATTCACAGATTCCAGGGACTGGGGCATAGACATCTTCAGGAGAGGCACTATTCTGCCTACCACACCTCAACCATTTTTAATATAAGAAAGTAAATAAAACAAGTATATAAGTAACATTAACATAAGGCAGAATGTGCACCTTGGTATAAGAAACTACAAATTCAGTGTAAAATATCTAAGGAGAAGGAAGTAATATAACTTTCTTTTCTCATTAATAGAAAAGCTTTTACAAAAGGAATGTTTTTTCTCTTACCCTGGTCTTCTTTTGCCTCGTCTCTTCTTGTTTCTACAGCAGGTACAGAGCAGTAAAGAAGAAATGGAAATGCCATTTTACAGGAGGCAAACTATTTCCCACACGCAAGAAACACAGCTCCTAATCTGATGGACTTGGGCATCCTGAGTGTTTGTGCAGATAATCAACTTTAAGTTTTTTTGAAAAATGCTATTTTGTGGAATATTTGTATAGAAATTCTTCCATTTCTTCTTCATTTACCCTTAAGTGATTATAATCAGAGGTTAGTTATGTGACTTTTGCTCCCCCCTCTGTGGCTGAATTCTTGAGAACATTATCAATATTAGCAGATCATGTTGCATTTCTCATATCTTGTTTTTTTGTCCCCTTTTCATATCTCTGTTATTATCATCTGTTGCCCTCATCAAAACCTAATTCTGTTTTTCAATTCAATCACTGCAGAACTGTGGAGGTTTTTCTTCTTGACCTTTATCTTGGTATACCCAATTTTTCTTTCTTAAAGTATAAAAATGTTTCCTTCCACAACTTGTGTATCCTACTTCCAGGCCTATCCAATTTAAACAGTATATGAGTATGTATTTTCATCTCTTCCTTTGTGATAGGGTTTCACAGTAAAGCAATTAAAAATAATTCTGGCTTAGATCAGACTGGTTAACATCAAGTTGGTTTCATATGAGTAAAACAATTTTAACAACTTATGAAGTGCTAACCTCATGACCTTAAGACATGAAGTGCTTACTTTAGCATAACACAAGATAAACCCAACATTTTCAAGCCCAAGGTAAAATACTATATTGTAGAGCAGGGTTTAATTAATAGCGGAAAAAAGACTAAGCTGTACAGATAGAAGAAATAAGGAATGGTATATATAAGTGTCTGGGCTTAGAAATCAGACAGCCTGGGTTTGGACCCTAGCTCTACCACTTACTACCTATTTGGGCCTGGACAGTATAGTGGATTAAATTATGTTCCCCCCAAACTCACTGGAGCTTGAATTGTGTCCCCCAAGTTTTATGTATTAGAAACTTGGCCCTGACCATGACTGTTAAGAGGGTGGAAAAATCTTACTATGATATTTGAAAGGTGGAGCCTTGAAGATGTGATTAGATTGTAGGACCATGCTGAAGTGAATGGGTTAAAAACGGTGGTTAGGGGCATGGTTCTGAGGCTTTTAAAAGAAGAGAAAGGAAAATCTCTCTCTCTCTCTCTCTCCTTCCACAATCTTGAAATATGAGACCCCTGGGTCAATGTTGCCACCACCAGATGAACTTTGGACTTCCCAGCCTCAGAAATTGTAAGGAATAAATTTAATTTTCTTTATAAATCACCCAGTTTCAAGTATTTTGTTATAAGCAACAGAGACAGACTAATGCAGACAGGTAACTTAAGAAGCATAAAGCACAAGTTTTCTTTTAGGATAAAAGATTGTAATACTATTTATCTCAGATAGCAGTCATGAAGAGATAGTATACATAAAACACTTGTCATACACGAATTACTCAATGGCTGAGAGTTTAATGTTTGTTCAGACATGGTTTTAACAGGACGAGACCTAATTCTTCAATTAACAAAGCACTGGAGAAGAAAAGACCTCTCCTACAGCCTGATGGGCAGGTGAACAGACAAAGCTAGGCTGTGTGGCCTGTGTAGTGCATCTGCTAACAGGGAACATTTAATCAGTAAGTTGTTTGTACCTGGAAGTGTTAAATGCCTAAATGTATTATCTTTTTTAATCATCACCCTAACTCGGTGATAAAAACACTGTAACATATTTGATAGAGGAGGAAAACTCCTATTTAATAAGAGGAGAAATATCTTAATGTTGTACACACTACTAGTTGGAAGTAAACTGAACTTACAAACTCTGGTTTCCACCCCCAGAACTTGGATGTTCATATTTTAAACTAAACTATCATCTTTCCCAGAAAAGTGCCTTTTCTCTAGACATCTCTATTTCTCTTAATGGAATGAAATTCTTGGTGATTCCTTTTATAAAATTAAATACAATAAAATAGGCATACGGCATAGATATAACCAAATTAAAGTAGCATGTTGTTTATTTTATGTATCACAGCACAACAATTCTAAAACATAGAGGCTTAAACAGCTGTTTCATTAGAACTTGGCTAGGGCTCAGCTGGGTGCTTCTTCCGCTGACCTCACGGGCAGTTTCTCATACAGCTGCAGTCAAATGGTGGCTGGGAGGAGCTGTGGCTCCATGTCTGACCCCCTAATGCTCCTTCCAGTGGCTCCACTTACTATTTTTTTTAATAGGCCTTATTTATTAGAACAGTTTTAGGTTTTCAGAAAACTCAGAAGATCTCCCACCCAATTTTCCCTATTACTAACATCTTACATTAGTGTTGAACATTTGTTACAATTAATGAACCACTATTGAGGCATTATTATTAACTAAAGTACACAGTCTTTTCAGCTTTTCTTAGCTTTTACCACATATCCCTTTCTGTTTGAATCTCTCCTGGATACCACATTACGTTTAGCTGTCATGTCTCCTTAGGTTCCTCTTGGCTGAAACAGTTGTAGCCTTGCTTTTTATGTGGTGTCTTATCCTCCAGGACTTTTCCAGAGTCTCTCTCTCTCTCTCTCTCTGTCTCTCTCTACTTTGAATTTCTCACATAGTGGCCAAAGGCTCTATGACACAGGAAATAGAAGCTGTCACACTCTAAGACCTGGACTCAGAAGTCCCAGAACAGCACTTCCTCTGCATTCTTTTGGTCAAAGTAGTCACAGACCTAGCCTAGATTCAAAGGAGAGGGCAAAAGTTCCACCTCCTGAAAGACAGAGAGGCATGTGCATGTACAGAGCATGGCAGAATTGTTAAATTGCAAGAAGTGTCTTCTTTAGGGTCAAGCTACCACACACAGGCCAGGAAAATACCATCAATTGTTTAGTTGATTTTTTAACAGGCAATGATGAAATCATTATGATAAGGTGAGAACGAAATGGCACATTGATATTGAATTCAAATTTTAATTTAAACTACATGTCTTGAAATCAGTTGTTGCCATAGGGCATCACCTCTTAACATAAATATATATTTATCAAGGAATTAAATCACTCATAAAAATGCTTAATGTGCCATGTAATATATATAGTAATTCTTTTTCTTTAGTAAGTAAATATAACAGATGTGTATATTTTAAACAAAATTAGTCTTTACTCTTCAGCATAGAATTAGGGATTGCAGATTTCTTTAGAAGTCTAGGTTGTCCCCAAGCACAAAAATGGAAATACTGATACTATGACAACACAGCCTAAATTTTCTGCCTTGGAGACGCCAGATTTATTTTTAAATGGTGTGAATCAAATCTGTGCTGAGAGGCCAGCTTCGAAATGTAAAAGAAAAATTGGCAGTGGAAGGATTTTGCTGGTCTGGCTGAAGTGAAGAGCTCTACAGCATTTCATCCTAGTGGAGCGTCTGACTGTGAAAATCTTTCCAAATGTAATTCTCTATGGCTTGCCAAGAGGCGATTATGAACTAAAGTCGATGTTGCAGGAAATGTTACCTATCCTTTGAAAGAAATAATAAATCAAAATGGCTTTGTTCATCATGTTTAAAAGGTAAAAAATGTCGATCCACTTTGGGGTCTTTTCTCATTCCTTGACAAAGCAGGTAAATAAACAAAGCAGAATTTCATTGTAACTTCTCATTTTAATCATCTCAAAAGAGGGAAAGAAAAATCTCCTTTCAATATATATTCATAAAAAGAAAATATAAGAACAGAAACAGAGAGAGAAAGTGAAGTATGATGAATAGTTTAACATGACAGCGGAAGTAGAATTCTTCAAGTCAGATATTAAGAAAGATATATTTAAATTATATTTTGTTCCTGTCTCAGATACTATGATACAAATTCAAGGATGTGAAATAAACAAAAACAAAATCCGGGTAGTGATTCCTCAAAAATTCTAACATTCTATAGTTTGCTTTAGCAAATAAAGACAAATCTATAAAACAAACAGTAAAAATTGAAATTATCTCTATTATTTTGCCTTAACAATGTTTTTTTCCAGTGATTTTAACAATAAACTTTGCTTGTGATGAGTACTTGTTTTAATCACCTACTAAAAATAACCATTGAGAAGTTAACATGGTGACAAATTCAGAAATAGCGATAACTTGAAAGATGGAAGATAATGGATTATGACATTTACTTGCTAATGTTGCAATGATGTGATTTAAGAAATCAGACAAATCAATAAGTCAAAGAAACCAATAAATCCAATACAAAAGATACATAGAATTTTGATACAGTGTTATATCTTTGGCTGTGCATTTCCTGGTATGGTTTGGTATAGCATAAATAACTTTTTAAATGTGGTGTTAGAATCCAGAGATATTGCATTTTAGTTGATTTTTACTCATCTATTTTTACTGCATAAAATAAATGAAGTCAAATACAACTATGGAAAATTTCATTTAAGTAATGAACAAAAAGAAAATAAACATTGCCTTTTTTATCAAGCTGTGTTTAATATGATGACTCTCAAATAAATACCAACATGAGGATGTGATGATAGTCAAAATCTTGTAGTCTTGTTCTGTCCTTTGTCTTGCACAGAAGACTAGAATATTTTCTTAACGATAATATTGTTATCATATTGAGATAAACCACAAAACAGTTATTGGGTTAGGAGAAAATTAGCATTCTATTTAAATTTTGATTTTGATTCAAAGAAAATTAATAGACAGATGGATAAATAGATGAACACATAGCTAGTATGCCTTTATTTCTTCCTTGACTCAGACTTCTAAATATACTGAACCAATTTCTAGATATAGCAATCAAATTTTATTTTTATTTTTATTTTTTTACTACTTAACATTATTGTTGTTGAATATTTGGGATTATCTATTTAAATTTTGTATTAGCTGTTGATTCTGGACCAGTTTCACACCTGTCATCTCATGTGAATTTTTTATTGACATCAAAAGGACTCTTCCTTTGTAGAAGCATTGGTAAAACATCTTTTCTAGACCGGATATATGTCACAGAGCTTTTCAACACTCTTCCATATAATCTACTCACAGCACCCAGTAAGAGCCCAATAAATGTTGTTGACTGACTACTTCCTATCTAATTTGAAAACAGGGAAACAATTAAACATGTTTTTGGTACATTTCCCAGCTTTAACAATTTAACTTCTCAAAGGAGCAAAATATGGTTGGAAATGGTGTGAGACATTTCAATTATGCTACCAGAAGAGTCTGCGAACAGCAAACTTATTTAGAGATAAGGTGGAATGTAAGAAAAGTGGCAGTTCTTTAAAGTCAAATTATCTGAGGTTTCTCTTCCAACATTTTGGCTCACATTTAAGGCATTAAATCTAGTTTTAAAAATGTAATCACATATGAAAAGCACCAAGTATAATCATGCCTGACAATAGCATGGGATAGGCTGAAGGACACACCATTATTTGGTAAAAATGTAAAAGTTAATTGTAAAATGTACATGAATTTAAAAAAATATAAAATATGAAGTTTTTAAAATAGAACACTGGAGTCACTATGTTTCTTTATTTTATAGTTTCTTCAACAAATACAATAATTTAAAAATTCCTAGAGCATTATTCAGGTAATAAAAAAAGCTTTCTCAACAATTGTAGAATACCTGGCCTAATAAATATCTATCAGCTTGCATGACATATTTAGCCATAGCACTGGCAGGAGACATGACAAAATATGAAAGAATTATAGCTCCATGGTATATGATTTCTGTCATCCTCCTTGTTTGAAACAATCTAAACTTATAAAGTATGTGGCTGTGCCAAAATGAGGTAAAAAAAAAAAACTGCTTTAAAAATGAAAAATTGCATTAAATCAGTAGTTTGACATCACACTTGGAAAGAATAAGCATACAAAATATTTTTTAATCTAATGTAATTGATTCTTGTATGCAGATGTAGTGAATACCTGCTTGCTAACAAGTTATGAATCTTTATTCATGAAGAGCAGCTAACATTTCTGTTATGATTGAACAGTGTATTGTAGACATTTTGGGCCACTTTCTTCCAGTTCTCTCCATTCCCATGCCCCTTTCCTCTTGGTTCCCTTCAGTTCACTTCCCATCCATCCTCAGAAGTCTAACGAAATGAAATTATAACTCTAGACCAAAATAGCGTTCTGAGAACGGGATGCTCATGCATAGTTCATACTCTCACACTAAGTTTGCCAAAAAATGTTTTCTCTGCACATGAAATGAACATTCCAGCTATAACAGCAATTTATAAATATTTAATAACATTCTTAGAACTGGTTTTGTAGTTCTTTGAAGCCATGCACGAGCATTAGCCCCTCATGAAATTGGTCACTTTCACTATGAATTGACAGTTTCAAACAGCTCTGCCACCCGTTTCCAAAACTGATCTTCCCATTAATACTTAGCCTGCCTTACTACTGTAAATATGGTAGCATCAGCACCACCTGGGAGTTTATTAGAAATGCACAATTAATTAGAGGACTGACCACCTAGCTCAGTTGGTTATAGCTCAGCCTTGTAATACCAAGATCAAGGGTTTGGTTCCCCTTACTGGCCAGCTGCTCCCCCAAAACCAGAAATACAAAACTACTACATCAGAATTTGCACTTTATAAGATCCATAGGCGATTCTTGTGCAAATGAAAAATTGAGAAGTACTGATTAGATCTATTCACCATCCTGAAAAATAAAGCAATGCCGTCCTCAACCTTTACTTCTTGTTTGAGTGCTTGTACAGGTTTGTCTGAATGCCCTCTTTCACATCTCTGTTCTTTTCCCCTGTTCAAACCTGCCCACCCCCCATCCCTTATCTAAGCAGACCGGAGGCCCATTTCCTCCATACCATGTAGAGACACTTGCTTTGGTTCCGTGTGCCTACTGTAAGAGTTCCACACACAAGACTAAAGCTTTTTAAGAATTACTTTAAGGATCTAAAAAGAAAACTAGATTTTTCTCTTCCTAGTTTGACTCTCATTATTTTGCACGTGACTAAAATAGCTAAAATTCATTATTAAACATTTTAAAATGTAAATGTTTTTGGAAATATTACAACATTTTAACCACTGTCTTTGTGTCATTCTTGTGAGAGCGATCATTAGCTTTATCCTGATTTACAGATTGGGAGTAGACTATCAATGGATCTTGAAGGTATTGTAAATTAGCTTTTCCACACTGGAATTATTGTCCTGTCCTAAAGTCTTCAGGAATTATAAGGCTTGAGGAAAAGAATCATTGGTAAAGTGGGAAGATCTGACAAATGAGTAAGGAAAGAATGATTTAGTACAGAGCTCAGTTCCTGGGCAGACTCATTGCTGACTCTGGTTAAAAAAAAAAAAAAAAAAAAAAAATCTTGCCAAGACAAAAATGCTATTTCTACTCTATATAAATCTCTCTCATTCAAACTTAAACATAACAACCAGTAATATCCAGAACGATGACTTGAATTATATAATCAGCATTAAGTGGATTTTAAAATATGAAAAACTTCACTAACATTTTGGCTTTGACTAAAAATAATTTGAATGTGGTAAAGATTTTCATATATGTATGTTACTATGCAGTGTGGCTCTGACTCTGATTGCAATTCAATATTCCATCTCATTTCTTCTCTAATTGCATGCCCTTCTCGAAACCTTCCCTCAGTTCTCCTACCAGGAACCTTTAAAATGCTTTCAGTCTATCACAGAGATAAAGGCCCAGGGAAGTTAATTGCAACAAACCTTGAAATAACCTAAATGTCTCTCAGTAAATAAGTAATTAAATTAAAAAATTATACATCATATAATGGAATATTTTTCAACTGGAAAAAAAATAAGGCTTTGAAAAGACATCAGATAGGTTGTTAATTTTAAAAATAAAAAGGAAAATTTCAGAAATGAGTATGTAATAATTTTACTTGTGTTAAAACCCTGTAAACCCATAGACTGAGAGACATAAAAATAGATTGGTATCTATAACTGTAGATATATGAAAAGATAGATATGTGGGTGGACAAATGGATGGATGGGTAGACAGATAGTTATGGAAGTAGAGATGAGGTTCCCCTGGTAATTTTTGAAAAAAAAATCCATGTGGGATTCAAATAACATGTGGGAAATGAGGCTTTTTCTTCTAAATAGTTGTAGAGTGTTTGAATTTTTTCATGAATGTGTATTACAATTCATTTTCAAAATTATGTCTTGTACAGTGTACAGCATTTACTTTGCATCCCAAATATTCTACCTATTTCATTTCTTAGACATTTGTACGCAGTCATTTACTCTCCACTTGATATTTCACCATTATCTATTTGTGCCCTTCGTCTGAAATAGCCTCCTGCTTTGATTCTGCCTCTCTTCTCTTTTCCAAACTTTAAAGTTTACTTCTCCCAGAAAAGAAACTGGCTAAATAGATCTGGGCAATCATTCCCATCTCCTGAGCATAAGTTAAAGCACTTTCCCTCTACAGCTAGAGACCAATTAACTTTATTTTTAAACTAAATATTTAAAATAAATGCTTCCAACATGAGATACCTAACCTTAAATAAAGAGGTTTTCTCTAATAACCTTGAATACATGCTAAAGATTCAACAATTAGAATTGACCTGGAAGAATCCTGCTATAGAAAAGAATAGAAGTAATTAGGAATGTAAATATAATTTAGAATACATTATCTCAAGAGAATTGATTCTGCACTTACCCAATTATTAACATAGCATCCCGGTTGCTTCAAGACTATCATTCAACTTCTAAAATCTCACCTTTTCAATTATATTGGTCTTTACAATTTGCAGAGGACTGGCAGACTTCTTAAGACCTGCACACCCCCCGCCCCACTGGAAATCCCCTCTTTAGTAACCACTCCACTGCTGTCATGTCAAATCTACCCCCTCCCAGCCCCTGCTCCTCCATGTTTATTGTTTTAATAGAGCTGCCTGCTTCAGTGTTATCTGCCTCCTGCAGTGACTACCTCACTTCCACTCCATCTGCTTAGCATCTAGCAGTTTCACATGGAGGTGGGCACTTAATAAATGCTGCCAACCATGTAAAGGTAATGAGAGCCGTTAAATGAGCAGCTGAACACCATTTATTCAACAAGCACTTGCTGTATATTTACTGTGTACATCGTGTTTTACGTTAATGGGAGGCTGTAAAATGATTCCATTTACTCATCATTACAATGAAGTCACTGAACTGGATGATCTCGAAGATGAATTGCAGATCTAGTACTCTGTGATTCTAAATGTAAAATTTTAAACGTGAGAATAAAGCCTCTTTTCTTGATTCAAACTTATGTTTGGGAAACTGCAATAGTTGTACGTAAAAATATTTGAAAATATGAGCAAATATTTAAGAAGGATAGAAAAGTGCTAATGGAATCTAAAGCAATTTGAGGGAGACCAGTGCAGCATGCTTTTTGGACCAGGTAAATCTTCAGCTGTGTCTTTAAGGGTGGGATGAATGAAAATTAACAGAGTCAATTTAGTGAATTCCAAGTTGGAATTGGAGGAGTACTCCAATGCTCGTTCTTGTTCCTTCCTTCCTCCTCAGAAATAAAACCACCTCCCCTTTACTTGGAGATAGGGTGAGAAGGTAGAATGATTTGCATTTACAATTAGTGATAGAAGATGAAACAATTTACAAAATATAAAGGTAGAGGTATGATTTCATGAACACCGATCAATGCGGTAACGCATCTAGCACATGGGGAAAGGTTGAGTTTTCAGAAGAGAAAGAACTGTTGAGAATAAGGTTGTGGTGTGAAAGAGGAAAGAAAGGAGGTCCGTACGAAGGCTAGAGAATGCCCAGAGTCACATCTAAGCACCTAAACTTTAAAGCTCTATGCTTTTGCATGATGCTGGTAGATGAGAGATCTCAAAAAAGGAACATTCATTTTTCCACCCTTCAACTCAACTCTGTACAATTGCAATTTGTAAAAGATAACTTGAGTAACAAGTTACTTGAAATTCTTGGTCCTTTCTGTATATGTTTAGTAAGAACCTAAACATAGCTGCAGAAAATGACAGCCTGGGAAATAACTGGTTCCGGATGGCTAATAAAGATTCCATCCTAGTCAAAAAGAAAAGGGCGAGGAAAGCACTCAATCTGACTCTCCCTCCAAAAGCATCCTACAGCCCTACATGATGCTAACTCCAGGAGCAGAAACAAATCCAGTGAAACAGTAGAACTCATGTTTTAAAAATCTGTCACATCCTCTAAAAACACCTCAATTTGTTGACCCATTTTTAACACTTTTTCTCCAATGATTGTTCATAAAGCTTTAGAAGCTGACACGAACTAATTAAACTATGCTCAACTCAACATAATCCTATTTTTTATTACCTCTAACTAAAAACTTGAGTGCACTAGACTCTCTTCCTTACATTGCATTAAATAGACACTGTTATTTTCTTTGCCTACCCAGAGGCAACTCAGAACTGAATGTGAGCTGCAAAAACAAGTTTTTAACAGAATGCAGTTTTCTTTTGTGTTAATCCTGCTATAGAGATTTATCCTACAGGTTTATTTGTTCACATGCTTGCCTGGAAAATGATTTATAAGGAGTCTCTCTGAGCCAGGTTACCCAATGTAATAAGTCAACTAGGAATGTGATATGGCTGATACTATCTGTTTGCTTACTAACGTTCCAAAGATCACGTTATAGAATGACTAAAGTTCATGGGAAATTATGAACGGGGCTATAATGTGACTAGAGTTACAGGACATGGTTTGGACCTCAAAAAAACCTATGATATTAGACAAGTTATAAGTTCTGTGATTTTTTTTTTAGCATCATTCCATAGCAAAATTGGAAAGAACCATACAGATTGTCTAGCTGAAACCCTGATATTAATATTACAGATGTAGACACAGTTAGATTGTTCTGTGAGTAAAAATGTCTTCCTTTAATGTTGATCTTAAAATTACACTTGATGTATTTGTCCTGCCAAATAAGTAAGAGTTATTATGGCAAAAATATATAACAGAAAACCAGAATATTTCTTTTAAATAGCCACAATGGGTATAATATTTCCATGTCTACTAACCTAGCAGACATGTGATATCGTTCTGGGCCAAGTTAGGACTTTGGTTATTTATTTTTTGTCTCTGCATTTTTCATGGAAACTCATATAGCCATCATGATTTGAAAATGTTACTTTCAGCCGTGTAATTTAATCAACCTGAATTCATAAGCCTCTCAAGACCTTAAGAACAGGTTAATGTAATTCCCTCCTAGTCAAGCTTTAAGTTGAAGAACTGCTTGATACAGTTCATTTGTAGCTTTTCTTTGTCCCTTAATCGTATGAGACTTATATGAAGTTGCTTTGGCAGATTATAAAACTATTCCAAGGACAGAATATTGTGGTGCTTTCTGTTGAATAAAACCCGAGAATATACTTCCTAAGATTCTTAAATACAGCTGTATATCGGTGTATATGTGCATATGCACATATGTGTGTGTAAAGTGTATATTTGTGTATATATATATATATATATATATATATATATGGGGGTACTTCAAAAAGTTTGTGGAAAAATAGAATTAAAAGACAAAATGAATCTTTCTGAGGACTTTTTTGAAGTACCCTAGCATATGCAAACCATTTGTATGCATATATATACAGACACATTCGCCTTTATTCTGTCTTACTACATGACAGAAACATCTTTAAATCCTTCTCACAATTAAATAACAATTTTGAATTGTCAAAGTAAAATACTATTGTATCTTATAAGTTTATTCTGCTCCCTATTTTAAATATTAGGTCTAAATGTCTGATCTTCAAACTGTCTGGTTACACAAATGCTTTTAAACATGTTCACTTTCCTACACACATACATCATAATTTTATAGCATATTTTTATTGAAATTACCATTCATTCCTTCAACCATTTGTCCAACAAAATGTAGGGTATTACTCTGAGCTGAGCACTGGTCTGGGCTCTGAAGATTCAGCAGTGAGCAAAGCAGACGTTGCACTCAGGCAATAAACATCATAACACAATATAAATGAATAATATATATATATTATTAAAAGGTGGTAAATATTATGCAGAAAAGTATAGGAAATGGGAACGGTGATAGAAAATTCTAGGTGGTTATAATGTTAAATAGGATAGTCAACCAAAGATCTCCATGAAAGAGTAACCTTAGGACCTCCCCCAAAAATGTAAAGAGGGAGTAAATATTTGGGAAAAGTGAATTCCAAGTGAGGACCAGCAAATTCAGAAATCCTGAGGCAGGAGCTTGTGAGACTGGAAGGTGCTAGAAGGTCTAAGCAGTGATGTGGTATGGTTTGACTTAAACTAGTAGAATTATTCTGACTACTGTGTTGTGAATAGACTGGGAACAAAGGTGGAAATAGGTGAGACTAGACAAGATACTACCGAACATCACAATGTGTATTATTTTAATAAAGATAGGAAGGAAGGGAGGAAAAATAGAGATTAAAGAACCCTCAGACCCTTACAAGATAAATATAATGTGAAAATACTCAGTCATAAAAAATGTAAATGTGTTTTGATAATTAAATTTAGAATTAGTACTGACACTGGAAAGAGAAGTTAAAGATTAATATCTTCAGGAAAAGAGTGATAACAAAAGCAATCAAGGCTGAGAAACCAAAATCCATCAAATGGATCAAAAACATGTAGGTTTTTTTTTTTTTTAAAGGAATAAACAATGGCACAATAGTAACAAATAGCCTAATGATTAAAAGCTAAGACTTTAGGGCCAGAGGGATCTGAACTTTAACTCACAGAACTTGCCCATTACCTGTGAAACCCTTGATAAGTTACTTTACACTTTTGAGCCTCCGTTTCCTCATCTGCTAATGCTGATAATAACAGTACCAAATTCATTGCGTCGTTAAAAGGATTAAATAAATAATTTATTAAAAACACTCGGTACTTGTTATGAGCATTCAAAAACAAAAATAATTATTAGTTCTCAGCTACAATTTCATTTGCTATAAAATGTACCAATTATGTAAAGGCAAAATAAACTTTATCTTTGGGAATTGCACAGGATCAAGATACCTTGTATATATTATATGTGCTTGAAATAAGTGACTGTCTTAGAGATTTGCTAAGAACACAACTGCTGACAAAGTTGGAAAGGAATAAGTTTATTTAATCAACCTCTAGTTAATTAACTCAGCAATTAGTGGACGGTCTCCTTTTGCTCTGTTAAACACTGTTGCCACAGCACAGCCATGTTCCAGTACCTCCAGGAGATTCTGCTTTCATTAGTTGAGCCCTATCCTTATCAAGGGCTACTTGTATTTTTCCCCAAGCCTGTTTATTCCAGTTTTACTTATTATTACAAGTATATGTTTTAATTAGCTGCTTAGTAAAGTGATGAAATATGCATATAAAAGGAAGAGTTGTTGTGTTCATAAAAACCAGTAAAAATTCTTTTAAAGGCTTATCAATATAAAATGTTAAAATATGCTATTGATTATATACGGCCAAGACAAGAAGAACAGACTGGTGTGGGAGAAAAAGTTCAGTGGGATTCTGCATCTATATTGCTGTGTGAGTGTTAAGTTATAATTCATTCTAATGATACCATAATCCTAAAATTGTAAAGATGCATTGTGAATGTGATTTATTTTAAAAAGTGGATCCCCAATTTGTGAGGCCATATTCAAAAAGGGATCTTGCCTCCTATCAGAAATGAACAATTAAATAGATAGATGGGTAATAAAACATTAAGGCATATAAGATATAAGTATCATTTTTATGACTTTCCAATGTACTAACTTTTCCAAATAACCAGTCAGCAAGAAGATGTAATTGACACAAGTAAGAGGAGACGACGTTCTTCCACTTTTACTGGGGGTCCTTCCAGGTCTCTCTCTATGTGAGTGTCAATGGCCACAGAGAAGCTAAATTGGCAAGCTGTTTGACAGCAGAAGCACCTATTCCTAGACCATCACTATAGAAGACATTCCATAGTAACCACTTACATAATCTTCCCTTTCTTTTACTCAGGGCTGTGCCTCAAGATAAAAGGGCAAGTAAAATTGAAATAGGTGAAGCATTTCTCTAAGAGAGGCTGTCTCTTCAGTTCTAAGGGACGTGCTGGAACACATATCTCCCCCTCTTTTCAAGAAAGTCAGTCATATGACAAATGATATGAAAACACTAAGATGCCTAAGCAGAAAAAAATATGCAACAGCAATCAATTGCATAACAGCTGATAATTTTGTAAGTCTGAGTATAAAGCTTGAAAATTATCATTTGCCAAGATGCCAAGGATAAATGGAAAAAATATGTTTTACTCATGTTAATAATATCAGAAATACTGCTTCAGGAGAGAGAACTTGTTAAATATAGTCTTTATATTTTTAAGGCTTCTTTACAGCCATCAATGAAGACTTGCATTAACTACTGCTTAAATGATTCACTTCATCAAATTTGATTTACTGCAGAACCTCCACACACATCGCCCAACACTGAATTGAAACAGAAGCAAAATTTTATAAAAATATTCACCAATTGATTTTACAACAGATTGTGGAGGAAATTCTTTCTTTGAAATATATTGTGTAAATTTTTCAAGGCTGTGTAATTATAGCATTGTTTGACCAGACTGTCACATTTCATAGCAGAAGCTTGGATGTAAAATATATCAGAGTTTTGATTGCATATATGGAAATCAAGTGAAAAAAAATATTAAATATTCTGCAAATAACATGAACATTTTAATGTATTTGACTGTATTTTTTGGTTGTGTGAACAAAAACATTCCTGTTCCTTAATCTGTTTTTCTGTAATGCTGTTATATTTTTGTCAGGATTACTCTAATCCTTGTCAACTCAAGTATTTTGGATTTTATATGGGTCAGCAGAGCATTTTTCATTTTTTTCTAAACTTAAATCATTATTTATTTATTCAATAAGCACATTAATGAATGGACAAAGGGCTGAACCAGGTCTGCTAAACAAAGACACAGATTTATCCCTTCAATGGTCTTAGACAGGAACTATGGCAATTCATTATTGGCTTGACTTTCCTTTTTCTTTTTCCCTGCTAAACTATCTACTGTCAGATTCTTCTTGCAAAAATATAGTTCTGGTTTGGTCATCCTCTGTTTAAAACTATCAATGGCTACCTACTGCTCCAGGCTACTGAAGAGTACTTAGCCTGGTCTTACAGCCCCCATTGAGAAATTGTACCACATCTTCCACTTCTCCTCCCACATCCCCTAAACTTCAGCAAAACTGATTTGCTTTGCTTAATTATTTCATACCACCCAAACTTGATCAAAATAACTCTCTTCTCTATTTCTGCACAAACTCTAGACTCTATTCAAATCCTGCATCTTCCAAGGTCTTTCCTAAGTTCCTACCCAGAGGTAATGTTTGCATTTCAGCACCATTTTACTTCTATCTTCCAAAAATAATTGCTTTCTACCTCGAACTGGAAGTTTTGTGTGCATGCTTTGCTCTTCCTACTGGAATATGACATTCTTGAGAGCAGGATTAATACTGATTTATCTCTTTAACTCTTTTCATACTTGTCATAGTTTACATGCTTCGTAAGAACCCAATAAATATTTATTCATGCATAGGTAGCAAGGATTCATTTAAAATGTGAAAAAGAGGAGTTTAGATCAGGACAAAAGCTAATGCTAACTGTATATAACCGACTCAAAGATTTAAATATGAAATAGGCTAAAAGATGATTCGGTCTGTTCTTTTTATTTCACACATTAGAAAATTAAGAAGCAGAATATTGAGACTTGTTTTCAAACCTGAATCACATACCCCCAGGTAGGACGATATGCTGAATAGCTTCTAAAATGTGATCACTTTTATTTCACTTTCTTAACTCATTTTTATAGTCATATCCTAAATCAAATCATCAGCTCTAATGACCTGACTACTAAATCTTAAATTCACCATTCTACCATAGCTAGCCCTCCTTTCCCTGCTCTCACTTACCTAGCCAAGACAATAATCTCTCTCTCTTTTTTTTCTCTCTCTCTTATTTACCTGTACACAGGGCTATAATATGGTGAATGGGAAAGAATATGTGCTTTGTAAGCAGGTAGATCTGAATTTTATTCCCTGCCTTGTCACTTTCCAGCAGTATAATTTGCAGTACTTACATAGGCTCTCTGAGCTTTGATTTGCTTATTTGTAAATTTAGGATATCGAAAAGGTGATGATAGCTAATATTATTGAGAATTTGCTAAGTATATACTGTTTTCAATGCCTTACACTTATTGTCCTAAATCTCAAAACAACCCTGTGAGGTAGGTACCATTGTTATCCACACACTTAGAGATGAGGTAGATACTCTATTCATTTCCACATTATAGATGAAGAAATGAAAGCACAAAGAAGTTAATTAGTGTCTAGATTCACACAATTACTGAAGAGCAGAGACAGAACTGAAACTCGGTTCTTGAGACTTCAGAGCTCATGCACAAAATGATTATTTGCAAAGGTCAGTACTGTATTTGTTATGAGAAGCATTTCCATGAGTTAATTTTACCACATTTACAAAATCTCTTAGTTGTAGGGTTTGAGGAAAAAAACGCCACAGTCTGAACCATGACCACTCTCCATCTGTTGATAATAAGATCTCTTAGCTAATTTTTCTTTCAATGTTGCAATTTCTTAAATTTTGGCAACTGTCTTGAACTCCATAAGAATTGGTAGTGCCTGTTCATTTTGCCAACTGACATCTCTCACTAATAACAGAATAGCCTTGGCACTATCCTCAAGTTTTCAGCACGGTTCTTCTCCCATACTCTTCTTTAACTACTCTCAAGCAGAGGGAGAAATTTTCTCCCAGAAACTACCACCAGATAGTTCAATAGATTTTGCAAAATGCATTTTTCTGGACTGTTTAGTATGTTTCTAAACATGCCGTTGTGATATTTCGTCTTCTCTAAAAAATTTTCTTATTTAAGATTTTATGATAAGTGATATAGTTTAAATAAATTACATTCCTTAACATTATTTTTTAAAAGACAAACAAGGCTTTGATGGATCAATAAGTCACTTGTAAAGGTCCAAGTCATCTTTAGAAATTAATAAGGAGAGAACAGAATTACCAAATGCACTCATTCATTGACATTTTATTTCTACAACATTGGCTCAGTCTCTTCTAAAACAAAAGCTAATGAGGACAATGACATGTCCAAACACTTTTATTGGATTAAATATGCCACAGTTTTACTACATGAGCCCTGTAGCAAATTGGATGTAATATTTTGATTCTGTATTGTTGATACATTGTGAATGGTTTTTATAGATTTGAATTTCCAGAAAGATTCTTAGGGCTATATGATGACATATCCAGCCATACTATTTGTCCTTTTGTCTATAAATTTTTTCTTTCTTCAATAAAAGAGGTGATGGCTTGTGTTAGGAGTTCAGCAGATCTTACAATCATAAAACATCGTGAATCTATGATCCAGAGAGATCGTCGATGGATGGGACAGACCAATGAATCACCTAAATAGCATCCAGCATCTCTGTATGCACTAACATGCATCATAAATGAAAGTGATCATCTTCTTTTCTCTTTCCTCCATCTCTCTGCAAAGTAACCTGCTGAAAGCAGCGGCTTCAACTTATCAGCTGTGAATGCATTACAGTTATTAGCTGAGATTTCGCAGCCCCTGAAAATCTACAGAACATTAGCTAAATCCCCTATCCCAAAAACAAGAAACAAACGTTTTGTAAATTCAGGAATGAGAAAGAGAATTTGAGCAAGAAGACAAGGATTATATCTTCATGGTCACTTCTGTCTTGGGCTAGTGCTACATTTCCCAGACATGAAGTGCAGGTTCCTCCTTAAGATCCACAAGAACCTCACCAACTCGTGTTCCCAAGTGATGCCTAAGCTGAGACTAAGGAAGAAGTTAACCAGGTAAAGAGGTTGAGGTTTGGCACGTCGAGGCAGGGAAACTACATGTGGAAAAGACTTTAGGCAAAAGAGAGCATGATATATTTTTGGAACTGAGAGAAAATCCAACTGGACTTCATATTTTTCCTCATTTAAGGAATAGGATTTGGGCATTTCTTTACTCTGTATTTTCAAAACACCTCAACAAAATAGCTATGCATTTCTTTAGACAAGACCAAAATTGGAATATTTGTTTGTTGCTGTTCTTTTTGCTATTACCAAATCAAAACCATACCTTAGCTTTGCATAATGCTTTACAGTTTTCAAAGTAAGTTTCACTATTTCATTTCAAATTCTCAATGGCCCATCACCACCAAAGATATGAGTGAATCATCTCCGTCATAGAACCATTTGCGAGTTTCAACAGAAATTAGCTATAGAACTTATGGAAACGTCAAACATTTTTTCAAATAATTGAAAATATTACCAAATATTTTTTACTAGAAAACAAAAGAGTGGTTTTTCAAAGACACACCAGTTGCATATGGCATAGCAGCTCCTTTGGTGTGCTGGGGTGAGGTACATCAGTTTTTTCTTTTATAGCCAATAGCATGGGAAGCAGCACTTTAGAATAATTGTTTGCATATTTATTCCTAAACTTTAAAAAGAATAAACTTTATAATACTGAAAAAAATCATTGCTATATTTTTATAAAACAAAAACACTAATCTCTCACTTTTCACCATTATAACATTCACTTTGGTTTGAGGATAGGTATGGAAGGAGCAGACCCCCAGTGATCATTTGCACTTGACAAGAATTCAGGCTGTGGGTCTGGCCTTGCCCAAGCCTTACCAAGAAGCAGTTCCTGGCTTGGCAGTGCAGACCTGAAAAGATACAATTGAACACAAGTCTTCGTTGACTTGTCTGTGAAGTATCCAGTTAGAGTTGGTCTATTTAAAGCGACTATGAATGCATGGGTCAGCACCACTGGAAAAGAGGACCTTTGTACACTTTAAGAGGCCTCAGAAGCAATTTGTTTTCCCCGTCGGACCTCCCCTGATGATTCTAGGCCAAGTGTCTCTCTGGAAAGGCTGGTTTTTCTGAACGCCCCTTTTCTATCTGTGTTTCTTGGTTACCAGACTTGCTTACTTTGTAATATCCTCAGAGCCCATGGTTTCCTCCTCCTTTGCTTTCTCTCCACAAAACCTTTCTTTTCTCAAAAGTGCTTGCAAACTTCTCTATGTCTAGCTATCACAAGACTGAGCACATTTCCTGGTGGCTGAATAAGCTCTATTCAATACAAATAAATTAAAGAGGAATAAGCAAATTGTTTTAACATTGTGAATGCTCATTAAAACTCTGAAAAGCACTCAGGAGCATAGACTTGTTCCCTTAGTAATACAATTTCATCAACAGGTTATTAAAATCTTTGAACACTGAGTGTCTGCTATGTGCAGAAGTGTTATATTAACATTGTTACCATGGATTTCATTTTCTCACAGTTTTGATAATTTTATTTCTCACTCCATTAACATTATTATATAAAAAAATTAACACGGAACCTCTCCCTCTTTCTCTGATGGGCAACAGACCAAAACTGATGTGCGATAGAAAGGAAATATTAATCAGGGTGCAAAGCTCTGGAAAGATCCCCACTACTTTGCAGGTTAGAAATGGAAGGTAAGGAAGCTCCTGCAGGAGGCCATGTTATTTCTTTACACTGTATAAAGAGAGAAATTTATGAAAAATATTGAGTTTCTCCATAGGAAGATTGGCGTGGCACTGAAGTCAATGGCCTGGCCTTGAAGAAGACCAGGCTCTTGAACACTATAGAGAAGACCTGATGGTAAAAACCACAAATTGTGAGATCTGAGAGCTGGCTCAGCAACACCCATCACCAGTTATGGGAACTTGGTGAAATTACCAACCCCTCTGAGCCCGGTTTCCACATCTATAAAATGGTTTTCATAAAAATAACTCCCTCATATATTGTTGTAAGGGATAAAAGCATGTATGTATGTATATATATGTAATTTATAGAATTCCCTGTTAAATAGATCACATGAAAAGCACTCAATAAATAAAACATATTATTTTTTGTTAGTTCTTGGTTTGAGGCCCATTTGAGTCTCTTCTACATCCTCATAGATACCTTGGTCCATTTTCTGGAGCAGAGCTGAATTGATAGTTCTGGTGGTGATGAACTGTTAATTAACAGAGTGTTCGATGAACTAATATCCCCCAATTCCATCAGTCAACTTATCCATTACTGTGGTTATTGAGGACAGGACCTGGGTTGTCTCCACTGTAATAAAGGTAGCACCTAATATAATGCTAGAAACAATATAGGGCCTGATGGATATTTACGAACTTAAAATGATCTGACATACTTGATAATAAAGTTTTTACATTAATAGAAAAATCTAAGCTTCCACTGTTACACATAAACATTATTAGTTTTTATCATGTAGGAATAAAATTAATTCTGAATGGAAACTGAAAGTAATTAACCAGGAGTGACAGATCATCTATATTCTTGTTCAGACATATTCAGTTGTTTGCCAAGAAGCTGTAAGTTACCTTGATGAATCAGAACATGTCTTTGTTCTGTTTATTATTAATGAAAAATAAATTCCTTGTGGTTTCCCCACTGCCATTCATGGTACTCTATGCATCTGGCATGAACATTTGGAATATTAAAATTACATTTAGAAATGATACAAATGGAACAGAATTTGGAAAGAGCTCATAGGAATTAGAGGTTAGAACAATGATCCTTGTTTTTCTTGATTTCCCCTGTGGTATTTTTCACAAATGACTGAAATTTCTTTCTATTTCACCTGCATTGTGTAGGTTTCACTAGGTAAACTTTAGATTTATCAAAAAGAAATTGTGACTAATTTTTAACAATTTTATAAATTTAATTTGGAAGCCTTATTAAGTTAATAAAGGTAAATTACAATGTGCATTTTTTTGTTCAAAAATGCTTATTTACATTTATGTTTGTCTTTAATAATTGTGGGTTGATTAGCATTTTAGTCAGGTAAATATGACCTTCAACTTGCTGATCTAGCTTTTGCTTTTCCTGTGTTAATTTATGAATAATTTACATTTGGCCCATGGGCATTTTACAATACACAATGACATGGATATCTTGATAAGCTGCTAATTAACAATGTTATCAGCAACCTCTTCCCAATACAGAGCAGATACAATGCCTTAGGAACTTTGTGCTTTTAAACTATATCTAATACAGTGCTTTACAAGGATAAAAAAATTAAGGAATTTTTAATTTCCATAAACTACTTGATGAATGTTTTGAAGGTCGTCTCAAGTACTTTTCATAGAACAAACATCAGGTTCTCTTCTTCTTAAAGGGATCTATTCATTGTTTACTACCCCATGCAAGCTGCTGATAACTTCAAGTGTTCTGAAAATTTGTGAACTAAAGGCAATTTTCTTGCAATAGAGAAATGAATAAAAAAATGTACACACAACAAGAAACACAACTCACTTATAAACCTTTATAGAAAATACTTGTAATAATATAAGAAGAATTTCTTTAAATTAAAACATAATTTCTATTACCCACTTAAAAAACATTTTAAAAATTAAAAAAATTCAATCTTAGGAAGAACTCAAAGGAATGGGCACTATCATACTCTTCAAGTGAAACAGACAGTAACATCATCCTGTAAATGGTAATTTGGCATTATATAGTAATTACTCCAAAATTGTGCATATTTTTGACCTAATAATTACATAATTGCAAAACATGGTCTAACGAAATAATCTTGAATTCAGAAAATGATGCTTTATGGAATAAAGTGTTCATCTTAACATTATTTATATGGGAAAGAATCAAAACCTAGCTTTTTACCAGAAAGAGAATATTACTTACATATTAACATGATAGAATATTATGGTTATAATAATTTGTAAAAATAATTAAAATTACATTATATAAAAAAATAATAAAACTCTACTCAACAAATGTCAATAATACTTTTTTTGAAGATTAGATTATGGATTTTTTTTCTCTTTTCTACGTTTATGTATTTGTTGAATATCTTTTAATCACTATATATTAGTTTTATAATTCAAGAAAAATAAATTACAGAGTTTACTGCAGTAATAATTTTGGAGATTTTGCTCTGGACTAGCTCATATTCCAGGAAATTATATCATGTTAAATTAAGATAGCAAAGTTAAAATTAAGAAATCAAGAAATCTCAGAAGTAAGGGGCTCTACCCAAGATTCTTTGTCTAACCCAGTCAAAGGCACCTGGGAGAGCATTTGTAAAACTTCTGATCCTGGTTAGAGGTGTGTATGTCTGAAGAAACCACTATGCCGCAGCTTAAAGAGGAAAGTACAGGTACAGTGTCCGCACATGAGTTGAATATGAAGGTCCTTCAAGACGTTCATGGAAATATTTGTATTATCTTTTAATTCTGTATTTCCATGAACGTTTTGAAGTACCCTTGTACATAGACAAGAAGTAGATCACACTTGCCCTTGTTCGCCCTCAGGGAAATGGAAAGATTTTGAAAGATTTTTGAAAAGAAAAATGACAAGACTCAATTTACATTCTAAGGAGATTATTGGGATTGTTAAAACTAGCATGAATTGAATCTAGAAGACTGGTTCAGAGGCTACGGCTTTTTTAGAGGAAAGTCTATTCAAAGTTCTTCACTCATTTCTAATTGGGTTATTTGTCTTTTTATTATAGAATTGTAATGGTTCTTTATATTTTGTGGATAGAAACAAGTCAATTTCAAATACGTGAGTTTTTAAATATTTGCTCCCATTCTCCTGGTTGTCATTTCACTTACTTGAATGATACCATTTGCAGCACAAATTTTCAATTTTAACATAGTTCAATTTATCGTTTTTCTTGTTGTTGGTGCTTGCACTTTTGGTGTGCTCTTACATTTAGGTTTATGATCCATTTCAAGTTATTTTTTATAAGTGGTATGAGGAAGGAGGGTCCAAATTCATTCTTTGACATCTGTATAATCAATTGTCCCAGAGCCATTTGCTATGTGGGAAGGAATGGGCAAGGCAGGGTGGGCAAGCTGAGCAGCCATGGGAATGGATAGTCTGAATAACTCTGGCAGGCTTTGGGATATAAAGTTGGTCCCTAGCTGTTTGGTACCTGGCTCTGGGGTGATTTAAGGTAGGGGGATAGTGTCTTATACTGCCAGAGCCTGAAAGGAGGCAGATATGGGTGTGTGCTGGGGACTGGCTATCTTGCATATGAAAGGCTTACTCACAAGGCAAGTTAGCTATCTCTAGAAATTAGCTAACCTTGGGAGAGGCAGTCCCTCCCAGGTCCACAAGGCCCCAAGAATGTCAAAGCATGGTAAAATACAGAAAAATGTGTTTATTAACACCTCTGTTCTCTTTACAAATATTCATCAGAGCCATGCCAAGATATGAAAAGGCAGACATAAAGCATTTTGCCTGCAAACAAAGCTGGCAGAAATCAGCGTATATTGAGGTCTGCTGGTTTGTATTCATCTGCAGCTTGCCTATAGCTTCTTTAAGGATACCAACTCCTCCCAGGAGCTGTTTTCTTTTTACAAGTGCATTTGTTAACTTATGGCAAAGCCCAGCAATAGTATTTGTTGCATATTGAATATGCCCTTTATTACAAGTACTGATGAAAAGCTAAACCTGTGAGAGTAAGGTTTTGAAGTCAGGAACACTCGGCAGAAAAAACTTCACAAACAAAACATCAAGGACCCCCAAGAAATATTCTTGTACATGCAGAGACCCAAGCACATTGTCCAGACGGTATAAGTTCTTTACAAGGAGTTCTCAACTCTTCTTAATCAATTCACGAAGCTGAGTCATTTGCCCTTAAGTTGAGAGCTGTCTTACACTGTCCATAAATTGTTTCAGAGCCCACATCATGTTTTCCCTGGACTGCCCAATTGGCAAAGGCAACTTAGGTGTTACTAGATCTACTAAAGGGCCCCAAGAATTTTTTGCAGAAATGGACAAGCTAATTCTAAAATTTATATGAAAATGCAAGCGACCTAGGATTGCAATCTTCAAAAGGAACAAAGAAGAAGGACTTATAAATCCCAAATTCAAATCTTACTGCAAAGCTACAGTAATCCAGACTGTGTGGTATTGGAATAAAAATAAGTCTGTAGATCAATTGAATAGAATTGTGAGTTCAGAAATAGACTTACACATTTACAGTCAATTAATTTCTACAAGAATGCCCAAGAGCAATCAATGGGGAAATAATAGAGTTCAGCAAAAGGCTCTGGGACAACTGAATATATGCATGTCAATGAATTTGAACCCCCTTCCTCAAACATCTTATAAAACTTAACTCAAAATGTATCATAAACCTAAATGTAAGAACACACCAAAAGCACAAGCAACAATAACAGAAAAAATAAATTAGACTAAGTTAAAATTAAAAATTTTGCATTGCAAATGATATCATCAAGAAAGTGAAAAGACAATCCAGAGAATGGGAGAAAATACTTAAAAATTCATATATCTGATAATGAACTTGTATCCATCCACAGTATATAAAGAACTTTTATAACTCAATAATAAAAAGACAGGTAACCCAATTAAAAATGAATGAAGAACTTGTGTAGATATACCCATAAAGAAGATATATGAATGGCCAATAAACACAAAAAGGTGCTCAACACGATTAGTCATTAGGGAAATGCAACTCAAAACTACATGAGATACCAATTTGTACCCACTAGAATAGCTATAATCAAAGAGTCAGATAGTAACAACTGTTGACAGGGGTGTGGAAAAATTGGAATCTTTACTTCGCTGAGAATATAAAATGGTGTACCACTTTGGAAATATTTTGGCAGTTTCTCAAAATGTTAAGCATAGAGATACCATATAAGCCAGCATTTCTATTTTAGGCATATACCCAAGAGAAATGAAAACATATGTTCCCACAAAAATTTGTACATGATGTACTTAGTAGCATCATCCAAAATAGCAAAAAGTGGAAACAGCACGATTGTTGTTCAACTGATGAATGAATAAGTAAAATGTGGTATGTCCATGTAATGGGATGTAATTTGACAATAAAAATAAATGAAGTACTGATACGTGAATGGAGCTTGAAAATGCTATGCTAAGTGAAGGAAGCCAGTCACAAAACACCACATATTGTATGGTTCCATTTATATAAAATGTCCATACTTTTGTTTTGGTTTTTTTGGCAGCTGGTTTTTACAAGGCTGCACTGTTGTCAATTGAGCTAACCGGCCAGCCCAAAATGTTCAGCACAGGAAAACTTATAAAGACAGAAAGTATATTAGCCCAGAGCCTAAAGCTGAGCACAATGGGGAGGAAGAATTATTGAATGAAGGCTAGTGGCTATGAGACTGACTTTTGAGTTAATAAAATTTTTCTAAACTTAGATTGTTATGATGTTTGCACATCTCCATGAATATACGAAAAACCATTGAATTGTAAACTTCAAATGGTTAATTTATGGCATATGAATTATATAACAATGAAGATGCTAAGCAAATTACACAAAAATGCAATAAAAATGATAGTTAAGTTTGAAGACATAATGGTATATTTAAATTACATCAGAATAACATACTTTAATTATATATAGTAATATTTATGTTTATTTTAAATTTATTATCATTTATTTAAATATACAATCACGAGCCTGGCAGTTGCTTACCAATTCAATTTCTGTGACTCTGCCAATATCATTTAATTTTTCAGGGAACATAATGTAAGATCATGGGGGCCTTCCACATTTTTCTGCTAGAAATTATGGCAAATCTAGTTAAAGGTGGTTTTTTTTTCACAATTGACAAGAAATCCTGATCTACTTAGAAAAATCTCTCACTGATACTACAAGGGCATATTCCCTCAAACCTAGTAATCTATTGCTGCAGAAGTGCTACCACTAATTCTCAAAGCACACTTTTCTTAGAAGTATGACTAATTTCTATTCGTGAGTCACAATTTTTCCTGAGAATTTCAAACTCTGTCACATCCAGTGTTAGCAGTATAATGATACAGAGTTCAATAGTAAAAAATGTACACGATATCTCTCCTCCTGTGGCTTTAGAAACAAAAATGAAGAATGGAAGGTTTAGATAATTAAGAATCTTCACAATGTGTGATGACATTTAAAGCCAAGGAATATAAAACTAGATAGAGATTAATTATATTAATAACTTCTAGTTTTAAATACCTATATGTGGCAGAAACTATACACAATTGTGTATAATCTTCAAAAAAACTGTGCAAAGGTGCAAATAAAGAAACATAAACTCAGGAAGGTTAAGCATGTTGCCTAAGGCTATACAATTAATAAGCAATATGTAGACCTTAAATAAGATAAAATAAAATACCCCTGGCTTATATTTCATACATATGTGTGCACATATAATGTACATAATAAGTGTACGTAAGTATATACTTGTGTATATTTATATACATATAGCATATATTTAACCTACGTAGTGGAGTTTCATAATAAGAGCAATAATTAATGTTTCATGTCAGTTTACAATTTATGAAGTATATTCATCATGGCTCAGAGATGATAAATGACTTCCTCCAAGTTAACTACCTAGTTAAATCGGAACTAAGGCTAGATTCAAATTTAAGGTTTCTGGTGAAAAAGTACTTAAAAGTATGTCAAGGGATTCCCTGTGGTATAATTCCTTACTTTTGATGAATACTGAGATTTCTGTTCTAGGTCAAGGAGGTGACATCACTTCTTCACTTCTTTCCCATATCTGTCCTGCTCCACTTTAGGAGTCTGAATTGTGAATTTCATTATAGACATCCACTTTGATTTTCTCTCTCTTAAAATTCGCCTTCCTTCTGTCCAAAAGCGGATCATTAAAAGCTAAGTTTGTATATTCCAGTGAACTGGGAAGTTGAATAATTACACAGGGGAATTAGAGCCTCAGTTCTTTTTGGAGGGCAGTGATAGCCTAACCTTACCAACAAATTTTTCTTTTTAAAATATCCACTGGGCAATGTTGTTCAACTCTCTGCTTCATTTAAGAGATATAGATTTGGAACAAGTCACAACTGCCTACTTTAAAAATATACTTCCTCTGAACTTGCTAACTCCATAATATAAAAAGAACCACCTTTCAGAATATATCTATAGTAATGAACTCTGCCAATTTAAAGATAAGAGAGTATAGCAGAGTACATGAATGAGAAAAGAAGAATAATAAAATAAATTCAAGAAATCCTCAGGATTTATGGATTTTTGATTCAGGATTTTAAACACTGTTGATATGTTGGCTCTCTTCTTTCTCTCTTTCCTGTCCCTAAATTCCCAAGCAATATAATGATGTATTGTTACCAATTTGCTGATATTTTTACATTTATTATAGTACTTCAGACTATATTATACTATTTTAAATCTTTCCTTGGAAAAATCCTCTTTGTGTGCCATTACTTTGACCTGCTTTAATTTTACTTTTTCCTTTCTTTTGAATGGCTTGAGTGTTTAACCTTTTCAAGAGAAATATAATGCTCAGGAATATTGTCAATTTCAGCAGCTTCCTGGACACAATCATAGGCCAGGGATAGATGCATGATCCAAGCTAGTCACGTGTAAAATTCTTTTTTGAGGCTTTTCTAAGTGGAGCTGGCAGAAAGGTTTATTGGCTCTATGGTTCTCTAGAATTTGGCTCTCTGTCCAGAGTTACGCTCCCTGAAGCTCTTCTGAGTGGAGGTAGGCACCCTCTTGTCCCTCTATTCCTGGATGATTCGTCCTTCTCTCCTCCATAAAGCCTCCTAGCTGGGAGTCTCATGCCAGCAGGTGACCTACCACCACTCCACATTGTAGGCATCTGCTGACCTTGCTCTCTCCCTTCGTTCCTAGAAGATTTTAGTTCCTGGCTTACTGGCCTTCATTCTAACACTACGCATTCGTTACTCTTAGCCATTCAATATTCACAGATATAATCTTCCTAAAATGGGCCACTTGATTCTTTGGCCTCCTCTCAAACACTCTCGCTCTGCTCCCTAATTTAGCACCTCCCTTCCGTTGTCCTATCCTAGACTTTGCCATTACTTGCCAGTACAAACCCTTCACTCTTAATTGTAAGCATCACATGCTCCTTTCACTACCTCTTCTTGTATCTGTGTGCTCCCACTAAAACACAATCCTTCCACCCCCTCAGAACCCCTGTTTCATTAAAGGACTAGCCTTTTCACTGTCTCTAACTCCCTTTTCTTCTAACTGCTCTCATTACTCAGCCGAAATCACATGGTCCATCTTTTATTATAACTCTCTTATCCACACTTTCAACTCTTTCCCACTTTGTTCATGCTTCCTCCCTAGAAAAACCAACACTGGTCATATCTACCTTTCTATTCATCATGCCCCAGCACGGGTGCAAATGGACAATCTGTACCTTACCTCCGCACTCCCCATCAAGGCCAAATAGAACCACACTGAACACACCTTCATGCTGACCAGAATCATTTAAAGTATATGACAATTAATCTCAGGTTGGCACTTAACACAGCCAGGCAATCATCTGAGTTCCTCCCTGTCCATTCATTCTTCTCCCCTCAAACTTGCAATACTTCCCCACTGTGCTCACAGTTATCTGATGGTTCTGCGTTCTATTTCTCAGAAAAAGAAATGAAAGCAATGTGGTATATTAATCTTCAGAGAATCAGAATCAATTGTGTGCATGCACATATATATGTGTGTGTGTGTGTGTGTGTATACACATACATACCTATATGTATGTATATATATATATATATATAGAGAGAGAGAGAGAGAGAGAGAGAGAGAGAGAGAGAGCAAGAGAATTTTTAAGGAATTATGGGGGCTGGAAGGTCCTAAATCTGCAGAGTAGGCTGGAAATTAAGGTAAGAGCTGTCATTGCAGTCTTGAGTTCAAAATCTGCAGGCTGGAAACTCAGGTGACATTGCAGTGTTGAGGCAGTATTGCTTCTCCTCTGGGAAACTGCAGTCTTTGCTCTCACAGCCTTCAACGATTGGATGATGTCCCCCCACGTTATGAAGAGGAGCCTGCTTTCTCAGTCTACTAATTTAAATATTAATCACATCTTAAAAATACCTTCACAGAGACATCTAGACTAGTGTTTGACCAAACAACTGAGCACCATAGTCTAGCCACATTGACACACAAAATTAACCATCACACAATGAAAAGAAGCACTTCGCAAGCTTCCACCACCCCATCTATTCTCCCATTGGCATGAGCGACATATACTTTCTCTTTCTTTGTGTCACTGTAGATCAGGGCTTCTCAATCTCAGCACTTGACCCATTGAGCTTGATAATTCTTGTGGGAAGCTGTACTCTGCATTATAGAATGTTTAGCAGCATCTCTGGCCTCTACCTACTAGATTTCAGTAGCAAAACCAGTTGTGACAATTAAAAAATGTCTCCAGACATTGCCAATGTTCCTTAAGGGACAAAATTCCCCCAGTTTGAGAACCACTGCTATAAATTAAGTCTCTGTGCTCCTACAGGCAAGCCCTCAAGTTAAACATCAGATTCCAGTTTTCCTCAGGTCATGGCTTCAGCAAGTCTCCCTTCACTTTGTGCTATCACCAATTTCATCAAATTTTCCATCTTTATTGGATCATTCCCACTATATACAAACGTGCTTTTATTCTTCCAAAAAAATATCTCTTAATCCACTTCACCGTTTATCTGCTCCTCAATTTTCTTGCTTCTCTTCATAATAAAATTCTTTGAAAACGTTTGTATTCACTAACAATTTTCTCTTTTCCTGTTCTTTCTTCAAATCAGTCCAATCAGGGACTTGCCTTGCTACTGCAATAAAGCTACTCTCACTAATGTCACCAATGACCCCCATATTGCTAAATCTTAGGTGTCTTATGTGTAATGTTTGACATAATCAATCACTTTTTTCCCTTTGATACGCTTTCCTCACTGGCCTTCAGAGCAACCCTCCTAGGTTTTCGTCTGACCTCTTTTGTAGCAACTTTTCACTTTCAGTTTTGAGATCTTCCTCATTGTATTGACCACATACATTTTGAGTTCCAAGAGAATCCGACCTTAACCCTCTCCTGTATAACACTCACTCACTTGATAATCTCATCCAGTCCCTTAGCATTAAATGTCACCACAATTTATATTTCCAGCCCAAACTATTCCCATGAACTCTAGACTCACACATCCTTGTGCTTGGTGGTGAGACTTTGCAGTTTCTTCATCTAGTGACAGCCCCTTGACTTTGGACTTGACCAAGTGACTTTCTTTGGCTAACGGAATGTGATGGGAAGTGGCAATGTGCCAGTTCTGAGCCTGGGTCTTCAGAAAAAGTGTTCCTGTCCCCCCAAACTCCCATTGTGTTTCTATAACACATGAAAACATTCCACGGCTATCCTGCTGGTCCAAAGATGATGAGAGACTTTGGAGCAGCTGGGACTTAACCTTCAGCCTGGAGCCATGCCCAGTTAGCTCAGCCCATCGGCTCACACCAGCCAGTTCAGTCAAGTGAGTGAGAATGTGGCTTTTCCTTACAGTTTCTCCATTTTGGAATGCACATTACATAGCATCGCTATGGCAATTGTGAAAAAACCCTACTCTTAAAGTTCCTCATATGCCATTTTTCCCTCAGTCAGTCTCAACTCTCTTGATAACAATTCCAGTCTCTTAATTGCTGAGGCCAAAAAATATTAGTTATTCTTGACTCCTGTGTTCCTCTCACACTCCACGTCCAAGCTATCAGTCAATCCTATTTGCTCTACCTTCAAAATATTTCTGTAATCCATCCATTTCTCAGAGTTGCTAGCCCAATGAAAGCTACTACCATCTGTTGCCTAGATTATTGCAATGTCTTGCTGAATGGTCCCCCTGATTTCATTTGCCCTAGTCCCCATAGAGTTGGTTCTCAAGACAGTAGCAAATTGATGATGCTAAGTAAAAACCATATTCCTCTCCTGCTCGAAACCCTTCAGTAGCTTTCTACCTGACTCAGAGTAAAGGCTGAAATTCTAACAGTGGTCTATAGGCCTTATAAGACCTGTGCCTCCCCCAATAGTCCTCATCTCTCCGACTTCTTCTACGACTACTCTTGCATTTGCTCACTCCTCACCAGCCTCCTTCCTGAACACACTAAGCACGTGTGTGGCCTGACTTCTTCACACTAGCAATGCTCTCTGCCTGGGGCTCTATTCCTTCAAATAGCTCCACAGCCAATGCTCTCCTATCCTTCAAGTCTTCACTCAAATGCTGCCTTTGTAGTGAAACTTTCAGTATGAGCTTGCTAGGACTGCCATAAAATCAGACTTTGTGGCTTGAACAACAAAAATGTATTGTCTCACAGTTCTGGAGGTTACAAGTCCAGAATCAACATGTTAGCAGGGTTTTTTTTTTTTTTTTTTTTTAGTGCTGTGAGGGAAAGGTTTGTTCAGGCCTCTCTCCTTGAGTGTAGGTGGCTACCTTCATGCTCACATGCTGTTCTCTCTGTATCTTCACATGGTCTTCCCTTTTGTGTCCAAATTTCCCTTTTTTATAAAGACACCAGTCATTTGGATTATGGCCCACATTGCTATCCTCATCTTAATTCGATTGCCTCTTTAAAGACTTTAGCTCCAAATAAGATCATATCTGAGATACTGGGGAGATTCAACATAAGAATTTTGAGGGGACACTATTCAATCCAAAACAAATACCTTCTCTGACCATCTATTCTAAATTACAATCCAATCCACTTTTAATGCTTCTTCTTATGGTACTTATTACTTATTGGCATGCTATAGAAATGTGTCTTTCCCCCAAAAAGCTAGGAACACTATATCCCAGAATATAGATCAGCTCGAGGCACATAGTAGGTGTTTAATAATCATTACTTAAATTCTTCTATTCAAATCCATCATGTCTTCTTCCTGCAGAATTGATTTCTTGCAGGACAGTAACTTAGGCTTTTGCTTACCAGACCCAAAGGCCAAAAATACCTGCCTTGACTACTAAGCTTTTTCCTGTGTCTCTACCTAGTCTGAAACCATCCAGGAAACATAGGATTGGATCTCATCCAGGAACATGCTAAACATAATACGGCTGTTACAACAGTTGCCAGGTACCTGATAAATCACTTTGAAAATGCATTGAAAATGTAAAAGTGATTTTGCATTAAAGTTACTTTTCTGTTAAGTTTGACACTTTTGGTTTATTTTGAGTATGCTTGCAAAATTACATCCTATTCTTTTCCTCTTTCTATACATAGTACAGTCACTACATACTGGTTTGTTTATTCATGAGGCAGTGTCTCTCAGGATCAAGAGCACCAGGCAGAGTCAGCTGTCTTGAAATCAGGTCCTAGCTCCGCTGCACAACCTTGAACAACTCTGATTAACTTTCCTGCATTCACTGGAATCATCTGTAAAATGAGTAGCACTCTAAAAGGTTATTTGTTCATTTACAATTCTTTGTTTTGGATGTGAATCATTAAGTCTCTTCCAGAATTATGTAGATATCCTTGGTTTTAATTTACTTACTCTACGGAGAAACTAGTGGTCCAGATAATCCAAAAGAATACCAAGAAAATGCTATATAATAGTCTTAAAAATGCCAAAGAGAGGCATTCATTGCTACAATACACTAAATCCCTTTGCAAATCCTAGCACCCTCAACTATGCCCTGTTCGTACACAATAGACAGAGAAGGGAGGCAGTTTATCAACTTAAAAGGAAGAAAAAACTCATAACATAACAAGTCATAAAGAATAATATAGTATTACTAGGCAGAATATAATATCAATAATCTTTAAATAATTGCTTTTGTGGCCAGCATTTGAATGATCTTTCTATTTAGATATGACAATTATTTTATTGTGCATGCTTACCTTTTATGCATGGAACCAACAATGTTTTGCAATATGAACATGGAACTATCATCTCTTGATTTGTGGCTGTAACATTCATTGATGTCAAATACAATGATTCATTGATGCAGTGGATTTAACACCTTTTTTCACTTTTGGCCTAAGATATTCTCACCTCATTTAAGAATTTTTATTTTTTTTTAAAAAGGCATGTAACTTATAGCTCACATTTTTCTAAACTTACAAGTAATTACTGAATAAACAGTTAAAGGCATAATGCATAAAGGTGTAGAACAACCTTTGTAGTATGCAACCTTTTCCTAAGAAAGTGAGGAAGTCCGGGCTCCTGAGCCAGGGTGGGGGTGGGGGGCTGAGGGCCTCAGCCATGCCCCCTGACCTTTGCATCCAGCCTGGTGACAAACCTCACCCCCCCAACCTCCACAACCAGGCCAGTGAAGGGGCTGGCAACCAAACCCCCCACCCCCATGCGCCTACCCCCTCCCTCTTCCCTGCCCCTCTCACTGCTTGGCAACAACTTAGAATATAAAATAATGACAATAATAATAAATACATAAATTTTTAAAAAAACTAAAAATTAAAAAGATAAGAAAGTGGGGAAGTAATATGCACTCATATTTGCATATATAAAGAAACACTAAATAATACAAAAGAAACTCACAAATGTGGTTATTTCCCATATATACCATTTATATGCCATTATGATTTTCAAAACATGTGAATACATTATCTATACAAAAAATAAATTAGATAACAACGTATTTTTACCTTATCAGAACAAAACAAAAAAGGACAGCTTTCTTTCACCTTACTTCTCCTGAGGCAGAGTAAGAGAAAGAGTGAGAATCAAAGCATGTTCCTATGCATTTTCCAGTTCCTATCTTCATGTTTATGAGAATGAGAATATAAAAAGAGTGATGCTATTTTAACCAGGTTACTGTGTATTGTAAAATGACTGTTTTTAGGAGAGCCCTTTTTGTATTCACTCAAAATTAGAACTTATTTCTGTCCACAGCTGCTTTTAGAAGCTGTGTGAGTATAATCAGAGAACTGCAGGTGCCCATGTCTGCCAGGATTCCCCGGAACAAAGCAGCAGAAGCTGGTGTCCTCTTCTTGTTTGTGTTCATGCTTTGTTCTGGCTGCTGTTGTTTTTGGAAGGGGTGATATTGATGCAGTGAAATAAATCCATCTTGCATGACACTAAATATTTTCATTTGTTCTATAATCATGTATATAGAATCTCCAATCCTGAGGAATCCTGAAATATGCTCACGAGGATGTCCATGTTTATTGCAGAGCAGGAAAACAAAACAATGTCAGTTCTATAAAAGGACAGTTGAAAGAATCAAGTTTATGTATAGTGATCTGTAACTTCCTTAGTTTACTTTTCATATACCTCACTTTCATCTTGATGACCAGTTTATCCATAACATACATGACAAATAAATATACCCCAAAATAAAATCGGTAGAATCCATAATACATACATCCAAAAATATAAAAGGTATTTCATATTTTGCTGTTTCAACTTGTTTCATGACTTGTTGATTCTAAATATTGCTACGAATATTAGCAAAGGGACTGTAGACTAAGAATTTCTATTTGAAATAAACTATTCCTTGTAATCTGCTTCAAAATTTTTAGGACAAAATTACGAGTCCCACGACATGATAAACTGTGAAAATGTGTTAAATGAAATCAGTAGACAGAAAACAATGTTAAGAAAAATGGTTAAAAATTAGGTCTGCTCCATATGTGAGTGATGTTTCAGTACGAAAGTGCTCTCACTGCTGATTCAGCAACGAGCAAAGACTGAGGTGCAATTCTCAGTGGAGATGTATTTCAGTTTCTCCACCACCTTAGTGCTTAATTTGAAATCTTTCAGTTTACCAATTCTGTGTCAACTCAATAAAAATTTTTAAAGAATCTGATTAAGATTGAACACAATAGTCATGTCTCTAATTTTGCAGAAATTCCTCATGTCCATGCATCTAATCCTATAAAGATGTAGTATTAAATTTGGAGACGAGAAAGGAGAATAAGAATAAATGTGTATTATGTTATTTATAACAGCGAAGGCCTTTTGAGTATCAATTGTGGAGTCCTACACACAGGTGGAAAATTCTAGATGTTTCAGTAAAGGTTGAAACAATAGGATGTTCCACTAACCATTTTCTTATGCACTAGGAGTTAATTTTACAGTGACCTGGAGTCACTGCAGCATTCCAGAGTGCCTCAGAATTATCAAAGATGCAGCATGGCCAATTTAATTTTACTGCTAAGAATATGTTATTAATTTGAATTATTTGAAATTATTACACAGGACTAATAATCTACATATAGTTTCTTATGTTAACCAGAGTATTAAGTTCATAGACATCTTCACAGACCATGTGTTTGAAATTTGCTATACTTAAAACTGGAAAATAAACAATAATGATAATGCTCCAGAGATGTTTCTTTTGAAGCATAAGTTTCAACTCCTTCAGAATGCTCTTTTTAAAACTTTTTTATATTGAAATAAATAATTCTCCCCTAGGCTCCTATAACATCCCCTTTCATTATATGTTATATTGCAATTGTCTGTTTAAATACTCACTTCTCGCCTGAGACATGCAGTGTCAGGAGGGCAGGAATTGCCTTGTTTGTGGATGGTACATGAACATACCTTGCATTTAATTGAATAATATGGCCATTTCCCATTTCAGGTGCCCAGGCCTTTATTCAACACACATTTATTGAACTCCTGCGATATGATTGTCAGTGTGTCAGAACAAGAACAAGAAAATTTAAAGAACAAAAATCCAGAGATGCCTGTGGTTGATCTCCATTCAGTGTCATCTGGTGGAAGACAAGAACAAGTCAGCAGTAATTACAATTCAGAGAGACTAGGGATCAATTGGAATATAGAGAAAGAGGAAAGCTAGCCTGAAGAAAAAGAATGAACACCTGAGTATAGTCCTAATATTTGAACTTCAGTTCTCATGCAGTGGAGGGAGCAGCCCATGCAAAGACATGGATTCAGGAGAGGTCCTCACTGGTGTGAAAAGTTCAGTGGGTCTGGATGGCAGAGCGTTTGTGGCACAGGAGGTGAGCTGAAGCCAGGAAAGGAGGACTGAAGGTAGACATGGAGGACTCCGTGCACCTTTATCCTGTAGACTGCAAGATGCAGGTGGGAAAACAGGAGAGTAAAATGAACAGTGTGGAGGCTTGACTGGAAGCAAAGCAGAAACAGAGAAAGAAAAAAACAGACTTTGAAGCTACTTATGAAAACATCTACTAGGCCATTTGTTAGGCCATCTATGCATACTATTTAATCCAATCTTTGCAACAGTCCTGTGGGGGCAGGTACCATTACCACCATTTTCCATGTGTGGTGAGAAGAAAGAGGCTTAGTGGTATTCGGTCATTTGCCCAACAATGAGGCAAGCAAATGGTGCAATCAGGTTTCAGATCTGGATGCATTTGATTCTAAAGCATATGCACGTAATCACTAATCTATATGTGTGTTACTGAGAATGTGATCAGAGGGAATTAAAAAGCAAAACCAAAACAAAACAGTATATGTGTCCTAATCACTCTCATTAGGCATCTTGCCATTTCTTTCAGTGGTTTACCCAAGAACCCCTGCCACCCAGTGGTGGTGACTCTGATCCACAGAGTCTGACAATGATTGCAATGAGTGCATGGTGTGCAGGTGATTAATTGTAACACTTATTGCGATGCTAATGCAATTTTTAAATGAAAGCAAATAGTAAGGGATTTCCATGAACTGCACAAGTTAGAATTTCAGTGGAACCCTAAAACCCCTGAAGAAAAGAAGAAAACACTACGACAGTACCAAGGTGGCGCATGCCAACAGACTTGAGGTCACTCAGAATATGTACTTTTTTTGGCAAATTGCCTGACATCCTTGCTATTTTATGTTAAATATTGTTTGAATATCCTTATTATTAGTTTGCTCTTCTTTGGCCTGTGAAATTGATGATATGAATTTTCTTTCTGATCCATTTCAGTAGTTGTTGTAATTTACATTTAAAATATATGGTCGGTGAAGTAACACTCCAAGAGACGGTCTGTTACATTGATATTGGTGAGTATGAGCATGTGCACATAGTGTTTACTAATCTTTCAGTGAAGGGTGAGAGAGTGGGCCCAGAATAAATGGAGGCCCCTCGACCATGACCTATTTGGTTATGTGTTCTGTCCTCTGACTTGCCATTTCAATCTTTAAACAGTAAGGCACCAAGTACATGTGAAGGGCAGGGATTTATTTGTTTATTTTAGCCCCTGAAAAATATAGATAGATTAAATGTCTTAGAGCTAGAAAGCTACTTATATCTATAGTCACATGGGTTTGATTTTGTGGATGGGTGTCTCAATCCACATTTAATTAAACTCCTTTACTTTTTCAAACAAAAGCTCAGAAACATGCAAAAAAGTGTGTGCATTCAGTGCAATGCTTCTGTAGCTGGCAGAATTGGGTTGATTTCATTGCATCTTTTTTTTTTTTTTTATCATTACACAATGTAAACTGTTTTTGTGGCCCTTTACCAATTTCTCCCTTACCCTCTTTCCCCTCTCCTTTTCTACCTCTGGTGGCCTGAGTTCCATTCTCTCCTTTTGAAAGTTCAAGGAATTATTGCAATGATTGTATCTTTCTTTCCTCCTTTTTTTTGTTTATTTTTTTTCAGCTCCCACTTATGAGTGAGGACATGCAATATTTCTCTTTCTGTGCCTGGCTTGTTTCACTTAACATAATTTTCTCTAAGCTCATCTATGTTACTGCAAATGGCAGAATTTCACCCCTTTTTATGGCAGAGTATATTCCATTGTGTAAATATACTTCATTTCATCTTGACTGACCTACCTCAACTTGACTCCATTTTGCCTGTGCCCGCTTATGTTATTTCAGAAAAATCTGGAATTTGAGTTGTTTGAATACTTTTGAAGGTTTAGTGCCTTAATTTAGTGTGAATTTATATTATAAATTTGCAAAATTTGAGCAATAGTATACATATGAGTAAGTAAAATGTTGACCCAGAACATTTGATTGTATAAAGGATGTTTGCATAATATACAGAAATTAATGTCAACATTGACATCTGTCATGGAGCTCTGAAACTTCCAAATTAAAAGAGATGAAGAACATAGGAAATATTTCAATAACTGAATTATTTCCCCCATATCCTCCTATCCAATGTAAATACAAATATATTACAACCTGTATTAGATGATATTAGAGATGTGATTGTATATGAATAAGTAGAACATAAAATATTTTACAATACATTTTCTACCAGGATCCATTTATATACTCTGTTTTTCTTATGATCACAAGGAATTTTATTAGTTTATAAGCCAAATCAGCATATTAAAAGTAGAAATTACATTGTTGTTACAGTATGCCCTACCTTGAAACAAGCAAGTTTCATATATTAATTAACTTTAATACTAAAGAGTTACTGTAGGCTATGACTGTTATAAATTTTCTATAATACTTTATTAAAATTAATACTTTTTATAAATATGTGTAACTAATCTGTCTTCCATTGCTCCCTTTCATATTACTACTCTATTATAAAATAAAATAGTCAATTTTCTTATAATAAAAAAGAATTGTAATTATAAATGCATACATAGAAATAAAAAGTTGAAATAAAAAGTGGCATTCACCAAAAATTAGAAAACAAGAAAAATTAGTGTAATAATGTCTGAATTATAACCACATAACTGATATATGAAGAAATTAAGTTAACCAAATTTTATGATCCTCATGAGAAAGAATTATGCTGTAAGACAAATATTTCATGTCAGTCCACACAAGCTGTTTCGAATATTATTTTGCTGGTATTAATACATGGTTTGCAAGGTGAGAACTGATGTAGTCTTATAAATCATGCCTTTGATGTCAGCTCAGCTCAGAGTTCATTCTAGAACCACATCATAGATTTAATTACTCCAACCAGCCAGAGATTTTTTTTTTTTTAAATAACCAGTTTTTGTTCAAAATAGCCTAGAAGTTAAGGAAATATTGATTAGATGGCTGAATTATGAAATAAATAAATGTGACACCCAGATTTGTTACATATTTGCCATTTTTTCCCAGTGTATTTAATTATGCAAGTATTTTGCCTAGTCTTAAACATTAAAACTTTCTCACCATACATGAAACAAATGCCAGATTTGGACTGCAGCATGTCCTATGAGGACAAAGTGTCCCGGCAAAGTGTCAAGGGATCACGTGGAGGGATTGCTTTGGGATGGAGTCTAATCAAACTAAGCTCTTAATTGCAGAATGTAGAAGACACTGCATTAGTCATGGTTTGTATTTTGGCATTGTATAAAACTGGCTGGGTCCAAGGCTGTTGGGTCCCATCAGGGAATATTTGGCCTATTCAAACAGGATATTGGAGGAGAATTTAATAAAGAGTCTATTTGTAGAGGTGTGGGCAGGACCCTGGGAACCAGTGGGGAAATTTGAAGCAGCCTGGTAACAGCAGAAAGCCATCACCAGGCCCAGGCTCAAAGGAGCACAGTAAGGGATTGTAGCTGTACCAGAGGGATGCTGAAGAGGAGCTGTGGCTTTTGGTAAAGGAGCATAGTCATTTCTGTCCCATTACATCATAGGAAAAGAACCTGGGAATACATATTCCAATCTCATCATTCTTGTGTCCTCTGATAATTTACCTAAATTTTCCACTGGCTGAACCCAATTAAGAAGTGCAAGAGCAAGAAAGAGCCTGAAAGCAAGTTCCTAATGGTCAGCCTCCCAGAGCACATAAGAAGTTGGAAAAGGATGAAGACTGAATCTGGTTGGACGACTATGTATTAGCCAACACATCAGGCCTGCTGAGGGATAACTACCCGTGCTGTGCTAAGCCACGCTGAGCCTGAGACAAAAGGAAATATCTGTGCTGATGATGCTGTCTTTGTTTAAAATGTTGATGTTTCATCCATCATAGATATTTTGCATTAATTTTTTTTTAAATATGGCATTATATTAATATTTATCTTGATTAATGAGTTTTTTGGTGAACCCTTCAATATTTCATTTGAGCTGAATGCCTTACTCTCTAAACCCTGATCTCAGCCCAGGTAGTTATCATCAACATACTACATTCTGCTTTCTGGTGATTACCCAGATTTACTGTTTGCTTTGTTATGTTGGCTTCGTTATGTTTGCTTCTTTCACGAATCTGTTGCAAATGATTGTTTTAAAACTGAAGTTCTGGAAAAATGTGTGCAGAACTGGTATATTTTGTGTCTAGAATCTGAGGAGTTCCCTTGTTTTGAAACAAGCAAAGTTATATATATTAGTAAACTTTCTCTGACAGAAAATTACATCTTTTTGATCCCTTGTATGACTTCTAGAGGTAAGCTTATGCTTGAATGAAAGCTGCTATAATTAAATTACCAGTAGCAGTTTATTCTGTAGTTTCCCTAATAGATTAACTCATTTAATTTTGAGATCAATGTCTGCCCCTCCACCCCACTATATTATAAGATTTATGGGGGCAGGAATAGTATTCTGTGGTTGTTTTTCTCACCACTGCAGCCCCCAAAACTTGCATATAAGTCATCAATAGTTAATTTCATAGGAATCTTATTTAATTCAAATAAGTCTACTCTGTATATTACTGTCACTCCTACTCTGTGAGGTGTTCATCTGAATAAAATACAATCCCAGCTTTCAAATAATTAATGATTTTATAATTTTATAAAATTTTATAAAATTAGTTCCCAGATATCTACATTTACAAGAAAAATGTAAAAGGCCTGCAACAACTTACAAAAATGCTTGGGGGTGACATGACAGTCTTCAAACAATGTGTAGGTTTGTGACCGGTTGAAATGTGAAAGAGATAAGAGAAAAACAGTGTAAAATGAGCACCACAGAGCCTGACACATGGTACCTGAAAAACTTTTGGTTACATGCATGAACTCAGTCTTTTAAAAGTATAGCTAAGAGCAAAGTATTATTGTAATGTATGATACGTATAAGAAAATGGGAAAAATAAGACGGGAACCTGATTGAGGCCAGATGGTACTACTTTTTTCTTAATGCTTTGAACGATGTAATTTGCATTAACATGGTAGGTAACAAATTTGGTCATTTATAATTTTCTCCACAAATAATTATGAGCATCTACCTGTGTTGGACAGCACTCTAGGGCTGGGAGATAATGTAGAGCCATCAACAGCTTTTCACTGGGAAATGGTAAAGTCACGCAGAGCTTTAGAAAGTAAATGTTGGTAGCAAAATAGAATGAATAGGGGACTGAGTATTGATTGCTAGGGCTGCTATAACAAAGTACCATAGACTAATAAATGGTTTAAACAAGAAAAATTTATTGTCATAGTCTGGAGGCTAGAAGTCCAAGGTCAAGATTTTGGCAGAGCCATGTTCTGTCTCAAGGTGCTAGAGAAGGATCTGTTCCAGGCCTCTCTCCAGGCCCCTTACAGTTCCTTGGCTTGTGGCAGCATAAATCCAATCTTCACACAGTATTCTCTGAGTGTGTGTATCTAACTCTGTGTGCAAATTTTCTCTTTTTATAAGGACAGAGTCATACTGGATTAGAACCCACCCTAATGATCTCATCTGGATCATCTGCAAAGACCTTGTTATAATCTGAATGTTTGTGTTCCCCCAAAATTCATGTGTTAGAGCCTAACCTCAAGGTGAGGGTATTAAGAGGTGGGGCCTTTGGGAAGTGATTACGCCATGAAAGCTCCTTCCTCCTAAATGAGATTAGTGCCCTATGCCATATGAGGACACATAGAAAGTGCCACACCATCTATGCAGAATGGACCCTCACCAGACACAAAATCTCCTGGTGTTTTGATCTTGAATTTCCCAGCCTGCAGAATGACAAGCAATAAGTTACTGTTGTTTATTAATTAACCAGTCTAAGGTATTTTGTTATAGCAGCAGGACTAAGACAGGCTCTATTTCCAAATCAGGTCCCATTCATAGGTCATAGGAGTTAGGACTTCAGTGTGTTTTTTTGGGGGGGGACTGGGGGAACAAAATTCAATCCACAACAGACCGGAAATAAGAAAATGAGAAAGTGGAGAATTCAGTTAATATTCAATGCTTTAAGAAGATATACGTTGTCAGAACTGGGGAATTTGCAGCACCCCTTAGAAAGTAACAAGAGCCTTAATTGGGCATGGGCAGTGGAATGCAAGGAGGCACTGAATGCAGTATGGAGCTTACATATAATGTAAACAAATAATGTATCTGTTTTTAAAAACTTTGATGTAAACAACACAACTTCTCATTTAATGTTTGTCTGCTAAGATGCGATAGAACTATAAATTTGCTGAAAACTGTAACTCTCCAATCCATTTCTCATCATGATTCTCTTTCTACTGCTGACCAGATAATGGGAGTAATCAGTACTATCTATACAGTACAGATATTTTCATTTATATTAGATTGGATATGCTTTTATTTTCTTTGAAATGATAAATTACCTTTTAAAGTTATTTTATTTTTTCTATAGACTCTACATTTCTCACTTTATGTCTTGGCAAGTTGAAGATTCCAACATTATTTTAAATTTGAATCAAATGCACAAACTTTTTTTTTTTTAATGTAAGCAAATTGCAATCATCTGGCAGTAAATGTTTTTAAGAATCATGTAGTACTTAAGTCTTCTTCAAAAAACTTATCATGCATAAAATCTTTGATGTATGAATTCATGCAGCTCATGCCTTTCTTAATGAATGTTCTGAGAGGTCTTCAAAAGACAAATTAAAATCAGTTGTCCCTGACATGCATATATGAGAAATATCAAGATCTTTTCAATAAATTCATTTAAGAATGAATATGGATCAAAATATTTTTATACCCTTTCTTAGAACTAGCAGACTGTCACATTTGTTAATGCGAGTGAAAATAACATTTTATTGCAAAAATCATCAATGGGAAATAAAAATTAAATGGAGTTGTCACATATAGTATTAAGAGCAATTGTGCCACTCCTGCATATTAAAATTAAACATGAGTATATGCAACCAGTCCTTAGTCTCTGAAGAGTCTTCACAATTTAGCCTGAGAGATGCAAAACTACCTCCCCTCTCTCTTCCCATCTCCTTCACTACCTTTGGGTTCTAATCACTTTTTCTTTGCTGCCCAAAGTCAGTCCCTAGGCAGCCAGCCAGGATGAAAGAACCAAAGAAGCTGTTTTACAAAGCTTTTTGCTCATTACTGTTTCAGCAAACTCCTTCCACGTTTTGTGTTTCCCTCTGACGCACATCTCAGAAGAATGAAATTGGCTCACAGATATGCATCTGTGTTCTCAGAAATTACAGTTCATACATAATTGCCTTATATTCAGAGTGATCCAACGAGAATCTTCTTGCTTTTACAATTAGGAGTAACAGAATGTAATTTGCCATTTCGATGCCAAGAACAAAATGCAAGTCTCTCAAGATTCAAGATTCATCAAGAGCTGGCAAGCTATGAATTCTTACAGCAAACTAAAGAGATGTAAGGGAGTTTAGAAGAGAATTTGTAAAAAAAAAAAAAATGGTGTTTTTAGTATTTCTTGACAAATCAAATTTTGCTGAGTTAAAATTATTTTAGTGAGAATAGGTTACATTTTTTAGTTTACGCTTTTTTTAGTTAGAAATAGGTTATATTTTTCTTGAAATATATGCAGATCTCAAATCCAAAGGGAAAGTACTTGTTTTGTTTTGTTCCATCTCTCTCTCTCTCTCTCTCTCTCTCATCCCATTAGCAAATTTAGTGGGAACTAAAAAACAACTTGGTCTACTTCAGAGTTCTGCCTGTATCAAGGCTCTGGCCTACAATTTTTAATAACTCCCAGACTCCTTGAAAAGGTGATAACAAGGCAGCTTTGACATTTAGTGCAAATTCATCCTGACCGCTGGGAAAACCACTAAACCTGGAGCCTGCTAATGGTACATCAATAATCTTTGTGTCATAGGTGAGGACTAGTAAAATTAGCACTTAATGCAGACAATTCTTCTTGGCCTTCCTAAGTAAATTTGTGAAAGCAAGTGGATTAGTCTTTCTCTACTCTTAGCTATTCTGTTTTAATGCATACTTCCTTCCTCAAAGACATCACTAATTTTCTTTTTCTTTTTCTTTCTTTCTTTTTTTTTTTAGTCAGTCTCTTTGAGGCTGGTTTCTAGTGCTCTCATTAGGACAGCCTGCAAGGCCTAAATTTTGTGACCCCAACTTAAATTTATAGCCTTATCCCCTGCCTCTGTTTTCTCCCTCCCACCTTTAGGACTGCCCGCCTTGGTCTTGGCACAGTGGAAGTCCTCTGTTCTCTACACTGATGTTCTTTCACATTGCTGTGCTTTTATTCCAATGCCAGTCTTTAATTTCTCTATCAAAAAAAAAAATGCATTTCAACTCGATAGTTTTCTCTTATATGGAGCCTTCACCTGAAACCTTCCATCCTAAAGACAAAATAATTTTTCTTTCTTTCTTTTTTAACTTCTAGAGCACTTTAACATTTAACACATTCCATTGAAGGTATACAAGTATTCACAGGGAGTAGGTACTCAATAAGTATATCTTTAATTAACTAATTTCTTATATTTTATCCTCAGCATTTTCTTTACCTTATTGCTGGAGCCTGAGAAACTCCCTTCTCTCTAACCTGTAGAAGCTGTATGTTTCTCTAGCACACCCTTTAACACATTGCATCGCAACCACTTAATAGATTACAAACTCCTTGAGGTTACAGCTTGTGATATGCTCATTTTTGTATTTTCAGAGTCTAACACTGTGGGTGTTACACAGTACTCATTCAGTAAATATTGAATGGATGAGCAAATGAACTCAAAGGACAGTGTATACAGTCTCCGGAGTTTGTTGCCTTTCCATCCCATTGCTGTTGGACCATATTTCTCATTTGCACCTCTGTCTTTAACTTGTGGATGTAGCCTGTCGCCTATTCCCCCCCCCCCTTTTTTTTTTGGTAAATATTGTCTGTCCACCAAGGTGTTAACTCATTGTATTAGTCAGGGTTCTCCAGAGAAACAGAACAAATAGGATATGGAAAATTGATTGGTTGATAGATAGATAAATAAGAGGGAATTAAGTATGGGAATTGGCTCAGATAATTATGGAGGCTGCAAAGTCCTATGATATGCTGTCTGCAAGCTGGAGAACCAGGAATGTGGTGGTGTAAATCAGCCCGTGGCTGAAAGCCAGAGGACCTTGGTCTCTGATGATGGATATCCCAGCTCCGGAAGAGAGAGATAATTCACCCTGCTCTGCCTTTTAATTCTACCTGGGCCTGCAATGAATTGGAGGATGCCCAATCACATTGATGGGGACAAATCTTTACTCAGTCTACTGATTCAAATGCTTATCTGTTTTGCAAACAGTCTCATAGACACACCCAGAAACAATGTTTTACCAACTATGTGAGCATCTCTTAACCTAGTCAAGTTGATGCATAAAAATAGCCCTTATATTCACTGAGGTTTTACAGCTCACATTTCCCTAACAGAAAAAAAATTGGACTGCTGTAGTGATGAGGGTCAGAATCTTCCCTCAGGCAGAAATTACCTCTAAATCAGTCCCAACTGGAGGCCATGGAGCCTCTGTAACACATCGTCTGTGTTTTGCCAAATTGAATTGTGTCATGGAAAGCATATGACAATTCAGGGAAGGTGGCAGAGCAACTTCGGAAGGTGTCTCAATGGAGATTCCTACACACATGAAAAACAAGCTCATTATCGATTAGTCTGATTGGTATTGTATTCGCCACAGTCTTTAAATGTTCCAGAAGTTTTCTTTTGAAACTACAAGTTTTGGGAATTTTTACTTTGACTCTTGTTCAAAACACTGAGCATTGGATAAAGAATCTAAACTTATTGTCTGTATATCTGTGATAAATTTTTTTTTCACTTTATTATGGCAAATATACAAAAAATTCAAGCCAGAAAAACATTTTGTCTCACTTACCTAGTATTAATGAAAATGTGAATTTTTTTTTTTTTTTAACCTTGAAGTATATTTAGACTTGACTTCAATATGCCACTTTACTCGGTTGAGCAGATACAACTAGATTTATAATTCCTTTTTTAAAAGTTGCTCCAATTAGGCAATCTAAATAATGTGAGTATACAGTTATGTTGGTTTATTATCATATATATATTGAACCGTTTTATCCAGTAATACTCCATTTCTTTTTTCATGCTTACCTTTTTTTCTGGGGATTACAATGAAGAAAGTAATTCCTAGAGAACAAAGGATAAGAAATCATGAATTTCATGAAAGACTTGGTGGTGTATAACATTTGAATCTGAACTTAGAACATGTTTTTGCAGGAGAAAATCAAGTCTCGAGGTTCATTTCACTTTAGTGGAGCTAGTGTTGAAGTGTTGAAAAGCTGTGGATTTGTGGAATGTAACTGTTTTTTTAAGCTTGAGAAGGCTATACTTAGAATAATTACTATAACAACATAAGACCAAATTCAAGAGCCAGAGCAAAATATAGAATCAGTTCTATAATTAATTTTCTGTGAAAAGAACAGTTTTTGAAATTAAGTTTCAGAATTGCACAACTCCACATTATTCTCTGTCTGAATTACATGTAGGTCGTCGAAGTTATGTGTTTTTACGATAGCATGCCATTTCATTCCTGGAGAAGAAAACAAGGTTGTTGGTCAACTATCATATTTTTTTTAATAAAAAAAATGTTGTATTTACTTGGAAGCATTCAGAAGGTCAACAAAACAGCTGTAATATATTTTTTTTTTTTTGCGATTAGTGTTGTATTCAGTTAACAGAACAACAATTATTTCGTATAAGCTGCACCAGAGACAACTGAAGATGAAAAATTCACCATCCCCAAATGTAACTAATTTGTGCTGTGCACCAACACAAAACTGCTTTAAATTTCCACGCCAGTTTGCAGCCCCCTACTGTACCCAATGAGGTTAGTGGCTATTGAAAATAGCACCAGGACAGGGCCAGCTAAAGACATATTCGGTAGTGTGTTAACTATACAAAAAAAGACACTGCACAGTTTAAAAATAAATCTTACACAGCCTTACATTTCAATTTTTTTCTTTAAAAGGAGTGAGCTGTGTATGGGGGGTGGAGGTAAATGCTTTACAGACAAGAAAAAAAACTGTGCTAGAACCAGTTTATTCATCACCATCTTTCTCTTCTTCCTCCTCCTCTTCCTTCTTTTTCTTGCTTTTTTCAGCCTTGACAACTCCCTTTTTGCTGCATCAGTCTTTCTCTAGCTCAGTGTGCAGCAAAATCCTTTCTGTATTTTTTCTTCAGCTGAGCAGCCTTCTTTGCACGAGGCTGTGCGTCTCTGCAGCAGTGGCGTCCACATCTCTCCCAGGGTCTTTGCAACATCGCCAGCGGATAGGCCGGGATGTTCTTCTTTGATTTGGGGGCAATACTCAGAATAGAACAGGAGAAAGGCCAAAGGAGGCCTCTTCGGTGCATTGGGAACCTTGAATTTCTTTTTTGCTTCCCCTTTAGGAGGGATATAGCTTTCCATTTCTCTTTCATAATAGGCCTTGTCCGCCTTTGCCATGTCTTCAAATTTTCCTTTCTCTTCAGCAGACATGGTCTTCCACCTCCCTGAACACTTCTTAGAAAACTCTGAGAAGTTGACTGAAGCATCTGGGTGCTTCTTCTTGTGCTCCTGCAGGCAAGTTTGCACAAAGAATGCATATGGTGACATTTTGTCTCTTGGCTTCTTAGGATCTCCTTCACCCATGTTTAGTTATTTTTCCTCAGCGAGGCACAGAGTGGCTGATGTCCCTGTGCTGCCCAGTGCCCATCCGTCTCTCACTTGCCCCAGCACTGTCTCTATGGAACTCAATGTACTGCAGAGGCTGTGAGATTTGATCAAATACCTTAAATTGTAAAACAATATGTTGATTCACAAAGCTACACTTCACATGGTTTGTTATATGTGTGATAGATGAACAGACCGCGATCACTGGCAGCACAGGGACATCAGCCACTTACTATGTGACCATAAGCAAGACAATTAACCTCTCTAAACTTAAAAAAAAAATCTATATAAATAAGGACACCAAAGAATCTCTCATATAATTCTTATGATGATGAAATAACATAATACTTCAAGGGCTAAGAATGGTGCCTAACATATTTAAGTCATTTAAAAAAAATAGTTATAGTTTTATATATTGGAAAGTTCCATTGTACAAAGTCACTGCATAGGTGGCTTGTCAAATAATATAACTGAGTTGATCACTAGATCCACTGCATTTTAACATATTTTGTGAAACTATCTTTAGGAGGGGGAGGGTGTTATTTAAGTACAACAAAAAATTTAAAAACGAATGAGTTAAGTAAACAAAAGTTTTCTAGTTCTTGCTTAGAAGTATGCAGTTAGTCCAGGACAGAGTCAGCTTCCCAAGAATGTTTTCAAAGACCCAGTTTCCTTCCATCACCCCATTCCTAATCTTTGGTTGTCACCATCATCCTCATGATCACAAGGTGGCTACTACACATCCAGGAGCATGTCTGCATTCCAGCTACAAAGAAGGTGAAGGGATAAAGGGCAAAAAACCTTCTCCACATAAGGATTTTTTTTTTCCATTTGGAAAGGTAATCATTTTGCAGCAGACTTTCAATTATATCTCGTTAATGAGACGAAGCTTACCAAATTGCCATTCAGCACAACGAGGGTAGGGAGGCTTTAGATCTTAAATGGAAACATAGCCAACCGTGTGTGTGTATGTGTGTGTGTGTGTGTGTGTGTGTGTGTGTGTGTGTGTGTGTGTGCAGAGAGAGAGAGAGAGAGAGTAAAGGAGGAAAGGGGAATGTTTATTAAATAGCCGACCAACAATGTCAGCCACAGTCATATTTAGAAAATCTATTTTGCAGTTTGTAAGAAAGCATGCCTGAATATAATCTCAAGAGACAAGCATAGTTAAAATATTTTTATTCAGTTTTGCATTTCATGAAGGTATACTATATACTATAGCCCAGTTATTAAAGAGCGTTAGAACGGTGCTACAGTCCTGAGTTATATAGTCTTTTGTCTGTCACTAGTTCACTTCTTAGCTTTGTGCAAATTATCTAATTATTCTGCATATCATTTTTCTCTTCTAGTCATTGTGGAAGTCAAATGAGATGATATTTACCACCATTTTCAGGTCTTAAATTCAGGGGTCTCATAATTCTAATATTTATTCCTATCCTTTCAAAAAAAGTTTTATATTTTCCAAAGTTCAATAATTTCTTGGAAAAATTGAACTTCGGTTAAGAGAGTCATCCCAAAGTCATTTACTGCTCTTAGTACTATGCTAGGCTGCATGTAAGACAGAAAACAATTTAAAGACATGTCTGCTACTCTCTACTTATGAAACTGAGCACATGTGATAGGGCTATTATTCACTACTAGTGCAGGAGTTCTGAGAACAGGTAGGTTAGTATGACATGAAGAAGTTGTACATGGCTTCACAAAAGAAATGAAATTAGAACTCAATTCTATCACAGTAGTATTTGAAAATAAAATACAAAGTAGAATAAAATAATTTTGTTAAGTGGAGAAAATATGAAGGAATAATTCAGATGAAGGGGGACGGCCTTAACAGAAATACAGAAGAGAAGGTAAGCTTGATATTTTGGGGGCCAAGGAAAGAGCCCATTCCAGTTAAGTGAGAAGTATAGCAAAGTATATGTGAGAAAGTATATGTTGGTGATTGATAAAATTCAGGTTTCCCAGAGACTTTGTAAACCTCCTTCCCTCACTTCTTATACAAATGGGCAACTAAGACCAGGATACTACTTCACCTTCAAGTGTCGCTACCACTTGTACACACATCACATATGTTTAGGACCAGAGCAACCTGCACCTGGACATGAGTTCCTGTGATCCAGGAAGTACAACATATCCTTTAAAATCTGTGCCATGGCTCAGCCTCAGACTCACTCTGTGTTCATATCACTCATGTTGTATCTTCACGTAGCTGACTCCTGGTTCCTGGATCTTAAGCTGGACCAAAAAAAAAAAAAGCTTCCCTACACAGATGCTTGTTGATTTACAATCAAGTTATGTCCTGACAAATCAACTGAGTGTTGATAATATCATAAGTCAAAAATGCATTTAATACACCTAACCTACCATACATCATAGCTTAGCCTAGCCTACCTTAAATGAGCTCGGAACACTTACATGAGCCTACAGTTGGGAAAAATGATATAACACAAAGCTTATTTCATAATAAAGTATTAAAAATCTCATATAATTTATTGAATACAGTACTGAAAGTGAAAAACAAATGGTTGTATACTTGAGGTATGGTTTCTACTGAATGTGTATCACTTTTGCACCATGGTAAAGTTGAAAAATCATCAATCAAACTATTGCAATCTGGGGATCATCTGTGTACTTTTGTTTGATCTTTAATTGCGAACCAATCAATCATAAGTTTTAACCTAACTTTCCCCAACTTTTGTCTAACTGGTCATGTTACCTATGCATTGATACAACAGACAGAGGCATAGTATTGATTCACTGAGCAACGAGAAGCCACTATTGGTACCTGAAGGGAAAAGGGACTTTTTACAGAGTTTTGTTCCTCAGCAGCATTCAAAATAAAAAATAAAGTAGTTTAGCATTAGGAAGGTGAGGTCAAAGATGGTGTTTTTATTATCATGGAGTAAAATCATGAGGATCTAGATTAAGGCAGTGGACTTTTGGAGCGGAGGGTGAAAACTGATGGTATTTGAGCTATAGATTCATTACAGAATGAATCAGTACATAGAGGGTGTAACTGTGTTTATTTCAGATTTCTATTTTCCCAATATTTTTCCATTTCCCAAATGGGTAGTAGGACCCAGAAGGTGCTGGGATCCGAAGTTCAAGCTGAAATGAGGGGACCAAATCTTGGTGGAGTGAGTCAAGGGTAATCCAAGCAATGCTTTTTCCTTTGACACACATGCAGAAATTGAGAAGGAATTCTGGCTTGAGCAGAGATTTAGCTTTTCAACTGCTTAAAATTTAGACCACAGCAAATAATTCTAATAAGAATATTTTTTAGGTAGCTATAATTAAAAATAAGGAAACAGACAAACAACAAATCTTTTAAAAGCTTGCATTTTAATATTCCAACACTATTTTAAACCTACATTATCTTATCTATAGATTTTATGTTTCTAGATGTAATCTGCCTGATAGCCTTATAACCTCCTCAAGTTTTAAACTGTTCAATGTTTAAAATACTTGACCATATATATGTTCTTATTATGTTGGCTTGTGTGACAACCATAACTTTTTAAAAAATCTTTTTACTTTTTGGTAAGTAATTTAATGGAAGAGAAGAAAGTATTTTTAAATAATGGAGTTATAATTTTAGTTCAAGTTTAACAGCTAACATATAGTTAAGATATTTTTAGGAAAGATCACATTATAATTATCAGAGGCTTTTAAGCACTGACATGGGAAACATACATTTTTATAGTCTAAATCCCCCAAAATACTTTTTTTTCCTTTTTGAGTGACTTTTTGATGTGATGATATAGCTTGTCTTTGAAGCTAGAATAACATTTTTTCTTTTTTTAAAATTTATTTTTATTAACATATTTATTCTTACAAATTGTACTTATTCTTTATGCCCCTTATCCAATCTCCCTCTCCCTCCCCCTCCCCGCTCTAATAACCATAGATTTGTTCTCTCCATGTGATAGATTAACTGTTCCTCTATTGCTTTGTTGCCTAGATGATTTCCATCTAGAAGTGGGGTGCAGGTCCACTCTCCTTGAAAGTAGGGGGGCTCTCTCTCTGCTCTGAACAATAGACAGTTGTGGTAGTGACTCTGTGCTTGTTCCTTGTCCCAAGACTGCACAGTCTGACTGCTACCATTCCCTGCACCACTGGGTTAGAAGTCTGCTTACTTGGATGGAGAGGGAGAGGAATCTGGGCATGAGAGGCTTCTAGCCACCCCGTGAAGGTGCCAGACGTGAGAGTGAAGTCTTCTTGGACCCTCCAAATCCCCCTAGCCACCAGCTGAATAACACCAAGTGACCCCCTAATCAATATCACATGGAGCATAGAATCACCCAGCCCTGTCCTGCCCTGATCTCTGACTCACCGATTATGAAAATAATAAAAGGATCATGGTTTTAAGTGGTTAAATTTGGGGTGGTTTGCTAGTCAGCAGTAGATAACCAGAACCATACTGGTTACCTCCACAGAAACGAAACAAGAACTCACGCTGTGCTATATGAGACATGACCTTGGGGCCTTGTCACTGCTCACCAGTTGACTGTTGTTTCCTGGAGCGTTTCTTTTCCACTCGATTCAAATCCAAGCTCCTTTTTTTCACTTCCCTTCAATCATCCCAAGAACGTGCTTTGCTTTAAATGAAAATATCAAAAATGTCCTAAATAAATTATCAACATCAAATCTTTTCCACCCTGTTATTCCTTGGGGGAGTCCCAAATCTTCAACCATTTTCTTCTTCCTCCCCTTTCTCTCTTTTCTTAGAGAAAAATTCTACCTTAGTTTCCAAGGCTAATTCCCCTACTCTGCTTGTTACCTCAATCCCTCTGGTCTCTTTTACTCATGCCCAGTAATGTTTTCATTCCTCTCTTCCACCTTCCTACCCTTCCCATGCCAAGTGGACTTTCCTCTTTTCTCACCCAGCCTCACAGTGGTAACATTCTTTTTGAAATACTTTTTTCCTTAGCTTTCTTAAAACACTGAATTTTAAACCATCCTTCACACTGCTATAGGAATTATTTTTCTAAAACAAGCATTGTACTACGTAATTCTCTTTCCCATGAACTGTCAATGACTCCCTGCTGCTTTCTAAATTAAGACCACAATCTTTTCATGATAGTCTGAACTCTCAATAAACAACCTCACTATGCCTTTCTTGACTTATTTTAGGCCTTTATTCAGTTGACTGTTTCAGACATCTCTGCTTTTCTCCACATTGAATTTTCATCTTGAAAAACGTTTTCTCTCTTCCTAAATCTGACCCATTTTTCAAGGCTCTGCTGAGATCTACCTCTCGAGCTCCTGCTGCACAGATGGCCGACATATTATGAACCCCCACTTCTTCCCAACTACATTTAACACCTGCCCTTGCATTTCTGTTGTATCATTTTCTTTCTTTTTTTTCTGTTTTGTTAAATATTTTGCACCATCATTACTTTTTGCATTTATTAATCTATTTAACAACATTTTTAAGGGCTGTATGACAACAGGCTCTGGGATCTGTGCTAAGGAAACAGAGACAGAGCTGACTGATTAGCTCAGTTGGTTAGAGCATGGTGTTGATTAACACCAAGGTCAAAAGTTTGGATCTTCTGTACTGGCCAGCTGCCAAAATAAATAAATAAATAAGGAAACAGAGACAATAGAAGCTGTCCATCCTCAAGAGCACACATTCTAGTATAAAGATGGTGACTTGCAAAAAGTTTCTTTTGAACCCTGAGGGAAGTAATGGTTCAATGGGGGCTTTGACGAATGAATGTTCAAGACTATGTAAGAAACTCAGAAAAGACATCCAGTGGAGGCTGAAGTTGAGTCTTTAAAAACACACGGATAGTTAAGATGAGTGAGGAAGGGCATTCTAGATGAAGGGGGCAATAGAGAGGACAAACACTGTGAAATGTTGACGAAAGTATGGGCAGCCTGCTGATGCTGGCACATCAGATGCCAAGCAGAACACAAGGAGGGATGGTGCTGGAGAGGCAGGCTGGACAGACAGACTGTCCGTGGATGATCTCGTTTGCCAACACAAAAAGCTTGACTTGTCCCAGAGGAAACTGGGGGTACAGAGAGAATTGTCACATATATAGATGAGAAATGGCATAATTGGATAAGAGATCACTCTGGCAATTCTGGTTTCTATGTCTGTCTTCCCCACAAAAATAAAGCTTTTGAAAGAGAAGGAACTGTGTTAATTCCACATTTGTACACTCTTAGAAGATTATGCAGCATCTCACACATAGTAGGTACTTAATTATGTTTTTATTTTGTGAATAAATGAAGATCTTTAAAGACATTAAATAGTCTGTTCTCTAAACCTGTTAGGATTATTATTACTATTCTTGCAGTGGAGGGAGAAAAGTAGCATTTAGAGAAAGGTGCCTATGATAACATCTTTTCACACTGACACTGCTTTGGAGAAATCCGGCTCTGCAATGACTCCGTCTGGTGCCTAGTGATCAAGGCTTTGACGTCGTGGTGCAAGATTATGGTCTACTACACATCTTTCAAGATGGCAGCACTATTTAGGAAACAGGACTTCTGGGCACCTTTCTCCATACCTGCTTAGATGAGGATAAACGGAATAGGCCTGCAGTGGTAACCACTCTTTCCCTGGGTGGGATGCCTCCAAACCAGATTGAGACCTGATGATGAAATCCTATAAGGCAGTTGGTCATATTTTTGTTTACGCTCTACCTTTGTGTAATTAAATTCAACATTGTTTGCTACAGACTCTTCAAATGCACTAACCCCAGCCATGGCTCTTGTTGGATGGTTAGTTGCTTCTATCTAATCCTCATCATAACTAAAATCAGCACCCGAGATGCCTGTTGGGAGGAAACCCAAGCCTTCTTAAATCACATACATTTAAGTTGGCTGAAAGAGATGAGGAAGGTGCAGCAGCTGCTCTGGGAATCCACTCATCCTTCATGGTACCGTTGGTAGAAAAGGGACCTCCAGGGAAAGGCAGTGCTGTGGAAGTTGTGTTAGGAACTGCACCGTGGTCTGGTCCTTGCCGAGTGTTAAATTCCTCCTACTTGCTTCTCATCTGTTTTATTTCTATATCCTGTAGGTAACTAGTGCTGAAAGAAAACATATGATGCTTGAACACGTGAGTAGGGAGAGAGTTTTTCAAATAAGAAAGATCTGACCTTAATTCAAGTGCAGACCACATACGTTTCAACAAAGTGTACCAGAGTGGGATCAATAATCATGCCATGCCCTAGAGGTGCAAGACCTGGAAGATCTCTCATGGTTTCCAAAAGCTCAGATATACAAAGTCATTGCTGACAACAGGTTACGGAGCATGGGCAAAGCTGCAGAAACAGTTCTGCAAAGGGCCTATATCATGGTACTTCCCTCTTTTCTGTCCCTTCTTAATACATGACTGGATTGTGGCAATCCCTTTACTTCCTCCTGGTATCCCCTGAGTGAAAATTGTTTCTGTGAGAGCCTCATAATTCAGATGGGTCTGAAGAGTGCCCATTGAAATTGCCAGCAAAAGAGAAGTGCAAAACTCTACTTCATGTAACACTCTTAATTGGATGATAAAATCTATATTGAGGGGATGATGCATGTGATAGAAAACACATAACTTGTTTCAGATGTAAAGAATACTGACAGATTTAAAAACATTGCTTTCCCTGATTTTCCTGGCAAATTTGATTTGAAAGAAAAAGGAAGGAGTAGAAAACATCCAGGTGTCATTTTGGCCGTCACATTCCTAAGCATAGCCATCTTGATGATGCCGTCATACACATTACAGGACCCTAATCAGATGTATCACAAAAGACTCACCTGGGCAGAAAATTTCCCAGCTTGTGTGGAGACTATGCTGAGAAATTTGAAAAAAGGAAGAGACATTTGCTTCTTTGCTTATTACTTGTGAGTAAATGTTGCAAGGTAAGAGGAATTGGACAACAGCCTTTTCGAGCCATTGGCCCTTGAAAATGACTGATGTCCTTTAAGCCTCCATTTCAGTATAAATGAGATGCACGATAACATCTACTTTATGGGACTATTGTGATGCTGAATGACAAAATATATTTTAAGCAGTTACCACATTATTTGGCATTCGGTAATGGGTAGCTCTTACTAATATTTCATAAGCTCTTGTCCTCACACTGCTAAATAATACCAGCATACGCCGAAAATACATACGAAGCTCTTTTATTTAGAGAAGCTCAAATTCTTTATATAATTAATCTTATCTTTGTAGAAAAGATCAAATAAATGTGACTTTCTCAGTTTCTATGTCATTATTTTTTAAAATCTTTTACCAGTTAAAAACATGAATAATTTACAACCATTTTATTTCATTCATTTATTCAGCAAATATTTATTGAGCACCTATCCATAGAGCATGTGTTAGTGTCAGGCACTGTAAAGAGCAGTGGGGACACCACAGTCAACAAAACAAAGCTCATGCTCTCAGGGAGCTTGTATTCTAGGGAAGGTGGTGGGCAGTAGAATGAATGAGTATGTTGGAAATGTGTAGCCTGCCCAATTGTGATGACAGTGCAGGGAAACAGTGAGGCAGGCCACAGGGCAGAGGGAGTGCAGAAGCAGGGGTGTCACTTTAGATACAGGGTAGTCAGGGAAGGCCTCTCTAGCAAGACATAATTCAAGCAGAAATGGAAAAAAAGTGTGTGATTATCATAAGCACATTGTAAGCTACATTGGGGGGCTGGAGATAAGTGATTTTTCAACTTGCACTCTGGCTTTTGGTGGTCAGAAATTGCCATAAAAAAGTCAGCCATGTACCCTTTTGTCTGTTTCTCAGGCCCTAACTTCACCATATGCCAACAGCTAGCACCATGTGGTTGTAAGCGGATGAGAAACCTCTGCACTTTCTATGAGTCATGGTGGGTAGAATTCCAAGTGTCTATATTTGTCTGGGGCAGAATAAGCTGCCTTTTCTAAATATATGCCTCACCACTTCCCGTTAGCCAAATTCCTCAACACATATTTCTGCTGGGAAAACAGAATGCAAACCACTTTGTTCATGTAAAGAACAGCCAATTTCTCTGTTGCTATCAGACTTAGAGGTGACACAAAGCTTAGAAAGGAAAACTGCCATACTTGATGACAGAATAAAGATTTAAAAGACCTTGCTGAAAGTGGTTAATGGACACAAAGAATACTTAAATTTTGTAAAAATGAATATGCTAATTATCCTGATTTGATCATCACATATTGTACACAAGTATTGATATTCAACTTTCTACCTCACAAATGTGTATCATCAATTATGTTTCAAAATACAAATAAAATAAAATACCTTGCTATACTGGAATTATAACAAAATCAACAAGAAGAAATTAATAAAGACAGGTATAAAGTGCCACATTTATATATGTTTTCAGTTATTTTTTATTGAAATATATTGATTGTACATATCTAAGGTGTGCAGAGTTATACATCAATACCTGTGTATACTGTGATGATCAAGCCAGGGAAATTAGCATGTTCTTCATTGCAAAATTTAATCATTTTTTGTGATGTGGATATTTGATCTCCTCTCTTCTAGCTGTTTGATAATATGTAGTAAATTATTGTTAATTATAGATACTTAGCTTGACTATACACCAATAGAACTTATTTTTCTTATCTAGTTGTAAATTTGGGTCCATTAACCAGCCTCTCACTGTCCCCGCTCCGTCTCCCTTTTCCCCACTCTGGTAACCACAGTTCTACTATCTCCTTCTGAGAGTTCAACTAACTATTTCTTTCTTTCTTTATTTTAGCTTATACATACAAGTGAGAACAAGTAGTAGTTCTCTTTCTTAAGTGGAACATTTATATTTTTAAAAATCAACAGCATATAGCCAAGAGTTGGAACCAGCCCAAATGTCCATCATCAGATGAGTGGATACGGAAAATGTGGTACATCTACACAATGGAATACTACTCAGCTATAAAAACGAATGAAATACTGCCATTTGCAACAACATGGATGGACCTTGAGAGAATTATATTAAGTGAAACAAGTCAGGCACAGAAAGAGAAATACCACATGTTCTCACTGATTGGTGGGAGCTAAAAATTAATATATAAATTCACACACACACACACACACACATACACACATACACACACACACAAAACCGGGGGGGGGGGAGAAGATATAACAACCACAATTACTTGAAGTTGATACGACAAGCAAACAGAAAGGACATTGTTGGGGGGGAGGGGGGAGGGAGAAGGGAGGGAGGTTTTGGTGATGGGGAGCAATAATCAGCCACAATGTATATCGACAAAATAAAATTAAAAAAAAAAAAATCAACAGCATGGGTTTGGAATGAGGGTGCTCTGGATGAATATCAAGTCATCTGAAATAAGCACAGATTTTCAATTTTCTAAAAACCTATTAAGTTGTCTCTCTGTATCTGAAGGAGATTTGTTCCAGAACCCCTTCCTAACCCTCACCCCCACCCCCACCCCCATAAATGCCACGTAAATAATTGTTATACTGTGTTGTTTTCTTCTTTGTATTATTTTTTATTGTGTTTTTTCCCCCCGAATATTTTTGATTTGGAGTTGGTTAAATCTGCTAATAAGAAATCTGAGAGTATGGGCACCAACCATATAGACTTAATGACCATCCTTTTCTTATTCCTCAATTATAGTATCACAATTTATTGAGGATGTTTTTAGTTTGCATTAGGTTGTGGGCTTCTAAAAGCATGTAGTACTCACCTTTCCATCCCAGCCCCAAGAACAACTTCTAGCATATAGTATTTTGATCCATTTATTCATTGAATATACTACAATATTTGATTTTAATAAAGAAGAACATTGGGCACATACAGTGAGAAGCCTTTCCTTGCAGGCTGCAATGCTTAGTTCACATGTAAAACTGCATTCACATTTGGTTACCACATTGGGATATGACCAAAGAGAGTTGAAAGGCCTTAAACTAACACCACATAAGAAATGACTGCGTGAAATGGAGTGTTTCTAATCTTGAGGAAAAGAAGCTTTGGGAAAAATGATAGCTGTATTCATGAAAGGCATGAAAAGTTTTCATACAAAAACACAGGTAGATACATTCTGTGTAGCTTCAGAAAAAAAGAACTAGGGTCCATAGATAGATGGAGGCCGATTTCAGCTCAACATAAATAATCCAAAATTAAATGATTGCCTCCAAAACAATGAGATTCCCATCACCGGAAGTATTCAAGTCGAATATGGATCAGTATCTCTCCAGAAATCCAGCCCTAGGTAGGAAACTGGAATTAAGAGGCCCTTCTATTCTACCCAACGTTGATGAGCTGATTCTAAGATTATTCAAGTTGCTAGATGTAGGCAATATCCTTCTGAAACTATCATATTTTAGAGAGAAGAGCCATCATTTCTCAGGCCATTCTTTTTAGATTTCCTTCTATGTGGACTCTTTTCTCTTGATCTAACCATACCTTTCCTCTAAGCCATATTCATGCTTGGGGTTTTGATGTTGATTTGAGACCAGGTGGTGGCACTCTGTGTGCATTTCTAGTAATTTAAGAGACTGATACATCAGCCTGCTTGCAATTTCCCAAGACACTTAGTATCACACTGCTCTCCCCAGCATGCCAAGAGACTCAGGTTTCTGGGAATCCATGCTCTGTATATAGATAAGCTTCTTTGTCTCAGATTATAACCTCTAATGAGGAAAACCATGTCTTTTTGGCACTTGTTGTGTCCTGTTGCTCAAGCATAAATTATTCATTCATTTGTTCAACAAAAATCCATTTACAAAAATAACATTTATTGAACCCAAGTGCATGTGTTCTAAGGATACAGTGCCAAATAATATGTCTCTGCCTCCAGGAACTTCTGTTTAGTAGGAGAAACAGACATAAGTCCAGATTATTACAATGCACTGTGACATCCATTGTAACAGTGTTTATGCAAGACCCAGTGCTACCAAAAAGAAGAGAGCTGCAAATTCTGGGTAAATTCAAAACAATTCTGTAGAGGAAACCTTGAAATGAGTCTTGAAGGATAAGTCAGACATTTTTTCAGGTATATAAGGTACTTGCAACAAAGAGAAAAAGCGATATTGTCAAGGCGAAGTATTGTCATAGAAGCATTGGGTGTTCAGAGAACACTAAGTAGCTTCTTGGGTTGAATGTAAAGTTTGCTTATGGAAGAATTAGGTGGAGAATGAATCATATGGGGATAGATTAAAGGTAAAAAAAGAAGAGAAAAATTTCTTTGGAGATTATTGGAATTGTCTACATGAGGGAATGATCTAACACATCAGAAGTGGGGTTTGAAAGGAGCAGAGGGAGTGGTAAGGAAATATCTTTAAAAGGTAAAATTCACAGGATTTATTGAGAATTTACTAGGTGCTGTGCTAGCAATGAACAAGCAAAAGTGAATGCACACAATCCTCTGCCGTCAAAAAATTAACAGATTCTTGGTAGAGACACAAGGCTTCAGCATGAGAGAGTCCTCCATTCAAATTTCTGCCTTCCCAGTTGTAATCTCTCTGTTTCAGCTTCCTTAATTTACTTCTTTGAAAGCCTTCCTTCCTTCACCTGGCTCCATCTGGAAACTCACATGACACTGTCATGGCTACCTGCCCGGTGGAACCTTTCCCCCAAGACCCTTTTCCCTCAAAGGAAAAGTAATGACTGTTAAAGTAAATTAAAACAGAGCCCAGGAGTAAAGAGTCCTTGAGTGGACAAAGCCAGTTAGTCCTCATAGTGACCAAAACCTTGCTTGGTTTGCAAACATATGCAAAACTTAAGTTGACCTATCTCTTGTAAAGGCCTTTGTAAAAGAAAAACAGAAATTAAACTCAACCCAGTTGAAGCAGGCAACTAACTTATAATCAAATAGCTAGGAACTTTCCAATGGATAGACCAAATAAGGCAAACTGTACAACTATAACCAATCAAGTATTTTCTTTGCTTTACTTCCATGTTCATTCTATAAAATCCTCCCCTTTCTGTCCCTCAGTCACACTCCTGAACCACTTTTTGTTTGGAGCTTCCCAATTTGTGAATTTGTGAATTCCCAATTCGTTTGCTCCAATAAATTCCTTAAAATGTTATTGTGCCTCAGTTTAATTTTATCATACCTAAAGGTTGGCATACAAATTAACTGAGTCAGTGGAAGAAATACAAGTAGCAGAGGTTTGGCATATAGTAAGTGCTCAATAAAACACAAACAAGAGATTAATAGAGCAACCTTTGTTGTTTTTTTAAAATAGCATTTTTAATAGGGATGAACATTTTTCTGAATACATAATGATGTGTGTTTATTACTATTAATATGTTGGCTCCATCAAAAAATTATTTTTTTAAAATCTAGGATATGCACCAGAATGTTGATTTTTGGACATTTCATCACCTTTTTAGTCTATTTTATCAATATTCTCTAGGATAAAGAAAAAAGAAAGACCAAACCTCATAGAGAAGGAAGAAAGAAAAATGGGTACATGCTATTAAAATCAGTGTATATTTGATTTCTAAAACATAAGCTTACTGTATTTATGTTTTAATAAATTATAAAGTGTTTCTCACATACTTCTCTTCCTATTCTGTATATTCCTTCTCCTCTTTTATTGCCTTGAGTGTCTTGTTTCTTCAAATAACGTTATTAAAATGGTTATGTTGATTTAGTTAAGAATATGCATAAAGTTTCCTTAGACCCATCCTTTCATTCTGGAATTTACAGTTGTTTGGAAGAAATGTTAGCTAGAATGAATCATACAGGAAAATTTTACTTCATTACATAAGCAAAGATGAAGTGGTTTATTATCAGTTTTAAGAATATAAAGTTAATATCACCTCAAATATTGTCCATCTTTAGCCACCATGCTCATCTACATTTGCTCCTGGGATGTTTTCAAACCAGCACTATCACCTATCCGGACTCAGCATTCAGGATGGCAGGGGGATAGTAGAAGAAACAAATTGCCTAGACACACACTGGTCAAACTCTTGGCATTTGGTCCTTCTGATTTTGAGTTGTATTCATAGAAAGATCTAAGTATATGCCCAGAATACTCATTCATATTAATAGTGAGGAAAACAGATCAGTACTATCAATTTTCATTCTATTATTTCATCCCAATAAAATAGAGAAATAAATTCTAATGCAGAAAAATAAGCTTCTGTAGTGCCATATTCTCTTCCATTGACAGAAATATTGAAGTTAATTCTCTAACAAAAGTCAGAAGAAGCAACAGCAGAAAAGAGAAAATATTATTTTTCTGGTTTCCAATGGAAGGCTTCAGAATGTTTACTTATGCTGGATAAAATACACCCAAACACTACCTTCACTAATCAGGAGTGTGAGTCAGTATTTAAAGATCTCCCTAACTGCAAATTCATCCCAGGAGCTGAAGCAGGGAGATTTAAAAAATCTAATTCTTTTTTTAATGATTTGCACCAGATGTTTCGTACCTCTATTTAGTGCTTAGTGCCTGAGGGTTCCATATGAAGGCAGGTTAGCTATGCTCACATACACCACTCTCCATGGGTTAGCAGCGTAATCCACCGTCTTTTAATGGGAAGCCAGAACATTTGCAATGTATAATTTGACACACTGATACACGCAATGACGACTACTGTGCACTGTAAGCATTGAGAACTCAGCCTTAAAATACTCAACTTCTCTTCTCTTATTAGTTTTCTCCTTGGTGACATAGTTTTCTCTACATTGAAATAAGAATCCACTGCACCCAGGTGATAAATGAATTGGAATATAATGTGAGATTTGTTCTGTCTTCTGTACAGACTCTGTTCTCTCACCTGGCAGATGAAAATTCTTATCTTGGTGTGCTGAGAGGAAAAAATGAAGCAAAAACAGGTCTATGAAATGACAAGCAACCCGGTCTGAAGAAGCATGAATGCTGAAAGTCAGTCCCCAGTTCCCAGTATTCTCCAGACCCAATCTCTCCAAATTAGCTGACAAGCTGATGAACCAGACCTGCCAACTGACATGGCTATTGCTGCCCTGGGAATCACAGTGAGCCACCAGACCTAGCATATTTATTTATGTTTACATGCAAGTGGACAACCACCACCAGGTGAAGTCAACTGTAGCTCAGATTGAAGTGGACAGTGGGCCATGCCATAACATGACCCCATATTTAACTCAAATGAATGAAGTTTTTGGATCCCCTTACTGCCTTATGGTATGAGAGAGAATAGGGAATTTACTGCTTAGTTGATATTATCAGTTGCCTTGGGAACATATCAATAATATATTCCCGGACCATATAATCTGACCTGCTTCCAAAAAAAATCTCTTAGGATTCTTTTTACCTTTTCTAGAATTACTTGACATTATGCCATTAAATTATAATAATAAATGTACAATCTCATAAATATTTTAATACATTTATTATAGGAGTGTTCTTGATGCTATTTACCTTATTACATATGTTTTCTATATAGATATTTTTCAAATTTAATATAAAAAAATCACCTAGGGACCTTATTAAAGTGCACATTCTGATTCAGTAGGTCTGGCTGGGGCCTAAGATTCTGTATCTATAGCAAATTCCCAATGGTGTCAATGTTGCTGGTCTGTGGACCACACTTTGTGTAGCAAACTCTATATATGTACTGTGGAAGAAATTTACTCTCAGAAAACCTGTGATTGCTAAGCAAATGGTTCATTTTGATTATGCAGTACTGTACATTGCATTGGGCTGGATGGTATGAAATTACCAATTTTGATCATATTTGATGTATATGGGGCAATTTCTTATAGTATAGATATAGTATAGTATACTAATTAGATTTTTCTCTTTGAATTGATGGCCAGGGAGCTCTTAAGCAAAAGTCTAACCCACCTAAAGCAAAGTATACAGAACCATTTACATGGTGTGTAGTTCAGGCATTAACTCCCCCCACCTGCCTTTATATGCGAGGACTAATAAGGTACAAGTAATAGAAACCTAGACTGACTAGTTTAAGAAAAAACATAGACTTACATATTTAAGAATTCTATGTTTAGACCTTTTCCTTCTGGCATGATTGGATATAGGGACTCAAATAGTGGCATTGATCTTCAGCCTACCTGCTTAATCTCTCAGTTTTGTTTGCTTCTATGATGATTTCTTTTTAGGCAGGCTCTCTGTCTAGATAGCTCCTTGTAGCTCCAGGGTTACAGACTATCTTCTTAGCAATTCCAGCAGAAAAAGAATTTCTCCTTCCAGGAATTAAATTTCATTAGACTTGCTTTGGCCAGAGGAATGGAAAGCTCTGGTTAGCTAACCCTGGCTCTCATACTGTCTCTGGACCTGGGTCAACTGTCAAACACATATTGGCAAGGGATTATTCTGCTACAGAAAATTGGGTGGCTATTACCAGAAAAAGAAATATTCAGAGTCCTTCTCTAAAATGACTTTCCCCACAGGAAGATTACCCATCCCTACCCCACTGTTGTCAGCACTGTCTTGTGACTTGCTGTGACAAATGCTATGTGAGCAGAAATGATATGTGTTATTTCCAAGTTGAAGTTCTAGGAACCTAAGTGTGCTCTGCCATGCTATCTTACACCATTGCAATATACCAGATAAGGGCAGCTTCATCAGCCTGGATCCTGGAGCAGAGTCAGACCCAACACTTGTGGACATGTAATATTAGCAAGAAATAAGCCTGTGTTGTTGTAAGCCACTGATACTGAGTTTATTTGTTTCTAAAGTAATTTTCAGCCTAAACTGACTGATAAGATAGGCAAAAACAACAGATGTTCACGATAGCTCACTCATCTCGTTCCAACATGCACATTAATTTTTCTTTTATAACATAACAGTTGCAAAAATTCCCCACCAAATTTAATGCATCTATTAATTATACATCCAAAATCCACTCACTTTTTCCCCAAAAAAGGAAGTCATAAAATTTGGCCCAATTACTGCCTCCAGATCCAAGTTCAGGATCTTCAAGTAATGGGAATTTCTCTAGGTCAAGTCCAGACTAGCTTCTATAAGTAGAGAAATCTATGGTTAAATAATATATTTAAATATTTATTTAACCATCCCCCAAATATATAACATACTATGATAAAAATAAAAAATAATAATTATAGAACAAAGCAAAACGAAATTCTCCTCTATTTTTTTTTTTTTTTTTTTTTGAAAAAGATCCAAAGGAAAACAGCAGAATGGTGAAGGGTCCGTACCAAACAAGTATGGGAGTCCTCCCAGTACTGTGAACTCCTTGGTTAGCCAACTGGTCTTTTCTGATTTTTCTCTCCCTGATGATGTTCCTTACTGATGGACCTTTATTGTCACAAGAGGCATTGGATAGGATTCCCCATCTGGGGTTGCCCCACTTTAGTTAATACTGGGGTCCATCCAGGCCTCTATCAGAATTTTAGAACATAAGGGTGGTTTAGAACATGAGGTGGTTGGGTGGGCCTGACATATCTATTTTCGATGAGTCCCATTTTAGCCTCCACCATATTTCCTATCCCACTGATTTGCTGACACTGATCTGCTCAGCCCGACAAGCCTAGCTTTAGAACCACCAAGACTCCAGTTTCTCAGCTCTCACAAATTTCCAGCCACAGTCTAGAAAGACAAAATGAAACAGAACAAAAATATTTTGCTTTTTCTTTTTGCTTTGCTTTATGTTTTTACATGATCCTGTTTTGACTAAAGTGAAGCTTATCTCTTTTAATAGAACCTTTGAGAATTAGTCAATACATTCCAAAATCTGATTATTTTTTTACTAAGTTACCACTCTCCAATCTAGGAAGTATGTGGACTAATTCCAAAAGCAAAAAACATGGGAATTAACCAGACTCCTTGCTACCATATCACAAGAGTTTTCAACTGCCCAGCTGAGGAGAGGGTTTTCATTGCACCTCACATTACTGCAGCTCAGCTGGGGAAACAGTTGAAGTTCTGTGACTTGCAATACTTCACTTCTAAGAACTTTTAAAAACTTGGTTGGGATTCTTTGGTTGTAAACAAGAACATCCTTTCTGACATATTAAAGGGAAAAAATTCAAAAAGGTCTAAATTATCCCACGGAAATGAAGAAAAAGTCAAACAACCAGACTTTGGAAAGGATGAGATCCAGAAATCTCCAGAAATATAAGCAAGAAGGAACTAATAGTTTTATACTTAGGGGGAGATTTCGTAAGCAAAATGAATGTTCGCCACAGCCCTGATGTCCTCATATCTATTTTATCCTGCTTTATTTTTGTGTGGTTTTTTAAACTACCAAAAATCCTTTGGGAACAAGATCTGGAATACAAATTTAATATCTGACAAGTGCATTTAGTGAAGATAGCAGCAATTCCATTCTTTCTTGCTATCGGAGAAGCTCATAGTTTCTCATTTGAATCTAAAAGGATGTGGATGGGTTTATCATCTTAATTCAATATATCTCCAGCCACACCCGGTGCTTCCTTACCTACCCACCCATCCTCCTTTCTCTCCCCTAAAGCTGTCCTCTACCTGTTTCTTCTCCAAATCATCCAGTGTTGATTCTACCTCCAAACTATCTTTGAAGACTTTTCCTCCTTTTTACAGTCCCACGGCCATTGTCTTAGTCCAGGCAGTTGCACCTTTTCCTTAGAAGTATTTCTTATCTATTTTGGAATCTTCCAGGATCCTCTATACAGTGCCTAATTCATGACACATATTAGGTAAACAAGTGAGAAAATAAATGTATGTGCTGATTCGTAAACTCCATAAGGGCAGTAATTACATCTGTCTTGCTCAGGTTTATGCCAACAGCGCCTAACACATAACATGTCTGCAATAAATATTTGAGAATGAATGAACAAGTAAATAAATTACTTCCACAGGATTTCACAGTATCTACAAAATCACACTGTGTCTACATATAGCATCTCTTCAGTCTAGATATGAATTTAGGTGGCAAAAAGGAAGTTATCGAAGACTCATTAAGATAGAAATATCTTTTAAATCAACACAGTGACATTTATGTACACACAGTTAGGAGAGAAACATAGATGAGAGGTTGTCTCAAAGGAAAAACAAAGATTGCAAGTTTCATCAGTGGCCACTGTCTTTTCTGTGTATTTTATGGAGCTTTTACCTGGACCACAGGGGTTTTTCTGCAAGGGGAACACTGCAGTAAGACAGGTACAGACCATGGTGAGAACATAGCTTAGGCACAGTGGGAGAGCCATGGTGACAGATTCTTCCTGCTCTTGGCTTTACTTCTAGGTGGGACTTCTTTTTCACATACTCCCAGCAATTATTAATCTAACAAATCCATCATAAAGTTTTAGGGAAGATGTAGAAACATTCAGTACCAAGTTTATCCAATCATTATCCTTTGGGCCGAATCTCCTCTGAGTTAATTAAGTTCAAATAAGTATGTTTCCATTCCCTGGGACTTGGGAGGAGGAGTCCAACACATTTGAGAAGTTGCGAAACAGCCATTAGATGTTAATAACTAAGAACGTTTCCAACCTCTGCTGCTTTCAAATGAGAAGACCAGAGGCATAAAGCTCCATAGGGCATTACTAACTTCCTGAGGCACTCGGCTGCTGCAAATGAATTCCTCAAATAATAGTTTCCTTTTCCAAAATTTAGCTGGATCAGATATTTTTAGTTTAAAAGTCCTAATGAGACTTTGCAGGAACATGCACAGCAAGGGGGATTCCTGCACAATAAATCACTGGAGGTGTGCCACCTTACTGCTGGAAATTTGAATAAATAACTCTGGTGATTTATAGCAGATGTTTTTCCACTTAGATGTAGCCCACCAAAGCACATACAAAGCAGGAAACTCCTCAAGAATGAGAATTACAGCCGTTTCTGTCTCTTTCGTGGCTGCCTAAACAGCGTCTAGCAGTGTCTGGCAGACAGTAGGTGCTCAACAAAAATTTTTGAGCACACAAATGAAAGTCCTATCTAAATACAATGCAATCTTCTCTTGTTCATTCTTTCAAAAAGAGGGCAAAGAATAGAGTATCAGTCTTCAGACAAGGAATAGAAAGAACCTATTTTGAAGTGAAAATTCTTTTGCCTTGGTCAACCCTTTGATGGGGCTAGAAAGAATAGTCTAGAAGCTTGGGGAATAACCTAAAACTTCTGAAAGTCATATGCATAAAGTACTGCTCCTTTAAGATAGATTGCTTTCTACACACAAGGTGTTTTCACATATATTTCCCAATTATTATTTATATTACGTCTGTCTATTCTCAGCCTCTAGCCTAGTACCAGTAAGTTGAGCTTAATAAATGTTCATTGAATGAATGTTCTGTTTGGTCAAATTGACTAAAAATACTCACATTCAGTAGGATATATGTTCTGTATAGATGCATTTTTTCTGAGTCAACCTGTCATTACTAGTAGTCCTCTTCATGACCAAAGGCTTTATTGAAAAGAAGACTGTACGGACACATTAGCAAAATCAGCAGATGTGATGTTTGGTAGTTCCCTGATCTCTGAAAGACAGCACCTAATTCATAGGGTTATTTTACAGTCTAAATAATTTAATATACATATAAAATAAATAGAACATTGCCTGACACATAAATTCAATAATCGTAATTTCAGCAACCACAACAGGTATTTTTATATATTAGCACTGTATAGTGCTAAGTAATCACCAAAAATAGCAAAATTAATTTATATTATGTTATATTTTCCCAACTGGAGTCAAAAGAACTCTTAGGATTAACTTGGGACTCTGCAAACACCTAAGTTTGAAGAATAAGAAACTGAAGGAAACCAGAGTTCACATAAAAGAAAAATTAAAGTAAATACATGTTTTCCAGGGGAAGATATACAGAGGCATAGAAAGCTCTCAGGGGTGGAATTTTTGACCAAGGTTTATCATCTCCATTAACAAGTACATACTGAGTACTAATTATGTATTAATATTTGTTAAGTCTCATCAATGCAGAGACAAATAAAACTTGGCCATTACCCTCAAAACTTTGGCAATAGAAAGTAAGATAGCCCCTCACCACGTAGAACCTGCAGTGTAACTGAGGGATAGAGGCATATGGAAAGTGCAATGGACCAAAGGAAAGCAATGCAAAATTCTGCTTAAAAACAGATGAAAAAAGCCGCAAGAGAAAAGGTGATATTTCGGTGAGGCTATGTGGACATTCTAGAAGAGGGTGGGGTGGAAGTGGGAAGGAAGAGGACGTTCTAGTGAAGGAAAGAGCAAAGGAAGAGAGAGGAGAAAAAACCTTTGTCTTTACGAACTAAGTGAGTGTGGCCAGAGTTTCAGTTCAGTGACAAGAAGGGCGGGATTGCAACTGACATGTACATTTGCATTTCCTGTGCCCTGTCAAGCAGTTTTGATCTCTATCTTATTGGCAATAGAAAGCAGACAAAGATTTTAAAGCAGGCTGGGACATGATTACTATTTTTCAAAAAAATGATAGTCTGTCAGTGGTGTGAAAGATGAATTAGAAGGGAGGAGAGACTAGTTGGTTAGGAGGTTGTGACGATAACCCAAGCAAAGCCGATGAGAATCTTTGATTCAGGTTTCATGCCAGAATTGGAACAGACAGAAATGGGGTATTAATTGTATGCGGAAGAAAAATGGAGCAGGATGCTGTAGATTCTAGTACAAAGTCTGTGTAGACATTAAGGAGATTGGCAGAGAGAGGAGATTCAATAAAGATTTTGAGTGGTTGGTAGGATATGACGGGGAGGGAATGATGAGGTTTATTTTGCAAATGTTGAGCCTGTATCTATTTGATTAAATTTTACAACATTCAGAGAGAGGAAAGAGCAAAACCTTATTAAAAAGCATGTTTAAATATGTGTTATAAACTTCCTAGGTTGGTTATTTCATAATCTGAACTATTGAAGTATAGCATATTTATATATATAAGGCTTAATTGTAGCAAATGATATAGTAGCTTGGGCAGCAGGAACAAAATCTGCTGATTGTGATAAGAAGAAAAATAGACAAAGGACTGTGGTTTAGGGACATGCCTGAACAGTTAGCTTTTTTTTTTTTTTTTTTTTTTCCATTTTTGTTCTAAAATGAAAGGAAGCAGGTAACCAGATAACCCATGCAATAGGCAAAGGGTGAGCGTGTTGGCCCTTTTGCTAGATGGGATAAACAGAACATACCAGAGCTAATTGGAGGTGTCAATTAGGCAAACCAAAATCATCTTTTGGATAAGTCTAGGAAGGCCATTAAAGGTCAATGAATTGCTGTAAAACATCACCAGTTAGGATGGCACAAATGGAAAGTCATGCCTGCCACACAAGTAGCCAGGAGATGAAATGACACAAATACAGAGTGACAAATACTAGCACGCTCCCTGGGTCCGGACATGGACATCAGTGTGAGGTGTGCATAGGAACAAAGGCTTAGTCTGGTCTAAGATGCGGGGTTCTGATCAGGTGGTTTTGCGGGAGAGAACTTCTGCCCTGTTTTCACTCTCTCTACTTCCTGTCTCCTGCTCAGCAAAAAGCAGAGCCCATGAGTTTTAGTGGACACATTTTACTGACAGGAGCAGGTACTTTTCCTCTAAGGTAAGTTTAAAGCCCTCCCAACCCTTTTTCTCTTTCAATTCATGAACGCATGTGCTGTGGACTGACTTTTATTTCATGCACTATAGATCTGTAAGAAAGCTAGGGTGTTTGTCCAATATGTGACAAGAAGGCCACCTCTCTTCCTATTTCCATTGTCCTTTCCTGCATTCACCTGAGCAGAGTCCTCTTCGGTGCAGCCAGCTCAGCCCAGTTGCCCACATCTCCCACACCACCTCTCACCCATGACTGAACAGAAAAGTCCAGCTGACTACACCCCCCTCGGCTGGAAGAGCAACTTTCTATCCATGGGAAGGAAAGCTTCACTTTTGCAAACACATAAATGGTAAAAAGAACTTTGGACCAGTTTTGTAGGTGAATTTCCGGTCCCATATATATATATATATTTTTTTTTTTAAAAAGGCTATTGAAGTTTTAACCCTTTTAGGTTCAGTTGCTTGTTAATCTCATTTTAAGAAAAAATAAAATCAGAATTACATAAATAAGAAAATCTCTTGAGGAGATTGTTACTCAAAATGTATTTATTTGTGGAAAAATCTAGATTGTTTTTAAAGAAATATTTTTATAGGAATTATCTCTAAACTCAAAAAAACATTAAACTAGCAGCCTGTAGAAATAGCTTTTACATTATTTTAGAATCAATGAACTCAAAGCAGATGAATCAAGTAACTCAAAATATCAACAGCGCATACTCTCATCTCATAACTCAGTGAATTTTACAAAGGATGAGTATCTCAGGTAATAAGTGTTTTATACAATGTGTCTCAGTTTGTAAACTGTCCCTTAGCCTCCACTATTAGAAATAAACTTTGTTATGAAGACGAACCCTGTCCTGGTTTACTAGGTTATGCTTCAGATATAAATAACTGCTGATACAAATAATACTTTGCTTATCGGCCTGAGAAAATAATGTCTTTCCCATCAGAGACTACATAACCACACTTGAAGGACTCAATAGCATAAAAACGTCCATTCTCCCCAAATTTATTTACAGATCCAGTGCAATACCAATTAAAAAGCTAAAAGAGTTTTTTCCATACAATTTGACAAGCTGATTCTAGAATTTATGTGAAAGCAAAGTGGGGGCTTATCATAGGAGATACCAAACATTATGGTAAAGCAAAAGTAATTAATATAGCATGGGATTTGTCCAGAGGTAGACAAATAGGCCAAGGAAGAATAGAAACTTTATAAATAAACTCCCATATAGAGAAACTTAATAATTAATGAAGCAGAGCTTGAAGCTTTGTGGTAAAAGAAAGTACTGCTTATAAATGGTTAGTTACGGTTACAAAATAACAAATTGGATTCCCACTTCATATCCTCTAGGAGTATAATTTTAAGGTAGATTAAAGACTTAAATATTTAAGGCAAAACTACAAACATTTAAAGACAATATAAGAAATATCTTAATTACCTCAAGGTAGAACATTTAAAAAGGAAAAAAGACATAAAAGAACTAACCATGAAAGAAAATTGATAATTCTATGACATTAAAGAACTTCTGATCATCAAAAGAAACCATTAAAAAGTGAATGGATAAGCCTAAAGTAGGAAAAATGTGTTTGCAAAATACAAAAGCAACAAAGATTTGATTTGAAGAGCGTATAAAAAACTCTTACAAATGAATTTTAAAGTGGCAAATGATGTAATGATTGGCAAAAAGTATGAATAGGAATTTCTCAGAAGCAGCAGTGCAAATGATGCATAAGATATGGAAAAATGCTCAACCTTATTAGTAATCAGAGTAATGCAAATTAAAATGACAATAAGGCAGCATTTCCCATCCACCTGAGAGGCGTGCATTATTAAACAGCAGAGCACATACACATGATTTAACTTTTTGTGCCTTAGCTTTTCCATTCAGAAGATGAGAATAATTCTTTTCACCTGTGTTTTCCAGTCTGTTTGTTATTCTACATTCTTTTAAATTCTAGTACCTTACCTTTTCCATTACATCCTCTCTTCTCACCCTTATATCAGTTTCTAATAGATTTAGCAGGAAACAGACATCCTTGTTCAGCTTGTGCAAACTTGTGAAAACATAAAAGGAATGGAAATGGAAATGGGAATTTCAGGCCACCAGATGTCTTTATGAATTTACATAAATAATACTGCCATAAAATTGACCCCAGCCTACCTTTTTAAGTAGGAAAACACACTCGTTTAATCCAACATGAGTAATTATGGATGATTCATTTGCTACTAATTTGCTGAAAACTCAATTCAGAAAATGCTAACAGTACGTGTATTAAGCCTAAGTTAACACATGACATTCAACAGAAATCTGTTCACTCTGATACTTTTCTTCTAAGGAAGTCTCTAGACTGTGTTTCCTAATCAGTATAATGAGCTTTTTGGAATTTATGAAATCTAAGGATCCTTTCAGCTCTAAAGTTTCAACTCTGTGTTTCCACTATTAAGGATTGTTTACTTCTACAAAAACAGATTGAAGAGCTATTGTAGGTCTTAGTGCCTGCTTCTGGATCTGACTGAGGCTCTTTTTCCCTCTCCATTTCTTTCCTTCTCTCTCTCTCTCTCTCTCTCTCTCTCTCTCTCTCTCTCAATCTTGCATTCGTTCCCATTAGCACTCTATTTCTCTCTCACTCACTCCATAATTTTAAAAAAACTAAACCAATTTAGAAATTTCTAGTAAGTTTCTAACACATAATCCTCCACAACACTAAAAAGCATTTCTAATATTCTTTATGATACAAAACATAGCTACAAATTTAATAAAAATAAGTATAATCCATATTCCTACTTCTTACCATGGTGTTGAGATTCACTTGTAGAAAACAAAGGATCAATCTTTCTCGTTATCAGAAATTAGCTTCCCCAAGTCTTCCAGTCGTTTTCCAGAGTTCTCAAAGCAATAGCTGACAACTTAATCTGTCAGCAGGAAACCTCCAGGCTGGCATTCACTTTACATAGGGCTTCTGCTCTGGCTCCACGAGAAGCCATCTGGGCAGCTTTACCTCTCAGCTGCCCTTCTTGAGTCAGGTCACTGACCCTGCCAAGATGCTGACCCCAAATGCTGATAAAACTCCATCCTAGTGGTAATAAAGAAACTCTGGACTCCAGGTAGAGGTAGGGAGAGTGGCCTTCTCTTTCACATATCCCACCCTTCATCATCTAGGCAAGCAGGGAGTTCTGCTTCTGTGGGCATCTCAATGCTTCTTGGAAAAGACCACTGCCAGGTTTTAGCTGGATCTGGGGTAACCCCAGACTCATTCTCAGCCCAAGGGTCATGTGTAAAGCTTACCCCTTCCCATGAAGGATAGAATCTTGTGTTATCCTCCTAAATTCTATCCTCACTTTCAATTAACGTCCCTTGCTAACATCCTATATGTTCCATGTTATTTATAACCTCAAATCTATTCCAAACTTAGAATTCTTTCTTCTTCCCAGCTTCCTAGCTTGTCCCTCTTTCCCACTTGACATTCTAGTTAAAAGCAATGACTTTCCTGCATGTCAAAGATATAAGCAGATCCTGGAAGAAGATTGGGTCCCAGCCCCACCCATTCTGAGGGGCCTTGTTAAATAATTGATTAGATTGACCCAGCAGACCTGCAATTTGAACGTGGTTCATGATCTTCAGGGAGGATGCTGACTGCTTGTTTATCATCCCTAAGTGGGAGAGAAGCTGCCTTTGCCTTGCTTCAAGGTCTGGTCTGTACTTTGCTTCCCTTCTGCTACTGCACTTCACTCTTTTATTTATCTACAGTGCTGTCTATTTTTCTGACCACATGTAAGTCTGCTGTAAAACATTTGAAGACTGCCTAAAAATAGAAGAAAAAATATATAAATCATTTTGAAATCTCATTACACTAAGGTAATACCTGTTAAGATCTTGACATCTCTCGTTCATGTTTCTCTTATGAAAATATGCAAATATAAATTAATTTTACATAAATGGGACCATATCATACTTCCTGTTTACATCTTGGGAATTTTTAAGGTTGTCTTTATTTTTTTTAAAACCTTCCTGACTCCATAAGTGCTCTTGTTAGTTTCTTTATTCTTCACATTGCTCACTGAGAGTTGCTTACCGTGGGTATATTTTTCTTTTTCTCTCTGGCTGCAGAATTGCCTTAAGAGTAAGACAACAAGCTTCCATTTCACTAAAAATAAAACGTTACCAACACAGCCAGTATCCCCTTTTGATCCATCCCAAATTGCATCCTTTTATACACATATTAACCACCATCCTCATTTGGTGTATTTCATTCCTACGGATACCTTTATGTGTGTCACATATGTCTTTGTCACTAAACAATATATAGCACTGTTCTGCATGTTCTTAACCTTTATACAAATGGTCTTACTATATACATATACATATGTAAAATCTCTCTCTTTTCATTTCATGTGGATTAATAGAAGTCTAGTTTATTCATTTTCAGTATTTTGTAGCATTCTCTTGTTGAATATACATCAAGTTATTGGTTAATTCCTCTGTTCATGGACATTTGTATTGTTTTCAACTTTTCTCTCTCCTGATGTATGTTTCTGTGAAACATTTTTCCAGTTGAGAGGCTGTACAGCAAGCAGTTGAGAACGTGGACTACAGTGTCAGACTGCATGACTTCCGTGTATGCCTGTGCCACTTAGTAGCTAAGCAACCTTGGCAAGTTACATAACCTCTCTGTGCCTCAGTTTCCCATTTTAAAATGGTGATAATAATTGTATCTACTCTATAAGACTATTGAGAAGAATATTAGCTTAAAGCATATGCAAATGCAACTTTTGTAGTGCCCAAATAGTCAAATATCAGCGTTTTCATATGGTGCAACCTAATAAATGAGTTAATTCATCTAATATGTTTATGATAGTGTCCATATGGTAAGTACTCAGTAAAGCTATAATAATAACAGTGGTGGTGATAATGATGGTGTCTCTTTGTATATATGAGTTTCAGAGTTCCTATGGCCAATATATGTAGGAATAGAACTTCTGGGTCACAGAATCTATATAAATTTAACCTTTATTTCTAGAATGTTCTCCAGAGTCGTTCTATCCAGGTTATGTTTTATCTTTCCATATACGAGGGTATTTCAAAAGGCTCATGGAAAAATAGAAATAGAAGGTAATATGAATCTTTCCCTGAAAGTTTTGACACACGTTTGTATTTGCATCTTCTTTAATACCTTTCAATAAAGTGTCATAATATCATTCATAAAGATCACCAGCTTTTTCTCCTCCTCTCCCTGCTTCTCATCCACCTCCTTCCTCCTCCTTCTTCGTGTTCCAGATTCAAAGGCTAACATTCTTCTGGTATCAGAGATACAGAGGCCTATGACCTCCTGCTTCTCGGATATTGGCATGAATCATTCCAATGGTCAGATGCCATTTTTGCTTTCACAGCTCTTAAAATCTCTTTGCTAAGCTAAGCTCTCTCCAGGTTACGACCAGAATTCTTGGACACTGCTTCTTGGGCTTCCCATGGACTCACAGAGGAGAACACCCGGCTCTAATGTTGTCTCAGAGGCCTAGAGGAGCCCCTAGCTTCATTTGCCTGCAGCTCCCAACCCTGTAACCCGTTCTAGAAAAACTTCTAACATCCAGCTCCTTCAGAAAAGAACGGGTTCCAGCAACCACAGCTGGTGACTGGTTGGCCTTGAGGCTTCCCAGACCCTTCCTCCTTTCCTCTTCCTTCCCCTCTCTCCTATCAGAAGACCAAGAGATTCACTCAGCTGCATAAGTTCTTTTAGCCCCAAGACAAGGCTCTGCCTCAGAATAGATATATAACTATTTAAAGCGGCCAATTAAACACAAACTCTATTCATTACATAAGGAATGATATGGCCCAGAAATTTATTAATAATAAAGAAGTGCTGTTGATATAAGCAATTAGTAGTAAATACTGTTGTGAATAGTTTCAGAACAATGCACAGTAAACAATTTAATAACAAATGATAAGCTAAAAGAGAGAGAACTAAAAAGGGAATTTTTATGAGATAACACAGAGTAGCATATTTTTCCAGATTTGCATGCATTATATTTGAGAAGCAAACTATTCAAAACTCAATCCTGTCTGTAATCTCTATTCTCTTTCCTATTTAGTTTTTTTATCTTCATTTTTGCCCTCTCTATTGGACATTTTTTTATCCTCATCTAAATTTCATTTTGAATTTGCCATTTTTAAAAATAAAAACAAAACAACTCTTTGCAACTGTTGTTTTATTCCACTCTTCAAAGGCAAATTTTTTAAAAGCATTGTTTACACTTTTCTGTCTCCCCTTCTCCACCTTCCGTTTCCTCCCAAGCCATTTCATTATGGCTTAGCACAGTCATCCACGCTACCCCAACACAGCATTTGCCAAGGTCACTCGCCATTGTGCACAGCGTGCCATTGAGTTGTCTTCCTGAAACTCTCACAAGCACCTCCGCCAAGCACCTCTACGGCACATTTCCCGCCTCCTTCTCCAGCACTTTCCCCTTCATCTCCTTCGCCAACCTCTGCCTCCCAGTCCAGCCTCACATTTCAGCACTTTCCATTTTGTTCCAGGAACATGCTCTTTTAGTTTCTAGAACATTCTAGAATCTCTCTTCCACCCACTGTTCCCTCTTCTTAGAGTGACCTTCCTGGACTTTTCACATGGAAATACCTACTTAGCTTAAATGCTGCTTATCCTGGAGTCCTTCTCTGACCACCCAGCCTAGTTAGATGCCTTTATTATACATTCTCTTTGTAGATAATAATTGTTCCTCAATATTATATAATGCATATTATATACAATTATTCTATGACAATTTTGATGAAATACTCATGTAAGAATGTGTTTAATCTTATGTCCACCACTACACTCTAAGCTTCTTAAAAGCAGTAAACTATAACTTTCTTATTTACTGCCACATCTCTAGACTTACCATATAGTTGGCATAGTGCTAAGTAATTGGAAAAAAAATTCTAACATACAACCCATTCAGTAAAGAACATGTGTGATGGGAATTAAAATAAATTTTGCCTGTTGACAGAAAGAGATCAGTTGGAAGTTCTCCTTGGATGGAGATCATTCTTAGATTTGAAGGGAAACAAATCTTGAATCTGGAGAGTATTCAACAAATATTGGTATAATTTGCCTTGTGAGTCATATTGTTGACTTTTAAAAATATTTCATATACTGACACATCTAAATGGAAACTTTTATTCTGAAATTGGCTATATTTTCTTGTGAGTGACACCATTCCTGAAGAAAAGATGCCTTCCTGTTAGAATGATTTATGCTCTGGATAACACTAAAAAATTTATAAGATCAAAGCAAAAAGTCAAGATAAATTTAGTAGAATATTTAATAAAAGCTTTTTTATGTGTTATTTCTTATAGGTAGTTTATGTTCTTTTTTACTGTATGACGGGAAAGCCCCATTCTGTACCACAGGAATCTGTGATGACTCTAAGCTTGAATTCTAGATATTGTGGCTTCCCAAGGGAGCAGGCAGCCGTGCCATTACATGGGTCATTTCCAACTGGGCTGACAAAAATCCACTGAGACAATTCTTTGGAGAACTCTTCAGCTCTGGGAAATGACTGTGTATTCTAATAGGCTCATTTTTAAATTTCATTTTATATATTTCTAAGAAATAATTAATTTTCTGCCTGTAGCAATTAGACAAGGTTCATGAGCCTCATTGGTAATATTTGATACTTAATAACAGATGCATATAAGCTCTGGTCAATGGCTTGTAAGATATTAAAATTAGCTCTATGAATAATATAATATAATATTAAACAGGAAATGACAGAAAGACTAGAACAATAAGAATACTGCATACAATTTTCAAGGAAAAGTTATAAATATGGATTTAAACCATAGGTATACAGACATTTTTATTCATTTTTATATCCCTTTGCCACTAATATATATGTCAGAGACTCTACATCCTAAATTATCATTACTGCTGTTTTTGTCTCCTTTTTGCCTGAAGAATTTGAAAGCCACTATGTTTTACTCTGCTTCAAAGCACCTGCCTCATGGTGGGCATGCTGTCTTAGTTGAGATGAGAGGGTGCCTGTAATAAGTCACGGCTCCTCTGCACTGTGCACTGTGGACTAGATTCACATTTTATAAGGCTTGCTTAGAAAGTGTTGTTGAGCCAACTTCTTACATGGTTCCCCAGCAGCAGAAAACATGAAAAATACATTCAGACCAGCTAGTTATCTCTCTTACCACTTCTTTTTCTTTTCTTCTTTTCTCCCTCCCTTTCTTTTTCTTTCCTTTCTTTTTCTACCATATTTATCTATCCATCCATCCATCATCTTTCTTCCTCTATCTTTTCCTCCCTCCAATATCTCCCTAATATACTGTTTCTGCTTTATTACTCATCTGTGCCAGCACTGTCCAATAGAACTCTCTGTGATGCTGGTGATGTTCCATATCTGCACTAATCAATACAGTAGCCAGTAGCCACACTCGAGCTATTGAGATATGTCAAGCAGTTGAAGACTTGAAATGAGGCTAGTGCCATGCTACTGAAAAAGTGAATTTTAATTTTAATTAATTTAAATTTGTATTTAAATAGCCAAATATGGTTAGTGGCTAGATACACATATGAACAAAATGCAATCCTGACTTTTGGAATATCACATTCCAGGGCACTTGTGCCACAATATTCTCCACTGGATATGTAGAGGTTTATTGTACTGGCAAATATAATGTTCCTCAACACACATGAGCCCAAAAGACCAACAGAACAGTAGAAAGTCAGGATAGATAAAGCAAATTTATATATGCATAAATTGATTTTAAGAGACTCAAGATAGCAAACAGAAATGCATTGCCAGCAAACATATTAAACAGTTCCACGGAATGGAGAAAATAGGTTTTTGATTAAGTAATTTGTCTTCCCAATGTTTTATACTCTTCTCTAAATAATTTTACTAGCAGATCTGGGATGTGGGTTCTAAGCTGGGCTCTTCTACCATCTAGCTGTGTGATACTAAACAACTCAGATGGATTGTTCTCTAAGCACTATAATTACTCCAACTGTAGAGCAATAGTTGCGTAAATGATCTATAAGCACCTTCCCCACTTTAAGGTTATAGACGTTAAGCTCTTAGAATTTTTTTTCCCCATAACATCTTTAATTTAATACATAGTTTGCTTGTCTTTTAAATATTAATCAAGACATGTCAAGAAATACTTATACCACCTCCATGCCTTAGTCTTTGCAGTATTTTTAATAGAGATGCTAAATACAATCTTAGATTATTGAGAGAGAGTATGAATGCTAAACTGGAATGAAAATTAATTTTTAATTTTATTCTATTCTTTTTTCCCCCCAGAATGGTAGTCTTCAAGTACCATTATGTGTGTAGATAGGTCATAGTCTTTCATCACACAGCTGAAATGCCCCTTGGGAATATTGCTATGACTTTACCCATGCATAGGAGCTCTGTTTATAGCTGCGACTAAAAAGATGGCCTTTCAGGAATGTGCTATGTTTTCTGGGGCAGGAAATTTTTTATTATTTTTGTGTGGATTATATCTCTTACTTTCCTAGAATTTTTTTCATAAATATTTAGCAGCTGAGGTCTGGTGTGGTGGCTAAACAATTATTGTTATTTAGAAAACTCCAACTTATGTTTGCTTAATGCAAGCCTGTGGCTCTTAGAGTTTGTGTATTCCACAAATTGTTTTTTCCTTATAATTTCAATTTTAAATAATGGTGGTATTTACTTTCTCTTTCCCCAGCCATTAAATACTTCAAGGAGTTGTTATTTATTCTCTCCCTACTTTCAGCAAGGATTTATGGTGGGTATTCAACACGTTCAGTGATTGTGATAGTCACTTTTGTAGACAGAGAGCATAATTAGATTGTTCCTGCATGGAAAAGATATTCAGTTGATTCTCTATTATCCATGCTAATGGATGGAAGCCATCAAGCAGATGATTTAAGTTCCCGCATGGACCAAAATCCATTTTGTATTTTACTTTGGAGTATGCTTTAATATTTACATTTGAACGTAGCATGATTGTTTAGCCATTCAATCCAAATAATGAAAGCAAACCTGTGTAAGGTTGGGGAAGAATGTTTGGCTTCAGACCATCTCCCTCTCCCCAGTGTTCCAAACTTGATTGCAATTCACCACTGAAAATGGAATGCATCACTTAACATCTTTAACCTAGAAACAAGGGCTTAGAGCAGAATTTCCTTATCTCTCTAAATTTCTGAATCAGACTTTTAACAGGTCAGAGAGGCAATTAAGTGTTCTGGTTTAGACCATTTCTCTGCCAGTTATGGCTGGAAGAGAAAAGTCTTATTACTCATGGCAGATGACAACGTGGTGAAGATTCTGCAAGTATTTTATTTTTAAAAGTAATTGAAGAATCCCCTACGCCATCATTAGTTTCCACTTAAATATTTCTGTCACTGTCTCACAATGCAGAAGCTTGTTTTCTTCTTCTTAGTCTATTGTAATAGGTAATCACTGTTGTGGGAATTTCACAAACTCTATCGAGGCTAATGCTAGTGCATTAAAGCAATTTTCACTTAAAGAATACAAAAGTATAAAATGAAATAAGAACAGTATACTACTGAAAAGCAGTATTATGTGTATCACACCACAAAATGCACACGAACCCTAGAGGCAAGGAGAATTAAGATTAGATATGTACATATACATATGCATATACATAATACATATGCATATGCATGCACAATACACTCAAATATATGATTACTTCGGTAATAAAATATTCTAGTTTTATTTTATCTACAGCAATCAAAATAGTATTACTAATAATAACATATTTCAATAAAACAAAATTAGGCATTTTATCATTTTAGAGAGACATGAATTTTAGTAGTGCTAACAGATCTTTGAAATATCTAATAAAAGTTAGTTTTTATTGTGATAACATAGACACATCCACATGCAACTTTCTTAAAGAATTATTTCATACCTAGAAAATAGGTATTTTACATGAAAAATTACTCTTCAATGACTATTTTTCTTTAACTTTGTGGACAAAGGAAAATTATAATTCGTTCATTTTTGTCCTCTAATATTGATACAGAGATTGCAAATATTGCAGACTTGCCCTCAAATCTTCTCCTTGAGAAAGTCAATCATCAATATCCTTTAATAACCTAGAATAATTGCAACTTAATATGACTTTCACTTAAAAGCCAGTGATAAAAGATTAACATCTGTGTTTAAGTAAGTCATAAGTCAGATTTCCATCAATTCCTTTGAAAGACAGTTGATTCTAATAAGTTCCCAATTGGACTTTGCCTAAGATAATGCTAAGATAAACACATTTCTTTTATCACTAGAAAAAGTTCCAGAGAAAATGTGCAACCCTGCCAATTATGTTCCTTATGTTAATTTCAATTTTGTTTGTAATGTCTCTGAACCTCTTTTTTCTTTATCTTAATTGTGTCATTTAATACTGATAATACCATTTTTTAATTATTGAAAAAAAAATGAGAGTTAATTCACACAAAAGGAAGAACTGATGGTCACTTACTTTCTGCTGTTAGAGCAGAACCAGATCTTGAGTGTACTGAGTTAAGGCAGCATATTTTAAAAATAGATAAAAGAAGCTATATTGAATGAAGATAGTACTGTATTCACGTAGCTAAGCATTTTAAGTATATCAGTCAGGCATGACCAAGGAACTAATGGATTCTTCATTATCAATATCTACTAATAGCTACTATATGTTCATTATGAAAGTAGGGGCAATGAACACAAGAGAGATGTATTTTGTTTACTAAAAGCAGAAGTATTAATAAGTAGTAATACACAAGAAGACCTACTTTTTAATGAAAGATACCATATGCATGAAATATATTGCATTTCTCTTTAAAATATTTTGAATCCAGGCTTAAGGGCAAATCAGAGAGACTCAGCTATAATACATTGCATGGAAAATGATACTGGTTTCAACTTTGAATTGGAAAACTTATTCTATATGAAAAGTCAGGATGAATAATAGAATAATTAATGATATCTGAAATGAGTAACATAGGTTAATAATCACCTGATGTATATTGAGCATTGTAGGCTTGACCTTGGTAAGATTAGATTCTAAGACTAGTTGTGAAAAATTTGGTCTCAATTTTGTATAACTACCAGACTGCAGATAGATCTGACTCAGAAAGAAAACTGATCATTAGAATATTAGATTCCTTCTAAGTCCTATTGCTTAAAGCATTTAAAATTTAGTTGCTGGGGTTTTCTCATTACAAAATATAATGGGAAAATTGTATATAGCAAAGATTTTTCCAACGTTCTGTAACTGTAGTAAAGATGAGGTGTTTAAATTATCAAAATGCAGCTAAAATAAATGCATCTTCATTGTAAATATCACACAAAACAGTAGATACATTTGTGTCTCCTCTGTCTTATTTATCTTTAGATTACTAGCCTGACTCATGATTGGCCTTTAATAAATATTTTTTAATTAAGTAAAAATATCACTACATATGGCAGAATGCAAACTGAATAGGAACTCAGGGAGTTCAGGGAACAAATAACTTTTGATGGGAATGATAAAGTCTTCTTTGCAGAAAATGAGTTGAGCATTGAAGAGCCAATAGGTAATGACAAGAAAAAATAATAAAATTGTCTTAAAATTTTTTATTTTTCCTTCTAGAACACTATTTAAATCTATTTCTTCAGGAATATAAACCCATAATACTATTAAACTAGATAAATAATTTTCAGCAAATTAATAGGTTAAATAACTTGCCGAAGATGACATAGTAAGTGGTAGATCTAAAATTTAAACCCAAAAATACGAATCTAAACTCAAGCCCTTTCTGCTACAATATTTAGCATTAGAAGAAAGAACAGAGCTCGGTAATTATTGAAAGTAATTATGTTTTCTGTAAAAGTAATTAAAAGTATGCCTGTCTTTAATAAATTTATTCAAAGTGAGATAAATCAACCATGTAGATTAGCTAACACTCAAAAAAAAATAGGAATTGAGAGAATTTCTAGATATTAAATTTTAAATGTCATTATAATTTTAATTAAATTTAAATTTCTATTTAAAATATAATTCTTTTATTAATATATTTGTTCACTAAATATATATTGAATGTCCTTTGCATACCACACACTGTGTTAGGCACTGGATATACAGTTATGAATAACACCACTTTTTGCCCTTGAAAAAGTTTGCTTAATAGGAAATTTGTTGCTATGGGGATCAGCATGAGACAAATGTTAGCAGATTTAAGAGCATGGTGTGATTCTGAAGTAAAAAAATATTTCCATAAGCCATTCAGGAACAGTTATCTCATTACTTTATAATCACACTGGGTGCCTAATGATTTATTGTAATTTGTTTCTGCTAATAGGCTATTGCACAAATCCTTCCTTATTTTCTCCTTGCTTTTCTTCCCGCTTTCTCATCACTCAGGCTGCACCCTTCACTCCTTTTTGGGCTCGTGTTTGGCCTCGTGAACCATTTCTCAGTTTGCCTCATGAGGTCAGTTCCACTGTCCATTTCAAACAGTAATGCATTCTTTTGCAAAGCCTCACCAGCATTACAAATTCCTCGTAAGTATGCATAAAGTTTTACTACTAGCAATAAATATAAGATCAACTATGATTGGGTGCATATACATGGAGAGAAAAGGGTATCCATCATGAACATTTTATTTAAGGGGTATTTTAACTTGATTGAAAAACTACTGTTCTTTTTATTTTTATCTGCTAGTATATGATGCATTGCATGATTTTATAATAATATTCCTTATCTTTTTATTTGAATTTCAAAATACAGAAATTGAAGAAGAATGAGGGACCCACTATCCTGTATTAGACAAGAACATTGCCTTTCTGGAAGAGACTTCTTCAAGAATGCTTCATTATATTTGCATGCACACCTCTGTCACCGCATCCAAAAAAGCACAGCAGACTAAGAGGCACCATGTGTTTCACGTATGTTGACTCACCAAGGTAATTCTGTTGGTTCTTTGGGTCACTTGTTTCTAGAGCCTTTCTCCATAATGATTGTCTGCTCTAAAATACATACTCATAAAATGTATGGGTTAGGGAGCAAGAGGTGAGAAGCTATAGCTATTTAACACAAATCCATTCATAACTGAAAAAGCACTTTGCACATATTTTCTATTGAATTTGAGGCTTTTTTCCCCATCTATAATAGACTGTTCTTTGCTATCATTGCACAACTGTGTAATGCCATACGTAAAGTATCCTTAAAAAATTTGTGAATACATTCCACCTTTTAATATTTTTCTTTGAATCATTAAAGATGAGATAAAGTCATAAAATATAAATACATAAAAAGCAAATACGTTCTTCTGTTTCCTCAGGTATTTAAACCCTTCTTACGCATTAATAAAATGATCCCATACTCTGATCTAAGTTACACCAAACCCACACACCCAAACACAGAGACATACAGCATGCTACAGCCTCGTCCTAATTTTTTCTCCACTTTGTATTTACTTGGACAGATATTAACTGAGTCTAAAGCAGAGGACCTTCACCTTTTTTTCCCACTAGTGTTATATTTTATTGGAATGGATGAATTGCAGACCAGTTATCTTAGCTATCCCAGATTCCACTAAGAAAAGAAAAAAAAATCTGAATTATGTTAATAATGGTGATAAAAATTATCTTTGATGAAGTAAAATAAGGTAATCTACATTCATTGAGCAAAGACATTATGAATAAGACCTCCAAAGCACAGGCAACAAAAGGAAAAATAAACAAATGGGATTATATCAAACTAAAAAGCTTCTGCATAACAAAGGAAACAAGATAATCCCTACAGAATGGAAGAAAATATTTGCAAACTATGCATCTGACAAGGGATTAATATCCAGAATATACAAGGAATTAAAACAACTTAGTTAATAAACAAATAATCCAATTAAGAAATGGGCAAAGGAGCTGAATAGACATTTCTCATAAGAAGACATACAAATGGCCAACAATATATGAAAAAATGCTCAACATCAGTAATCAACAAGGAAATGCAAATCAAACCCACATTGAGATATTATCTCACCTCAGTTAGACTGGCTATTATCAAAAAAACAGAGTTTAAAAAAATGCTGGTGAGCATGCAGAGAAAGAGGAACCCTCCTACACTGTTGGTGGGACTGTAAATTACCAAAGCCATTATGGAAAACAATATGGAGGTTCCTCAAACAACTGCAGGTAGAACTGCCATAGCATACAGCTATCCCACTTCTGGGTATATACCCAAATGAATGGAAATCATCATGTTGAAGGGAAACCTGCACCCCATGTTTATTGAAGCTCTATTTACAGTAGCAAAGATATAGAATTAACCTAAATGTCCATTGACAGAGGACTGTGTAAGAAAAATGTGGTATGTATACACAATGGAATACTATTCTGCCATAAAAAAAGAATGAAATTTTGCCATTTGCAACTACATGGATGGGCGTGGAGAAAATTACATTAAGTGAAACAAGCCAGGTGCAGAAAGACAAATACTGCATATCCTCACACACAAGTGGGAGAGAGAGGAAGGAAGGAAGGAAGGAAGGAAGGAAAGAAGGAAGGAAGGAAGGAAGGAAGGAAGGAAGGAAGGAAGGGAGGGAAAGATAGATCACAATAATGTGTTGAACCTTCAGAAAGAGAGAACAGAGCTGTGGTTACTACAGGTGAGAAAAGGGGAGGGAGAGGCTAGTGAGAAATTGGTTAATGGACACAAGAAACGATTAGGTTTTGTAAAGATGTACATGCTAATTATCCTGATTTGATCATCACGCATTGTACACAGGTATTGATATTCAACTCTGTACCCAATAAATATGTTTAATCAATTATTTTTCAATAAAAATTTATGATACAGATATAGGGATAAACTATTATGACATTAGTAAAATAAATTTTCCCGAGTTGCTAGAGTTGTGAACCTGGATAAACTCACAGATCATTCATTGCATTAGGGAAGTCATTACTGGTAGTTGTGTTTCCTCTTAATGTGTCATTGTTTCTTCCTTAGTCTGAGGCCAAAATTTTCACATCTACTCTTCTATCGAAACTTCTCATGAAATATTTCTAATGAAAATGCATAAACCAACAAATTTCATATTTCAATTATACACTTGAATTTTAGATACTGAGAAACTAGAATTTTTTTTTTTTTAATTCAAGGGGGTTAGAAAAACAGTCAATTTGTAAATGAATACATTTTATTTCATGAGTAACCAGAAGAGAATACTACTTCTAATGTAGAGAGCAACAGCTGTGAAAATGGTTGCTTTTATTTTCTATTTAACAAGGGGCTCTTACATTCTCATTTTCTGATACTATCTCCTCCTCAATAAAAATTTGTTTTCATTTGACCTCAGGTCCCTTATTCTTTAAAGATAGATGGTAGCTTTAGTTAGCTATCTGGTTCCCTCTTACATATTCTATATTTTAGATTAAAACATCACTAAATGAGAAGTATGAGATGGAAGGTGCATATATAGTGAGATGGTGAGAAAAAAAGTAATCAGTGTTAACAAGAAATGTCCAATTATTTGAGATAAATATCAAAAACAAGAGAAACAATTAAAATTTAAAAATAGACATGTGGGATCTCTTTGAAAGAACTGAAATTACAGTATCTGGTGAGAGAATAGCTGATGTTACATTTGAACAAAGAGCTGTGACTTGAAATTATGGGGTTTTTTTCCTATAAAATAATGGAAATAAGAAAGTAAAATTTTCTTTTGAAAACATGTTTTAAGACAGAAAGTGAATAGAAGCTGCCATTCTATGAGAGTACATTATTTGGGAATCTGTTGCATGTAATGATAAAAACTCAAATTGTGTTAAACAATTAAGAGATATCACTGGCTCAGAAGACTTCAGCAAAGATGTGGTCAAAAGGAACAATATTACCAAAGGCAAATTTCTTCCATCTTTTCTTTCTCGGTCTTCTAGAGCATTGCTTTAATCTCACACTGACTTTACCTTTAATCTAATGCTCTTCTTCTGGTTGTAAGATGGAGGCAGGGACTAGCAGGAGAGACATACTTAATTATACTCAGTAGAAAGATTATTTTTTCCAGTACACTTCTTGGAAAAACAATCCAACTTCTTTCTAGGAAGTCCACCGTCTACAATTTGCATTGGCCAAAACTGTGTGATGATTCCAGTGGCAGGAGAGTGGGGGGCAGTGGTCAGCTTCCACAAAGTATGTGTGTTTCGTGGACAAGGGAATGCATACAATTGGGGTATAATTAACAAGATGAAAGAGGAAGAGATCCTGAGCAATCCAATTTGAGCAACTTTCAACTAGTGGGAGGTTATTTCATTTTGCAGTAGGTGAGATCCATGCTGGGTTTTGGTGCCATTCCTGTGATTTCACTTAAAACAGAGAAAATTCTGTTACTGATGTCATTCAGAGCAAGCTGTGTCCCTTGAGAAAAGATGGCAGACTTTTCTACTTATTGTCAAGGAATCCAATAGCTTTAAAGGTAAGTTGATTTTTCTCTGCTGCATCGTTTTTCTTTCTCCTCACTCGACCTTTGCCTTCCGCACACACACGCCTACGTATAATTGTGGCACAAACCAAAAGCACAGGGATAATATGACATGATTTTTCTGAATTCATATAATTGTTTTGATCTTGTTTTTATTCTGTTCTTTATTGTCTTTATTCTTTTTAAAGGAATTCAAGAAACATATGAAGGACAGATTGGTAGATTGTGGCAAAGTGGCTTTAAGCATGTGTTGTACATGTTAACTGTATACTGTATATGTCTCAGTACTTTCTTGTGCTGAGAAGACAGTGCTGAATAGAAGCCTCCATGAGACCTTAACTGCTTTCATCTTTCTATGGTTCTATTTTTAAGCCACTTCCTTGATGTACTAAAGGACATTTATCAGTTTTCTGCTACCCAGATCTCAAACCATTCCTATTTTGAAAGAACCCCTAATTATGAGGTTAAAAGAGCTAGATACCCCTTCTTCTTGGCATTAATGGAATCAGCAGAGCACATGAACTAGGCTCTGCCGATTGCATGGCTCTGTTTCAGACCTTTGAATCTTAAGGGAGTGATTCAAATATAATATGATAGCTAATTCCAATATTCTTCTTATTCTGTTGCAGACCATGTTGTAAATATTTTACTCATTTAATCCTTACAACCTTAAGAGTGAGAGACTCTTATTTCCCATATTTTACAGATGTGGAAACTGAAGCCCAAGATGAAGGCCCGTTAATACAGTACTATTAATGTCAATCAGCTTTGCAAATCTTCTGAGAAGATGGACATTATGAACCAAGAACTAGAAAGTGCATTTCTGCTTCCAACTATACTGGAGTAACTGTCCTATAAACAACTCTAAAACTAGACAAAATATAGAAGGAAATGGTTTTCAGGCATTGGACAACAGGCAGCAAAAAATGTGATCCCAAGAAAAGGGGGACCCAGGAGAGGATGAAATGCATAGCCACTCCAGCTCTCAGCCTGGAGCATCTTCCTGACCAGAACACAAGGAAATGAAGCCCAGGCAGAGAACGATGGTCCCACTGCGATCAGAAGTGGAGATGAGAATTTGAAACTGCTGAAGGGGCTGCTATCTGCAGGGCAAAGTATTAAAGCCATTCAATATTGACATTCTCCTAAAATCTACAGATTTGATGCACTTGCAACCCAAATCCCAGCACGCTTTTTTTTAAAATTGGCAGACAAATTCTAAATTTTATATGAAATCAAAGGACCTAGAAAAACCAACAATTTTGGAGAAAAAAAGAACCACCACCACCACAAAGGTGTAAAACTTAACCTACCTGATTGTAAGACTTATTGCAGGTCTCCAGTAAGCAAGATAGTTAGGTGTTAGCATAAGGATCATTTAAATACACCAGAGAGTCAAAATATAGTGGTAGGAAAAACTAGACATCTGTATGGAAAAAAATAGCTACCTCACACTAACATAAAAATTAATTCAAAATGGATAATAGGCTTAAATGTAAATGCCAAAACAACAAAGCTTTAAAAAAAATAGAAGAAAATGTTTGTGACCTTGATGTAGGCAAAGGTTTCTCAAAGAGTACTTAAAAATCACTAAACATTTTTTAAATAATAAAATGGACTTCATCAAACTAATCCTGCTGTTCAAAAATCACTGTAAAGAAAATGAAAAATCCAACCAAATTGGGAGAAACATCTGCATACATATATCTGAAAAAGTCCTGGTGTCCAAAATACAAAGAGAATTCTTACAAGCCAATAATAAACAGCTCACTTCAAAAACAGTCAAGACGTTTAAACAGGCACACCAAAAAGAAGATAGATAGACAAAGATCAATAAACACATGAAAGTATGCTTAATTTCATTAGTTATTGGTAAAATACAAATTAAGAACACAATGTTATGCTAATCAACACCAACCAGAATGAATAAAACTAAAAATAGTGACAATATGAAATATTGGTGAGATTATAGCTGTAACTTTCATACATTGTTAGTGGAGCAGTGAAATGACACATCACCTCTTGAAAACTGTGTTTTCTCTTCAGTTAAATGTGTACTTAACAGCATGACACAACAATTCCACTTTTACATATTTACTAAGAGAAATAAAAACATATGTCTATACAAAGGCCTACAGAATAATGTTGATAGCAGCATTATTCATAATAGTCTAAAAGTGGAACCAACCCAAATGTCCATCAACTAATGAATGCATAAACAAATTGTGATATATTTGTATAATAGAATACTATTCAACACTAAAAAGGAACAACCAATTGACAAGCACAACAATATAGGTGAATCTCAAAATATAATGCTAAGTGAAAACAGCTAGCTGCAAAGACTATATCAGTGTATCCTTCCATGCATATGACATTCTAGAACAGGCAAAGTTAATCTGAAATGGTAGCGATAGATCAGTAGTTGCCTCGGGTGGGGGATCAATGACTGACTGTAAAGGGAACATTCTGGAGTATAAAAATGTTTTGTGTCTTCACCAGGCTGATTACAGAGGTGTACACACTTATCAAAACTTATTTAATTGTACAATAAAATTGTGTATATTTTTCTATGTAAGTTACATTTTAATAAAGCTGATTTTTTAAAAAATCCCAGCACTAGTCTGGAAGTCTTGAGTCCATTGGCAAGAGTATCAAGTGTCCTATCAGGCCATCTTAACCACAATTGTCCAAAGACTTAATCTTGACTGAGTTTGCAGCTCTGTTGGTTCTTGTCATATTTTAGATCCTGAGTTTCAGACTTCACATTGATTTTGTAAGCTCTCCAGTACCTTTCACTGTTATTTTCTGCTCAAATCAATCAGAGTAAATTTCTGTTGTCTGCTGCCTAATAGTCTTGTATATAGGAACAGATATATAGGAGCAATGTGATATTGGCTCTAAATAATCAACTGGAAATTTAGGGTCAGCTTTAATCAACCTAGCTGTTTTAGGAATATGTTGTTTGAACTCTAGAAGTTCTTCCACTACTATGTGATTCAATCTCCTAATCTGGTAAGCATGCTTAATTTCCCATGCAAGTCTGTATTAGTACAATATCCTCTGCATGTTGGTTGTCTGAGAGCTTTGTTCTTTGTAAAGGCTCAACTACGTTTATAAGTAACCTGTGAAAAAATAAGTTAGTTATTTACAGTATTTTACATTCCAACTTATTTTAATGTAATGCTTTCCTTCATGGTATAAAAATAAACTGTACATACAGTATATACACTATTCGAAAACACCCTTGTTTTATTCATGCAGGTTATAGGAAGTCACAACTTAGACTTTGAAAATATAATAAAAATGCTGACTTAAAAAGTAAAATTATATCAGAAATATTACTGGGTATCTCCTTAATTTCAATTTAAATTGAGATCTAATTAAATAATAGAGTTATTTGTTGATAGTTTTTGGTTTCCTTTGGAGACACATTTTCTACCTACTAAATGTTTTAGAATGTTCATTGTTTTCAAATGCTCATTTGAAAAAGATATGGTTCATATAATATTATAACTCAACTTTGGTGGAATTTAAGATCATTTCATGTGAGTATATTATTTCTAAATTTTATTTGATTGTGCACACTACAAAATAAAGATATTCATTCAATTTAAAGAGTGCCATAAGTGTAGGAAATGGTCCTGATTTTATTTTTCATTTAATAGTCTAGATAAATTATATAATATTATCAAACGAATTACATGTTTAAAATAAAAGCATTCATATACTACTTGATTGCTATATACTTATAGTCCTCATGTTGGTTCCTAATGATTTGACAATCTGTCAAAAAAAATGAAAATAGTCATTAGAACATTCCCATTCCTTTAAAATTTAGATTATGACAATTTTAATGCCATGAAAGTAAGTCATTCGATCCCAGAAGACAACACGCATGTATAATTTCAGATAATAGGCTGTAGTGTGCGGTTTGGTCTTATGAGTGTGGTAAGTAGTATATGACAATAACTGGATTCACAAGAATAATTTTAAATGATTATAGAGATTTCAAGGCATCATAAAAATGATAAAATAGAAGGCACTTTGGAGTTGGGACAGCTGCTAGGGCTATGAAAGAAATGAGAAACTGGTGTCATAAGTGTATCAGATTTTACGTATAAAGCAAGAGGCATAAAATACATTTTTGCTTAGCTGTACATCTGTCCGTGCTTTATCAAGCCAAAGGTTATTTGATCACATGTGGTGTCTAATATGATAAGTATTTGAGGCTTCAACTAAAAATCTTGGGGTAAGAGGAAGAAGAGTGAAAACAATGGTTTATTAAAATTCTTTTTTTTGTTGTTATTCATTGAAACATAATTGATTATACATATTTGTGGAGTACAGAGTTGACTGTCAGTATTTGTGTACAATGTGTGATGATCAAATCAAGATTATTAGCATAATTCATATTAGTAATTATTCTTTATGTCCATTACCCAATTTCTCCCTAACCTCTCCCCCTCCACCTTTCCACCTCTGGTTCTGTTGTCTCCTGAAAGTTCAACGTATTATTGTGGTTGTTATCTTTCTTTGTCTCTTTGTAAACTTTATTTTTAACTTCATTTTACAGAATGTTCATATTGCTTTAACTATTTTGTTCCTTTTTAGTATTGGTTTTAATAACTAAGTTTCTTAACAGTGTGAATTGGTATCTATAATATTTTATTCACAAAAATTAATCATCTCAGTCATATAATTTTGCTATCTGCCGTGTGAGAGTGATTGCAGCTACCTTAATCAGGACAGTCATTAATATCTTCGTGAACATTATTTTTCATCTAACATTTCTTAATTGTTATTAATATAATATTAATACATTTATTTGCATATTTCATTGGTAACCACTGATTAACCATTTTGTTCTTCTTAATATAGTATCTGGTTAGCAGCATTAAGTCAGTGACTAAAACAGATTCTGGAAGGAATTAGCAAATTCTGCAGAGGCAGTCTGATTGCAGACTGAGAAGAATAAGGCATATAAAATTGTTATTAAATTCCTTATTAGGGACAAAGTAATGACAGATGTTAACAATTTGCATGCTAGTAGAAATTGTTAGATTAATTTCAGAAAGATTAAGTCAACACTATAAATGCATATAATTCTTTGGAACTGTTGTTATTGACCTTTTTTTCTGTCATTGCCAACATTTCTATATTGACATGACCTATTCATGATCACTGAGTGCTTAGATGCATGTGGGCTTGAATAAGCATGTGAAATCCTTACCAAGCTGAAAATTAGGAAAATGTTTCTAAATATTTTATAAAGAGGAAGAAGAATATAACAGGTGGTCCACTGGGGGCTCCTACTCATCTCAGTCCAACCTCCTCCCCTAGAAAAGATGACCAGGGCAGCATGGGTGGGAAACTCCAAGGGTTCTAGAGTGCACTTAGTACACCAGGAGTGGGCTCTCTTTTTTGTGTGTTAGTGTCATTTTGTATTAAGAGATGAGTATATTGAGTCTCTCAATAGGTTTGGATCAGCCTGTCTGGAGGAAAAAATGTCTCTGTGCTGTCAGAATGTAAAGATGATCTGTGTAGTTCAGTCATGTCAGTCTGTTCAAAGCAGTGAATCTATTTAGAAGGTCAGTCTGTCTGGTTGTCATTCTAGCTCAGCCAATTGGGGTGTTCATCACGCCTTTGTATATCTCCCACCTCTTCTTCCAGTTAGAATGCATCCAAATAGAGGCCATTGTCTAGGTGAAGTCAGAGTGAAGAATTTCTTTGCTCCCACTGTCTCAGCAATGTCCCTCTGATTTGTGGATGCTTTGAAGGAGATTTCACATTGCGGGATGGGCAGTCTTCCCTTGCCCCACATGGCCTCTACCCAGTTCTCCAAGTCCCATCTATGATGCTCTAGGGACAGGGAAGATGCTAGAGGGAACCACAGGAAAGACCACCACGGTTCAGTTCCAAGGGCACCAGATATTGGTGGAGCATTAGGATTATAAAAGAGAAGCAATACTATATTGAGAACAATTGATCCCAGGGGAAACCAAAATAATAAAGTAAGAAATAAGAACTTTACACAATTCTAATTTCCTAAGAGATTTGAGAACACACATAACCATAAAATAAGAAGAGGTTGCTATCAGACAAGAGCCATCAGAGGTTAACTTGGAAATTAACACTAAGGTTGTTCAGTAACTATCCACTGAGCTGAAGATCACATCAGTCAGCTGAAAAACAAACAAACAAACAAAACAAAACAAAAAGTACAGGAAATTCCTTACAATATAGAATAAAAAGGCAGAGAGATAACGAGAGAGAAAAGGTGAGAGAAATGGAGGCTCAATCCAGATGATCCAGTAAACATCTAGTAGAAGTTTTTGAAGGAGAGATCTATGACAATTGAAAAGTGTCTTTTTTTTCAATAGTTAAAACAAAAGTCCTAGGATTGAGTCTTATTGGACTAACTTGAATTATTCTATCCTTGAAACAACTGCTGTGCCAAGAATATGGAGAAAAAGTAAAAGTGATATATGTCCATTTTTTCAAGTGGTAAAATTGGGTTAAAGACACAACAAGGATGTAACACCTTTACAGATCTGGATACAAATGTTGTCAGTCTTAATGTAAAGGTACAGCTGACAGAAGATAAGAGAAAAAACTGCAGGAGAGATGTGTAGGAAAGAAGGGGTGCCTTCAAAAATTGGGGTTTCAAGACATGTTTAATGTTGTTAGAAAGAAACTAACCATTTCTCAAAATTAATAATATAATAAAAATCGATTACACTTTTTCAATAATATAAATCTACTAATGAGAAAAACAGAATTTTTTTTGATGTGGGTTGTTGATAACATTGTGCTTAGTTGGGGCTTAAAGTCTGCATTCCCTGTCATCAAATCAATTGCATACATTCATCTGTAAACACAAGTTTGTTTGTGGGCCATAAAAAAAGGTCGTGGACCAGATTTGGCCTGTTGGTCATAGATTGCTGGCCACTGCTCTATCCAGTCTGCTTCCATTTAGCTGGAATCCAAACAGATTTCTTGACTGTAGTAAATTGCCAGATTTTTTCCCCAGATTCATTACAGAATTAAGTCTTTGTTAAATAGAATAAAAACTAAGCTACTATAAAAATGAAATTTAAAAAACCAAAGACATACAAAATAGAACCCCATTTTTTTGTGTGTTATTAAAACTAATCCACATAAAATTATCCTGTTAACTTCCTATAAATTTTCAAAGTATTTACTTTTAATTTCCATGTGTATCTAGTGGCAAAAATGGTAATAAAGGGTTTGCACCCTGATACCAAATAGTTCATTCACTAACTATTCTGTATTTAAAATATATATATATATATATATATATGTACAAATCATGTTCCAAGAGGACTGTTGTATGAGGTTACTTCCAAAAGTTCCCGGAAATACTCATACTACCTTTAAATCCTACTTTTTTCATGAACTTTTTGAAGTACACTCATATAATTACTAATACATATGGCATTGGCAAAATTTGGAATATGCTTACCTGTGTCATTAGTGACTTCTGACTCCTCCAATTGGACCACACATATGTTTGTTTCCTTTGCAGGCCTAATTGGCAAGACTACAAATACTCTAGAGGGACAGAGGAAAAAAGCAGATAAATCAACTGATTGCTTTTTCCAAGACCTGGTAGTGTATTTCCTTTGAGAATTTGTTCATTTGGTGGACACCATTAGAGTAAGCACTAATAACCAGGATAAGCCCATCAGCTCTTTGACTAAAGACGAACCATGATCTCCTGAGTTCATTACCCAATATTTTATACTAATTGTCTTGTAATGTTTTGTTGTTGTAAAATGCGTTTATTACTGGCTGCTAATGGTACTCTATTCTGTTTTTAGTGCAGTTCTCCATTTCATATTTAATCAACTCAAAGTTCAATAGAACAGAAATATCATGTTTCATACTCTATCTGAATTACTCAGTTACTGTGTTCAGAAGTTTCCACAAATACTGCAGGTTCTAACAGAATATTTATTTAAATTCACATTTCCCAGCCATGCTCATCTGACTATGTTAATTTAAAATGCAATAGTTAAAATTTTCATCTTGCCATGATACTATTCCCAAGTGCCTTATGTTAATTTCTTTGAAGAAGCATCTATTGCATTTTAAAGCACGCTTTCCATCATTTTCTTTCTTCATAAGAATAAAAACACTTTGGAAATACAGCAGACTCTTAATTAACTTAAGAAAAAGAAGAAAAAACTCACTTCCTTTCTCTGTCTTGTCAGACTGCAGGAGAACTACATTCTTGAGTGGGGAATGAAAGATTTACAACATTTTTAAGACTATAATTTTTAATGAGATGCACATTCCTTTTCTGATGTAAGCCTCGCCTCAGGGGGTCTGGGAACAGAGAGAGAAGCATTTCTGTCTGCATCTCTTGATGGCCTTACCTGATAAGTTCTGTGAAGTGCTTTTCAGTTGAAAAATTATCTTCTTTCATTGTTTCCACCATTAAACACATCTCACATGGCATGCTTGTTTTGTGCCATACACAGCAGATGAAATATCTAAGGCCTGACCATGGCAACTATTTACCTAAGTATCTGGAATCTATTTAGTGAACTATTTTCTCCAAATTACTTGTACATGTCTACTTTTCAAAATAAATTATAAGTTAATTATAAAACCATATTCTGGTTTGTAACTTCTGAGATCCTAATTTCTTTCATCCATATTGCTACTAATGGCCTGACATAAAATGAAATATACTTCATAGGCTGTTTTTACTCCAGTCACATTAGACTTAGGCTGTGTAAATTTCTCTTCTTTGATTCAACACAGAGCTGGAGCTCAACCCTAGTTGTATAAGCACTAATAACCAGATTGTGTTCTCACATCGCTGTTAGAAAAACAAAAAGTGCTTTTAAGATAAAAGAAAAACACAAACCTAGAATCAACAGTAATGGTTTAGAAACACAATTTTAGAAATTTAAATTTTGATCTTAAAAAAATCAATGAAGGAAAGTGTTTGTGTGTGCTAGATTCTGCCACGAATGAGTTGTGTATATTTTGTGTGTGAGATACTGAATATAATCATATTAGCCCTAGTAAATGAACATTAGGTCACGTCAAAAGTACAGCATTTCATTCTGATTAACTGTCTCATAAACTGTTTTTAATCCTCCTCTTGGAAAAATGTACCTGATGTCAGCAAAGTTGATGTTTCTACAACTAAAGTAATTTCAAACTATGTAGCTAACATAGAGCAACCATGAGGTTTTAAAACATTTTTGGTATAGACTATCAAGACTCACAAATACATTTCTAAACCTACTTCATAATACCTTGAGTCCATATCAATACTGACACTAGGTTTTCCCAAGTACCAATATTATAAATAAACAGATAAAAATAATCTCATATTCTTTGCAATAAAAGGATGTTATGCAGCTTACACTCCATAGGATTTTCAAAAACAGAAATTTTTGGCTCCACAACCTTCATTTTAAGCATTTTTCCAAATATGTAAATTTCTACAATCAGAGAGATGGTGACTGGCATGCTGGGATGAATCCATTCAAACCAGTGAAGGGCAGGGATCTGTCAGTTCCAGTGAGGTCCACACTCAATGGAGAATATCGAGTAATCAGAATTACAAATGGTGGTGATTGGCACTGAAAATGTAAATGCTCTACAATAGTAATTTTGTAGTAATGTCATCTAAAATGCTTTTTTAAAATCTTTAATGATAATAACAGCTAATGTAGATCGAGTACTTACTGTGTGCCAGGGGCTGTTCTAAACATATTTACATATATTAATTCATTTGAATCTCACAATTTTATGACATGAGTATGTTATTATCCCCAGTTAAAAATGGGAAATAGAAAGAGAGGTTAGTAGCTTGCCCAAGATCAACAGCATGTAAATTGTGTAACTAAGATTCCAATCCTGGCAGTTTGGATAGAGCCCAGGCTTTTAACCAGCAATTGTAACAGTAAACAAATGTTTTGTGGCTTTTAGCCTTGTCTAAAACTGCGGAAATTAATTTTAACTTCATCGTCACTACTGTCACTTAAATAATGGATATACTTGGGTTCAAATCACAGTTGTGCTACTCATGAGCTTTATTGTCATCATCAAATTTCTTGACCTCTTTAAATCTACAGTCTCTTTAATCTGTAAAGTGGAACAATACCTATATGTTGGGATTATGTTGAGATTGTTAATAATATATGTAAACCACCAACATAGCATCCTGGCACACAGTAGGTGATGTCAGAGGGTAGAGTTCAGGGAGCCTGGTAGTTGGCCTCAACCCACCCTGTCCTCTCTCCAGGTTCTTGACTCTCCCACAGGAAAGAATTCAAGAGCAGAGTCATAGTAGAAAGTGAGATCAAGTTTAATATAACGAAAAAGAGAAACAGATTTCACAGACAGAGTGCAGCATAGCTCCAGAAACTGAGCAGGGCCCACACCAAGTTTAACACAAAAGCAAGAAATACATAAAGTTCAGTACAGAGTGCAGGCTGGTTCAAGAGAATGAGCAGCTGCTTGATGAAAGTAAGTTGGATACAAAAAGAAAGAAATACACACTCCACAGGCAGAGTACAGGCTGGCTCCAAGAGAGTGAGCAGCAGCCTCGCCTTCTGCTGGGATTCACCTTTGATAGTTTGCTGTCTAATGAATAATCAGTTAAGGGAGTGGTTCCCAGTTATGTAACATAGTCTTACACATGCTCAGTTGGTCTCTTTCTGGAGCATGTTCATTAGTCAAATTCTATCACATGCACCAAACACATTCAAGAATATTCTGTGCTTTTTAGCACCTCTAGTGGAAGGTCATTCAGCTATCAGGGTGTTGGGCTGGTACACACACATTTCTACCCCTTCCTGTGCAGGTCCTGAGCCAGGTAGCCGAAGGAAAAACTGAGCAGCTGCTGGCAAAGTGGATATACCTTATTTTTAGACGTGAGCTCTGCTGACCAGCAGTTCAGAGCCACTGCCTTCCATACTGAAAGTACACAAAAACGTCAACAAGCCAGGGGGTACACGGGCATGCATGTGGACTAACTCTACTCCAACGTAACTTGTTTACAATGGATCTGCTGAATCATACCCAGCCGGATATGGGGCAAGGGGGCCTGACCATACCAACTCCACTTCCCTCACACAGGGTTACATAATCCCTCTGTGTTCAGCATGCCCAGGCACTGGATTTGCATAAGCCAGCCCCTTGCAGTCTCATTTTCCCCACGTTGGTGCTGAAAATAAGTTTAACTGGCAACAGTAACTTTCCTCTAGGGGAGGGCCCAGAGTAGGAGCCTGAAACCTTGGGGAGTGGCTTGAATTCCAGAGGTGTGTCCTGAAACCTGAGCCCAGGGAAACTGAGCCCCTCCTGTCTCACAGTACTCAACAAAAGGTATTGTTTTTTATTGTAAGTATGATAATGAGAGTGATAAATGCTTGCTACATACATTAAATTAATTGCCAAGTGATTAGGTAGATACAAGTTTGACCATAAATAAATTATATAAATCCCAAACTAGCAAATATCTCAACAAAACATTTCAAACAATATGTCAGGTCATTAAAAAGAGCCATGGCTAAGTGAGTAGCAATTAATGTCATGAGGAGAGGCCTAGGTCCAGGCTTCCCCCCCTCAGTTTAGAATAGAGGGAGTCCAAGAAAGACATTGTACATGTGCTTGGAGCTGATGCTTTTGCTGAGTTTCAATCATTGTTCTCCTACATTGAAGAGTGTGGCTGAAAATATTAATATGCAAGTAGCAAATGTGGATAGCAACGCAAAATGATGTTTACATAAAGTGAAAGTAACCTAGGCAAGACAGAGACCTTGGTACTAGAATCTCAAAAGCACTAAATTAGGCCATTTTACCATAAGGCAGTGGTTTCCAACCTGTTAGTCCCCAACATCTCCCCGAGCTGTCCCGCAGTCTACAATTGCACAAAGCACTATTTCCAAATTAATCACAAGCTTCTATTCTGATGAATAGACTACAAATTTACTTAATCTGATTGCTAAGGTCATAGTAGTGTGTATGTGTGTGTGTGTGTGTGTGTGTGTGTGTGTGTGTGTGTGTGTGTGTGTGTGTGTGTGTATACATAAGTTTTTCTTTTTCTTGGATAAAAGCCCAAGAATGTAATTACTGGGCCATATAGTAAGGGCATTTTTTTTATGATTCATTTTTTTAATAGACTTTATTTTTTAGAGTAGTTTTAGGGTCACAGCAAGTCCAAGAGCTCTCGTATGCCATCTGCCCCCACATGTGCACAGCATCCCCTACTATAAACATTTTGCCCCAGAGTGCTACATTTGTTGCAATTCATGAACCTACATTGACACATTATCATCACCCAAAGTCTATAATTTACATTAGGGTTCACTCTTGTCGTTGTACATTTTGTGGGTTTTGACAAATGTATGATATATATTCATCATTTTAGTATCATACAGAAATTTTCAAGGCCTTAAAAATTCTCTGTGCTCTGACTGTTCATCTAATTCCTCTAATCCCGGCAACCACCGATCTTTTTACTGTCTCTATAGTTTTGTGTTTTTTAGAATTCATATAATGCAAACACACAGTATGTAACTTCTTTAGATTGACTTCTTTCACTAAGTAATACTCATTTAAGATTCTTTTATGTTTTGTCATCACCTGATAGTTCAGTTCTTTTTATTGATAGACAATATTCAATGGTCTGAATGTACCACAGTTTATTTATCTGTTCACTTACTGAAGGGCACCTCAGTTGCTTCTAGATTTTAGAAATTATGAATAAAATTGCTATAAACATTATGTGAAGGTTTTTGTGTAGATGTAAGTTTTTAACTCATTTGAGTAAATACCAAGGAATGTGATTGCTAGATCCTATGGTAAGAGAATGGTTAATTTTTAAAGAAACTTCCAAACTGTCTTCCAGATCGCCTGTATCATTTTGCATACTAACCAGCCAAAAATGGGGATTCTCGTCGCTCCTCATCTCGCCAGCATTTGGTGTTGTCAGTGTTTTGAATTTCAGTCATTTTAATGGGTGTGTAGTGGTATTTTATAATAGTTTTATCACAGTAGCTTTTTATCATGATGTTTTCTCAATAAATAGGAAAAGAAAGTATAACTCTTTAATCATATGGAAATACTCAACATTTGATGTGAAAGGAGGACTCTCCTATTCACAAAAGTTGGGAACTACTGTGTGCAAGGATCTTGATGGGAAAATTGTAAATTTCAAAGTATGTGTGCAAAAATGCCGCATTTTACCTTCTGGCCACCCCCTGTTCCTTTGCTAGAATCTCTCATGCAGCCCACTGGTCCAGGTTGCCTCTTGTCTTCTCCTAGGTTCACATTCTCCAGCAGCACAAGATACTAATGTTCTGCAAGATGTTATTAACGGTTCTATTTAAAAAAAAATATTCCATAAGCTTTATCAATATAGCTTATTATTATTCTCACTCTCTTCACTGTGGAAATGCACAAAATTTAATAGCCCATTAAAGAGTTCGAATAGATTTAGAATAAAAAAAATTAACAAAGTAACATTCCAAACTTTGTATGTGAAGTATCTATTCACATGGCAGGGGTCCCATTGGTAACAAGATGGGAAGGGAGAGAGATTCATCAGAATTTTCTGTCAGGTGGCATAATTTTCTAGAAAACAAATCTTGATCAGAAGTCATGTGTAGGGACACCACTCTTTCTGAAACAGGGAGGCAATTTCTATTTTAAAGATTAAAAAACAGTGAGAGAGATGACAGTGGAGAAATGGTTAAAAAAAAGAAGTTAGAAGAGTGTACAGCAGATCACTCTTCCCTGATCTCTGTAGATGTCCAGCAAAAATCTGAAAAATCAGGAAAGTTGATGGTAGCATATTTCCTGTAGAACACAGTGATGCACAGACTAGCACACAAGTGGCCACAGAGACAGCCTGTGTGGACATGCTGCAGATGACCCTGCCTAGAGCTGCAGATTTGTAGGTGGCTGAGGCAGTGCACTCTGCTCTCCAAGAAGCAGCAAAAGTTGTCCCGATGTGCAATTAACCCAAGGAGCTCAACTACAACTAGGCTACAGATAAATTTCTTTTGAATGTAATGTAGTAAGATGTGAGCAAAATGTTCCAGCTCATTTTTGATGGCTTAAAAAAACTGTGCATTTAATTCCTTTTTTTTTTTTTTTTTTTTTTAATATAAACCTGGCCAGGCCACACAGAATCTTTAATCTTGAACCCTATTTTTCTCCAAGTAGAGACTACTTGGAGAAATGATTTCCTCATAGTTGGAAGTGAAGTTTTATTCCTTGTCTCAATATTTTCTCCCTTTTAATACTTTTATAAGAAGTTACAAGAGAGACATCTTGATTAATCAAAATTCTTTTAAAATTGGCTTTCTTGATATTAGCTAAACTTTATTTCCTTATAATAAATGATGCTACTTTTTGCAAAATCTACAATTTATTGGTATGTTATTAAATAAAATTACAAGCAAGCATCCAAACCATTTGGTCCACAGAAATGGATCCACAGAATATCTGCCACAGAATTGACAGAAGTGGTCTCTTAACATGCTGATTCCTAAGACTACCCTTGACCTATTAAACCTGAGTCCCTGAGGACAGGTCCAAGGATTCTGAAAGCTAACACCCCTTCCCCCACACTGTACTTCTTGACTATAATGTGATCTGAGAACCTAGGGTTGGAGCTTCATAGATAGCAAAACTGGGCATAGGAGTTACTCAGAATACAATGAGAACACATAGAATAATAATTAAAAAAAAAACTTAGCTGGAATTTTGGAATTTTAGAGCTGAAAAGGGCCTTAAAAGATCATCTACTTCAATCTTATACCTTTATAGAAGAGAAAATATGTTATTTAACTGGGTCACTGAGTTCAATCGGTTGAACATTCTCTCCCATCTAAAATGTCATTTAGACTAGGAATCGAAGGAATGAAGAAAATCTGAAAATAGACAGTAGAAGGAAAGAAACAGATCTGTGAAGGAAGTCAACTAACACACTTCAAAGAAATGCTCTTATCTTTCAAGATATACTCAAATTGAATCTCTGATCTTTTTAAAGACTTATTTTTTAGCCATTAATTAACGAGCAAGTTTTGACTTAAATATTGGTATTGCTTGAGACAACAGAAACTAAATATGTGTGGTAATCTAAATCATAAATATGTACTCTCCTGGGCCAACAAATTGCCAGAATAAGTAATCATTTTCTAATTTCAAGGTTCCTATTCTTTTAGTCATTTAGTATTCAGACTTCAAGCCAATCTATAAATGCCAGGTTTCTGTTAATTACAAACAGTTCATCTTAATGAGCCCAAAAGACTGTCCTAACAAGACATAAATTATTGAGCACAAAAAGCAAATTTTGTGAAATGTTTAATGTTCGTTCAAAACCCCTTTCAAAACAAACAGCAGTTGAGAATGTGGAAGATTAGAAAGAGAACTTTTGTTGCTGGATTGACTTCAAATGTTCCCCAGGCTGCTCGCAGGTGTAGCAGTCTTTACTTAAAAATTTATTGTAACAGATCACAATCGGTATAATCATGATGATAATCAATGTTCATTAAGAATACAATAAAAATTCCACGATTAAAGGCCATTTGCTTCATCACAATAAGATCATTTATTTGTTATTGGGTAAATTGTTGCAAATTGCACCACTTTTGGGCAGTAGGAGCAGGGAATATATGAATTTGGGGATTGAGGCTAGAAATTCCTTTACTGGGTGAAATTCTGGCAATTCGAGGAGAGGACTGAGTGTGGCATGTGTGAGAGAGGGACGTTGTGTTTTTGCTCACCACACAGAGTTCTGCACTGTGATCTGATGGTACTGGTTCTGCATATTATTCCACCTAAGTATACTCAGTTCTTTATTTTTCTAAATTAGACAGTTCTGGACATGTCAAATTGTCTTTGGGCTGTGTTTTAAACTGTTCTAAATAGCATGGAAAATGTACTGCTCTTTCTTTAATTCCATAAGCATTCTTAGCTCCTCTGCTGTGTAAAAGAAGATAATTGGAGACATTATATAGGCTTCTTTTCTTTGTTTTTGTGTTAGTTTCTAAATCAAAACAAAAACCTCGGATCCATTCTAAAGCAAAGAGTGGGAGAGCCAGGTAGAGACAGAAGGTATGAACCTTTCATATGAGAAGAATTTCTCTCCCTGAACTGATACTCGCTTTTTTACCATCTAATTTAGATAAACACTGTCACACTTCACAGCCACCAGCTGGATCCTCCTACTCCCCGTTCAAATTCCAAACAATCATTACAAACAAATATTTGTTGAAGCAAATTTAACTGTTCTTGTGTGGAACTGTTTTGGGCTTATCTCCAGGCCAAACACAGGGGCTCGGAGAAACCTCTTTGCTGTCAGACAAAGGCTGTCACTGTAGTTCTCAGTCAGAGTTGTTCTTAAAGGACTGCCACAGCTGATCAGACCGGGTGAGTCAGACAATTCTGAGAAAAAAGAAAGGAAATGCCACCCACCCACTCCTTGAAGTCCCATTGGAAAGGCTGCATATGATCCGACTGTCATTGGCCCTCGAATCAGGGTTGAAGCTACAGTAGTATCTGCCTTTACAATTCACTGAGCAGAAAATAGTACCCCTGTTTCCTTGTGTGCAGACTGTGCATGTTTCCATAAACTCCTCTATTTGGAAGAAGGAAAGTCGCCCAGGAATACCGAGTAAGCTAACTAATCCTGTCCAAAACACACCTAAGTGTGTGATCTCTGAGGCCAGGTAAGAATACAATAGCACTTTAGAGTTGAGTGGGGCAGAAAAGTAAAACTAGCCATGAGGAATCTTGCCAAAATCCTTTTCCTTTCTCTGACTTCTGATCCCATGAATCAGACTTCATGTTACCAAATATTCCAATTAGAAGTGAAAAATTCAGTCAGACACATGAATATTCTGTTTCCGCAAAACCAAAATCCAGACGAAACACAAATTTCTTTTTCTTTCAGGCTACTTATGAGGTCTCAAGTTTATCACCCAACCTTCAGTTCCAGTTTTGAGGTAGACAGTATGTTAGTGCTGTGGACTGATTGAATTGTGTGCCCCAAAGTTCATATTTAAGAAGCTTAATTCCCACTGTAATTGTTGAGAGTGGGAAATCCCATCATAGTAATTGAAAAGTGGGGCCTTGAAGAGGTGATTTGACTGTAGGACTATACCATAGTGAATGGATTAATAATTGGTGGGCAGGGGTGTGGTTCTGAAGGCTTTAAAAGGAGAGCATGTGAGGTTCTCTCTCTCTCTCTGCTCTGCCATTTTCTGCCATGTGAGACACTTGCACTGTTGGAGAGCCATCACTAAAAAGACCCTCACCAGATGTGTTCCCTGGACTTTGGGCTTCACAGCCTCCCAAACTGTAAGCAATAAATTTAGTTTTCTTTATAAATTACCCATTCCAGGTATTTTGTTATAAGAAACAGAAATGGACTAATACGATTAGTTAAGAGGTTATGCTCTGGAAGAAATCAGTCAGGATTGGGTTTCCCTCAATGTTCTACTAAACTCCTTAATTAATCCAATTTATTCTCTAAGCCACAATTTCCTATTTCATAAAATGATGGTGGTAGTAGTATCTGTACTATGGAAATAGTAGTAAAATTAAATAACATGATGTATAGAAGAATACTATGTAGCACATGATTAACAATCAATTAATGTGACTGACAATTAAAGAAAAGAAAATTAAAGACTTATTCTTAACCTAAAGATTTAATGATTAATTTCCTTGTTATTTATCTTTTTCTTTGATATAACATAACCACATTCAGACACGTGAAAACAGGAAAGAAAAAGTTTTCCTAATCGTAGTATCCTAAAAACTTATGTTAGTAGTTCGGTATAAGTTTTCCAGCATTGTTTCCTCAATGCATTTTTTTGGGGGGGTATATATGCTTATATGCATACACATATACATATTGAATCAAATGTATATAACAATTTGTATCAATTTGATGTACAACTTTATCATGAGCATTTTCCTGTGTGCTACAGAATTGTAATCAACAACATTATTAATGGCTGCCTTACATGCCATTGAGCAGGTCATTTGATATATAGCTAATCATCCCCTTATTGTTTTCTAATTAAGTTAGCTCCAGTGCCTAAAAAGAAAAAAAAAAAAAAAAAAAAAAAAAAAAAAGAGCCTCTGATTAATCTGTTTGTGCAGATAGTTTCCTCTCTAGTATTTTCATACACTTTTATACTCTTAGGGTAAATTTCGACACCAGAATTTTTAAGGTTTTTGACATTTGTCACCAAGTTGTTTCCTGAGTAAGTGCTAAAGACATGTAAAAAAACATCAGTCAGGAGCTGTCTTCCTACCATGTCTTCTAGCTTTAATAAAGAAGTAAGTCAATGTCATAATCAATCAATATTTTGCCTTAATTATTTGTCTGGCCTTATTTATCAGTCTTCTTTCCAAGTTAATTAGAAAAAAAGAGAAAATTATTAAGTATTTATTAAGTTAAAGCTCCTTAATACAACAAAAAATAATTGGAGAAATTATTAGTATCTAAGCCTAAGTCTTAATTGGTATGAAAAAAATGATGACTTTATCTAGATACTGTTTTGTTTCATTTGATACAATATATGCAGGTAGGATGTATTTTCTTGATATCCTAAATTTCATATCACTGGATAATCTTCAACTTAGGTTTTTCTGTGAGACCAACTACATGTAACTTCATGAAATAAAAACAGCCCTAGAAATTGAGTTTGGTCTTGGGAAGAAAACTCGTGATGGCTAATTTAAAACACAAAGGTGAGGCCACCTTGCTGAACCGATTTAGAGTGTAAGCCATCATAGAAAATCAGTTCTGTGATTTGTATATCCATGATTGTTGCTTCCATTTGGTATGTAGTCACCATGATCTAACTCTGGTATGTCTGAGAAAATCTCTGGAAAGCGTATATTCATTGGTCGCCATACTTGGCCAACCAAATACACATTGTTCCCCTATTTCTCTCTAGTCACCAGTGCTACAATAAACAGGATGAATCTCGACCCTCAAATAATTCATCTACTTACTCTACAGAGCTGGCATGTACTAAGCTTGAGTTATAATCAGCTTGGGACAGTACCAGTCATGAGGAACTTCTCAGGTATGAAGTTGATTCCTCATCTTCTAAAATGCACATTTCTTTCATAAATGGGCCACCTAAGAAAAAAATGTGCCTCTTCACTCACCTCATACAATTCAGCCACACATGATGTTAGAATTATTCATAAATTACCTGGTTTCCTAATACCAAAAAATATTGATACTTCCTATTCTCCTTTAGACCACATGGGATTTTTTTCCTTAATGTATTAGGTATACTTGTTAAACACCAGGCTACTAATTTCTGGAGCAATTGAAATGATGAACATAGTGAAAGTACCCAAGATACATATGGGAATAATATTATTGGTACCAATGACAAGAAATTTTTGTAAGAATTGAATGGACAGAATATATATGAGGGACTTCAAAAAGTTCTTGGAAAGATTTGTTTTATCGAGGGTACTTCAAAAAGTTCAGGAAAAAATGGAATTGAAGGATAAATCTGTCCATGGAAATTTTGAAGTACCCTCATGTGTGTGTATATATATGAAATATTTAACTTAATGCTGGCTCATATCAAGTAGAAGTAGTAGAAACATCAGACAGGATTGGTAGTAGTAGATATTGTCTTCATCATCATCAAGATAATGAGGACCAATATAACCACTTTGGAAAACAATTTGACATCTTCTCAAAATATTAAACATAAAACTATCATATCACCTAGCAATTCCACTTCTAGGTATCTATCCAAGAGAAATGAAACATATATCCTCACAATATTGGCACATAAATGTGCTCAGCAACATTATTCATAGTAGCCAAAACCTGGAGACAACCTAAATATACAGCCATTGGTGAATGGATAAACAAAATGTGGTATATCTACACAATAGAATAGTATTAAGTAATAAAAAGGAAAAAACTACTGACACATGTTACATCATGGATAAACTTCAAAAACATTACGTTAAATGAAAGGATCCAGACACAAAAGACCACAGATTGTAGCTTCCATTTATATAAAATGTCCAGAAAAGAAAAATTTATAAAAATAGATATTAGATTAGCGGTTGCCTGAAGTTTAGGGTAGGAATAAGTTTTAACTGTAAATAGGCACTAGGAATCTTAGATGGGGCATGAAAAAAATGTCCTCAAATGGATTTATGGTGATATTTGCATCACTTTTCAAGGTTACCAAAATACATTGAATTATAGATTTGAAAGAGGTCAATTTTATGATATGAAAAATGTACCGCAAAAAAAGTTCTTTAAAAAAAAGGTAACAGAACCAAGGCTAAGGCCAAAGCATACCAATTATCTGGTTGTCCTCTTCAAACCCGTTGATAACCTCAACATAACCACTGAGAATAGCTTAGGGTTTAAAGTATTTTGGGGGTTCTGAATGATATATATTCTTTAATTGTTTTTTAGATCACATAACACTTTATTCCATACGTAAACAAGGTGATAATCAGACTGAAGCTCAGATGGTCTTTTTTCACACACACACACACACACACACACACACACACACACACACACACACACACACACACACACACACACACACACCCCAACCATCAGTACCACCAGAGTTGAGCATAACCTTTTATTGCTCCCAGTGTCTTCTCCACATGGTCTTTCTGCCCCATAAAGGAAACAGCCCAAACCAAGCACCTCAAATCTAGTGTCTTGAGAAGACCACTCAGTGTTTGTAGTTGTATCTCTGGTTTCTGCCTTTACTTGTTTTCAAACTGTTTTAATTCTTATCCTCTCAGTTCTCATTCTGATCTTCCCTGCTCTGAACTCCCAGCTCTGTGATCCCAATCTTGATTCCTGATCCCAGACTTATGGCTAGAGTCAATCTCTTTCTTGCTGTGGATTATTTGTCTCCTGTGTGTGTGTGTATCTGTCCTGGTTGAAGCCCACAGTTCTGCTCACACCCAGCTCTGACCCAGGCCTTCTGGCTCTGACCATCCCTCCTTTACCATCTTTCAACCCCTTCAAAGAGGAGATCGCATCTTCTTCGTTTCCACAGATGAAGCATTTTATCTGTACATCTACTGTTAAATTTAATACTTTCCACTATGTATCAAATACAATTATTTACGTAATTATCGTAATCCCAACTATTTCATCTTTGCTAAATATCCCTTACAGTATTCAACACAGAGATTTGCTCATGAAAAACTATATTTTCAGAAGTGTACTGATTGACTGAAATATCTGCTGAGATTATATGAAAGGGGTGGCTGTATTATATTTTATTTCAGTTATCAGTGCAGTTCATTTCAGTTATCAGTGTAGTTCATTTCAGTTAACAGATACTTGGGTTACTGCTGGAAAATAATACTTTTCTGTCTTCTTAAGTCATTTCAAAAGGGGTGGCAATAGATTCTGAATTTGTCCCAAGTTTTAAACAAGCCAGAGAAAAGTTAAAGCAGTTACAGGGCTTATTCATGTTAATATATTTATATCTATATATTTCTTGGACTGTGAGAAAATGAAACTTTGGGTCTTTGCAAAAGGGCTTCCTGGTCATAAAAAGGTAGGAGTTTGTGGAGATACAGAGCTCTATGCCTAGAGCAGAGAAACCTCAGCAGCCTTCTCCATACTCACAGTGTTATTTCATAATGCTATACTTGGCATGACGAAGGAAGTCTGATGTTTCAGAGGTGAGTTGCAAAGTGGCCAAACCACCCCTCAGCGTACTACAGCTTGACACAACATTTGTTGCCAGCTTCTTATTTCAAAATGCCATCAGTTTAACATTAACTGAAAAAGTAATTATTCTCCAGTTTCACTGAGCTATTAAGAAAAAGAAGTCCATTGAAACTCCAGGAGATAAAATACTGTGCTTTCAAGACCTGTTGGAAGCTTTTCAACATTCAGAGCAGAAAAACGTAAATTTATTTTTTAGGAAGGAGATTTAGAAACTTTACTGACTGGGAAGTGAGAGCATTAATTTAAGACTCAGGAAAGATAGTCCGGTTCAATAAAATTCTGCAGACCCAGCTTAGATCAGACTCTCTCTTCCACATATTCTAAAAACTCAATGCCGTTTACTGCTACAGGAACATTCTATCAGGGACATACAACCATGCACAGTTAAGTCTTGTGTACTAAATCAAAGAAACTTTAAATTAGTTTCAACTATGAAATGCTGTAAATTACAATATTGACTAATCATTTCTTTAATTCAGTCACCAAATGATATTGAGCACATGATAAGCCTGGAGTGGTTAAGGAATTGGAGGTACAGGAGAGAGAAAGAGCCAGCACAAGAGATCTCTTCCTGCAAAAACATTCTCAATTTAGTTGTAAAGACAGAACACATCATGTATATAACAATTGAGGGAAATCTTGCCAATGCATGTGGTATAAATTGAGTTTACATAAATCTGAGAGAACATCATAAGGAGGTAAGTGTTTTGCAAGGTTATAGAGCTTTTTAGAGAATATGATTTTTAAAACCAGAAGATTGGGTGAGGGCTCTGCATCCTATTTGCTGGGTAACTTTGAACAAATCGCGTTTTGAAATCACAGTGAAATGAAGCTGGGAATGCCTTGCAAACTATAAAAGATTCCTCAAATACTAGTTATTATTCAGAGACGATCTCCTGCAGCAGTAAGCAGAAAACACTCCTTTTTGAGAGAATTATAAACATATAGCTGTACCTTTAATGCTAACATTTTCTTGACATTTTTATGAAACATTTTAATTCACATGTTCCAACCACTGTGTTTTACTTGATAATTTTAAGACATATGATTTTTAAAAAAAAGGAAAAGAAAAAAACAAACTGGAGGAATGTTGCTAACTGGATTGATCATGCTATTGCCTCGATTTTATAACTGAAAATAAAAAAATCTTAATGCCCATTTCTCCTGCCTGAAAACTGGTTAAATATAAAACTGTTCAGCTGTTATAGAAGATTATATTTTAATCTATTGAAAATTATTACAGTAGAGTATTTTTAATATAAAGTCTAGGAAGCAGTAGTCAGCATCCAAATATTTATTTGCTGTTATATGCACAGTTTTAGTTTTCATTTATTTTGCTGAAGAAAATTTAAAAAGTATACAGTAAAAAAGAGAATATATTTTATAAGATATCCCACAACATTTTATTGGCACAATTAGAGCAGAGAGTTTGTGAGTAAGAAAGAACTAGAGTATACTTGATGGCTTTGCAGTTAGACTCTTCAACGCTGCTATTTTTTCTGCAAGCATATAAAGTAATAGATCTGAACATCACATTGACAAACAAGCACCTTTAAATTGTATGTGGTACAAGCTAAATACAGGAAAGCAAATAAAGCAAAAATCAAAATACAACTTTTCTTGGGAACCTCCCTTCCTTTTCCGGGTTTTTTTCATTCTTGCATTCCACGAACACCGTTAAGGAAAAAATTTTCTCTGTTACCTTCTAATCCCCAAATCTTGATTTTTTTTTTCTTTGATAATGCTTCCAAGAAAAAATCAAAGGAGAAGGTAGTAATGGCCATAAAAGAAACTGTTCTTTAGATGAGTTTTTTTTTTATACTTTCTACTTACAATAGAATTAATAGAAAGATTTAATAGAGTATTATAATAATGTTAGTATGGTTACCGAAATATAAGATGCATGGATTGGTGATATGGTGGCAAAATGCAGTGTACAAATAGGATCCCTAATATGTATACTGCAGTCCTCCCCAATTTTGTTACCGATTCACTTATAGGGCATTGCTCTGTTTCCAAACATGACATGGAAATAATAGACAAAAAGCAAAGATGTGACCAGTGAAGGCTTTGAATGTTGGGACCTAATTACAAAGACTTGAGAAGTAGATACTCTTAATGTCCGTGGACTCTGCATGGTTGACATTCTCAAGTGTGTCTTACAGGTCTTTACATTTGTAGCACAGGTAGATAGATTGCATTAATCACTCCATTTAGTCACTTCCCTGTATCTTCCTTTTTGCCATGTGACTCTGCCATTCCTTCCACAACAGATGACTCTGAGTTCAGCAATATGACTTGCTTTAGCCAATAGGATGAGATGGAATTGACAGTGTGCTGGGCTTCAAGAGGCTTGTGGTGCCTCTGCCCCAGCCAGTCCTTGGGTCCCAGGAGTAAAATAAATGATATGCAGAAGAGAGCTACATCTGAGGACTCCAACCCAACCCAAATAGCCAATCCTCGGCTGGCTGCATATCTGAGTTTGTTTAACTAAGACTATAACTTCCCTTCCTTGTCTTGCCTAGAGCCATCAACATTGTGAACTTGAGAGAAATAGGAAGTGACTGCTGTTTGAAGCCACTGAGTTTGTGTGCTTGTTACACAGCCTTTGTGCTTGTGTGTGTGACAACAGATACCTGGTAAAGGTAGCTAATCTCAAAATTGTGGCCTTTCCTGTTTCTAGAACCTCTTTAGGAAAAGATCAGGATTTTAGCACGTATAAATTATATGCTGGACTTTTGTGTTCAGAAAATAGGTACATGAATCATGCTCAATCTTAAGATGCAGTACATATGTAACTAAATGAATCAATGCATCAAATGCTGAATAGGAAAATTTTTAACATTCTGCTTCACACTAGTAAAAATATAGGAAACTCTTCAATTTTCACATTTTCTGTAATAATATAAGTGATTTTGCAAATAATATATTTACTTATACCTATTTGGCTCATTGAATTATTTCTTTTAAAAATATACTTGGAATCAACTAAATTTCTCCATTCAATATCTTCAGCACATATTCATGCATATAGACAAGCAAACAATTTTTATTTCATATTTTACAACCATCTGAAAACTATCAGGTGCTTTAAGAATATTCAGTGGTTATTTATTTATTTTTTTCTTGAGAAAATTTAATGTAAGTTTAACTTTCATTTGATGGGTGGGATAAGAAAAAGAACAAGTTATGATTTTCTTTTTTAATCTCTGTTTCTTTCAATGTCCCTTCCTTTCTTCTCATCTCAGTCTCTCTTTAACTGAATTTGTGAGCCAAGGTTGGCAAGCCACATTCAGAATTTTTGAAGCACATTTAGCCCTCTGAAGAAGTATCAAAAGGGAGAACTAAATTTGTCACAATGACCTGATCCATATTCTTTTGTTCTAATGATTTAAAACCCAAATCATAAAGTCAAAAGAAAGTAGATTATTTTTAAATCACTTTGCACTCTCTCTCTCTTTCTCTCTCTGTCTCTTCCTCTTAGTCTCCAGCATATCTCATTTTTTTTACCTTTAATATTCTCTCTCAAATATACTAGCATACAGACTTTAATATACACATGTAGATATGAGCCTTTAGTGCATGAAAGTGCTCCTCACAGCACTTAGTATAAATGAGATTTTTAATAGTGCTCATTCTGCTATGAATGAATGTTGTCTTGATATGCTAATTGACCTAAGATTCAAGTTAAAAAATCTTTGTGTTACCAAGGTTAATCCTTTCCTATTCACGAACTCCTTAAAAATGTAATAAATAGAGTCAAATGCTGCCAAAACTGTGTTACATCTAATACCGTAACCTGTATTTTTTAAAGTAAAATTTCAGAATGAAACATGCCAAGATAAACAGAAATCCTATTGTGTTTCACAAAGGAATCCCAAATGTATGGATATGTATTCCTCAACCTTATAAGAGCTACAGAAAAATGAAATAAGAATTCTAACAAAAATTTCTGGTTTTCTGTTTTCATGTCAGCTAAACAATTTATAATTTTATTATTTTTATTATTTTTATTATTTTTACTTGTTTCTCTGTCAAGTCAATTAAAGACTTTTCTGGTCTTTAATTCTTTTCAAAAACATAGAAATTCTCCAACCTTGTGACTGTGTGCCAGACAGAAGCCAAAATAAAATTGTGTTGTGCATTGTATATTGAACACTGAAAGTTGACATTAATCAGACCTATACTTGAATAAAATGAAACCTATTGAACCGAAGAACACCTAAATACTGTACCTACACAGCCATGGAAACATCACAGGCCTTCAAAAATCTAATACATCTAGTGTTGACAGCCTGGTATCACACAGGAACTATAGGAATCCCAAGGTTATAATGTACTTAAAGAAGCAACTCCATGAAGAGAGTTGAAATGGTCAAATGACCAGGAATCTCTGAGGCATGGAACTAAATTACTAAAGGGTATTTAAGTTGCACCTATGTTCACCAGTATGTTTTTTTCCAGTATTTCTTCCTCAACTAGAACTAAAAATCATGTGTGTACTCTTTACAATTTTATGTTTGAATTATGGAAGAATCAAGAATTAATTCAATTTTTGAATAACACATAAGCAGGTGCATTTTAACAATTAGAATAGATTTGTTGCTGAGATACTGTTTGTAGAATCAGAGTGGTTTTTTAAAATTGCTTTCTGTTGTTTATTAGCTGTAACTTTTTGTTTTATTTTTTAGTGGCTGCTCCAAGGTTTGCAATATGCATATTTAGCTTCATACAGTCTAACTTTAAGTAAGATTAAAGCACTTTGCATACAATGTAAGAAAGAACCTTACAACATTATTTCCAACCACCCTGGCCCCTAACCCATAATTTTGGCTATTTTTTTTTTCATACCTTTTACTTTATTTTCTTTGCATGTTTTAAAGACCTCAACATGTTATTATTTTGTTTTTAAAAATCTATTATTTTTAAAGAAATTTTAAAAATAAAAGTATATTTACTCATTCATATACCATTTCTGTTGTTCTTTATTCCTTTATACAGATTCATATTTTCATCTAATGTAATTTTACTTCAGACTGAAGTGTTTCCTTTAACATTTCTTATAGAGTTGGCCAGCTGGTGACAGATTCTCCCATTACTTTCTTTAAAATGTCTTTGTTTCACCTTCAATTTTGAAGGACATTTTTGTCGGATGAGGAATTTTAGGTTGAGATGGGCTTTTGCTCTTGTTGTTTTCTGCACTATCTTGCTTTCACTGTTTCTGATAAAAAGTCACCAGTACTCCTCATTTTTGTTTTTTTTTTAACTGATTGTTTTTAAGAGTTTCTCTGAATAATTAATGCACAACAATGTAGTTATAATGCGCCTTGTGTTTGTCTTTGTATTTATCTTGTTTGGTGTTTGTAGAGCTCCTTGGATCTATAGGTTATATAGTTTTATCAAACACACACACACACACACACACACACACACACACAAAAAAAAAAAAAAAACCGGGGGGGAGGTGGAAGAAGTTATAACAACCACAATTACTTGAAGTTGATACAACAAGCAAACAGAAAGGACATTGTTGGGGGGAGGGGGGGAGTGAGAAGGGAGGGAGGTTTTGGTGATGGGGAGCAATAATCAGCCACAATGTATATCGACAAAATAAAATAAAAAATAAAAATAAAAATAAAAATAAATAAATAAAATTTTTTTAAAAAAAGAGAGTCACAAGGCACCCAAATATCAGCAACAGTGGAGCTTGTTGCTGCTCTTATGGCTGCAGAGACATGGAAGATGGTATAGTCTGTCCAGGAGTAGAATCGTGGTGGGGTTTCCTGACAGGATCAGTATTCACTGAAGATGGTAATGTGGGGGAAATAATTTGGTGTTTACACACCTGCTATTCCCTAATCTTCTGCCGGTACCTCCTATAGTCAGAACTTACCCTAAAGCCAATGTCCGAGAGAGACTAAGGAAACGTCCATCCCTGTGACAAAGAGCAGAGCACGAGAAGGCTGGAAACAGAACTCAGGGAAAACCAGCAGTTGACCTCAAAGCAGGATTTTGTTATGACTTCTTCATTGTGGAATTTATACAGCCTAGAAGAACACAGGCATATATTTGATGATTGAATGAATGAATGAATGAATGAATGAAATATAATTTTTAAACTCACATTTTATTATTAAGAAAATTGCAGCTCCTGTAGACTTCAGTATTTACTCAAGTAACTAATGGAAGAACTAGGACTTAAATTTAGACTCTCTGATTTATATTTCCACACAGAAATTTCTTCTGACTTCTGTAAATTAAATTGTACTTTATACCCATATGAGAACTCTCTTTCTGAAAACACTCTGTATTGAATCTTTTTGTAAAATTAAAAGTCCTTTAATTATATTCTTTGTTAGGTAGATGTTTCAAGTTTCAGTTTCTCTTCAAGCTTTCTGTATTAATTCTGTTGCTAGGAGGTTTTACTTAACAGCTCTATTTTAAAAGTTCAGGGCATTCCAAAAGGGTAGATGTTTTCATTCTGGTAAAATAGTTGGTGCATTGTGAAAGAAAGAGCATGGCTTTTGTTATCAGACAGTACTACATTCTGATTCTGGATTTGCAACTAATAGTCATTTGAGTTGAGACAAAACATTTAACTTCTCTGGTCCTTCGTTCCTTCTTCTGTAACTGGGGGATAATATCCCCTCTAATCACTGCAGAACTGTAAGGATAAAATTAGATGTCACATGTGCCAAGCAAACACATGTGTTACAATTGCCTATCTGTGAATCACCTTTTCTCCAGCTTTCATTGCTGGGATATTCATTGTAGAAATAGAATGCAATTAGTGATTGTGATAGGTGGGAGTGGCTGCAGACAGAAGCATAGGTTAGAATGTAAGCAACTCAGCAATAAAGACTTCATTGTCAAATGAGAACCAGTGAACACAGTAACACCAATAGCAGGTAAAGGTACTGCAAAAAGTTGACAAGAGGCAGTAAGAAAGCAAGTGAAGTGAATCTACATTGTATATCCCACACTAATGGCCATCTTTGTTAGTGAGGAAAATCAAGTAATCTTTAACCAGTGACTAGCATCAGAGTAAAAGAAAACCATTTTAATACTTCCAGAGTCTGTCTTTGGCACCCCTAAAGCTTACATGATTTTCAAACAGCTTTATCAAGATATAATACTTATGCCATGCAATTTACCCATTCAAGAGTTGAATTAAATGGCTTTTACTATACATACAGAGTTATGCATCACGACCATAATCAAATTTAGAATATTTTCATTAAACCTAAAAGAAACCTCCCATCCATTAGCCATTGCCACCTCTTAGTTGCCCCAGCCTGGGGAGCCACTAATCTAGTTTCTTTCTCTATGGATTTGCCTAATCTGGACATTTCACATAAATGGAATTAAACAACCTGTAGTGTTGCATCTGGCTTATTCTCTTAGCATAATGTTTTGGGGGTTTACCATGTTATGACATGTATCAGTACCTCATTTCTTTTTATCACAAAATGATATCTGCTATATTATTGTCAAGCATCCTACCTCACTGTTACTTGATCTTCCACAGGATTTACCTATCCTAATCATATTTAAGATGGAAAGAGTCCTTCAATATCATTAATTCAACCACCTTTTAATCTCAAAGAAGGAAAGTCTAGACTGGTTGGGTGTCCAAGGTTATATATTTTCCTGCGTACAGGAGCACACAGGTCCAGACTCTGCCCTTTTACTGTCCAGTGCTGGTTTCCTGTAATATCTACTCTAAAATGATAGCACCTCTCCTTCAGATAGCATTAATAGTTTACCAAATGCTTTTATATGCATAAACTCATAATCTGCATCCAAAATTTGTGTTGGTAAATAGGTAAGAGAGAACTAGATCATTGAAGCACAAAATATAATTATTGATTGAAATTATCTAGATAATTTAAAACTTAGACATATCTTAAAATGTCCCCTTAGATCACCCTTAAAAATAACAAATGTAAAATGCCTATTCAGTGTCTTAGTAAATTCCAAATATTTTGACTTTCTGTTCTTACAATTCATGAAACAACAGCTACGAAAACCTACAACAGTCTTAACAGCAGAAGAGAAGCACTTCTGTGCAGACCAAGTGGTTCTACTTTAGAGCTGTGGGTGCTATAAACCAAAATAAGTCTTCTCCTTTCCTCCGCATAACATGTCATAAGTCTTCTGAGACCTTTTGTACCAAAGTGACCTAAGGCATGTATTTATATGCAATTTTTGAAGTATAAAATGTGGTAATTTAATATAAGTACTGATGGAATATAATTTGCAGAATCCAGTGCTATTGGTCCTGCTATTTAGGCTAAAATGAGTAACCTCAGTGTGAGTAATGATGATGTCCTTTCAAACCAACGGTTAAAATCTTATTTCCTTTCTTAAACTCCTTTTCTTCAGTGAAATATATGCATGACTTATTATGCTATTATTGAACTGCTTTCTGACCTCATTAACATCTTATCTCCATGAAAAAAAAATGTTATAAGAGACCTATCTGGTTATTACCTCTGCCACTTAGAACTTAGAGCTCAACTACCATCTCCTACACCTACCTTGAAATATCTAAGGCTTATGTGCCTTAGGTACTCCCCCAAATGTGATGGGTTCTAATGTTTAGAGATCCACTAAACCTATTTTCTTTCTCAAACTTCATGATTCCTGGTGCAGGAAATGGCCCAAAGCAGTAAATGTGTTTAAACAAACAAACACCAAAGCCATAAAATTCTAGAGCACTAACACTCAATCTTAGGATATACAGCAGGATACAGCTATAGAGAAGGGATCCTGTTTTATCTCAATAGTGTAAACTTGATTTTGCAAAAAGAAAACTGGCAGATTATCATTTTACTCGTGGGATGTTTAGTATACTAATTATGGATTTGAAAATTGAATCACTGCATTTTTAAATAAGAGCAGCATAGAAACTGTAAAATTGTAAACAGACATATCAAACTAATTTTATGATATATCAGGAAACATACCATCTTCAATAATAATTTAATGATTGAAATAATATTACTTATAATTGTATGTTTTGAAGCACTTCATGTTTATAGTAATTCCTTAACAGCTCTGTTCTCCCTCTGAAATTTCTCCATTTTTACCCCAAACTAAAGAAAATAACATTATAGCTTCAATCAAAGAGAATTTAAACACCATTTGGTTTGAGAATTATCTTTCATATTGGTTACTTATAACTCAGTCAAATGCTTTGTTTATTTGTTTTTTCTTCTGAACGCATGATTCAAGTGTAAATGTGGGTAGCATATAGGTTGTGTGCCCATACATCATTGCCCCCAAACTTAGACACAGAAACATGCATATACACATATGACTATATGCATATACTTGTGCATATGTGTAAATGTGTGTATATCTATCTAATTTGTCTGCTTTGGGGGCCAACAAAACAAGGAAAGCATCCAAGTTTCCTTTCATTCTTCTGTTCTACTGGGTGCCTGGGGGTGGGGGAAATCTCCCTTTCTTTTTACAACAGGGAGTCGTTTTCAATATTTGTTCTTTACTTCTTCCTCATTAATAAAACCCAGAATTGTGAATAGTTTTGTGGCTGCTCAGAATAAAGATTGTATCAATCTTCCCCCCTTGAAGTCAACAACACTAATGCCTACAGCTTCCAGTACTTGTTTGTTTAAAAAGGAGTCTGCTCTTCTTTCTTTTCTCTTTCCCACTGGCAGGAACACACAACAGCAGAGATGGAGCTATAAGATGGAAACTGCCCATCCTCAGCCTGCAATCAACAGGAGTTGAGGCTCCTGATGCCTGGAACCCCCCTACACTCACACGGGACTAACGAGGATTGCACGGTGGAAAAATATTCTCCCTTCACGTCTGATTGTTCAGCACGTTAGGGCGGTCTTCTCCATAAATATTTAGTGGCCCAGTCCCTCTTTAGTCTCCGTGTCTAAATGCAATTCCTCTTAACCTCTCATCTAGGGTTTTGTGATGATCTCAAAATTCCAGTTCTTTCTCTCCTCTATTGTCTTCTGCATGCTGTCTCCAACATAAACTATGTAATATACAAGTCTGATCCTAGGAAACAAGCAAGAGTCAGAATTCTAACTCCTCTCTGTCTTGACTCAGAGCCAGAAGTCTTAGCCACATTGTGGATGGCTAGAAAAAAAAGGAAGATATCTGCTTAGTAGAGGGGACATGCTAAACTCAAATGACAGATTAGAGGAATGCAAGGGCTAGGAGACTCTAAAACATGACTGATGTGTTCCCTGTATCTAGGTTATGTTTTAGATATTGCTGGCCTCTATGTCATTTGCACTTTTATATATAGCATCATATCTAAAATAGTTTTTACACAACCTGGGATTGCTGTGAATGACCAGTCACTACAAGTGAGTGTAGGAGATGAGATGTAAATTACATTTCCAAGCACCCCCAAACACTTCTTGTATTAAGATATCCCTGACTAACATTCAGCTGTGAAAATCATTCTCTTGCTGTAAATTTCCTATGGTGAATAATCCTAGGTTTGCTGAGTTATGACTTCGAATAGTTCACTAGTTTGTGCACATGTGCTGATCTTGTCCATTGAACTGAACCTACTTGAACAATTCTGTACTTCTCCGTAACCACCCACAATGTAGCAATACATTAAAGAAAACACTAAGTGAATAAGATTGAGTTGGCTGTCTTGTAATTGATAAAGAGTTAATGTATTATTATTATTTTTTTTATCTTGAAGAGAAACTCCTTGATTAGAGATAGAAAATAATTCATGACTTCACTTCAGGGATGGGGATAGATAATTTTGATTCTTAGGTCTGTGATTGGTCTACCAGGTTTGGTCCACCAGATCCAAAAGATAATTTTATAAAGTGAAATAAACAATTTTTTGTTGACATCACTTACCACCTGGATCATATAAGAATATTTTATTATCATAAATGAGAAATAATCATTATTGTTTCTTGATGTTTTACAGCTAAACTCAAGTAAAGCAAAATCAAATGAAGCAAATGTGTTACTTTCAGAGTAAAGAGACAAAAATGCTGTCCTTATGTAAATAAAATACCATCAGCATTAAAACACGTAATCTATAATGAGATGGTATGTGAATAAGAAAAGCTGTGCACTTCAGAATTCGTAGCCTAGATATTATAACTATGTTTTAAAACAGAATTTGACCAAGACATTTTCTTACCAACTGCCATCTTCAACATCCACTGCCTGCAAACAGTTTCTTTATTTAACTAGTTGGTGGCATTTTATTCCACGAGGTGTTTAACATTTAAATCTTACCCACTCGCTTTAATGTGCCTCAGTGGTGTGACGGCTTAATATCGCCAAACTACGACAGTGACATCTTCTTTGAAAAGACGAAGCTACCATTAGAAATGGGTCATGAAGCAAAAGTCATTAACTCATTTTAAAAAGGGCAGAGCCTAACAATGCATTACTGACAAAGCTCCTTCTCTGTGTCCATTTGTCTTTATTAAATATCACATTTAATATCTACCTCCATGCATGAGATAGCGTTCTGATGCATCTCCCCATGAAAAAGTTAAAACCATTAGAAATTAAATTTACTTTCAGGTTGTATTTTAAATGAGCAACCTAATTTTCTTATGCAAAATTATACACTAAACTAATTATTAATAATTTCCAGTAATACAAATAAGGATTCCAGTGTTGCTAGTTTAAAAACATGTGTGGACTCATAAAAGAGGAAAATTCAATTAATAGAGGCAATGATAAAAAACAGACCAAGATAGGGCTTTTTATATTTTTTTGATGTTGGTTGCAAAAAGACAACATGAAACAGAGATTTGCATCTTTTCCACATACTGAATGAAACGTTTATTAAAAATTAATGGTAAAATAATAGCAAAAATAATAGAAAATGGTATCTCTGTCTCTATGTGGGTAGATTTCTTGAACTAACCTTTCAAGTTTCATTTTAGTAGGAGCCTCTGCCTTCAGCATTCAAATGGAAATTTCTTATAATGAGGAAAGATAATCTGTGCTCTATAAATCCCCTTCTTAGAAGAAAACTTTTGTAGAATCAATCTTTACATCTGTTTTACTCTGTTCTAACTCTGAAAAAAATATATGAATTTTCCATTCTCTGGGAGGGCTGTCAGCTACAGATGCCATCACAAAATGAAGCCAGGGTGAGTTTGGGTGTCTGCAATGTCCACCCATTCAAAACACCTACTTTAGAACTTTCAGAAGAGGTAGAAGACAGGTTATACTGAGAAAAAGTCTGTTTCTATCGTTCAGCTGACCCCAGGAAAGGAAGCCAAGTGTTGGCAGATTTCTTTATCTAATAAAAATTGTTTCTTTTTGTTTTTGCTTTCTTTTCTTTTGCTTATAATGGGATCTCCTATCATCTCAGATATGACAATCTGGTCGTCATCTAAAGCAGGGATAGAGCTATTTTATAGGCAAAGCAAAACACATACTTGTAGTAGTCAGAGCAGCACTGGATTTTTGCCTTTTATTTATTTTTGTCATATTTTATTTTTTAATTTAATTTCTTCCCCTTCCTCCCTTCACTCTCCCTCCCTTTCTTCTTTGCTTGTCTCCCAGTCTTACCTTTATTTTCTTCATCTCACTTTTGTCTTCCTTCTTTTTAATTTAGAACTAGTCATATTTTTTAAAAGCCCTACCCCCAGTTGCAATAGGTTTTAGATATTGTGTAGCAGATCATCTCAGAGCAGTTCACAGCTCCCACATAAACCATAATAATCACTCCACAAACAGATATTGATGTTAACTTCTCAGAGCTGCTCTGCAAATATCTATCTGGTTTTTGCTCGCGGGAGCCTTTTCAAGTCTGGTGGCCCTGGCATCAGCTGCATCCCGCCTCCGCTGACAGTCCTGGGTCCTTGATCTGGACTCCAGTGTCTCTCCTTCGGTTGCTGCTAAACTCTTTCCTATGGCTGCTACTGCGTCTGTCTCTTGATCCAATTGTGTTGCAATGTTGACTCCTGTCTGTCAGCACTTCTTGAGCTGTGTAAGAAAATGCCAAGTTTTCTTTGAATCATATTGGCTTGATGTATTTTTCTGTCCTTTTTTTTCAGTCTTTCTATTTTTGTTCTCAGCTTGTCTCTTCCAGACAACACATTTCTTTATCCCATCCCGGGAGTCATGTTTTTTTACTTAGTAAATTTACTCTGAGTTTTAATTGGTGTAATTACTATTAAATTAGATTTTATTTCTGCCATCTTAATTCACATTTTTAATTTAAATGTAAATTGTAATTATTGTCAAATTAAGGTTTATTTCTGCTGTCTTATATTTTTTCATTTACTCTTCTCTCTTTAGCCCTCCCACTCCCTTTTTTTTCTTAAATTTATTTTTGCAGCTGGCCAGTATGGGGATCTGAACCCTTGACCTTGGTGTCATCAGCACCCTGTTCTACCAAGTGTGCTAACCAGTCAGCCATCCTCGTTTTAAAAAGATAGAATTTTCTCCTTCTGGTTTAAAAGTTACACATTCTATTTTTATTATGATGATGATTATATTTATCTTAAGATTTATGTTTTTTAAATTCTGTTCTTATTGATTTTCTAAATATACAAATATTTGTATCTTCCCTCTGACTCAATAAAAACTGGACCATTTCTAATATTTTTTTTATCTTGCCTCCAGTGATTATGCTATTATCCAGAACTTTAGTTTTAAGTTGCTGTGAGTGTACTTTTACTTTTTTTATCCTTACTTTTGCTTACTTAACATAAAAATAATTTCATTAAAATATTTGTTCATCCTTACTATCTCCTGATTTTGTTCTACAAACTGTGTTTTAAATGAAGGACATTTATGGTAAAAGTTCTGAGGCCTTTTATATATAAAAATATTTTTATTAAGCCCTCATCTTTATATGTCAACTTGTTTGGTTATAGTATTTTAGGTTCATAGTTACTTTTCTTTAATAGTTTAAAATAATACTAAATTTTATTATATTCAGCTGGTTGTTAGAAGTCTACTGCTAATAAGATTTTTGTTTCTTTGCTAGTGATCGTCCTTGCTGGAATGTACTAAATTTTCTTTTGCCTTTGAATTCCTAATCTTCATTATCTATATTTAAATGTAAATTTTTTCTTATCTTTCCAGTTGGACTGGTATAAACCCTATCAATTTAAAGTTTTTCAACTTTCTTTACTTCTAAAAGAAATTATTAATTATTCCTGTCTTCTCCTTTCTTTTTTCATTTTTCTCTTCTTTTGGGACTCACCCAGGTATTGATATTTATTCTATTCTCTACATCTTTTAGCTTTTCTATTATATTTTCTCTTTATTCTTACCCGCTCTGCTTCAGATATTTCCTTAATCTAATCCTTAAACTCACTTATTTACTTTTCAGCTCTACCTATCGAAATATTTATACCATCTATTGTGTTTTTATATCAGCTATTATATTTCCCTACATTCTATTTTATGTTTTTTGTTCTTGTTTCATATTGTTAATATTTTAGCTTATTGTCTTAACTATCTCATCTATTTAAAAAAATTCTTAGTCTGCTCTAATAATTCTCATTTACAGGGTATATATTGCCTATACATTTGTCTTTCTTTAATTTTGGCCTATAAACTCATATTTATAAGGGCCAAATTCTGCACCAGTCTTGGGCAAGTTTAAGAAAGAAGGTAGGGGTGAGAGTAAGCACAAAGAGCCCAACAGAGAATCACTAACATCCAGTGACAATTCCAACAATCCTTCTGATCAGGGTTGCACAGTTGTCCCCCAGTACCTGCTGGGCACTGGTTCTAGGACACTCTGTGGATACCAAAATCCCCAGTTGCTCAAGTGCTCCAGTTAATCTTGTAAAACCTACAGATATGAAAAGTTGGTCCTCCAAATCCACAGGTTCCACATCCCATGAATACTGTATTTTCAGTCTGCAGTTGGTTGATTCCGTATCCATGGATATGGAGGGCTAACTGTATTTTAAACCCTTGGAATGAAGATCAACTAGGAGAGAGTAATCTCCCTAGAGTCTAGTCCACTAGCCCCGAGGGTAGTAATCAAGAGGTTGAAGGAGCCAATGACTGAGGGAGGCTGTTAAAGTCAAACCCTTTTCAAAAATTTCCTACAACAGGACTTTTGATCTGCCTTGCCATAACTTCAGGACACATCTGTAAGAATCTGTGCTATTGCTAATTTCTGCCACTCTGGAGTAAATTTTTTTTTTTTTTTAGAAGGCTTTCTTACAACCTATTCTTTTGTTCTCTTGCTAAAACTTCCAGCGATCTTCCACTCCAGGATCAGCTACCCACTTGCGATACTCACATGTATTCACAATAGCCTTCAGCCCTCCCCAGGGCTGTTCTTCTTTCATTTCTCTGTCCCCCCACCGTCCTCTTCCCTTTCTCTTTCCTTTCTTTCTCTCTCTCTTCCTTCCTTCCTTCTTTTACCCTGTATCTGTAGTTTCTCCTGGATTGGTTTTTGGGGAAGACATCAGCAGCCTCAGCAGTTCCTAGAGAGAACTCACTCATACCTCCCAGGCCCTGAAGACCTGAAGAACCCACAGCTACTGGGCCCAGGACAGGTGGCTGATCAATCAATTGGAGTTAAGAGCGAAGTACAATCAAAATGTGTTCAAACTGCCATGTCCCTAGAATCCTCTTTATTTTAATATTTAGTGCAATAATTTGGTCTACATTGAATTTCACTACAGTGGTTATGTAGCTATGTCAGGAATCTTAATCATGGAATTTTCTTGGCTTCTGGGATCTATCTTTGGTAAGTGTCAACATGTATCTTACTAGATGGCTCTTGTTGGAAGCAATTGCAGAAATCAAGATATAGAGAAGAATGAGAGAATTTATGGATCACACTATCATTCATATAAGAACTAAAGTATGCATTTTTTTTTTTTGGTCCAGAAATCCTAATTCAAGATCAAATAATATTGGTATCTTTCTTCTTTTTTCCCAAACCACAGTTTAAATAAGCCCTAAAATAACTTTTGGTTTTGAGCCTCCCCTGTTCCTTACTTAATTCTTTTCTCTTTTATATTCTCTAACTATATCTTCTAGCCATAATCCTTGAATAACTTTACCCCAACAACTGATACTCTCCTTTACTTCCAGGACTTTGCAGATTCTCCCTCAATATGGAATACTCCACTCTTCTCAATGTTATTCCTTTTTTTCTGCCAATTCTCTACTCATGCTGAATGCACTTTTTGATGCTTTTGATGTGGCCTCCTCCGGGAAGCCTGCCTGCCTCACTCATGCTGCCCAGCTGGGTTCAATGGTCAGGTCTGCTTGCATGATACCATTATACTCTGTGCTTAGATTTCTTAAAGTAAGCTTTATTTGCCTTTTTTTTTGCCTCAGGAAGGTAGAGTTTTTGAGGATGGGAGTATATGGCTTGTATACTTCTGCCCCCAACCTTAGCCCCCGTTAGTTACTGGGCAATTATTGAATGGCAATGACTATTCATTGGGTTTCACTGACATCTGCTCTAAAATGCAGTTGAGTTTAATGATCAAGAGCTTGGTTTCTGGTGTAAAATCTGGGTTCAAATTGTTTCCCCATTATCTACTAGTCGAATAACCCTACAGTTATGCTATTTAACCTTAGTCAACTTTCTGAGTTTTCATTTTCCCAAATGTAAAATGAGACTAAATGTAGTTAATATAACCAAGTTTTGAAGATTAAAAAGATAATAATGTAAAGTCCTAAGCATGTTTTTTTTATTACAAAGTACGTTATCAATAAAGTTTTTATTCCATAGTGAATTATCAATATGGATTAGCTATTATAATTTGATTTGCTCAAGTTCCACTCATTAAAAAAAATAGATGAAATGGATTAGATTTATCTTTGGTATTCTCAGAACCACTTCCCCATTTTTTTGGTAATTTCTTCTCTGTGTCTTCATGTGACTATGGACACCTCTTGGGAGAGGACAAAATTTACATAAAGATATAAGTAAGAATGACTTAGTGAAGTATATTTGATAACACGGTCAATGCTAATCAGTAGGAAAAAAATCTCTAATGCTGAAATTTCAGACACCAACATCAAATAAGCTGCTGGAAGTAATTTTGGTCAGGATGGCCTATTTGGGATCATCCTTGAAATTGTACTGTGAAAGGAATCTACTTACTCATTTATTCATTCAGTTGAAAAATAAATCCTAAATGGTTGCTGTGTCAAATATTTTGCTAGGTGTGTAAAAATATAGATATTTATATTACTTACTTTTATCTCCAAACATGCTCATTATCTAATAAGGCAGGCAATAATATATTACATTGGTATTGCTTTAACATAAAATATCACATTTTCTTATAATAGCTATCTTGTGATGAAGGTTACAATTTTTATTTCCAACAGGCAGTTTTGGAGAAGATATTCTGCCAACCCAATGTCATACAGTTAAGAAGGGGTAAAACTTAGATTCAAATGCACTTCTCCTAAATATAAATTCTTTTTTTCTCTCTATACCGTATTGTCTCTACAACCAGAATCTAAATAAACTATCATAAGTATCATAAGTATCAAGGCAGTAAAGACATTTAGATGAGGGCAAAATTAACATTTGCAATTAGTAATGGTTTCAAAAATAAGTCGATTTAGTACATGGGTACTTGAAAGATAGATTGGATTTTGATAAGTAGAAGTGGTGCTGAGGACATTTTAGATTGAAGGAAGGGTAGGAACTAAAGAGCAAAAGTGGGAAAGAACATTATATTTTGGAAAGCCAAATGTCCTAGATGACTGAAGTATGGGATATGTGAAAGCAATGATTCTGATAATATTTAAAAGATAGATTGGAGCTAGATTATAGGGAATCGTAAATTCACACTTTTCGCCAAAGCCAGTAGTACTCAGCCTTGGCTGAATAACAGAATCAATTTTACAGCTTTTTGAGATGCTTATGCCCTGGCAGCATTCCCAGAGATTCTATTCATTAGGTCTTAAGAGCATGGACATTTGCATATTTTAAAACTCATCTATTGATTCTGCACTATAGGCACAGTAAAGAATCAGTGTCCTGGAGATTGGAGTGTGGTCCACACAACGTGTGGTCTGAAGACTGTGCTAGTCTTCAAACTGTTACCATCCATGAAAAGAAACTGAGAATGAGAGTGTAAGAATTGTATTACAATTTGATGAAGTAATTTTATATCTGTTGAAATACATAACTTTAAAAATTGTGCTGCAGTTTTTCATTCTTGCACAATTTATTTTATTGTATTTTGCAAAAGTTTCATTCCATAAAAATTGGAAATTAAAAAGAAAAACAAAATCTAGCCTTGAACACAGATAATTTAAGAAGGGTTGCTCTAAGCCACAGTGGCATTTGTGAACAAGAAACAATGTTATAAAAGTGGTGCTGTTTAAACATTAATATGGATGAGAGTGGGGACCAGTTAGAAGTCCACATGTTGCAACATACTTGTATTCAGTTATGCCAATGATAGTGGAAAAAAGGGTGGTGGTGGGGGGGATCAAAAAATATGCACAAAAGAAAAATTAGAAATTCTCAATAGATTGAAGAATAAAAGGAAGGATAAAATTTAAAATGTTTCTGATATGTCATGCCTCAGTGACAGAAAAATAAAGTGCTATTATTAAGAGATATGTAGATATCAATAAGAAAATTTGGGACAAGCAGTGGTGTGGGAATGGGGTAGACATAGTGGTTTTAACTTTAGGTATGTTGAGTTTAAGATGTCTGAAGTCAATCAAATAAAAGTGTCCCCAAGACCATGGCAAACGTGGGACTGGAATTCGAGAGAGAAGTGGAAGATGGGTATAATAATCAAAGGTGATATTGAAAACATATTCACAACAACCAGTGTAGCATGGCATTGACAAGTCTAATGCACAGCGGCCATAAACACGTTATTGCCAGGGCAGTGCCCACAGCTATCAGCCCTGGATACAAGCATCATAACCATGGGCAGGGGGTTAACAGGCAAAGAGATCTCTGAGGGAGTGATGACAGACAAGAGAAAGAGTTTGGGGAAAAACTCTTAGGGGAGATCCATACATTCCAGATTGGAAGTGAAGAGGAGAAAGGGAGATGTTGGAAAGATGGGAAGGGGATACAAAGTTAGCTTTCTCTGAAAAATAGGTAGAAGAGTAATTTTAAGAGGGAAGAAAAAGATAATAAATATTGCTGAATTCCACAGAGGAGTTGAAGAGAATGAGAAGCATTAGTGAGCAGAAATAAACAGGAGAACCTGAAGAGATCAGTTTTAGTATGTCAGGAAAACTTTAAGATATAGAGCAATACATAGTTATATTTGGTAACTGCTATAGACTGAATTGTATCCCCCTAAAATTCATTATGCAGAAGCCCTAGTGCCCAATGTGATGGTATTTGGAAATGGGGCTATGGGGATGTAATTAGGTCATGTGGGTGGCACCTGCATGATGGAATTGGTGTCTTCATAAGACAATACAGCTAGAAGGCAGCCATCTGCAAGACAGGAAGATGGCCCTTACCAAGAACCAAACCTGTTGGCACCCAGAACCAACAGAAGATTACGGGACTTCCCAGCTTCCAGTAATAAATTTTTATTTTTATTTTTTCAGCCACCCAGTCTATGGTATTTTGTTATAACAACCCAAGCAAAATAAGGCACTATAGAAGTAGAAGCAGTAAATATAAGTTCTTCTTTTAAAAATGCTACCAAATAAATAAAAGGAAAAGGCAGAATTGTAATTTAAGACAGTAGAAAGAAATGAAGGCAACATTTGAAAAGAGAATGGCTGAAAACTTTTCAGAGTTGATGAAAGAGATCAATTTGTAGATACTAGAATCTCAAAAAAAGTCAAAAAGATTAAAAATATCTATACCCAATACAATTTAATGAAACTGTAGAACATCAAATAGGTAGAAATCTTAAAAGCAGAGATAAATAACAGATTGCATATGTAAAGTGCTGTATAACCTGAATAATATTTTCAAAGTGCTAAGAATAAACTCATAAACTCATATCCAGCAAAAATCCTCCAATGAGAACAATGGCAAAATAAACACATTTTTAGACAAACAGACCTGAGTTTGCAACTAAATAATTTTTCCTGGCAGGAGAAAAATGATCCCAGTTGGAAAGTTGTGGATATACAAAGGAATCAAAAACAATGCTATGGTCTGGATATCTTTGTTGCCACCAAGGCTCACATGGAAGACCGATCCCTAATGTGGCAGTGTTGGGAGGTGGGGCCTACTAGGAGATGTCTGAGTCATGAGGGCAGATCCCTCATGAATAGATTAATTCTCTACTTCAGGGTGAGTGAGTGCTCTCTGTATTAGTTACTGTGAGAGCTTGTTGTTAAAAGGAGCCTGACACCTCCCTCTCTTTGTCTTGCTTTCTCTGTCACCTTGTGATCTTGCACATGCCAACTCCTCTTCCACTTTCTGTCAAGTAGAAGGAGCCTGAGGCCCTTGCCAGATACATCCACTCAATCTTGGACCTTCTCTGCCAGCAGAATCATGAGTCAAATCATCTTTTCTTTATCAAATACCCAGTCTCAGATATTTTGTTGTAGAAAAACAAAATGGACTAAGGCAAACAACAAGACTCAAAAATATGCAAAAAATTGGAATAAACACTTTCTATATAAAACTATAATTATGTCTTATAGAGTTTAAAATAGAAAGAAAAATTAAAGTAAGTGACAGCAGTCTGTAAGTCACAAAGGGGTAAAGGAAGTTGAAGTGTTTTATGGCACTTGCAAAAAGGAGAGTGTTTGTGAGGCCAGGATTTGATGTTCAAGAAAAGGCATCAATGCCATGGCTGAGTTAATGGGAGGTAAAGCTGGAGTGGAACTGATGCCTGAAGGAAGAAGGAAGTGTCAGTGTCACATTGAGAGTGGACGTGGGTACTGTTGTTATTAAAAAAAGAAACAAGTCACAGGAAGAGTAACGTATTGAACCTCCAGCATGATCAAGGGGTTTACGTATACTATCTTTACTTACGTTATTTAATTCTTGCTATGATTCTGCATTTATTATTATTTCCATTTTACCAGTAATGAAACCGACTCTGTAGGGCAAGTTAATGTGTCTTGAATCAAAGTTACAAAGTGGGGATTGGTGTGTTCCTCTACGCCATCACCTCCTCTCGTAGGAGGCTGTACTGGGGATTGGGGAGAGAAGACCAGGGTTTGCCATCCTCTGGGCACCAGGAGGCTCAGGATTCCAGGTGTGTCTGCCCCTGTTTCTTCTGGGCCCCAAGGAAATTCAAGCCAAATGTGTGAGGACAGAACACTTCTGAGGCTTTGATAAGTTGTGAGAAAGCCCCTTCTATGTAACCCATTGATCATCTTGTTAATCATTTTTCCTCCCAGAAAACTGTATTTCTCCTTTTATAGACTGCAGTGCCAAGTGCTTTCTCCTCGTTTGATTTCACGAGTGTCCGTAATCTTACTTGCTCCCTTCCTTTGCCGTTTTCTCTTGGAATCTAAGTATCTGTTTTTTTAACTTATAGTCACTTGCTTCATGTTCATCCTCTTCCCCACCCCCATCTATTTTCTGCTCTCCCCCCCAAAATAAGCCTTCACTGCAATTTTTAAAAATTAATATTTAACCATAAGCCTAGAGTATTACTTTGCCACATCTACAAGTTCCCAGGAACTTACTTGAAACATGCCAACAATTAAATGACACTTTTATTCTTGGCATAAGTGGGGGCTCCTGTTGCCCAACCTCAGCCTGGCAGACAGAAGCAGGAATTTTAAATGACCACTGAAAGCCTCTCTCTTTGATGGACGCAGCTCATCCAATATACCAGGAGCGTGATTGTCCAAATTAAATCCCATTTCTTGTTAAAATAGCAGCCCATCAATGACAATCCCCAACTCTGTTCTTCCATAAAGAAGGAAAAAGGTAAAAATCATATGTTCATTAAAAGAGGTAAAGCATGGTAAGATAGCTACAAAAAATATTTTCAGAGTGTAAGTTTTAGGAAATATGGTTAATTACCCAGCATTTTAATTATCCTGAAGCTGGACCTTTGAACCAAAACTCATAATCTAATTAAGGAAGTCCATCATATAGACAGAGCATAAAGCAACATGCAATTAACATTTCCTAAAAATGAAACTGATGGAAGAACATTTGATTTACTCTAATTATGCTGTGAATCCTGTATCTAATGCAGCAATGCTTTTGTGTTTAAAAAAAAAAAAAAATGTTCTCTAACGGTCTCCCTCCAAATTGTAAAAGGCTTATATCTCTCTCACTCTAGCTGCCTGTAATATACATAAAAGTGAAAATTACGAGGAATTCTCACGCCATGGATTTTATAAAATATAGATGACAGAAACCTGGCCCTGAGTGCTCCCACGGGAACAGTCTGCAGCAATCACACTAAAAAGAGTTTTAAGGATAGCACTTTGATAAATCTACTTCATTCATCTCCATGTTCCTGAAAGAAATGTCTTGGAAAGGGCTAAAAGCCAATGTTCCTGAATTCCCGAATACAGCTCTATTCTTGTCACCAGATATTGTGCCTAATGCAGTACCATGAGCTCTCTAAACCTTCTGGAAGCATTTGTTTCTAAGCATGGTGGTGTGTACTTTTCCTACAGCATAGAAGTGACCATTCTGATAGTTGATGAATTGCATGTGACTCAAAGTGTTTAAAAGTGCTAAAAGCAAGCATATTATTTTGCAAAATCTGATATTCAAAATGAATAAATCATATTGATAATATCAGTATAAATTATAATCATGAAATGCTAGAAGTAAGAAGAAACTTGAAGGATCATCTAGTCTACTCATTGTATTTTATAGATGAGGAATCTAACACCCAGTAAACAGTTTTGCCCAATCCTACATCAAGTCCTACCTAAAGTGGGAATCCAATCAGCTTTATTGACTTTTAGACCTTTGGAGTAAAAAAAATCTGTTTTTTTTATCAGACTTTTGCATTTAACGTGTGAACAGGAGCAAGTTGCTTCCCTAGCCCTTGGTTTCTTGATCTTTAAAATGGAAACAGAATATATATACCCATCAGGATATGAAGATCAGACAAAATGATGCATAGAAAACCTTTGATGTTCCCACTGGTCTAAGCTGCAGTCACCAAAGTGATCTTTTTCTTCCTAATGTCATATTCTAATGTGGTCATTAAAGAGTATAATCTGAAGTAAAAATTTGTCAGATAGTTGATCAAGAAGCAAAACCAGAGAAGGCGGAACTTTCAAATATTCAAAATCATAAAGTTCACATTTTATCTAAACTGTTGCAGTTGTTTCTTTATATACGTTGTATGACTTGCACTTCTCACGGCACTTCACTTTTTTACTAAAATAAGAGAAAAAAAAATTATTCCTAAATACAAATTTACTATCAAATCATAGGTGAGAATAGGAGAAGTAGCTTCTTTGGACATAGCCAAGGACTGTGATAAGTAAGTAGAGAAGAAGGCTGGGTGCTAAGCTAGACAGAAAACACAATTACCATGACTTTTTAACTAATAATTATCCTACATCCTCAGATACCTTGAGGGATATATAGTTAAGGTATTTAACATGATAAATCAATTAGATATGCTATATATCATGTGGCCTCAATTAAGACCACAGAAAAGGTGATTAGGTAGAAACAAGAATTTAACAATAAGGGCCACAAAAAAATGAATACATTATATAATGATAAATATAGTGATTATCCTGCTTTGAACATCACATATTGCACACAGGTATTGATATTCAATGCTGTACCTCACAGATATGTATGATCCATTAGGTTTCAATAAAAAACAAAAAACAAAAATAAGAAAAACAATAGGACCCAGTACAAATATCTAATTGATTCATAAATAACTAATTTATTGATTTGTAATATGTACTTATTGAATCCCTCCTTTGTGCATAATTGCACAAGTTTCAGGAATATAAAAATGAATAAAATATGATCCCAGCCATCAGAGACTGCAAGACTCTAAAATGATAAAGTATAGCTTTATGGCACTGAGTTATTTTCCTGGTGAGTATATGAAGTCTTACTTTGAATATTACACCACCACTGTCAAATGGCATAAAAAAGTTAGAAAATATTTGAAAAAGCAGAGCAAAACAAGCCAAAACCCATATTCCCAGTGCCAAACTCCAACAAATATCATTTCTATAGTAAGCATACAAATTTTTAGGTGCCTTGAGCTAATAGCTTTTCACAATAAATTACTTTTTAAAAAACTGTTTTTAACTCATAAAATTTTCTCCTGCTATAAGAAAAAATAAAATACTATGTAAAAGAGGGTCATATTTTGACACACATGTTTTATGTAATTGTACTAATAGAGTATATGCAAGTTTGTGTCATTTGTTATACACCTGTGTTATATCTTAAACATGTCTCCAGTGGAAGCCCCTTGTTTTTAAGGGCTGCATTGTATTCATTTTAATTATTAATTTATTTAACCACTTTTCTATTGTTAAATAGTTAGAATTTTTCTGCTTTGTAATTATAATAAAGTTAATTGGTATAGAATTTTAAAATAGACTCAATTTCACTGAAGTCCCCTAATAATAGCTATCATATTCCAAAGTGAAGTTCAAGAAACCTTGAAGAACTTGTAAGCAGAAGGTCCAAAGGTTTGGAAGATTAGGGTAAGAGAAGCAGATTTTTGGAAAGAGCTGTCATGAGCTAGGACATTTCTCTTCCACCCACCACCCCCCAAATGTTTTCTTCTCATCTCAAGTAATGGAAGAGGTTTCAAAGAACATGCTTGAGATTCCTGGAGCTTGGAACCCAGTGGCCTGGTCTGGCTCTGACATAAAAAAATCTAAAATATAAGAGACTATCAAAGAGATATTACTGAATTGTGGAGAAGCCTGCCAAGAGGGATTATTGAATTGCTGCACAAAGAATGTGCCAAGATTATCTTAACACTTTCTAAAGAATGTCAAAAAGAGAAAGATTTCCTGAACAGTTAGCAAAATTATGAGGAACCTGTAGGAAAAGATGCTTCAAAAGTATTAAGAGAACTCACAAGTAAAAGACTCCTAGAAATAAGAGCAACTTAAAAGAACCCATGGAAGTGCTCAATGAGGGATGGGTCTGTTTAAATACCTGCCAAATCCAAAGAGCTCCTAGGTCTTCTCATATGAATAGAAGTCAAGCAAAACATTCTGTGCCCCTTATTAAGTGAAATGTAGTGTATGAAGGATGGAAGAAGAAAGCTAAAAGAACAAAGGAGGAAAAGAGAGAAAAAATCTACCAGGCTTTCTTTCCCATTCCCATCACAGGACTGAGATTGAGGAGACAAGAAATAGTAATTTTCAACAAATATGAAGTTGTAATTACTAGAATAAACAAATTAATTTCTGAGCTATTTTCATTAGTTTTTCTAACCAGAAGCATTGGTGGGACCTTCAGCAACCTTAGGATTATTGGCTTCTTGTCATAAAGAGTCTAAGTAGGCTGTTGAATAGCTTCTTAACCAAAGTAAAGTAAAATATTACTGTGAAAGAACACTAATTAAAACAGAGCAAGAAAATTATTCAGTAGTTACTAGAAATTCTCCTTTCTTATGGGTAGTTTTCTTGTTGATTATTAAACATCATATTGCATTTTTTTAAAGAAAATATATTCTGGCTTCTAAATAAGAGATACTTTTAGAAAAACATTCAAATGTTGAAACATTGCAAATAGTAAAAATATTCAGAATATCACAGAAAAAAGCAAAAATGGAAGAGTGGATGGACAACGATAGCCACAAAAATAAGTTATTAGAAAGATACTTTACAACAATATCCAAACAGGATAAATATTTAGTTGTAGAAATCAAAGCAGGAAATATGTTATCAAAATCGGTGATATTTGCCAAACTTTTGAATCTTAGATAATATATTTCTACCCAAATGAATCTTGAAATTATATCTATATGACAGTTGCCAAATTGGCCTGGAACAGAATTTGGCTGATGTAATTTACAAGAGTTCATCTATTTAGTTTAAACAAATAGCAAAACCAGAAATACCAGATTCTGGACATATCTTATTTGCAAAGAACAATTCAGACTAATTGTTATTTTTGCTTAGACCTGCTCATGGTTCTTTAACTTCAGTCTAAGATAGAATTATGGAGACTTTGTCTTTAAATGGCATGGAATTTTAGTTGTAGGGTGCCAATTGCCTTGAAACTGGCTTCTGCCACTTTTCTTGGGATATAAAGATCAGAAAGAAGAGAAAAGCACAGTTTCCTCTCCTTGGTTTACTGTGGTTCCAAAGTGCTTCTTCCCTGTCTCCAGCATTCATGATGCTGGTTCTGCCCCCCTATTTAATCCCTTTGAACCTTACTTTACACTCTGTCCTGACATAGTCATTATGAATTTTATAGATAAAAATGATTTGGGGGAATGACTTGATGAAAATTCACCCTTTTTCCTAAGTACAAACAAACTGGCAAACAAGTAAAACAACTATGTAGCAACCAGAAATCAGAGGATGCCCTCACGACAAGGGTAGGTACCAGCAATATTTAACCTATATCATACTTGGCAGGCAACATTAGAAGTGCTCTTATTAAATATTCCAGCAACAAGACATAAATGCCTTCTATCAACAGTACTATTTAATGCTGTATTGGAAGTCCTGCCAAGTAAAATACAAGATAAATACATGTATGATAAAATTATTGGAAACTAAGAAAAGAAATTTTACCCAGAAAAGCCAAGAAAATTAACAAACTGAGAAGTGACTTCAGATAACTCACCGTATTAAAAAAAGTAGACAAAATCAGCAGCATCAGCACTAGCCAATTTGAAAATATAACCCAAATATTTTCAATTACATTAGCAACACACATATTAAAATAGTTAGAAACAAGCCTAATTTGAAAAGTATAAGTCCTATATAAAGAACACCATAAAATTGTATTATAAGAACATAAAAGAAGGTGTAAACAAAATAGACCTACACCCTACAACAGGTTAAAAGAATTCAATGTAACAGATATGTCTATAAACCCTAAATTAATCAGTTATATTCAAATTATTTAAAATCAGCATGTTTTTCAAGGAACTCTACAAGCAATCCAAAGCACCATCTAAAAAAATTAAAAACATAGACAAAGGGATTTTTGAAAAAGAACATGACTGTGAGGTATAAAGCTAAAGAACTAGCCCTTAAAGATATTAAAAACATACCGTAAAGTTGTAGTAATGATGGAATTAACATTCCTGTTTTGATTATGGATTTGGTACAGGAAAGGACAAAGCAATCAGTGAAACACAATCAAAAATATGGAAATAGACCCATGTGAATAACCCACTTACAGAAGGATAAAGGTAAATCTTCCAAAATATCAGAAAAAGGATAGATGGCAATACTCAATAAACAGGGTTTGAAAACTTGGTTATCAACTTGTGGGGTAAGAATAAATTTACAGATCACATATATATGTCAGACTGAATAGAAGCAATAATACTATTAGAAAAAAACACAGAATGAATTTTTAGAATATAGAAAATCTTTCAAGCAATAAAGGGGGAAAAACAATAAAGGAAAAGACTGAAAAGTTTGGCTACATAAACTATAAACTTCTGTATAAGAAAAAAAGAACTATAAATAGAAATACAAAGAAACAAAACCAGGGGAAATTTTTTCTACTATATACAACAGATATAAAGGCAACATTTTTCTTTGGTTAAGAAAATAGACTCTGGGTTTGTCCAACTGTCGGAGTTTGTACACAGCTCTGCCACCAACTGTGACCTGTGACCTTGGGCAAGCTCATAGTCATAAATTTGTTTAATATAGTTGCTGCCTTGGCATCTGTTTTTAGACTCGATGTAAGTTTTCTGTTGTAACTGTCACCTTTGGCCTGGTTAAAACTTTCCCTCCCTTTATGGTTGTTTGTAGTACAGCCTGCTTGTTTCTCATCACAGTGACCCCAAACCCAACACTCCCACTGCTGCTGACTGAAAGGCTTGGAAATAATTGATACCAAGAGGAGAAATCAGGCTAGAAGGAATTTATTGGCACAGGTCACATGGCAGAGGCATAGGTACAGAACCTAGACTACCTTCCGCCTTGAGGGCTTGGCCTTATATTTCTGCTTATGATGAGTTGTGTTGTTCTGATTGGCCATAGCTTATGGTAATGAGGAGTTAAATGAAATATCCAATGGGAGTTGTTGAGGCCTTGTGTTAAGTAGGTGATTTTTAGGTCTACGATTACTCATTCCCTTAGTATTAAAGTAGAGTTTCAGAGGGGGCCAATAGCATGGAGTTCTGTTGCAGTTATGAGTTCCTTTTCTTTTTATTTTACAGGGAAGTCCCATCAGGTGAGAACAGCCATTTTAGTATCTTTGGGTGGCACCATCTTAAGTAGGCCTCCCCAAACCTAATACTGACCATGATAAAACGTAATGGTCAACACCAGGGTCATGTAAATAAGTTCCTTCCTTTGCATGTGTTTTCTTTAAACTTGCCGATCTACAGCCCCCATGGGAAAGAGGGATAACACCCATGGACCTTAAGAAAGTCATGGTAACACAGGTCCTCTTCTCTTGCTTCCCGTTCACTGGTTGAGCACATGTGTCCTTGAGAGCTCCCTCCTTCCTATTGGCCCTGCAAGTTGTGCTGCTTGCTTCTCTTTGATCTGTAAGTACTAAAATGCTACTGTTACTTCATGTGTTTTCTTGTGCTGCTTCCTCTGTGTCTCAGCTAACCACTCACCTGAATTGAACTTTTTTTTCTGGTTGGGGCACCCCAAGAGAGTGGCTATCTTGGTAGAAATAAACTGGACACAGGTCAGGCAAGAGCCGCAATAATGTCTGCCAATATAAGCACGTTTAGTGTGAAAGGAGCACCGGGTAGTGGGTTGGACATTTAGGCGTTAGGCCGTCCCTCCAGGATGAAGTAGCCGGTGAGAGTGCACTACAAACATCTGCTACCAAATCCCCTGGAGCCCCATCAGAGCAGGGCTGCAGTTTATAGCCACTCTCCTGAGAGAAACTTCAAGAACAAATTAGAAAGGAAAGCAAAAACCAAAACAACAAAACACAGCAATCTTTAAACTCTCTGTCTCAATTCCCTTATTTGTAAAATGGGGACAGATATGCCTGGCTCCACAAACTGAAATACATTAATCCACGCAAAGCACTTAGAGCCGTGACCATTAGCTGTTATTATTATTATTGTATACAACAAAGAATAACATCCAGAATATTTGACTATGTAAAGAACTCCTAAAATTAGTTTTTAAAAGTACAAACAGTAAGATTTACAGTCGAGAAAAATATAGAGAGTATTTATAGAAGATAAATATGAGTGTCCAATAAATATAAGTCTCCAAATCCTCAACCACAGTATTAAAGAAGTACAAATTAAAAAAGCAATAAGATACCAATTTGTATCCATTGGATTGATTTTTTTTTTTTAACTGAATAACTATACTGTTGGAGAGGATGCAGAGAAACAGCCACTCTTATTGAATGTTGGTGAGTATAAATTAATGCATTCTTTGGGTGCAGTAATTTGGTAGAATATTATAAACTGTAAAATTTATGATGTATATACTCTTTGAGCCAACAATTTCATTTCTCACAATCTTCCCTAGAAAATAATCTTGTAAAAAGATACTGTTGGGCTGGCTAGTTAGCTCAGTTTGTTACAGCATGGCCTTGTAACATCAAGGTCAAGGGTTTGGATCCCCATACTGTCCAGGCACCAAAAAAAAAAAAAAAAAGATATTGTTTATAATAGAGAAGGTGGGGCAACCTTGAAATGCCTATCAACATGGTTAGATAAACAGTAATTCATGGTTCAATGCAACAAAGCATCCATACATATTGTCAAGTAGTTTTTGAAGTCATTCTGTTAAATTTAAAAATAAATTGAGAAACAATGCATAAAATTGATCACACATATTTTTAAAGCCCACAACACAAAATAGTATTAATATATAATTTATATATAAGCATATATAATATATAAATCATATTAATTGTCCATATGTAAAGCCACGTATATGTGTGTGTTTGTGTGTGTGTGTGTATAGTATATAAATGCACAAAGACTGTGGTCAGTTCAGGGGGACAAACATATAGGTAGTGAGTTGGAGAAACAGATGTATCAAGATTGAATTTTATGTATATTGACTGAATCATTTACAATGAGAATGCATTCACTTATCAGGAATTTTTAAAATTTAATAAAATTAATGACCTGGTATATAGGAATAAGTAAATAAATAAATCAATAAATAATTGCTATTTTTATAGATATGGATATAATTATAAATCTTGAAATTTTACATAGTCTCTTGCCCTTACGGCACCAAGAATCTACTTTTCTGACAACTGCAATGCCACTCTAACACAATATTTTTTAACTCAAACTTTCAAAGTAGTATAACCAAAGCAAAGTGGAAGCTTTCATAGTTTCATAGTATGGAACACAAACAGGAACTACTGTTTGGATTGATCTGAAATGAGAGAAAATCTCCACTTCATTTTACTTTGGTAGATCTGGCCTAAGTGACATAGAGCTTGGTATTTGAAAAGGGCAGTATACTTTCAGACATAAAGGGCAAGAGGAGAATTAGCATTTTAAGGGTTGCGTCTTTTTTGCTTTATTTATTCATGCCTTTTTCATTTTCCAAAGTGAATCACATTAATATGCTATATCTGTGTAGCTGACATACATACAATTTATTTGAGAAAGGCAAAAATAAATTGCCACAGGTTTTTAACTTCTATTGTTAAAATGATGATAGTTAATGCTCATTTGAAACCTCTGAAAAATTCAAATTATTTCTAGATAAAATGTTAAATTTTCTATAACAAGTTTTTTATCTCAGAAACGTCAGTGACTGTGGGTTGCCCTGAAGTTCATATCACAGAAACCTCAGTAGTTTTTCTTTGTCCTTTAGTAATTAGATGTAAGGTCAACAGTTTGGCATATTATACTTAATGTAATGGTTGTATCCAATTTATCCTTTTCTCATCTAATGATAATTCTTATTAAGTAAGTTATGTGGAATAGATGGAGTCAGGCCAATCATAAACTCCCTTGACTGTAGTTATGAAATGTTGCTTAACTTCATAATGATGGAAAGTCGTATCTGGAAATTCCGAGGGTATCTTCAACTTGGAAGTTAACTTCTTCAAGTAAATTAGGATTGTCCTTGGCAAATGGTGAAGGGCTTCACTAAATGAAATGCATAATTAGATTTACATTGACATAAATGTATCTGTCTATTCCTCAATTTGTTCATTTTTAAAATGAGATTGGATTAGGTGATATAATCTTATCTTCTGGTTACAAAATAAAGAAGAAAATCTAAATATATACTCTTTTATAGAAATAATTTCACATAAAACAATTGTAAATTAACGGCAAAGAAGAAAATAAAATATAGATCTAACTCCGATGAAATTCCAGAACAGATGATCAAAGATGTGGTCTATTAATACTTTACAAATAAGTATAAAGTAACAGTAAAAATGACAATAGTAATTAGCATGGGTTGCATGAAAAATTTTATTAGACAATAGTTTCATGGGTAATTGAACTAAATCCCAATAAGAAAATGAATCAAATATTACATGCCTTCATGTTATTTTCAAGACATATGAAGATGTTTTTCTTAGAATATTGAAAAATGTGGACAGAGACGTCTTCCTGGGGCTTCTGAGACAAAAAGATTGATTATTAGTTTATTATCAAGTTGAAAGAAGGACATCTGTTTTGTTTTGAAGTTTTTATCCATGATCCTGACCCAGGGCACATTTTTTTTTTTTTTTAAATCAGTAGCCTAAAGATATAAAGAGCATCAAATTTACAAATTATTTAAATCAAGAAGGTATGGCTAACTGTACATCTAGTAATGAAACTATGATTCCAAAGTTTAATAGACTAAAATAATGAGATTAAAACAGCAAGATGAAATGCAGAAAGAATAAAGTAAAATCTTGCCTAGCAGTAAATAAATAAATAAATAAAAATTCTAGCTTATCAATAGTCCCTATGAGTAAGGCATAGTACTTTATTTATCTACAAGTTCAATATGAATCAGGGGTTGTGTATTCCTCTTCCAAAAATGACTGCAGTTTAAACGAAGCTGTTAGTGTTCAAAGCACACAAGGATACAGAGGCACTTGACTGGTTCGTCCACATCTGGATATCTATGTCTAGTATGGGTGACTATATTTTTAAAATATGGTTCCTTCTTTAGTTCTGATTACCATATTTAAAAACATATTACAAGCATTTTTAGACAAAAGGTAGAGTTAGATATGGTAATTTTATTGAGAAGTGTGTCAGAAGAAGAAATTACAAATGTTTTTAGCCTAGAAATGTAAGGTGTGTGCATTTATGTTCATGTGAATGCTTTTTTGAGAATGTGACTGTGATGATGATTGGAAGAAAAAATGAAGGGATGCCCTGATTACACAAATATCTGTAGGACTATCTCTCAGAAAACTTTTTTCTTTTATATTTGTTCATTTTACCCTGCCTTATTTTTCTAATAGATGTTTAAAAAGGTATATTAAGATTATTCTTCATAGTCACCATTTATAATCAGGAAAAGACAGAAGGGGCAAAAAGAGATACATAAGCTAAATCAAAAACAAAAACAAAATCATTCTAAACATGTTCATGTTTCTCCAGATTTATTCATCTTTGTGTATTCAGTGTTAACTATACTGGCAGGCAAAGAGTAGATATCCAATATATACTGGTTACACGGATGAATAACAATAGAATTATAAGTAATTGTGGAGTAGATGACTTGTGAGTTCCCAGCCATTAGAAATGTCCCGGTCAAGGCTGGATGCATATTGAGAAGTTAAAAGAAAAAATAACTATATAAGGAAGTTTAAGATTTCTGCTAAGTAAAAGCCTGGGAAAGTATTTTTGCATATGTAAGTAGATACTGCTAACTTAATTTCATTTGCAAAATTAGAATGCCTTGTAGAAACAGAAAGAAAATATTCAATTTGAATGACAATACACTATTCCCCTGTTGTAATAAGCTACTGAAATCTTTCTATGGTTTTGGCAATATACATAGCAATGAAATTACATTTTAAAAGAATATTTGTGTAATCTATTTGGGATCCTAACTTACCTATGTAGGTATAATACATTTTAAATTGAAGTTAAGTTGTTTTTTTTCCTAAAGTAGTGAATATTGTAAATAAGTAGCTACTTCTATTTCACTCTTACTTTCATTTTTTCATTCTAAATATTTCAACACATAACTCAAATGTTATGTTATATCAGTCTTACTTTTCTTAATATTGTGAGAGAATGCTTTTGTTAAAGTATTTAAAATAAATACAACATATTATAAACACAGTTAGGTAAACAAGAGTGATATACTTAGATAAACTAAGATATGAATCATATCCTGTGGAATATTGAAAGGATTTGTTTTAAAGCACACTATTGAGAGGTCGCATAGATGTGAAAACACAAAGGATAAAACATTAATAATAAAAACTTTAGTAATCTGAGACATTTTTAGAAGATCATAACTATGTAAAAGAAAGGCTAAAATGACACACACATACATTTTAATGGCATTATCTTTTTTTATTAATTGTAACACAGTTGATTGTACATATCTGTTGGGTACAGAGTTGAATATCAATCCCTGTGTGCAATATGTGATGCTCAAATCAGGAGAATTAGTATTTTGAGCATTACACAATGTAATCACTTTTTGTGGCCCCTTACCAATTCCTTCCTTACCCCTCTCCCCATTTCGTTTCCCACCTCTGGGTACCCTCAGTTCTGTTGTTCTGTTGTCTCCTTTTGGAAGTTCAATGTTTTATTGTGATTGTTGTATCTTTCTTTCTTTTTAAAAATTTATTTGTTTATTTTTTTAGCTCCTATTATGAGTGAGGATATGTGGTATTTCTCTTTCTGTGCCTAGCTTATTTCAATTAATATGATTTTGTCTGAGTTCATCCATGATGCTGCTAATGGTTGTATTTCATTCTTTTTTATGGCAATGTAGCATTCCATTGTGTATATATACCACATTTTCCTTTTCCAGTTGGCCAACCATAGACATTTAGGTTGGCTCCATTTTTTGGCTATTGTAAATACAGCTGTGATGAACATGGGGGTGCAGGGATCCCTTTGGCATGATGATTTCCATTCATTTAGGTATATACCTAGCAGTGGGATTGCTGGATTGTATGGCAGTTCTACTTGTAGTTGTTTGAGAAACCTCCATACCATTTTCCATAATGGCTGTACTAATTTACAGTCCCACCAACTGTGTAGGAGTGTTCCCCTTTCTTCAGCGTCTTGCCAGCATTCGTTATTCTCTTTTTGATAATAGCCAGTCTAACTGGAGTGAGATGGTGATAGAGTTTGGATGTGTTGTCCCTGCTAAAACTCATGTGGAAATCTGAACCCCAATGTGGCAGTGTTGGAAGCTGTTTGAGCCATGGGGGTGGATCCCTCATGAATGGATTAATGCTCTCCCTGGGGGAGGAGGAATTAATGAGTGAGTTCTCGCTCTATTAGTTCCTACAGGAGCTGGTTGTTTAAAAGACTCTGACAACTTTCTCTCTCTCTCTCTCTCTCTCTGTCTCTCTGTCTCTCTCTCATGTACAATTTTTAGTTACATGTCTTTTTGATCTCCCAGACTCTTTCTCACTAACACACCCTTCATTTAGTTTCCCTATCTCAGCACATGGCTCTTGCTGACCCATTCGCCCATATTCAGTCCACTGCAGAATCATGGTGGTTCTGATCTCCAAAATATATTTCAAATATATTCACTTCTCTCTATCTCCACTGCCCCATCCTTGTGTGAAACATGCTTTCTTTTGCAGGAACTATTGTAATTGCTTTCTAACTGATCTCCCAGCACCCATTCTTTCTACTCTTAGCCTTTGTAATCTGACACGTGAAGCTCTCAAGATTTGTTGATGGGTTAAACCTGAAGTATTTGAGATCGAGAAAACAAAGTTGATTCTCTGAGGTTTTGGTCTGAGAACTACATGAATAACAGTGCCATTTATTGAGACAGGGAGCACTAAGGAAGGTGAATGTGGTGAGAATTGATAGACATGAAAATCATCTATCTTATTATTGAATCATTTCCATCTCCTTAAAATATTTCTAAACAATTTCACCTATAATAGCATCAAAAACAAAAATAAAATATTAGAGATAATTTTAGCCAATAGAAGTGCAGGACTTGACACACTAAAAACTACAAAATGTTGCTAAGAAAAATTTAAAAAGAATAAAGGGACAGTTCATGTTTATGAATTGAAAACCTCAATATTGTTAAGATGGCAATTCTACCCGAATTGATCTACAGATTTGACACAATCCCTATAAAATTTCAGCAGACTTTTTTGTGTGTGTGTGGAAATTGACAAACTGATACTAATGCTTGTATGAAAATGTGAAGAACTAAAAACAGGAAAAACATTTTGAAAAATAAAAACAAATTTGGATTACTTACACCTCCAAATTCAAAACTTCTATAAAACAACAATAACCAAGATGGGTGGTACTGATTTAAGCATAAAAATATAAATGAATAAAATAGAATTAAAAATCCAGAAATAGCTTCTTACACATAAGAGCAATTAATTTTTAGCAAAGTTTCCAAAGTAATTCAATGGGGAAAGGATATTTTTTTTAACAAATTGTGTTGGAACAGCTAGATATTCATACAGAAAGAGGAATTTAGCCACTTTACTTACATAATACACATAAACTAACCCAAAATGGATGATAGCCCTAAAAGTAATAGCTACCTAGAAGAAAGTATAGAAGTAATTTTTTGTGAACTTGGATTTGGGAAAGAGTTCTTAGATATGACACAGAAAGCAGCACAATTCATAAAAGAAAAAAAAATGATAAATTGGTCTTTGTCAAAACTGAAAACTTTTGCCATTCAAAATACACAATTAGGAAATGAAAAGACAGACTGGGAGAAAGTATTTGTAAATCATAGATAAGATAAAGGACTTGAATCAAGAATATCTAAAAAGACTCTTACAATGCTAAAAGAAGACAACTCAGTTAAAAACTGGACAAAGATTTGAATACACATTCACTAAAAAAGATATATGAATGAGTAATAAAAATATAAAAAGGTGCTCCAAGTCATTAGTTAATCAGGGAAATTTAAATTAAAATCAGCAAAATGAGAACTACTTCGCATACATTAGAATATGGTAAGGGTCATACTGTTATTTTCTATTTTACCCTTACCATATGAACCAGCAATTCTACTCCTAGGAATCTACCCAAGAGAAATAAAGTATATAGCCACACAGGACTTATACACAAATGTTTATATAGAGAAAGAAAACCGGTTAGGTTAGTGGTTGCTTAGGGCTAGGTATGAGAGTGTGAATTAACTGAAAATGGGCACCAGAGATCTTCTTGGAGTAAAAGGATTGTTCTAAAACTGAATTTCACTAATGGTAGCATGTTTATAAATGTATAAAATTTATTGAATTGCACACAACACTAAAGAATTTTATGGTATGAAATTATATCCCAATAATATTGCTAAAAAAATAATATTTGTCCCATACAAATGAAAAAAGTAGTTTTTCAACAAATGGTGCTGGAATAATTTGACATTCATAGGCAAAAATAAAGAGAGAGAGAGAATGAGGGAGAGATAATGAAGATACTGACCTCACACTGTTCACAAAAACTAACTCAAAACAGATCTTTGACATAAATGTAAAACAAAATACTCTAAGTCTTCTAGAAAACAGAAAAAGAGGAGGAAAAAAATCTATGTGACTTTGAGGTAAGCAATGAATTTTTAGATATAACACCAAAAACATAATCAATAAAAGAAAAAAAATATGTCAGTTTGATTAAAATGTCAAGAGAATGAAAAGACAAGTCACAGGCTAAGAGAAAGTATTTGCAAAACAGATATATGATGATGGACTTATATCCAAAATCTACGAAGAACTCTAAGAACTCTTAAAATTCAACAATAAGAAAACAGCGCAATTAAAAAAACGGATGAACGAAAGAACTGAACAGACACATGGCCAAAAAAGATAAACAATTGAGAAAGAAGAATGCGAGAAGACGTTCAACATCATATGCCATTAGGGAATTGCAGCTGAGAAAAATGATGTGATTTCATTACACGCTTATTAAAATGGCTAAACTCTAAGAGAAACATTACCAAATGCTTATGGGGATACATTGCGACAGGAACCCTCATTCATTTCTGCTGGGAATAAAAAGGGTATAGCCACTTTAGAAGACAATTTGCCAAACTCTTACAAAGCAAGCATAGTCTTGCATACAGTCCAGTAATCACACGCCAATTTGACTTGAAACTTATGTCTACACAAAAGTCTAAGAGTAAATGCTTATAGCAGCTTTATTCATAATTGCCAAAACTGGAAGCAAGCAAGACATTCTTCTTTAGGTGAATGGATGAACTAACTAGTAAATATATAGGATGGAATATTATTCCGTGATTTTAAAAAATGTGCTATCAAACCACAAAAAGACAGGAAGAAAACTTAAATGCATACTGCTAAGTGAAAGAAGCCAGTATGAAAGGCTACATACTACGTAATTTCAATTACATGACATCTGTAAAAGGAAAAACTACACAGACAGTAAACAAAATCAGTGGCTGTCAGAAGGAGGAAGGGTGGGGGCAGCTGAGTAGATAAAGCACAGGGGATTTGGGAGGATAGTGAAAATAGTCTGTTTAATACTGTAATGGTGGATGCACGACATTATGAGTTGGTTAAAACTCATAAAATTTTATAGCACAAAGAGTGAGCGTTAATGTATGCACATTTAAAAAAAAAATAGGATGCTGGGACCGCAGAAAGATATGCAGAATATAACAAAAGATTCTAATGATATCATAAATACATGAAATTACCTCACTAAAGAGAGTGAGGGGAAAGGTGCTGACCTAAGTAACTTTGGAATTGGATGAAGTTTGTAAAAATAAAGGAAAAGGAACTGTACATAAATACTGTACTCTGGTTGCTAAATTTGTCTCTCATGGGGATACAATTTAACAATTTCTGTACGTAACAATCTCTGTAGGAAACTGAACAGCTCTGTAAATGAGGGTGGATGGGAGAAGCCAGGTTTCTCATATTTAGACTGAGAATTTACAGAAAATTTAGGGGAGGAAGCAGGAATGATGCACATGCTAAGAGATTAGAGTTGGAAACGTCTGTATAAACTCATATTTAGCTTAATATAGATACAAATGGTTACTATGGAAGTACTTACAGATAGTGTATATGCCTGGGTTAGGATACACACATATATTTCTATGCTCCATGAGCTGAAAAGACCGGAAAGAAATGGCACCCTAGTAACAATGAGCACACCTAGATCTTGCTTTCTAGTACATTTGCTAATAAAAGAAATCAAGGCTCCTTGGCAAAATGTCTGATTCTAGCACTGGGGCATGAAATATGCAGAATGAGCCCGGGGCATGTAGTAGTGACAGAAAGGAAGTACACCCTCCTCCCCAAATAAAACCCCACATTGTGACATTATGTCAAAGGAGTTCAGAAGCCAACTGAAAGAGCTCTCAGTGGCCACTACTGGAACAATTTGAGCAAGAAAATAATAGTGTTAGACTATAACCTAAAGTATGCAATCAATGTCTATGAGTCCAAACTAATATAAATAAGTAGGGGAATAAATTAATGAATGACAAATCTCTCATGCAGAATAATTCCTAAAAATAAATTATTGGGTATTCTGTCCTTAAGGAGGTAGAACGTAACTCCTATTCCTTAAGCGTGAGCTGCACTTGCAGACTTCCTTCCAAGGAGTAGATTATGTATAGTGTGAGGTGCAGGGAAGAGTAACTTCACCGTGGAGAACACTGACGAACACTACCTAAGTCAGGTGATCAAAGCTGGAGACAAGGTCAATAATCATATACCAGGTGTTCACTACAGACCCGTGATATGATGTGATAAAATGGCACTTTACTTTTGTGATTTTGTTTCCCCAAAACCATAACTCCAGTCAAATCAGGAGATTAAAAAAAAAAAAATCAGAAAAATCCAAAAGAGGGCATCCTACTAGTTACCTGAGTAGAACTCCTCAAAATTGTTGTCATTAAAATCACAGAAAGAAACTGTCACAGCCAGAAGAAGCTTAAGTAAATAAGACAACTAAATGTAATGTGGGGTCCTGGATAAGATTCTGGAACATAAAATTGACATTAGGTTAAAGACTAAGGAGTTCTGAATAAACTATAAACTGTAGTTAACAAGAAATTAACACTAGTGCATTAATTATAAAAATATGTTAGTAATAGTAAGAACTGGCTCAGGGTATATGGGAACTACCTGTGCCATCTTCTCAATTTTTAAATAAATTTAAACCTGCTCTAACAAATGAATTCTGAGTGTGTATATACACACATCGATGTATATGCATATGTGTGTGTATGTATCAGTCTTCCCTGCTCTCCCATCTCGTCCCTGTGCTCCGCTTCCTCTCAGGACTTCCACACATTTGCTCCTCTGTTTGGAGCACTGTTTCCCTTGCTATTTACCTGACCTGCCCCTCATCACTTTAATTATAATTGTCTCTAATCATTAGATCCCACCTCAGATTGCACCTCTTCTGAAAGACCTTCCTTGCTGTCTTTAATCTAATCCATTTTACGCTCATAGCTCCCTATTGTTTTTTCTTCACAGGACAGGCCGTTTTGTATTATCTATGTGTAATTAGTTAGTTAAAATCCATTGTCTCCGTAGACTATAAGCTCCATGAAAACAAGATACATATTTATTCCCAATATCTAGCCTCAAAATAACATTTGATATTCAATAATTTTAATGGATGAATGCCAAAATAAATGAATCTTGACCTCTTAAAAGTGATTTACTTATTTTGATTTCTTCTTGACTGAATACAGGATTTCTATTTATATTCTACATGATGGATAATTGACTTCTATGTAAACAATATGGTCTTACAGAAGACAGTTCAACTGTTCATGTAACATTCATATCAGGGATATATAGGCACAAATGTCTAATGGTTAAACCTCCAGGTATGCACAATATTTTGGTCCATATTTTATAATGTCATTTTTGTAAGTACTTTACTGAAGCAGAGTAAAATGCCTAAATTTTGAAAAAAGTAGCCAAACCCTTTAGAACTGAAAAATAAAAATTAAAAAAATTGGACTACCCAAGCAACATACTGGTCAGTAATTTGCTAATTGAAAAATAAACAACAAAAATTCCATATCAAAGTGAACAGTGCATACTTCTTTGCTGTCAATGACAACATGCATTATCAACAAAGAAGATAATATAAATGAATGAGTACCTTAATCAACATTACGAATAGAAAATAACAAGAAAATTTTATTCTGCATTTATAGCACTTAGGAGCAGTCAGTTCTTTTAAAGGCGTGTAACAATGACAAGTAAAAGTCTGATGGGAGGAAAGTATCTTCTGTTCTAAAAGTATTGTGAAATTCTGATGTCTGTGCAAGAAAGATAAGGACGTTCTCCTTTGAAAGAATGACGTAGTTTAAACTCCGACATGTCTCTATGTTTTAAAACTGAACTAATTTAAATAAATGGGCCATGACATTAAACTATCATTTTAAGGGCTCCAGATTTAGCTCTTTAACTCTCAAACTAAGATTCTTTAGACTGTCTAACACTATGAACTAGTTTTAGTGCCTTGAACTATGTGTCCTCTGACATAGTTATGAGAACATTATATGGAGTGGAAGGAGAAAATTGTTGAATTTAACAGAAAATGCCCTATGGAAAATAATGTGATGATCACCTAAACAAGGCTGTAAACATTATTAAACAAAAGATAGATTTCATACATCAGCTACTGAAAGAAATTCTAAGTTACTTGTGCATAATATGAGGTACCTCAAAAAGCTCATGAAAAGATGTGTGCTATCTTTTAATTCTATTTTTACACGAATTTTCTGAAGTATCTGCACATACTGTCATTTGACAGAACTTAAATCTGAATGCAAGGGATGGCTTGATTTGGCTAATATGAGAGCATGAATCTAGGTTTAATCCAATTCAGTCAAACTTTGTTGTGTCTACTTTTTTCTTTATAGGCTTGACAATGAGTCTTTATATTTTAAAATCACTCACAATCAGAAAGAGGAAAAAAATAAATCATCTCTTTTCACTGGTCTGTTTAGCAAATGACACATTGCTTGAGGTTTTCTTGTGAGATCAAAGAAGAGGAAATAATGTCACGCTGAAAGAATTTATAATGATTAATGTTATCACAATGAACACCAAAAGAAGTGATAATAATTTGCCACTTGTCAAGCGTTGCCCAGTTTTCTAGTATTAACAAATTACTATTTGCTTCTGCAGAGTAGGGATTCCTGACAAGAGAGGAAAAGAGATGAGGGGGTATAGTGTCTCTTTTCTTAAGAACACAATGCACCCACATTGAACATATCATAGCAAGATTTAAGCCAATGCATGGATGTCTTTTCTGCCTTTGCCTGTTTGTACTCTTTACCTGTCTCAGTTATTGAGAAATTGACTCCCTGCCAATACTGAGACTGCATTCCTCGGGTATTCTGCTCCTACCTGCTACCCTTTGGGCTAAACAACTTGTCTGCTCTTCCTTTACAGAATCAGTTCCTTCCACTAAATTACCATCTTGCTGTCACTGGTATGTCAGCAAACCATGCCTAAGGCTTTTGGTGTGCTTGTAGCTAAACTTTGCAAAATGTTTGAGGATGAAAAAGGAGACTTTGAAGCCATCAATGGAACACTTAGCCTTGAACAATTCTGGCAAAAGAGCTATTTGAAATTTGCCTACTCTTCAATTTAGGAGCAACTCTGATGATATATGATTTTAATGAGTTGAGATCAAAGATACAAAAGAATTTGTCTTTCCTAGACAATTCTTGTGAAAAGGATTAAGTATTCTTGATTCTTCTTGTCAATTAAGTCATATTGGAACAGTTCTTTCTTCATGTGATGAGAATGCCTAAAAGTGTCAAAGGAGCCATCTATTTATTTCCAGAATTAGCAAAACCACAAATTTTACTGCTAAAAGTGGGTGTCCAAAAGGATTCACATAATTCTGTAGTATACTATTGGCTTTAAATGGCCCCAAATACTTTCTTAAAATGCCTTGATGTGATCTATATTTGTGGTAACCTTCTGTATAAAGTGCTGGTATAATGTGCAACATAAATACATACTAAATAATAACTTGCTAGTTTGAAAATGAGTACTTTGCACATGACCTTGAATATATACAGGAGCTCTCTGGCCTGGGCATAAAGCAAATTTGAAAAGTAGATGCTTTATTTCAGGCAGCTAGGTAGTGCCAGCTTTTAGTATCACAAATTTCAACCTAGAGGTCTAAAATAAATCACATAGCATTCAGAGTTTTGTTTGAGCAGCATAGAAAAGTTTTTAATTGGAGAATCAAAGTGTCTAAGGTCATAGTGTGGGCCAAACACGTGGTATTTAGTGAATTAATATATAAATCATGAGCAGAGGTCCTATTTTGTTTCTTAGTGATACACTGTGCACAGCATATATTGAAAACAATCCTTTAAACTTCTTTTGTTTTATGATAAAGTTTTCCTACTAGAATCATAGATAATAACATAACTACTTTAAAGCAAGGATAGAATCATGGAGTTTTATTACAGTGCAAAAACCTGTTAATGTGATCTCCAAAGACTGATGAACACACATATAAAAGAATGTACTTTTCTTTCCTTTTCTTTCTTTTTGTTTGTGGTAGGGTAAGACAGAGCTAATAAGAGCAGTACATTCAATATATGATAAGACATAACACGTTGACAAATTAGGTGAAGGTATGATCAGAGACAAGCTCTTATGTTAAACCATAGAACATTCATCCCTCCCACCCCAAAGCTGGTTTTGTGTTTTTTTTTTTTTTTTTTTTTTTTTGTGACCACTTGGAAGTGAAATCATCTGAAAAAAGGTTTACAGATTTTGAATAAAAAATATTAATATGTGAATTAGTGTTTCTGCTTCTCTAAGAATCTGCTACTGGACTACCATACCTGTTTTATAAGCCACTGCCAAAAGACAGAGCTCGTCACCACCACTTCACTAAGAGTTTCTGCTGTTTATAGTATTTTTTCCTATGAAGTTCTATTAAACAATTCTGCTGCTTATGTTCCTTTTTTCTATGAACTTACTAACCAAGTCATCTCTGCCTGATGTGTGAATTCTATGCAAAACTCCCAGCTCACTACTGCGGTGGTATAGATGTGGATCCCCCTTTGCAGTGTTTTCTCTGAGGCTAGAATTCAAATGCATAACTGAACCTCTAGAGTAAATTAATATGTCTTTTTAGGGTTACTTAGATGTGACTATATCCAACACGTCTGCCCGAGTAGTTTGTATTATCTCGTCATGGATGACCTAAAGACCAGATCAAAATATTTTTAAAGTTCTTATACAGCATAGAGTTTAATGCTCAGAATTCAAAACTTTTATATTAAATGAACAGACAGATTGTCTAATTCTGAGCAAAAGGTACACATGTACATTAATAAATGTTGACAAAAATTCTCTCCTTGACCAATACTAGCCAGGCTCCTCTGAGCCCTCTTCTTGACTAGTCCTCAATCTTGACCTATAAAGACCTGAATAAAACAGTAACATAGTTTCTAACAGCTCAAGGCCATATCCCCAGGATGACCCTAGCCCCTCTTAAAGTGCCTGTCTGAGAAAACTCGAGGCTGTCAAAAGAATTTCCTGTTTGTTCTTGGCAACATCTGAAGATAGAGCTCCTGTCTCCCAGTCTCTTACTCTCCCTTTAAAATGCTGTCACCTCTGTACAAATCAGAGCTTGGTTCACGCTGAAACTTTACCCGATTGCAATAGTATATTACTGATTAAAATCTGTACTTACCACTTTAACTAGTGTTTGGTTTTGTTTATCTTTGACAAGTGCATGGTGTATCTCACCAGTGCAGGACCCTCTCTGCTCTTTGTGTATCATCAGTAAAATCAGGGGATTGAACGAATGACTACAAAGTCTCCAAAATTCATACTCACTCTGTTATGGTCTGCTTTTGCAATTTCCCCAGCTAAAAACGTCATCACAGAGTCTATACTAAACTAAGCTGTGGTTTGAGATAAGTATCAGTAGATGGTAGTGTTGTTCACATGGAGGACCTGGTCTGCAGAAAGCTTCTCTCCCATGGAGTTATGACACTGATTACAGAGGATTCAGGAACAAGCATCCTTTTTGTGAGTCCAAAGGAATTAAGTCAATCAAATCAAACGAGTAAAACAAAGTACACTCAAAAATAACAAACGACAGTATTAAGAGAAAAAAAAAATCCTTGTTTAGAGTGCTGTGTTTGTTAAATTATTTTTCTTTCAATCTTATATTTATTTTTGTGGCGTACAGTGTGTTGTTTCGATATATGCATGCTTTGCACAATGAGTCACTTAGGGTGGAGAGTGTAGTTTTGTACCCGTTCGTCCACCCGTCTGCTCATATCATTTATGAGTATGACTTTAAACCTCTACCACATTTTCTGAACTCTGTCTCTGCATTGCAGCCCCAGGTTTAAGGCTTGGTGGAGTCTTGTAATAGACACCCAAGATTTCACTGGTGTTCAGAAACTTGGAAATAACCTTTTAAAATTTGTCATAAAACCACTGAATGTATGGCTCTTATTGAGGAGAGGTCATCAAAAGACTAAGTAGATTTAGATTTAGTCTAATCACAGAGGTTCAACAATCACGGCCCCTTTTCTCAGTAGTCCTCCTGCTACCTGCCCAGTCACCTACCTCTGAAGCACAGACCCCCTTTTCCTCCGCACTCCCCTGGGAACTGAACAATAAACAGAAAAGCAACTGGCTCTCAGCTTCTCCAGACAGCCCTGCTCTCTCAAGGTAAATGTTAGCAACATACAGTATCTTTCCCCAATATGATCAAACTGGTAAAAGATAAGCAGTGATTCAGGAATATTTGCTCTTCCACCCACATTCTGAAACAAAGGAGGTTGATTCTATAATCCCTAAGGTTCTTTATGTAAATATAGCCCCAAGATGTTTGTCTGTCTGTAACTCCTGTGCTGGTTAGGAGCCTGTGGCAGCATACACCTCTTAATCAAGGGCTACTCAATGAAGAGCACGTTAGAATCCTTGCTCCCGAGGGTTTGGCTTTAAGCCAAACACTATTTCTGCACTAAAGGAGCTTGACTTACTAAAGAATATCACCCCGTCTTTCCCTTTGAACAAATTTTAGCTTAACCTGAATGGAAAGTATTTGAAACAATTAAATACTGACTGTCCCATTGAAAAGGAGGAAATTTACTCACATTAGGAACTCTATGGAAATTTTATAAGATAGGTAGAAGTTCTAAAATTAAAAGACAGAAATCACTAGCATAGGTTATTGTGTTCTAAGTGTTAGGAATTAAGGTTTTGTAACCTGACTTTCAGGTTCTTAAAGAACAGTTTTGGTTATAACAACTAATGCTCAACTCGTGTGTGTGTATGAGAGAGAGAGAGAGATCTAATAGCCTTATGTTTTAAGTTTTTATTTTACAGTATCCCCATATTTCAGTTAAGGAATCTTAGGGAAAATGTTTAAATAGCTTGCCCAAGCACACCCAGTGAGTCCTTTGGAAAAGCCAGAAAAATTGCTAGCAAAGCTGGGTTTCTGTACGTATTAACTTGAATCATGTTTTCTTGGAAGTATAATTTAGTTATTTTAATATTTCTATTCTAGCTGCTCACAGTGAAAAAAAGTGAAAATCTGGTATCATATACACACTTTGGAATCCTTTGAAGTAAATGAAATATTTATAATAATTCAACCTGAGTTCAAATGAAGGAATGTGTGCTAAGAGCAGCTGGCATATTGGTTACAGTCAACGAGTTGACAACCCAAGCTAGCTGATGGCCATGCATAATGATAAAAGTTGAGAGTTGGCTGGATTTTCACTTGGGCTGGCAGCAAGACACACCTGATGCAGAAGAAAGTAGGAAAGACAGGTGGAAGAGTGGGAGAATGGCTCTTGCTTTTGGTTTTAACACTCTTGTTGGCTGCAGCACTGAGTTCTTCCATTAAAGAAGCTACCCACCTTCCCTCTCAGCTAGATAGAGGCTTAGAGCTCATGATTGCAGGGTTATTGAGGGGGAAGCATCAGTTAAGGCTAGGCAATAGGGTGCATCTGGTCAACAAGAAAACAGGAGGAAAAGTTACTCATGAAAAGACATCTGTGAATATAAATGTACTTTTTTTTTTTTTTTTGTCGTTTTTTCGTGACCGGCACTCAGCCAGTGAGTGCACTGGTCATCCTTATATAGGATCCCAACCCGCGGCGGGAGCGTCGCCGCGCTCCCAGCGCAGCACTCTACCGAGTGCGCCACGGGCTCGGCCCTAAATGTACTTTTAAAAATGCGTAATTATTATTTTATTTTAACTTTCTCTCTTTACAGAGCTATTCGATAAACACTGTATTCTCTACATTTAGGTTTTCTGGATTGTCCTTGAAACAGGTAATCTTGTCTGAGAATTTTATCTATTTTTCTGAGATTTTCATACTTAAACATTTGATAATAACCAAATTATCTTTCTCAATTTCCAGTTCTTTTGTAGTAAGTTATGCAAAGTTACTAAATCATGTACAAAATAATAAATTAAATTTTAAAATTGACAAAATATAAAAATATAAGATAGTGAAAAACCTGAACATCATATTTTATTTTTGTTACAAACTCACAATAGATCAAAACTCTATAAAATTAACATTTGTGATTTCTTTGCTTAATTTGCAGAATTCTATAAAAATGCATCCCATAATTTTTTGTCTTGCTTTATAAAAAAATTTAACTGATTTTATATTAGTAGATTAGCAACAAAACAAAACAAAACAAAAAAGACATAATATTTATTTCAGCTGGAAGGAATGATTATTTTTCTATGAGCTGGAACAAGTGAAAATTTACTGATCACTATATTAAGAGATCACTTTTGCAAGTAAAATTCTTCTCTTATACCACATCAATCTGTTATTGCTTTCTTTTATTTTAGATAAATGTTTTCTTTTATTATTTTATGTCTATGTTTGAGGTGAAAGAATCATTTATTTTTAAATGTTTATTTTACTTGTAAATAAAATGAAAAGGTCGCCCTGTGGCACAATGGCTGAACTGTTTGCTTATTTTTCTATTGAATATAACCCTAGGGAAGAGTTTCTATAGGGTTGGAAGAAGCAGGCACCACTAACAGAGTTCTAACAAAGTGCTTGTCTTCACAATCGGGAAATCTGTTAAAACTGCTGTCAAATTTCTTATTTGATATGAAAATTTGATTAGGTCCTGAGAGGAGTCATTTTCCCTGTGAACTCTCTTAAAGAAATTCGTAAGTAAAGAATATTGCAAAATCAGAAATTGAAAAGAAGTATGTAGAAATAATCAAGTTGTGTCTTTGATGCAGAGCCTATCAAATAGCTAAACAATTTATTAATAGAAGACAGTGAGAACAGGTGAATTAAAAGAAACAAATCTACCAAAAGTAAATTAGACTTTTTAAAGTATTTGAACTGAACAACATTTAGCTGAGTATAACTTGGTAAGAGAAATGAATAAAGTTAAATTTGTAGTTGAGATGGTTTCTTCCAGTTTTCTTAGCCATGCAAGCATGATTCTGGGTGACTGCCGGTAATTCTCTGTCACAAAATTAGTGTCTTCATTTCTCCATCACCTACTTTGTGTGTTTACATTCCAGAGCCCTGATCTGCCTCAAGCATTGTCTGTCCAGACCCTCTGTATTCACGTTCTCTCAACAAAACCTAAGCCAGTGAAATAAAACATCGTTTCGATAATTTCACAAAGCACTTCAAGCTGTTCAGTGGGTTCAGGCCCTTTGAGGTGAGTGAAGGGGTATGGGATGAGGAGAGGAAGGAGAAAAAAATGTTTTGTGAAAAAAGAAGAGATAATTAAGCAGATTATTTATTTATTTATTTATTTATTTATTTCCCAAAGAAATCCATGGGCAGGATATTGTAGCAGAATCACAAACCAGCTAATGTGATTTAAAAGTGGTTTACAAAATGAGTCACAGGGAAATAGAGTGATACAAGATCAACTCCAGGGATCAAGCCCACATTTTCAATGCTTTCAGAACTCATAGATCTTGTGTGTGTGAGCGTCTTGGCTCCAATATAAGATGTCAGAGGAGAGTGGTAGTAATATTAACCTAGGAGAAATTTAGTTATGGTGAAAGGACTGATTAATGAACCATATCAGGGGTTTATTCATCTTTGTAACCATGGTGCTAAAGAAGGATTCAATATCAGTGGTTGACTTATTTATTTCCTACCAGAAAAGCTGCTTTGGCTGCAAGTTTCACATTTAGAAGAAACATGATCCTTTGGAAAATTTGCCACCAATTACTGAGTCTCCAGTTTCAATGTATCAATTGAATGATCTGTCCATATGTGTATAATGTACTACTACCCTAGTCAGCCACTTGGCAGTTTTGCAATCTCAGGACCTTTTTAAATCCTGAAAATAAAGTTTCAACATTCTTGCCTTGTTAGCTCTTAAATTCCCAAATTTCTATGTGCCAAGTTGTTCTGGCTAATAAATATATAGCAAAGGAGGTATTGTCATGATGAATTAGTATTTGATTTTTATTTTCTTTTTAGTATTGTATTCAGTTGTTTTAAAAAAATATATAAAAGGAGATGAGACATTTGTCTATTGCTAAGTGAGATCAGAAAATTTTATACAAAAGAAGCAAGAAAAAAATAAATGAACAAAGTCATTGATTTCGGTACTCTAGAAATTGACCAATGGCTTACAAAAACTTGAGAGGTATTATTGCTTAAAAGCTGCCAAGCTTCTTATATGAACAGTGAGAACCTATGTCATTTTGGCCAGGGCTGCTCCCATTTTTCCCAGAGCGGGACAAGCTATGAGGGCTGGCAGATTTTCTGCTGTAGTTGAAGGGAGTTCCATAGATCTGTAGCACTGGGTAACACCACATCCAGCAGTGCTGTTGGCAGAATTGGGAGGGCCAACCGCTCTACTTTGGGAAATCTTTGTCTGAAAGGGCCAGACAGTAAATATTTTGTTTTTTTTGTAGTCCACATACAGTATCTATTTCTCTACCTCCTCCATATTTTTATTTATCATCTTTTTAACATCATTTTAAAAGTGTAAAACAATTGTTCTAAATATAAAAACAATTTTTAGCTCACAGGTCATATGAAAACCGGTCAAGGGCTCAATTTGAACCGTGAGCTGTAGCTTGCCTACTGCTCTCCTACTGTCCTGAGGATGACACAAGCAATACCCAAAGCTGCCTGCATACATGGTGCGTACTAGAGAGGAGCCAAGCCAACCAAACACTCCTCTATGATCCTAAGGTCATAAGCATGTATGTAAGAGATGTGGAAAAAGTGAAAGCCAGAGCGGACTTGAAAATGGCCTGAACTTTGAATGTGCTCCTTTACCCACACATGGATCCAATGGCAGAAGAAGAAAGCCTTACTAAAACTAAAGGAAATATAATGGAATATTCTGAACAACTTTATGATGCAAATTAGACAACTTAGACAAAATGGACACAACCCTAAAAAAGATGCAATTACCAAAACTAAGTCAAAAAGAAATGGAAAATTTGACTACAGCTATGACAAGAAGAGAAATTGAGTTAGGAATTAGAAATCTTCTCGCAAAGGAAAGCCTAGGCCGAGATGGTCTCAATGATGAATTTTATCAATATTTGTAGAAGAAATAATGGCAATCTATCACTTACTGTGATGTTTCAGAAAGTTGTGGCTGAGGGAACAATTTCCAAATCGTTTTACAAGGCTAGTATTACCCCAAAGTCAAAGACATCACAAGAGAAGAAAATCACAGACCAATATCTCTCATTAACACGATTGCAAAAATCCTTAACAAGAAATTGATAAAGTAATCTAGCAAAATATAAAAATGATTATACACCATGACCAAGTAGGCTTTATTTCAGAAATACAAGGCTAGTTTGACATCGAAAAATGAGTGTAATGTAATATACCAACCATATTAAAGTCATAAAACTGCATGATCATCTCAATAGACGCAGGAAAATAATTTGACTAAACTTAAGACCTATTCATGATAAAAAAAAAAATCAGGAAAAAACCAAAACAAACAAAAAAACTCTTAAAAAAATAGAAATAGAAGGGAATTGCCTCAAACTGACAAAGGGAATTTATGAAAACAGTACTGATAACATCATACTTAGTGGTGAAAGACTGAAAATTCTGCCTTAAGATCAGTAGCACGGCAAGGATGTCCACTTTCACTATTTCTATCCACAATTATACTGGATTCTTCCACCCAGTCCAAGAAAGCCAAAAATCATCTAACCAATCAATTAATAGTTAAATGCATTCAAAGTGGATATAAAGAAGTAAAACAATCTTTAAGAGAAAATGATCCTGTATGTAAAGAATCCTAAGGAATTCCTTTAAAAAGAAACTACTAGAACTAATCAATGAGTTTAGGAAGGTCTGGGGATACAAGATTAATAAAAAATGAAAAATTCAAAAATTAAATTAAAAAACCCATTCATATGCATATAAAAATGTAAAATGTTTAGGAATAACATTAACAAAAGAAGTATAAGACATATACTGAAAACTACAAAACACTGCTGAAATAAAGATCTGCATAAATAGAGACATTTAATGTTCATGGATTGGAGGACTCGGTATTGTCACTATGGCAATTCTCTCTAAATTAATTCAGAAATGCAACACAATTTCTAAATATACATATTAAAAAAAATCCCTTAGGTTTTTTCCAAAAATTCACAAGCTGATCTTAACATTTATTGGGATATTCCTAGGACCTAGATTACCCAAAATAATTTTGAAACAAGCAACTACTTGAATTAAAAAAAAAAAAAATTACATTGAAGCCACACAAATCAAGTCAACATGATAATAGCACAAGCATAGGCATGTCAATGAGAAAGAATTGAGAGTCCAGAATTACATTCATATATGACTGTGCAAATATACCAAAACAATCCAATGGGGTAAGTGTCATGTTTTCAACAAATGTTACTGTTCAATTGGATGCCCACATTTAAAAAACAAACAAACAAACAAACAACCCCCCCCAAAACACCCACTTTAATCCATACTTCACACTATGTACAAAAATGAACTCAAAATGGATTTTACCTAAATGTGAAATCTAAGACTATAAAATCTTTAGCAGATAACATGGGAGAAAATCTTTGTGACTTTGAGTTCACAAAAAGTTCTTAGATATGACACAAGAAGCACAGTCCATAACCAAAAAAGCATTGGTGCATTGTACTTTATAGTAGATGTTATGTTCTCTTTCCACAAAAGTGGTAAGTATGTGAGATAATGCATTTGTTAATTAGCTATATTTTCAGTACATGTGCTCAAAACATCATGTGGTACAGGATAAAAACATACAATGCTATCTATCAATTTTTAGAAAAGGTTTTGTGCTTTAAAACACACACACACACACACACACAACAAAAAAAGAAATGAAAAATAAAGAGGAAGAAAGAAATGGTAAGCCACACACTGGCAGAAAATATTTGCAAATTGTACCTCTGATTACAGGATTATGTTCAAAATATATAAAGAACTCATAATTTAATAAAAAGAAAAAATCCCAATTAAAGACTTGGCAAATACTGGAATAGGTGTTTTAATAAAGAAGATATACATATGGCTAATAAGCACATGAAAAGATACTCGACAGTGTAAATTATCAAGGAAATGTAAATTAAAACTCCACTACGTTTCACTCACTACATGGGCAATAATCCAAAGACAGGCAATAATAGCAAGAGGAAAAACTAGGACCCTCATACATTGCTAGAGTGATTTAAACTGATATAACCATTTTGGAAACATTTTGGTAGTTTCTAAAAAATTAAGCATAAAATTACCTTATGACCCAGCAATCTCACTTCTAGACATTTATTCAAGAAAAATGAAAGAGGCATATATGGAAATAGTTGTTGCCACCTTATTCATAATAGTCAACAATTGTATGTACTCCAAGTATCTATGGTGAATGAACAAAACATAGTGTACAACATCAATAGAATATAGTTAGCAATAAGACCAAACTACCGATACATGCTAAACATAGATGAACTTCAAAACATGCTAAATGAAAACAGCCAGGTGGAAAAGACTACATATTGTATGATTTTGTATTAAATGTCCTGAAAAAGCAAATTTATAAAGACAGAAAGCAAATCAGTGGCTGTCTAGGGCTGCGATCAACAATATACCTACAAACTAGCACAGGGCAATTTTACAGGTGAGGAAATATATTCTAAAACTGATTTGATTGATGGTTGCACAACATTATAATCTTACTAATAATCATTGAATTGTACATTCATAGTGTGTGATACACATAATTATGACCTTCCCCATCCCCCTAAGATGTCCACCTCCCAGTCCACCAAACCCGTGACTATGTTACCTTGTGGCAAAAGAGATTTTGCAGATGTGATTAACTATACAGACCTCCAGATGGGGAGTTTATCCTGGAATATCTGAGAGAGTCCAACCTAATTGCATGAGTCAGCAAAAGTGGAAGAAGAAGGCAGGGGGTGGATCAGATTTGACGTAAGAAGGACTTGATCCTCCATTTCTAGTTTTGAAGCCAAGTAATGTGACAGCCTCTAGAAGCTGGAAATGGCCCTTGGCTAACAGCCAGTAAGAGTTTGGGGGCCTTGTTCTTACAACAGCAATAAATTCAGTTCTGCCAACAAACTGAATGAGATTGTCCCCCAGAGCCTCCAGAAAGAAACACAGCTTGGTGTCATTTTCATTTTAGTTTGATGAGACCTGAACCAGACTTTTCTTCTACCCAACAGTAAGGTAATAAATTTGTGTTATTTTAATCCCCTGTGTTTGTGGACAATTTGTTAAGGTAGCAATAAAAAACTGATACACAATAGGATGAACCAAATTAGAGGATTATGAAAGGATTATGTGAATCATGTTAAGGTAAACTGTTTAAAACTAGAAAAAAGGCAAAAAAGATGAATAGCATATTCTTTCAATTTTATATTGAAACATTGTTTATCAGTTTCAGACAAAGATTACCTATTTTCTAGAATAATGCACCTTTTTGATTTTGCTAATTTAATTTAATTAAGAGCTCAAATAACACATTAACTTGTCAGATTTCATTTTAGTAGAAAGACATCTTCAAAGGTTTTATTGCCCTGTAGGACATTAACTAATTTTGTACTAATCTAGCAGCCTTATGTTGAATCTGTTTTTGTTAATATCTATAAATATTCTATCATTTAAATGTTCTTGGAAACACTTTATAACTAGTTTGCTCACTCTTGAGTTAATGTCTTTGATAGTTATTAATTTTATGTTTGAATGAATCTATTTTTAAATTTTAGAGCATTGTAGCTAGATAATTATAGCATATTGTTTTCAGGGATGCTTGAAAAAATGGGGACCAGCCAAATTAGACCCATTAGTAAAAACCAAATAAAAATTAATACACATAAAAAATTAGTGATATCTGAATAAATAAATACAGAATAAGCAAATAGTACATAAAGGTTGAAAAGAAAAAGGCTTGATAATTTTGAAGTGTTATCTAATATGGGAATCAACTTTTGCTATTATTTTCAATATCTTCATTGCTATCAATTTACGAGAGATTTTATTAGCATAAATGTAATATAAAATGGAAATTTGAGAAAAAATGGCATTGTTTAAATGAAGTTGGAAAATTTAACATGAATAGAAGCGAAAAAATACTACACATTTTCTACCTGCAAACAGTATTTCTAACAATTAAATTAAAAATAAAAAGACATTACGGTGGCAGACAGTGCAAACAATGACAGTTTTGACAGAATTTTTGTGGAAACCGATTCATAAATTTGTTCTAAATGTCCTAAAGACCTTAATTTAGTTGATCATTTGGACAGCTGTGAGATATTTGGTTATGACATTTCCATGGCTATCTCTGTGTTTAAATATCTCTTAGGCAGAATTTTGTAGTTTAACACATTTCTATAGAGACTACTTTCTTTTTCTCTTAGACCAGATCCTTGCACCTATAACGCTAGCACTGTAGAAAGAATTATGTTCTATTTCAATTATATATTATTATATTGTCCCTCAAATGATGGGCAACACACTTTTCTGCTAAATTTTAGAATTGCTTCAATTCTGTAATTGAGAACCAAGGTACTTCATATATACTTGTATGATATGTTTTATGTGAGAGAAATCTGCTGTAATAGAGCATTTTGAGAGCTTGAGTACTGCCTCACTTTTCTAACTTAAAATAGTATGGGGACACTCTTAACCCCATTGCCTGTTGTTCCCAGCCCAGTTCCTTGTCTTGTTCTGTACTCTCTGATGAAAGTTATTTAGACTAAATTAGTATCATGGAAACAAAGATTAGAAATTTAGTTGTACTTTTAATTATTTAGTATGCCTATCTGTAAAACAAGGCTGGATAAGGCCAGCCTCAATTAATGATATTAAAATAAGTAGTTAAGAAAAAAGCCAAGCTGATAACTAAGAATTTCTCTTTCTCAGATCAAGTTGATGTCAAGCCTATGTGCTGTCCTAGCTGCCACTTCCGTGTGTGTGACAAGCATCAGGCCCTGTGGTAGGCATCCTACATACTTTTTAATCCATGCATCCAACTCGAAAGATAGGAACTTCTATCTCCAGAGGGTTTTTAAATCATCCATTAGGAAAGATGGACCCAGAGAAGTCAGTCAACGTATGTCTAAGGTCACACAGCTAATATTCAAATCCAGTTCTGTCTGAATCCTCAGGCTCTATACATTAGAAAGAGGGATCATGGAGACCTGAGTTATAGAGCAGCTTTGTGACCTGGAGTCCATCTTCATACTTCAACAGGAAGAGAACATGGGCAAGTTAAGTCATGTCAAACATCTCTACCAATTTTAAATACCAATATGATCCATATTGCTGTGTTTACAATATATCTATTTTGTGCTTATCACTAGATCCTTTGCGGGAAAATAAAGAAAATTCTAGAAGCAAAATTCCTGTCGACTATTTGGCTTGGGTGGCTTGGTTTCCCCTCTTTCTTATTTTCTCTCCCTCTCTCTCTATTATATATATACGTATATATATATATACATATATATTTATGTATACACACACACACACACATATACACACACACAACAGAGGCACTTTCTTCCACTTTGTCATCATATTAAAATCATCCTAGGATTTTATCATTGACCCCGATACATGGGCATTTCTACTGAGTCACATTTTGTTGTATGAACAAATAATAATAGAGAAAACATTGTGATTAAAAACGAATCTCTTTAAAATTCATATTTGTGAAACATCAATAAGTTGTTCGAAAGAAAGGTAATCTACTTTCAAAATATTTTCTCACTTACTTCGAGCACTTATGTGTTTAATACACCTTAAGTGAAGAAGAATTTTTATTTCCTTAAGAATTTTTTTACGAAAGCATATTAGGTAACTGGTAATGCCAAAATGAAACTCAAGCACTAAGAAGCAGATTGGGCTAAAAAGAAAGAATTCATGCTGAGGGGAAAAAAAAAATTGTGCTTAGACTTAAAATAAGTAATATGGACACACTTGAAGCTGAGTATAACAAAATACGATTTATGTGCAAAGCATTTTTGCTACATAATTTATGAAGCAAAAAAGTGGAATATATTCAGCATATGGTGACTTGATTTGGAAGAGAAGATTTAAGCATAATAATTCAGCCTCTAGTTTATGCCATATTTGAATAAAGGATGTCTTCCTCTGCCCACTCCCATACCCGATATTCAACCCCCTACCCAGACAGCCTTACATCACATCTTATATACTTTATTGCTCTCATTATTCATTGTTTTTAACCTACAAAAAGTAAGGGCTTCTTATTAAGCTCTATTCTTTCACACAACCCAATTAGGTGTGTGAATTATTTTAGTTGTGCAGTATGCTTCACCTAAAATAAGTCACTAGCAGTAGCAGTGCTGATTTGTTTTCATTTATTTATTTTTAAATCCCAGCTTTCTCTTGGCTCTTTGTGACTTAAAGAGGAAGAATAGAGAAAACAGGTTCTGGCAACTCTGTTTCATTATTATAGACATGCATGACCTCCTATGTAATTTGCTTATTGATCTCAATAATGAAGACCAGAAAATTACATCCTCTCTTGTGTGTGGAGCTATGAATTACAGATTGCTCAACCACTGTCAAATTAAACAACTTGCCTTTGACTGAGAAAGGATTCAGTCTCTTGTTTAACACAGTATATCACCTGTTAAATATAGTCAACATCTCGCTAGACAGCACTGACACCTCCTTCAAGTCAACATAGGAAATTGTCCCTTCTCAACCACTATACTGTCATGAAGTTTAAATCCTGGCTTTCTTAAAGAAGATTGTGCCAGATATCTTTCTTTCCTGAGAAATAACTACTCGAAAGTGAATAATTAAAGTCAGTAAAAATCAAACCAAACAATGAGTTTTGAAAGACTGGCATCTGTCTATCTAAAAGCTTCCAGCTGATACTGGAAATACTGTTTCCTAATGCTATCATTTGAATATCCAAGATCTCTCATAGATTTTTTTAACCAAGTTCCTAAGATTAAATTCAGAGAGAGGATAACATTCAGAAGAAGACTCATTCTAAATCACACAATTGTATCTAGAAGCTGAGTGTTTAAAGGAACAGGAATAACAGAAGGCTCTGGCCTCTGAGCAATACAGCATCTAGAAGTGTGTTGGTACATTCAGAATGTAGGAAAGCATATTTATGAAACTGATTTGAGGATTAAAAGCTAAAATCTCGTCTGGTTCCAGTCTTCTTACATGTGGAATAATGATAGAAATTGCAACATGCAATTTCACTGCAAATCTTGCTTGAAATGAGATTTGGACAAGTTTCTTAAACTCCCTGGACTTCAGTTTTCTCACCTAGACTGAAAAATTTTAAGATGTCTCAGACAGTTTTAGGAGTTCTAACTTTGCACATTTTAGTGTCTAAATAATCTCCAAATCCCATCTTTATTCTATGATTTGGAAATAATTCTACTTGAAGATTGTAATGGCCTTGTATAAGCTTCAAATTTACATTTACACCTATTTATGTAATTATTCATCCAAATTTAAGTGTGGTTATTTCTAACTGTGAGATTTTACATTGGGATGCTCATCTAAGCTAGGTGAATGCTTAACCCATTAATATACATCTGATGAGACCCAAATGTAATTCAATATCAAATACCTCTTGGTCAGGAAGTTCTTTTTGTTGATTTAAATTTTGTAGGTTTCTGTTTAAACATTCTTTATTGAAGATGAAGCATGTTAGTCACCATCATTTTTAAAACAATCTTTTTAAAGTTTAAATTTTATCAAGAACTAGTTTCTGTAGTCTTCTTTTACCAAGATAATATAACAGCATTTATTTAACTATAAAACATAGTCAATTATTTTTTATATAAAACTTTTAAAAAGGCTAAAGCAATGATAGACAATATAAATACCTAAAGAACAACGTATATGAATTGGATAGATTCTTCAAATTTGAATTATCGTCTGGTTATACAAAAAGGAAAGCTGGAACATTAAAAAGAATAATTACAGGGAATTGATTCATAGGTCTGTTAGTAAATGAGCAATTTTAAAGGCAACAATTACTTTAAACTATTCAGAATGTTAATACTTACAAATGAAATTCTTAAAAGCTTACACACAAATTTTGTTATCTTGATCACACAGCATCTTCTGTCTCTAGGTCAAAATAAAATAATATTTATTTTCAAACGAATGTTTGCTTTTTGCAGCTTAATTTTTAGTTGCCTAGTGGCATGATTGCTACTCATATTTAAAAGGAAAACTAAGCACAAGTGTTATGTCATGGTGAGATATGTCATTAACTAATTATAAAAGATGGCTTATATGCAGTTTAAAGCAAGCTTTTATTAATAACTCTTGTAGTCAACAAGAAACCAGTAGAGATTCCTGTTGTCATGAGTGTTCCCTAATTCCTATGCAAAATCAGCTGGATAACACTGTACACTAACTACTGAAATATTTTGATAAAACTTACGTTTTTTCATGTCAGAATAGGTTGATTATGAGCATGAGTAATACCTCCCAAATTTCCCACAAAGGACATCTTTTATTATTTTGTGTCCCTTCCATCTACATCTATTTAATATATTATATATATTTACAACATATTTTTTATGTTTTAAATATGATTAAATGAGATAATTACAATACTGGCTTCATACGATGGCATTGTTAGTTTATGAGGTGTTTCTGAGGATGAATATATGTTATGTTTGGCTTTTGAAATAATGAAATATCTTCTAAATCTTCAACAGCCTAAGAAATTATAGTTGAGAATTACTGGTGTAAAGAAAAGAATAATCAAACCATAATCAAAGACCCTCAATTTAAGTCTTTTCTATCCCTAACTAGTTGTGTTACCTTTGAAATTTCCTCAACTATTAAAAAATAAAAGAGCAGTTTTTAATGTTTATGCTTCCTTTTTAATACCAATGTGCTATAACTCTGTGTTGGACATCCCACTAGGTGAAATTTCATGTTATAATAAATTAACCCCCTGAGATTTCTGGTAAAATCATTGAGCCTTAATATGACCCTCTTCCCCCACTGCCCACATAAAAACATCCCTCATTATTACTTTCCCTTTTATTATTATTCAAACTATTTTTTAATTAATTAATTTATTTATTTTTGGCAGCTGGCTGGTATAGGGAACTGTACCCTTGACCTTGGTGTTACAAAGCTGTATGCTAACCAACTGAGATAACTCGTCATCCCTCAAACTGTTTTCTTTTTGATGCTGCATTTTATCTCCTATCTTGACTTTATTTACCCAAGATGACCAAAAAGACAAATACTCAGACCATAAGGTTATGCATATGTCACATGGTGGGGTGGGAAGATATGTGTGTGTGTGTGTATGTATAACTACATATCCATAAAACATCTACCAAATTGTTCTTTTAGGATATATATTAAACTGTAAATACAATTAAAATAGAAAACAAAATGAAAAGATAGTAAATGGTTTTAATATCACCAATTAGGACAAATGTGTTCATAAGTAACTTACATTTTAAAGAGAAAGTCAGAAAAGATATTAACATAATTAAAATATAAAAAAAGTATAAAAAAGCTTTTTAGACACTATTTTAAAAGTTTATACTCTGAAACACATTTTTTTAAAATAAAGAATTTAGCTATTTCCAAAGAACTAAGTTTTTTTTTTTTTTAAGGATATGTCTAAGGAAAGAAGAAGAAATAAATGTAAAGAGAGAATTTGATAAAATCGGTAACAAAAAAAGGAGGATCAGTAAATATTAAATGTATTTATTCTTTCCTTCCCAAAATGAATAAAATGTACAATTCTTCAACCCAGCTTATAAGGTCTGAATGTATGTGTCCCTCCCAAATTCATATGTTGTGACTTAATCTTCAGTGTGATAGTATGAAAAGGTGTGATCTTTGGGAGGTGATTAGGTCATAAGGGCACTGCCCTCATGAATGGGATTAGTGCCCTTATAAATAAAAGAGATTTAAGAGAGCCTGTTTGCCCTTCCACTATGTGAGAACACAGCAAGAAGGCGTCATCGCCAAAGCAGAGAACAAGCCCTCACCAGATACCAAACCTACTGAAGTTTTGATCTCGGGCTTCCCAGCCTCCAGAACTGTTAGCAATAACTTTTTGTTGTTTATAAATTACCCAGTCTAAGCTATTTTGTTATAGTATCCAGAATAAACTAAAACAGGGGGAAAAAAGTATAGAGCTGTATGAGGAATAAAAAAGAGACATTACAAAAGAAAATATACAGGCAATATATCAAAAATTAGTCAATAATTTGAAAAAGAAAATAAAATTAACAATTTTCTAAAAATATGATTCTAAAATTGAATTTTAACAACTACAAAATTTAAATGCAACAATTATAGGACTTGAATTACTAATCCGAATTCTCACACCCCAAATTACCACAGGAGTAGAAACTTTTCAGATATATGTTAGAAATGGTCAACAAATACATTTTTACTTTCCCCTTTTTTATTTTGAAGAATAGAAAAATGTTCCTCTTCCATTTATGTCTAAATTCCCAAAAGATCAACCTTCCCACAGATAACTGTGAATAAAATATGGAAAGAACACTCAACTGTCTGAAGGCACTAGAGAGTGAAAAAATCAGATAGATACTGGGGAGAAGTCCACACTTGGAATAAGATAAGAGCATGGGGTAATTTTTTAATTTTTTTAAAAATTGTGTTTAAAATGAGGTCAGTGTGCAGTTGTCACCACATGACGCAATTAAAACTCATATTGAAACCCATGGACTTAATAATTTGAAAAATCAGAGAACAAAGTTTGGGACAACTGCAGCTATTGGTAAGTGAAGAAATATATCACAAAGAAGAAGAAATGAAAGGAGAAACTTAATTTTGTAAAAAAATAAAAATAAATAGATAAATAAATAAATAAATATATATAAAATAGAAGAGCACCCAAATCTTTAGATTCCCAACAGGGCAACTAAGATTTTGCCCACCACATGGGAAAGAGAGTCTGCAGTTTCAGTTCAGCTACTGCTTGATAACCTTTAAAATAAGAATTAATACTCTTTAGAGTAACATAACAAAATTTAGAGTCTCTACAATTTCTCACAATGTTCAGGATATAATCTTATGCTACCTGATGTACACAGAAGACAAGAAAAAAATGCAGAACAGAAAAAAAAATTCTTAAGAGAAAATACTGTCAGCAGACTCTCACTCTGAGATCATACTGATAATAGTTTTGGAATGACTATTAGAACTACACTCAAGGATATAAAGGCATACATTCTAAAAATGAATGAAAGATAGAAAATCTCAAATTGAAATTATATAACTAAAACATTTCTGAGATAAAAAATCTTGCTGGATGAGCTGATAAACGAAATAAAGAAAACAGAAGAGTTAGTGAACTTAATGACTGTTTGATGTAAAGTATCCAATCTGAAGAAGAGAGAAAATGATTTACAAAAATAAATAGTAGAAACTTAGAGAACTATGGGACAATATCCAAATGTCTAATGTGTGTATGGAGGGGAAGGATGAAGTAAGGGAGTGTGTGTGTGTTCCAGAAAGAGAAGAAATAATGACTGAAATTTTATAATTTTGATGAAATTCATAAATTTACAAATTCAATAAGCTCAGTGAATTCTAACAGGATGATGTCACACACAGATACATGCTCTCACACACAACACACAGAGGCCTTAGTACGTTACAGACACACTACTAAAAACCAAAGATAAAGAGAAAATCTAGAAAGAAGCAAAAAGAATGACACATTTCATATAAATGAATAATTATTTGAATGACATCAGACTTCTTTTAAGAAACAATACAGACCAGAAGACAAGGAAATAACGTCTCTAAAATACTAAAAAAAAAAAAAAAAAAAAAAAAAGTCAACCAAGAATTTTATATGCAATGAAAATGTTCTTTAAGAATGCAAGTAAAGACTCCCCTGCTGCAGAGGCCTCCAGGGAGCAACAGGCAGCCATGCATCAGCAATATTCCCTGTCACTGCTGCAGACACCAATGAAGAATGAGTGGACCATGACAGCTGCTGCCACAGCAACTGCTGCTATAAGGACAGCTTACTGCCCAAACAGCAGCCACTACTACCTCATAGGTTTCCTGGGAACCACTCTTCGACATAGACAGAAGGAGCATCACCAGTGGAGCCCAGCAAAAGAGAAAAAGAAAAAGAGAAAACCCACCCAGAGTCACCCATTCATATTGAGGAGCACTAGTGAACCCCATTGCACCCAACAGAATCAAGGTGAGCTAGCTACGGTGCCAACAGTCCTGCCAAAGAACATCAACTATAACCTAAGAGTGACAAGACTTCAAGGTGCTATCCCCCCAAAATTTGAGAGCTTACCTGTGTCCTGATGAACCAGTATAGTGTCACCAACCTCAGAAAAGAAATAACGTGTCCTAGGGAATAGGTCACAGAGGTACTCTCACACAATTCCAACACCAAATTCAGCCAAAATACCTTCACAGAGACTACACTACAGTGTCTGTGTGAATCCAATACTAACACATCCCACTCAACTATCATTATAGAACAACCTGCAAGAGGAACTCCCTGTCTGATAACTTCACTCCAGAGTACCAGAAAAAGTAATTTCTCTACCAGATGACTAGACACCAAAGGAGATATACTAGTAAAATGAAAAAAAAAGAGAAAAAATGACACCACCAAAGGAATATAATAATTCTCAAGTATCAGATCCTATAGAACAGGAAGTCCTTGAAATGACTGACAAGGAATTTTGAGCAACAATTCTAAGGAAACTCAATGAGATAAAAGAAAACTCAGTTAGACAACACAATGAAATGAGAAAAAGTATACAGGACCTGAAAGAGGAACTACACAAAGAAATCAATGCCCTGAAAAAGAATGTAGCAGAGCTTATGGAAGTGAAGGATTCATTTAGTGAAATAAGAAACACAACCGAGAGCCTGAACAGCAGGCTAGAACAAACAGAAGAGAGAGAGAGTTTCTGATCTTGAAGACAGCTGTTTGAAATAACACAGATGGGCCAAAAAAAAAAAAGTTTAAAAAATTTAAAAAATTGAAGATAATCTAAGTGAGATAGCAGACAACCATAAGCACTCAAATATCCAAATCATGGGTATTCCAGAGGGGAGGAAAAAGGAAAAGGCATTGAAAACATATTCAGTGAAGTAATAGCAGAAAACTTCCCAGGTATAGGGAGAGAAATGCAGATATATAAAGCAGATACTATTAGACCTAAAGAAAGTCATAGAAGCTAATATGAAAATAATAGGGAACCTGAACACCCCACTCTCAACATTGGATTGATCATCTAGGCAAAAAATCAACAGAGAAACACAAGATCTAAACAACAATTTAGACCAGATGGACTTGGCAGACATCTACAGAACATTTCATCCAACAACCTCAGAATATTCATTCTTCTCATCAGCACAGGGAACAATCTCCAGGACAGACCAAATGTTAGGTCACAAACCAAGTCTCAACAAATGCAAAAAAATTAGAATTATTTTATGTATTTGTTTCAGACCACCATGGACTAAAACTAGAAATCAATAACAAATAAAACTATGGAAATGACACAAATATATGGGAACTAAACAACATTCTACTTAACAACACATAGGTCCAAGAAGAAATCAAACAGAAATCAAAAAAATTTATTGAAATTAATGAAAATGATGACACATCATACCAAAACCTGTGAGATATTGCAAAAGCAATACTAATGGGGAAGTTTATCTTAATAAATGCTTACTTCAGAAGAATGGAAAGATGGCAAGTAAACAACCTAACACTTCACCATAAAGAACTAGAAAAACAAGAACAATCCAAACCCAAATATAGTAGATGGAAAGAAATAATTAAGATCAGAGCAGAACTAAATGAAATAGAAACCCAAACAATGATCAATGAAACAGAAAGTTGGTTTTTTGAGAAGATAAATAAAAATGACAAGCCATTAGCTAGGCTAACTAAAAAAAAAAATAGAGAGAAGACACAGAAAACAAAAATTAGAAATGAAAAAGGTGATATTACAACCGATACCTCAGAAATACAAGGAATCATTAGAGACTACCATAAGCAACTATACGCCAACAAATTTGAAAATCTGGAGGAAATGCATAAATTTCTGGAAATACACAAACTACCAAGACTGAACCAGAAAAACATGGAGAATCTGAACAGACCAGTAAAATCAAAGAGATCGAAGCTGTAATCAACAGTCTCCCAACAAAGAAAAGCGCAGGACTGGATGGCTTCACTGCAGAGTTTCACCAAACCTTTAAAGAATTAATACCAATTCTCCACAGACTATTCCAGAAAATTGAAACAGAGGCCATTCTCCCAAACTCATTCTTGAGGCAAACAATACCCTGATACTAAAACCAGACAAAGATACAACAAAAAAAGAAAGCTATAAGCCAATATCATTGATGAATATAGATACAAAAATTCTCAATAAAATATTATCTAATAGAATACAGCAATACATACATAAAATTATACACCACAATCAAGTGGGATTTATCCCAGGGATGCAAGGTTTGTTCAACATATGCAAGTCAATAAATGTGATATACAACATCAACAAAATCAAAAAACTGTATGATAATCTATAGACATATAGATGTGAAAAAGCTTCTGACAAATTCAACCTTCATTCATGATAAAGATCCTCTATAAATTAGGTATAGAAGGAAAATATCTCAACATAATTAAAGCCATATATGATAAACCCACTGTCAGTATCATCCTGAATTGGGAAAAGTTGAAAGCTTCTCCCTTAAGAACAGGAAAAAAGGCAAGGATGCCCACTCTCACCACTTCTATTCAACATAGTACTGGAGGTACTAGCCAGAGCAATCAGGGAAGAGAAGGAAACAAAGGGTGATCAGATTGGCAAAGATGAATTCAAATTGTCCCTGTTTGAAGATGATATGCTCCTATATAGAGAACAGCCTAAAGACTCTAGAAGAAAACTCTTAGAGTTGAAAAATGATTTCAGCAAAGTTTCAGGATACAAAAATCAACACACAAAAATCAGTAGCATTTTTATACTGCAACAATGAACTAGCAGAAAAAGAAATTAAGAAAGCTAGGTCATTTACAATAGTCATCAAATAAATAAATAAATAAATAAATAAGCCTGGGAATAAAGTTAACCAAGAATGTGAAAAATCTCTATGATGAGAACTACAAATCACTGTATAGAGAAATTAAAGAGGACACAAGAAGGTGAAAAGATATCCCATGTTCTTGGATTGGAAAAATTAACATTGTGAAAATGTCTGTACTACTCAAAGTGATTTGCACATTCAATATGATCCCCATCAAAATTTCAATGACATTCTCAGAAATCGAAGAAATAATTCAAACATTCATGTGGAATAACAAAAGACCACAAATAGCCAAAGCAATCCTGAGCAAAAAAATAAAGCCAGAGGCATGATGCTACCTGACTTCAAATTATACTAAAAAGCTATAGTAATCAAAACAACATTGTACTGGCATAAAAATGGACACATGGACCAATGGAACAGAATAGAGAACCAGAAATCAACCCGTACATCTATAGCCATTTGATCTTCTGTAGAAGGTTAAAAATTTTGGTTCTCATTTGATTTTTAGAGAGGGCTTTTAGCTAAAAAACTTATGGGATAAAAATCCTTAGCTAGGAGGCAATAGCTTAGAGCTAGCAAAAAGCCTAACTAATCAATTCTAATCACGTATATGTTGATTGTCAGTTGATTTTTAGATAAGGTTTTTAGGTAATGCATGTATGGGACAAAAGTCCTTGGTTAGGAGACAACAGTCTACAGCTAGCAGGGCAAAAGCCCATCTAATCAATTCTAATCACTGTTTAGGGACGGGATTATGTTCTTTGATTATTTAACATACTGATTGTTGTTAAAAGGTGTTGAAAGAATTGCTGTAGGGAAGAATGTGAAAAAAATGTTTGCTAAGGGTGAGCTGTTTGTTGGTGGAAACTTTATAGACAATTACACTTTAATCATAAGAATGTCACTCTTGCTTAAATCATTTAAGGAGAGATTATATTTTAGATTAGATAATGATCACAGTTTGGTCAACTTAGCTTTTCACAAATTGTACTTTGGAATGTCACATTGTTAATTTAAATGATGTTACTAGTTTCTATTGTTTAAGCTGTACTTAGTCATAGATAACTTTTGTCACATTGCACATGTCTTTGTGTCCTTTGGAAATGATTGAATCAACTGATTTTTCTTGTGAAACTTCCTTGTCTTTACAATGTAAACAGAAGCTAACTTTGAATTGGGGCCACATCCAGTTTCTCCTTCTAACAGAGGAGTTGCTGAGGTGCAGTCCCTTTGGGCTTCTCATTGAATTTATGTTGCTTTGAGTAATTTTTTTTTTTTTTTTTTTTGTCTCCGTTACACAGCAAGAAGTGTAACAATCTTCCACAAAGGCACCGAGAACACACACTGGGGAAAAGGCTGCCTCTCCAGTAAATAGTGCCAGGAAAACAGGACATCTGTATATAAAAGAATGAAACTAGACGCATACCTCTTGCCATGTACCAAAACCAACTCAAAATGGATTAAAGAATTAAGTATAAGTCCTGAAAAGTAAAACTCCTAAAAGAAAACAGGAAAACACTTCAGGAAGTAGGATTGGGCACAGACTTTATGAATATGACTCCAAAAGCACAGGCAACCAAAGGAAAAATAAACAAATGGGATTATATCAAACTAAAAAGCTTCTTCACAGAAAAAGAAACAATTAACAGAGCAAAAAACAACCAATAACCAATATTATAATTTTTTTGGTGGAGGTTGGCGGGAGGATCTGAATCCTTGACATTGGTGTTATGAGCACCACACTCTATATTTTTACATATTATTGTCTTTAAAATAAACACGTATTACAGGTGTTCTTTGGTATCTGTGGGGGATTGGTTCCAGGACTTCCCCATGGATACCAAAATCCTCGGATTCTCAAGTCTCCTACAGTCAGTTTTTCATATCCATGGATATAAATAAAACTAACCACTGATCCAAAGGTTGGTTGAATCCACTGATGCAGATTCAGCAGATACAAAGGGTCAACTATATGTATAATGCATTATATATAATATATAATTAGTATTACAGAGATTATAGCATATGCAAATATAGTACGTGTACACTAAAGTATCAAAGCTGAGGGGATGATAAAGTGACATACACTTGCAGGATTTGTACATTGTATGTAAGGTGGTACAATATTACCTCAATGTAAACTGTGAGACGATAAGGATTATAATTCCCAAAGAAACCACTAAAAAAGACATATCCAAGAAAATAATTCTAATAGGTAAAATACAATTAAATTCTAAAAAAATATTTATATATTACAGAAGAAGGCAAAAGAGGAGAAATAGAGGAACAAAAATCAAAGAACTCAAAAACAACATGTAATAGAAACATAGTAGACAGAAATCCAACCATATTAATAATTGCATTAGATTACCTATCACTTCAATTAAAAAGCAGAAATTATTAGAATGAATGAAGAAGCAAGACCCAGTTGTATGCTATCTGAAAGGGAAACACATTAAATTAATAAACAAACAAACAAACAAACAAACAAACAAATAAATAAATAGGTTTTGGTTGACAATAATTATATCTACCATGCAAACAGTACACATAAGAATACTGGAGCATCTATAGTAAGATATATAGACTTCAAGGCAAAGAATATTAACAGATAAAGAGGGACATTTCATAATGATAAAAGTGCAATACACCAGGAAGACAAAACAATCATAAATGTATATTTATCAAAGGATAGAAGAGAATGGAAAACTACTCACATCTTTAAAAAGAATATAAATTATACTGAAACTAGTCAATTATAAGACAGGAAATTAGATACCCAATCTCACTTTTGCAATGTAAATGCAAAAAACTTCAATAAGCTATTAGCAAATTAAAATTATCATCATAATGAAAAAGAATCATGGTAAGAAGTGTTCATCTCAGAAATGCAAAGATTTTACAAATCACAAGATAATATAATAGAACACATTTACATATTAAAATAAGTAAACAAAATACTATTTTTATAAAATCAAATTTATTTTTAAAAAATTCAATGGTTTCACGCTGAAAAATAAACAAACAAAAAAATAAACAAAGCCATTTTCAAAGTAAAAATAGAAAGGAATTTTTGTTCCCTGAATAAGTTTCCAGTAAAAACTTTACCATACATCATACTTAAAGGTGATGAGTTAGAAAAAGCATTCCCATTAAGCATATGAACAACACCCGGGATATTTGCTGTTTCCTTCTGTTAAACATTTTACTGGAGGTACGTGCAAACATAAAGATTTTACAAGGATAAATACCAAACACAAATTTGTAATTCTTTGGATGTAACACTGTTGGATGTGTGTATTAAAGCTTTTATTGAGCAATATCAAATTTCTACGCTTCATAGGGATGGACATCAGACTTGTAATGCTCTTCTATATGTGCTGTCATGGATGTGAAATTCTTGACCTAATATCTTCGAAAATGTTAAAATGAGGATCCCGTTAACTTATATTTTATGAATTGTCATTGTATTACTGCAAGATATACTTGGTTTTCAGCACAGTATGTATATATATACATATATATATATATACATACTGCTTGTATGTATATATATATATATACATATATATATACACTTGCTTTAAAATGCATACATCTTTTTTTCTAATTTCATTCCTTTTAAAGCATTTTATGTGTCATTTTCTCATTTAGTAAAATTGTCTAATTTACAAGAAAAAATTTAAAATGAAAAGAAATATTTAAAGGAATCGTTAAGGAAGAGACAAAACTGACAGTATTCATATGCAATGTAATATTCTAGAGAGCGAGCCACGCATCCGACCGGGCAGGTCACACGCCCCCGGCCCCTCCTCTCTGCTCCTCGCTGCTCAGGTGACCGAGGACAGAGCCGCTGAGGAACCCCGGTGCAGAGAAGCCTCATTTGCAGAACTGCAGCGTCCTCGCCCCCCTCTTTGACAATATTGGTCCCCTTTTATCCTGCCATACCTAGTTTATGGATTTCCCCCCTTCTTCTCTTTGCTACACTACCCCTCAAAGAATTTTTTAAAAACCCTGTCATTTGCTCACCTTTCCTTCCCAGCCTTCCCATCCCCCACTGAAAACAAGTCACTGAACGACCTCCCGCCCTCCGACGGCAGGAGCCTCCCGACCGCCCAGGCCGACCATCCCCCTCTGTGCGCGGGTTCTGGCACCAGTGCAGCCGAGGCCATGGAGGTGACAGCGGACCTGCCGCACTGGGTGCCACCACCACCCCGCGGTCCTCAACGGGCAGCACCCGGGCACGCAGCACCCGGGCCTCGGCCACCCCTACATGGACCCGGCGCAGTACCCCGTGCCGGAAGAGGTGGATGCACTTTTTAACATCCCGTCGTATTACGGAGACTCGCTCAGGGCCACCATGCAGAGGTCCCCTCCGGCCCAGCACGGGAGCCAGGTGTGCCGCCCCCTCTGCTGCACGGATCTCGGCCCTGTCCCCAAGACGTCCATCCAGCACGGCTCCCCGGGTCCCCTGTCGGTGTCCCCCCAGCCTTGTCCTCCTCCCTGTCGGGGGCCATGCCAGCCCGCACCTCTTCACCTTCCCACCCACCCCGCCGAAGGACGCCTCCCCGGACCGGGCACTGTCCACCCTGGGCTCGGCCGGCTCGGCCCCCCAGGACGAGTGCATCAAGTGCCAGGCGCCAGTGCCCGACACGAAGCTTGAGTCGTCGCACTCCCGCGGCAGCATGACCACCCTGGAGCCGCCTCGTCGTCAGCCCACCACCCCGTCGCCACCTACCCGCCCTATGTGCCCGAACGCGGCTCCGGACGCTTCCCCCCCCCAGCAGCCTGCTGGGGGCTCCCCCGCCGGTTTCGGGGGTAAGTCGAGGCCCAAGGCGCGATCCCGCAAAGGCAGGGAGTGTGTGAACTGCGGGGCGACCTCGACCCCACTCTGGCGGCGAGATGGTACCGGCCACCACCTTCGCGACACATGCGGACTCTACCACAAAATGAATGGACAGAGCAGGCCCCTGATTAAGCACAGCGAAGGCTGTGGGCAGCAAGGAGAGCCGGAACGTCCTGTGCAAACTGTCAGGCCACCACCACCACTCTCTGGAAATGTCAGTGGGGACCCCGTCTGCAACGCCTGTGGGCTCTACTACAAGCTGCACAATATTAACAGACCCCTGACTATGAAAAAGGAAGGCATCCAGACCAGAAACCGAAAAATGTCTAGCAAATCCAAAAAATGCGAGAAGGTGCATGAGGCGCTGGAGGACTTCCCCAAGAGCAGTTCGTTCAACCCGGAGGCCCTGTCCAGACACACGACCTCCCTGAGCCACATCTCGCCCTTCAGCCACTCCAGCCACATGCTGACGGTGCCCACGCCGATGCACCCGCTGTCCAGCCTCTCCTTTGGACCTCACCATCTTTCCAGCATGGTCACTGCCATGGGTTAGAACCTCACGCAATGGGTGCAGGGCTCCGTGTGTGAGTCCCGCTAACCTCTCTACTTGCTTTTTTGCAGGAGCAGTATCATGAAGCCTAAAGTGATGGATATATGTCTTTGAAGGCAGAAAGCAAAATGATGTTTGCCACTTTTGCAGAGGAGCTCACTGTGGTGTCTGTGTTCCAACCACCGAATCTGGATCCAATTTGTGAATAAGCCATTCAGACTCATATTCCCTATTTAACAGGGTCTCTAGTGCTGTGAGAAAAAAAAAAAGTTGAACATTGCATATAACTTATATCGTAAGAAACACGGTACATTTGAGGAAGACTTTATTGCATCTGGGTAGCTGTAAGAAAGGCACGAAGGGCGCCAAGACTTTTAAGGACTATGGGGGAAATAAAGTGTGGAGATTAACAAGAAAATAGGTCTGATATTCAAATGGATGAATCTCCAGTTTTGTTTCCTTTCACTGGCCACAGTTGTTTGATGCATTAAAAGTTAAAAGAAAAGAGAAAAAAAAAAGTCATAGGCAAATCATTTATTCAAAGCTGTGGGTCTTTGCAAAGGAAATATCAGTTTCAAGCAGTCAGTGCTGATGCTCATGATTGCTGTAAAGGGTTTCTGAGAGCCTTTTCCTGGGCCTACATGCTTTGTGAACAAGCCCCTATAATTGTTGTTTGTATTTATAATTCAAAGCACCAAAATAAGAAAAGATGTAGAATTATTTTATCATACTATACAGACTGAATTGTACAAATTTATTTAGTGCTAGTGTTAAGAACTGCTTTTTTTGTTGTTCTGTTTTAATATTTTCCTTCTCTATCAATTTTTGGTTGAATAAACTAGATTGTAATCAGTTGGCCTAAAAATAATAACAATAATAATAATAACAATAATAATAATAATAATAATAATAATATTCTAAATATATAACCCGAGAAACTATACAGATAAACTACTAAAACCGGTAAGAAGTTTTGACATAGTTGCTGGATTACTATATAATTATTTGTCATATATCATTATTTATAATAATCCTCACATAAAAAATAAATGGCCTTTCTAAATTCCTTTAATAATTAAAGAAGGATTTTCACTTCTGGCTCCCAGGACAGGTTAACCCTCTCAGCTAAAATCAGCTGCAGATTGTGGGCAAAAGGCAGCACAAGACAGTGATCCCTGAGAAAAGGAAAACAAATGAAGTGACTCATGACAGTGCCAGATCAATGCCTGGGGAAAGTCTCAAAGTTACAAAGACAGGAGTGGGGACAAAGAGTCTAGAGGTGTGCCAAATTGAGGAGGAAAACATTAGAGTTCAGGGCAGGGCATTGGTGCAAAGACAGCCAGAAAGAAAGAGAACTCTGAGATCTGTAGAAGGGTCTCCTCGAGACTTCTGCTGAGCACAGGTCTGCACGTGCATGTAGAGAAATTACCCAAGATGAAGAAAGAACCAACAAAAAAGCATGGTATAATAATGCCAAGAGTTCGCAAAACCACAATAAACAATCTAATTGAAAGAACATCAAACTGTGAAATATACCAATATTTATAAAGCAAATGTATTTCACAGGGCCTCCAAAGCCCTGCAGTTTCAGGTTTAGCCTAACTTCTTGAAAGTACATATACAAATGTTAACCTTGCAAAAGACAGGAAATTTTCCCCAGGCTAAAGTCTCTGTTGTAAGATAAAGAATTGTAGCACAGCAAGGTTGCTGGCTCAAGGACAGACAAGTTACTGATTGATATGTAAAGATACTGGGAAGCTGCTGTAAGGAAAGAGAATGTTTGCTAAGATCAAGCTTTTGCTGGTGGATCAACTTAACCTTTTGCAAATTGCATTATGGAATGTCACTTTGCTTGTTTTACTGAATGTTACCAGCCTCTACTGTTAAACTATAATTGGCCATAACCCCTGTAATTTTCCTGTAACTTCCTGATCTGGAGAATAAATGTGGGGCGAGAACCCCAATTCATGTTTAATTTCCCCAAAGAAGGAATGTCTCTCTCTTGAGGGTTCTGGGAGATTAACCCATTTGGGGTCCCTCACTGCTCGGAAGAGATGGCTTTGAGTAATCGTTTTGTGGCTCTGTCACCCAAGGGAACAGAGGTGACAAGTCCATGTGAGGCAAAGCAACATCAAACAGAGTCCTCCAAAGAAATTTTCTCAGTAATGGGGAAAAATTACCATTAAACTAAATGCCATTCTGATTCAGCTGTAACAAAGCTTACAAGCAACCCCCAAATGACTCAAACAGATGACAAGAAATCTAACTATACCCCAGTATACAACCCCAAAGTACTTAACTTTTAAGTATTTTAATATTCAATATTAAGTATTTTAATATTTCTATTCTAAGGAATAGAAAATATTGTATTCCTTTATATAATATTGCATTTTTTAATATGCTTATGTGATTTAAGAGGATGTATGGACAAGCCTGGGGACCCATGAAGAGATCTTGTCCCAGAGTAAGAGTCACTTCATAGAGCTTTCACTAGAGCAATGCCGAGCAGAAATGTGGAGTCGGAATTATTGCACAGAAACTCCACCTAGTGAGTTGAGCCATGCCTAGTGGAACCACGGCAGCAGGACCACCAATGAGACCTCAGAACTGTAGAGCTATAATGTGCAACCTAAGCCTGGGAGAGTTGAAGTATGGGCTGAGCTCAGGAAACCCATAGAGGTGGGGCTGCCTGAGGACTTGGAGGTTGAACCTCCACACTAGTGTGCAGAAGATGCTGAACATGGAGTCAAGAGAGATTATTTTTCAGCTTTGCGATTTGATGCCTGCTTGCCCTGCTGGGTTTTGCACATGTTCGGGACCTGCTACTGCTTCCTTTTGGCTCATTTCTCTGTTCTGGAATGAGACTTTCTGTCTTATGCCTGTCCCACTGTTGTATCTTGGAAGTAAATAACTTGTTTTAATTTCAAAGATGGGACTGTGGACTTTTTTGAGTTGATGCTGGAATGAGTTAAGACTTCGAAGCTATGAGGCTGAAATGAATGTGTTTGTATGTAAAAGTGGATCAGAGATTGGTCATAGCATACTATTTGGTGCTCTAATGGGTTGCGATCTGAGGCTTGAAGATAATAGGACTTGATTGTACTTGAAGGATGGAATTTTTTCCAGTAGCATGTCCTTACCCTATTTCTTGTGAAGTAATCCTTCTTGATCTGCTTGTATTTTAAACCAGATTTATATCCCTTTATTAACTTAAAATGACCCTGCTTGAACTATCTGGGATGGCATAATACATACGTGTTTTCCTTCTGATCTCTAAGCTTTTCTCCTTACAAATGAGCATAGGTGAAAAGAGGGGATCATAGCAGGGAAGTTTTTGTTCTTGTCCATGTGCAAACAATGCTGCACTCCTTAAAAGTGGAGCAAAATAACATCACAGAGATAGGACAGGTGATGTAATTAGAAACCGAGAAAATTAAATACCATAAAAGAGTCATCTTCAAATGATGACGTGCTTCTGTGTGCTTGTATTCTATACAGCACTTTCTGTTTCAAAGCAATTTCACATAATCTCATTTTACAGTTTGAAAGTTATAATAGTTGAACTGAATATGTCACCACCTTATTATGGCTTTCCCTTGACTGTAGGACAAAGTTAAAATATGCTTTATCATCTGCCTCCAATCATACTTTTAGGGCTCATGTCTTCCCACCTAATAAGATTCTTCCCTAAAAGTTGCCCCAGATAAGGCACTCATGTACTAGGCACAGCAGGCTACATGTTTGAAATATCTGCCTTGCTTCTGCCTGAAATGCTGTCTCCCCTGCTAAACTCATGCTTCAATTTTTTTGCTCAAAAGTACATATTTGTCTCTCTCAGTAGACTAAGAGCCAGATCCTCTGATGGATGCCATATCTTACTCAGTGATATTTCTATCCCCATCACAATGAGTAATGTCAAGAAGCCACTTCATAAATGTTTCTCGATAACCAACTGAATAAATGAATTAGGCCAGAAAAATTAAGGCAATGATACTCAATAATTACACCGTTTCTCGTTGATTTATTTATTTACTCATTCACCAGATATTTGTCTACTAATTCAGTGCAACCAGGCTGTGTTGTAAATGCTTGGGGCACATGGCAAATAAGTTAATCAAGATGTTTTCTTTCAGAGAACTCACATTGTTTTGAAGAAAGATCAATGGGAGAAAAAAAGCTAACAAACTGAAAAAAGATAATTCCAAACTTGTGTTAAGTGCAAATAAAATAAAATTAAATAAAGCTCTTTCCCATAATAGGATTATGGGAAAGAGAGTGACCAGAGAAGAGGAGTCATTTGAATTGCATGTGCTTGAAGAGAAGACACTTCAGATAAGACCTGATTGACAAAGTCTTGCTGGAATAGAGAACAGCAAACGAAAGGTACCAACAGAACTTATTAAGCATGGCTTAGGTTGAGCAAAGCCAAGTTTAAACAGAGCTTTGTGTGTCGAAGCACAGACATCCCAGTGTATTAATGAGTGGCCACTATCCCACACATAGCAAAGCTACTGGATTATTTGTTCAATTTTACCTTACGGTGTGGGAGAGTCTGTGTCATAAAAAGAATATTTATTTCAGAAGTCTCCAAGACAAACACATACCTAGGGCACATTGTTAATTCAGTTATTGTTCTCAAGTTTCTTTGAAACTTACAATGGGAAAAATCAATGACTTCTTAGAAGGTAAAAAAAAATAGAGTAGGTAAAAGAAAGGATTGATAGGATTATAAAAGGTTTGGTATGGATCTTCTGCTGCCAAAGAAAACTAGTATGTAGATTCTTTTGAGTGCATTTTTGGAATAGACAAAGAAACAAACTGACAAAACCCATTGCTGAAAGGAGCTGCCAGTAAAAAAATTCCCTTAGGAGAAGAAACCCAGAAATTTGAGCAGAAAGTTCAACGAAATGAACTTTGGATGCTAACAGTTTTCAGTCAACAGGTAGAGAAGAGAAAACATTTCTCTAATTCTGTTTCAGAGACAATAATGAACAGCATATCAAAAGTTAAACATTAATGATACCCATATTTATCAGTTTTTTGAAAGATAATACATGTTTTATTCACCACGTTATTCACAGAGCATAACTTCAGCCTAGGATGACTTTCCATTATCAGCCCTAGCTGTCCAGCTCTGTACTGCTAAGCAGATTCATTAACCATTAATTAATAAATCAGTCAATTCCTTTGGTTTCTCCTGCTGAGCTCTACTGTCAGAGTTGTGAGTGGTTGGAGAGACGTAGCTCAGTCAGAATCTACACCTACGACTACCCTGGGAGCTGACTGCCAGTCTCTTCTCAGAGGCACCTGCTTCACGTGAATTTGATCTCTGCCACTTTATATTTTAAGTCAAGTCATTCTAAACACATCCTCTAACATTTGGATGAAAGTTGTCAAGTACTTTCTTGTGACACAGAAACACAAAGCAGAAACTTTACTATATTTACACAAACAGAGAATCTTTACTCTGAGGCTTTTCTTAAATTCAGTCACCCGTGTGCCAAGTTGATTTACTGTTCCTGGCTCAACTTCTTTACTATTTGTGACTCATATCATTTTTGCCCTTATGGAACTTACTTAGTATTTGTGTGATTGATTTGAACTCAGTAGGTACTTCTCACTAGGGTTATATTTTCCACTTTGTGGCAAGTACATCAAAGATTATAAATATTTTATAAGTTGCTCTTAGTTTTATTAGTTGAAGAGTATTCTTTATATGTAAAAGACTTAACTGTACTGAAGGAACCAGGGACCTTTGCATCTTGTTGTACCTGTTCGATAGGCCAACTAATATTTTAAATAATTTTTTAGAAATTTCTGACCTTTTCCACAAGCTTTATTAAATGGGTTTAATAATATTCCTCTTTTCGTTTACCTGACCTGCCCTCTTCCTGTTTTGTTTTGTTTTTGTTTTTGTCTTTCTTATTTCTTTGATTACTCCAGCTCATGATTCTTTGCAGCAATCTTATGCCCTTTATGTATTGGTATCTTTGCAGGTTTTAACCTAACCTCTATTCTTTTCACATTCTTTACATTCTCTCGGAGTAATTATATACTCTGTTGGCTTTGATTACTACATGTATTATTAACTCCAACACCACAATCTCTCTCTCCACCCATTGCTTTTTTCTAAACTTCAGACTCATCTGCTTGTTCAAGCATTCCATGGTTATCTTATGAGTAACTCATTTCCAACTTGTCCAGTTGAGTGTATCTCTCCACTCCCACTCTACACTGGCTTTTCTGCAAATGTTCTCTATCTCACTGAGTGGCATCCTGGCCCCCCAGCTGCTCAACCAGATTTCTCGGGCTCTTTCTTTGCTCTTTCTCATCCCACACTCCCTGTTCCAGAAATCACAGAGTCCTGTCAATTTTATCACTAGGTAGATCAGTCCCTGCCTTTTTCCCCATTGATATCACCATACGTCACACTATTGTCATCTCTTGCAGCCTATTTGAGATTTACCTCCCTGCTTCTAAGTTGGTCCTGCTCCAACTTGTCTTCTGCACCATTTTACAAATGATCTTCATAAAATTCACATCTGATCATGCCATTCCCTTGCTTAATACCAATGAATTACCAAAGCTCTAAAGTAAAATCTAGTTAAGATGGTTTGTAAATTCCTTCATGTTTCTATCCCCTCTTACCTTTCTAACTTTATTTCTGCCCCAGCAGACACCTTTGAACTCAGCAGTCCTGCGATTCTGAATGATTTCCTTTTCCTATAATATGCTATTTGTCACTCTCAGCATTTATACTTGCCTCTGATTTTTCCCAGAATACTCTGGACGTCCTTCCTTCACTGCCTTTAATGCTTTCAACTAACTCACTCCTGCTTATTTTTATTTTTCATGTATCATCTTTAACACTTCTTCTGGGATGCATTCTTTCAGTCTTCAAAGCCAATCTAGTGTCTCTTCTCTATCCAATATAATGCTGAAATCCATATCTCAGTGATGCTCACCACTTTTTTCTTCCTTGCTAAATGTGAAAGACCCTCGTCTCATTAATTACCTTATTGACGTAGAGTTTCTTGACTGGGGCTCCGTACTCTCTTTGAAGTTGAATATTAGATTTGGAACGACCTTGTGGATGATTCTGATCTGTCTTTGGGGCAACATCCTAACTACACATCATATGTTAAGAAACACTACTTATTGCAGTTCCTATTTATTTCTTTATATTCTGCATTGGACTGTAAGCTCTAAGAAGGCCATGACTCAGTTTAAAAAAATTATGTTTGCTGCTGGTTCCTCAGTACTTATCAGGTACTTTGCATGTAACAGGAATTCAATAAACAGATGATGTAATAACTGAATGCACAGCTCTTCTCAGTATGTAAAATGTCCAGGAGCACTCTCAAGGGAAGAAAAGAAATTCCAAAGATGTTACATTTGTGTCCACATGATTAATTTCTACCTGTATTCCAGGAATAGAACCCAAATTTATTAGGTTTATGCTTAAGAAGAGTAATGAACTTAAAATTATCAGAAGCTTTAAAATATGCATAAGGCAATTAAAATTCTGGGAATTTATACTGGTGGAAGGTAAGAATTAGTGTCAGTATTTAATTACACAACATTTACATAATGGTGAAAATTGTGACCAGCCTAAATGACCAATAATAGAGGACTAATTTATAAACTTGTGGTATATTTATAGAATAAACTACAATTCAGACATTGAAAACCATATTTAAGAACTGTATTTATTGATTTGTCTAATTTAATAATGTATAATAGATAAAAAAGGATTACCAACAATGTACAAATAACTTCAGTTATTAAATTTATATTTATTTATTTACTATATCATATGAGAAAGAGTGTTCACTAATATGTTCAATCATATTCACAGTTTTTATTGCCTTAGGATAAAATAAATTTTTATGTTATGTTTATATTTTTTGTTCTTGGTTATTATTTTTTTACTATGAAAATGGGTTTCAAGAATCATAAAGTGTTCCTAAAAATTAAAAAAAATAAGAGCCATATGGAATTATTTACTGAAATTTTTCCTGAAGTCTTCATCCATCATTTTTTACTAACTCAGCTTTTTTCTTAGGAGGAACATAATATCACCTATTATCAACAAAACATACTTCAAGAAAACTGAAAGGAACAATCATATGCTATGTCATAGCAGTTTCAGTATTTCACTACTTCAGTGTAAATTGTGGGTATTTCCTGAACGATAGTGCCTTGTTAATGGGAATTCATTCTTGCTTTATCATATTATAACCTAGGACATGGTGATAACTAGATAAATAAGATCATCTGTGTCTTTTCTTTTATGATAGAAAATACCTTAAGCCTCATTTGTTTTTATTAGTAGAATTTGCATGACAGTGGTTCTCAGTAATATACAAAGACACAATGGTACTTTAAAAAATACTTTTGAAATGCTTTTCTCACTGCAATAGAAAAAAATGGTAGTTAGAGTTACTAAATATTAAACTGAACAATAAACAAATTCTTACAGATCTCAAAGTGTGAGGAAAAACTATTCTTGTGTTATTTTAGATTTATTATCTTTACATTTTAATTAAAGCCTTCCTAATATTTTTGCTATTATAATAGACTAATGTTACATACCTTACCAAAATGATTGCTTTAGAGTAAAAATATATATTGAATAGTTTAGATCAAAGGAACTTGAGGAATTATTAGTGTTGTTCGTATGAAAGTTCTGCTGAACTAGGAATTCCTGAAAGGACAATGATATCTTTTGAGTTCACTGTGTTATTAAATATAATTTAATGACTCCACATACCTGTACTTTAGATCCCAGCTCTATGGTCACCCCATACGCTCCTGAGACTAGGACACCACAACCACTGCTGCAGTGGACGTGTCCACATCCCAGACCTTGGAGCCATGGTCACTCCACACACATCGGTATTGTGGAACCTACTTTCACAATAGCTCCACATGTGCCAGGGCTTAGGACATAAGAGCTACCACTTCTTCAAGAGCGCCTGTGCCCTGTACCCTGTACACCAAAGCCAGTATAGCTCTGCATACACAGTGTTCCAGACCCTAGCTCTCCAGCTATTCCACAAGCACCTGTGCTTTGCACACTGACACCAACACTATCATAGGGGGAAGGTGCCTGCACCCCAGGCACCAGTGCCATGGCAACCATCAGGATGCCTGTGAACCAAACCCAATACCAAGAGGAATCACCTTGGTCATGACTTCCCCCAATGAAGAAAAAGAGATAAAGAGGACTCTAGAAACCTTCACTAGTGAGGACCCATCAGCCTTCATCACCAATATGGACACCCACAGCCTTGGATACTAAGGACCTCTAAAATCTTCATTGATGATAATGTCAACTGATGGAGATGCACAGAGACTATGCTTTTCTACTGTCTTTGAAGCTGCTTCACCCCATCCAGCCAATGTCCTCACACCCATGCCTAGATGAAGGTATTTCCCCACTGAAGTCAGTTTGTAAACTCTGGAGCAGATGACTGCTTCATCAAATATGCAGACATTAATGTAAGACAAGAAAAACAAAAAATTGAGGAAACAAACACCATCAAAAGAAAACCATAATTTTCCAGTAACAAATTCCAAAAAATGGAGATCTATGAATTGCCAATGAATTCAAAATATATATTTTAAGAAATCTCAGTAAATTACAAGCGAACACAGACAGAAAACATGATAAAATTGAGAAAACAACACATGAACAAAATGAGGTCAGCAAAGACATAGAAATTATAAAAAACAACCAAACGGAATTTCTGTAGCTGAAGAAAATAGTGATTGAAATGAAAAAAAAAAAAAAAAATGCAATACAAGGTATCAACACCAGACTTGATCAAACAAAAGTAAGAATGTGCTAACTCAAAGTCAGGTCATTTGAAATTACCCAGTTAGAGAAAGGAGAAGAAAAAGAATGAAAAAGAGTGTAGAAGCCTGTAAGATTTGTGGGATACCATCAAGCAGTGAAGATACACATGATGGAAATACAAGAAGAAAAAGAGAAAGAGAAAGAAACACGAAACTTATTTAAAGAAATAATGGCTAAAAATTTCCAAAACCAAAGGAAAGATATGAACATCAAGATACATGATACTCAAAAAAACCCAAACAGATTAACCCAGAGGTCTTAACTGAGAAACATTACAATAAAATTTTTGAAAATCAAAGAAAAGGAAATTTTCAAAGAAGCAAGAGAAAAGAGATTCATTACATATAAGGGAAATTCCATAAAGCTCTCAGCAGATTTCTTAGCAAAAGCCTTGTGGGCCAGAAAAATGGAATGATATATTCAAAGTGCTAAAATAAAATAATGGCCAACCAAAATACTTTACTGGGCAAAACTGTCATTCAGAAATAAAGGAGAGATAAAGACTTTCCTAGACAAACAAATACTGAGGGAGTTTTTTTTTTCCATGAGACCACCTTACAAGAAATTCTAGAGACTCCTTCAAGCTGAAAGGAAAAGACACAAATGAAAATATAAAAATCACTGAGAAAAGTAAGTATATAGTCAAATTTAGAATGCTCCTCTACTGTAATAGTGATTCATAAATCATTTTTAACTCTAGTAAAGAGGTTGAGACAAAATTATTAAAAATAACCATAGCTAAATTGCTAAAATAATTTGTTAATGTATATCCATAGTAAAAATATACAAGTTGACTTTAAACTCCCTCCCCCCAAAAACCCTAAACTGTTTTTTTGAGGGGAGGTAAAGAAAAGATACATTTTTGTATGCAATTGAGGTTGTTGTTATCAGCTTAAAATAGACTGCTATAACTATACCATATTTTGTGTAAGCCTCATGATAATGACACAGGGAGAAACTATAATTCATGTGGAAAAGATAAAAAGTAAGGAATCAATGCATACCACTAAATAAAATTATTGATCACAAAGGAAGACTGCAAAAGAGAAAGAAAGGTACAAAGGAACTACAAAACAGCCAGAACAAAATTAACAAAATGGCAGTAGCAAGTTTATACCTATCAATAATTACTTTAAATGTAAATAGTTTAAATTCTCCAATCAAAAGACATAGAGTGGGAGAATGGATTAAAAAATAAATAAACAAGACCCAACTATGTGCTGCTTGCAAGAGACTCACCTCAGCTTTAATAACATGCATAGGCTGAAAGTGAAAAGATGGAAAGGTATTTCATGCAAATGGAAACCAAAAGAATGGAGAGGTAGATATACTTACATCACATAATAAAATGTATGGTCCAAAATTGTCACAAGAGCCAAAAAAGTCCATTTTATAATCATAAGGAGTCAATTCGTTCAGAGGATACAACAATTGTAAATATATATGCACCCCGTGTTGAAGCACCTAAATATGTAAGCATTACACAAATATTACAAGGACTGAAGGAAAAAAACTCATCAACACAGCAATAGTAGAGGACTTCATACCCCCACTTTCAACAACAAATAGATTTTCCAGAAAGAAAATTAATAAATAAACATTGAACTTGAACTACACTTCAGACCAAAGGGACCTAACACTTATACAGAACACTCCATCCAAAAGTAGCAGAACAAATATTTATTTTCAAGAGCACAAGAAACATTTTCTACTATAGATCATGTGTTAGGCACAAAAAAACGCATCTTAACAAATTTAAGAAGATTAAAATTACATCAGGTATTTTTTTCCAATCACAGTGGTATAAAACTAGAAATTAATGACTGGAGGAAAACTAAAAATTCACATGTATGTGAAAGTCAAACAACACACTCCTGAAAAGCCAATGATTCAGAAGAGACATAACAAAGAAAATAAAAAAATATCATGGGACAAATGAAAATGAAAACAAAACATACTAAAATTTATGTTTGAACAATTCTAAGAGAAAATTTATGTTTGAACAATTCTAAGAGAAACATTTATAGCAACCAATGCCTATATTAAGGAAAAACACCTCAAAAACAGCCAAACATTATATCTCAAGAAACTAGTAAAGGAAGAAAAATCTAAACCCAAAGTCAGCAGAAGGAAGGAAATAGTAAATATTAGAGTAGAAATAAATGAAATAAAAAATTAAAAAAAAATGAATTAGTGAAACTAAAAGATTTTTTAAAAAAGATAAAGTTGGGCCGGGCCCGTGGCGCACTCGGTAGAGTGTGGCGCTGGGAGCGTGGTGACGCTCCCACGGCCGGTTCGGATCCTATATAGGAATGACCAGTGCACTCACTGGCTGAGTGCCGGTCATGAAAAACGACAAAAAAAAAAAAAAAAAAAAAAAAGATAAAGTTAACAAAACTTTAGCTAGATTAACTAAAGAAAAGGAATTATAAGTTTAAAAAGAGACATTATGACTGACACTACAGAAATACAAAAGATAAAAAGACTACTATGAGCAATTACATGCCAATATATTAGGTATCCTAGTAGAAATAGACAAACTCCTAGGAATATACAACTGAAAAACTGAATTATGAAAAAATAGAAAATCTGAACAAACTAATATTAGTAAGATAAAATCAGTAATCAAAAACCTCTCAACAAAGAAAAGAACAAAGCTGATGGCTTCATTGCTATCAGATGTTTAAGGAAAATTAATGTTAGACCTCTCAAATTTTTTAAATGTAACTTCTCAATATATGTTGTAGTTGATTTTCATGTCCTTTTACTCATTCCTATTCACCCCTCCCGCTCTCCCCTCCCTGCCCTACTCATATCTATTCAGTCTCTTAACAAGTTCAAGGAATTGTTGTGATTTTTGTGTCTTCTTCCACCCCCAACCCTTTATTTGTTGGTGTGTTTATTTATTTCTTTATATCTCCTGCAAATACGTGAGAACATGTGGTATTTCTCTTTCTGTGCCTGACTTGTTTCACCAAATATAATTTTCTCTAAGTCCATCCATGTTGATGTTAATGGTAGTATTTCCTTCTTTTTTATAGCAGAGTAGTATTCCACTGTGTAGATATACCACATTTCCATATCCACTCATCAGATGATGGACATTTGGGCTGGTTCCAACTCTTGGCTATTGTAAATAGAGCTGCAATAAACATTGGAGTACAGGTATCCCTTAAGCATGATGATTTCCATTCCTCTGGGTATATTCCCATTAGTGGAATAGCTGGGCCATGTGGTAGATCTATCTGTAATTGTTTGAGGAACCTCCATACCATTTTCCATAAAGGCTGCAAAATTTTGCAGTCCCACTCACAGTGTATGAGAGTTCCTTTGTGTCTGCAACCTCTCTAGCACTTATAATTTTCAGTCTTTTGGACATTAGCCATCCTGAGTGAGTGAGATGGTATCTCTCGATTTGCATTTCCTGAATGCTGAGTGATATTGAGCATTTTTTCATGTGTCTTTTGGCCATTTGTATATCTTCCTTCAAGAAATGCCTATTCAGCTCCTTTGCCCATTTTTTAATTGGGTTATTTGTTTTTTGCTGTAAAGTTGTTTGAGTTTCTTATGTATTCTAGATATTAATCCTTTGTCAGATGTATATTTTGCAAGTATTTTCTCCCACTCTGTTGGTTGTCTTTTCACTCTGGTGATTGTTTCTTTTGCTGTGCAGAAGCTTTTTAGTTTGATATAATCACATTTGTTTATTTTTCCTTTGGTTGCCTGTGCTTTTGAGGTCATATTCATGAAGCCTGTACCCACTCCTACTTACTGGAGTGTTTCCCCTATGTTTTCTTTAAGGAGTTTTATTGTTTCAAGATGTATATTTAATTCTTTAATCATTTTGAGTTGATTTGGTATATGGTGAGAGGCATGGGGCTAGTTTCATTCTCCTACATATGTATATCCAATTTTTCCAAAACCATTTGCTGAAGAGGCAGTCTCTTCCCCAGTGTGTAGATTTGCTGCCTTTGTCAAAGATCAGAGGGCTGTAGGTGTATGGGTTGATTTATAGGCTCTCTATTCTATTCCATTGATCTGTGTGTCTGTTTTTATGCCACTACCATGCTGTTTTGGTTATTATAACTTTGTAATATAGTTTAAAATCAGGTAGTGTTATTCCTTGTGCTTTATTTTTTTGCTCAGGATTGCTTTGGCTATGGATGGTCTTTTGTTATTCCATATAAATGTCTGGATAGTTTTTTTTCAATTTCTGAGAAAAATGTCTTTGGAATTTTGGTGGAGATTTCATTGAATCTGTAGATTACTTTGGGTAATATAGACATTTTCACGATGTTAATTCTTCTGACCCAAGACCATGGGATATCTTTCCATCTTCGTGTGCTCTCTTTAATTTCTCTCAACAATGGTTTGTAGTTCTTTTCATACAGATATTTCACATACTTGGTTAACTTTATTCCTAATTATTTTACTTTGGGGTGGCTATTGTAAATGGGCAAGCTTTCTTGATTTCTTTTTCAGCATGTTCGCTGTCGGAGTATAGAAATGCTCCTGATTTTTGTGTGTCATTTTTGTATCCTGCAACTTTGCTGAAATCATTTATCAACTGTAAGAGTTTTTTTTTTCTTTTTGTAGAGGCTTTAGGCTGTTCAATGTATAGGATCATATTATCTGCAAACAGGGACAGTTTGACTTCATCTTTTCCTATCCAGAATAGATTCCATTCCATCTATTCCAACACTGTGTGGAATAGGAGTGGTGAGAGTGGGCATCCTTGTCTAGTCCCTGTTTTTAAGGAAAAAACTTTGAGTTTTTCCCCATTCAGGATCATATTGTCAGTGGGCTTATCATATATGGCTCTAATTGTATTGAGATGCTTTCCATCTATATCTAACTTGTAGAGAGTCTTTACCATGAAAGAATGTTGAATTTTGTCAAATGCTTTTTCAGTATCTGTAGAGATGATCATATGGTGTTTGTCTTTGCTTTTATTGATGTGGTGTATCACATTTACTGATTTGCATATGTTGAACCAACTTTGCATACCCAGGATGAATCCCACTTGATCAAGGTGGATAATTTTATGTAGGTGTTACTGTGTTCTGTTAGCTGGTATTTTTTTGAGGATTTTTGCTTCTATATTCATTAAGGATATCAGCCTGTAGTTTTCTATTTTTGATGTACCTTTGTCTAGTTTTGGTATCAGGGTGATGTTTGCCTCATAGAATGAGTTTGGGCGAATGGCCTTTGTTTCGTTCCTTTGGAATAGTTTGTAGAAAATTAGTATCATTTCCTCTTTGAAGTTATGGTAGAACTCTGCAGTGTACCTGTCCGGTCCTGGGCTTTTCTTTGCTGGGAACCTTCTGATAATAGCTTCAATCTCTTTTATTGTTATTTGTCTGTTCAGATTTTCTATATCTTCTTGCCTCAGTTTTGGTACATTGTATGTGTCCAGATATTTATCCATTTCCTCCAGTTTTTAAAATTTGTTGGCATGTAGTTGTTTATAGTGGTCTCTAATAATTCCTTGTATTTCACCTTTTTCACCTCTAATTTGTGTTATTTGGGTCTTCTCTCCTCTTTTCTTAGTTAGCCATGCTAAAGGTTTGTCAATTTTATTTATCTTTTCAAAAAAACAACTTTTTGTCTCATTGGTCTTTTGTATTGTTTTTAGGTTTTCTCTGTAATTTACTTCTGCTCTGATCTTAATTATTTCTTCCTGTCTACTAACTTTGGGTTTGAATTTTTCTTGTTTTTCTAGATCATTAAGGTGAAGTGTTAGGTTATTTATTTGCCATCTTTCCATTCTTCTGAAGTAAGGATTTAACATGATAAATTTCCCCCTTAATACTGCTTTTGTAGTATCCCACAGGTTTTGGTATGATGTGTCATTACTTTCATTAATATCAAGAATTTTTTTGATTTCCTGTTGGATTTCTTCTTGGACCCATATGTCACTAAGTAGAAGGTTGTTTAATTTCCATGTGTTTATATAGTTTCCAGAGTTTGATTTGTTATTGATTTCTAATTTTTATTCATTCTGATTGGAAAAAATGCATGGAAAAATTCCAACTTTTTTGAATTTGTTGAGGCTAGATTTGTGACCTAACATGTGGTCTATCCTGGAGAATATTGCATGTGCTGATGACAAGAATGAATATTCTGAGGTTGTTGGATGACATGTTCTGTAGATATCTGCCAAGTCCAGTTGGTCTAAAGTGTTGTTTAGATCTTATGTTTCACTATTGAATTTTTGCCTAGATGATCTGTCCAATGATGAGAGTGGGGTGTTCAGGTCCCCTGCTATCATGGTGTTAGTGTCTATCTCTTTCTTTAGATCTAATAGTGTTTGCTTTATAAATCTAGCTTCTCCGACATTGGGTGTGTATATAGTTATGATTGTTATGTCTTTTTGATGGATAGATCCTTTTATCATTATATAGTGGCCTTCTTTATCTCCTTTTATGGTATTTGCTTTAAAGTCTATTTTATCAGATATAAGAATAGCTACTCCAGCTCATTTTTCACTTCTATTTACATGGTAAATCTTTTTCTATCCTTTCACTCTTAGTTTATGTGTGTCTCTACAGGTGAGTTGAGTCTCTTGAAGGCAACATATTGTTGGGTCCATCTTTTTAATCCAGTCAGTCAGTCTGTGTCCTTTGGGTGGGGAATTTAATCCCTTTACATTTAGGGTTATTATTGAAAGTTGTTGATTTACTCCTGGCATTTTATTGATATTTGTTTAGATGTCTTAAGTACCTTTTGTTCCTTTCTTTCTAGTTTTCTGTTTGTCTTCTGTATTTGTTGGTTTCTTGGGGTGGTAGATAAACTATTTTTTTTCTTTATTTTTAGCATTTTTGTTTTACTGGCAGGTTTTGTTCTTTCTTGAGTATTCATGGCAGTGGTGTTGTTTTTCAGGTATCAAACCCAGTACTTCCTTGAAAATTTCTTGAAAGCCTGGTCATGTGGTAGTGAACTACCAAAGTTTTTGTTTGTCTGAGAAATATACTATTTGTCTTTCATTTCAGAAGGATAGCCTTGCTGGGTAAAGACTTCTTGGCTGGCAACTTTTGTCCTTTTGTATTTTGAATATATCATCCCATTCTTTTCTGGCTTTTATGGTTTCTGTTGAAAAGTCTGACATTATTCTGATTGGGGCTCCACTATAGGTGACTTGCTTCTTCTTTCTTACTGCTTTTAAGATTCTCTCTTTGTGTTTGAGTTTTGCCAGTTTGCCAGTTTGTCTTGGAGAGGACTTTTTTGGGTTTAATATGTTTGGGGATCTTTGGGCCTCCTGAATCTGAAGATATGTGGCTTTCCCTATACCTGGGAATTTTTCTGCTACTATTTCTTTGAATATGTTTTCAATGCCCTTTCCTTTTTCCTCCCATTTTGGAAAATCCATGATTCAGAGCACTTAATGTTGTCTGTTATCTCTTAGATTTTCGTCAATTTAATTTTTTTTTTCTTTTTTTCTGATCTGCCTGTGTTAGTTCAAAAAGCCTGTCTTTAAGGTCAGAAATTCTCTCTTCTTCTTGTTCTAGCCTCTTGGTTAGATTCTTTGTTGTGTTTTTTTATTTCATTGAATGAACCCTTCAGCTCCAAAAGCTCTACTACATTCTTTTTCATGGCGTTGATTTCTTTGTACATTTCTTCTTTCAGATCTGGTATATACTTTTTTTCATTACATTGTGTTGTCTAACTGAGTTTTCTTGTATCTCACTTAGGTTTCCTTAGAATTGTTGCTCTAAATTCCTTGTTAGTCATTTCAAAGACTGTCTGTTCTATAGAATCCAGGGCTTGAGAGTAATTATTTTCCTTTGGTGGACTTTCTTGATTTTTCATATTTCTGAAAAAAACGTATCTTTTCTTTAGTGTTTAGTCATTATGGCAGAAAGTATCACAGTCCACTCATTCCACCCTGATGTCTGGTTTGGATCTTGAAGGGGCTGCCAATTCTGGGCAGTGGGAACTAGCCTGGGATGGGTGTCCCACATTGCCTGCCTATTTTGGCACAGTTGACTCAGGGCATGTGGGCCCAGCAGGTCTCAGGCCTCTCTGTGCAGTGGGTACTGGCCTGGACTGGGGGCCCCAGGTTCCTGCCTCTTCCAGTGCAGCTGACTCAAGGCATGTGAGCCTGGTAGCTCTCAGGCCTCTCTGGGCAGGGGTCACTCCTGAGCTGGAGATCCCATGGCACCTGCCTTTTCTGGTGTGGCTGACTCAGGGCATGTGGGCCCAGTGGCTCTCAGGCCACTCTAAGTGGTGGAGACTGTCCTGGGCTGGAGGTCCTGTGGTACCTGCCTTTTCTGGCATGACTGACTCAGGGCATGTAGGCCCCACAACTCTCAGGTTTCTCTGGGTGACAGGCACTGGCCTCCACTGGGAGCCCAGAGCAAGTGGCTCCTGCCTGTTCCAGCACAGATCTTGGGCCTCCTGTTGTTGCTTTTTAATAGTTGCAAATTGGTTAATTTGTGGGAGAGAGTGACACTAGGAGCCATCTACTCCATCATCTTGACAGGGAGCCCCAGACCTCTCAAATTTTTCCAATTTTCAATTTTCTTCAAAACTCATTTTATGAAGCCATTATTACCTTGATCCCACAGCCAGATAAAGACATTTCAAGAAAATAAAATTTTAGGCCAATATCCCTGAAGAACGTGAATACAAAAATCCTCAACAACAATACTAAGAATCTGAATTCAACAGCATTAAAAGGATCATATGCCATGATCAAGTAGGATTTATCCCTGGGATGCAAGAATTATTTGACACACATAAATCAATAAATATGATATAGTACATTAATGGCATGAAAGATAAAAATCATGTTATCTCAATAGATGCAGAAAGAAAGATTCGACAAAATTCAACATTTTCTGTGATTAAAAACTCTCAGCAAATTGGATATAGAAGGAATGCACCTCAACATAATAAAAGCCATGTATGACAAACCCCCAAATAACAACATATTCAAAGGTAAAAAGCTGAAAGTTTTTTTCTCTAAAATTAAGAACAAGATAAGGGTGCCCACTGTTGCCATGTATATTCAACATGGTACTGGAATTCCTAGCTAGAGCACTTAATCAAGTAAAAGAGAGAGAGAAAAAAAGATGTCTCAATTGGAAAGTAAGAAGTAAAATTGTCTCTTTTTGCAGATGACATGATTTTATATAGAGAAAATCCAAAAAACTGTTAAAACTAAAAACCAAATTCAGTAGATTCAGGATACAAAATCAACATGCAAAAATCAGTAGTGTTTCTGCACACTAACAATGAACTATCTGAAAAAGAAATGAAGAAAACAATCTCATTTACAATAGCATCAAATGGAGAATAAATAAAATTCTGAGAAATAAATTTAAACAAAGAGGTGAAAGATCTGTATCCTGGTAATGATAAAACTGTATTGAAAGAAATTGAAGAAGAAACAAATAAATGGAAACCTAGCCTGTGTTCATGGATTAGAAAAAATAAAATTGTTAAAATGTCCATACAATCCAAAGAATCAAAAGATTCAATGCAATCTCTATCAAAATTCCACTGGCATTTTTCACAGAAGTAAAAAAATAAAAATTAAATTTGTGTGGAAAGACAAAAAACTGCAAATAGATAAAGCAATCTTCAGCAAGAAGAAAAGTGGAGGCATCAGGTATCCTGGTTTCAAATTATATTATAAAGCCATAGTAATCAAAACAGTATGGTACTGCATAAAAACAGACACATAGATCAATGGAATGAAATAGAGAGCTTAGAAATAAACCCACGCATGTACTAGGCTACTTTGAGAAGTGCATGGAAAATTAGAATTAAAAGACAACATAAATCTTTCCATGAACTTTTTGAAGTACCCTTATGTGATAAACTGATGTAGTTTGGATGTATTATTATCTCAGAACTCATGTGGGAATCTGATCCACAATGTGGCAGTGTTGGGAGCTATTTGAGTCATAGGGGCAGATCCCTCACAAATGGATTAATGCTCTCCCTGGGAGACAGGGGTAATGAGTGAGTTCTCTTTTTGTTGGTTCCTGCAAGAGCTGGTTGTTTTAAAGACCCTGGCACCTTCTCTCTTGCTTCCTCTGATCGTGTGATTTGCTTGTACCCACTGTCTGCCTGCCATTTTCCACCATGAATAGAAGCAGTCTGAGGCTCACACCAGATGCAGCTGTCCCAGAATCATAAGCCAAATAAATCTGTTCTTTATAAATTACCCAGTTTCAGGTATTCTGTTATAGCAACAACAAAAAAATGGACTAATACAGCAACTAATGTTCTACAAAGGCACCGAGAATAAACAATGGGGGAAGGATATTCTCTTCAATAAACATTGCTGGTGAAACTGGATATCCACATGCAAAAGAGTAAAATTGGACACTTGTCCTACACCAAATACAAAAATCAACTCTAAAGAGATTAAAGATTTAAACTTAAGACCTGTGTCCAACCCCGTGACGCACTTGGGAGAGTGCGGTGCTGGGAGCGCAGCAGTGCTCCCGCCCACGGGTTCGGATCCTATATAAGGATGGCCGGTGCGCTCACTGGCTGAGCGCAGTGCGGCCCGTCACAAAAAACAAAACAAACAAACAAAAAAAACCCCTAAACTTAAGACCTGAAACTTTAAACTCCTAGTGGAAAATACAGGGAAAAAGCTTTTTGAAATTGGTTTTGGCAATGACTTTTTTTTGGATATTACCTGAAAGGCACAGGCAACAAACCAAAAGTGCACATATGCACACATGCAAAAAGAAAAAGAAAAGGAAAAATAGTGGTACTGCAACAAATTAAAGCATTTCTACACAGCACAGGAAACAATCACCAAAGTGAAATGGCAACCTACAGAATGGGAGAAAATATTAGCAGACTACACATTTGATGAGATATTAATATTCAAAATATATAAAGAATTAATATAACTCAATAACAATAAAACAAATAGCCCACTTTAAAAATAGCCAAAGGACCTGAATAGATATTTTTCCAATGAAGGCATACAAATGGCCAACAGTTATATAAAAATGTGTTCATCATCACTAATCACCAGGGAAATGCAAATTAAAACAACATTGAGTTAACACCTCACACCTGTTAGGATGGATATTATCAAAAAGTCAAAAGATAAATGTTGGCAACACTATGGAGAAAAGGGAATCCTTCTATACTGTTGGTGGGGATGTAAATTAGATTAGGAATTATGAAATACAGTGTTAAACTTCCTCAAAATGTTCAAAATAAAACTACAATGATTCAGCAATCTCATTTCTGGGTATATACCCAATGGAAATAAAATCACTCTTTCAAAGAGATAACTGCCCTCCCATATTTATAGAAGCATTATTCATAGTAGCTAAGATATAGAAAGAACCTAAGAGTCCATCAACAGATGAATAGATAAAGAAATGTGTGTGTGTGTATGTGTATGTGTATACAACAGAATATTATTCAGCCTAAAAAATAAGGCAATACTGCCATTTGAAACAGTATACATGAACCAGGAGCACATTATGCTAAGTGAAAGACAAATATTGCATCATCTCACTTACATGTAAAATCTTAAAAAAAAAAACAAAAAAAATTAAACCCATGGTAAAAGAGAGTAGAATGGTGGTTACCAGGTCTGGGGGTTTGGGAAAAGGTAGTGAAAGGGTACAAAGATTTAGTTATAAGATAATAAAGCCTGAATACCTAATATACAACATGGATATTATAATAATAATGTAATGAATATTTGAAATTTGCTGAGAGACTAGAAACATCTCAAGTGTTCTCACCACACACACACACACACACACACACACACACGCACATGCACACACACACACACACACACACACACAAATGGTAGAGGTGAGCTGTAGGGACCCAAATGCCCCAAGGGATCACACCCCGATCACATAAGCCCTTCTCGGCCACACCACATCATGGCGCTGGTTGCCCTTCTCTTCCGTATTCTCCTTCCCACCGGCGTGAATTACACACCAATCAGCTCCCCCCAAACCCCATGCGGTATGCTAAGTAGGGATTGTATTTTAAGCCAATCAGCTTTCCCCTTAAAGCCCTATATATGTGTGCGTGTGCTGCCTAATAAACGGGCTCTCTCTCGTGGATCGTCAACTGGTGTCGACTCATCCTTTCATGAGCTGATGGATATGTTATCTTGATTGTGTTAAACATTTCTCAGTGTATATGTATATCAAAACATCACATGGTACATATTAAATATATAAAATTTTTATTTATCAGTCATACTTCAATAGAGCTTAAAATAAGGAAATTTAATGACTCTACTTAAATAATATTTAGCTTTAATAACTTTGTATGCCAAGCTATTTTGTTAAAAGATGTTACAGTAATCATCTTTAAAATGAACACTAAAACTGAAGAAATTAATATAAATGCATGTAAAATAATGTCAATTTCTCAAACTCTATAGCACTTGGTTTGTGAAATGACAGTTGTGATTTCTATTTTGATAGGGGTTCTAATAAAATCAGCCAGATTCATTCTGTGCATAAATTACTCATAGGGAGTTAATATAGTTACTTCTGCAGCTACAATAACTCATTCAGGCTGTTGCACAACTATTTAGCTCACTGCAGGCACAACATACTAGATGGCTATTCGGGAACCACAGAGATTTCAGGATCCGTAAGAAGCTTTAAAGCCATCTTAGGTTCTGAACACAGATGACACAAAAACCTGTGACTGTGTTCACATGAACAAAATGGTTCAGTTACAGTTGTCCATCTAGTCTGCAGCCCCCAAATCTGTCACAAATTCTCCTTTCTGCCTCTATATGCTAGACCTGCCAACCTTGTCTTATATCTGCTTTCCGTCTTGCCTCTTCATGATTTTCCCCATAATTTGGTGCTAAGCAGTCACCCCTATGTGACACATTCAGAGTGAACCAAAAATATATTTAAATGCTACCAAGGAAAAAGTTGAGGAAATGAGTAGGGATGCAAATAATTTACAGGGTATTAAATACTCTTCCATCTCTCAATTTCCCACTACAATAGATTTCCATGACCCTCTTTAAGTTGAGCTTTTAAGATAATAATGCAATACCAATTTATATCCTTAGGTTATCCACAGATAAAATAGACTATAGCAGATGCTGTACACTGTCCAGACTACAGGACATATTCCCTCAGCTTCTGAAAGTGCTACTCCTCAGCTGCCAACTCCCTCAAGGAATTGCTTATTGGTGAAGAGAGATGCCTTTGTTGATGTCACAGTCCTTTCCTTAGGGAAATCTGTCTGCAATGACTCTTGATGAAGCTTGGTCCCTTCTTTCACTGAGGTATGACTTTCAAAGACAGCAATGAAGGAAAATCCTCTCAATGGGCAGAGCTTCTGGCAGTACATTTAGCCATCTAGTTTGTGTAGAAAGAAATGTAGCCTCAGTTTAGAATATATACAGGCACGAGTGCTGATGTATGGCCTGTGCAGAGAGCCAGAAGCCCAGAGGGAGAAAGATTGGAAGATCACAGACAAGGATATCTGGAGTAGTATCATATAGATAGAACTATGGAAGTGGGCACAATGTGTGAAGACCTTTGAATTGCATTGTAACACTCACTAGAAGGTATCTACCTTGAGAAAGGCACTAGTCAACCAAGTATACAGACTCAGCCAGTTGACGTCAGCCAGCTTCTGCCACTGGCCATTCCAGTGCTGGTATAATGAATACAGGAAGGAAGTAGTTTTGTTGTTAGGAATGGAGATTATTCATGGGTTAAACAGCATGCGATACCACTCATCAAAGCTGGTCTAGCTCCTGGTGCAGCCAAATATCAAACTTGCCAGAAACTAAGACTAAATTTTTTCTCCAGTATTGCATCATTTCTTGAAGAGACCATTCAGTCACTTGGTGGCAAATTGATCACACTGTACTCCTTTCATCTTAGAAAGGTCAGCGATTCATTTTGACAGTAAGGAAATATGTTCTGAACATGGATTTGCTTTTTCCGTTCACATGGTCTCAGCCAATACCACTTCCTAGAGCATACAGTGTGTTAGATCCAATAATATTGATTTCACTTATCATTATGTCAGACCAAGGGACCCACTTTAAAACAAAGCAGGTCCGTCAGTGGGTACATAATGATGGGATCCACTGGTCCTCTCACTTGCTGCACCTCACAGAACATGTCAGCCTGATAGAGTGATTAAACAGCCTTTGAAACACAATGGAAGTGTAAGTTTAGATATGCTTCCCTGTGAGAATGGGATAACATTCTCCAGGACATAGCATATACCCTAAACCAGTGGGCATTAGATAGCTCTGGGTCCTCAAGAAGTAGAACATACAGGTGAAGAACCAAAGAGTGGAACCAGGAATGCCCTTTCTTATCAGCATTCCCAATGACCCAATGGAGGAATTTGTGCTTCTCATTCCTGCATCTCTGGGTGCATCTGTGGGTTTGAAAATCCTGGTTCCCAAAGGAAGAACATTTTTGCCATGGACCCATATCAGTCCCATTGAACTTTAAGCTATGGTAGCTGCCTGTGCACTTTGAATTTCTTATGTCAAAGGACCAGCAGACAAGAAAAAGAGGCGCCATCCTGAAAGAGGTAATGAACCCTGATCCTCCTTGATCCTCCACCTCAGGAAGTGGAGCTGCTGCTACATGGAGGCATATGTTGGGATCTCAGTTAATATACTTCTGGAATGTTCTTGACTAGTTGTTTTAATAAATGAACAAGTGTGGCAGCCACAGTCTAGGAAAGCATAGTGTCTGGGGTCTCACACCACCAGATGACACAACTAGAAGGGTAGAGGTGATATCTGAGGGTGAGGGGAATATGCAATGAAGAGTAGATGAGAAAGACTGAGTATTACTTGTGGGCTTGAGACCAGTTGCTGTGGTCATGTCTGTAATTTCCCCCCAGGAAGCCCACTGGAATCTTTGGAGGTGCTGCCCCAGATCTTATATAAAGAATCAGGACAAGTGCAGCAAGAGATTAACTGTAATAGACACTGCTGCACTGCCAGAGTCTCCTTCAGGAATGGAGGACCTATTGCATCCTGCCCCCAACCCGTACACCCCACCCACTGCAGCATTGGTAGATGACAGTCTGGAGACTGATTTGAAGTGCACTCTCAGGGCCTCAATTTTAGGGCTTGACCTACAGTACCATGGTCATTAATACACTTGAAGAGAGGATGAAAGATCCGTGATTGAGTCATGACTCATAGCAGGGTGTTGGCTCTTCTTCTTGGCTTTTAGATGATGTACTTGTTAGAATTATGAAGTTGCCTGTCTTCGGAATCACTGAGAATTAGTCCTAGATAACTTAATTGACTCAAACACTACATTAATCATATTATGTGACCTATGGGAATAGTAGTCTCTTGGAAAGCAAATTATGTCATTTCATTAAGTCATCTGATCAAAGATGATTACAAAACCCACAAAATAACCTTTTTTTCCTAAATTTCTATTTCCTGGATTTATTATTATTCACAAACTTATTTTCAAGAGAGTAATCTAAGTTTTTATAGAAAAATAACTATACATTAAGATACACTAGATTTTGTATTATGACTCTAAGTCATATTCATTTGAACACATTTGGGTGGTAATAGTATAATGCTTAAACCACTGCCTGGATCCATATTCTAGACTCACTACTTAGTAACCACATAACCGTATGCAAGTTACTGAACCTTTCTATACTTCAGTTTCTGTGTCTCCTTTGTAAAAAGACAATATTATACCTTCCTCTTAGGGTTGACATGAGATTTATATGAGTCAATACATGTAAGGCATTTAAAAAGTGCATAGCACAGAATAAATACTCAATTTATTATCATTTCTTAATGTTTGTAATATATTAGAGACAATGAGAAGATTGCACTTGGAGAATTGCTTGTACATACAGTATCCTATTTAATCAACACAGTAGCCCTGGAATTTAGATGTCTTCATCTTACTTATTTAGAAAATGAGTACCAGTGAAACGAAGCAATTGGCTCAAGGTCACACAGCAAAATACTGGCCATGTTAAGGCAGCAAAGGGCAAAGTTAGAGAAACCAGTCCTGTAGGTATCTTAGGATTTCTTCATAGCCTTTCTTTTCTCAGATTTATTATAAATCTTTCACTCTGACCATGTCATCTGTTTAGTCTGTTCTCTAGAAGTCAAGAGATTAGATCTGAATCTCAGTCAGTCTTGTCCTTGATGCAATAGGGAACTGAAATCCACTCTTAGACTCTCTATATCAATATAAAGCTTGATTCTTTCAGAAGCCCTGTGAGCCATCTCAAAGTTTGTTGATGAAATACCTGTTCCAGTTTACACCTCAGATACTGCTCTCTGAATATATATATTTTTTGATTCAAAGGAGTTTGCACACTTTCATCCATTTGAGAACAAGATTTTCTGCAAATCCACCTGAGACCTACAAAATATGCATGTGGATTTTGTATTGAAAGCAAATTCACCACTCTGCCCTTCAGTCTTTCCTTAAAGTCTCAGGTGTACTGAAGTTTGTTGCCTCAGGGATTGAATACCACTTTTATATTATAAAATAAAGCTACACATTTATTCACATATAGTTTTTAAACTATTGTCACAGAGTTATTTTCTCTTCAGCAAGATTTAACTTTCAACATTCAGTTAGATGGTTCACCACATCAGATTTATTTAATACAGCATCACCATTGCTTCATATTGGATGTCCTCCTTTGACCTGAGTCAAATATTAACAGTAAAAATTCATTTTTTTAATAAAAATTTTTAAACACACAAAATGAAAAAACTATAGTGAATTTAAATTATGGATATGCTAAATATTTTTACAGGTATGTTTCATTAATTTTTCTATCAGAGAATAGAGCATTCTGAATTGAGGGATATCTAGTGCCTCTATTATTAAAAATGATTCTTCATAAAATTATTAATTATAAATTCTTTGAAACAGACAGATAACAATTATTATACATATTTATTAGAAAGTAAAATGATTTTTAGTTATATCCTCATCTATTAAAAACATATAATAATTTTTTAAACCACAGTGACCATAGGCTCATGGACTGAGTTGAATTATTTCATTATTTTAAAAGAAAACCAATAAAATTATCAGCATAAAACACATAAAACGTTGTAAAATGAAGTTAATATCTTACTTGTAATGTTTCTGGACTTTTTTTAAGGGCTAGTATATTTTTAAAATAAAAGAAAGAGAGAGAGAGAGAAACTACATTTACCATCAGATAAATGCAACTATAAACCAAAATGAAATACCAATTTATACAAACTAGGATGGTGATAGAGTTTGCATGTCTTGTCCCCCCAAAACTCAAGCAGAAATTTGATGCCCAATGTGGCAGTGTTGGAAGCTGTTTGAGTCATGGGGGCAGATCCCTCATGAATGGATTAATGCTCTCCCTGGGGGAAGGGGGACTGAATGAGATCTCACTCTATTAGTTCCCACGAGAGCTGGTTGTTTAAAAGACCCTGGCACCTCCCTTCTCTCTCTCTTGCTTCCTCTCACCATGTGATCTGCTTATACCCACTGGCTGCCTGTCGCTTTCTGCCATGAGTAGAAGTAGCCTGAGGCCTGTGCCAGATGCAGGTGCCCCAGAATCATAAACCAAATAAACCTCCGTTCTTCATAAATTACCCAGTGTCAGGTAGTTCTGTTATAGCAATACAAAATGGACTAATACAGATGGTTACAATAAAAAAGGCAAATAATAACAAGTATTGATGAAGATGTAGAGAAATTTGTACCTTCATACATGGCTGGTGGGTATGTAAAAAGGTGCAACTTCTTTGGTCAACAGAGTCTGGCAGTTCCTATACAGTTAAACATAGGGTTACCATATGATCAAGCAGTTTTATTCCTAGTTGTTTACCCAAGAAGAATAAAAACATATGTCCACACAAAAGTTTGTATACAAGTGTTCATAGCAGCATTATTCATAATAGGCAAAAACTGGAAACATTCTAAATGTCCATCTGATGAATGGAAAAATAAATGAGGTGTGTTCATGAAATGGACCTTTATCCAGCAATAAAAAGGAGTGAAGTACTGATACATGTCACAACGTGAATGAGCCTTGAAATCATGTGAAGTGAAAGAAGACAGTCACAAAAGACCGTATATTGTTTGCATGATTCCATTTATATCAAATGTCCAGAATAGGCAACTTTACAGAAACAGAAACTAGAGAAGTGTTTGCCTAGGGAGATAGGCAGATTAAGGAATGGTGGCTAAGGGGTGCAGGGTTTCTTTTAGGGGTAATTTAAGTATTCTAAAATTGATTATGGTGATGTTTCCACATCTCTGTAAATATACTAAAAGTGATTGAATTGTACTCTTTAAGTGGGTAAATTGTATGGTATATGGATTATGCCTCAACAAAATTATTTTTAAAAAACAGAAACAGCAAGTTGGGTCCCTCTTAAATGCAAGAAATCTTCATTTCCCTCCAGATTGGTGTGAAGATCTTACCAGAGTGTTGTGTACATAATAAATTGAACTAATGTAAAGGATTTGGATAATACTGGGTTTTAAACATACTTTATCGTGATGAATAATTTTTCGTATGTGTTGCTGTATTCTGTTTGCTAGTATTTTAGTGAGGATTTTTGCATCTATATTCATCAAGGATATCGGCCTGTAGTTTTCTTTTTTGGTTATATCTTTACCTGGTTTTGGTATCAGGATGATGTTTGCTTCATAGAATGAGTTTGGGAGATTTGCGTCCGTTTCAATCTTTTGGAATAGTTTGTAAAGAATCGGTGTCAATTCCTCTTTGAATGTTTGGTAAAATTCTGCTGTGAATCCATCTGGTCCTGGGCTTTTCTTTGTTGGGAGCCTTCTGATAACAGCTTCAATCTCCTTTATTGTTATTGGTCTGTTCAGATTTTCTACGTCTTCACGGTTCAGTTTTGGGAGCTTGTGTGTGTCCAGAAATTTATCCATTTCCTCCAGATTTTCAAATTTGTTGGCGTACAGTTGTTTATAGTAGTCTCGAATGATTCCTTGTATTTCAGATGAATCAGTTGTAATATCGCCTTTTTCATTTCTAATTTTTGTTATTTGAGTCTTCTCTCTTCTTTTTTTTGTTAGCCATGCTAATGGTTTGTCAATTTTATTTATCTTTTCAAAAAACCAACTTTTTGATTCGTTGATCTTTTGAATTGTTTTTTCGTTTTCAATTTCATTCAGTTCTGCTCTGATCTTAATGATTTCTTTCCGTCTGCTAACTTTAGGATTGGATTGTTCTTGTTTTTCTAGTTCTTTAAGGTGAAGTGTTAGGTTGTTTACTTGGATGCAAGGTTGGTTCAACATACGCAAATCAATAAATGTGATACACCATATTAATAAACTCAAACACAAGGACCATATGATCATCTCTATAGATGCTGAAAAAGCATTTGATAAAGTTCAGCACTCGTTCATGACAAAGACCCTCTATAAGTTAGGTATAGAGGGAAAGTATCTCAACATAATTAAAGCCATATATGACAAACCCACTGCCAATATCATCCTGAATGGGGAAAAGCTGAAAGCTTTTCCTTTAAGAACAGGCACTAGACAAGGATGCCCACTCTCACCACTCCTATTCAACATAGTGTTGGAAGTACTAGCCAGAGCAATCAGAGAAGAGAAGGAAATAAAGGGCATCCAGATTGGAAAAGATGAAGTCAAACTGTCCCTGTTTGCAGATGACATGATCCTATATATCGAACAGCCTAAAACCTCTACAAAAAAACTGTTGGAATTGATAAATGATTTCAGCACAGTAGCAGGATACAAAATCAACACACAAAAATCAGTAGCATTTATTTTCTCCAATAGTGAACATGCAGAAGGAGAAATCAAGAAAGCCTGCCCATTTACAATAGCCACCAAAAAAATAAAATACTTAGGAATTGAGTTAACCAAGGAGGTGAAAAATCTCTATAATGAGAACTACAAACCACTGCTGAGAGAAATTAGAGAGGATACAAGAAGATGGAAAGATATTCCATGCTCTTGGATTGGAAGAATCAACATAGTGAAAATGTCCATACTACCCAAAGTGATATACAAATTCAATGCAATCCCCATCAAAATTCCAAAGACATTTTTCTCAGAAATGGAAAAAACTATTCAGACATTTATATGGAACAATAAAAGACCACGAATAGCCAAAGCAATGCTCAGCCAAAAAAATAAAGCTGGAGGCATAACACTACCTGACTTTAAGCTATACTACAAAGCTATAATAACCAAAACAGTATGGTACTGGCATAAAAACAGACACACTGACCAATGGAATAGAATAGAGAATCCAGAAATCAACCCACACACTTACTGCCATCTGATCTTTGACAAAGGCACCAAGCCTATTCACTGGGGAAGGGACTGCCTCTTCAGCAAGTGGTGCTGGGATAACTGGATATCGATATGCAGGAGAATGAAACTAGATCCATACCTCTCACCGTATACTAAAATCAACTCAAAATGGATTAAGGATTTAAATATACACCCTGAGACAATAAAACTTCTTAAAGAAAACATAGGGGAAACACTTCAGGAAATAGGACTGGGCACAGACTTCATGAATACGACCCCAAAAGCACGGGCAACCAAAGGAAAAATAAACAAATGGGATTATATCAAACTAAAAAGCTTCTGCACAGCAAAAGAAACAATTAAAAGAGTTAAAAGACAACCAACAGAGTGGGAGAAAATATTTGCAAAATATACATCTGACAAAGGATTAATATCCAGAATATATAAGGAACTCAAACAACTTTACAAGAAGAAAACAAGCAACCCAATTAAAAAATGGGCAAAAGAGCTAAGTAGGCATTTCTCTAGGGAAGATATCCAAATGGCCAACAGACATATGAAAAAATGCTCAACATCACTCAGCATCCGGGAAATGCAAATCAAAACCACATTGAGATACCATCTAACCCCAGTTAGGATGGCTAAAATCCAAAAGACTATGAACGATAAATGCTGGCGAGGCTGCGGAGAAAAAGGAACTCTCATACATTGTTGGTGGGACTGCAAAATGGTGCAGCCTCTATGGAAAATGGTATGGAGGTTCCTTAAACAATTGCAAATAGATCTACCATACGACCCAGCCATCCCACTGTTGGGAATATACCCAGAGGAATGGAAATCATCAAGTCGAAGGTATACCTGTTCCCCAATGTTCATCGCAGCACTCTTTACAATAGCCAAGAGTTGGAACCAGCCCAAATGCCCATCATCAGATGAGTGGATACGGAAAATGTGGTACATCTACACAATGGAATACTACTCAGCTATAAAAACGAATGAAATACTGCCATTTGCAACAACATGGATGGACCTTGAGAGAATTATATTAAGTGAAACAAGTCAGGCACAGAAAGAGAAATACCACATGTTCTCACTTATTGGAGGGAGCTAAAAATTAATATATAAATTCACACACACACATACACACATACACACACAAACCGGGGGGGCGGGGAGGAAGAAGATATAACAACCACAATTATTTGAAGTTGATACAACAAACAAACAGAAAGGACATTGTTGGGGGGGAGGGGGGGAGGGAGAAGGGAGGGAGGTTTTGGTGATGGGGAGCATTAATCAGCTACAATGTATATCAACAAAATAAAATTAAAAAAAATAAAAAAATAAAAAAAAAAATAAATAAAAAAAAAAAAAATAAAAAATAAACATACTTTACTCATTTTTAATCAAAATATAGGCTAGATGAGTACTGTTCAATATGTAATTATTCTTTGCATAAAAGAAGTTTTTTTTAAATTTTTTTATTTTGGAAGATGTTAACCGGGAGACAGAGGGTAAAGTCCCAGCTGCCTCCTCAATGGACTGAGGGCTGGGGTTTATATAGGTAAATGTATTGGGGAGACAGGACGTAGAGCCTTGCATAAGGCATGACGGACAGCTGCTTCCTAACGTTACCTATGGCACCAAGATCTCCTCGGTTTCCATTCTGTGATGCTGTCCTTGGGAGATGTATTAGGCAAGACAGAATGTAGGGTCTTCAGTTGTGATGGGCAGCTGCTTTCGATACGATCTTAGTTCATTATTAAGGGCTAGCTGTGAAAACACAGTTCTATAAGGTATACATGTGTGGAAGGTTTTCTATGTTTAAAGTATGATCCTATAAGTATGGGTGTGTCTCTTTCCTTTTTTTAAATCAGTATTTACAAGTCTTTCCTGTAATGAGTATCTATTGATCTGATATTCTGTAAGATATTTTTAATTAAAAAAAACAAAAACACTTAATGTTAAAAGCAACCAGCATGAGGAGCTGTTTCATCCCCTCAATATTTCACCAGAGGAATTAACTCAGATTACCCTGAAAGAAAGACACTAAGAAATGGTGGGCCTGATGAAATATATAAGAAGGTAGAGAAACAGCCTAGCTACCTGTTTTTCCACGGTGAGAATGGAACATTCATCACGGATTGGTGATACTTAGCATTGCTCAGACCATCGTTACCTGTTTCATTCTTCACGTCATTGCCAACTCCTACCATTCTCACCCCATGGGAAAAAAAAAATGTGTGGCAGACTATATACATCAAACAAGTTTCAAAATTGCAAGTAGCAAAAACGAAGCTGGCTGTTTTAATCCAAAGGAATCAATTGAAAGTATGCAGAAGTCTCAGAAAATGAAGATGAGGTAGCAGCAACACTTGAACAACCAGCAAGAACCAAAGGAATTCTAGAAGTCAAGTAGCAACAAATTCCTGGAGGGGATGTCGCCACCCTGTGCCACTCTTAGATGCAGGCAAGAAGGGTTGTTGCCCTGAGTCCTGGGTTTTAAAAAGTTCACTCTGGCTCTCTTTAGGATATGACTTTCCACGAGGCAAGAAGCTAGGAAGTTAAGAGGGCATGTTACCCACAGCCCAAGCCCTGCCTTCTAGAGCAAGTTCTGGATATGTATGACCCAGAATTCCCTGCACAAATAGTCCTGAACCTGTTTCCAAAGCCTATGCAGTCCTCTTCACAGGCTCCATGCTCAAGAATGGACCACAGGTAGGCCTAAGGGGTGGCCAAGTTATAATTTTCTGTTGAGGAATATGGATGGAGCTTGGATGCAGAGGACAGGGTGTCCACTTGTGTAGGCACATACTCCTCACAGAGCAGGACAAAGTCAAGAGCAGGAAGGAAAGAGCTCTAGTAGACCAGGGCCAAACACCAGAAGCCACTATCTCCAAGCTTCCAGAATCCAACGTATCCTTGGACTTGTATGTTAGATTCTAACCTAAATTCATACCTGACCACCCAGGTTTTTATTAAGGCACATTTTCAAGGTAGTATAATAGATATTTATTATTTATATTATTGGACACTTTGTTAGATTGATTTACAAATTTAAATGTTTCATTTTAATGATATGTGGGTGGGTTTCCATGTATACAGTTGGGTCTTGCAAATGCTATCACCTCCAGACACACTTAAATTCTAAGTACATTCTTTCTTATCATTTCTTTATCTTTGCCTCTTTCCCTCCCTCCCCATCAAATTCAAAGCCCCAGGCAACAAATTGTTTTGTCCCAGGTCACGAGCCACACTGAGGCTGCCAAGCACTGAGAGGAAGGGGCTCTGGCCATTTCCAGTTTCTACAGTGGGAGCAAAGGCCCTGCTGACCCACAGGACCATATACTATGATGACAACCTGCTTTCACCCCATTAATTAGAAAAGGGAAGTGCACGCTGGACAGTCAAACAAAACAAAACCCAAACCAATCTGCATTTTATTAGGAGGAGGAAGACCATCCCTACCCAGCTAGCTGTCTTGGGTCATTTTAATTAAACCCCTTTTCCTCATCTGTGAAATACCCAGAATAATGCTTACGTCAATGGATTGTTGAGAACATTTTAAAAAATGTGTGAAAAGCACTCTGCGAACTGCAAAATTCTATATGAATTATCATATTAGTGTTATCATACTCTAGGGAGAGTTCTGGCAGCTGCTAATCAAGAATTAAGAGAAATATACTGAATAGGGAGATGCTTGACAATGATGAAGAGTGAAAACAGGCATGACTGTGCCTGCTTAAATGCTGTTCTATTCAGATTTTTCCATTTTCAGTGCTGCTGCTCAGCCCTAAATTAGAATAAACATACCCCATATTATCTGCACAATTTCCTTACGATAAATTTTCAGCCTTCATTCGGTCATTCCCATAAACTCAACATACTGCAAGCAGGTTGCTAAGTATATTCAAGGATTTTACAATGAACAGCAGAGATGCAGTTATCATCAAAATGAAGTGCTAACATTGCAATAAGGCCACAAGGAAGTGTTTATCACTACGGTCTGGAATTACAATTATTTTTTTGCTTGGCCCTTAGAGGACTGAATCATCTAATGTACCTTGTTTACTAATAAGATTTTTGAAATCAGAATGTTGAAATGCCCGTGTATACATATCTATCAGAACTAGAAACTATGTTAGTATTGAGTTCACAAAAAGATAGCTTCTTTATTAATTGCCTACATTTATATCTATGCTGGATGCATAAAATTTTATGAGATGATAGCTGTTTTCCAACTTAACAGAGTACGAGCTAAAAAGTGTTAGAGAGTTTGAGTAGAAACTTGATACTTTGTATGTGGTAAAAGATAGAAAACGAAGGGTTTTGTCTTAGGAGAAGATACATATCCAGAGACTTCTGTCTTTGGGGACATAGGAATTTTCTTGAGAAATTCAAACTAGATGCTGAAGAGACTAAAGACGAACATCCCAGGCAATTATAGAATAGGTATTTGAAAGAGAATGAAGTGGGATGAATTTAAGCCACTTAAAAGAAGACAGGACAATGAACATTGGACTTGCATAGCATGAATTTGGTATTGGGGACTTTTATCAAAATCTTATCTATCCCTTATGAGTACAGAGAAAAAAGAGTTCAAAATGCAATATCCTCAGAGACCTGTATAAGTGTGTAAAATAAATTATTTATTCAATTATTTTTCCTCAAGACACCAGTTGGGAAAGGTATTAAATTTTGTCCCACCAAGTATCATTTTATGGAAATGGTTTGGTCAAGCAAGCATAGAGAAAGATAGAGAAACTTTAGAAGAACCGTCATAATACCTGCTCCGAGAACTCCAAATTCGGTTTAACTGTGTGTTAGTGTTGGGATCTAGAAAAGCTGGGTGTATAAAATATTGCTTGACAGGTGAATTTAAATGTTACTAATGATCTTGGATGTTAATATCCTGCTGTTCCGTATCAATCAAGTCTTTCTAAACACAGTATTTGGGATAAAGCTGCTCTGGGAAATTTGGAGGTTCGAGGGATGGTTATTATATCAAAACCAGGAATGTTATCGTTGTATATGTTATATGTTATAACAAGAATGTTATTATCTTACTGGATATGACATCAAATGTTATTTATGAAGACAATATAACTGCCACAGGTTTCTGGTCTACCTCTGTGAAACATGTCTCCAGCACAGCATCACAACAAAGAAGACACTGAAACTCAAAGCTACTAGAAAGCCATCACCTAGAACTCCCTTCCCTCAGACATCTGAGTGGTGCTGTCTTGATTCAGGTCCCTACTTACATGTCACCTCGTCAGTGAGGTCTTCCCTTATAGCTCTGTGTAAAATGGCAACTCCACCCCTTAGCCAAGTGAGTCTTCAACACCTTCATGAAAAGATTTGTGTTGTTTTTCAATTGCATTTTTTTCACGAACTTTTTGAAGTACCCTTGTGCTTTTCCTATTTCTTACCCCACGTTATTTTTTCTCCATACCATTATGACTGTCTGGTGAAGTACATGAATATATGTTTCTATATGAATTGTCTCTTCTCCCTATACCCTAGCATGTCCAGCACCATTGGACTCAAGTAGTACCTGTAAAGCAAAGCTAACAACCAACAGAGTGAAAGACAACCTACAGAATGGGAGAAATTATCTGCAGACTATAAATCCGACAAGAGAATAATATCCAGAATGTATAAGAAATTCAAACAACTTAATAGTAAAAAACAAATCCAATTAAAAATGGGCAAAGGAGCTAAACAGACTTTTCTAAAAGGAGGACATACGAATAGCCAAAAGGCATACAAAAAGAATGCTCAACATCATTAACCATCAGGCGTATGCAAATCCACTTTGAGATATCATCTCACCTCAGTTACGCTGGCTATTATCAAAAAGATAGAGAATACCAAATGCCGGAGAGGATGTGGACAAAGGGGAACCCTTCTGTACTGTTGGTGAGACCATAAATTAGTGCAGCCATTGTGGAGAACAGTATGGAGGTTTCTCAAACAACTACAGGTAGATCTACCATGTGATCCAGCAATCCCACGTCTGGATATACCCAAAGGAATGGAAATCATCTTGTCAAAGGGACACCTGCACTCCATGTTTACTGCAGTTCTATTTACAATAGCCAAGACGTGGAACCAACCTAAATGGTCATTGTCCGATGACTGGATAAGGAAACTGTGGTGTATATGCACAGTGGAACAGCACTCAGCTGCAAAAAAGAATGAAATTCTACCATTCAAAACAACATTGATGAGCTTGGAGAAAATTTTAAGTGAAACAACCCAGGCTCAGAAAGAGAAATATCAAATGTCCTCACTCATAAGTGGGATCTGAATTAATAAATAAACAAATAAACAATAAAGAGAGAGAGAGAAAGAAAGGAACAACAATCACAATAATAAGTTGAACTTTTAGAAGGAGAGAACAGAACTGTGATTACTAGAAGTGGAAAGGGGAGCGGGAGTGAGAGAAGGAGGAGGTTTAATGAGAAATTAATGAGAAAATCGTTAATGGACACAAAGAATAATTATGTACGGTAATGATGAATAAGCTAAATATCCTCATTTTACCATCACATATTGTATACAACTATTGATAGTCAACTTTGTACCCCACAAATATGTATAATCAATTATGCTTCAATTAAAAAATAAAAATAAAACAAAATATGCTGCAAAGCTATAGCAACAGCATAGTACTGGCACGAAAACCGACACATGGAACAGAATAGAGAACCCAGAAATAAAGCCGTGTATTTAGAGCCAACTGATTTTCAACACAGGCACCAGGAATATTCATCGGGGAAGGGACAGTCTCTTCAAGAGTATAATCTGACCAGGACTTTCATAGTAGTCGGTGATGGCTCTCAGATGAAAGCGACAACTTACAAGCGAGTGAAGAGGAATGAGTCTAGCCCAGCAGAATGAAGCTTTAGGGGAGGCGTGGTTCACACGTAGCAGTTAAGGCCTCTTCCTTTCCTTTTGATCTCTTTAAATTCTCAATAAAGTTCTTTTGTGAAATAAAATAAAACTAAAGCCGATGGGCTACTGCCAACATTTCAAAAAGCAAATTTCAAAGTAAGATCAAGTAATGGCATGCCAATTTATTACCATAGTCTTAGATTAAATTTGCACTTTTTGCCTGTATTTTCGCATTTACGGATTGGGGGAGTAACTTCTTGGGTTGTTACCAACAGTAATTAATATCTATTAGTGTGTTCTAAACACCAGTTTTAAGAAATATTTTGTAAGAAGCAAAAGACTTTCTGATAATGTTGTAATTCTTGAAAGAATAAGGTCTTAAGTAAAATAGAAGGTTATGATTGCCTAGTTGACAAAAATGGTTATGGGGCTTCTTAAACAACACAATCAAATCCATGTATTTTACTTAGCATGGAGCCTTTTATAGCTTTGACCAAAGCACTTCAATCTCATTCTTTCTCATGTTTTAGGGGTTCTTATTGTTAATTTGTTTTTCAGATTTTCAAAATAATCTTTATTTTTTTAAAAGCTATTTTGTGCATTTTAGGAAACTGAAAAACACAAGAAGCAAAGAACAAAGTCATCCACAATCATGAGCAGTTACAGTTTGACGTGTCCTGCTAGGTCCTGTGTGTCTATACACAACATCCAATTTTATATGATTGAGTTCATACGGTATGCATCACGCTTTTTCACACATTATGAATATTTACCAATTTGAAATCACAAAGCTATTCAAGTATTTTGATAACCAAGAATATACTATAACAACTCAATCTGTTAGAAAAAAAATGTAATCCTGCCTTTCTTGGGTTTAAAAATTTCATAGAAGACAAAAATGGCAACAGGCCTCTTCTAGATAAAAGTATTGGCAGAGTTATGATTAAAATACTGCATTCCTTAATGCTCAATTTAAAGTGTAACGTAAAAATCAGCTACAATGTATATCGACAAAATAAAATTTAAAAAAAAAAAAAATAAAAAAAAAAATAAAAAAAAAAAAAAAAAATAAAAAAAAAAAAAAAATAAAGTGTAACGTAAAGCAACAGATTCACTAAGTATAATGTTTCTAAGATAATTCATCAGGTCTATACTATTATAATATTAATAAGAAGGTATGCTTCATTAAATTACTTAGCATATTCCTACAGGACAGCCAAAGGGCTATCATTGAAATGTACTATGAACATATATGCATACATCCCTTCCTTTTTACTTTCTTCTGCTCCTCTGCTGTTAACCTAATGAACAAGTCCTGATATACATTGCTCAGAGGAGGTTTAGCAATTCCATGTACATCTTTTCTATCAATTATAACAAAAAGATATTTACAAATTGGCTACTGCACTAGTTCTACTTTTTATCATACATTGTCATCTCAGGACATTTACAAAGTTTATATGTTGTAAAATAATGAGTGAACTTAGAGACAGAAACATTTTTGTCTTACCACAAATGCACACATAGACATATAGTTATAACCCAAACTGTTCTTTAGATACGGAGATACTAGCAAGCAGCCCTTCCCTTCACCCTTTCTCTTCTCCCTCTTCTACCACTGCAGTGACCAAGTACAGGACGGGGTCTAGCTCCAAGAGGAGGATTAGTAAAGGTCAGTCCCAGAAGGCAGTCCTTCCTAAAAAACTAACACAGGACATTTATAAAGGGGTTATTTTACCACCTCTACTTTTAACATACTTAGGGCATTAGGATTTGTTTAAGTCCTAATACAAAGAAATATTAACTAATATACACATATAGAACAATGGTGAGAAGATATGAGCTAATCTAACTCATGGGCACAGAACCCTTCTCTGCACACTTCCTTACCACCGCTGCCCCGTCCCCCTGCACCGCCACCCAGTGAACAGTCAGCATACTCCCCAAGACATCAAGTTTGACAATTCCATTCCCCAAATGCAACCACTCCTATGAAATAACAAAAAAATACTTAAACGGTGTTTCTTTAGCCCTCTGCCTTTAATGTATGTTGTTCACTTTTAAACATCTGGAAAGACTAGATATTTCAAATAAAGACTTAAGTTTTCCACTATACACATAATAGCACTGAATAAACTGCACACACTAAACGAAGGCTATAATTTGAAAGTGTCTTCTAAATAGAAACACTCTGGCCTGGAACCCTACTCCTTCGCACCTCTCAACCCAGTGGACAGGTATAAGCATCTATAATGCTTAGAGAGGATTTTAACAATTTCACTTCTATAAGTGGCTTTCAGAAGTCTTGCCTATGAATTTTAACACAAAGTATACTCCGTGTATTAGTTTATTAACTTTACTTTTGTCATACACTGCCGACCTTTTTAACATTCAGAAAGCCTAGAGGTTGTAAATTAGGATGCATTTGTCTTTTATATGCACTGTGTACACAGCAAAGTAAAACAGATGCACAGACAAAAGGGACAGTGGTCAATCTTGCTTCACTATAAGCGCATTGGTATAAAGACCTTTGCATTTTCTTCTCGAACCAGCACAAATATAATAATGTGTACTGCTCAGAAAAGTGGTTTGACCATTCCGTTTCCAAAAGAACATTTCATATCAATTTTAACAAAAAGATATCTAACAAAATGTGTATTTACTATCTCTCCTTTTAACATACGTTGTGCACTTAAGAACCTTGAGAAAGACTAGATGTTTCAAATAAGGACTTAAGTTTTTCCACTATATACACAGTAGTGTTTATTAGCTACACCTGTAACAGTGGTTTTATCTGAAAGTGTCTTCTAAATAGAATCATTCTGGTCTAGATTCCTTTATTTCTTCCAACTTCTTTTCCCTACCACCAACCTAGTGGATATAGGCACTCATGACACTTAAATATGATGTCACAACTTCACTTCTTTTTTAGAAGACAGCCTTTCTAGGAGTTTTAACACAAAGTGTACCAAGCGTATTAGTTTACTAACTCTACATTTGCCATACATTGGCAATCTCTTTAATGTCTTGATATTAGATATAATAAAATTGGGACTCATTAGTCCAGAATATATGCACACTATATACAGTACAGCAAAGTTAAATGAAATGCGTGTAACTTACAGGGCAATGGATAAACAGAAAATTTCCAGTACATCCCAGGAAAACACCATGCGCAATTTCTTCCATCCCACCTCCCTCAACCCAGTGAGTAAGTACAGAGAATATACTGTTCACAGAGGTGGTTTAACAATTCCATTTCCAAACACAATATCTCCCATCAGTTTTAAAAAGCTATTTACAAAAAGTATTGTTCTACAACTTCTACTATTAAACGTATCAAGCACTTCTAAATATCTAGAAAGACTAGATGGATATAACATTGTTAAATAAAATTGTACACATATAACAATAATTATTATCTGAGGTATCTTCTAAATATGATCATTTGGGCCTTAAACCACTCCCTTCTCTCTTCCTTCAATCCAGTGGACAAGTACTGACATGTGCAATGCTTAGATACGGTTGAACAGTTTCATATCCAAGTCATTTACAGAAGACAAGCTTTCCTATGAATTTCAACACAAAGTATATAAAATGTGCTAAATTTACTAACTTCTCTGTCATACACTGGCAATCTCTTTAAAGTCTAGAGACTACATGTTGCAAAATTAGGATCCATTTGCCTACTTTACATACTTGATACACAGCAAAATAAATCACACAAAACATAACAGGAAAATGATGCCCAAAAATGTCCAAGTATAAGTGCACAAGCATTCATATTGGACGAAAAAGTACTAAAAAAATAAACAGAATTAAAAGACAATACAAATCTTTCCATGAACTGTTTGAAGTTCTCTCACATTACCTTTTACAATTTCTGCCTTCTTGCCACCTCTAAACCATTGGACAAGTATGCACAGTATTATACTGCTCACAGAGGTGGTTTAACAATTCTATTCCCAAAAGACAATATTTTCTATGAGTTTTAGCAAAGAAAAAATTTACAAAATGATATTTTAGCACCTCCACATTTAACATATATTGGGCACTTCTAAACATCTAGATAGAATAGATGTTTCAACCAAAGATTTAATTTATCCACTACACACAGCAGTCTTGAATAAACTGCAGACATGTAACAATAGTCATAACTCGAAAGAGTCTTTGAAATATGAACATTCTGGCCTAGAACCCTTCTCTTCACTAACCCAGTGGGCTATAATGCTCAGATTTTCAGAAGACAATCTTTTCTAGGAATTTTAACACAAAACGAATGAAATACATTAGTTTACTAACTTCCCTTTTGTCGCACACTGGCAACCTCTTTAACACTTAAAAAGATGAGATGTTGTAAATATGGATTATAAATTAGGACTTGTTTGTCCTTTGTATAACGATGTACACAGCAGAGTCACACAGAATACACAGACACGAGGGGCAGTGGTTTGTGCTGCCTGACTGCATAAGCTCACTGGCCGCGAGCTCCCCTCACGCCTTTTCCTCTCTCCTCCCCAACCACTGCACAAACACCAAGTGTACTACTAAGGAGGTGGTTTGTCCCCCCTAAAACATCATTTCATATGAATTTGAACAAAAAGACATTTACAAAATGTGTTATTTTACTACCACTACTTTTAACATGTATCAGTCACTTCAGAACATCTAGAAAAACTAAATATTTCCTAAAAGTACTTATCATTGTCAACTATATATAAAGTAATGAGGAATAAAATGCACACATAAAACAATGGTTATAAAGTGAAAATGTCTTCTAAATATGACCATTCGGCATAGAACCTTCCTCTCTTCCTTCTCACTGTCTTCTGCTCCATGTCCTCTAACCCACTGGCCCAACGTAAATGTGTGTCACTCCTTGTGTTGTGTCTAGAGGTGGTCTAACAACTCCATTCAAAGTCATTTCCAGAAGACATTTCTATGACTTTTTATTTTTTTATTTATTTTTTTTTATCTAATGGGCACTTACAAGATGTGATTTTCTAACTCTCCTTTATCCATATGCTGGCAACCTGTCTACATTTAGAAGTCCCAGATGTAGCAAAAGTTTTCTTTTTAAAAGGATGGGAAGAAGTCAAGAGCAGCTTTTTCGTATGATATACACAGTCCTTCTGTAAATGGCCAGTAAATCTTCCTGAAGAGTGGTGGGCATTTCCAATCGTCCAAATGTGGTATGTTATTCTACTATGTCTCTCTTTCCATTTTAAGGTCTGGTAGAAGGAAAGACCAACTTCCTGATGGCCCACCAGTTGTTCCATCCATAGTTGTCCCGGGCTCCACTCATCTTTTGGTGGGTTAAGGCCTTTGTCCATCCTTGTCAGGATGAGGTGAGGTGTTGACCAATTGAGACAGAGCAGTCACTCCAGGACCTGGATCTGCATGGCTCCATGACCTAAAGAGGTGGCAGAGCTTGTGCCACTCAAAGGCACCATGTCCTCAGGGGCTTGGTGGGGGCTTTATCTAGGTCAGGCAGGGTTGGGAGGGAAGACCTGGAAGTCAATAGGGTCCAGGTTTGGAGAGGCCACCACCACCACTGTCAGGCCACCAAGGTGGTGTGGGGGGGAGAGGTGTTCTGCTGTGACAAGGCCTGGGCCCAAGCAAAGGCTCCAGGTTTCTGCAGGGCAGAAGCCACGGCCAGTCCTGGACCCCCAGCTCACCCATCATCTTTTTCCCAAACTCTGTTTTAACACCTGAATTCTCTTTGATGAATGGCAGAATTTTCCTTTAAGTTGCTCTTACAAGTAACCTTGGAAATACTGCTTGATGTCTCCTGATGTGTGCATTCTGAAGTCAGACAGACCTGCATCTAAATTCTAGTTAACCAATACCTGCGCAATCTCAGTCAAGATGTCTAAATTCTCCGAATCTTCAGTTCATTTGTCTTTGAAATGGGTACATAGTACCTACTCCATAGGTTTTTGTGAGGATTACATTAGATGATGTGTATAAAACACTTAGCATACTACTGGCTTGTGATACGTATTCAATTAAACTTAATGATTATTATTCAGGCTTTGATCACTTCCTGCATTGATTCTGTTTTCTTGTCGGTTTTTCTTTAAGGAGTATGTAATTCTTCCTGCTCTGTTTTTCCCCCCACTTGTACTTTCCACAGAGCTACAAAGGCAATATATAAAAGCACATATCTGGCCATGCCAATCTCCTCCTTTATGTCTTTCCATGGCTCCCCAAGACTGTTTTTACATAGTGTAAACTCTTTTGATTAGCACACAAGTCCCTTCAGCGATTGGGTACCCTTTGTTCCTCTAACCTCATCTCTGATGCTCTCAACATTTGCAATTTCTGCTACAGACAGAGCCAGTTGCTATGAGACCTTCCTATGAGTCATACAGATCATGCCTCCACACATCTCACCTGGATATATGAGGCACAATCTGTTCTGATTTATTAAGCTAATTCTTATTCAAATCTTAGGGAAACCGCTTTGATGATTTAGAATCTCCTGTGTCTGTTCTTCCCTAGAATGGCATATGTACATTTGTTGTAGGGCTTCTTACATTTTGGTGTAGATGTGATTTTCTTTTTTATTTCTTCCAAGTAATTAGACTGTGTCCAATTTATCTTATGATCCTGCAAGGTTAGATACTGTGCCTGGCACATAGTGGGTACATAATGGATATTTGTTAAGTGGATAAATATCTTAAAATGAGATCTAAGTTATGGAGATGATAAGCTCTTTCTCAGCTTTCTGCAGTACTCTTCTTACTGTGGCTGACTCTGATGAAATCCGTCCTGGAATTTTAAGGTTGAATGGGCATTAGAGTTCATCTCTCATCAGAAGCAAGTATCGCTAGTACAACTTGGCCCCAATTCACCTTATTTCAGAAATGGGTGAAAAAGAAAACATCTTAAGAAAGGTTATCTGTGTTCCTGTCTCTTATCAGCAAGATAAAATCCTTTGCAATTCATTTAGCACCATATAGCAGGTGTCTGTTACTAGGTAAAATATTTAACTGCTATTTTTTATGTGTAGTGCTGATAAAACTCAAAATAGGTCACAAGGCAGAATATCATGATGACAATATCAGATTTGAGGAGACTCAAGAACTTCTTTCTTTGCAGGATTATTTCTTAGATGTATACTGGACTTGGAGTGTATTCTGCTTTTTTCCCCTTTCTTTTATCAGTGTGGGTCCAAGGGATTTTTTGGGTGATCAATAGATTGCCCATTTCTCCTGCTATATCAATGTACCTTCAAAGAAAAATAGACAATTCAGTTAAGCTCTTCATTTCCTGAACTTCTTTTGGATCAATAGTTCATCATCTGCTATATTTGCCGATATGTAAAACCTTCAAGATGGTTGCCATAATTAAATGAAAAATCTATATTTGTAGGCTGTTATATGATTTGAGATTCAAAGGATTTCTTCCTTTTTTATTTTAATAATGTTAGCTTTGACCCTTATTCTGCTTTTCAGTTTTTCTTTAAGGACTATGCAATACTAAGTGCTTCTCATTTAGGCAGTACCTTTGACATATGGTACTAGTGGACCACTCACCTTTTACAAAACAGTTAAACTACTTATCAGATTTCCTGGCTTCTCAAACTACTGTTTGTTTGTTTGGTTTTTTTTTTTTTTTTTTTTTTTTTTTTTGACAGGTCAGGACTGTCCTCTTGGGAGATCAGGAGTCATTAGATATAACTAACTTTCCTCACTTCTTTCCTCTTAGGAGATGGATTTTAAACAACTACTACGCATCCCACCATGGTTTGTGACTACACTATTAAATGTGATGACGCATCTTCAGAGAAGAGAGTTATCATTATGAAGTGAGTTTAAACACAAATTCCCATGCTGTCTAATAATTATTTCATGGAGTAGATATTATCTGCTTACAGTTAGAGGATTTACTTTGTTCATTACTGTACTCATAATAATAGCTTGCAGCGTGATATAAAAAAAGAAAGAGCAAAGCATACAATATCAGAACAGAGACCCCACTTCAATCCTGTAAAGGAAATCAGCCCTAAGAAGACAAAAACAGAGTGTAAATCAGTCATATTCTGGAAAAGAACTTGATCAACTCTCATTTATCTTTCATCGTCACACTGACATCACCAAGCAGAATAGCTCATTGTTAATATTGTTTACAATCTCTGGCTTTTATTCCCACATGGAGTACAAATCAGTAGGAGGTGTTTACGCCAAAGTAATTTATTACCTTCACCAAATGAAAAGAGTAGTGACAGGAAAAAACACGTAGAAAGGGAGAGTGAGAGAGCAGGAGAGTAGAGTAGAGAAGGCTGGCTTTATCTGATACGTCTCACCAGCAGGAGATGTGATGGAGTCATTCCACGTGCAGCAGGAAACCAGCCACAGCTTTGAGCATAAGGCAGAGGGAGAGCCTGAGGGTGAAACTTCATCAATTTATTTAAAGCACATTTCCAAAATTGCATATGTTAAAGTACAACATTGCATTCATATCCCAAACATAAGTGCATCTTGTACTGTGGACCAACCACTTCACATAAATAAATAAGGCGAAGGGATAATTGAGAACTGTGAGTAACACACACATATTCCTGTGAATCTCTCAGGCTCTGAACAGAACAAAAACTTACATTTGATATGGCCTTATGAGAGCATCCTGTTCCACCCTCTCACTTTGCAGATAAAGAACATAAGCCAAAGAGGCAAATCACAACATTATTAAATCCAGACTGGGTGTTCTTTCCCTGTTAAGTTATGCCAAGATTATGTTTATGTTACATACAAGTGTTTTTGTGTGTGTATGCATATGTGTGTGTGTGTGTTCTTGGCCTTTCTAAGAATATAGTGTTTCTATGGGCCTGTTGTAAGTATTACATGTCTCAAAATACAAAGAGTTTAGAATCCTGGTAGATGGAAATAATATAATGTTTATTGCATACCTGCCAAGGTATACAACTAGGTATAGGTGATAATATAGGTATGTTACCTGTATTATCACATTTAATACTCAAACAACCCTATGAGAAAGAAACATCCCATTTTCCAAGTGAGGGTACTGGGACTCCACATGATTAGGTGCCTCTTGCCATACTGAAGAAGAAATGGCAGAATGGGTTTAAACTTGGATCATCGGGACCCCAAACACCCACAGTCTCTCTGCCTCATTGCTGCCTTCAGCACATACACTAGCTTGGTCTCAGGAAGTTCTATGTGTGAAGTTCCTGCTTGTGTTTTAGCAAGTGAACAAGTAGTTGGAAGTAAATAACAGCACCGTGACTACACCTCATGACTTTTCATGATGACCTGCTGGCAGCATTAAACAAGATGGAAAATACTGCAAGCTGTCTGAAGAGTGCAAGAGCAAGCAGAGCTGCAACTTCAAACATCAGTCTTCTTTAGTGTCACCTCTGTACGTCATTCACACTTAGAGTATAGCCCAACTTTTCCCAAGAGAAGCCATCTTGTCCCTTGAGGCTTTCTAGGCTGTAATCCTAAAAGGACAGTAGAGTTGAAAGCTGCCTTTGAAGTGTATGCGCACATGCCAGTTGCTGAATTTAAGTTTAGAGTGAGTTAGTTCTCTCAGCATAAGGGTCTGATAAAGTAGTTGATGAAGTTTCACTTGTGAATAATGAAAGAAGCAAGCTGGTCTTTGTTGTTATTCTGAAGGAAAAAAGACGGGTTGGCCTGCCAGTCTGATGCTGCAAAGAGTACTTTATCAGGAGATCCTATGTTTGGAACAAAAAAATAAGAGTTAAGAACTTTGACACTTGTCAGATTAATTTTCTACTAGCAAACAACTACATGTTGTCAAAATGCCAGCCAAGGCATTCAATGGGATTCTACCTGGAAAACAGGTACCAGAGATAAGATCATTCATTTATTGCCTTTGTCCCATACCTGTGGATACTGAAAAAATTGCCTTTCCAAATCAGTTATATCTGTGTTATGATTATTCAACATAAAAAGAATTATCCGATCTAAAATCACCTAATTTATCTAGAGCAAAGGTAAGCAAACCTTTTCTGTAAAAATCCATATAGTATTTTAGGCCAAATTTGACATATTGCTGTCTATTTTTTCAAAGTTATTGGAAGTAAAATAACAAGAGAAGGGCTTGTTTGTTTATATTCAAGGACAAAGTAGAAAGGAAATTTGAGGGAGATTATTTGGCTAGTCAAGACTATGGAAGCGGCAGTAGGATGGTCCAGTACTGCTGTTTCCTTGCCATGGAGGATTTACATTTTGTACTCTCTGCTTGGGAGAGGTATTTAATGAGTCTTAAGATCAGACACACAACACAGGTGATTTGCTAGAGAAGAGTCCTCAAGGGTGAATTAAGAAGCCAGAAAGAATAGAGTCCAAAGTTATTCTATAATGATCATCTCGGTCTGTTCAAAACTACATAGCATAGCCTCATCTCTAAGTAGTGCTTTTTTTGAGACACCAATTCTACATTTTAACATTTGACTCAATTTCAAAGTGCATTCCTTTGTTTTTAATTTTTTCATTTAATTATTATAGGAGGTGACTTTTTTCTATTCTGCTGGCTTACTTTGGTTTGGATATTGTTACACTTTACCTTAACCTCTTTTCAAATAACAATGTCCTACAATAGAATCAGGCATCAAGAGACAGAGGGAAGAGGAAAGATTTTTAGGTTCCAGAAACTGACCACAGTTTCTCTCTGAACCCCAGGGGCCTCGTGTATGAGACGGGTTGATGATTATTTCTAACTTCTAAGATTATTGTGAGAATTGGAGATAACACAAGTCAAGTGCTCGTCATAATGTCTGCCCATCATAGTTATTCAGGGGCAGCTGTTACTAACCTAGTATAGCAAGATGCTACTTTCAAAGCTGTGTTACTTTGGTTTCTATCACTTTATAAGCAGGTCAATATAATGGTTATGATATACATGATCTCATTTTTCTCTGAAGTAATACAACTCTAAAAAAATGAATATTATGAATCGTTGGGATGGGGCATTTCACTGTCTAAAACTTATATTTCTCTTTAACCTCACATTTCTTTCTTTTGACTCATTATACTTGATATATGAGTTTCTAGTAATAGTTCAGGAGGCAGGAGACTTTCATACCCAGACAATGGTTCTGTGTTGCTAAGTCATCAGAAGGCTTAATTTTAGATGGCCTCACTTTATTTTTCTTAAACTTTGCTATGTTGACGGTGATAGCAAAGAGATTCTTATAGGTTTTTATACACAATAATACAGTTATTTGTGAAATTCAGAGCTTAGAGTAAGGTTTTTTTTTCACCTTTTAAATACAAAATAGGAATTCTCTTCCTTAAAGGAGAGCGCCACGTAATTACCCTGCCTCACTGAGTCATGCTCACCTTGTAGCTCTGTGTGCTGTCCTACAACAGAGCGCTACACAGGATGGATTCAGTGGCCTTTGGACACCACACAAACCCTAGCCTCCCATAGAAGAGGTAGGTGTCAGTGCTTCTCCATGGCCCAGCATGCTACTTGGCTCAGAGTGACATTCTCTCTCAATGCCTGAGATATCTTGCCTCCCATTCAACCATCCAGTATTTTCCTTACCTTTTCAATATCTTAATTTTCACTTTCTCTTTTGTTTTTATGCAACAGCACACCAAAACTGCCTCAAATTTAAAAGCACTATCCCAAAATCCTACCTTACCTTTCAGTCTCGTTAGCTTTCCTTTCACTGCTAAAATCTTTAAAAAGTGTCCTATGAGTATTAACTCTATATTTTCTCATCTGTTCTCTGCTCAGCCTCCTATAATCAGGGTAAGTATCTCACCAAGCTCTAAAGGGTGCTCTCCAAAATCACTAAAGCACTATCTTTTTTCTAGGACATCTCATTTGTTCTGATTTTCCTTCACATTTTTTAAAAGTACGGGTTGGTTCTGTTGGCTCTTTGGAGCTCTTTTCTCTTCTACATCAAGAGAAACAGCAGATAGTTCTAGGTTTTCATCTTAGGCCCACATCTGCAGTGTGTTGCCAATTAGCTTTGGAAATCAACCACGTAAAATCATATGGTAAATGTTCTCTTTGGAGAATTAATGAGATAAATTTTTAAAAAAATGTCCAAATAAATGGCCTTTCAAACTTTTGGAATAGAGGGGAGTCATATTTTGTGGCTCAATTTGAACGGTGCCCAGTGGAGTTGGGCAGATATTTCCTGTATGATCCTATATAAAGAGGGGAACTCTGATGATATCTATGAAAGGCAAGAGCAAAAACTCCTCAAAAACAAGCCACCGTCTAATGTATAGTTAAGCTGGTGACCAAGGCCTCTGAGGACTACACAAGGCCTTTACACCATCATTGACGAGCAAACATGAACCAGAGAGAGACAGAGAGAGAGAAAGAGAATGAATAATGACAGCAGAGCCAGCTGCCTGATGGGAAAGCATTGCTAGAATACCATTCTTTACAGAGTTAGAATCAAATAATTAATTTTAACCATAAGGCATTTTTCACTTAATTTTTTCTTTGAAAGGATGATTTTGGGAAACGGTTAACTCCTCTAGTATTTTCTGTGTATTAATTTTACTTTCAAAGTATTCACCCGTGTGATGGTGAAGCTTCACACGTGTATGTTGGTTATGCTGCACAAAGGAGGACTTGTCACATACTATTTTTTCTCAAAGTAGGATCATGAACGGTTCTTTCCTCTCAGGATGTGGGTGGAATTCTAGAACTTAGAATTAGTCTTCAAAAGCACCTGTTCTTTTTTTTTTTTTTTTTTTTTTTGGTGGCTGGCTGGTATGGGGATCAGAATCTGTAAGCTTGGTGTTATAAGGCTGTACTCTAACCAACTGAGCAAACTGGCCAGACCCAAAGAGCACCTATTCTAATGTCTTTATTTTATAGTTTAAAATTTTTAGGTGTTTTCTTCATCCTAAAAATGTTATAAGCTCCTTGAAATTTTTATATAATACTGAACTCTAGTGCAGGGACTTGGATTTTTTAAATAGCATTATCTTATTTAAAAGATATTGACCAGTTCTACTGCGAAAACCTCAAGGAGAGCACGTTGTGCTAAATAGTGATGATGTCTGTCCTTGTCACCTTCATTTGCATTAGGCCTAGTTAGTGTTTGCAACAGAATCCTTCACTTGAGATCTAGCAGTTATTTAATTGTCAGAAACACTTCTATTTTTGAACTTTTTTTCAAAGATCTGATCCTTTTAGAAAAAGAAAGGAATCCTGAAACTTTAAAATAAATGTTTAATTGAACTTATTTCACAGTCTTTTCCATTACCTTCTCCCTCTAACACATACATACACAACCTATAGCACGTTATTTCTTTTTTCTCTCTTATCTTGTCTCTGGGATTTTTTAAAAATGTCACTCATGCTGTAAATTCACTCAGAATCCACTTTCTCTCTCAGTCGCCCTTGACACGTGCGTCAGAAGCTGTAATCAGTATGTATTATACCCTCCTTCTACGCAGGCCATCTTTATTTACATGGATCTTTAAAATAATTCTTGGCTCATTACTATATTTTTCTGTGTAACTGTCAATTGTTTACAGTTTCTTACATGTTTGATATATTTCTATACATCTCTTTTTTTAATTTCCAAATAAGAAGAAAACAAATTCTGATAATATGTTCTTTCTTTGATCATGTATCCCTTTGATGTTGTCAGGAAAATGAGAAGATTCAAAAGATAAATAAAAGATAATTAAAAAGTATTTAAATTTTTTTTAAGTGCTGAGGTTTGTCAGTGAAAAGGACCCTCTTAATGTCGGAAGGGAAAAGATGTAAGGAATTTGTAGAAACATAATTTATATGTATGTTCTTAACAATTAGTTATATGGGACACAAAGTTTTCCCTAGGAGATAAATCCTCATTTTTTCAAACTTGAGAATTGATATCTATAGGATAGGAGGCGAAGAAGGGAGATAAGCATCTCATAAACTTCTTTTTCTTAAATTTAATTTATTTAAAATTTTTTTATGGTTTATGAATATTCATGGGGTACAAAGCTGACTGACACCACTCCTGCCCAAGATGTGATGGCCAGATCCATACTGGCAGCATGCCCATTACCACAAATTGCCATTATATCCCGAGTCCCCCACCCAATTGATCCCCAACTTCCCTTCCCATCCCCCTTTCTCTCACTCTACTTTGTATCCCTAGGTCTGCTCTCTCCCTCTGCAAGTCCAATGCACACTGCGATCTTTCTTTCCTTCCTTCTTTCTCTCTTAGCTCCCACTTATGAGTGAGTACGTGAAGTATTTTTCCCTCTGTGCTTTGCTTATTTCACTCAACATAAGTTTCTCCAAGCTAATCCACATTGTTGTGAATGGCAGAATTTCATTCTTTTTTTATGGCAGAGTAGTATTCCATGGTGCATATATACCACATATTCCTTATCGAATCATCCATCGATGGACATTTAGGTTGATTCCATATCTTGGCTATTGTAAACAGAGCTGCAACAAACATGGGAGTGCAGGTATCCCTTCGACATGATGATTTCCATTCCTCTGGGTATATACCCAGAAGTGGGATTGCTGGATTGTACAGAAGATCCATCTGTAGTTGTTTGAGAAATCTCCATACTCTTTTCTATAGTGGTTGTACTAATTTACAGCCCTATCAAAAACGCAGGAGTATTCCCTTCTGTTCACATCCTTGTCAGCATTTGTTATTCTCTATCTTTTTGATTATAGCCAGTCTAACTGGGGCAAGGTGATATCTCAATGTGGTTTTAATTTGCATTTCCCTGACTAGTGATGTTGAGCATTTTTTCATGTACCTGTTGGCCATTTGTATGTCTTCCTTTGAAAAATGTCTATTCAGCTCCTTTGCCCATTTTCTAACTGGGTTATTTGATTTTTTACTGTGTTATTGCTTGAGCTCCTTGTATATTCTGGATATTAATCCCTTGTTGGATGCATAGTTAGTAAAGATTTTCTCCCATTTTACTCCCTTTGATTGTTTCCTTTGCTGTGCAGATGATTTTTAGTTTGATATCATCCCATTTGTTTATTTTTTCTTTTGTTACTTGTGCTTTCGGGTTCATGTTCATAAAGTCTGTACCCAGACCTAGTTCCTGCAGTGTTTCACCTATATTTTTCCTTAGTAATTTTATAGTTTCACGTCTTATACTCAACTCTTTAATCCATTTAGAGTTGATTTTAGAACATGATGAGCAGTGTATGTCTAGTTTTATTCTTCTGCATATGGATATCCAATTTTTCCAGCACCACTTATTGAAGAGGCAGTCTTTATACCAATGTATGTTTTGGGGGCCTTTGTCAAATATCAGATTGCTATAAACCTGAGGAGTGATTTTTGATTCTCTATTCTGCTCCACTGGTCCAATTGTCTATTTTTATATCAGTACCATGTTGTTTTTGTTACTATAGCTTTTTAGTATAATTTGAAGTCAGGTAGTATTATGCCTCTGGCTTTACTGATTTTTTTGCTCAGGATTGCTTTGGCTATTTGAGGTCTTTTGTTATTCCATATGAATGTTAAGAATGTTTTTTCCATTTCTGTGAAGAATACCATTATTATTTTGATGAGGAATGCACTGAATCTGTAGATTGCTTTGGGTAGTACAGACATTTTCACAATGTTAATTCCTCCAATCCAAGAGCATGGAATGTCCTTCCATCTTTTGTGTCTTTTTAAATTTCTCTCAGGAGTGGTTTATAGTTCTCATTGTAGAGATCTTTCACCTCCTTGGTTAAATCGATTCCTAGGTACTTTATTTTCTTTGTGACTGTTGTAAATGGACTTGCTTTCTTGATTTCTCTTTCTGTTAGCTCATTATTGGAGAATATAAATGCAACTGATTGGGGGGCACTTATTTTGTATCCTGCAATGTTACTGAAATTATTAATCAGCTCTAGGAGTTTTTTGATGGTCTTTAGGTTTTTCTACATATAGTATCATGTCATCTGCAAATAGGGACAGTTTGACTTCATCATTTCCAATCTGGATGCCCTTTATTTCTTTCTCTTGCCTGATTGCTCTGGCTAGTACATCCAGTACTATGTTAAAGAGAAGGGGTGAGAGTGGGCATAATTGCTTTGTTCCTGTTCTTAAGGAAAAAGCCTTCAGTTTTTCCCCATTCAGAATGTCATTGGTGGTGGGCTTGATGTAGATGGCTTTTGTTGTGTTGAGATACTTTCCTTGTATACCTAATTTGTTGAGAGTCATAATCATGAAGAGATGTTGAATTTTGTCAAGTGCTTTTTCAGGATCAATTGAGATAATCATATGATTTTTGTCCTTGATTTTGTTGATGTGGTGTATCACATTCATTGACTTTCATATGTTGAACCATCCTTGCATCCTTGAGATGAAACCCACTTGATCACGGTATATAATTTTTTTTTTATGTGTTGCTGTATTCTAATTGCCAATATTTTGTTGAGGATATTTTTGTTGTATCTTTATCTAGTTTGGGTATCAGAGTTATGTTGGCTTCATAGAATGAGTTTGGGAGAATGGCTTTTGTTTCAATTTTTTGAAATAGTTTGAAGAGAATTGGTGTTAATTCTCTTCAAAGGTTTGATAGAATTCAGTTGTAAAGCCATTTGGACCTGGGTTTTTCTTTGTTGGAAGACTGCTGATTACCACTTAAATCTTGTCACACGTCATTGATATCTTCAGGTTTTCTATCTCTTCTTGGTTCAGTCTGGGTAGTTTGTATGTGTCCAGAAACTTATCCATATCTTCCAGGTTTCGTATTTGTTGTCATACAATTGTTGATAATAGTCTCTAATGATTCTTCATATTTCTGTGGTATCAGTTGTAATGTCTCTCTTTTCATTTCTGCTTTTTGTTATTTGGATCTTCTCTCTTCTTTTTTTGTTAAGCTAGCTAATGGTTTGTCTATTTTATTTATCTTCTAAAAAAACTAACTTTTTTTGTTGATCTTTTGTATCATTTTTAGGTCTCTAATTCATTTAATTCTCCTCTAATCCTAATTATGATTGGATCTTTCTTGTTTTTCCAGTTCTTTGAGGTGCAGTGTTCAATCATTTATTTGAAGTCTTTCTATACTTTTGATGTAAACTTTTATTGTACTTAACTTCCCTCTTGCTATTGCTTTTGCAGTATCCCACAGGCTTTGGTGTGATGTGTCTTTATTTTTGTTAGTTATGAGAATTTTTTGTATTTCCTGTTTAATTCTTCTTGTACCCATAGGTCATTCAGGAGCCTGTTGTTTAATTTCCATTTTTTTGTGTGTAGTTTTCAGGTTTCACCTGTTATTAATTTCCAGTGTTAGTCCATTGTGGTCCAAAAAGATACTTGGAATGATTTCAATTTTTTAAAATTTGTTGAGACTAGATTTGTGATCTAATATGTGATCTGTCCTAGAGAGTGTCCCATGTGCTAGTGAGAAGAAAGTATATTCTTTAGTTCTTGGGTGAAATGTTCTGTATATATCTGCCAGGTCCAGTCGGTCTAAGGTATAGTTCAAATCCTGTGTTTCTTTGTTGATTTGTTGCCTGGAAGATCTGTCCCATACTGAGAGAGGGGTGTTCAGGTCATCCACTATTAATGTATTAGGTCCTATTTCTTTCTTTAAGTCTAAGAGAGTTTGCTTTATACATCTGGGTGCTCTGGTGTTAGATATTTATGATTGTTATGTTTTCTAGCTGGATATATCCCTTTATCATTATGGCCTTCTTTGTCTTTTTTAATGTTTTTGGTCTAAAGTCTATTTTATCCAATATAAGAATAGCTACTCCTGCTCGTTTTTAGTTTCTATTTGCATGGTATATCTTTTTCCATCCCGTCACTTTTAGTCTGTGTGTGTCTTTACAAGTGAAGTGGGTTTCTTGAAGACAGCATATACTTGGGTCTAGCTTTTCAATCCAATCAGTCAGTCTGTGTCTTTTGAATGGGGAGTTTAATCCATTCACATTTAGGGTCGTTATTGACAGGTACTGTTTAACTACTGTCATTTAACTACTTTTTATTTAGATGCTTTACATATCTTTTGATCATTACTTCACCTTTTGTTTCTCTTTTTCAATGTTAGTTGAAAATTTGAGGTGGCATAATCTAGCTTCTTTCTCTTTCTTACTGGCATTTTTGTTTTAATGGTGGGTTTTGTTCTTTCTTGTGTATCTGTGGTAGTGATCATCATTATTCAGATTCCAGATGAAGGCTCCCTTGAGAATTTCTTGCAGGGCTGTTTATGTGATGGTGAACTCCCATGATTTTTGTTTTTCTGGGAAATACACTATTTCTCCCTCATTTCTGAAGGAGAGCCTTGCTGGGTAAAGAATTCTTGGCTGGCAATTTTTTCCTTTAGCATTTTGAATGTATCATTCCACTTTTTTCTGGCCTATAGGATTTCAGTTGAGAACTCTGCTGTTAGTCTGATAGGGGTTCCCTTATTGGTGACTTGATGCTTTTCTCTTGCTGCTTTCAGAATTCTCTTTGTCTTTGAGCTTTGCAAATTTGACTATAATGTATCTTGGAGAGGATCTTTTTGGATTGAATCTGTTTGGGGAACTTAGAGCTTCCTGGATCTGAAAGTCTGCATCTCTCCCTACAGCTGGGAAGTTTTCTGTTATTATTTCCTTGAATAGGTTTTCAACACCTTTTCCTTTCTCCTCCTCTTCTGGAATACCCACAATTTGGATGTTACAGTGCTTGAGGTTGTCTGCTATCTCTCTTAGATTTTCTTCATTATTTTTAATTCTTCTTTCTTTTTTCTTTCTTTTTGTTTCTGTCTGCCTGTGTTATTTCAAAAAGACCTTTCAAGGTCTTTTTGACATTTCAAGGATTCCCTCTTCTATGGGGTCTGGTATTTTAGCAATACTATATTTCTTCAGCGGTGTCATATCTTCTTGCCTGTTTGTAGTTCTAGTATTTTTTCATTGCTGTTTCATCATCTGGTAGAGGACTTGCTTCTTCTATTACTCTGGGGCTGGCTATAAGTATCAAGATTTCCTCTTCTATTTTCAGGATCTACTGCTGACTCTCCTTGTATCAGTGTAGTTGAGTGAGTGGCAGGTTGCCTGTAGAGTAGCTCCAGCTGCTGCTGTGGTGTGGAACTGTCCTTGAGGTGACAGTAGGTGTGGCAGTGGCTATATTACACCACCTTGGCCCCTGTTCTTATTTTATGTGACCATAAACTGAGCTCCCTGTGCCATTCAGGGATTGGCTCACCTTGGCACCTGCTGGGGCTTGTGGGTGCTTCCCTCTGAGACTTTAGACTCTAGTAATGATATAAACTAGTAAGCATTTATTGAAGACAGTTGGGTATTTGTTTTGAAAGCCTTAAAAATGTACAGGGCTGGCCCCGTGGCTCACTCAGGAGGGTGTGACACTGGTAGCGATGAGGCCACGGGTTCGAATCCTATGTAGGGATGGCCAGTGCACTCACTGGCTGAGCGTGGTGCAGACCACACTGTGCCAAGGGTTGCAATCCCCTTACCAGTCGGAAAAAAAAAAGAAAAAAAAAATATATATATATATAAATGTAAAGTTACTCATCACATCTGAAGAAAATGATCATGAGAATGGACAAAGATTTAGCTGTACAGATGGTCATCAAGTGTTGCTTATAACAGCAAAAAACTGGAAACCTGTCTTCATGCCCAACAACAGAGGATTAGTTAAATGTATGGTGCATCTGTAAAATGGAATATAAACTAATCATCAAAAATGATATTGTATAAAGCTAATCATACATTTCAGGGCTATTTGGAAGAAGTAGATTTTAAAACTCTATGAACAATGATTCCATTTTGTAAACACACACAAACATGTACATGGTAAGTAAATTAAGTATATTCTTCAAAATCTTAATAAGATTTATCAGAGAATAGATGGTTGTCAGCGACTTTCTATTTTATTTCTTTTTGCTTGTATGAGTTTCTAAATTTTTATAAATAAAATATATATATATATTTTAATTTTTAAGTGATCCTTAAAAAGCAAAATTCTTTCAAAATAAGACTGGCAATGATGAACAGAGAAAAAGCAATTCATGAGCATTCCATCTAGAGAAAGATCTTTCATGAACCAATGATATTAATGCTGTAAATTGAGAAATACTAATTTTAATTTTTTTTTGTAGGAAAAAAGTGGTTGCTTGTCTCAAGAATCAATTCAAACTTAGCATAAGCAAGGACAGAGTAAGGCTGGCTTCACGCAAAGCAACCATAGTTGATACTTGGCTGGAGGATTGGCCTTAAATCTTCCATATTAAAAATTTTAACTAATTCAGTGGCATATAAGTAGAAAGGAATAAAGGTGAGCTGGCTACTGACATCGCCTCTTTAGTAAGCAGAAAAATTAAGGCCAAGTTGCCAGCAGGCAGAGAGTTGAGATACCAGTAATTTTTTTTTTCTTTTTATCTTACTCTTCCCTTTGTCTATAATTATTGCAAATATAACTGATGGCCTCGTTCCTTTCATTCATGTTTTAAAACTTCTATTGTTCCTTCCATGCTGTAGTGTCTTAATTCAGTTCAACTAACACTCACAGAAAATCTGCAAAATGAACAAGTAACTCCTTGAACATCAGAATTTCAGAAAGCAGACCAGACAGGGAGGTACACCGAGCAGGGCACGGTTCAGCCTCTTTGGGTTCTACAGTGAGTGGTGCAGCTGATGGAACACCTGTGCTTGCTCATGCCTGTTTGGAATATTAAATACATAATAATTAAAGTAGGACAAAATCAACACTTACCTCGAAGCCCAGGGGCAAGATCAATCCCAGGCAAATGGCTCACTTCATTACTGCCCTTTTGATATTTATTCATTAAATATGTTTTGCCCTCAACAGTATGCCATGCACTTTGGTAAGTTTTGGAGATATAGATAAGAAAGCCAAGACTACTTCTTACAGAAAAATATGTAAACAGAAAATTATAAATCAATATAAAAAAGTGAAAGCAAGGGTCAGGGTAGCATAGTTATTAAGTATGAACTTGATGGGCTAGTTAGTGCTTCAGACGGTTGATTGGAATTTCAGAACTCCTATGTGTTATTGATGTAGTTTGGGTAGGTTATTTAACTTCCACAAACTTTAATTTCTACACCCCTAAAATGTGAATAAAATGCCTGCATACATTGCAATGTTTTAGTGGAAATTAAGTCAAATAAAACAGCACTGGGAAAACACCTCACCTAATTTTTGGGACACTAACAACATAATTATTGCTTGCCTACTACCATATATGTAAACTGTAAAATATGTGTCTTGCTCATTCTGTTTAATGAAAATTTTCAAGAGGTTTCGTTCCAGCTTGGCAGGTGGGGGATGGTTGGGGAGAGGTTCCTCTCACACCTGTGCCACCACACAAGTTATAAAGGTTCCATGTACTCTGCTTCCTGACCCTTTCTCTCCAGTCTGTAGTCTTTCCCACAGACACACACTTACAGGTTTGGGGAGCAGAACATTTTATTCCACAGGTTCTCACACAACTCCTCCTCTCTCTGAATCTTTGTTTCAGCTTTGCAGTGGCTGCCATGTCCCTGCAGGAAGGTGCTCCTTGGGGTATCGAGGAGTGAGCAGATATGGGAAATATATGAGAACACATAGATTAGAGTTTTGTGTCACATCCCTGACACAGAGGTAGGAGCTGAGCAGGTGGGAGAACAGAGGCACCCCTAAACCTAACCAGCGGAATCCAGAAGGATTTCTCAGAGAAGGCCTTTTAAACTGGGTATTGAAAGAAAATAAGAAATTTTATGGGTGGGGCATGCAGAAGAAATAAATCATGGAGAAGTAGTGAATCATAAATCATATATTTGTGTATAATCCACTTGTGCCCAGCTGGTAAGTGCCAATAAAGATATTTTTTTTTTATTTATTTATTTATTTATTTATTTATTTATTTTTTTTTTAAATTTTATTTTGTCGATATACATTGTAGCTGATTAATGCTCCCCATCACCAAAACCTTCCTCCCTTCTCCCTCCCCCCCTCCCCCCCAACCATGTCCTTTCTGTTTGTTTGTTGTATCAACTTCAAATAATTGTGGTTGTTATATCTTCTTACCCCCCCCCGTTTGTGTGTGTATGTGTGTATGTGTGTGTGTGAATTTATATATTAATTTTTAGCTCCCACCAATAAGTGAGAACATGTGGTATTTCTCTTTCTGTGCCTGACTTGTTTCACTTAATATAATTCTCTCGAGGTCCATCCATGTTGTTGCAAATGGCAGTATTTCATTCGTTTTTATAGCTGAGTAGTATTCCATTGTGTAGATGTACCACATTTTCCGTATCCACTCATCTGATGATGGGCATTTGGGCTGGTTCCAACTCTTGGCTATTGTAAAGAGTGCTGCGATGAACATTGGGGAACAGGTATACCTTCGACTTGATGATTTCCATTCCTCTGGGTATATTCCCAACAGTGGGATGGCTGGGTCGTATGGTAGATCTATTTGCAATTGTTTAAGGAACCTCCATACCATTTTCCATAGAGGCTGCACCATTTTGCAGTCCCACCAACAATGTATGAGAGTTCCTTTTTCTCCGCAGCCTCGCCAGCATTTATCGTTCATAGTCTTTTGGATTTTAGCCATCCTAACTGGGGTTAGATGGTATCTCAATGTGGTTTTGATTTGCATTTCCCGGATGCTGAGTGATGTTGAGCATTTTTTCATATGTCTGTTGGCCATTTGGATATCTTCCTTAGAGAAATGCCTACTTAGCTCTTTTGCCCATTTTTTAATTGGGTTGCTTGTTTTCTTCTTGTAAAGTTGTTTGAGTTCCTTATATATTCTGGATATTAATCCTTTGTCAGATGTATATTTTGCAAATATTTTCTCCCACTCTGTTGGTTGTCTTTTAACTCTTTTAATTGTTTCTTTTGCTGTGCAGAAGCTTTTTAGTTTGATATAATCCCATTTGTTTATTTTTCCTTTGGTTGCCCGTGCTTTTGGGGTCGTATTCATGAAGTCTGTGCCCAGTCCTATTTCCTGAAGTGTTTCCCCTATGTTTTCTTTAAGAAGTTTTATTGTCTCAGGGTGTATATTTAAATCCTTAATCCATTTTGAGTTGATTTTAGTATATGGTGAGAGGTATGGATCTAGTTTCATTCTCCTGCATAACGATATCCAGTTATCCCAGCACCACTTGCTGAAGAGGCAGTCCCTTCCCCAGTGAATAGGCTTGGTGCCTTTGTCAAAGATCAGATGGCAGTAAGTGTGAGGGTTGATTTCTGGATTCTCTATTCTATTCCATTGGTCAGTGTGTCTGTTTTTATGCCAGTACCATACTGTTTTGGTTATTATAGCTTTGTAGTATAGCTTAAAGTCAGGTAGTGTTATGCCTCCAGCTTTATTTTTTTTGCTGAGCATTGCTTTGGCTATTCGTGGTCTTTTATTGTTCCATATAAATGTCTGAATAGTTTTTTCCATTTCTGAGAAAAATGTCTTTGGAATTTTGATGGGGATTGCATTGAATTTGTATATCACTTTGGGTAGTATGGACATTTTCACTATGTTGATTCTTCCAATCCAAGAGCATGGGATATCTTTCCATCTTCTTGTATCCTCTCTAATTTCTCTCAGCAGTGGTTTGTAGTTCTCATTATAGAGATTTTTCACCTCCTTGGTTAACTCAATTCCTAAGTATTTTATTTTTTTGGTGGCTATTGTAAATGGGCAGGCTTTCTTGATTTCTCCTTCTGCATGTTCACTATTGGAGAAAAGAAATGCTACTGATTTTTGTGTGTTGATTTTGTATCCTGCTACTGTGCTGAAATCATTTATCAATTCCAACAGTTTTTTTGTAGAGGTTTTAGGCTGTTCGATATATAGGATCATGTCATCTGCAAACAGGGACAGTTTGACTTCATCTTTTCCAATCTGGATGCCCTTTATTTCCTTCTCTTCTCTGATTGCTCTGGCTAGTACTTCCAACACTATGTTGAATAGGAGTGGTGAGAGTGGGCATCCTTGTCTAGTGCCTGTTCTTAAAGGAAAAGCTTTCAGCTTTTCCCCATTCAGGATGATATTGGCAGTGGGTCTGGCATATATAGCTTTAATTATGTTGAGATACTTTCCCTCTATACCTAACTTATAGAGGGTCTTTGTCATGAATGAGTGCTGAACTTTATCAAATGCTTTTTCAGCATCTATAGAGATGATCATATGGTCCTTGTGTTTGAGTTTATTAATATGGTGTATCACATTTATTGATTTGCGTATGTTGAACCAACCTTGCATCCCTGGGATGAATCCCACTTGATCGTGATGAATAATTTTTTGTATGTGTTGCTGTATTCTGTTTGCTAGTATTTTAGTGAGGATTTTTGCATCTATATTCATCAAGGATATCGGCCTGTAGTTTTCTTTTTTGGTTATATCTTTACCTGGTTTTGGTATCAGGATGATGTTTGCTTCATAGAATGAGTTTGGGAGATTTGCGTCCGTTTCAATCTTTTGGAATAGTTTGTAAAGAATCGGTGTCAATTCCTCTTTGAATGTTTGGTAAAATTCTGCTGTGAATCCATCTGGTCCTGGGCTTTTCTTTGTTGGGAGCCTTCTGATAACAGCTTCAATCTCCTTTATTGTTATTGGTCTGTTCAAATTTTCTACGTCTTCACGGTTCAGTTTTGGGAGCTTGTGTGTGTCCAGAAATTTATCCATTTCCTCCAGATTTTCAAATTTGTTGGCGTATAGTTGTTTATAGTAGTCTCGAATGATTGCTTGTATTTCAGATGAATCAGTTGTAATATCGCCTTTTTCATTTCTAATTTTTGTTATTTGAGTCTTCTCTCTTCTTTTTTTTGTTAGCCATGCTAATGGTTTGTCAATTTTATTTATCTTTTCAAAAAACCAACTTTTTGATTCGTTGATCTTTTGAATTGTTTTTTGGTTTTCAATTTCATTCAGTTCTGCTCTGATCTTAATGATTTCTTTCCGTCTGCTAACTTTAGGATTGGCTTGTTCTTGTTTTTCTAGTTCTTTAAGGTGAAGTGTTAGGTTGTTCACTTGCCATCTTTCCATTCTTCTGAAGTGAGCATTTAATGCAATAAATTTTCCCCTCAATACTGCTTTTGCAGTATCCCACAGGTTTTGGTATGATGTATCATTGTTTTCATTAGTTTCAATAAACTTTTTGATTTCCTGCTTGATTTCTTCTTGGACCCATATGTCATTAAGTAGAATGCTGTTTAATTTCCATGTGTTTGTATAGTTTCCAGAGTTTCGCTTGTTATTAATTTCTAGTTTTAATCCATTGTGGTCTGAGAAGATACATGGGATAATTCCAATTTTTTTGAATTTATTGAGACTTGATTTGTGACCTAATATGTGATCTATCTTGGAGAATGATCCATGTGCTGATGAGAAGAATGAATATTCTGAGGTTGTTGGGTGGAATGTTCTGTAGATATCTGCCAATTCCAATTGGTCTAGAGTCTTGTTTAGATCTTGTGTTTCTCTACTGATTCTTTGCCTAGATGATCTGTCTAATATTGACAGTGGAGTGTTCAGGTCCCCTGCTATTATGGTATTAGTGTCTATTTCCTTCTTTAGGTCTAATAGAGTTTGTTTTATAAATCTGGCTGCTCCAACATTGGGTGCGTACATATTTATGATTGTTATGTCTTCTTGATGGATCAGTCCTTTTATCATTAAGTAGTGTCCCTCATTGTCTCTTTTTATGGTTTTTAGTTTAAAGTCTATTTTGTCAGATATAAGAATAGCCACTCCAGCTCGTTTTTCTTTTCTGTTTGCATGGTAAATCTTTTTCCATCCTTTTACTCTTAGTCTGTGTGAATCTTTATGGGTGAGGTGGGTCTCTTGTAGGCAGCATATAGTTGGGTCCTGCTTTTTGATCCAGTCAGCCAGTCTGTGTCTTTTAATTGGGGAATTTAAGCCTTTAACATTAAGAGTTGTTATTGAAAGGTGTTGATTTATTCTTAGCATTTTATTGGTTGTTTGGTTGTCTTAGGTGTCTTTTGTTCCTTGCTTTCTGATTTACTGTTTGGTTTCTTTGTTTGTTGGTTCCTTAGATTGTAGATAGTGTTTTTGTTAGCTTGTTTTCTCTTCATGAATGCCATTTTTATTGTACTAGCGGGTTTAGATTTTTCTTAGGTTTTTATGGCAGTGGTAGTTATTTTTCTGGAACCAAACCCAGTACTCCCTTGAGGATTTCTTGTAAGGGTGGTCTTGTGGTAGTGAACTCCCGCAGTTTTTGTTTGTCTGAGAAATATACTATTTGCCCCTCATTTCGGAAGGATAGCCTTGCAGGGTAGAGTATTCTTGGCTGGCAATCTTTGTCTTTTAGTATTTTGAAAATATCATCCCATTCCTTTCTAGCTTTTAGGGTTTGTGATGAGAAGTCTGATGTTAACCTGATTGGGGCTCCCTTATAGGTGATTTGACGCTTCTCTCTTGCAGCTTTTAAGATTCTCTCTTTGTCTCTGAGTTTTGCCAATTTGACTATGACATGTCTTGGAGAAGGCCTTTTTGGGTTGAATACGTTTGGAGATCGTTGAGCTTCCTGGATCTGAAGATCTGTGATTTTTCCTATACCTGGGAAGTTTTCTGCCACTATTTTGTTGAATATGTTTTCAATGGAATCTCCATTTTCCTCCCCTTCTGGAATACCCATGACTCGGATATTTGAGCGCTTGAGGTTGTCTGATATCTCTCTCAGATTTTCTTCCATGTCCTTGATTCTTTTTTCTTTCTTTTTGTCTGCTTGTGTTATTTCAAACAGCCCATCTTCAAGTTCAGAGGTTCTCTCTTCAACTTCGACAAGCCTGCTGGTTAAACTCTCCGTTGTGTTTTTTATTTCGCTGAATAACTTCTTCAGTTCAGCAAGTTCTGCTACATTTTTTTTCAGGACATTGATTTCCTTGTATATTTCCTCTTTCAGATCCTGTATACTTTCCCTCATTTCATCATGATGTCTAGCTGAGTTTTCTTGTATCTCATTCAGTTTCCTTAGAATTATCACTCGAAATTCCTTATCAGTTATTTCAAGGGCTTCTTGTTCTATAGGATCTAGAGTATGAGATTTATTAACTTTTGGTGGTGTACTTTCTTGATTTTTTGTATTTCTGGTGTCTTTTTTTTGGTGTTTATTCATTGTGGCAGGGGGTTTCACAGTCCACCGGTTTAAGACTAATGACTAACTAGGATGTTGCTGTGGTTGCCAATTTGGTATGGCTCCCGCCGTGACTGCTCAGTTGGCCTCTAGTGTCTTGTGTGTGTGGTTGCCTCGGGTCTTGGGCTTCTCCGGGGATCCACCTTTCTGGTCAGCTTGTACTCTGCTGGGCTGGTGGATCACGTACCACAGGGTGTGTGATCTCTGTTGAGCTTTCAATTTCTGTACAGGACTTCTCCCCGTTCAGTGTGCACTGGCCCAGGCTGTTAGATCGTGCAGTGGCGACCCCACCGGGTGTGTGGTTTCTGTCGAGTCTCCGCCTCCCTGGCCGCACGTCTCCCCCCTCTGTGCACACTGTGCTGGGTTGGGGCGTGTCTTCTGCACCCCTCGTCTATCAGCTGGGCCTTCAAGACCCTGCTCAGCACCGCCTCGCCCAGGAAGTCTACCAGGTTTCTGCTAGGCACAGACGACCAGTCTCTCTGGGTGCCTTTGTAGCACTGTGTAGATCTTTCTCGGGTCTTGTTCACCTTTGTATCCCCCCGGTATAAACCGAATCTAGTGCCCGCCTGCAGCCTGCTCTCCGGCAGGTTCAAGCAGACCTGGGAACTCTCCTACCACACTATTCCCAACCAGAAATTCGTTAGGCTTTTTTCCAAACTGGTGGTCGCAGAGATGGTATCTGCCTCCCAGTAACAGGAAGTTTACCGGGGCCGGAGTCCAGGGTGTGGTGGAGTGACAGTCGGCCCGCCCGTACTTCCTAGCCCTCCCTAAACTGGTCGGGACGCCCCACACCCCCAGCCCTGCCAGAGAACCGTGGAGGGAGTGGGAGAGGAGGTCGGCCCGCAGGGTCCGGAAAGCCCCGCGCCAGGCCAAGCAAGTGGGCTCAGTGATGGCCGAGCAGGGCGGAGCTGCCCGCACCTGGGAAAATGGAGGCAGCACCGGGGCAATGAGTGGCCTGGTGGTGCAGGCGGGGAGCCGCGTGGGCATCCACCCCCCGAACAGAGCTTTGCCAGGGATCACTCACAGTGCTGTGCCAGGTCGGGCGCTCGCTCTGTCTCTGGTTTGTTGCCTTCCGTGTTCTCGGCGCTGCCGCCTCGGGCTGTTCAGTCGCGGCGCCGCTCGGGCGCTCCCAGGAATCTTCTTTAATGCCGGCCTGAAACCTCGAATCCTGGATAGGGCAGCTGGCCGCCTTCAGTGCGGCCCCAGCCTCCGGGATCCTGGCTGCATCCACAGCAGCCCTGGCGCCGTGTTCCCTGTTTCAAGACTCGCTTTTGCAGCTAAGAATCAGTTCTTTTCCTGCTCCACACTTCAAAGCTGTTGCCTGTAAATGAGGCAGCCTCTCCTGCCGGGGGCAAAGTGGCGTTGAGCCCCCACGACCGGCCAGCAGCAGCAGTCCTCCCTTAAGAGATGGCCAGAGAAAGGTCCACAAGTTTCCCGGCTGCCTGAGGCCCAGTGGCCACCTTTTCCACCTCAGCTACTCCGCGCCAGCCGCCGCAGCCGCCGCCATCTTGAAACCCTATCCCAATAAAGATATTTTAATATCCAAACAACTAAGGCCCTTACTAGCCAAACTGAAGAGCATCAGCCAAAGCCCTCCTCAAACATTGTCTATCCACTGCTCTGTAACAGGGAAGCTCTAGGAAAATTTCAAAGATGTTTAGAGAGAAATCTCACGTTCAGCTGTTCCAGCTTCTCCATGGATAATGCACTGCCTGATCACCATTAAGTGGTGCTACCTACGGAGTCCATTGTCAATGCCACTGTGGACTGGCCTCCCTGCTCTGTGGAGAGGTTGCATTTACTTCACCACAGCTCTGCACTCCCTGAAAGAAGTGATCACTTTGTTTAGATGCAGAAAGGGTGATCAGCTCTGTATTGAAGAAATGTCACTCTGGTTGCGATGGGGACTGAAGGGATGACTGGATTTAGGAAGAGTAATTAGCAGCCTGTTCTCATAATTCAGGTACAAAACTATAGTGGCCTGAATTGGGTAGTGATAGTTGTGATGGAGAGAAGAGGATAGATTTAAGAGATATTTAGGAAGAAAATCAATAGCACCTTGGGATCGATTAGAGACTCAGAGCTGCATGAAAGCAAAGTCATGGATCATTTACCAGATTCTGGATTGAAAACTGAATGCACAGTGGTGCTGTGCTGTAAGATTGGGAGAACTGACTGTATGGCTGTGTGTGTGTGGAGGGCTGGGTATTTGTTTGGGACAAAAGAAACTGAGATAATAACACACAGTTTAAACTCAAAGAGTTGGAGGCCCATGTAGGATATTCAAGTAAAGATTTTCCTCTGAACATTACAGTCCATTTCATTTCTTCTTTGTGTATTTCCATAGGACTGGAATGAGCCCTACCTTTTATGAGCAAAAGCCAGCCCTTTACCCACTCTTCATGCCACTTTTCCCAGCTGCCCCAGGCTTGACTGATCTCTCCAGCACCTGAACTCCTGTAGCTCTACTGTGTGTGCGTCTTATCTGCCACTTAGCATATACCACCTTGTAGAGTTAATCACAATGTTATGGGATGTCCCCTCTTCTAGCCTATAAGAGGGCTGCAAACATAGAGCTGGGATATTATGATGATGATGATGATGATGATGATGATGATGATGATGATGATGATGTCACGTAGATTGATGGAAAAAGCCAGGAAATGCAAAGGTTTCAAATAATGAAAGACTCAGCAAACAGATTCTGGATTCTTCAAAGCCAGGGAGGAGAGTGACGAATTACATTTGTGTGACACGTTTGAAGAGACACAAAGGGTGAGTTCTGTATACTATTAGGGCCACTGTTGTCAACTCAGATGGAAAAGAGTTATTTTGCAAATTAAAATTATCTATAGTGTAGATATGTAAAATATGGGTAGGATGGTGTGAATGTAGAGGTTAAGAAAAATTGGGTGAGGATGGTCTTTCTCTCTGGAAAAAATATAAAAGAAATTGTGAAAATACTTGATGTTAATGATATTGATAGCTAACCATTATATAATGCTTGTTCATGTTGGGCTTTTTTTTCCACACACTTTACATATTTTATTATTGCAATTGTCACAATAACCTTAAAAAGGAGGAACTATTATCCTAATTTTAAAGATGATAAAACTGAAGCACAGAGAGTTTAAGTCACTTCCCCAAAGTCACACGTCCAGCAAGTCTAAGCTAAATCAGAATTTTAATCTAAGCAGTTTGTGTTCTAAAACCATTCAGATAATCTTAGTTTTTGTAGGAATAAACACATATAAAGGAAAACATATTCTTCAGTTTGGGGAAGATGGTTGCAATTGGAAGTATAAGTACATTGAGTCTTTTAATGTGTACACTTTCTGTGTAATCTCTTCCCAATAGAAGTAAATGTTTTACCTTCTGAAATTTAGCATAAGTTTCTTAAAAGATAATAGTAATAACTCCCATTTACTAAATACATACTATGTGCCAGGCATCATGCTAAGTAGCTTCTGTATATTTTTTCTAATTTCTACAGGAGTTTTATTAAAAAACTATTAGTCCTATATTATCCCTAGAAATATTAAGTTTTGAAGTAATTAAGTCATTTACACACAGTAGGTGGAAGGGTAGAGCTGGGCCTCAAATCTATGCCTGACCGATCCTAAAATCCAAACTACTTCCACTACCCTTTCTTAAAATAATCTCCCATTACTCAGGGTTTACAAAACTGGCAAGCCCTTGGGGACACAAATAGTGGCCCTTGTAAACTGCAGCTTCTCAAACTGGGCAGTAACTTGCATATTTGAATCCCATCGGAGTTTCAGATGGGTGAGGTAATTCAATTCTCCATGTAGTGTCAGAAATACAATGTTCTGGACAAAGGTGACTGCAGCACTGAATACAGACAATAAGCCACATTCCTTCTGGAAACAATAAAGTCCAACATATGCACGTGGAAGACGATAGCTAATGCACGGGAAAATGTAGTGAGCTTTAAGTTTTAATATTCTGAATGTGTAGAAAAGTCAATTCTTATTAGGACGTTCTATACATTCTGTCAGTACAGAAGAGACAAAAGGGACTAAAACTTTTAAAATTGAATGTCATCTACACTTTTAGCTTGGATGGAGGGTAGAAAATTGCTGCATGAATCATGTGGAATAGATGGAAAGGTAAAATGGAAAAAATGGAACAATTTCCAACTATGAAATGAAAATATTGAGTCTGTTCCCTGAATTAAACGAAAGAGTTGTGTGTTATTTAGAGGAGTCTCATAACTTCTTCGCACTCCAATGTGCTTGATCATAGATTATAGATAATAATAGCTACTTTATAGGGCAAGCAAACAAATCATATATATTCAGGGATAACGTGTAAAATGCAAAGCATTCACTCTACAATTATTGTCTTTAACTCATATTTTATATTGTTATACCTTTAAAATATTTTTAAATGCATTTTTTTCATTTGGCCATGCAATACTATAAAATATTCAAGGATGTGGTTCCAGGAAGGACTATAATTTTAAACTGTAGTATTATAAGAACAATAACACTTTTTTAAGACTGTTCATGCCAAACTTATATTTAAACACATTTTTACTGTTAACTTCAAACTCACTGCACTGTATTGTAAAAGAATAATTTTAATGATATTTCTGATTGTCAGAAGTTCTTTTATTCATTCACTTGTAGAAGATAGGTGTTGTTATGTTCTTAACTGTTTATTTTTTCTGCACATAATTATTTTATTGTGAAAGATTGTGTTTTGCAAGAAAGAGTGGAGTAGTTTTATCTCACTGCTTACCACAAATTCTAATAATTAGACAGGGAAATGAGACCCACTAGGATGATTAAAGAATTAGAAAATATGGCCAAAGTTGAAAGGTTAATACAATTATAATGGATCATTTTAATCTTTTTTTAAATAATGAATTTATTTAATAACTGTCTCAGGTGGCTGCCAGTAATATCTCTTTATTTTTTACAGATCAAAAAAAGTTGAGTTTTCATCACTGTATGAGAGATCTAGCTTAGGAATAAAAAAAATACTTTTCAACAGGATTTATCTACAGTCAACATGATTTAGCTGAAAGAACTAGGAATTGAAAGACCTGTATTAATGATCCAACTCTGCTCCCTTAATCAGCAACTTGATCTTGGCCGTGTTTTCCTATAAGCCTTCCTTGCTTCTGTGTAACAGGAATGAAGTGTGTGTGTTTCCTGCCTCATCAATTGTGAAGATCCAAATGAGAAAATGTATGAAAAGCACTTTGTAAACTGTGAGGGCTAAACAAATAAAGCTGTTATTGAGTGTGGGAATTAGCTGCAAAAATTCTTTTTTCTAAATATCTTTGGAAGCAGGTTAGAATCTTACCTATCTTGGATAGTTAGAGTTAATCTGCCTCAAAAGTAGCAAAAAAGATTAGGTCAATACCCTGTAAATACTTTGTCATCAGGAGATATTATTCTACCTGCATATGTAGCTGGCACCTTTGAAACTCTCGATGCACTTAGTTGACAAGAAGGTATTATATTACTAGCCCTTGAGTATCTTACAGAGATGTTTTTCTCCTGAACTCTTTCTGTTCTTTTTCAACTCCTCTGCCTTGCAAGTGTATACTTCTTCTATTGCACCATACTAGATCATCTTACTGCACTGTTGAAAGGGCAGCGATGAGCAAAGACTGGCACGGGGATGAGAAATCGGGCTTGGAAGGCTTTATTTGTGCAGGCAGCAGCCTGGGGCCTTGCACAGGCAGCACAGGGAAGACGTAGGCATCAGACCTAGCCTGCTCTCCCCCGCTGCAGGGATTGGACTTATATTTCTTCTTATGGTGAGTTGTGTTGTTCTGATTGGCCACAGATTATGTTAATGAGGAGTTAAATGAAATATCGTATGGGAGTTGTTAAGGCCTTATGTTAATTAGGTGATTTTTAGGTGTACAATTATTGGTTCCCTTAGTATGTAAAGTAGTATGGCATAAAGTTCTGTTGCAGTTATGAGTTCCTTTCCTTTTTATTTTACGGGGAAGTCCCATAGGGCAGGAACCACCATTTTGAGTATCTTTGGGTGGCACCATCTTAAGTGGCCCTCCCTGAACCTAATAGCTGCAATCAGTGTTGTCTCATCCAACATGTCTTCACTCATTCATTCAATAAAATATTTACTCATCAGTGACTGTGTGCCACCTGTGCCTCCCAGCTGCTCTCCGCTCCTGTTCTATTGTACTTGCCTATCTTATATTCATCCCCTCTCTGTTTAGCTGTTGCCTCCCCCACAATGAAAGCTGGATGCCCCCGGACTTCCCATACTCTAAAATGGATTTTAAGTCTCACAGGAAGATAAAGAGAAGTCTCACCACGTCAATCTGGACACTTGAACCATAAATTTTACAGGTCATATATTTTGACTCTTTTATACATTTCTATGTTTTATTAGAAAAATTGTTGTTAACTGGATAAGTACTGCCATGAAGATTACACTGCCAGGATATCAAACAACTCACATGTCCTAGGCAGGTCCTGGTTTCCTTCCCTTAAATCTATGCCACTATTCTTCTCATCAACTAGACCTGAAATTACCCTGTGATTTCCTTCCAGCACCAATGACATTCTATTCTGAAATAGTTTATCTATTAAACTGCATTTTATTAAGTAATATTTTTCTGCTCTTATTAATCAGATATATCAATCAAAATTCATGATCAGTATGAGACAACTACTCATTACCACACATAGTTGATAAAATTGCAGCCAGAAGAAAAGAATTTTGTGGGTTTTATTAGCCTGAAGTGCTTTACAGAGGATAAATTTATGAATCCCATTTCACTGTTTGGAAATGTTTAAAAGAGCTTTGTTATGGACTGAATGTTGTTGCAGCCCCCCCTCCCCAAGTCCTCCCCTCCAATTCATACGTTGAAACCGTGACCTTCAGGTGTTTGGAAGGGTAGGGCCTTTGGGAAGTAATTAGGTTTAGATGGGGTCATAAGGGTGGGACCCTCATGATGGAATTAGTGGCTTAATGAGAAGAGGAAGAAAGACAGAAATCTCCCTCTCTATGCACACACACCAAGAAAAGGCAGTATGAGGACATGGTGAGAAGGCAGCTGTCTGCAAGCCAGGAAGAGAGCCCTCACCAGAATCTGACCATACTGACACCCTGATCCAGCCTCCAGAACTGTGAGAAAATAAGTGTTGTTTAAGCCACCCAGTTTGTGGTATTTCGTTATGGCAGCCCCAGCTATCTAAGGCAAGCTCATTCAATCCCATTGCTTCTTTCTGGTACCTTTAGGGTTGAGGAATCCCAGGATGGGAACCACTCCATTGAAACAAGACCTTTGAAACAGCTTTGTGTTTCTAATTCCTTAAGACTGACCAATATATTTGAATTGCAATATGTTGCTTTCAGTCATCCAAAATTAGTTTGAGCTATTCTATTCAATTATCAGTCACAATATATTAGTTATTCTGTAGGTTCAAGAAAAAAAATTCTAAATATATTTTTGTAGTGGGGAAAAAATGCTGTTTAGAACAAAGTATCTATAAATGCTTCCCTCCTTTTTGTGGGAAGATTTTTTTTTTTTTTCCTTTGGGATATAACTATAGCTAAAGCTTATTGAGAACCTACATGCAGGGGTGTATACATGTCCTATTTCTAACTGTTCCTGCAACTTTGACAGGTGGAGAAACTGACCATTAGAGAAGATATTTGTCCAGGGCCACTCAGCTAGTTCATGGTGGAGCTGTGATTTTCTCCCTAGGTTCTCTGACTCCAAAGCCCTTGAACTTTCAAACAGACTTCACAGTCACTTTAGCTACCAGTCTGAATCACATTCTGCCCAAAATTAGATTTATTGTCTCATAGTCTACTAAAGTCTTAAGGAAGCCATTTATATTTTCAGGCCATAAATTCAGATAAATAGATTTTTAGTGAACCTGAGAACCTGAGTCACAGAGGCGATGGCCTTTGAGTCAGCCCATCCATTCTGGTTACCACCTAAGATGAATAAGCCATCATGTAAGGTGAGTGAGCAGAGTAGAAAGGGTCCTTATACTTATTCATGAAGGACTGGGAGAATTTTGTCTGGAGAGGAGAAAAATACACTCATATTTGTAATCATGAATAAAACCTGATATCTTGTCAACTGTCTCTTAAAATAACATTTCTATTAAGGTTTGACAATGGATTTTACTAACCATACCCTTTATACACACACACACACACACACACACACACACACACACACGAGGTGGACACTTCTGGCTCTGTCACCTCTCAGCTGTGTGCCCTCTGTCTCAGTTTTCTCATCTGCAAATTGAAGCTTAAAAATAGTACCTGATTTCTAGGGTGATTACAGAGATGATATACCTTAATAAAGCTCTTAGAAAGATTCCTGGCACAATAAATGTTAAATATTATGATAGTAATTATTAGTTTTAGACTGTGTTCTGTGATGTTCTATAATAAATATACCAATAGAAGTATATTCTCCTGACTTTTATTTGAATTGGCTCAGATTGTAATACAAAATGTTCATCTACTGCTCCTTTCTCTCTGTAATTACCACTTCCCCAAAGAATGATCCTTTCTTATTGGAAGGCTCCAACAGAAAGAACTGGAATAAGATTTGAAATCACAACAAACAAATCCCCATGGTTAAAAACTTACTGACCCCATCAATTTAACAAAATAGAGACTACTCAAGTCAAAGATGGTATAAAGGCAAATGTGAAGGTCAAATTAACACAAAAAAGTATTGCCAAGGTAAGAAAATAAATATCAACCAAAAAATAAAAATGACCTTTTAAAATACAAACTAGAAATTCTGAAGGGAAGAAAGTACTAAAATATAAACCTAGAATATGCTTCAGAAAATTTAGAGGATAGAAATACAAAACAAGTTTGCAATAAAGCAAAAAAAGTTATGTTCCTTGAAACTACATTAAAGGAATCATGAATGTCTTATCAAAAAGCTTCTTGAAGGCATTGAATTTGCTTGGTCTTTAACAAATAAATCACGTTATATAATTTTACATTCATTTTTCTTAACTAGTTGGCTGAGGTACGATAATAATAAATTTTATAGCCATGAATCTGTTTTTAATTCTGTTTTCAAATATTGTACATGAGTGTGCAGGTTAGTGAATGGTTGGCTACTGGTGTACTAACCATACCACTTTTCCTACATATTTCGATCCCATTAAGCAATCCAATAGAATTCAAAACATCAGCTTTGTCACTCATAACTGAATTCAGGAATTCAAATTTGGGCTGCAGGCTACCCATGCCTCTTTTAAATTAGATCCATTCTCCCAGTCACAGACACAACTGTCCATGTACTGTCTCTGCACATGGTTTCTATTTCAAAATGTAAGACTATTGATGTGATTCTAGAATATAAGAAAACATAGTAAAAACATAACCACATAGGAAAACATAGGAAGTAGGTCTTGGATCCTGAAAGCCAGACTGGAATTCATATTACGGCTCTGTTGTTAATGAGTTTTATGATCCCAAGGAAGTTATTTAAATTATTCAGACTTCGGGTTACTGTTCTGTAATGTGAGGATAATATGTTTGCCCCAGATAGGAATCTCAGACTTTAAAATCTACTGTGAAAAAACATAAGTTTGCTTATTGTTTAAGTGTATATTTTTTTATCTGTATAAATGTCTGGTGTGAAACCTTTGCTTTTCAGGGCTGGCAGAGAACACTTCATCTCCATCAGGTGGAGGGTTTCTACCCAGTATGTTGTAGTGTCACAGGTGGTTTCAAGGTCTTAAGGTTGTCAAGGGTGTGAGGACAGCACAAAGAGAAGCTGTCCCTGAACCATCAGGGTCCATCTTAGGGCTGAGATTGCTGCTGACTCACCCCTCATGGCCCCATTCTGCTCCGCAGCTTTGGCTGATTTTCTGTCACGATGGGGACAAGATCTTCCTAAGCCTGTGCTACTTCCCCCTACCAGCTGCTCCTTGTTTTCACAGCCTCCAGGAAGCAATGACAGAAAACTGGGACTGGGTCCCTCCTGATGTAGGGACCTCAAAATCTATACCCCTCTTCTCTTTTTCCCTCAACCAATGAAGTCTTTATTTTTTCTCGTCTGCAGTGGGGTGACAGCCACTGTCTCCTATTTGCAGCTCCAGGATACTCTTCTTTCATTAGCTAATTCTCTTTTGTGTTTCTTCTACTTCATCTGAAAACTCTTTAATTTCTCCAAAGAGTCTAGACTTTTCACTCTGCTGCCTCCTGAAAAATTGTGGTATCTTTTTTAATGGAAGGAACAGACAAGGAAAAATGCAGGGGGTGTGGGGATGACAGAACAAAACAAAATTCTCACACACACAAGTCAATCTCTGAATACAGTATCCAGCCATGGCCCCTCTGGGCTGCTGACTGGAGATAAAATACATAAATGTGCTTTGCACATAAGAAATTAATAGCAGAAGGTATATTTTATTGGAAATAATGCATATAAGTGATAGATCATTTATACTGAATGACGTGAAAATTATTAGAGTCAAACAAAAATGTTTCAGGTCTACAAGTGTGTTTGTGTGTGTGCATTGCGTGTGTATGTATGTTCAGAATTTTTAAATAAATTTAATTTAATAATGACTTAATTCCCAGGTACTGTTTGCTATATACCTAATATTGTGCTAAATATGATGCTATGAAATAAGTTTAACATATATAAAATTCTTTGGATGAGAATATGAGGAACAAACATGGGATTATTTGTCTGAGCAGCTTTGATTTCAATCTTCAAAAAAACTCTCTCTGAAGATTGTCATATATATATATTCACAAATCATACCAACATATAAGAGCAAACTTTCACTAATACAGAGTCAAAAATAAGAAAGTCATTCTAAATGACCTTCTTTTAGTACTGAATTCCCAGTCAAATCTCCTAGCACTTGATAGGCTGCTCCAAAAGGACCTCTAAGAGCTCCTGGCATATCCAAGAATAGAAGGACATTAAGCATAGACGGGAGAAGAAAGTTTCTGCAAGTGGACATTTTTCTAATGTGATTCAATGTTCTATTTGGAAAGCCCTGGCAAAAGTGAAATCTTATCAATAATTTGTATACATTACTCTTGCCAGTGGTTTTCTCTTTGCTAAAATTTAAAAATAATAATTACAAAAAAATAGCAGGCACCCTTTTTGTAATAATTAGAGACAAAAATAAATCAAAATGCAGTATCTACAGAAAGAACAATCAAGAAACATTTGGCCAAGTACAGTTCAAAGAAGATAACAAGCAGTAATTGACAACCTAGAAACAAGTCATGTAGCTCTAAAAGTTTATAGCTAAAAGGATAAAAGAAGATGACTACCTAACTCATAGATTTCATAGAAATTGTGGTATATCTTGGTCACGTAAAAAGTGTTACATTATTTTAAATTAGCTACTCACAAAAATCAAAGTCAAGCTTTATTTTTATAAACTCCAGCCCTTCTGTCCAAGTTCTTTTGTGCTAACTGATTTCCATAGTCTTTTTTAAAAAAATTGCTTAATGGATTAAGGCTGTAACTGGGATTTACTCATCTTATTACATAGAACTTTTCTTATAGATACTTTATAAATATTCTTTCAACTTTTGCCTGTGTCATATTTTACTAATATTGAATGCAAACAACAAATATTGCTCACCTATTTACCAAATGTTTTCTCAGAATCAACACTTAGTTTGAATAGCCACTAACTTTCAGACTTTGTACTTATCCAAGAAACTCTAGGGAAATGGAGGTTTTAGTTGGGAATCTCTTCAGAAGCATCCATCCCTTATGTAATCCTGGTCTTGCTTGCAACCAGATATGAAAAAAGCAAATTGCAAACATTCATTATAATCACAATGCTCAAGGGTATTTTATTCCTATTTAAGAAACCAAGGATCTTTCCATCCCCACTGTAAAAAGACCTGCCAGTTGTTTTCCCATGTAGACTTACCAGAGTCCAGTTTGTAACCTGTAGGGTGGAGAAAAAGGTACTTTACTACAAACCTTAAATGAAGTGTCAATATGCAGAGAGACCATGTCCCTGAGCTCTTGTTTTTTACAGCATGGGAGAAAAAATGACCCTTAATGTGTACTCAGTCAAAAAAAAAGAAAAATAGTTGTATTAGGAATATTTCTCTGAGATATCTATGCTAGCAGTTAAAGCTGTGTTTACATAGATGAAATGAACAAACTGCCCCATGGCTGATCTGCTCATTTCAGCTGTCTTAGTGATCAGTGTGGATTGGTGCACAATTGATTCAACTGCAGCAATCAGTATTATTCATGAAGTCCAGGAAATATGGTGCAAATAAAGCGACTGGGATGTTGGAAAGTGTTCTTACTTTTCAAATATTTGATTTAAGGAAATTTGAAAAGTCGTCAACTTTTACTTCCTTTTTTAAAGTCGCTATTTAATCTTTTCTGAGTCAAAATGTTGGTTCTCAGAATAAAATTTGAAGTTCATATAATCTCTTCAACATCTTGTCAATGACAATTTCTCTAACATACTTTCAATATGTTATTACACTTCTAGTGCTAAATATACTTTCCAAACTCAGAGGAGGAATTCCATCATAATTTCCAGGACAGTAGAGCTTAAATGTCTAGAAATACATTTTTGATTTACAGAAACCTAGATCAAAGTCCACTATCTCTGGAAAAAAACAACTAAAACTCTTTGTAAAATTCTCTCTAGCATGGAACACACACAAACATGTCAAATTTGGCAGTTTTTCTAAGTAGTCTTTCAATAATCAGCATCAGGCAGCAACCTGAAGGGATTCAATAATTCTTATATCTAGATTTTTCAAAGACTTTGTTGTAAGAAATTTTGATTTTTTTCTATATTGTAAACATCAAAGAGATTAACTTCCATAGAAGTAGCTTCGTTTGGTAAAAAGTAAACTACAAATGAGAGGCCTCAAAGAAAAGTATGTCGTACAGACATCATTATTGGCCACACAGTGAAGTTTTAACAATATCAAATGCCCCAAAGTAAATCTAATTCTAGGTGGATTTCTGTGATAATACTGAAAACATCTGCCACTGAAAAGAGAGATCTGAAGGTCTTCAGGAAAAATTGTTAACTAATTTATGTAAATATCATTTGGGTACCACGTGAGATTATTATTCTATCGGACACATAAAGCCTATCCCCAGGAAAGTCAAATTTCTTCTAACATAGAGAAGATGCTAATATCCAAAAACATACCATGTCATAGAGGCATAGTATACTGCAGAAATCATGACTATCTGTTTCCCTGATTCATTTCTACTACAAACAAATTGTATTCCTTGTAGAAAACAAGGAATGTATTCCTTTAAGACAGTAGTTCTCAAAATTTTTGGTCTTGGGATCCCTTACTCTTTTAAAAATTATTGAAGACTCTTTGGAGTCTTTTTGTATATGTGGACTATCTCTATCAATATTTACCATATTCAAATTTAATATTTCAATTTTTGAAACAAGAATACACAAGCACGCATTTCATTAGCTGTCTGAGTGATGGTGCAATTACTCACCAAGACACCTCTGAAAAACTTCCCTGCATACCCATGGGAGAACGAGAGCAAAAATGGCACACAGTGTCTTATTACTAAGGTAGTTTGACCACACAAAGGCCTTAAGATGGTATTGGGGACCCCTGAAAAGATCTGAGTTTCACAGACCACACTATGAGATAAAGACCGTGCTCTTTTTCTCATTTGTCAAAGAAAGATCATAATAATCACAAAGATTTACTGGGAGGCTCTAAACAATGGCATCATATAAAGTGAAAGTCTTATTAAATATGTGTTGTATAGATATAAAATATCATTACCGAGCAAATTACCTAAACTCTCCAAGATTTAATTTCATCTTACATCCGTAAAATGGGTATAACAATACTTGCCATGCAGGGTTGCTGTGAAAATTAGTGTTGATGTATGTCTAACATAAAGTAGGCGTTTAAAAATTGTAATACTTATCTAATTTATTTAGTTTATTCCAAATTATTAATTAATTATGAAGCAAAACTATAAAAACGTATAATCACCAGGAAAAAAATTTCTTTCTATTCTGTACTGTACCAAATTTTAAAAAACATATAAATAACCATCACATGACTACTGTTGTTGCTACATAAAATAGTCTGAATATTCTGTACTAAATACTTAAAGAAATGTGAAGAGCATTTTTTAGATTTAGTCCTGAGAAGGAATTTATAGGGAAGAGCAGATATTTGGACATTCAACACTGGTAGGAGATGAGTGAAGAACATTTTAAGAAGAAGAAATCCCCAGAGATGGAATGCTGTGAACAAATCCTGGTTGGAGGCATCTTTACTCCTCCAGCACTAAGTGAGGACGAGCTGACAGCAAGAGGATTGGATGAAAGTTGGTGTTAGAAGCAGTTAAGGTTCCCACATACTCTCCCTAACCCCATACAGTCAGGAAACAGTCTCTCTTCCTCCTGGCAGAAGCAAGGTTTGCTTTCTGGACATGCTCATTCAGAAAAGCTGTATGTGGGTATAAGGCACTGTTCTAGGTGTCAGGTGCTAAACTGAACAAATAAGGATTAAACTGTGTCTCCATTCTGATGAGTTAAAACCCTGTCCCCTGCTCTTTCACCCTGACCACTGCCACCCTAGCTAATATAACTCAAGCAAAAGAATAGTTCCAAAGAAAGAAACTATGGATGTTGAATTTGGATATCTCCCCACAAAGTGGTTGAGTCCTTAATCAGTGTACGGTGAGGCCCATCAGTCAAGAAGCTTACCCAGATGCAGAGAGTTTCTGAGAAGTTTTTAGTGTCTCACTCTTAAATTTGATGAGTGACCCAAGAAATGAAGCTTACTAGACATTTAAGAATAGCCTCTCATATGTAAGAGAGAAAGCAAACCTCCTCATTCTCACTAGATAGCTAGATAGCAAAATGATTAGATAGATAATAGATAGATAGATAGATAGATAGATAGATAGATAGATAGATAGATAGATAGATAGATAGACAGACAGATTGATTGATAGATAGACAGATAGATAGATAAAAGAAAGCTCTGGAACCAGGCTGTTTGGGTTGAACCACTGGCTCTGCCCTCTGCTGACTTAGTGACCTTGAGCAACTCACTTTAATCCTCAAGCCTCAATTTCCTCATCTGTGAAATGAGAATAATCATAGTTTCTACACAATGAGAATGAAGATTACATAAAACAAAATATTTAGTACAGACTAAGCACCCAATAAACATTTTCATCACAATTGGCAAAAATAATGTGGGGCATGCCTAAGAAACAGAGTTTTTCCGCTTAGTTGAGTTGCTCAGATGATAAAGAAGAAAGAAAGGATGGAGCCAGATTGTCAGATATCTTGACTATTACATATTAACATGATGTGAAGATGCATGAAAATTCTTTACAGAAAAGAGAAAATGTTTACTAAGCCTTTCCCTACCCAGGAAAGTTCTCAAGAGTCGCTGTCTCTCATCCTCTGCCCCCAACAAGAAACAGCCCTCAACTCTTGAGAGCAGGGGTATGAAAAGACTATAACAGCCTAATACATCTTCTCGAAGTAGATTTTGTTGTTCACATTAAATTGTGAGCGCTGAATAAATGCAAAACTAATATGTGATTAATTAACAACAAAAATCCTCTTCTCCTTCTTGCCCAAATAAGGATTCATAGCTCTTTCAATCTACCCAGAGTCCCTTTCCAAACCTTAGAAGATTGTATATTGTGACAATTGTTTAAACCCATTATAAGGGAAGATTATGATGAGGCAAACATAAAACATAGTAAACACTTGGCAACCAATTTATTTTAATAGCAGTTATCTGCCAAGTGAGCAGATATTTCTAGAATGTGTCTCCCTTCCATATTCAGCTAAAAGAGATCAGAGGAATTGCCTTTAAATGGACCCAACTCGTCATTCCCTACCCAGTCACGAGAGGCTCACTTCTAGGCCATAGCCTGGCTAAGAGAAAAGGCATTTTAAGTTTCTTTCACTCTTTGGAGCATAAAGATCTGATTCTTCAGTAAGAACATGTAGAATCTCCCCGTTCTGCCTGTTCTTTTTCTGTGTCCTGATTAAAAATCACAGAGTGCCCTGAGCCCTCTGTGACCCAGCCAGCTCCTGGTTCCTCCCAGCTGGCTTGAAATAAAACTGGGGACTTGAACATTCCCAGGCACTGATAAAGGTTGTTGCCAAAAACATTGAAATAAACTGGCCCCAGCCCTGAACCAAACTCCTTAAACCCTCATGTAAACTCCATACCTTGACCCCCTCATGGTGGACGTGCCTAGTTAGAACACACTGTTCATGGCAAGGGTGTCGCAGCACTCTGTACTGAGTGCCCTTAATAAATGCTTTGGGCTAGAGTTTAGTGCTTCCTTCTTTGGAATCCCAACCACTCCATCACTGGATGGCTTAAGGCACTCCATTGTGGGAATTCTCCTACCATGACTTTTGGGGCAACTTCAGCAGCAGTTTCAGTGAGAGGAAACAGAACAATATTATAATCAGGTGTTGCATAACAAATATCAACAAGACACAAAGAAAATAAAAATTGGCACCAAAGAAGATTAGATAATGCCACCCAATAGAGGACTTTTATTCATGAATGATTGAAGATTTTAGAAATTTTACTCTTTCCTTTGCAGAATGTCATTCTCATTCTTAGCACAAAAAATAGTGGCAGGAGCAAGTGTATCATTAGACTAAATTGATCTCAAATCCTTTTGCAAAAAAGTGTCATAGCAAATTGATTTTTCACCAGTAACGTAGGTTTTTCTAGGTTCCTGGATTCCTCTGTCTCAGGGATTTCTTTTACCCCAGAACATTCTTGTTCCTGAGGATTATTTTATTTCATTTTATTTTATTTTTGCAGGGAGGTGGGGGAGGGGAGGAGGTGAGAGGTTGAAGTGCGATTGGAGAAGATATTGATTAATGGATAATTAGTTACCACTACTATGTGACTAAAAATTCATTTAGGAGAAATTATATGAAAAAGAACTAGTGGAAGACTTTTGCCTTGGATAGGATAATATGGTATGTATATGTATACATGCATGTGTGTATATGCATGTCTTCATGTAGCCTCCAATTACCCTTCTAATACTAATCAACCTTCTACAGTTTTTTACATTTCTACCACAACAAAAAAATTTTAATGACTAGTGTGCACAGATAATTGGAAAATTTGGTGAGTATAGATCCTGTAGAAAATTCCCTATACTTGTACAGAAATACTGGACAAATACTGTCTTGCTAAGAATCAAGTTATAATTGAACACTGATAAGTTATTATAAAGTAGTAGTCTTGATTTTACTGTGTGAGTTGTATTGAAAATGTTGCGGTCTACAAAAATTGGAGCCAAATACACGTACTAAGAAAATACATCTCAGGTAACTTTCTCTTTTCTCCAACCCCAATAATCCTTGTCTGCTCAGAGCACTGCAAAAGCAGTAACATATTGATTTTAAAAAATGAAATAACAAGAACAAAAGGGAACCACATAGGTTAAGTATGACTGGGTGAGAGAAAATTTTGTAGCAGCTATTTTGCAGACTTAGTTTTTTCCATATCTAGATCTCAGTTTATAATTATCTTGCTGCATATAACATGCTCATAATTTTTGCTAATTTTTTAACATTCAGAATAATAACGGTTTAAATATTATATACTTACCTTTCTTCAGAGTGATTCCTGAAAATATGAAAAGTGGGAAGGGAAGTAGTCACCTGTAACTCATGATTGTTGATGTCTTACAGAAACAGTGGGCCAGTCTCCAGCAAGGACTCTTGTGAGCACTGGATACCAAGTAAAGCCATTGTCCTTGTTAATTAGTTGTCCAACATAATGGCAGGACTTCTGTTTAGTATGAATGGCTTGTCTGAAAACACAGCCACACACACAGACACACACACACACACACACACACACACGAATACACACACACAATCTTTTCATTCATGAGTAGCCGGGTGTTTTAGAATGACCCAAATTTTCCAAGACAGTTCTAATTTCAAATATGATTTCCATTTTTAGACTATAACTGATTATGTGTCCAAATATAGCTGTTCTATATTTACGTTTTCATATTACTTGAGATGGAGCCCTCTGTTGTGTGCTTGAACCCAATATTCACAGATCGATTAATTGTGTGAAAATCTTTTACAATATTTCCAGATAAATATAATAAATAATAATGACAATGATCATAACTCTTAGCTATTCTTATATTTCCTAACAAGTCAATATTCATTAAATAATAGCTAAACATAAATATGTTTTAGAAGATTTTATAATAAGAGGCACTTGAGGTTTGTAGAAAATCCTCATGTGTCATATTATATTAAAGAAATGTTTGAATGCAAATATGAGTTGACCTGTACTTGATAATCTGTTTTGATTTCATTATCCAATGTCTTAAGGTGGAAGATCTTGACAGTCCAGCAATTCATTTTCTGTTCTCTTCTCAGATTTCTTTTATTTTTAATTTGGAGTAAAGGAAATGACATTTTATTTCCTGCTTTCTATGGACTCAAAGTCATAAAATTGTAAAGAGTAGAAAAATTGTCAATTTTTTAAAGGTTAAATACAAGAAAATTAGAGTGCCTGAAAGGGCAGGCTCCAAATGGATTCCTTACTGAAAGGTAGGCGGCACCAGAAAGCAAACTCAGAGATGAGTATTAAACAAAAAGTTTGGGCAAGGGTAAATATGTAAAAACAGCCTTGGTGACACCATTTCAATTATTTTTTTAGCTATATGGTTACATTGAGTTGCACTGAGTATGTGCATCCATTTGACTACATAATGGAGGAATGCAATCATATTTTTAAGTAGACCACTAACTCTAGGGGGAATTTAGCAGAATGGTACAATTTCCCTTCTTTTTGCCTCATATCCTTCTTCTTGAGGTGTAGGATGGAAGTTCTGTAGGTGGAAGAAAAATCTCCGGAGGCAAAGCAGAAAACTAGCTTCTAATTGCTGAGTGTAGCAGGTCTAGCACATTTTTTAAATTATACGCAGTAGAATGATCTAAAACAAACTCTGCAAGTGTAGGTTTCAGTGTGGGGAGTGCATGACATTCTGGCTGAGAAGTTGGATAGTTTTTGTTCCTGCCGTTGCTTGAACCTGTAGAGAGTATGGGTGAAAAAAAGAAGGAATGACTTCTCCTTGTGGAACTCATAAAGCATGAATTTTTTCCCGCTCCCCTGTGAAAATGCAGGCTTAGGAATATTTCTCAAAAACAAATTTCACCTCTAACTCTTTCTGTAAAATACAATTGTTTGAGTGTTTCAGAATTTAGTCTATCCTGGTAGTTTGCACATTTGTTTGGAACCACCTATACCCTGCAGTTGGTCCTGTTTCTTTTCTTATATCAGCATTGAAACCACTCTTTGAAAGTATTTTAAAACTACCAAAAAAAAAAAAAAAAAACCAAAAAAAACCAGCATTTGATTTTCCCCAGTGTTAAAGATGCAGGAAGCCACTGAAGCATAATTTGATTCAAAGCTGTCACTCTATGAGTCTTTAAGCAAATTCAGGCAGAAAATGTGCAAATACCAATTTAATGAGCCAGATGTTTCTGGTGCCTAAATTATTCCTTAGGAATAAAAGGAATCTTTAGAACATTGTATGAACTTCTTTTGCACATTCCAAAGCACCTTCCTTACTCACTAGGAATAACAGAATCATCCATGTATTCTGAATTAATTAATACTGACAAGATGGGAAGGAAGTCTAAGACATTTGTCAACATCATCAAAAGAAATAAAATTTAGAGAATCTGCTCTGTATAGGAGATTACACTCCATAGTGCCCTGGGAAATATAACAATAACACATGACACAGTGTCTGCCTTCAGGGAACTTATTATCTAAGTGAGGATAAGATAAACACCTGAAAAAATCAATAACAGAAAAAGGTTGTATATGTTACAGGCAAAATGAGAGGTTCAGAGAAGTAATTTAAGAAATCAGAGTAGTATATAATCCCAGGATTGGAAAAGATCATAAAAATCTTCTAACCTGATAACTTACTGATGCTTGAGTACACTTTAAAATTAAGAGATCATATTAATTAAGTAAATATTATTGTGCCAGACTATTGTATATTGTGCCAGAATATTTGAAGAATTGCGCTAATATATATTGAAAGTATATATTCGTTGTTTCACATAACATTTTCATAAAGCGGGATTTTTTTTCAAATGAGGAAATCAAACTCAGAAAATGTAAATAACTTGTCCAAAGTCCCATAGTTAGGAAGTGACAGTGATTCACACTCAGGTCCTTCCTAAGGCCTGTGTCCTCCATTAGTGGAAGACTTTCTTGCTGGCACATATGACATGCAGCCTGGCTCCCACCTCCAGTCATGGAGATTCAGCACATTCCCAGTAGCTCATCCTATCACTGAGAGCTGGAGAGACTAGTAAGGGTTTCACAGAGGTAAGTGTTCCAGAAAGAAGAAAGTCAAAAAGTTAATTAAAAAAAACACTAACTAAAATTCCAAAAGGCAAATTTTCAACCACTCATGTGATATTTAGCATGCAGATTTGTACTCTAACCTTTGAAAGAATTCAACTTTGAACTATCAGAATCAGTCCTGGGTAGCTAGGATTGAAGTTTGAAATAGCATTATTTTTTTTAAAGCTTTACTTCTATAACATTTTAAAAGATAATTGAAACATTGAGAAACCTATCAAGAGATGAATGCTAGCTGACCAGTTAGCTCAGTAGGTTAGAGCATGGTGCAGATAAAACCAAGGTCCAGGGTTTTATCCCTGCTCTGGCCAATGAAAACAACAAACAATGAAGAAGAAGAGGTGAATTCAATATAATTCACAGAGCTATAAATATAAATTTAGAGGATCTAAATTCGTAAATGATTGACAAGTCATGCAACGGTTATTATTGACCATTTGACAAAAATTCTTTAGCTTTGAGACATTTTCTACTCAACAATTTTTGCTACACCCATAGTTCTCCCTAGAGTTTTATCTTTTCTCTTGTTCATTGGTTTATTTAATTTCAAAGGCAATTAGATAAGCTAGAGTAATGATTCTACAGATGTGTATCCTGAGATGAATAAATTATGAACATTTCAGTAAGTAGCAAATGGAAAGGGAGCAGCTGGATGCTCAACACAGATGGGTTTATCGGTTGAAATAAACTTCACTTTGTCTTTTTTTTTTAAACTAAACATTTTTGGCCCCTTTTGTTGTTTTATGAACAATCAACCAAACAGCATAATTCTTAATGTATTGCTCTTTGATAGCCATTGCTAAATCTAATGATTTAAAATGTCTTTTTTTCTTTCCCTAGTGTCCCATGTATGTGAACTGAGTTCCTGTCTATGAGACTTAAAACCTCAGGAAAAACATGCTTCATAGTCTCATGAACAAAATACTCATATATAATATGAATTCTAGCTTTGTGGCATATGTCTTCTACAAATGAGAATAAAAGAAAAATTTGTCTAATGCAATTTTACCCTCACTGTGTTAGCCTTGTGTCTTCATAAGAAACAATTCAGTCTGGTTATGTAAAATAATAAGGAATGGGGTGGTGGGGTGTTTTAAGAATACATGCGTAAATTAAAAAAATAGGATTATTGATTAAAAAAATATTTTCTTAAAAAACTCATGTCACTTCACTGCTCTAAATAGCACTGGACTCTCCATTCTATACAAGAGAAAACGAAAATTGTTTGACACTGCATTAAATGTCTTGCATAATCTGACCACAGTCATACTGAGTTGAGTTATTGAGAAGCTTTAGTCATATAATGTATACAAAGATCATTTAAGGGGAAACAGAAAAATGGAGGTTAAGAGCATGGGACCTAAATTTCATTAGATCTGGGTCAAATGGTAGTTTAGCACATGCTAATTTAATAACCTTAAACAAGTTAATTAAACTGTCTAAACCTTGTCTTCCTCACTAAATGGGGACAATGATTCTACCTTTTCTATAAGGTTATAAAGAAGATTAAATTAAATAATGAACTTAAGTGCTTAGCATAGTGCTTGGTTCTATGCTCAGCATGTGTTCTACTTAGCTTTTGTTGTAATTTTTAATCATTGTTTTTGTCGTAATTTTTGTTATCTGACCTCTCATATGTAATTGCACCTGAAGTGACTTCCATCTAGAGGGCTCTTTTGCCATCTCTCTGAATGATCAAATTCCATAAATCTTCCCAGACTCAGATCACCAACCATCTACACCATTACAGTTTGCCAGTCTGCTCTAAATAGAAGCTAATTCCCCTTCCTCAAAGGCATTACAATTCTTATTGTCAACGATAAGCATTTGTACTTAATTCTTACAGATTTATTTAGGTATTTATCTTTTCATGAATTTTTCAGCAAGATAACAAGTTCCTTAAAGGCAGGTACTATGGCTAGTCCTACATACCTAATACAATCTCTTCCACAGAGTTGCAAGCAATTAATATTTATTGTTTTAATCAGTGTACAATACATCCAAAGTGCCTTAAGATAAAACAGCCAGAGTTAAATGGCAACATAATCGAACAGCTAACCACTACTAATGGTTATTATGTCCCAGGCACTTGTTCTAAGCCCTTTACAGGTTTTATTTCCTTTAACCTTCTCAATGACTCTGTAAGGTTTGTACTATTTTAATCATTTTAGATCTGAAGATATTGAGACACACAAGGTCAAAAAAAAAAAAAAAAAAAAAACCTTTTCCAAGGTCATATGGTCAGAAATTGAGCCAAGATTCAAACCCTAAAAAACTAACTCCAGGCAGACCATCCTCAACCTCTATTCAATATTGTCTACCTAATAATATATTCAGAGCTTACCTATAATCCATATTATTGAAAGGAACAATATTTAAATTAGGCATTTAAAAGCATTGTAAGAGCTCCCAATAATATCTTCTTAGCTTCTTTTCAAGTGGGTACAACTCAGGAAACAGAAATAATTATGGCAGGTATCATTGTTCATTTTTTTAAGGTGCAAGAAATGTCTCCCTATTTTTATAATGACAAATTAAGTCTAAAGATAATAAAACAGAATATTTTAAAATAGGACTGTGTTGGTAAAAATCTGGGATACATGATGAAATAACAATAGATATCATATTTTGAGATGTCAGGCACCATGTTACATGGTTAAAGTGGATTTTCTCTTTAATTAAAAAAGTACTGGTGGACTGCTACAAAGTTACCAAGTTATAGTTAGATAGGAAGAATAAGTTCTGGTTCCCTAAGGAGACAACAGCTAATAATATTGTACTGTATGCTTCAAGATAGACAGAAAAGAAGATCTTGAATGATATGACCACAAAGAAATGATAATAGTTAACTATTGGTAGATATGTTGGTAGATATGTTAACTGTTCTGATTAGATCATTATGAAATACATGCATGTATTGAAAAAACAAATTGTACCCCATAACATGTACCCTGAAAAAAATAAAATAAGAATCAAAAAAATACTATGGTGATTACTGTTAAGCAAGAAAAAAGCCCCTGACATGTGGGAGCTGGCCTGGCACTATGAGCTAGGCCTCAGTGTCCTCCTGGTGAATATAAACTATTTCATAGAGCATCTATATCAGATAGGACAACTCTGTGACCAGGATGAATTAAGACAAAACCATCACCAGTCCATAAGCATGCCTTAACCCAGACAAAAACAAGAACATCTTTCAAACAACATGAAGAACCGAACATCCAAACTCGGGCTAAAATGAATGGCTGCTACTTTTTTAGAGAATTATTAAGACACTGAATCATAAGATTGTCCCTACTTCTGGAAAGTATTCCATCCAGAACAAAGCATTTCTCTGTGAGCCCTCTCCAAAAATCACTTAACACAAGCCCAAATTCTATAAGTTCTTTCTAATATTCTCTTACTGATGTGTCCCATAGTCCCCGATGGTGTGCTGTCCCTCCCTGTAACACATCAATAAACCAGCTTTGTTCCACTACAGGTTTCTTGGTGCTCTTGAACTGGAGAGCATTAATACTATTATTCCTATTTCATAGATGAAGAAAGACTAAATGACTAAGGTGGCAAAACTATTGGTTAATTCTAGATGTAAATCCAGTTTTTTTCTTTTGTGGTTCTACTTTTGTTTCTGTTTGTTTTTATATGCTTGTTTTTGTTGTATAGACTCTGGAACCTGCTCTCTTAACTACTGCTTTAAACAGCCTCCCTATGGGTACTGCAAATATAGATGAATAATAGGACAAGAGAGGAAGCTAACATCTACTGCATTCTTATCATGTGCTATGTACTTGATAAGTATTTCTTATTTAAATCTCACAACCCTTTAAAGTAACAATCCTTTTTTTGAAGTTCAATTCAACAATTGAAGAAGTTTGTATTTATAAATGTTAAATAACTTCCCTTAAGGCTCATGATTAGCAAGTTTGAAATTTTTAATTTAGATATATCAGATAACTTATACTTCCTTGCCTACAACATACTGGAATATCATTATTTGAAAAGAAGTGTAAGAGAAAGTTCTGTTTAAGCATCATCTGATTGAGTATTGCTCCTTATTTCTGGGTAAGGTTCAGCAAGAAACACATGCACTAAATGGACCCTCTTTATATTTCCAGCTGCTTTTAGGTCTTTCTCTCAAATTTTTGATTTGGAGACACCGTATTTCCTCCTCTATTAAGTAAACTACCAATATCGATGTGATTTTGAGAGCATGTTGATTATCACAGTAGAACTTTTACTCATACGTATAATGGACCTTGATTAAAAGTTTGTAAATGGGAATTGGGAAAATAAAGTGTACTATTTCAGGGAATGGGACCTGTCCAACTTATGGTATCAATGAATACTATATTGAATTATCCATATTCTAAAAAGCTCCAAGAGTATGCTAAGTCCTGTTTCATCTAACCTATGTTTTCTATGTTTGTTTGTTTCTACCCAAATCATTTTCTAAAAGGAATGAAAAAAAGAAGAAAAAATAGGATTAGGGCACATTCTGTTATCAAAGAAATATAAAGAGGGTCCATTCAGTGCATGTGTTTCTTGCTGATATCAGTGTTCTATATCAATTTTCAAAATAAATTCTATTTCGGTGATAGATTATTTGATGAAGACCTACTCGAACCTGTATTTGAACAGGAATTCATTGCAATAGCAGGAGTAGATATCATCGAGTCAACTCCTGATTTCCTACAGTCTCTGCTAAACTTCTCATCAGTACAGCTGAAGGAAATATTGAAGCTTTAACTAAAAAGTATTTGACTATTTAACTTTTCATACTGTTGTTTAAGATAAAATAGCAGTAAATCATTTTAGAACTATAATTAAAATTCAGGTTCTTATACATTTTCATGATTAGCTATAGTAGAACTTCTAGATTGATTTTTTTCAAATAAACTGTTGTAGATAAAGGGTACCAATATGTACTAAGATTTTCTTTTCCTGAAAATATAAACATTACCTAAGTTATGAGTGATAACAAATCTTTATATCACATATTCAACCATTTATACTTCACATCTATAAACATCCATACATATAGTCAACAATGTAATTCTTAATAAAATATTAATTTCTAAGCTTAATTTAGTCACAAAACCTGAGTCATTTCAGTTTACGTGTGGAAAGCACAATCCAAAAGAAAAACTGAACACAATAAGTCTCATATTTTAGGAAACATTTCAAACAGCTATGTAGTATTCTTTCCAACTAAGAACACGCAAAATCCAGAACTTGCAACTGAAATTTTATATTTAATAAACATACAGGATTATGAAATATTAAAATGCTGTATTTGTACTTTTATTATTTTTTTAAACATTTTTTCACTAACAAACTAAAATAAAAGCATGAAAAAACTCAATATAGATGTAGAAATCTTTTGAACGCTTGGCAAAGTTTACTGCATCAGAGCCACCAGTACTAACTAACATGAAGTAAATAAATCACACAGGCAGCTAAAGAGTGATCAAATTTAATGTTCCAGATTTAGTCTTATATTAGAGTTCTATAGACTCAGAATGAAGATCACCTAATTTCTTAAAAGGAATAAAGGATAAAGAATAGAAAATAGGAAATAGGAAAAGACTTGATTAAAAGGCTATTTTATTGGATTCAGCATAAGACCCCTATACAAATTAGGCATTTGATGAACAGCTTCTTTTAACATTAGAAAGCCTGGAAAATGAGATATGAACATAAGCTTATTTATAATGACTGGGTATTTTGGAATGCAACCTTTTTTGATAAGCCAAATGGAAATTTCACATATAAATTCATATGCTATTCATTTTCAGTTGAAAAGAAACAATAGTAGACTTGCATTGAACAAAGTTAATGATGAGTTTGTTTTCTTTAGAAGAAAGGAAAAACAAAACAAAACAAACAAACAAAAAAACAAACGAAGTTCTAAAACACAGTGTTGATGGAGTCAAAACAGAAAAAAACACCAAAGCATCTATGAAGGCCACCATAGGAGCAAAGGATTTCCACTCTAGAGAAAAAATTAGATGTCGGTCTGTTGTCTGTGCATTCTTGGAGAAGACTCAGTGTAAGCAGACTACGGTGCATCTGGCTAATTGCGCAGTGTTCCACACATCGATCTCAAGAACACAGTTCTGACCCGAATTCTGTTTGGTTATACTCAGTTTAGATAGCCTGACAGTTTTGAAAGAGGTGGTCAGATTCTTCGTTTCCAAAAGTTCCCAGGCTGAGTCATAATGAAACGACCAATTTCATTCCTTATTTCTACTTCGACTGCTCTTTAATTCAGCAATTACCCTTTTGTCTTGTCATGATAGAAGAAGAATAAAGAATTGGACTCACAACTTTATGCAGAGGCTTGCTTTTACTTACGTATTGTTATTCCATCTCTGAAAATCCTGAAAAAGTTCTTACTATTTCAGATACTAGGTCCAGAGTCTCGTGTATTTGGAGCATGGATGTGTACTGGTTGCAACCAGAGGGCAATGTGCCAATGCACACAAGAAATAGGGGAAAATGTAAAAATTTTACATTTTGTAGTGCTTTTACCGCACATGTATTGGAAATCACAAGCAAGGAGAGAGAGATTTCTCAAGTGCAGTTTGGCTAGGAGGAAATGGAATTTTAAAATAGCACTGAATGAAATTTTATCTTTTCCCCTGAGTATTCAATTTATGCCAAAGTTTCCAATAAGCACTGAGGTTAGAGTCCAATATTAGTATACATGTGTGTCAATGCTGTGGATATTCACACCAAATAATAATCAAGAGCCTACGATTGAATCTATTAAGGATTACAGGCAAATGTGAAAAGAGTATTTAGGAATTCCCATGAAGTTTTCCTCCACTGATGGGTGCTAAAGACACAGTCCTTGAAATTTTTTAAAATGACATTAATATAATCACCTTAAAAAATAACGATGAAAAGGCTAACATCTTTTTTCTCTAACTGACCAATTTCCCGAAACATTAAAGTCCTTTCTTTCCAGAGTCTTTCCATTCCAGTGATTTCTCAAGTTCAGAAAACATTGGCTATTACCAACACTGGCTTAAGATAGAAAGACCTTCATTTCTTTGACTCTAGCCACCCCAGATCAACGGTACTTGTTATTTCTATAACATTCATTTTTCTTAGAAACAAAAACAAATTGGTGAGGTATGTGATTATAGCGTCCTTACACTACCATCTAACAATTTGTTCTAGGTATGCTAATTCTCATGACGCTCTCCTAGAGAAGTATTAAAAGACAATGCATTGTTTTTAAAACGTTAATCAAATAAAGTGTATTATATCATTGTCAGATTCAGCATGTATCAGTACTTCTTCATGAGATTCAAGGGGCTCCTTTCCAGTTTAGTAGTAAGAGAAGTTACAAAAAACAGTGGCTAATAAGGCTATGAGAATTTGCACCAATAAAACTGAATTATGTTATGTTATCAAATCTAAGTTGTGACTAGACCACATTATATAGACATTACTGAGAAAAAAAAGTCTCTGCAGACTGGCAAAGTGAAAGAGGCAAGCCGGTGTATAAGTTTCAGGGGACAGACCACTGGAATGCACCCCTCTGGGAAACTTCACTGAAAAGAAGCTTGTGTAGCCAAGTGGTTAAGAAAGGAAACTGGGATTCTGAAAAGAATACTGAGGGCAGCATCAGCCAGTGCACAGCACGTGCCATCCTTAGAGATTTGCCATCCCCCTCCCTTTTTTTTTCCCCTGAGATGGCTAACTAGAGAGGTCTGGTACTAGTCCACTCCCCATAAAAAGAGACCAAAACAACAGGCAAACAGATACATTTTGACCAGAACCTGAGGAATCATGGCACAGAGCACCAGAGAGTGAAGAGATTCTTGTGAAACATGGAAGAAGGCAATGGCACCATAGAGAGCTGAGCAGGGCATCCAGCCTCAGCCCTGCCTCAGGGACCAGCCCGGAATGAGGCAGAGAGAAGGTAAGCTGGAAAGACCCCAGCTATTCCCACTGCCGCCACAAACGCCAGTGATCCCTTCCTCGGGGAGTCTCCCTACTGTTTTTGGGACCCGCATCTGAACTCATTCAGTACCCACTCCCCTGCAGGTGGGCAGGCAGACTGCTGAGTGGGAAATCTGATAAAGTGTAGTGGCTCCCCACATTTGAGGCCTGCCCTTCATGGCCCATGGGAGCTGAACCTACAAGGGCCCACATGGCCCACCACTACCCACCAGGACCTTCCACACTCTTGCATGGGCACCAGCAGAGCCACAGTCCCAGCTACCTGGAGCTTAGACCCCTGCACCAGCCTGAGTCCCTTTGACTGGAGGCACCACCTTGATTCTACAGTGCAACTACAGGACCAGGGCACAGGCTGCCAGGAGCCTAAGACACACAGAAAGACCGAGAACTCAGTTAGCCCCCCTTCCCCCAGGTGAGCAGGCAGACTTGCCGAGTGGAAAATCCATTGGAGTGCAGTGGAAGCCCCACCTCCTACTGGAACCCTCCACACACTCACAGAGGTGCTGGCATGGCCACAATCCCAGCTATTTGGAGGCTAGACTCTCACACAGCACCCAGTGAGCCTGAGTCACTTTGTCTAGAGGCACTGCCTGATTCTACAGCACTCACTTGGATGCTGGTGGGGTCGAGAACCTGGAGCCTAGGACAGACAGAGTGATTCAGACCCCAGCATCTGAACTCACTCACCATCCCTGCCCTGTAAGCAAGCAAGCAGGCTTACCTAGCAGAAAATCTGCAGGAGTGTAGCAGTTTCCCACATTCATGGCCTGCCTTGTGCAGCCCATGAGGGCTAAGCCCATGGGTGCCTGCATGGCCCACAGCTAGCTTGGTGGAGGCCCCACCTCCCCCCACAGCCATGAGAATGGCAGGGACACAATTCCAGCTATTTGGAGCCTAGATCCCAGTGAGCCTGAGTCCCTTTTTCTGGAGGCAGTACCTGCAATCTTCCATGCTCACTCAGGTGCAGGTAGGACCAAGGTGCAAGCTGCCTGGAGCCTAGGACAGGTGGAAGGATTGAGATGCCAGCATCTGAACTCACACAGCCTACCCTCACCAAGGCAGGGCTCTATAGTGCTGCTGGGCGCAACTGCACCCTTGCAGGCTTGCATCTAGCTCAATAGCAATTGACTAGCAGCTTTCCTTTCCTACAGCATGCCTCTAGAGAGCTGCTGGGTCCTGCATCATTCATACAGGCTTGCTCCAGGCTCAACAGCTGAACCAGTGGCCCTCTACAGAGCTCATAGGACCCGTTGCCTCAGTGTATATCTGATCCCAGGAACCAGGTAGGGACTCTGATGACCCAGGGCAGGTCTCTGCAGAGCTGCTGGCCTCTCAGCAGCACCCTTACAGGCTTGCATCAAGCTCAACAGCTGGTCAGGTGTCCACCTTCAGAGCTTCCAGGCCTTGTGAGGGCTGTGTACACCTACTCCCAAACCAACAGTTGATTGCACAGCAGCTTTTCCTCCTACAGCACTCCGCTAGAAAGCTGCTGCATCCTGCAGCATCCACGCAGGTTTGCTCTAAGCTCAACAGCTGAGCCAGGGGCCCTCTACAGACCTACCAGGAAGGCTGCAACAATAAACATCTATCCATAGACTGGCAGCAGATCTCTCAACCCAACAGGAAACCCATTCCAACAAGATACTACGAGGGCACCTCTGCCTAGGCCACAAAGGCATTCACACACAACCCTAAGACTGAATTCCACTGAAGAAGTCACATGAAGTCTGTACTACCACATTCACCCAGATCCAAACTTAAAATGCCCAACCTGACTGTCAATGTAGAATACTTCCACAGGAAAGAGTCTCCCCCTTCAAAAGCCATGAAAGATAAGTAAGAGAAGCATGAAAAACAAGTAAGCTTGACCCCCCCCCCACCAAAAAGAAGACTACAGCTCTCCAATACTAGACCCCCAACAACAGGAAACTGACAAATTGCCTGAGGAGGAATCCCAAAGGGTAATAGTAAGGAAACTCAAAATGATGGATGAAAAAAATAGAGATCACAATGAAGTCAAAACGAAATTTGAGGACATGTATGAGAAATTCAACAAAGAAATATAAGCAACAACAACAAAAAAAAGTCAAGCAGAAATCTTGGAACTGTAGAATTCATGCAAAGAAATAACAAATGCAACCAAGAGCATAAGAGTGTAAACAGCAGACTACAACAAGCAAAAGAGAATCTGTGAACTAGAAGACAGGCTTTTTGAATTAACACAGTTGGACCAAAAAAAAAAAAAAAGAATTAAAAAAAATGAAGAAAACCTGAAAAATCTTTCTGATGACTTTGTGCATACAAACATCCATATTACAGGTGTACAGAAAAGGGAAGAAAAAGGAAAAGCATTGAAAGCCTATTTAATGAAATAATAGTTGAAAACTTCCCATTTGGGAGAGAGATGGTCTTACAGATCCAGAAGTTCAAAAATCCCCAGATTCAACCCAGAAAGGACTTTTCCAAGACACACTGTAGTCAAATTATTGAAGATCATAGACAAAGAAAAAATTCTAAAAACAGCAACAGAAATGCATCAAATTACCTGTAAGGGAATCCCCATGGGCTTATGGCATAATTCTCAACAGAAACCCTACAGGCCAGGAGACAATGCCATGACATATTCAAAGTGCTAAAAGATAAAAACAAAACAAACAAAACTGCCAACAAAGTATACCATATCTTGCAAAGCTTTTGTTTAGAAATGAAAGAGAAATAGTATCTTTCCCAGGCAAACAAAAACTGTGGTAATTCACCACCACAAGACCAGCCCTTCAGCAAATCCTCAAGGTTGTACCACATCTGGAATAAAAAGAAAGATATATGTCACCATAAATACATGAGAAAGACTAAAAACTGCTTGTAGAACAGATAAGCAAATGAGAAAGAGAAATAAAATGCATTTTATCACTACAGAAAAAAATCCAACAGCAAAAAAGGGAAAAAAAGAAACACAAAATATATAAAACAACCATAGAAAAATTAATAAAATGGCAAGAATAAGGCAATACCTTTCAATAACAATCTTGAATGTAAACAGAGCAAATTACCTACTTAAAAGCTATAGACTGGCTGAATGGATTAAAAACTAGACCCAACTACATGTTGCCTTCAAGAAATTCATTTCACCAATAAACACACACATAGACTAATAATCTACACAGTGGAATATTACTCAGCCGTAAAAATGAATGAAATTCTGCCATTTGAAGCATGGACAAGCTTGGAGAAAATTATGTTAAGTGAAATAAGCCAGGCACAGAAAAATAAATACTGCATGTCCTCACTTGTAAGTGGGAGTTGGAAGGAAGGAAGGAAGGAAGGAAGGAAGGAAGGAAGGAAGGAAGGAAGGAAGGAAGGGAGGGAGGGAGGGAGGGAGGGAGGGAGGGAGGAAGGGAGGGAGGAAGAGAGGGAGGGAAGGGAAGGGAAAAGAAGGGAAGAAAAGAGAAGGGAAGGGAGGAAGGAAGAAAGCCAAATGACAGTAAAATATTGAACTTTCAGAAGGAGAGAACAGACCTATAGTTATTAGAGGTGGGAAAGAGAGATGGGGAGGGGGACTGGTGAGGAATTGGCTGAGGGACCCAAAGAATAATTATGATTTGTAATGATGAACATGCTAATAGTATTGATTTGATCATCACATACTGTAGACAAATACTGATAGTCACTCTGTACCCCATAAATATATATCATCAATTATGTTTCAATTCAAAAAAATAAGTTAAAAAGAGAGATTTACCATCCACATTAATGTGCTAAAGGCTCTGAGATGTCCTGCAAAGAAATGTATTTACTTTTATTTAACCCGGTGTTTCCCATTCTCATTTTAGCAAGGAAATATCTTAGTATTTATCAGAACGAAAGTTTGCTGACTTGGTAAGTCAAGGTTTTTCTCAAAGTCCCACTTAATTCACTCTGGAATTAGTTTATTTGCTTACTATATATGTGTATGCAATATATATAAAAACACACACACATATGCCAGTTGCCTGAGAGACCATGTGAAAATCCAAATGGAGCTTTGAATTTAATCACAAAAATTGCACAAAATGTGCAAAATAAGAAAAATTATTTTTGATTCCACTTTCTGATATTGAATATTCTTCAACTCTCTGTTACCTTGGAAAAAAGGAAACCAAGTGAATTAAAGTATGTGAAGTTCATGACAACTCTTATCTTTGAGAAATATTTAAGCTTCCCTTAATGTTCTGTCTCAAATCACAAATAATAATCCAGCAAGGGATTCATAAATGAGGACCATCATGATGTGTTTTTAATTTTAGTTTAATTTAGCAAAGAAAAACATCTGCTATGGAAAAAGCTTAATTGTTTTTTATCTGACGTCGTAAAGCTGCTATTAGGCACCAGCACCAGCAGGCATGTGCTGACTGCACACTGTGCTGAGCACTCCATTTTATCAAAAACCTGTAAGTGCTGCTATCTAGGAAGAGGTAAAATACAAAATAACTTTATCTATGCTTACCTCCTCATGTTTGACAAAGTATTAAATGAAAACTTTAAAGTTATTTACTTTACATTATAACTGATTCTCTTACAATTGTGGAACTGGTTAAATCAGGGGGGATTCCTGGCTTAATTACGAATAATGACAAAGATATCATAAAATGTCAGCCAGTGCTACTGGTTCAAAATTGGGCTTTGCAGAGAAAATTTTGAGCTATTCAAGCCCTGTGAAAGCAAATTTGGGAGTTGAAAAATTTTAATAAGTATTTTAAGCAGCAACAAGTCTTTAATTTTACTAGGCCTGATTAAAGAAGATGAGAAGTTGTATAATTTGCCTGCCATGAACTTTTCCTCTCATAATAAATGTGTACTTTAGGAAGTTAGTAGTAACCAGCATATAAAATACAGAGCTCTGGAAATTGTACGCCTCATCAGACTGGATCTAATGAGAAGACACACTACTTACTGTGTTTCTTTCTTTTGTTTGTTTTTTAATTGATGCATAATAATTGAACATGTGTATGGGTAACAGATTAATATTTTGGTACACGTGTACACTATGTGATGATCTAATCAGGCTTATTAGCATATCCATCATCTCAAACACTTATCATTTCTTTGTGATGAGAATATTTGAACTCTTTTCTAGACATTTGAAAATATACAATACATAATTGGTAATTATAGACACCTAGCACTACCATACAATACTAGAACTTATTGATTTTATCTTGCTGTGATTCTATATCCATTAATTGCCTCTCCCTATCTCCCCTACCCCCTACCCTTCCTAGCCTCTAGTAAGCTAAATACTACTCTCTAATTCTATAAACTCACGTTTTTTAGTTTCTGCATATGAGTGAGAACATATAATATTTATCTCTCTGTGCCTGCCTTATTTGGCTGAAAATAATGTCTTCTGGGCTGACCCATGTTGCCATGAATGACAGCATTTCATTCTTTTTAATGACTGAGTATTATTCCATTGTGTATATGTATACATTTTCTTTATCCATTCATCTGTTAATAGACACTTAGGTTGATTACAAATCTTAGCTATTGTAAACAGTGCAGCAATAAACATGGAGGTGCAAGTGTCTCTTTGGTATACTGATTTCTTCCCCCCAACTCCCCCCCCCACTTTTTTTTTTGATAAATGTGCAGGAGTGGGATTGCTGGATCATGTGGTAGTTTTTAATTTTTACTTTTTTCAGGAAACTGTATACTGTTTTCTATAATGGCTATTCTAATTTACATTCCCACCAATGGTGTAAAAAATTTCCCTTTTCTTTGCATACTCACAAACATTTCTTGTTTTTTGTCTTTTGATAATGGCCGTTTAAGTGGAGTGAGATAATATCTCATTGCGGTTTGATTTGCATTTTCCTGATGACTAATGATGTTGAGCTTTTTTTCATATACCTGTTGGCCATTTGTATGTCTTCTTTTGAGAATTGTGTATTCAGGTTATTTGCCCATTTTTAATTCAGATTATTTGGGTTTTTTGCTGTTGAGTTGTTTGAGTTCCTTGTGTATTTTGGATTTAATCCCTTGCTGGGGATTGGTTTTCCCATTCTTTTGTTGCCTCTTGATTCCATTGATTTTCTTTGCTGTGAAAAAGCATTTTAGTTTGAGATAGTCCCATTTGTCTATTTTTGCTTTTGTTTCATATGCTTTAGAAGTCTTGCCTTCTCCATAAATTTTTTGCCCAGCCCAATGTCCTTAAGCATTTCCCCTATGTTTTCTTCTAGAAGTTTTATGGTTTCAGGTCCAGCTTTATTCTTCTGCATATGGATATCCAGATTCCCCAGCACCATTTATTGAAGAGGCTGCCCTTTCTCCAATGTACATTCTTGGCATTGTTTTCAAAAATCAGTTGGCTGTAGATATTCAAATTTATTTTGAGGTTTTCTATTCTGTTTGACTGGTCCATGTGTCTATTTTTATGCCAGTGCCATGCAGTTTTGGTTAGCATAGCTTTGTAGTATATTTTGAAGTCAGGTAGTGAAATGCCTCCATCTTTTTTTTTTTTTTTTTTTTTGCTCAGAATTGCTTTGGCTATTTGGGGTCTTTTGTGGTTCCATATAAATTCTAAGATTGCTTTTTCTATCTCCGTGAAAAATGTTATTGACTTTTTGACAGACATTGCACTTAATCTGTAGATTGCTTTGGGTAGTATGATCATTTTCAAAATATGCATTTTTCCAGTCCATGAACATGCATTGTCTTTCCATTTTTTGTCTGTGTCCTCTTCAATTTTTTTTTATCAATGTTTTGTAGTTTTCATAGAAATCTTTTACATCTTTGGTAAAATTTATTCCTAGATATTTTTCTTTATTTGAAGCTATTGTAAATGGCATTACCTTCTTGATTTCTTTTTCAGCTGATTTGTTGCTGATGTATAGCAATGCCACTGATTTTTGTATGTTGGTATCAAGCAACTTTACTAAATTCTCTTATTAGGTCTAAAAGTTTTTTGGTGAAGTTTCTAGGTTTTTCTATATATGAGAGCATGTTGTCTGCAAACAAGGACAATTTGATTTTTCTCTTTTCTAATTCAGATGTCCTTTACTGCTTCCTTTTGCCCAATTGCTCCAACCAGGACTTCTAGTACTATGTTGAATAAGATTAGTGAAAGTAGGCATTTTTATCTTTTTCCAGATCTTAGAGGAAAAGCTTTCAACTTCTGCTATTCAATCTGATTTTCATGGTGGGTTATTATACATGGCCTTTATTGTGTTGAGATACTTTTCTTCTACACAAAATTTGTTGAGAGTTTTTATCATGAAGTCATGGTGAGTTTTACAAAATGCTTATTCTGCATCAATTGAGATGATCATATGATTTATTTCTTCATTTTGTTGATGTGATATATCATATTTCTTGATTTGCATAGGTTAAACTATCCTTGAATTCCTGGGATAAATCCCATTTGATCACAGTGTATAATCTTTTTTACGTGCTTTTGAATTTAATTTGCTAAATATTTTGTTGGGGATTTTTGTGTTTATGTTCACTAGGGATATTGGCCTATAATTTTCTTGTTTTGTTGTTTCCTTGTCTGATTTGGGTATCAAGCTGATGCTAGCCTCATATAAAGATGGGAGAAACTCCTCTTCTTCAATTTTTCAAAATAGTTTGAGAAGAACTATTATTAGCTCTTCTTTAAAAGTTTGGCAGAACTTTGCAATAATGATATTTTTCCTTCTTGGGAAAATTTTTATTACTGAATCGATCTCATTGCTTGTTATTAGTCTGTTTAGGTTTTTTATTTCATCTTAGTTCAGTCTTGGCAGTTTATATTTGTCTAGGAATTTAGTCATTTCCTCTATGTTTCCCAGTTGTTGGTGTAAAGTTGCTCATAATAGTGTCTAATTATATTTTTTGTATTTCTGTGGCATTATTTGCAATATTTTCTTTTTTGTTTCTTATTTTATTTGCCTCATCTCTCTTTTTTGCCTAGTTGAGCTAATGATCTGTCAATTGAGTTTCCTTTTTAAAAACAACTTTTCATTTTATTGATCTTTTGTATCATTTTTTGTCTCTATTTTATTTAATTCTGTTCTTGTTGTATTTTGTTGTAGCCTGAAAAGATACTTGATATAATTTTGATGTTTTAAATTTTGTTGAGACTTAGTTTATGGCTTAACATTATTTGTACCAGAAAATAACCACCTGCTGATGAGAAAAATGTGTATTCTGTAGCGGTTGGATGGAATGTTCGGTAGATGTCTATTCAGTTCATTTGCTCTATAGTGAAGTTAAAACCAATGTTTCTTTGTTCTTTTTCTGTGTAGGTGACCTGTTCATTACTGAGAGTATGGTGTTATATATCTGGGTGCTCTAATTTTTGAAGCATATATATTTACAATTGTTATATACTCTTCTTGAATTGATCCCTCTATCTTTATATAATGACTTTCTTTGTCTATTTGTATAGTTTTATTTAAAATACATTTTATTTGAAATAAGCAGAACTACTTCTGTTCATCTTTGGTTTCCTTTTGCATAGAATTTATTTTTCCATACGTTCACTTTTGGTCAATGTGTATTTTTAAAGGTGAAGTGAATTTCTTGTAGGCAGATTATACTTGGGTCTTGTTTCATTCAGCCAGTTTAAATTTTTTAGATGGAAAATTTAATTTGTTTACATTGACATTTGTTTTGGAAAGGTATGAGCTTATTCCTATCATTTAAAAAATTGTTTTATGAATCCTTTTCTCCTCTCTTCCTTTTGTATCGTTTTTCTTTGCAGCTTAGTAGTTTTCTGTAGTGATAGATATGAATTTGTTCTCTTTATGTATCTTCTCTACAAGTTTTATTCTTTTGAATGTTTCATGATTCTATTTATGGTTCTTTCCCTTCCAGATATAAAATTCCCTTAAGGATTTCTCATACAGTTCATCTAGTGGTAATGAAATCCCTCAGTTTTTGCTTGTCTCTGAAAAACTTTATTTCTTCTTCATTTCTGAAATATAGCTGTACTGAGTATAGTATTCTTGACTGGCAGTTTATGCTTTTTTTAGTACTTCAAATATACCATCCCAATTTCCTTTGCATATAGTTTTTCTGCCAAGATATCTGCTTTTAAACTGATGGGAATTCCACTATATGTGAATTGATGATTTTCTCTTGCTATTTAGAAATTCTCTCTTTGTCTTTGACTTTTGGAAGTCTGACTATAATGTGCCTCGGAGAGAATGATTTTGGGGATGAAGCTAGTTGGTGGCCTTTAAGCTGCTTATGTCTCGATGTCTATATCTTTCCCAAGACTTTCGAATTTTTCAGCTATTATTTTATTAAATAGGCTTTTAATGTCTTTTCCCTTATCTTCTTATTCTGGAATGCCTATAATGAGAATATGTGTTTGCTTAATGTTTTGCATAAATCTCAAAGGCTGTCTTCATTCTTTTTTTTTTCTACTTTTGTATTGTTTTACTGAGCTATTTCAGAAGACCTGACTTCAAGTTCAGAAATTCTTTCTTCTGCTTGATCTCGTTTGTTGTCGAATCTCTCAGTTGTATTTTTTATTTCACTCAATGAATTCTTCAGTTCCAAGATTTCTATTTGAGTCATTTGTATGATATCTAGATCTGTTGATTTTCTCATTCAGATCATAAATTGTTTTACTCATTCCATTGAATTATCTGTCTGCATTGTCTTTCATCTCACTGAATTTACTTAAAATTATTACTCTGAATTATTTTTCAGGCATTTCATAGATTTCTTTTCTTTTGAGTCTGTTACTGGAGAATTATTGTGTTCCTTTGGGGATCTCGTGTTTTTTTTTTTTATGTTTCTTGTACCCCTATGTTGACATCTGTTCATATAGTAAAATAGTCACTTCTAATTTTATAGAATAGATTTTATAGGGAAAGACTTTTACTTGTATGTGTCCTATAGTGTCAGTTGGGTAGAGTGTGTTGGGTTTGGTTCTGGTGATCACAGTAATACAGCTGTCATTTGATTACTTCAACTGTATTCAATTTATCAGGTTTCCATGAGTGCCTCTGTGGCCTAGGCTGTAGGTATTTGTGGAGGCTATGATCTGTGATGCAGTTTTGATTGGGCAAGGGACACTGAATAGGTCTATTCTTGAGATATGCAACATCTTACCTGGTGGGAGGATTGGTAAGGTCACTGAGGGGCAGGGCTTGGGCAGACACTCATGTGTCCAAGGGCCGCTCTGTTGCATGGGCAGGGTTGCTGGGGTCAGGAATAGATCCATGATGATCAGGTGTTTTGTATCTCCTCCTCTGGACTGGGGAGTGTTTCCGGGACCAGGGGTGGGTCCTTAAGGCCCTGGGAAAGTCCTGTGGAACTCAGTGGCAAAAACTTGAACCTCAGGTTGAAGCACTGGGGTGCTTTGCAGCTTCTCAGCATGAGAACATGAGTAAGAGAACTTGGATGGGGTCACTGTGACTATCAGTCATAACTTGGGTCCATGGGAGAGTCATTGGGCCATTCTGCAGCTCCTGAGCCAAAGTGGGTGACCTTGGGTGGGGACACTGTTGCCCCAGGTGGATACTCAGACCTTCGGGAGTGACATTGGATTTTTCTGTAGTTCCTCAGCTTGAGTGAGCAATCTTATGCAGGGCTGCCAGGGCAAGAGGAGAGAACTCAGATCTCATGGAGACAGAGTGGGGTGCTCTGCAGCCTCTCATCGGGAGTAGGTGAGCCTGGCCAGGGCCATAAATGGGAACTTGGGTTTCCAAGAGAGACTGTTAGGCAGTCAGCTGGAGTGGACAGGACAACTGGCTGAGGCAGAGAGCCCTGAGTAATCAGGTCTCAGGAACTGGAAAGTGTGAGCATTAGCCCCCTTTCTCTTGGGAGTTGACTTACCACTGTACGCACAACCTATTCCCTTGTGTGCAAGGTGCTATGTGGGTTAAGGTGATGGGGTTATGGCTGTGCCACTGGATCCAGCTGGTGCTGTGCCACTGCAGCCCCCTGGGTGGGTGTGATGGGATATCTATGATACCTTAGAAATATGGAAAAGCCAGGGCTATAGAGCCCCAGAGCAGATTTCACTCTTGGTGGTGGCTTCAATCCCCAAATGGTGATGTGTCGTGGTAGCCTGGGTCCTAAGAAGTGGGGGAAACTCAGAGTGAATTCTCTCTCTAGAGTAATACCATTACGTGTGTTCTAGGGAGCTCCCTACATTGGGCACACAGCCTGTGAGGGCTGTGTGGCTCTCTTGTAGCTGAGTTTGCAGGCATTTGTGGTGGGAGTGTAGACTGCTAAAGATTGTCTGTTTACCTTTTCCCCACACTAAGGAGTCCTTCTGGCTCTGAGCCAATCCCAGTCAGGGCACTTCACTTCCTTTTTACGTCACCATCACAAGTCTCTGAGTCTCATTTCTTGGCCAAATTCCAGTGTTCTCTGTTAGACTCTCTATTCAATTTGTGATTCTCTATTTGTTGTTTTGGGCTTTGTGATAGAGATGAGAGCTGGATGCCTCTCATCAGCCATATTGAATCTCCCTCTACTTGCTATTTTCAATAAATAAAAGCAGTGATTAAGTAAAGAGCAAATTTATCCTGAAGACAGAAAGCATCCATATAAAAAAATTAAATGGTAAAACTAACAATCAAAGAGTACCCCGGGCCAAATAAATTAAAACAATTTTATTTAAACTTAAAATTTTGGAAATGATCTTAAAGGTAATCATTGTTTAATAATTTTTAATGCTTAGCTTCTTCAAAATGCCATTAAGTTTTTAAAATGGAGATTTCTCGATACTTTAAAATCAACTGATTAAATATTTAATTAAGTTTTCTAGTGCCTATATATAACATAGGTAATGTCAATACACTAAACGTCCCACCTCTGAAAAGTTGATTAATACATTCTTTTGAGTTTAATCTTTTAAAGGAATATTTGGAAAATAAATAATTTCTCAGGAAAAAAAGTTGATGTTACTGGACAGTACATAGAGTATCTAATGGAAGATCTTGGAGCTGATATTCATACCAGAAGAGATGTATTAAATTATTATGGTGCTCATTACTGTACTGGTGAAATGAATATTATTCTACAGGTATTACAGAACTTATTATCCATTTCACATTATTTCCCTGTCTTAGAAAAACACACACACACACACACAAAGTACAACCCTACCATATTCTGATCCAAACACATTAAATCAAACAAGATTCTAGTACAGTTTTGCTGGGTTGGTCATGTCTTATATACAGAAAATATTTAAATCCCCATAAAATTACTCTGGTATTATACCTATAACGTCACTGTCTGTCTGGATTTCTATAAATATACCAGTAAACCTTTATTGGCTACCAACTATGTACCTTTTTTGTGGTAAGATTTGTGGAGAATAAGAAAGTATTTTTAAGGGGCATATAAATCTTTCCAAATAATTTCTAAAGCATGTCAGAACTGCCCACACTCATGTAATTATGGTTAAAAAACAAAAAAAATCAGATCACACCATATGACACACCATATCCAGGTTAGCAAAAATAATGATGAAACTGATATAGCAAAATTTCACTGTGGCTTCTATAGTCAGCTTCAAGGATCTTGAGATAATGACATGCTTGAAGAATTAACATGATATTCTTTATTTAATTACTTTGATATTCTGAACACATTTTAGTCAAGGAAAAAACTACTATATGAACGTGTTTAAAACAAATAAATTCTATTCAGGATTTGTGACTTTCTAGACCCATTAAGTGCAAATTGTAATGTTTGTTTCAATAAGGAGTGCATGACCTCTTTGTGGTTTTTAAATTAAGCTTGTGCCCACCTGCATATTAAGATAAGCCTATTCTTTTAAGAGTAAACAGTATTTCTAGTAAAATTTTTGCTCAACCTAAATAACGTGCCAAACTAAGAATAATAGCAACCTCTTACAGTGCTTCTGATTTTAATGAATGCAAGTAGATATCTTTAGAAAATATTTTAAATGGTTTAGGGACTTTTCATTATTAAGGGGCAAAGCATAAAAGGAGGACTATTTGTGTCATGTTCCATTTCTTCCCATGCGTAATGATGAAATATCCACTTTACAAGGTTGTTTTTTGTTGTGTGGGAAACCAGTGTTTCTGCAAGATAAAAACATGAACTAATTGTTTATATTAAAGCCTTTAAGACTAGTGCTATTTTATATGCAAATTTACTAGAGCAATTTGTTTTACATGTGTATTAAGTCAAATGAATCAACTTGTCTGAGTGGGTGGAAGTAAGATGATAGACCATTTCATTCTATTTAGAAAGAATGTGCAATTCAGCATTTTATACAAATCTAATTGAAATGTAATCATACCTCTGTAAAGCAGTGATAAACTTAATATATGAAAAGAGTTATTATGTTCCAATAAAATATCAAAGCCCAGCAAATTATAGAACAGTTACCAAGATGACTGTTTTAAAACACATAACTAGCTCTAAAGATGGGTCAAAAATAATGATTTCAGCCATCAGAAGAGCAATCTAGTAGAATAAACTATATTTTTCTGACTACAGATTAAGTTATTTTATAAAATGACAATAATAGATTATGTCAAGAGTTGGACCTTTCTGTAGCACAGATTAGAGTTCAGGGGGTTCATTAGTACCTGAACCACTGCCAGTATCAATTTTCAGGTCCATGCATTAGGCTAAACAGTTTATGGCCTGCAACAAAAAAGCCCATGGTCATTTACAAAGTGAAGCATTTTGCTACCACTGCAGTAAAAGAGGTAAAATAGCATTTTTAGATGAAGAAGTCACAAGTCACATAAAACTGTTGACTAGTTATTTTCAGCTGTTTTTCTTTCCTCCTTTTTCTCTTTTTGGTCATTGCTAATGCTAGTCTTTTCTTAAAGAACAGGCATGCAGTATAAGAGTGGGTTCTGGTAATGACTCAGCAAGACCATAGTCCTAGACAGTTTTGTTGCCCAACAAATAAGAGGGCAAAAGAAAATAGAAGATTCTAACATCCTAGATGGCATTTTGTGATATTTTGTAGCAGAGCATTTATTTAAGAGCCTGTTAATAATTTCTTGGTTTTTTAAAATAATAATCTTTCTTTTAAAAAAATCTAACTTAGTAGCTGTACAAGAAACTTTTGACTTGCTAACAAGATAACTAAAGGATAGAGCATACTGAATAGCTTTTCACTGCATATAGTATAATTTGTAAATGTTTGCTTTTGCAGTGAACTTTGAAATGTTTTCAAGTTTCACAGCCCATTGTAATAGTTTTACAATGGAATGCAAATATAAAAACCAATTTTGAGAAACTTATGTTTTCTTTCCATTCACTCATCTAAAATCTGCAATTCTAAAAGCAACCTGCTGATCATCCGACCTATCTATCATGCAAAGTGACCTCTGTGTTAACAGTAGAATGCTGCAGTTAAAGTCCAGACACCCATGCCATGCGCAAGGGTGCACTGTTTATTTTACATATTTTAGATAAATGATGTACTAAAGTCCCCATGATCATCAACCGTTGAGAATATGTCCAATCCAAAATGTTAAAAGAACATTTTAGAAGAAACTATGAGCTAGAATACTCTATTTGCATTCACTTATTTTTCATGTTATTTGGGGCTCTGATGCTCATGGAATAAGAAATAAAAGCATGAAAAGATACATTTAGAAATAAGTCTCAGGGATACATACGAAATGCAATTAAAAATCAGTCAGATTATCACTCACAATACTCTAAGCAACATTCTCCAATTGAAAAGTTTTTTTTTTTTTTCTTTCTGGTTTTGCTTTTCAGACACCCTAACAAACTTTTGTTTAGGAAAGGGGAATCCACAAAATCAGCATTTGCTTAATACTTGAGTGCAATTAATGTAAAGAATTTTGGGTTCCATGTATGTATCTACAAAAGGCAAAGGTGATATACCACATTTATAGATTTGTGTGTGTTTAACCAGCCTTGCATCATTGGAATGAATCCCACTTAAGCTTGCTGATCTTTCTAATGTGTTGTTGGATTCTGTTTAGTAGTATTTTGTTCAGGATCTATGCATCTGTGTTCATTAGGGGTATTGGTTTATAGTTTTCTTTTTTCTTCTTTTCTGTTTTGGTATGAGAGTCATTATGGCCTTGTAGAATGAGTTTGGATGTATTCTCTCCTCTTTTATTTTTTGGAAGAGTTTGAGAAAAATTGTTATTAGTTCTTCTTTAAATTTCTGGTAGAATTCATCAGTGAAGACAACTAGTCCTGTTTTTTTTTTGTTTTTTTTGGAAGGCATTTTTTTACTACTTTAATCTCAATACTCATTACTGGTCGGTTTAGGTTTTCTACTTCTTCATGATTCAACTTTGGTAAGTTGTGTCCAGGAATTTATCCATTCCTATTAGGTGATCCAGTTTGTTTGCATCTATAAATGTGATACATCATGTCAACAGAATGAAGGGGAAAAAAACAAAAAACAAATAACCTATGATCATTTAAATAGATGCAGAAAAAACATTTGACAAAATCTAATGCTCCTTCATGATAAAATACTCAATGAATTAGATATATAAAGAATGTAACTCAACACAATAAAGGCCGTTTATGACAAACCCACAGATAATATCATACTGAATGGACAAAAATTGGAGGCTTTTCCTATAAGTTCTGGAACAAGACAAAGAGACCTACTTTTCCCACCCTTATTCAACATAGTACTAGAGGTTCTGCACTGTGTGGTAATGCAAGAGAAAACAATAAAAGTCATTCAAATTGGAAAGGGGGAAATCAAACTATCCCTATTTGCAGATGACATGATCATATACATAAAAAACCCTAAAGATTTCACCAAAAAATTGCTAGAATTTATAAATGAATTCAATATGGTGGCAGGATACAAAATCAACACACAAAAATAAACAGCCTTTCTATATGACAAGAACAAAATAGCCAAAGAAGAAACTGAGAAAGTAAACCCATTCACAATAGCTACCAACAAAATGAAATATCTAGGAAATTTAGCCAAGGAGGTGAAAGACCTTTACCATGAAAACTATAAAACATTGGTGAAAAAAAAAAAACTAAAGAGGACACTAATAAATGGAATGCTCATGAGTTGGAAGAATTAATATCATCAAAATGTCCATGTTACCCAAAGCAATCTACACATTCAACACAATCCCTATCAAAATACCAATGAAATTCTTCACAGAAATAGAAAAAAACCTTAAAATTCATATGGAACTACAAAAGACTTTTTATAGCTTAAGAAATCTTGAATAAAAGAGAACAAACTTGGAGAAATCACAATTTCTGACTTCAAAATATACTACAAAGCTATAGTAACCAAAACAGCATGGTACTGGCATAAAAACAAACACATTGACCAATGGGACAGAGTAGAGAGCCCCCAAATCAACCCACACATTTACAGCCAATTGATTTTTGACAAAGATGCCAAAAATATATAATAAAGAAACAATAAATGGTGCTGGGAAAACTTGATACCCATGTGCAGAAGATTGAAACTAGACCTCTATCATTCACCATACATAAAAATTAACTCAAAATGGGTTAAAGACCTAAATTTAAGGCCCCAAACTATGAAAGTATTAGAAGAAAATATAGGGGATATGCTACATGAAATGGGAGTAGGCAGTGCTTTTTTCAGTGAGACTACAAAGGCACAGACAATTAAAGCAAAAATACGCAAATAGAAGTAGATCAAACTAAAGTTTGTGCACAGCAAGAAACACTATTAACAAAGCGAAGAGAAAATCTACACAATAGGAAACAGTGTTTGCAAACTACATATCAGACAAAGGGCTAATATGCAGATAATATAAGGAACTCAAAGAACTTAACAGCATAAAAAAGCCAAATAACCTGATTAAAAAATGGGTAAAGGACCTGAACAGACATTTCTCAAAAGAAGACATACAAATGGATAACAGGCACATGAAAAAAAATGCTCAAAATCACTAATGATCAGGGAAATGCAAACCAGAACCACAAAAAGATACCATCTCACTCTAGTTATATTGGCTATAATCAACAATACAAAAATAAATGCTGGTGAGGATGTGGAGAGAAAGCAACTCTCCTACACTGCTGGTAGGAATATAAATCAGTACAGCCATTGTGGAAAAAAGTTTGGAGTTTCCTCAGAGAACTCAAAATAAGCCTTCCTTATGACCCAGCTTTCTCACTATTGGGTCTATACCCAAAGGAAATGAAATCAACGCATCAAAACAAAACAAAACAAACCTGTACTCCCATGTTCATTGCAGCACTATTCACAATAGCCAAGAGATGGAATCAACCTAAATGCCCACCGAAAGATGAATGTATTAAAAAACTCTGTATATATACACAATGGAGAACTACTCAGCTATAAAAAATGTGCCATCCTACCATTTGCAGCAACATAGATGAAACTGGAAAACATCATGTTAAGTGAAGTAAATCAGGCACAGAAAGACAAATACTGCATGGTCTCACTCATATGCAGAATCTTAACAAACAAAAAGTGTTTCTCACAGATGCAGGGAGTAGAATAATGGTTAGCAGAGGCGAGGGGTGAGGGAATAGATAGGAGAAGTGGTGAACGAATGGGTGCAAAGATATTTTATCTACTCTAAGTGAATCACTGTGCAGTGTATGCCTGTATTGAAACAACACCCTGTTCCTCACAAATACGTTTGAGCAAATATTAACATATCTTCAATTAAAAAATAATGAAACATAATATATATATAGTTTTTTAAAAAAGCAAAATGACCTCCAGGGTACATTCTAGCTCCATTTTAATGAGTCTGTGAGTTTTGATCAATAAAAATGAGCAAGAATCCCGGTCCCTGGAGTGGGGTATGTGAGCAACCTCAGCAGAAGTTAAAAATTTACACTGTCAAATCAATGCTTGGAAATGATTACAGTCCTCATTTCAACTACACATCTCCATAAATCCACAACTCCATGATTCCAGGTCTGCAAAATGCTGCTCCTGCCTACTGAGGAGCAGTGGAGACCATAAGAACACACATCTTTGGGACCAGAGAGATGCCCTGCTGGAGAGGCCTGAGTCCTGTGAAGACAAAGCGCCTCATGGTGCAAGCGCATGACTAAGCGGGTTTGCCTTGCTGCTGCCAGACCTCATCCCCAGCTCGGCCAAGTGCATGCTGACCAGAGAGGCACCTCCCCAGAGAGGCCTGAGTCCCATGGAGACCACACTCCCAAGGCACCAGCAGGCAACCAAGCAGACTCTGAGGCAACCATGACAAATTGGCAGCGCTGGCAGGATCCTAGCCAGATAATAGTGTCAAACCAGTGGACCATGAAATCCCTTGCCGCAATGACTAAACAACAAAGGAAAGATACCAGAAATATAAAAAATCAAGGAAATACACCACCAAAGGGTAATAACTCTCAGGCTCTAGATCATATAGAACAAGAAGCCATTGAAATGACTGACAAGGAATTTAGAGTGATAATTCTGAGATACAAGAAAACTCAGCTAGACAACATGATGGAAAGATGAAATGTATACAGGAACTGAAAGAGGAAATGTACAAGAAAATCAATGCCCTGAAAAAGAATGTAGGAGCAGAGCTTGCTGAGCTGAAGGATTCATTCAACAAAATAAAAAACAAAACAGAGAGTTTAACCAGCAGGCTTGCAGTAGCAGAAGAGAAAACCTCTGACCTTGAAGATGGGCTGTTTGAAATAACACAGGCAGACAAAAAAAAAAAAAAAAACCCAAGAATTAAAAACATTGAAGAAAATCTAAGAGAGGTATCAGACAGCCTTAAGTGCTCAAATATCCGAGTCATGGGTATTCCAGAAGAGGAGGAAAAAGGAGATTGCACCAAAAACATATTCAACAGAAGAGTGGCAGAAAACTTCTGAGGTACAGGAAAAGACACAGATCTTCAGATTCAGGAAGCTCAAAGATCCCCAAATGTATTCAACCCAAAAAAGTCTTCTCCAAGACATGTTATAGTCAAATTGGCAAAATTCAAAGACAAAGAGAGAATCTTAAAAGCTGAAAGAGAGAAGCATCAAATCAACTATAAGGGAGACCCAATCAGATTAATATCAGACTTTTCATCACAAAGCCTAAAAGCCAGGAAGGAATGGGATGATATATTCAAAATACTAAAAGACAGAGATTGCCAGCCAAGGATACTCTACCCCACAAAGCTATCTTTCTGAAATGAAGGGCAAACAGTAAATTTCTCAGACAAACAATAACTGCGGAAGTTCACTACCACACAACCACTGTTACAAGAAATTCTCAAGGGAGTACTGGGTTTGGTACCTGAAAAATAACTACTACTGCCATAGAAACACAAGAAAAATCAAATGCCAACAATGAAGAGAGAAAAAAATGTTTATCTACAACCCAAGAAACCAACAAATACAGAAAACAAACAACCAATCAGAAAGATAGGAACAAAAGACACTTAAGACACCCAAACAAAAATCAATAAAATGCTAGGAGTAAATCAACACTTTTCAATAATAATTCTTAATGCAAAAGGATTAAATTACCCAATCAAAAGACACAGAATGGCTGACTGGATTAAAAAGTAGAATCCAAGTACATGCTGCCTCAAGAGACTCACCTCACCTATAAAGACTCACATAGACTAAGAGTGAAAGGATGGAAAAAGATTTACCATACAAACAGAAAAGAAAAATGAGCTGGAGTAGCTGTTCTTATATTTGATAAAATAGACTTTAAACTAAAAATCATAAAAACGAGATAATGAGGACCACTACATAATGATAAAAGGATTCATCCATCAAGAAGACATAACAATCATAAATATATATACACCCAATGTCAGAGCAGCCAGATTTATACAGCAAACTCTATTAGACTTAAAGAAGGAAATAGACACTAATACCATAATAGCAGGGGACCTGAACAAACCACTATCAATATTGGACAGATCATCTAGGCAAAGAATGCACAGAGAAACACAAGATCTAAACAACATTCTAGACCAATTGGACTTGGCAGATATCTACAGAACATTCCACGCAACAACCACAGAATATTCATTCTTCTCATCAGCACATGGATCATTCCCAGGACAGATCACATGTTAGGTCACAAATCAAGTCTCAACAAATTCAAACAAATTGGAATTATCCCATGTATTTTTTCAGACCAAAATGGATTAAAATTAGAAATCAATAATAAACAAAATTCTGGAAATTATAAAAACACTTGGAAACTAAAGAGTGTTCTACTTAATGACATATAGGTCCAAGAAGAAATCAAACAGTAAATCAAAAACTTTACTGAAACTAATGAAAATAATGACACATCATACCAAAACCTGTGGGATACTGCAAGAGCATTACTAAGGGGGAAATTTATTGCATTAAATGCTTACTTCAGAAGAGTGGAAAGATGGCAAGTGACCAACCTAATACTTCACCTTAAAGAACTAGAAAAACAAGTACAATCCAAACCCAAAGTAAGGAGACAGAAAAAAACTATTAAGATCAGAGCAGAACTTAATGAAATTGAAACCCCCAAAATGAAACAAAAGATCAATGAATCACAAAGTTGTTTTTTTGAAAAGATAAATACAATTGACAAACCTTTAGCATGGCTAACTAAAAAAAGAAGAGAGAAGACCCAAATAACACAAATTAGAAATGAAAAAGGTGATATTACAACAGATACCTCTGAAATACAAGGAATCATTTAAAACTACTGTAAACAAATATATGCCAACAAATTTGAAAATCTGGAGGAAATGGATAAATTTCTGGACACATACAAGCTCCCAAAACTGAGCCAAGATGATGTAGAAAATCTGAACAGACCAATAACAATAAAAGAGATTGAAGCTGTGATCAGAAGGCTCCCAACAAAGAAAACCCCAGGAGCAGATGGATTCACAGCAGAATTCTACCAAACATTCAAAGAGGAATTGACACAAATTCTCTACAAACTATTCCAAAATATTGAAACAGAGGCAAATCTCCCAAACTCATTCTATGAAGCAAACATCACCCTGATACCAAAACCAGGTAAAGATACAACTGAAAAAGAAAACTATAGGCTGATATCCACTATCAATATATATGGAAAAATCCTCAATAAAATAGCAGCTAATAGAAAACAGCAAACCATATGCAAAACTATACACCATGATCAAGTGGGATTCATCCCAGGGATGCAAGGTTGGTTCAACATATGCAAATCAACAAATGTGATACACCATATCAATAAAATCAAACACAAGGACCATATGATTGTCTCTATAGATGCTGAAAAAGCATTTGTTAATATTCAACACTCATTCATGATAAAGACTCTCTAGAAGTTATGTATAGATGGAAAGTATCTCAACATAATTAAAGCCATATATGATAAGCCAACTGCCAATATCATCCTGAACGGAGAAAAGCTGAAAGCTTTTCCTTTAAGAATAGGAACTAGACAAGCATGCCCACTCCCACCACTCCTATTCAACACCGTGTTGTAAGTACTAGCCAGAGCAACCAAAGAGAAGGAAATAAAGGGCATCCAGATTGGAAAAGATGAAGTCAAACTGTCCCTGTTTGCAGATGACATGATCCTATATATCGAACAGCCTAAAGCCTCTACAAAAAAACTCTTGGAGTTGATAAATGATTTCATCAAAGTAGCGGGATACAAAATCAACACACAAAAATCAGTAGCATTTCTATTCTCCAATAATGAACATGCAAAAAGAGAAATCAAGAAAGCCTGCCCATTTACAATAGCCACCAAAATAATAAAAGTCTTAGGAATGGAGTTAACCAAGGATGTGAAAATTCTCTATAATGAGAACTAAAACCACTGCTGAGAGAAATTAAAGAGGATGCAAAAAGATGGAAAGATATCCCATGCTCTTGGATTGGAAGAATCAACACTGTGAAAATGTCCATACTACCCAATGTGATATACAAATTCAATGCAATTCCCACCAAAATTCCAATGATATTTTTCTCAGAAATGGAAAAAAAACTATCTGGACATTTATATGGAATAACAAAAGACTATGCATAGCCAAAGCAATTCTGAGCAAAAATAAATAAATAAATAAATAAATAAATAAATAAATAAATAAATAAATAAATAAATAAAGCTGGAGGCATAACAGTATCTGACTTTAAACTATACTATAAAGCTATAATAACCCAAACAGCATGGTATTGGCATAAAAACAGAAACACTGATCAATGGAATAGAATAGAGAATCCAGAAATCAACCCACATACCTACAGCCATCTGATCTTTGACAAAGGCACCAAGCCTATACACTGGGGAAGAGAATGCCTCTTCAGCAAATGGTGCCAGGATAACTGGATATCCCTATGCAGGAGAATGAAACTAGACCCATACCTCTCACCATATACTAAAATCAACTCAAAATGGATTAAAGAATTAAATATACACCCTGAAACAATAAAACTTCTTAAAGAAAACATAGGAGAAACACTCTAGGAAGTAGGAGTGGGCACAGACTTCATGAATATGACCCCCAAAGTACGGGCAACCAAAGGAAAAATAAACAAATGGGATTATATCAAACTAAAAAGCTACTGCACAGCAAAAGAAACAATTAACAGAGTTAAAAGACAACCAACAGAGTGGGAGAAAATATTTGCAAAATATACATCTGACAAAGGATTAATATCCAGAATATACAAGGAATTGAGACAACTTTACAACAAAAAAACAAGTAACCCAATTAAAAAATGGGCAAAAGAGCTAAATAGGCATTCATCAAAGGAAGAAATATGAATGGCCAACAGACACATGAAAAAATGCTCAACATCACTCAGCATCTGGGCAATGCATCTCAAAACCACACTGAGATACCATCTCACGCCAGTTAGGATGGCTAATATCCAAAAGACTGTGAATGATAAATGCTGGTGAGGTTGTGGAGAAAAAGGAACTCTCATACATCATTGGTGGGACTGCAAAATGGTGCAGCCTCTATGGAAAATGGTATAGAGGTTCCTCAAACAATTGCAGATAGATCTGCTTTATGACCCAACTATCCCACTGCTGGGAATATACACAGAGGAATGGAAATCATCAAGTTGAATGTATACCTGTTCCCCAATGTTCATTGCAGCACTCTTTACAATAGCTAAGAGTTAGAACCAGCCCAAAAGTCCATCATCATATGAGTGGATAAGGAAACTGTGGTATATCTACACGATGGATTACTACTCTGCTCTAAAAAAGAATGAAATACTGCCATTTGTAACAACATGGATGGACCCAGAGAGAATTATATTAAGTGAAATGTGTCAGGCACAGATAGAGTTATCATATGTTCTCACTTATTTGTGGGAGCTAAAAATAAATAAATAAATACACAAATAAACTTGGTGTGGGGGAGGGAAGAAGACACAACGATTACAATTCCTTGAAGTTGATATGACAAGTGAACAGACATGAGGTTGTTGGGAGGAAGGGGGAAGTGGGAGGAAAGGAGGGTGGTTTCGGTAATTGGGCCACAATAATCAACCACATTGTATATTGACAAAATAAAATAAATTTAAAAAAAAAGAACTCACATCTTTGTGTTGTCAACAATATGAAAAAATAAATCATGCTTGAAAAATCATGTACAAAAACACCTATATTTTAAGATGACAAAAAGCATTAAAAAACATAAAGCTGAGCTTTATCTCTTCATAATTTCTTTTCACAGCAAGGCCTCAGTTAATACACTACTCTGTGCTTTCTGATTTGTTCTCAGATTTGTTTCTTCAGCAGTTTCCCTTGTGTGTCCTTGTTCTCAACAGAAAGTAGCCTGTAGGATGTTCTGACAGACTTTGTTTACAGAAAAATACAAGCAAAGCAGTGAACCAAGGAAAGACATCACTGTTTTTAATGTTTTGTAAACAATAGTACTTGCTTCTATAGTCATATTAATGAAAGAAAATTTTTCTTATAATCCAGTCAGGCTAGGATTAGACCAAAACACTAAACAAGACAGCCAATGTGAAAATAAAAAGGTAGATGTTGGTTACGAATTAGAAAAGAGATGTTTAAGAAATATTTTAAAAATAAACTTTAAAAAGCAGAAGAGTAATATGTTGAAGCAAGTGCTCCAGGAAAATCGTCACCTGTGTATATATGTTTGAAATGGAGAAGCCAGAGAAAGAAAGAGCTTGGAGATGATAGGGTAAATCCAATTATTAAAACAGTATTAAGGTTTGGCATGAGCCAAGAGAGAAAGATCCAGAGTCTGAACAAGTGTCTCTCTTCTCCAGGCTGTTGGTTAATTCTTGCCTCCCCAGGCCATACCCATCTGATGGCAGTTGTCAAGGTGGTTTGTTATAAATGACATAGACTCTAAGCCAGAATTTGTCTCAGAGCTCTCATCCGATAGCCAACTGGGAACCCTAAAGACCCCCAAGTCCTAGAAATAGATATAAAACCTTTCAAACTATATCACAAGAAATGCTTTCTTATACATTTTATCCATGTGAGAAAAAAAAAAAAAATTGTGTCTGTGCCTTTAACACTGGTTTCTCTTCTCAGAACTTTTGGGTAACATGTGGAGTTTGTTTTAGTTATGAAAATTAAATGTGTAGTTTTTAAAAAAAATTGCAAGAATATATAAAATTCAATGTGTACTTTTTTTTGCATGGAATGTGGAAATTATTCTGTGCAACCATGTGAAATATTAACTGCTCCTTAAGCTATTCATCTCCTGGCTTGGGGATTTTAAATGCTAATTTTCAGAATCCTTGTGGAGGGTGTTATGTTTGTTATTTTATCACATGGTCCTGTGAGATTTGTACAGTGTCCATAAAATCATGAAATGTGTGTTGGTTTATTAAGTATCACATATAATTAAGATTAAATATTCACATTATTATGAGCCTGTTCTTGCAAGATATAAGGCAGAGCAAATTCCCAGTGGGTAATACGTCAGGAAATATTTGCATCATTAACATTTGTAGCATTAAATCTGTCTCACTGAGTTAAAGTTAAAATTGCTTTAGTGACCAAGTTTGAATGCTAAAGGTAAATAAATAAATTGAAACATGACCTGAAAGATAACTGTGCAAGAGAAATAAGTATACAAAACAAATTATTGAGGGTTTTTGTATTTTAACTAGTTATTCTTCCATTAGTTTGTACAATATATATGTGTGTGTACACATATATGTGTATATAATATATATCTATGTATATATGTACATTTTGCCACTGTTCAAAAACAACATTATTCAAAGATTTTTAATGGAATCTAATACTTCATGAACTTAAAATTATGAAATCTTTATCCCAGAATAGCTGGAAAACTAAACAAAACATTTGTGTTTTCTACTGGCATAGTTCTATACTATCCTGGTGACTCTTTAGAATTCATGTTTTCCTTAATGATTGGAAACAACAATAAACATAATCTCAACCCGTACTTACATAGTGCTGGAAGAGACTGCTGAGAATACGGACAAAAATAGCTGAGGCAGTTTTCCCAAAGGGTCAGGGGAGTGACAGGAAGCCAAGTAGATGGGTAAATGAGAGAAGAGATAAATAAAATGAAGTAAGGCATAAAATGAATATAGAGTAGGCAAGGAAAAGAACTCAGGTAGTACAGGGCCAAAGATGAGAGGCTTAGGGCTATCAAAATTCTCCATGGATACAACTGGATTTCTTTTTTTTTTTTTTTTTAAATTTTATTTTGTCGATATACATTGTAGCTGATTATTGCTCCCCATCACCAAAACCTCCCTCCCTTCTCCCTCCCCCCCCCCCAACAATGTCCTTTCTGTTTGCTTGTTGTATCAACTTCAAATAATTGTGGTTGTTATATCTTCTTCCCTCCCCCCCCCGATTTGTGTGTGTGTGTGTGTATGTGTGTGTGTGAATTTATATATTAATGTTTAGCTCCCTCCAATAAGTGAGAACATGTGGTATTTCTCTTTCTGTGCCTGACTTGTTTCACTTAATATAATTCTCTCAAGGTCCATCCATGTTGTTGCAAATGGCAGTATTTCATTCGTTTTTATAGCTGAGTAGTATTCCATTGTGTAGGTGTACCACATTTTCCGTATCCACTCATCTGATGATGGGCATTTGGGCTGGTTCCAACTCTTGGCTATTGTAAAGAGTGCTGCGATGAACATTGGGGAACAGGTATACCTTCGACTTGATGATTTCCATTCCTCTGGGTATATTCCCAACAGTGGGATGGCTGGGTCGTATGGTAGATCTATTTGCAATTGTTTAAGGAACCTCCATACCATTTTCCATAGAGGCTGCACCATTTTGCAGTCCCACCAACAATGTATGAGAGTTCCTTTTTCTCCGCAGCCTCGCCAGCATTTATCGTTCATAGTCTTTTGGATTTTAGCCATCCTAACTGGGGTTAGATGGTATCTCAATGTGGTTTTGATTTGCATTTCCCGGATGCTGAGTGATGTTGAGCATTTTTTCATATGTCTGTTGGCCATTTGGATATCTTCCTTAGAGAAATGCCTACTTAGCTCTTTTGCCCATTTTTTAATTGGGTTGCTTGTTTTCTTCTTGTAAAGTTGTTTGAGTTCCTTATATATTCTGGATATTAATCCTTTGTCAGATGTATATTTTGCAAATATTTTCTCCCACTCTGTTGGTTGTCTTTTAACTCTTTTAATTGTTTCTTTTGCTGTGCAGAAGCTTTTTAGTTTGATATAATCCCATTTGTTTATTTTTCCTTTGGTTGCCCGTGCTTTTGGGGTCGTATTCATGAAGTCTGTGCCCAGTCCTATTTCCTGAAGTGTTTCTCCTATGTTTTCTTTAAGAAGTTTTATTGTCTCAGGGTGTATATTTAAATCCTTAATCCATTTTGAGTTGATTTTAGTATACGGTGAGAGGTATGGATCTAGTTTCATTCTCCTGCATATCGATATCCAGTTATCCCAGCACCACTTGCTGAAGAGGCAGTCCCTTCCCCAGTGAATAGGCTTGGTGCCTTACAACTGGATTTCAACCCAGCTCCTGGGTCTGGTGACTTTGTGCATGGCACTGTTTATTAAAGAGTAAGCAGTCACTCTGTGCCTTTACATATCTTATGCCCTTCTTTCTGTAAGAGACTAGCCCCCTCTGACTTACATAGCCCTCAGTGTTTATCTCAAGCATCGCCTTCTGGAAACTTCCTAGGATGACTTCAGTCCTTGTCTTGCTTTAACTTCATCACAGCATTTTCACACTGTATTATAATTTTCTATGTATTTGTTTACCCAGTTATTTAAAATTCGTATTCGTGATTGTATTCTTATTTGTTTTTCAGTGGCATATTTATTGAATATCTATCTTCTACGGTAGGCACTGGGAATAGAAGGGTAAACAAATTACAGTCCAGCACAGTAATACACTGTAAAGTGAGTCTTTGCCTCCTGCATTATTTTCTTCATCACATAAGAATACCACTGATAATAGATATGTTTTTACAAGTATTGTTATATTGGTAACTAATTTAAATTATAGCCATGAGATGAAAATTAGCAGTATTTAGCAATTTTCTAAAGAGCATTACGTGCACATGGAAAATTTGGACAAGTTTTTGTTTTCTTCTGTTTCTACAAAAGTGAGTAAAGAATTGACTAGACATTTTCATTATGTATTAAGTTTGGGGGACCTTAAATGCAGAAGTATGATTGTAATCCATCTCCACAGTAACTCAAGTCAAGTTTACTGAAATAATTAACCAAATGAATAAAATTAACAATCCAAAGAAATTTCATGTAATATATCCATAATATCCTTACATAACTACCTTCTAAATTCCAAAGGCTATTTGTTAACTGCTTTAGCAAAATTCTTTCTATACAGGGTCTTAACATTTAAAAAAACAAAAAAACTTTGCTTTGCTCCAGAAATATACCTGATTTAATATTTTACCTCTCTGATACAAAAAACACAATTTTTACACTTAAAGGATATTTGAAAAAATACTTTAACAATCCCAATAGACGGCTAATAGCAAAAGCACGAGGTATTTCTGTAAGTTTTAGTCCTCTCTGTGTAAATTAGAAGTCCTGCAGACAATTCAAGCAATTTCTTATAACACATATTTCCATTTCACAGAATTTATTTTTCATATGTTTTCTATCTTCAAATTAAGCAATACAGAATAGTGGTTAATTGAACAGGTTACTGAGTATCTATATCTTCTATAGTAGGCAGAACCTTACAGCCTGATTGAACGCCATCTCATCACTTATCAGGTGTGGGAAATTGGACATTCACTTGCTTTTATTAAGCCTCAGATTTTCTGTCTGTTGTGTGGTGAAAGTTCAACAATAAATGAAGCGTTTTCCTCAATGCTGAATATAGAGAAAGGACAGAATATATATTAATACTTTGTTATTACATGTTTCCTCAACTGAGAATATTCCCACTAGTGGTGCTGATTTTGGAAAAATATTATAGGGTAGTTCACATTATATGACTTCTAAAATCTCTCTGCTTATTGAATTATATTTTAAAAAATTATTTTCATTAATAATTTCAGTCTCAAAATCTAAGTCTTCTATGCCCTTCACTTAAAGACATATCATTCAAGCTTAACACTTAAGGAACTCATTGAGGATGCATAAGCAGACCTTCATACCCATGTCTGGAAAAAAATAACCTTTTTATTAAGACAATTGTAATTTTTTGCCTGGTTTCAGTTATATTTAATAATCTTAAATAATACAAGAAAATTAACTATAAACACAGTAGTGATACTCTAGCAATAGAGTAAATGAGCAGAAATAGGCTTGGTGTTCAAAGAGATATAAAAACTAATATTCTAGTTCATGTAAAAATAAAACCAAAATATAGATATTAAGTCCAGTTATGTTTTGGAGGACAAAATGTGCCTAATGTGCTCTGCTGTAAGTGCTGACTCCTGTTGCCACAGAATGATGCAAAATTGGAATCAGTCCCCATTTTCCTTTACCTCTCTGCCCCGTGACCCTCTACTGACTTCTTGAAATGTTCTCTCCCTCTTTAGTATAACCTGGTTCTCATTCAATTCAATTCTCATTTTTTAATCCTTCCTTCTTCCATTCATTTTCTGATTCATTTTTGGATTTTGTTTTCTCCCGTCCCTTGTAGGTTTATTTTCAGCCTCTTCTCTTGTTCCTCTACGTGTTTTCCCAGATGGTTACCTTTACAGTCATAACTTCATTTTCTCTCAGAAGTGCTTCAGCCACCACATCAGTTCTGTTTGTTTCCCACTGGTCAAAGTTGGGTATTTGGGGTATTGACCTAAAAAAAGAAACTAAGATTGAACATATACAGCATAAGATTTATGGAATCAATATGATGATTGCAACAGGGGAAATGCATAGGCCAGCTCGCTTTGAGAAATGTACTTTAAAGAGGGCCAGCAGAACTTAGCATTTTACAGTCACAGAAAGGGGGAAGAATCAAAGGAGAGAGAGAAGAAATAGCTTCTCTCTAATTACTTCATCAGTTTTTCTATCAGTTGTACCTACGTATAGATTAGGGATTGTTTCTAGGTCACATCCTACATGCAGAGATCTAGGGTAATTGTTACAAGAAGCATTCTAGTTATTTTATGGCTTTCTGGTACCATCATGTTTGCTCCTAAGTAAAAACGGTCTTATGAGAACTTTTTCCAGGACATGCAGAAGTGACTACTGACTTATCCCAGATCTCCCCAGGCACTACAATTTAGTTGACCTGGTCAGAGTGATTTTTCGTTTGTTTGTTATCAGGGGACACCTAGATTCAAGGAGTGCTGGGAAATGCCTCTGGCTGAAAGGCTAGGAGCTCAGCAAGGACTTGAGAGGATTTGTTTTTCAAGGAAGAAGGAAAACATGCAACCTGTTAGACAGCTCGCTGCTTCTACAAAGCAGGAGACAATATAAGAAGCTATTAGTCCACAGACTCAGCATCAGCTTAGCCCGTGGAAAGTTCTGCTTTGGCCTAATATCAGAGTCTCTATTGACTAGGCTTATGTCTTTCTCCTAGGCCAAAGGACTCACCTTGGTTCTCCTGCTGAGGCTGAAGTCCTACTAGAACTCCCTTTCCTTCCAGAATAAATTACTATGCAGGCCCCTTAACTGGGTTCCTGCTACCTGCTTTCTAGCCTCTTTCTTTGCTTTCTTCCAACTGACATGAAGCCAGGATCTTACCAGCTGCCGCATACCCTCATCCTGTGCTCCACTTGCCTTCCGACCCATCTATATATCAAATGCCTACCTTCTAGACATACTTCCTTTTTTAAAAAGTGCATTTTATTTATTTATTTTTTAACTTGTGGGGTTTTTTTCCATGTAGTAAAACTAATTCTTTTCTGTGTACATTTCCATGAGCTCTCCAGAAATCCCTGACTCTGCCCCTCGTGGTCTCCCTAGCATTAAACCCTGGCAAAACTGATCTGCTCTCTGTCCCTAAAGTTTTGCCTTTTCTAGAATTTTATGTAGATGGGATTATACAGTATGTAACCTTTTGAGTGTGACTCTTCACTTGACATAATACATTTGGGTTTCACCAGATATTTGGGTTTCCAGTTTTGGGTGGTTACAAATAAAGCCATTATAAACATTCATGTATAAATTTTTTTGTGATAGTGTAAGTTATTTCATTTGGGTAAATACATAGGAGTGGGATTGCTGGGTCATGTCGTAAATATGCATTTAACTTTATAGTAAACTGCCAAACGATTTCCCAAAGGGACTATAGCATTTTGCATTTTTACCGGCAATGTATGAGAGTTCTGGTTACTCCATATCTTCATTAGAGTTTGGTATGGTCAGATTGTTTTGTTTTTAACAATTTTCATAGGTGTGGCTAGAGCATTTTTATGACTGCTTCTTATTCTCTCTCAATTGTCTATTCTGCCCTATAAGTCTATCTGTTAACTACGCACCCACATTTCTGGTTTGAAACTTTATATCTATTCAATTCATTAAGTTAACAATTATCATTATTATTATTATTATTATTATTATTATTTTGACTGGTAAGGGGATTGCAACCCTCAGCACAGTGTGATCCGCACCATGCTCAGCCAGTGAGTGCACCAGCCATGCCTATATAGGATCTGAAACCGCGGCCTCGGTGCTAGCAGCCCGAGTGAGCCACGGGGCTGGCCCTAAGTTAACAAATATTATTGAGGGCCAACTCTATGTCAGATACTGTGGCTGTTATAATTCAGTAATGAATTTGAGATTCAAATTTATAACCTTTATGGATTGAACTTCTAGTAACAAATTCATGCATAATTAAATAGAAGGGTAGATACATAAATTTGGAAATAAAATTATTCTATAATCAGCACCATCGAACATGGTAGCCATTAGTCATCATGTGGCTATTGTTACATGAAATGTGGCTAGTTCAAATTAAATGAGCTGTAAGAGTAAAATGCTCATGAATTCCTGAAGACTTAATGTGGAAAAAAGAAAGGAAAATTATGTCTGATTTTTACATGGATTACATGTTGAAATTATAATAGTTTGGACAAACCGAGTTAAACGATAGTAAAATTAATTTTTGTTTTATTTTTTAAAATGTAGCTACTAAAAAATTTTAAATGACATATGTGGTTCATACTACATTTCTATTGATTAGCACCATTCTTGATAGTGAGGTGTAATGCTAAGAACACAAACAGGATAATACAACAGAAGGTAACTAAAGTAAGACCTAAAGAATACTTCAAATAGAGTAAACTTTCTGAGAAAATGATGTGTATTAGCCCATTTCTGTTGCTTATAACAAAATACCTAGAACTGGGTAATTTAGAAAGAAAACAAAATTTATTGGTTACAATTTCAGAGACTAGGAAGTCCAAAGTCCACGGAACACATCCGGTGAGGGTTTTGGTGGTGGCAACAGTGACCCAGGGGTCTCACATGGCAAGAGGGTGGAAGCAGAGAGAGCAGAGAAAAAGAGACAGACTGGCCTCTCTCTTCTTTTGAAGATCTCAGAACCATGCCCCAACCACCATTTTTAATCCATTCATTACAGCATGGTCCTATAATCTACCTCTTCAAGGCCCCAGCTTTCAATTGCTGTAATAGGATTTCCCACCCTCTTAACAGTCACAGTGGAGTCCAGGTTTCTGATACATAAAACTTGGGGGACACAATTCAAGCTTCAGTGAGTTTTAGGGGGACATAATTCAATCCACTGCAACGTGTGAAGTTCAACCTGGATGAATTGAAGGAAACAGGCATGTGACAGTCTGAGGAAAGTGTTACCAGGAGAAAAAACAGTCAACCAAGTTCTAGAAAGAGAAATAAATTCTGGGTGATTGAAGAATCTAAAGGAGGCACTGAGGTTGGAGTGGAGTGAGGGAAGGGAAGACTAGAAGGACAGAGGCTAGAGTGATCTGCAAAATTCATATCCTGGGTCTCATAGACTGTGCTAAAAAAATATTAGTTGGCATTGAGCCACCATTACACACAGGGAACTATTGCAAGAACCTAATTGAACTCTCTATCTTTTTTCTTTGCCTCCCCCAAATATTAATGACTACCATTTACTAGGCTCCTACTCTTTTCCAGGTACTGACAATACTAAATGCTCTATGGGCTTGCTTCATTCAGAATCCAGGGTTCTGTACTGTGCTTCTTTTTTCATTGGCAGAGGTCCTTGGTATCATTTTTCCTTTGTTCTCTAGAGTCTGAGTTTTTGTCGTCCTGTGTCATGCATTATTTCCTTCTTTACTAAACAAGGCCAGTCCATGAAAACCTGACCCTCCTGCCTTAATAGATTTTTGCCTTCACCTTTACCCTCTTTGATGTGTGGGATAGAAGCAATTTTGATTTTAATCTAAGCTATTGATGTTGGAACTGTAGGAAGATCCATGTTTCATATTTTAAGACACACATATTTTTTAAAATTGAATATTTTTGCAATCACAATGCTTCGTCCAATCAGTGTCTATCAAGTGACAGTTGTGAAATTGTTGGCTTTGTTAGCTTATGAGTAAACTTGATTCCAGTGATTCATTGGTCACTATTTCAGTTGAGATAAATGTATTATGTATATTATTATACGTACGTTGAGTTTATATCTTCAAGTAGATTGCTCTATAATTTATCTTTGAAACAAAAAGTTATTGTGTTCATAGAAAGCATGAACATAAACCAATGGGGATATATTTTATAAAAATATAAAAAAGTAAAAAGTAAAAAACAAAACAAACAAGAACAAAAAATTTTATGCATTAGAGGAATAGCCATAATTTCATATTTTCTTATAAATCATCAACAAAGAGCTTTAGAGAAGAGCAGCAGGAGAATATAAGAGCCAAAAGGAGGATTTTCCATTGGCACCCCTTTACCCCGCACCCTCATCCCAAGGTCAAACATATAATTCAGTGATTTTCAACAGGAGGGACAATGCCTTCAGGCCCAGGAGCCATGAAAATGAGGGATGAGGGGAGTTGAAGTCACAATGACTTGGGAGTGCAAAAGGCATTGGTGGAAAAAAGCTAACACATGCTTTGAAATCCCCCCTACAACCCTGCATAAATGAACTGTCCCACCCAAAATACAAATAATGTTCCTGTTGAGAAATATAAATCTAATTTGTTGATAGAGCTCACTTAATAAATTCAGTCCTCTTATCTATCAAGAAATATTCCAGATGGTTGTCATAGGATTGACTTAGCTGAGTTGTTGACTTGGGAATGGCAAAGGGCAACCTGATAGTATTCTATGAAGCTAAGCTTGAAATCCCTTATGCCACTTGGAGATTTTCTCAGATTCTATAACACAGTCTGGTTTTTGTCATTTCTAAATAGTTCAAAGAGTTACAACTACCAAAGGCAAGGAAGCATACGCAGAGATGGGGTCGCAAAGAATATTCTTTATACGCATTTTGTCTCATCTCAGCCACAGCCTAGGAAAAAAGATTTTATTTGAACATTAGGGTAATCAGGGCCCATGCCTACAAAGGTGGCTGGCAAGTGAGAAGATGCTTCAAAAGTGCTTCATGTAATTCAATAGAGTTGGAGACTCCACATAGCCTTGTATACTCAGATCCCTGATTTTGTTAGCACATTGAAAATAATTTGGTCTCTCAGGAGTAGATCACATAAATAGCTGAGGCTCATTCCATCTAACTCTCAGATTGTTCTGATTGGCAGAGAACTACATTCTATTCACGGAGGTAACGTAAATGTGAAATCAACTTACTAGAATTAACTTGATATTTCTTCAACCCACTTTGAATATTCCATGATCAGTGTCATTTCATAGGATAATCCCACTCTTAGGAATGTATTTCTCTCTATTTCACCTTTTGAAAATCTCATGCAATCCTTCAAAGTAAAATTCAAATGCCACCCTTTTGAAGCTCACTTTATTACTTGATTTGCTTTACCCTGGACACCTAATGAGTGTTATTAGTTCTATACCGATGTCACTTAGCATAGACTATAGTGCATTCTAGTCATTTACGAATATTTGTTTAATGAATTGTAAGCTCCTTGAGAACAGGCATAATCATCATTCATTTTTACAGAGAACCCAGAGTAATAGGTACTCAAAAAGGACTTTCAAATAATAAGGATTCTGGTCTTGTAGATTAAAAATATCTGGAGAGAGATAATAGTAAGTTTGAGTCAAATTTGGAAGACTATTAAATGTGGCGTTAAAAGTGAAGTCTAACTTGGACTCTCAATCTTAGCTCCAAATCAGTGGTTCTCAACCAGGGCTGATTTTACTACTCAGTGAACATTTGGCAATATCTGGAGATATCTTTGGTTGTGGTGGAGGACAGAAATGCCGTCAAATATCCTACAAAGCAGAGTACACCTCTCCACAAGAAAAAATAATCTGACCTAAAATTTAAATAGCATCAGGATTGAAAATTCCTGTCCTATATCTACCAAGTTAATTGTTTGTTTGTTTGTTTTTTCTTGTTCACATGGGCTGGCTAAGCTTTGGGTCCTATGAGTTTACTGAGTCTATTCTTTTTACATAATCTCAGTGTTGTAGAAAAAGCCATCATTGTCTTTACCATCACTATCATTGACATCATTATCATCTTTAATAGCAGCAATACTTTAACAAGATTAAATATTGAGGTAGCTCGAGGAATTTTATGGAAACCAGAGTAGAATCTTTACCATTCTGAAACCCAGAGATGAGAACCGTATGGGTACTAATCTTAGAACTATTAAATATCAAGGTAGGAGAAACTTAGAGGGTTTTTCTGTCATTTTAAATCCTTCAATCATTAATACGTCTAGCACCCTGCCTTCTACGATATTAGAGATAAATTATTTTAGAGTTAAAGTATTTTTGCAAGTAAATGTTTTTAGAGAACCAAGTTCTCTGCCTTTCCAGTATAATGACTTATGTATTTTATGTTTTGTTCAGAAATTTCTTTTTATTTAACCCAGTTTTTTCTAGTTGGAGCCCAAAACCAACTTTTTGTTTGGTCCTCTATGAAACTTTTTTCTGTAAAATAACTGTTCCTAGATTTAGAAATGACTGGACGACATTTTTTGTGACCTTCTCTTTGTTGGGGGAAATAATTAAGTGTCCTTATCACAACCGCCCACTGTCCATCGCTTTTTTTCACTTTCTGTCTACTCATTTGTCCCCTCTCATAATTCCTTGTTACTTTTAACTTGTAATTCTGTAGCCTGCAAAACACACACACACACACACACACACACACACACACACACACACACACACACACACTTCTACAGGGCAGGTACACAAAAATTACAAAATGGAAGAAGTGAAGAGTGAAGTATTTCATGCAATGAAGAAAGTTGAGTTGAATTCTAGAATAATAAATAAAGAGAGTTAGTTAAAATTTTCAAAATAGTCTTAGCTCAGTGACAGTGACTGGAAGCAACTGATATGTTGAATGATAGAACTAAGTCATCAACTTGATTCCTTTTATTCTGGGCCACCCTAACTTCTGCCTCTGCTCTCACCTCTTGAGCAAGGATGGTATGGATTTCTAAATAAGCATGGATAATAGGGGGGAAAAACAAATAGTTCCAGGTGTAAATTTTCTGCAGTTGATGTGAAAAACTTGGAGTCTCATGCAAGTTCTCCAGGAACAAGCCAGCTAACTTGGGCTGCTCATTAGTCTTCTGAACATTAGTGTCTTTGTCCATAAAATGGGACAGATGGTGTTCATCTGCTGCCAGTGGGATCATATGTAGTTTATTGGGTTCCCATCTGGCTCTAGATATATGATGCATTTTGATGCCATAAGAAAGAGAAAGCATTAGAAGTTATAAATGGAAGACACAAGTTACTAATATCAGAAATGAAAGAGGACCATCACTACAGATCTCATGGACATTAAAAGGATAATAAAGGGATATTATGAGCCCATGATTGTATACCCATAAATTCGATAACTTAGATAAAATGGGCCAGTTCTTTGAGAGACACAATCTATCAAAACTCACACAAGAAGAAATAGATGAGCTGAGTAAATTCAGAAATTAAATTAAATTACTAATGAAATTGAATCAATAATAAAATCTTTAAAACAGAAAGCACCAGAAAATTCTCTGGCAAAATGGCTGACTAGAGGTGCGTAGAGTACATTTGTCTCACAGAAAAGGATCAGAACAACTAATAGACAGCTAAATATCAATGGGAGTGTCTGTGGGAGAGTGCAGGAGTGCAGCAGGAGACTGGTAAGATCCCTGTGTAGCATGAAAACCCAGGACGATGGGATAGAAAGGAGTGAGAGGCACCTGGGCACAGATGCCAAGGTTCCACCACCAGAATTGTCACAGAAGAACCTTTTCATTGTGGAGAAAAGATAGGAAGGGGGCCCATATCAACCCACATCCTCACCAAAGAGGCCTGCACTTTCTATTGCAGGAAGATTCTATAGTCCTTTCAACGCCAGAACTTATGTGGGGAGCTGCCTAGAATGCACACACTGCATTGCTCCATAACATTAGGACATACTGTGCACTCCCCAAACCCCATGCTTGTGACCCAAGCTGATGCAATATGGTGCCATTTTGAAACCAGAGCCACTGTGGGAGCATGCCCTTCTCTGAGGCCAGTAGCCATTGTGCTTCCTCAGCCTTAAGGTTTTACCGTCATCCCAACACACACAAAGAAGAAGCTACAATGCCCAATTCTGTGACTTGAAGCCTGGCCCCAGGAGCAGCTGTGACCCTAGTCCTGAATGTCTGGTAAGTCAATACTAGGCCTGCTAAACTGATGCATCCCCACATCCCAGGCCAGAGACCACATAAGCAGATCCTTCTCCCCAACCAGTGGGCTGAGTTTTGCATGCCCAAGCTCCCAATCTGGAAAAACAGCTCACGTGTTTCTACCCTAATGAACATACCCCCAGGCTACTGAAATAAAGCACATCTGTGCCCTAAAGCAGCCTGGCAGTTTTGCCTGAAAAGTGGCTGGCAGGGCCTCCTTTTTGCAGCCCTGCCCGGTGACCTTGCCTACTGCCCATGGAGTGGCTGGCTGGGCTACCTCTATCCAGCCCCACCTAGCAACCTTGCCCACCATCCAAGAAGTGGCTAGCAGGGTGCCCTCTCTGCAGTTTCACCTGGTGGCCTAGCTTACTGCCCAAGAAATAGCTCAGTAGTCCCACCCTTGGCAGACCTACTCCCTAACCACTGAGGTAATCACAACCTCACACTTGGTCCTGAGACGTGACATAGTGGACTGGCTCCTGGCAGACCTGGACCCAGCTATCTGAGCCAGAGTATGCCCATACCCTTGATGCAAAGAAACAGCTCAGCTCTCACACCCTTGGTGGACCCACATCTGAATATTTGAGTCATTTCATGCACATGCATTCAAGTGAGAAACGGCTTGACCCATGCAATCCTGGTGGGCCTCCCTCAGGCCAGAGAATCAGCACAATGACCCTGCTACTGGCAAACCAGTCCCACAATCACTAGTACATCTCTCTCTCTCTCTCTCTCTCTCTCTCTCTCTCTCTCTGTCTCTCTCTCTCACATACACACACACACACACAAACACAAACACACACACACACACACACACACACACACACACACACACACACCCAGACTGAAAATCAATCCCCAGTGAATCACTTCCCAAGATGACTGACCCACAGTGAGCATGTGCATACTCTCAGCCTGAGAACCAACCAAACAAGTCCATCCCCAGCAAAGCTTTGCCACCACTGCCGCAACCCCCACAAGTGTAGGCCACTGAGGCACACAGAGACATACCAATTACAGCTGAAGAAACTACACAGAGTCTACAATACTGCACCTATCCAGAACAAAGACATTGTACTCTACCCAATCAATACCCAAGGTCTCAATTGCAGGTGAAAGTCCTTCCCCACGTAAGCCACTCTGTAAAAGTGGTGACCTTTCCAGCAGATGCAGAGATATCAATGCAGGGAAACAAGAAACGTTAAAAAAATAAGGAAACACAATACCACCAAAGAAACACAATAATACTCCAGTAACTGATCCCAAAGAATCATAAATTGACAACAGCTTGCCAGAGAAGGAATTCAAGTTAATAATTTCAAGGAAACTCACTGGGATATAAGAGAATTCAGGCAAACAATTCAACAAAACTACTTAAAAACAATTCATGATCTGAATGAGAAATTTAAGAAAGAGATAGATACTATAAAAAAAGCAAATAGAAATTTTGTAATTGAAGGATTAACTTCATAAAATAAAAAGTACATCTGAGAGTCTCAACAACAGAGTAGATTATGCAGAAGAAAGAATTTGATCTTAAAAACTGCTGTGTTAAAATAACCCAAGAAGACCAAAAATAAATAAGTAAGTAAATAAATAAATAAAATTTTAAAAAATAAATAAAGCCTATAGATACATGGGATACTATTAACCAAACAAATATTCAAATTATGGGCATTTCAGAAGGAGAAGAAAACAAATAAGGCATTGAAAACATATTTAATGAAATAATAGCTGAAAACTTTCCTAATCTTGTGAAAGGTACAAACACCAAATCCAGGAATTTCAGAGATCCTCATATATACAGCCCCAAAAAGTCCTCTCCAAGACACATTGTAGTCAAACTGTCAAGTCAGAGACAAAGAAAGGATTCTAAAAACAGCAAGAGAAAATCATCAAGTCACTTATACAGGCATCCCCATTAGACTAACAGCAGACTTCTCAGCAGAAACCTTACAAGTTAGGAGAGAATGGGATAATATATTCAAACTACTGAAAGAAAATAACTGCCAGCTAAGAATATTATAGTCAACAAAGCTATCCTTCAGAAATGAAGGAGAAAAAAATTCACTTTTAGACAAGCAAAAATGAAGGTAATTCATCAACACCAGTCCAACCTTTTAAGAAATGCTTAGGGAAGTCCTACATCTAGAAGAGAATGAATAATAATGACCACTATGAAAACACTCAAAAATATAAAACTTAAAATAGACACATAAATTAGAATGAGAAAGGAATCAAATATTATTAATACAGAAAACCACCACACTACAAGAATGAACAATAAAAAAGAAAGAAACAAACAAAGGATACTCAAAACAATCAGAAAACAACCAACAAAATGACAGGAGTAAGACCTCACATATCAATGATAACCTTGAGTGTAAATGGACTAAAATTCTCCAATTAAAAGACTTAGACTGGCTGAATGGATAATAATAATTTTTAAAAAGGACCCATTCATATGCTTTCTATAAGAAGCACAACTTACCTGCAAAGACCGAAAGTGAAGGGATGGAAAAAAAATATTTTACACAAATGGAAAACAAAACTGAGTAGGAGTAGCTATATTTATATCAGATAAAACAGTCCTTAAATCAAAATTCATACTAACAAACCAGGAAGGGCATTATGTCATGACAAAGGGATAAATAAGGCAAGAGAATGTAACAATTATAAATAATTATGCACCCAAACTGGAGCACTCAGATTTATAAAGCAAATATTATCAGATCTAAAGGTAAATATACATAGATGCCAATGCAGTAATAGTTGGGGACTTTAACTCCTCCTTCTCAGCATTACACAGATCATTGAGACAGAAAAACAAAGAAATGCTGTAATTAAATGGCTCCATAGGCCAGATGGACCTACCAGACATTTGCATAACATTTCAGCTGATAGCTTCAGAATACACATTCTTTCCATCAACACGTGAAACATTGTCAAGGATTGACCATATGCTGGGCCTCAAAACTAATCTCAACAAGTTAAAAAAAAATTGAAATTAAGTTGAGTATTTTTTCTGACCATAATGGAATAAAACTAAAAATCACAAATAAGAGTAACTTCCAAAACTACACAAATATATGGAAATTAAACAACTTGCTTTTGAATGGGCAATAGGTCAAAGAAGAGATTAAGGAGAAAATAAAAATATTCTTAAAACAAATGAAGACAGAAACACATCATACCAAGACCTTTCAGATACAACCAAAGCAGTATGAAGAGGAAAGTAAACAACTTAATGCACCTCAAGGAATTAAAAAAAGCAAAAACACAACAAACCCAAAGTAAGTAGAAATAAAGAAATAGCTTGTAACAACAGGTCATGGGTTTGGATCCCCAAACTCTCCAGCCACCAAAGAAAAAAAAAAGAAAAAGAAATAATAAAAAATCAGACCATAAATAAATAAAATTGGGGCTAAAAATATAATACAAAAGATCAGTCAAATGAAAAGTTGTTTTTTTGAAAACATAAACAAAATTGACAAACTGCTAACCAGACTAAACAAGAAAAAAGAAGACACAAATAAATAAAACATGAAATGCAAAAGGAGACATTACAGCTGATTCAAAAGATCATTACAGACTATTATGAATAACTTTACACCAATAAATTTGAAAGCCTAGAGAAAATAAATAAATTCCTGGACACGTATGACCTCCCTAGATGGAACCGAAAAGAAATAGAAAAGCTCAATAAACTAATAAGAAGCAATGAGATATAATCAGTAATAAAAAATTCTCCCAATAAAAAAGGCAAGGAGCAGATGGCTTTACTGCTAAATTCTACCAAATATTTAAAGAAGAACTAATACCAATATTTCTTAAAATATTTCAAAAAATGGAAGTGGACAGAATTCTTCCAAAATCATATTATGAGGCCAGTATTACCCCAATACCAAAAATTGGGCAAGGGCACAAAACAACAAAAACTACAGGCCAATATCCCTGATGAGCATAGATGCAAAAATCCACAACAAAATACTAACAAACTGAGTTCGACAACACACCAAAAAGATTATGCACCATGATCTAGTGGGATTTATTGCAGGGATGCAAGAATGGTTCATACACAAATCAATAAATGTAATACATTATATCAATGAATTTTTAAAAATATGATCATCTTAATAGATGTAGATAAAGCATTTGATAAAACCCAAAACCTCTTCATGATAAAAAGTGTCAACAATTTAGGTACAGAAGGAAAGTATCTTAATATGATAACAGCCTATATATGACAAACCCACAGCTAACATTATACTTTTAAAAGATAAGGATGCCTACTCTCACTACTTTTATTTAACATAGCACTAGAAGTCCTATCCAGAGCAATTAGGCAAGAGAAAGAAATAAAGGGAATCCAAATTGGAAAGGAGGAAGTCAAATTGTCCATTTGAAGATGACATGGTTCTATATAGACAGAAACCTTAAGACTCTACCAAAAGCCTCTTAGACCCAATAAAAAAATTCAGTAAAGTTGAAGGATACAAAATCAACGTACAAAAATTAGTAGCATTTCTGTACACCAACAATGAACTAGCAGAAAAAGAAATTGAGAAAGCAATCTCATTTACAACAGCAACAAAAGATAAAATAAAATATCTAGTAATAAATTTAACCAAGGAGGTGAAATATCTTTACAAGGGAACTATAAAACACTGATTAAAGAAATTAAAGAGGACACAAGAAAATGAAAAGACATCCCATGTTCATGGATTGGAAGAATCAATACTGTCAAAATGACGATACTACCCGGAGTGATCTACAGAATCAATGCAACCCCCTCAAAATTCCCCTTCATGGGAAGCAATCCTAAGGAAAAGAAAAAAGTGGAGACATTACATTCCTTGACTTCAAAATATGCTATAACACTATAATAATCAAAACATCATGGTAGTGGTACAAAAACAGGCACATAGACCAATGGAGCAGAATAGCAAATTCAGAAATAAATACACATTAACTACAGTCAATTGATTTTCAGTAAAGAAACCAAAACATATATTGGGGAAAGGAGAGTCTTTTGAATAAGTGGTGTTGGGAAAATTGGAGATTCACATACAGAAGAATGAAACTAGTCCACTCTCTCTCACTAGATATCAAAATCAACTCAAAATGGATTAAAGACTTAAATGTTAGATCTGGAACTAAAAAACTTCAAGAAGAAAACATAGAGCAAACTCATCAGGACACAGGACTGGGCAAATGAGCTGAATTAGATTTCTAAAGCAGAAGCACCAAAAGCAAAATAAACTAATTGTATTATATCAATTAAAAAGCTTCTGCACAGTGAGGGGAAAAAAATCAACAAAGTGAAGAGACAACTTGTGGAATGGGAGAAAATATTTACAAACTATTCATGTGACTAGGGATTAATATCCATAATATTCCAAGAACTCAAACAATTCAATAAAAAAAGATTTGTCTAAAAAAATGGGTTAAATGAGCTGAATAGACATTTCTCAAAAGAAGACATACAAATGGCCAACGGGTATGTGAGAAAATTCTCAATATCACTAATCATCAGAGAAATGTAAAAACCACAATGAAATATCATTTCACTCCAGTTGGAATGGCTATTATCAAAAAGACAGAAAATAACAAATGCTGGTGAGGATGTGGAGGAAGGGGAACCCTTATATGTTGTTGGCAGGAATGTAAAACAGTACAGCCACTATGAAAAACAATCTGGAGTTTCCTGAAAAAAAAATAAAAATAAAACTATCATATGATACAGCAATCCCACTACTGGGTATATATTCAAAGGAGTGGAAATTAACATATTGAAGGGATACCTGCACTTCCATGTTTATCATGGCTCTGTTTACAATAGCCAAGATTTGGAATCAACCAAAATGTCCATCAACAGATGACTAGATAAAGGAAATGTGTTATAGACACACAATAGAATACTACTCAGCTATGAAAAAGAATGAAATTTTGCCATTTGCAGCAACATGGATGAGCTTGGAGAAGATTATGTCAAATGAAATAAGCCAGAAACAGAAAGAGAAATACAGCATGTTCTCACTCAAATGTGGAAGCTAAAAAATAGGTCTCATAATAGGAGCAAAATAGTGGTTACTAGAGACTAGTGAGGGGAGGGGGAAGGTGGATAAGAAGAGATGGTGGTCAATGGAGACAAAATTATAGAGAAATGGGAAGAATAAGATTGAGTGTTCTATAGCACTACAGGGAGACTACAGTCAACTACAAATTACTATATAACTTCAATTAGCTAGTTGAGAGGATGTTGAATGTTCCCACAATGAAGAGGTGACAAGTGTTGAGATGATGGATATGCTAATACACTGTTATGATCATGATGCACTATATAAATGTACCCAAATATCACACTGTTTTCCATAAATATATACAATTATCATGGGTCAATTAAGAAAAAAAAAGAAAAAGAAAAAACAATTTCAGAGACAGAAGTAGATTAGAGGTTACCAGATACTGGGTGGAAAGAATAATGAGAAGTTATTTCTTAAGGGTTACAGAGTTTATGTTTAAGATAATGAAAAAGATTTGGAAATAGATGGCAGTAGTGGTTACACAGAATCTTGGATGTAATTAATTCCACACAACGGTATGTTTAAAAATGCTTATGATGGCAGTCTTTATGTTATATATATATTACCACAATAAAAAATAAAATTAAAATAAAATTAAAAAATAAAACAGAAAGCACCAGGCTTAGACAAATTCACTGGGGAATTTGACCAAATGTTTAATGAAGAGATTTTACCAATTCTCTACAGTCTCTTTAAGAAGATAAAAGTAGATGGAATACTTACTCACTCATTCTGTGAAGCCAGCATTCCTAATCCCAGACCAGACAAAACGTGGAAGCAACCAAGATGTCCTTAAGAAGATTAATGTATAAAGAATCTGTGGTATATCCAGGAAATAAAATATTATGCAGCACTGAAAAGAAATGAGCTATCAAGCCAAGAAAAGACATGGAGGAAACTTAAATACATATTACTAGGTGAAGGTAACCAATTTAAAAAGATCAGATCGTTCATTATTGCAACAATATGACATCTGAAAATGTCAAAACTATAGAGACAGTAAAAAGATCAGTAGTTTCCAGTGGGTTAGAAAAGGGAGGGATGAATAGACCAAGCACAGAGTATATCTAGGCAGTGAAAGTACTCTGTATGATACTATAATGTTGGATATATGTCATTATACATTTACCCTAATCTATAAAATGTGCAACACCAAGAGTGAAGCCTAATGTAAATTATGGACTTTGGGTGTTAATGATGTGTCGATATAGCTTCATCAGTTGTAACCAATGTACCACTTTGGAGGGAGATGTTAAAATGGGGAAGCTATTTACGTATGGGGGCAGGAGACATTGAGATAGCTTTATACCTTCCACTCATTTTGTCGCCATTAATCAAAAACTACTTAGATAAATACAGTTTATTAAAAAAAAAATCGTCAGCCACATTGAATTGTTTGATCCAGAGTATGGACCAAGTAACCTGCGTCATCTACATATTTTTTTCTGAACACACATGTCATTTCCCAGTATGAGATGGAATCCCTTCCACCTTTTTTTCACCACCTTCTCAACCCCAATTGCATCTGACCTAGTCTTATTTCTTGCTTGACTAAAACAATATGACAAAGGTGACATAGTGGCACCTCTGAAGACAAACCTTAAGAAGCCTTTTTAGTTTCTGCCTCAGCCTTCTGGAATGTTTGCTCTTGGAAACTGTAATATAAGGAGAACTTCATGCTTCAGAGGCATTATGTAGGCTCTCTAGTAAACAGACACTACCAAGTCCAGCTTTCTGGCAGTCTCTGCCTAGGCACTAGGCTATGAGTGAAAGTAATTCACACCCTCAAGCCCAGGCAAACCACCAGCTAAATGCCACCAGATGAACTTTGGTTGACATCACGTGGAACAAAAGTTGCCTAGCCAAACCCTCCCTGAATTCCAGGCTAGTACAGTTGTGAGAAATCATATAATGGATTTTGCTTTAAGCCACTAAATTAGAGTAATTTGTTATATACCAGTAAGTAACCCGAACAGATTGTGTTCAGTAACCTTTCCAGTGGGCAAGCTTCCCTTCTGCTTACTCATCCAGAGACAGAGCAGTCTCCAGATCTATTCTAATATATAAATGTTTCAAGAAAGGTAACCTCTGTAACATATCTCTGAGGTAATCAATGTAGATAGTATCTGATTATTAAAAGAAAATGAAAATGGCTTTGCTGAAAAATATTTCTGCTTGATAGCCATTTATTGGAGATTTGCATCTTCCCCTTGCTAAATAATAATAATAATTTTTAAAAAATCAAAGCAAAACAAAAAGCCTCTCAGTTAATTTTATGTCCAGCAAAGAGGGGGGAGGGCTGCCTCCCTGGATCATTAACCAAGAATCGCGCTGTGATTCATTTCACCAAAATGTACTTTAATTATCTAATTGGACTCATATTACTCCTTAAGTCATTCTTGACATATCTCTGGATGTTTCACTGAAATGCTGGTAATAAAATGTGCTGTTTGAACGACTACCTTGGCACTCCCAGAACATTTAAACATTTGGTTCACTTCCCTTAATTCCTTCTATAAGTGCCCAGTGTTCTTTATTCAAGAATATTTTTGGCTGTAATTTTGATTTATACATTGACAATTGTTTGTCTTTATTGGTGATAGAGTGAATTCTGATTTTTAATTTCATGGTACATTCATTTTGAGATTTCTGTTTGATGGCAGACAATGTATTCTCTTTTAAATGGAAGATGAGAGCAAGTTTATATTTTTCTTGTTGTTTGTTTATTTGTCCTTTTTAAAAATAGAATTCCAGTGCTTGTAGGTATTCAAGATTGTAGGTTTCATAAGTCATTAGTACCTTGGCATTCCAATCATAGTTAACTATTAACCTTTGTTTTGTGCTGCTGAAATGTGGTTTTTTAATCTCCCATACGACTGTCTTCTTCTACCACCCAAATCCTCATCATTTTTCATCTTTTCTTATTATGGACCAGACAGTTAACAATATCTACAAAAATGGAATTCCTATACAAATATATTTACATAAAATGGCCCCCAATGGGAAGTTTTGTATATCTTAAAGTAATATATTTAAGTAGAGGTTTAGGATAAAGAGAAAACCAAACACCAGCAGAGAGTGGTAATTTTTTTCAAATTAGCATACAAAACAAATATCGGATAGTGTCATTACTCCTTCAACACTCTTTAAGTGAGACTAAAAACAGCAGAGAGAAAAAAAGTATTTCTAAAATGTATGATAGTTTCTGCTTGTTGTGCAAAAAAATTATCCAGACTGTAGCGGTTTCAAAAACACACATTCACAACTTCAGTGTTTCTGTGATCAGGCATCAGCTTAACTGGGTCTTTTACTCAGGGTCTCACAAGGCTGTAATCAAGATGCTGGTCACCAAAAGCCCCATGCAGCCTGCTTAACATCTGCACTGATGGCAAGAGAGCCTCCTATGACCAGGTATCTAGGTGAAGCTCAGAACAACTCCCCCCGCCACCTGCACAGAAAGCAAGGGAGCACCATAAACACAACTTCTATGTAGGTGGTCCACCACAGCCACCACCACAACTACTGCTGCTACAAGGACAACTCACTGCCACAGTAGCAGCTGGGACCACATTCCCGGCAGCCCACTGCACACTTGACTGCATTGACACAAGGAGAGTTACCAGCAGAGCCTGCAAATAGAGGAAGAAGCTTTTCTCTTCAAAGCCCACTCCAGAGTAATAGAAGAAAAAACTGCTCTACCAGATGACCAGACATCCACATAGAGATACTAGAAATATGAATAAGCAAGAAAAAATGACACCACCAAAGGAATACGGTAAATCTCAAGCACCAGACCACATAGAACAGGAAAACTTTGAAATGACTGAAAAGGAATTCTGAGCAATGATCTTAAGAAAACTCAAAGAGATAAGAGAAGACTCAATTAGAGAACACAAGGAAACAAGAAAAAAATATACAGGATATGAAGGAGGAATTTTGCAAAGATATTAATACTTTAAAAAAGGATGCAGCAGAATGCCTGGAACTGAAGGATTCATTAAATAAAACAAACAAACAAACAAACAAAAAACTCACAACTGACACAACTGAGAGCTTAAGGAGCAGGTCACGGCAAACAGAAGAAAGAATTTCAGATCTCAAAGATGATCTTTTCAAAATAACCCTAGCAGATGAAAAAAGGAAAAAAAGAATTAAAAAATTAAGAAAATCTAAGAAAGCTAGCAGATGATCTTAAGTACACAAACATCTGAATCATGGGTATTTCAAAAGGGAAGAACAAAGGAAAAGGCATTGGAAACTTATTCAATGAAATAATAATGGAAAAGTTTCCAGGTATAGGGAGAGACATGGACCTTCAGATTCAGAAACCTGAAAGACCCCCAAACAGATTCAATCCAAACATGTCTTCTCTGAGACACATTCTAGTCGAACTGGTAAAGCTCAAAGACAAAGAGAGAATTCTAAAAGCAGCAAGAGAAAAAACATCAAGTCACCTATAAGGGAGCCCCCATCAGATAAATGACAGAGTTCTCAAGAGAAAATTTACATTCCAGAAAAAAAAATGGAATGATATATTCAAAATACTAAAAGAAAAAAACTGCCAGGAACAATACTATACTTAGCAAGGGTATCCTTCAGAAGTGAGGGAGAACTAATGTATATCCCAGACAAACAAAAACTATGGAAGTACACCACCACACTGCTAGACCTGCAGAAAATTCTCAAGGGAGTCCTACATCCGGAATCCAAATGATAGTCACTATCATCACTACACAAGAAAGAATAAAACACACTTGTATAACAGAAATGCAACCAAGGAAGAGAAAGAAACTAAATCTTACCACCTCCAAAAGCCAATAAACATTAAAGATAAATAATAAAAGGGGAAAAGGGGGACAAACAATATTTAAAACATCTAATAAAAAACAATACAATACCAGGAGTAAGAAAATGCCTGTCAATAACAATCTTAAAGGTAAATGGACTAAATTCCCCATTCAAATACAGACTGACTGATTGGATTGAGCAGCTAGACCCAACTACACGCTATCTTCAGGAGACTCATCTTGCCTGCAAAGATACACACAGACTAAAAGTGAAAGGATGGAAAAAGATGTACCATGCAAATGGAAACCAAAAATGAGCAGGAGTACCTATTCTTATAACAGATAAAATAGACTAACCAAAAATTTAAAAAAAGAGTACCTATTCTTATAACAGATAAAGTAGACTAACCAAAAAAAAAAAAAAAAAGAGAGAGAGAGACAAAGAAGGACACTATATAAAGATAAAGGGAACTTCCCAAGTAAAAGATATAACAATAATAAATAATAATGCACCCAACACTGGGGCACCCAGATATTTAAAACAAACACTATTAGAAAAAAAGAAAGGGATACATCCCAACAGAATAATAGTGGGGGATGTGAAAACCCCTCTGTTAGTATTGGACGGATCATCTAGGCAACAAATCAACAAACATGGGATTTAAATTATACCTTAGACAAATTAGACCTGACAGATATCTAAAAGATATTTTATCCAACAACTACAGAATATACATTCTTCTCATAAGCACATGGAACATTGTCCTGGATAGAGCACATGTTAGGTCATGAATCAAGTCTCAGCATATTTTTAAAAATTTAAATCATTTCAAGTATCTTTTCAGACCACAATGGATTAAAATGAGAAATCAGTTACATACAAAACTTTGGAAACTATAAAAGACATGGAAATTAAACAGCAGGCTCCTGAATGACCTATAGGTACAAGAAGAAATTAAACAGGAAAACAAAAAATTCTTGAAACTAATAAAAGTAAAGATACATCATACTGAAACCTGTGGGATACTGCAAAAGCAATACTAAGAGGGAAGTTTATTGCAATAAAAGCTTACAAAAAAGAATAGAGAGACTTTAAATAAATGTCCAAATGTTGCACCTCAAAAGATTAGAAAAACAAGAACAATCCAATCCAAAAAGTAGTGGAAAGAAAGAAATAATTAAGATCAGAGTAGAACTAAATGAATTAGAGACCCAAAAATGATACAAAAGATCAATGAAACAAAAAGTTGGGTTTTTTTTTTTGAGAAGATGAAATAGACAAACCATTAGCTAAATTAACAAAAAAAAGAAGAAAAGAAAAAAAGAAAAGAGAAGACATAATTAATAAAAATCAGAAATGAAAATGGAGACATTACAGCCAATACCACAGTAATAAAAAGAATCATTATAGAGTACTATAAACAATGGTACACCAACAAATTTGAAAACTTGGAGGAAATAGATGAATTTCTGGACACATTCCAACTACCAAAACTAAACCAAAAAGAAACAGAAAACCTGAAAAGACCAATAACAATCATCAAGAATAAAGCAGTACACAGTAGTCTGCCAACAAAGAAAAGTCTAGAACCAGATGCCTTGACTGTTGACTTCTACCAAACCTTTAAAGAGGAACTGATACTAATTCTCTTCAAACTATCCCCAAAAATTGAAACGGAGGCCACTCTCCCAAACTCATTCTATGAGAACATCACCCTGATACCAAAACCAGACAAAGAAACAACAAAAAAAACCCTACAGACCAATATCTCTGATGATCACAGATGCAAAAATTCTTAACAAAATATCAGCAATCAGAATAAAGAAACACATAAAAAAAATTATACAACATGATCAAGTGGGATTCCTCCCAGGGATACAAGGATGTTTTAACCCATGCAAGTCAATAAATGTGATATACCACATCAACAAAATAAGGACAAAAACCATGTGATTATCTCAATAGATGCAGAAAAAACATTAGACAAAATTCAATGTCTCTTCATGATAAAGGCTCTCAGCAAATTAGGTATAAAAGAAAAATATCTCAACAAATAAAAGCCATATACAACAAACCCAATGCCAATATCATACTGAATGAACAAGAACATGACAAGGATGCCCACTCTCACCACTCTTGCTTAACATAGTATTGGAAGTAGTAGCCAGAGCAATCAGGCAAGAGAAAGAAATAAAGGGCATCCAGGCTGGAAAAGATGAATTCAAACTGTCCCTGTTTGCAGATGACACTATCCTATATATACAAAAACCTAAAGACTCTACCAAAAAACTCTTTGAGTTGATAAACAATTTTGGTAATGTTGCAGGATAGAATATCAAAACCCCAAAATCAGTAGCACTTTTATACTCCAATAACAAACTAGCAGAAAAAGAAATCAAGAAAGCAAGCCCATTTATAATAGTTGCCAAAAAAATAAAAAACCTGGGAATCAATTTAACCAAGGAGGTGAAAGATCTCTACAGTGAGAACTACAAAACACTAGTGAAAGAAATTAAAGAGGACACAAAAAGGTGGAGAGACATTCCATGCTCTTGTTTGAAGAATAAACTTTGTGAAAATGTCCATACTACTCAAAGTGATCTACAGATTTAATGCAATCTCCATCAAAATACCAATGACATTCTTCACATTAATAGGAAAAGCAATCCTAACATTCATATGAAACAACAAAAGATCGTGACTAGCCAAAGCAATCCTGAGCAAAAATAAATAAATAAAGCTGGAGGCATAACACTACCCAACTTCAAATTATACTACAAAGCTGTAGTAATCAAAAAAGCATGGTACTGGCATAACAACAGACACTCAGACCAATGGAGCAGAAGACAGAGCCCAGAAATGAACCCACATACTTACAGCCAACTGATCTTTGACATAGAGAACAAGAACATACACTGGGGAAAAGACTGCCTTTTCAATAAATGGTGCTGGGAAAATTTTCCATCCATATGCAGAAGAATGAAACTAGATCTGTACCTCTCACCATATACCAAAATCAACTCAAAATGGACTAAAATTTAAGTATAAGGCCCCAAACCAAAAAATTACTAAAAGAAAACATAAGGGAAACACTCCAGGAAGCAGGAATGGGCAAAGACTTTAATAATAAGACCCCCCCCCAAGGCACAGGCAACAAAAGAGAGAATAAACAAATGGGATTATGTCAAACTAAAAAGCTTCTGCACAGCAAATGAGACAATCAACAGAGTGGAAAGGCAACCTACGAAATGGGCGAAAATATTTGCAAACTAGAAATATGACAAGGGGTTTATATTTAGAATATAAAAGGAACACAAATAACTTCACAGTAAAAATAAATAAATAAGTAAATAAAATTTTAAAATGGGCAAAACAGCTGAGTAAACATTTTTCAAAGGAAGACATGCAAATGAACAACAATACATGAAAAAATGCTCACAGCATCAAGGAAATGCAAATCAAAGCAACATCAAGATATTATCACACCAGTTAGACTGGCCATTATCAAAAAGACAGAGAATAACAAATCCTGGAGAGGATGTGGAGAAAGGGGAACTGTCCTACACTGTTGGTGGGGCTATAAATTAGCACAGCCATTTTGGAAACAGTATGGAGATTTCTGAAACAAAAACTACAGCTAGATCTACCATATGATCCAGCAATCCCACTTCTGGATATATATACTCAAGGAATGGAAATCATCATGTTGAAGGGATACTTGCACTCCCATGTTTATTGCAGCTCTACTTTCAATAGCCAAGATATGGAACAACCTAAGTGTCCATCAATGGATGACTGGACAAGGAAAATGTGGTATATATGTGCAATGGAATACTACTCAGCCATAACAAAAAGAATAAAATTCTGCCATTCACAGCAACATGGATGAGCTTGGGGAAAATCATGTTAAGTGAAATAACTCAGACACAGAAAGAGAAATACTGCATGTCCTCACTCATAAGTGGGTGCTGTGAAAAAAGGAAAGAAAGAAAAAAAAAAAAGAAAGAAGAGGAGGGAGAGGGAAGGAGGGAGGAAGAGAGGAAGGAAGGAAGGAAGCAAGGTCACAATAAAATGTTGAACTTTCAGATGGAGAGAGCAAACCTACTAGAGGTGAGAAAGAGGAAGGGAGAGGAGTATTAGGGAAAAACTGGGTAAGGGGCACAAGTAATAACTATGATTTGTATTAACGAATATGCTAATAATGATGACTTGGTCATCACATATTATTCACAAATAATGACAGTCAACACTGTATTCCAAAAATGTGTGTAAACAATTATGCTTCAATAAAAATAGATAGATAGATAGATAGACAGACAAATAAATAAATAAATAAATAAATAAATAAATAAATAAATAAATAAATAAATAAATAAATAAATAAATAAGTAAGTAAGTAAATAAGTAAATAAATAAATAAATAAATGAAAAGTTGGTCAGATTGTGTTCTCATCTGGAGGCTCAGCTGGGAATGAATCTTTTTCCAGGCTCATTCACATTCTTGGAAGATTCATTGTCATACAACCATATGTCTGAGAGTCCTGGCTTATGACCGTCTGTTGGCTGGGAGCCTCCCACATTTCTCTGCCAACTGGAAAAATAACTATCTTGCTGGATAAAAAAGAAAATTCACAGAACTTTCGTATTTTACCAGCGAGGCTCCACTGAGATACCCAATGGATTAATTATATCATTTTTAAACTAATCAACATTTTTAATAATTACCAGTATTTTTGTTTCCACTTTAAAGATTGCTGCTTTCTGACAACTTGCCCAAGATTCGATAAAAATTTTCTGTTTGGGAGTGTAAACAAATGTTTTGAAAAATAAATTTGCATATCGTAACTATTTCTGAAGAAAATTAATACATTCAACAATAAGTTTTCTTAAATTTTCAGAGAAATAACAGTTTTGATTGGTTTATAGAAACTAGTTAGCACTCTTCATATAGATTTATGTAAAGGAAACTCAGATTTCTAGAAAAATGTGTTTAAGTTATATTTTAAATATGCTGCTCCTGTAACTCAGGGAGAGACAGTGGTTTAAGTGCATAATATTATTGGCCTTGGATACTGGATTATATTACAAGAAGCAAAGGAGTTAATGGGAAATGTATCATTTATAAGCAACATAAAAATTAATATTTCATATACAATTATAATTAAAAGTTAATGCAATATTTCTAATCAAGACTATCATTGGCAAAATTGAACCTACTAAATAATTTGGTTATACAAACATATTCACTTTCTATCATTTTATCTGCACGTAGGAATAAATTTAACAGTATTACAGTTAATTCAAGTTTGTTTATTTCTTTTCACTTTAAAATCTAATAAATTTATTTATTTTATTATTCATGCAAGTATTTATTTTCTATTTTTTGTTATTGCAGTAAGAACACTTAACATGAGATCTACTCTCTGCAGATTTCTAAGGGCACAGTATAGTATTGACTATATGTGCAATGTTGTACAGCAAATCTCTGCAATGCATCGTGCATAACCGAAACTTTATGCTCATTAAAAAGCAACTCTCGGGCTGACCCTGTGGCTCACTCGGGAGAGTGCGGCGCTGGGAGCGCAACGGCACTCCTGCTGCAGGTTCGGATCCTATATAGGGATGGCCGGTGCACTCACTGGCTGAGCGCGGTGTGGGCGACACCAAGCCAAGGGTTGCGATCCCCTTACCGGTTACAAAAAAAAAAAAAAAAAAGCAACTCTCCATTTCTCCCTCCCCACAGACCTGGCAACTACAAAGCTGCTCTCTGTGTCTATGAATTTGACTAATTTAGATAACTCATATAAGTGGGATTTTATAGTATTTGTCCTTTTGAGACTGGCTAATTTTGCTTAGATAATGCTCTGAAGTTTCGTCCATGTTGTTGCATATTACAGAAAGTTCTTTTTTAAGGCTGAATAATATTCCATTGTATGTATATACCACATTTCCTTTATTCCTCCATTCATCAATGGACATTAACTTTGTTTCCACATCTTGGTTATTGTGAATAGTGCTACAATGAATATGTGAGTGCTAATATCTCTTAGAGATCTTGACTTTAATTCTCTTGAATAAATACCCAAAAGTAAGATTGTTGATTGTTCCTTTTAATTTTTTGAGAAACTTCTATACTGTTTTCCATAGCAGCTGTACCATTTTACATTTGCACCAATACTGTACAAGCATTACAGTTTCCCCATACCCCCACCAACACGTTTTATCATTTTCTTTTATATTTTATAATGGGCATCTCAACAGACATAAGGTGATAACTCATTGTGGTTTTGATAAGCATCTCCCTGATGATTCATGATGTTTTAACATCTTTTCATATATCTGTAGGTCTTTCTTATGTTCTTTGAAGAAATGTCTATTCAAGCCCTTTGCACAATTTTTAATTGGATTTTTTTTTTTTTTTTTTTTGGTTTTGAGTTGTGTATGTTTCATAGATATTTTGGATAATAACTCCTTATTAGATCTGTGGTTTGCAAATATTTTCTACCATTCCATAGGTTACCTTTTCACTCTGTTGATTGTTTCTTAGTCTGTGTAGAATATTTTTAGATCTATGTAGTTTCTCTTGTCTATTTTGGCTTTTGTTGTCTGAGCTTTTGGTATCATATACAAAAACTGACATGACCAATGTCGAGAAGCTTTTCTCCTATGTTCTCTTCTAGGAGTTTTAGGGATATTTCAGATATTTCAGATATTACATTTAAGCCCTTAATCCATGTTGAATTCATTTTGGTATATGGTGAGATCTAGTTTCATTCTTCTATACACAGATAACCAGTTTTCTCAGCACCATTTGGTGAAGAGGCTGTCCTTTCCCCAAAGTATGTTGAAGATCAGTTAGCTAGAAATATGTAAATTGGTTTCTGGGTTCTCTATTCTGTTCCACTGGTCAATACCATGCTGTTTTTGGTTTTTATGCCAGTACCATGCTGTTTCTGGTTACTATAACTTGGTAGTATAATTTGAAGTCAGGTAATGTGATGCCTCCAGCTTTATGGTTTTTTTTGCTCAGGATTGCTTTTGCTATTTGGGATCTTTTGTTGTTCCATAAGAATGGTAGGATTAATTTTCTGTTTTTGTGAAGAATGTCATTGGTATTTTGATGGAGGTTTCATTGAATCTGTAGATTGCTTTGGGTAGATGGACATTTTCATATTTTTAGACAAAGACACAACAAAAAAGGAAAACTACAGGCCAATATCCCTGATGAACATAGATGCAAAAATCTTCAACAAAATATTACCTAACAGAATACAACAGCACATCAAAAAGATTATACGCCATGATCAAGTAGGATTCATCCCTGGGATGCAAGGACAGTTCAACACACACAAATCAGTAATTGTGATATACCATTTCAACAAAATCAAGAACAAAAACCATAGAATTATCTCAATAGATGCAGAAAAAGATGAAGCATATTAATGTGCAGATACAAAATGTCTCAGAATTATTCATTAAACATACAAAGAAACATACAGATAATTACTGATATCTGGATCTCTTAGAACATGTTTTAAATGGGTTTGAACTTTTGTCTAAAACTTAGAATGCTTTATGTGTTTCATAACATAGTTTAATGTCAAAGAAGTAATGTGGGACCAGAGTCACAATATAAGTAAAAGTACAGAAAGTAAAATGATCATACTATATGTATGTAGCATTTAGTATGAGGGTAAATAAATCAGATTTATTCATATTGAACAACAATTAGAAATAAAGTTTGGTGGAGATAGTGGAACAAGTGTTGGAAAAAGTCTTAGCCAGTTGCCATGTTCTGTAGAACTGAGAAACTCTTCTTCCTTGGCAGCTAACTCTAGAACTTAGGCAAATGAGAGACAAATAAAGGAGAGCATTTACATTCCTTTTTTCCATGTGACATCTCAAATAAAAATCTGTTCATAGAGGCAGGTGGTCCAAATGAACTATAAGTAGGGTTACAACTAAAAAAAATAATAGGTACCATCAATTCATCTGTTGATGTCATTCAAGAGTTTGGCTCTAAAGGGAAGAGCATCACTACTTGTGCATGCATAAATGCAAACACACACAAGCACACACACACTCACATGCACAACGTTATTCTTTGCTGAGTGTTGAGAGCTTGAAGAGAATCTTTGCACTTTATTATTACCTATTCTACTTTATTTGTTTGGTTTAGTGCCTTTAAATTGTTTTTATAATGTGTTATTACTTATAGTTTGAAAAACATTGAATTAGGCTATAAATGAGAGTGAAAGGATAGGTGGGAATTAGAGTACAGATAATAATGAATTTGATATAATTGTGGGGAGAAGAAGACAGATTTTATACAAAATGATGTATGAAAGTCTACTTTGAAGTCTTTGCACTATTATAATGCTATACCACATGTCAATGAAAATGTTATATCCTCTCAGGAAGTGTGAGCTCTGGAGTCATATGAAATAATGTAATGAATGCAAAGACAGCCTGTCTCAAATATTCTTTTGAGTTTGTTTTTCTTTTACTTGCTTGCAAGATGAGGTCTTCGGAATAAATTCTTACTGATTTATGTTGGGTAAGTTCACCCTCAACAGTGCCACATTATTAATAAGTAATCCTTTTCTATTATAACAAAATTCGTACTTCATAATAATTACCAAATACTGCATGTATCAAGAGAGACATGAAGAGAAAATCAGCACATCAAAATTTTACTCACAACTTAAAGGTGTTTTTCTCAAAGATTTCTTCTAGTGGTCTTGCTTTCTTCTCATGGGCTCTTGACATTTTGTGAAGTAAGCCCCCCCCATTTTGCTTGATTACTTTACCCATGTAATCAAAGCACTCTCGTAACTTTCATGATGAGGATAATGTTCAGCATGAAACAATCCCCAGCCACCTATCTGTAATGACAAAGCAAACAGTAAGCTAAATTTCTGATCCTGTATTAAATAAAAATTAAGTGAAGAATTCTTAGTTTTCCATCTTAAAATCCATTAGTGAAATTTCATAGTAATAACAACTTGTACAAACAAAAACAATGTCCATTTTCAACTGAGAATCCTTTGCATTGATGAGGAAATTTAAAAAATCAGAATGTTAGGAAACAAGGTAGACAACAAAACACAAATTATTAAAAGCATATTGGTGTTTGAACTCTCTGTTCATAACTTCATTTTTTGAGCTGAGCTGTCAGCCTATCTTATTCTCCTAAATTTACTCTGTGATGTATTTTCCTAGCAGTGTTGGCAGTGTTTTGTAGGAGTAGCCAGAGCAGGCAAAATAGATTGGGTTTAGGATTTTGGTCAATAGTGGTTGAATTGATGGAGTCTAGACCTAGGCTATAGGGACAAAAGTTACAATGATGAGAACATGAAAAGTGAGGAAAAAATAGAAAAAATAAGATGAGTCCTCTATAAATTTGATGAGTAAGTTTTAATTAAGAATAAAGGTTGTGGTTAACTATTTAACATGCAGTCATTGTACACTTTAAAGTGGAGATATGTTCTGAGAAATGCATCATTAGGCAATTTCATCGAAGTGCAAGCATCATATAGTGTACTTACATGAACCTAGATGATCTAGCCTACTACAAACCTAGGCTATATGATAAAGACTATTGCTCCTAGCCACCATCACCGCAAACACAGGAATAATTCCTGGTGCTATGACATTACAATGGCTATGATGTCACTAATCAGTAGACACTTTTGAGCTACATTATAATTTTATGGGACCACCATAGTGTATTTGGTCCATTGTTGACCAAAACATCATTACACAGTGCATGATAGAATAAGAGTTAGGATAATTAACGTTGAGAATATGATACAGGACATGACCATATGTCAATAACTAAAGAGTATTGAAGATGAGTTGCATAGGTAAAAACAAACAAAACAACAAGAACAAATAAAATTTGGGTTCTGTATCCATATGCTTGTGTAAACACAGTGACTATGGGTAAGATTATTGGTAGAGTGGAAAGCAGTAAATCAGACACCCAGTTCTTTGCAGTTTGTGCAGGATTGATTTGAGAGGTCAGTGTAAGAATAAGAAAGAAAGATAAATAACAGTTTAATGAGATGGCTGCCCATTTTGTGGTTTGGAAGGGGATTTAGTAATTTATGCAAATCATGACCAAACATGTGGTCTGTAAGGCATATGGGGATTCTGAGAATGAAAAGCTTCGCATTGTTAAGAGATAAGTTTTTGTAAAATTAAGTAGAAATAAGGAGTGGTCCATAAAGAAGTGATAAGAGAGAAAAGATTGTGTTGCTTTTCATGAAACAAAGATTTTATGAGTAACAGGAAAGTTATTTCAGAAAGAAGTCAAAAGCATAGAATCAAGATAAAAGAAAAATTATTGAGAGATGGGTCTGGGATCTAGAAGATGACAGGTGCTGAATCCGGCATCTTTTACTTTTTTATTAACTACTGTGGGAAGTAGTATTTGGTCAATGTGTTTTAGATCCCCCATGGCAGACTTCACTTTCCTCTAGATTTTAAAAAAATATCTTCCAACTAGTCTAGTAGTTCTTAATCCCTTTACTTAAATAATCTCATTGCTTAATGATCTTATGAAGACTGCAGATAGTGTCACTATCTATATAAAAATAAGCATTTTATATGTAAAATATTGAATGCAATTTTACAGATTCCTAAAGTATATCTTTGCTGCAAAAATCTGCCTTAATTTATACTCCAAACCACTAAACACTTTGAGTCCATATCGTTCATTTATGTTTCCCAAGAGCTATTGTGTGGTTCTACTAATGTTTCATTCAAGAACCAAGTGACAACTCAGTAGCTAGCCAGGCACTTCTAGTACCAGATTTCTCATTTCCACAAATGAGTGATAGTACATTTGTATTACTGAAGAAATTTGCATTTGAGTTTTTATATGAAATATGCATATGTAATTTTTTAAAGAGATAAATACATGTGAAGGTCTATCTCCGGAGCTGGTTACTTGATACTCCTAAATCTGTCAAAGATATTGATGCCTTTTCCCCAGTATAGTAACATTGTCATCCCCAAAGGTTTTCTCCCTCCTTCTGGGGTTCATTGATTTTCTTTTCATTTCTAGAGGCACTTTGTTATGCTTTAAGCATTATCCCATCTTCCACTGTTGCTTTCCCAGCTACTTTGGTTTGCTTTTTATTTCATATGGTCAGAGGCACTGAAAAATGTTATTTTTCTCGAGAGCATAATTTAATATGAACACCTTTGCATAATATCTATTTATCAACCCAAGGTGCTCCTCTTCCAGTTCCACTGTTGTTTATTGTTTTATTGAATACAGGTATCTATTTCAGTAGACAGTAATAATTTTGAATGTCAACTGATGCTTTGAAAATTTGCAGTTTGACACAATTAGATGAAGATAGGACAAGTAATGATTTGTTGTATGGAAATATATATTAAGTGCCATGAGAAAAAATATATATATACGTGAGAAGTTTTTATATATCTCTCTTGAGTAATGTAACTTAAGAAAAATTTGTTTAAAATTGAAAAGAGGAACTATTGATATTTATTGCAAGTCAATACGCATAAAAAAGATTCCTTGATCAAAACAAGATATATGTTCACCTTTTCATTAAGACCCTTTTGTTTGGACTATTTGGACATGCTCACGTATATATATATATTTAGAGAACAGTACAATGAATCCATGTGTCCTTCAATAATTACCAGCCTGTGGCCAATTGTCATTCTTTCATACATCCACATCTGACTGTGCCTCTCCAGTATTTAAAAATTTTAAAGCAACTCAGAGGCAGTATATCGAGGCATATTTTCAACCAAACACTAATCTGTTTTAACCCCTTCACTGCTCTTTCTCCTCTATCCTAACCTACTCATAATGCCATCCCTGTATCTGACCTCCTTTTTATTTTTCTTTGACTTCTGCTGCTCTGATGGATTAACTCTGCCTGAAGACAGACAGTTAAAGATCAATGCTGTATAAACACATTTCAAAAGGAGCAGACAGACCAGCAGTGCCCCCAGCCCTCCTGTCCCTGTTCTCACCTGCAGTTCCATAATGGTGGCTCCATAATGACTGTGGGTGAGGCCCTGGTGCATGTGAAGATCACTCTTCTGTTGCTCTGGCTGGTGGTGTTTCTGTTCCTTTTTGGATGGTCCCAGATTGGACACTCTCAATCTCACATTCCCCCCAAAGTGGTGATACTCCTGAGGGTAACTGACTTTGGTAGAAGCATGAAGGCTCCAGACTGTCTCACACAAAGCCTACACTTTGAGGGCCAGAGACATTACGCACATGAATGTCATGATGTATTTGGCGTCCAGATATTTCTCTGTATTCACCTGCACAGATCAGGGTGCCCTTGTCAAAGACCAGCCTTTTGTCCAGAATGACTGCTACTATCACAATTATGTAGAAAGGGACCTAGAATCCATGGCTGCTCTTAACACCTGTTCTGGGGGCTTTCAAGGAATGCTGCTGATAAATGACATTACTTATGAAATCATCCCAAAAGACTTTCTGCAACATTTGAACGTCTAATATATAAGGGGGACAGTGAGGAGATGTGGGCTAACAGAATAAAAAGCATGACCATTAAAGCTTCAAGAGTGTGATAATTCTACTCTGATGCAAAGCACCCAGGAAGGCTGGTGGACCCACAGATGGTTTCTTGAGCAGGTGGTATTGGTGGACTACCAATGATTTGTTTATCGGGATAATAACATCATACTTTTGTAGGAGGAGATAATCACAGTTAGCTAAGCAGTAGATATGCCTTATGCTCCAATGGACCTTGACATGAGTTTACCTGGAGTTGAGATCTGGACTGAAGGAACTAATGACAAGATAACACAATGCTGTACTGCTGGAATTCAGCATATGGACTAAAAACAACATTGGTCCCTGCATTCAATATGAAGTTGCACCTTTTTTTCAACACAAAGATTCTCATATCTTCTCTTATCCCACAAAGGATCAGTATGTCCTGATCAAACTAAACAGTGTTCTGTAATGAGTTTCATGACTGGTCAACTTTTTAACTTTGCCATGAATGTGGAACATCACGTTGGTCATAACCTGGTGATACAAAAAGTGTATGTGAAGAAATAAGACGCACAATGCATTCAGTAGGAACTACATCAGCAACATTCGTCAACTGCAGTTACAAAAAGTTCCTTAGACAGAACTGAAGGAAAACAAAAAAGCCCACAGATCACAGCAAAAGTTCTGATATTAACCAGCAAAGGTCTAACACCACCAAAGAACATCCATAAAACCTAGAAGAACCGGAAGCCCCCAGGGCTCCCAAGCCAGGATGAAGGGGGCCCAAGGGCCTCAGCCACGCACCCCATGTCCACATCCAGCCTGGTGATGACCGAGCAGTTGCCAGAAGCCTCCTCAGCCTCACACCCCCACCTTCCTTCTTCTACCCACCTCCCTACTCCCCCTCCTACTGTTCCATAACAACACCGTAGAATGTAAAATAATAATAATAAATTAATTCATTAAATAAATAAATACATTAAATAAATAAAAAGTTCTTTACTGTCTCTCCAAAAAAAGAATGTTCAAAGAATCAAATCCAGGGGCTGTCTCTGCACTGAAACAGTGTGGGAATGGTGAAGTTGATGAAGGAGAGCAGAGTGACTGTGGAACCTTGCAGTTGTGTACTAGAGATCCCTGTTGTTCGGCAAACTGCACTCTGAAACCTGGGGCTGCTTGTGCTTTGGGGCTTTGTTGCAAAGACTGCCAGTTCATACCTACAGGCACAGTCTGTAGAGAAAAGGCCGAGGAATGTGATCTTCCAGAGTGGTGCGATGGAACCTTGCATAACTGTCCAGCAGATGTGCATGCACCAGATGGGTCTGTTGCATGGGTGGCGGCTACTGCTGTGAAAAGACATGTCATGTCTATGATGAGCAAGGATGCCAATAGTGCAAGTCACAGTTGCTACAAGGAAATGAACACCCAAGGTACCCATTTTGGTCACTGTAGTTTGAAAGGCTCTACATTTGTAAGATGTAGTATCTCAGATATGCTGTGTGGGAAAGTTCAGTGTGCGAATGTGACAGAAATTCTGCATTTGACAGATCATTCTACTGTGCATAGGGCTCACTCCAATGGAGTCACCTGCTGGAGTACCGACTATCGTTTTGGGATGACCATACCTGATATTGGTGATGTGAAAGATGGCACAGAGTGTGGTACAGAGCATGTGTGCATCTGCAGGCGGTGTGTTCCTATCTCATGTTTGCAAAGTGCTTGTTCACCTAAGACCTGCAATATGAAAGGTGACTGCAAAAATAAACATCGCGCCATTGCAACATTGGGTGAGCACCCCCAACACCAACAACTGCCTGATACAAGGCAGAGAAATTAGTGTTGTTAGTGGCCCACCCCGTGAAAGAAAAGCAGAAACCAAAAGAAAGGTGCACAAGAAGAGCTACTTGGTACTACTTTGGATTGCTCTTTTGGTCTTGCTTTGCTGTTTGTTGCTTTTGCTTTGCTGCATGGATAAAAAATCAACAAAAGAACAAAATGTTCAAATTTCACCTAAGAAAAATGAACAAACTGTTGAAACATAGCCGAGAAAAAAGAGTACAGTGTTCAAATTTCATGTGATAAAAATGTGGAAAATGTTGAAACTTCACTTCAGGACAAAAATCAAAATATTTCAACTTCACCTAACAAAAAACAGCTTAAAATCACAATATGAGAAAATAAACTGAATTCTTAATAAAATGTATCCTGTATAGATTTTTAGTGCATTTGGCAGTAGAAATGTTATTACGTGTGTCAGAGACCACTGACAAAAATTCAGAGATCTAGCATGTTTCAGGGTCAAAAACATGAACCATTAAGTAAAGGTAATTCCCAGCATATTCCTACCTTTCATTATTTTAAGCAGGGTTAGTGGTTTATTTTCGGCTGGGGTGTGTGTGTTTTAATTTGTTGTCCCTCAATTCCAGCCTCCTTCCCCATTTTGCTCTGCTCTGTCACATGGAGAACGGGGACCTCCATATGGCATTTCTTCTTTGCCAGTCCTCGCTGTGCATTTCTGCCAATAGAGGAGCTAGAGGGAGACTGGAGACCTAGAGAATGGTCTGAGTGCTGCTGATGTCACTGTGGCCTCAGTACCAGCTTGCACCTCGGCAGCAGCAGTAGCTTTCATTCTGCACATTACTACTCTATGTAGTTAGTAACTCCCGGAACCAACAGTACTGTCAGCCCAGAGATGCCAGCACAGCCACCAAGCAACTCACCCTCGCAGTTCTGAGTCCCAAGCCTTTGAGCCTCCACCTAATTCCAGAGGCTCCGGCATCACATTGGCTGTACCCGGTCCTCAGAGGTGGTCCTAGGACCATGGCACCTATTCCAAAGCTCTAGGTTTTGGAAGCTCACCTATTCTAGCTCAAATAACCCCAACCTCTCCCCTTTGATCTCCAGAACTAGTAGTGATAGTTACATCTTATCATTAGCACTCGTGGTTATCTCGATGGTGTGCTTTCTCATTTTGTGAATGAACTATCTGAGTGATATGGTGCTCACCGTGATACAGTGGAGAACAGAGGAAGGAGTCAGACATCAGAAGGTTTTGAATTTTTCTCACCATTTCCCTCCACCATCTAGGGGAAATGATTTAAACTTAGGGAGAATTTTTTTTAAATATGAAAAGAGAGAACAATAACTCTTGTCACTTACTCTGTAACTTTGGTTATTAAATAGGATGAGGAAGAAACATAATTCTATGTATACTGTAATAAATCTAGAAAACTTTCTTTCTTCTAGTGAAAAAAATCTTTAAAATCCCATTTAGACTGTAAAACCCACATTTGGGGGGCTTCAGAGAGGTGTGGAAGCATGAAGGACTGGAAGAACTAAAATCTCAGGCGTGGAAACAATTCTGAAGTGAGTTGACTATTCCAGCCAGTTTCTCCTCTGGAGCTGACACTGGGTGTGAATTGTGGATTAGGCTTGTACCAGTCGGAGGACCTCTGCTGAGAGATGGAGAAACCAGCAATCCCCTTAGTCACTACACAGGACTAGATTCATAAATTAGACATTTGGGGATTTTCAATTTATAGTCATTCTTCCCCAAGTCACATTTTCTGAATTGAGGGCTTTGTGGGATGCTGATGAGCTAGACTAAAATTTCTTGAAAGGCATGATTTCCTAATCATGTTATATTTTGGACACAAGACATAGTAAAAAGTAGCTTCTCTCAAGCACACGTACTGTCTCCCCATTAAAATGCTTATCTGATTTCGAACTTGTATGTAGCAAGAAGCTGGAGAGCTGGGCTGTGAGCCTTTGGATGATAATTTAATCCACATAATCTTTCAGAGCTGAGGAAATAGTCACACAGACTCCCAGTTGAAACTCTAGCCGACTAGACCTGCGCAACATAAGTGAAGGAGAATTGGTCTAAAATTTGCTGAAAACTCACTCGCCTCTAACCTAACTCAATCCATGATGGATTTAGGTAATTGGCTTCTCGCCCTATCTTTTTAGCAGAGAAAATAGGGAAATATCTCCAGTGGAGGTATCTGGAGCTTCTCTTGTTTTATACACAATTACCTGCATACAATAAAATATTTTCATTCATGCCTACAGTAAAAGAGTTATGACCTACTACTCGAGAATTTTTTTAAAAGTAGGAAAGAAGCAGAAGGAAGAAAGATTAGTAATGTCAAGATGATCCAGACAGTGGAGTAAGAGTACATTAAAAAAATGACTGATTAATACTTTTTAAAATAGGAGAACAGTGTATAAAAACAGGAAAAAAATGTAGAATATCTTCAGTTGATGGGAAGTGATCAAATTGATAATTTAGAACTAAAAAATACACTTTTTCGCACATTTTTCATCTTGTTCATCATTGGTGTATAGAAACAGTACTGATTTTTGTGTTTTGATTTTGTGTTCTGCAACTCTACTGAATTCATTATTAGTTCTAAGAGTTTTTTGGTGGAGCTTTTAAGGTTTTCTTTCTATAAGATCATTTTGTCTGTAAACAGGGACAATTTGTCTGCAAATAGAGACATTTATTCTGCAAACAGACAATTAGGAAAGAAATAGAGGGCACCAAATTGGAAAGTTTCCTCTTCCCAGTTCTTAGAGGAATTGCTTTCAGCTTTTTGAAGCTCAGTATAATATTAGCTGTGGGTTTCTCACATACGGCTCTTATTGTGCCGATTCATTCCTTCTAGATTTAATTTGTTGAGAGTTTTTATCGTGAAGCATTGTTGAATTTTATCAAATGCTTTTTCTGCTTCAATTGAGATGATCATATGGTTTTTGTCCTTCAGTCTGTTCATGTGATGTGTTACATTTATTGGTTTATGTATGTTGAACACACCTTACATTGTGGGATAAATCCCACTTGAACATAGTGAATGTTCTTTTTAATATGCTGCTAGATTCAGTTTGGTAAGATTTGTTGAGAACTTTTTAATGTTCATCAGGAATATTGGCCTATAGCTTTCTATTCTTGTTTTGTCCTTGTCTGGTTTTGGTATCAGGATAATGCTGGCCTAACAGAATGAGTTTGGAAGAATTCCTACCTCTTCAATTTTTTAGAAGAGTTTGAGAGGAATTTGTGTTATTTATTTATTTATTTATTTTACTGGTAGAATTCAGCAGTGAAGCTGTTCGGTCCTGGGCTTTTCGGTATCTGAAAAATTTTTATTATTGATTCAATCTTGTCATTCCTAGTTGGTTTGTTCAAGTTTCTTTTTTTCTTCTTAGTTCAATCTTGGTGAAAGTGTCAAGAAATTTACTTATTTTCTCAAGGTCTTCCAATTTTGTTGGCATATGGATTTTTATAATAATCTGTAATGATCCTTTGTATTTCTATGGTATCAGTTTTAATGTCTCCTTTTTTGTTTCGGATTTTATTTATTTTAGTCTTTTCTCTTTTTTTATTGGTTAGTCTAGCTAATAGTTTGTCAATTTTGCTTATCTTTTCAAAAATCCAACATTTTCTTTTGTTGATCTTTTCTGTTTTTTTATAGCCTTAATTTTGTTTATTTCTGCTCTGATCTTTATTATTTCTTTTCTTCAACTAATTTCAGGTGTGTTATTTTTTATTTTCTAGTTCCTCGAGATGCATCATTATGTTCTTTATTTGAAATCTTTCCACTTTTTTGATGAAAGCATTTATTGCTATAAACTTCATTCTTAGCACTGCTTTAGCTGTATCCCTTAGGTTTTGGGATGTTGTGTTTCTATTTTTATTTGTTTCATAAATTTTTAGCGTTTTCTTCTTAATTTTTTTTTTACCCATTTGTCATTCCAGAGGGTGTTGTTTAATCTCCATGTAGTTGTACAATTTCTAAAGTTCCTCTTGCTATTGATATTTAGTTTTATTTCATTATGGTTAGAGAAGATATTTGATAAGATTTCAATTTTTAAAAATTTGTTGAGACTTGTTTTGTTGCCTATCATAGGGTCAACCCTGGAGATTTTTTTTTTTTTAATTGAAGTATAATTAATTATTATGTAATTTGGGGGGTACAACATCAACTATCATCACCTGTGTACATGTGTTGATCAAATCAATATTATTAGCATGTTCATTATTACAAATCATAATTATTCTTTATGCTCCTTACACAATCTCTCCCTCTCCACTCTTTTAACCCCCACCCCCTATTCTAGTAACAATAGATTTGTTCTGTCTTTCTGAACGATCAACATATTATTATGGTCTTTTTTTTTCTTTTCTTTCCTTACTTTTCTTTCTTTTTTCCTTTCTTTCTGTCTTAGCACCCACTTACAAGTGAGGACATGTGGTATCTCTCTTGTGTCTGGTTTATTTCACTTAACATACTTTTCTCCAGGCTCAGCCATATTGCTGCAAATAGCAGAATTTCATTCTTTTTTATGGATAAGTAGAATTCCATTGTGTATATAGAACACATTTTCCTTGTCCAGTCATCCGCTGATGGACATTTAGGTTGGTTCCATCATCTGGCTATTGTAAATAGAGCTGTGATGAACATAGGAGTGCAGGTATCCCTTTGACATGATGATTTCCATTCCTTTGGGTATACACCTGAAAGTGGGATTGCTGGATCCCATGGTAATTCTATCTGTAGTTGTCTGAGAAACCTCCATACTACTTTCCACAATGGCTGTACTACTTTACAGTCTCACCAACAGTGTAGAAGAGCTTTCCCTTCCCCACATCCTTGCCAGCATTTGTTATTCTCAGTCTTTTTAATAATGGCCAGTCTAACTGGGGTGACGTGATAGCTCAATGTGGTTTTGATTTGCATTTCCCTGATGGTTAGTACCTGTTAGACATTTGTGTGTCTTTCTTCAAAAAATGTCTACTAAGCTCCTTGGCCCATTTTTTTAAATTGGGCTATTTGGTTTTTTTCTGTTGCTTGAGTTCCTTGTATGTTCTGGATATTAATTCCTTGTTGGATTTATAGTTTGCAAATATTTTTCCCAATCTGTTTCATTCTGTTGATTGTTTCCTTTGCTTTGCAGAAGTTTGTTAGTGTGATATGATCCTATTTATTTATTTATTTTCTTTTTTTGCTTGTGCTTTTAGGTTCTTATTCATAAAGTCTTTGCCCAGTCCTACTTACTGAAGTGTTTCCCCTTTATTTTCCCTTAGTAGTTTTATAGTTTCAGGTCTTATACTTAAGTCTTTAATGCATTTTGAGTTGATTTTGGTATGTGGTGAGAGGTACAGGTCTTGTTTCATTCTTCTGCATATGGATGTCCAATTTTCCCAACACCGTTTATTGAAGAGGCAAGCTTTTCTCCAATGTATATTCTTGTTGCCTTTGTCAGAGATCAATTGGCTGTAAGTATGTAGGTTGATTTCTGGGTTCTGTCTTCCACTCCATTGGTCCGAGTGTCTGTCTTTATGCAAATAAAATACTAATATAATAGCTTTGTAGTATAATTCAAAGTTGGGTAATGTTATGCCTCTGGCTTTATTTTATTTTATTTTATTGCTCATGATTGTTTTGGCTATTTATGGTCTTTTGTTGTTACATATGAATGTTAGGATTGTTTTTTCTATTTCTGTGAAGAATGTCATTGGTATTTTGATGGGGATTGTGTTAAATCTGTAGATTGTTTTGGGTAGTATGAACATTTTCACAATGTTAATTCTTCCAAACCAAGAGCATGGAATTGGAATGTCCTTTTACCTTTTTATGTTCTCTTTAATTTCTTTTAGTAGTGTTTTATAGTTCTCATTATAGAGATCTTTTACCTCCTTGGTTAAATTGATTTCTCGGTATTTTATTTTTGGTGACTATTGTAAATGGGCTTACTTTCTTGATTTCTTTTTCTGCTATATCATTACTGGAACATAAAATGCTACTGATTTGCAGATGTTTATTTTATATACTGTAACATTACTGAAATTATTAATCAGCTCTAAGAGTTTTTTTTGGTAGAGGCTTTAGGATTTTCTATATACAAGATCATAACATCTACAAACAGGGAGAGTTTAACTTCATTTTTTCCAATCTGGATGGTCTTTATTTCTTTCTCTTGCCTGATTGCTCTAGCTAATACTTACAGTACAATGTGGAATAAGACAAGGATGTCCACTCTTATTGAAAGCTCTTAAAGGAAAAGCTTTCAGTTTTTCCTCATTCAGATGATGTTGGTGGTGGGGCTGTCATTTACGGCTTTTATCATTTTGAGGTACTTTCATTCTATACCTCATTTGCTGAGAGTCTTTATCATGAAGGATGCTAAATTTTATCATATGCTTTTTCTGCATCTATTGAGATAATCATATGGCTTTTGACCTTGATTTTGTTGATGTGTGTATCACATTTATTGATTTGTCTATGTTGAAACCATCCTTGCATCCCTGGGATGAATCCCACTTGATCATGGTGTACAATTTTTTTGATGTGTTGCTGTATTCTGATTGCTAATATTTTGTTGAGGGCTTTTGCATCTGTGTTCATCAGAGATATTGGTCTGTAGTTTTCTATTTTTGTTGTATCTTTGTCTGGTTTTGGTATCAGGGTGATGCTGGCTTCATAGAATAAGTTTGGAAGAGTGGCCTCTGTTTTAATTGTTTGGAATACTTTGAAGAGAATTGGTATTAACTCTTCTTTAAAGGTTTAATAGAATTCAGCAGCAAGCCGTCCGGTCCTGGGTTTATCTTTGCTGGGAGACTGCTGATTACTGGGCCCCTACTTGTGGGAGGCTACCAATTATGTTTCAGTAAAATAAATGAACAAATAAATAAATTAGGATAATGGGAAGGAAGAAGGAGAAAAATAAACAGAATTAATTCTTGAATTGGTGCTATAAGCTTATGATTTTGCCCTCTTAGGCCTTGTGGGTGTGTAAAGTACTCTCTCTCTCTCTCTCTGTGTGTGTGTGTGTGTGTGTGTGTGTGTGTGTGTGTGCTTTTGCACATTCTTGTGCACCACTTTTCCTGAAGGCTTGTGGCTGCAGCTCCTTCATTCTGAGGGCAATGCCCATTCCTCAGATATTGGCTTCCTTTCATTCCCTGGTTTTTCAGGGGTGGATCCTTTTGGACTGAATCTTATTTGGAGATCATTAAGCCTCCTGGATCTGAAAGTCCATACCTCTCCCTATATTTAAAAAGGTTTCTGAGATTATTTCATTAAATATGTTTTCAATGCCTTTTCCTTTTTCCTCCCCTTCTGCAACACCCATGATTCAGATGTGGAAAATGTTCTGTGTGCTGATGGAAAGAATGTGTATTCTGTAGCTGTTGATTGAAATGTCCTGTAAGAGTCTGTAGGGTCCATTTGGCCTATAGTGCAGTTTAAATCTTACATTTCTTTGCCAATTTTCTGTGTAGGTAATCTGTCTGATGCTGAGTGGATTGTTGAAGTTCTTAACTATTATTGTATTGGAGCCTATCTCTCTTTTCATATTTAATAATATTTGCTTTATATTTCTGGGTATTCCAATGTCGGGTGCAAATGTGAGGGTACTTTGAAGAGTTCATGGAAAAATAAAAGTAAAAGAGAATACTGTTTTTCCACGACCTTTTTGAGGTACTTTTGTATTATGGGTAAATATGTCCCCCAAAGTTCCATGTATTAGAAACTTAATACCCACTGTGACAGTGTTAAAAAGGTGGGAAATCCTATTATAGTAATTAAAAGGTGAGGCTTTTAAAATATGATTAGTCTTTGAGGATTGTTCCCTTGTGAATGGATTGACCCATTCATGGAGTAGTGAGTGTGGTTCTGATAACTTTAAAAGGTGAGCAAGTGAGAAGTTAGCTCACTCTCACTCAAGCCATCCAGCATGTGACACCTTGCATTGCTGTGAAGAGTCACCACCTGCCAACAAGGTCTCCACCAGATGTGTTCTGTGAACTTTGGACTCCCAAGCCTCCAAAACTGTAAGCAACAACTTTTGTTTTCTTACTGATTACCGAGTTTCAGATACTCTGTTTTAAGCAACATAATCAGACTAACATACCTTGTATATTTACAATTGTTGTATCCTCTTACTGAATTGATCCCTTTAACATTACATAATAACCTTCTTTTTCTCTTTTTATAGTTTTTAACTTAGAAGTCTGTTCTATCTGATGTAATTATAATTACTCCTACTTGCTTTCAGTCTCCATTTGTACGGAATATTATTTTTTCCATTTTCTTCACTTTCAGTCTATGTATGTCTTTGCAGATGAAGTGAGTTCCTTGAAGGCAGTGTGTAGTTGAGTCTTTTTTCTTTTTTTCTCCATTCAGCCAGGGTACATTTTTTTAATTGGAGAATTTAGTTCATTTACATTCAAGGTTGTTATTAATAGGTGAGGAGTGCTCCCATCACCTTAGTCATTGTTTTCTGTGTTGTATATCCTTTGTTCATTTCTTCCTCTCTTATTTTCTGTCATTGCAGTTTGATAAATATTTTTTTAGTTATAAGGTTTGATTCCTTTCTCTTTTGCATTTGTGTACCTGATTTACCAGTGAGTTTTATCTTTTTGCCTTTTTTTTTTTTTTTGATGGTAGTTTTCATCTTTTCAATTCCAGATGTAGGATTCCCTGGAGGATTTCTTGTAAGGCTGGACTAGTGGTGATGAATTTCCCAGTTTTTACTTTTCTGTGAAAAACATTATTTCTCCTTTATTCCTGAAGGGTAACTCTGCTGAGTACAGTATTCTTGGCTAGCAATTTTATTTTTCAGCAGTTTGAATATGTCATTTTATTCTATCCTGGCCTGTAAAGTTTCCACTCAGAAATCTGCTGTTAGTCTAATGGGGATTTCCTTACATGTGACCTGAAGCTCTTCTCTTGTTATTTTAAAAATTTTCTCTTTGTCTTTGCCTTTTGATGTCTTGACCATAATGTGCCTTGGAAAGGACCATTTTTGAGGTGTTATCTATTTGGGGACCTTTGAGCTTCCTGGATCTGTATATTCACACTTCTCCTAAAACTTGTGTTTTCAGCTATTATTTTATTAAACAGGTTTTTTATGTGTTTTTTTCTTCTCTTTTCTTTTCTTCTCTTCTCTTTTAGAATGCCAATAATTTAAATATATGTTTGCTTAATGGTGCTCAAAAATTCTTGTAAGCTATCTTCATTTTTTAAAATTCTTCTTTTTTTTTCCTCTGACTGGGTATTTTCAATGACCTATCCTCAAGTTCCCAAATTCTTTCTTCTGCTTGTTCTAGCCTGCTGTTAAAGCTCTCTACTGTCATTCATTTAAGTCTTAAGCTACAATAATTATTTTTGGCTGTTTTGTATAATATCTATTTTTTTCTTGTTAAATTTTTCTTTTATATTAAAATTGTTTTTTTTTAATTTTGTTGAATTGTCTATATGTATTCTCTTATATCTCACTGAGTTTTCTAAAGATTGTGATTTTGAATTTTTTTCTGGCAGTTTTTAGATTTCTTTCTTTGGGGTGGGGAGTTCTGTCATTGGTGTGTTATTGTGTTCCTTCGATGTTGTCATATTTCCTTGTTTTTTTCATGTTTCCTGTGTTCCTGTGATAACATCTGTGCATCTGATAGAACAATCATCTCTTACAAATTTTACAGCTATCACAAATATCTAAATAACTGAGGCATCCACAGTTATGAGTGACATTAATTGCAACTAAAGAAAATGCCTGAAGACTATACCACCGCATCTACATGGAACCAGAATCACCACACCTTTCCTGACCAGCACACTAAGACCTAAATGCAAGTGAGAACTCTATCTATGAAAGCCACTGTAAAATTTTTAAAATAATTAATAATATAAAATAAAAATTTAGCAAGAAAAAAATAGATATTATACAAAACGGCCAAAAATAATTACTGCAGCTTAAGACTTAAATGAAGGTAATTTAAAATGACAGTAGAGAGCTTTAACAGCAGGCTAGAACAAACAGAAAGAATTTGTGAACTTTAGGATAGGTCATTTGAAAATACCCAGTCAGAGAAAAAAAAGAAAAAAGAAGAATTTTAAAAAATGAAGAAAACTTACAAGAATTTTTGCACACCATTAAGCAAACATAAATTTAAATTACTGGCATTCTGAAAGACAAGACAAGACAAGATAAGACAAGACAAGACAAGACAAGAAAAGAAAAGAAAAGAAAAAAGAAAAAACACATAGAAAATCTGTTTAATAAAATAATAGCTGAAAACATTTCAAGTTTTAGGAGACGTATAAATATACAGATCCAGGTCGTCATATTGTACACCAAGAAGAATCACCTTGGTGAACTTTTCCCACTGTGGGAAAAACAAGACTAGGTAGACCCCAAAAGAAGCCCTTGCTATTGAAGACTTTAACAACCTATTTATTAAGCCTATTTGTTAAAGTCTTCAATAGCAAGGGCTTTTGAGGTCTTCCTAGTCTTGTTTTTCCCACAGTGAGAAGACTTCACCAAGGTGATTCCTCTTGGTGTACAATATGACCTGAGCTAAAAGCAGTTGCAACAATGCTTAGCTCCAGGTGCAGTTGCTTGGAGATGTTGTGGAGCTGAGATCCTGGGCTTTGGTTCTCATGAACTTAATTTGGCATCTAGGTCTTGGGGTGTAGGAAGCTTCAACTCTTTGTGGCTGGGTTGGATGAAGATTGCCCACAGTGCCAGGATCTGTGACTCTGAGGCCTCCCCCACCCCTGGCAGCCCAGGCTCTGTGGCCTGGGTTGCAACCATGACTGTAAATCTGGGAGATCAGGACCACAGCACTGACCTGACACAGGGGGAAAGTGGGAGGTGTGGTGCCAGGGGTTCCAGGTCACTCAATCGGCTAGGGTTTACATCCGTGAAGACTGTGAGTGTTTTCAGCAGCAAAGGTTGTGTGGATTTGGGACAGTGGAGATGTTGAGCCTAATGAGGTTCTCTGCAGTAATGGCCGCTGTGATTCTCCTGCTCTTTTTTCTTCCATTGTAAATTCCTCATGGTGCTGAGCTCTGCTGGTCTGGAGGATGGGGAAATGCAAGTAAAATTATACTGTTTTCCCTACACTTTTATTTGTGATTATTCTGGTTTTACTTCTTCGCTGGTTTGCTGCAGCTTCTTAAGTGGACTCCAGAGCTCTCACAGACCTATGTTCATGTGTGAATAATTGCTAAATCATTGTTTTTGTAGGGGTATGGGGCATTATTTTTCATCTTATTACTTTTAACCTATGTAAATGTTTACATTTATAATGGGGTTTTTTTTGTAGACAACACATAAGTAGAACCGAATTGTAATCTAATTTATAATTTCTGCTTTTTAATTGGAGTATTTAAATACCGTGCTACCTTTATGTTTTCTATATTTTCCATTTCTTCTTTCTCTTTTTTCCCTGTTGTTTGTTCTCCTTTGTTTTAGATTAATTAACTATTATTATCAACAGAGTAGTATTTTAAGAAGGAAATAGAAATACTAAAAGGAATGACTTTAGCAAGATAGCTGACTGTCTCTACCAGAAAGACAGACAAAACAACAACCAATCAACTACATTTGACAAAAATTACTAAAGGAGAGTGTCGGAATAAATCAAAGGAGTAACTGAAACTCTGGTAAGCAGAGAAACTCAGGATATACATATAGAGAAAAGAAAAAACATTCAGCCTTCACCACCCAGTCCTCCAGCCAGGGTCAACTGGGAACTAGGAGGAACTTCTCTTTGCAGGGAAAAGCTAAGCAGGAGGATCCCAGCAGCGCCCATCAATACCTTGGATACCTACAGTCCTCATCACTGTCGACCTCTGTAGCCCCCACAGGCAGTAAGCCTAGCAGAGGGAGCTGCCTGGAGTCCATACAGTTGTACTCACCCCAGAGAAAGGGTCTACAGAATGCCCCACCCTCTGTGGCTTGGAAAATTACTATGCTACACCATCTTGAACCTGGAACTAATGCTAGAGTGTGTTTTGCCCCAGGGGCAAGTAGCCATGACACTTTTTTATCCCAGAGGCTAAGTTGTCACCAAACCACCCCTGCCTGGTGGACCAACATCCCTAAGCCAAACTGCAAGCAGTGTTACATTCCACCCTGTGCTGCCAAGTGGCTGTGGAGCCTCTTCATTTACTCCCAGTTACAGCTGTGACCCCACTTTCAGGACAGAACTGAAGCTACGCACTTCCTCCTAGTAAATCAGTGCCTTGATGGAGCTGCTCCACCTACTCCTCCCAGTTGCTGCTGCACACTGCTTCTATAGGCCTGAACTGAAGTTGCACAATGGAACCTGTGGAACTTCTCCAAATATCCCATCAAGTTACTGCTGCACCTGCTCCCATGTGCCCAAGTCGAAGCAATGACTGGTATCCTGGGGTAATGGTGCTTTGGTCACCTGGAGCAATCACACCTCTGGATCTGAGCTGAAGAAGCTTATCATTCCCTGGGGAATTGGTGCTTTGACTGAGAAGCTGCTCTGCCAGGCTGACTTGCTATGCATCCCAGGCTGAGCTGACATAGTATCCTGCATCCCAAGCTGAGTTGTTGAGTTGAACCATCCCACCATACAGGCCAAAGAGCTCCACAATTCTGCTTACCTAAATCTGGTCTATACCCCTAGAGCCCAAGCTGCTGAGACACCCTTTCTCTAGAGAGAGCAATCAGGGCTGTGCTGTTCCCTGACCCCCGGGGCCCAAATGACAACTGTGCATCACCACTCGGCCATAAAAAAGAATGGAATTCTGCCATTCACAGCAACATGGATGAGCTTGGAGGAAATTATTTTAAGTGAAATAAACCCAGCACAGAAAGAGAAATCCCATATGTCCTCACTCAGAGGTGGGGGCAAAGAAAGAAAGAGAAAAAGAAATAGAACTATGGCAATAATATGTTGAGCTTTCAGAAGGAAAGAACAGAATTGTTGTTACTAGAGGTGGGAAAGGGGGAGGGGTGGGGATTTAACACGAAGTTGGTTAATGGACACAAAGAATGATTACATTTTATAATGATGAATATGCTAATTATCCTGATTGATCATCACATATGGTACACAAGTATTGATAGTCAACTATGTACCCCACAAATATGTATAATCAATTATGTTTCAATAAAAAATAAAAATTAAAAAAAGAAATTTAAAAATTTCTTAAAACAAATGAAAATAGAAACACAACATACCAAAACCTATGGAATACTGTCAAAACTGAGTAGAAACTTTACAGCAATAAATGCCTCCACCAAAAAGGAGAAAGATTTCAAATGAACATCCTAATGATACTAAGACTCAAATAAATAAAATCAGAGGTGAAAAAAAGCACATTGCAACTGATCCTACAGAAATACAAAGGATCATTAGAAATTATTATGAACAATGTTAAGTCAATAAATTTGGAAAACCCAGAATGAATAAATAAATTCTTGGACAAAAACAACCTACCTAAATTAAATCAAAAAGAAACAGAAAACCTGAACAGACCACTTACAAGTAACAAAAATAAAGCAGTAATAAAGTCTTCCAATAAAGAAAAGCCAAAGACCTAATGGCTTCACTGCTGAATTCTACCAAACTTTTAAAGGAAAACTTACACCAATTTTTCTCAAACTCTTCCAGAAAATTGATAAGGACAAAATTATTTCATATCAGACAAGGACAAAACAACAACAAAAAAGAAAACTATAAGCCAGTATTCCTGTTAGATACAAAAAAATTTCTAGCAAAACACCAGCAAAGCAAATTCAGCAACAAATTAAAAACATCACTCACCATGTTCAAGTGGAATTTATCCCAGGGGTGCAAGAATAGTTCAATATATGCAAATTAGGCAAGACAAAAGACAAAATAAATAAAATAATAAAAGGCATCTAAATTGGAAAAGAGGAAGTCAAAATGTCCCTGTCTGCAGATAACATTGATCTTATATATGGGAAATCCTGAAAGCTCCACCAAAAAAACTCTTAGAACTGATAAATAAATTCAGTAAATTTGGAAGATACAAGATCAACATACAAAAATCAGTATCATTTCTATACACCAATAATGAACTAGCTAAAAGAGAAATCAAGAAACAATCATCTACAATAACTACAAAAAAAACCCAAAAAACAAAAAACAAAAAAACAAAAAAACACCTCAGTAAGTTTAACTAAAGAGGTGAAAGATCTCTACAAGGAAAATTATAAAACACTAATAAAAAAAATTTAAGAGAACATGAAAAAATGTAAATACATACCAAGTTTGTAGATTGGAAGAATTAATATTGTGAAAATGATCTTACTACGAAAAGAAGTCTACAGATTCAATGCAATCCATATCAAAATACCAATGTCACTCTTCACAGAAATAGAAAAACAATTCTAAAATTTTTAGAATTTTAGACTAAACACAACAGACTCCAAACAGGCAAAGCTATCCTGAGGAAAAAAGGAACAAAGTTAGAGGCATTGCACTTCTTGACTTCAAAATATATTACAAAGCTATTATAACTAAAACAACATGGTATTGTCATAAAGACAAACACATAGACCAATGGAACAGAGAAAAAACAGAAATGATGTCATTTATTTACAGCTAACTGATTTTTGACAAAGGTGCTAAGAATATTCATTGGGGAAAGAATAGTGTGTTCCATAAATGGTGCTGTGAAAACTGGATATCCATATGCAGAAGAATAAGACCTCTACCTCTCACCATATACAAAAATCAACTCAAAGTGGATTAAAGCCTTAAATGTAGACCTGAAACCATGAAACTATTCAAAGAAAACATAGAAGAAATGCTTCACAACATTGGTCTGGCAAAGACTTTATGGGGAAGACCTCAAAAGCATAGGTAACAAAAGCAAAAAAACAGATAAATGGGACTACATCAAACTAAAAAGTTTCTGCACAGCAGAAGAAACAATCAACAGAGTAAAGAGGCAATCTGAAGAATGGGAGAAAATATTCAGAAACTATTCTTCTGACAAGGGATTAATATCTAGAACATAGAAGGAACTCAAGAAATCCAACAGCAAAAAATACAAATAATCCAATTAAAAATAAGCAGTAAGTTGAATAGACATTTCTCAAAAGGAGAAATAAAATGGCCAACAAGGCATACAAAATGTGCTCAACATCACTAGTTATTAGGGAAATGCAGATCAAAAGTACAATGAGATATTATCTCACTTCAGTTAGAATGGGTGTTATCAAAAGATGAAAAATAACAAATGCTGGTGAGGATGTGGAGAAAAGGAAAACCCTTTACACTATTGATGGTAATGTAAATTAGTACAGCCATTATGGAAAATAGTTGGAGGTTCTTTGTTAAACTAAAAAGAAAACTGCCATGACTCAACAATCTCAATACTGGGTATATATCCAAAGGAAAGAGAATTAGTATATTGAAGAGATATCTGTACTACCATGTTTATTGCAGCACTATTCACAATATTCAGGATATGGAATTAACCTCAGTGCCCATCAGCAGATGGATGAATAAAGAAAATGTGGAACATATACACAATAGAATAGTATTCAGCTATTAAAAAAGAATGAAATCCTGTCATTTCCAGCAATGTGGAAGCTTGGAAGACATTGTGTTAAGTGAAATAAACCAGGAACAGAAAGACAAATACTGCATGTTCTTACTCATGTGTGGAAGCTAAGAATGTTGCTCACATGGAAGCAGACAGTAGAATGGTGGTTACCAGAGGCTGGGAAAGTAGAGGAGTGGGGGGGATAATAAAAGGTTGGTTAACAAGTACAAAATTATAGCTAGACAGAAAGAATAAAATGTAGTGATTTGTAGCACTGTGGGTTGGCTATAATGAACAATAACTTATTAGATACTTTCAACTAGCTGGAAGAGAGGATTTTGAATGTTCTCAACACAAAGAAATGATACATGTTTGAGGTGATGGATATGTTGATTGATCTGATTTGATCATTACAGATTGTAAACATGTATGGCTATATCACACAGTATCCCGTAAATATGTACAGTTATAATGTATCAGTTGAATTTTTTTTTTTAAAGGAAAAGCCCCCATACTATTTGGTGTTTAGGTCCCAGGGGGCTAATTGTTTTTGCAGAAACCTTCTCTCTCCCCTTGATTGCCATAACACTAGCAGCTGCAGGAAAAAATATGGTCCACCAGTGGACCTATAACATCTATCCTGAACTGGCTACCCACCCCTCTTCAGGAAAGAGTCAGCACCGAGCTCATCGTAACTCCCATTCCCTATTAGTCCATTCACCCAAGAAACCAAGTCCCCACAGCATCCATCATCACTCAGGTCCTTAACCTTGTGCTATCTGTATGTCTACTAATTTGTCTTGATTTCCATAACTCTCTGTACCTTCTTAAACATAAGTCCTGTCATTTTTTAGGATATACTCTGGACTGTCCCTTCATCTTCTTGCTATAACTGAAACCTGGTTATCCCTTAAAAAATATTACTTCCCAGGTGCTCTTTAAGTGAGGTGTTCCAGGTCCTTCAGGGCCATCGGTGGGGTAAGCATTTTTCATCCCTGATTTATACCTTCATGCAATTGCATTCTCATACATTGCTTTTTGCCTACTACTGTAGATGAATACCCACTACTCCTGTGAAAGCCGGTCTCTCCATGTGTGCAGACTTTATCCCCTACCCCTTATAAAAGGATATCACACCAGCAATTTTCCTTCCTTTCTCTTCTCTTCAACATTTTTTTCTCTTTCTACAGGAACATTCTCTTTGTCACACCAACAAGCAACATTCTCATCTGTCATACCAATTGCAGAGGGGAAAAAAATCCTTATCTTGATACTACTTTTCCCACCAGCCACCACCCCATTTTCTTACTCTTCTTTATAGTGAAGGTATGTGTATTTTACAAGTTTCTATACTTGCTTTTTCCAGTTGCTGTTCCCCTTCTCTCCTAACATCCCCTTTCTTTTGGTAATTTTTGTGTATCTTCTTTCCACCATGCATAAAAGCAACAGCCCAAGAAACTCCTCTATGCCTTATATCCAGTTTCACAATTTGTTTACATTTTGTTTTAGTCACTTTATTCTCTCTCTCTCTCTCTACCTATTTATCTATCCATCCATACATACATACATACATACACATGTTTTGTTTTTCTTAAGTCATCTGAGAGTGAATTGGAGACACTATGCCTCTTACCCCTAAACACTTTCGTATGTATTTCCTAAGAACAAATATATTCTCTTTCATAACCACAGTAAAGTTTTCAAAATTAGAAAACTATTGATACAATATTATCATTCAATACATAGTCTATATTCAAATTTTGTCAATTGTCTCAATGCAAACAAGGATCAGACATAGCACTTAATTATTATGTCCCTTTAGTAGTGATAAAACCGTTACTCAGGCTTTCTTTGTCTTTGACTTTGAAAGCATCCTAGATGCGCTCATACTAGGCACTTTTTCCTATCGTTCTACTGAAACAACTCTCCTTAGCATGAGCAGTGAATTAGTCTGTTTTTGTGTTGCTATAACAGAATACCTGAGACTGGGTAACTTATTTTTTTAAAAAAAATGTTTATTTGACTCACAATTCTGGAGCAGTCGCACCTGGCAAGGGCCTTAGGCTACTACCACTCATGGCAAAAAATGGAAGGGGACCCTGCGTGTGCAAGAGATCATATGGTGAAAAAAGAAGAATGAGAGAGAGAGAGAGAGAGAGAGAGAGAGGAGGGAAGTGCCAGGCTCTTTTAAATAACCACTCTTGGAGGAACCTGCTCTTGCAGGAATTAATCCATTTCTACAAGAGCTTACTCACTCCCCAGGGAGGCATTAGTCTATTCATGAGGCATCTGCCCTCGTGACACAAACATCTCTCAGTAGACCCCACCTCCCAACACTGCCACATTGGGGTCATATTTCATGATGAGTTTTTGTGGGGGCAAACCACATCCAAACTATGGCCACCAGCAGCCTCAACAGTATTAATTCTAATGATCAATTCTCCATCTCCTCCAACAGCAGCATTTGAGGCAGCTGATCACTTCATCCTCTTTGATTCGAGCTAATCGTCTATGAGGACCCCACAACCTTTGGGTATTCCTTCCATCTCCCTGGCCTCTGCTCAGCTTTCTTGGCTGGGTCCTCCTCTGCTCGCTCACCTCTTAAACGTGGCTGGCCCTGAGGGCTCAGTTCTCTTTACCTACACTTGCTTCTTAAGTGATCTCACACTGACTTACTGGCTTCCAATACGGTCTACATGCTAATCACTTCCAAACACGTATTTCCAGCTGAGAAGTCCCTCACACACTCAGCCTTGAGTATCTAACTGCTTACTTGACATCTCATCAGTGCTGAAGCCATTCTTGTAAGGTAGTAGTGACAGCCAGCCAGCCAATTCCATTATTCACTTTTCACACTGGATCTTTCTGCTTCACTTATTTCTATTCACCGATTTCTCTGTTTTAAAACTTGAGTTCTTTGCTGTTTGCTATAATCCTGTTTTCGTTTTCCTTCTGTTTCTCTCAGATACTACTCTTTTTCTCAGTAGCTTTCGGGTCTCCATGTGACTTCCAATTCCTGCCTTCCCTACCCGTTTTGTCCTTAACCACCTTTTCTTCTCTTTCAACACTTTGAGTAATTTCAATGGGAATTTCTACCATCCACCAATTTTATATTCTCCATTATCCAAATATTTTTCTCTAGCCTCCGTCTTTCCTCTGAGCAATAAACTTGTACATCCAAATGCCTGGTTGAGAGTTAAACAGCTACAGGGAAAAATGCCCAAAACTTATTTTTTCTCACCAGCCTCTTAATTCCTCCTTCATCTCCTATATTGGTAAATTTTGTCTTATGTATACATAGTCACTCAAGCAAGAAATTATAGAGCCATCCGAAAGTTTTCCTTATCCCCTGCATCCAGTTAGTTACCAAGTTTGGTTGATTCTACCTCATCAAAATTTCATATTTCACCCTCTTTTTCTATACACCACAGTACTTTAAACTAGGCTCCTACCATTGTAATAAGTCTATGGGACAATAGTCTATTCATTCTGCTTCCTGTTTTGAAAACTCTACAAATTGCTGCTAAAATAAATCCAGAATATGTTGGAAACAGTTTTATCAACAAAGCTAGTCTACAAAATCATTTACTATCGAGTATGCTTTTATTTTAATGCCACATTATTATTTTATTACAAAAAATAATAAATGTCTTTTAATTTAAATATAGATAGTTTAGGAAATTTTAAATTTCCATTCTTCATATTACTAATAACAAATTTGCATTTAATTCTCTTTCACAAAATTGAGCAATTACAAGGGTCTTCAAAAAGTTCATGGAAAGATTTGTATTATCTTTTTTTTTTTTTTTTTTTTTTTTGTGATCGCGCTCAGCCAGTGAGCACATTGGCCATCCCTATATAGGATCCGAACCCGTGGCGGGAGCACTGCTGCGCTCCCAGCGCCGCGCTCTCTCGAGTGAACCACGGGGTCGGCCCCTAATTCCATTTTTTCACAAACTTTTGAAGTACACTTATGTGCTAAAATATCTAATATTTGAATGTTTTTCAGAGAATTATTTTATTTAATTCTTAAGTAAATAATTTTATCATCTGTAAGCTACACTTATAGTTGTTTTAAATAAAAAATATAATTAAAATATAATTAGTATAACATGCTTCCTTTGAGAAAATAATGTAATTCTTTCAAGAAGGTTTCTTTGATAGCGTGAATAAAATAATTGAAATAATAAATTTCAAGAAACTAAACCCAAAATGTGAAGTTTCTTTTTTTATTTTAATGTTTTACTTGTCCATATTTGTGGGGTGCAGTGTGTTGTTTCAGTACATGCATGTACTGCACAATGATTCACTTAGGATAGAGAGCATAGTTTTGTACTCATCAGTCCACCACTCTTCCTCCTGCAGGACTCCCTCCCCTCCTGGCCTCTGGGAACCTTTATTCTACTGACTACTTCTATGAGAACCACTTATTTTTTTTTCTTTTTCAAATTCCAGTTTCGAGTAAGATCATGTGGTATTTGTCTTTCTATGCCTGACTTACTTCACTTTACATGGCAGTTTCCAGTTCCACCCATGTTGCTGCAAATAATGGGATATAATTTTTTGCAGCTAAATAATATTCCATAATGTATATAAAACACAGTTTTATAATCCATTTATTCAATGATGGACATTTAGGTTGGTTATATATCCTGGCTATTGTGAATAGTGTTATGATGAACATGGGAATGCAGGTGATTTTTGATATATTGATATTATTTCTTCTGGCTTATACCCAGTAGTGGGACAGCTAGGTCATAAGGTAGGTCTATTTTTAGTTCTCTGAGTGACCTCCATACTGTTTTCCACAATGGAAATTTACATTCCCTCAAACAGTGTAAGGGAGTTTCTCTTTCTCCATATCCTCAACAGCATTTGTTATTTTCTGTCTTGTTGATAACAGCCATTGTGGAATGATATCTCATTAGTGGTTTTAATTGCATTTCCCTGATGACTGTGATGTTGAACATTTTTTCATGTGCCTGTTGGCCATTCATGTGTCTTCTTTTGAAAAATGTCTGTTCAGGTCCTTTGCCTATTTTTTAATTGAGTTATTTGGATGTTTTACTGTTAAGTTGTTTGAGTTCCTTATATGTTCTAGATGTTAGTCCCTTATCTAATGTGTAGTTTGCAAACACTTTCTCCCATTTTGTAGGTTTTCTCTTCAATTTGTTGATATTGTCCCTTGCTGTTCAGAAGCTTTTTAGCTTAATGTAGTACCGTTTGTGTATTTTGTATTTAGATGTTTGTGCCTTTGGAGTCTTGTTCAAAAAAGCACTGCTCACTCCCATTTCGTGTAGCATTTCCCCTATGTTTTCTACTTGTATGGTTCTTCATAGAAACATAGTTTTGGATTTTAAATTTAGGTCTTTGATCCATTTTTGAGTTGATTTTTGTGTCTGGTGAGAGGCAGGGGTATAGTTTCAATCTTCTGCTTGTAGAAATCCAGTTTTCCCAGCACCACTTATTGAATTGACTGTCCTTTCCCCACTGCATATTCTTAGCACCTCTGTCAAAAATCAGTTGGCTGTTAAGTGTGTGGGACTGATTTGGGGGCTCTTTATTCTGATCCATTAGTCTACTTGTCTGTTTTTATGCCAGTACCGTGATATTTTGGATACTGTATTAGTCCATTTCTATTGCTTATAACAAAATACCTGGAACTGGGTAATTTATAAGAAAATGAAATTTATTGCTTGCAGTTTCAGAGGCTGGAAAGTCCAAGATCCAGGGAACACATCTGGTGAGGGTTTTCTTTGGTGGTGACTTTACAGTAATGCAGGGGTCTCACAAGGCAGAAAATGGCAGAGCAGAGACAGAGAAAGACTCTTCATGTGCTTTTCTTTTAATGCTCCCCAAACCACACCCCTGACCACCATTATTACTGCATTCTCTTTTTTTTTTTTTTAAATTTTATTTTGTCGATATACATTGTAGCTGATTAATGCTCCCCATCACCAAAACCTCCCTCCCTTCTCCCTCCCCCCCTCCCCCCCAACAATGTCCTTTCTGTTTGCTTGTTGTATCAACTTCAAATAATTGTGGTTGTTATATCTTCTTCCCTCCCCCCCCCAGTTTGTGTGTGTGTGTGTGTATGTGTGTGTGTGAATTTATATATTAATGTTTAGCTCCCTCCAATAAGTGAGAACATGTGGTATTTCTCTTTCTGTGCCTGACTTGTTTCACTTAATATAATTCTCTCAAGGTCCATCCATGTTGTTGCAAATGGCAGTATTTCATTCGTTTTTATAGCTGAGTAGTATTCCATGTGTAGATGTACCACATTTTCCGTATCCACTCATCTGATGATGGGCATTTGGGCTGGTTCCAACTCTTGGCTATTGTAAAGAGTGCTGCGATGAACATTGGGGAACAAGTATATCTTCGACTTGATGATTTCCATTCCTCTGGGTATATTCCCAACAGTGGGATGGCTGGGTCGTATGGTAGATCTATTTGCAATTGTTTAAGGAACCTCCATACCATTTTCCATAGAGGCTGCACCATTTTGCAGTCCCACCAACAATGTATGAGAGTTCCTTTTTCTCCGCAGCCTCGCCAGCATTTATCGTTCATAGTCTTTTGGATTTTAGCCATCCTAACTGGGGTTAGATGGTATCTCAATGTGGTTTTGATTTGCATTTCCCGGATGCTGAGTGATGTTGAGCATTTTTTCATATGTCTGTTGGCCATTTGGATATCTTCCTTAGAGAAATGCCTACTTAGCTCTTTTGCCCATTTTTTAATTGGGTTGCTTGTTTTCTTCTTGTAAAGTTGTTTGAGTTCCTTATATATTCTGGATATTAATCCTTTGTCAGATGTATATTTTGCAAATATTTTCTCCCACTCTGTTGGTTGTCTTTTAACTCTTTTAATTGTTTCTTTTGCTGTGCAGAAGCTTTTTAGTTTGATATAATCCCATTTGTTTATTTTTCCTTTGGTTGCCCGTGCTTTTGGGGTCATATTCATGAAGTCTGTGCCCAGTCCTATTTCCTGAAGTGTTTCCCCTATGTTTTCTTTAAGAAGTTTTATTGTCTCAGGGTGTATATTTAAATCCTTAATCCATTTTGAGTTGATTTTAGTATACGGTGAGAGGTATGGATCTAGTTTCATTCTCCTGCATATCGATATCCAGTTATCCCAACACCACTTGCTGAAGAGGCAGTCCCTTCCCCAGTGAATAGGCTTGGTGCCTTTGTCAAAGATCAGATGGCAGTAAGTGTGTGGGTTGATTTCTGGATTCTCTATTCTATTCCATTGGTCAGTGTGTCTGTTTTTATGCCAGTACCATACTGTTTTGGTTATTATAGCTTTGTAGTATAGCTTAAAGTCAGGTAGTGTTATGCCTCCAGCTTTATTTTTTTTGGCTGAGCATTGCTTTGGCTATTCTTGGTCTTTTATTGTTCCATATAAATGTCTGAATAGTTTTTTCCATTTCTGAGAAAAATGTCTTTGGAATTTTGATGGGGATTGCATTGAATTTGTATATCACTTTGGGTAGTATGGACATTTTCCCTATGTTGATTCTTCCAATCCAAGAGCATGGAATATCTTTCCATCTTCTTGTATCCTCTCTAATTTCTCTCAGCAGTGGTTTGTAGTTCTCATTATAGAGATTTTTCACCTCCTTGGTTAACTCAATAGCCACCAAAAAAATAAAATTACTGCATTCTCTATGGCATAATCCTACAATCTAATCACCTCTTCAAAGCCCCACCTTTCAATTACCATAATGGGACTTCCCACCCTCTTAACACTATCAGGTGTTAAGTGTTGGGACCAAGCCACCAACACATCAAACTTTTGGGAGGACACAATTCAATTCATAATAGTTACTATAACTTTTTAGCATATTTTGAAGTCAGGAAGTGTGATGCCTCCAAGTTTGTTCTTTTTGTTAAAGATTTCTTTATCTATATGGGGTCTTTTGTGGTTCCACACAAATTTTAAGATTTTTTTTTTCTATTTCTTTGATGAATGTCATTGGTATTATGATAGGGATTAGGTTGAATGTGTATATTGCTCTGGGTAATGTGGATGTTTTGATGATGCTAATTCTTCCAACCCATGAATATGGGATATCTTTCCATTTATTAGTGTCCTCTTCCTTTTTTTTTTCACCAAAGTTTTATTGTTTTCATTGTAGACGTCTTTCATCTTCTTAGTTAAATTTACTCCTAGGTATTTCATTTTTTTTGGTAGCTGTTGTGAATAGGATTGCTTTCTTGATTTCTTCTTCAGCTATTTCATCATAAGGTATAAGAAGGCTATTTCTTTTTTTGTGTGTTGACTTTATATCCTGCTACTATACTAAATTCATTTGTTAGTTCTAGTAATTTTTTGGTGTAGTCTTTAAGATTTCCTATGTATATGATTATGTCATCTGAAAATAGATATAGTTTGACTTTCTCTTGTCTGATTTTTCTCCCTTTGTTGCTTTCTCTTACCCTGTTGCTCTGACTAGAAACTCCAGTACTATGACGGGTAAGAGTGGGGAAAGTAGGTCTCCTTGTCTTGTTCCAGAACCTATAGGAAAAGCCTCCAATTTTTGTCCATTCACTGATTTTACCTGTGCATTTCTCATGTACAGCCTTTATTGTGTTGAGGTACATTCCTTCTATACCTAATTTGTTGAGTGACTTTATCATAAAGCAGTGTTGGATTTTATCAAATGCTTTTTCTGGGTCTATTGAAATGATCATATGTTTTTTTTTTTCTCTTCATTCTGTTGATGTGATGCATCATGTTTATTGATTTGTGTATTTTGAACCATACTTGCATCCCTAAGATAAATCCTGCTTGATCAAGGTCAATGATCTTTTTTATATTTTGTTGGGTTCTATTTGCTGTATTTTGTTGAGAGTCTTCCCATCTGTGTTCATTAGAGGTATTGGTCTGTATTTTTTTTGTTGTGTTTTATTTCCAATTTTGGTATAAGGGTGATGATGGCCTTGTAGAATAAATGTGGAAGTATTCCCTCTTCTTCAATTTTCTGTAAAAGTTTGCAAATTTGTTTTAGTTCTTTCAATATTAGGCATAATTCAGCTGCGAAGCCATCTGGTCCTGGAATTTTCTTAGTTGGGAGAGTTTGTATTACCGCTTCAATCTCATTACTCATTATTGGTCTGTTTAGGTTTTCTAGCTCTTCATGATTCAACTTTGGTAAGTCATATGTGTCCAGGAATTTTTCCACTTCATCTAGGTTTTCCAGCTTGCTCACATATAGTTAGTTGTTCATGGCACTCTCTTATGATCCTTTGTATTTCTGTGGTATCAGTTGTAATGTCTCCTTTTTTATTTCTAATTTTATGTATTTGAGTCTTCTCTTTTTTTATTAGTCTTGATAAAGGTTTATCAATTTTGTTTATCATTTCAAAAAACCAACTCTTTGTTTAATAGATCTTTTGTATTTTTATTTTATTTCTAACTTATTTATTTCTTCTCTGATCTGTGTTATTTCTTTCCTTCTACTGATTTTGGGTTGGTTTGTTATTGTTTTTTCTAGTTCCTTGAGGTACAATGTTACTTGAAGTCTTTCTTCTTTTTTGATGTAGACATGCATTGCTATAAACTTTCCTCTTAGAACTACTTTCATTGCATTCCATATGTTCTGATATGTTGTTTTTTCATTTTCATTTTTTTCCAGGAATTTTTCAATTTCCTTTTTAATTTCTTCTTTGTCCCATTTGTTGTTTAGGAGCATATTGTTTAATTTCCATGTATTTATACAGTTTCTGGTATCCCTTTTGTTGTTTATTTCTAGTTTTATTGGATTGTGGTCAAACAAGGTAATTAGCATGATTTCAAAGTTTAAAAAATTTTTGAGACATTGTGTGACCTATCATGTTGTCTATACTAGAGAATGTTCCATGAGAAGAATGTGTATTCTGCAGCTGTTGGATGAAATGTTCTATAAATGTTCATTAGGTCCAGTCGACATAGAGCAGAGGTTGATTCCTATGTTTTCTAATCAATTTTCTGTCTTGATGATCTGTCCTTTGCTGAAAGTGGGGTGTTAAAGTCCCCAACTATTGTTGTGTTGGATTCTATCTCTCCTGTTAGGTCTAACAGTAATTGCTTTATACAACTGGGTGTTCCAATGTTGGGTGTGCATATGTTTTGAATTGTTATTTCCTTTTGTTGAGTTGATCCCTTTATCATTATATAATGACCTTCCTTATCTTTTTTTTACTTTCCATGGCTTGAAATCTACTTTATCTGTTATAAGGATAGCTACTCCTGCTCTTTTTTGGTTTCCATTTGCATGAAATATGTTTTTTACATCCCTTTACTTTCAGTACTTATGTGTCTTTAGAGGTGAGGTGGATTTCTTGTAGGCAGCATATTGTTGGTACTTTTTTTTATAATCCATCGAACTACTCTGTGTCTTTTAATTGGGGCAGGTGATCCATTTACATTTAGGGTTATTATTGACATATAGGGGCTTGTTACTACCTTTTTTTTTTCTGGTTGTTTTGTAGATACTTTTTCCTTTGTTTTTGGTCTTACTGTCTTTTTCTGTGGTTGAGTGGTTTTCTCTAGAAATATATTGTGATTTCTCACTATTTTTAGTATGTATCTTGTAAGTCTTTGTGTTATGGTTACCATGAGATTAAAAAACATGTTATAGTTATAACAGATTATTTTAGACTAATAACAACGTAACTTTGATATCAAAAAGAAAAGAATAAGACCAAATCCAACTCTATGCTTTTTCATCACCCTGTCCCTCCCCAGACTTTTATTTTATTGTTCCAAGTTACATCTTTTAATATTTCATATCTCTTGCATGGTTGTTGTATATGTTATTGCTTTTTCAAGTTTGTCCTTTAGTCTTCATACTAAGGATATAAGTGGTTTATTCAGCACCCTAAGACATTGGAGTATTTAGAGGTTGTTGTGGACTTACTTTACTGATGAATTAGTTACCTTCAAATGATTTCTTGCTACTCTTTAGCATTGTCTTCTTTCGGATTGAAGAACTCCCTTTTGCATTTCTTGTAAGGCAGGTCTAGTGTTGATGAATACACTTAGCTTTTGTTTGCCTGGGAAGGACTTTACTTTTCCTTCATATTTGAATGTTAGCTTTGCTGGATACAGAAATCTTGGTTGACAGTCTTTATATCATGCCATTCTCTCTCTGGCATGTAATCTTTCTACTGAAATATCCTACAAGAGATATATTGGAGCTCTGTTGAATGTTAACGTTTTTCTTTTCTCTTGCTGCTTTCAGTATTCTTTCATTGTCTTTGTTTTTTAATAATTTGATTTTATGATGTGTCTTGAGATGTTCCTTTTTGGATTCAATTTGATTGGCAACCTTTGGACTTCCTGTAACTGGATGCTGTCATCTTTCTCCACACTTGGAAAATTTTCAGTCATTATTTCCTTGAATATGCTTTCTAAGTCTCTTCCTTTTTCTTTTTCTTTGGGTATACCAATTAGGCAGTTGTTATTTGCTGTATTTCTGGGTTTTTTTTTTTTTTCTTATTCTTTTTTCTTTTTGTTTCTCTGATTGGGTAGTTTCCTATGTTCTATCTTCAAGCTCACTAGTTCTTTCCTCAGCTTGATTAAGTTTACCGTTTGAGCTCTCTATTGAGTTTTCGGTTCAGATAATACATTGTTTACTTCTAGTGTTTCTATTTTTTTAATTGATTCTATTCCTTTGTCAACTTTCTTGTTCTACTTGGAAAGCTGTAACTACTACAGCTAAACCATGTTTAAGACCTGGCAAATAACTCCTGCACACGTACCCAACAGAAATGACTGCTTATGTTCATCAAGAGATGTGGGTAAGAATGCTCACAGCAGCATTGCTAATAATTGACAAAAATTCTGAGTCTAAACAGGAGAGAAAAACCAAACAGTAATTTGAACAGGAAAGGCTTAATACAAAGGATCATTTACTATAATAAGGGATTTGAGTAATGAGAGTTTTAACAGTTGCTATGGTTTGAAAGTCCTCCCAAGTTCATGTTGGAGCTTATCCCTAATATGGGATTTGAAAGGTGGGACCTTTAAGAGGTGATTGGATCATGAGGACTATGCCCTTATGAATGGATAAATCCATTCATGGAATAATGATTTAATGGTTTAATAGGTTATCAGGGAGTAGACTGGGGGCTGAGAGCAATGAGCACATTAGAAAATGCTCCTGCTACTCTTGCCATGTGATAACCTGCATTGCCATGAGACTCTGCAGAGCTCACACCCAGAAAAGGGCCCTCACCAGATATGCTCCCTGGACTATGGACTTCCCAGCCTTCAAAACTGAAAGAAATAAATTTCATTTTTAAAATAAATTTAAAAAATGCTTTTCTTGTACTGCTCCTGAATTGTTTTCCAGATATTAATTAATTGTGTTTGTATTTTCTTGTGACTTCCTGCATGTCTTTAAGAGGTTTATTCTAAATTTTATGTCAGACATTTCATAAATCCACTGTTCTTCTGGGTCCATTGCTGGTACTTTTTTGGTTTCCTTTGGTGGTGACATATTTCTCTGTTCTTTCTCTATTTTTGTTGCATTATGTTGATGCCAGGGCATTTGAGGTGACTGCTACCTCTTTTACATTTTATTAAGTGTTCTTTGGTGGTGTTAGACTCATGATGGCTCACCAAAATGAAATAAAGATAAAGTAGCATGAAACATCCCAGCAAACCAATGAAAATATTGTTTTTCAAGATCGGTTTTGGTGTCCAGAATAGGAAAATCTGTAAAGATGTAAAGTTGATTGATGATTGCCAGGGTCTGAGGGATGGCGTAGTAGGAATAAGGAGTACAGGTTTCCTCTTGAGTTGATAAAAATGTTCAGGAATGGAATAGTGGTGATGGTTGCTCTACCTTATGGACATACTACAAACCACTGTATTGTACACTTGAAAAGCATAAATTTTATAGTATGTAAAGTATATCTTAATTTAAAAATTGGTTTTGATATCAGAATAGTTACATTATGTTGACTTCTAAAAGCACTTTGGAGTCTTGCCGCATTAACAATTAATTCAGTGATGAAGATGGTCTCCTCTAAAGACCCACATCTGGAGTGTAAAGTCATGGAGTGGGTGTAAACACTTTACAAAAGAGTAGAAGTGCTCATTTGTTTAGTGTTATTTTTGACATCAGGATACATACATTCAGTTTCTCCATTTATCAAGTAGGGATAATCATAAAAAAAGTGAATGAAATAGAATTATGAGTTGTTAATAAAAATACATATGAGTAATGGAAATTCTTCAGGAAATCCTTTAATAGCTTAACCTCTGGGGATGTTACAAAATGACATATCTGATTACCTTGAAGCAATAGCACTAGCACAATTTTTAAATTTGTCTATGTGCTTTTTATAAAGGTCTTTCATAAAACATGTTTTTCTTTCAAGTGGCATTCTATGAGATTTTGCTTTGCATGAAAATTCTAGCTTATAAAGAAACACATTGGGGGGCTGGCCCCGTGGCTCACTCAGGAGAGTGCAGTGCTGGTAGCGCCGAGGCTGCAGGTTCGGATCCTATATGGGGATGGCTGGTGCACTCACTGGCTGAGCGTGGTGTGGACAACACCAAGCCGAGGGTTGCGATCCCCTTACCAGTCAATAAATAAATAAATAAATAAATAAATAAATAAATAAATAAACACATTGGGGAAGTGAATATTTGCTTTACAGAGTACTTTTTGTATTAGTCGGTTTTCTGTTGTTCTTAGCAGAGAACCTAAATCTGGGTAATTTACAAGAAAAAAAAGTTTATTTCTTACAGTTTTGGAGGCTGGGAAGTCTAAAGTCCAGAGCATACCTGGTGAGGACCAGCTTCTTGGTAGGAACTCTCTACAGGTGCTATAGTAACGTAGGCAATCACATGGCAAGAATTGCAAGAGCTCTTTTATGTGCTCACTTGCACTCCTTATAAAGCCTCCAGTCTACTCCCTGATAGCCCATTAACCATTAACACATTAATTCAAGAATGGACTAATCATCAATTAATTCATGATGGACTAATCCATTCATGATGACATGGTCCTCACAATCCAATCACTTTTTAAAGAAGTCATCTCTCAAATTCCGTATCAGGCATTAAGTTCCAACATGCGTTTTGGAGGGGATAATCATTCAACCCACAGCAATATTATTATAGTTTGCTTGGTTTTTTTTTATTAGAAAAAGTCAGCTTCCTGAGGCCTTTTTAAATTATATATCCTGTCTCAGTCCTGCCTCACCCCACAGGAGTAATTCTTCAGAAACATATCAGGTATAAACAGAAGTGGGGTATAGAGGTGGGGAAGTGCCCAGCACTGGGGACTCCCAGTCATATCAAGGACATTTGCTCTGAAATGCTATGGCTCATTTTGCCACTCACAGTAGACACAGAAATACCTCAGATGAAATACAACAAACTTAATATTTTCCCTGAAACTTACAAATTATGAGACCTCACAGTATATTGAAATTTGTTTCACAGCCCTCGTGCACTTCTTTTTGTTTGTTTTTTATTGATACCTAATAATTGTACATATTTATGGGGCACATGTGATAGTTTGATACATGTATGCAATGTAATGATTAAATAAGGATAACTGGGATATCCATCACCTCATACATTTATCATTTCTTTGTGTTGGGGACATTTCAAATCTTCTCTTCTAGCTAATTTGAAATATGCAACAAATGATTGTTAACTATAGTCACCCTACTGTGCTATCAAACACTAGAACTTATTCCTTCCATCTAACTGTATTTTTATACTCATTATCCAAACTTTCTTCATTTTCCCTTCCACCATCCCCCTACCTCACCACTACACTTCTATGCCTCTGGTAACCACTATTCTACTCTCAATCTATATGAGATCAACATTTTTTCCACTCTTCTACTCTCAATCTATATGAGATCAACATTTTTTCCACTCTTCTACTCTCAATCTATATGAGATCAACACATTTTTTTAGCTCCTGCATATGAGTGAGAACACGCAGTGTTTGTCTTTTGTGTGCCTGGGTTATTTCACTGAGCATAATGTCCTCCAGCCTCATCCATGTTACTGCAAATGACAGGATTTTATTCTTTTTTATGGCTGAATAATATTTTATTGTGTATATGTACTACTTTTTTTTATTAAACGTTCATTTGTTGATGAACACTTAGGTTGATTCTACATCTTGGCTATCATGAATCGTACTGCAATAAACATGGGAGTGCAGAGATCTTTCCAATATATGGATTGTCTTTGTTTTGGATAGATACCCAGTGGCAGGATTGCTGGATCATATGGTAGTTCTATTTTTAGTTTCTTGAGGAACCTCCATACTGTTCTCCTGTACTTCTTGTACACTTCTGTCTTCCAACTAATGACCCTTTTAAAACACAGTATTGTCTTTCCAGACATGGATAAAATAATTAGTTAAAATATTAACTACTGAGGTAAATATTTGCTACTAAAATTTAATGAGACAAAAAAAATGTAATGCAAGTTTAGAATTCAAAGTTGAATTGTCTATACACACCAATAGCTCAAATAAAGAAGAAAAATCTGACATTAAAATAAAACAACTTTGGCAACCCACTATATTTCTCTTTTTTAATTAAAAACATTTACGAATGAAATATATTGAATTTTACTATGGAATATTAAAAATGTACGTGGTATCTAGCAACTCAATTACTTGGCATTCAAATTTTCAGCAATTCCATCTATTCAGGGTGGGTAGACATCAACCTGGAAATAAATCAAAGATTTCAAAGGATATGGGGAGGAACATATCACAAATATTTATGCTTTATTTATTTATTCATGTATTTATTTATTTATTTACCAATTTGTTATCAAATAAATTGATTGCCAGTGATGTGGCATATATTGGGCACACGATAATGACCAAATACAAACTTTATAAAGAATTCACAGAACATCTAACAGGTTCTCAGAAAAGAATCTACTCACTGAATTGTTCTTAAAATTTTATGTAATTGATTTGAGAATATCATTGTCCCTGGCACTTTTTACTTCTTAGTAGGCTAAAGTGAGGAGTAAATTAAACATAGACTACTATGAGTGGACAAAAAGCTAGACATTCATGTATAAAAAGCCCAGCAGTCTGGGGCCAGTTAACATAGAGGTAATATGTAATTTTTAGCCATTAGTTTATTATAACTCTATATTTTAGAAAAAAATATTAGTGATTATGTTACTTAAAAACAAAGATCTAATATAAGCAAAATGTTGTAAAATATTTTAAAAGTATTATCAGTGAATATTCCATTTTTAGTATCCAAATCCCAAATTTGATGAAATTTGCAATTTTAGATTTAGAGAAGAAATTTTCAGAGAATTTCTTGCTTTGTGTTTTAAATATCTCATGTGTTTTTAATTTTTATTTTTTGACCTTCTCTCAATGCTGATTATATTCCTGTTTATATATTAAAGCCTATATAATACAATTTTCATAACATTCTAGTTTGCTAAATTTAAGTTATGTGTTGTTTATAAATGACCATTTCTACTTTTTTTCCATGCAATATCTGTTTGTTTTTTAATGTATTTATAAAATACAATATCGAGGTTAGTATTTGTATATTTGCTATTTTAGGATTTTAAGTTGACTTCTCTGTATATAATTATTTTTTTTTTACTATTTCTTCTCCAAATCTCTTAATACTGTGCTCAGAACCCAAATAACTCTCAATAAATGATTGTTTACCAAGTGCAAGTTAATCAAGAGTAGGCCTTTTGAAAACGAAATACATGTACCCCAAAAAGAAACCAAGACATAAATACTGAGTACAGAGGAAACTTCTGAATTCTGAAAATGTGGCACAGCAGGTGGTTTTTACCTTTTGGCTTTCAATGATTTCAGTCACCGAAATTAACAGGTTGGGTTTTTGCTGAGCACAAAGTAATTTCCGTGGCAACTTTTTACACAGATCCAAAGAGCAAACTAAAAAGCAAAATGTGACTGTGTGGTTTTCTGAGCAGCACAAAGACATATTTATTTTATTTTATTTATTTTTGTGTGTGTGCAGTACAGGAAATGTTTAGCTCCATTGTGACTCTCAGAATAGGCTTTTAAATTGTTCATTTAGCAATTTGCTGCACTTTTTCAGGGTTCCTTGCTTTATTGTAACAGATAATACTTGAGTATCTAGCAACACTTTGAGCTTCAAATTTTAGAAGAAATAATTTAATGTTTTTAAAGATGCAGTACCAATATCCCTGTATCCTTTGGGTATTAAAATTTCTAGTGGTATAGAGAAAGATTGATTTATTTTTATTTGTTACCTCTATCTATAAGTATGTATTTTATATTAGTTAGTAGTGAATTCAGTGCTAACTTTTGTTATATATAAAGAATGAAAACTAGTGAGGAAGGAAAGATTCATAGCAAAAAAAACTACTATAGCATGAAGAGGATGCAATTAAACACCTGATTTGTGTGGAAAAGAAGAGACTGTATCAGGAGCTCAAAGAAGACCCTGTATACAGCATGGAGTAGTCATCCAGTTTTCCAAGCAGTGGTGAGACTTGAAATAGATTTTAACAGATGGACATAATTGGATAGGCAGAGGGGAGACAAAGGGAAACAATTTGTTCTGACATAAGAAGTGGAACTTAGTTGGGACAAGGTCTTAGAGGTCATCGGGTCCAACCCTCTCAGTGGTGCATGAACTTCCTTTACTTCTGTGATCATTTTTGCAGTTGGCTTTGTTTAAAATGACCTTTACAGCTTCCCTTCAAGTACAATCATTCAAAAAGTGCCATTGATTTCTCTTTTGAAATGTCACACACATCTATACTATCTTTTCCTGTCCTGGCGCTGCCCCTGTTGATGCGGCTCTTACGGTTTGGTATATTCTAAGAACTTCCTAACTGTTTTTTCTGCCTCTAGTCCTTTCCACATCAAAATTTGTTTTGCACACTAGTGTGCACACCAGATAAGAGGTCTTAAAATGACTCTTTTCATCATATCATCAACCACAGCTTGTAGAATTGTCTTAAAAGCCTAGGCTATCATTTAAGGCTCTCTACTGTAATTTCCTCATCACCTTACCCACCCTTATAGGAATATTCTCTCTTCGCAAGGCCAGTCTATTCTTTTCTATGCACATGTCATGGCCATTCCAGACTTGATGATTCTCCTCATGCTGTGAATACATTCTTGAAATGCACTCTAATTTCCTCCTCATCATGCTAAATCGCATCCTTCTTTGAAAGTGCATTTTTTTTTCTCCATGAAATCATCCAAGACTATGCCGATTGTGGTGATTCTTACATCTCTGAAGTCCTACAATGCCATTCATTGACTGATATCGTACTTATATGTACTAAACTGTCTTGTTAATTAATTATTTAATATTTGCCTGTCCTGTCTCTCTGTTTTATCTCCTCAGTGATAAATAAAGAATATCACTAACATTTATTGGAATATTGCACAATGTCTAACTGAACTCTGTACATAGTAAGTGCTTAATTAAAAACTAGATTAATCAAATGGAAAATGAGATTAGTTATTTTAAGATGGGACCAAATTGGAGAACTAAAACTTTCCTTTTGGTACTGATATATGAGTAAGTAGAGGTCAGTGCTTCCTAAATTTCAACATCAGGATTCACAGACTAAGGTTTACTCAGATCCCAAATCTACACAAAATGCCTAATCATTCATCATCTGAAGGTGTACAATTCAAATCTGGTCAGCCATAAATAAGAGAAAGGTCTTTAATCCTTAGCATTAAAAACAAACAAAAATTCCCTTTTATTACTATGGTTCTCTCCCCTTCCCCCAACATTTTTATAAGACCTCCCAGAATGAAAGAACATCTCAATGAAATCAATATTTGTGTTCTTTCCACACAGTCATTTTGGGGTAATGAGCATGCAGCAATTTGGGTTTCCTTATTATCTAAAGCTATTTCTATAATTAATTCACTTATTTAATCATTCAGCATTTATAGAGTACCTGGTATAGTACCTATTATGGGCCAGGGTCTGTGGAAGAGGGGGGAAGCTATAGCAGGAAATTAACACAGACACAATTTTTGCCCTAAGAGACTTATTAAATAACCATGAGTGATACTTCATCAAATAAGTAGTTAGTCATCATGACATCTAATTTTAAATATAAAATCCGCTGCCACTTGTATATTTATGATATTATCCTGTCTTATACAGAATTGACCAAAAGTCATAATTTCAATTTGTAAATCAGTTACTCCCAAAGAGAAAAATAATGTAATTGTTTCTGGTAGAAATTAATTTGTATTATTTTTATTTCCCTTTCTTTTTAAACTCTGTCAGTGGATAATCAAATATTGAAAGACTCTAAGATATACTAAAGACCAAACTATAGAAATATTGCCATCTACTTTAAGCAAAGCCTTGTCTCTAACCTATTGAATCAATTTTAAATATTTAAGCATGTGTGTATTTTAAATAGATTACACTTTTCTATATTAAAAGCCATATTTTTTGTACCTTTATGCTTGGCTCTGTGTCAATCTCTCCTTCCTTTGTCTACCTATCCATCTTTTACGAAACATCCATGGCCCTAAAATTCCAGTTTTTTTGTAAAGTCTTTCTGATGCTTCTAGTAAAAACAACTCTGCAATTGAGCACATTTTTACATACTGTTTTGTTCATTAATTGTTTCATGGCTATGTCTTTTTTACTGAATCAAATTATAGGATTTTTGTGGGAAGATATTTTTCCTCCACTGCATACAAAGAAGAAAAATCCTATTTGCCTAACATGGTGTTATTTGCATAATAAGAAGTCAATACATATTTTCATTCATAACTAATAGTCTATATTATGCCAAATAAAGGAGTAGTTTGATATAACTAAGCTTCTGATTATGCCTCTTTGGGTATGTCATATTCAAAGGGAGAAGAAGCAAACAAAGCAAGTAAACAAGTGAAGATTGGAATGAACTTACAATGATAACAATAATAATATTCTTTTAACAAGATTACTTTCAATAAATGGGAGTAATCCTTTTGCCTGGTACAGGGACAACCAAGGGATTCAGTAAAAAGGAATAAAAAATACATTATTTTAGGGCTGGCTGGTTAGCTGAGTTGATTACAGTGCAGTGTTACTGGCACCAAGTTCAAGGTCAAGGGTTCGGATTCCTATACTGGCCAGCTGTCCAAGTACATTGTTTTGCTTTGTTAAATTAAAAGGATCTGCCAAAGGCAGTTTCTAGAAAATCAATTTGGTTTAGAAATTATGTATTGTTTGCTCTCGTAAATATATATAATCTCAAAGAATACTTCTTTAATGATATGGCTTCAATATGGGAATATTCAAAAGATTTTCCAGACCTATGTTAAACAGCTGGTCAATATTAGTATGTACCTATGATGAAGACTGCGAAAGAAGGTTCGCACTGAGATTTTAACACCACATGCCGAGACTTACCTGCCATGAACATACCTTTTAAATAATGCCCAACTGCGCCAGACATATAAAAATTTGAAATGAATTCAACAAGCTTAACAGAAGCTTAAAGAAGCCAAAACGCAAAAATACTACTAGACCAGAGCTTACAGTTTTGTTTGCATAGTTCACTTGTGAATCTTAAAAGACAGTTTAAAGATATTTATTTCTACTCTTCTCTTTATCCTTTTCCCATTTTACTTCCCTCAACATGGCTAAATAAATAAATAAATAAATAAATAAATAAATAAATAAATAAATAAATAAATAAAATAATTTCAGTGTGAAGGAATATACTAAAATATTGTATTAGGTTTTCAGAAACATAAACCACCCATTTCCATCAAGGTAATTGAAAGATCTTATTCAAGAAGATATTTTAATGGCTTTAAGCACTAAAAAGATAGGATCTGTATTCGTTCTAAATACATAATTTACTTGCTAAATATAACGTACATTGTCCTCAGAGCATACACAATCCCTATCTGTAAAGCATACTGCAGTCTTCTGGTTTGTGATTATTTTCCAGCATCTTGCTAAGAATAATCTGTTGAAAGACTAGTCATGGTTAATATTTATACAGATGTCTATGCTTAGCAGCCACCCAGTTGTGAACAAACATAAATGAACCTTTGGTAAACTGTATGCAATGTGGTCATTCATTTTGCATGAATTCAAACCATTCTGAAGCATCACTACATGCATTATTTATAATTCTTCTATGCCTTGCTGATTTGAAATGAGTTCAGAGTCAACTGTTTACAGGCTAAATCTCTTAATATATACTCTTGTAATAGAAAGGATGAAATAAGGCTGACAAGGTATTACTAAGCAATAATCACTGATAAGCTTCTTTGATGATATGTTTACAAATAGCTTTCCTTTAGTGTTGGTCATCCACTCTGAATATGGGCATCATTGATTTCATCAGTGCAGTTTTGACATTTGTTTCCAGGACAAACTTGCATTTGAAATTGATGGATTATGACTCTTTGGGGATCAGAAGGAGATTTTCTGTACTCGTGTGGATGTTTCTGCTTAGCAGTCTACACCTGAGGCTCTGTCACAGCTGAACCATTTCATTGTTACCTGTAGCCACCAGCCACTCTGATTCTGGGTTTAGGACATTTTTTTTGTAACCAGAGATTAATCTTGGTTCTGCATTTAACAGAGAATAATTGTAAAATACATGATATCTTTTTGGTTAGCACTGTGCTCTGATGCTCTGCTGAAATAAATTCTGTTACATGTGTTTGTGTGTACTTAAGTGTCTATGTATATAGGTAGATTCATTCATTCTGAAATCTGAAACTGATGGTGCTTGATTCAGTATGAAAGACTCTGTTTGCATGTGTTTGTTTGTGTATGCTTGCTAAGGGCAGCATTTTATTTAGAAATAATCTCCTCTGGGTCAGTTAAATGCATCTCTTTTTCTTTTATACGTATGGGATTTTTTTTTCTCTCTTTCTCTCAGTGTGCTCTTTCACCCCATCATGGAAATTTGGAAAAGTGGAGCTGAAGCAAAGGTGTAGAGGAGACAAGGTCAAAGTCAGCAGGGGTTATTAGCAGTAAAAGGTGCAAGAAGAGTCCTTCAAAGTATTTTGCATGTAATTGTGGCTTAAAGTAGAAGTTACAAAACACAGTAGAAATATAAACCCTAACAGGAGGTAGCTTCCAACTGTGTGTGTGTGTGTGTGTGTGTGTGTGTGCACGCGCGTGTAGTGTGTACTTGTCTCCTATGGGTCATTCATTCACATTTAAATTAGCATTTTACATTTTCCTTTAAAATGTTTTCCAATTTTGGAAATTTTGAACAGTGGTTTTTTTTTTTTTTCTTTTCCTCCTTTTATAACTCTAGTGTCCACTCTGGGCTTTTTCATACTGACTTTTGAATGTAAGCAACTATGTCATAGATGTATCATCCTTATGAAGTGAGATTTCTCAATTCTTTCAATTATGTAATAATATACAAACTGTGGTAGGAATAATACAGTACCTATATTTAATCTTCATAGTTATGGTAGGAACAAGAATAGAATGTTCCATAAATTATTTCTTTTTTCTTCAAGTCAAAGAAAAAAATGACCTCAAGGAAACTAGAAATTATTTTACACTGTCTACTAACTCTTGACAGCATAATTATCTTTAGGTATTCTCTTTAGCACAAAACATAATGTCTTGCTGAAAAATAATCAATGTTTATAGCTTGAATGAATAAACGATTGGATGGATAGGTGAAAGAATCCATGCCTTTTGATCTTAGGAAAGGAAGGGGTTAAAGCCTATCAACAAATGGGATGATAGTTCTTCCAGAGTCAACCACTTTAATAAGCACAATATGAGCAAGGTGGTCATTCATTTTTATCACTGCATGTCCTAAATTAATATTTCCTAATTAGAGATCTCTGGTTTCTACTCAGTGAATTCCTGTTTTAACTTTTCTTGCCCTCATTGTATAAGAAAAGTCTCCAATGACATCCAGCTGTGCTTTGCCTAGAATTTGAGTGCAGAAACAAATTACACGCTTAAAATGGATTAGAATGTTTCACCACACATTGGTCTGGGATGAATATCCTGCTAAGAGCAGTCAGCTCTAATTAGAATGTGCTCCTATGGCAGGGAATCTGATTAGAGATGAGAAAGTTATAAATTCTTCATGAAAAGTAATTGTCTGATAAAATTAAAAATTACCTGTATTTCAAGGATATTCTTTCTGCTTCTTATCCCACAATGTTGTTAACTCTAAACCCTGTGATACAAAGGTACATTGATAAGTATAAAAATTAAATTGGTTAACAGAAAATAAGTTAATGGTATTGTAAGATCTTAGATCCAAAAATAAAGACAATGGCTAAAGATAGTAGTGAGAAGTAGCCATTTTTCTGCAGCTGGTTTGCATATAATCTTTTTGTGCTATGCTCAAATATAAACAGTCCTCCTTTTTGAACTTCTTTTTAAAATTAAGAGGATGGAAGTGCAAATCAAAACCACAATGAGATCACTGGGACAGCATGCAAGAAGAAGCACAAAAAAAGAAAAAGAAAAAAAAAGATAACGTGTTGGTGAGGGTGTGAAGAAAAGAAATCCTTGTACATTTCTTGTAGAAATGTAAATTGGTACAGCCACCATGGAAAACAGCATGAGGATTTCTCAAAAAATTGAAAATAGAAGTACCATATAATCCAGCAATCCCACTTTGGTCTATATACCCAAAAGAATTGAAATCAGGATCTCAGAGAGATATCTGCACTCTCATGTTTATTTCAGCATTATTTACGATAGCAAAGATATGGAAACAACCTAAATGGCCATGGATAGATGAATGGATAAAGCAAATGTGGTATATACATAAGATGGAATATTATTCAGACTTTAAAAAGAAAGAAATACTGCCATTTGCAACAAAATGAACGAACTTGCAGGACATTATGCTGAGTAAAATAAGCCAGACACAGAAGAATAAACACCACTTGATCCTACTTATATCAGGAATCCAAAACTGTCAAACTCACAGAAGCAGAGAGTAGAATGGTAGTTACTAGGGGCAGGGAAGAGAGGGAATCAAGGAGCTGTTGACCAAAGGATGCACAGTTTTGCTTATGCAAGATGAATAAGTCTAGAGACCTGTACAGCATATTGTACATAGTTAACAAAATATTTAAAAATTTGTTAAGATGGTATATCTTACTGCTAAATATTCTTGTTACATGTACAAAAAACAGAGAGGGAGGAAACTTTTAGAGGTGATGGTTAAGTTCATGTTATTTTTTATGATGATAACTTCTGGATACATACTTATAATTAAACTCATCAAGGTGGTATACATTAAATATGCATAGTATTTTCATAAGTCAATCATACCTCAATTTTTTTAAAAAGAAGAAAAAATAAAGAAAAAATATATTATGGAAACATGACAATAACAGTGGTAGAGATAATTGGAACATTTGTTGATGGGAAGTTATTTGTATATATCCCAACTTACAGATATTCTTTCTATGCTAGCTCCCATATGCTTCTGATGCCTTCCTCTGCCTTGGCTCCTTTCCCTCAACTCCAGCTTCATATATGTAATTCAAGAATTGAGGGAATTCTCTGGGATTTCCATATCATAGCATCCCCTGCAATTGAAGGGATTATATGTGGAGGAAGTGTCTCTATTACTTAAACAGATACCCAGGACATCTAAAGCAGATCAGGAAATCCTTTAAGAACACTGGTACTTCAGGAATTTGGAAAGAAAGACTAAAACCTACAGCTTCTTTGTGGAATTGGAGAATCCTGCTTTTCTTCAAAGACTATAGAGAATTTGACACCTTTTAGAAGACTTTAAATAATAAATCCTATATGCATTAAGCACGACTATAAACTCTATAAACATTATAATGCACTTAAGGAAAAATATCCACTGACCCATAGTTCCAAAATTGTAGATTCTTAATTGCTAGTCCAGTGGTGGGGGTGGCATGGGGATGAGGGAGGGGAAAGGGGGAAGGTGCGTCAGGCCTCCATTTTCTATGCCCCATTACCTGGTGTATTGTCAACTGCTACCTCTGGCGTCTGGGTGATGCCAGCTGCCTTCACTGCTTTTTATTCTCCTGTTGCCAAAATTAGCTCTAGGGCAATTGGGGGGGGGGATTTTTGCCTCCCAGGGGATATTTGGCAATGTCTGGATTTTTCTTCACATGGTGTGTTTGTGTGTGTGTGTGTGTGTGTGTGTGTGTGTGTGTGTGTGTGTGCCTGCACGTACACATGCTATTGACATCTAGTGGTAGAAGCTGTGACTTCTGCTCAATATCATACAATGAACAGAGCAGACTCCAACAGCAAATAATTATGTCAATAGTACTATAAAAGCTGGAAAAATCCTTCTGTGGGTAGACACAATAAAGATTTATAATTTTATCTTTTTGTGAAAATTCTATCTCCTCCAAAAGTATTTTAGTGTTGGTTACAAGTTAAGTTCATTGGGAAGCAGACTCAGAGATGGAAATTAGCAAGCAAGGAGTTTATTAGGGAATAATTTTAAGATTAATGCCTATGGAACTGTGGGGAAGAAAGCAGGATTGGGCAGAAGTCAAGCTGCAGTGAAGGTCCAACGAAGGACTTAACCAAACCTACCCAGAGTTCTGCAACTGGAAGGAGCTTTCAGATTTGCCCTAAGTGGTGAATGTCAGTCATTAGATGTGGGGTGCCTTGGATGGACACCTGACTTGAGTGAAACAATATTCTTCAGCTGAAGCAATCCCCAAAGAGAGCTGAGAGCCAAGAGCCATTTTTCAAGAGCACTCCCGACCACTCGGGAAATAGTTCTTACCTGAAATGAGGATCCAGCCGGGGAATCTTAGTGTCCTCCACAGTTTCTTACAGATCTTCATAGCAAAGCTCTCAGCCTGTACTGCTTATATAGAGAGGAATCATTATGGAATCAAGGTACTGATCCTAAGGTTCCGTTTCTGTGATGCTTTAAGACATTCAAGGTATTTCAAATGCCATTATACTTTTATTTAATGTATCCAAATACAAAATGCAACACTTTTTTTGAGGGATACAGATATGTCAAAATTAAACTGATAGATTAATAAGAAATAAAATCTAAAAAGATACAAGGCAAAGAAAACTAAAATTTCCCTATCTACTATATGTTAAACTGTGAGAGATAAGCAGTTTATTTCCAATACCACTCAGTTAATGAATACTAATATCACCATATTTTAATATGTCATTAATTAAATCACAAGTGATATCAAAGATACCAATTCTGCTTTCCTAAAGCAGATATAATCTAGTTATAATAAAACTTTGAGTATTAATATATTAAGCATATAAATATACTAAAAATATGATAGTGAACACATCTCAATGAGTAAAAGAGTACAGAAGATGTTGTTTTTGATAAATGGATATTTACAGCCCATCGGGGTCATAAAAGGAGTACATAAAATGTAATGAATATGTGGTAACACCAAGGTCAAGGGTTCAGATACCCTTACTGGCCAGCTGCCAAAAAAAAAAAAGAAAGAAAAAAAAAAGGTAATGAATATGACACACTACAGGAGCAGTATGAGTTGTGTCTGGGGGCTTTGAGAGGAGACATACTGTATGCTGAATTAGGGTGATTAGAAAGAGCTCCAAGGAAGAAGTGTCCATTGAAATGGACCTTGAGTATAGATGGGATTTCTACACGCAAAAATGGATGATATAGGAGGTTATTTCAAGCAGAAGAAATAACATAAACATGTAATTTAAACAAAAATGTACTTTTGGGGATATTGTTAGACTGTAGAGACTCTATATATAGACTCTATCTTCTCTTCCACTTGACCTATCTATTTAAAACAATGAAAGTTCTATAATAAGTAGTTTGGCAGTTTTAAATATCTGCTACGAAAAAAAAAATTCTTTGGATTGAAAGCTTCTTTTCTTCATCCTTATAGTTGTGTGCTTTGATGAGTGAGTATTTGTGTTTTCTTAAATCCTCATAAATGTTATGATTAGATATGGAGCTTCAACGGGGAGAGATTTATGAGAGAGAAAGCTTTTTGCTGGAAACTAAACACATATCAAAACCCAGGCTCAGGCACTGCCGAGATGGGCCAGATCAGAACAGGTTATAGTCAGGAAACCATGCAGACCTGCAAGATCAGGAGAATAGCAAGTGTTGAAATATCAAATAAGACTTGGGGTTGGTTTTTCAGAAAAACAATACAAAGAAATCTGTTCCAAGCATTAGATCTGAAAAGCAGAAATGAGTCTACGAGGTCAACACAGATGTGGTACAAGCATTATCAGACAAAATTAAAAACCAATTCTAAATTCTAAGGTATCCATCTAACCAGTTGTTGAAAAGCCTTAACGTATGTTACTTTTAGCCACTAAGTCATGGTAACTTGTTACACAGCAATAGCTAACTAACAAAGGCATTGAATTGGTGGTGAGACTAAGTGAACACTGGGTTGAATGGCCTTGAAGGCAAATGTTAGTGACAGGAGACAAACAGGGACAGAGGTAAGTATGATCAGTCACCATCAGCAGTGTGAGGACAGGACACTCTAGACCCCTTCTCCCTCCTCTCTGTTGTTGCTTGGATGCCATCATTTTGCTGTATCTACGTTCCGATTGCAAGGCTATAAATCAATGAAAGGGTAATATAGGAAGGCCTAGCTGGCCTTTTAAACAAATATCAGGTCAGTTTCGCTGCTACTACATGGAAATAGAATCTTGGGTTAAATCCAATTGTATAGAATCCAATTGTAATTGCTAGAACAAAAAGAGAATTTCAAAGTGATAATCAGAAATGTGTTTAGTGTTCTTAGTGAGTTTAAAAATAATCTCTTTGTATGTTTGAAAGTCCTCATAATCACTTGATTCTAGTTTTCTTTTTCCGGTTTCCTTTTTCCTCTTCTAATCTTTGATAGACACCTAGGAGGGCAATGTGAAGTCTGAAGTCTTCCCCCACCCCCCTTTCTTGGCAGCTGGCTGGTACAGGGAATGAACGATGGGAAGTCTGATCCCCAAGGATATTACATTCTAGTAGCTTACCAGGGAAAAAATATGAAATGCCTTGCTTTTTCTATAATATAATACTGTATTTTAGGAAATGAACAGAAATAAGGAGTCTATTAGATACAACCATCAGGTCTGAGATCTGCCACTGATTCGTTTTGTAACCTTGGTAAACTTCTCAGCCTTCTTGGTGTGTGTGTTTTCCATAGCGCTTTGAGAAATAAAATGCTGTATGAATAGAAAAGGTTTTAAAAAATTGTCCGTGTGTAGTACCATGTTTGAATACCTATTTTTAAAAGTTAGATTATAAGATCTAATATAAAATCAGCAACAACCATACATATCATACGAGGATGCTTCAGAAAGTTTGTAGAAAAATAGAGTTAAAAGATAATACAAATCTTTCCATGAGCTTTTTGAAAACCCCTCATAATACTTCCTCGTTATAGAATTTCGTCCATATTTTTTATATTAATAACTATGTCTAGGTGTCCAAAACTAAAAGCTTATTATTTTTTGTTTAAAATTTAATCATGGGAGTAGAACATCTTTTGCAAAACAGGTGACTTAAAGTAATGCAATGTAGAGTTGTAAATGCATAGAAACCCCTGATAATCGGATATTATTTAACAATGTATTTTTACGACTATTTTTCCAATTGTAAAATAAGCATCATTACTACATAATTTAGTATGTTCGTAACTTTTTACTGTATTAGAACATGCTTTAATATCAAACAGGCACATTTTGCAGTATTGGGAGATTTTTATATGTTTAGAGAAGTGGAAAAAGAAAATGAAACTAGAAAACATAAATTAAAACTGGCCACTAAATCAAATCAAAAGTCATTTTTCACATAAAATAAGAGGCCTTTCCTCTGCAACAAACTAAATCTGATAAGAAATCTACAGTGACAAATAATTTCTTTCAAAGTACAGTGCAATTGACATTCAATTATTTTGGAAGTTGCTTGTAAACAATTTTAAATAAAATGCTTCTATGACTTAGGCTCTGGGAAAAACTATAAATGGAGCTTTGCAGGAAAAGTTCTTACAAACTGACAACTGGAGAAGCACAGTTTTGGGATGGTATTTTCTTTAGAAGTCAAGATAATGTATACACTTACAAGTTTTGGGGGGATGGAAAAGAGATAAAAGAAATAGTTAAACTAATAAAAAGTTACAATTAGCAAAAAGCAAACATAAACAGACAACATTCCTTGACTTTTAATGTGAAAGAATATTGTTTTTAAAAGACAGAATTATTTGGGGGAACAATTTTACATAGGATAAAGTAATGTATATTTTATCCAATCTATGAAAGCTTATTTCTTTTGCTTAAAATTTAGTCACAAGAGTGAAACATAGTTTCCACATAGTTTACCTAAAAATTTGTAACATAAAATCAAATGATTATATATAATACATAATCAATTATTATACAACAAAGTTAAATGTAACAGAGATCACTGTATGTACTTATTTATATATAGTTTGTTCTCATTATTTGCTGTAGTTAGGTTCCATAACATTGCTTCCAACACTGAATGAGCCAAAGCTTAACCATTGCTCCTAGGGGAAATACAAACACACACACACACACACACACACACACACACACACACACACACATCTTACCTGGGTTAAATAATCTTAAATCTTAAAAACAACTCGTCCTGGTAGATTTTCTTTATATACGTATTTCTGGATTTTTTTCTATTCGCTTTTACAAAAGAGAAAACAAGGTCCACAAGTGTGACTTGCCTGAGGCCATCGCACTAACCAGTGTCAGTGCTGGAATTCAAACCCTATCCAACTGGCCACAGAGCAGAAGCTCCTCTCACGGCACTACACTGCCCCCTACCATCTCTACCCTTTGGTTATTGCTGTATAAGAGCTGAAACAAGAAGACAGAGGGAACCTTATTGACCTCAGCTGGCAATATGCATGTCAGCATACTCAGATTTTCCTCCTGTCTATGCATGTCCTTGAACGATCAGGAAAACACCTCAAGTACTGATTTGGGAGTTACAAATACATTTTAACCAGTACGCTAATTTGGAAATGTGGAATCCATGAATAATAAGGATGCAATGTAGTCAAGCCAGAAAAATAATCACAGTCTTTACCAATAAGTACAACTCATGCATGGACTAATTGGAATGGATAAATAACTAGCATGGCTGTATTGGCGCAGACTGGCTAACATCCTGAATTATCCCAAACTGTAAAAGTATAAAAGCTTTTAAAAATATATTTCTGGCTTTCCATATAAAATTGCATTTGTACTAACTGTGGTTGCATGGCAGTCTTGCATCTGTACTAGAGGTGTACTGGGTAACTTCTCTTTTCCTTTTCAATTTTGTACAATGCTCAAAGACTACTTCCATTTAATTTTCAGTGTATAAGCTCTGAAAAAATATTAAGCTATCGATTTTTCCTTTTACTCTCCAGCTTCATTATATTGCTCAAATTATTTAAAATGCTGTCAGAACTCAGAGCACACCACCCCAAAATATGAGTTCAGGAGACTAGAATATGCTATTTGAAAATATGCCGCCCTGGCATATTGATTACTTTGAGCTGAGAAAGGCATTGAGAACTAGCCAACACAGGAAAAGATCTTCACTTCCCCCTCAATTTACTAAAATAAAGTATAAAACCTCTTTTTGTAAAGCAAATTTACATCTGTAAAGGAATTTTTTTTTCAGTAAAAGTATCTGACTAGAAAGAGAGCTACTCAGTGACAAAATGTTATCACCTGAAAGACTTTTATCTACATAGCAAAGCAACATTTATTCACTGTACATTTCCTCCCTAACCCTCCCATAATTTTTCTCTACCAACCCCCAGAAGCCCCGAGCCCCTATTCCTTTCTGTTGCTCAGGATGCTACACAAGCTTCAATCATCTGGTCCTTCCTTGAGTCTCATATTTTTGTGGGAATCTCGTGCATATGAATGTAATTAAAATTGTTTTTCTCCTGTTAATCTGTTTTTATGTCAATTTAATCTGTAGACCAGCCAAGGAATCTAGGGGTAGAGGGAAACAATTGTTCCCATTCTTATAATGCTTAAAAAGTTATATTTGGATTAAGCATAATAATAAATTACAAATATCTGAAGATATGTGGGTTTTAACATAAATATCTGTGAATCAAGTAGGGTTCTAACTCTCAGATGAAGGGAAACCAAAGTTGGTGTCTCATTTTGTATGTCATATTACTTTAAGTGGCCTTTGATTACTTAAATTTATCCAGAAAGTGTTTTTAATTTTTGATTTACAAATTTTAATGTCTGGGGGACATCAATATCATTTGTTTAATTTGTATTATTATATAGGTAATTTCAAGGACAATTTTCAATTTTCCATGCTTGTAAAAAGTGGTACTTCATAAATCTTAAAGTGTGAAGAACTAATTTTTTCTACACATTAGACACTGGCAATTATTCCTATGTCTATTTGTAAAAACAATGTACATACATTGCAAATAAAATGGCAGTAATTCATTAATATTCTACTTGAAATTTTCCCTCCTGATAGTAGGTGTTTGCAGCTTCTTATTTTGCACTTCACTTTCCAATAAGATTTTTTTCCCTGGAAAATCATTTCTATCCAAAATGTTGTGATCTTGATTTTATATATTCAATTTTGGTAGCATAGAATGTATTCAAGAAATATCTCTGCTCTAAAGTAAGTAAGAAATCTCAGGATAGAACTTAGTGCTTATAGAAAGGTGGGAGGCATGGCAGCCATCATAGAGAAAGGGTCTTTCCTTTCAAGAAGAGACCAAGCATGTGGAATACAATTATTAGTTTATATTTTATTTGCATTAATACAATGCAAACAGCTAAGTGCACATCCATCCTAGAAAGGATTCTCTGCTGATCTGAGAAATAACCAGCAATGCTGGGGATCCTAATGATTTCAGATACTCAACATATTTCTATTAACCAAAACTATATTATAAATGGTGACCTGGTGAATGTATACCTGTACAGTATAGGGTTCAGAGCAATGGAGGTGAACCCAGAAGCCCCTCCTGCCCTCCTGTAACAGATAGGTTTCAGCTCCAATTCAAGTTGTAAGAAGGACTTCGCAATACAGACCCTTTCACAGAGTCTAGTCAGAAAGGAGTCCTCTTCTGGCCCATGTGAATTTGTAGGGTGAGCACTTTGGGATTATATTTATAATTTTCTTTCTTTTAAAAAAAATCCGTCCTACTTTTTCTATCCTTATTACCTCTGCCCTAATTGAACCACTTACCTCTGTATGAGTAGACGAGGGCATCTGTAAAATTAAAGTACATCTATCACTTGGGGATCTTGTTAAAATGATAGATTCTAGTTTAGTAGGATTGGGGTGGGCCTATAGTTATTCATTTCTAACTTGCCCTCAGATGCTGCTGATGCTGCTAGACCACTGGCCACACTTTGAATAACATGAGTTTAGTCTACTCCAACTGCTTCATAAGGGGTTCCCTTCCATTCCCATAATCCACTAAGGTGTTTCCCATAGCCAAGAAGTTCATCCTAAAGTCACCCTCAGAAGTAACCTCATCACCCCTACCCTTTCCTACAAAAACAATTATCCTCCCTTCTGTGGTAATAACTCTCTTGCCCCTCTCTCTCTCTCTCTCTCTCTGTAAATACACATATATATATATTAGTGTTTTGCAACATAAGCATTTAGTCCTACATATACTATAGTTTAGTTTTGCTTTTTAAAAACTTTTTAATAAACGGCATGTGATAAACTCACTGTAAATTCTGTTGTACCTGGATTCTTCGCTCAAAATAATTTTTGTGAGATTTATAAGTATTATTGCATACTTTTCTCTTTTTTTTTTTTTCTGTATTCAGTTCTATAGATGTACCATGTATATGTATAGTGGTAATCTTGATGGGGAGTTGGATTGTCTTTCTAGCACGTATCTCCTGATACACTTGCGCATTAGTTCAGTATTTACATAGGAGTAAAATTTGAGGGCAATAGGGTATGTGGATTATATATCTTCTTCAACTTTAGGGGATAATGCCAAACCCTCTTTCAAAGTGATTATATACATTTACAGGCTGAACTACAGTGTATGAGACCCAGCGTCAGTGTATGTTGCTCTATATCCTTATCAACACATGCTATTATCTGTTTTTAATTGTGGAAAGGCTGGAGAATATACAAGTGTTACCTCATGTGGTTTTAATTTGCCTGATTACTGAGGTTAAGCACTTTTAAAAGTGTTTTTATTGATCAATTATAATACTCTCTTTTGTAAGACTCTGTTCCAGTGTTTTGCTTATTTTTTCTATTAGTTTGCCTTATTGCTTTGTAGAAGTTCCTCAAGTTGCTTACATGTGTTGTGATATTTTCTTTCTGTTGGGTTTGGGGGTTTCCAGTGGTCCTAGGTGACCAGCTTCTCCAGAGATAACTTTACAATACACTTAGAATTAATTATTGTGTGTGTTATTCAGTAGGGGTCAAGCTTAATACTGTTTCTGTATGAATATCCAATTGACTCAGCATCATTTATTGAAAAGATCATCTTTTTTTTTTATTGAAACATAATTGATTACACATATTTGTGGGGTACAGAGTTAAATATCAATATCTGTGCATAATATGTAATGTTCAAATCAGGATAATTAGTATATTCATCATTACAAAATGTAATCATCTTTTGTGTCCATTAACCAAATTCCTGCTAACCCCCAAGTCCTCCCCCTTTCCTATGTCTAGTAACCACAGTTCTATTCTGTTATTTGAAAAGGTCATCTTTTCCGTACTGCTACCTTTGTCTAAGTTTTGTGTACATATAAGCATGAGCCATTTATTGACTTTTTATGGTATTTAATTGATCTCTCTTTTTTAAAACCTTAGTGCCAATATAAAAATGTTTGTTTTACTGTAGCTTTCTTTCAGGTCTTGGTATTGGGTAGAGTAAGTTCTCCCATCTTGTTGATTGTCTTCAAGAGTGCCTTTATTATTCTTGTCTCTAGATTGACATACACATTTAAGATATCTGTCTACCGGGATATTTGTTGGGTTGCATTGGTTCTATAAATCAATTTGGAGGAAACTGATATCTTTATCACACTGAATTTTTCAATATACAAATACATTATATACCTCTGTTTATTTAGTTTTTCTTTAATTTGTCTCAATAATGTTTTACAGCTGTCTGTGTAGAGGTTGGTGGGGTTCAGAACACACCACCCCAAAATATGGTACCTTGGCATTTGAGAAAACTGAAGAAGCAGGAAAGTCACTCTCACCTTCTCCTGCCCTTCTCCCCTAGGGCAGGTCATAAGATCCTCATTGGAGAGGTGCCCCCCCTATACCCAGAGGAAGGAACATTCTTATCTCTGAAGACACAGGGAGGGACACACAGAAGCATTTGAACAAACAGGACTTGCTAAATTCTCCCAGGTTATTATCATTAGATCATGCCCCCTTCATCCAATTATACTTTCTTATGACTATCCGCTTCTTGTACCAGTTTTCCCTGTTTCTTTGGGTCTTTGGGGTTTTTTTTGTTTGTTTGTTTTAGTATTATTATTATTTTTTTTTTATGGTGGCTGGCCTATATGTGTCTTCAGTTCTGAAAGCTCCTGTGTCATGCAAAACTTACATTAAATACATCTGTATACCTTTTCCTTACTAATCTGTCTTTTGTTATAGGGGCCTCAGCCATGAACCTAGGACCGAAAGAACAATTACCTCCTCCCCTATAGGTTGTCCATGCAATTCGTTAAATTTATTTCTAATTTCTATTCTTCTGCAAATAGTTTTTCTGTTTGTTTTGTTTCTTTTTACTTTGCCTTAGAAAAGATGTTCTTTATTTTTTTGTTATAATATTTTTTCATTGCGGACTATAAATAATATTTTAAATAATTGAATTTTCTTTTTGTTGTTAATAAACTGGCTTTGTATATCTAATATTGTAATATTTATTGATTGCTTCTAACCATTTAACACATATAAAAGAAACTCAGATGTTTTTCAAAATGTAGCTCAAAATCTTTCATAATTTACGTCATTTAAGCTTATTGTTCCATATTAAGTTGCATGTTCTTACTTATTCAGGTTCTTGCAGTTGAAATAAAAGTACATGTTTTGCATAAGCTCTGTGTTTAGGGATATGCACTGAGATTACTGTTGGATCCATAGCTGACTCCTCCTCAAAAAGGCAAAGGTCGGTAATGCCAATAAAAGCAACAAACACTATAATATTCTCTTTGGCCAATTCCTCCACCATATGATTGAACATATAGCAATAATAATAAGGAATGTATACATATCAATAAACTTTATGATCCCACATGAAAATATGAACCTGAGGGATCCATACATACAGATTTAAGAAATAATCTGACATTATTTAAAAGTCATTGTAGGCAAACAAACATCCAAGAAAGTACTCAAGTCTTAAGTGTGCAATTCAATGATTTTTTACATATACATATATTTTTTACATTACATTACATATATATATGTGTGTGTGTGTGTGTGTGTGTGTGTATATCCTGTAGCCTCAATGCAGATTAAAATAATGTTTCCAAGACAACAGAGATTTTCTTCTTCTCCCTTCACAGTTAATACCAATTGCTTCACCCAGAGAAAATCACTATTTTGAATTATATCTCTATAAATTAATTGTTCTTGTTCTTGAACTTTATATAAATGGAATTATACAGTATGTAGTATTTTGTGTCTGGTTTCTTTAGCTTTTCATTACATTTATGCAATCCATCCTCATTGTTGCAAATGCAGGTAGTATTTTCAAGTTCTGTATAGTATTCCTTTTTTTAAAAAATCACAATCTATTATTCTACTATTGACAGATGTTTGAGTTGTTTTCAGTTTTTGACTACAATGAACAATGCTGCTATAAAAATTAATGTTTTTTGGTGGACATATACACTCATTTCTCTATGTATGCACCTAGCAGTGCAACTGCTGGGTCATAAGTTTTGCGTATGTTTAGCATTAATAGATAAGAGAATAATATTTTACATTAATACAGTGAAACAATAATTCTATAATTTGGGGGCTAAAAATAAATGGCGTTGTTGCAGAAAGGAATGCACATGAAAAGCTGATTAAACAGTCTGGCAAGAATCAGCTATTAATTAAACATTCTTATTGTGCAAAAGTTCTATCTGGTTCTTCTACTTACTTTTAGGAGTTTTATCACATACGTAATATGAGAAGATGGTAACCTAACTTTACAAGGGTAAGTGTAAACATTATTAAAAGTGCTTAAGAGTCAGACTGTTTACAGAAAATAACAGTTTTGCAATTTCCTTTCCAAATATTTTCTTGTCTTATTGCTTTGAATAGAGACTTTTGTCAATGTTGAATAGTAACACAAAATGTCCCTTTCATGACAGCTAAAATATTAACCAAAATAACAGTGGTAAGTAAGGAGAACCTAGCAAATAATGTGAACCCCCTAAATTAATACCTAATGAGCTGTCATTTGAAAATATTTGGTTATCCTTATAAATATATGGAGCTAAGGATTTCTTCCTAATTTCATAAGCTATCTCTAGAGAAGTGGTCCAAGAGGAAAAAATGCATTCCCTCTAAATTATCTTTAGATAAGATTGCCAACAAATTTACCAATTATCTCTAAAAAGAAAAGTAGCTAATAGTAGGAAGATGCAAATTTAAGTTCCACTACTAACTACCTATATGACTGTGGACAAATTATTTAACCAGGTCTCAGTTTTCTCATATGTAAAATGGTGTTAACAATAAGTTAAAATGTTATCTAAAGGTTAGAAGAAGTAATCTAAGCAAAATACTTAGCAGAATGTCCAATAAATGTTAGAAAATAATTCTGGCATCATATTCTCAATTAGCAATGTCTTAGCTGTAGAGTCAATGATATTAAAGTTTGGCTTCGATTTGGTAGTTAGCTCCCTGACCTCAACATTACAAAAATAAATGCCATATTATTACGATTATTTTGATAGGAAATAAAAATGTTGATTTTTCACTCGGATAACGACTGAGATTAAAAAAACTAACAAATCTATTCTGAATACCTATTTTTTTCTTTTCTCCATCCAAAGGAATAGAGAAAATAGGAAGATATGAATATGTTGTTCAGAGTCTTCTAAAAACATATTATTGAAAACTTTAAAAATAAATGAAAAATTTTTATCTTTCTATTTAGAAAGTTATTTTTTAGAAAAGGAATTGGAATTATTTCATAGTGCATTATAAAGAAATCTTAAAGATTTGAAAGTAACTTCATGCATTTTAGAGTTATATGCATTTACAGAGATCACTGAGAGTTTTGACCTAAGCTCAATGGCCTTAGTTCACCTAACCTGACATACACCTGACGATTCTGTGGGGGGGGAGTTCGCTCATAGGGAGACAAGACTGACTGATGTGCCAACAAGCTGAAAGATTTATATTAAACTGTGACCAGAAAGATTGAGTTGGACTCTGCTATCAGACAATCTATGAAACTGTGTTTTTGACAATGATAAGGTCTGAAGAAGTACCATGATATGTGCTTGGATAAAGAATATAGTAAATTAATGAGACAGGGTTTTCTTATTTGAAAGGGTCTTGGATGACCCTTTCAAATAAGATACATTGAATGGTTAGTTTGGGAACCTATTAAATTGAGTAGACCAATGTACAATTCTTTTAATATACCTCTATTATTATTTACATCGATGTTTACATGCCTCCACTTCTAGATATGAGGTTTTCAGAGCTAGATCTTAATCACCTCTGCATCCTTAGTACCTAGCACGGTGGCTGACACATGGAGACTCACAATTATGTGTTACATCAGTGGTTTTTAACTAGATGCAACTTTGCACTTAGGGGACATTTAGCAATGGCTGGAGACATTTTTTGCTTGTCATAACTGGTGGCAAGATAGAGGCCAGGCACCCAGAGAATAGAAGCTAGTGATGCTACCAAGCATCGTACAATGCAGAGTATAGTCCCCATGACAAAGAATTATCTGACTCCAAAGTCAGCAGTGTTGAGATTGAAAAACCCTGTTCTAGATGAACAAATTTGTTATTGGTATAAAGGAGCCCTTTAATATGATATAACTTGGTATCATTTATACCATGCATTTTTGCCGCTAAAATTTAATCCTAGAAATTAGTTAGAAAATATTTGACTTTTATTGCCGTATGTTTCTGAAAAGGAGTTTAACTTCATACTTTGTTTTTATTTATATAATTTTGTTAAAACATTTAAAGTGCAATTAAACTGTTATATTTGGATATAAATAGCATAGTAAAAACTTTCATTTCATTTCGCTTACATCTAACCATGAGTCCTGATGCTAAGTCAAGTATATATTATTTGTTTTAAAATAATAATTTAAAGCAAAAAGTCACAGAGCCTGTCTTTCAGAGCATCATGTGGAATATGTAGTATAGTAATTTTTCTAATGATTAAAATAAAATATGATGTAAAAGTGAAAAGAAGCTCATATGATCTTAGACATCATTCACACATAATGGGCAATATGAAATGATAATAGTTGCCATTTAAATTTCAAAAATAAAAGCAGTCTTGGATTTCAGTTTTATCTTTTCCATTTTTATCCACTAAATAAAACTGACAAGTTGATTGCTGTCAATGATGCCTAAATTAGAAGAAAAATGCTAGAGGACATGTTATCAGAGATCTGAATAGCATTATTCTCCCTACCTGGAAAATGTGCCCAGCAAGATTTTACTACTAAATATCTTTTTTACTACCATCCAAATGAACAGAAAACAATAAAGGAACATTCAGGACAAAAATAATAGTCTTTTATTTTTTATTTTTGGCAACGAAAACAGAGATGTACTGAATTTTGTCACTATGTGCAGAGATAATTTTGTCAGGGTCATCCAGAACATATGCTTTGGCTTCTAGACTAATAATATAAAAATCAAGTTCATCCTTCGATGAACTTCACATAAATGCACTAAGCTCTCACAGAAAATCAGAAACTCCTCTCAAAAGAAATAAATGGTATAAGTTGGGGGGAAAAACTATGTAATACTTCAGCACGCTCTATAATACATTGTATTGAATTTACTTTGTTCACAAAATTAGTTATAGCCAAACTAAGAATATAGAAAAATCTAGAGTCTAAATGGTAATCTTAACATAATTTTTAATCATGTGTGGAATAAACTACTAAAATATATGGATAGTCTCACAACCTGTAGAGCAAGGAAGGCGTTTGCTATGGTTTCTGAAATAGTTGTCACATCTTCAAGTAGAAAGATGGCGACAATTATTGCATTTCTTAGTGCCCACTGCTGGCAGGCGTCCTTGAGAGCACATGTGATTGGATGCACTGAGGCCATGCTGAATTACACATTGAAAACCTTATGATGTAGGAAATAAATTCAGAAAGCAGCCTCACACTTTCTAGTATATACACTGCATTTGTGAAAAAAGCATTTGATATCATAACTTTCTCTAGGATCTGGCAATTATTATATAAATCTGGATATCTCGGGGGCTATTAAATCCGGTAAACCTCTCTCAATCCCCAAAGAGAAGCAGATCTGTTCACGGTTTCTCTCTGATAACTAAGATTGAAGATTGCTATGGTCTAAATGTTTGTCTTCTCCAAAGCTCATATGGAAGCTTCATCCCCTATGTGGCAGTGTTGACAGGTGGGGGCCTTTGGGCGGTGATTGGATCGTAAGGGCTGTGCCTTCGTGAATGGATTAATTCACTCATTGATTAATGGGTTAATGGATGAGTGGATTGTCATAGGAGGGGCACTGGTGGCTTTATAAGGAGAGCAAGTAGGCACATTCAATACACCCTTGCTCAGCCCTCACCGTATGATCAGCCGGTCACCATGGGACTCTGGAAGTACATCCCACCAAGAAAAAGGCCCTCATAGTTGTCCTCCCTCAACATGGGACTTCCCAGACTCCCAAACCGTAAGAAATAAATTTTATTTTTTTATCAGTTACCTAGTTTCAGACATTTTGTTGTGAGCAACAGAAACTGACAAAGAGACTCATACAAGAAGAAATTTGAAAACAAATCTTAGAAGGTTCCTCAGAGCAGCTTTTCCAGCTCTGTAATCTTTAGAAACAATCTAAGTCCTTGAGATATTTATCCATAAGCTACCATGTGCCCATGATTTAAGTTGAGGGCAACATTAGACAACATGAATCATTAGATCCTGATTACCAAAGTGAAATTACACCTGTGAACACCACATAACTGAATCAGACAGAAATGATACCTTAGTCTATGTTAAAAAAAAAAATGAAGACAATTTAAAAAAAAAAAAACCATTGAAGGTAATTAGCTAAAAACTAATGCTTTTACCTTCGATAAAGCATCATGTCAAACATGTTAGACTTTAGATAAAAATAACGGTCTACAAATTGGTGTTATGCTCAGCCATTCCTTTTTTCTATGTCAAAGAAGAGAGAACCTATGCAAAGACCTGAGTAGCCTCGTTAGGGTCACCAACAATGCAATCCTGAAAAACAATTCACTTGTGTTGAAGCTACGTGATCTCCAGACTGGTATAGTTCCCAAATCTATACTCTTGCCACATAGCACATTGCCTCTGAGTTTAGCAGACAAGATGTATAACTCTCCTGGCCAGGAGCTATTACTCAAATTGCAAATCACTGGGAGAAAAATAAGTAGATGATATCTGCATGATATTTTATTAAATCTCTTTATTTGCTTGCAAATTTTTCCCCATACTTCCTTTGCACATAAAACCAAAGCCATATATGGGATCTGCAACTTTGCAGAGTAATCCTTTCCCTGTAAAGCTTACGGTATTTCTGAAGCACGACAGAAGAATCTAAGGAAAGTATTAGACAAAAGAAGCAGCTTTTCTAAAGGTGTGTATTTAAAATGTGAGATTTACACTTGGAACTGTACCATAATGTATGTAATTGGTTACATATGAGAAGTTTTCTGATCATGCCCATGAACAGATTAGACTAAAATAACCATTATACTATTGTTTTCTTATAATTTCCTCAGTGATCTGTGCTCCCAGATAAAATTGGTCAGCAGAGGGGTGATACTTGAATATAATCAATTGGGTGACTTGCTTTGTAAGGTCTAGATGTGTGATAATACACGAAGCATTCGTAAACAGTATTTTAAGACAGTATGTTCTTCTTTTTGATATTCTATTTTCATATAAACAAAATATAAAAGCAAAGATTAATATATATTGCTAAAATGACTCTTGTAACTCTATTTTTAGACATAAAAGGGAATGTCATGCTAATTACAAACAGCACTGCAGCTAAATGGAAGAATTTTTTTCCCCCAGATATCTACATAAAGATATTTTAAGGGAACAGTTTTAGTGAGGACTTTTTATGTATCATTTTATTTTTGGCAAATGCAGTGGATATAATCATTTGATCACAACTCTACTGCAGATGTGTTATGATCCATGAAAATTTCAAGACACATAACCAGAAACTTTGGCTACGTTGCTGAAATCACTGTTATACTGCTTTTAATATATCTGTATAAAAGTGAATCTGTTAGTTGGAAGTTTGGGTTTTGGAGTCAATAGAGTATTTGCTTCTTTACTTACTATATAACGAAGTTTTTAGTGGGCTTGGCGACAGCAAACACAAAGTGCCTTGCACAGCAGTTGTTCACTAAATGGTTGTTGTGATTATAATTAATTCACTTTACACATCAAGCTATTTTTATCCATCAAATAAGATACTTCATTAGAACTAAGGAAGTGATGTTTTGGATTAGACTCTGTTTCATGCATTCTCAAGCCTGTGTTTGAGTATGTTTGAGCCTGAGACGTGAGTTTGTTTTATGGAAGAATATTTGTGGCTTCTATGACACAAACAAAAATATAAAGGAAGGTCTTTCTTATACCCCATATTTTTCATTATAAATCACTGTAGATCTGTTATTCATCAATTAAATGTATCTTATCAAGTATAATTATAATTGAACCCGGTATCATTTATGCAGTTACATATGTGTATTTTTACCTATATTTAAAATAGACATTACTTTTATTTATCCAAAAATTACTATTTTTAAATCATATAAAATAGCCACAAATTAATCCAAGTTAAACCCATGCAATCTTCACAACATTTAGTCAATGAATCAGTCATTTATACCAATATATACAGGGTATTTTGCTAATTGCTCCTGGGAGATACAAAAAGAATGATATGCATTTTATTTTCTGGGAGTTTACAGTTTACCAGGAAGATAAGACAGACATACAAATAAACGTCAATACAAAGTGTGATTCAGAAAAAGTCATAATATGAGCATGTGTATGGTATGAAAATTTAACTGTGTATGTATATTTACTCATGGAGACCTATTGGATTCAAGACCAAGAAACGTGATGTGAGGAGAGTTCATCCTGTGGAAACACATGCATGCAAGACTCCACGAGGGACCTGAGTTGGTAGGCAAAGGAGAGGGATGATTGAGCACATCATCATATATTACTTACGTTTCCTCATGTGTAACATTTTTAAATTTATGCCCATCTGAGGGCACAGAACCAAAATTAAAGAAAATAAATTAAAAATCATACACGTGTCAAATATTTTGTAAGAACCTATAGTGCATCTGCTTTGCTTAATAATTTTGAAAGTAATTTATCCCCATATATGAGTAGTATCTACTGCAAAATTGAAAAAGCACAGAAAAATATAAATTAAAAAACAGGACCCCATATCTGCAGCATTCATAAATAATCACTTCTACATGTTCCTTCAAGATAATTTTTAAGGCATTTGAATAAATACATATTATCTTTTGTTTTATAAAAAATAAATAATACTATATGTAACTTTTGCAAACTGATTTTCTTTTCTGTTAGCAATATATCAAAGACTTATTCCGTTTCTTCACTTAAATGGGCTGCATATGGCTCTTTGCACACTTTTTTCTTTCTTTCTGTAAGATAAGTTCATTGATTTATATAGTCAGAAGGAGGCATATTTAAATTTTTGTAAATATATCTCAATCTGGAAAGGTTGTACCAATTTATATTTCTACCAAGTTTAGAAAATATGCTCAACAGCTGTCATTTCCGTTACTGTACAAATAAGCACTTGAACACAAATTGCAGATTTTTCTAAAAAGAAAAATCAGCATTTTCAATTGGTTTCATTTTGATAGAGAAACACGGCGTCTTATTAATTTAAGATTGTTTTTAATTTTTTTATTAAAAAATAATTGATTGTACATATTTGGGGATAGAGTTGAATATCAATACCTGTGTATGATGTGTGATGCTCTAATCAGGATAATTAGCATGTTCATCATTTCAAAACATAATCATCCTTTCTGTTTATTAACCAATTTCTTGCTAATCTCCCTTCCCCTGTTCTTACCTCTAGTAACCACATTTCTGTTCTCTCCTTCTGAAAGTTCAATGCATTATTGTGATCTTTCTTTCTTTCTATCCTTCCTTCATTCCCTCCTTTTTTCCTTCGCTCCCACTTATGAGTGAAGACATGAGGTATTTCTCTTTCCGTGCCTGGCTTGTTTCACATACAATTTTCTCAAGCTCATTCTTGTTGCTGTAAATTGCAGAATTTCATTTTTTTTTTTAATGGATGAGTAGCATTCCATTGTGTATATATACCACATTTTCCTTATTGAGTCATCCACTGATGGACATTTAAGTTCATTCTTGACTTGATTCTATTGTAAATAGAATTGTGATAAACATGGGAATGCAGGTTTCCTTTTCTTTGGGTATATACCTAGTAGAGGGATTTCAGGATAGTATGATATGTATACCGATATCTATATAATATATGATATATCAATAAGATATATATGATATAACTATATGACACCTATAGCTGTTTGAGAAACCTCCATACTATTTTCCATAATGGCTATACTAATTTACAGTCCCACCAGCAGTGTAGAAGAGTTCCCCTTTCTCCACATCCTTGCCAGCATTTGTTATTCTCTGTCTTTTTGATACCATCCAGTCTAACCAGGGTGATATGATATCTCAATGTTGTTTTGATTTGCATTTCCCAAATGATTAGCTATGTTGAGTATTTTTTTATGTACTTGTTGGCCCTTTGCATGTCTTCTTTTGAGAAATGTTCATTCAGTTCCTTTGCCAATTTTTTTATTTGGATTATTTGGTTTTTTTACTTGAATAAAAAGTAGTTCCTTTTGAGTTCCTTGTATATTCTGGATATTAATCCCTTGTCAGATGTACAGTTTGCAAATATTTTCTCCCACTCTGAGTTTGTCTTTTCACTCTGTCAATTGATTCCTTTGTTGTGCAGAAGCTTTTTAGTGTGATATAATACTGTTTGTTTTTTCTTTTGCTGCCTGTGCATTAGAGGTCTTATTCATAAAATCTTTGCCCAGTCCTACTTCCTGAAGTGTTTCCCCTGTTTTCTTCTAAGAGTTCTATAGTTTTAGGTCTCATATTTGTCTTTAATCCATTTTGAGTTGATTTTGGTATATGGTTAAGTGTTTGGGTCTAGTTTCATTCCTCTACACATAGATATCCCATTTTCTTAGCTCTATTTGCTAAAGAGGCTGTTCTTTCTTCAATGTATGCTCTCAACACCTTTGTTGAAGATCAGTTGGCTGTAAGTACGTGTGTTGATTTCTGGGTTCCTGCTTCTGTTCCACTGGTCTATGTGTCTGCTTTTATGTCAGTACCATGCTGTTTTGGTTACTTTAGCTTTCCAGTATAATTTGAAGTCACATAGTGTAATGCCTCCAGCTTTATTTATTTATTTATTTTTGCTCAGGATTGGCTATATATATGGGGTCTTTTGATATTCTATATGAATGTTAGGATTTTTTCTTTCTTGTTTCTGTGAAGAATGTCATTGATATTTTGATGGGGATTGCATTGAATCTGCAGATTACTTTGGGTAGTATGGACATTTTCACACCATTAATTCTTCCAATTCATGAACATGGAATGTCATCATCTCTTGGTGTCCTCTTTAATTTATTTCAGCAGTGAATTGTAGATCTTGTTGTAGAGATCTTTCACTTCCTTTGTTAAATTTATTCCTAGGTATTTTATATTTTGGTAGCTATTGTAAATAGGCTTGCTTTCTTGATTTCCTTTTCTGCTAATTCATTTATGTTGTATGAAACACTATTTGTTTTTGTGTGTTGATTTTGTATTCTGCAACTTTACTGAATTTGTTTCTCAGCTCTAGGAGTTTTTTGGTAGAGTTTATTGATTTTTCTATATAAAGAATCATGTCATTTGTGAACAGGGACAAATAGACTTTGTCTTCTCCAATTTGGATGCCCTTTATTTCTTTCTGTTGTCTCAACCTAATACTTCCAATACTATGTGAACGGGAGTGGTAAGAGTGGACATCCTTGTCTTGTTCTTGTTCTTAAAGAAAAAGCTTTCAGATTTTCGCCATTCAGTATGGTGTTGGCAGTGGGTTTGTCATATGTAGCTCTTATTGTGTTAAGATACTTTCCTTCTTTTTTTCCTCAACCTAATTTGATGAAAATCATTATCATGAAGCATCGCTGAGTTTTGTCAAATGCTTTTTCTGCATCTATTGAAATAATCTTACTGGTTTTGTTCTTGATTTTGTTGATGTGGTATATCACATTTATTGGTGTGCGTTTGTTGTTCCATCTTTGCAACCCTGGGCTGAATCCCACTTTATCACGATGTATGATCTTTTTGGTGTGCTGTTGTATTCTGTTTGCTAATATTTTGTTGAGGATTTTTGTGTCTATGTTCATCAAGGATATTGGCCTGCAGTTTTCTCTTTTTGTTGTTGTGTCTTTGACTGTAGTGTCAGGGCAATACCAGTCTCACAGAATGAATTTGGGAGAATGGCATCTTTTTCAATTTTTTGGAATAGTTTGAAAAGAATTGGTATTAATTCGTCTTTAAATATTTTGTAGAATTCAGAAGTGAAGCCATCTGGTCCTGGGCTTTTCTTTGTTGGGAGACTTCTGATTACTGCTTCAATCTCATTAATCAATATTGGTCTGTTCCAGTGTTTTAATTTTTCTTGGTTCGGTCTTGGTAGTTTGTATGTGTCCAGAAATTTGTCTATTCCCTCCAGATTTTCAAATTTCTTAGCATATAGTTGTTTATAATAGTCTTTAGTGATTCTTTGTATTTCCATGATATCAGTTGTAATGTTTCCTTTTTCATTTCTGACTTTTGTTATTTGGGTTTTCTCTCTTCTTTTTGTAGGTCTGGCCAACGGCTTGTTTAATTTGTTTATCTTCTCAAAAAACAAACTTTCTGTTTTGTTGATCTTTTGTGTTGTTCTTTTGGTCTCTGTTTAATTTAGTTCTGCTCTGATTGTAATTATATCTTTCCACTTACTAATTTTGAGATTGGATTGTTCATGTTTTTCTGCTTATTTGAGATGTAATGTTAGATGGTTTACATGAAGTCTTTTTATTCTTTTGATGTAAGCACTTATTGCCAATAAATTTTCTTCTTAGTACTGCTTTTGCAGTATCCCATAGGTTTTGGTAACTTAAATACTTGTATTTTTATTTGTTGCAAGGAATTTTTTGATTTCCTGTTTAATTTTTTTCTTTGGCCCATTGGTCATTCAGGAGCATGTTGTTTAATTTCCATGTATTTGAATTGTTTCCAAAGTTTTATTTGTTGTTCATTTCTCATTTTATTCCATTGTGCTCTGAAAATATACTCAACATGATTTCAATCTTTTTAAATTTATTGAAGCTTACTTTGTGTCCTATCATGTGGTCTATTCTGGAAAATGATCTGTATGCTGTTGAGAAGAATGTATATTCTGCAATTGTTGCATGAAATGCTCTGTATATATCTATCAAGTCCATTTGGTCTGAAGTGCTATTTAAATCCAATATTTCTCTGTGGATTCTTTGTCTAGATGATCTCTCTAATGCTGAGGGTAGTGTGTTAAATTCCCCAACTATTTTTGTGTGGGTCTATCTCTCCCCTTAGATCCAATAACAGTTGCTTCATATATCTGAGTGCTCTGATGTTGGGTGCACATATATTTATGACTGCTATATCTTCTTGATGCATTGATCATTTTATCATTATATAATGTCTGTCTGTGACTCTTTTTACTGTTCTTTGTTTGAAGACTATTTTATCAGATATAAGTATAGCATCTTCTACTCACTTTTGGTTTTCATTTGCAGGTATGACTTTTTCTATCCTTTTGCCCTTAGTCTATGTGTGTGTCTTTATTGGCGAGTTTCTCGCAGGCAGCATATAGTTGGGTCTAGCTTTTTAATCCATTCAGCTAGTCTACATCTTTTAAGTGGGAAATTTAGTTCATTTACATTGAGGGTTGTTATTGAAAAGTATTGCCTTATTCCTGCCATTTAATTAATTTTTTAAATGGTTGTTTTATACTTCTTTTGTTTCTTTCTTTCTCTTTTCTTATTTTTATGGCTTTTTTTGTAGTAATGACATAGATTTTCTTTCTCTTTCTTAATTGCATATCTGTTCTACTATTGGCTTTTATTCTTTTTCTTGTATTTATGGTGATACATATCACTCTTTTGATTTGAGATGGAGGACTCCCTTGAGAATTTGTGGAAGGGTCTGTCTTGTGGTGGTGAATTCCCACAGTTTTTGTTTGTCTGAGAAAGATACTATTTTCCTTCATTTCTGAAAGGAAAGGTTTGCTGGATCTAGCATTTTTGGTTGACATTTTTATTTTCTTTTAGCACTTTGAATATGTCATCCCACTCTCTCTTGTCCTATAAGGTTTCTGGTGATAAATCTGTTTATCTGATGGAGATTCCCTTACAGGTGATTTCATGCTTTTCTATTGCTGTTTTTAGAATTTTTTCTTCATCTTTGAGTTTTGGCAACTTAACTATAATGTGTCTCAGGGAGGTCCTTCTTGTGTCAAATCTGTTTAGGGGTCCTGAAGCTTCTTGGATTTGTAAGACTATCTCTCACAATAATTGGGACTTTTCTGGCTATTATATCATAAACAGGCTTTCAGTGCCTTTTCCTTTCTCTTCCTTTTCCAGTACACCTATAATATGGGTGTTTGTATTCAAGGTTATCAGAAAGATCTCATAGGCTTTCTTCATTTTTTTTAATTCTTTTTTCTTTTTTTGATCCAAATATGTTAATTTTAATAGCCTGTCTTTTAGTTCAGAAATTCTTTCTTCTGCTTATTTTAGCCTTCTGCTTATGCTGTTGATTTTTTTTTACATTTTGTTGAATGAATTCTTCAGTTACAGGATTTCCACTGGTTTTTATAATTTTTTCTGTCTCTTTGTTGAATTTCTCATACATGTCCTGGATCTTTTATTTTTTTTAAACTTCATTTTGATTTCTATTTTTTTGTCCTTCATGTTTAGTTTCCTTAGTATTGACATTTGGGACTCTTTTTCAGGCAAATCTCCCGTTTCCTGTTATTTGGGGTCTGGAATTAGAGAACTGTAGTCTTCTTTTGGGGGATCATGTTATGCTTCCCTGTTTGTGTGTGTGTGTGTGTGTGTGTGTGCTTCTTGTATCTCTGCACTGATGTCTGGGCAGCTGGTGGTGTAGTCACTTCTTTTAATTTTAGGCATGCTTTTGAAGGGAGGACTCTTTCCTGTAGAAGTATTCTGTATTGAAAGTCAGGTTGGGTGTTTTAAGCTTGGATCTGGGTGAGTGCAGTAGTTCACCCTTCATGCAGTTTTTTCAACTGTATTCAATCTTGGAGATGTCTGTGGGTACCTTTGTGGCCTAGCCATTGGCAGTTTCTTGTTGGGTTGGGTGACCCTGGGGAGGGTTATTGTGGCAGTGGGCCTGGCAGTTCTATAGAGGCCTGCTTTGGATGGTCAAAGTCTCTGCCCAATCTGCTGTTGTTCAGTGAACAGGTGTACACTGATGCAATAAGTCCTGTTAGCTCTGTAGAAGACTGCTGGATCAACTGTTGAGCCTGCAGCAAGTATGCATGGATAACATGGGACCCAGTGCCTCTCTAGAGGCATGCTAGGGAGGGAAAGCTGTTACCCAATCAGCTAGTGGTCTGGGAGTAGGTGTGCACAGATACCACAGGGTTTGGCAGCTCTGCAAGTGGCCACCTGACCAGCTGTTAAGCTCAGTGCAAGCCTGCAAGGGTGCAGCCAAGCCCAGTAGCTCTATAGAGGCCTGTCTTGGAGAGTCAAAGCCCCTGCCTGATCTGCTTTTGGTCTGTGAGCTAGTACACACTGGCACAGCAGGTCCTAGCAACTCTGTAGAGGGTCATCAGGCCAGCTCTTAAGCCTGTATAAAACCTGAAAGAAAGCAGTAGAACCACATGGCTCTGAGGAGGGCTGTAGGGGAAAGAGGAGCCACTCCTGAGCTGGCTGCCTGTGTGAGCATGTGTGGGCTCAGTCGGTCCATGGGTTGTGCAGGGTGGGTACATACAACTTCCCCACACAGCTGGTCTACCTGCTCACCCCAGCAGAGAGGGGAGGGAGTGTCATGTGAGCTCAGATGCTAGAATTTCAGTCCCTATGCCTGGCCTAGGCTCCAGGCAGCTGGACTTGTGGTCCTGCTGGCACCTGCATAAATGTGTGGAGGGGCATGGGAGGAGGTGGGGCTACCACTGGCTGGCTGTGGGCCAATGCACACACCTGTGGGTTCCGTGTGTCTACAGGCTGTGCAGTCAGGCACACATGAAAGTGGGGAACAGTCACACATTGGCCACTTTTCTGCTCAGCTGGTCTGCCTGCTCACCTGGGGTGGGTAGGGGTGCTGCTTGGGTTCAGACGCTGGGGTCTTAATCTTTCTGTCTGTCCTAGTCTTCAGGAAACTGGGGCCATGGTCCTGCCAGTGCCTGTGTGAACACAACAGAATGTAAGTGGGGCCTCCAGGTGCCTCCAGACAAAGGGAGTCAGTCTCACTGAGTTGAGGACAGGACACACTCCAGCCATGGGTTCGACTCCAGGATGGTGCTGGGTCATGGCCACTCAGGGCAGGAGGGGATTTCCTCTCCCTGAGCTTCCAATATGAGAGGGTGCAGCTACACTAACTCCCAGCTACTGTCCAACTGGGCCTGGGTCCTGAAAAGACTGGGGGACTTTCTTGTAGTGGGGACCACTGGAGATTGTGGCAGCAGTGGAAACAGCTGGTGTCTTTTCCAGCTTACCTTCTCTGCAGCGGGGCAGAGGCTTGATGCCCTGCTCTGTTCTTCATGGTGCCGTTCCTATCTTCTGCCCTTCACGAGGTTCTTATCACTCTCCTGGTGCTGTGCCGCATATTTTCTCAGTCGTTTCAGTCAAATACATTGGTTGATCTGTCATTTTTATCCCTTTTTTGTGGGAGGGACTAGTGCCAGACCTCTCTAGTCAGCCCTGGGGCGGCGGGGGGGGGGGGGGGGGACTGTTTTGTTTTGTTTTTAATTCTCAATGCATTTGAATATTTTGCAATACTATTTTTTGTCAAAATTGGCTCTTTATTTTTCTAATGTTGACAGTTATTTTTCACCAATTTAGTCCATCTATTTGTTTTAATATATTTCGATTAGTTTCAAGAGTTCTTTATGAACTTGAGATCATTACTCTTTCCTATACTTTGCATTTTTTCAGGTTTTCTGTGGATCTTTTCTTTTTCTTTTCTTGCCTTACAGAAAATTTGAATTTTGTTTATTTTTTCTTATGGAAATCCAATTGTCTCAAAACCATTGAATGAGAGGCCACCCTTTCCACACTAATATGTAATGCCGTATCTTCATATATCCAGTTTCCCAAAATACCTGTGTCTGCTTATAGGCTCTTTACTCAGTTACATTTTTTTATTTCTTCATCCTGATGTCAATATCAAGTATTTTACTTGCTGATTTGCTTTGTATTAGTCCAAATCCCCCTATCTTCTTGTTCTTCAAAATTGACTCAGCTGTTTTTGACCACTTCCTTTTTCAAATAAATTTTATGTTCTCTGTTGGGATTTAATTTAAATTATACTGAAATTATAGATTAATTTGAAGTGAACTGATATCAATAATATTAATTCTCCCTAGCCATTAATATATTTTCTGAAGTATTCAATTCTTTCTTTTAAACATTTAAAAAATGATCTCTGCATGCTATTAAACATTTTGTTAAATATCTTTTTATAGATTTTACAATTTCAGTAGCTTCTATGAACATGATTTTTTTTTCTATTCAATATTCTAATTCACGGGCAGTGGTGTGTTGACCTCTATGCCAGTTTGCAAGGGCCCATTGCGTGTAGCACTTCTCGGTTATGCTTCAGCGACATAACACTGGCGGGAGTAGCTACACCGTGGAGGTCAGCAAACACTACATATCAGGTCACGAAAGATCATTTCCTTTCTTTTTTTCTTCCTTCCTTAAATGCCAGCACATAACTGGTTATGAGTAGTTAACAGAAATAGCGTGGCTTTACTTAGTAGAGTAGAATAGTATGATTCAAGTGTGCTGATCTCGAATCTAGCAAGTGTTTAAATCTCTGATTAGATCCTAAGGGTTTGTGTCTAGATTACCTTGGATTTTGTATATAGACATCATATAAGCTGCAAAGAACAGTTCTTATCTCTTTCTTTCCAATTCTTATACTTCATTTATTTTTCCTGTTTATTTTGTTGTTTAGAACCCCTGGTACAATTCTGAACAAAAGGGATGGAAAAGGGCACGTTCACCTTGCCCCCAAAGTTTACTGAAGCTGCTTCTATAGTTTTGCCAGTGGGCGGGATGCTCGTCACTAGTGTTTGCTAGGCAGCCGTGACTGCTGAAACCACTGGCTAGCTCCGAGTCCTCGCTTTATGGGGCTAATCAGGTACATTGGGCACAGTGCCTCTTCACAAAGAACTTTCTTTGACTTCAGAATACCATGCTCTTGTTTTTCTTTCTGCCTCTCCAGTTGTTCTCACTCTCTTTGCTGCTTCCTCCTCATCTCTCTTACTTTGACATGACGAAGTTCCGGAATCAGTTCTTGTATTTCTTCTCTCTTCTATTTATACTTACTTTTGGCTTCAAACACTATGTCTTTTTTGAAGATGTTAAAATACATCTCTAGTTAGTTCATTTCTTCTGAAGTTTGAATTTGTGTGCCCAGCTGTCTCTCCATCACCTGTAGTCTAGTGATGACTTGTGTATTTCAAACTGAGCACCTGATATTTGCCACCCCTCCTCAGCCAAACTTACCCTACCTGCATCTCAATTAAAGGCAACTCCATCGATCAGTTACCCCGGCCAAAGCCCTTGACATCTTTTCTTACACTCCACAGTTAGCTTGTCAGTAAACCATGGCAGGTCTATCTAATTTACACAAATATTTGTAAAATCACTTTCTACTATCTTTGCTACTGCCACCCTGGTCTACAATACCATCATAAATTTTTGCCCATATTTTTTTGTTAACCTTCTAATTGGTCTTCCCCCATCAGCCTTCTCCTCTTTCAGACCATTTTCTAAATAGCTCTAGTATAAGTTTCGTAATAATACAGAAGTTGAATTATATCTCTCCTCTGCTCAAGATCCTGTAAAGACTGGCAATGAGATTTCAGTTTTCAGTGTAATCTATAGGGCCCGATGCAATCTGCGGCCATCCTTGCTTCTCTGACCTTCTCTCCTACTACTCTTTTCTAGTTCTTTCCACCCCAGCCACACTGCTTTCTCATTGCATTTGACGGGCCAGGCATGCCCCTCCATCTGGACTTTGCCCTTGCTATCTTCTCTTACTAGAGTACTTTACTCCCAGATATGTGCAAAGCCGCATTCTCTTACTTCCTCCAATGTTTACTTGGATGTCACTTTTTCAGAGTCCTTTCTGCCCTCTTAATCTAAAACTTTGACTTACCCTCTTCTACCATGATGCTTATTATCTCTCTTCCCTGCATTATTTTTCTTCTTAGAGATATCACTCTCTAACCTGCTTTTTGGTTGACTTATTACCTTCCCCCTAATTCCATTAAAATTCCATTAGAATACAAGCTCAACAGGGCAGAACATTTTGTTGTTGTTGTTTGCCTTTAATCTGTTGTTGTTTATTTTGATCTTTCCAAAGCCTAGAAATTGCTTAACATATAACAGGTATTTGGTAAGTATTTCTTGAGTAAATTAATACATAATATTAAGTAAATGTATTAGTTTCCATGTGTTACTGTAACAAATTATGACAAACTTAGTGGTTCAAAACAATATGCATTTATTTTCTTACAGTCATGGATGCCAGATTCCAAAATCAGTTGTGCTAGGTTAAAGCCAAGGTGTTAGTAGGGCTGAGGAAACGCTGAGAAAAGTATGTTTCTTTGCCTTTTTCAGCTTCTGGAGTCTGCCTGTATCCCTTGGCAGCCAAGGAATTCCATCATCAAAGCACATCACTATCTCTGCCTCCATCATCACATCTCTTTTTCTAATCTGACTCCTCCTGTCTCCCTCTTATAAGGAACTTTGTGATTACATTGGGCCCACCTGGATAGTCCAGGATATTCTTCCTGTCTCAAGATCGTAAATTTAATCAATTTGAAAAGTCCCTTTTGCCACATAAAGTGACATTCACAGGTACTAGAGATTAGTATGAGATGAATATGAGGAAGTTATTTTTCAACCAACCACAGTGGGGAAGCTACTTTATATTTCAGGTGTGCTAATTTTTAAAAATTATCAGTGATCATTAATTTTATCGAATACTTCTTATTTATGGGGATGATAATTTATATACATATTTTGTAATACCTTTTAAAAAATTTTTTGTTTTAAAAAATGCAAAACATAAAATTTACTATTTTAACCATTTCTAAGTGTACAGTTTAATGGTGTTAAGTATATTTACATTGTTGTGCAACCAATCTCCAGAACTGTTTCATCTTGCAAAACAAACTCTATGTGCAGTATACAACAGCTCTTTATTTCCTCCTTGCCCCAGCCCCTAGCAACCACCAGTGTAACTTTCTCATGTGGTATATGACATTAAAAGGTTTTTCTCTTGAACCACCTTCTTATTTCTAGAGATAACATGCTACTTAAGTATTATGTATTATCATTTTTTAACCCACTATTGAATTCAAGTTTTAAATATTTTATTAATGATTTTTTAATTTATATTCTAGTTGGTCAAAATTTTCTTTTCTTTTGCTAACCTTGTCAGAGTTACACTATTCTTATAAAGGTTAATTTTGCCTTACATAATGAGATAAGTAATTTGACCTTTTTCCCTCTTCTGTGAAAAGTTTGTATAAAATAGAAACTATTTATATTTTGATAAGATTAAATGTCTTTATCACTATGTTATTCAGATTTTCTGTCTCTTCTTGAGTTACATTGCTAACCTTTTTTAAGAAAATTTTCCATCTAATCTAATTTTAAAATATTGGCTTAAGGTTTTTACAGTATCCTGTTACGAGTTTTTAAATCTTTAAGTATCTCCCCTTTTTAAATTCCTAATATTTTGTATTGTGTCTTTTCTTATCTTGTTTTTCTCAGTCTTCTTAGTGTGTTGTCCATTTTATCTATTTTCCTCCAAGAACTAGTTTTAATTTTACTGTTCTGTTTTTTTTCTCCTTTTTAGTAATTTCTGCTCTTAAAATTTTAAGATTATTTTTTTCTTTTTACTTTTTAAGGCTTAAGTTGTCCTTTCTCTAGTGCCTTTAGCTGAATTTTTTCTTTATTTAAAAAAAAAGTCTTCATTGGCTTTAATATATTTATTTCAAGCTATTAATTTACCTCTAAAAACTACCTTATCTGTCTTGTACAACTTTTGATATAAAGTGTATTTCTATTGTTATTTTCTTCCATTACTTTAATTTATATTGTGACTTATTGATTAAGCAGGAATTATTATTTATAAGTGTATTTTTAATCATAAGATGTTTTCATATGACTTAGAAAAACTGATTTTTATTGTTAATTTTATTGTGGTCAGAGTCATGACGTCTATAAATCTGTTTTTTCAAACTTCTGTGACAAGAAGAATACTAAATTTTTAAGAGAATTGAGTTGCCAAAAAATTCCCAAGGCTGGCTGCACCATCCTGTGATCATTCAACCCTCAAGGCAATCCCCAGGTCCCCCAGATTTTACCAATAGGAAGTGAGCTGTGCAATCTCTACAACACATAGGAAGAATTTACTCACTCATGGTCATCCCAAATTTGCCATGGAGTAAAACAGACAAGAAGATTCTCCAGAAGGACCAGAGCAGCTAAAAGGAATTTACTCCGTTTTTAGGATGTAAGGTCCTCACTGCTTGCAGCAGTGTGTGACATATGCTAAGAACAGGTGGTTACTGAGTGTTTCCCATTCACCCTTCTGCCAGAGGCAAGGTTTTATTACAGTTACCTTGTTTCTTCTCCACTTTTATGTATTAGGTATGTTGTAGACAGAGAGCTTATGCTTTATTACAGGAGACTACTTTGTGAGGAGCAATATTTGAATTTGACAAAAAAGACTGCTGATCACCCAGAGATAATAGCCGTGGAGGTGGATGAAACTCCGAGTTTCTTATTTCGGCAGTGAGATTCAGTGTAAATTATATGTATAGAAAAAAGAATGTTGAGTAGCCAAAAAGGTAGCATCTGGCACATATCACTGGCTGCCTATTCAAAGGCATTGACACCTTCTTTCTTGCTTGCTAACAGAACTTCATTTTATTTATTTGACAGGCAAAGATCCCTGTATCTCAGAGAAGCAAGACTGAGTCTCAGACTAGGAAAGAAAATGTGACTCAATTTGGTCAACAAAATGAAGGGAGAAGCCTGTTGTGAGGATTCTGGAAAACATTTTTCTACCTGAAATGAGAAAAAGCACATGAGAAGAAGGATTTGTTCTCCACCAATCCTGTTTCCTTCTTTCAAACTCTGTCATGTCATGAATAGATACCTGGAGCTACAGCAGCTGTTTTATGACCCTGGGGAGAACCCAAAGAGATGCTGACCCTGCAGCTGGCATTATTTATTACTCAACTAACGTTGGAACCTCCTACTTCCAGACTAAATTTATGTGGAGAAAAATATCTACTTAAGCACTGTTTTGAGTTATTCTGTTATTAACAGTTGGGAATATTTTAACTGGCACACCAGTCTAGTTGGTGAGGGAGGTGGTGAGGAAGACTGCATTCATTACCCAAAGCTTGGGCCCCATGCAAAGACAGCATTCTTCCCTAAACCTACAGGCTGCTAAAGGCAGCTTATTGTTAAAGGATGTGAATACATTTATACTGTATACGTGGGAAATCGTATTCCCACTACTTCTGGGCCACTAAGGGATCAACTTATTTAAAACTCTATGAGAGAGATTGACGAATTAATTGATTTTAAGGAATTGGCTTACAGGATTGTGGGGGTTGGCAAGTCCAAAATCTGTAGGGCAGGCCAGCAGCCTAAAAACTCAAGCATGAGTTAATGTTGCAGCCTTGAGTTTGGGTGCTGCAGAGCAGTAGGCTGGAAACTCAGCAGGGATTCTATGTTGCAGACTTGAGGAGAATTCCTTCCTGTTTGGGAAACCTCGGTCTGTGCTCTTAAGGCCTTCACTGATTGATTGAGTCTCATCCATATTATGGAGGGGGATCTGCTGTACTTAAAGTCAACTGATGGAAACACACACATGCATGCACACACATGTACGCACACACTTACCCGACCCTATCTCCTATTCATTCTGTTTCTCTGGAGAACTCTAATACAATGCTCATTCCAAAATGTATTTGCCGAGAAGCTAAATCCAGTTCAGTGGAAGCTACAGATTACAGATTTTTAGTGCCTAAGGAAATGTACAGCTATATGAAAGGAAAATCAGTGTTCAAGCAATTTAAGATATAATGGTCCACACTTCTCTCCTGACACAGTGTTAATTCAGGTGGTTGTTATAGCAAAATCATTATTTCAAATGCATTTTAAATGCTGACAAAATCACCAGCTGACTTTAATAGGGGAAATGGAAATTCTAGTAAAGCTAAATGAAAAGATCTGAAAGATTATAATTAAAAAAAATAAATAAAAAGAAGAAAAAGCCTTTCCAAAAGGAGAAGTGTGATAGTGGAATGAGGAAGAGATACTTAATTATAAAGAAAAACAAAGAAACAAACGAAAGCTACAAAACATGGTCAAAGCCATAGCACCAGCACTGAAATCTTCATAACGGATAGATTTAAAATCAAGAAAAAAGGGAGAAATGAGCGTTCAAAGAGTGTAAGGAAATAGCTAAGATAAGGAGGCAAATCTGATCAGACATAAGGAGGTAAGAGGACATGGAGATCAGAGGGGAGGGCACCAGGGACAATAGCGTGAGAGTGTTTAAGACATGAGAGGCTATAGACATTGTGCCTGGAGAAGTGAAATAAAAACGAAGAGCCGAGAGCCTGTGGGGAGGCCACTCTGTCTGCTTGCTTCCCCTGACAGTGCCAGCCTTCTGTTTCAGCTCCAAGGGTATTTTCATATATTTACACTCAATGCACCATCTGTTATTTTTCTGCCTGACTCATTATGAAATTGTACTGTATGCTAGAGCAGCTGAAGTCTCTGGACCTCTGGGCATGAAAATTGTGAGTAACCAGGACGTTTGCAGTGCAGGCAACTATTCTCCCTGCTCCAACCTTTCTGAGGCCCTGGGTCACTCTGAGTGACAGTGGCCCCACATCTCCAGTTGCTGGACATTGGCATGATGCTGCTGGCTTCTGCCTGGCCTGGTTAACAAGAGGCAGCTTGGGAGTGATTTATAAACAAATGTCACAGAGGAACCTAGAGGAATGTGAGAAGGGAGAAGTATGTGGGGACATATTACCAACATCCCAATTATATCTGAAGAGCTAGAATACAGGGTACGTCAAAAAGTTTGAGGAAAAATAGAATGAAAAGATAATACAAATCTTTCCATGAACTTTTTGAGAATCTCTTAAATGTACTGAAGATCCCCACCCCCTGCTGTTATTAAAACTGTAGGGAAAATAGACTGGGAAATTAAATCTGGACTCTATTTTCCAAATAAAGCAACACTTAGAGTCTCTGAACCAATTTTCCAAATATGATTTAAAGGTAAATGTTGACATTAAAATGATTAACCACATAGGGGAGAGGGGGGACAGAGGGAGGGAAGGAATTAAAACATTAATGCTGACAAATCTTCAAACTAAAATGTAAATGAAGCTTCTTTATATATCTTCTTTAGATTAAGAGTGTTATTTTTGGTAGGTCTGGAAAAGTTACACAAATCATAATAAATTAAGACTTTCTAATCTAAACGCATTTGTTCTAATTTAAGGAACCTGTATCAGAGTCAAAATGTGTGGGGCGTAGTCTAATGGCTTCTAGTGCCTCCTCTCAGTTGCACATCTGTCACTGTGGTGCTCCATTGTCAAACACTTCCATCTTGGTGTCTGTCAAATGGCAGCATGGGTCTCTCTGATAAGAATGGGGGCAGCAGGGCTGGCCAGGTAGCTCGGTTGGTTAGAGTATGGTGTTATGACCCCAAGGTCGAGGATTCAGTTCTCCATGCCAGCCACCAAAAAAATAAAAATAAAAATAAAGAATGGGTGCTCCAAAACTTTAGGAAGAAATACTTATTCCTGAGGAAATGTTGTTTAAGTTTTGGTTCAATTACTCAATTCATATCACCTCACTTTATTTCTGCTAATAATCTAAGAAGGGGTTATACAGATACAGTATCAGTAAGTAGAACATTATATAAATTCCCAAATTCTATATAATGTATAAATTTATATATACATATAAATGTAATATATATTATAAATATATATAAATGTAAATTTCAAATGTAAATGTAAAAATCTCAAAGGATACTTTTGATATTTTTGACACAGCACTACCAAATAGGAAGCATGGTTCTCAGAAAACCACAACTGAAGGATAAACACTTAATCCTTGAAAGAGTAGACAAACTCTAGATCACAGTATAAGGAGATGACATTGTCAGAAAATTCTCAGATTGTTACATTCTACCGTAAACTATCTTCATCAATTTAATTTTCTGGTTTTGATTTGAAGTAATGTTTTCTTAAACAGTGCAAAGAAATGTTAGTCTCTTTAGAAATCCATATCCCTTTGTCATTTGGTTAGTTTTGTCTATTATGTAGGCTTTGGCTCCTACCTTTTTTTCACTTCAATATGTAAATATTTTGTCTTTCAAGCACAGTTTAGTACTTTTTGGATGACAAAGACTTTCTAAGGCCCTATGAAAAGCACATTTCTTTGACTTGAAATGATTATTAGTTCTCATTACTTTCCTGCTGCTTAATTTCTTAGTTTCAGGTCAACAGAGAGCAATAAAAAAAAAAAACCCCAGCAAACTAAAAAATAATAAGAAAAAAAAAAAAAAAGTGTGTGTGTGTGTATATATATATGTATATACAAAACAGTATCTAATGAATTAGACTATATTTTCAACAGACAGATGGCACTGTGAATCCTAATACTTGCTAGGATGCCTTCTGTGTGTGATTCTAAATGTTAAAAAAAATTAAAGGAAGCACTCACTCCAAGATCATTTCTACACTTTTCAGCAGCATTAGCGTGAGTGTAGAATAATTCTTCCTTTAGTCTGCTTAACTTTTACTTGGTTATAGTCTATTATGCTACAATGCTATATAAACACCAAAAAAAAAAAAAAAAAAAAAAAAAAGCATACTTTAAGTGTAGTGTCTGTCACGTCCCAGAGTGGGAAAGGGTAATAGATTGTTTGCTCAAGGATATAATTTTGTTCTTTACCTCGATTAGCATTTGGAAGCCTGCAAGGCATAAAAATGGGGTGACATAGGAAATAAATGCACATTCACCTGCAACCAGCATGTTCTAAGTTTAGATATTTCCTCTTCCTTTGAACCTATCATAGTCATGTTAGAAAAAAAAAGATCCGATATCAAAATATGAAAATGTCTGAACCAGAAATATAGTGCCTTAAATAAGTATGAAGATCTTTCTATGAACCACCTAAATATTCTCCACTCTCCCTACTCACTTTTCAACTGCAGTCAAAAATTAGCTGTATAATTACTCAGAGTTTATTTTTAAAATGAGCAAGTACTGCCTCTGACCTTTGAAAACCATCAGACACTGCAGGAATATAGACAATACTGTTATTTTGATTTTAATTATTACAAATGTTGAGATTTGTGTCTAGAATCAGACTAGTCTGTGATATCCTAAAGGTTAGTGGAGTTACAATACCAAGTCACTAGGTAGAATTGCAAAAAGTGCCATTCAGTATTCAAATAGAATTTATTGATGACCTTTTCTATGTGGGGTTTCCAGATTTTAAAAAAAGAAAATAAAAGAAAAAGAAAAATGAAGCAAGCAATCTAAAAAACACAAGACACACGGTTAAATTTGAATTTCAGATTAACAATGAATCATTTTTTGGCATGAGTATGTCCCAAGTATTGCATGGACATATTTATACTAAAAAATGATTTGTTGTACTCAAAATGGATTAAAGACTTAAACGTAAGACTGGAAACTATTAAATTACTAGAAGAAAACATAGGGGAAACACTCCAAGACATTGGTCTGGGAAAAAAATTTTATGAAGAAGGGTTCTAAAGCACAGGCAACAAATACAAAGATAGACAAATGGGATTACATCAGACTAAAAAGATTCTTCACAGCAAAGGAAATAATCAACAGAGTAAAGAGGCAACCAGCTAAATGGGAAAAATTATTTGCAAATGATTTATCCAACAAAGGATTAATATTAAGGATATACAAGAAACTTAACAGCAAATAATAATAATAATAATAATAATAATCCAATTAAAAAATGGACAAATAACTTGAATAGTCATTTTTCAAAAGAAGACGTACAAATGGCCAACATGTATATGAAAAATGCTCAGTATCACTAATCATCAGGGAAATGCAAATCAAACCATAATGAGATATTATCTTTCCCCAGTTAGAATGGCTATTATCAAAAAGACAAATAGATAAATAAATAATTAAATAAATAACAAATGCTGGTGAGTATGCAGAGAAAAGGCAACTCATACACTGTTGATGGGAATGTAAATTAGTACAGCTATTATGGGAAACAGTATGGAGATTCCTGAAAAAAATTAAAAATAGAACTACCATATGATCCAGCAATCTCACTGCTGGATATTTATCCAAAGAAAAGGTAATGAGCATACTGAAGAGATATCTGCACCCCCTTGTTTACTGTGGCATTATTTACAATAGCCAAGATATGGAATCAACCTGTATGTCCATCAACAGACGAATGGATAAAGAAAATGTGGTATATGTACACAATGGAATACTACTGAGCCATAAAAAGGGATAAAATCCTGTCATTCGTGGCAACATGGATGAGACTGGAAGACAGTACGTTAAGTGAAACAAGTCAGGCACAGAAAGATAAATACTGCATGTTCTTATTCACATGTGGGAGCCCCCAAAGAGCTAAGCTTAGAGAAGCGAAGAGTAGAATTGTGTGTAATAGAGGCTGGGAAGGGGAGAGGGGATGAGTTTTGTTAATGGATACAAAATAACAGCTAGATAGAAAAAATGAGTTCGAGTGGTCTACAGTAGTGCTAGGCATCTATAATGAACTATAACTTGTGTGTTTTCAAATGGCTAGAAGAGAGGAGCTCAAATCTTCTCACCACAAAGGAATGATCAATTCCTGTGATGATGGATATGCTAGCTACCCTGACCTGATCCCCACACATTGTATGCAGGTATTGAAGTATAATTCTGTATCCCATAAATATGTACAATTAAAATGTCAATTAAAAAATTAAATAAATATGTGTTGTTTACTTGAAATTCATATTTAATTGGGCATACTGTATTTTATCTGGCAATTATATTTAAAAGATCAAGTCATAATCCCTGATTTTGAGAAACTTCTTATTGTGAGGCGGCTGATCTATAAATGCTCCTGGTCAGAGCTTCTGTAGAAATGAAGCAACGTGCTTTATGAGCACAGAGGAAGGTGGAAGCTTTGTTAGCTCAGTACCTCTTTATATCTCTCACTAGAGAAGTAGCACAGGCTGCTCAAAAATATTTACCTGTATGCTGGTGTTGTTCAATTCTACTTAAGACTGATAGTCTCCCTGCAAATCTACTCAAGGTCAGGTTTTCAAAAATGGCACAGAATTGAAAGTGAATAAAGAAGTCAGTTTATCTCATCGGAATAAGCATGCGGAGACTGCTCCCCTGGGTGTGTGTAACTGGGAAGCTTTGGAAGTCATTTATTAGGTTCTGATTGTAACCAACACATAGCACAAAAGCAAAAACTCTCAACTGATCTGAAAGTTGTGTCCAGTCGTGTGTTTTACTTCTTACCCCTAAGAAATGAAAGATACTATTGTAACTACATGTCTATAGTTCTCCCACTGACACCCACATGTCCTAGCTGACTCCTTATCCAAATGCTGATTTTTTGTCTCGTGCTCATGGTCGCAATTGTTTTCTCTCAGACACAGGTGAAAGTAACGTGGAACTGGATTTAGAATCTCTAGACTCTAGCCTTAGCTCTGCCTAATTCGTGACTTGGTTTGATTTTTAAGATATTTATCAAAGTAGATTGTTGAAATAAATGATTTATAAAGTTTTTGCAACTCTAGAAATGCATAGCTTTAAAATTAAGAAACAAAATCAAACCTTGTATTTATCCTCAACTTAAGGCTAGGGTCCCAAATTCAGGAGGTCAGTTCAGTAACTAAATGAGTGGCAAGCCAGATGGGGTCTGCAATATTTAAACACCTCTAAGGAAAGAAAATTCTGCCACTGAATATGGTCTTCAGGCCCCTAGTTTGTCTCCGATGAAAAGCATCACGTCCACAAGTTTTCCATTCAGATGTTAGATTACTGGAGTTTTTGTCTCTATTTATTACCTATCTATTCCTTAAATGTGCAGATTTTGAACAAAAATTCTAATTTGCATGTGTATGTTAGCATTGCCCTCTTCCAATTAGTTATCTTGTAATAATAATTACATTGACATCTATTGAGCACTTATATGGTCTGAAGAGTTCTAATTGTACATGTACATTTTCACATAATATTCAACAGAATATTGTTAGATTAAGTGTTATTACTATCCCGTTATACAGTGTTTCAGTTAACCTTGGCTCTTTAACAAACCACCCCAAAACTTAATGACTTAAAACAACAGTTTATTATTTTTATGCTTCTGTAGGTTGACAATCTGAGTGGTTCTTCAGCTGGTGTCACCTGGGATCATTCACGTGCTGGTATCATTTGATTGCTCAGCTGAGGCTGGAGGGTCCAGCATGGCCCCACTCACACATCTGGCTATTGTCTGTCAGCTGGGGTACCACATAAGTATTCTCGATATGGTCTCTTATTCACCAATAGACTAGATGGGTCATCTTCATAGAACGGTGGTCTGATTTCAAGAAAGTAAAAATGAGAGCTGCAAAGCCTCTTTAATTCCTAGTACCAGAACTGGTGTAATGTCACATCTATTGCATTGTACTGGTCTAAGCAGTCCATAAGGCCAGCCCAGTTTCAATGCAGGAAGAAACTACACAAAGGAATGCATTTAGGGATGTATGTTTCATCCAAGGCTATTTTGTAACAATCTATCATATATAGATACCTAAAAAGAGACATGGAATGTTTGAATTACTTGCCTTAGATCATGCTATTTTTAAGTAGTAGGACCAGGTTTTGAATTCATATAAGCCTCTCATTGTTACTTCAGCCCAAAGGATGTTATTCCAGTAATGTTTCTATTTATCCAACATAAATTCCTGGAAGGATAACATTTATTTAGGTGTGAAAGTTATTGTATCTTTGTTTTTAAAATCACCTTATAATTATTCTTGCAATGTCCATTTATTTAAAAAGTTACCTATGGAGAATTTTAAACAATTATAACTAATACTTAATGTTCTACACTTTGGTTTAAATGCCAAATAAAGAAAAATATGAATTGATGTTTAGATCTTTATTTTTGCTTTTACAGATAGAAAATATGAGTTAATTGATGCGGAATCAATTGCATCCATTCATTCCACCTAGAACAAGTTAAGGGAGTGGGGAAGAATGGTAGATAACATACCTTCTGTTCATACAAAAAAATGATAAGAAAACTAATCTCTAACTGTAGATAATTCTGAGAAATGCATTGTAACAATGTTCTTAGTTAGTCTTTAATGGGGTTAGGTGTGCATGTTCAGACTTGAATACATTATTGAAAATGATTTTTCTGAGCAAACAAAGATTTCATATCCTAGAAAATTAAGTTTCTGACCAGCATGTCAGATCAGAAAGATGCAATATCATTTCTTAACATGTTAGGAAAAGTCTTGAAACACTTAATGAAAACCAAAAGGACTGTTCATTGGTAAGGCTGACTGAGTATTCTATTTGAAGATACAAATCAACCTACAAAATTTAATTTACAATATTTTATTAAGTGCTCCAAAGTTGACCTAACTTTTCTTTATCAAGTGTTAAAAAAAGTTTCATTATTTTTGGTCATCAATTATTTATTGATCCCTTTCTCCAAATGCTATTGCATATTTTTTTGATTCTATTTAGATTTGTATAAAAGGAAACAGATTTAAGAGTTACACTGAAACACGTTTAACAGGGACAAGAAAAAGTAGAAAGCTTCTGGGGCTATATAAAATTTTCAAGTTTTGTGAGAGGTCAAAGTTTGCAATGTGAAACAAAGACATAATATTTATTAACTTCTTGGAGGTAAACAGTTTTTTGCTTTTAGGATAAAATATAGGAATAATCATGGGCTATATGTTCTCATTCCAGCATTACCATCCAACAGCTTTGAACTTGTCAGATAACTTTTCTTTACCCAAATAAAATCCTGTATAATGTGCATAATTACATGAGTTTATCTCAGGGAAAGAGCAAGATATTTTTGTTCTTCCATAGGTTTAAAATAGCCACATGTGACTGATGAGCAAGACTCTAGGACTTCTCCTGGCATTGAACGATAATGGGTGGAGGTAAGATGTAGCTAGGGGTAGTGGTGCGGGTGCTCCTGAAACTGGAAAGGAAAACTGGGGGCACTATGAACAGAATCGGGTGACAGGGGCCATTTCTCCCCTCTACTGTCTTGTGAGTCCACTGTCATGGAAAAGACAAGAGACTTTCAGTGTACAAACAGTTTATGACTGAGGCAGATGTGTTTTTATTAAATAATAGTGACAAGGTAAACTGAATTCCACTTTTTTCTTTTTATGAAATCTTGATTTTTGTCTTAACATATAATTACAGAAAACTTGATGAAATACGCAAATACCTGTACTCAATTAAAGAGATATGCTCACGGATTTTAAAGAAAACTGGTGTGGGTGCTTCAACACTTAAAGAACATCATAAAACACTAAACATTCTTAAACTAGATGTTATTCATTTGTTCAATAAATTTTTATCAAAAACTTGTGTTTTGAGTACTTTTCTTGACATTGGAGATAGAGTCATGAAAAAGAAAAGACATGGTTTCTATGTTCAGGGAGCTTGCGTATGAAATGCTGCTAGCTTCAAAAGGAGAAATCTATTTTTTGCCAACATTTGTTGAATGAAAGCCATCATCAGGATCCAGAGGATCCAGAGAACAACAGTCTTCACATGATATGATTCTCAACTACATAATAATAAATGCAGCAGTCTACAGTCAGAGAATGTTTTGTTTTATGTAACAGGGACGCATAATATAGTTTATTACGGGCTCTATGCAGATAATTTTTGCTAAGATATTTCAAAGAGCCAGGTTTAGAAATAAAATAGAAAAGCAGCTGTATTTATTTGCATATATTTGCATGAAGACTGCACATTTTTCATTGGAAATTAGAACTTTTAAGTTACCTCAAAAATGCAAGTTTCTGGATACCCCATCAACATTCCATTTACCCATTTACCTGGAATCAGTTTAACCCGGGAGGCTGCCCTGTGACCTAAACCTGTACTGAACAAGGGGTAGCCCCTAGTCACATGTGACTATTGAGAATCAGAAATGGGACAGTCCTCATTGAGATGTGCTGTAAGTGTAAACTGCACACTTGATTTCAATGACTTAGTATTCAAAAAAAGTAAAATATCTCAATAATTTTTATATTGAAATGATAATATTTCAAATATATTGGATTAAATCAAATGTTATTAAACTTAAAAAAAAAATGCAAGTTTCAAAGTGTTCTCAGTGCTTTCTTAAAATCCTGTTGATGTCTTCCCAGGTACCCAAAACAGAGGTTTGGAATAAATATTTAAAAGATTTTTTTCACTAAAAATATTAAAAATATACAACATTTTACCTTTTATGATTGTCATAGGTGTGCAATCCTGCTGAAATCTGAGCTCAGAGAAAGATACCCAGAGTAATTATAGAGTGTCCAGTGCTGGGGAATGATAAAAGATAAAATAGTGAGTTCCACATCCCATCCTTCTACTTCAGAGGCAAGTTATCTAAAAAAGAAAATAAACATTTACAAAAGCATTAAAAAAATACAATTGACACTTAAACAACAATCCATGTAAAACTTTTCTTTGAGTCTCAGCTCCTGGTGGGCAGGGAGAGGTGGGGGGGCTGTGATTACTTAAATATTATTTAAGTAGTTAAGTTCTTAACTACTCTGGGGAGGGACAAGGACTGATCTAGTGGGAGATGGTGAAGTGAGGAGAGTTTAGGAGAACCTGCCACCCACCCCAAAACAGAAGAGAATACAAGTTTAACCTAAAATTTGCCATTTCTGGAATGTCTATGAAGAACGAACAGCCTTTCTCTGTTGTACTCTCACAAAACAGGTCATTTGAAATGAACCAAGAAATAAAACACAAAAATCCAACTGTGAAAAAAAAATTCTTAACTACTTAATTACTAATAGCCTACTGTTATGTAAGCTACTTAGCTGATTGGTAAGGTATGTCATGCCCTCATAACATTTTCCACTGTATTTATTTTAAAAATCTGCATATAAGTGGACCTACAGTTCAAATCCGTGTTGCTCAAGGGTTTGCTGTACTTATGAATAAATGTATCCAAGGAGTTGAAAGATCTGCACAGTGAAAATTGTAAAAGATTGATTAAAAAATTGAAGAAGATACAAATAAATGGAAAGATACTTTATGTTCATGAATTGGAAGAATTAATATTGTTAAGTGAACTACAGATTCACTACAATCACTATCGAAATACCAATAATATTTTTCACAGAAATAGAAAAAACTGTCCCTAAAATTTTTAAGAAATCACAGAAGACCCCAAATAGTCAAAGCAATCTTGAGCGAAATGAACAAAACTAATGGACAACACACTCCTGACTTAAAAATATATTACAAAGCTAATAGCAATCAAAACAGCATGACACTGATGTAAAAACAGACACATAGACCAAAGGAACAAAATGGAGAGCCCAGAAATAAATCCACATATTTTCTGTCAATTGGTCTTTGACAAAGTTGCCAAGAATAAAAAACACAGAAAGGAGTTTCCTTAATAAGTGGTGTTAGGAAAACGGGATATCCATCAGCAGAAGACTGAAATTAGATCCTTATTCACACCATATACAAAAAATCAATTCAACATGAATTAAAGATTTAAACATAAGACCTGAAACTGTAAAACTACTAAAAGAAAACACAGGAAAAAAGCATTTTGACATTGGTCTGGGCAACAATTCTTTTGGCTATGTCGCCAAAAGCACAGGCAATCAAAGCAAAAATATGCTAATACAAAAGCTTCTACTGGAGAAAAGGGAGCCTTCTACACTGTTGGTGGGAATGTAAATTGGTAAATTCATTATAGAAAACAGTATAGAGGCTTCACAAAAAATTAAAAATAGAACTGCCATATGATTCAGCACAGAAAGTCAAATACCAAGCAGAAGGCAGCTCCCACTGACAGATGGCAGGAGTGCAGGGACCTCGGGAGCCGAGGGCAGCCCTGCATACAGCCAGCAAGAGTGTGAGGTACAACTGTGTGGGTAGCCTGCCACTGCCACAGACACTGTTGCTGCACAAGTGGTCCACCACAGCCACTGCCACAGCAAGGGTGGCTCACCCCCACAGCAGCAGCCACCAATGCCTTGCAGGTGACCCACTGACACTCGGCTGCACTGACACAAGGAGGGTGACCAGTGGAGCACAGGGAAAGAGGTAAGAGAACACAGATATGCAACCGAGTGGCCCAACCCACAGAAGGAATTATGCTGACCCCTGCAGTAACTTACCTGGAGGTGGGAGGTATATACACAGCTCACACAACTGCCTTGATATAAGAAGAGACATACATGGAACCCTCCAAGAGTGCAAAAACCCAGGACAGCCAAATAGAGTAAGGTAGAAAATTCCCAACCATCACTAACCCATTCCCTTCCTAGGGGAAGCAAATACCCAGGAAGAGACTCTGCCTGTAGGAAAGAGGAAAGAAAAACTTTACCCAAGGTCACCCATTCAAACTGAGGAGCTCCAGTATACCCAGTGCACCCATCAGGGTCACAGGATGCTAGCTGGGTGTCAACAAGCCCACCCAGGGTCACCTATCCCAACCAATCAGCAACAGGGCACCCAGACACTTTTCCCAAGACTCGAGAACTTGACCGAATCCTTGATGACCCAACACAGTGTCACTAACCTCAGCAAGGAATCACTAAGCACCCCAGTGACTAGGCCATGGAGATCCTCACACACACCTCCAGCACTGAATATGGCTAGTGTACCCACACAGAGATTACGCTACTGTGTCTATCTGGAACCAATACTAAAACACCCTACTCAATGGTCAGTTTAAAACACATCTACAGGAGGAAGTCTCTCTCCTCAAAGCCCATTACAGAGTAATAGAAGAGGCAACTGCTGTACCACGTGACCAAACATCAACATAGAGGTATTAGAAATATGAAAAAGTAAGAAAATATGAATCCACCAAAGTAATACAATAATTCTCAAATACCAGACCCCACAGAGCAGGAAACCCTTGACGGAAAGGGAATTCTCAGCCACAATCTTAAGGAAATTGATGAACCATAAGAAGATGCAGTTAGAAGACACGACAAAATGAGAAAATCTATCCAGGATATGATGGAGGAAATTTACAAAGAGATTAATACCTTTAAAAAGAATGTAGCAGAACTTCTGGAATGAAGGACTCATTAACAAAATAAAAAACCACAACCAAGAGCTTAAGCAGCAGGCTTGAGCAAGCAGAAGAAATAATTTCCTATTTTGAAGACAATCTTTTCTAAATAACCCAGCAAGACAAAAAAAAAAAAAAAGAGAGAGAGAGAGAGAGAAGAAGAAGAAAATATAAGAGAGAGCAGGCAACCTTAAGTGCACAAACATCTAAATCATGGGTGTTCTGGAAGAAGAGGATAAAGGAAAAGGCATTGAAAACATATTCAATGAAATAATGGAAAACTTCCCAGTTATAGGGAGAGACACAAGCCTTCAAATCCATTAAGCTCAAAGATCCCCCAAAGAGATTCAGTTCAAAAATGTTCTCTCCAAGACACATTACAGTCAAACTGGCAAAACTCAAAGACAAAAAGAGAATCATAACAGCAAGAGAAAAGTGTCAAATTACCTAAAAGGGAGCCCCCATCAGACAAACAGCAAACTTCTCAATAGCAACTCTAAGTGCCAAAAGAGAATGGGATGACATATTCAAAATACTAAAGGAAAAAAAAAGGCCAGCCAAGAATAATATGCCCAGCAAGACTATTTTTTTAGAAATACAAAACAATGAGTATTCATCACATGATCAGTCCTACAAGAAATCCTCAAGAGAGTTCTGCATCTAGAATCCAAAAAATGGTAATCACTACCATGAAAGCACAAGAAAGAACAAACCCACTGGTAGAACAAAAATGCAAATGAGAAAGAGAAAGAAACTATATTTTACCACCTCAAAAACCAGCAAACACCACAGACAAACAATAAAAAGGGAAGAAGGGAACAAAAGACGTTTATTTCTTTTAATTTAGTTTTTACTTGAAAAGTAATTGATTGTACATATTTATGGGATACAGAGTTGACTATTGGTATTTGTGTACAATATCTGATAAACAAATCAATATTATTAGCATATTCATTACTACAAAATGTAATTATTCTTTGTATCCCTTACCCAATTTTTCTCTAACCCCCTCCCCCTCTCCCATCTCTAGTAACCATAGGTCTGTACTCACCTTCTGAAAATTCAACATATTATTGTAGTCTATCCTTCCTTCCTTCCTTCCTTCCTTCCTTCCTTCCTTCCTTCCTTCCTTCCTTCCTTCCTTCCTTCCTTCCTTCCTTCCTTCCTTCCTTCCTTCCTTCCTTCCTTCCTTCCTTCTCTTTCTTTCTTACTTCCCACTGAGGAGTGAGAACATGCAGTATTTCTCTTTCTGTGCCTGGCTTATTTCACTTATCATAATTTTCTCCAAGTTCATTCATGTTGCTGTGAATGGCAGAATTTCATTCTTTTTTATGGCTGAGTAATATTCCATTGTGTATATATACCACATTTTCCTTGTCCAGTTATCTGTCAGTGGACATTTATGCTAGTTTTTATTTATGTTAGCTATATGTTAGCTAATGTAAATAGATCTGCAATAAACGTGGAAATGCAGGTGTCCATTAAACATGGTGATTTCCATTCCTTTGCATATTTAACCAGAAGTAATGTTGCTGCATCATATGGTAGATCTATCTGTAGCTGTTTGAGAAAGCTCCATACTATTTTCCACAGTGGTTGCACTACTTTACATTCCCATCAACAGTGTAGAAGAGTTCTCCTTTCTCCATATCCTCACCACCATTTGTTATTCTCAGTCTTTTTTATAATAGCCAGTCTAACTGGGTTAGATGATATCTCAATATGGTTTTTATTTGCATTTCCCTGATGATTTGTGAAGCTGAGCATTTTTTCATGTACCCGTTGGCCTTTGAAAAATGTCTATTCAGCTCCATTGCCCATTTTTTAATTGAATTATTTGGTTTTTTTTACTAAGTCATTTGAGTTCCTTGTATATTATGGATATTAATCCCTTGCCTGATACATAGTTTGCAAATACTTCTCCCATCCTGTAGATTGTTTTTTCATTCTGTTTCTTTTGCTGTGCAGAAACTTTCAGTTTGATATAATCCAATTTGTTTTGTGAATTTTTTTCTTTTGTTGCCTATGCTTTTGGGGTCTTATTCACAAAGTCTTTGTCCAGTCCTATATCCTGAAATCTTTCCCCTGTGTTTTCTTTTAGGAGTTCTATAGTTTCAGGTCTTATATTTAAGTCTTTAATCCATTTTGAATTGATTTTGGTATATAGAGAGAAGTGCAGGTCTGATTTCACTCTACTGCATATGAATATCCACTTTTCCCAGCACCATTTATTGAAGAGGCAATCTTTTCCCTGGTGTATTTTCTTGTTGCCTTTGTCAAAGATCAGTAGGCTGTAAGTATGTGGGTTAATTTCTGGGTCCTGTCTTCTGTTCTGTTAGTCCAAGTGTCTGTTTTTATGCTAGTACCATGCTGTTTTGTTTACTATAGATTTGTAGTATAATTTGAAGTCAGGTAGTTTAATGCCTTCAGGTTTTTGTTTGTTTGGTTGGTTGGGTTTTTTTTAGCTCAGGATTACTTTAGCAATTTGGGGTATTTCATTGTTCCATATGAATATTAAGATCATTTTTTTCTATTTCTGTGTAGAATATTATCGGTATTTTCACGGGGATTGCATCAAATCATAGATCACTATGGACACATTCACAATGTTAATTCTTCCAATCTAAGAGCATGGAATGTCTTTCTACCTTTTCTACCTTTTGTATCCTCTTTAATTTCCTTTTGAAATTAAAAAGTTTTGTAGTTCTCATTGTAGAGATCTTTCACCCACTTGGTTAAATAGATTTCTAAGTATTTTATTTTTTTGATGACTCTTGCAAATGGGCTTGCTTTCTTGATTTCTTTTTCTGTTAGTTCATTATTGGAGAATAAAAACATGACTGATTTCTGGGTGCTGATTTTGTATCCCACATTACTGACATTGTTTATCAGCTCTAAGTGGTTTTTGAGAGAGTCTTTAGGTTTTCCTTATGTAGAATCATGTCATTTGCAATCAAGGGCAGTTTGACTTCTTCTTTTCCACTCTGGGTGCCCCTTATTTCTTACTCTTGCCTGGTTGCTCTGACTAGTACTTCCAATACTATGTTAAATTGGAGAGGTGAGAGTGGGCATCTTTGTCTGGGAACAAAAAATATTTAAAACACCCAAATGAAATCAATAAAATGCAAGGAATGAGACAATACTTTCCATAACAGCCTTAAATATAAATGGATTAAATTCCCCATTCAAAAGAGACTGACTGATTGGATTAAAAAGCTATACCCAATTATATGCTGTCTACAGGAGACTCACCTCACCTGGAAAGATACACATACCAATAAGGAGGGGATAGAAAAAGACATACCATGCAAATAGAAACCAAAAATGAGCAGGGGTAGCTATTCCTATATCTGATAAAATAGAATTTAAACCAAAAAACAATACAAAGAGAAAAAGAAGGCCATTATGTAAGGATAAAGGGATCTTTCCAGTAAGAAGACATAACAATCATCAATATATACACACCCAACACCAGAGCACCCAGATACATAAAGCAAACACCTTAGAACTAAAGAAAGAGATAGATCCCAAAGAGATAATAGCTGGGAAACTGAAAACCCCTCTCTCAGCACTGGACAGATCATCTAGACAACAAATCAATGAGAAACACAGGACTTAAACTAAAACTTTACACCAGTTGAACCTGGCAGATATCTACAGAACATTTCATCCAGCAACTACAAATGTTCTTCTCATAAGCACGTGGAACATTCTCCAGAGTAAATCATATATTAGGTCACAAATCAAGTCTCAACAAATTTTTAAAAATTGAAATCATTTCAAGTATCTTTTCAGACTACAAAAGATTAAAACTAGAAACCAATAACAAGCAAAACTCTGGGAACTACACAAATTTATGAAAATTAAACAACATGTTCCTGAATGACCTATGGGTTCAAGAAGAAATTAAACAGTAAATCAAAAAATTTCTTGAAACTAGTGAAAATAAAGACACATCATACCAAAAGCTGTGGGATACTGCAAATGCAGTATTAAGAAGGAAGTTTATTGCAATAAACAGTTACATCAAAAGAACAGAAATATCTCAAATAAAAAAATCTAATGGTGTACCTCAAAGAACTAGAAAAACAAGAACAATCCAATTCAAAATTAGTAGATGGAAAGAAATAGTTAAGATCAGAACAGAACTGAATAAAATAGAGATACAAAAATGATATAAAAGATCAGTGAAACATAAAGTTGGTTTTCTGAGAAGATAAACAAAATAGACAAGCCATTAGCCAGACTAACTAAAAAAAGAAGACCCAAATAACAAAAAATCAGAAATGAAAAAGGAGACATTAAAACCTATTCCACAGAAATAAAAGGATTTATTCAAAACGGTTATAAACAGCTATATGCCAACAAATTTGAAAATCTGGAGGAAATGGATACATTTCTGGACAAATACAAACTACTAAATAAATAAAACTGAATAAAGAAGACACAGAAATCCTGAACAGTCCAATAACAAGCAATGAGATTGTAGCAGTAAGAAGCAGTCTTCCAACAAAGAAAAGCCCAGGACTAGATGGCTTCCCTGCTGAATTCTACCAAAGCTTTAAGAGGAATTATTACCAATTCTCTCTAATCTATTCCAGAATATTCTCCCAAACTCATTCTATGAGGCCAGTATCACCCTGACACCAAAGCCGGACAAAGATACAACAAAAAAAGAAAACTACAGGCCAATATCTTTGATGAACACAGATGCAAAAATCCTCAATAAAATATTAGCAAATAGAATATAGCAACACATCCATAAAAATTATACACCAAAACCAAGTGGGATTCATCCCAGGAATGCAAGGATATTTCAATATATGCAAGTCAATAAATGTGATACATCACATCAAAAAAAGCAGCAACAAAAACCATATGGGCCAGACTTCTGGTAGAGATGGTGGAATAGATGGTCCCCAGCATTACAGTCTCCCACAAATCAACCAATTTACAATTATGAAAAAGCAGTGACAGTCAAGCTGGGGCCACTAGAGCTCAGGGGAAGAGGAAGAGAGACCTTCGGAGTGCATGAAGGCAGGAGAAGCCATGATGAGAGAAAGAAAGAGCCACTCTGACCATTTCAAATCCTGGCTGCTTCCGGTCTGTAGCTGCTGGGTGCACAGAGCAGGTGATGGCAAAAGCCACAGCTGTGCCCTTTTGATGAAGTTGCTCAGAGGTGGCAAGGGAGAAGAGGGCCTAAGTAAGACTAGGCCAGCAAGACTACTAACAGGTTCCTGTGGACCCTCATTGAAGTGAGGAGCCACAACAACTGAAAAAAAGGAGCCACTCAGAGGCTGGTAAGTCATCACAAGGGACCAGCACAGGGCTCGTCCCATGGGAAGTGTTTGGAGTATGGGCGGTGGGGGTGACTGGCCTGCCAGGGAACACTGGGGCACAGCAAGGACAGCTGATCTGCCCTCCAATCAGCATAGGACCACTCAGAGGAGACTGGTCAGTAATATAGAATTGCATGGGGTGCAGTTTGATGAAAAGACTCAGGCCCAGACCAGAGTTTCTATGCAACCCAGGTGCACCAGTTTCATTAGACTCAGAAGTACCTATAAAGTCAACCATTAAAACCTGAGCTGCACAAAGAGTCTTCCCTAGGGAATCAGCAGCAAAGCAGCAATTTAGCTCAACCACAGAGGTCAAGAACTGGTCCCCACAGGAAGTTCCCCATTTTAGAAGTAAGCAAAGGACAACAAATTAGTTCCAGTGCAGAGTTAAAGTGGTGGGAAAAGCAAATAATCCAAAACAGAACTGAAAGAAAAAAGTACTCACAAACAGAGACAAAGTTTAATATTAACTAGTAAAGGTTTCATTTCACCAAAGAATATCTGTAACACCTAGAAGGACCAGAAGTCCTTGGGCTTGGGCTACCAAGCCAGAAAGGGGGGACAGCTGGGGGTCTCAGCCATGCCCCCCCAACACCGGCAACCAGCCCAGTGACAACCATTAAGCCACTGCAGAAAGTGCCCCAAGCTCTCCCAAGCCAGGGTGGTGGGGGGCTGAGGGCCTTGGCCACACTCCTCCAACACCCACAACCAGCCCAGTAACAACCACTGAGACGCTGCAGGAAGTGCCCTGGGCTCTCCCAAGTGAGGGTGGTGTGGGCCTGTGGGCCTCAGCCACACACTGCCCCCCCCCGACATGTGCAACCAGCCCAGCAATGACCACCAAGCCACAGCAAGAAGGGCCCCAGGTTCCTCAGCTGGGATGTTGGGAGGCAAGGGATTTTGCCACACACCCCTGACATCTGCACCCAGCCCAGCAATGACCAAGCCACCACTGGTAGCCCCCTAGTCTCCCCTTTGGGAATGAGGAGGTGCCACAGGCCTCAGTCCCACCTCTCCTTCTTCCTCCTTCTTCCATCTCATTTCCTTCCCCTTTCCCCTCTCCCAACTGCTCCATAACAACATCATAGAATGTAAAAAAAAGAATAATAATAATTTTAAAAAACATGATTACCTTAATAGATGCAGGAAAAGCATTTGACAGAATTCAATATCCTTCCATTGTAAAAACTCTTATCAAATTAGGTATAGAAAGTATCTCAACACAATAAAAGCCATAAATGACAATCCCACCACCAATATCACCCTAAAAAAGCTTTCAGCTTTTCCTGTAAGAGCAGGAACAAGACAAGGATGCCCACTCTCACCACTCCTGTTTAAAATAATACTGGAAGCACTAGCTAGAGCAATCAAGCTGGAGAAAGAAATAAAGGGCATCCAGATTGGAAAAGACAAAGTCAAATTGTCACTGTTTGCAGATGACATGATCCTATATATAGAAAAACCTAAAGACTCTACCAAAAATCTCTTAGAACTGATAAACAATTTCAGTAAAATTGCAGGATACGAAATCAGCACCCAAACATTACTCCAACAACCACCTAGCACAAAAAGAAATCAAGGAAGCAAGCCCATTTACAATAGTTACACACACACACACACACACACACACGCACGCACGCAGAAAATCTAGAAATATAACCAAGGAAGTGAAAGATCTCTACAAGGAGGACTACAAATCACTGTTGAAAGAAATTAAAGAGGACACAAAAGTTGGAAAGATACCCCATGTTCTTGGATTGGAAGAATTAACATTGTGAAAATGTCCATTCTACCCAAAGTGATCTATAGATCCAATGCAAACTTCTGTAGTTTCATTCATATTTCTAAATATGAATTCTATACTGCTATTTAGTGATTTTTCATGCTGAAATGTTATATATTGATTTTCTATTATGATGGATATAGACTTAGTTCTCTTCTTTGCCCCTCCCTCTTTATTGCAATAGAATTAACTTGATAAAATTATATCCCTTAAAAATGTTAATCAGCACTGCTGAGCCAAGTAGCATGCCATATTTGCTCTACTTATTGTAAATATTCATTTTGAAGAATAATCATCTGCTCTTTCTCTTGCATAATTTCCCATTCTCATATCCTTATTTCTTCTCTTACTCTTAATTCTTTTTCTCTATGGTCAAAAGTATCATTTACCTTTCTACTGAGTCTTTTTTAAAACTAAAATACTCATTTTCGTGACTTCTTTCTCTTGCTCTAATCTGGACTGACTGCTGCTGTCTGGTTTAGGTACGTGCTGTTGTCTATAGCTTTCTGTTACTAATTTCCTCACTTGGATGTATGGTATTCTAGAACCGTTTTCCTGTTTCTTACTCTCTGCTTTCCTGTGTCATAACTTACAGGAACTTTTAAAGGAAGGGTGTATTAAAAGCAGTGCACCTGCAGAATAAAGTATAGAATAACAACTGAAGATTGAAAATTATTTTTTCTTCCAAACTTGTAAAGCCATTTTCTGTTGCCTTTACTAAAAAAAAAAAAAAAAAAGGCTGCTGTTGAATCATCCAATTCTATTCAGATTTTTATTCTTTTTTATGTGATTTGTGTTCTGTTTTTATGAAAAATTTTAGAATCTTATTTTTAGTGCTTATGCTCTTAAATGAGTGTTTTTCATTTTTCATACCGGCCATTAAGAGGATTTTGGAGACTCAGGTCCTTTAGTTCTGGGAAATATTCCTGCTTTTATAACTTCTCCACTATTTTTCTCTGTCTCCTCCTCTTTTCCTTTTAGATGTTGCATCTCCTACAAGAATCCTCCATGCCTATTTTTTTTTTACAGATTTTTAAAAATTTCCTGTAACTCTTACATTGTAATTTTTATTTTGGCTATCATATTTTTTTAATTTTAAAATGCAGTTTTTTTTTCATTGTTCTAATGGTTCCTTTTTTCTAGTTGCTCATTTTTATAGCAATCCTGTTCTTATTATTACAGTTTGTTCTTATTTCTCTAAGAATTTATACATATTTTAGCTCTCTTCTGTTCCCTGGATTATCTTTGTGTTCCCACGCATTTCTTTATATTTTATTCGCTTTTATAATGGGAGCTTTTCTCATTTATCTGGGTTGTTTTCTTGAGCTCATTCTAGGGAATTCAGGAGGGAGATAGCCTTTTCTTTGCATGACTTTAAATACCAGTATCTGGAGGTCTTTTTTCTGGAGACTTCTGATATTTCTGAAAAACAAATTGTGATATTTTGCCAGGAGAATAGATGTAATCTGAAATTGGGATATCCTCAATGGCTGGAATCCTTATCTTTGAGGAGTGGATTTGTCCTTTGAAAATATCTAGTGGTTTTTAAATCAAATTTGATAAATAAGGTATACAGTAACTAAACAAATAAAAATAAGGTTTAATTATAAAATAATTAAACTGACTTGGAAACCTGCCTTTTTATCATCTGCTCCACCATGCTTGGATGGAAATTTGCAACCTGCATTAATATTTTGCCATCTGGCTTCTCCCAACAGAGGCCACTAGAGGGAGACAGGAAGACAGACGATAAGGAAAGGGCAGGGCTCCCTCTGGTCAATGCCCTCCCAGAATCAGCTTTTCGTTTACCAGTGCTTGATACAAACTTCTTCCACACTCCCAGAACCAGTTTCATTGTCCCCAGTTAAGAGACACCAGCACCAGTGAGGCAACACCTCCCCCTCAGAAATCTGCATCTCAGCTCTGTGGGGTCCCATCCCTGACTCTTGAGTGCTCCCTGAACAGTAATGGCTCACTTCTCAGGGATCCGGGCCACAACTCTTCTGGACCCGTTTTCCAAAGTTGGAGGTTATGATAAACCCATTCTCTTCCCTTTGCACCAGGCCTGCGGGTGTAACTTAAGAATCAGCTAAATCTCCTTTTTGGCTTCTCAGGCCTCCAATAACCTTGGAACCAAATCTCTCTACTAAAATGCTGGTGTGGTGTCTTCTTTCATGATGGGACTCTAAAACGCTCCTGAACTGACCTTGAAACAAGTGCAAAAAAAATACAAAAAATTTTGAGTAGTGACAGCATCACTTGAATAATACATTGGAGAAAAGAAAGAGTATCATTTTCAACTGTAGGTTTTGAAGTATGACAGATCAAGTTTGCACCCTGGCTCAGCTGCTTGCTATGGTGGGAGCCTAACATCTTTGAACATCTGTTTCCCCACATAGCTAAAATAGAGATAACACCTCTTGGGCAGCTATCAGCAGTAAATGAGATAATGATCTGATACACTTAGAAGAGTGTGCGGGATATAATAAGTATTCAATAAAGTATATTTAATGTGTTAAAAATAAAGAAGTTGACTGAGTTAAATTGGACACATGGCTTTGCTGGGTCTAGTCCACATAGCAGCTCTCTGGGTCTGGAGTCAGGTGCCTGCAGTTCTCCTAGGCTAGCATTGCACTCTGGTGTCTCTACAGTTATGGGGTCTTAATGGCAGCCCCACCCCCTTGGCTCCACGAGACACTGCCTATATGGGGGCTCTTTCAGTGGCCCTGCCCCTGTAGCAGTTCTCTGCCTGGGTCCCAAGGCTCTCTGAGGCATCCTTTGAAATTTAGGTAGAGCTAGCCATGCCTCCACAGCTCTTGTACTCTGTATGCCTGCAGAATTAGCACCATGTGGATGCCACCAGGTTTACTGCTTTTGCCCTCCATAGCAGCAGCACAAGCTACTTGTCGGCCAAGTACAGTACTGTTCCCGAGCCACAGCTAGGGAACCAAGGAGCACTGCGTTGGAGTGTGAAGAACAGAGACTTGAGGTGGCTCTAGGCAGTGAACTCACACTGTTCCCCTCCCTAGAAACTGTTCTCGCAGGGCCCTGGCTCTCTGGCCTGTGATGGATGGGGCAGTGACAAAGTTCTCAGAAAGGCTTTTGAGGTCATTCTTTCATTTTCCTGATCAAGGGCACGTGGCTTTCTTCTGTACATACAAACCTCCTAATCAAACATTCACTTGGCCACACCCTTGAAACGTGCTTTTTTATTCTTTATAATCTGGCCAGGTTGAGAATTTTCTAAAACTTGAAGCTCTGCTTCCCTTATGATTATAAATTCTTTCTTTAATTTGTTTCTCTTTTCTTACATTTTCCTATAAGAAGTCAAGAGAAGCCATGCAACGCCCTGAACGCTTTGCTTAGGGATTTCTTCTGCCGAGTCACCTGGTCCATTGCTCGTAAGTTCTGCCTTCCATAAAACACTAGGAAACAGACATAATTCATACAGGTTCTTTGCCACTTTATAACAAGAATGACTGTTCCTCCAGTTTCCAGTATGATATTTTTCATATCCAACTAACACCTCATCTGAATGAAATTTACTGTCCTTATTTCTACCAACATTCTTATTACAAGCACTTAATGTATAAGAAGATTGAGGCTCTGTCTATAACTCTCCTCTCCTGAACCCTCACCAGAATCACTTTTAACACTCTGTTTATGGTAATCTAGACTTTTTCTAGCATACACCTCTAAACTCTTCCACCCTTGACCCATTACTCAGTTCCAAAGCCACTTCCACATACTGAAGTATTTGTTATAGCAACACTCCACTTCCCAGTACCAATTTCTATCTTAGTCCATTTGTGATGCCATTAAAAAAAAAACAACAACAACAACAAAAAACCCTGAGACTGGGTAATTTATAAGTAATAGAAATTGATTTCTTACAGTTCTGGAGGCTGGAAAATCCCAGATCAAGGTGCTGGCAGGTTTAGTGTCTGGTGAGGTCCTGATTTCTGCTTCCAAGATGGTACTTTGAACACTGTATCTTCACATGACAGAAGGGACAAAAAAGCAAAAAGGGCAAAAAAGGGTTAGCTAGTTCTCTCAGCCCCCTTATAAGATCACTAACCCCAATCATGAGGGTGGAGCTCTTATACCTAATTACTTCCTGAAGGCCCCACCTCTTAATACTGTTGCATGGGGATTAAATTTTAACATGAATTTTGGAGGGGACACAAACATTCAAATCATCACATTTATGTATAAATAATGTAAAAATACCACTTTATTGGAAGTTAAGCAATTTAGGCTCCAGTCCCATTTCTGTTGCTCATTAGTTTTTGGCCCTTGGAAGACAATCACTTTCTAGTATCCTATTTATCACATTCATGAAATAAGAAGAATGAACAGAGTTTAGAGATCTACAAACACTAATTCTCTAATTTCTAAATTTTTTATATGTATGCCTTTCAATTACCAGATCAGTTTAAAGACATTTATGAACAAATCTATCAAAAGTCCATTACATACACATACATACAAACAGACACAGACAAACACACCACAGACACATCTGAGTGATTATATGGTTTAAGGTAAGTTAACAGTATGATGATTATTTATTATCTCTATGTAGCTTCTATCATCTGAAATATATTTTACATACACATGTATTTCTATCTCTGTATTTGTATTTATATCTATCTATATCTATACACAAAGATTGGACAGACAAATTAGTTAAAGTGAAGCCCTTTGAATTCTAACAAAGAAACAAGGGGTTAACTTGCTCTCTTGCTCCATTGACCTCAGAGAATGAATTTCTAGAGAGCTCTTATTTCTAGCTTTTACTTAGGAAGGAAAAATAATAATGTATTTTATGTTTTGAGGTTAAATGAATGTGGGATAAATGTATACATAAGACTCTGTGTGTATGTATGCATATATTGCTATATGCCAGATGATCTGAGGATTTTCCCACGTATGGAAGAATTTCTTAAGATCATGTTTAACTAGAAATTTACTCTCTTACTTCCCCTGAGTACATGTTTGAATTATATACATTATATACATATAAAAATCTATGGTATATATGCTTTTTAATATTTAATATAAAAATTAATTTTTTTAGTTGTACCCTTAAAATCATTTTATTGAATATCAGTAGAATGCCTTTGTAAGAGTTGATTTTATATACTTTGTTACACTCTGACAAATATCATCTTTTATGGTAAGACTAACAGAATAAAGCTACCTCTAAAAGGAAATAAGAATGTTTGTTTAATATAATAGTCCACATAATATGAAACCAAAATTTTTGTTGTGAATTATCCACACTTTTTACCCAATGTTTATTTTGACACAAACATGTTTGAACACTCTCTTTCACAAGCAAAAATTGAAGACTTAGAAAGAATATAAATTAGGATCAGTGGCCCCAATTTGGTCTACTTCCAGTGGTCTATGTAGAATAATCAGAGGTGATAAAGAGTAGAATTTAATAGAGAGCTCTGAACTCATATGTACAAACAAGATAAGATTCTCTGTAACCCCTGGATTATTTTTCTCTCAAGTTCTTAAATCATTTTGATAGAACCCCTTGATATCAATATCAAATTGGATGCATTCATAAACACTATCTGTTAGTTCACCTTGCTTCCAATCTGTTTCCTATTATGTCTTTACTAGCTCTAAGTATACACAATTAAAGGTTTTAAGCAATGGCAGGATAAATTGTCATGTTTTTAAAATGCCTTATTTATTTGCATTTGGAGAACTTAAAACGAGACAGGTTAAAATATGCTTCTTCATATAATTCTTTTTAATTACAAGTATAGTTTAAGTAATTTGCTGTAAATTATCCAAAAATTACATTTTAAATATATTTTATTTAAAAGTATTAGTTTTGCATAATATTTTGTAAATGTTTGTTTGTTTTATTTCCCATTTTGGAATTTTATCATGGTCTTGTCTTATTTAATATAGATAGAAGATTGACTTTTTATAGAACATGAAAGTTCATTTAATTAAGAATACTTCTTGATCAAAGTCTATGCCTGATCAAATTACATATATACTCTTAAAAATAGCATCTTCATAATTTCTTTCTAGTTATAACATCTCAACTCCCTACTACTATAAATTTGGGGTGTTAATTTTTGTACTTCGATTTATAATTTGACCTTTGCCAATAAATGTAGGCTAAAGGTCACAATCTTAAAGGTATTAGAAAGCAGATAATTGAGCAAAAATAGAAATTTTAATTCTATCATGAGGACTTTAGTTTTGTGTTATTCTAGTTTGCATTAAATTTCAAAGTTTTCAAAGAGAGCGAGAGAAAGGTTATTGAAGAGCAGACTAAGAAAGCAGCTAGCATTTTTAAAGAAGCTGATTTCTTACAATTGTATTAGAAAGCATTTGGGTGAAGTATTTTTGCGCCTGAACAGTTTTTAAAAAGGTGGAGTAATAAAATTATTTAAAAAGATAACTTAAGAGGAAGTTTACTCAGAGAAAAATGTGGGTGAACTAAAAGACATTGGGGTAAATAAAAAAGCAAAGAAGTGACAGGGAGATGTTCAGGGAAGAATGTAAACTTTGGGTCTCAGAAATTACTGATAAAATATTGTGAGAAATTTATAAGGAAAAACAATAAAGAATGCTTTATATGAAGCAAGTTTTATATTCATTCGAATGATCATGGAGAAATACACACTTTACCCTGCAGCCTCAGAAGTGTTCCTGGGCCCAAGAGCTCTGGTGCTACACACAGTTCCCACTTGGGACTCACTTTATCACCGTCTATTTCACCATCCTTGCCTCCCAAGTCATTACCATGGTAATTGTTGAATCTCTCATTACAGAAAGCCAGTCTTTCATAAATATTGTATGTGACTATTATTGGCAGACGCAGTGCCAGTTTTTTAAGAAATATGGAAATTCTGTAATTTGAGGTAATTCATTATTTATCTTTTTTCTAATTTTAATGAATACAAGTGTCTCTTCTTCATTAAAAATAGAACAACAAAAATATCCATTAGCCATTATCCTTTTGATTGATCTGTCCCATTAAGCTAAAGATCCAGGCAGGGAACCCGAGAGCACCTTCATTCTTTAAAGAACATTATCACGCTAAAATTATTTGCTTCTGGAAATCATTAATTTCATCTTATGGATAAGAGGATTTTTTTCTGGATTGAGGTAAATTAACATTCCTTTGCATTCACCTTCTTAAGGGAATTCTTAGTGATAAAGTAGAACTAAATGGCACATATTAAACATTCATTTAATCTTGGAGGAAGACATTTCCAAGGAAAGTTTAGAGAGAAATTTGAGAATGCTTCTTCGATCTCATTGCAGGAGAGACAGCCACAATATTTTGTTGTGTTTGCCAGTAAATGCATAGCTATATGTTACTTGTGTATATCAATAAGTATAAAATGATCACATAATTGCTTATTTAGATGTCATGTATTCCTGGGATTGACATCTGTGCTGCTTGTTATTTAAGGAGTCTCCTGGTCCTCTGTGATGTCACTGCTTGGTGGAATTTAGAATGACCGATCACTCTCAACTAAATCCAAATTCCTTGTACTGGTATTTTGATGATTAAAGAAGGAAAACTTCCAAAGATGGTTTGGTGATGGGAAAATATTTCATGTGACTGTAAATAAAATATACAACTCTTAAAGAAGTAATCTTCAATCTTCTTTCATTTTTCTTAGTTACTACATATGTCAAATATAAAGCAATTGTTTTTCCTTAAAATTACCCTCAAATTTGCTTCTTTTTTTTTTTTTTTTTTTTTTTTTTTTTTGGTGGCTGGCCAGTACAGGTATCAAACCCTGGACTTTGGTTTCATCAGCACCATGCCCTAACCAACTGAGCCAACTGGCCAGCCTCAAAATTATCCTTCAGAAGACAGGACTGTCCATACCCTTAAAAAGTCTCTCAGGAATTACAGCTCCTTTAGTCATTTTATTTTGAACAAAAAAGGTCACATTTGCCTGAAACAATTTCAAACTGTGCTAGATTTTTACACTTGTGAGGCCACTTTACCTACTGAATGAAAAAGGAAGGAAATAAATTTAAAACAGCTTTTGTAATTATTTCTAGGGGTATGGTCTCACAATTGCAAGTGCTGGATATGGTTGTAAACGAGTCTTCTGACAATCACTTGAAAATAATTTGCAGAATGAAGGTCTTTGCCATTTCTATACACATTCTTTTCATTCCTGAGAACTTTGAAGAGCAAAGTGCTAAACTCCAACATACCAGGAGGACTTTCTTCAAAAAGAATTGTGCCTGAATTTCTTAATATGTGTCTTCTCCTCTCAATCTCATTTTATATAGGGATTAATTTGGTTCCATAAGTGTTGGGATATTTTCTTTTTAATTCATTTTATTTTATTTTATTTTATTTTTAATCGACATAATAATTGTACATATTTAAGAGGTTCAGTGTGATGTTTTGATAAATGTGTATGTTGTGTAATGGTCAAATTAGGGTAAACATTTATCAGTTCTTTGTGGTGAGAACATTCAAATTATTCTCTTTAAGCTTTTTTAAAAATATACAATATATTGTTGTTAATATAACTACCCTACTGTGCATTAGAACACCAGAACCTACTTCACCTGTCTAAGTGTAACTTTGTAACTGTTGTCCAACCACATACCATCCTCTCCCTCCCATTACCCTCCGAGCCTCTGGTAACCTATTCTTTACTTCTATAAGTTCAACTTTTTAAAATTCCAAGTATGATTGACATCATGATGTATTTGTCTTTCCGTGGCTGGCTTATTTCACTTAACATAATGACCTCCAGGTTCATCCATGTTGTTGCAGATGACAGGATTTCATTCTTTTAAATGGCTATTTATTACTCCATTGCTTATATATACCACATTTTCTTTATCCATTCATTTGCTGACGGACACTTAGGTTGATTTCAGAGCTTGGCTACTGTTAATGGTGTAGCAATAAACAAGGGAGTGCAGATATCTCTTCAGCACACTGATTTTATTTCCTTTGGATTTATACCCAGTATGGACATTGCTGGAAAATATGGTAGTTCTACTTTTAATTTTTTGAGGAACCTAAATACTATTTTTCATAATGGTTGTACTAATTTACATTCCCACCAACAGTGTGTAAGGGTTTCCTTTTCTCCACATTCTTGCTGACACTTATTATTTTTGACTTTTTGATAGCAGCCATTCTAACTGGAGTGAGGTGATATCTCATTGTGGTTTTGATTTGCATTTCCCTGATGACTAGTGGTGTTGAGTATTTTTTCACATACCTGCTGGCCATTTGTAGTCTGCTTTTGTAAAATGACTATTCAAGTCTTTTGCCTATTTTAAAATCAGGTTATTTGTGTTTTCTTTTTTATTGAGTTATTTGAGTTCCTTATATATTTTGAATATTGACCTCTTATCAGATGTGTAATTTGCAAATATATTCTCCCATTCTGTAGATTGCCTCTTCACTCTCTTGATTGTTTCCTGATATAATCCCATTTGTCTAGTTTTACTTTTGTTGTCCATGCTTTTGAGGTCTTAGTCAGAAATTCTTTGCTGATACCAGTGTTGTGGTATAGGCTTTCCCCATGTTTTCTCCCAGTAGTTTCACAGTTTCAAATCTTACATTTATCTTTAATCCATTTTGAGTAGATTTTTGTATATGGTGAGAGATAAGGGTCTAATTTCACTCTTTTACTTGTGAATATCCAGTTTTCCTAACACCATTTATTAAAGAAACTGTCCTTTTCCCATTGTGTGTTCTTGGCAACTTTGTTGAATATCAGTTGACTGTAAATGCATGGATTTATTTCTGGGCTCTCTATTCTGTTCCATTGGTTGTCTTGTCAGTTTTTATGCCAGTACCATGTTGTTCTGGTTACTATAGCTTTACAGTATATTTTCAAATCAGGTAGTGTGATGCCACCTGCTTTGGCTATTAGCAGTCTTTTGTGGTTTCATACAAATTTTTGGATTGTTTTTTTTTTTTTTCCATTTCTGTCAAAAATGGCATTGGTATTTTGAAAGGGATTGCATTTAATCTGCATGCCACTTTGGGTAGTATGGACATTTTCACAATATTAATTCTTCCAGGCCATGAACTTGGGATATCCTCCATTTATTTGTGTCCTTTTCAATTTTTTAAGTTAATGTTTTACAGTTTTTAGTGTAGAGAAATTTTACCTCTTTAGTTAAATTTATCCCTAAGTATTCTTTTGTACCTATTGTACATAGGATTCTTTCTTGACTTCTTTTTCATAAACCTTAATGTTAATGCACATAAATGTTACTGATTTTTGTATGTCGATTTTGTATCTTGCTACTTTGTTTGAATTCATTTATTAGTCGGAACAGTTTTTTGGTAGAGTCTTTAGGATTTTCTGAATATTAGATCATATAATCTGAAAACAGGGACAATTTGACTTCTTCCTTTCCAATTTGGATGCTTTTTATTTCTTTCTCTTGCCTGACTGCTCTGCCTAGGACTTCCAGTGCTATGTTGAATAAAAGTGGCAAGAGTGGGCATCTTTGTCTTGTTCCAGGTCATGGAGAAAAGCTTTCAACTTCTCATTGTTCAGTATGACATCAGCTATGGATTTAGCCATAAGTGACCTTTATTTTGTTGTGGTACATTCCTTCTATGCCTAATTTATTGAGGGTTTTTATCATAAAAAGATGTTAAATTTTGTCAAGTGCTTTTTCTGCCTCTGTACAAATGATCATATGGTTTTTATCTTTCATTCTGTTAATATGATGTATCATGTTTATTGATTTGCATATGTCAAACCATCCTAGTAGCATCACTAGAATAAATCCTATTTGAGCATGGATGATCTTTTTGATGTGCTGTTGAATTTTGTTTGCTAATATTTTGTTGAGGATTTTTGCATCTATGTTCATCAAGAATATTGGTGTGTACTTTTCTTTTTTGTTGTCTAGTTTTAATATCATGGTAATTCTTGCTTTGTTGAATGAGTTTGGAAGTATTCTCTCCTCCTTGATTTCTTGGAATAGTTTGAGAAGGATTGGTGCAAGCCCTTTAAATGTTTTGTAGAATTCAGTAATGAAGCCATCTGGTTCTGGACTTTCCTTTGTTGGGAGACATTTTACTACTGATTCAATTTTCTCACTCATTATTGGTTTGTTCAGATTTTCTATTTCCTTATGATTCAGTCTTTGTAGGTTATATGTTTCCAGGAATTTATCCATTTCTTCTATGTCATCCCAGCTTGTTGGTGTATAACTGCCTATAATAGTCTCTTATGATTTTTTGTACTTCTGTGATATCACTTGAATGTCTCCTTTTCCATCTCTGATTTAGTCTTCTTTTTTGTTGTTGTTAAACAGCTAAAGTTTTGTTGATTTTGTTCATCTTTAAAACAATAGCCCACTTTTTGTTTCTTGATCTTTTGTATTGCTTTTCTAATCTCTATTTCACTTATTTCTGCTCTGATTTTTATTATTTCCTTTCCTGTACTGATTTTGGGTTGAGTTTGTTCTTGCTATTCAAGTTCTTTAAGATGCAGCAGTAGATTTTTATTTGAGATCTTTCTTCTTTCTTGTTGTAGGTGTTAATTGTTATAAACTATTCTCTTAGGACTTCTTTTTCTGTATCCCATAGATTTTGGTATCAGATGTTTCCATTCCATTTGTCTCAAGGAATTTTAAAAATTTTCCTTTTAATTTCTACATTGAGCCATTCATTATTCGGTAGAGTGTTGTTTAATGTGTTTGTATTTTTAAAGTGTTTGAATTTCCTCCTGTTATTGATTTCTAGTTTTATACCATTGTGGTCAGAAAAGACACTTGATATGATTTTAATCTTTTTAAATTATTATAATTTGTTTCATGTCCTAACATGATCTATCTTGGAGAATTTTTCATTTACAGTTGAGAAAAATGTGTATTTAGTAGTTGTTGGATAGAATGTTTTTTAAATGTTTGTTAGGTTATTTGGTCTAGCATGCAGTTATATATATATATATATTTTTCAGTTTTCTGTCTGGATGATCGATCTATTGTTGAGTGAGGTGTTGAAGTCCCCCACAATTATTGTATTACAATCCATCTCTCCCTTTAGATATATTAATATTTGCTTTATATATTTAGGTGCTCCAATGCTAGGGGCATATATATTTATAATTATTTTGTCCTCTCATTGAAACGACCCCTTTATAATTATGTAATGACCTTCTATGTCTTTTTTTTTTTTACAGTTTTTGACTTAAAGTATATTTTATCTGTTAAAAGTTAGCTACTCCAGTTCTCTTTTGGTTTCCACTTGCATGGAATATCTTTTTTCATCCCTTCACTTGCATTTTGTGTGTGTCCTAGCTGGTGAAGTGAGTCTTTTGTAGGCAGCATATTATTGGGTTTTGTTTTTATCCATTCATCCATTCTACATATTTTAATTGGATAATTTAATCCATTTACAGTCAGTGTGGTGATTGATAGGTAACAACATACTGCTGCCATTTTGTTAATTGTTTTTCACTGTTTTGTAGATTCTTTCTTCCTTTCTTTCTTTAGTGTTAAGTGATTTTCTCTGGTAGTATGTTTTTATACCTCAATCTTTATTTTTAGTGTATCAATTATAGGGTTTTACTGTGGTTAACATGAGGCTTACAAAAACATTTTGTAATTAAAACAGATTATTTTAGGCTAACATCAACTTACCTTTAATTGCTAAAAAACACAAAACTCTAAACTTTACATTTGCTCCCCCCAACACACATTTAAAATTTTCCATGTCACAATTTACATTTTTTATATTGCATATCATTTATGAAATTATGTTATTATTATTTTTAAGTGATTTGTCATTTAATCTTCATACTAAGAATATAATGTGACTAACACACCACCATTACATTTTTAAAGTATTACAAATTTGACTATTAGTTTACTTTTACTAGAGTTTTTTACTTTCAGATGTTTTTGTTTTACACATTAACATACTTTTTCTTCAGTTTGAAAAACTCCTTTTAGCATTTCTTGTAAGCCAGGTCTAGTGGTGATGAATTCCCTTAGCTTTTGTTTGTCTTAGAAAGACTTCATCTCTCCTTTATATTTGAAGGTGAATTTTGGTATATAGAGAATTCTTGGCTGACAGGCTTTTTTTCTTCAGAACCCTGGCTATATCATCCCCTTCTCTTCTGGCATGTAGAGTTTCTACTGAGAAATCTGTTGAGAGATGTATTGGGGCTCTGTTGAATGTTATGTTCAACACTAGAACTTACTTTTCCTATCTAGTTTCAATTCTGTATCCATTAACAAACCTCTCCCATCACTCCTCCCGCTCCGCTCTTCTTCCTAACCTCTAGTAACCACACTTTTAATAACTACTCTAAAAACTCTACTTTTTTTTTTTTTTAATTCCCACATATGAGTGAAAACATACAGTATTTATGTTTCTGTGCCTGGCTTACTTTACATAATGACTTCCAGGCTCATCCATGTTGCTGCAAATGACAGGGTTTCATTCTTTTTCATAGCTGAGTAGTATTCCATTGTGCGTACATATATACCACATTTTCTTTATTCATTCAACTGTCAATGGACACCTAGGTTGATTTCATATCTGGGCTGTGAATAGTGCTGCGGTAAACATGGGGGTACAGATATCTCTTCAGTATGCTAAAGTGTTCTTTCCTTTGGATAAATACCCAGCAGTGGGATTGCTAGGTCATAATGATAGCTCTATTTTCATTTTTTGAAGAACCTCCATACTGTTTCTCATAATGGCTGTGTATGTAGTATTCTTGGTTGGCAGGTTTTTTTTGTTTTTTTTTTTTTTTCCCTTCAGCACTTTGAATATATTATCCCCCTGTCTCCCGGCCTGTAGGCTTTCTGCTAAGAAATTTGCTGAAAGCTGTAACAGGATTCCATTAAATGTGATATGTTTCTTTTCTCTTGCTGCTTTTCAGTATTTTTTGTCTTTTATTTTTGATATTTTAATTATGATGTGCTGGCCAGCCTCCTCAGGGTGGTGCCCCCACTGGTCAGAACACAGACCAGCCACCAAAATCCACGGGTCAGTTGCCACAGTCTGTGCTTCTCTCTTTGACTCCAATTGACCCAGCTGGTTCAACCCTACTGGTATTCCCAATGTTTTCCCTCAGATAAGACAGGAGTGAGTTTTCTGCAGAGATTCCTAGATGAGTGAAAAGAATGAAACTCTACCTCCAATTCGATTCTCCCATCTTGAAAACTGGGAGTTCAGGGGACTTTTCCATGAGTGATATCATGCTGGCTTGGCAGAGGGAGTTGTGTGTTGAAAATCTTTAATTTTCTAGACCCGTGTTGTCCAATTTAATAGCCACTAGCTACATGATTCAATTTAAATTAAATTAATTAAAATAAAATAAATTTAGAAATTCAATGTCTCAGTTGTAATAGCCACATCTCAAGTGCCCACTAGCTACCGTGTGGTTAGTTGCTTTCATATTAGACAGAATAGATGTAGAACATTTCTATCACTGCAGAAAGTTCTGATGACATTGTAAAAGAGTATATAATTTTGAATGTCTGAGTAAATAAGATAATTAATAATGTAAGTTGACATTTGACCATTTCATTTGTATGCCTGTATTTTGAGTTGATTGAAAACATTTTGGGGTAAAATGGGATTTATCTTACATTTGAGATCATTTTATGTTTGGGTACACATAGTAATACATTTGAAATATAAGTTGACTGTACAGCAAACACATGAACAGCACAAATTTGAACTGCAAGAGTCCACTTATATGCAAATTTTTTTCAATAAATATATTGGGAAATTTTTGATTAGGTATGTCATAAATGCACTTCATGAATGCATGCTTGGGGCACATAGTGCTGCACAGCTGTGACCTAGAGGAAAATCTGCAATCGAGTCAAAGTTATGTGGGGATATTCAAATGGGGGGGACAGGGGTTAGCACCCTTAACCCCTACATTATTCGAGTGTCAATTGTATTAATTTTATTAAAAGCCAATGCCTTAAATGCTCAGTGCAGTTTGTTAGTTTGGGGACATAACTGATACTGACAACGAATTTTGAAAAGCAAGTACCAAATTCACGGATTCTAAGGTAGTAAATGTAGGATTTCATATTTAATGAAAGTTTCACAGCTTTTATAATCCTTGATTTCATTTCATTAGAACATTTACTACTGTAGGCTTCTATTTTACAAAAGGGATCAGGAGCACCAAATGGCGGGTAATATGAAAATGTAATATAAAACAGTAAAATTTCTGTTTAAGAAAGAGTAAGAATTGTACGTCCTTTAAAATATTTTCTCCCTGGACCTGATAAGCAATCTTTGTAGGATTAGTGGCTTCTCCTACCAAATGATATAAAATACAGTTTACATACTGAGTCTTAATAAAATTCAGTGGCAAAAAATCAAAGACTGGTTTCTTAATTTAAAAATACAAACTTACCTAGCATTCTACTCAGAAGTCCAGGATGTTCATTTGCAAGAAAATATCTTTGGTTATGTGGATTTCTTAAAGAAATGGTATCAAAAGCCTTTAACTGGTATTATATTTTGTTTTAATATGTGTGTGAAGAAGTAAATGATTGACTTATCAGGGTTCTCATTATTTCCCTCTGCATCTGAGCAACTTAGCTTCAGTTCTGTCCCCCTTTTCTGAGTTTAGGAAGGACTAAAGTTTCCAAATAAAGTCTTCAGAGAGAACAGTCTTCACTGTGGAAGTCCTAAGTAACCCCTCCCCAGGGTGCTGTCCAAAGACATAGGAGTGGGAAGTCTGAGGAGGAAGTGACATATGGAGAGATTAGGCTAGGCACAACAAGATCACTCTGAAGAATAAGTACTCATTCATTAAATATTAATTGATCCCCAACCATTTTATAATGCACTGTATAAGGGCTCTGCTTAAAACAATCAACTAACAGATAAGTTTCCATGACACTTTGGAATTAATTGTTGTCATGCTGGATCACAGATCCCTGTGCCCCATCCTGTGCAGGTCGCAAGTTAGGTAGTTGGAAAAAGATTCTGGCAGCCTTAGGCATAATGGACATGCTTTATTTCAGATGCAAGCTCTACTGGCCGGTGGTTCAGAGCCATTGTCTTTTTTGTACACAAGCACACAATCGTGGCAACAAGCCAAGGAGTACATGGGCACACATGCACAGTTACACTACTCTTAGCAAACATGCTAAAATGTGCTGTATCATGTCCTGCCTGATATGAGGTGAGGGAACCTTACTAAATTGATTCTATTTCCTCACAATTGTCAAGTGAGAGAGAGAGAGAGACAATTGAGTCATCCCAAAAACACAATTCAACAAAATTTATTAAATGACTTCTGTATGTCTCCACTGTTCTAGATTCTGGGATATAGCAATAAGCAAGGCAAAAAGGATTTTGCCTTCAATTTTTTACATATGTTCTAGCAAAGAGAAATAAACACATGCAAACAAACAAAATTTAAACTTTGGAGAAGGGTTATAAAAGAAATGATCTCTAGACTGATGAGAGGATATAACAGATACTCTGATCTGTTTTAGGGAAGTCTCCTATAAGGAAGTAATCTCTGAGCTGCACTTTGAATGCTAACTATGAGTCAGGTAAGCTGAGGAAGTAAGAAGGGAGAAAGAGAGGTTGAGAGTTAAAAACATCCTGGTAAAGTGTTTATTATGTGAAAATCCTAAAAAGGGCAGAACATGGCACATTAGAGGAGATGAGAAAAATTGAGTTTCATCAGAGAAAAATAAAGAGACAGGAAAGGTGACCAAAATGACACTGGAAAGGTAAGCAGAGGCTAGATCGTGGGAGATCAGGAAGGTCAAATTAAGAAGCTGGAATTTAGATTTTCTTTAATGTTCAGTTTCAAGTAGTGCATTGTGGAGAAATAGATTCTCATGGGATGGGGCATGACTGGATGTGTGGAGATTTGTTAGGAAGCTTTGTGACATCAGATGAGAAATGGTGGCAGCTTGTATCAGGGTAAGATTTTAAAGTTATTTTCAACTTAGGGTAGTATGCTGAATTATAACTTTGGACTAGGAGGTGTTAAGTAAGCCTCAAAGACAGCCAACTTATTCTAGAGCAGAAGTTCAACACTGGTACCTGGGAGTACTCTCAGCTTTAGGAGAGCAGTAACAGAGATGAGCAAAAAAAAAAAAAAGAAAAGAACCAAATAAGATCTCTTTGCTTTTAAAGCCCATGGATTGAGAGGGGTTAACAAGGAAAACAAACAATAGCCACCTTTCTTTGATCTTTTTGTAAGAATGTAGAGTTATACTGAGCACTTTTCATACATTATCTCATTTAATTCTCACTACAACTTTATGAGGGAGGTATTATTATCACTATTATCATTAGGTTAGAAAAACAAAATCATTCAAAGTATAGGGAAGCCAATTAAATTAAATTAAGTTAATTAAATTAAAGTCACATAGCCTATGAGGTAAGTTTTTTTAAAAAAAAAGGAGAAAAAATGAATTTAAGAAAGGTCATTGGAAACTAGTGCGTGGGGTTACATAGTTTCAAAGTTGGCTGGCCACTTAGCTCAGTTGGTTAGGGGACCCTGTCGATGACACCAAGATCAAGGGTTTGGATCCCCATACTGACCAGCTGCCAAAAAAAAAAAAAAAAAAAGGTTAAGGAGGTTTTTACAGGAGGCAGGTAATTAAAGGAGAGAAATCAGAAGATTCAAGAGAAGATTATACCTCATAACATTCAGACTTCTTTTATAGTGAGGAGTAGCTGGCACTGATAGCAAACAGGGTTTTTGTTTGTTTATTGCAAATGAAGAAAGCTTGATTTTTTTAATATGGTAGGGAAGGACCCAGAGGGGTATAAAATATTGAAGACTAGAGAGAAGGTAAAAATGTGGGGGCCAAAAAACAGGCTGATCAGAATTGAGAGGAGAGGGGCTCTAGAGGGGAAGTTGGCAAAGGACCTGGCTCCCGATGGACAGTATCTTTCACGTCAAGCAACAAGGTGCTCACGCACAGCAGGAAGGAGGAATCAATCAAAAGAGATGAAGGTGTTCTTCAGGGAGCTGCCCTCTTTCCAGTATTCTTGCAGCCCAGTGTTTCCATAAAGAATCTAGCCTCACAGAAGCCAAGACAGCTGCACCACATCATCGGAACTGAAGAAGAAAACAGAAGGCATCTATGAGTGCAGTTTAGTGTTACATCCTTGCAATGAAATGTTGATAGAAGTCCCAGGCCTATATTTCAAACACAGTTACACACCTGATTCAAGCACATTTTTTCTACCCCACTCCTCACAAGTTACTTGAAAAGTATTTACAAATAATAAATGACTAAATAACTGACACGTTATTCTTTTCAACTGGAAAAATAGTAAATAATATTTTCTTAGCCACATGTGATAAATTAACGTGTTCTTTCACGTTTTCAAAGACTCATGTGTTTAACCTCAGAGTTTCAACTGAACAAAAGAGAACTGGATCTGTGATAAACTCTTTTTTCCAATTCTTTGATGATGTAGGAAAATGGAATTTGATGGATGTTTACAATTGAACACGTAAAAATATAAAGAAAACTAAAAAAGATAATACTAAATTCAAAATAATTCAAAGTCCCACATCCTTGCTATGTTAGTTTCAGGCACACTTCCTTTTGGCAAATTATTTCCCTCTTTCCCTCATCTTTCATTTTTTCCCTTTCTTTCCTCTTTCCTTCCTCTCTTATCCCTCCCTCCTTTCTTCTCTCTCTTCTTTCTTTCTTTCATTTTCTTTCTCTTCTTTCTACCTTAAGATTTATGCTACTAGTTTCTAATAAATGCTTTAACTATAAATATCAATGGTACCTAATATATGGCAACTGCAGAACTAACTTCAACAGAAGCTAATACTGACCTACTCAGAGCAAAAATAACAGCATGTGATGTCACATAATAAAATACTTAATTTTTTACATATTTATCATCACAACATTTTCACAAAAGGCAAGTAGAAAAGAGAAATTATCTCAGTATTCTTGCTAAAATGATGAGCATTCATTAAAATGATGTATTCATAATGTTTTGGAAATTTAAAATTTGTGATAACTTAAATTTTTTCTAATATTAATATTTATAGGGCTAATTTTTTTAGGGCTTATCTTTTGATGGAAATACTATTTTTAGGTCAAATAAAGCAAAGAGATAAGAAAAAATTTGAACACAACAAAGGAGTGACAATCCCAAGATCTGGGTGGTCCAGGTGTAGACTCTCAATTTTGAATCTCTTTGGTGACTGAAGTTTCTTAAAGGTAGTTAGGCCTATTCGAAAACTAAGAATTGTAGGTCTTACTCAACATGCACAAGAGCCATGGAAACCAAGGAAGACCTGGCTGACCCTCAGAATTTACACATAAGCTCTCAAGGTATACAGTACTGCAAAATGCCATGGAGTCCTAAAATGGAATCATTGGCCTTTGGACACTCAATTGGGAATTTGAAGCAAAATGGAGAAAGATTTTTTTTGTCCCTTACGCATCTTTTTATTTCTACTGTAGCTTATTGTAGACTATAAAATGTCATAAATGTCTCACAGAAGTGGATGAGACTCTAAGATTAGTAATAGATAGCATGTGTTGAGTATTTCGTTAAGTGCTTTACAAGCATTATCTAATTTAATTCCACAACATTCCTTGAAACAAATACTACTATCATCCATACTTAATGAGGAAATTGAGGCTTAGACAGAATAAATAACTTGATGAGATTATATCACCAAACATTTTTTAATTACAGTTAGAGATTCTGAAATGTAGAGATGAAAATTAATCTCTCTGTGGTAGACGGATTATTCTTAATTCTGCATTCCTTCCTTCTGCAATGTGATTTGCAGAACCATGGAGTAGGTGAGGTATATTTCTCTTTCCCATTAATGTTGGGTTTAGTCCTATAACTTCCTTGACCTAACATCATTTTAGGAAAAATATATGAGAAGAGCATTCTTCGATACCTACTTCTCTTCAGCCTTGACCCCCAAATGAGACAAAAGCCAATACCACTGAGTCAAGCCCTAACAACCTGCATCCTAAATCAGAGTTGCCCAGGTTGGACTGCAGACCACAAAGCCAAAAAAGAAAAAAAAAAATAATAATCAATGTTTTTTATTGTAGGCCACTGAGATTGGTGTGATTTGATCAGCAGCATTATTGCAGCAATAATTTCATACAATATCCTTGGATACTTAACATATTTTAGATAAATTACTACTGGAAAAAAGTTAAAAGACAAGTTAGAGAACCTAAGAATTATAAAGTAGGGAAGCAAGAGCTAAAGAAAACAAATGACCTGAGGTCAGCTAGAATCAGAATTACTTTCTTCTTAAATTTTAAATACAACATATAAGCTGTAACAAAGTATGAATAATTTAAAAAATACTCAGCTCTAGTCACTCTTCCTTTCTTTCTTTCTTTTTTTTTTTTTGGCAGCTGGCTGGTATGGGGCTCCGAACTCTTGACCTTTGTGTTATAAAACCGAGCTCTAACCAACTAAGTTAACTGGCCAGCTAATCACTCTTTCAAAATACTACTATCAGACATTTTTGTACATTTTACATATAGTACTCCAAATGAACAAATAAATTCTACCTAATAGAAATTACATCATATATTTAACTTTATATCAGAATTTTCCACTTGTAACTTTGAATATTTTACCCTATTTCTACAATCTCATATTATAATTTTTAATGCATGATGCATTAAGTGAATTAATCAGAATTTGCAATTAGATTTTTCCTGAGAATATGTTTTAGCTTTTCTGAACTAGAATTACTGATTTAAAGAGTAAAGACTTTTAGCTCATGTTACCAGATTGCTTTCCAAAATGGTTGCAAAAATTAGGCTGTCCTCAACAATATGTGAAAGCAATGCTACTCCACTGTTTTAATGTTAAATTTTTCATATTTATCAAGTTTTCACATTTTCCCACATTTTATTGCCAATATTTGGTGAAATTGCGCTCTTTTGTGGATTGCATATTCATAACTTTTTTATCATTAAACTAGCAGATTTTTACCTTCTTTTTCTAATTTGCATGAGTTTAGATATAAAAATCTCTTGTTTGCCATTATCCTAAGATCTACTGATGTTTTTACTAGTTTAAGAAAGAAAACCTTTGCGATCTGGAAAAAATATATATATATATACATATATATATATATATATGTGCTATTTTTAAAACATTTTAAATAGAGTTATTTTGGTTTATGGTGTGAGGTACAGATCTAAATTGATCCTCCCCTCCCCCTCTGCCAAATTGCAAAGCAATTATTCAATTAAATATCTCTCCCTTTCTGCATAGTTTTGTTATGTCTTATTTAGGATATGCTAACTTGTTATATAAAGAATTCTGTTTTCCTATGTTATCTCTTCTCTTCCATTGGTCACATAGCTATTCTTTAGTAAGCTCTTTGAGAAACAAAAGCATAACTGGCACTTTCTTCTATTTCCCAGTGTTCTGCTCAGGAGGCAGCCAGTGAATGTGTATCGTTGTTGACACTGAAATGTAACATGAAGAATAGAAAAATATCTGATATTCCATGTGGTACTCTGGTTTATTAGCCTGATTTACATCAGGAATAACATAAGGCACATTTTCTTACATTAGCAACAAAACATTGATTTCGTGATAATTTCTGAGATATAAATGAGTCTTACTGGTGAGTCCAGTTGCCCGACATTGAGACTTATTTGGGAGATTTCCAGTGTAATGGCTAGGGAAGCATCTGCTAAAAGGATTTGGGAAAGATTCAGGGGAACTGCCTCTGAAATAAAAAGATAATTGAAGTTTTAGAAAAGGCTGTGCAAAGAAGAAAAACACTTCTTATAAGAAGTAAATCAGTGAAGGTAGCTAAAAACCATGAGTTTCATTTCCCTTGTATTTTAAAGAAGATGAACAGTAACGTAAAAACATTTAAGATTGCTTTTAATTCTGGTAACTTCTTTATTGTTCATATTTTTAAAAATTCCTTTCTCCTTTTTTTCATGTAGTATTTAGCAGTAAAAATTATTTTTAACTCAAAATAAATTCTAACTCTGAGGAATAAATAGGAAGGTAAAAGAGAAACTAACTAAGATCCATTCTCAGTGTGTCTGAAAGAGAATGCGAGTGAAGGAGTGGCTGCTGGTTACCTGCAAGTGGGCCAGGTAGAGAAATTGCCACAACCCAGGGAAGAATATCAAGAGAAGGTTTTACAGCTATCCCGGAGCAGAAGCCATGCTGAGAAGGTGTGAGCTGTAGGAGGCCTGGGTGTATGTTCACGATCTGTTTTGCTCCCTTCTTTTGCTCCCTTCCTCTTCAGCGTTTTCGGTGAGGTGGATGTGTTTACCTCTAGGACTTCTTTTCAATTTAAAATATCTTGCTGGGTGATATCAACTATAAGCAAATGGTCTCCACATTTATGGCCCTCAGTTCTGCCCATTCAATTAACTTAAACGTCCTACAGATTGCTTCTGGGATGATTCTTGCAAGGCCCTTACAGACAATTCAAATTCAGTACCTTCAAGGCCAAGTTCATTATTCTTCCTACTCTGCATCAGCTGCTTCTATATTCTCTTTCTTAATTAATAACTTCAACATCCACACAATCACTCAAGCGAGAAATAATGCAGCTTCCTCAAGTGTCCCTCTGCTTCATAGCCCAAATTTCAATGCTCACATCCCATATTCATTTCAGTCCTGCTCTTTTGAAATGTCTCTCAGTTTATTCCTTTTATGGCTCCCATTCTGATGGACCCTTTCCTGGAGTATCACAGTAAGTTCCTGTTTTACTCATCTTAATCTTTTCTATCTCTGATCCATTCTTCTTTCTATGGGATGTATTTATAAAATACACATCAGATATTGATAGACTATTTTCAAATAACCATTAATGTCACCACTTTGTTTACGATATAAAATGTATAATGTGACCCCAGCTATTTTTCCTACCATATTAGTTGCCATACCCACTCATGCACTCTGAAACTGAGCCATGCCACACAATTTCTCTTTTCTAATTATGTTATGCAGTGTTAGTTTGCCATGACTATATGATGAGCTCAAAAAAATGTGTCAAGGTAGAATTAATTCCTCTCCCTTTTTCCTTCCATAACACATTCTGTTGTACTGCATAACACTCTGAGTTGTTTTGAAGTAGTGGTGTTTGTCTTTGTACATTTCAAAAACACACTAATTGAAGGCAGAGCCAGTGTGACTCTTTCATACTTGTACCCTCCTGTGTCTTCTGTAAAATTTATCACAGTAGTTTGCACACAATAGGTGTCTAGTAAATGCGCTTTTTGAATTAAATGCTCTCCGCTGTTTATCTGAAATATTCTACTTTGATCCTTGGCTGTCACCTGTTCTTCTCTACAGGACTTGACACTTCAAAACCCATATGTATATGCATAGAAAATAACCCAAACAATCAACAAAAATGTTTTAACTGGTTACTTCTGGTGAAAAAGATTGGGTGAAGAGGGGCAGAGAGAAACATGAACTTTTCACTCTATTATCTCCTGTATGGCTTATAATATTCTATCATTTATTTTACAATAAAATCAAAGCAAACAAAACTCTTCAGCCCCCCCCAACACACACCCAGCCATGTTTGTTTAAACATTTAAATACACCTCAAGCCAACCTAATATTGATTACATTTCAAAGTAGAGAATTTTGCGATCTTCTCTTTTTTTCTTAAATCAAAAAGTTTCACCATTCTAGGGAAATAGCTGACATGATAAAAGTGTAAAATTTCTCTGTGAATGTATACATAAAATATTATTCCAGATTTTAAAACAGAAAAGAAGATAAAAGAAATGTATATTGCTTCCCAGTTGCTATAATTATTGGATATTTAATAATTGTGTGATTTTTATAATTACAATATTATTTGGATAACTTCCGTTTAAGAATTTTTTTCTTAGCTCTTCATATGACTGAGAAGAAACTAATTCTAGTTAATAAATTTATACCAAGAAAACTAAATCATTCATGTCATAATTTTAAAAACTAATTATTTAGAAATATAAAATGATCAATCTATCTGTAGTTTAAAATGTATGAACAGCAAGATGATGTAATTCATATATACACAACAGAGTTAATGAACTGTGAAGTTATTCTGAATGAAAGTGCTAGCTTTGGATGGGACTTACACATAATTTGTAATTTCAATGATATGATCATTCTTTTTCTTTGACTATATGGTAATTAGAGTTGTATGAAATAAAAATTATTCTTTTCATTTATTGTGCATGTTGAAGAATTACATTTTGTAAAATCTTTTGTTATCTTACTGTTTTACCAGACAACGATTGTGGGCTGTAAAAGATGGTTTTAAGAGAGCAGCTTGCACTTCTTAGAAGTCAACACTAATCTCCTGAGAGCAAATACATATAGAAAGGAAGAAGATGGCAAATAAGGCTAATACCAATAAAGCTTAGGTATTTTCACTAGGCATACAACAAGCAGCCTAACTAAATAAATGTTATTTCCTTCTCTGGGTGACTCTTCATTATTTTAGAAACATAAAGTATATGAATTCTAGAATTTTTGTGAGGCTAAGAAAATTATTGTAAGCCAATTTTTTTGATATTCTAATTAAAGCAGAATTTAGATTCTTGAAAGAAAATAATTTTATTTAACTTTAAACTGGAAAAAAATATACTCTAGATCCATGGTATCTTGTTATTCTTTCTCTCTTTATTGTTTTTACTTTTTATGTTTCTACATTATTGCATGGGATTTGTCTTAATACGTACCTTTTGGAACTGAAATTTTCTGTGTTAAACTAAAACCATTAGTATAACAATTTCAGATGATTACGTATACTACATATCAACTGTATTTATTTTACTAATTTGTTTCTGCATCTGACTTCAGCATATGCATCAAAATATTTATCACTACAAAATATGAAATAAAGGTCACTTTCTTCATTTTGAGTTAAGCTATAAGAATAAACAAAGATTTAATCCAACAGGAAAATTCATACTTTTTCTTCATAGTGTTTCTTATTTGTGATTTGTTACAAACAAGCTTGATCTCAGTATAAGAATGTGCCTGGAATAACTAGTTTATATTTTCTTTTCTTCTCTTGCTAAAGAAAGCATTAATCCAATTGTTTTGTTTTTCTGTGTCTTCTTTTCTTTTTAATTGAGGAATAATTGATGTACAATAAACTGTTTATATTTAAAGAATAAAATTTGGTAAGCTTTGACATATCAGTACACCCCTGTAAAACCATCACCACAGTCAAGACAGTGAACATACCCATCTCATGCATTTGAAGTGAAAAGATTTTGCAACATTCCATATGTGCATTTGCTCTCAAATATAGTACATTATAAACATGCAGAGGTTGTGGAGTAAAACATCATTGTAAATTTCATACGAGATGTCCTGCCTGCCATCAACTCTACCCCTGATCTCTACCTCTATCTTTGGGCACCAACCATCTGCCCATTTCCTGAAGATACTGACAGGCATCCTACTAAGGAGGTCCTCACATAGTGTACTACTTGGGCAGCAGCAGTGGGCAAAAAAAAAAAAAAAGAAGGAACTGATTAGGAAAAGGAAAAATTTTATTGACAGCAGAAATCCATTAATACATGTCATGTGTTCCAGTCACTTTTGTTTTTCTAATGTAGAAACACTGACAACTTAAGGACCAGAAGGTAGTGTTGTTTTGATTACTTGTCTTGAATTTTTTCTGAGTTTCAAGGAAAAAGAAAAAAAAACGTGGACAAAGGAATACAGCTACTTGCATGGAAAATTCTACTTACAAAGGGATTATTTCATCATGTCAAACACATTATTTGCATTATGAGTAGCAGGATGATGTAATGAGATCTTCACTGAATCTGGAAGCAGAAGACCTATATCTTATTCCATTTTTTAATGTCTATGGAACCATGGACAAATTATTTCTCAAGAGTTCAACTTCAGTCTGTAAAATGAGGTGGATGAATTAGATCAGAGGTTGACAGCTCTGCAAAGGGCTAGATAGTAATATAATATTTTTTGCTTTGTGGACAAAATTGTCTCAGTTGCAACTACTCAACTCTGTCATTATAGAGCAAAAGCAGCCATAAACAGTGTTTAAGCAAATGAATGAATGAACATAAAAATGGCCGTGTTACAATAAAATTGTATTTACAAAAACAGGGATGGGCAACAGTTTGCTGACCCCTGAACTAGCTTTCTAAAATTCCTTTCAGTTATAAATTCTGGTTATCGCATAAAGAATATGCTTACTTTTTATGTATTGTAAGTTTTCATAGAATTACTTTGCTGAAAAAGATTCCAAGAGGTGATTGAGTTCCTCTATCTCCTTCAGGCAGAATCACACATAAGTCACCAATGAAGACAGTTATCCAACGATTTGATTCTAGTAAAAGAATGAATCTCCCTTTACATTCTTTTTTTATAAAGCCGCCATATAATAAGTAGTATATCTGGGTTTGGTGTAGGATTTTGGAAATACCTTTAATGGTTTTAGACTGAATATCTTGCTAGTTTCAAAATTAACTTCACATACAAAAGGGAGATGAAAGAACTATATGTGTCTTTTCCATTATTCTTATAGCTTCAATCCTAGGAAATCATTTTCCCCCTAATAGATCTAAATATTATAAAACTTTTCCTTCATACAAAGAAATTGTTATATTTTTTTCTAGATATGGAATATAGAGTTAATGGATCAAGGAAAAAAATCTTTATAAACAAAACATAAAAAGCACTCAAGTTATGGGGGGAGTTCCGGTCAAGATGGTGGAATAGATGGTCCCCAGTGTCACTCTCTCCCACAAATCAACTAATTTACAACTATAAAAATGTAACATCAGCCACACTGGGTCCACTGGAGCTCAAGGGAAGAGGAGGAGAGACCTACAGAGTTCATGAAGGTGGGAGAAGCCATGATGAGAGAAAGAAAAAACTGCTTGGAGTGTTTCAGCCACAGCCACTTTAAGGCTGGAGCTGCTGAGTGCATGGAGCAGGAGCCAGCAAAAGCCACAGCTGTGCCCTTTAGATGGAGTTACTTGGAGGCAGCAGGAGAGAAGGGGACCTTGGTGGCCCCTGGGACAGCAAGACCACTAATAAGGTTCCTATGGACCCATGCAGGAGCGAGGAGCCAGAACAGCTGAAAAAGGGGAGCCATTCAGAGGCCAGTGAGTCATCACAAGGGACCAGAGCAGGGCCAGTCCCATGGAAAGTGTTTGGAGCACAGGCAGTGGGAGAGACAGCCCCACTTGGAGAACACTGGGACACAGCAAGGACAGCCGATCTGTCCCTCAATAAGTGCAGGATCCCTCAGAGGAGACAGGTTGGGAATGCAGAATTGCGTGGGGTGCAGTTTGATGAAAAAACTCAGGCTCAGATCAGAGTTTCTACACAATCCAGGTACACCCGGTCTCTGGAGAGCTGGAATACCAATAAGGTCAACCATTAAACTCTGAGCTGCACAAAAGGCCTTCCCTAGGGGAACAGCAGCAAAGCAGCAATTTAGCTCAACCACAGAGCTCAAATACTGGTTCCCACAGGAAGTTCCCCCATTTTAGAAGTAAGCAAAGGACAAAAAATTAGTTTCAGCCCAGGCACATTGCCAGCACCTTGGATCCCGCCAGGGGACCTGAGGCTTAGAGCTGGGGACCAGACACCCCCACCTACAACCAGGCACACTGCCAATTCCTTGGGGCCCACATGGAGTCCTGGGGCATAGAGCTGGGGACCAAACACCCCCCACAACCAGGCACACCACCAGCACCAAGGAGCATGCCAAAAACATCACCTCCATGTGGGTAGCCCACCACAGCCACCACAGTAACCACGGCTGCCACGAAAGTGGCTAGACATCACAACCACCACGCAGACAGTCCACCAGCCACTGGAGTGCATTGACCCAAGGAGAGTCACTAGCAGAGACCAAAGAAAAGAAGATGTCTCTCTCCACAAAGCCCATTCCAAAGTGACAGAAGAAGCAGCTGCTCTATGATAATATTGGGGGACCTGAACCCACCTCTCAGCATTGGACCAGATCACCTAGGCATGAAATCAATAGAGTAACCATTACTCTTTCAGAGGGAGAGAAGAAATCTCCGGTTATCAGTGGTGGAAGTGTGGAGAGAGATTGGACAAGGGGTATAAAGAATAAGTACAATTTGTAAGAATATACATACTAGTAGTATTGATTTGATCAACATATGTCAGCATTGAACCCCCAAAATATGTATAATAAATTATGATTCAATAAAAAAATAAAAAGAAAACAAAATTAACCAGTAAAAAAAAGAAAAAGTGCTCAAGATATGTAATCAGAGATTTAAGGTACTATTTGAATAAATCTAATCTTAAAAAATATAACATTGATGATAATTGTTACTTCATGTTTTAAAAAATCATTAATAAAACTAATTTTAATTCAAAATAGATTTTAAAAATGTATTAAAATCATATGGCATATCACATCAACTAAAGTTAGCATTAAATTTTACTTCTCTGTTTTCTGCCTGGATATATAAATAAGGATTTATTTAGCTGTTTTCTGGAAATGGCTTGCTTTCCCTAAATTATCTCTAATATTTATTATACATTTTTGTCCTCATATTAATTGGATAAATGCATACATAAAGACACATTAACACTAAAAAGGGACAAATACTCTTTAAGGATAGAGTTTAAATTTACTTCAGTCCCACAAGTATTTGTATAAGCCATAAATAGACTGTGATAAATAATAAAAAGTTACTGGAAATCATTCCTATTTTCTCCTACAAAATTCTTGTTCAAATGTCCATTCTCCTAAAGTCTCACTCAGCAATCATTAGCTTTCATTAATTGATCTTATGAAGCTTTGTTCAATTTAGCAGCGAATTCTGCTAGGACTGGAAATATGTCTGTCTATTTTGTGTATTCCCACATTTTCAGCACCCAGAAAAATATGTAGCTCATACAGGTACTCTGTCAAGCAGATTGGCTTGGCTCAATATAGTATCATCTTCATCACCATCACCATCATCATCATCACATCACTATCCTGCTTACTATATGCCATAGGTTATGTCAGAGGCTTAGATTATTTATAATCATACACCAAAACTACAGATTAGGTTTCTCTTTTTTCTTTTTTTTTTTCTTCAAGTTTTTATTTTGTTCAGGTTGTTTGAATCTGTAGAAAAGTTGTCAGAATATTACAAAGAAGAGCTCTATACTTTTCATCTACACCCATTAATTGTTAACACTTAGCTATATTTACTTTACTTCTTTCTATGTTAATGATACATATTATGTATATGAGGTTTTTTCGCTCAGCCTTTGAGAGTTAATTGCAGGCATCATGACACTTCACTGCATCTGAGAAGGGATTAATATTCAGAATATATAAGGAACTCAAAAAACTTCACTAAAACCAAAAAGCTAAGTAAAAAAACAAGTAACCCAATTAAAAAATGGGCAATGGAACTGAATAGGCATTTCTCAAGGGAAGATATGCAAATGGCCAACAGACACATGAAAAAATGCTCTACATCATGAAGCATCAGAGAAATGCAAATCAAAACTACATTGAGATATCATCTCATGCCAGTTAGATGGGCTGGTATGTAAAAGACAGAGAATAAAAAAGACTGGCAAGGATGCAGAAAAAGGGGAATTCTCCTACACTGTTGGTGGGATAGTAAATTAGTGCAGCCATTATGGAAAGCCATCCAGTCCTCAAACAATTCCAGATAGAACTGCCATATGATTCAGCAACCCCAATGCTGAGTATATACCCAAGGTAAAGGAAATCATCATGTTTAAGGGATACCTGCACATCTCCATTTACAAATAGCCAAGAGTTGGAACTAACCTAAATGTCCATTGATGAATGACTGGATAAGGAATATGTGGTATAAATATGTGAAATATGACTCTGCCATAAAAAGGAATGAAATACTGCCATTTGAAGCAAAATGGATAAACTTAGAGAAAATTATCATAAGTGAAATAAGCTTGGCACAGAAAGAGAAATACCATCCTCATAAGTATGGGAGAAAAGAAAACAAGCAAAAAAAGACAGATACAACAATATAATAATTTGTTGAACTTTCAAAGGTAGAGAATAGAGCTGAGGCCAAAACAGAGGTTGGAAAGCGGAGGGAGAGAGGGGTTAGAGAGAAATGGGTAGAGGGCCACGAAAAGTGATTTTGATGTGTAGGGTTGAATATACTAATTATCTTAATGTGAGCATCATATATTTCACACAGTTGTTGATATGCACTGCTGTACCCCACAGATATGTACAATCAATTGTTTCAACTAAAGAAAAATGTAGTTTGGTTCTACCTCACAATACACACACAAAAAATATTTCAGATCTAAAAATGAAAAACAAAATAGTAAAATTATTATGAGAAAAAACAGAACGTCTTCATGACCTCAAAGCAGTCAGATATTTCTTAAACACAGAGAATGGAAATAATTTGCTAATGACAAGATATGAGGTTGAGAGAAAGAGGACTCAAGAATAATCCCTAGGTTTTAGGATTGAGCTTTGGAAGGTAGCAGATATTATTTACTGTAATAGAAAAGACTGTAGAATGAGCTGGTTTTGAGTGTTTAAATCAGAAGTTTAATACTGGAGAAGTTAAATTTGAGATTCTTGTTATATATCCAGTTGGAGACGTCAAGTAGACAGTTGAATACATGAGGTAAATTTCATGGGAGAGGTCCAGTCTGGAGATTTAATTTTATTAATTGTCTTAATAGAAAATGATTTTAAAACCATGAGTTAAGAGAAGAGAAGAGGATCAAAATCTAAAAGCCAGTATCTTATTGAAAAGTAGCATGGTTTAGACACAAATAAAAAGTCTAAAAGTGTTGGGAACAAAGAAGCAGACTTTTAAATATACCTGGCAAGGGACACTGCTTATTTGCACATCATACATAGCCAGATCTTATATTTATGAGATATTGGTATTCATCACATTTTTTCAGATGTGTAAACTGAGGCTCCAATGTGTTTAAAACCCAAACAGAGGTTTCTCTGACTCCTGGTCCTACTTCTTTTTCTACATCATGTTTCACTTCTCACAAAAGACTGATGCCCTCACTACCAAATTACTTTTGCAGCAAGAAATAGTCAAGTAAAAGTTACAAGCTTGATGAATATTTTATGGCCTAATTAATATTAAACAAATCTGTGATCATCTTTATCCTTACATTGTTAAAAGATGTTTTTACTGAGGACACTTAAAGGGTTCTATAAGTGAAAAGCTGCACACAATGAACTTTTGTTGGAATTCCAAAGTGAATTGACATCCACACATTGTTAGTACAATGTAGCACAAATTGTACAATTTGTAATTGGAAACCGATGCCTGTTGATTTTCTGAACAGTAGAAATACAACTGGGAATGCATCTCTTCCATTTAAAAAGTATTGGGCAGAGTCTATAAGATGAATGGGGTAGGAAACGAGGAGAAAAGGCATTTTTTGATAGAGTAATCTTTACCAATACTGAAATTTGGCAAAAATGAGATTTTAAATTGAATAACTATCTCAGAGATATGTTTCTGTAGAGCTAATTAAGATATCTGGGTTTATAGTGTGACGCCATGATATAGCCTGAATGTTTGTTCCCTCCAAAGCTGATGTGGAAGATTGATTCCCAATGAGACAGTATTAAAACATGGGGCTTTTGTATGGTGTTATAACATCAAGGTCAAGGGTTTGGATCCTGTACCAGAAAAACACACAGACACAGACACAAAGTAGGGATTTTAGGAGGTAACTTGATCATGAAGGTCCTGCCCTCATGAAAGGATTAATCCATTAATGGATGAACGGATTAATGGGTTATCATGGGTTTGGAGTGGTAGCTTTATAAGAAGAGCACATGCAAATGCTCTTGCTAGTCTTGCCATTTGATTCCCTGTGTCATCATGAGACTCTGTCAAAAGTTCCCATCGAGAAGACCTTCACAAGATGTGTTCCCTGGACCTTGGACTTCGAGCCTCCAAAACTGTAATAAATAATTTTATTTCTTAATAAGTTATCCAGTTCTGGATATTCTAAGCAACAAATAACTGACTAATACTGAAAATTGTTCCCAAGAAGTGGGGCTGTTGCTGATAATGAATATCTGAAAATGTGGAAGTGGCTTTGGATCTGCATAATGGGAAAAGACTAAAGAATTTGAAAGAGTGGGCTAGAAAAGCTTACATTCTGGTGATGGCTTAAAAGACAAGAAGACCAGAATATGTTTTTAAAATTTTAGAAACTGGTTAAGTGTTGATGACCAGAATTCTGATAGAAATATAAACAGTAAAATTCATCAAATGAAATTGAGGAGGAGCTTATTGGAAATTGAAGCAAAGGTTGCCCTTGTTATAAGTTGGCAAAAAGCTTCACTGGATTGTGTCCATGCCCAAAGGTTTTATAGAATGTAGAACTTAAGAGTGAATGAATGAGGGCATTTGGTAGAAGAAATTTTTAAGCAGCAAATCATTGAGGCATCTGTGTGGCTACATCTAACAGCCTTCACTTAATTATGGCAGCAAAGGCATGGCATAAGGCAAAATTTATAATTAAAAAGAAAGCAGGGGATAAAACTTTGGAAAACTCTCAGCTTGCCTACATAGAGTGAAAATTTGTGTTCATGAGAGGAAACCAAATGTGTAGCCCAGCAATCCTTTGCTAAGAAGATTAGTACAGAGAGAAGAGATAATCAAGAGAATGGAAGAAAGACCTTCAAAGCATTTCAGAGATCTTTTAGTCCACTCCTCCTATCACAGGCCCAGACACACAGGGAGACAGAATGGTTTTAAGGAACAGGCCTGGGTCACCTTCTATGGGACTCACTGCTCAGGGCCACCTTGGGAAGCTGCCCCCTGCATTCCAGCATAGCACTTCTTGGCTGTCCCAGCTATACCTAGTTGGCCCCACATGCTGCTAGACCCACTGTTTTGAAAGATACAAACTGGAAAACTGGGCAGCATTCACATAGTGTTAGTATTTGAGCTCACAAAATGCAAGATCTGTGGAGGCATAGCAGCCTCCACCCAGATTTCAGAGCATTTATGGAAAAGCCTGGGGGCCCAGGAAGAGATTTGTTTCAGGAGGAAAGTTACTTCAGAGAGCCATCAGTAGAGCAATGCCAAGCAGAATTGTGGATTGGATTGTAAGGGCCCTGCCCTCCTGCATAAATAAATTTATGAATTGAGTAATGGATAAATGGGTTATTATGGGTGTGAATTGGTAGTTTTATAAGGTGGGCAAAGGAAAATACTCTTCTTATTCTCACCATGTGATTTTCTCCATCACCCCAGGACTCTGTAGAGAGTTCTCATCAAGAAGAAAGCCCTCATCAGATGTGCTCCCTGGACCTTGGACTTTATGACCTCCAAAACTGTAAAAAATAAAATAAAATGTTTTCTCTATAAATTTCCTAATTTCAGGTATTCTGTTATCAGTGACAGAAGACAAGTCATGTGTTGAGAATGTTAGAGAAACACTAAATGATATATAGTGAGGTAGTTAAGTACTTGCATTCAGGTGCTGAGCTACCTAGGTTCAAATTCTGGCTTTGACACTTACTAGCTCTGTGATATTGAACAAAATGCTTACCTCTCTGTGCTTTCTGTTCTTCACCTATAAAAACAGAAATTATAATAGTACATTATCATTGTTATCATTACTATGATGACTCTGAGTTAATGTGTAACTCAAGTTATAAACAATTTAGCATGCATATGGAACTTAAACAGTGCATGGCATCTAATAAACAATATATAAATGTCTGTTATCAAGATGAAATTCATAAGTGATAAGAAGCATTCTAGAGCCTTGTTGGGACACTGAGGTCACACACCTCCTCCCGGGGCAGAGAACTAGTCACGACCCCACCCACATACGCGTCTGTAATCTGTTGAAAACATTCGCCTGGACAAGAGAGATAAAGACAGCGCCTGACGGAAGCTGCCGGGGAGTGGCCAAGGAAAGACATAGTTTAAAATTATTGGATAAAAGATATTTCTGCGCTCATGCTCACCGCGTGATTGCAATAGCAAAGCATTAGAGCAAGATGCATGTTCACATGACCTTTAAGATGACAGGTTGAAGTTAGGAAATCCCCTTGCCATATGCTTATAAAAGCAGGTGTTTGTGTGGAAATAAACGGAGCTGCTTGATGGAACCCCTGCCGCGTCTGAGTGTCTCTCTGTGGGGCTGAACAGGCGGGCGGCAGACTCACCTTCCTCCCGGGCTCTCCTGGCCACTAGGGTGGCAGGAGTCATCCTACCAGTTCCCTCTCTTGGCATCCTGTGGTGGGGGGATAAAAGGGGTTACTGGGAGGTTCAGGCCCGCTGCCCCTGAGCCCCCACAGAGTCTTAAGTACCTTCCATGGCTGGAGCACATTTTTCTTTTGTTCAGAAGTATTTGAGGAAAATTGATAAAGAAGAAAAATCCATGTTTTACTGCTTGTCTCATCATCAATCAGAGCACATTTATTAATTGTCTCTCCACTGTGCCAGGCATGATCATTATCAAGTTAGACAACAGCATTTATTACCCAGCCCTGTGTGCAGGTGTAGGAAGGAGTGTTTATTAAATGTTCACTTTCACATTGTTTATCAGTTTCTTTCCAAAGCTAGTAAAAAGGCAGAGTCCCTATTCTAAAATAAAATCATAACTTACAGTTATATAATAATGAAGGTACTGTGGCTTTGGATAGCACCCTGCACAGTGTGAATTCCAACTCATCATTGATGATAGACATGTTCTTCCTATTACTTAGCACTTAGAATGATACTTCTATAGACCAGTTAGCAGCATTATACTGTACAGGTGCAATGCACTTGAGACTATAATATTGATCATCTCAGTTTGTCTTCCATTCTCTGCAAACAGAAGTGTCCACAGTCAAGGACCTTCTTACTGTTAACTTGTGTTCTGTTTCATCATTGTAAGAACCATTCAGTTAGAATAGATACAGTGACGACTAAGGTACAGGCATGAAATGAAACACGGCAGGACAAAGGGTATTTCTAAAAGGCTGTTTACGAGTGGTTCTGAATACCACTGTCTACCTTTATTTCAGGGGCTTTGTTCAACACTAAAGCTGAGACAATGGCGGAAGGCCAAACGATGTTCATCGTGACTTTGAGTTGAACTGATCTATTGTAAATTTTTAATAAACATTGCAAAACTTAGGATCTTGATAAATTTTCTTAACACAAACCAAAAGACCTTAATTTCAGTTTTTGATTGGTATGCCAACTAGAAGACTACTCCTATTTAACTTTTTTGTGTGCAAGATGTGAAACCAGTGAGAGTGATACCTGCTTTCTTACTGATAAAAGTTAGTTAATCTGTCTTTCAAAGCAAGACACAATTAAATTTTTAATTTTTTAATTTTTAAAATATGCTCACTCTTTATATACTGGATTTAAATATAATTTTTATTACTATAGCTTTGAGACAATCAGACCAATGCAGCAGAATAGAGAACTCAGAAATCAACCCACATACCTACAGCCAACTGTTCTTTGACAAAGGAAGCAAGAACGTACATTGGGGAGAAGACTGACTTTTCAATAAACGGTGCTGGGAAAACTGGACATTCATATGCAGAAGAATGACTGAGCCTGAACCTCTCATCATATACCAAAATCAATTCAAAGTGTATTAAGACAAATATAGGACCTGAAACTATAAAATTCCTCAAAGGAAACATAAGGGAAACACATCAGGATATAGGACTGGGCAAAGATTTTATAAATATGACCCAAAAGCACAGGAAACAGAAGAAAAAATAAACAAATGAGATTATATCACACTAAAAAGCTGCTGCACAGCAAAAGAAGCAATTTAACACAGCAAAAGGACAACCTACAGAATGGGAGAATATATTTGCAAACTATGCATCTGACAAGAGATTTATATCCAGACTATACAAAGAAATGAAACAACTCAACAGTATGAAAACAAGTAACCCAATTAAAACTGGGCAAAGGATCTGAATGTACATTTCTCCTATGAAGATATACAAATGGCCACCAGACACATGAAAAAATGCTGAACATCACTCAGCATCAGGGAAATGCAAATCAAAACCACAGTAAGGTATTCTCTCACCCCAGTTAGACTGGCTATAATCAAAAAGACAGAGACTAACAAATGCTGGTGAAGACGTGGAGAAAGGGGAACACTCTTACACTGTTGGTGGGACTGTAAATTAGTGAAACCATTATGGAAAACAGTGTAGAGGTTCCTCAAACAACTCCACATAGAACTGCCATATGACCCAGCAATCTCATTGTGGGGTATATACACAAAAGAATGGAAGTCATCATGTCAAAGGAATGCCTGCACTCCCATGTTTATTGCAGCTCTACTTATCATAGCTAGCCAAGAGCTGGAATCAACCTAAATGTCTACTGACAGGCGATTGGATAAGGAAAGTGTGGTATGCATGCTCAATGAAATACTACTCTGCCATAAAAAGAATGAAATTCTGCCATTCACATCAACATGGATGAACTTAGAGAAAATTGTGTTAAGTGAAATAAGCCAGGCACAGAAAGAGAAATACCACGTGTTCTCACACATAAGTGGGAGCGAAAGAAAGAAAGAAAGAAAGAAAGAAAGAAAGAAAGAAAGAAAGAAAGAAAGAAAGAAAGAAAGAAAGAAAGAAAGAAAGAAAGAAAGAAAGAAAGAAAGAAAGAAAGAAAGAAAGAAAGAAAGAAAGAAAGAAAGAAAGAAAGAAAGAAGAAAAACAATCACAATAATAAATTAAACTTTTGAAAAAAGAGAGAGAACAGAACTGTGGTTATTAGAGGTACTAAATGGGGAGGGGGAGGGGAGTGGTGGGAAACTAGTTAAGGGTCACAAAGATTGATGATGTTTTGCAAACATGAGTATACTAATTATCCTGATTTGATCACCACATATTGTACACGTGAATTGATATTCAATTCTGTCCTCCATAAATATACATACTCAATAAAAATAAATGTAAAAAAAATGTATAACTTTTGGAATAATCAATTTTATCTTTTATAGTTAATATGATAACAAATTACTTAAAACTAAAACTCAGGTCTAAAACTCTGAAATATCTAACTGGAATTCTGAATTTCTAGTAGAAATACTAATTTGTTCCATAATCTTCCAGAAGCTCTTACCCCCAAGAAGAGATTCAAGTACATTCTCTTAGATATAATCCACCCCCTTCCCAGATTTCCCAGTTTGTATGTTAAAAGCCTCTCAACCTAGAGCATATAATGTTTTCAAAATGTCTATTTATTTATCTTTTTCTTTGTTCAACAAATAATCAATGTCCACCTCATATTTACCAGGCACTGTTCTATGAACTAGGAGTAGAACAGTAAGAAAGACACACCAGATTCCTGCTATTGTAAAGCTTATATGATAACGAGGGGAGAGTGGCAATGCATAAGTAACCAAATACATAAACAAAATACTCTCAGGTTGTGATTAATACTGTGAAAATAGTTAAATAATAAATAAATAATATTGCAGAGAGTGCCTAAGTTAGATAGAGCTGCCTTGTATAGCATCACTGAAGAGGAACATTTGCATTGTGGCCCAAATGATGAAAAGGACCCAACTATGATGACATCTGGAGGAAGAGTTAGTGTAATTGTTAGAATATTCTTAATTTGATAAATAGTTGTTAAAAGTCACAATTCGGAGACAAAAAAAAAAAAATATGACTTTATCCTAGTACTGTGATCTAATGTTTGTCCCCTCCACAGCTCAAATGGGTACTTGATTCCCAATATGACAGTATTGAAAGGTAGTGAGAGGTGATTGGATCATGAGGACTATGCCTTCATAAATGGATTAATTAATAACTCATTAATTCATGCTTAATGAGTTAATGGTTTAATGGATAATCATGAGGGTGGACTGGGGGATTTTTTTTTTTTTAATGTTTAGATAGAAAATTATTTTCTCAACATAGAAATGAAGAAAAAATCACAAATTAAATTTAAAGTCAATCGATAAGAAACAAATTTAACACTCAAAGTTCTTCTAATACAAAAAGAACTCTTAGAAGTGAATTAGAAAAATCTAAGCAGAAATTTGGTGAAGGACACGAGCAGATAAGTCACACACCCCAGAGAAACACATGTGACTAATAAATATATCCTAAGATGTTGTTGTCGGGGAGTGTGGTGGGGCTGGCCCTCAGCTCCTGTCTCAGGACCCCAGGCGGCTGGCTCCATTGCTTGCCTGGTGGTCTGCACAAGGGGCTTTATGAGGAGAGCAAGTGAAAACGTTAGCAAGTGCTCTTGCCCAGCCCTCATGATGTGGTTGCCTGAGTTGCCACTTTACAGAGTTCACACCGAGACGAAGGCCCTCACCAGATGTGCCCCTTAAACCCTGGACCTCCCAGCCTCCAAAAGTGTAAGAAATGAATGTGATTTTCTCATAAATTATCCAGTTTCAGGTATTCTGTTATAAGCAATAGGAAACAGGCTAATATACCCGATTTCCAGAATTGTGCAACTTGATAAAAAGAAAGAATACACATCTTTAAAGTTCTCTGTGATGGCTTTTCTTTAGGCAGTCACTGAATTGAGAAATCTAAATGCAGTGGGAGAAATTGAATCCCAGGGTGGCAGGGCCAAGGACAAGCACTCAGCTGCCAAAGGTAAGGTGGGCATGGTTACCATAAAAACAGCAGAGCCAAAGCAGCGATCAGAATAGTCTGACACGCATTGACCTATGGTATTGGCTAGTTGATTGTGGCGTTCTTATAAGTAAGATAGATAGGAAACCTACTAAAGTCTTACTAGATCTATATACGCAGAAAAGTTCTAGGTCAAGTGAAGAAAATTCTAACCTGAATCATAAAAACAGAGTCACAGCCCCTTCATTTCCAGACTTGAGCCAGTTTATAGACGCAGAACTCCTTGAATAAGGGGGAGGCTGGGTACCCTTAAGGAAGGATTCTGTTACACTGACAAAAATGTATACTGTTAATTTTTTCTCCCAGCCTTCCCCTGAGGGACCTATGGCCTTTTACCAGGGTAATTGTGTACTGGCAAAAAGAAAATAATCAGATCTTTTGGAGACTACTGGACACTGGCTCTGAACTGACACTAACTCCAGTAGACCCAAAATGTCACTGTGGCCTGCCAGTGTAGGGGGTTAAGGAGGTCAGCTGATCAATGAAGTTTTAGCTCAGGTCCTTCTTACAGTGGGTTCAGTGGGTTCCAGAACCTGTGATTATTTCCCCATATCTAAAATGCATGATTGGAATAGACAATATTTAGCATCTAGCAGAATGCCCACATTAGTTCCCTGTTCTGTGGAGTAAGGGATGTTATGGTAAGAATGGCCAAGTGGAAGCCGCTAGAACTGCCTCTACCTCGAAAAATAGTAAACCAAAAGTAATACCACATTTCTGGTGGGATTGCAGAGATTAGAGCCACTTTAGACTCGAAAGATGCAGAGGTGGTGATTCCCACCACATTTCCACTCGACAAGCCTATCTGGCCTGTGCAGAAGAGAGAATAAAAGTGGATTATATTCTGTGTTAATTAAGATGATGACTTCAATTGCAGCTGCTATACCAGATGTGGTTTTATTGCTTGAGCAAGTTAATATATCTCCTGGTATCTAGTTTTCAGCTGTTGATTTGTCAAATTCTTTTTTTTTTTCATATCCATTAATAGAGAACTATAACCAGCTGAGGTATTTGCTGAAGGCAAAAGGAATATAAAATGGTCAGTGGAAGAAGGTAGTTATAAAATACCAGTTATGACTATGTAACCAGTTACAGAAATAAGGATTGTAGTTGGCATGAGTTTTTCCTTTTTATTTTGTCATAGTTATACTTATGTGTGTATAAAATATTTTCTTTTCTCCATTACCATCTTTCATGTAACATAAGATGCATTGACTTTATATCATAGTACTTAACTTATGAGACATCAAGAAGAAGAATAAATTTCATTTGAGGACTTTTCTCCACTTCTGGGGAAGGAACATTTTTGGTTACAGGAAACACATCATATTAGGCAATATTATGCCCTTGTTATTGTCTTTATTTGGAGATTAAGTATGATTTAAGGAGATGCCATGGCTGCCAAGTTGGCAAGGGGTGGACTTGTGATGGCTAATCTTATGTGTGAACTTGCCCAGTCACAGGGTGCCCAAACATTTGTCAAACACTATTCTGGACCTGTCTGAGAAAGTATTTTTGTGTGGGATTAACATCTAAATTGTTAGACTAAGTAAAGCAACTGCTCTTATTAATGTAGATGGGCCTTATGCAATCAGTTAAACATGTGAATATAATTAAAGGCTGATACTCCCCCAAATAAGAAATAAATTTTCTACCTGCTATTGAGCTGAAACATTAGCCCTTCTACCTGCTATTGAGCTGAAACATTAGCCCTTCCTGGTTCTCAAGCCCGTCAGCCTTCATGTTGCGACTACACTGTCAACTCTCCTGCTTCTCAAGTCTTTTGACTCAGGTTGGAACTACACGAAAAGCTCTCCTGGGTCTCCAGCTTTCAGCCTCACCCTGTAGATCTTGGAACTTGTCAGTTTCCGTAATTGCATGAGCCAATTCCTTATTCATTCTCTCTCTCTCTCTCTCTTTCTCCTCCCCCCTCCTCCCCCAGCTTCATTTCTCTGGAGAACCATGACTAATACAATTATTTTACTTCTGTATATGTTGCTAATCCCTCAATTCATTATTATTATCTTTGCTTTGAACAACTACTAATCTTATAAAGAAATTAGTAAAAAAAAAAAAAAGTTTTATATTTACCAGCACATTCTCTATTTCTGGCATTCTTCATTTCAGAGATCTGACTTCCATCTGATATTATTTTACTTTCTCCTGAAGAATTTTCTTTAACTTAACTCATAGTGAATATCTGCTGATAATAAACTCTCTCAGGTTTTGTTTGTTTGGAAAAGTCTTTATTTGCCTTCATTTTTGAAAATCCAATTTTTCCTAGTTATATAATTCTAGCTTAACAGTATTTTTCTGTCAACACTTTTAAGATATCTTTCCATTGTCTTTTTTCTCACATTATTTTTGATAAGAAGGCAGAGAGCATTACTATCATTGTTTCCTTAAATACATGCACATTTTATTCTATGGCTGCTTGTAAAATGTTCTCTTTGCCAATAATTTTCAGAATTTTATTATCATGTGCCTTGGTGAAGGTTTTTTTCTTTTGTGACTGGTAAGGGGATCGTAACCCTTAGCTTGGTGTCTTCAGCACCGCGCTCAGCCAGTGGGCGCACTGGCGATCCCTATATAGGATCCAAACCTGCGGCCTCGGCGCTCCCAGTGCCGCACTCTCCCGAGTGAGCCACGGGGTTGGCCCGGTGCAGTTTTCTTTATGTTAACCCTGACTGGGAGTTGTTGAGTTTCTTGGAGTAGCGTGTGTATAATTTTCATCAAATTTAGACATTTTTAATGTGTACATTTTCTCCCATCTGTCTTCAGGGATTGTAATTTTATGTATGTTAATCCACTAGACATTTTTCTCTAGGTGTCAGTCTCTGAAGGTTTGGAGAAAGATTAATAGTATAAGTTTCAGTAGTGTACCAGGGTCCTTCCTCAAGAGGACTTGGTCACCTTCTAATTCAAAGGGTTCTGGGTCTGTAAACTGGCTCAAGTCTGGAAATTAATTGAGAGGCCATGACACCTTGTTTTTTATTATTTGAATTAGACTTTTGTTCACTTGACCTAGAAGTTTTCTGCTTACACCAATCAAGTAAGAATCTAGTAGGCTTCTTATATGTTTGACTTCTAGGAACACCACGGTTAACTAGCCAATGCCATAGATCTATGTGATTCAGACTCTTCTGATTATTGCTTTGCCTCTGTTGTCCATTATGGTAACTCACCCACCTTGCCTTTGTCAGTTGAGTGCTGCCAGTTGGCCCCTGCCACCCCAGGATCCAATTAGTTCCATTGCATTTAAGTCTTCCTATTGAGTGACAGCAGTTCCCACTGTCAGGTACAGTCTGCAGAGAAGACTAATAACGGAGCTCTTCAGGGATGCTGGAGCTCACCTCACAAATCTATTTCTCAAGACCTTGGTGAAATGCATGTCTTCTGGAGCCTCTAGGTTTCACATGAAAAAAACATTTTAGCATTCCAATATCCCTAAGCCATTGAATCCCTTCCTCTCCAACTAACCAAGGGAGATCAGACATCTCTAACTCACTCACAGTGGGCCATATCTTGATCCATATTTCAGCCAACCAACCAAACTGTTAGCACCTTTCTTAATTCACCAAGCTGCAACATTAAATGTAGAATCTCTGCTTGGGGGACCCATACCAATAAATTTGGCATGATTCTACTTTATGTTTCTTCTACCGTTATCTCATATTCTTAATGTCCATTCCCATACATGTTATACAGATTTCTGTCTATATAAATTAGAAAACTCAAGTAGTTCTTTTGGAATGTAGTACACCTCCTCATGGGTCACTCTTTATACCTTAACTTTAGGGGCCTGCTGGACCTCAAGTCTTGTTATAGCTCTAGAATCAAAAACAGGTGGTAGAGGTGGATCCTGAAGACAATCAACATTGTCTTGCTTGATAAGTGCTTCAGGGGAAGCCATTACTGTTTCCATAGTCAATGCAGAGTTAACACCCTCAGAGAGAGGTGGAAAGGCCATTGCCTCTGGGGATGGAGGTAGGGAGTTCATTTCTGGCAAACAAGACTCTTTGGGATTTAGGGGTTCAATATCCTCAACCTCATCAGTGTCTTCCCACACATTCCCATCCCAACTTGCAGGATCCCATATTTTTTCCCAACCAATGTCCTCACTTTAACCATAGATACCACAAGAGGCTGAGAACTCAACTGTCATTGCAGTTCAGCCACTGATATAATAAACACTTGTGTTTGATGTTTGATTTTCAGCAATTTCAGACCTGGAGAGAAGATTCTGACCCAGAGCACACTTAGAAACTTTCAGGTGATCTATGTGTTACTTGAATCAAGAATTCAAATACTTGAGCTCTTCTTTTTCTTTCATCACTTTGCGCAGAAGTCCTAGGAGCAGCCAACCAATGTCATTATATTCCTTGGATTTCCACAAATACTCAGAGGTGTCATGTAGGGAGTCCCTAAACCCCTTGCCTCTTACAAGTGGTGAATTAAAAGTATCAAATGGATTTATTTTGCAAATTTTTCAAACAGTTGATGCCTATGAACTACCAGTGCTCTATTATTAGAAGTCAAGCTATTAGCATTTTGGGGTCTGAAGCCCTGAAACCAAAAGATTCTTTAAGATTCTGTTTCTCTAGAGCCACTCCTGATACCCAAATCTGTATTAGTCAGGGTTCTCCAGAGACAGAACCAATAGGATATGCATATAAATATATGACAGGGGATATATTAGGGGAATTGTCTCACATGATTATAAAGGCCGAGGAGTCCCATGACAGGCCATCTGCAAACTGGATGCTGGTGGTATGGCTCAGTCCCAGTCTGGAAGCCTCAGAACTGGGGAAGACGATGGTGTGATTGTCAGTCTGAGGTCAAAGGCCTTAGAGCCAGAGGTGCAACCGGTGTAAGTCTTGGAACCTAAAGGCTGAAGAGTCTCAAGTTCAAATGTCCATGGACAGGAAAGAAGAATGTATCCCAGCTCATGCAGAAATAGAACAAGAGGTTCACCTTTTTCTGTTTCTGTTCTCCCTGGGCTCCAAGCAAGTTGGATGGTGCCCGCCCATACTGAGGGCAGATCTTTCCCACCCAGTCTACTCAGGCAGTCTCTTCTGAAAACACCCTCATGGGCATACCCCAAAATGATGCTTTACCAGTTGTCTATGTATTCCTCAATCTAATCAAGGTGACACCTAAAATTAACCATCACACAAACCCTGAGTTTTACAAACTTATTCTGAATTTTCTTTTTTTGTTCATGGATTTTTCCCTGCTTAAAATAGGTTTCTCCTTTTTACATAAGACCTAGCCCCAGGTCTTTTTTATTCTTAAATCCTTTCCATCCACCTCAACCTACAGTAACTTCTCTGCATTTCCGTTGCACTCATTATATGCCACCTTTGCCATTCATAGGACATGATATGATCTGAGAGGTAGTACAGTATGGCAAATAAGAGCATTGACCCAGGAGATAGATTGGCTGGATTCATGATCTATCTCTACCATTTCTTTGATCTTTGTCCTCAATATTCTTATATATAAAATAAGAATTATCATAATAATTGCAACCATCCTGCAGTGTTTTTTTAATTATTAAATCAGTTAATATATGTAAAGTGCTTAAGCAGATGCCTGGCACATTAGTAGTCATAATATAATACATTTATCCACCAAATTATATTATATATAAGCATTATTACGTGTGTGTGTGTGTGTGTGTGTGTGTGTGTGTGTGTGTGTGTGTGTGTGCGGTTTTGTTGTTGTTATATAACTTCTCATTTTACTAGATGGTACGCTTCAAAGACCTGGGCCCATGTTCGCTGTCTTTCTATGCTCAATTCCTAACACAGTGTATCCTTGATGAACATTTTGGGTTGTGATGTTTTCATTTTAAGACTTGCCTCAATTTTTAGAAAAAGTAAAACATTATTTATAGAAAGTTTTAGTGGTCATGTACTTTTGCCTTGAATCAAAAAAAGAGTTTCGAAGTTTTATGTATCTAATGAAAAAATCATAAAAAGTTTTCATCAGATGAAAAAAGAATTACATTTTCATATGTATTTTATAAGTTCAATGGGAGAAAAGTTCAAATAAAAAAATGCTGAAAACTCTCTTCTGTTTCCACAGTAATGCAGTTTTGGAGTCTGGAGATTCAGCAGATATATAATTTATTGTAGCAAAGTGAATAATCTCAATTGCTGCTTTGCCTTTTTCCTCCTAACTCTAAAGGGGGTCATTTCTTTTATAAATAATGATATGCAGTAAGGTTAAGTTTTGAAAAGGGCATTATTTCAATTTATACTTATTAAGAATCCATGAAAAATTCTTTGTGCTAGCAATGATAAACCCACAAAGCAAGTTTTAAGACAAAATTCCTCATAATCCTTTGCCAGTGTGTAAACATAGCTTAGCAAATAAAAAATGACTGTAGTTTCTGCACCATTTATGAACTATATTAGTATTTTTTTTCCCATGGGGCTTTTATAAAAGCCAAATTTAGTCAATAAGTAGAATTTGAGATAGTTTTTTCCATGGCTGAAAACACATTATAAACTCAAAAAAGAAGATAAATGTGGAAAAATAGAATACTATAGAAAATGTACGGCAGCATATAAATGGTTTGCTTTAGCACAAGATTTTTTTAAAAAATGAATCTTAAAGCAGAAACCCTCTACTGATGTAGAGAGAGCTTTCATTTAAATACAAGATTGGTATTTGGGGGATTTAGGATTACATTTAGAATATTATACTTTGTTATTTCTTTTTTGTTTCAGCCTTATAGAAATATGATTGAGAAGTAAAAATTGTGTATATTTAAGAAGTACACATGGTGCTTTATATAAGTATATGACTTGAACCCTGAATAATGTGTGAGTTAGGGGCACCAGCATCCCCATGAAGTTAAAAATCCATGAATAACTTATGGCTCCCAAAATACTTTATTACTAATAGCCTACTGGTGTCTAAAAGCCTTAAGAATAACATAATTGCTTAACACATATTTTGTATGTTACATGTATTATATACTGCATTCTGACATTAAAGTAAGCTAGAAAAAACATGTTATTAAGAAAATCATAAGAAAAAGAAAATACATTTGTAGTTTATTTTTAAAATTTTTATATAAGTGGATATGTGGAATTTAAACCTGTGTATATACAAAGACCAACTCTATATTCAATAATTTCTTTAATCATTCACTCATTGAGGGACACCTAGGTTGTTTCCTTATATTGGCTTCTGTGAGTAATACTTCAAGTGAACATGGGAGTGCAGATATATCTTTGACATATTTAATCCATTTCCATTGTATATATAACCAGAAGTGTGATTACTGGATCACATGGTAGTTCTATTTTTAATTTTTTGAGGAACCTCCATACTGTTTCCTCCATACTGATAATGGCTGTATCAATTTACGTTCCCACCGACAATGTGCAAATGTTTTCTTTTCTCCACATGCCCACTAATACTCATCTCCTGTCTTTTTGGTTAAGAGCCAACCTAATGGGTACGGGGTGATATCTCATTGTGTTTTTGATTTATATTTTCCTGATGATCAGTGATATTAAGGACATTTTTATAAATCTTTTGGCCATTGTTATATCTTCTTCAAAAGTATATCTATTGAGGTTCTTTGCCCATGTTTTTAATTGGTTTATTTGAGTTTTGTTATTGAGTTTAAATTTCTTATATATTTAGGGTATTAACCCCTTAACAGATATTTGGTTTGCAAATATTTTCTCCCATTCTTTAGGTTGCCTCTCCCTTTTGTTGATTGTTTGCTGTTCAGAATATATTAGTTTAATGTGGTTCCACCTATTTATCTTTGCTTTTGTTGCCAGTGCTTTTAATGTCAAATCCTAAAATCATTGCCAAGACCAATGTCAATGAATTTATTTCTTGTATATTCTTCCAGGAGTTTTACACTTTTACATCTTATATTTAAGTCTTTAATCCATTTTGAGTTGATTTTTGTGCAGGGTGTAACGTAAGAGTCCAATTTTATTTTTTTGCATGTGAATATACAGTTTTACCAAACCATTTACTGAAGAGACTATCCTTTCCCTACTATGTATTCTTGGCTCCTTTATTGAAGATTAGTTGACCATATACATGTGCATTTATTTCTGGGCTCTCAGTTCATTTCCATTGGTGTATTAGCTTATTTTTATGCAAGTACCATACTGTTTTCATTACTACAGATTTGTAATATAGTTTGAAATAAGGAAGTGTGATGCTTCTCCCTTTGTTTTCCTTTCTCAAGATTACTTTGGTTATTTGGAGTGTTTTGAAGTTCCACACAAATTTGAGTATATATTTTTTTCTATTTCTGTGAATTATGCCACTGGAATTTTGGTAGAAATTGCACTGAATTTGTAGATTAATTTGAGAAGTATGAATGTTTTAACAATACTAACTCTTCCAATTTATGAAAACAGGATATCTTTCCATTTACTTGTGTTTTCTTCAATTCTTTTTATAAAAGTTTTATAGTTTTCAGTGTACAGATCTTTCACCTCCTTGGTTATATTTATTGCTAAGCAGTTTTTAATAATATTGTAAATGAGATTGCTTATAAATTTATTTTTCAGATAATTTGTTGTTAGCATATAGAAACATTACTAATTTACATATGTTGGTTTTTATCTTGCAACTTTACTGAATTTTTTTATTAGTTCAACAGTTTTGGTACAGTCATTAGAGATTTTCACATATAAGATCTGGCCACTTGCAAAGAGAGATGTTTTTACTTTTTCTTTCTATCTTCCTTTCCTTTTTTAAAAATTTTATTTATTTATTATTATTATTATTTTTTTTTTTTTGGATGGCTGGCTAGTATGGAGATCTGAACACTTGACTTTGGTGTTATTACACCATGCTCTAACCCAGTGAGCTAACCAGCCAGCCCTCACTTTTACTTTTTCCTTCCCAATTGTTTTTTTTCTCTTGCCTAATTGATATAGCTAGGACTTCCTGTACTATCTTGAATAGAAAGGATGAGAATGAGCATCCTTGTTTTGTCCTTGGTCTTATAATTTTTATTCTTTATTCTGTTAGTATGGTGTATTGTGTTAGTTGATTTGTGTATTTGGAACCATTCTTGCATCCCTGGGATAAATCCCACTCGATCATGGTAAATGATCCTTTTAATGTACTATTGAATTTAGATTCCCAGGATTTTGTTGAAGATTTTTGCATCTGTAATCTTGTGGGATACTGGCTTATAATTTTATGTTCTTCTGGTGTCCTTCACAAGCTTTGATGTAAGAATAATAATGGTTGTAAAATGAGTTTGTAATTGTTTCTTTCTCATCTGTTTTGGAAAAGTTTGTGAAGGATCGCTATTAGTTCTTCTTAAATGTTTAATAGAATTCACCAATGAAGCCATCTAATCCTCGGCTTTTTATTTTGTTGGGAGGTTTTTGGTTATTGATTCAATCTCCTTACTCATTCTTGATCTGTTTAGGTTTTTTTATTTCTAGGAACTTATCCATTTCTTCTAGGTTAAGAATTTACGTGTATAATTGCTCATAGCAGTCTCTTAAAATAATTTGTGTTTTGGCAATATCAGTTGTAATGTCTTATCTATCATTTAGTTATTTTTTTACTATTTTACTTTTTAGTTTTTTTATTTTAACCTCTTTTTTACTTTTTTACTTTTTTTTTATTGTAACCTCTCAAAAATGTCATTGGAATTTTAATCTGGATTGCATTGAATTTGTATACCACTTTGGGTAGTATGGACATTTTCACAATGTTAATTCTTCCAATCGAAGAGCATGGAATATCTTTCCATCTTCTAGTATCCTCTTTAATTTCTCTCAACAGTGGTTTGTAGTTCTCTCAGTATACATTATAGTTGACTTTCACATCCCTTTACCCGTTCTTCTTTCCCCCCTGTAATCACCCCATTACATCATATCTGTTCACTTGTCTTAATAAATTCAAGGAATTGTTGGGATTGTTGTGTCTTGTTCCCTCCTCAACCCTTTATTTCTTTCTATATTTATTTATTTTTAGCTCCCACAAATAAGTGAGAATATGTGGTATTTCTCTTTCTGTGCCTGACTGGTTTCACTTAATATAATTTTCTCTAAGTCCATTCATGTAGTTGTGGATGGAAGCATTTCATTCCTTTTTATAGCACAGTAGTATTCCACTGTGCAGATATACCACAGTTTCCTTATCCACTCATATGATGGTGGACATCTGGGCTTGTTCCAACTCTTGGCTATTGTAAATAGTGCTGCAATAAACATAGGAGTACATGTATCCCTTCAGCATGTTGATTTCTATTCCTATGGGTATATTCCCAGCAGTGGAAGAGATGGGTCACATGGTAGATCTATCTGCAATTGTTTGAAGAACCTCCATACCACTTTCCATAAAGCCTGCACCATTTTGCAGTCCTACCAACAGTGTATGAGAGTTCCTTTTTCTCTGCAATCTCTCCAGTACTTATCATTCTCAGTTTTTTGGATATTAGCCATCCTAACTGAAGTAAGACGGTATCTCAAAGTAGTTTTGATTTGCATTTCCCGAAAGCTGGGTGATGTTGAACACTTTTTCATGTGTCTGTTGGCCATTCATATATCTTCCTTTGAGAAATGCCTATTCCGTTCCTTTGCCCAATTTTAAATTGGGTTATTTGGCTTATGCTTTAAAGTTGTTTTAGTTCCTTGTATATTCTGGCTATTAACCCTTTGTAAGATGTATATTTTGCAAATATTTTCTCCCAATCTGTTGGTTGTCTTTTCACTCTGTTGATTGTTTCTTTTGCTGTGCAGAAGCTTTTTAGTTTGATATAATTCCATTTGTTTATTTTTTTATTCAGTTGACTGTGCTTTTGGAGCCCTGTTCATGAAGTCTGTACCCAATCCTACTTCCTGGAGTGTTTCCCCTATGTTTTCTTTAAGTAGTTTTATTGTTTCATGATGTATATTTAATTCTTTAATTCTTTTTGAGTGGATTTTGGTACAGGTGAGAGGTACAGGTCTAGTTTTATTCTCCTACATATAAATATCCAGTTTTCCCAGCACCATTTACTGAAGAGGCAGTCTCTTCCCCAATGTATAAATTTGGTGCCTTTGTCAAAGATCAGATGGCTGTAGGTGTATGGGCTGATTTCTGGGTTCTCTATTCTATTTCATTGATCTGTGTGCCTGTTTTTATGCCAGTACCATGCTGTTTTGGTTATTATAGCTTTGTAGTATGGTTTAAAGTAAAGTACTGTTATGCCTTCAGCTTTATTTTTTTGGCTCAGGATTGCTTTGGCTATGCATGGTCTTTTGTTACTCCATATAAATGTCTGGATAGTTTTTTCCATTTCTGAGAAAAATGTCATTGGAATTTTGATCTAGATTGCATTGAATTTGTATACCACTTTGGGTAGTATGGACATTTTCACAATGTTAATTCTTCCAATCGAAGAGCATGGAATATCTTTCCATCTTCTAGTATCCTCTTTAATTTCTCTCAACAGTGGTTTGTATTTCTCTTCATAGAGATTTTTCACATCCTTGGTTAACTTTATTCCTGAATATTTTATTTTTTTGGTGGCTATTGTAAATGGGCAGGCTTTCTTGATTTCTTTTTCTGCATGTTCATTGCTGGAGTATAGAAATGCTACTGATTTTCGTGTGTTGATTTTGTATCCTGCAACTTTGCTGAAATCATTTCTCAACTTTAAGAGTTTTTTTTGTAGAGGCTTTTGGTTGTTCAATATATAGGATCATATCATCTGCAAACAGGGACAGTTTGACTTCATCTTTTCCAATCTGGATCCCCTTTATTTCCTTCTCTTCTCTGATTGCTATGGCTAGACCTCTAACACTATGTTGAATGGGAGTGGTGAGAGTGGGCATCCTTGTCTAGTTCCTGTTCTTAAGGGAAAATCTTTCAGCTTTTCCCCACTCAGGATGATATTGACAGTGTGCTTTAATTATTTTGAGATACTTTCCATTTATGCCTAACTTGTAGAGAGTCTTTATCATGAACAAATGTTGAATTTTGTCAAATGCTTTTTCAGCATCAATAGAGATGATCATGTGGTTTTTGTCTTTGCTTTTATTGATGTGGTGTATCTCATTTATTGATTTGCTTATGTTGAACAAACCTTGAGTCCCTGGGATGAACCCCACTGATCATGGTGTATAATTGTGTGTGTGTGTTGCTGTATTCTGTTAGCTAGTATTTTATTGCATATTTTTATATTAAGGATATCGGCCTGTAGTTTTCTATTTTTGATGTATCTTTGTCTGGTGTTGGTATCAGGGTGTTGTTTGCCTCACAGATTGAGTTTGGGAGAATGGCTTATGTTTCAATCTTTTGGAATAGTTTGCAGAGAATATGTATCAATTCCTCTTTGAAGGTTTGGTAGAACTCTGCAGTGAACCCATTCAGTCCTGGGCTTTTCTTTGTTGGAAGCCTTCTGATAACAGCTTCAATCTCTTTTATTGTTATTGGTCTGTTCAGATTTTCTACATCTTCTTGGCTCAGTTTTGGTAATTTGTATACATCCAGAAATTTATCCATTTCCTCCAGATTTTCAAATTTGTTGGCATTTAGTTGTTTATAGTAGTCTGTAATGATTTCTAGTACTTCTGAGGTATCAGTTGTAATATCACCTTTTTCATTTCTAATTTTTGTTATTTGGATCTTCTTTCTTCTTAGTTATCCTTGCTAAAGGTTTGTCAATTTTATTTATATTTTCAAATAACCAACTTTTTGTTTCATTGATCTTTTGTATCATTCTTCAGGTTTCTATCATTTAGTTCTGCTCTGATCTTAATTATTTCTTTCCGTCTACTAACTTTGAGTTTGGATTGTTCTTGTTTTTCTAGTTCTTTAAGGTGATGTGTTAGGTTGTTTATTTGCCATCTTTCCATTCTTCTGAAGTAAGCATTTAATGCGATAAATTTCCCCTTTAATATTGCTTTTGCAGTATCACAGGTTTTGGTATGATGTGTCATTATTTTTACTAATTACAAGAATTTTTTTGATTTCCTGTTTAATTTCTTCTTGGACCCATATGTCATGAAGTAGAATGTTATTTAATTTATATGTGTTCGTATAGTTTCCAGAGTTTTGTTTGTTATTGATTTCTAATTTTAATCCATAGTGATCTGAAAAAATGCATGGAATAGTTCCATTTTTTTAAATTTGTTGAGACTTGCTTTGTGAACTAACATGCAGTCTATCCTGGAGTATGTTCCATCTGTTGATGAGAAGAATGAATTTTCTGAGGTTGCCAGATGGAATGTTCTGTAGCTATCTGCCAAGTCCAATTGGTCTAAAGTGTTGTTTAGATCTTGTGTTTCTCTGTTGATTCTTTGCCTAGATGATCTGTCCAATGTTGAGAGTGGGGTGATTGGGTCTTATGGTGTTAGAGTTTACCTCATTCTTTAGATCTAATAGTTTTTGCTTTGTAAATCTGACTGCTCCAACATTGGGTGCATATATATTTATGATTGTTATGTCTTCTTGATGTATAGTTCCTTTTATCATTATATAGTGGCCTTCTTTATCTCTTTTCATGGTTTTTGGTTTACAGTCTATTTTATCTGATATAAGACTAGCTACTCCAGCTCGTTTTTCATTTCTAGTTGCATAGTATATCTTTTTCCATCCTTTCAGTCTTAGTCTGTATGTGTGTCTTTATAGGTGAGGTGAGTCTCTTGAAGGCAGCATATTGTTGGGTACATCTTTTTAATCCAGTCAGTCAGTCTGTGTCTTTTGAGTGGAGAATTTAATCCTTTTACATTTAGAGTTATTATTAAAAGGTGTTGATTTACTTTTATTTTATTGATTTTTATTTTTTAAAAATCATTTTATTGATTTTTGTTTAGATATGTGAAGTATCTCTTGTTCCTTTCTTTCTGATTTTCTGTTTGTCTTCTATGTTTATTGGTATCTTGGGGTGGTAGAATAAACTATTTTTTCTCTTTATTGTCAGTATTTTTGTTTTACTGGTAGGTTTTTCTTTCTTGAGTATTCATGTCAGTGATTTTTGCTTTTCAGGTATCAAACCCAGTACTGCCATGAGAATTTCTTGTAAGGCTGGTCATGTGATAGTGAAGTCCTGCAGTCTTCATTTGTCTGAGAAATATACCATTTGTCCTTCATTTTGGAAGGCTATCCTTACTGAGTAAAATATTCTTGGCTGGCAATTTTTGTCCTTTACTATTTTGTATATATCATCCCATTCTTTTCTGGCTTTTAGAGTTTCTGATGAAAAGTCTCATGTTAGTCTGATGGGGCTCCCTTATGAGTGACTTGCCACTTCTCTCTTGCAGCTTTTAAGATCCTCTCTTTGTCTTTGAGTTTTGCCAGTTTGACTATAGCATGACTTGGAAATGACCTTCTTGGGTTAAATATGCTTGGGGATCTTTGGGCCTCCTGAATCTGAAGATCTGTGACTTTCCCTATACCTGGGAAATTTTATGCTATTATTTCAATGAATATGTTTTCAATGCCCTTTCCTTTTTTCTCCCTTCTGGAATACCCAAGATTCAGATATTTGAGTGCTTAAAATTGCCTCTTATCTCTCTTAGATTTTCTTCAGTTTTTTAAATTCTTTTTTCTTTTTTCTGGTCTGCCTCTGTTAGTTCATACAGTCTGTCTTCAAGGTCAGAAATTCTCTCTTCTGATTGTTCAAGTCTGCTGGTTAGACTCTTTGTTGTGTTTTTTATTTCATTGAATGAATCCTTCAGCTCCACAAGTTCTGGTACATTCTTTTTTGGGGCATTGATTTCTTTGTACATTTCTTCTTTCAGGTCCTGTATATATTTTTTTAATTTCATTGTGTTGTCTGACTGAGTGTTCTTGTATCTCATTTAGTTTCCTTAGAATTGTTGCTCGAAATTCCATGTCAGTAATTTCAAGGACTTCCTGTTCTACAAGATCTAGAGTTTGAGAGTTACTATTTTCCTTTGGTGGTGATGTACTTTCTTGATTTTTCATATTTCTGGTATCATTCCTTTTGTGTTTAATCATTGTGTCTGGGAGTGTCATGGTCCACTCATTCCACCCTGAGGGCTGGCCTGGATCCTGAAGGGATGGCCAATTCTGGGCAATGGGGACTAGCCTAGGCTGGGCATCCCTGACACCTGCCTGTTCTGGCATGGCTGTCTCAGGGCATGTGGGCCTGGCAACTCTCTGGGCTCTCTATGCGGCAGGCACTGGCCTGGGATGGTATTCCTGCAGCACGTAGCTCCTGTCTGTTCTGGTAGAGCTCTTGGGCCTCATTTTTTTGCTTTTTAATAGTTGCAAATTGGTTGATCTGTGGGAGAGAGCGATGCTAGGAACCGTCTACTCGGCTCTCTTGACTGGAAGCCCACTCTGAATATCAATAAAGAGATAGAAATTGTGTCAAAGAACCAAATGGAAAATCTTCAAATGAAAAATACAATTACCAAAATGAAAAACTTCATAAAGGAGGTCAGTAGAAGATTTGAACTGTCAGAAGCAATAAGGCAAACTGAAGATATCTTATTAGAGAGGAAACAATCTGAAGAAAATAAACAAGAAAAATAAAAATTAAAAGTAACTCAGAGAAATACATGAGTCACTCTGAACCAGCAGATTGAAATCTTTCCTTGCTTAAAAAAAAATTACCAACAAACAACTCTTTGAATATTACTTCTGTTCTATTCTCTCATTTTGCTATCTCAGGGCCACCAATATTAGGGATGTTAGAAATTTTTGTATTCCACACATCTCTTCTTTTTTCTGCTTTTGTTCTGTGTGCTTCAGTGTGGGGACTTTTGCATTGACCTGTCTTCCAGTTATGTAATTTTGTAATCTAATCCATCCACTCTACTGTTCAATCTATGTACTGAGTTCTTATATTATATTGTAATTTTTTAGCTTTAAAATATTCATTTATTTCCAATTCTCTATGGATTTCAACATTTATTTTCTTATATTTTGTACATTTCTTCTATTTTAAAATGTTTTAATCATAGTCATTTTTTTCACTCACTCATGCTCCACTGTATGGATTATCTTGACACTTATGGTTTCTTCTTTTGTTTCATTCCTACTTCTATTCTCTAAAACTAGGTCATTTTTTTTTTTTTACTTTAGTGTGTATGGGAATGTTTTATCATATGCAGGTAACTGTGTATTAAAAAAGAGAGAGAGAGATACTCCAGGTGGCTCCATGAGAAATGTCTCCCTATTTTCTTTTCAGAACGATAAACTGAGGAGTCAATTACCAAAATCCATTGTGGATTAAACTAGGCCAGAAGTGAGTGAGTTTTTAGTAAATCTTGGACTAATACTCCATCACTTACATTGCTCAGGTCTGGACCAGTTAGACTTTCAACTGGGACTCTATCTCCTCAGCTCTGAAAGATTGTAAGGATTAATCTATATCACAACCCAGTTCTCCAGCCTCTTGCCACATGCAAGGTAAAAATCAGATGTGTCTTAACAAAAAGCATCCTAACAGAAAGACAGCACATGTGCTTGAGTCAAGCCACCTTTTACTATGTTTTATGTCCAAAATATACCATGATTTTAGGATGCCATGCCTTTTCAGAAATTTCAGACTAGCTCACCAGCATCCCACAAAGCCCCCAAATTCAGAAAATGTGACTTGGGGAAAAATGATTATGAATTAAGGCCCCCAAATGTCTAATTTATGAATCTAGTCCTGTGTAGTAACTAAGAGGACTGCTGGTTTCTCCTGATCTCAGCAGAGGTCCTCCGACTGGGCAAAGCCTAATCCACAATTCACACCCAGTGTCAGCTCCAGACGAAAAACTTGCTGGAACAGTCACCTCACTTCAAAATTGTTTCCATGCCTGAAATTTTAGTTCATCCAGTCTTCCATGCTTCCACACCTCTCTGAAGCCCTTAAAATATGGAATTTACACTTTAATCAGGATTTTCCATAGAATTGTATCTTTCTTATCCTACATTATAATCAAAGTTACAAAGAAGTTGAGTGGTAAGTGTTACTGCTCTCTCTTTACAGATTTTGAAGAAATTCTACCAAGTTTAAAACATTTCCCCAATACAGGAAAAGTGCAGTAGGGTCAAAACTTCAAAAGCTTTAATATCTGACTCTTTCCTCTGTTCTCCATTATACTATGGTAAGCACTGTATCACTCCAATAGTTCAGTCACAAAATGAGAAACCTCACCATCGAGATAACCACGAGAGCTAATGATACGATGTGGCTATCACTACTAGGACTGGAGATCAAAGGGGAGAGGTTGGGGTTTTTTAACCTAGAGCTTTGGAATAGGTGCCATGGTCCTAGGACCACCTCTGAGGACAGGGTACAGCCAATGTGGTGCTGGAGCCTCTGGAATTAAGTGGAGGCTCGAAGACCTGGGACTCAGAACTGCGAGGGTAAGTTGCTTGGTGGCTGTGCTGGCATCTCTGGGCTGACAGTACTGTTAGTTCCGGGAGTTACTAACTACATAGGGTAATAATGTGCAGAGTGAAAGCTACTGCTGCTGCCGAGGTGCAAGCTGGTACTGAGGTGCAAGCTGCCACAGTGACATCAACAGCACTCAGACCGTTCTCTAGGTCTCCAGTCTCCCTCTAGCTCCAGTATTGGCAGAAACACACAGAGAGGACTGACAAAGAAGAAATGCAATGCGAAGATTCCCATTCCCCATGTGACAGAGCAGAGCAAAAAGGGGAAGGAGGTTGGAGTTGAGGGACAGCAAATTAAAACACACACACCCCAGCCATGAGCTGTGCCTTTGCTCAGGAAACACAAAGAGACTAACTCCATGAAAATAAGCCACTAACACTGCTTACAATAATGAAAGGTAGGAATATGCTGGGAATTACCTTTACTTAATGGCTCATGTTCATGATCCTGAAACATAATAAATCCCTGAGCTTTTGTCACAAGTCTCTGACACATGCAATAACATTTCTATTGCCAATACACTAAAAGTTAATACAGGAGAAATTTCATTAAGAATTGGGCTTATGTTCTGAAATTGTAAATTTTTTCCCTGCTTTTTCTTAGGTTAAGTTGGAATATTTTTATTTATCTTCTGAGGTAAATATTCCTTACTTTTTCATCAGGTGAAGGTTGAACATTTTGCTCTTCTTCCTCACTTGAATTTTTGGGCATCCAGCCAAGCAAAAGTAACAAATAGCAACCCAAGACCACAACTGGAATCCAAAGTACTGTCATCTCCCTCTTCTTCACTTTTCTCCGAGGGGGTGGGCCACTATCAACACTGCCTCCACTGCCGGCTGTCAGGCAGTCCGGGGGGTCCCACTCAGAGCTGCAGTGGCAGTGATGTTTATTGTTGCAGACCCCTCTCATATTGCAGGTCTCAGGTGAACAAGAACTGCTCCAAAGTGACATAGGAACACACCGCCTGCGGATGCACACATGCTCTGCACCACACTCTGTGCCACCTTTCACTTCACCTATATCAGGTATGGTCATCCCAAAATGATAGTCGGTACTCCAGCAGGTGACACCATTGGAGTGAGCCCAATGCACAGTAGAATGATCTTTCAGAAGGGGAATTTTTGTCATGTTTGCACACTGAACTCTCTCACAAAGGATATCCAAGATATTACATTTTAAATATGTAGGAGCATTAAAATTACAGTGATCAATACAGTTGCCATGGGTGTTCATTTCTCTGTAGCAAATCTCATATGTTTTCCTGACTTTTTGCCAAAAATTTGCTTACACTCATCATCACAGATATGACATCTCTTTTCATAGCAGTAGCCACCACCCATTCAACAGATACCTACACATGCACATCTGCCAGACAGCTACAGGAAATTCCATCACACCACTCTGGAAGATCACATTGTCCTTTTCTCTACAGACTGTGCCCGATGGCATGAACTGGCAGTCTTGGCAACAAAGCCCAAAAGCACAAGCAGGCCCAGGCTTCAGAGTGCACTTTGTCACAACACAGACCTTCTGTGCACAGTTTTAAGGATCCACAGTCACACTCTGTCCTTCCACCACACCATTCCCACACGGCTTTAGCACAAAGATGTCTTCTGGTTTTTGTCCCAAGTGCACATAGGTTTTATATACAGTGGTTCAGAAGAAGTAAAAACTGCATTTGCTGAATTAATCTGTTTTCTCTCTTTCTGAGAACATTATGCACTTCTCCCTGGTACATTTACAGGTGTCAGTATCATGAGCAATACCTGAATTATAGCCAACTTCATGTTACACAATTATTGCAAAATAAAATGTGTTGAACATGTAAGTATTAACTGCACAATGTGATTTGTAATTACACACAGTTGCAAGATTGCCTATGCAGATAAATCTAGTAAATTTGCACCTCACAGAAAAATGTGCAGCATCATGATGAAGGCAGGTATTAAGGTTCCCTTTCTTCCAATTACAAAATGAAGAAAAGCAACAAAATATACCAACTCCTTCCATGTAGTTTCTGTTACTCTAGATTGCAATAGCAGATGAATACACGTCTAGCTCCACTGATTTATAAGGGATATTTACTTCATGGACAATATCAAGTTCGTAGTTTTACACACCTGAGAAAGGAATTTTTCACTGTCCAACACTACTGTCATTTCAATAATCCATTTGTAGGTCGACCAGCCCTCATAGGGCTGATAGCTTCATTTCAGAGTAGAATTTTCACTCTCTTGAAGCTTTGACTGTTGTGCTTTTTTCCTTCTCTTAATCCATATCTCATGAGCGAACATTTTGTCTCCTTGCTGTCCATCTTATACATTAGATGTTCAAATGTAGCAGAAAGCTTTTTGGACTTGATTTCATAAACAAGGTCATTTATCTGTAGCATTCCTTGAAAGCCCCCAGAACAGATGCTAAAACAACCACAGATTCTGGGTCTCCTTCCACATAAATGTGATAGTGGCAGTCATTCTGAACAAAAGGCACCCTGGTCTGTGTAGGTGAATATAGAGAAATATTTAGAAATGCTTCTTAACTTTCATGTGGATAATGTGTCCCTGGTCCCCAATGTGCAGTCTGTAAGACAGTCAGCCTGGAGCCTTCATGCCTCTACCAATGCCAGTTACCCTTGAAGGCATCACCACTTCTGGGGGGTGAGAGGCTGAGAGTGCCATTCTTGCACCATCTGAATAGGAGCAGAAATACACTCAGCCAGAGCAGGAGAAGAATGATCCCCACAGGTGCCAGGGCCTCACCCACAGCTATTATGGAGCCACCATGATGGAGCTATTGATAAGAGTGAAAGATGGGGGTGCCGGGGTCACTGCTGATCTTTCTGCTCCCTTTGAGTTGGGTGTATACAGCATTGATCTTCAGCTGTCTGTCTTCAGGCAGAGTCAATCAGTCAGAACACAGAACTGAAAGAAAAAGAGACAGCTGGCATTAAAAGTGGGCCAGGATGGAGGAAAAAGAGCAGGGAGTAGGTTCAAAGGGATTAGTGTTTGCCTAAAGACATGACTCAACATACTGCACAGGATTTGCTCTTACATACTGGTGAGGCACAGTCAGACTGTGGGTGTACAAAAGAATGACAATTGGCCACAGGTTGATAGTTACTGAACCCTAAGGGCAAATGGATTCATTATACTGTTCTCTAAATATATGTCTATTTGTGAACATGTCCACAATAAATCAAACAAAAGGGTCTTAATGGAATGGTGAACATATATCTTGTTTGGATGAGGGAATCTTGATTTACACATGTCGACTTGGAATAAATGGCAATAGTTCTTCATTTCAATTTTAAATGAATAATTATGTGATCACATTGCACAGAAGAGATATATTAAAAATTTTATATTATTTTTATGGCCCTTAATACAAGGGGAAGTCAAAAAGTTCATGCAAAGATTCATATTACCTCTTAATTTCATTTTCCCACAAACTTTTTGAAGTATAGTTCCTTACATATAGTTCCGAGCAACGAATCATTACTTGTACTCTCTTCATCCCAAACAAGCAAACTGCAAAGTGTTAAAGCATCAATTGACTTTCAGAATGATTATTATCTATTGTAATGGATACCTTCATTCAATAAAACAATAAACAGTAGTGGAATTGGTGGGGGAGCACCTTGGGTTGATAGACAGAATTTACTCAAAGGTGTCCACATTGGATTATACTCCTAAGAAAGGTAACATTTTTCAAAGCCTTGCCCATATAAAATGAAAAGCATATCAAAGTAGCTGGGAAAGTAACAGCTGGAGATGGGAAATATTGAAGGCAAAACCAAGTGCCTGCAGAAATGAAAAGGAAATCAATGAACCCCCCAAATAGGGAGGAAAGCTTTGGGGAAGGTCATGTTGCTGTGCTGGGGCAAAGGCATCAAGATCTCTGTCATTTTTAAGAGTGTAAAGTAACCAGCTCGTAAGATCAACCTTCACATATATTTACCTCATAAATAAAATTATGTAGACATATCTCACATAAAAATACAAGTATAAAATTACCTCAATAAGACAAATGTATTATCACTTACTTGTGGAAATGAGAAATCTGGTTCTAGCACAGGGCTTGGCTGGCAATACTGATTTGCAGCTCAGTTTGTGAATAAAACATTAATAGAACCACATAATATGCAGACGCTATGCTGCACACTTGGGAAACGTAAACGAATGATACAGGCCTAAAAAGGTTAATAGGCTAGAACATAAATTTAGGCAGAGGTTTGGGGCAAAGATATACTCCAGGCATCTATAAAAATTGCATTCAATGTTTTACATATGAAATGCCTATTTTTATGTAGTTAGGGAGAGTACCCACAGTCTTCATCAGATTATTATGGTAATCAGATTATTAAAGTAATGAGATTAAGAACTGCTAGCCTACTTGGAAAATAAAGAAAACAGGGGAATACCAGGAGGGATCTAAAATACATGGTCAAATACCACTTCCCATAGTAGGTCGCATAAAAATAAAAGATGCCAGATTCAGCATCTGCTATGTCCTGGACCCTGGACACATTTCTCCTTCATTTTTCTTTTATCTAGATTCTAAGTTTTTTGACCCTGGAATCATTTTCCTGTCACTGATAGAATCTTCCTTTCCTGAAAAGCAACAACCACCTCTTCTCCATTTACACTTCTCTCCATAGAGTCCTTATTTTGACTTGGTCTTATACAGATTTGTATCTCAACAAGTGCAGTCCACAGAGGGAGAATTTTCCATTCTCAGAATCCCCATATGCCCTGCAAAACAGATGTCTGGTCGTAATTTGCTTTGATTACCAAAGCCACTTCCAAACCAGAAAAGTGGCAGCCATCTCCTATCCATTACTTACCTTTCTTCCTTATTCTTACACCAACATTCCAAATCAATCCTGCACAAACCACAAAGAACTGGGTGTATGATTTACTACTTTCTTCTCTGCCAATAATCTCGTCCATAGTCTCACTGTGTTTACCAAGCATGTGGAGCACCCACGCAGCACACAGTTGTTTTTTTGTTTTGTTTCGGTTTGGTTTCTCTTCCTATACAACTCATCTTTAATGATCTTCAGCAATCGACATATGGCCATATCTCGTACTATATTATCACCTTTGACAGTGCTAACTCTTATATGGTCATGCTCTGCTTAATGACATTTCAGTCAGTAACAGACCACATATACTAAGGTGGTTCCATAAGATTATAATGATGCTGAAAATTTTCTATCACTTAGTGACGTCCTAGCTGTCATAACATCATATTGCAACACATCACTCCCATGCTTGTGATGATGGGGGCTAGCAGCCATAGGCTTTACAGTACAGCATAGGTGCATAGCAGACTACACCATCTAGATTTATGTGAGTACACTCTATGATGTTCACACTAAGGTGAAATGGCCTAAGGACACATTTCTCAGAAGATATCCTCGTCATTGAGCCACCCATGACTATATATTAAATAGTCAGCCACAATGTTTATTCTTAGACTTACCAAATTTATAGAGGACTCAAATAACTTTTCTATTTTTCCCCATTTTTAAGTTTCCCATCATTGTGGCTTTCATCTATATAATCTAGCTCTAGACTCCACTAATTCAACTACTATTGATTGAAATCCTCAATCCAATCGAGGTTAATCACTAGACTGTTTTCACCTCTCCTACAGCACATTGCCAACACTGCTGGGGAAATAAAGTGTATATTTAGGAGAGTCTTTAGAGGAGGGAAACACATAAAATTATGATAAAACATAACCTGACCCTCAGCTCAAAAATTAAAGTCATGAACACATATTTCAAACATCCATATGCATTTAATAATTTGAATTTTGTTGTCTACATTGTTTTCTAACTTTCTGATTTTCTAAAATTCCTCAGCAATGCATGGGACCCTCAGCTGAAAATGGACATTGTCTTTGTTTTTACAAGTTGTTAATACTATCAAATTTCAATAATGATTGTTTAAGTTGTAAAACCAAGAATTCTCCATTTAATGATTGTTTAATATAGGATCAGAAATTTTGCTTAGTCCTTGCTATCTCTTTTCAGATAGGTAGCTGGGGACTTGTTTCAAGCATAACATTATTCTCCTCATGAAAGTGACAAGAGTACCTTGATTACATGGGTAAAGTAATTAAGTAAAATAAAGGGCAGGCTACTTCACAAAATGACAAGAGAAGAAAGCAAGACCACCAGAAGAAATCTTTGAGAAACCACCATTAAATTGTGACTAATTTAGTAATTAGTGAGTAATTCAGCATAAAATTGTGATATGCTGATTTCCTCTCCATGTCTCTTTTGACATATACAAAACTTGGTAATTATTTTAGAGTATCAATCTTTGCTGTGTTGGAAATGGATTATTAATAATGTAGCACTGTTGAAAGTGAATTTAACAATATAAATCTATCAAAATTTATTCCTTAGATCTAATCTTGCAAGCAGGTAATAGGAAAACTAACTTGCAAGAATATTTGAGCCAGGCTGTCTTTGAACTCATTGCATTATTTTATACATTATTTTATATGACTCCAGAGACCACACCTCTTGAGTGAATATAATATTTTTATTAATAATGTGGCAGAGCATCATGGTAGACTGTCATACATCATCTTTTATAAATTCTGTTGCCTTCTCCCCACAGTTTCATCAAATTCATCAATCTCTGTACTCTAATTACCACTTATCCTCTCACTCTCATTTACAGTCTAATTCAGTGTTTTTCAAATGATGGGTAACAACACCTTAAAAACAGTGTAGTATAATAGGAAATAATGAAGGACATAGATTCTCCTCAAACTCTACACACTGGCAAAAAATCAGTTTGTGTGATGAGTGTGTGTGTATCCATGCATACACAAATACTGGTACTCTTTCCTTTAGAGCTAAACACTTGAATGACTTACCAACAAATGAATTGATGGTACCCGTGATCTTATTTTAGTTGTAATCCTAGTCATGGATTTTTTGGACCACCTGTCTCTATGAATAAAAATTTATATTTGAGACTTCACATGACAAAGAGGAATATAAATGCCTCCCTTTGTTTGTTTCTTATTTGTCTAAGTTCTAGATTTAGCTACATAGCAACAAGAGTTTCTCAGTTCTACAGACAGTAGTAATTGGATAAATTTCTTCCATGCTCTAGCTCCAGCATCTTCACCAAACTTTATTTCTAATTATTCTTCTAAGTAAATAAATTGAATGTCCTTACCCACATTCAATGTGCTTCAATAACCCATAAGTATGAATAAATCTGATTTTCTTCTCCCATTCTAAATGTTCCCTACATGAATGATTATACAATCATTTTACCTTCTATACTTTTACTCATATTGTCACCCTGGTCTCAGATTCTGTTCTCAACACTGAATTACATTATGGAACATTTGAAGTATTTCAAGTTGCACACAAAACTTCAACCCCTTAGAATAAAACATATTCTAAGGGGTGAAGACATCAGTAGTCATCTGTATCGTTCTTTGTTCCATAAATTAATAACTCTGAGACATTTCATATTTGTGCATAAATATGCTTCATCTGTTACAAAGAACTGCTGTCAATTAAAATAGGCAAAAACAGAATTTAGAAGAAGAGATAGATGAATAAAGTAACAGTATAAAAATAAATATCATAGGTAAATTGACTAGCTGCCATTTAAAAATGCCAATTCAGAACAACTGCATTTAGCAAGTTTGCTGGGGTAAACTACGGATACAAGTTTAGTTATTTATAATCTGAGAAAATTTTTTTTGTGGGACAGAGAGGATGTTGATAATGTCTGCAAGTTTGATATCTGCCAATGTCTTTTTGTTGCACTTTCATTGTAGTAAGGCAACCTGTACACAATTTCCCTCACTGGATTTCTCATTTTCTCTACATCTGTCACCACAATTAGTTCTTAAGGGACCAAATCTGACGATGATGGTTTTAATTTCTGTATTAGTTTGCTAGGACTGCCATAACAAAGTAACACACAATGAGTGGCTTAAACAACAGACATTTATTGTTTGACAATTCTGAAGATTAGAAGTCCAATATCCTGGTGTTTTTAGGGCCAAATTCCCTGCAAAGGTGGGAGGTAATGACATACTTTAAGCATCTCTCCTAGTTTCTGGTAGTTTCTTGATTTTGTTACAGCATAACTCCAATCTTCACCTACTATTTTCCCTGTGTACAAAATTTTTCCCTTTTACAAGTGTACCTACTTATAACAGACTATATAAACTTTTAATCAAAAACTATCACAAGAGACCAAGAAAGTCATTATATAATGATAAAAGGTGAATTCATCAGAAACATATACAACAATTATAAATATACGCCCAACATCAGAACACCTAAATATATTAAACAAACATTGACAGGTCTCAGGAAAGAAGTAGACGTTACAATAATAGTAGCAGACTTTAGTACTCCACTTTCAATATTGGATAGAACATCCTGACAGAAAGTCAATAATTAAACAACAGATTTGAGCAACGCTATAGAACAAAAGGAGCTGACAAATATACAGAACATGCCACTCAACATTAGTAGAATACACATTCTTCTCAAGTACACATACAACATTCTTCAGAATAGATCACATGTCACATCACAGAGCAACTCTTAATAAATTAAAGAAGACTGAAATCATACCAATTATATTTTCTGAACAAAATGAAATAAAATTAGACATCAATTACAGTAAGAAAACAAAAAAATGTATAAATATGTGGAAATTAAACAGTATTTTTGAACAACCCCTGGGTCAAAAATAAATCAAAATAAAAATTACAAAATACCTTGAGACAAACAAAAATGAAAATGGAACATTCCAATATATGTGGAATATATGCAGCAAAAGTAATTTCTAGCAATAAACAACTACATTGAAAGAAAAGAAAGATATCACAAAAACAACCTAACATTCCTCTTCAAAGAACTAGAAAAGGAAAACAAATTAAGTCCGACATTACCAGAAACAAGAGAATTACAAAAATTATAGCAGAAAAGAATAAAATTTAGCAAAACAATAGAAAAAAAAATCAAGAAAACTGAGTTGGTTTTTTAAAAAGATAAACAAAATTGATTAAGCCCTTAACTAAACTAAGAAATAAAGACTCAAATAAATAAAATCAAAAATGAAAGAGAAGACATTACAATGAATGCCTCAGAAATAAAAAGAATAATAAGTGACTATTATGAAAAATTATACACCAACAAATTAGATAACCTAGAATAAATAAGTTGCAAGAGATATATGACCCACCATGACTGAATCAAAAGAATTGGCAAGTCTGAACATATCAATAACAAATAAGGAGACTGAATAAATAATCAAAAACCCACCACAAAGAGAAGCCCAAGACCAGATGGCTTCACTGGTCAATTCCACCAAACGTTCAAGGATGAACACCAATCCTTCTCAAACTCTCCCAAAAAGCTGAAGAAGAGGGAATACTTTCAAACAAATTTAATGAGGCTAGCACCATTCTGATACCAAAGCCACTGGAAGACACCACAGGAAGAGAAAATGACAGCCCAATATCCCTGAAAAACTTAGATGAAAAAACCCCCAACAAAATGACAGCAATCTGATTTCAACCGTACATTAAAAGGATTATACTCCATGACAACGTGGGAATTATTTCAGAGATGCAAGGATGTTTTAACATATGCAAATTATCAAAGTGATACACCACATTAGCAGAATGAAGAATAAAAAATTAAATGATCATCCTGATTGATATAGAAAGATCATTTGACAAAATTCAACACTCTTTCATGATAAAAACTCTCAACAAACTATGTATACCAGAAATTGACCTCAACCTTGTCAAAGAACCTTATGTGAAAAGCCTACGGCTAACTTTATACTCAGTGATGAAAAACCAAAGCTTTTCCTCTAAGATCAGGGACAAGGAAAAGATGTCCACTCTTCTAACCTACTCAGCGGCATACTGGAAGGGCTAGCTACTGCAATTACACATGGGAAAGAAATAAAAACCATCCAAATGGGAAAAAAAGAAGTAAAAGTGTATCTCTTTGCAAATAACATGATCATATATGTGAAAAATCCTAATGACTACACACACACACACACACACACACACACACACACACACACACACACACACACACACAGAACAAATTAAAGAATTTCTTACTGGCTCAAAAGGACTTAGCACAACTCCTAACAAAATTCGGACTACAGACAAAGCCATTCTTAATATCAATAAAGACACAGAAATCATATCAAAGAATTAAATAAAAGTTTCTGATATGAAAAGTCTAATTACCAAAATTAAAAACTTTGTATAGGAGAACAGCAGAAGATTTGAACTGGAAGAAGAAGAAATAGGCAAACTTGTAGACAGATTTTTAGAGAGGACACAATCTGAAGAAAAGCAAAAAACCAAGGAAAAAAAGATAAACTGCCTCTGAAAAATACGTGACCTGCTCTGAACAAGAGAAATTAAATCCTCCCTTTTCAAAAAATTGCCAACGAACTACTCTTTGAATAGTACTTCTATTCAATGCTCTCTTTTGGCAGTCTCAAGAACTCCAATATTAGGGATGTTAGAACCTCTTACATATACCAGCTCCTATCTTCTTACTTTTGTGCTTTTTTTCTCTGTGCTTCAGTATGGGGATTTTTCCATTAACCTGTCTTCCAGGTATGTAACCCTGTAACCTGTTCCGTCCAATCTGCTGTCCAATCCATGTACTGAGTTCTTATAACATATTGTAATTTTTAGTCGTGAGTATTTCTATGGTCATTTCCAATTCACTGAAGATATCTACATCCCTTCTTACATTTATACACTTTTCTCCTGTTTCTAAAATGTATTAATCAATTTTTTTATATACTCTTGCTCCAATAGATCATCTTGACACTATTTACAGTTTTTCCTTTTGTTTCTTTCCTACTTCTTTTTGTATTCTCTAATAATAGGTGGGTGGGTTTTTGTTTTTTTGTTTTTTTTTTTTACTCTTAGCATGTATAGAAATGTTTTACTGCATGCAGGTAATTGTGTATAAAACAACAAGAGAAGCTCCACAAGATATGTTTCCCTATTTTCTCTGTTAGAAAGATAGACTGAGGATTGATTACCTACATCCATCAAGGATTGAGCTAAGTAAAAGATGAGGGAGTGTTTAGTAAATCTTAGACTAATTCTCCTTTGCTTACGTTGCTCAGATCTGGGCCAGCTAGATTTTCAACTCAAAATCTCCGTGGCCCTACTTCCTCAGCTCTGAAAGATTATGTGGATTAACTTCTATCACCCAAAAGTTTACAGCCCAGCTCTCCAGCCTTTTGCCACATGTGAGTTCAAAATCAGACAAGCCTCTTAACAGGGACACAGCACATGTGCTTGAGACAAGCCTCTTTTTACCATGTCTTATGTCCAAAATATACCATGACTTTAGGAAGCTACGACTTTTGAGAAATTTCAGACTAGCTCACCAGCATCCCAGAAATTCCAAATTCAGAAAATGTGACCTGGGGAAAATGATTATGAATTGAAGGCCCCCAACTGCCTAATTTATAAATCTAGTCTGTGTAGTAACAAATAATCATAATATTTTAGAACAGTTTTTATTGTGAATGAAGGACTATTTAAACTTTCTATACTTGAACAAGGCAGTTCATAAGGAACAAGCGTGGGGCATTGAGCAGTACAGCCTATGGAAAGGGTGTGATATTGGGGCTGGACTTTGAAAAATGAGGGTTGGGAGGAATTTTTGAGGAGAAAAGAGCATGAAGAAAGGCAGGGTATGCTAGTACCCAAACTGTTGTTGATAGAACAGCTGGTATTCCAGTTTGGCTGAAACATAAGATTTATAGGGAAAGTGACTGGAGCAAAAAGCATCAAGTTGCGTGTGTATCAGACTGTATGCAATACATATACGTGCAAGTGTAGTCAGAATTCCTTCCAACGCATTCTCCCTTTGCCTCTCTGAAGGAAAAATGAGACTAATGCAACATCAGCACAATGTGAATCACAACTATTGTAAAGGAGAAAGAAGTTTGATCAATACCAAAATTAACAGAGGCTTTTCCATATGTATCTGTTTGGTAGCTTATTTGTCAGAAGAAAGACTCATTGCAGCTACTTGGCAGGTTAACCTAAGCTAGCCCTAATCACACCTCTTCACAAAATCAGCTGGCATGCAAAGTATGAGAAAATAGCCTAGCCCAGCCAAAATACATTACCGAAAAGTCTTGAATTCACAAACAAAAGATTCTTGTAAAAACAAAGCAAAACAACAACACCGATGTGTTATCACTTGTAGGAATAGTTTTGCACCAGAAGATGGAAAGCAATTAAATTTGTGTTGGTTGATATTCACCATTGGGCCAAGGCCTCTCACTGGAGCTGAGCACTTGAGAAAGTCCATATTACTGACTTACTGCAATATCGAAACACTATGGAAAATGCTTCAATGTAAACAGAATTTAACATTGTCAGAAGCCATAAGGCAGTTTTATTTTTTTTAATTCACAAGTAAGTTATTATTACCAGCAAGTGGTATTCGGGGCTGTTGATGTCACTTAGTTACAGAGCCAGAGGATTTGATGAGGTATACAATTTTTCCCTCAAGGCTAAAAATGTAATTATGAAAACGTTCTGAAGTGAAAAACAGTATTGTCAGCTGTTTTAAGGACAGATAAAAGATCATTTAAAGGTGAAGAGATTACAAATAGAAGAAATACAAAATCAAGTGGAAACTACCAGTTTAGAGAGAGCAAATTATAAACAAGAACCAAACATTGAAACATTTTATTATAATAAGAGAATATGGCTATTATTTTTCTAAAAGGACGACATTAAATTATTTAATTGTTATGCCTGATTAGTTTGCTCAAGGGTTTAATGATAAGATATCAGTTGATTATTAAGCTTTCAATGGCACTAAAGAAATGAGCCTCATTCTGTCAAACTGACAGTCTGAGAGAGGCACTATCCTACACCCAATAACCAAGGGACTCCTTTCCGTAAGCCACATAAACTGCAAAAGGTACTTAATAGTTTTTTCATTTCTTACCCCAAAACCTTTCTCATTGCCAGTCCTCTCTGTAAAATGAAGATATTAATATCTGCCTTTACAAGATTACTGGGAAGATCAAATAAGAGAATAAATGGTATATGTAAAAGTACTTTGTACACTGCATAGCCCTACAGAGAACACATTATTACAAAGTACCTTACATTTATAAAGCCCTTTGAAAGCACTTTCCACTTAAAACTTAATTCAAAATCACTAACTGAGGTCTTTGGTGTATCAGGCACTCTATTAGAGAATAAGAATTTAAGACACAAAATTCCTGCCCTCAAGGAGCTCACAGCCTGGACTCCAGAGAAATCAGATAATCTTGTCTGTGCCTGAGGAAAACGCTGTGAAAACACAGAGGTGAGGAGGTTACAAAGGAATTGACATCTGAGCTAGAGAAATTAAGAGTAGATAACTCCTGTTCCCGGGACTCTGGACTTCTGTGACCTTCCCTGAATACCTAATGGATAACTCCAAATTAGCTCCTCTCATTTGTCTGTATGTTTCAGTACTTACTACAATGAATATATATTTCTGTTACATTAATAATACAAAATTTGAAATGAAAGAATAATTTCCTTGTTGAAGATGAGAAATTATGAATATGTATTAACTTCTACTTCTGCTCAAGTCCCCATAAAACAACAAAAGGTTTTGTTTTGTTTTGTTTTAAGGCATAAACCCATAGGGCAAAAATATCAAAAGAGGAGACAATATTGGAGGTGGAAAGCAAGCAAATTAGTGATAATGGACTAAGGGACCCATTCAAGCTCAAATCAAGGCTGGCAATGGGACAGCAAAGAAGCAGCATGTTTTATAGCAGAGAACCTGCAAGCCTCTGATATTTGGTGGTAATAGGATAAGAAACTGTTTAAGAAACTGATAGACAACTCCCCTACAATAAGCTTCATTCCCACACCATTCAGCCAGCCTGTCAACTACCTTTTCTCCATCCTGGAAAATACTGAAATTTATTCTCTGGAACAGATAAAACAGAGGATCCCTGCAGTGGAGATACAAAGAAGATGTGGATAAAATACTGAAAATAAGAAAAGAAAAAGTTTACAAAGTGAATATTGGGACTACTCAGCCTTTTCTCCTGTGGTTCTTAAAATGCAAGTAGCGGGGTTATACCCTCCATGTAGGAAATAGAAGAGCTATTCCTAGGGAATTTGAAAAAAAATAATTAAAAAGGAGATAAAAATGTTGACATTAGAGAACCTCCAAAGAAAAGAAATAGCCTTGTCTTTTTAAACTAGAGTGAAGCCCAAGTGGATGTGAAGTTTGTGCCTAGAATTTCCAATCGATCTTTTAGGGCCCTACTCTTAAATATAAGCAGACAGCTGAGAATCACCATACTTCTCTAGACAAAGCATGAGCAGACAATGGAAACATTTTGAAATATAAGCAGGCTTCTGAAGCAGAAGATGTCAAATACAGTGGAAGACCAAAATTGAAACGTATAGAGGCTACCTAGGGAACGCAGTCTGTGAAAACAGCAACTCTGGCAATGCTGCTGCTGGATAGGATGATATGAAAATTCCTTGATGTTCAAGAATAAGGAGAAAAGAGATTTCTGAAAAGACAAGGAGAGACAAGAACAAGGCCTGTCATAAGATTATGACATGGTGCATACATGGTTTATCAGATAAAAAGTGGTCCAGTGGAACATAACAGAAAATACAATTTAAAGTTGCTTAAATAATAGTGTTACCTTCTCGTATAACAAGGCAGCCTAGTTCAAATGCATTATGATGCCTTCAGGAACCAGCATTCTTCTCTCTTCCTATTGAGTGACAATTACCACGTGCTTTTTGTCCCCAGGATTTTTTTTTTTTACCTCTGTTGAAAGATGTCTGCTTTACCTTCAAGGTTGACTAGGAAGAAGGGGAAGGTCAAAGGGCCAAAAGCAGGTGCTAGTGAAAGAATCTCTTCTAGATAGGAAGAATGGGATCTGTGTTCTATCGCAGTACAGGGAGACTAAGGTTAACAAGAGGGTACTGTGTATCCTGGAATAGCTAGTCAAGGTGATGTTGAATGTTCCTAACACAAAGAAGTGACAAATGTTTGAGTTGATGGATTTCCTAAGCACCCTGATATGCTCATTGTACACAGTATGAATGCACCCAATTATCATATTGTACTCCATAAATAAATACAAATATCAGGGTCAATTAAGAAAAATAAATTAAAAAGAAAGGGGGAAAAAAGAGAAAGAAATAGAGAGTAGAATAGTGGTTACCAGAGGCAGGGAAAGGGAAGGGGAGAGGGTGACAGGAAAAGGTTGATAGACGGGTACAAAGTCACAAAGTTATAAATAGGTAGGAAGAATAAGTTCTGGTGCCCTGGGGTGACAATAGCTAATAATATTGTATTGTATATTTCCAGATAGCCAGAAAAGATAATCTTGAATGTTATAAGCACAAAGAAATGATAAATGTTTAGGTGATATACTAACTATTCTGATTAGATCATCATACAATATGTGCATGTATTGAAACAACAAACTGTACCCCATAAACATGTACAATGAAAAATAAATAAACTTAAATAAATTTAAGAGCTCTCCTAGAAACCCTGCTCAGTGACTCTTGATTTTATTTTGTTGGTCAAAATTGTAACACATGTCCACTTATATCTGCAAGGGATATGTAAGATTTTTGGTTTATTTATTTTAAGCCGGCCTCATCACCACTCTAAAAATGTCAAGATCTAGTTGTAAGAAAGGAGAGAATGAATGATGGGTAGGAAACTAGCAGCACATATCACAGATAATTTTTTAAATTTGAGATGTTTCAATAAAAGGGTTGAAGTTCAATTCTAGTTGGCAATAGATTAAATATACACAATGAAGGAGACCCGTAATTTAATTATCATTCTGAGTTGCTTTGTGGGTGTGTGGAAATGACCTTTAAAAAAGGGAAGCAAACAGAGAAAATTTGGGGGGGAAAGAAAAATAGAAAATGAGCAGTTGTCTTTCTTCATCTTTCAGGTCACTGCTTTCAAGTGCTCTAGAATTTTTATAAAAGAAAATTTGCATCACACTATCAAAATTGTAGTTTTTGACCGTAACTCAAACTATATTTCATTTTACTTGATAAATTTAGAAAATATACAGAAGCCTAATAATAAAGTATCCCAGAATCAATAAAAACTTAACGTCAGATGTAAATTGCCTTTCTTTGTATAAAAAATGTAATTTCACCAACCCAATGTATATATCACTTGAAAAAATGTAGTTGAAAAATACAATCTCTTTTGCACTTTATGTTGTTGATTCTGCACTTTAAAATCAAAGGAAGAAAGGCACATATAAATTGGTTTCTTCTTGTATTTTTCAAGAAGTCACTATTACTTTTGCATTACCATCTACTCTTACTGCTATGATTTTTATCCCCAAATGAGAATATAACAGTGCAAAGATGGTAAAATTAACAAAATTTTTTTCTCATTGCATTTCTCACAGAATCCTGGAAGCACAAAAAATAGTTGCACCAGTATATATGTTCCAAAAACAAAGTAAAGGTCTTATTAAGAATAAGAATTCTTAATTGTAAGTAGTATAGATTGCCTAGATCAACACAATATGAATTGAATATGTTTTTCAGTTAATAAATTGATAGAATGAAACATGTATCTGCACTTATTAAAGGAGAAAAACCCAGTATTGACATGTAAATGTGCAGCATGATTTGACATTCAGTTTGAATTATTTGTCAGTTAATATGATGTATGAGAAGTAGTCATTTTCAGACTAAGATGCTTTTGGAATGACTTGAAAGCCTCTTGCATCTATGGATTCCCTGGTCCTCTCACAGAGGTTTGCATGCAGTAGGGTGTGGGTTGGGTCCAGTAACTGTAGTTTTTAAAAGTGTTCTAGGTGATTATGGTATGCAGCAAGGAGACAATTGAATAGAGCTTTAACAGAAGCATTTACTATGGGTAAAAGTCCATGTAAACTTGAGGAGAGAAAGAGCTGATACAACATATATTTTTATGTAGCTTATTATCTAGCCCAGTGGCTCTTCTCAATTGGGAATTAATTTGCCTCCCAGAAGACATTTGTCAATGTCTATAGACATTTTGGGTTGTCACTACTGGGGAGTGGGGATGGTGGGGTTGGGAGGCAGTGCTACTGACATCTAATGAGTAGAGGACAGGGATGCTCTTAAACACTCTACAATGCACAGGACAGCCTCTCACGACCAAGAATTATCTGGTCCGAAATGTCAATAGTGTCAAGGTTGAAAACCGTGGTTCTATCAGGAGGAATAAAAACCCAAATACACACACACACACACACACACACACACACACACATATTTGTAACATTAATGGTATAAAGATTTAAATGACATTGCAAAAAATACAAATAGATGTTATAACAATTCAGTGTAGGGTGAGTTAGGGCCAGCAGAGAAAGAACATTAGACTCTGTAATGAAGCTTGCACTTTCTGCTACAGCTTTATCATTCAAGCATTCTTTCATTCAATGCCAGTGGACTACTTCCAGTTTCAAGAACTTGTGGATATGGTAATTAATTAAATAAATAAAGATCCTGCTCTCATGAAGATCACATTCTGGTGGGAAGAATCAGATAGAATGGCTAAAGTTTAAAAAATAGAAAATACCAAAAGTTGGTGAACATGTGGGCCAACTGGAACACGTATACAATTCCATAGAGTGGAAATTGGTACGACCACTTTAGAAGTATCTTCCAATGTTGACTTGCATACCCTGTGATTTAACAATTACACCCCTAGATATTCATTCAGCAGAAGTTACTTCTACATGTGTGCACCAAAAGAGATATGCACGAATGTTCATAGTAGTACTTATGTGTAATAGTCCAAAGCTAGATAAAATAAAAATGGCCATTAATTGTAAAATGGATTTTTAAAAACTGGAGTTTATTTATACAATGGAATAATATAAGCAATTAAACTGAATGCAGTATTGCTATACAAAAATACATAGATATATCTCACAAGTATAATGTTCAGTGAAAGATGCCAGACACAGAAAGTTATGTACAGTATGATCCTATTTATAAAAGGATCATATAGAGGCAAAATTAATTTATGGTATTATAAGTCAAAACAGTTGTTATAGAGGTTGCAGAATGAGTCGGGGAGTTTCTGGAAGACTTCTGGGTGCCATAGTATTCTATCTCTGATTTGAGTGGCAGATATGGTGATCCATATAATTTCTGAATTTTTTTGAATACTGTATTTCAGTAAGAACGTTACTTAAAAGTGCAATGATAAGTGCTATGAAGAGAAGTAAAACAGGGCAAGGGAGTTAGAAAGGGACAGGTTGGTGTACCAGATATTGTATACAGCAGGGACTGACAAGCTTTTTCTGTAAAAGGCCAGATGGTAATTATTTTAGGCTTTGCAGGCTATATGGTCTATATCACAGCTACTTAACTCCGCTATTGTAGCCCCAAAGCAGAAGTAAACAATAAGTAAATGACTGGGTGTGAGTGTGTGCTATGGTTTGAACATCCCTCAAAGTTCATGGTTTGGAAATTTAATCTCCAATGCAATAGTGTTGGGAAACAGGGCCTTAACAGTAGGTGTTTAGGTCATGAGGGCACCACCCTCATGAACAAATTAATGCCATTATCGTGGGACTGGGTTTGTTATAAAAGCAAACTCGACTCCCTCTTGCCTCCTTTCATGCATTCTCTCACCACGTGATGCCTTTCTCCGTATTTATGAAAGCTCATCCAAAGATGTGGGCCCTTAATCTTGAACTTCCCAGCCTCCAAAACCGTGAGCCAAATAAACTTCTACTGTTTATAGACTTCCCCATCTGTGGTATTCTGTGATAGCTGCACAAAATGAACTAAGACACTATGTTCCAATAACATTTTGTTTATGGACACTGAAATTTGAATTTTGTATAATTTTCATGTGTTACAAACTATTGTTCTACTTTTGATTTTTTTTTTTTTTTTTTTTCATCCTGAAAATGTAAAACCATCCCGAGCTCACAGGCCATAAAAATAACAGAGAGTGGGCAAATTTAAGCTGTGGACCATCATTCACAACCTCTGATGTACAGGATAGTCTAAGGAGGCCTCCCCAGTGAGGTAACCTTGCAGAGCCCTAAAATAAATTGAGACAGCGAGTCACATATCTGTCTGGGGAAAGAGTTTTTTTCTGAACAGGGAGTAGTAAGTGTTAAGGCCCTGAAGTGGGAGCTTGCTGGGTGTATTCAAAAATCAACATGTATGACTCAAACAAGTCAGCAAAACTAAGAGTAGTGGGAGATAAAATGAGAGCAGTAATAACCCACAATCACAGAGAGCCTTAGAGAGAGATGCTTTAGAAAAATAACTCTGGCGGTAATAAGGAACATGGAACAGAGGGAAAAGATATTGGAGGCAAGGATGCAAGCCAGAAGTTATAAGAATTTTCCAAAGAAGAGAAGAGGCAAAACCAGCATGTGGATAGGGTGGATGAGGAAACAGGGGGCATTCCAGCGTTTTAAAGGGCCCAAAACCACCACTGCACAGACACACGTCAAAGTTATTTATATTAAGCATCATAAAATAAGACAGGAATAAAAGGTGTTTTTCTTTCTTTTCTATTTTTCTCTTCTGTTTTTTTAACTAGAAACTCCACATCAAACAAGGTTATTATAACAACGATGTTCTTCTAGGTTAACTCAGATTTCCCAGGTAAAAGAGAATAGCAACAAATAGTAGTAATCATTTTTAAAATGCGACGTCTTCAGGTTCATTGATATATCTGCTCCTAGCAGAAAGATTGCTTAAAACTCTGATGTGAGATGTGACATACACCTGGCATTGTATTTTAAATGCGACATACACCTGGTATTTGTATTTCAAAGAATAATTTGTCTGTCGGGCTTTTTACTTAGCAAAAACTCAGCTTTTTGTCACACAACAGCTATCCAGTGTTTCTTTTTTTTATGTATTATTGCTTTTTTCCTAACAGTCACAAGACACTGAAATTGTCTGATGCGGCAAAACGTAATAGACATGAATTGGTTATGACAGGACAAAGAGTGAGGCAAAAAAGAAAGATGAGTTTTCATAAAGTTTCTTGTTGTTCTGTCACACCTTTTATATAGAAGATTCTTCTTAGGTAATGGGCCATGACCTTCTGATCTACAAACTAAGGGACATAAGAATTTTCATAGCACAGACAATGTTGTATCAGGTATACCAAATGTGGTCATGTACCCAATTTGTTGTATAGATTTGCTTCACAGGTTGGTTAAAAGGAAAACATAATTAGAGTAATCATTGAGATAAGATAGGTGCAAATTAAAAACAGATGAATTAAAGTAAACAAAATTAAACTCTTAATTCACTTATTATTTACTGAATGCCTACCATGTGTCAAACACTGCCTGGATTCTAAATGATAGTCATGCGCTGCATAAGGACATTTCAGTCAACAATAGACCTCACATACAACAGTGGTCCCATAAGATTATAGTGGCTGTACCATACAGCCTAGGTGTATAGTAGGCTGTATCATGTAGGTTTGTGTAAGTACACTCTAGGATGTTCACACAATGACAAAATCACCTAAGGGTGCACTTAGTGACACATGACCATATATAGATAAATAAGACAGTATCTATCCTACAAGAGCTTACCCTCTTCTAGGAAAGAGAGACATAAAAATAAATAATTGTAAGAGTTTGAAAATGGAAGGTACAAAAGAGGGAATGATTTAATCTGTCCATTAATAAGCATTGGTATGCCAATTTGTACATGAATAAATCAAAACAATAGTAAGTTCGCATTTCCAATGTCACATAGCTGACAAGTAAGATTCAAACTTGGGTGCAAAGCCAGTCTGACTGGCTTTCCCCCTATATACACCTTGAACATTTTTTCCATTCTCATCGTATATTCAGGAAATATTTATGTGACATCTGCCATGAGCAAGGCACTGTAATATTAGGCTAAGGAAATAGTGCAAGCATATTTTATTTAGTCATCACTTCAAACAGGTGTAGTCTAGTGTTTAAACCTGCAAACATTATATTCAGACTGTCTCATTTCAAATTTCAGCATTTCTATATGTATCATGCAGACCAAAGTTAATGTTAAGTGCTCTGTGGTCATCAAATGGAACATGGGAGTCCCTATCACATAGAGTGGTTGAAAGAAATAAATTATATGGTGCTTATCTCACAATAAGTGCTCAAGAAATGTAGGTAATGCTTCTTATAAAACTGCTTTATGTTTGTATATAGGATCTCTGCATTTTGGTATGATTATGTTAACCACGTGTGGAAATGAGTCATCAAAATAGATGGCAACTTGAAACCTAGGAGTAGCATCAGTGGGATGATGATAAACATCCATGACTTGCCAAAAAGTGGTCATTACTCCAAAAGGCACCCTACAGTGTTAGCTAAATAAGTGCCAATAGCAAAAGGCATTTCTAGAACGACCTCTAGATGAGTTGCATGTTACCTGATTCCATGAGTATCAGTTCCATTTATATTCTAATTTATTTTTTCAGGGACATTTCCTAGGGCTGGCTAGTTAACTCAGTTGGTTAGAGCATAGTGTTGATAATACAAGGATTAAGGGTTCAGATCCGCATAACTGGCAGTCACAAACAAACAAACAAACAAACAAACAAAAAAACCTTTCCTAAAAACTGGTTGACGCCATGCTTTTGACAAAAGCTTTTTAAAAAAATTACTAAAATTGGCATAATTGCCATTTACTCTTGTGATTAAGATTAAGAAGAAAAACGTACAAAACAGTGATAAACTTAATTTCTTCTCATTATATTGTTTATGGTAATGAATCTCCTAGTTAAGCTTATGCACTGCTTCTCTTCCAACCCTCTGTTTCACTTCCTTATAAATGAGTATTCTTTGAAACTGACATTTATCTCGAATGTATAAATAGGAAAGTTGATATGTATATTAAAATGTGCAGAAAACTTAACACGTTTTCTCCTAGATTAAATTTAAATAAAAAAGAAACACATTTCATAGTGTTTAAAAGTATGTTGACTAAATATCTTCGGATAAATTAAATGTTGCAAAGCCTAAATGTTTCCAAAATAAAATTTTAAATATATTTAGAACATACTTGGTTAGATATTGATCAGACTAAAAAAACTAATTAGCAGCAAAGGAAAGAGTCTATGCTGCAAAGGTGTAAGGAATATTTTAAATTTAGAAATTAAAACCTTCTAAAATAGAGTTTCTTAGTAAAACTTCCTGCTGTTGAACTTAAACATGAAGAAAGTCTTTTGGTCTATCTATATGAGGTGTGAACCAAAATTGAAAGACTATTAAGTACTAAGTATTTTCTTCCTCTTATCTTTTTTTAAAGTTAGTAAATGTGAGATGAGCCAGTGCCAGGAGATAAATACGACAGAGATTCCTCAAGCAGCAATATCAGAACATACTACATTAGGCCCAAGAAAAACTCCATTTACCCAAGTTTCACACATTCTAATGTATAATATCCATAAGTTTATGAAATTTTCATGTTTACGAAATATTCTCTGATCTGCTCTTCTCATTTTCATTGTTTATTTGTTTGCCTGGATTTTTTTTCTGTGTATCTGTGTGTATATGTGTGTATGTGTTGACAGTGAGCAGAACATAGCCAGGAGCAGTGAACTATTTTTGAAGAACTCATTTTTAATTTAAATGTGGGCTGTATAGACAAGAATAAGAAGCTCTGATTGCAGCTAATTTCAGCAAATTAAAAAGAGCCTGTGGGGAAAACTGACTGGTAACGATGAGATGCAATCAAGTGTACAACAGTATTGATCTTCAAACACAAAGCTGAATACATAAAAAAATACAGTTTAAAAAGCCTATTCATTTATATTAGGAAGATATAGCAGATGCTGGTTTAAGTACTAGAATAAAACAAAAAGCTCACTGAGTATTACAGCTGGTACTGACAACATTATATACACATAACTCCATAGTTCCTAATAGTTTGTTCATGTCCTTAGGCAGGGTACTAACCCAGACCTGGCACTGAGCCTCTTTTAGCTGAACAGAATCTCACACATCAAATATTTAAGTTTCAGTGAGTAAGGAAAAAAGAAGGAAATCCAACTGATTCTGGGGATGTGTGCATGGAGCATTTGTCAAACTGTAAACACACCATGTGCACAAACCCCTCTACTCCCCACTGTAAAACTTCTCTTGTCTGTGTTTGATTGACAGCAAGTCTCCTGAGCAAAGTTTATTAGGCCAAAACAATGACTTTAAATAAATTCTGTCTGAACTGTCAAACAGAAATATTATTTTTAGGATTAGTTCTTACAGCAGAAGAGGCTGGTTTAGTATAGAAAAAGATGTTGTCTGTGTTTTCTCTATAGATTCTCATGGATTAGAAGCAGGATATAGACAGTGGTTAGAAGCATTTAGACAGAGGAAGCATGAGGGCTCTAAAATGATTGGGAATGGGGTGCAGTGATTTCAAGAGAAAATGCTGAAATTATTGCCCCTAGAGAATATAAACTTATTATTCTTTCATTCCTTCATTCATTCATTCAAAAAAATTGTATTGAGTCCAAGCAGAGGCATAACCAGGTTTTAAATTGTGAAGTCATATGTCTGGCAGGGCCTGAGCTATTGCATTATTCTGTTTCTGTTGCTAATAACAAAATATCTGGAACTGGGCGATGTATAAAGAAAATGAAATTTGTTGCTTACAGTTTCTGAAGCTGGGAAGTCCAAAGTCCCTCTGGTGGTGGTGACAGTGACCCAAGGATGTCACATTGCAAAATGGTGAAAGCAGAGAGAGAAGGAGAGAGAGAGAGAGAGAGAGAGAAGAGCTTCTCACTCACTCTCATTTTAAAGCCCTCAGAACACACCCCTGGCCACCATTTTCAATCCATTCCCTATGGCATGGTCCTACAATCTAATCACCTCTTTAAAGCTCCAACTTTCAGTTACGATAACAGTCACAGTGGAGGCCAAGTTTCTAATACATGAGACTTGGGAGACACAATTCAAGCTTCAGGGAGTTTTGGGGGAACATAATTCAATCCACGACAGCCATCATTGGTGAGAGACCACTCTTCTCTGCTATCCATCTATTCCTGGTCTTGTTTTTACACTGTTTCCTCTTGTAATCTTTCATCAATCTTAAAACAAGCATTATGCCAGCAAAATACCTTAAATTTGTTGAATAAGTGAAGCTTTTGGAAAATGTCCTTCCCTATCTAATTACATTCCCAATGCTAGCTGTCATAGAGATACTATTCTGTTGAGAAGAGATACAGAGTATAAAAAATTATTTTGCAAAATAGATGATTTCAGACACTGAAACTGCTATGAAACCAATAAAAATGCAATATGAAGGAAGTGAGTTTGACGTAGAGAGCTATCATAGTTGTCACAGATGCCCTCTCAAATGATGAATAGAAGGTTGCCTGGTTCAAGATTTGGGTAAGCAGTTTTCTACATAGACATATCACCATGAGCAAAGGCCCCGAGGCCAGAACAAACTTGACATGTTGGAGAAACAAAAAAACCACTATGGATGGAGAGTAGCAAGTTATTAGAGTGAAAGGACTATGGTAAGAGATTAGGGCGAAGATGAAAACAAGATCTAGAAAGGGAGAACTTAGCATGAAATCTAAACTCCTTGCTATAGCTTCTAAGTGCTATGGGAAATCATTTAAAGTAAGTGATGCTCAAGTAATTATTTAGGAATATTTTTAAGTGAATATATTGTACCCAAAGCTTGTGAGGCAGCTTATATCCACCATTCACTGTTTACATAATCATATGTCCACCACTGAATTTACATATGTCCACCATTAATTTTTTACATAAATAAATTCATGCTCTATTAGTGGATTTTTCCAAAATGGAAATAGCACTAGTTGTTATAGTCTCATAAAAATACCTGAGATTCTTTGCCCACTAATCTTTCCAAGTACATATGTTTTGATAGCACCCTATGTTTCTTTACCACATCAATTATAGTTACAGTTGAAACAAATTTATAATCTGAATAATTGTCAGTTTTTGTCTTCTGTTCTGGACTGTAAGTTCATGTGTGAAGACTGGAAGCATGAACACTCATCCACACAGCTGAGATGCCAGAAAATATTTTAATTGAATGAATATAATTATGTAAACTTTATTCACTTAACATAATATAAATATTTCCTGTGTAATTTGAACTTCTCTACTCTCTACTTTTGTATAGTTGCAACATCCCATTGTTGACTAATTAATGTGTTTAATGTTTCATGAATAGATTTTTATTTTACACAAAAATGCACCTATTTGCTTAAATCTTTAACTTACATGGACTTGTTAGGTCCCTGGGTTGTTGTCTTGCTCAGTGTAAATATGAAAATTGAGTTTTAAAAAAGTCTCTCCTAATCTGCTACCAGTTGAATTATGTCCTTCAAAGAGATATTTTGAAATCCTACCCCCCAGTACCTGAGAATGTGATCTTATTTGGAAAAAGGGTCATTACACATGTCATTTGTTAAGATGAGGTCATATGACAGATGCCATTAGTTAAGATGAGGTCATACTGGAGTAAGGTGGGCCTGTAATCCATATAATTGGTGTTCTTGTATATATATAAAAAAAATAAAAATAAAAAATGCCACATAAAGAAACAGGAATGCAGACAGGGAGAACTCAATGTGAAGTGAAGGAATTACCATAAACTAGGAAAGAGGCCTGGTACAGAACCTTCCCAAGTATCTTCAGAAGGAAAAGATCTTGGAATTTCAGCCTTCAGAATTGTGAGATACTGCATTTCTGTTATTCTAAGCCACTAGTTTGTGATATTTGTGACAGCAGCCTTAGGAAACTAATACACAGAGACTAATGCCAAAAGACACAGATTATCTGAGCAGAAATTGCACAGATCAGTCCTAATCATATCCCAAGGGCATTATTGTGATGCCCACCATGCTGGCTCTCAATTCACAGAGACAGGAGAGAAAGGGGTAGTCTGCCAGATTAAATACAGGTTACCCAGTTAAGTTTGAATTTTAGGAAATCACATAGTACTTGGGGCACACTTATACTAAAAAAAAAAAAAAGAAAAAATTTGTTTTTTATCTAAAATTCAGATTTCACTTAGTGTCTTATGTCTTTGTTTGCTAAATCTGGCAGCCCTAGGAAGGGGACCACCAAGAAGTAAACACCCATGGAGCAGGGTAAAGAGCAGATGTCTTTACTCTTCTGTGGACTTACCTTGATGGTTGAGGGTTATCAGGAGTTGGTCCAGAAAATGGGAGCAATAAATGCTACCACTCTCTCAGGGCCAGCGACATGTGTTTACAAAGGCAAAAAGATGTCTGAAAGAATCAAACAAGCAAAAATATTGATTTCTAGAAGATTTTTTTAAAAAAATGGTTGGTTAAAATCCCTTTGGAAATTGAAGATGGAGAAAAATAAATTCTCATATTGCCAACACATGTCCTTTATGACATTATCAATCCAGTAGGAATATGACTTTAAATCAGCAGAAATTATAACTAAGAAAGTGGTAGAAGAGGGATATAAGAAAGAAAGTTTAGTTTCTATTTACTACTAGAAAAACCTCATGAAAATTTTGATGTATAACACAGAAATTAAAAATAATTTTAGGAGTGTTAAACAATTTAGACCAAAATTCCCAACATTAATAGAAGAGCAGATGAATATATCTACTCTCACTTGATGTTTGTGATAGAAAGAAGACTGATAGAAGGGCCCATATTTAGATAAATTCACAAAAACTGTAAAAGAAGATTCAAAAATGAATCTGGCAGGCAGAAAGCTCAGAAGCCCCAAGATGAATTAATCAACAGAAGATGTAAATTAGCCCCCAAAAGGTTGAGACTAGGAAAATGAAGAGTTCAGTAGGGAAAGGCCAAAAAGAGGAAAGATGGAATGCAGGTAAGTTTGATAATGATGTTAAAAAGGCCTGAACAGAATTGTGAAACGAGAGATAGAAATACTTTCCTAGTTAGAGTGCTGCCTTGTAACACCAAGGTCAAGGTCAAGATCCCCATACTGGCCAGCCACACACCAAGAAAGAAAGAAAGGCAGGAAGAAAGAAAAATAAGAAAGGAAGGAAGGAAGGAAGGAAGGAAGGAAGGAAGGAAGGAAGGAAGGAAGGAAGGAAGGAAGGAAGGAAGGAGGAAAGAAAAAGAAATACTTTCCTTAATTGCAGGATTCAGCATCCAGATTCAATTAATTGTCAAGATTAGATTCAAATTTTGGTAGTATGACTCCAAACAATAATGAAAAGGAAGACGCCTGCATTAATGCAAGAAAAAATCCAATGAAGTTACTTATACTGAAGAAAGTTTTTCTGATACAATGTTAACTCCGTTTCAATGGCAAAGACACTGTTGCTTTCCCAAAACAAGGTGTCTAAAGTACATTTTCTAGTAAAAACCTACAAAACTGAAGCTGATGAATAAATCACTCAGGTCAATAAAAAGGACATGCCAAGAAAAGCGTATAGTATCCTAGAGGAGTGTGACTGTCAAAAATATCTTCTTCCTGGTTGGCTAGTTAGCTCAGTTGTTTAGAGCATGGTGCTGATAACACTGAGGTCCAGGTTAGATTCATGTACTGTCCAGCAAAACAAACAAACAAACAAAAAAACCTTCAGATTATGTGGTGTGCTTAAGACATGGAACCCTCACAAAAGGACACATTTGGACCACTGTACACTCTAAGTATGAGGAGAATGTCAAGATCTGTAATCCCTCTGCTAATACTGAACATACCCCAGATCATGCCACTGGAGACAAGGACACCTGCATGGAGTTGCATCAGGAAACACTGAAGGAACAGAAAAAGAAGCAGCAGAAAACACAGGAAAGGTAATTGTATTTATAAAGAAAAGAAACATCAACTGCCTTCTTCAGGTCTGGGAGCTAATGCACTAAATGTGCAAGGAAGCTTCCAGCATGATGAATGAAACACAGTTGCCATCTAAAGAAGAAAAAGAAAAAGCAATACCAGATGATGCCATGACCTTTTCCTTACAGGAAGAACACAAATGGTGAGGATATTCTGCATATACCATATAAATATGTTCTTTCTGCTTATTGCTAGCAGAAGATAAAAACGGACTCTTCCACTTTCCTTAATGTTCATAAGCTACAGACATAAATTTTTAAGTTTCTGTTGAATGAAAATGTCAGTGTGGATAAAAAAGTATGAACACCCTGCACAATCATTTTGAGAACAATTTTTTTATCAAAACATAATTGATACACATATTTTGGGGTACAGAATTAAGAATCAATGCCTATGTACAATGTCTGATGACCAAGTCAGGATAATTAGCATATTCATCATTACAAAGCATAATCACTTCTTTGTGTTCAGGCCAGTCAGTCTCCTCTCTTCTAGTTATATGATAACATGCAGTAAAGTATTGTTAATTATTGGTGCCTAGCTCGACTGTTCATCAATAGATTTTATTTTTCTTAACTAGCTCTTTTAAGTGTGTTAACCTATTACTTGGTATCCTCCCTCCACCTCCCCCTTTCCTGTCTCTAGAAGCCACAGTTTTGCTCTCTCCTTCTGAAAGTTCAACATATTATTATAATTGCTGACCAAGATGGCAGAATAGACAACCCCCCAGCATTGTTCCCCTCACAACCAATCAATTTACAACTATTAAAAAGAAAAAACTGCCATCCCGAGATTGCTGGAGCTCAGGGGAAGAGGAGGAGTTTGTGAACACATGAGAGGCTACAGTGAGAGGAAGGAGGGACCACTCCAACCATTCTAAGCCTTGGCTGCTTCTGCACTGGCATAGTGCAAAGTGGTGAGCAGCTGCCAGCACAGGGAGCAGCTACCAGGAGACAACAAAGCCAGAGCAGCACCCTTTGCAAGAATCTTCTTGGAGTCTGCATGTGAGAAGAATACTTCAGAGTGTACCATATCATCTCCCACACCAGCAAAGCCACTGGCAAACTTCTCCTGGAACTGCAGGGGTGGGAGGTGGGGCATGAGGCACAGCCAATGGGAGGAAGAAACCACTGAGAGGTCAGTGAATCTTGGCTGTGGGCCAGTGCAGGGCCTGTCCCATGGAAAACATTGGAAGTGAGGGTGAAGGCCGGCTCACCAGGGAGCATGGGGGTATACCATAGGCAGCTGATCTGCCTCCCAATTGGCATGGGTGCCACACAGTGAAGACTGGTCAGGGTGATAGAACTGCAGTAGTGCAGTTTGCAGGAAAGATGCAGTTCTAGGCCGGAATTTCCACACATCCCAGTTGTATCTGTGGTGACCTCACAAGACCCAGAGTGAATAAAAGGCCAACAGTTAAAATCTGATCCACACAAAAAGCTCTCACCCATTTTAGAATCAGCAGCAAAACAGAAATTTAGCTCAACCACAGAGCTCAAGTTTCAGTCCCTGCAGGAAATTCCCCCAGTTCAGGAATTAACAATGGGACAACAAATTAGTTCAAGAGCAGAGTATAAGTGGTGGTGGTAGGTAATACTTCACTACAAAATAGGTTAAAAAAAAACCCAAAAAACATAAACCAGAGACAAAGCTCTGATATTAACCGGTAAAGGAGTAAAGGTCTAATACCACCAAAGATACCTACAAAACTCAGAAGAGGTAGCAGTCTCTTAAAATGCTCAGACCTCAAAGTAAAGACACAAAGATGGAGAAAGAGCAGAGAAATATGACACCACCAAAGGAAACAAAGAAATCACTAGCAATGGACCCAGAAGAACAGCAGATTTATGAAATGTCTGACAGATAATTCAGAATAATCCTCATAAGGATGTTCTGGGAGTAACAAGAAAATATGGATAAAAAATTAAATGATATCTGGAAAACAATTCAGGTGCAGAATGAGAAAATGGGCAAAGAAATACTATTTTCAAAAAATCAAATTTTTAAAAAATAGAAATTCTGGGAATAAAGAATGCATTACCTGAACTGAAAAACTTGATGGAAAGCTCCAAACCTAAAAAGACAATAACAAATACAACAACAGTATAAGAGATAGGCACCATTAAAATATGTAACTTGAAATAACAAAATGTCAAAACATGCTTTTTTGTAAGCCTCATTGTCACTATAACACAAAAACTTAAAAGAGTCGTACTAAAATAGCATGAAATGAAAATATACTGCTAGAGAAAACTGCTCAAGTACAAAGACTAGAAAAAAGGAAAAAATATCTACAAAACAACCAGAAAAAAAAGTAACAAAATGGCAAACACATTTCTTTATATCAATGATAACTCTAAATGTAAATGGGTTAAATGCCCTAATTAAAAGACAGAGTAGCTGAATTGATTAAAAAACCAATATGCTGCCTACATGAAACTCATTTCACCTATAAAAACACACATCAACTGAAGATGAAGATGAAAGGATGGAAAAAGATATTTCATGCAAATGGAAGCCAAAAAAGAACAGGAATAGGTACACTTCTATCAGATAAAATAAACTTCAAGCCAAGGAAAGTGAAAAAAGATAAGGACAGTTATCGTGTAATGATAAAGTGATCAATTCAACAAGGCGATACGACAGTTTTAGATATATACTCACCCAACTCCAGAACATCCAGTTATATAAAGCAATTACTATTAGACCTAGTGGGAGAGAGAGACTTTAACACAATAATAGTTGGGGACTTTAACATCCTACATTCAGCGAAGGACAGATCAACCAGATAGAAAATTAACCAAGAGACATCAGAGTTAATCTCTATTCTAGGCCAATTGGACCTAACAGACATTTACAGAACATTTCATCCACCAGCTACAGAATACACATTCTTCTCAGCAGCAAATGAAACAACTTTTAAAGAATAGAAATCATATTAATTACCTTTTCCAACCACAATGGAATAAAACTAGAAATCAACAACATAAGGGACACTAGAAACTACATAAATACACGGAAGTTAAATAACATGATACTAAACAATGAATGGGTCAAAGAAGAAATCAAAAGGGAAATGAAAAATTCCTAGAGACAAATGAAAATGAAAACACAACATACCAGAACCTACAAAATACAGCAAAATCACTTCAAAGAGGAACGTTTATAGATAGCAACAAATGCCTACATCATAAAGGAAGAAATACTTCAAATAAATAACTTGAAGTCACATGTCAAGGAACCAGAAAAACAACAACAACCAAACCCAAAATTAGTATAAGGAGAGAAATAACAAAGATCAGAACAAAAATAAATAAGTTAGAAATTTTAAAAATTACAAAAGATTGATGAAACAAAAAGTGGGTTTTTCAAAAGAATAAAATTGATAAACCTTTCATTAGATGAATGATGGGGAAAAAAGAGAAGACTCAAATAAATAAAATCTGAAATGAAAAAAGAGACATTACAACTGATAGCACAAAAATACTGAAAACATAGAAAAAAACCTACATTCATGTACACACTATAGCACTAAATTTGTTTTCCCTTTATAGGTTTCCCTTAATGATTAACTAATATTGTATCAAAAGTAGACATCCTGTCTTGTCTGATACATCTCTCAAAGCATTCATTCTCACAAAGCAGAAAGCAGCTGTCCATTATACCTGAAGGCACCCTACACCCTGTATACATCTCTCAAAGCACCCTGTTTTGCCAGGTACATTTGCCTATATAATCCCCAGCTCTCAGTTGATCAAGGAAGCAGTTGAGACTTTACCCTCTGTCTTCTGCTTGATGTCTTTGAAAAATAAAAAGCCTTTCCTTTAAGTTTTGTCTGGTGAGTGAATGGCAATCCTGTAGCAGCAAGCACTTGGACCCACACAGGTCAGGGATTCCCCCAACTAAGTTGGCCTCTCACATGTGGGCTCATGGTGAAGGGGGAATCCTACGGGACACATTCGTTACCAATACAAAGGATCATAAGAGAATACTATAAACAAGTATATGCTAACAAACCAGAAAATCAAGAAGAAATGGATGAATTCCTGGACACATCCAACTTACCGAGCTTGAATCATGAAGAACCCAGAAACCCTAAACAGACCAATAACGTGTAACGAGATTGAAGCAGTAATAAAAAGCCTCCCAACAAAGAAAACTCCAGAACTGGAAGCCTACACTGATGAGTTCTCCCAAACATTTAAAGAACTAATACCAGAGAAGCAACATCACAGCATGGTGCAGCACAATTGCAGCTCCCCTTTGTCCGTTGCCAGGAGAGAAATACTGCTGCTGCTATTGCCACCGCCACCGCCACCAGATGCTGTCTCTGTGGTGAGGAGGAGGAGGAGGAGGTGTACAAGTGCAGTGACACAAGTATATAAATAAAGAATAAAATATGAAACGAATCTTCAAATATAATACTTTGATGCTTGGCATCTAGACTCCTTTGTGCCCTCACTATGCCAGCAGCAACTGTAGATCATAGCCAAAGAATTTGTGAAGTTTGGGCTTGCAACCTAGATGAAGAGATGAAGAAAATTTGTCAGGTTATCCAGAAATATAATTATGTTGCTGTGGACACCGAGTTTCCTGGTGTGATTGCAAGACCCATTAGAGAATTCAGGAGCAATGCTGACTATCAGTACCAACTATTGTGGTGTAATGTAGACTTGTTAAAGATAATTCAGCTAGGACTGACATTTATGAATGAGAAAGGTGGATCCCCTCCAGGAACTTCAACTTGGCCATTTAATTTTAAATTTAATTTGATGGAGGACATGTATGCCCAGGACTCTATAGAGCTACTAACAACATCTGGTATCCATTTTAAAAAGCACAAGGAGGAAGGAATTGAGACCCAGTACTTTGCAGAACTTCTTATGACTTCAGGAGTAGTCCTTTGTGAAGGGGTCAAATGGTTGTCATTTCACAGTGGTTATGACTCTGGCTACTTACTCAAAATCCTAAGCAACTTTAACTTTCCTGAAGAAGAACTTGACTTCTTTAAGGCCCTTTGATGCTTCCTTCCTGTTATGTATGAAGTGAAATACCTCATGAAGGGCTGCAAAAGTCTCAAAGATGGATTAAAGGGAGTTGCTGAGCAGTTAGAACTGGAACGAATAAGACCACACTATCAGGCAGAATCTGATAGATTGGCCTTTTTCAAAATGAGAGAAATGTTCTTTAAAGGTCATATTGATGATGCCAAATATTGTTGTTATTTGTATGGCCTTGGTTCTGGTTCAACCTATGTGCAGAATGGCACAGGGAAATCATATGAGGAGGAAGCCAACAAGCAGTCATGACATGAAACAGTTCTTTTTTATTTGAACTTCACACATGCTTCAATATAGGTTTTAACTCTGGTTGAATCCCTCGAACAATAGACCTTTTTTTCACCTTTCATAGTCCATTTTATTTCCTTCCTTTCAAAACTAAATATAACCATTCCTATCTTAGATCTTAATAAGTAGAGAGACATTCAGGTTATTTTTGTCCTTAATTTAATCTATATGACAGAGTGGGGATCATACCATATTGAATATTTTGATAAACTTTACCTATGTGAGCTTGGTTTGTTTTTCCCCTTTCCTAAATTAACTAGCACTGACTGTAATTTATTTCCTCGTTTCATGTCTCTGCTTTCCATTCTGCAGGAGTTTTAGCTATTTGAGATTGTGGACCATCAATTTTGCACTTTAGAGGGTAACTGACTCAAATCCTCTGTTTTATCAGAAATTTGGCTTTTCTTTCTCTTAGCTGGAAAAATGACCATCTGCCAACTTTATACAGTATTTACTTGTTTTGGACCCACAGAACATAGTATATTCATTATGCAAACTGTTGATTCAGCAAGACTAACAAAAAAGACAAGAAACTACTGAGGAGCTTAGTAACTACTGTTTCTATACATAATGTTTAATCTTCCAAGCACATCTAATGTCTGTCAGTTCCTAATTGACATGTGTAGGCTGCTCTGTGACTGAAGAATTTTCAAACAAGCTTTACACCATTCAGGAAAAATCCCTTGTGATTGGATGTTTAGTATCTGCCAGGAAACTGGTATAGATGATGTTGAAGCTATAGTTATTTTATGATAGCACACTCCCTTGACCTGCTTCTTTCTATTCCATCACTGTTTACTCTTATTTTTTTATTTTGTAGCCATATTATAAGCTCTTGATTTGTTGATTACACAATTTAATTTTATTAAAATCCAAAGATAACAAGTTTTTAGATATATTTTGTAACAAATTAAATTAGAAGACAAAAATTGTTCTTTCATTGCTGCTATAAATAAATCATGCAAAGATTTGGTGCAAAACAACAGCATACTAAATATATATATATATATGTATATATATATGTATATATATATATGCACATATACACGTAATACAGTTATCTGAGAAGTGTAATGCTTGTTTATTTTTTGTTGTATATCTTTGCAATCTATTTTTCATATATTGACAAAAGAGACTGTGAAATGTTTAGCTATGCAGAATATGTGACCAGACCAGAGCATGCATAGGAAGACTTCTTGGTAATCATTAACTCAACTGTGCAAATGATGGACTACAAGTTATAATGTGTGTTATTTTCACTTCAATCAGTAATATTAGAAATCTCCAAATGTTAGCTACATTGGTTTGTTTCCCTTGTACATTTTAATTCATGATATTACAATGCTGTAACTGGGTGGTCCTTTTTAAACAAAATATTATTTGCATAACAGAGAGTATTGCTTGTTTTTAAAGCTTCTGTAAATAAAGCCTTCAAACATGTTTTCCTTTTTAAAAAAATAAATAAAAAATAAAGAACTGAATACTAGTTCTCCTCAAACTCTTCCAGAAAATTGAGGAGGAAGGAATACTCATTCTACTAGGCCAGCTTTATTCTCATATCGAAACTAGAAAGCGACACAACAAAAAAAGAAAACTACAGACCAATATTCCTAATGAACATAGAAGCATAAATTCTCCACAAAATACTAGCAAACAGAATCCAATAACACATTGAAAAGATCATTCACTATGATCAAGTAGGATTTATCCCAGGGATGTAAGGATGGTTCAATTTATACAAATCAATAAATGTAATTCAAGAATGAAGAAAAAAAATATGATCATTTCAATGGACACAGAAAAAGATTTGATAAAATCAACACCCTTCCTGATAAAAACACTCAACAAATTACATATAGAAAGAATATACTTCAACACAATAAAAGCCATATATGACAAATCCACAGATAATATCATACCAAATGAACAAAAGTCAAAGGCTTTTTCTCTAAGATTTGGAATAAGACAAGGATGCCCACTTTCTCTACTTTTATTTGACATAGTACTAGAAGCACTAGCCAGTGTGATAAAAAAAAGAGGAAGCAATAAAGTGTATCCAAATTGGAAAGAAGGAAGTCAAACTACTCCTATTTGCAGATGACATCATCATATACATAGAAAATTCTAAAGACTCCACCAAAAAAATTGCTAAAACTAACAAATGGATTCAGTAAAGTGGCAGGATACAAAATCAACACACAAAAATCAATAGTCTTTCTGTATGTCAATAACAAAATAGCTGAAGAAGAAATCAAGAAAGCAATCCCATTCACAATAGCTACCAATAGAATAAAATACCTGGGTGTAAATTTAATCAAAGTGGTGAAAGACCTCTACAGTGAAAATTATAAAACATTAGTGAAAGAAATTGAAGAAAATACAAATCAATGAGAAGATATACTATGTTCATGGGCTGGAAGAATTAATATTATCAAAATGTCCATATTACCCAAAGCAATCTACAGATTTAATGCAAACCCTATCAAAATATCAATGACATTTTTAACAGAAATAGAAAAAAAATCTTAAAATTTGTATGGAACCACAAAAGATTCCATATAGCTAAAGCAATCTTGAACAAAAAGAACAAAGTTGGAAGCATCATACTTCTTGACTTCAAAATATATTATAAAACTATAGTAACCAAAAGCATGGTACTGGCATAAACACACACAAATAAAACAATAGAACAGAGAGACTTAGAAACAAACCCACACATTTACAACCAATTGATTTTCAGCAGAGATGCCGAAAATATTCACTGGAGAGCAGTCTCTTCAATAAATTGTGCTGGGAAAACTAGATATCCACAGGCAAAAGATTGAAATTAGACCCCTGTCTGTCAACATACACAAAAATCAACTCAAAATGAATTAAAGACTTAAATTTAAGGCCTGAAACTAAGAAACTACTAGAAGAAAACATAAGGGAAATGCTACATGAAATGGGTGTGGGCAGTGATTTTTTTTGAGTAAGACTACAAAGGCACAGAAAACTAAAGCAAAAATACACAAATAGGACTACATCAAGCTAAAAAGCTTCTGCACAGCAAGGAACACTATCAACAAAATGAAGAGAGTCTACAGAATGGGAAAAGTGTCTGCAAACTACATATCAGACAAGGAGCTAATATCTGGATTATACAAGGAACTCAAACAATTCAACAGCAAAATAACAAATAACCAATTTTTAAAATGGGCAAAGGATCTGAACAGATATTTCTCAAAAGCAGACATACAAATGGCCAATAGGCACATGAAAAAATGCTGAACATCGCTAGTCATCAGAGCAATGCAATTAAAACCACCATGAGATATCATCTCACTCCAGTTAGAATGGCCGTTGTTAAAAACACAGAATATAGCAAATGCTGTTGAGGATATGGGGAAAAGAAAACTTTCCTACATTGTTTGTGGGAATGTAAATTGGTACATGTTGGGCTGGAATCTCAGATCCTTCTGCCCCTTCCTGTGCAGGCCATGAGTCAGGCAATTGAAAGAAGATTCTGGCAGCTTTAAGCAAGGCAGGCATATTTTATTCTTCAGATATTAGCTTCACAGACATACTTTATTCTCAGACATGAGCTCTGGCTCTACTCCACTGAACCTCCATGCTCTGCCCCCTTCCATGCTCTGCAGACCAGAGGTTCAGAGCAGTTACTTTTACACTTTTAGCACACAATAGCGGCCACAAGCCAAGCATTACATAATTACAACAATCATGCTGAATCAGTAAATGAGCACACATGCGCAGTTACACTACTTTTATAACTTGTTTCTAATGAATGTGCTGAATCTTGCCCATTTGTAACAGATGTGAGGTGAGTGAGCCTGACTAAACTTTTTTTACTTTCCTTAGAGTACAGTTGTGGAAAACAATATGGATGTTCCACAGAGAACTAAAAATAGATCGACCTTATGACCCAGCTATCCCACTACTGGGTATATAACCTGAAGGAAATGAAATCAATATATCAAAAAGACACCTGCACTCCCATGTTCACTGAAACACTATTCACAATAGCGAAGAGATGGAATCGACCTAAATGCCCATCAATAGATGAATGGATAAATAATCTGCGATATATCCATCTATATAGAATATTATTCAGCTAAAAAAATAAAATAAAATCCTGTTATTTGCAGCAACACGGATGGAGCTATAGACCATCATATTAAGTGATGTAAGCCTGGCACAGAAACACAATATTAAGTGATGTAAGCCTGGCACAGAAACACAAATACCTCATGACCTCATTCATATGTGGAATCTACAAAAAGTGGTTCTTATAGAAGTAGAGAACAGAATAATGATTACTGGAAGTTGGGATGAAAAAGGGGGCAGGGGGAGAAAGAATGGAAGTAGTATATTGATGAGTACAGGTAGATAGGAAGAACAAGTCTGGTGTTTTAGGCTGACTAGAGCTAATAATATTATATTGTATATTTCTAAATAGCTAGAAAAGAGGTTCTTGACTGTAATCACAAAAAAGAAAAGATAAATGCTCAGGGATGGATATGTTATCTACCCTAAGTGTTCACTGCATAATAGATGCATTACTGAAACAACACACTGTACCTTACAAATATGTACGATTAAATTTTAAAATGAAAAATTAAATTAAATTAAAATGGGATTATTACTCATCAGAAAAATGCAAAAATGCAAATCAAAACCATAATGAGATGCCACTTTACATCCACCAAGAAGGCTATAATAAAAAAGACAGATAAGAAGTGTGGTAGGGGATGTTAAGAAATTGGAATCTTCAAGCATTGAAGGTGGGCAGGTAAAATTCTGCAGCTGCTTTGGAAAACAGAGCAGCGATTCTTCAAATGGTTAGAGTTACAATATGACTCAGCAATTTTGTTCATAGGTATCCGCAGGAAGAATGAAACATATGCCTACACAATAAGTTATATACAGATGCTCATAGCTGCATTATTCATAATAGCCCAAAGCAGACACAATCCAAATGTCCATCAACTGACTAATGGATAAACAAAATGTGATGTGTCCACATGATAGAATATTTTTTGGCATTAAAGAGTACAATTACATGCTACAACTTGGTTGAACCTTGAAAACATAATACTAAGTGAAAAAAGCCAGTCACAAAGGACCATATATTATTCAAAATCTATATATAGAAAATATATTCGTAGTTGCCTAGGGCTGGGAGGAACAGAGGGATAGAGAGATGACGGCCGAAGGGTATGGGGTTTCCATTTGGGGTAATGAAAATATTCTAAAATTGATTGTGATGGTGGTTGCACAACTCTGAATATACTACAAATCATTAAATTGTACATTTTATTTTTATTCTTTTCTTCTTCTTCTTCTTCTTTTTTTTTTTTTGTGACCGGTAAGGGGATTGCAACCCTTGGCTTGGTGTCGCTCGCACCACGCTCAGCCAGTGAGCGCACTGGCCATCCCTAAATAGGATCCGAACCCGCGGCCTCGGAGCTCCCAGTGCTGCTGCGCTCCCAGCATAGCACTCTCCCGAGTGAGCCACGGGGCCGGCCCCAAATTGTACATTTTAAATGGATAAATTGTATGATATGTGAATTATATCTCCATGAAGCTGCTTCATTTAATTTTATGCTTTTTTATTTTCAGTTCTAAGGTAATACATACTTAGTTTGACAAAGGCAACTAATACTGGAGTTTTAAAGGGAAACAAGCAAGTTTGCCATACCCCATTCCCTGGGGTTATAAAAGTTAGCAGTTTGGAATATACTTTCCAGTCTTTTTCTATGCTTATACCATAATATATGTACATGTGGGTGTTTATGTATATACATTTATGCAATCTCAGTTTTTAAGAAAATTGAATATTACCAGTATTTTTCTGCAACTTGAAAAATAATATTTTTATTTATTGAAACATAATCGATTGTACGTATCTGTGGGGTACAGCATTGAATATTAATACTTGTGTGCAATATGTGATGCTCAAATCAGGATAATTAGTATATTTAACACTACATACTGTCATTATTTTTTGTGACCTTTTATCAATTTCTCAGTGACCACCCTCCTCCTCCCCTTTCCCACCTCTAGCAGCTTCAGGTCTGTTTTCTCCTTTTGAAAGTTCAACGAATTATTGTGATTGTTGTATCTTTCTTTTTTTAATGTAGAAGAGTAATATTTTTTTTTTTTTTTGTCTTTTTCGTGACCTGCACTCAACCAGTGAGTGCACCGGCCATTCCCATATAGGATCTGAACCCGCGGCGGGAGCGTCGCCGCGCTCCCAGCGCTGCACTCTCCCGAGTGCGCCACGGGCTCGGCCCAATATTTTTAATTGCCTATCAGTATATTTATGCCCCCTCCCATTCTTTCAGTACAGTTGATACTTGCCACACCACTGGAATACGAGTAGTGTGCACAACACCAAAGTAGATAACGAGAGAAGCACATTGTCTAGTTTAGTGCTCACTCTTCTCTGCAGTTCACAGTTGTAATCTCGCAGCCCTCTGAGTAAGAAGGGGTGGGGTGAGCAGCGGAGGCAGGTGATGGGAAGTCAGCCTGCGCTTCTCTCCTGTCCCCATGCCAGCCGATTCTCAGCACTGCTCCAATGCCACTGGACGGCCAGCCACCATGAGCTCGCTGCTGTGTTCCTGCCCTGGAATAGCAGCAGAGCAGAGTAATCCTGGAAACATTCCTTCATTCTATTTTGTCTGCGATGCTAGGCCCTACTCCACGTGGAGCTGCTATTTACCCAGAGCCAAAACAACATCTGCCCATGGGGTTTCCATAATTGTTATATAAGTTGTCATGTTAATCTCCCTCCCTCTGGTTTCTGGAGCACCCCTAGAAGTGGGCTGGAAGAGAAAACCCATGTCACACGGCCAGCTTGTGAGTAACCAAAGCCCCCTCCGTTATGATTAATTCTTACGTGATATGACTGTTTTGAGGATTAATAGCATATACAAAGAGGCATGCAGGAAATTTCAGGGAAGTGACCATTTGTATTTTGATTTTCGAGGTCACAGTGCTAATCAATGTCAGAAAGAATTGTGACACAGACACTTTACCTCCATATTTAATACTTTCCACTCTAATGTGGAACTTCTGATACGCATTAAACAGAATTACAAAATGATTATTAAGGAGGATATCCTGAACATACTTTAATATCGTAATTTTATTAGAGGAAGCAAATAAGGAGATATTACTGTAGCATCCTCAACCATTCTTTTAATAGTTCATGTTTCATTATAGCATGTCCATTTTGTGAGCAAAGTCTATATTTAATAAAATAAAATGTTCAGTCCACAACATTACTTCATGTTTTTCGTTTCATATGAATTCATTTTTTGCAGGCATGATAAACTATCTTCAGGTTTTAGATAAACTGCAACTATAACTTTTTAAAACCTAAGTTCTTGTTGAGTCCAGATCATAAAAATACATCAGATGAATGGGAAACCTAGCTATTTAATCACCCAGATTATCAGCACTTCTATAAAAAGCTTTTAAATGGCAAAAAGAGAAAATGTTAAGTGTGGATAGTAATTACTAGCCTTTATGTCTTGTGCCAGGTTTCAAGCCTCACCATATGGGTGTTTGTGCAAGATTAAATAGCTATTCAAGTGTGTAATGAGGTATAAATACTAAACTGAACCAAAAGATATAGCATGGAATAGGTCAGAGTAAATCAATTCTATAGAAGTAAACTATGAAAGAGTTCATTGATAGATCTTCTTAATGAAAATTTTACATGTATTTTGAGGGCCATTTAACAAAATAAAGTAATGATATACTATAGGAGAAAATAGGAAAAAAAAATCACCTTCTGAAAATATCCTTTAAGAAGTAGAATGAATGAATAACTGGATTTACTCAGGACTGCCCAGTTTAAGAATTAATAATTAGTATGAACTTCCCTTTTACTCTTAAAAATGTCCCAGCTTGGTTGATAAATTATATGGTTGCCCTATCTAGAGTGACTTTTCATAGTTGTTATCAGAACCATCACACAAAAAAAACTACGCTTGAAACTTGCCTCCACAATAAGTCACTGAGGGTGATATCTAGAAAAGATACTTGAGAAGAAAGAGGATTATCTGGCTGATGTTTTAATCTTATGTTATATGATGGGTGAGAATAAAGGTTTAGAAAATCTGGGCTTTACTGTAGGGAATGTGATTGTGTGCGTGTGTGTGCATGTGTGTGCGTGTGTGTGTGTGTGTGTGCGTGTGTGTGTGTGTGTGCGTGTGTAAGAGAGACAGAGAGACAGCCAGCAGTCTTAGTCATCTGACACAGGATTGTTTCCCCTTTCACTCAGACCTCAAATTATGTGCAATGGTAAATATATCAAGACTAATGCTAACTCAGAATGAAATCCATGTATTTCTTAAATCAACAATTTTAATTTTTCAGGAAACAAAAACAGAAAAGATGAATGTTTTAATTTATAAAAATTTCCAAGTTGTATGGTTAAATGGCAAAAACATACAGCAAAGCATGAAGTGTGATTCTATGTTTTGAAGACATATCAAATATTCTGACATGTTTTGAAAAAAGTCTGAGGTGCAATAGTGCCGAACAGTTAACAGTGGTGGTGTAAATTGGATAATTGTTTCTATTTGCATTAAATGTGATTATATGTTTAATGCTTTCTCCGTGTGTGTGTCTTCCTTTCAGTCACAGCAGGGATTTCTTCTTCAGAGTGAATCCCAAAATGAGAAAACATGAACAGCCCACCAGAACTTCAGCCACCCAGCAGCCCTCATGTCATGTGACTAAGAGATGCAAGTGGTCACAGGTGAAAGATAAGATTCATAAAAAGTTTTTTTTTCTTTTTTATTTCTGTAATGAAAAACGTTCTTATAACAAGTATTTTGTGATCAAAAAACACAATGAAGCTGTACAACAACAACAAAAAACAGGCTTTTCATGTATCCTCTTCTAACTCCCTCCAAATCTCCAGCCCCAAGGTGTTACAGGACCAGGTTCTTTGACTCTAAATTGTAACAGAAATGTTAATCGGTGCACACAATCAAGTCTTTATTAGAGCTTGTGCCCAGACACAAAAGAGACAGAGAGAAAGGGAGGGTCCTTTGGCTTGGCTCCCCAAGGGGGAGGCCAGAGAGAATCTTAGAGGGGCTTAGGCATAAAAAGGGTGACATCCAAGCATGTAGAGGTGGGGATATCTTGGCACTTGCACACTTGAAGGCCATGCTTCTTCATGCATCACATGTCTCATTGGCAAGCTAAACCCTCACCCCTGGATGTGATTTTTAGTATTATAATGATGAAAAAAGTTGGTGAAAGGTCAGTACTGGAGTCCTTGGCAACGGTGGGTTTGGTCCAGTTCTTGCAGCCGGGTCTTCTCCTTTGGGTGAACATCCTGTTTCCATATTGCTGTGAGATACTTGGATTCCTGTGGTTGGGAAACTATTTGTCTTAGGCCTTTGTGGTCGGAGTGAGGGGCCTGAGTCCAGTCACTATTCTGTCTCAAAAGGAGGTACTAATACCACCAAAAAATCAAAAGGTAAATGGTAGAAAATGATCCCCTGAGGATTCTTTCACCTCTAAGTTATGATTTTTTTTCTGGAAAATATATATACCATCAAATATGTGCAGCTTTGGGGTTTGTGTTTTAGATGATGGCTGATGTTTGTTTTAATATACATTCGCATCTCAAGTTATTTATTTATTTTTTCAAATCAAAATGACTTTTCAGACCAAATCAGCAAGTTTTAGTCCATCATAATTCATGGAACTAGGTCATAATGGAATAAATTCAAACTGGGTCATAATGGAATAAAGTCATCCAATATAAATCATTACATAACTAATTCAGTTGCAATTCAATTGAAAAGATAAACTAGACATGATGACCAAGTCACATGTTCTTCTAAGGTACAGTTCACAAAAACATAGACATGGTTTCATCTCATGAATCTCATAATATTCTTACTTTGTAGAGAATATCAAATGTGTCTCCTCTCTTCTCCCTATTCTTTCTTAAGATAAGAAATTCAGTCTCATGGCTTTAAATAGTTTCTACATGCTGTTGATGATGATCAAATTTTTAATCTAACCCCAAATCACTCTTTCAAGATCCAGACTTCTTGAAATCCAACTGCTTTCTTGAAATATCTCAGACGCATCTTGAATCAGTCATATCCAGAAGAAAACTCCTTTCTCTGGCATTTCTTACTTCAGTAAATGTCATTGTCATGTACCTATTTGCTGAATGACCTCAAGAGTTGCAACTTCAAGTGAAATATCCAAAATTTAATCTAGAATTATTTTAACTAGCCATAATAATTTTGGCCCCATATATGAAAGAATACATCAAGTTCAATAATCTTTAAAATTAAATGGAGAAGGCCCACAACCAGGCTAGAAACAGCCAACTGCCTGGGGTCCTGAGACAGGAGCCAGGGCCAGCACTGCCCTCCCCCAATGCCCCAACAATGCTTGCAATCTACTTACTAGCCATGTGCGTTTCTTTGGGATGTGTCACTTGTCTGCTCATGTCCTTCACCAAATTTCTGCTTAGATTTTTCTAATTCTTTTTTTTTTTTTTTTGTCTTTTTCGTGACCGGCACTCAGCCAGTAAGTGCACCGGCCATTCCTATATAGGATCCGAACCCCGGGCGGGAGCATCGCTGCACTCCCAGCGCTGCACTCTCCCGAGTGCGCCACGGGCTCGGCCCTCTAATTCATTTTTAAGAGTTCTTTTTGCATTAAGGATGTTGATCTTTGAGTGTTAAATTTGTTTCTTATCAATTGACTTTAAATTTAATTTTCAATGTTTTCCTTCATTTCTATGTTGAAAATATAATTTTCTATCTAAACATTAAATAAAAAAATTAAAAATTAAAATTAAAAGGAAAAGATTTTTATATGTCTTAGGATTCTTTCAGGTTCAAGTTTCTACAGCCTTTTTTCACTGGGGTGATAAACCTTTCTCAGTAGACTATTTTTCCACATAAGAAAGATTAAGAACTAGATAAAATGATTTTTAAAAAATCAAAGCCAAGGTATAATATATTGCATTAAAAAGAATCCCTATATATTTGGCATTTTGTGTAATTTTAATGTTTAAGATCCTTTCGCCAATTAGAATGACAGCCTTTTAACTCTAATTTATTATGTGTAAGTGCATAATTGATTTAGATTCACAGCTTTTGATATCATCTATATGCCAATAACTCACAATGCATCTCTCCAGATATAAGTTTTTGCCCAAAGTTTTATATATTCAACTGCCTATGTGGTATCTCCACTAGGATGTCTAAAAAGAAATCTCAAATGCAACGTGTTCAAAACTTAGTTCCTGACATTTCCCCCAAACCTGCAGCCTTCCACATTCCAGTTAGTGACAAGTCCATTCTTCCCAGTTGCTCGGACTCAAATTTTGTTGGGGTTATCCTCGACTCCTCAATTTTTCACACTTTTCACATTTAACCCATTTTGGAATGCTAATTAAATGAAATTCAAAATGTATTACGCATCTAACCTCATTTTCTTCTACCACCGTTACTTCTGCCTCCACTGCCACTTCTTTCCTTATTCCCCTGCAAAAATAGGTTTCAGTTTTAACTGAAATCCAGTTAAAACCTAAATCAGATGCTGTCTCTTTGTTTCACTCAAAATCAAAGTTAACACAAGGCCTGGCAAACTCTCCTTGTGCCATTACTACTTGTTAATCTATACTCTGCCTCTCAGTCTCCCCTTTGAGACTTCGCACTCGCTCTTCTCACTGCCTAGAACTTCCTTTCCACAGTATCTCCTTGGCAAATTCCTTCACCTCCTTTACACGTTTGCTCAAATATCACCATCTGAATGAGGCTTAATCTGACCTTTCTGCTTCAAATTGCAACTCATCCTAAACTCCCAATTGCTCTTACCAAATTTCATTTTATTTTTTCCTTCTTCCATCACACTATCCCCCAATTATCACATTACACTTCTTACAGCAACTAGCTTCTTCAAAACATATTCAGGAAACAAATTCTTATTTTGGTAGTATATTCCACTTTGACAGATTACATTTTTAAATCTAATAGTATGTTCTAGAGTAATTTTATAATTCATGTTAAGGTTAACAGATTCTTTTTGTCTCCAATTTGTTTTCTCCACTGCAGTCAGTATAGTCTTTCAAAAGTAACCTCTGGACATGTCACACACTTTTGCCATTTTAAAATCTATCTGGGCTCCTTTCTCCCTCCATATGAAGCCAATACTCCCTTATGTGGCTAACAAAGTCCTTCACAAGCACATTTCTGCCTGTCATCTAGACTCCTCTTTTGACACAAGTCCCTCTCATGAGAAACTTGAATTTCAGTGACTAAGACAATGCAACGGCATGAGCACAGAATATGACCTCTGCTCTGAAGAACCTCATTCCCACACATTCTCCTCCACAGGTCTTGGTGAAAGATGAAACTGCTCTGCAGTTCCTTCCCTGTAGTTATTAACTAACAAAGAAATTCCTGATGCTTTATTATTTTTTTCTGAATGGCTTTTTCTTTAATTTGCATTCATGCCTTCTGATCTAATTAGTATAATTAGCCTTGGACATACAATAAGCAAAAGCAACAAACAAAAAAAGCCCACGAAATTTCAACAGCCTGCCTTTCATAGACTTTATGGAACTAAATTTTCAGCTCTCTTCATAGCTCATAACTTTTAATCCTTACATCAATCTCAGCATTCTACTCAATTAGAGCTTCTGTCTATTGAGAAGTAGCAAAGGTTTTGGAGAGTTTGTGAGAACATGGAAGTTGCCCCATTCATTTTCATTAGTAAACTCAAGAGACACAAATTTCACTAAAATTACTGAGAGTGCTCCTGCTGTGTCTGGATGATTTATTATTAGACGTCATATGTCTCTCTAAAATATGGTTTAAAAAACTCAAGAAAATAATATGATTATTTTACCTGAAATGTTATGTAATTTTAACACCTGTGCACTAAAGTTGCTGACTAGAGTACTGATAGAATAACAGAAGGCTTTGCATGGCTGGAGAGAAAGGAAACAAACAGTAAGACCTATAACCAGCATAGAATATAACATGGTTAGTTCCTGTGAAGGTGACAATAGAGGAGAAAGTGTACAACTTTCCATACCTAAAAAAAAAAAAAAAAAAAAGGGAACCAGTTGTCATTCTAAAACCAAGTCATAAAATTTTTCAAGCAATATACCAGCACTAAAGGGCAAATGTTATCATTTACAAAAGCAATTAACAAAATTGTTAGGCTGTGTTGCCAGACTAAATGACCCATCCCTGTCCTTGAGGAGCCTTGAGGAGCTAATTTCCTGAGAACAATATTCAAGACCTTCCACACCTGGCCCAAGTTACCTTTCATGGCTCATAACCTACAATGCCAGACTTGCGATCCACACTTGAGAAACTAGGTGTCAGCCCAGTGTTCCCAATTCCTGCTGTGCTTTAGAATCACCTTGGGAGCTTTTAAAAATTATTCCTAGACCCAGCCCAGACTAATTAAATCAGAATATCCTGGAGTGGAGCTTTCCAGGTGATTCTAATGTGTAGGCTGTGCTGAGAACCACTGCTTTCGCCACACTGAACAATTTAACTTTCCCCAAAGAATCTTTCCCCGCTTTGCTCATATTACTTTCTCAACCTGCTTTGATAAAGTTTTGACTTTGTCTGTCCATGCTTGTCTGGCTAGGGCAATTGTCGGAATCCTGCCAACAAAGCCAATTGTATTGTCAGGTTAGGACCCACAGACCCTTCAAACCCATTGTACACACTAGGTCACAGACCTCTCGTATACAGACTGGGTCACTAGACCCCTCATATCCCTGGCTGGGTCACCAGACCCCTCAGAAGCCTGGTTGGGTCACCAGACCCCTCACACACAGGTCCATGAGCTAGGTAATTGGGAAAGATCCCAGGAGTCACTGGCAGATGACAGGAGCTCAGTCCTCAGCTTCCTTAGCAACAGCAGCAGCTTACAGCAGCCTCTAGCAGCAGTGGTGGTGACCTCCCGGAGGGTCCCTGGGGCCCTGGCAGTAACAGCCTCCAACAGCAGTACCGGCCTCCCTGGGGTACCCCAGGGGTGGAGGGCACTGTGGATCAGAGCCACTCGTCCTTTATACTTAGTCTGACAACCCAGGACACCTGCGTGTACATGCACAACTACATTGTACAATAACCAAGGACCACCTAGGTGCGCGTGCATATTTACATCAAATGCTCAGCAAGATTCTGAACATCCGAGGGAGCCCTGACCATTTTCCTATATTTTCCCTACAATGCTTAACTTAAATGACACTTTCATGAAGCAATCCCTATATTCTTCCAGCTTTTCCTAAAATCCACTCATTGATTAAGCTAGATCAGCTGAGAAGAGAAAACTTAAGCTGAACTGTACTAACCTTCTGCAGAACTGTCCTTGAAATGTCACCATCAGCCTATATTGTTCTTAAAATAAATAATATTGTCATAGTCATCCTTTGAGGATTCTTTCACTAATTGTGAAGGTATTTTCAAGAATACGGAGTATATCATATTACAATCTTCTCTTCATGGTAAATTCCCAGAAGTATTTTTTTCTAATTCTTGATTTCTAAAGGAATGACATTTCTCATGAGCAATAGAGATGTTTTTTGTGACTTGTGGAAATGAGGAAACATGTAACCGATCAATCTTCCCTTTATACGTTCGCTATTGGAAATTTTAAAGCCAATTTGTAACCAACTCATGGAAGATGTGGTTATTATATGCATGCTTTTTACATTTTTTCTGGCTTTTTTATATTTCCAAGCTATAGTCTTCATTGTTCATTTATCCCAAGTTTAATTTATACTTTCTTGATATACAAGGGCACTTCAAAAAGTTCATGAAAAAAGATAAAAATCAAACATACAAACTTTATTTCTTGACGTAAGCTTCACCAGCTTCAGGACATTTTGTGACTGATGACACCAGCCATTTGGTCCATCCCTAAAGAACTAAGAGTCCTCAGAATTTCACCGTGTCAATGCAGTCTTTTTAATGTTATTAAATGAAGAAAAATGGGTATCCTTTAAAGATTTTTTAAGGGGAGGAAACAAAAAGAAATCAGAAGGAGCCAAATCAGGACTGTAAGGTGGATGCCTAATGATTTCCCATTGAAAATGTCACAAAATTGCCCTTGTTTGGTGACAAGAATGAGTAGGAGCATTTTCATGGACCCTCTGGTGAAGCTTTCCCAGGCATTTTTCTGCTAAAGTCTTGGCTAACTTTCTTGAAACACTCTTACATAAGCAGGTGTTATCATTCTTTGGTCCTCCAGAAAGTCAGCAAGTAAAATGTCTTGAGTGTCTCAAAAAGCTGTTGCCATGACCTTTGTTCTTGACTGGTCCACTTTTGCTTTGACTGGACCACTTCCACCTCTTGGTGGCCATGGCTTTGACTGTGTTTTGTCTTTAGGATCATATTGGTAAAGCCATGTTTCATCTCCTGTTACGATACTTTGAAGAAATGCCTCAGGATCTTGATCCCATTTGTTGAGAATCTCCATTGGAAGCTCTGCTCCTGTCTGTGGCCAATCTGGGCACAACAGTTTTGGCACTCACCAAGCTGAAAGTTGGTTCAACTGTAATTTTTCACTCCGAATTGTGTAAGCTGAATTGAGATGTTTATGGTGTGGGTGATTGTTTCTGCTGTTAATCGTCAGTCCTTTTCAATTAGGGCGTGAACAAGATCCATTTTTTCCTCACGGATGGATGCGGATGGTCTGCAAATGCAGACTTCATCTTCAACGTCATCTTGTTCCTTCTTAAAATGAGTTATTCATTTGTAAACCACTGATTTCTTCGGGGCATTGTGCCCATAAACAGGTCATAAAGCATTAATGATTTCACCATTCTTCCACCCAAGCTTCACCATAAACTTGATGTCTGTTCTTTAATTTTAGCAGAATTCATGTTGCTCCAATAGGGGCTCCTTTCAAACTGATGTCTTATCTTTCTTAATGCCTCAAACTAGACGCTATTTAGGCATGTTCTAACAAGCTAATACAGGTTTATTTTGGTGCAAAAAAGTTTTGCAATCCATGAACGGATTTTTCATAATATGCACTTTCCATGAACTTTTTGAAGACCTCTCATATTTCCCCCACTAATTTATTTCGCCTTACTTCATTTATAGAATAATATGGGGCAAAAGTTATATTAAAAAGCAAATTTTTAAGTTGTCTTCAATATTTGAATTAAAATTATCCCATAATTTGTGCTTTCATAGTTTTTTCCCCCCAGATTTTAGCCCTAATTTTATTCTATTTTGCATCATAGAGTTAGTTTTATCTCCTCTTCTAAATTTTGAGTATCTTAGAAGACAAAGAACATATCATACTTATTTTGGTAAAACCCACAGAAATTAATAGAACTTGGTCAATGAATATTTGCCATGTTTTACTACTAAGACTAGAAAGCTAATAAAACTTGCTATGAGCTCTAAATTTATCATATATCAGCTAAAGACCTTAAGCAACTTAATCTCTAGGCCTTTCTTTCTTTCTTTCTTTCTTTCTTTCTTTCTTTCTTTCTTTCTTTCTTTCTTTCTTTCTTTCTTTCTTTCTTTCTTTCTTTCTTTCTTTCTTTCTTTCTTCTTTCATCTGAGCTATATGATAAAATACATACGAAAAGGCTGATGAAATGAAATATGCCAAAAAGTTAATAGTTTTCCCTGGGATGGGACAAAAGGCGGTTTTTAAATCGACTCTTTTATATCTTTTGTGCTCCCAACCTTTTATTATTGTAATGAATATGCATTACTTTTGCAATAGGAGAAAAATAAAATTAAAATTTCAACTATATTTTTTGGATTTTTTTTAATTGAATCATAATTGATTCTACATATTTTGGGGATTAATGTTGACATATGTTGATCCAATCAATATTATTAGTATGTATATTGTTACAAATTGTCCTTATTCTTCATGCCCCTTGTCCAACCTATCCCCATCCCCCTCTCCCTCTCCCCTCCCACCACTGATGACCCTAGATTCTTCTCTCCCTCGGAAAGAGTAGTGGTTACTCTGTTGATTTGTTGCCTAGATGATCCATCCAATGATGAAAGGCGTGTTCAGATCCCTTAATATAATCAGAGAGCAGATACTTCTTCTGTCACTCTGGAATGGGCTTTGTGGAAAGAAACATCCTATTCTTTTCTTTGGTCTCTACTGGTGACTCTCCTTGTGTCATTGCACTCCAGTGGCTGGCAGACCATCCACATGGTGGTTGTGACGTCTAGCCACTTTTGCTGCAGCTGTGGTTACTGTGGTGGCTGTGGTGTGCCATCCACATGGAGGTGATGTTTTTGGCATGCTCCTTGGCACTGGTGGTGCACCTGGTTGTGGGGGGGTCCGGTCCCTGGAGCCAAGCCCTGGGTCCCCAGGCAGGCCCTGAAGATGCTGGCAGTATGCCTGGATGTGGGTGGGGGGTCCAGTCCCCACTTGATGCCCTGGGCCCCCAGGAGGGGCCCTGAGGCACTGGTGGTGTGCCTGGTTGTGGGCGGGGTGTTCCAGTCCTCAGCTTGATTCTAGGCCTTATTTTTCTAATTATAAAATAGGGAAAATTGAAAATACTGTTAACTTCAAAGAATAGTTAAGATGCTGAAACAATACTTGTTAAATAACTTTTTAAAGGGCAATGTGTAACCCAAATGTCTAACAAATAAATAAAAGGTCTAGAAAAGTCTCATGTATGACTTCATTATATACATTACACACACACATGTGCACACACACACACAGACACACACACACACACACACACACACACACACACAAACACACTGAAAATCTAGGATCCTCTGGAGAACACTAGAGACCATGGTTGAAGAGGTAGGCAGAGATGAGATTCATTCAAGGCATTTATAGCCAGGACAAAAGCTTCTGGATCATATTCTAAGAACAATGGGATACCACTGAAGGTTTTTAAGTGGAGGTGTAATAAAATTATATTTAAGACTTTAAAAGTAACTTGTACTCCAGAAAGAATTATGGGGAAGGGAACAGTGGCAATGCAGGAAGTAGGAGTATCTGTTAAAAAGCTGTTCCAATAGCAAATGGAAAAGTGATACCAGCTTAAGTCAATCTTAAATAATGAGATAGCCACACTGAGATATAAAGCTATTTTTCATATTAAATTTATTAGATATACAGCTCAATTTGTCTCTTGGCCAACATCTTCTCTGTATGAGCATTTAAAATATTTTCAAGTGAAATATCTTTTGCAATGTTTACTATATTAGCAGTCTTAGAAACTAAAAATGTTTTTACAACTGAATTTCAACTTCTTAAGAAGAAAGGATGTTTAACTTCTAAAGTTCCAAATCTAAAATTAAGGATTGAAAGATCTTCAAAATCAACTTGTTAAGACAAGTGAATAGATATGATGTTGAGTGGGGAAAAGGAAAAGGGGAAGGAGAAATTGATAAAGAGACATGAAAATCAACTACATTGCATATTGATAAATTTCAAAAAGAAAGATCTTCAAAATTATCCTAAAAGAGACCATTACTAATTAGCTTTTAATTTCTCCTTGCAGCAATAAGATATTGCCTACATCCTGCATTCGCACAAATTACTTGCTCAAAGGTGAGAGCAAGGGACACTGGGGGATATGGGTTAGAGAGTTAGGGGCACATGGGCCATGTGAACTGTGTTATCAAAGTGAGAACACAAGAACCTTTTAACTCCACAATAAACAAGAGAACATAATATCCTTAACCATGGCAAAGTGCACAGGGAACCCCTGGAGTGGGGAACCCAGGTGAGCCCAGTGAGTGGTAGGGTAGTAATGACAGGAAATAGAAGAGCAAATCTGATGTAACAAAAAGAGTATTGGCTTTGGCCAATTAGAGAAATCCAAAATCTTTCATGACATTATCATTTTTTTAACTGGCGGGCTTTTTAGGAATTAACTTTGAACTTAGGTTTTTTATTTGTAAAATGAAAAAATCACCCCACAATATTGTTGAGATAATTGATTCGACAATATATGTAAACTGTCTAGTACAGCACCTGGCACACGGTTGTACTAGTCATTATTACAGAAACCAACACTGTGTCAAGAAATCTGAGGGTACTTCAAAAAGTTAAGGTAAAGATTCATATTATATCTTTCAATTTTATGTTTTCATGAACTTTTAAAAGTGCCTTTGTATGTTCAGAAGCTGTTATAAATTTATTTTATAACACCTCAAAAAATGTTTTAAATTTATTTTGTAACTTCTCCCGATTATTTCCTAAACTCATTCTAAATCACGGTTCCTTTGAAGACTATCTAGGGGCATACAGTAACTCTGTGGCAACACAGAAAACTACGGAATACCTAAATAACATAAAAAGAAAGAAAAAGAAACAGAAAGAAAGAAAGAGAGAGAGAGGATGAATAAAAGAAAAAAAATGAAAATAATTTCTTTTGAAAATAATTCCTTTTCACTACATATTCTAAACTTAATTCCTTCTAATTCCTTTTCCTTTGAATCAGAATTTGTCTCAATGACTAATATTTCCTTTATTTTTACATGATGCATATACTATTCTATGAGATGTTTGCTTTGTATTTTTAATGGAATTTGTTCATATTTTTAAAAAGTACAAATTTATAGGATATTAATATTGGTTCTTCATATCTTAAGAAGGAAAGAAAAACAGCCGTCACTTACCACAATTATGCCAGAAGGGCATTTCTTTACCAATGAGGAAATGCGGTCTCATGCCAACATTCCCACCCAGGCCTCTCTAACACCATTAGTTCACCTGCTGTACTCAACTCTTGATGAGTAGTATTCAAGTAGTTTTGCTTTTATATATATTAGGCAGTAGATTTATTAACAAAGTGGTGTTGAGAGCATTTCTTCTATATAGTTCTCTCTCTGCCTAATAAATCCTTGCTTTTACATCTTCAAAGAATTCTCTGCTCCTTCCTTATATTTGTCCTAAAATCTCGTTACTTTTACAGAGAAATCTGCTTGCTGGTGTGAAAGTCAAGCATGGCTATTCTCAAATTCCTTAGGCTTTTGAGCTGTCATTCTTAGGTTTCAGTCAGCTACATTCAAACCATGAGCACGGAAAAACCCTTAGGATATATCGATGTTGGGACTGCATGTGAATTAACAAAGAAACAAACTACAAAAACTATGTAAGGTTAAATTCTTGATTGCCTCCTTAAAGAATCTCCTTTATGCAAATATTGACTTTTGTCTTCTCTCCAGAATAACCTAGTAAAAACAATATTCTTGTTTAATAAAGCACTGCCACCCTGTAGATCCCTCAGGGATATAAACACTGAAGGTAGAGCCAAGAAATAGAACTCCTACTGGAGTGAGCGTGGAAAACCACATGTGAGCAAAAGACGACACCTTTTCCATGTTGAGCATAGGGCTTCACCACTCTACTTCCTACCTCCTTTCATTTAGGCCACACCTGCGCTTCTGCTTGGCCTTCTAAGAGGGTAGGAGATGGGCAAGTAAGCATGAGAAATCCAGATTTTTCATTATGACATCACATACAGGAAGTTCAAAAGATAGAAAAGAACAGGGAATGAGACATTCCAAAGTAGGGAGCCCTACAAACAACATCAAAACATTTTACTCTTAGTTATTTCTATTGAAAGTTCCACCATAGCACCAGTAGAATTCTTGGATCAGACACCATGTCCATCTTGTTCCTCCTAAAGACAGGGAGAAGCTGTGAGCTTCCCAAGACGGCCTCTAAGAAAACATTTCCAACTCATTATTCAGCATGGTTTAAATAGAGATTTAAATTGGCTGATAGCAAAATTACATGTGTGACACCTAGAAAGCCCTAAAAAAAAGAGTGCATAACTTTTTGCTACATTTATTTTTATTCTTCATATATCTTTCTTTATAAAAATCAAGTTTGTCAATAATATCCTATTTGCTAAAACCTCAACATCTGAGGCACTTAGAAGAGGAATCAAGCTGGAGAAAGAAATGTGTAATAGATATCTAAGAATTAAAAAATGTAAGTGTCAGAAGCTAAAATTTCTACCTCTTTTTAGGGATACTTTTTTCTAAAGAAAAATACACATATTCCTGCCTTTTCAAACAAACATATTGACAATAATTGAAAATAATTTTAATCATTCTGAATTTTTTTTTTTTTTTTTTTTTTGTCTATTTCGTGACCGGCACTCAGCCAGTGAGTGCACCGGCCATTCCCATATAGGATCCGAACCCACACGGGAGCGTCGCTGCGCTCCCAGCACCGCACTCTCCCGAGTGTGCCACGGGCTCGGCCCATCATTCTGAATTATTAGGCGTTGTTTCTTCATGTAATTGAAGACTACTCTTCATGTAGTCCTTCATGATATTGAGGACTCGTGTTCTCTAGCTGTAACCACTGCTGAAAGGTCTGTGAGATGCTGGGGAGGGCCTTATTTGACACTTTCTAATGAAGATGCTCCAAAGCTTTTACAGATGCACAGACTATACCACAAGGCAATGTGTATACTGGTTTCATCTGCCAGAAGATTTTCTTTTTCTCTGTTTGTATCAATGGTTTTGGCTTGTCCACATCATTTAAAATATTAGCTAAGTACCATTGATAACAGCGAATGTGTAAATACCAAAAACATCCAACTCTATGTGATTCATTAAATACTCTACAGTCATGAGCAAGAATGTAATTTTTGTCAGTTTTGGGGCTCCCCTATCTCTCACACACCTAAGATTACATGGTGCCCAAAAGAAGGAATGGCCCCAAAATAGTGATATTGAAAAGATACTAGTTTTATGGAAAATAATCACAATAACAATAATAAATACATAATATTTTTTAATGCAGGTTACACAATAGTTTCACATAAATCCAGTCCATTGAACAATACTATATCTTATATATCAAATACATAAAAGTACAGTTTTATTTAAAGGTAAAAAAAATCCCTTTAGCACCTATTTACACTCTCTCTCTTCACATATCTTCCTTCTGTCCCACTTCCTTGCCCATGTGTGACCACTGTATATACCATAGGTAGTATTATATACATCTTGCCTTTTTTCATTTAGTGTATCTTTGAAACTTTTTATGTCGATACATAAAGATATGTATATATACACACACATATATTCCCTATTCTAAGTGCTGAATCATATTCCACAGCATGCTTTATTCCTCAGATAATGAGCATTTTAGCTAAGTCCACACCTTCACTGTTAAAGAATAACATTTTATATTAATCTTTACATATACATATGATTATAATGAATATTCTTTGTGTAGATAATGTGGCTATTCCTCTATACTCAGATGTGAAATTACTGGGCGAAAGACTATTTAAATCTGATAGATACTTGCAAATGGCCCACCAAAAAGGCCCTAGAATTTGAATTCCCAGTAACAGTGCATGAAAGTAACTAATTCCCTCCCTGTTCTCCCATACTGGACATTACGTCTTTCTTTTTTTCTTTTACTTTTTCCTCATTAATGGGTAAAACATAACATTTCTGTCTTCATTTAATTTGCCTAATTACTGGTGTTATGTGATTTTAAATATTTCATAATAATTATCATATTTTTTTCTACCAGACTTCTTGTTTTTGCTTATTGATTTTAAGGCACTCAGTGTATTATGGATATTAATACTATATTATAAAGGATTTTATTATGACTTCTTATATGGGTTTTGTGATATAGATACTTTAAATTTTTATGTAGACATATCAGTCATTTGTTTTTCTTTGTGAATTCTCGGCTTTAGGATTAGCATAGGGAAATTTTTCCTACTGTTGAGATTAAAAATATTTTCTATTCTCATATAATTTTCTCTGATATTGTTATAGCTTTGAAATCTATTTTTATCTCTGTAATTCATCTGTAGTTTCCTTTGTGGCATGAAGTGGGAGTCCAGCTTTAATTTGTTTGTTTGTTTCAAATTGATATCCCGTTGTCCCAATTATAATCTCTCCTTATTGATTTGAAACATAACGTGAAAGAATTGCCAAGATTTATAGATGTATATAACTTTTCTTCTGGACTCACTGCTGTCTTTCTTTCATCTATGTATTAATTCTTTTGCTAATGTTGCAGTATTTTAATTATTTTTGTTTTGTAGTATATTCTATTCTTCAATAGGACAATTCCCCATTTGCTTATTTATTTATTTATCCACATAATTTTCTGTCCCATATTCTCTTTCAGACAATTTTAAAATCAGTAGTTCAAGTTCATAATGATTTTATTAGGTTTTAACATATACTTCATTGTATCTACAAATTAATTCCTTGAGTCTTTCCATCCTCTATTATGGTAAATATATTGATTTAGTGACAACTTCGTGTATGTTCTTAAGCCATATGATCTACCTTTCTTCACACGGATCTTCCATATCTGTGCCAGGTTTACTCATTGCTAGATTTTTAGCTATTGAGAATGATCTTTTTTTAATGACATTTCCTAATTCACCATTACTCTTATAAAACATTGACTTTCATAAGTTAGTCTTCTATTTAGTCAATATACAAGTACTTCTATTAGTTCAATTTGTCAGTTGGTTCTCATTTTTTTTATGTAGATAATCAGATCATATACAAATGATGAAGTTTTCCCCTTATTTTCCTATGTTTATACTTCTCTTTTATTCTTTTGGGTCACATTTACTTTGCTGGATGAATATAATGGTAATTAGTAGTAAAACAGGGAGCCTTATCTTATTACCTTTAGTAAAAATATGTACAATTTCTCAAAATTGAGTCTTATATTTGCTTTATCTAAAACTCATTTTCTAAAGGCTGTTTTAGTCAGGGTTCAACTACAGAAACAAAAGGAGTAGGAGATATATATTCAGAGATTTATTGCAAGGAGTTGACTAATATGATTGTGGGGGCTGGCAAGGCATGTTTGAAATCCATAGGGCAGACCACCAGAAAAAGAAGACTGGAACTCTTAAGGATGAGCTGAAATTGCTATCCATAAGGAAAATTTATATTTTCTCAGGAAGCCTCGGTTCTGCTCTTAAGAACTTTCCACTGACTGAATCAGAGTCACCCTGGATAATCTATGATAATTATACAATAAATATTTTAGAGTAATCTCCCTTACTTAAAGTCAACTGATTATGTACTTTAATTACATCTACAAAATATACTCACAGTAATGCATATTCTGGTGTTTGATTGAATAACTGGGGACCATAGGCAAGACAAGTTGATACATAAAACTGACTATCACAAAAATAATCTAATCTATATGAAAGCCAGAAAAGGATAGTTTAAAAAAAAAATTAGCCGGGCTGAGCCCGTGGCGCACTCGGTAGCATGCTGCACTAGCAGCGCGGAGACGTTCCCGCCGCGGGTTCGGATCCTATATAAGAATGACTGGTGCACTCCCTGGCTGAGCGCCGGTCACGAGAAAAAAAAAAAAAAAAAATTAGCCAATTTCAGTCATAAATTTAGATTAGAAATTTTCCTCCAAAACCAAAAAAGAATAACAATAACAAAAAAATCAAACCAAATCCAGAAATATGTAAAATGGAAAAAAAATGTTCAAAATATTAATATCTTTCTATGAAATTCTAGAACTAAAAAAGATTTGAACCCATATCTCTTTCAATTTTATTGCAAAGAGTATACAATAGGCTATATACTCACAATGGAGTAATATGTTTACTGTATATCTTTTTAAGATATCTCATACACTGAATACCTTGTTTCATAGTTCAAATCAGTAAAGTAATGTTGAAGACAGAAACATGGTGAGTATAATATATCACTTTACATTATCCCTACAATTATCCAGCATTCGAATTGCTTTTGCTGCTTCAGTTTACTAAATGATACTTTTTTCTACAATTTACTATGAATTATATATCTTCATCTATGCAATAACAATCCTGAAAAAAGAAATATTTGTGGCATTTTCTTTTGGAATTTAAATTAAAATGGTGCTTTTATTTTACTATTTATATTAATGTTCCCAGCATCCAAGTATAAATCCATTTGTCCTTTGTAATAATACTCACAAACATGAATATCTGAACTAAAACATCCACCTATAAAATTAGACAAATAGGGAAAATATTGTAAAAGCACTAATAAAGAGATATTGAATTCAAATACAATTTGTCTTTGCAATAGCTAGGTTCATTATTGCCAAAGTGGTATTTCAGGTAAAGAATTTGAATAAGAAGAATTCCAACTAAACAGGGCAACAATTTCCTAGAAATTGAAAGGGAGAAGTACTCATTCAACAGGTATTTATTGAATAATTATTTCGTGTTGGGCTTATGTTAGGGATTACAGAAAATAGGATCTCACCATTCTGATGATAACCTGAAGACCAGCATAGAAACACATGATTACATTACAGTGTTATAAATGGTATAAAATAAATATGCACAGGATGCTATAAGAAGATGTAATCATGTGGGAGGTAGAAGAATCAGTAACAACTTCTTGGAGGAAATGATTCCAAATCTGTATCTTAAAGAGAAATATCAGTTAGTCCAATTGAAAAGGAGATGGAAGACATTCCACACAAAAGGAATGGTTTGAAAACAAGAGAAAATTTGACATGGGGGGAAATTTTTCATTTTATCTCAGCAGGTTTGGATTCCTGTGGCCTTTTCCAGGCAAAATATTTAATCAAATAGATTCCCTGAAAATTCATACTACCAGAGTATGTAGTTTGCCACCTGTTTCACAGTATTGTTCAGTTGGTGAGTTTTTCTGCTCATGTCTCTGGTGAAGTTTGTAGTGTTAAACATGCTATTTTCTGTAGTGGGCACCTACTAAGCTACCTCAACCCTCTGAGAACTGTACTTTTTTCCACTCACAGTCATACAGTGGTCATTGGAGCTGCCCGTGTCTTTCATAACCCACAACCCTGGCCAGCATTGAAGGACAGTAGGGTGGGCAACTGACTCAACCTGGGCTAATCACAGTACCTCAGTCCTTGTTGACTGGACCAGGGGTGGCAATTTATCCTGAATGGAATCCAAAAAGCCTTCTCCAGCATTTTTAGTTTGGAACCAAAAAATTCAAGCCAATCATTTTTCTTCTGTCTAAATTCCATTTCTTCATGAGCATAGAAAAGAGATCTATCTAGAGAGAGAAAATAAAACTTACATAGAGAGAAACACAGGAAAGAATGCCAAGGATCAGCTGCCTTCAACAAGTCTGGAGTCTTCTAGGAGGAAACATTAGTTGTCTTCCTATAAACCCCACTCTTTAAATTTAGCTAGTATTATTTGTTTAGTTTTGTTTATTTAACTTGCAAACAAAAACTCTAACACCTAGTTTTAGACATTCCTGCCAAATGCCCTGCTATTTTTGCTTTCCTGCACCACTTCCACATATTGTATAGCTATTATACTTTTGACTCATAGAAGAGAAAGACAGACCTCTCAGGGCACAGATGAGTACATATTAAATTTATCACAATGGTAATGATGACACTAAGAATGATAATGATTATAACTTACATTCCTGTACTCAGGAATGATATCAGCTACAAAACAAACAAAAAAAAGGTGAAATTGACATAATTTGTCTTGTACAGTTACTGTTCCTGTACTTAGGAAACTAGCAGTTGCCCAATATCCCCATGTTTCATGCTTTTCTTGGCTCAGAAAACAACACTGCAGTTTTTTACAATGCTCTCCCAGAACGCATCTCAAATTCTAACCTTTTAAAATTTTTACACTCTCATTGAGATTGTACCTATGTGTTTCTCAGTCTTTGAGAGTGTTAACTGTCTGCTAGAAACTAGTTAATATAATAGACATCAAATTTTAATGTGTCACCCTGTACTCACCATAAGAAAGACAATTAAGGTTCTCCAAGAGCAGGTAAGACATTCTGCGAAATTTAGGATCCTAATCAATGCCAGTTTTCAAGCAGATGTTAAATTACCATCAAATAAGAAACTTGTAAGGGAAAGAGACTCACTTTGGGAAGGAGATAATATTAGATAGCCTATAAACTTTTTTTCTAATTTTAGTGAAGGACTCAAATATTTGCTTATTGACATATGGAGATTATATATGTGTGTATGTATATATATATATATATATATATATATATATATATATATGTACACTAGAGGACTTGGAAAAGTTCATGTAACAATAGAATTAAAAGATAATATAAATCTTCCAGGAACCTTTTGATGACTTCTCACATGTATATATACAGGGAGAGAGAGAGGCAATACTATTACACCAAGGAACTATATTAATAAATGGCTGTCATGAAATCTTTCCTTCAAATTATGCCAATGGGTTGGACTAACTTTGTCTAAACTAAGATCAATCCCACCCAGGAGATGTGTCCTACACCTAGTCAGAATTTTTTTTTGACAGTCTTGTTTTAATCATTATAATTACTAGAACCTTAATAACAAGATTCAAGTAGTACTCACCTTTTGTTACAATGCTTGGTTGAGTGTTTGAATTGGGGACAAAAGAACTTTCTGAGAATTCTGAACACATTCTCTGTAACAGTTATCTCTATTTTGCTACATGGTATCTTCTACAGTAAATACAATGGATTTATAGTGATTTATAATCTCCATTTATAGTCACTTCATTCTAAGAAACTGATAATAATACTTAGTCATTCTGGCTAACAAAATAATCTTTGTGCTGGTCAATTCTGTATTCTTTTTTATCTTTGCTTCATTTCTATATTATTCAGGACCCCTTAGCACAGGAGAGAAATACACCCTAAACCAATTCAAGCAACAGATAAAGAATTGGTTGTTTCACAGGACTAAAAATAATGCTGAAGAAGCTCACAAAATTGGAAGAGGGCTTGCAAAAAAAAGAGCCTTGAAAGCCACGGCTCGATACTACCAAGAACTTCTCTCCTGTTTATCTACCTCACATTTCTGTTCCGCTTCAAACTGTAGGCTGACTTTCTCCAATGATAGAAAAGATCTGTACGGGTAACCCTGAATTTACAGTCTCCCATCTTAGCAACCCAGTAGAAAGAGTTTTCCAGCCTCCAAATATCCAGAAAAGCCCTGATTGGCCCTAGCTGGCTTACATGCCTACCCCTTAGGTCAATTACTGAGGTCAGTGGGATGCAGGACAATTCCTGATGAGGCTATTTTGTTTTTAGGCAGCAAGATGTTCTGAGGGTAGGACTGGAGAGAGATGCATATCATCAGGCAAGTTAGAAGCAATACATTAGGACAGTTTAAGACCTGTCATCTTGGCCCTATAATATTGCTCAAAATATAACCTTTGTGTACAGAAGTTTGAACCCTTGGCTCCCCTGGAAATATTTCTTCCGATATATTCTTTAACATGTGTCTGCCATTGGTTAAGGAAAACTTCAGTTTTCTGTATTGTCAAAATGAATGCGGGTTGTCTGCATTTTTTCCATAGAAATGAATATAGTTGGATACTTGCATGAGGAATTTTACAATTCTTTGTCACTGTCTGCTGTTAATTGGAACTGAAAGTGGAACACTTTGTGTGCAGCTTTATGGCACATCATGTGTAACACCATGAACATCATACCAGCAATAGTAGCTCAGAACATTAATGCTTAAACACTCCATGCCCAGTGTTGTATGGGTAATACTCAGATTTAATGAAAAATCTCTTTTGTGGCCAACTGCTTGGTATTTTCAATTTCTTTCCTCAATTAATACCATGATACAAAGTATAATGTTCTTATGTGATGATCTTTCCTCTAAATTCATGAACAATGTGTATCTTTTGTAATAAGGTAATGCTTTTCTCTCTCAGCTGTGACATTCTGTACTGTTTTACTCTATCTTGAAACACCTGAGATGACCTCCTGCAGTGCAGCTCTCAATTCTTCCCTACTCTTTGGGCCTGCCAATCCTCCACTGCCTTGTAAGATCCTTGACACGCAATGCCTCGTTAGCATTATGGATCTCTAGTCCACTACCAGCATCTAATCCACAATAGTTTATTTTTGTCATTCTATGACCTGAGAGCTGAACTTTCCCACCATAGCTGCCCTTAACAGAGCTCAACTCTTGACAAATCCATAATGCAGTTTATTTTTTATTTATTTTTTTGTCCTGTTTCTTAGTGGTTCTCTTCTTGAAATATAAAGATCAAAGATATTCATCTTCCCCTTTCCAAAAGCCTAGCCACTTCAAGAATCTCATTTTAAACGCGTTTGTTACAGCATATTTTTGCATCCTGTGATTTTTAATCTCCTTGTGTTGCCTTGTACTAATAGAGTGAAAAATTCCAAGTACTCTGATCAAAATTCCTTAGAGAGGAAGAAATAAATCAACAGCTGTCTACCTACAAGTCTAGATTTGCCAGGTGAAGAATGATAGTAATCTTTGTAAGGACTTGGAATGATTATATTTTCTTTACTTGGCATATAAAACAAAATTAAAGTGTTGCTTTCATCAAAAATGAAAGCAACAATGTTTTAATTAACAAGGGGATGTCAATTGTTCTAAAACTAAAACATTTTTCCCATAATTAGTGTTAGTATTTTTTCCTTTAATAACTTTCTTAGCATGGAAAGGAGGAGAGTTATGTGCTGAATGCTTTATGAGTACAGATTTAAAATGTCATGATTTTCACAGCACTGTAGCCTACAAAAAAAAAACCAGTAAATTGTATTGACAAGGTTTTCATGCTTAAGCCTACATTTTATTGTACCATTATCCCTGAACAAATTGAGGAACAATATTTCATTAGGCTGGACAGATACATTATTGAACATATAAAAGAATATTAAAGGCCATTCGATAGTTTGGCAAGAAGGGTCAATATTAGATTTTGTAAGTTTGTATTAAAAAAAACTTTCTGTATCATGCTATGTTATGTATAATAAGATTCATTTAAAAAATACCCAAATGAATGTATTACCTATTTAAAATAGATACATTTTAAAGACATTTAAAGATATTGTTTTAAATAAGAGCTTTAATATTTAGTCACTACATGTACAGAACAGGAGATTTATACTCAGATTTAAAATATATGTCTCAGAAATGAATTCAGAGACAGTTGTGATAATAGTTCTGTTATGTCATCTTTTACTTATTAGACTACATGCAATTTGGTGACAGTAAAGTATCTGGAAATGAAATTTTTCCCAAACACTCCCCATTTTCTACCATTAGGAAGGTCCATTTGTCATAAAAACCTAAAGGTTTATAGAGCTCTTACAAGAGGAAAAACTGGATATTCCATGTAAACATTAATCATAACAAACTGGAGCAGCTGTATTGATACCAGACAAAGTAGACTTCAGAACAAGTAATATTACCAGGGATAAAAAGGGACATTACATAGTGATAAAAGGGTCAATTCATCAAGACAAGTTAACAACCCTAAATGTATGTCAGCTAATTATAGAGTTTCAAAATACATTAAGCAAAAGCTGATAAAAATGAAAGAAGTAGCAAACGTACAGTTACTGCTGGAGACTTCAACACTCATCGCAGTAATTGATAGAGCAGGCAGAAGATCAGTAAGGATATAGATTCAACAGCAGCATCTACCAACTTGACCTAACCGGTCTATAAAGAAAGCTTCACTCAACATCAAAATACACATTCTTTTCAAGTGCACATGGAATATTCACCAAGACAGACTAGTAAATCCTGCTGAACTTTGGTTGGATATTCAAACCTAAATGTTCGATACTGATGTCAAAAGTATCTGTTCACTGGACAGTAGCATCTGAAGATGAATATCCTTGGATTCCAGTTGATTCTACAAATCTTACCCCTTACTACCTTGTTTAAGTGGCATATTACAAGGAAAGCAAGTCTCAGACTTAAGTTTGTTGATCCTACAAATATCTAATAGGAAGTAGGCAGAAAAACAGCCACAGAGCCTCTTTGCCACTCTCAGTCCTCGGATGCCCTGATGAGCATATCATATACAAAGTTCACTCCAAGGCATATGTAATGATATTTTTCTCATAGGATCTACAAACTTCCTGGTTATATGAAGTTACATAGATGTTATCCAGTGAGAGTGGGGTCACAGAATCAAAGGGAACCCTAGACCTAAGGAGCTATTCTGACACCATTAGGATGTTGATATTAGAAGATTCTTATACCTCCTTTATTCAAGGGCAGTGGAGCCTGTAAAATTTTTCTTGCCTACCATATATCTTGAACACTGTAGTCATTTTTCCTATATTCCTTGTGTTAATTCACAATCCCTGTGAATTAGATTTAGGTATTAATATTTGAAATCTTGCTCTGTCCACCTCTCAAGTGTAGATTGCCAATTGAGGCAGTTCAAATGTTAATCAGTCACCTCTAAGGTACAGTTAATTCACACTTACATATATATCAGATTATACATTAATTATAAATAAATATATTAAGTCATATGAAACCAACAGTATATAAATCAATATACTAAAATAATTTAAATCAAATTACCAAAAAAAAAAAAAAAACCCTCCTAATAGAATTGGGTATGGGCAGGGATGGAAGGGGGACTCAATAGTAAAACAAATTTATGATTCCAAAAGGAAATCAGAAATCATGTGATTTTAGGTAAACTAACATGGGGGGGTGGAACTAACTTCTTTCTGACATTTTTTCTTGATAACTATTCTTTAACTACTACTCAAGTTTTCCTGAGAACAAAGAGCAAATTGGCTGTCTGTAGGTAATAGGACTTACCTTTTTAAAACATCTATTAAAATGCTGTGCTTGATAAAGATGATAATAATTTTTAAAATCAACATTTGTTTGACAGTAGAATTTAAATTTTCTTAATTTTAGGAGTGTAAGAAAAATATTCTCATTGTACCACGTATTAAAAGAATCCTATTAACATAGGACATATTCTTAGCTACAATTGGGTTCTATCAGAGCTTTCTTATTTAAATCATGGACAGTTACATCATTAAATTGTATTCATTTGACTGAGGCATTGAAGAACTGTTCACCTCCCACATGCCAATTTTAACACCTACTCTTTGCTCTTAATTTTATATGCACCAAGTTTAGATCATCATTCAACTCTCACAGAGATTCATCTATTTATTATGCTTGTCAAACTTTTCCAAGGATTTCCTCTAATATTTCTTTGAATGTTTCTACTTAATCTTAGAAACCCATATGGATTTTTTTATTGAAATACACAATATATTGATGTTAATTCTGATGTAAATGTTAATATTTAAAACTCCGATCACTTAAATCATCTTTATCATACAGTTTTGCAAATTCCTAGTTTTTCTATGTGTACCCAACCTAATTTGGAATCAGAAACATCTAAAGGATACATCTAAAAGCACCACTTAGAATTCATTGTAAAGGGTGAGAAATGTTTCATGAACCTACTATTTTTGGCTAGTACTCTTAAGCGGCCATATCATTCTGTTCCAGAACGCCTATCTCAATAAAAAGCAGAGGAATTTTAGAAGTGAATACTTGCTCCATCAATACAAGCATGATTAATTCCACATGGAACCACTGGTACTCTCAAGTATCTCTGGAGTTTCCTTTATTTCTAAATAGCCAAACCGTAGGAATTGTCTCCCAGGTTTGTACCTGGAAAACCTGGGAAGCCATGAAGACTACCTTCAGATTAAATAGCTCACTGTGAAAAAAATAACCATTTAAAGCAGCTTGTTGCTCTTTTAGGATAAGTTGCCTTCTTGGAAGCCAAAGTAAGAAATATTTGGACAATAAGGGCCTACAAAAATCACTGAAGACAATGTAACATTAGTTATCCCTGGGAAGAAAACTAGGTGTCTGGAGGTCGGTAATAGAAAGGAGACTCTTTTATGGTTATCTTTGTCTCCTTTTACTGTCTGTACAATGCACATGTATTACTCTTTTTAGAAAATATGTTCATAATAATTTTTTATGAATAATTGTAAAACATCAGAAAAGCAGCAACAAGGGGCTTTTTTGTTTGTTTGTTTTATTTACCATAATTTTAGCTTTGAAGGACTCACCCAGACAGCTCTGGAGGAGCTCAAAGTCACACTAAACAAAGCTTATATGCCTGCCATTGCTTCATAATGGAACATATGTTTGGCCACGATGTCAGAGGTAGGGTCAAGGGGCCCTATAGTCTGCCTCAACCCACCCAGTCTTCTTACCAGTTTCTTGACTCCACCACAGAAAAGAATTCAACGGCAGAGTCACGTTAAAAAAGTGAGAACAAGTTTAATGTAACACATAAGAAACACAGATTCCACAGGACAATGCGGCAGAGCTCCAGAGACTGAGCAGGGCCCACACCAAGTCTAACACAAAAGTAAGTTCAGTACAGACATGAAGTCTAAGTCAAAAGCAAGAAAAACATATTTAAAGCTGAGTGCAAAGAGCAGGCTGGATCAAGAGAATGAGCAGCTGCTTGCTGAAAGTAAGTTTGATACAAAGTAAAGTATACACATCTCAACTAGTGGAGTGCAGGTTGCCCCCAGGAAAGGGAGCAACAACCCTGCCTTTAGCTGGGATTCAGATTTTATAGTTTCTCTATCTAATGAATATTCAGTTAGGGTGTGACTCCTAGTTATGTAACATTTAGTCTTGCACATGCTCAGTCGGTCTCTTCGTGGAGCATATTATTTAGTCAGATCCTATCACATGCACCAGACATATTCAAGAATATTCTGTGCTTTCTATTGAGCATGCCCAGCCACAGGATTTGCATAAGCCATCCCCTTTTGGTCTTATTTTCCCCATGTTGGTGCTGAAAATGAGTCTAACTGGCAATAGTAACTTTCCTCCAGGGGAGAGCCCAGAGGAGGGAGACTGAGACCTCAGGGAGTGGCTGGAAACCCAGAGGCATGTCCTTAAACCTGAGCCCAGGGAAACTGAGCACCTCCTATATCAGTCAGTCCTTGCAATTGAAACGAGAGAAGTTATACAAATGTATATGCTAGGTTTAAGGTACCCGAAACTTTGCACACGCTCCCTTTTATGAAAAAGGGAGGAAGAATATATCTCATCTATGCAGAAACAATTTTTTGAAACTGTGAATGCCTAAGACCTACAGTGACTGAAGTTATAATCATTGCTCTGGATTGCATCTAATAAGTGGAAACCAGCTATAATTTGCTTTTCAATTTACTTATATTTATTATAGGATTATTCAAATTAACAAAAAGAACATCCAATATTAAATGAACCAATCTAAACTAAATCTTTCTATTAATACATGCTGCAACACAGACATATTTCTTTGAGATAGGGGTAAGGCCATGTTACCCTAACTTCTAAGTAGAGACCTGCAATGGTCCTTTTTTCCCCTTGTAAAAATGGATTGAATATTAGATGAGGGCTATCATTAGAGTACGTTTTAGAGCCTCCAAACAGAAACTCAATCTTCAAATAATACTGACCTTTAAATATTAGGAGAAAAGTGGGACAGTATGCTCTCTTCACCAGTGCATACACCCCTGCGTGCACGCCTGCGCGCGCGCGCGCACACACACACACACACACACACACACACACACACACACACACACACTCCCCCAAGGGAAAAAGAACCATCAAACTGTGACAGTTTTTATCCGCTGTAGTAGGACACTTTACAGCGATCAGCTTGTCTGGGGTGCTGTTATTCACACACTTGCTCAGATTATCTCATAGTAAAAGCTAGTAAAACCTATTACGTTGATCTTAGATATGAATAATGTACTTGCTGCCTCTGTTAACTCTGTGCATGTAGTTGTAGGTTTTATGGATTTGTAAATTAAGCAGACTTAAGACATGGATGCTAATAAGATGTAGTCAAACTTAGGCTGATTTCCTGTGTTGGCGATGAGAATATACTATAGGTGAGACTTAGATTTTCAATTTTTACATTCATGCATCTACAACAGTCCTTAATTTTTATGTGTATGGGAATCACCTGGATTTTGTTAAAATACAGATTCTGATTCAGTAGGACGATCTGAAATTCTGCATTTCTAATGAGATGATACTGATGCTGCTGAGCCATGGACCACGCTTTGAGCATGAAGCTTCTAAATCTCTGAGGATTTCTGGCTACATAGTCTTTCACGTTTTAAATTCCATACATGAGATTCTGAGAATATGTTATTGAATATATGTAACTGCATTACCTACTCAAAAAATAGGTAAAAGTTAGAAAACAAACAAAAGAATATTTTATGGAAGCTGCAGTATTTTGTAGGAGCCAAGCAGCTGAGTAGAAACCACAGGTAAGATGAGCAGTGACTTGGCCCTCTTTAGGAGCCTGGACTTGGAATAGGAAGCTTTTGTATCACGTGTACCATGGAATTACCCTTTTCTGTGCCTCAGTTTCCAACTCTTCACAGACCATCTTGAAGATTCACTAAGAATGGCTTCATACAATTTCCTGAATAAAATAATCATTTTATTTCTCTTTTAAATGCATTGCTTCCTGAAGGCAAAAAAAAAAAAAAAGGATAAAGTGAACATACAAGTATAGCCTGTGATGATTTTGTGAGAATATTTCAATGGGCTTCCTTTGCATAAGCATATTAGAAAAAGTGCCCCCTCTGGATGGAAGAAGGCCCTGGACAGATAATGCCTTTTGCAATGAAGAAAGGTGTCCCATCCTCACAGGTGTACTTTGCTCATGGTTTGAAGAGTGGAGCTTGACTGGATTTGTGAAGGGCACAATTAGACCATCACCAGGGTAATCCATCTAAAACTCTTCCAATCAGGATCATACCAATAAGGAAATCCTGCAAAAAGTGGGCAGTAAATTAGAGGAACATGTTTATAGAAAACAGTCTTCTTATCTCCTTTTCTAATTCCTGTGGTGGCAAAAGAGCTTTAGTGTTGGCAGTTCAGGGAAGAGAGGATGTGACAGTGATGGAAAGTGAAATTCCATTTCTCATAACTCTGCCGTGGAAAGTCTCCTCCTTAATGTCTCGTCTTTATGTCTGATAAGTGTTTGCCTTGTGCCACGGGCTGAATTGTGTCCACCCCCAACACATGCACTAAAATTCATATGTTGAAGCCCTAACCCGCAGTATCTCAAAATGTGACTGTACAGTATTTGGAAATAGGATTTTTAAAGAGGTAATTAAGTTAAAATGAGGTTGTTAGGGTGGGCTTTAATTCAATATGACAGGCATCCTTATAAGAAAAGGAAATGTGGACACAGACACATACAGAAGAAAGGCCGTGTGAAAACATGGGGGAAGATCACCATCTACAAGCCAGAAAAAGGGGCCTCAGAAGAAACCAAGTCTATGAACACCTAAATCTCAGACTTCCAGCCTCCAGAATTGTCAGAGGATCAGTTTCTATTGTTTAAACCATACAGTCTGTCGTACTTTGTTATGACAACCCTAGAAGACTAAAACACCCTGTGCCACTAGACCTTGATAATTTGTAGGGGAAGGCAGAGCTAAAAGCTTGTGAGATTATAGGGAAAGAATGTACCATGATCATACCCATACAAGGTCCTCTCAACTCTTCTAGGCCTCCCCCTCCCATCCAAAGTGCACACACATTAAAACAGCTGTGGATTTGTGTGAAAAGTCACCAACAGAAATGGACCCTTGAAGTTTACTCTTTTAGTTTGTGATTCTCCATCTTTTGATTCAAAGCTGTGAGGACTCATTGACTATAGTAATTAAGGGGGCTAAACAATAAAGAAATGCTTTACTAAATACAAAGTACTATAATAAGACCTGTATCAAGCAGATTTTTAAGACAGAGAGAATACTAGGAGATGGAGTGTTAAAATCCATTTTTTCAACCTCTGCTTCAGAAAAATCCTTAACATGCAGAATATGACTATTTCTTTTTGGTCAATTTAGGATGTTTAGAGGAGAAGGCAGCATTTATTATTCATTTTTTATTCCATAGCCATTTAATTCCATTGCTGCCAAGGAGCAGAGGGACTGGCTAAATGACTTCTAATTAAAAATATAGGAAAGCTTAAAGTGACTTCATAAAGATGTTATGGCAATATAGTGCATTAGTAAATCACCATAACTCCCAGATCTAAGCACATAAGTATAGATCTATTTCTTCGTGAATTTTTATTTTAGGATATGGGTCCCCTGTCCACTCCAAAGGTCTACTTCAACACGATTTCAGTTCTCTTCTTCTTTCTCAAATAACATCTGTAAAACAATTTATGTTCTTCACCAAGAGAAAAGCAAATCCCTCTTCATTTATTAATATATATAAAAGAATCTGACACTATTTCAACAAGTTTTATTCCACACAGCCTCCACTCAGGCAAACTTTTCTGACTCTTTCTCCAAGCTTTTTCCTTCCTTTTGTCTCTTTTGTGGCTAAAATTGATCTACTGCATAGAACCAAAGTTATCACCTTCTGGCTAACCCTCCCTCCCAAAAGTACTGAAAAGAATTGAGAAAACCCATGAAGCATGATTAAGTACTAAATTAAAGCTTTCAAGGGAAAGAAAGTGTTTCATTATAATCAAGTCAGAAGGTAGATTTGTCCTACATTCTCTATATAATGCCAAATGCCTGTGCTATTTTAGACTAGCCACTAGACTCAGTGACATGTGTGTCTTCATCCAAGTTGTTTATTTTCACCATAAGGCAAAAATGAATACCATTTAAGCCCCATTTGAATAACTTGTTCCTTTTAACTCACTGTTCAGACACCACCCACCCAACCTTCAGCTTCAATCCTTGCCCTATACCCACCCTCAGTATCCATTGTTAAAAACAGCCATTAGTTACCTCTTCCCTGGATCCAGTTTATACATTCTCAGCCATGGTTTCTATTGCAAACTAAAATGTGCATATGAATTACATGGGCATTTTATTGAAATTTAGATTCTATTTCAGTAAGTCTAGAGTAAGGCCTGAAATTCTGCATTCCTGACAAGCTCTCTGGTGATGACAATGTTGTTGCTGATCTGAGATCACACACTGGCTGAAAATGTTCTAGTGTAATCCTTTGTAGGGTTTTTAGGCTCTAAACACAGGCTCTGAAGGTTAAATTATACTAACTACTTATATATCATATCTACCAATTAAATGACCAAAGCAGTCCATCAGGGAATGTTTGTTAAATATCTGTTACAAAGTTTCTAGTAAAATATTTTCATCTTAGCTCAGTAGATATTTTCTAAAGCATTTGCTATTTCAAGATCTGAAAGACTTCTGTCCAAGCCTTTCATAGGCTGTCAGAAGCCAATCGATGTAATTAATAATCACTCTCCTTTCTCCTTATCTTTTCATCACCAAATTTTAGTATAAGATTGATAATTCAATTCTCTGTAAATGGTAATCAGGGCCAAGAGTCTTTCAAGTGTTCTCAGGCTGTATTCATTCATGCATTCATTCAATTCATTCATTCAGTCAGTATTTACTGAGAACATATTATGTGCCAGACACTGTTTCCTGACAACTATAGAGCACCAGATAAGTGAGGTTCCCATGGTTACAAAGCTCACATTCCCTAGAGGTTGAAGATGGACAATAAAAACATTTCAAAAATAAATAATTTCAGATAGTCATGAGTAAATCAAACAGAGTGTGACTGAAAAGTACTACTTCAAAAAGGGTGACTATGGAAAGCCTCTCTGTGGTGATCTTCCTAAAGCTGAGGTGCAAATGACGAGAAAGAGCTAACCATGGAAAAATATGAGAGAAGAGATTCTAACAATCTAATTTCCATGATTTACTCTGTAGACTTCCTCTCTCCAAATTGCACTTGCGTGTTCAGTGTTCTGTGGGTCTCACTGAGTGTGTCTGAAAAGGCCACTTTGCAAATGAAGGTGCTCAATTATCTCTTCTGTCATCCACTTTTTTAGCTATTCACACATCTTTACAAGATTGATGGAGATTGCTTGCATGAGGGTTGGCTTGTCACGGATAAAGGGCACAGTGTAGGTGTAGATTTCCGTGATCCAGGAGTAAATTAGACATAGAAAATTTAAGACCATCAGTTTAAGGAAGGAAAATTCTCTCTGATAAGCACTTCCTGAGCACTTGTTACATGAGAAATGTGTGTGTGTGTGTATAAATAAAATGTGGGTACATAGAGATGAATATGATATGGATTTTGTCATCAAGGAGCTTAAAAGTAAACTGTAAAGTAAAATGAAAAAAGCGAGAAACTTGAAGTACAAAATGATGGAATTAATCACTTTGAAGAAAGGGTGATTACTTTTCTCCTAGGAAAATCTAAATGTTCCAGTGAGAACTTAGTATTTGATCTAAGCCTTAAAACATGAAACATGAGGTGTTACAGGCATAGATAGTATTAAAGGCCATGGAATGAAATGAGATCAGCTAGGGAGTAAATAGAGGGAAGAAAAGAGGCCCAAGGACTGAGCCACTGCATAACCATACTAATGGCCTTGAAGATGAGGATGCACAAGAAATGGAGATTTCAACCATGTCAAATAGTACTTAGATCTAATAAAATGAGCGGAGAATGCTGACCTTGGACTTAATCTTGTGAAGGTAATGGGTGACCTCAGAAAGATCTGTCTCAGTGGAGAGTAGAAAGAGAAGATTTACTGAAGTGGATTCGGGAGAAAAGAATGCAAAGAGATTCAAAAATTGGCACTTCAGATCAGGGCTTCTCAAACCTTAACGTCATAAATAACCTTGGAGATCCTACTCACGTGCAGTTTCTGATTCAACAGGTGCAGGGTGAGACCTGGGAGCCCGCATTTCTACCAAGCTTTCAGGTAATGCTGATGGTGGTGGTGGATTATAATTTGAGTAGCAAAAGAAAAGAATCTTTCAGGGGTTTTAGAAAGGAGCAATGAAAGGGGGTGAATGAGCAAAGTAACTGAAGTAGGATGTGGGGTCAAAGGAATTATTTTTAAAATTTGCACTATCACAGCAAGTGTGCTTGTATGCCAATGGGAATGACCCAGAATTAAGAGGAAAAATATCAAATAATTGTTCAAACAATGTCCTTGAGTCATCAAGAGAAAATGGCATCCAGTGAGAAAGGAAGTGGGAGCCCTGGAGGGAAGCACAGACAGTGCATCCGTAGTACCAGGAGGGAGTGCGAAGCTCACAGGAGCCAGAGCAAATGAGTTGAACGGCGGAGGACAAAGAGGTTTTCTTCCGATTATTTTTATTTCTCAGTGCAATAAGATATTTAGCTGACGGGACTGGAAACATGTTAGCAGTCTGAGGACAGGGGGGACAGTATGAAATAATCCTGAGAAACTAAATTGACTAGGGCAATGTCTTCTACTCCTTCAGACCCAATGACCCCTTTTATAACACATATTTTTTAACACCCTTGCTTGCTACTATTTTGAAAATCAAAATAATAGTTAATTTAATTATCTACACACCTATTTTTAAATCAATATAATGCCCTCATCATAATATAAAGAAATAAAAGGAAAATAATTCATAGTAAAATACACGTTTCTACACGTAAATGCTCAGGCATGAGCATAGAAAGTTAGGAAACCAAAAACATCTCCACAAGTTTTTAATGCCCCCTAGAGGGCAATGCTGTACTCATCGAAAACGTATTGCTTGACATGACTAAGGGTTCCTGGGAGGTTAGCGATTGTGATTTCATGGAAGACTCAGTGCAGTTTTACATTTTGTTCCGCTGATTGGATGTAAACTCAGAGGGGGCAGAGTTGCATTCAACCAGGCATGCAGCTTTACTGGGGGAGTAAAGGGACTGAAAATGGAGCAAGGAAGTTTAAGATCCAGGCCCACAATCCCTTTATACAATTGCAAAATCCCAAAGAACTTTGAAAACATGAAGTTGTTGTCATTCCTTTTAATAAGGTTATTCAAAACTCATTTGGCAATAAAACTCAACCTGAATAGACAGAAAGATATTTAGAGCCTTTATTGATCCCACTTATAGGGGAATAATTATCTGTTTCACTGTAGATGATACTATATAACATGGTATAGGAACTGTACTACATTTCTACTAAATTTTTTTTTTAAATGTTTTAAATTTGGAAACATGGGACCTCAGAGTTTCAAGTGAGTTTATGATCTGTACAGGAATTAGTAAAATGATGGGTCATGTAATCTTAAGAGGCTCAGATAGGAAGTGAGGACATGAGCTGTTAAGTAACAGTGAAAAGATAAAGTCACTGGATTATATGTGCCTGCATGGCAGATTGTCAAATAAGGAGTGCTAGAAGTGAGCCAGAAACATCAAAAGTGATGGGCACAGAGTTAGATGTTTTTAATTGACAATATGAATGAAGTACAGTCACAGGTAAGGACAGATTCAGACCATGAGGTAGCTGAGGTTAAGACATCAAGGCACTGGCCTTGGAAGAATCACTCATGTGGATGTTAGAATCACTGAGATCAGTACTGAGATACTTAGATATGGTTGCATCAAAGAGTAGTGGTGGTCAGTATAATCTGATAGTGTAAGTTTCCAAAGAGCCGGTTGGTATGAAGTATAGGAAGGGAGAAAGGTCTAGAGTGAGCAATGTGGAGAAAGGAGAGCACTTACCCCATGGTGTGGAGTGATGGGTATGAGGAGAAAACAGCCTCGACCTGAGAAGGCTTCAGGGCAAGCCACATCCTCAGGTCTGTTAGGACTAAAAGATGAAGAGCTTGAGGATATAAAATATTTTGCTGATAATAGCCAAGGGTATCAGAAGGCACAGGAGAAGGATTTGGGGAATTCTGAAGGGTTATGAGACTGGGTCATCTAAGAAAATGTCCAGAGCCATGTGAGGATGACAGTCCAGTGTAGAAGGATGACCTGAGAGTGTCTTCCACTTGGAGTGACCGTGGTAAACTGGAATAATTGACTGAGTCCTGAGGACATACATACGCAACAGCAGAATTTTGCAGAAAGAGCTAGCCCTACTCAGCTAAGATCGAATGGTTCAGGGGTCAATAAACTTTTTCTGTAAAGGGCCGGATAGTAAATATTTTAGGTTTTGTGTCACAAGTCCTTAATGCTGCCATTGTAGCGCAAAAGCAGCCAAATCTGATAGGTAAACAAATAGGCACAGCTCTGTTCCAATAACGTTTTATTTATGGTTACTGAACTTTTTATTTCATCTCATGTTCAATATCATAAAATATTTTTCATTTGATTTTTTTGTTCCATCACTTAAAAATGTAGAAACCTTTCATAGCTCATGGCAGGCAGCATGTCAGATTGGAACATGACCCATAGACTGACAATCTCTGAAATAGTTTAATATGTACAGGATAAAATGGAAGAAGAGGTTGGAAACAGATTAGTGATCTTCAAAAAAGATGCTAAAGAGGTTTTACTCTTTTTGAGGGGGGAAGGGGGTGTATACTATAGAATCAATTCAAAATTGTTCTGGAGGCAAAAGATATGACTTCATCAGTGTTTCCAAAAAATAAGTGGTTGTAGTAGGAATGGAATGATGAAATAGAACTGAGAAAAAGGCTTTGAGGCAGAGGAACCAACAAATGCAAGGCACAGAGATAGGAAAAAAAAAAAGGAATATTTAGGAATATTAATGAGATTTAACCATCAGGCCCAGATGGTAAGAATATGATGCTGGTAAAGAAATGGGGATTCACATAGGGGAAAATTTCATTAAAGGGTATCCGGAAGTGTGGTCCACATTGAGACTAGAGCTAAAATTATTTTCTCCTGGAGTTTGGGATTTTTTTTCTGTGGCACTTCTGAACTGGGCAATTCGGATTTGGTTCTGAACTGCCCTCTTTTCTACCTCTACTCTCCTCCAACAGTGGGGCTGTTGAAACTATAGTGAAAAGTATCACAAAGAAAATAAACCATGGCATATGATAAAGGTTGACTGAGGAAACTGAGGTACATTGGCCCCTACCTAACACTTAAGCTGAGATCTGAATAAAACAGTTGGGCTTGTAATAATCACAAGGCAGAGAATTTCAGACAGAATGAAAGATAAGTGCATGGCCAGCTGGTTAGCTCAGTTGGTTAGAACTTGATGCTAGTAACACCAAGGTTGAAGGTTCAATCCCTGTGCCAGCCAGTGGCCAAAACCAAAAAAATGAAAGACATGCAAAAATCCTGTTGATGAGCTTGGCATGGTCTTGGAAGAATGGAGAGAATGGTTTGGCTTAAGAGAAAAGGAGAACAGTTGAGGCTGGAGAGGAGGCAGAGTCCATCATGTGGTGCCTTCTAAAACAGGAAGGCAGTTGGATGTTCCTTAAGGAAAAAGAGAAGACATTGAAGGAAGTGGCATCTCATTTGCCTTCTTAAAAGATCGCTGGAGTATACTTTTTCATTCTCTCCTTGGTGTCTCTTAACATTCTTAATTTTAATCACATCCAATTTATTTATTTCTTTATATTCAGTACTTTTTGAGTCTTACTTAAGAAATCTCTCCCAACCCCAAATTTATTTATTTATTTATTTATTTATTTTTATTTTTTATTTTTTAATTTTTTTTTTATTTTTTAAATTTTATTTTGTCGATATACATTGTAGCTGATTAATGCTCCCCATCACCAAAACCTCCCTCCCTTCTCCCTCCCCCCCCTCCCCCCCAACAATGTCCTTTCTGTTTGTTTGTTGTATCAACTTCAAATAATTGTGGTTGTTATATCATCTTCCTCCCCGCCCCCCGGTTTGTGTGTGTATGTGTGTATGTGTGTGTGTGAATTTATATATTAATTTTTAGCTCCCTCCAATAAGTGAGAACATGTGGTATTTCTCTTTCTGTGCCTGACTTGTTTCACTTAATATCATTCTCTCAAGGTCCATCCATGTTGTTGCAAATGGCAGTATTTCATTCGTTTTTATAGCTGAGTAGTATTCCATTGTGTAGATGTACCACATTTTCCGTATCCACTCATCTGATGATGGGCATTTGGGCTGGTTCCAACTCTTGGCTATTGTAAAGAGTGCTGCGATGAACATTGCCAACCCCAAATTTAAGGAGATGTTCTCCACTTACCTTCTAAAAGTTGTATGTTTTACCTTTCTCAATTGTATCTATAATCCATCTGGAACTTATCTTTGTGTATGGTGTGAGTTAGGGATCAAGATTCTTTTTCCCCATATGGATAGGCAGTTGTTTCAGCACTGTTTTTGGAAACACTAGCTTTTTTACCATTGCTCTTTATGGCCACCTTTGTCATAAGTCAGGTTAACTCAGGTGTGTGGGACTGTCTCTGGGCTCTATGCTGTTATATTCCTGTTGTCTTTCCATCATTTTAACAAACTTTGTTCAAAATGGCAAATGTTGAAAATTAAAAAGATGGATGTAGTTAGAATAATAATTCTCATATAGTTCATTCCTGATTCACTGCTTCACTTTCTTCAGGATAGGATAGCAAAGTATAGCTGAAGACCTGAGGAGCTGCACTATTTATTTATACAAAGTAGGTCATCCAAACCAACCTGTTTGAAAGCACATTTGTGATTTTTCTGAGCTCAAAAGAATGATAAAATGTTTAAGTTCCAAATCAAACATTGTTAGAATCATTGATGTTCACATATTTACCCATTTTGATCCATTTCTAACCACATACATAAACAAATTATTTAGAGCTATATTTTTCAAATTTTTTGACAAGGACAATATGCTGGTCAATATCCAGTAATTTTCAGATCCAACTCAAAATCTGAAAAACATAGATTTTAATCTTAAAATTCCCAAAAATGAAATGTATATAACTGTGTGCCCACAACTATTTATTTTATGTATTTTTCTTTGTCCAAATAAAGCAGAACCAGTGATATTTACATGATAATGTTCATCATTTATTCTCACCACTTCAAACATAATACAAAACAGTCACACCAGATTGTTTCTACAATTTCCCTGTTTAGAGTACACAGACTTTATAAAGCCTGGAGGATCCAATGTTCCACAATGATTTTCTCCCACACAGATGTGCATTTTACTGGTTTCCACTTACCATATTATAGATACAAAATACATCTAAAGGTAATGTTAAAGGGCTGATTATATGATATAAAATATATTCCTGAAAGCTAAGGTAATTCAATGTAAGGAGAGACACTATTAAGTGTCCAAAAGAAAGGCTTTCTGAGAAGTGGTGATTCTTGATTTGAGTCTTAAAAAAGGTATAAACTTGGAACCAGGGGTGGCGGTGAATTCTATGGGAAGGGTGATATTAGGGAGGATATTTCAAAGCATAAATTACATTTGCTGCCTAGAACTGGGATTTGATTGTGATGCTCACGTCTGTGCATTAACTATGTCCACTATGTTCTAAATGCAAAATGGCATCCTGGATTGGATCCTGGAACAGACAAAAAGTACGTATGTGGAAAAACTGAGGAAATCCAAAGAAAGTCTGAAGTTTGGTTAATAGCAATGCACCACTGTTGATTTCTTAGTTTTGATAAATGTGCATTGGCTATATAAGATGTTAACATTAGGGAAAGCTTGGTAATGTATATATAAGAACTCTCTATACTATCTTTGCAACTTTTCTATAAATCCAAAAAGCCTGTCAAAATAAAAAGTTAAAAAAAGACTATACCACCTGAGGCTTACTCAAAGAATTTGGAGGGAGATGATGAGAGCAAGCTCAGAAAATGTACTCCAGGTGAGCCCAATTTTAGTAGATTCTTTAGCATAAAGGCAAGGGATGTTTGGGGGAAGGGTGGATATGCAAATAGTTGTCTTAGTCTTTTCAGGCAGCTGTAATAAAATCCCTTGGATTAGGTAATTTACGAACAACAGAAATTTACTGCTACTAGCTCTGGAGGATGAGGGGCGCAAGATTAAGGCATCAGCAAATTTGATGTCTGGTAAGAGCCTGTTCCTCATAGATGGCATCTTCTTTTTTTTTTTTTTTTTTTTTTTTTTTTGTCCTTTACGTGACCGGCACTCAGCCAGTGAGTGCACCGGCCATTCCTATATAGGATCCGAACCCGCGGCGGGAGCGTCGGTGGGAGCGCGGCGCACTCTCCCGAGTGCGCCCTGGGCTGGGCCCTAGATGGCATCTTCTATGCGTCCTCACATGGCAGAAGGGCAGAAGGGAAAAAGGGAAAGAGGGCTTCCTCAGCCTCTTTCATAAGGGCACCAATCCCATTCGTGGGGCAGAGCTTTCAAGACCTAATCGCCTCCCAAAAGCCATACCTCTTAGTACCGTCACATTGGGGATTAGATTTTAACACGTGAATTTTGGAGGAACACAAGCATTCAGACCACAATGATACTGCATTATTAAGAAGAGGATAGGATCTTATTACGAAACTGTCAAATAATAACATTGACAAATCAGTGTTAAAGTCTGAGGAGAATCTGTGACCTAAAAAAATAGCCTTTAGGCCCTGCACTTAAGCCCATTGCTAAATTCTCAGGCAGAAAATAAAATATGACAACATTTATATGGATATAGCTTTAATCTAAAGAACATAAAAACTTTTGAAAATATACCTTACCATGTTTAGTCTTATTCTTAACATGAAGTACCAAACAGCTTCCATTTAAACTACAAGGGAAAAAAAAAAAAAAAAAAATCAGCAGTGTCAAATGTGCCTGAGCATGCCCTCTTAAAAATCGTACTCTAATAAGATATCAAATTCCAAGTAGAAACATTTTATTGACTGGTGGTTCTTTTTTTATTTAATGGAAACTCTAAAAATACATTTAGCAAGCTCCTTAAACAATTGACTGAATTTGAAAAAATTAACTTTACCTTTAAATTTTTCGTCAGGATAATAAGACTTGGGGTTTAAACTCTGGCCCATATATTAGTACCCATGTGGCTTTGAATAAGGCATTCATTAGTGTACTGACTTTCTCTTCTTCACCCATAACATGGATAATAACAATCCGTAATGTTGCTATCAAGATCAAGGAAGTATGTAGAAAGGCATTATAAGTTACAGCAAACAAAAATGCAAGAAAATTTTTTATGAAAAATACAACTACAGAGTTTGTAAAATGTCATAATATAATGTAAAATGCTATATTAGACCACAATGACACATCTCAGAGAATTAAGCATACTTCGGGGGTCTCCCTCCTCCCAATTTTTTATTTATTAATTTTTTTTTTCATTGTACATGTTTCATACTTGGGTTCTAATCTGAGTCAGCAAATAAAATAGTAATAATAATAATAGCTATATTATAAATTTGATAAAATGAGACCATGCGTGTAAAGCATTCAATCAATATTAGCTAAATCAAATATAGATCGACTGAAGCTCCAATAATAAAGTGATGTTTTACATGTTTAAGGTTAATAAACATTTATGGATGAAGTATTTGTTCTTGTAATATTCCATTCCCATCATTGTTGGGATGTAGATCCAAGTTCTTTCCATGGTCTGCAAGGCCCTGGAATCTGCTCCTGCACACCCTCTGCACTAACCCATTTACTTCTCTACTCATCACTCAAAGCCATCTGTAATACTGTCTATACTCTACTGTCACCTAGGCTCTGCCCTCCAAGCTGACTCATCCTTCAGATCGCAGCAGCTCCAGGGAAACCTTCCCTGAATTTCTGGATTTGTCACATTCTTCTAGTATGGGCTCTTATAACACCAAATGCCTATCCTTCATTGTGCTAATAATAGCTGCATTTTGACATTTACAAGCATGATTATTCGGCTGGTGTCCTCTGGCTCTGTCTTTATTTAAAATTTGGATATTTTGTTCATCATGAATTTTTGCACTAATTTCCATTTCTTCAAATACTGACTTAAAATATTAATAATCTTGATTACCGAGTTTCTTGGTGACCTTAAATTTGCTGCAGTCTGTTAAGTTACTTGTCTCACCCTAGTTCTGGGCCTGCAAGTGCAGCCTGCAAACTCCAGGAGGCCAGGCATAAGTATCCCCAGGGTTTATAACAGTGGTCTTCCTGGGGGAGAAACTCAAATCTGTGTAGATTGAATTAATGTATATTTATAGTTTTTGCATTCTAAGTGTTTTAAGAAAAAATATTGATTTGTAAAACAGATATAAAATTGTTAAAATACAAATTTTAAAAAGTGGCCATGATGTTGGTAGAAGAATTCCTATGACTAAAATTCCAGCAATCCAAAAATTTCTTTGTTTGAAAGCACCCCCCTGTTTGTGGTCAGCTCTAAAAGGCAGCCCACTTTTGTTTCACAGTTTAATTGGTTTCCTAGCTCATTTTGGAAAAATTAAATTTCCCTTGAGCTGAGTTTATATGACAACAAACGAGTTCCTTCATTTTGGTTTACTTCTTCAGGGCCATGGAAAGGAAAGCTAAATAGTCATAGGAGCAAAAATAATTTATATAAGAGGTGGAGCATGAAGTGTAAAATTAGATTTTCTAAACCTGCGATCTCCAGTTCCTAGACAGAGCCACACCCTAACAGAAACCAAGCAACCAGGTAGAATCAGTGGTCAGGGAGGGGATTATGAATTAATCTAGTTTATTGTATGCTATCTCAATGGATAAGGGAGTGATAGCAGAAGGGTGTGGTCTGATGAATTAGGTTAAAGAATGGATCATCAGCTTCAGCTAAGAATGTGAGAATGTGAGTATCCACCCAGGGAGGAAAGGGACTTTTGATGACATTTGCCATTTAAAGGCTTGGGAAGAATGCTCTGCTCTCTTTGACTCGCTGAAGTCGTATTTCTTAAACCCAAATATTAACATTTTTATCTCACATACACACACACACACACACACACACACACACACACACACACACACACACACGCACGCAAACGCACGCACGCGCACACACACACACGCACCCAGAAAGAAGGCTGGTGTCAACCTGATCTGAGAACGTACCTGTGCAGTTTCTAAAGAGACCATACCAAGTCACAATAGAGACCATGAGGGAAGTAGCTTCTTACTACAATATTTCCACCTCCGGGAACTCACCTGAAATAGGCTAGGCACAGAAAAATACTGCATGTCCTCACTCATAAGTCAAAGCTAGGAAAGAAAGATGACAATAAAACATTGAACTTTCAGAAGGAGAGAACAGACCTATAGTCACTAGAGGTGGGGAAAAGTGGAGGGGGAGAGGTGTTAGGGAGTAGTTAAGTAAGGGACACAAAGAATGATTATAATTTGTAATGATGAAAATGCTAATAATATTGATTTGATCATCACATACTATACACAAATACTAATAGTCAACTTTGTACCCTATAAATATGTATAATCAAAAATAAATAAACACATTTTTTACGGAAAAAAACAACATGTTCTAAGGTAAGAAATTAAGGAATCTATACCCTAGAAATACGTATAATCAAAGATAAAGAAATAAATATATTTTTTTAGGAAAAAAAAATAATAATATGTTCTAAGGTAAGGAATTAAGGAAGCTTTATGTAACTCCAATTTCAAATGATTGGAGGCCGGGTATAGTCTACAGGGGGAGATCAGGGAATGATAAATAGAAAAATAGTTTAAATCTCTTCCCCACTGAAAATTATCTTTTATTTTCCAATCTCACAATCGAAATTTATTCAAAAACAGATTAAAAGGCAAGAACAAAAAACAAAACACCCACAGAAGAGTGGAGAACTGCTCCCAAACATATACGAATATATGTGAATTGCAGAAAAGCTTCAAGTCAAAATTTAATAAGTTTTTAAATATGGATTTGTTTTTTGTTTTAATGGTATGAATGTATTCATACGATCTATTAAATTTCACTAGATCATCATCGATGGTTGGTGAGCGTTTATTGACCGCTGCCTTCAAAGTGAGCGTGTCACCCTTAGAAATATGAACAGTCACATTAAGGAAATTAAGGAAAAAGCACTAATAGTTTATCTGCGACTGGGGGCAGGGTGGGCAGTGGAGTCGTGGCGATAGAGTGCAGGGGAAATGTGGGTGTGTGGTCACATAAACCTGTATTTCCAGGGGGTCAGAACTGCCTCCTCCGCTTGATGTTTATTTCATCGATACGTAAAAGCTTCTATTTTATGACACCTACGTTCATTGGTTCAATAGACATTTACTGGGAGCGTCCTATGTGTGTAATTCAGGAGCCTGGGATGCAGAGCAGTTTGCACACGTGAAGGAGGCCTAGTGACCGCGGCACTGGGGGGTTGGGGTCGGGGAGGCGGGGAATCGCCTCTGCCCCAGCCGGCCGGGGCTGAAGGTGACCCGGGGCCAGGGGCAGAGCCACGCCCACGTCCCCTCCCACCGCCTCCCCTTGGAAGTTCAGACCTCACCTGGCCGAGTTGAAATGCAGGTGTAGCCTGATTGGAATGTGTCCATCAAAAGCGGGGTGGGTCTAACAGGCGGAGTTCAAGCCCGTGTTGATTTCACTGCCGCTGGGGCGCGAGCAGGGGTTTCTTCTTTGTCTTGCCTTTGAAAGGAAATGGAATAGAAAATAGCAGCGCACATCTCGGTAGCGTGGGTAAGTTGTGTTTCATGAGATTTTTTTGTTTTCCCAATATTGGAGAGAAGGGGGATGTATGGAGTTCACTACGTAGAAAGGACCCGTCCAAAGGGCTAGAAAACCACCTTTTATCTTCCCAGGACCAGCGGGCCTTGGCCAAGGGGACTTGTAGGGTTCAGACTGAGTTGACTTACCGCTGTCCTGGGCCACTGGCCTCAAATATTTAAAACAGGTGGAGGAGGAAAGTAAATACATTTTCAAGAAAGCGGCTGTCTGATGGAAATGTCCTTAAAGTTGCATGTTTAATTTTTTTCAAAAATTCATAAATATTATATTTCATTAGAATATGTGATGGCTGGGTCTATTTTATATTCAAATAGTTAAATTATTATCAAGACAGTAGACTTATCTTCTCTTTCTCTTCCCCTCAACTGATCTCTGGAAATGGCACTACCATACGCCCCATTACTGCAGCAAAAAACCTAGGACATATATCATTGTGGATTCCTGTTTCCCTTCCCTCCCCACCCCCTGTCCGATTCACCAGCAAGTGGGGAAGGTTTTTTCTCCTATTTTCCCGCCCTCCCTCCGTTTCATCTCTGCTGCCACCCCGTGCTGCAAACCACCAGCAATCCTTTCTTGGATTACGGAATAGCCTCGTAGATTTTTCTGCTTTTCATTCTTGCCTCCCTAAATCCATCTTCTCACAGCAGCCCGAGTAATCTTTTAACCTAAATCAGAGTATGTTGTTTCCTTGTCTGAAATTCTTCAATGGTTTCATTGGTCTCAGAATGAAATGCGAATGGCTCCCATGGCCCACCAGATTCTGTTTTCTTTTCACCCTCATCTCAGCCACCCCCTTCTATGCTCTCCATACTCTGTAATAAGCCTGGCTTCCCTTCTCCTGACCACCATGCTAACCCCTTTGTGCTGCCTGCTGCCGCCTGGAACACATGCTCTTTCCCACCTCTTCTCACTGGCTACCACTTCTTTTTCTGATCTCAGTCTCAAGTCCCATTCATGATAAAGATGGCTTCTCCCAGTTACTTTCCCGCTCATACTCTGATTGTTCTTTTTTTTTTTTTCATAGTTTTCTTTCTTTTTTGTGTGTGTTTTTTTCTTAATCTGAGACTTTATTTTATTTACCATTAACTGTCTCACACTGATAAAAGCTCCATGATAACCAGGGACTTGGTATCTTTCGCTGCTCTGTGTTCAGCACCTAGAACAATGTTTGACATTAAAATGACTGAAAAAGTAAATGATGCACCCCTGTGAGTACTTCTATCCCAGTTCAGAAATGTAAAATTAGATTAATCCTATGCCATTAAGTATCCATTTAATATTAAGATTTTGTCCTCATCCCATATTTACCCAGGAAGTTTTCCATGTAGCTATGTTCACAAAATGCTTGTCATATAAACAGGAGTTTTCCCATAATAAATTAATAAATTATCATTTCCTTTTTATGGGTCGTTTTCAAAAGTTTAAATATGTTTATAAGAAATAGCATAATTCTCAGAGATCTGACAAATAAGAATCTAGCTTAGAAAAGTAAGGACTACTCTTGGTAAATTCATAAAGAAAATACCTTTCTCTCCTCAACCTTGCCTCTTAGGAGATGTCTTTCTACATAACACTTCATATCATTTATAGCTAACCTTTTGAAACCTCTACATTAGGTATGTCTAAAGTCCCAAGTAAATTCCTAGTAAATTAATTTTAAGGCTTGTTAAACCAGATCATCTCACCAATATGATGACTAATGTGTATCCATCAATTCATTTCATTAGACAAATAAGTGCTGGGATACGTGATAAACAAGACAGAGGACGCCTGTGCCCTCATAGAGCTTACAGCCTAGCAGGTAAGACAGACCTTAAATACCAAGAGCTCTGCCTAAAATAGGCACCTGGGAGAACATGTAGCTTTCAGAACTAACTGAACCTAGTAATCAAGGGAAGCCTGCCTGAAAAAGTGATGTTTAAGCAGAGATCTATAGTATAGATGGAAGTCAAGCCTGTGTTGGGGGTTGGGGGGGTTTGTGTTCAAGAGTTCACACACTTTGGACGGTGGTAGGATTTATAGTATTTTCATGAGAGGGAAGAGCATGTGCAATGGACGGATCTGACGCTTTACTAAAGGGAGAGTTTATTATGGCTGAATAATGAAATAGGAGAGCTGGAGATGGCAACAGATAAGCATGGCAAGAAAAGCAGCAATCAAATCAAATTGCTGTTGTTTTAAATGGACTAATTGGGGGAGAGAGGCTTTTTGTGATTATGTTCCAAAGGTGCTAAGATTTTGCTTGACGAATATTTCTGGACACAGTCTCCCTGGTTTATTTTACCTTTTTAAAGGACAGAATAAATAACATTTAACACACACGCACACACATACATATATATACACACACATATATGTCATATATATATATATAAATATCTTTTAAGAAATTCCAAACTCTTCCCTTAGCAGTTAAGACATGTTTTGTTTTTTTACTCTATGTATTTTTTGCCTTAAGTAAATGGCAGGATTCTGTTGAGTTGTTATTTTTTAATGTGGCTCTTTAAAAGCATTTTCAAGCTGTTAATTTCACCCCAATGCTTTCACATTTGGCCCCTTTTTAAAAAGCATTTAATTTTTGTTCTTACAACAAGACATCAGGACAATAGATAAAGAAATCTTTTATCAGGCACACAATGGTAACATTAAGCAAAAGACTATCAGAAAAGCAGCAATAACATATTCGTGCTATAACTTTTATAATGTTCTTACTTTGGGATTTTTAAGGAAGAAATGGAAAACTATATAGGGCCAAACTACCCCGTGCCTTTATTTGGTCTGGTACTCGTAAGCAGTGGGCATGATATTGATTTCATGTGTCTTATTCTCTGGATTCCCATTTTCTAGAACAATGGGTGGGCAAACTATAGCCCATGTGCCAAATCTAGCCTCTACCTATTTTATTGGAACACAGTCAACCTCACTCCTCTATGTATTCTCTACGATGGCTTTCATGCTACAACGGCAGAGTTGAGTATCAAAAGAAATAATAGGGTCCACAAAGCTTAAATTTGGCTCTTTACAGAAAAAGTTTGCCATCCCCATTCTAGAAAAGCACCTGCCACATAGCAGGATCCAACATATACCTGTGGAATGAATAAAAAGGTAATGGAGTAACGGTATCTCAAATAAGTGCTCAGCATTTGCTATATGCTGTGGACATTGCTAAGCACTTTCTGTGTGTTATTTAATTTGATTTTGACAGCAGTGTTACATAGGAAAACAGTCAGATCTTCTACCCTCATGCCTTTCAAGTTTTTAATCAGCTGCCACTAACTACCACAGTGAAGGTTTGCCTGAGTGCTCTATTTAAAATGGCAAACTTCTATTTTCCACCAGCCCCTTTTCTTACCCTGTAGCACTTAATTGCCTTATATGACATACATTACTTACTTATTTTATATGCTCATGAGAACGTGTACTCCATGGAGGCGTAGATTTTTGTACATCTCCTTACTGATGCATCACAAACAATGTATAGCATAGAGTAGGGCTAGCATGTATTAAGTGCCCAGTAAATGTCAGGTGATCAGTTAGAGATCAGATAACTTGCTGGGATAAGCAGGATAAGATCTGGTTGTGACCCATGTCCTGTGTCAGTGCTTATTTATCACTTAGGGAGTTTAACAGAGGAGACGTAAAAGTAGCCATGTCATTATCATTGGAAAGTGAGTTCTAGGCCATTTTTTGAGGTCATTTTCTGAGAATATATTTTAACTAAGGTTATTATCATAAAGCAGGTATTTGCTGAAGACAACTTACCCAGATCACTACTACCTAGAAGTAACTGACATCCTGGCGTAAACCTTCAAGGAGGAAGCAGGCAGCATGAGTCAGCAACTGAAGAAAAGAGCAAAAACCAGGAGTCGGAAAGGCCTGGGTGGAAGAGACCTCAGAGGAGCTAAGACAAGCCGAGCCAAGCCAAGCCCAGCCCAGCAGGCAGAAATGGAACCATTCAACATGACATTGGCCTCATATGATGAAGATATGTGCTCTGAGACCAGCCACCCAGCTGCTGGAGAGGATGACTTCCCCGACTCTTACATAGAATGCATAATCAGAGGTGAGTTTTCTCAGTCCATCCTGGAAGAGGACTCACTTTTTAAGTCCTTAGAACACCTAAAGGAAACATCAGAACAAGAGCTTTCTCAACAGGTTCTTGAAGCAAGCTCCCTTCTTGAATGTTCTTTGGAATACATGAGAAAAGAGGCAGAGCAAAAGCTTCCGCAACAGGTTGTTGCAGAGAGTTCGCTTCCTGAGTATTCTGAGTACATGACAGGCAAGAAGCTTCCACCTGGAGGAATTCCTGGCATCGACTTATCAGATCCTAAACAGCTTGCAGAATTTGCTAGAAAGAAACCCCCCCCAAATAAAGATTGTGATGCTCCAGAGACAATTGTGTGTCCTCAGAGTGGATGCACAAGGAAGTTGAAGAATAGAGCTTCCCTGAAAAAGCATCTCGTTGTTCATGGTCCCCGAGATCACGTATGTGCAGAGTGCGGGAAAGCGTTCAATGAGAGCTCCAAACTGAAAAGGCATTTTCTGGTTCATACAGGAGAGAAGCCATTTCTGTGCACTTTTGAAGGATGCGGAAAACGCTTTTCCCTGGACTTCAATCTGCGTACACACATACGCATCCACACTGGGGAGACACGTTTTGTGTGTCCCTTCCAAGGCTGTACCAAGAAGTTTATTCAGTCAACTAACCTGAAATCTCACATCTTAACTCATGCAAAGGCAAGAATCGGTGAAAAGGAAGATGAAAATAGTCCTTCAGTAGAATAGGCATATTAACAGAAGAGTGATTGGGGACAAATGTGCCTCACTGATAGTGTTTCTTGGAAGGAATTTTAAAATCAATATTGCAACCCTAAAAGGCATATTTTTTAGTGTTACTAAGATACTACTATGCTTTGTGGTATCATTTTAAGAACATTGTGCCTCCTGTAGTGTGATTCCAACAGGTAGGTCAGTGATAAATTACTTCAAAACATCTTTAATACAAGGAGTCTTCAAAAAGTTCATGGAAAGATTCATATTTTAATTCCATTTTCCATTAATTTTTTGAAGTAGCCTGTATATTATGTGTTTGATTATTGGATATGAGATTTATTTTCACATACTATAAATATGAAAATAACTTGGATTTTTAATTTTGTAGTTTCTAATTGCTTTGCTTTTGCCTTTTAAAAATACATTTCATGGTACGAATTATAATCTTAGAGAATGAAAATTTTGCGGTAGATAAGCAATAAATGAATGAGTAGTTAAACATTTTTAAAAGTTAAATATATTTTGGTCTGGCTGGTGTTAGCTCAGTTGGTTAGAATGTGGTGCTGGTAACACCAAGGTCTGGGATTCCATCCCTATACCGATCAGCCTAAAAAATATAAATAAAAAATAAAATAAAGTTAAATATATTTTATTTTTATGATTTTCATTTTCTTTTTATCATTGTATCAAACTGTATTGAAATCATATATTTAGATGTGAGTGGTTATTTGATTGTTTTGAATCCATTGTAGACTTTTCAAAATAAACAGACATAAACCCCCAAAATATGCTAAATCTGAATTTTAAAAATATCAAAGTAGTGTACATTAAAAAGAGGTGCCATTTATTTGTTCTTAAAAATTAGCAAAATGTTGCAAAGACTGATATTCATTATCGGTGAGTTATGGGGGGGTGAATTTATCCTGATACATGGTTGGTTAAGATATAAATTGTCAGCCACTTTGGGAGATATCTTGCAAGTGCGCTATATTATATATTATATATAGTTTTCTAGGGCTATCATAATAGTACCACAAACTGGGTGGCTTAAACAATGGAAATTTATTGTCTCATAGTTCTGGAGGCTAGAAGTCCAAAATCTAGGTGTTGGCAGGATTGGTTCCTTGTGAGGACAGTGAGGGAAGAATCCACTCCAGGCCTCTCCCTGGCTTTGCAGCTGTCTTCGTGTTCACAAGGCATCCTTCCTGTTTCTTCACAGCTCTCTGTGCCTTGTCTGTGTCCAAATTTCCTCTTACAAGGTCACCTGTTGTATCAGATTGGAACCCACCCTAATGACCTCATTTTAACTTATTTACCTCTGTGAAGACCCCGTTTCCAAGTAAGGTCACATTCTGAGCCACCAAGGGTTAAGATTTTAATATATGAATTGGTGGGGTGGGGGAGGCACTGTTCAACCTATAAAGTGTATTATTTTAGACCAAATAATTTTACTTTTAGGATTCTATTCTGCAGAAATATTTGCACAAATGTATAAAGATATTTCTTAATTTATTTGTTCAAGAATGTTAACTGAATCATTTAAATAGTGATAAATTTATAACTTAAATTTTTATTAAGAGGAAACAAGTTGCATAAATCATGTTATCTCTATTCAGTAGAAAATATGCAAGTCTCCTTAAAGGATCTTGGTTCTAAAGGGAAGGAAAGAAAGGACCACAGCTAGAGGGAAGCCATTCATATGATGTGTCACCTGAAATCTTTGTTAGTGTTTCAGAAAGAAATGTACATCTACTTGCCACATTTGTATTTTAGATAACAATGAATAAAAGATGTGTGAACACATATACAGAGAAGACTGAAAAAGGATGTCAATCCATCTAGATTTTTACATATTTCCAGATACTGGTATTTTACAAACACAAAATCCTGATGAAAAAATAAGTATTTTTCTGTTTTCACTCTGGCATTTGGCTTCATGGCCCCCCCCTTTTTTTTTTAATGGCCAAACATTAATAGTTGGAAGGTAACACTAGAGAAATGTTTTCTACAAAAAACTGAAAACCTCACATGTGGTGTTTCTTTTAACTTGTTGTATATATATTTAAAGTGTACAACAAGCTGTACTTATACATGGTGAAATGATGATTATCATTAAGCAAATTAACCTATTCATCACCTTACATAGTTAGCTTTTGGGGGGGCGGGTAAGAACACCTAGAATCTACTTTCAGCAAATTTTCAGTAAATACTGTATTAACTGTTATCCGCATGCCATACATTAGGTCTCTAGTCTTAGCCTACATAACTGCAATTCTGTACCCTTTGCCTACTTCTCCCTATTTCTTCCTCTACCTCCTCACCCTAGCCACTACCATTCTACTTTCTGTTGCTATGTATTTGACTTTTCTTTTTCATTTCCACATATAAGTGAAATCCTGCAGTATTTTTTTTTTCTTTGTCTGGTTTATTTCTCTTAGCATAATATCCTCCAGATTTATCTGTGTTGTTGCAAACGGTCATATCTCCTTTTTTTAAGGCTAAATAATATTCCAGCCTGTGTGTCTGACTGTGTTATGTTTTTATATATGTGTATGGTATATGCATATCACAATTTCTCCGTCTATTCATTGATGGACACTTGGGACTTGGGTTGTTTCCATATCTTGGCTGTTGTGCAAAATGTTGCAATGAACATGGGAAGGCAGATCCATGAGGTGGTGATTTCACTTCCTTTTAATATATACCCAGCAGTTAGATTGCTGGGTCATACAGTAATCTTATTTTTAGTTTTTCGAAGAAACTCCATACTGGTTTCCACAATGGCTGTAACAGTACAAGGGTTTCCTTTTCCCCAGACACATATCTTTTGTCTTTTTCATAATGGCCATCCTAACAGGTATGAGATGTTATCTCATTTTGGTTCTGATTTGCATTTCCTTGATAATTAGTTGAGCACGTTTTCATATACCTGTTGGCCATTTGTATGTCTTCTTTTGACCCACACAAAATTCTATTCAGGTCCTTTGCTAGTTTTTTAATAGGGTTATTTGTTGTTTTGCTATTGAATTGTGTATTAATTATTTATTTTTAATATTAACCCCTTATCAGATAAACGGTTTGCAAGTATTTTCTCCCTTTCATTTTTTTGATTGTTTCCTTTGCGGTGCAGAAACTTTTTAGTTTGATATAGTCCCACCTGTTAATTTTTGCTTTTATTGCCTGAGCTTTTGATGTGATATCCAAAAAGTCATTGCCAAGGCCAATGCCGAGGAGCTTTTCCTCTGTTTTTCTTCTAGGAGTTTTACTGATTCAGGTCTTAGATTTAGGTCTTTAATCCATTTTGAGTTGATCTTTGTATATGCTGTAAGATAATGGTCCAGATTCATTCTTTTGCACATTGAATTTGTAGACCACTTTGGGTAGTATGGACATTTTAGCAATATTAATTCTTCCCATCTGTGAACAAGAGATATCTTTCCATTTATTGTGTCTTCAGTTTCTTTCAACAATGTTTACAGTGTTCAGTATATAGATTTTTCACTTGCTACGTTAAATTTGTTCCTAAGTATTTTATTCTCTTTGGTGCTATTATAAACAAGATTGTTTTCTTGGTTCTTTTTCAGATAGTTATTCATGTAAAGAAATGATTAAAATTATTAAATTATTAATTATTAAAATTATTGTGTATGTTAAAAAATGATTTAAAAACCGAAAATCTTAAGGCAAAGGCCATCACGTTCTTGTTATTACTAATACATAGGTGATAGTTAGTAGGCACTTACTAATTATAGAATGAATAAATGTGTGAAAATATAGATTTGTATGCTTTTTAAAAATTAAGTTATCAAATTAAATGATATATAATTCAAAAATGTCTAATAAAGCACTACTAGTTTTTGTATAAAATCTGATTGCTCCGAAATAAAGGTGAACAACTTTGCTAGAGTAATACATACTTATTAAAAGAAAAAAAAACCACAGAAGTATGTTGTTTGTGTATAGATACATGCACACATTCACTCTTATTCCCCAAAAGTAATTATCACTCTTAAAGAGATTTTTTGATTGTTAAAAAATTTTATTAATAGTAAAAATAGTCTTAAATCCCATTATCTTTTTTTTTTTTTCTGTCTTCCTTTTCTACAAGGGACAGGAGACTGAGGGGTCTGTTACCTCCCAATGTCTTGGATAACAAAGAACTAACCTGTGTTGAGAATTATTATTATCTACCAAGACTGTGATTAAATAGTTAAAAATGTCATACCACTTACATTCCACTTTAAATCAGTTTATCTTCTTCTCTGTGATAGGAGCACAGGTCTCCCAAGTTCTCTGACTTGTGTAGTTCACCGTAGCTACAATATACATTGGTGGACACAGGATTTTCATAATTGTATCCCAAAGCAGATTTGTCAGTTTCTTCTGTTTCTTCCTTGCTGGGTATGTGCATGTGCAGAAATTGGTGTATGCTTGTGTTTTAATTAATGCACTGGCTCTGACTGAATAAATTGCATGATTATATCCTACGCTGGACACAGAACAGTGCAAATTATATTAAAAAGCTGTTATATTTGCAACTCTGAGCAAGAGACTGTAATTAAAAGGCAATTGAATGAAATTAGCTTTGAGAGTACAAGAGTTTAAGCAAGATTTGGTCAATGAACATTAATAGTTAACGTGGTTTTTATTAGGTCTTTTGCTTCTTCTCTCCCTGACCCTGGAGTTGAATTTCTTAAGATGTCGGTGGGCCAGATTTGAGAAAATCAGTACAAAGCTATGCTTTACCATGTGGCTAAAGTTATATCAGACAAGCTAACATAACTTTTGTGACTTCAGTAAATCAAAAGTAATAGGTAGGTTAGAATGATACCCTGGACATTAATAAACTATTCTTAATACTCCTAAGATCTTAGTTACATGTCATAAAAAGCATATATGTGCTCCCTGCAACTCAAAATGTTGGCTGTAAAATACACATACACAAATCAAAGAAGTCATAAATTGAGGATTTTGATTATCATCACCATTAAATCTAAAAAAAGTTATTAAAGTTAGAAATGGTATGTATAATTGCACCTCAATCTTACCTAAGATGACCAATATGTTTGCTAGTTACTGAGGAGTCAGCTTGGTACTGATATTTTTGTGTGGGGTAAAGCTTTGTGTTTATCAAGTGTATTTGCTTAATAGGTCTTTCACCTGTGGCTGCAAATTCTTTGCTACTCTTCCCATTAAGAGATTGGGTCTATTTACCTTCTCCTTGAATAGAAGGCTGGTCTGTGACTGCTTTGATCAATAGAATATGATGTAAATGATGCTGTAATAGTTATGCCATTACCAGGCCTAGTGTGGAGGGGGCTTTTTGGCAGCAGGCCGGTACAGGGATCAAACCCTGGACCTTGGTGTTATCAGCACCAGGCCTAGTTTTTAAGAGAACCAGCAGCTACTGCCTTGCTCTCTTGAAAACCAACTTCCATTTAAGAAGTATGACTACCTTAAAACCACTATTCTGGGTAAAATTCAAGCCACATGCAAAAGCCCTTAGGATTAAGACACCACGTGGAGAGAGAGAGGCCAAGGGGTAGTAAGGTACCAGACCTGTGAGTAAAAGAGCCATCCTGGAAAGGCCATCTAGCCCTAGTCACCCCATGTGACACCACGTGAATTGGAGAAAAGCTGACTGAATGATCCCTTCCCAAGTTTCCAACCCACACGATGAACTATATAAAATGACTGTTTTAAGCCACTTAAGTTTGGTGGTCAGTCTGGCATGCTGCGATAGATAACAAAAACCCCTCTTAAGACTTATTTGAATGTTATTGTCTATGCTTTGTATTTGTGTATAAGTATACGTGTGTATATCGATAGATAAATAGATTTTATCATGTAACTAGTTTATGTCCAAATTCAAAAGGAAATCTTTGGTTGTGTTTCCCAATTTAAATACTAGATTTATTTTCAGAGCCACGTAACAGTGAGGCAGCAATTTCTCTCTTCCTAGACCAGTGGAGACTGATCTATTCAGTGGGATATGTAAGGAAACTGCAGCTGCCTTTAATGAAGCAAAAACCCAGTATTCTCACAGTTGGTGAAGGGAGACTCTCCACCTGGGGGGAACACTTTCTCTTTACAGAACTGCCCTTACCCCGCATGCGTCACTTCTCCCTTGGAGAAATCCCATTAATTACTGCTACCTCCACCTATCTTTTTAAGGAGCCATGCTCTGCATTAACACTCTGACCCAAGCCTGAGCACATAACTCTTCCTTTATTACTTGGCAGTAAAACCGAGATGAGGTTGGAACATTTAAAGACCCTATTCAGGGCAAGAAAATAACACAATACAGCTTGTTTTCTCAGGTCACAGGGTTAAGAGAGCCACCTGTTTCGGGATCCAGAGTTAAGAGGAAAAGCTCCAGTGTTTTATTTTTACCTAAGACCTGATTCAGGCTCCTGACTGAGGACCCATGTATTCCCCCAGCTTACTCAGGATGTCTCTTCCCTTCAGGAAAATTTGTACCCACACATCATGTGACTTCACATTTCTCTTAACACTCTAACAGTATAAACTCAACAGCCCCACAATGTATATAACAATGTACATATATATTCTTTATGGATTTTTTTCTCTAGAATCCCTCTGGAGGGATTAAAGTATTAGGGTATTCAATTAGAAGACCCCTAAAGTTATCCAGGATGGGAGTGTAGCATAAACAAGATAATTTTGTAGAGACTGGCAAGGAGTCAATCTTGAAGGCTTTATCAACCATCTTAAAGAGTTAGAACTTTGTCTAGTAGTCAATAAAAGAAGCATAGAAGGGATTAAGCAAGTAAATGATATGATCAGATTCACTCTTTAGAAAAGTCCTTTGGGATGCAGGGTTGAAGATGGATTGGAGAGAAGGAATACAGACAGCTGTTGCAATAATCCAGAGGAAAGATGGATGCCTTATTGGACTTTATATTCCAGCACAGGCAAAGAACACAATAAATGATTAATGGGGTTTGAATAAATGCTTGACTAGACATAACTAAAAGGATTTCTAAGCAGTAGCTAAAATAGAAAAGCGACAGGTGCACTAAACCTAAAGTCAGTGATACACAGCAATCAAATGACAAGCCAATTTAAAAATAGGTATAGGGCTTGAATAGACATTTCTCCAAAGAATATATATAAATGGTCAATAAGCACATGAAAAGATACTTCACATTATCAGTCATTAGGGAAATGCAGATCAAAACCACAATCAGATACCATTTCACACTCACTGTGATAGTGCAATCAAACCAAACACAAGTGTTGGCCAGAATATGAAGAAATTCAAATACTCATTAACTGCTAGTGAGAATGTAAAATGGCAAAGCCATTTAAGAAAACAGTATAGCAGTTTGTTGAAATGTTAAGTGTGGTTGTCATATAACCCAGCAATTTCATTCCTGGGAATATACCCAAGAGAAATTAAAAAATCTGTCCACACAAAGATTTATATGTGAATGCTTAAAACAGCATAATTAATAATAGCCCAAAAGTGGAAAACAACTCAAATGTTTAGCAATTTATGAACAGATAAGCAAGATGTGGTATATTCATATGATGAAATATTATTTCAGACATTAAGAGGGAGTACTAATACATGTTATAACATGGATGAACCTTGAAGAAATGATAAGCGAAAGAAGCTAGACACAAAAGCACCCCTATTGTAAGATCCCATTTATGTGCAATGTCCAGAATAGACAAACCCAAAGAAACTGAAAGAATAGAGAGTTTGTGGGGTGATAAAATGTGCTAAATTAGATAGTGTTGATAACTGCAGAACTCTGTGAATGTACCAAAAACCAGAGCTGTATATTTTAAAAGGGTCAATTTTACAGTATGTGAATTATAAATAATTCATATAATTGTTTTGAAAGCTGTTTTTTAATGTTTATTGATTTAATGTTGCCTCATTTCTGTTAATCTAATAAAAGATGTTTTTTTTAGAAAAAATTACTTATGCAAACTTATACAGTCTTCTTAACTATTTTACAGTCACTTTCATCAAAAGTAATAATGCAAAAATTAAACACCCAGGAAGTTATATAGTCTCTGGTAAGAACATAGACTCTGAAATCAGGCAAACTGAGTAGAGACCCAGTTTCATCACACAGAAACAATGTGACTTTGGACAAATCATAGCTTCTCTGAACTTTTTAGCCATCTCTAAAATAGGAATAATACTTATCATAGTTGCTATAAAGGTTAAATAGGATAATAGAAAAAAAAAAAAAAACTCCTTAGCTAAAGTGACTGACATGAATGTTAGGTATTATTCTTTGTATTATTAATATTATTGGTGGCTAATAATATTGTTTCCTACTAATAATATTAATACTATGATCAAGACCATGGCCCAGTCCCCTGAAGGTCTTACAATCTCGTAGCACATTCTAGGTGGTTGGTATAAATTACCCTTACGTTTTCTTAGTGCACTTATTAACTTGAAAAGTGTGTTGAAGATGAAAATATTTAAAGTCAGTATGTTGTAGTTTTGTTTGCTTGCTAAAATTAAAACACACACACACAAATGCTCTTACACACTTAAAGATTTTTCCAAGGACAGCTCTCAAATTTGTAGGTCTGATATTTACAAAGCCAAGTTCACTTCTGTCACTTACACCCTCCAGCCTCCATGGACACTTTGTTATAAAAGGAAAAAGGCAGCTCAGGGATATTTCTCTCAGTAGCACAGTCCTCTCTACTGCCCCTAGCAGTGTCCTAGGATTCTGTCATCAAAAAGAAGCAATGACATCCCTCTAGGTTTTCCCCAGATAAAGTTTTCCTTACAAATGTTAGCAGTCTTCTATTGCCAGATATTTTTGCAATAAAACTAACATGCAAAGAATATTTGTAAATTTTAAGAATTTTACCAAGTTCTCGATTTTTGCTTCATTTCTGAGGTAGTAAGTGAGTGTGGGACTCAGTGAATAACCCCTTGTCTGGATCTGCATTGTGAAGACCTTCAAGATGGCCCATCTTCCTGGTCTGTAGATGTGATTCAGGTCCAACAATAGGTGTCTTCTGACCTCTAGACTGGGTGATACCTCAGACCACTAGGTACATCTTTTACAAGTACGAATTGAGACACATAAATACACACGCTGAGTACTATAACCAAAAGCATCTTGAATGACAAGATAGAAGCAAATTTTTAAAATTATTTTTTTATTTGACAAAAATTATATATATATTTATCATGTACTACATGTTTTTGAAATACATATAAACTGGAATGACTAAATCAAGCTAATTAACATACATTACCTCGCATATTTTTTTGAGGCAAGAACACTTAAAACCTACTCACAGCAATTTTCAAGAATGCAATACTTGTTATATACTTGTTATATTGGTGACTATAGTCATCACAAGATCTTTTGAATGTATTGCTCTTATTTCTGAAACTTTGTGTCCTTTGTCCAACATCTTTGAAACCCACCCCTCCTCCATCACCCCTCCACCCTTGCCAAGTCCCTGGTAACCACCATTCTACTCTCTGCTTCCATGAGTTCAACTTTTTTAGATTCTGCATAAAAGTGAGGTCATGTGGTATTTATCATTCTGTGCCTGGCTTATTCACTAAGCATAATGTCCTCCAGATTCATCCGTGTTGTCACAAATGACAGGATTTCCTTCTTTCCTTTTGAAGGCTGAATAGTGTTCCATTGTGTACATATTCCACATATTCTTTATCCATTTATCCCTTTCTGGACACTTAGGTGGATTCCATGTCTTGGTTATTGCAAATAATGCTGCAGTGAACATGAGAGTGCAGATGTCTCTTCTACATACTGATTTAATTTCCCTTGGACATATACCTAGAAGTAGGATTGCTGAATCATATGGTAGTTCTAGTTTTAATTTTTTAAGGAACCTCCATACTGTTTTCCATAAGGGCTGTACTAATTTATATTCCCACTAACAGTGTAAAGGGTTCCCTTTTCTCCAAACCCTCACCATCATTTATTATCTCTTGTCTTTTTGATAATAGCCATTCTAACAGGTGTGAAGTGATATCTCATTGCATTTCTCTGATGATTAGCGATTTTGAGTATATTTTCATATACTTGTGATCATTTGTAGGTCTTCTCTTGAGGAATGTCTATTCAGATCTTTTGCCCATTTTTTCATCAGGTTATTTATTTTCTTACTACTGACTTATTTGAGTTCCTTATACATTTTGGATATTAACCCCTTATTAGATGTATGGTTTGCAAAAATGGTTTGTAAATATTTAACCAGTGACATCTTGAATTATAAGATTGCAAGATGCAAATTTAAAGGGTACCTTCTTAGAATATAATTCTAGGACACTTTTTAGTTCCAAAAGTCTATTCAAATTGAATGGTGCTGGCAAGTGATAAATGGATCATTTTGAGATAATATAGTAAAAGATAACAGAGAGATACATTATCTATTAATTTATTGTTTTGATTGCTATTGTTATTACTATCACTAGTGACTTTAGGACACTATTGCTAAAACCATAGCCTTGACTTTCAAGAGGATTATAGGTGGTTATTTTAGCTGTTGTTTAGATAATAAAGAAATATGGGGCAGGCTGGTTAGCTCAGTTGATTACAGTGCAGTGTTATAACACCAAGGTCAAGGGTTCAGATCCCCTTACCAGCCAGTCACCAAAAAAAAAAAAAAGAAAGAAAGAAAGAAAGAAAAGAAATACATTCACATTTTCAGACTGCTTTGAAAAAGAAATTGCTATGGGAGCATAAAAGAGCATATTATGGACTGAATTGTATCCCCTAAAATTCATATGCAGAAGTCCTAACTCTGAGTATCTCAGAATGTGACTATATTTGGAGATAGGGCTTTTAAAGAGGTGATTAAGTTAAAATGAGGTAGTTAGAAGCCCTATACCAATCTAACTGGTGTCCTCTTAAGAAGAGGAAAATTAGATGCACACAGGAGACACCAGGGATGCATATACATGCACACAGGAAAGGCCATGTGAGGACACAGAGAGAAGGCAGCCATCTGCAAGCCAAAGAGAAAGGACTCAGGAGAAACCAAACCTTCTGGCATCTTGATCTTACTCTTCCAGCTTTCAGTACTGCAAGAAATTAAATTTCTGTTGTTTAAGGCACCCAGTCTTTGGTATTTTATGTTAGCCTGAGAAAACAATACACTTTGTGGAATTCCAGTTAGAGGAAATAGCGAGAACACCATCCTGGAAGCATGAAAGCACGTTGAACAGGCCGGGAATAGCCTGTCAGGCAAGAGCTGGAGGAGAAAAGACTGGAGATGTGGGTAGGGACCTTGTATTACAGGAACTTGTATACTGTTCCTTTTAGGAGCTTTGATTTCTCGTATTTAGAACCTAAGGCCATTAAATGTAGAACTCTAGGTGGTTTTTTTTTTTAAATTGCTTATTGTTTTTATTACAAGAACTGAGCTCATTTTCAAGAAACACGGTGAAGTAAAAAGCATAAATAAAACAAATATACTAAATATGCATTAAAGATCAATGAGTTTATCAGAAGAGCAATAAATTCAGATTTGCCTGTTACATCAAAACACTGTTATCTGACTAACATATGGGAAACAGGGGAGAGGAAAAGACTGGAGAAAGGTCAATTTGCAAGCAAGAAACATCAGAAGCAGAAGAAGGCACAATTGGAGAGAGAAGAATAAGGAAATGTTGAGATAAAATGATCAGACAATGGTGATGTGCGGGGAGAGGAAGAGGAGGAAACATCTAGCAGGATCCTCGGGGTTTCAGCTTGGTGGAGTGAATGGATTGTGATGTGACTGAGAGAGATGGGAACCAGGAATGGAGGAAGAGTAGCCAGAAGAAGAAACTACATGATGATTCAGTTTAAGATAAGAATTATTTTGAAATGGCAGTTGTGCATATTGGGGGGGAAAAAAATGAAAAGTGAGCTTAATCAAATTTCACTGGGGAAGCTAAGAGTTGTACAGAACTCACATTCCAAAATGTTAATGATTTCTTAAAATAAATTAACTCTATGTTGCAAAATAAGTCAACATACACAGAGAGGAGGACAGAATTTTAACAGGTTAATGTAAAATGATTTCATTATATTTTCCACTTCCCAAATTGACTAGTAAGCTTATGACAAAATCAAAATATACAGACATATGAAAGCTATTTTCTATCTAGCAGTCAAGTATTTATTTGCACAGAAGATTGATGGTGATCAAGAATGTCCAGCCTAATCTTTGAAATAATTAGGGATTCAGAGGCCTGCTATGTAGAAATTTCTCTAGCCAAAGAAATAATCATAGTTGTAAAATAGCTGACAAGCCATTTATTAAAACAGCAGTCGACTAATGCTTCTCCTTGTTTCAAGGTTACATTATAAATCAATTTAGAGAGGCAAAAACCTTTGTAGGAGACCTGTAGGAGGATGAGCAGAACAATTTAAACTATAAAAAAAAGTTCTAAAGTGCATACCTTACTTACAGAAAGAATGAGATTTAAAAGGATGATAATGAACAGAAATTAACGCAGCTGGCATCCAGTGAGTTTCAATTGCAAAGATCATATAAATTGATTTATAGTGTTCCCATGTGACTAATGAAAGTAAATTGGTGACCATATTGTTCTAAATGATTGCATTAGAGAACATTATTACTTTAGAGAAGCCCACATTAATAATAAAATCATTATCACCAAAGAATTAACAAAACACTAATTTTCAGTATCAACATTTGAGATTCTAATACTCATATTTTATTATTAACTATCTTTCAAAGTGAGTTTTCTTAACAAAGAAAACTCTAAAGAAGCATCCGTTCTGCTCTTCATTTTATTTTTCCCCTGGAAGAAAAGGGGGACTCAAAACCTTTTGATGTCAGCACTTAGAAAGGTTAATTATTCATACAGAACAATGAAGAGGAAGCACTAGATATAATTGGACATATGCTTCTCACATTTAAAGATAGGGGAGTAGATAATGATGTCCCTTTTGTGTCCTTCCAAGAGAAATACAGAGAACCAATAATGCCTCACATAAGTCTTAAGGAAGAAAACGTACAGCATGCACTTTTGCAAATCACTCACTAATCAACAAACAGGCTCAGAAGAAATGTGGTTTCAATAAAATGTTATCCTTTCACAGAGCTTAGATGTGGTCAAAGTTAGATAACTTAGAATCCAGTAAATTTGACATTCTTAATATCTAGAGATTAACAGGAAATTCTTACATATAAATTCTTACATGTGAAGTCCCTGGATACAGAGACTTCCTGATCAAGGAAACAGTTGAAAGGAATACACACAAAAAAATGAATCACAGAACATTTCTTCAATGAATTATGGTCCAGACTTGTTTGGAAATGATGACATTAATGTTCTTTTGCTCAAAACAAAGAAACTACATTGTAAACTGTGCAAAGAGAGAGAGAACTATACCTTTTTTGTTTACCTCTGTATTCCCAGTGCCTTGTGCAGTGTCCAGCACATAGCAGGTAGATGGGACATCACTATATGTTGAGTGAATGAACTTTGGAAAGGTCAATTCTAAGCCATGTATAAATAAGAAGTAATAGATATTCTTCAAATAAAGAACTCATCCATTTGTCAAATTGGTTTTATTTAATGCAAATTCTTTATTGAAGTATTAGATACAAAAAAAGTGTCTATCATAATGTACTTGCATGCTTCTTACCCACTTCCAGATTTACCTACCCTTGCTCCAAAAGTAACCACTCTACTGACCTCTAGTACCATTTCTACTGTTGATAACATGTAAGCAGTTTCCAGATTTGGGCTATTACTAATAGTGCTGCAATGAATATTCTTGTTATATCTTTTGGAGAACAAATATGCTCAGGTCTTCCATATATAACTAGAAGTAGAATTGCTCATTCTTTGGATATGTATATGATCAGTTTTAAAAGATATTTCAAACAGCTTTCCAAAGTGAAAGAGAAAACTCAAAAAAAAATTTTTTTTAGAGAGAAAATTAGAAAATTGGAGTTCTTTCTCAGATTGGGGTGGATGGGCAATATACTGTCTTCTACTTGGTGGCTTTGATTTTCACTCTGTTAATGGTATTGGGATGAACAGAAGTTCTTAATGTACTTCAACGATTGTTGATAAAATTTTGTTGGTACCTAGTAGTAAGCAGAATTGTGTTGGATGCTGACAATGAATAGGTAAGAAAAGTGGTTTTTTCCTGCAAGTAGTTCATATTTTAAGAAATGAATACATCATGGGAGTTGCCACCATGTGCCCCGAGACACCTGTGCACCAGAGCAGGTAGGCACCGCTGCTGGTCTCCCATCCCAGCCCAGTCCCCACGGCCCAGAGAAGCCCAAGCCTCCCTCCCACAGGCACTGAGGCAGCCATACCAAATTGGCAGTCCCAGCAGGATCCTAGCCAAACAATAGAATTGAGCAAGTGGACCTTGAAATCCCCTGCCACAGTGACTAAACACCAAAGGAAAGATACCAGAAATATGAAAAATCAAGAAAATACACCACCAAAGCGTAGTAATAACTCTCAAGCTCTAGATCCTATACAACAAGAAGCCCTTGAAATGACTGACAAAGAATTTCGAGTGATAATTCTAAGGAAACTAAATGAGATCCAGGAAAACTCAGCTAGACAACACGATGAAATGAGGAAAAGTATGCAGGATCTGAAAGAAGAAATGTACAAGGAAATCAATGCCCTGAAAAAAAAAATAGCAGAGCTTGTGGAGCTGAAGAATTCTTTCAACAAAATAAAAAAAAAAACAACTGAGAGTCTAACCAGCAGGCTTGAAGAAGAAGAAGAGAGAATTTCTGACCTTGAAGATGGGCTGTTTGAAATAGCACAGGCAGACAAAAAAAAAAAAAAAAAGAAGAAGAAAGAAAGAAAAAAGAATTAAAAACATTGAGGAAAATCAAAGAGAAATCAGACAGCCTTAAATACTCAAAGATCCAAGTCACGGATATTCCAGAAGGGAAGGAAAAAGGAGATTGCATTGAAAACATATTCAACCAACCAGTAGAAGAAAACTCCCCAGGTATAGGGAAAGACACAGATCTTCAGATTCAGGAAGCTCAAAGATCCTGAAATGTATTCAACCCAAAAAGGTCCTCTCCAAGACATGTTATACTCAAATTGGCAAAACTCAAAGACAGAGAGAGAATCTTAAAAGCTGCAAGAGAGAAGCATCAAGTCACCAATAAGGGAACCCCAATCAGACTAACATCAGACTTTTCATCACAAACTCTAAAAGCCAGAAAGAAATGCGATGATATATTCAAAATACTAAAAGACAGAGATTGCCAGCCAAGAATACTTTACCCAGCAAGGCTATCCTTCTGAAATGAAGGGCAAATAGTATATTTCTCAGACAAACAAAAACTGTGGGAATTCATCACATGACCACCCTAACAAGAAATTTTCAAGGGAGTACTGGGTTTGGTACATGAAGAATAACCACCACTGCCACAAAATCTCAAGAAAACCCAAAACCCACTATTAAAATTAAAATGCTAGCAGTGAAGAGAAAAAAAGAAAAAGAAAAAGTTTATCTACCACCCCAAGAAACCAACATATACAGAAGACAAACAGTAAATCAGAAAGAAAGTAACAAAAGACACTTAAGACATCCAAACAAAAATCAATAAAATGCTAGGAGTAAATCAACACTTTTCAGTAACAACTCTTAATGTAAAAGGATTAAATTCCCCACTCAAAAGACCCAGACTGACTGACTGGATTGAAAAGGTGGACCCAACTATATGCGGCCTTCTAGAGACTCACCTCACCTGAACAGACACACATAGACTAAGAGTGAAAGGATAGAAAAAGATATACCATGCAAATAGAAATTAAAAACGAGCTGGAGTGGCTATTCTTATACCTGATAAAATAGACTTTAAACCAAAAACCATAAAAAGAGATAATGAGGGCCACTACATAATGATAAAAGGATTGATCCATCAAGAAGACATAACAATCATAAATATGTATGCACCCAATTTTGGAGCAGCCAGATTTATAAAACAAACTCTATTAGACCTAAAGAAGGAAATAGACACTAATACCATAATAATAGCAGGGGACCTGAACACCCCACTGTCAATATTGAACAGATCATCTAGGCAAAGAATCAGCAGAGAAACACAAGATCTAAACAATACTCTAGACCAATTGAACTTGGCAGATATCTACAGAACATTCCATCCAACAACCTCAGAATATTTATTCTTCTCATCAGCACATGGATAATTCTCCAGGATAGATCACATATTAGGTCACAAATCAAGTCTCAACAAATTCAAAAAAATTGGAATTATCCCATGTATTTTCTCAGATCACAGTGGATTAAAACTAGAAATGAATAACAAATGAAATTCTGGAAACTATACAAACACATGGAAATTAAACAGCATTCTACCTAATGACATATGAGTCCAAGAAGAAATTAAAAAGAAAATCAAAAAATTTATTGAAACTAATGAAAACAACGATACATCATACCAAAACCTGTGGAATACTGCAAGAGCACTATTAAGGCGGAAAATTATCACATTGAATGCTTACTTCAGAAGAAAGGAAAGATGGCAAGTAAACAACCTAGTACTTCACCTTAAAAAACTAGAAAAACAAGAATAATCCAAACCCAAAGTTAGTGATGGAAAGAAATCATTAAGACCAGAGCAGAACTTAATGAAATAGAAGCCCAAAAAACAATACAAAAGATCAATGAATCAAAAAGTTGGTTTTTTGAAAAGATAAATAAAATTGACAAACCAATAGCAAGGCTAACTAAAAAAAAGAAGAGAGAAGACCCAAGTAACAAAAATTAGAAATGAAAAAGATGATATCAGAAATACAAGAAATCATTACTGACTACTATAAACAACTATATGCCAACAAATTTGAAAATCTGAAGGAAATGGATAAATTTCTGGATGCACACAAACTACCAAAACTGAGCCAAGAAGATGTAGAAAATCTGAACAGACAAATAACAATAAAAGAGATTGAAGCTGTTATCAGAAGGCTCCCAACAAAGAAAAGCCCAGGACCAGATGGGTTCACTGCAGAATTCTACCAAACCTTCAAAGAGGAATTGATACCAATTCTCTACAAACTATTCCATAAGATTGAAATGGACGCAAATCTCCCAAACTCATTCTATGAAGCAAACATCATCCTGATACCAAAACCAGGTAAAGATATAACCAAAAAAGAAAACTACAGGCCAATATCCTTGAAGAATATAGATGCAAAAATCCTCACTAAAATACTAGCAAACAGAATACAGCAACACATACGTAAAATTATTCATCACGATCAAGTGGGATTCATCCCAGGGATGCAAGGTTGGTTCAACATGTGCAAATCAATAAATGTGATACACCATATTAATAAACTCAAATACAAGGACCATATGATCATCTCTATAGATGCTGAAAAAGCATTTGATAAAGTTCAGCACTCATTCATGACAAAGACCCTCTATAAGTTAAGTATAGAGGGAAAGTATCTCAACATAATTAAAGCCATATATGACAAACCCACTGCCAATATCATCCTGAATGGGGAAAAGCTGAAAGCTTTTCCTTTAAGAACAGGAACTAGACAAGGATGCCCACTCTCACCACTCCTATTCAACATAGTGTTGGAAGTACTAGCCAGAGCAATCAGAGAAGAGAAGGAAATAAAGGGCATCCAGATTGGAAAAGATGAAGTCAAACCATCTCTGTTTGCAGATGACATGATCCTGTATATCAAAAAGCCTTAATTCTCTACAAGAAAACTGTTAGAGTTGATAAATGATTTCAGCAAAGTTGCAGGATACAAAATCAACACACAAAAATCAGTAGCATTTCTATACTCCAGCAATGAACGTGCAGAAAAAGTCAAGAAAGCTAGTCCATTTACAATAGCCACCAAAAGAATAAAATACTTAGGAATAAAGTTAACCAAGGATGTGAAAAATCTCTGTGGTATATCTACACAATGGAGTACTACTCTTCTATAAAATATAATGAAATACTCCCCTTCGCAACAACATGGATGGACTTAGCGAAAATTATATTAAGTGAAACAAGTCAGGCACAGAAAGAGAAATACCACATGTTCTCACTTATCTCTAGGAGCCAAAAATAGATAAATAAATACACAAACAAATGGGGGATGGGAGGTTAGGCCAGGAAGAAGACACAAAAACCACAATTCCTTGAAGTTGTTAAGACAAGTGAACAGATATGAGGTTGATGGGAGGGAAGAGAGAGAGGGAGGATTTGGTAAAGGGACACAAAAATCAATCACATTGTATATTGATAAAATTAAATTAAATTACAAAAAAGAAAGAAAGAAATAAGTCAACCCAAACAAATAGAGTTGGTTAATATACAGATCAGCGATCCATAACATGACTTAGAATTTAAGTGAGCTGATCCATAAATACACATTATTTTTTAAAAGTTATGGTATACAGAACAGTTGTGGAATGAAATTTGTAAAAGTGAAGCTCATGGTTGTGAAGTCTGTCAACAGGAGAGACAAGTACAGTTCTGATTTGCTGCAGCAGCAGACTGCGTATGGTAGCATGTCCGTGCAGTGAGTGGAATTTCATCAGAGTTAACACTGTGGGGAGCAGACTTACAAAATAAGAAAGTGACCTGGAGACGGAAGGTCAGTAGTAAGGGCTGAGTGAAGTCCCTTTGCTTCACATTTTCTTGCAACTACCACTCCATTTTTCCTCTCCCTCTTCTTGCCACTTCCATTTCTGGTTTCTCCTGCACCCACTTCAATTATTCTTTTCTCTTCACACCTCCACAGAAACTATTCTTGTCGAGGTTATCGCTGATATTCAGTTTGCCAAATTAAATCAGTTCTAAGTTCATGTATTATTCACTTCTTGGGAGAGTTCACAATAGTTGATTACTATTTCCTTAAAATTCTTCATTTGGTTTTCAGGATAACATGGTTTCCTGTTTTTTTCCCAACTAACTGGCTAATTCCCTTGCTCTGTTTTTTGGATCTGATTTATTTTCCCCACCTCTAAATTTTGAAGAAATTTCAAAATCTCAGTTTTTAAACCTTTCTTAAAACTTTTCTATTGATTCACTCTTTAGCTGTTCTCATCCAATCCTACGGCTTTAAATAATAGCTCTATGCTGACGAGGTGCAAAAAGCATTATCTCCTACTTTGAGTTTGCTGTTGGACTGTAATCATGCATATCCTAATGCCTATTGAATATATTCACTTGGATGTATAATAAGCATTTCAGACTAATATGTTCAAAAAATAAAATATTAATTTTTTGTTCTAAAACCTATTCCCTGCCCAAGTGTCCCTTGTAAATGGCATCAGTTGCTCAGGTCAACACCTTTGAAGGTGTCATTAACTCTTTTTCTTTTATGTTCCACATCCAATCCATCTTGGAAAAATCCACCCTGGCCTGGCTGATTGTTTATTTCTCTTTCCATCCTGGCCCCTCATTGTCTCTTCCCCACAGAATAGCGTGTTTAAGACATAAATCATGTCTGCTTGGCTGAACATTTTCTTTGGGCATCCCAACACATTTAAAATAGAATCTGAAGTCCTTTGCATGGGGTAGCAGGTCTTGTGTGACTTGGTGACTGTCCACCCTCCTCACCCCTTCTGCTCCAGCCCACTGGCCTCTGGCCTTGCCATCGTCTGCCTGAAATGCTCTCCCATCAGGTCTCTGCAGTGCTCCCCACCTCCTCACTTCCTTCTGTCCTCTGCTCATGCTCTGCCCCCTCATTTCCCTTACTCCCCATTACTTGATGAAAAATCGCAACCTCATCCCTGTCAACATCATTCTCTTCACCTTTCTTGTCACTATTTCACATGATGTATCTATTTGTGTCTTTGTATATTGTCTGTCTGCTTCTGCTGGAACATTATCTCTAAAAAGGCATCATTTTTTTCTGCCCCCCCCCCCACTTTTTTTTACTGCATACACAACACGGAAAACAGTACCTAGCACAGGATAGGCTTTCAGTACATAGTGTTCCATGAATAAGACACGACAATTACTCACAAACCGTGAGTCAGTATGAGCCAGTTACTTCACATTCATAAAAATAAGAGCAGGAGAAAACTCAGCCACTATAGGTTTTTGTTGTTGTTTAACAGCAATTTATATTTTTTGCCAAGAAATTAGCTCAGTGGCTGAATCAGGTGTCGCTGCAGGGTAGAGTGGTTTTAGCTTTGCCCCCACCTATCTGACCCCCACTGTCGTTGCAGCCAGGTTGGGGCTGGCACTGCTGTACTCTGGGGTCTTCAAAGCCTTCTGGGCCTACGCCCTGGTCGTGGGACTCTCCTACACCATTTTTGACTTAGGTTTCCGCTTTGGTGTGGCATCGTTCCTGACCCTGGGCGCTGGCCTGGCTATCTCCCTGTCTGTGGTTGGGGCAGCCAGGGGCTTCTATGTCACTGGCTCGTCAGTCACTGGAGGAGGGGTGAGGGCCTGCAGGATCAAGACCAAGAACCTGGTCAGCATCATCTTCTGGGAGGCTGTGGCCATCTATGGCATCATCATGGCAATTGTCATTAGCAACATGGCTGAGCCTTTCAGTGCCACTGACCCTCATGCCATCGGACAGTGAAACTACCATGCAGGCTACTCCATGTTTGGGGCTGGCCTCACAGTGGGCCTGTCCTACCTCTTCTGTGGTGTCTGCATGGGCATCGTGGGCAGTGGGGCTGCCCTGGCTGATGCTCAGAAGCCCAGCCTCTGGCAAGATTCTCATTGTGGAGATCTTTGGCAGCACCATTGGCCTCTTTGAAGTCTTCATCTCAGTCCTCAGACTTCCAGTGTGAAGATGGGTGATTAGATGATCAGAGTGGGTGGGGCTGTGCTCCACTATTATTTATTGCTGGTTTTCCTGGGACAGCTGGAGCTTTCAGGGGGCTTGGTGTTCAGGGCCCTCCCTGCACTCACCTCTCACTGCCTGTTGACTTGGAGGCTCTGCAGTCCAGGCTGAATCCTCAGCGTGGGGAGTGGGCCAATGATGGCGACTGTGTGTGCAGCTGTGCACCTATGATCCCACCTCCACCCCCAACCCATCTTCCCTGTATTTGTGAAATAAACGTGGTATCTGTCCAGGTCAGTGAAAAAAAAAAATTAGTTCAAATTGGCTGCCTGCTTAGCTCAGTTGGTTAGAGTGCTGCCTTGTAACACCAAGGTCAAGTGTTTGGATCCCCATGCCGAAGAAATAGCTCAAATTAAGTACAATGAAATTTTTAACTCTTTCGTGTCAACCGAAGGTGGTCCTTCATTGGCAGATACAGTGAGAGCTATTTTCTTTAATCTCAAGCCTTTTTCTCACATTGTGTATGATAAGCTTTGTTATAGACTTTCACATTAAGATAACTGCTTTGACATTTCATGTACAATGTACATTGTCTTAAAATTTTGGAATTATTAAGCAAATTTTCAAAAGGTAACAAATTTTTAAATGGCTCAGTAAGTTTTTAAAAACTTTTAGAGTGTTTTTAGTAGTATTGTTAGTTTTCATCTCAATCCAAAATGTTTTTTGCAAATTTATTTTGTCCTCTAAACTCTGAAATAGTTAATCCCTTCCTCTTCTTTGAAACACTCTGTTCACTTGACTTCCAGAATGAGAAACTCTCCTGGTTTCCTCCCACCCACAAGCCAATCCTTCTCAATCTCCTTGGCTCATTTCCCTGTCCCAGGACTCAATTTTGGGACATTCTCTTCTAGGTCTACTCTTATTCCTTTGGTGATCTCGTCCAGTTTCGTGCCTTTAAATACCTTCTGAGTGATGATATAACTCCTCAGATTCACAATGTGTACTCATCTCCCCTGAAATGTCTTACGTGCACCTCAAACTCTACGTGTCCATGTCTCCCCACCTCAGCTTCCCTCTTTCCACAATCTTATCTTGCTCTTTCTCCAAAGCTGTCATCACCATCTAACATACAATATATTTTACTTATTTATTTGGTTTATTGTCTCTCTCCTCTCAAATGTAAGTTCCAGGAGAAGCTCCACAAGGACAGAAATTTTTGTTCACTTTTGTATGCTCCATGCTTTCAGTAACTTTGTCTGCTTTTTACTGTATCCCAAGACCAAGGAGAGAGCACATTAGGCACACAGTAAAGATGTGCCAAGTCGGTAAATGAACATACTGAAGTTTTATCTGACAGTCTGTCACTGAATAGCCTAGAATTAGATAAGATACTACAAATGCAGTCTTATAAGTAGCCCACAGAAAGAAATTATAATCTCCTGTTTATATAAGGTGATGACACAAAACAGATTAGAACATTGGTTTCTGTAGTAGACTTTCATTATCTTTTGAGTTTTTACATACTTCGACCTTTCTTGGTGTTTTTCTTGAATCAAAATACTCACTGAACAACTTTGCCTACTCACTACACTATGATCAAACCAAAATTCCAGTTTTAGACTCTTTCCGTATTTTAGTAAACTCTAGTTAGTACCAGATATGAGATATTTTCCATGTCCTAAGAATTTTAAAAATCTAAAGAAAGAAATAACAAGGAAGAGTTTATTTATCACAAAATAACAAACAAACAAAAGCGCATATAGAGTGGTAAGTAAATGAGTGGTTAAGTTATCTATCTTAGCTTTCAATAAAATTCTAACTTCTCCTTCTTCTGTTGTAATATAGAGGAAAAGAGCTACCAGTTAAATTATCTCACTCTTAAAATTCTTTCCAGCAAACAATATTTAATTCATCAGTTGGATAAAACTCTGTGAGTACTAACTTGCTATTTGTTAAAATTTTAATACCAAAAGTAATAAATGACTATTACTCATTAAGAAAAAACATACAGAATGAAGAATTAGTCTTATCACTTCCATCCCCACTTCTTTTCTCATACGTCCGCGTTGTTAAGTTTGTGGTATGTTTCCTGTCCTTATACTGTGCATTTGTGTGTGTATAGGTGTCTGTGAAAGTATCTACGTTTGTAATACATTTTATAACAGGCATGATATGATCTTATTTCTCTGATAAAAGTCTTGTTATATGTGTCTAGATATATTTGGAATTTTTTAAATGGGATGATGTAAATACCGTGTGACGATGTTTTTCTAGCAGCACTATACAAATGCTCCTCAGTTTATGACAGAGTTGCATCCCCATAAACCCATCATAAGTTGAAAATATTGCAGGTTGAAAATGCATGTGATATACCTAACCTACCAAACATCACAGCTTAGCCTAGCCTACCTTAAACGTGCTCAGAACACTTAATATTTATCTACAGTTGGGCAAAATCATCTAATAAAAAGCCTATTTGATAATAAAGTGTTGAATATCCCATGTAATTTATTGATGTTCTACTGAATGCATATCACTTTAGCCATCATAAAGCTGAAAAATCATAAGTCAAACTATCATAAGTTGGGGGCCATCTGTATTCTAGACAGTCATCTCCCAACATAAAAGTCTACACATTCTTTTTGATGGCTGTGTAGTATCCCTTAATATAAACGCATTGTATTTTGTTTAGTAATTCCCTATTGAAAGTTATTTAAGTTGTTCACTTCTTGTTATTATAGGAAATATTACAGTAAACATTCTGACACATGACTTGTTCATAAGATGTAAATATTTCTCTAGGTCAGTGGTTCTCAGAGTGCACATATGGGTTATTTTAATTTTCCGTGTCAACATTTACATTTAAAGTGCAAAAGCAATAATGGATAAACTAGTTGGTGCCTTAGAACAAATCTAGGCAGTGTCACCAAACTGTACTAATAGTCATTTTTTTCACCATACATCAAAGAAAACAAAGCCACTTTTATTTTAAAATGTCTTGATGAAGCACTAAAAATGATCAACTTTATTAAATATCAACCCTTGAGTTTACATTACTTTAATACACTGTCTGATGAAACAAACTTATGCATAAAGCACATCTTTAAGACAGCCAAGTACAATGGTTGTCTTGAAGAAAAGCATCTACAGAATTGGTTAATTTGAGAGCTGAACTAGTTGGAATTTTCATGCAACACAAATGTTACTTGAAAAAACAAGTCAAATACAAAGTATGGTTGTTTAGACGTGGGTATTTCTAAAAAAGTAAATACATGGCATACTCTCAAAAACAAATGAAGTGAGCCTGTCATCTCAAAGAAAAAAATTATTTTTGGTCAGTGATAAAATTTGAGTTTCATATGAAAATTATAATTTTGGAAAACTTAAATCCGCCACTGTGACGTGGCAGCTTGCACCAACTTCTAGACTTTCTGATGAGATTAATGCTACTATTCATGAATATGATTTTTTTTTAACATTGTCTAATGAAATGTGTCAACATTTGGAAAGTCTGCATAACTCAGTGAACCAATATTTTTAGTGCATTATATTACAAAATTATGCATGAGAAAAGATCCATTCAAAGTGCAAGACGTGACAATGGATTTAATGTAATGAAGCACAAAAAAGCTTATCAACACTTTTAGATTACACAATACAAACAACCTTAACAAAACTACACTTGTAGAGTTTTAGTGTAAATTAAAAGAATACCTACAATTGTCTGAAATAGCTGTTAAACTATTTCTTTCTGAGCTGGCCAGTTAGCTCACTTGGTAGAGCATGGTGCTGACAGCACCAAAGTCAAAGGTTCGGATCCCCATACTGGCCACCCGCCAAAGAAAAGGAACTACTCCCTTTTCTAACGAGGTGTTTGTGTAAGGCTGGATTTTCTTAGTATACTTCACTCAAATCAACATATTAATACAGATTGAATGCAGATGCAAATAGGAGAATCCAGCTGTCTTCTATAAATCCTATTAAGTGACACTTCCATTTTCAAAAAGAGGACACATACAATAATCTTTCTAGAAACCACAAGGGCAAAACTTACATTTTAAATGTGTCTAACATTTTTTTTAAATAAGAGTTCTTTAATTAGTCCAATCAGAAACAAAATTTCATTGAGATTCAAATATGGTATAATGAAATACATTAAAAATTATTTTTTTTTCTGGAAGCTGGCTGGATCCAAACCCTTAACCTTGGTATCTGACTAATGTCGGCTTGGAATCCTCACAGCACCAATTATCTAGCTCTTAATCCTATTTGTGATGCCAATTGCTAGTTGTCGGGCTCTTTTACTTGCCGGTAATCCTGCACTGACTGTGCCAATTGCTGAGCTAGGGCTGGGTCTGGTGCTCCCAGACCCTTCAAGCCCATTGTCCAGACTGGGTCACAAACCCTTCACATGCCAGGCTGGGTCCCCAGACCCTTTACACGCAGGTCTATGAGCTAGGTAACTGGCCAAAAGATCCTTGGAGCCATAGGTTGGAAAGCATGGCTGCACGGGGAGGACTCCTGAGGCCAACGCCTGCCCACCTGCTTCACCAAACTCCTCTCTCTCTCTCTCTCTCTCTCCAAAGAACACACAAATAGCAACAAAACTAAAAAAATACATTGGCACACATGCGCACTAACTCCACAGACGCACACACACACAATTTATTTACAAAGGATGTGCTAAAACCACACCCAACCGGACCCAAGGCAAGGGCCCTGACCAAACTATTCTATTTTCCCAACACTCGGTGTTATAACATCGTGCTCTAACCAACTGAGCTAACCAACCAGCCCTGATACATAAAAATTTTAAAAGCATAGCCAATTATTTATTTCACCTGTAACATTATACAGTGTTCCAAGTAATTTGTTAAAGATCTTTAGAGTTGGTGTCTGCAGGAATCAGATTATAGCTGAAAGATTGTAGTTGAAAGAAGGATACAGCAGGAGAATATGAGATGATAGAAATACAGAGTTGTAGAATCAATCAGTAATAAAAATGTCACAAGAAAAACTTCAAGATCTCACTTTACCTGTTAACCTTTTCGAAGTCAGGGTCCCCTATGGTAATGTAGTGGACATTAATGTAAGGTTTGTTGACTGACTGATTAATTTTGATTATCATTCTCATTTACACATACAGTCACAAAAAACAATTACACATTGCCTCCACTTCGCTCTTCTGGCACCCTGTCACCACTGCACAGTTCCCACTTATGCAGTGATTCCCAGCCTTTTGAGTCTAACTAACTACTCTTAAAACCCTCTCTTAAAAAAAAAAACTTGGGTCCAGGGAAAGATATTAAAGAACACTACAGGAGGCAGTCAGCCAAATTATCAACTGTGAATTTAAAGAAATTTTTTTAGGTTTGCCAGTTTATTATGTAATAAAGGATATGATAAAAGATGCACATGAACAGCCAGGTGAAGAGATAGACAGGGGGAGGTCCGGAAGGGTCCCAAGCACAGGAGCTTCTGTACCCAGGAAGTTGGGGGGGGCATCCTCCTGGCATTCTGATATGTTCAGCAACCTGGAAGCTCCCTGAACCCTAGTTCGGGATGTTTACAGAGGCTTCATCAAATAGGCATGATCGCTTATTAACTCAATATCCATCCCCTCTTTCTCTCCTGGAGGATGGGGGGCGGGGTGGCAGGGAGCCGAAATTTCCAAGCTTCTTGGATTGCAAAAATTGAATAGGCATTATCAGCTAAATGCGGTATGTGAACTTGTTTGGATTTAGATTGAAAAAAACAACTGTGAAAAGATATTTCTGAGATTATCAGAGAAATTCGAACACTGACTAGATATCAGATGATCTTAAGATTGTTATTAATTGCTCAAGGTACAAAAATAGTATTATAGTTAAAATGTTTTAAAAGTCTTTATCTCTAAATGATACTTACTAAGGTTTTTAGAGACAAAATTATGATGCCTGGAATTTGCTTTTTAAAAAATCCAACAGATGTCTGCTTAAGGGTAAGTGAAGATGTAGAAATAAAAAATGATTTGTCATAAGTTGATGATTGTTGCTGCTGGTGATGGGTACATAAGGAATGTTATACTTTTTTTTCTACTTTTCTGTACATTTTACATTTTTCATAATAAGAGATATTGAAACAAAAACAAAAAATAGGACTCCTAGAATGAAAAAAGAGATGTCATTCACATTTTTGACATTTGTGAGCATTCTGTAGTATTTACGGTTGATGGAAAACTTAAATAAAATAAAATGCAATACTACCATTGCATGGAACTTAAAGATCTTTAGAATGTGGTTTCAGCCGGTTTATATACAATGTTTCTGAGTTGAGAAGGCAGACATTATAAAAAAAATTACAGGTTTCAACAGGTCCAGTGACAGAATGATAAAGATTTAGCAGTACACTGTTTATCAGTCGCAGCTGTAGTTAGGGTGGCTGCAATGACAGGCACACATTACATGGATAATTCTAATAGCTTGATTCTGAGGGAAAATTGAATGAATTCTTCCACACAGGTCCATGTGGCCGGAGCAATGGAACCGTACCTGAGGCAGAGACGGTATGATCCACCAACCTCCATTCTCCCCATGAGCCTGCACGCTCCTTTTTCTCTTTTATTCAAAAGTCCATTTTACCAATGGTCTTCCAGTAGCTGACAACAAAACAAGTTTAAATCCTAAGAAATGGCTCAAGCCAGGACACCCTATCTGATGCTTTTATAATGAACAAGTAATTTATAGTAAACTGCACCTAAACTGCAATTATAAATGATGGTTCTGAACCCATATACATAAGAAATTATGTTAATTTCCTTTCAAATTAAAATTCTTTTGACATTTCATATGCTAATATATCTGAATTATACTCTTAAAGAGGTATGTTCAAAGCCATCTAAATGATTTGAGTTTAGCTTTGAGGTAGATAACCTTAAAGTATGGCTGCCAACAATTCTTCCCATTCCTGGGAAGCCACTTAAAGAAACAGCAGGTTTCATTTTCTCTCCACCTGAATCTGGGCTGGACTGTGACTTGCTTCTAACAATATGAGGAATCTTCATGGAAAGATTTGTATTATCTTTTAATTTTATTTTTCCATGAACTCTTTGAAGTACCCTGGTAGAATGCCATGGAAGAGACATTCTAGGACTTCTGAACCCAGGCTTTAAGGGACAGGCAGTTTTTGCTTTTCCCTATTGGTGTCATCTTCTATCTGTAAAGAAGCTCGAGCTAAACTACTAAATAAAGAGAAGCCCTAGGAATGAATGCCCATTGTGGATGTTTCAGCTATTGTTGAGCTTCCAGTTATATGCAGCAGAATGAATACCCCTAGCTTGTGCATTGTGGAGCAGAAGAACTGCCCAGCAGAACTCAGTCCACCCTCAGGATCACAAAAAAATAAATAAATTTTGGCATTTTATGCTATTAAGTTGGAATTTTTTATTACTCAGCAACTGATAGAGGCTTTAATTTTTCAAGATAACTAATGAATAATTGATCACTCAACCATTATATTTGAGTGTCTAACACCAAACTGCATAAAGTTTATTTCAGAGGAGGGTAGTTTGGGGGTAATTATTTATTTTGATATAATTTAAAACTCACAGAAAATTTGTGAGAACAGAGCGAACTCTCATATACTTTTTATATTTTGTTATCTTTGTTCACTCATGCTCTCTCTCTCTCTCCCCTCTCTGCTTCTCTGTCACTTTTCCCTTACCATTTGAGAGTAGCTTAGAAATATCATATCCCTTTACCCCTGAATATTTGTGGTTATTTCCTAAGAACAAGGATATGTGCTTACATATACATAGTATGGCTATCAAATTTTATTCATACAGTAAAAAAAACTATGATCTGATTCATAATCTACATTTCAAATTCTGTGAACTTTCCCAGAAATGTCCTTTATAGCTACAACCTTCCCTCTTCCCTGGGTTGAGGATCTAATCCAGGACCATGTATTACATTACATAGCGATTGTCATGTCTTTTTGGTGTCTCTCTCTCTCTTTCTCTCTCTTTTTTTTTAACAAGGGAAATCTTTTAGCTATGTGCAATTTCAAAATGCAGATTATTATCAAATACAAAGAACAATTAAAAATAGTAGTACTTAACCTTTTTTTTTGCCATGAATTCGGGATTTAGGATTTAGTCTGTTAATACAGAAAAGTTTCTTAGCCTTTCTTTGTGTTTCTTGACCTTGACATTTTTGAAGAGTACAGGCCAGTTATTTTATAGAATGTCTCTCAATTTGTCTGATGTTTTCTGATAATTAGATTCAGGCTGTGCTTTTTGACAGAAATACAACTATCACAATGTTGTGACCTTAACCTTTCTTCATATGAAAAGGCACACGATGTTGGTTCGTTCCAAGATATACTATCTTTAAGCACTTTGTTAAGGTGCCTTTGCTGTTTTTTGACTGGCAAGTTTATTTTTCCTTTGTTATTGGTAAGTAATTTGTAGCAAAATACTTAGAGACTATGCACACATCTTGCTCTCTATCATACTTTCACCCAGTAGTTTTAGTATCCACTGATGAAAGAGACATATTATGTATGTTTGTGTGTATATATATACATATACATAAAATAATAATTAACTATTAAGATATGTCTTGAAGCAGAATGTTAGTTGTACCTTAAATATAAATGAACCAGAAATGTATGGGCTCAATTTTCTGTAAAACATGTTTACTTAGAAAATAGTGAAAAACGTGCTTTTCAAAATGAGTTTTGGGTTTTTATTGAACAAAATGTATTTGAAAAAAAACAGTTTAAGACATTCAAAAATTAAAAGAGCAGCCAAAGTCACCCAAACCTACTAAAAAAAATTCTAACTTTTCAGCAAATTTTCCAATTCATTCAAGAGATAGATAGATAGATAGATAGATAGATAGATAGATAGATAGATAGATAAATAAATAAATAATGAACTGACCATGTAAAGAGTAAAAGGAATGTTAGTGTATAATATATGTGGACAGAAAATAGTAGTTTGAACTGAATCTACAACAAAATTAAAAAGCTGTCATATTGTGACTCTGAGAAAGTTCAGATTTCATATTCAACTAACATTTATTGAATGTCTGTTGCCTGCTAAGCATTTTGATATATAAGCATATTCATACACATCATTTTATTTTACTATTACAATTGTAATATACCTATATTTAGTTGTACTATGCCTTTATTTCACATTAAGAAAATCTTTAAGAGGTTTATTTACTTAGCAAATATTACTACCATGTGCCAGGTATTAATCACTGGAAATACAATCTGGAACAAGATAGATATGATTTCTCTTACAATCTTGGCAAAAGAGACACATAAATAGCCAATTATAACACACTGTGCTCCATATTTAATATACGGGAAGACTGAGGTCTGTGCAATGTGCTGAGAGAGGCATATAAACCAGACTTGATATTTTAGGGAGAACTTTGCTGATGGATCTTCTGATCAGCTGAGAAATGAAAGCTGACTAGGAGCTAAGTGTAGAGGAGGGAATTGTGTTGGTGGAGAAAGGACCCAAACATTCCTAGCAGAGGGAACATTTTCAAAGATCCTAAGGCTATTCAGCATTTTCATTAAAATTGGAACATTGAAAGCCAGATGAGGTGGCTAGCGATGGGGTTAGCAGAGATAAGCAGGGTAAGTGAAGTCAGAGCGCTTGGACAGCTGCACCCTCTCTACCCACAGCTTGATTAACATTGCCCAAAGATTGCTCTTATCACCCCGAGATGCTTTTGACGTAGTTTACATTGATTTTAGTTTGTTCACTTCAAGATCAAAGTGTCTGTTGCATCCAGGATGATATGAATCATTAAAATGCTGAAACCACTTTTATCAGTTTATTCTGGTCCTGGCCAGAAGTCACTAACCTAGCTGAAACTTCAAATACAATGCTAATTTGGTCTGTAAATAAATAATAGATGACATTCATACAGACAGAGATTAGGTAATGAGAAACGGCTTCTTAGCACAGTGGCATATTGAGTAGTTTGTTTATGAATCAAAATGAAGCAAGAAGAAAGACTGATCCTAAAATCACTCTGTTAGGTGTTCATAATATACTATAAATTATAAATTAAGATAAATGAGACAAAAACTCTATATTACAAAGAGTTCATTTTGTAATCATATCTTTTTCTCATTTCCTGCCACAGTACACAAATATTATTAGCCAACACTTATTGAACACTTACTATAGGCAGTTACTCAATTCTAAATATTTAACATCCATACGTATACTAACTCAAACATCTTTACCATGCTAAAATGTAGGTACCACTTGGACAGATAGGGAAACTGAGGCACAGACTGGTTTAATATTCTGCCCAAGGAAACACAACTGGTAGGTTAAGGACTTGGGACTAAAACTTTTCTGACCTCATTCGGTGACAAAATGTGTGTGAAGCTTTTTACAATCGTAATTTATCCCATTAAGTGTGGACATTTATATATTTTCCTGCACAAATGTTTATAATTATAAAATACTGCCTCACATACCCCTTAGGAGAACTGATAATATGGTGCGTATATTGTCTTATGTTCTTAAAAACCATTGTACTCTGAACCATATCTGGCTTCAAGGGTTTTGGAAAAGGGATTTTTGTACCTGTACAATTTATATACAAATTAATAGTTACTGTATGTAGTAACATATTAGTAACTAACTTAGTATACCCAGTAAAATTAAAATTTGCACTTTCTAGGTATCGATGTAAAGAAATTGGAGAATCTCAAATTTGACTCAGTTGGCACATGGTTTAGAGATAATTATATTACTCCTATCAGACTCTGGCTGAAACCTAGGTGTCTGCCCTCTGGGTGTCAACAGTGTCTATGGATTATAGTCTAGAGTTTAGTGTACCTGGAAATGTGAAACACCAAACTAAGCAAGGTCATGACAAGGGATCCAGTTTGAATCTTTTTCTACAATTGAATGAATTATGTGACTCTGAGCAATTTACCAAGCATCCCAAGCCCTAATTCCTTTTTTTGTAATATTGTGATAACAGTTTATATCTCCAGGTTATTGTTAGATTGAATAATAAGATAATGTGAGGCTTTATACCTGACCCCTTAGTAGGCATGTAGCAAATGGCAGCTTAAGCCACATAATTATACATAGTGGTAACACTTTTCTATCAAAACAAATGAGATAGACTAGATAAATATCTCCATTTAAGTATACTTAAATATATAAGAAGCATACCTCACATGAGAAGTACCCTTAGTGCTTTATAAGATAACAAGCCCCGAAATTGTGGAGCTTACCTTCTGGAAGGGCGGGAGTTGGAGAATGACTTTTTGTTATGTAGCTTTGAAACGATTCTAAACATGTAATTTGAGTAACCAATGTTTTCTATGATAGGAACATAGAGTGCAACCCCCTTCCCTGCAAGAATGTTATATCACGCCTTATCCAACCACATACGAGTACGTGAGTTATTGGTCTCAACTACTGGATTCCAAAAGACATACACCCAAGATTTTGGCAAACACATTGAGAACTTACACTGAGGCAGTGCTAATCTCCGCCAGCCTTTGAGCGATTTTCTGAAGCTTTGCCCTCTAACTACAGTACCACATGCTAGCTCAGAGGGACCTTGTGTATCATTGTGGATCTTTGCTGTGTTGGTCAAACCACCTCTGATGAGAACCACTCATGGAAAGGTACATTTCAAACTTCAATTTGACTTTACATCCAGGGACCTGCTTCCATCCTAATTGAGGAACTAGACTTTAATAATTGGACTCTACGTGAAACTGGAACTCACTCACTACGTGGTGACTGTATCTCTTTGATGGAGTCTATTTCCTGCGAGTTTTGCTCCTGTGATTCTGCACCTCTCTGAGGACAGAAAAAAGAATCTCTTTGGCAATAACCATGTGATTTGTGATATTATACTTGGTTATCTCCTTATTTTAACCATACAAAACACTTTCTAAAAACTAAATTAATTTCTGTACTGGCAAGCTGTCACAAAAGAAAAAAGAAAAACCTAAATTAAAATGTATGTTGAAATATAAGTGCTATGGAGAAAGACAAAAAGAAAAAGGTAGAATTGGCTTAAAGTCGGTTTTGAAGTAGTGAGCAGGCATTAGTTACAAAGTTACAAAGGTAGTAAATATAGGTGCATTAAGAAAGTGGCATTTGATTTGAGATTTTAAGTAAGGGCAAGTGCATATCTGTAAAGACTATTCCAGACAAAGAACATCCAGGGTAAAAGCCCTAAGACAAGAACTGCCTGCTACATTAGATAACCATCTAAAGCATGCCTGGAGTCCTGAGATGAGGGGAATGGGAGATATAGTAGGGTAGATGGATTCAGAGAGGGGGAGTGGTAAAGATTCACAAAGACTATGTAAGATATTACAGGCTCTTCAAACACCTCCTCTGAATGTTATGTGTCTTTGCTTCCATTTAAAATATTTGTGGCCCAGGTGTCAGCAAACTTTTTTTTTTACACAGGGCCAGGTAGTGAATATTTAAAACTTTATGGTCTATATGATCTCTTTTGCACTATTCAACTCAGCTCCTGTAGCATGAAAGCCATAGGTAATATGTCAATGAATGAGTATGGCTGTGTTCCAATAAAATTTTATTTACAAATACAGGCATTTGGCCACATTTTGCCCACTGGCCGTAGTTTGTTAACCCCTGCTTTGGCCTAATTAATAAATACAAAGATGTTTTCCCTCTGTTTTCTTCTAGAAGTTTTATAGTTTTATTTCATATTTGGGTCTATGACCCATTTTGATTTTATTTGTGTCTATGGTGTTAGCTAGAAATTGAGTTTATCTATATCTACAGATACGCATGTGTTTTACTTTAACATATTTCTAGCCAATGAATATCTGATTGTTCAGCACTATTTGTTGAAATGATTATCCTTTCCCTTTCCCTTGGCATTTCTGTCAAAAATCAATTGAATGTGTGTGCATCTATTTTGGACTCTATTCTTTTCCATTGATTTCTATGTCTAGTCTTACACAAATACAACAGTCTTGATTACTGTAGCTTTCTATATAGTAAATCTTGACATCAGGTAATCTAACTTCTTCAATTTTATTCTTATTCAGAATTGTTTTGGCTATTCTATGTCCTTTGTGTTTATATGTATGTTTTAGGACCAGCTTATCAATTTCCACAAAAAAAAAAAAAAAAAAGCCTGTTAGGGTATTGATCTGGATTTCATTGACCCTATGGATCAATTTGGGCTGAATTTACTTCTTAACAATGTTTCTTAGATTGGATAGCAGAAGTACAAAACATAAAAGAAAAATACTGATAAACTGCACTTTGCCAAAATTCAAAAGGCATAAAATCCAAGAAAGACATGCTATAATCTGGGAGAAAATATATGCAAAACATATATCTAATAAATATATGTATCCAGAATGTATAAAGCATTTTTACAACTCAATAACAAAATAACAATCAACCTAATTAAAAACTGGGCAAAAGATTTGAATAGACAATTCACCAATGAATATGTACAAATGGCAAATAAGTACATAAAAATATGCTGAATATCATTAGTTATTGGGAAAATGCAAATTAAATTCTCAATGAGATACCACTGCACAGCCACTGCAATGGCTGAATTTAAAAAGACTGGAAATACCAAGCTTTGACAAGGGTATGAAGAAATTGGAACTCACAAAATTTGCTAATGGTAATGTCAAATGAAAAGAGCAGTTTCTTAAAAAGTTTACCATGTCCTCATATAAGACTCAACCAACTCAGTCCTAAGTACTCACCCAACTGAAATGGAAATATATTCACACAAAGACTTGCATTGGGATATTCATAGAGGCTTTATTCAAAATTGCTGAAAACTGTAAATAACCAAATGCCAATCAACTGATGAATGGATAAACAAATTTTGGTATATTCCTACAATGGAATATTTCTGAGCAATCCAAAGAAATGAGTCACTGATATGTATAACAACCTAAATGAATCTCAAAAACAGTTGCTGAGTGAAAGAAGCCATACACAAAAGGGTACATGCTGTATGATCCCATCTAAATAAAATGGATTCTAGAAAAGGCAGATCAGTGGTTTCCAGGTGCTGATGGTGGGAGTGGTAGGAGGATTTACTGACAAGGAGCAGGAAGAAAGTTTCTGGGGTGATGGAACTGTTCTACTTGGTGATTCCTATTGTTGCAGGCAAGCTTTGATGGAGGCTTGGACCTGGATGGTAGAAGAAGTTGGTGGTGAAAAGTGTTGAGATTCTATATTTATTTTGGAGGTAGAGTCACAGGATCTTTTGATGGATTGGGCATGGAATTTGAGAAAAAGAAAGGAGATCAAAAGGGGGAAATAACCTCCAATGACATAAGACTCTCTTTTCTCAACCTGAGTTGGAGACTACACTCTTACAGGGAAAATCCATTTGGCAACACTCCAGTTCAGGAGTGTATAAACCACATATTGCTCTGGTTTGCAGAGAGCCCTGCAAATCACTTAACCCCTCTCAGCCTCCTCTTTTTCATTTGTAAAATGGGGTTAATCCAGTGCCTACCTCATGGAGTATTAGGAGTATGAAGTGAGTTAATACATGAAATGTTTGCAAAATGGGCTTGGTACCCAGAAAGCCTTCAATCACCATTATCTCTTCTTTCTGAAAATCAGGTTCGAGAAACTCTGATCTAAAGGAGCTATGAAAAAAAAGAAATTTTTAAAGGAAAACAATGCTTACTCCACCTAAAGCTGTTCATCTTGGGGGAACAGAATTCTCTGTGCTTGACCAACTACTGGACCTTCCCATCTTGAACATCAGTCTGCAAGTTCTGATTGCTCTTGAACCTGGTCCAGCCTACCTTTAACACCTGCCCAGCCTGGCTGACTGGCTTAGGCATGGCTCAAACTAGTTCTTTTCCTTCCTATCATTTACTGTAATTGACCCCAATTACTGTAAGCAGGCCAGGATATTTTTTTAAAAATAGACTATTTTCATAACAGTTTTAGATTTAGAGAAAAATTGAGAAATAGTACAGATATTTCTCATATGACAGCAGCCAAAAAAAAAAAAAAAAGAGTACATAGTATGTCTTACCACAGTTAATATTAGCCTTGACTGCTGGCTGAGGTAATGTTTGTCAGGTTTCTTCATCATAAAGGTACTTTTTTCATACTCTACTCTTTGGGAAGAAATTGGTCTGTGTAGCCCATACTTGAGGAATATGGAGTTATACTCTCTCTATTCATGATATTTTTAAAACTGAAGATTTCAGTCATTTGAAATCAACTAAAAATTCTCTTTTCTTACATAATTTTATTCCATTGGTTCCTCTTGAAGTTAGATGATATTATAAACTCATGATTCCAGTCCAGAGCTCTGATTCAATAGGTCTGGGGTGCAGCCCAAGAAGTTTAACAAGTGCCCGTACATGATTCAGATGCAAATATTCTATCAGGCCACTTTAAAAAGCTAATCACTTACTAATGATAATTACTCTGAACCGAGAGACCTTTTTACTGACTCTGAAGCTATTTTTCTCTTGGTTAAAGGTTTTTGTCATTAGTTTCCTGTCAGAGTGGGGGGACACCTTTCTGCTCTCGTCTACCTGTTTAACATTCAAACTAACTTGGCAACCACATAATTATTATTCATCGTCCGTGTGGAAATTCGGATGAGGCACACTTGTGTTGCTCCACTGCACCAAAACATCCCAAATATATGCACACGATTGCATAAACTATTAAGAATGCACTTTAAATTAGTCCCACAACTCCTAGAAATAGCCAAATCAAGGCTATTGGCAAGGATTCTCCCCCCAAAAAAGAAAAGAAAAACAACAGAAGATGCTCAGCCAGGACAGTACTTTCCTCAAAGGACAATAAGGGAAAGAGTCTGATGCTCAGAGAATTGGGTTCCTGAATGGCCTTTCCCTCCAACTAGCTGTGTGACCTTGGGCAATACACTTAACTGTTGTGCTTCCATTTCTCATCTGTAAAACACAAACAATAACACCTGCCTTACTTTGTTTGGGTTTAAGGTAAAATGGGACACCGTGTGAGGATCAGAGAATTAAAGTTATCACCCATGTGAAATTTTTTTCTAAAATGCACTATTTTTTTACAAACTGTTTATGGGATCAAAAAATTTGACCTTTAATTTTTAATATCATCATGATTGCATGTCCATATCTAGGTTAAAAAAACAAAGTTGGAGAAACAAATTGTTTCTCCCAGTAGATAATGAAACAAGTCAAGGTGTATAATATATAAAACTATGCACACTTAAAACTTATAGATAATAGGAGTATTCTTATTATATTTAGTTGCTTGAAATAATTATTTTAGCATTAAAAAAATCTGTAAAATAGCATTTCTGAAAATTTAACATTGACCAATTGCCATTTCATTTGAGAAGCTGTAAACCTGTAAAGGCTTTTGCCTCAGACTTTGTGGTTTTAAATCCTGATTCTGCCACTTACTGGCTGGTGATCGTGGGCAAGTTTCTCAACTATCAAGTTTTCTTACTGGCAAAATGAAGATAAGAACAGTACCTATATCGTGGGTTATTTGTGAATGACAAGTGTCAACATGTGTAAAAGTCTTTAGAACGGTGCTATACGTGTTTGCTATATTTTTTATTACTATTAGTTTTAGAGGAGTAAGAATTTATGGAAACCAATGAGAGTAATCTTTAATACAAAGCAAAAAACCTGGAGAAATGTTTGCATTCAAATAATTTGTTTCTACTTTATGTAAGAACTGAAAATTATTTGGATTTTATCAAAATGGTAAATTTGAAATAAAAATACCTATGCCTACTTCCTCAAGCCTCTCAGGCTAAGCACCAAATGGAAAATGGATATTTGATAGAAAGAGAATTAATTGAATTACCAATGGACAGCAGGTGACCCCAAATACTTTTGTTTATTAATTATAGCAAAGTCTGAACCATGAAATTGGAAAGATTTTCCTGCAATGAGAAATTTAGCTCATCACTGAGCTACACAATTCTACATTTTCATTTCAACTGGAACAGAAGGTCTTGGTCTCATATGATAGTATATCATAACAACCATGTGATATGATACAGAGCCACTCAGCTCCTGGCTTGCTTGCCAAAATTTATTACCCCAGGGCATTCAGCTCCTGGCTTGGCTTGTCAAAAATTTGTTACTGGGCATACTCAGCTCCCTGGCTGAGGCGCTCCAAAATCTGTTACCCATCCCAGGTCCAGCTGCCTGCCCCCAGACAAATAAACAGACTCAACTCAAAAGTCAAATGTTGGTGAAAACGGAAGTCAGCTTTTATTCAGGAATACCAGTGTTCTGAGGAGAGATGTTAGGCGAACGCATTTTTCAGGTAAACCTGAAGGAGAACGGGCAGACGAAAGCCATCTCAAAGATCCAGATTTACAAAGGTGTTTCTAAAGAGGGGGTTGAGGAAATGAAACAAGGGTAATGAAAAGCAGGAGGGAGGGAGACATGAGTTGTGGAGGGCTCCGTGTAAGGAACCAGGTGCAAGGTCTCACCAAGATTCTGTTCCCATCTTTTCTGTTATCAAAAGGCCTGCATAAGTACATGCCTCCTAGCAATTCTGCAAGTTTGCAGCTTCAGACTGGCTAGAAAACAATGTTATGCCACAACCAAGGTTAAAAATATCAAATAACCATGGGAAAAGAGGGAAATCATAGAAATACATGACCAGCAAAAAACTGTGTTCTTTTAAAATGTTTTAGAACCCATACGGTTTTAGGTCCCAATTTGGCTTTCAGTCCTGCTCACTCCAACAAAATATACTATCCTATTGACTAATATTTGAAATTGCAAATCAGTTGTCAAAATCTAATTTTTTAAAGATTAAATTCATATCTGAATGCTTGACAAAGATGCCTTTACTACCCCATGGAGAAATGAGTTATCCCTCCCTATGCTCAGATGCAGATGGGGTATTTGTAATTCACATGATGATGAAATTTATTATAACCACTGGTTTAATCTCATATGGCATCTACAAAAAAGGACTTTGTCTTGTATATTTTTGTGAGTCCCCACTCCTCTGAGCACAGAAGAATAATGGGATCTGTCCACAGGTAAACAGGTAGACACTGTTAAAAGATAAATTTAGGCATATTAAAATTTTAAAGATTATCTGAGCAAATAGCGCATGAATCGGGCAGCACCAGACAGCAAGAAATTGGACATCACCGAAAGGGGTGGTGGGTGATGGGAAAACTTTTGTAAGATGTTTGCAGAAGCAAGATAAGTAAAATATTTGATTGGTTAAAGCAGAGAGTCACTAGTTAGAGATTAATTGGCAGCATCTGATTGGTTAAGCTTAAGTTTCAGTTTACTGTGTACATCGAGTTGGGTTTTGGTTTCCTTACATAGGGACCCCAGGTGCTGGGGCATCTCAGCCTAATGGCCTCCCAATTAATTTTTAACAACACCTACATAGGACTACAACCCAAATCTGGCACTATTTCAAATATGCTTTTCCCCACATTTTTACAGCTGTCCTGAAATTCCATGGTTTGGTTGGAATTCCAGTGAGAAGCTAATTTATTTAATAATATTAATAAAAAAGAAAAGACGCTTTTTCTTTTTTCTTTTTCTTTTAAAGATGACTGGTAAGGGAATCTTAACCCTTGACTTGGTGTTGTCAGCACCACGCTCTTCCATTGAGCTAACCAGACATCCCTATATAGGGATCCAAACCCATGGCCTTGGCGTTATCAGCACCACACTCTCCCAAGTGAGCCACGGGCTGGCCCAGACATTTTTTCATTTGTTCAGATTCTTTTTTGTACATGACTACACAATCATGGTACAAGTGAGGTGACAATATCCATCATCTCCAATAATGAAATACATTGCACAATATAAAATCCGTAAGTCTTAACCGGGGGTTCATTAAAAATTCAAGTATTTAATTCTACTATGGCCGATGTGTATATGAATTTAATTTCAGTTTGATATTAAACACATAAAGGTGATTTGTATGAAGAGAATATATTTTTATATTCAGGGATTCTGCTGAATTCCTGATTTTGAGATCCATTAATGGTACATTAGCATTCTGGTTCTCAAAGGTATTCTCCTCTTTACCTTTCATATCTCATTTATGCACTGAATTATCCATGCTCAAAAGTTCAAGTCTACCTAACATCAGACACTTACTGCTAACTACCACAGCTATCTTTATTTCATTTAAATTTGTATATCAGTTTGATTTTTGCTGTATTTACCTTAAGATCTTTATTAGTCCCATGCTTTAATTTTAAATAGTTTATGATGTAAAGAAATGCTTTAGTTAATCTTTCTGTTAATGTAGGTAATATTTTTGAAAAGCAAAAAATCCTTTTGTAATACAAATTATCTTCTCCAAATAGTCTTTTTTTTATTACACCTTTGTTTTGTTTTCATTTATTTATCAAATTCTTAAAAGGTAGGAGAAATGGATGGATCATTTAGATTTTTGTATCATGCATTCATATTTTCAAGTCACATATGTACTTTTAGGTCAAGCTCCTCTGTTTATGCCAACACTAAGTAAAAAAGGAAAAAAAAGATTTGTTTTATCATAAAGTGAAAAAAAATGTCATGCGCATTGCTTTGTGTTTACTGTGCAACTTTCAGTGTTGTCTGACTGCAAGTATGAATATTTACCTGGGTTTTGTTTTGTTTAACAAAGCTTTTCTCCAAGATACAGCAAAGCCAAGGGCAAAGCCATGTACTTTTTTCATGAGGTAAAGAAAGAAAAGTGCATGTTTATACAATGGGAGTGTTTACTGATTGGAGGAAATGAAGTTTTAAGAGGTGTATTCAATATGTTGAGAAAAAAAAATATGCTCAAACTACTTCTATTCACTTTCTAACAAAGTAGTTTGGGAATTCCAGATTAGTCTTCCTGTATTTATGAAGTATGACCTTCCATTCAGGTAAAAATTTACATATACAGGAAAATGTGCCATCATTTGCCACACATTGAAACTTATTTAAATATTTGTGGTATGGGCTGAATGTTTGTGTCTCCCTAAAATTCTTATGTTGGAGCCTTATTCCCCCGTGTGGCTCTATTTGACCTCCACAGAAGTAATAAAGGTTCAGCAAGGTCACAAGGGTGAGCCCTGATCCAATAGGATTAGTCTCTCCCTGTGGGTACACACAGAGAAATAGCAATGTGTTAACATAGCTAGAAGGCAGCTGTCTACAAGCCAGATAGAGTTCTCACCAGAAACTGAATTTGCTAGTGATTTGATCTTGGACTTCCAGTTTCCAGAACTGTGAGATAATAAATTTCTGTGGCTTAAGGAAACTGTCTGTGGTATTTTGTTATGGCAGCCTAACACAATTTGAGATCTAAAATGTGTTTACTCTCTGTAAATGCATGTGTAGCTCTTAGAGGAAACAGTAAGTATACATAATAGCACAAAGTTCCTTAAATGCTGTTTTATTTTTAAAGGATTCAAGAACTTATATGAGTATCTTACATGACACTTAGACTTTGATGGGTAAAAATATATTTGCAATTTCTTAATAGAACAGGTCATAGTGCAATTTTTATACCCAAGGATATGAAGGAACCATATTCTATGTTATTTTTATCATATATGTAATGAATATTAATTTTATTAGAAAATAGAGATTTCTTACGAAAAACATTTCTTCAAGATTGGGAAGTGAGGTATAAATATTCAAAGAGTTTGAGGTAGAGCAAAACTACTAATTTATGAAAGTTCAGATTATTCACTGCTCTGGGCCTATGGACATATGGATATTGTAACTTCAGGGATAGAAAAAAAATGAAAAATTCATGAGAGAGAGAAGATTTTTAAAAAAGAGAAAGCAGCATGCTAGGTTTTTTGTTTGTTTGTCTTTGTTTTTTGTTTTCTTTCTGTGTTTGGAAGTGATTATGCTACCATAGGCTATTCTTTTTTCTTTTGTTGTTACTTATTTATTAAACAATGTTTATAATAAACATAAGGTCCAAATATCAAGAAACCTATTGTCAAAAGTTAAAAGCATGTCTTTCATAAACATAAATGGGCATGTGCCAAAAATTTATTTAACTCAATGAGGGAATCAATAAGATCGTTTAGCTTGTTCTGAAGGCATTTAAGAAACTTGGCATTTATAGGCATTTAGAAAAAAAAAAAAAAGAAATGTTAGAATAAGATTGGCAGTTGAGGTTTTTCAAAAGTCTGGTTAATGTCTTACAGGGCAATAAATTATAATCTTTGCATCATATTTTTTACGAGACAGAAATCATTTGCATCTGTAGGGGAGAGAAAAATATATTTTCATTACTTATCCTAGGTTCATGGCTGAGGCCTTTATAACAAAAGACAGATTAACAAGAGAAAAACATACAAATTTATTTAATATAAGTTTGATATGACTTGGGGAACTTCATAAGGAAATGAAGACCTAAAGAAATGATTAAATTTGTGTATTTTTATGCTAGGTTTGATAAAGAGCAGGCAGATACAGAGAAATATGATTGGACAATGAGTAGGATCTAATAGTAATAAACTCTCGGAACTTAGCAAGGTCTGTTTGTTCAGAGTCTTCTTTGTGTCCCTGTGTCTTCAGAGATAACAATGTCCCTTTCCTTGGGGTATATAGAGGGTACCTTTCATATAAGGTCATATGATGACCTGCTTTTAGCAAAGGTCAGAAAATCTTTCTAAGATTTTATGACCTGCTTCAGGGGATAAAGCAGGGGGAAGGTGAGCGTGACCTTCTTAATTGTGCTGTTCACTCAGATGCCGAGGTGCCGTATTTTGGAGTAGTATGTTCTGAACCCCCTCACATATCTACCAGAAACGAATCCATGAAGTAACATTAAATGTTGCAGAGATTGAACCCTTAATAGTAAGTAGCAAAGGTGAAAAATGGCATGTCCTGCTGGTAAATTAGCATCATGGCATAATACTAATTTTATGAAGCCATATATTGGTCAACTGACCTCCAGAAAGACTACTAGTTTATCTTTCTTCCAGGAGTGAATGGGATGCCTTGTCTTTGAAATATTTAATATTACTTATATTTCTTTGACAATCTTATCAGCCAAAACACAGAAAATTAAAAGTTATGAAGTTTTCCGAAGCCATATGTATTATAAAGCCAAGACTAGGATTCATGCCAGTGCTGTATTCCACATGACCGTGGATTCCAAATAGGTTGTTGGTCTTTGACATCTTTCATTCATCAGCTTTCTTCCAACTCCGAACATCCCTGGAATAATCCTGATGCTCTCCAATTACCCAGTGTCAAACCTTGCCGCAGCTTACCTTCTCCTGGTAATATTTTTCTCTTTCATTAAATTTTATGGAAATTTTGTTGTTCCTACCTGACTTAGTACATTGAAACTTTTAAGTCTATAATTTTAAACCCAAGGGGGAAAAAAAATATCAAACAAGTAGGAGGTTTTAGAAAGGAAGGGCTGTGTTGGGAAGAATGCAAGACTGGGGACTGAAAGACTTTCCCCAAATCCTTTAAATAACATCATATAAGCCAGAAAATTATCCTTTTCATATTCACTAGACTGGCTGAAACTCTTTTATTTCCGATTATAGAAACCCATAAGGCATTACAAGGATAACTGCTCTAGTTTATATATGACATGATTTTCAATTGTTAATAAGAAAATACCAATCCCACAGTTGAGCAAGACAAATCTCTGTACTGCTACACCGAATTTGAAAGCTGCTTGTAGAACCATCTGCTCCTAAACTCGCCTTGCTACCTGTTCCTACAATCTTCAGAATTTTTACCAATCTTCATTCACCAATTCACCATTTCACCATGATGGTCCCAAGTCCATTTGAAGGATGTGTTTTTGGACAGCACCATTTAATATCTCTGGGACTCATTTTGTGGTTTAAAAAAAAAAAAAAAAAAAAAAAACACAGTTGCTCTGACCCTAGAGCCTACCATCCTGTGGGTAAATGAGGAGTGTAGGGGAAAATCAATATCTTTTCTTTCCACCTTAGGTTCATGGCTGAGGCCCCACAACAAAAAACAGATTAACAAAAGAAAAGCATGCAAACTTATTCAATGGAAGTTTTATGTGACATGAGAGCCTTCAGAAGCAAAAACCCAAAGAAACTGGGAAACCTGTGTATTGCCTCTGCAACATTTGATGAAAAAGTGTATAGCTGTGGAGAAGTATGATTGGACAAAGTGGTGTGATCTAATGGTAGGTAATAACCAGGAGGGAGCAGGGGAGAGGATTTACCAAGGCCAATTTGTTCAGATTCTTCTCTGTGTCCCTGTGTCTTCAGACACAAGGATGTTCCTTTTCTCCAGGTACAGAGAAGGCACCTCTCGAAGAGGGTATTATGACCTACTTTAGGTAGGTCACAAGTGTAGAATAGTCAGAGATCTTCCCTTCTCTGTAGTTTTCTCAAATCCCATATGGGGCAGTGTGACCTGAATGCCATCAGGTGTCGTTAGCATGTATAGCTACCTACTTTTTGTCACCTCATCTTGCCCAATCTCCTCAACCTCTTCACTGGGACCTAAGCCTGTGTAGATTCATTTTTAAGTGGTTTTTTGGGAGTTTTTTTTTGCAACTGGCAGTATGGGGATCTGAACCTGTGACCTTGGGGTTATAAGGCTGTGCTCTAACAAATTTAGCTAACCAGCCACCCTTGAAAGTGTTTTAGAAATTTCCCAATCAAGTAATCAGATGGTCTAAAACAGAAAAAGAAATAAGAAAAAATTCTTACACATTTGAATAGTAAAATTTTTAAGGGCATGTGATGTTATGAAATATTGATACCCCTCTGTGCTATATTATACAGTAGACTGCACAGTGTTTATGATGTCCCATCATAACATAATGAGAATTACTTAATTTGAGGAGGAAAAATGTATATGCCTAATCTTTTTTAACTGAACAGAAATCCCCATGGAATATTTTCTTTGTGTTCAAGAGTAACCCCACATGCATGCTCTCTCTCCCTGCCTCATCTGGCCTCCACCATTTTCCCAGTTGCTGTTTTTCGGAGATAACACTTTCCTACCCAGGATGGAACGCCCTAAAGCTATAAAACCCTCATGATACCAAAACTGTGCTTGGCTCCCTTTCATCCTCAGTGTGTTGACCCACACTGGGTTTCTTACAGAAATGGGAGAATGCACACTTTCTGATACATAGATCAGAGGTCTCTCATCTATTTCATTCTGCTTCTCTCTTTGCATCATAAAAGGATGAGAAACAGCCACATTGATAAACTCAGGCAAACATTGTAGGGTGAAGAATAGCAAGTCATAAGACAGACAAGTTTGAAACCTTTTTGAGACATTTTAAATAGTTTGAAACGTTTTATATACAGTCAAGGCTCTCAGCCTCTTTGCCCCCCAATACATTTGTATCCCAACTCCACTATGTACTATCTGTAAGTCTTTATTCAGTTATTATACTTTTATTCAGTTACATTATACTTCATTTTCATTATCTGGAAAATGAGGATAATAGTATCTACCTAATAGGGTTCTTAAGAAGATTAAGTATTTGATAAGTACCCTATAAGTAATTCATTCCATTGTTTAACAGTCTTACTTTTGAGAGGAAGGTTATCATATTTTAGTGAGACCATTCCTATTCACCCTCCTTTTTTTTAAAGTTAAAATAGAGGTAAATATATTTTATAAATCTTCAATGTACATGCATTGCTTTTTAATTTAAAAAATCAATTCATATTTAAAAATGTTACTCCAAAGGTAAAATAAGTACTGAATTAGAAATAAAAGTAAACATTGGGAAAATACTTTGTTTTTTGTGGTTTATGGAAATAGGAGTCTTATGGTAAATAGAAAGTTAAAAAAATAAGTTGAAGTAAAAAAGCATGTAGGTCCTTCTCCAAACCCTAGTTTTGGTAGCTTTTACTAAATTAGTATTTTCTCTTCTGTCCAGCACTAACTGAAAAATCCTAGGTGGTAATAAAAATGTAGAGTCCTAGGCTCTACCCATGTTGGATTAAATTAAAATATCTAGAATTACATGCAATTGGTGGTAATTTGAAATTTCAATAGGCTCTCCAGTTGATACTTCAAGTTTAGAACTATTGTCTTAAAAAGATGATCACACAAGTGTGAAAAGTTAGTCATTGGAGTCATTGTTTATAACAGTGCAATATTGGGTACTATGTACCAGTCCAACAAAATGACATTAATTTTAACACAACCTGGGAAATATCTTTATTAAAATTTTTATCATGAATCTAATCCTGAGGAAACAGTTAAACAAACACAGATTGGGGATATTCTATAGGACAATGGCCTCAATTCTTTATGGCAATGTCATTAAAAAAAAGAAAGAAAAAGAAAAAGTTAGTCATGTAAACTATTCTTGCCCACAGAAATGCTAATTGTGTCCAGTGGAATGCAACTGATTACTGGTGTATGGATATCAACCAATTCTGCCAGTTTCTACATCTACTTGTAAGTTTGTTACGACATTCCTTATTTGACATATATGTGTGACACTTTGAATTCTTCTTTGAACTGCTTCTAATATCTTACAATTTACTGTTGCTTCATAAATTAATAAGTTAAATGAAATTTCCCATGCTTATTTTGGATGTGTATTAGAGTCATGATTTTATTATCTTTTGAGATTTATCTTTTGACACATTTTTTAGAATGAGCATGTATAAATTAAAAAGTAATATCTTTATTTTTAAACAGAAAGACTATTGCACAAAAATTTTAAATACTTGAAATATGATTACAGTTTTCTTTCTTTTTTCCTAAAAATAAGTTTTTACTGCAAGATAAACACATAGACAAACACGCGTACACAACGGTACTTCAAAAAGTTCATGGAAAAATTCATATTTTCTTTCGATTCTATTTTTCCACAAACTTTTTGAAGTACCCTCATATGTTATTAAGATATAAAATGAATTCATAAAATAACTTAAATATAAAATGTAACATATATAAGATAAAATACATAAAATGTAAAGTAAGATTATAAAACCAGGAGTCTATGTTACGTGTCTAGGGCTGTTAAAACAAAGCCCAAAGCTAGAGTTCCTTAAGCAGAAAGCACTGATAAGTAGATTCTGGAAAGAAACACACCCCATTAAAGGTAAAAGAGTAGCTTAGATATTTTGCAGTCCTTACTGCCTAGCACAGTGACAACTCGTATTATGAGGAGTGTATTGGTTATTTATTGCTGCATAATAAATTGCACCAAAATTGGCTTAAGATAACAATAATTGTTTATTATCTCCCAGTTTCTGTTGGTCAGGAATTCAGACAGGGCCCAGTGGCGGTGGGTTCTCTTTGCTCCACAACATCAGGGTCTCAGCTGGAAGACTGAAAGGTTGGGATGCTGAAGGCTTAGTTGAGGCTGGAGGATCTGCTTCCCAGTTGGCTCAGTCCCATGGCTTGGTGCTGGAAAGTTGGCTGCTCTCCACATGGGACCTCTCTATAGGGCTGCTTGATTATCCTCATGACAAGGTTCCTGGCTTTGTCCACCGCCACGCAAGAAAGAGAGCTAAGTGGACATTATCCTTTCTATGACCTACCCTTCAACATCCCACAGCATCACTTCCACTATATTCTAATAATTAGAAGTGAGTCACTAAGTGCACATTCAAGCAAAGGGGAATCGGGTTCTGCTTGTCAAAGGGCAGTGTGTCAAAAAGTTTGAGGACGTGTTTTAAAATCATTACAAGGATATTGAGCAAATACTTAAGTCTACCAACAAACTGAACTCAGATGGTAAGCAAGGAAAGGAAAAGAAGCTAGGTTTCAGCTCCATAAAAGCCATTGCTTTCAATTCCTTTAACCAACGCCCCCCATCTGGATGATACATTCTTGTTTCAGTAGCCCAACCTTTCAAAACCCTGTTACAGTTATTAGAAAGGGCTGTTGAAAGGTTTAGTGTCAGACAATGACATGATGAAAGTGGAATTTTAGAAAGACAAATTTGTGGAGAATGAATTGGATTGAGGAGAAGCTTGAGGTAAAAACAGCCAGTTGTACGACTCTGGTAATAGTTGAAATGGGAGATGTTTAGGTAAAAATTAATATGACAATGATAAATTATAAACTGTAAGATTTTTAAAATTTGAGTTTTGGTATTAAAATTTTTTATGAACAAGAATGACTCAAAGTCGTCTGAAATTCTTCAGTACAAGTCAATCATCTTAACCAGGCCAAGTGTAGATTACTGAAGAAAAATTTGACTTCTTTTTTTATTGTGACTGGCTAGAAATAGCAATTATTTTTATTTAGGCAAATTAGAAAAATGTTAATACCTAGAAGCAAAACCCAACTAGCAATCTTTAACAAATAATCAAGTGAGATACTACCTGAGTAATCAAATTCCTTTGTGGAAAAAAATAAAAACAGAAGCTTGGCAAAAAATTTATGCCACAGAAAGTGTTAAAATAGCCTCAAAATAGGTGCTATAACAATCCTATTTTCTTGCATGCATTGAGTGAATAAAAATGGGTAGAATATATCTGTCAAGATAAATAACGACTCTTTTCTCAAGTGTCTTTGATTCTAAATTGAATATGGTTATATCTAATAATCTGAGAAGTCAGTTGGACACTGCAAAGAAAAGGACAGGTTTCTCCAGGAAGATGTAACACAACAGTTGAAAGATTGCACAGCTCTCTCAGTCTAGCTTCCTGCTTAATCTCTTCCAGTAGGGACAGAAAGAATTACTTTGACTTGAAAAATGTCCTGGTAGGTGAACATGATACTCTTTCTCTTTCAAATCCCACTAGATAAAAAGCAAATGAGAGGAATGGTAAAAACAGAAATCATAAGAGAGGTTAATAAAGTGCTGGAAGCCAAATTCATCTTGATAAATGATCATTTTGAAACCTGTGAATGATATAATTGTACTCCACAAATAAGTACAACTATCATGGGTCAATTAAGAAAAAATAAATTAAATAGGAAAAAAAAATTCAGAGATGGAAGCAGATTAGAGGTTACCAGAAATGGTGGGGAAGTAATAATGAAAAGTTTCTGCTTAGAGGGTGTAGAGTTTACATACAGGAAGACAGAAACACACACCTGTGAGTGCATAGGTGTGTCGCTGAGGATAGCAGTGCAAGTGAGTTCTTAAAGACTAGGCAGCTTCTGAAGTATTATTTTTAGAAACGTTTACTAGGATACTGTAAGCTTGATTCCTTTTTGTCTTCCTCCATCTTTTCATTCCTTTAAATTTCAATTAATTGCATTCATTTTTACTTACATGATGACCTGTGGTAAACTGAATTGAGAAGCTATTGCTGAAATGAGTCTTGTTTTTTAATGTTTGTCTTAGCATAGGTCTTAGCAAATTTCTTATTTTAAAAAATTATTTTTATAACTATATAATAATTCAAATACTTCAAAAATCAGAAAAAATATCCTCTTCATTTTTTTTGTTTATGCATATGCAACATATTACATGCTGTCCTTTTACATCTTGATTTTTCATCTAATGATGTGTCCTGGAGTTCTTTGGAGTCCCTTGACAGCATTCTTATACTCTGTGCAGGTACCTCCTGTGACTTTTTACAGACATACCATAATTTGGATTTAGAAACTATTTCTCCCAATAACCACAAAATAATATTTGTGACTTCTCAAATTACTTTATTCAGAGATCACAGGAAAAAGAGATTTAGCATGTTTTATATTGTTTTATATTTAATTTTTTCTTAGCTAAATATACTGAACAGTTTCATTCAGTAAAACATTCTTCTCTATTCAAAATTTTGTCCTCTATTCAGGATAGATTATCACTTGAATCCAGTGTGATACAATAAACTTTTTCATAGTAGGATCAAGATAGAATCAACTAGAAATGCCTTAATACAAATTTAAAAGGATTTTTCAAATAGATGTTGTAAGGCTAATCAGTTAGAATCTCCCACTGAAATCATATTTTAGTTGAACTTTTTTCCTTCTTCTAAATCATTCTTTCTCTGTGACTATTCACTGTAGCAGAAAACACGTCAAGTATTCGTTTGATTATTTGCTCAATATAAGCTTGTATATACTTTTGTAGGTTTCACAAAGTTAAAAAGTTTTTACTTAAAAAAGCTTATATCTTTCTTTAGAATTTCAAATTAGATTTATTAAAACATAAAGTATGTGTAACTCAATTTCTAAGCTCAATTACAGTGTTGAAAGATTGAAAGTTTACTAAATTTAGTGATATCAGAGTAACATTACCAAAGTATTATTACAAAGAAATTTTTTAAAAATTTGCTATGCATTAAAATGTCTTTAGAAGCAGATATGGAAATGTATGCATAAAAATAACATGTAATTTACAGACTTTAAATATTAATATTTGACTTCTCTATATAAGCACTCAAATATGTAGGTATACATAAAAATAATTTTAGTTCCCTTTGTACTAAAGATTGTGGTGAGGGTTTTTGTAGAAGTATGTTTATGTACACTGATGTTCTTATATAGGAATAGATACATAAAAAGGTGATATTTTAAAAAGTACCTTTCCACTGGCTTAAATAAAATGTGAAGCTTTATTTCTCTTTTCTACAGTCTCCAGGTAAACTGTCCAGATTATTGTGGTAGCTCTGCTCCATGAGGCCATTAAGGGTTTCAAGATTCTTCAGTTCTTTTGTTCCTATCACCTATATAGCTAAGGCTGACATATTAGTCAGGGTTCTCTAGAGAAACAGAACCAATAGAATATGAATATACAGAGATAAATATAAGAGATTTTTATGGAAATTGGCTCATGTGAACCAAGAAGTCCCAGGGTGTGCCTTCTGCAAGCCAGAGAAGCAGGAAAGCCAGTGGTGTAATTCAGTCTGAGTCCAAGGGACTGAGACTCAGGGTGAGCCAATGGAGTAATTCCCAGTCTAAGTCCAAAGGCCTGAGAACTGGGAGGGTGGGGGCGGGGGTGTGATCTGCTGGTATAAGTCCTGGAGTCCGAAGAATCAGGAATGCTGATGTAAGAGTGCGAGAAAACACAGACTGCCCAGCTCAAGGAGAGAGAGTAAATTCACCCTTCCTTTCCCTTTATGTTCTATCCAAGACCTCAATGGATTGGATGATGACCACCCACATTTGAGGGTGATCTTCTTTACTTAGAATACTGATTCAAATGCTAATCTCTTCTGACAACGCCCTCACAGACATACCCAGAAATGTCTTACCAGCTATCGGAGCACTCTTTCAACCCAGTCAAGCTGACACATAAAATTAATCATCACAACTGGGTTGCTACCACTTCTCTGCTGTAGCTATTGTTAAGGGAAAATGAGTCTGAAAACTCAGTCCCACAGGTGGCAGTAAGTACTTCCCCTCACACTGCATTGTGAAGTACTTAGTAATGTGGCCATACCTAACAGCGAGACAGGGTCTCCATCACTAATGAAGAAAGAGAAAATGAATTTCAGTAATCAGTTAGTAATCTTCACAATTCCTTGCATGCTTTTTTATTTCATATTGTTGCTGTGTACATATGTATACATAAATAATATGTGAAAAATAGAGAATCAGCACAGGCCACTGGTTTCCTTCCACAGCTAAATGCTACTACAGATGCCGAAGTAACTGATGGAAGGCATCCTATTTTTGGTCCTAAATTTAATCTTGCATATAGGTGTCACATTTGCGTCAGGTTTTTTTGGTGTGTGTGTGCATGTGTGTGTGTGTGTTTACTATGGAAAAATTTAAAAATATAGAAAAGTTAAAAGAAGAGTAATCTCCCTGCACCTATACCCTGCTTAATTAATGATGAGCATTCTGCTCTTTTATTTCATCTAATGTAGCAAAAATCTTTTTTTTTTTGAGGGAGTATATTGAAGAAAATTTTAGATCATACCATCTGTAACTATTTTAATATGTATCTCTAACAGATAAGGAATATTTAAAAACACAATCACAATTTCATTATCACAGGACACAAAATTAAAATAATTCACTCCAAGTGATCTTTTCTAGAAATATTTTTATCACTTAAAATTTTTTTTTCTATGTAGTACTCTCAAATACTCTTGGTGAGAAAACAAATTAGTCATTTTCCTGGAGATATAAACCTACGAAACAAGCAAGTCGAGAGAGGAAGGGTTGAAAATCACTTCACTACAAAGCCTTCTCTTCTGCTCGAGCCCTCAGTGCCTTGAACTCACACCATTCCCAGTCCCTGCAACACAACTTAGCTCTTAATAATGAATTACCTTTAATTCTTATGTTAGGTTTGTTCCCCAATTATGTGGCAAATTTCCTAAAGATAATGACTTTTTTATAAAGCCTTGTTTTACACAGAGCTAAACTCAAGCTCCCAACATTGTTTCCTTCTTTCCAAATGTTCCTCGAAATCTCTCATCTCCTTTATTTGTAATTCTTTTTAGTCATTTTAGAATGCATAGAAAACAAAAAAGCAAAATCAAGTATTCATGTTTTACTGAGATATTTCTGTTTATTTTTATAAGCAGGGGAAAAATAAAGCTGTTTATTTTGGAAGGAGAAGTTGTTTGCTTTTCAGAGTGGAAATGAACATATAAAAATGATAGCATCAAAATACCTATATCAAAATGTCAAGTGCCCTCTGTAGGACACTAGAGTAGTGAATTACTGAAATATTGTCAGTTGCATTTCTCTCACCCCCACTGATGTAAACAGCAAGGGCAACAAGGAAATCTGGAAAGATCTTATTCCTTAAAAGAAAAAAAAAAAAAAATCCCAAACAAATACCACAGAGGTCCTTAGTAAGCATCTTTCATTCAGAAATCACTATTATCCTATTATTAGTAGAATGCATGATTTCCATTTTTGAATCCAAAGCCCAAGAATAATTCTGCATAATAAATAATAACTGAGGCCATCTAGTTAAGGATGACTGTGGCAAGACCGCATTGGGGAAAAGTAGTTTACAAATACTGTTAATACCTACAGATAGTAAAGAATTGTTTTAGCCAAAGCTAATACATAAAAACAAATTATTCCAGGTATGGCAATGCACCAGGGAAAATAGGATTTGTTGGACTGAAGTTCTTAACCTAAGGTCTGAATATTGGTGTCCCCCAAAATTCAAATGTTGAAGCCTAATAGTATTAAGAGGTGGGCCCTTTCAGAAGGTAATTAATTGGTATTGCCTGGGTTCTTGTTTATCATAGCTTTCCTTATCACCGTCATCCCTAGAATTGGCTACTGATACTCTCAGCTCCAGCTTCATGCCCCTTTTCCTTGGTTTCCAAACTTGATCTCTCCAACCAGTGTTGATATAAGTGGAAACATGGATAAAATTAGCTTGAATCAGGAAACATCTCCAAAATGTTATAGTCTATGGTCAATGTTCGGATAGGGATACTTCATTGGGAATGTTGACTCATAGAATATACTATGGGAGGAAAATTGTCATGGAATCAAGGGGTAGAGACTTGTTTTTTAAGATGGTAGATAGGCATCGTCTCTCTCCTTTGATTAATTCCAGTTTCTTTCTCTTAAGACTCAAAACTTCTCCCATGACTTCATTTGTATTAAATTGGTTCACTTCCCTCAGACCTCTTTTCTACCTCTGTATTTTTATATCAAGGTCTGTACTGAGAATATAAGTGAATGACAAATGTGTATTTAATGATAGGTATATATACATTCCTTGCAAGGCAATCTGTTAAGAAACTTGGATGCTAGTTCTGTTTACCAAGTATGTGCTGGGTGATCATGAACAGGTTATCTAACTTCTATGGCTCTTAGATTTTTTCATCTGTGAAATAAAGGGACTTAACTAAGTTATTCCTAAAATCTATTTCTATTCTAAAATCCTACAAGTTCTTGGAAACTTTCAAATTTTGAGGGGTTACAGGATTTTCTTATTTTGGTCATATTCCAATAGTCATGAGAGAGTAGAGGTTTCCTTGTTACTATTATCACAAGGAATTAATAAACTATGGAGATACAGCAACCATGCAGTTAGCAACTGCTCAAGAATAGAACTAAACCTATACATGTTAGTAAATTTTCTGGAGTCTTGGAAAACATTTGTGTAAATAAGATCACACTTTGAGTAATTTAGAAAAGCTTTCAGTTTATAACATTCCTTGTTAATCTACAAGCTAATGAAAATTTCCAAACCTTATGATTATAAAGCACAAGAAGACTGAGTGTATGTCAATCTGGTGTTCAGAGACCACCATCATTAAGGTGATATTTTTGGATAGGCGCTGTCTTGGGAATATAAAAGTACATTTTAAAGTTTTAGTTAATTGCTAAAGGTCCACGCTAATTAATACCATCAAATTGCATTTTTATTCTGCTAATATTTAATTTTCATGATAGAAAATTATCTGGCATGAGTCAGATGTTGTGGTAGGGTCAATTTTGAAATTCTGCCAGGCATAAAAAAGCATTCTGCTCTCTAGCTTAATTTGCCTGGCCAGTGTTTGTATAGCTTACCAGGATTAATCTTGTCATTTTTGGCTGAAAGAGCAGATTTTCACCCACATACAGAGTCTTAGCTATATTTGTTTTTTTCCAAACAGGGCCAACTGTTAATTTTTTAAGAGCGGGTAATACGTGCATGCACATAATACAGAATTTGAAAGACGAAATATCTAGCAAAGATAGCTCCTGGAAAAAAATAAAATAAAATAAAATAAAGGAAGACAAAATAATTTACAATAAAAAATAATCTCTCTCTCATACCAATCCCTAGCTACCCAGTCTCCCTCCAGTTCACATAACTTTGGCAAACTGAGATCAGTTTACAACTCTTTATTGTTTTTGTAACCTCTTGGAAAATCATAAAAACTGAAAAATGTGGCAGCATTTTTAACCCCGATCTGTTTTCCTAAATAAGTCACATTCTCTGAAGTTTCTATGACTTTTCTTAATTTAAGATCGGCTTATATCTCACTTTATAAATAAATCTCAAGGTGCCATTTATTCTTTTAATAATCACTTCTTGTCACTTCAGGAAATCATCTGCTTCAGAACTTAAAGTGAATATATTCCTTTTTTCTTGTTTGTAAGCTATGGTAGTTTCTAAGTTTTAAATAAATTTTCTATTTTAGAATAGTTTTAGGTTTACAGCAAAGTTGGAAATATAGTAGAGAGACCCTATATACCCACACCCAGTTTTCCCTATTGTTTTCATCTTACATGATGATGATGTATTTGTCACAACTAAAGACCAACATTAATATGTCACTATTTACTGAATTCCACACTTTATTCCATTTCACTCGTTTTTCCCTATGTTTTTTTTTCTGTTCTGGGATGTTATCAGGATACAACATTACATTTAGTGGTCACGTATCCTTAGATGAATGTGGTTTGGGATGATTTGTCAGACTTGCCACGCTTTTGATAACCTTGGTGGTTTTCAGGAGTAATGGCTATGCATTTTGTACAAAGTTTTTCTTGATTTGATGTTTTTCTCATGACTACACTGAAGTTATGGGTTGTGGGGTAGAGTATCACAAAGATGAAAGAAATATCATTCTTATATCATATCCAGGGTACAGCTATCAATAAGAATGATCACTAATGATGCTAACCTTGATCACCTGGATGAGAAAGTGTTTATTAGGTTTCTCCACTGTCAAATTACCACTATTCCTACCTTTTCATACACTGACATTGAGAACAAGTCACTAAACACAACCCACACTCAAGAGGGAAAAGAATTTGGGTCCACCTCACAGAGGCGGGATTATTTACATAAATTATTTGGAATTTTCTAGGGAGGTTTGTCTCTTCTCCACCTTCGTATACTTCATTAATAGGGTCTTTTTTATATATGTTAGGAAAAACTGCCTACATCTAAACATTTTAATCTGAAGTATTTCCATTAACATTTTAGATAAAATTAAACGAATTTAATTAAATAAGTTAAAATGAAAGTAAATGCTAACAGCTGTTAACTGTTCCTTCGTTTAACTAGTTTGCATTGAACATTCTTATATGAGCTCCGCTGTTAGTTACCTCATATACACAACATGGCACACTGAATGCTCATGACGGAGCTTATGGTCTAATAGACAATCACAATATGGTGTGATTGATGACCAGCTGAATGTGTGTGTGTGTGTGTGTGTGTGTGTGTGTGTGTGTGTGTGTGTGTGTGTGTGTGTGTGTGTGTGTGTGTGTGTGTGTGTGTGTGTGTGTGTGTGTGTGTGTGTGTGTGTGTGTGTGTGTGTGCGCGCGCGCGCGCGCGCACAAAGCAGCCTACAGGACTTCTACACAGGAGGAGCTTAGGGTCAGCAAACATCTCAAAAGGAAGGAAATACCAGGCAGTTTAAATTGTGTTTGTGTAGATCTTTACATGATATTGCACAAATGTCTACTGATATTTGAATAGGGAGAGAATAGGTCCCTCCTAGCACTATAACTTTGTGGATTGGCAATTTGGCCAAAAAACAAACAAACAAACAAACAAAATACAAATAGTCTTTGGGAACTGATATAAATTGTTTGACACCAATGCCACCGCCAGGTGCCATCTGATCTTAGATGAATAACTTTTACTCCCTGAGCTTGACTTTCCTTATTTTCTCAGGGTTTTTATGAATTTCAAGCTAAGTCAGCAATAATGGATACATATTTTTCGCATTCCTTGTGCATGCACCTTTGCAATGTGGTTTTACATCTTCTCCCATCAATAGATGAAGTCCATTTTTCTATCCCTTCAACCCAGGCTTGACCACATGTGACTTGCCTTTTGATAATGGGAAATTCAGGATGAAGAGGCTTAAAGAGAATTTGTGTTGGGGTTTGCTTTCTCAGTGTTTCTGTAACCCTGCTGGCATGTGAACAGAGTTGAGTCTTTTTGCTGGAGGATGAGACTAGGGGAGGAAAACTTAGCTACCCTAGCCAATAGATAGCCACTTCTGGATAGGTGAGTGAGACCATCTGGGTAAACCAGTGCCCAGCAAGTCCACTGACTGACCACAGAATTGACAACTGACAACAAATACACGAGTGAGCCTTGCCAAAAGCAGCAGAAAAAGTGTCTTGATGAGCCCATCTCAAAATGATCATCTATGGAATCATTAGCTCAATAAATGATTGTTGTGTTGGGACACTGAGTTTTGGAATGGTTTATCACACAACAATGGATAACAGATAAAGACACATATACATCTAGGATGGTGGCGGGAACACAGTAAATGTTCCTAGTTCATGGATAATGCTGTGGTTTTGTTTTTCTTTGAGAAGTTAGATAGCTGTACCCACCTAAGTCTAAAATGATAAGGATATTCCTAAACAGCCACTAGTTTGTCCCCAAAAGTCTCTTTCATGTTCATCTGGTCTCCTACAAAACCTTGACTAGTGGGGTTCACAGTCTGATGATTACCCCATGTAACCTATTTTCCTATCATCAAACAATTGCATATGTGCGTGTTTGGGGTAGGGAGTGCTTTCACACTCTAAAACCCTTTTTCTATGGTGAAATTGATCTGGTTGTTTTCCTCCAAAGATGAAATATGTTTTTGTTGATCCCGGTCTAGAGTTCAACAAGTGACTCTGATCACGAACGTATCATAGTTGGTCACTGTGATTAGAACAAGAAAATGCTGTGATTTTTCTCTGCAACAGTAAGGCTGACTTTTCCTGAAAATCAAAGTTCTTCCCAATGAAAGGAAAAGGTGCACTGGGTGATTCCTATTACTAAGAATAACATGGATCCAGAAGGTAAATATATCATTCAATAATTCAGTACACATCATTGGGTCACCATTGGGGATATAATAACAAATGCCCTACTCTGAATCCTCTGGAGTTAAATTGAGGGTTTAGGATACAAAACCCATAAAAAATTGGCAGTTGTATCATGACATGCCATGGTGATAAGTCTATGAACAGAACAGATGGGAACCCGTATATCAAGTAAAATTTCAAAGGTTCCCCAGTACACGCCTCCTGCTTGTTCTAACATGATTGCCATTGCTTGGAATGTTGTTAGTGTTCTTCATGGGGACACCATGAGGAAGATGTCAGATCATGTTACAGCCTGACCTTGTGGTGGGAAGCATATCCAAGATGCAATGAGAAAGTCAGCCCTATAAAGATCAGTGGCAGAGAAAAGAGATGGGCTTTTTGTTTTCTGTTTTTCCCAAAATGAGAGGATTTGACAACTATCCCCTCTCTGGTAAACTTGGAAGATAAATACCAGGAACTCTAGTTTTCCTGGCAACTACACTGTCTTTTGGTACACAGTTACTTAAAATATTTTGCATGTCTTGTTGCAGGTGCTACTTGAGCAAACCTTAAAGGAAATAGTTCTACTTCTCAAGCTAATTGCTTATATACATTCTCTCTCACCTCTGCCCAAACCAAAAAATACAGAAATACCCAACAACCAATCACAAGTAAACATTATTAAAATAATAGATTATAAGTTAGACTGAAGGAATCAACAGGCTCATAGGATTTAAATATCACTCTTCCTAGGTTTACACTTTCAATTTTTAAATCCTGGTACTTTCTCCTTTTGCTGGGTTCTTCTGCTTTGCTGTGATGAAAGGCAAATCCCATGGGAAAATCCATGTGGAGCAGACAATAAAGGTGGCTGCATTCAACTGGATTCCGAGGACCGAGAAGTTCTGCAGTGCCCTGCAGGTGCTAAACTCTCAGGACATGAATGTTTATTAAGTTGTTTGTATGTAGCTCCTTAATATACAGGACTGTTAGGTGTTTCTTTTATGTAAGAGTGCTTCAAAGAAAAAACTACTGAGACACTAAAGGCACCCGGACGTGAGAAAATTTAGGAGATACACCTGTTAAGGATTTTGGGCTTATTTCAAGTGTTACAGGAAGCTATGAAAAGATTTTAAACAGAGACAGTGACATGGACGCTTTAATATTTTCTAGTAAAATGGTATTTTAAAAATCTAAACATTTTATCTGAAGTGATTTTTGTTTTCATTTACTTGTTCAGTTATCACAGTGTGTTAGGTTTAAATTTTAAAACTTTAATTAAGGGCTTGTATGGTCCATTTCAGTTGCTTATAACAAAATGCCTGGAACTGGGCAATTTATAAAAAAATGAAATTTATTGCTTACAGTTTTGGAGGCTGGGAAGTCCAAAGTCCAGGAAACACACCTGGTGAGGGTCTTCTTTGGTGGCGTCTTTATAGCAGTGGAGGGTCTCACATGGCAGGGGATGGCAGAGCAAAGAGAGAGAGACTCTCACCTGCTCTCCTTTTGGGGCCCTCGGTACCATGCCTCTGACCACCATTATTAATCTATTCACTACAAAAAAATAAAAATAAATAAATAAATAAATAAATATCACTCTTCTTCAGAAATCTAGATATTCATTTATTCTCATCCTGTTATGTGTCTGTGTTTTGCATGAGTTTACTAGCTAAAATTCAACTTATTTTAATGAAAAGGGAGCAGGATCTCCCCTCACTCCTGCAACAGTTAGTTAAGAACTAGTTAAAATTCATTACATGCCCAAGAAATTAGTGAAAGTGATAAAGTAATTGAGATCTAAGCAGCTGCAAAAGCTAATAAGCTAGAATACAGAGGGTGGGGATATAAGAGGTATAGATTAAGAACAGATATGAAGTTTACCCTATCCTGTCTGCGATGATGTCCATAAATTATACACAAAGTTGAGTATTTTTTTTTAACTTGTCTAAATCTACTTTTATTTAAATATAAAACCGAAATACTTCTCAGGTTGTATTTTAAAGGTGAGTTTAAAATTTAAGCAAACAAACATAAAAAAAATCCTCAAAAATAATGCTTGAAATATTAGCTACAGAAAGAATTTTACACCCACTGATCAGAAAAAAACACATTAATTTTTCAAGCACACATGGAATATTAAAACAAAATATGTCCATGTGCCAGGACACCAAGAAAATTCTGAAGATTCATATTATACAAATGATGATCTGCTGATGGAACTGCAAATTTAAAATCATTAACAGATGATTGATTTAAAATATTATGTCTGGGAAATTAACAACATGCTATTGAAAAACACCTGAAAGCCTCTGCCCAGACACGAGGGCACCCCATCGGCCTGGACAGAGGCCGGGTGTGCGCATAACTCGTGTCTGTGGGTGCGAAGGGCGTGTCCCTGCAGCCAGGCTTGGAAGGGGACACCCTGTCCTCAGGGCCACAGCCCTGGCTTCCTCAGACACTGTCCCCCCGTAGGTGCCCTGCGACTGGAGCGATGAGCGCCAATGAAGACCAGGAGATGGACTGGAAGTGTTATGTTCTATCTATGAAGGAGATGCAAGTTTCTGGGAATGAAGTCCTGTTTCATTTTTAATATAGGGTGAAAACGGAGATCCCAACACCTTCTTATTAGAGATTACATATCCCCAAACACCTCCAATTATAAGTATGAATGCTTTTTTTTTTTTTTTAAGTCACCACATCATCAGCTGTAAAGCAGAGTATATTTGCCAAGTTTCAGGGAGCAGCAGAAGTTAATCTTGGAACCACTGTGACCTGTACATGGTTTGAATAGGCCAAGGACAGTAAAGAGCAGTTCATAGAGAATCACCATCCTGTTAATTCTACAACTTCCTTAAGCAATATCATCTCGGTTGAAACTCCTAGTACAACTTCGTCAAGTAAGGAAAAAGACAATGTTCAAAAGCCCAGAAATGTAAGCTGGCAGATAAAACAGATCACAAAGGGGAGCTTCCTCGAGGCTGGAACTGGGTTGATGTCGTGAATTGTTTAAGCAAAACTGGCTCTAAAGATGGTGAATAGCGTTTGGAATTTAAGACAAGGAAAGTGCATCCTTTAAGAAGTAAACTGGGTTCAAAATCTGACGTTACCATTTTCTGTTACTAAGGTGGCTTTTTATAAAACACAATTTTTGTATGTTTCTTACATAAAATTTTGTTAGTTGAAAGTTCATGAAGAGATCTGGTGTATTAAATTATTTTCGTTTGCCTTAGTAAAAGGTGAAAAGGCTACTGTTTCGTATACTTTAGGAAGCCTGTTGAACTTTGTAAGTGGACAAATATGGAGAAAAATAAATAATCAGTGTCAATTTATATGAACAAAATTTAAAAAACACAAAACACCTGAGCAAAATAAGAATCGTTTTGAAGAATTTTTTTTCCCCCCCTGGGTGGCTGGCTGGTTCAGGGAATCCAAACCCTTGACCTTGGTGTTACAAGGTTGTGTGTGCTGTAACCAATTTAGCTAACTGGCCAGAACATAACTAATGCAGTATCTAGAGGGAAATAAATAACTTTAAATATATGAATCAAGGAATAAGAAAGATTGACAACAAATAAGTTCAAAGATTTGACCCAGAATTAATATTTTAGTTATCTTGATGTACAGTTCATATAAGAAAGATGGAATGTATGCTTAATTCTTTTATTTACTAGACATTAGAATAATACATTGATTAAACACTGAATATGATGTGTAAGGGTTCACTTCACTTATATTTTTATTTCTGAAAATTTTTTAACAGAAAAGTCTAACTTTATAATCTGAAAAAAATACTTTTGAAAACACAATCAAGTAATAAAGATATATTTGCAACTAAGTAAAATTCCTGTGATCTTCTGAAGTATTAAAACTTTTGTATGCATGTGAAAAAAAAATTTAAGACAGCTCATGAAATCTGAAACTGGGTGATTTCTGGATGTTTTAAATGAAAGAGTCTCATACTAAAGTTAAGGTCTCTGTTTTATGTCATTTTCAAAAAGATAGCACCTCTTGTGCTGGGGCACTGGTTCAATACTCCCTGAGAGGAATGAACATCACTTCCTGAGTCACCAATACCTTTTTCTACAGAGCCTAAGTTTTCTCTCGAGGTTTCACATCCGCGCAGAGGCAACACTGACAATACTCAGAGATTATAAAACTTGACAAATCACAGCTTGAGGTGAAAAAGCTCTACGACTGAAAACTATCAAGAAGAATGGGAAATGAAAGGTGTTGCAATGATAATCCTTTAATTTATAGCTAAATTATAATAGTAAAAACCTCAAAATAGAAACATTACAAAATCTGAAGACTGTGATTGTAACAATTAACAGTATCATAATGTTGACATACTTTGAATATCCTTTCTCAGTGAGACATGAAATTTAATATGTTAATAAAGAAGCTATGACTTTTTGGAAAATAATGGGGGAGTTTTCAATGTTGCATTTCAAAACGGAGCTTCAGTTTCCAGGATATTTTTAGTGTGTGTGTGTGTGTGTGTGTGTGTGTGTGTGTGTGTGTGTGTGTGTGTGTGTGTGTGTGTGTGTGTGTGTGTGTGTGTGTGTGTGTGTGTGTGTGTGTGTGTGTGTGTGTGTGTGTGTGTGTGTGTGTGTGTGTGTGTGTGTGTGTGTGTAGGGGGATTGTTGATATGAGATATTTTCCTTTCCCTTTCCAGACCAGGCTGACAGATAGAAATTGACTAACACAGTCCAGCTTCTGTTCTTTTTCTTTCAAAAAGAATAAGAAAATTTTCCCTATAATGTAATACACAGCTTGTCTAAGTAATTTAGCCTCCAGCACGTGCTGAAATATTTCTGATTCTCAAAATGATTTGATTTTTAGAGAGTTAGATAGGGATCAGCCAGGTCCTTAATTTTTTTCTCCCAATTCTTATTTTGAAAATGTTCAAACCTACAGAAAAGCTGCAAATAGTCCAATGAATATCCATTGTTACAGGTTGAACTGTGTCACTTCAAAATTCATATGTGGCAGTTCTAAATGCAATACCTCAGAATGTGACTGTTTTTGAAGATAAGGTCTTTGAAAAAGTGATGAAATTAAAACAAGGCCATTCGTATGGGGTCCTACTCCAATCTGACTGTTGTCCTTATGAGAAGAGGAAATCTGGACACACACAAAGACACTAAGGGACATATGCCCAATGGGATGACCATGTGAAGAGGCAGCAAGAGCTGGAGAGAAGCCTCGGAGAAAACAAAACCTGCTGACACCTTGATCTTGGACTTCCATCCTCCAGAACTGTAAGAAAATAAATGTCTCTCATTAAAGCCACCCAGTCTATGGTAGTTTATTATGGCAGCCAAAGCAAACTGATACACCCATATACCTTTCATATAGATACACAAACTGTTAACATTTTGACATACTTGTACAGTCTCTCTCTCCACACACAAACAAACACACATATAGTAACATATAGAGTATACACACACAGATTCACACACATTACGCATACATGCATACATGCACACGCGTATGTATAGCACACTTTTGGCAAGGGCAGGGGGAAAGGGTGAACCATCTGAATGTTAGCTGTAGGCACCATACCATTCTTCCTCTAACTACTTCAGTGGGCACCTCCCAAGGGTCAGTACACTGTCTTATAAAACCACATTTCTAGTTTCACATTTAGGAAATATAAAGAGTGATATAATACATTTATCAAACATATAGTCATAATTAAACTTTCCCATTAGTCCTAATATAGCTAGATTTTTTGTTGTTTTTCCTCAAACCCAAAATTTAATCAAGGCACACACATTGCATTTAATTGCCAAGTCTCTTTAATCTTTTGTAATCTAGATAGTTATCCAGGTGTTTTTAAAGTCTTTCATGACATTAATCTTTTTAAAGAGCAATTGTTTTGCAAAACGTTTCTCAGTTTGAATTGTCTGATGGTTGCTTCTTCATTAGATTCAGGTACAACATTTCTGGCAGGAATATCACATAGATGATGCTGTGTCCTTCTCGTCGTTGTCATATCGGGAAGTGTACAATATTTGTCCTATTATTGAGGATGTCAAATTTGACTATTTGGTTAAAATGGTGTCTTCCACATCTCACCATTAAAAAATACTCTTTTATTTTTTCAATTAATAAGTTATTGTTTCGTTGATAATTTGATACTGTGTGAATATTGTATTCTCTGACAATCTTTTACTCAATGGTTTTAGGTCACTGATGATTCTTGTCAGAATCAATTATTATGGTGATGACTGTAATATGGTGATTTTATAGAAAAAAATTACTATTTGGAATTTTTCTTCAAAAAAGAACTTTCCCTATTCTCCCTTCCCTTTTTATTTTTCTGGCAATGTGGACTCATGGATTTATTTTATTAAGATTTTCTAATATGCCCCTATCATTATCCATTTGGATGCTCAAATTGTCCCAAATTTCACAAGTGGGCATGCTTTTAAGTTGACTCCCATATCCTTGTGACATGTCCCTATAGGTTTTTGAGCCACGTTCTTGATTCCTGGCACAAGAAGATGTTTGTTCAAAACAGTATACAATAAATAGCAAGTTTTTCATTTTGTTGTTATGTCTGTTAAGTACACTTTAACTTAGAAGAGTAGTCCCTCTTTATTTTAAAATCATATTGACATATTAAAGAGATGGGCCTGGGGCTGACCTGTTAGCTCAGCTGGTTAGAGACTATGTTATAACACCAAGGTCAAGGGTTCAGATCTCCACGCTGGCCAGCCACTGTAAAAAATAAAAAATAAAAAAATAATTTAAAAAGAAGCAGGTCCAGTTCTGATAAGGTTCCAACTTCTAGATTTGCCTGATTGTTTCCTCATAATATCATTTAGCTTTCTTTATCACCTGTGAAAGTGAAACCTAAAGGTTTCATTAGTTACAGGGTAAGTGATTTGGGCAAGAACAGGTCATAAGTTGTACTATACTTTATATCAAATCACATTAGAATATAATATTTAGATGCCCTACTGTTAAATTGAGATGTAATTTCATCATATGTGTGTATAATAAAATGTTTTTTTAACCACAGTCACGAAGCTCATTTATTTTTTTATTCAAATGAAATATTATTACCTAGTGATTCACCAATTTCAATGAACATTTTTCATGGCTTCTTGTGAGAACACACCTTTAAATATTGGGAAATTGCAAGTAAGAAATGAAGTACCAAAACATTTTGAAATTAGATTCTAAAACTCCGGCATTTTCCTTTGCCCCACCAACTTCACATCTAGAAATATTCTACCGACACTTGTCAAGCTAATAATTATAATATATGAAGTCATTCAAGACAGAAATATTTGTAGTCATAAAAATGTAGAAACAGCCAAAGGTTTATCAGGAAGAGACTTAATAAACCTAATGTGGAACATTTGTCATATAACTATTATGTAACCATTAGAGACAAGTAGATCTCTGTGTAAGGATACTGAATACTAATCAAAATTTTAATGAGGAAGGCAAGTTTCAGAACCTTATATATAGTAAAATTCCATTTATGTTTAAAAATAAAATAACTGAATAAATGATAAGAGAATATCTGGAAACATATACGGGAAACTTTTATAAGAAAATGTTAGAGAATAACTATGACAAAGTTAGACAAGGTTTTCTTTTTAAAGTTTCCATTTTGAATAAACATTCATTCAGGTTAAGGCCTATTTCTGAATCTTTACATTCATTTTGACTACTTTTCAAGTATATTTTGCATGATGTGTCCACATCTGACATCTTCAAAAATTTAAGAATAAGGAACTAGCTTTTGCAGCATTCAGATTATTCATTTGCTATAAGAAAAGCAAACAAGGTATCCTAAGTTTCCATCTAAGTGGGTCACCCTTAAGGCATCCTCTGGTCAATCTGAACACAAATATGACTTCAAAATTAAAGACTGACCAAAGTTACCTAATCTTGTTACAGAAATATTGAAGTGCAGAAATCAGAAAACTTCATAAATCAGAGAACATGTATAACACAGAGATGAAAATTACAACAGCAAAAACAAATAAAAGGAGAATAAACAAGCAAACAATAACAAGAAAATGAACTTCGCTTTATTAGAAGAATCGTCTATACTGAATAACCATGATCATTACCAAAATAATAATAATTAAACTAATAGCACACCGCTGGCTAAAGGTTCTTATTTCCCAAAACAATATTATCTGGAGAGAGCGCCTCTTGCATACACTTTTTTTAAAGTATATTCTATTTTGGAGACTCCCCAATTTAAGATCAGACATATATTGGCAGCTGTTGAATTTCAGGAGAACACTCTTTCCTGTTCGTATATTCTTGTATATGATACATTCTGTTAGCCTGAGGATCTGCTCGCTCCTTGTATTTCCCAGCAATGTTTTGTGCCTTTCCCTTTGGGAAGCACTTAAGGAGCCACAGACTCCTGGAAGTGGAAAGAGAGCACAAAAATGCCTCTGGACCTGCAGACAGAATAATTTCCACTGTGCCTGGTGGTTTTTGATTTTCACATTGGATTCACTTTACCTTTCATCAAAGAAAGTGAGATTGGTTCGTTTTCATATGATTTTGGTCATCTTCTCCAAATTAACCTAAAGTTTTGTCTGTCAAACAGAAAATTAACATTTACTCACATTAGAAACATGGGAGCTAGTTTTCCCTTTCTCACAGATATTCTTGAGATATTTGGCAAAAGCTGCCACTACATTCCAAGACTTCTGGTTTGATTATATAGTTTAAACAAACTGAACAACTAATTATTTATGGCATCTTCAGATATGACTGACCCACACAACCGTCTTTCTTATTCATTTGTATGGTACATAGAGTTAGCAATAGACAAAACTGCACCCTCCTTTTATGTTATATTAGCTCAACTGCAGAGTCACCCAGTGACCCCAGCTATCCCAGGACTGCAAGGTTCAACAACACTGTAATGACTCCAGCCCCCTCAATGCACCTCCAGCAGGGAAGTTCTACTATGCATTTCTCCTACTCAGATTTCAGTGGACACTTGGAAAGTCACCTAACAAACACTCCATCCATCCGTATTAATGTAACTTCTTTGTGGTTTAATTTAATAGAATTCACCTCCCCAACCAATCCAATTTCAACACAAAAACAGGTACATTTCTACTTCAGTGAAAACGAGGCTATCATGCCTATGCTTTGCTTATCTCTGTGGGCTATTCCATTGTATTCTATCACAAGGACACCAGTCTTTGGGGGGATACATAGACATTATAATGAAGCAATTAGAAAGCTCTATCAAATAAAAAGGGATTCAATCAACTAAAAACAAGGAGAAGAATCACATTCACTATAGTACTGTGTATAGTGTGTCAAATATTATTCCAGCATTTGCAAGCCTCCTGATACACAACAAAGCGCATTCAAGTGAAGGTATTTTAAGGCTCCTAGTTAATGGATCTGCAAGAAATGTGTGAAATAAACATTACTAGCTCATTTCTATTTTGACCTCACAATAATCATATAGATTATTGTTTCTACTTTGCTTTCTTGCTGTCTTCCCTTATAGTTCACTGCTTAAATAAACCTTTAACAAAATGCCTTCCACCCTCAGAACTCTTCTAAAATGATGTCACTAGTGTCAGATTTTCCTTTTATCTAGCTCCTCTTGGCCCTACACAATTTGACCCTGATACCTACGTCGTCCTTCTTATAAAACTCATCTCCCTGGTTCCTTTGTCTCTCGACTCTTTGTTTCCCTCTTAATCTATTCACTTCACCTACTAGCTCCAAGGCTCCTCTTCTAGATATTACCCAAAAAGGTATGCCTTCTTTCTGTGGGCCTGATTCTGGTAGTTATATAGTCACCTTGTGTGTAAGGTAAGTTAAACTCTAAAAATTAAATTTCAAAGCCGGACCTGTCTGCTTCCCTCTGGACCTTGATTCTCCTTCTCAGCTACAGCAGTTCTCTCCTTATCCGCGGTTTTAGTTTCCATGGTCTCAATTACCTGCAGTCAACCATAGTCCAAAAATATTAAACGTAAAATTTCAGAAATAAACAAATCGTAAGTTTTAAACTGTGCACTGTTCAGAGTAGTGTGCTGGAATCTACTGTCATCTGGCTCCATCCCGCCCAGAAAGTGAATCGCCCCTTAGTCCCTGGATCCACCTGTAAATGCTCCTGCCCATTAGTCACTGAGTAGCCCTCTTGGTCATCAGACCCACTGTCACCATATAGCAGTGCTTGTGCTCAAGTCACCTTTATTTTACTTCATAATGGCCCCAAAGTAGTGATGCTGGCAAATCGCATAGGCCAAAGAGAAGTGGTAAAGTGCTTCTTTTAGGGGAAAAGGTGAAAGTTCTCAATAAGGACAAAAAGTTCAGTATCATGTGCAATTGCAGCCATCCACTGGGGGTCTGGGTACGTGTCCCCCTGAAGATGAGGGGGCACTACTGTATTTCCAACTGTAAATCCAGAAATCATCTGGAACTGAACATGTCCCAAACTGAGCTCCACATTTGACTTTCCCTCCCATCTTGGCACATCTCCCCTCAGAGTCAACAAGACTCTCATCTTCAGGATTGTGATGGAGACCTTGTTCTTCAAACCACCGAACCTAAGATGGGATCATTCTACTTGGGCAGGCTGTCTGTCTGTCCGTCTTTCCTTGTTTCCCCTGCTTCACCTACACTACCGCCTGGGTCATTCAGCATTATAGAACCTGTTGAAAACCTACTGTAATCATCTTTAAATTAATCAACCAAACTTGAAACTTTTATTCTTAAACTTCTAAGTCTATTGTCCAAACTGTGGCATCCTTTATTTGAGCACTAACTTTTTAACTTAAGATTTGGCTTCCTAATTTTTAAATATTTATAACAGAAAATAATTTAAAATACATAGTTTTACTTGCACTTAAAAGTGATGTGAAAAGAACAATTTTTTTTTTGGCTGCTATCCAGTAAGGAGATCTGAACCCTTGATCTTGGTTTTATAACAGCTGAGCTAACCAGCTAACCCAAGAACAATTAATTTTTAATGCTTATGTTTTATTGTAAAAACCAATATGATTTTAGAATTGAAAGAAAGCAAGGGTTAAACTAATTATTTTGTAATTTACATAGAGAAAAAAATTTTAGCTGTATTATACCAACCATATTTGTCCTGTGAGCTTTTCATTTTTTCATGACATGTGCATGTATAATATAACCTCCAGGAGAGTAGGGGCTTTATCTCCAATACCTACAAAAGTGCCTAATATTGAATAGGTACACAGTAAATATTTGCTGACTCAATGACTATAAAATTCAACAGTTACAAAATGGTGTAATGTGCAAAGTAAGTTTTCTTTCTCTCTCTAGATACCTAGGTTCTACCCCACAGGCCATCACCACTTTCCTAGTTTCTTTTGTATTTTTCTAGAGATATTATAATCTCACCTAAGCATGTGTGTATCTGTATAGGTAGATAGATATGTGTGTGCTTGTTTTTGTGTATGTATGTGTATGTGTATGTATGTATGTGTGTGTGTGTATATATATATAGCCATTAGTTTTATATATATAAAAATTAGTTTTTCTCCCCTTAAATAGGGACATACTATATACATTTCCTGTATCTTGGGGTTGGCTGGTTAGTTCAGTCGGTTAGAGTGTTGTGTTATAACACTAAGGTCAAGGGTTCAGATCCCCATACCAGCCAGCCACCAAAAAAAAAAGAAAGAAAGAAAAAAAAAAAAACAAAAACATTTCCTGTACCTTAACTTTTGCATCAACTATATTTTGGGTATAATTTCATATTAACTTTTGAAAAACTCTCTCATCTTTCTAAAGATGACATAATATTTCTTGTATAATCATGTCCTCAATTTATTTGAACAGTCTATTATTTATGATATTTAGGTTTCTAGGATTTTGTTATTTTAAGCAATGTTACAATAAAAGTTGTTATATGGATGAAATTGCTCATAGGTATGAGTATCTGGACAATAATTTCTGTCTAAGTCAATTTGTGCTGCTATAACCAAACACCTGAGACTGGGTAATTTATAAAGAACAGAAATTTATTTCTCATAGTTCTGGAGTCTGGGAAGTCCAAGATCAAGGCACTGGCAGGTTTGGTTGCCTGGTGAGGGCTGCTCTCTGCTTCCAAGGTGGTGCCTTGATGCTGTAAACTCCAAAGAGGAACACTGTGTCTTCACATAAGGGAAGGTGGAAAGGAAAGCCAGCCAAAAGCTTCCTGAAGCCTCTTTTATAATGGCCTTAATCCCATTTGCAAAGGGAAGAGCCCTCATGACCTAATCACCTCTTCTACATCCCACCTCTTAATATCATCGCATTGGTCATTAAGTTTCAACACCTGAATTTTGGAGGAGACACATTCAAACTATAGCTATATCTTAAAAGTGGAATCCTTGGATCAAAGAGAAAAGACATTTAAAATTTGAATGTATACTGGCAAATTTCCTTCCATAGATATTATACTGATTTATACATTCACCAACAATGTATAAGAGCACCGTTTTCCTTCACATTGGCCAACACATTGTTATTCAAATTTGAGATCATTATAATTTAAAGTTGAAAAATGGTATCATGTAATTTTAATGTTTTTTTCTTTAAATATAAAGGAAGTAAACTATATTAATTATTCTCACATTTTAAAGATACTAGTAATTTCATCTCTATATTGTCAGAAACTGTTCATGTGCTATTAACTTACCGTTAATGCTATTTTCCTCTCTATTGTAATTTCAATCATTAAACATTTCCTCACTTTCTCTCTTCACAGGCTTTGCACTTGCAACTCTCCTTCTGAAATGACTTTCTCCAGCCTCTCATTAAATCAATCAGAATCTTAACTCCATATGCACTGAATATATCCAGGTGGTGGTAAAGGAGAGAAACAGGTAACAGGGCTCCTTTCTGATTGGAAGAATTGGGTAAATGGAAACAGAGATTTGGGGGAGACTTACTTTTCACTGCAACACCTTTGTACAATTGAATTTCATACCAATTGTATACGTAACCTATGTACAAGCAAACACATGCGTAAATACACACACATTGCCAATGCACATCCTTGTCTTTCAAGGTATGGCTTGTATGTAATTTTCAGCTGAAAGTTATTTATCTTTATTATTATTAACATTTATGAAAATTAAGCATAATATACCTATAAATTGTGAAACATGAACATTTTTATAGAAAAATAGAAGTATTTCTTTTGCAGCTTGCTATTTTCTTGACTGAGAATCTGTGTCTGATAATTTTTTGAGTTCTGCTAACATGCCCAGCACATTCCTTAATCAATGTAGGTATTCAAAAACTGCTTAATTCATTTAGCAAACATTTATTGAGCTGCTGTTCTAGGAAATTATCTTGGTAATCACTGGCAATAGAATTTACAGTCACAATCCTTGACCCTAGAGAACCAAGTTAATGATGAAGATAAACACAGAGATAAATAATTCTAATAGGTGCAATTTAGAGACATGCATAGAAGAGAACTGATAAACATCAAGTGATTATTTATCTCAGCATTTCCTGAAGATTGAGTCAAGCAGCATCTTCTCATGATGATTTTAGGTGATCACCAGGAACATTTTTTATTAGATAATTATTTATTATAGAAAATACATTACAAAAATGAATACTTTGTGGAGATTAATTTAGTATGAGGTTAAAGTAGACATTTAATTTTAAGAAGTCAGTCACTGTAAAGAAAAATATTAAGTAAATAAGAGTTTAGCTAGAACATAGCTACTGCAACAGTAGTGAAGCAGAGATAAGAATGACAAGGTTGGCAATTGTTTGTCATATACTGATCAGGTACACATTGCCTTGGTAATGATAATGATAATCAAATGTTAGAAGAGCTTCCCTTTTTTTTGAGTTTACTCCGTGTCAAGCATTATGTTGGGTACGTTGTGATATCTCATCTAATAGTCACAATATCCCAAAGAGACATGTATTTTCTTGAAGAAACAGAGCTGAGAGAGGTTAATTAAATAGCTTGCATAATTAAAAGTTTGTTCTTTAATTGCTATGCAGTTGACCCACTAGGAGCAAGGTATTAAAAGAAATGATAGCTAAGGACTCTGACCTTGTTAATCTTGAATTTAAGTGAAGAAAACAAACACTTGATGAAAAAATACCCTTTATGAGAGGTGCTGTGAAAGAGTATTATGAGTATTTATGGCAGAAGAAGTATTAGGAGAGGGAGGAAAGGTCAGAGAAGCCTTCCTTCAGGAGGTCATGCTAAATTGAGCTCTGACAAATGACTAGTAGTTAACTGGGCACTACACAAAGGAAACTTCAGGTGTAATTCCCGAGGAAGAACATAAAAGAAAGTCAGTGTGATAGAGGACAGAGAACTTCACAGTCCCACAAACAATGATAGGAGCCCTACTAAGAGTAGGTTGTCAAAATTTTGAATTATTGCCAATTTCATGGGTAAGAAATGTTATCTCAGGGTAGATTTATTTGCATTTCCTTTATTATGAACATCTTTTATAAGGTTAAGAACTACCTACATTTTTTTTCCTGTAAGCAGCTACTTATATCTTCGCATATTTTCTTATTTTTTCTTATTCATTTCAAGAAGTTTCTTATAGACTAAGTAAATTTGTTTTCCAATTTGCCATGTATCTTTCATTTTTATTTTCAATTTTAGTCATGTAGAAAGTGTTAATTATTTTTTAAATGAAATCATTCTGTGATTTTGCAGTTTTTTGAGTTTAATATAATACTGAGAAGTCTGATGTAATCCTGTCTTATGAAAACATTAAATTGTGTTTTCTTCTAGTACTTTTATGGTATCAATTTTCAAGTGTAAACATGTCAACCATTGGAATTTTGGGGGGAATAAAGTATGGGGTATAAATACAATTAGATTTTTTTTTAAATGTTTTTACTTGTTATAACACCATTTGTTAAATAATCTATCTTTTCCTGATTGATTTGAAACATCTCCTTTATCAACTACTAGATTTTTATATGTATTTGAGTCCTTTACTGGACTCTCTATTCTGTCCTATTGATGAGTATGAATATATAGATATTCATACCCTAGTAAAAGTGTTTTAATTATTATTGTTTATACTATTTTATTATCTTGTAGGGCTAATTACTTGTATAGCATATTCTTCTTATTTAGAATTTTTCTAAATTATTTTTATTTATTTTTCCATATATACTTTAGAATCAGCTTTCTAGTTTAGAAATTTTCTTTTAAAACTTTTATTGAGCATGAGATTGAAGGAAGCAAGGGAGGGATCCATGGCGCTATTTTAGGGAGAGTTTTCCAGGCCAAGGTGACAGTGTGTGCAGAGCCTAGCCTGGGAGTGTATGTCCTGTGTTTGAAAAACAGAGAAGAAGCTGACGTTGCTGCAACAGAGAGAATGAGGAGTTGAGTCATAGGAGACAAAATAGAGCTAATGGTGAGGTGAAATGAGGGTGAGGCATGAGGGACCACATTGGTCCCTCTGGACCATTATAAGACTTTGGCTTTTAGTCCAAATGAGATGAAAAGTCACTGGCAGATTTAAAGCACTGAAGTAACATACACAAAAATTTTGAATTTTTATATGTGTAAAATGTCCAATCAATTGATTTCTGGGTAACTACCTGAAAGAAATAGTCAACATATGCAATAAATAAATAAATTAATTAATAAATTAATAAATAAATAAATTAATTAAATAGCATTGTACAAAGATATTTATTGCAGCACTGCTTGTTACAGTGAAAAAATGACAACTGAAATGAATATTAATAAAGAAATGAGTTTTTTAAAAGATCTGTGCTATATCCATACTATAAAATACTAAGAGGCAGTTAAATGCACAGAGTAAGTTTGAAAGCACAGAAAAAAACTAATAGACCTATCATCTTGAAGGCAAAGTGGTACAGTAAGGGGGGCACTGGCTTGTCTTTTGCAGCCTCACTGAAATGTTTGTGGATGAAGGGATGTGAAGTCTGAGATTTGGTTCCAAGTGCTCCAGCACGGCAGGAGTAAGTGGGGATACAGCTGAAGCAAGATCAGCAATCCACTGGTACTCACTGAGGCTAAGTTGCTGGCATAGGAGGATTAATTTCCTTTTCTGTCTACTTTTGATATGTTTGAAAATTCCACAAAAGTAAAAATACAAAAAGAATACAAACTCATTAAAGATTAAAGCATAAAAATTAGAAAATTATTCCACAACAGCCTTGGCTGTTGCTTTATAGTGCATTTAAGGCAGCTCTTCTTGAAGAAACATATTTGTAATAAATGTTTAGATATGCTAGACAATCAGGGCTCTGAGGATTAAATGAGATGATCTGTGTAAATTATTTAGCCCAGAATTCTCAATACATATAAACCTAAAAGTTTTTTTTCTGAAAGTTGATTTTATCACTCAAAATATATTACAGTAATTTTTAAATCTATCTATCTATCTAACTATAATTTGCTTTCTGTTTAACAGCCACATAATGGTTCATAATTTATTTAGCTTTGATATTTTTCCCTCTCACAACAATTTTACAATGATTGTCTTGTAATACATATTTGTGTACCTGCCCAATTATTTCCAAGCCCTAGAAGTGGACTTGCTGGATCAAAACCAATACATTTAAATAAAGTTTTTTTCCAGTTTGCCCTACAAAGAGATTGTACTCACATGCACTATCTCCAAATAATTGTAAATATGCCTGTTTTGCCAACAAGGCATTAAATATATATGCGCACATAAAAAAAATCATTCTCTTCTTAAAGCTTAAATTTGTATTCCATGCATTATTCGTGAAGGTAAATGAATATTTATTATCTATTTTTGTTTCTGCCATGGTGAACTACCTTTTCATGTTCTCTATTTTTCTATTGGACTCTTTGTCTTTTCTTCATTGATTTGTTAGAGCTCTTTATATTAAGACTATTAATACTCTGTCACATATATTGCAGAACATTTTCCCTAGTTTGCCGTTTGTCTTTAACTTTATGTAGTTTTAAATATTTCGACCTTTATTTTATGGTATATAGTATTTATGGCATACTTAGAAAAGCCTTTCCTATTGCAAAATTATAAAGCTATTTTTTCTATAGTCTCTCACACTGTTGGATTAATTCAGTTATATTTCTGTCTTTAATCCATCTGAAATTTATTATTGAAGTAAGGTTATATACTTTATTCCTAAATGCATAACTAACTGTCTCAACCTGTTTATTGAATAATTTATTTTCTGTCTTTGATTGGGAGTCATCTGATTATTTTTCTTTTGGATACTTTTTATTGGCTCTTTTCACACATTTATTATTTTATATACATTTTAAAACCATTTGTTTTGTCCCAAGAAAATCCTGAAAAGACTATACAGTCACCCCACATTATCCGTGGGGGATTGGTACCAGGATGCCCACATATACCAAAATCCACAGATACACAAGTCCTACAGGCAGCTCTGTGGAACCTACTGATATGAGAAGTCAGACCTCTGCATATGCAGGGTCAGCATCTCCTGAAAACTATATTTTCAATCTCCATGGTAATTTCAGAACTCTGTAGCACAGCAATTACACTTCTAGAGATATACTCCAAAGAAATTAATGCATGGGTCCACCAAAAACATGTACAATAATACTTACAGAAGTTTAGTTAACCATAACTGAAAACTGGAAACAACCCAAATGTCCACCAACAAGAGAACAGATAAACAAATTGTGGTTTGTTATTCAATAGGATACTATATATACAGCAGAAACGATAAAGACCTACTGACAAAGGAGACTTGGAAAAATCTCATTACCATTATCTTGAGCAAAAGAAACTTCACATAAAGAAATACATACTATATCAATCTATTTATATGAAGTTCAAGAACAGGCAAAACTAATCTTGTAATAAGTCAGAAAATGGTTACTTCTTGGAGGGTTGAGTACTGTTGAGGAAGAGTAACTAGATGATCTAGGGATATGTTGGAAATCTTTTGAGTCTTGATCTAGGGGATATTACCACCATTTTATAAGTATGTAAAAGATGTAAAAGTTAATTGAGCTGTACACTTAAGATGTGTTCACTTTACTCAATATAAATTTACCGAAATTTTTAAAATGTAAGTTTCCTATTGGACTTGTGCATATCTAGTCACCAAAATAAAAGATAAAATACAAAAAAATCCCCAACCCCCCAAAAACTAATAAACAAAAAAGCAAAAAATAAGCAACTAAAACACACACACACATACACACTAACAAAAAACAGAGGATCTTTTCTCCTACACTTGGCTGTGCTTGCGTCCTATATTTCTCTTTGTGACATTTCTATCTCCCAAGTCTCCCAAGCTAAAAGTTACAGCATCACATTTTATATCCTATAATAAGTGAACATCATCTCAAATCAATCTCTTTACCCTTTTTCCTAACAACATCTTCAAATGGACTACAAAAATAGCCTTCTAATAGGATTCTCCCCACCCAAACTCTGGCCCTCATGTATTTTTCAAAATGCTGATGTTTGATTTTCTAGAACAGTGCTTTCTGAGATGACGAAAATGTTCTAGAGCCACACCCTCCGGTATGGTACCCACTAACCATAGGTAGCTACTGGGCACTTGAATTGTGGCCAGTTTGGCAGAAGCTTTGAATTTTTCATTTCAATTTATTTTAATTAATTTAAATGTAAATAGCCAGTGTGGCTAGTGACTAGTGTGCTGGTCAATGCAGTTCTAGAAGTAAAGCTCGAGCTGTGTCTCTCTCCAGATGGGATTAGATTTTACACAGTTGCTGACTCTAGGCCTGGATGGACTGATGCCAGCTCAGTAGCTTCTCATCAAACACAAACATATTTTGAATATTGGACTTCATCCCCCTGGATTTGTTCTTTTAACACTCCTCAAGTAATTGAGTAAGGACACTTTTTAATACAAGTGCTTTTCACTTTTCTCACCACTGATCATAGATCCTGGATAATTTTTAAGTGGTTGGACCCTGTTCTGCAGATAGTTCAAAAGGTTTCTAATCTCTATTTACCTATCACACCCATTTGAAATGCACTTTACTGGAGTCTCCATCCCAAACAGCAGAACTATGCGTGACTGAAACCAGGTTATATTGCCTGTCATAGGTACAAATAAGCATAAATAATAAACAACAATTGAATCCAGTCAAACTTGGGTAATAAATTTATGGTGAATTGATGGGATGTAGCCATAGAGCTATTAGAATGATTTAGATTTGTATTAACACAGAAAGATGTTTATATAAAACTATAATATGAAATCAGCAGGATATAAAATACTAAATACCCTAATTCTATTTTTTAACATAAATATATGTATGCATTGACATAGGAATAAATTGAAAGGAAATACATTAAAATGTGAACAGCAGTGGTTTTTCTCCAGGAAGTGGGATTTGATATAATCAATCGACATTTTCTATATTATCTGTCATTAACTTTTTTAAAAAATGAAAACAACATATTCAAATTCTGCAGTGCACTTCTAAAGCCAGATATCCTTTAAATTCTGAGCTAGTAACTGTTTTCTGCAAAATCCATAGCTACATCAGGTAAACCAGAAATCCCAAGGTTAGGGTTTTAATTATTCAACAGTGGGCCTCTGCTGATAGAGATTCTAAAAAAGGGAAAATGTAAGACTCTGTATATGGCCTCAAACAATGTCAAGTGTAGTTTAATGTTGGGAGTGCTATTCTAAGTTATGATCACCAATTCCAAAATTCAGAGAAGGGTCTATACAAAGATACCAATTGAAAAGAAGAAAAGAAAACTATTCATTAAAAAATAGGTCCCCTTGATGGCCAGCTGCAAAAAAAAAATTGGGATTTAAAAAAATAATATCATAGTGGGGAAGATATTTGAGAAGACAAAACCCAGAAACTATAAAAGATTCAACTTATAAGAAGCAACATCAGAAAAAGCAACAACTGGGAAAAATCTGCAACTAATATCATAGACAAAGGACTAACTTCCTTAATCTATAAATACCTTTTGTAAACCAAGAAAATCAGACAATAAAAATATACACAAGATATAAACACAAAATTCAAAACAGTGGTTATTTTTAGGAGCAAGGGAGAGAGAAGTATTTGGGGAGAAGCCCACAGAAAGCTTCCAAGATACTAATAAAATTACCATTAGATTTTAAACTAGGTGATGGGTTCACAGGTGTTTTATTATTCTTTAGTCTCTCTGTGTGGATATGTATTTGCGTGTGTACATAAGTATACAATTATACACATAAATGCATATATATACATGTATATTCAGTATGTATACTAAAAAAAGGTTAAATGTATTGAACAAGAGGCAGGATAAAGGGAGAGATAATTTTGAGTGAAAAATGTGTATCGGTATTTCTGTGAGGAATCTATAAAAATTACAATGCACGTATTTTTTGATCCAGTATTTCTACTTCAAGAAAATTCACTCTAAATATATAATTGTACATGTATTATATGAAGTTACATTATACAAGGCTATTTATTGTAACATCTTGTGTTATAGTGAAAAATTCAAAATGAATTATTGACAGAGAGCCTCATATGTAAAACAACTAGTATGCTCTTGAATACACATAGAGCTGCAATGACAAAATAAAGAAAAAAGTATAGATATATAGATAGATAAATAAAAGGGATTCCATTACATATTATTTTGGGGAAAAATATGTAGAAAAGTGGTATAATTGGCATATTAAAAATAAATACATACATGCTTGCATACTTACAGGTTCTCTAGAAAAGGGATAATTGGTTGGACGGGGAGTAGATGTGGGGAAGTCTGAGTACTATGCATTCAAAAATAAATTTTTAAAGCAACTTTCCACATAGACTTGTAATTTAGCTATCTAAGAAAATTAAATGCATCTGGTAATTATACATAGGACAATTCCAGTTGCACAAATTAAAACCTTCACAGAAGAAAGGGAATTGTAAGAAACACTCTATATCAAATTGATTATAGTTGATGAAACTCAGAGGGATTAGTTTATATTTCTCAATTTTCATAACGACAGCCCATGGACACTTAACAACACAAACTTTCAGTGTTTTTCATAAGCTATCATAAACAATTGTCCTGACAGTATTTAAAGCAAAATAACATTTTAGTTCCTTCCTCCTGTACAGGGGAAATACTCAGTTGCTCTCCCAGGTCATTCAGCAAAGACCAGAGTCCTGGTTCATAGCATATTGGCGAATTTACAAAAAGATACCTCCTCAGCTTTCTGCAATGATACAATTGTGTCCCAGACCCTCTCTGGTAGATCAGAATGGATGCAAACTTCTCCAGTGAATTACCTTCTTCTAGGGGCTGGGATGGAGGTGTGGTAAGGGAGGAGTCAGAACTATTATTTCAGTCAACCCCTGGGCTGGGTCTGGTTTGTAATATCATCCTCCGAGGTTACTTTGAATACAGCTCCCCAAGGACTACACGGAGTTATTTGATTTTGTCAGATCCATACCGGAGCCTGATGTTTCTGTGTCTGGGTATGGCCGAAACATGAGGATATAGAGATATTCATTGGAATTCTTTTTCAGCTTTTCTGGGGTTTGAATTTTTCAAAATCAAAAGCTGAGATTTAAAAAAAGAAAGGGAAGTCTGGCCAGGAAGCCTTTCCAGACACTGAAAACTTAAGATACAAAGTTTTCTGAGCTGGCTGGTTAGCTCAGTTGGTAAGAGGCTCAGCCTTACAACACGAAGGTCACGGGTTCTTATCCCAGTGCTGGCTGATCACACACACACACAAAAATAGTTTCCTAACCTCAGGCTTGATTTTGCAATCTGGTGAGAGATAGGGGTCTAGTTTCAGACTTCTGCACATGGGTATCAGAGACCTAACAGTGGCATGTGGGTGGGGGGTTGGGTGGAAAGCAGAATCTACACCTTTTGTTGGTGGAGTGATGCTCTTGTATAAAATATATGATTATTCCTTATCTTCATCATTTTTTTATTGAAATGTATTGATTATATATATTTATAGGGTCCACAGTTATATTTCAATAAATGTATACAAATGTGATCAAATCAGTGTAATTAACATATTCCTCATTACAAAACTTAATCATTTCTTTGTTTTGTGGACATGCCATCTCCTCTCTTCTAGCTGTTTGATAACATTAAGTAAATTGTTAGTTATTGATGCCTAGCTCAACTGCTCACCAATACAACTTATTTTTCTAGCTGTAATTTCAGGTCCATTAACCAAATTCTCACTATCCTTCCTTCCCCCTCCTGCTTCCCGCCTCCAGCAGCCTCAGTTCTACGCCCTCCCTCTAAAAGCTCAGCTCACTGTTGTTGTTTATTTATTTATTTACTTTAGCTGCCACATGAGTGAGAGCACGCTGTGTTTCTCTTTCTGTGTCTGGCTTATCTCACTTAACATAATCTTCTCCAAGCTCATCCATGTTGCTGCAAAAGGCAGAATTTCATTCTTCTCTTTTTTTATGGCAGAGTAGTGTTCCATTGTGTATGTATAGCCCATTTCCTATGTCCAGTCATCTAGTCATGGCCATTTGGTTGGTTCCATGTCTTGCCTATTGTGAACAGAGCTGCGATAAACATGGGTGTGCAGGCATCCCTTCGGCATGATGGTTTACATTCCTTTGGGTATAAACCCAGCAGCGGGATTAATTGCTTGAATGGTAGTTCTATCTGTAGTTGTTTGAGAAAACTCCATATTGTTTTCCACAATGGCTGTACTAATTTACAATCTTACCAGCAATGTGTAAGTGCTCCCTCTCTCCACATTCTTGCCAGTATTTGCTATTTTTTGATAATAGCCAATTTAACTAGAATGCAGTGATATCTCAATGCGGTTTTGATTTGCATTTCCCTGATGATTGGTGATGTTGAGAATTTTCTCATATACTGGTTGGCCATTTGTATGTCTTCTTTTGAGAACTGTCTATTCATTTCCTTTGCCTATTTTTAATTGGATTTTGTTGTTGTTGTTGTTGTTATTGAGTTGAGTTCCTTGTATATTCTAGATATTAGTCCCTTGTCAGATGCATAGTTTACAGATATTTTCTCTCATTCTGCAGGTTGTCTCTTTCCTTGGTTGATTGTTTCCTTTGCTGTTCAAAGCTTTGCAGTATAACCTTTTTCTTATAATCCCTTTTGTTTATTTTTGCTTTTGTTGCCTATGCTTTTGAGGCCTTATTCATAAAATCTTCGCCCAGTCTTACATCCTGAAGCATTTCTGTGTTTTCTTCTAGAAGTTTTATAGTTCCAGGTCTTACATATAAGTCTTTAATACATTTTGAGTTGATTTTGCTAAATGGTGAGAGTTAGGGGTCTAGTTTCAGTCTTCTACACATGGATATCCAGTATTCCCAGCACTGTTTATTAAAGAGGCTGTCCTTTCCCCAATGTAAGTTTTTGGTGCCTTTGTCTAAGATCAGTTGGCTGTAAAAGTGTGGATTTCTTTTAACACCTTTTTGTCATCATACTCTTTTAAGGATCATAATGACAACATACCACCTGTATTAGTTATCTATCACTTTGTAACACTATAACCACAAACTTAATGCCTTAAAACAACTACATTTATCATCTCATGGGTCAGGAGTCAGGAATAAGTTGGCTGGGTCCTTTGCAAGGCTACTGCTATGTACTGAATGTTTGTGCCCCCCAAAACTCATATGCTAAATCCTAACACCCAATGGGATCATTTTTGGATGTAGGGCCTTTGCAGATGGGTTAGGTCATAGGGCAGAACAGTCCTGAGTAGGATTCGTAGCTTTATAATAGATGCCCCAGAGAAGTCTCTGGCCCATTCTACGGTGTGAGGAGGAGGAGGACACAGTGAGAAGACAGCCATCAATGAACCAGGAAGCTGGCTCTCACCAGACACCAAATCTGCCAGTGCCTTGATCTTGGACTTCTGAAGCCTCCAAAACTGTAAGAAATAAATTTCTGTTGTTGGTAAGCCAACTAGTCTGTGGTATTTTTGTTTTAGCAGCCCAAACAGATTAAGAGAGCTAGATCAAGATGTCAGCTTCATGGCTGAGTTATCTTCTAAAAGCTTGACTGAGGAAGGATTCACCTCTAAGCTCATATGGTTGTTGGAAGCATTCAGTTCCTTGCAGGCTCTTGGATGGAAGGACTCAGTTTCTTGCTGGCTGTTGGCCAGAGGCTCTACAGTTCCTTGCCATGTGGACCATTACACATGGCTGCTTGCTTTGTCACAGCCAGAGAAGGAGTATCTCAGAAAGACAAATGTTCTGTGTCTTATGTCACATAATCACAGAAACAACATCCTGTTACCTTTGCTGTCACAGGTCCCACCCACACTCAAGGGGAGGGGATCACACAAGGCATGAACACCAGGAGATGGGGTTGTGGGCGCACTTTAGAGACTGTCCACCACATCACCTTAAACATAAAAAGTCACCTTTTTTTAAAAAAAAGTAATGTTCCAACTGCTCTTCCTTATAGTTACAGAGATCATTTCCATTGAAGTTTTCATCCCTAAGACCTTCACATAACTCATCTTATGTAGTTGAAGCTAAGTTTCTCCTGAAGGGTATACACATCTCCTTTTTCAACGTTTGTTTCTAGTTCGGATATTTCCAAATAAAAGATAAAATATTCTAAGAAAATCTTTTATCCTGTTTTATACTGTTCTTATGTTTGTACAATCATCACAGATAGCTACTTTAAAAATCTTTAGAAACTGGAATAACTTTATAAATTATAATTTGGAAAGTTTTCTGATATTTCATGTCATTTTCCCTGGATCATATCTTTGCAATGAGCTCTGTAGTGCATGGCATTCTTTTCTCTTGCTGACTTGATTATGTCATAATCTCTTCTTTCTCCAAGAACAGGTACTATTCCCAATGTCTTAAAGCATGCTATGCTTTTTCACTTCTTCCTGAAAGTTAAAAAGATTTTCTTATGATATCCACAGATGCTGATATACATACTAAAAGGATAAAGTTTCAAAACATCAAAATCATTGATTATGATGCCATTGTAAAACCATTTTATGTTCTGAATAAACAGACACAAACCCCAAGTAAACAGGGGTTTGCACAGACCACTAATCATTCTTCATCCCACACATTTTTATTGAGTACTTCCCATGTGCCAGTAACTGGACAATTTGGGGGGACACAAACTCGATCTTTTAGGAACACATAATCCAATGCTAGAAGACCATGTTTCTGTAGGATATGACCAAAGATAGGCAGATGCAATTTATGGCTATGATTTTTCTATAGAAACATATATATCAGTGAAAAAGATGAAACCAGATACAAACATCTCTATGAAGGAATCTCTTTTCCTTTTTAATCAGTCACTAGTGCTCAAATTCCTTATTAAAATTATCCACAATATTCTCAATTTTCTTTTGAAAATAAAATAAGTGTCTTTTGTAAGGCCATGATGCTAGAAAAGGGCCTATCTAGGGAAAGGGCGAGGGAACCTGTCCATACTAAAATCAGAAGTTGGTTTCCATCTAACCAGGGCCCACTTGGGTTTCCCTGTTTCTAGGGTCAATATTATTAGTTTCCAGGAGAACCATTAGGATACCTTTATTCTTTACATGTTTGCTATGTGGCAAGCTCCAAAAAAGCTTTAGAAGTTTAAAGTAAAGTTATTTACTCATTTAATACTTTCTAATAACCCAATAAGGGTAATACTATTCTTTCCTATTTTACAGGCGATGCAATTGAGGTATGAGAGAGGTTATGTAATTCTTCCAAGGACTTGTGGCCAGTCAGTAACAGAGAGGACATAGCAGATGCTGGGATCATGCAGGCAGTCTAACCCCATATTGCTCTGCAGCCTTGGATATCAATTCACTAGCTCTCTATTCCTGAGAATGGAAATGGGACACATGAAAGAGTAGGTGACTGATCCTGCCTACAGCAGAGCTCCAGCTGCTCTGGAACATGTTTCTCTTATAAGTGAAGAAAATGATGCTTGGCTTTGTCAGACATACTTGTCTGTCATTGACCAGAACACTCAGATTCAAATGAAAATTAGGTACAGCAATTCTTGATTTTAAAGGATCTGTGCTCAAACCCTTCTCTGGTGCTTTCCCCACTGATGATCATTTAGATGAATAACCATTTGTCAAAAACTTCCCAAAGCCAAATTATGCCTTGGAGGCACCCTGAGAAAACTATCATTTATCAAACATGAGTCATGCTAAAATCCCCTGGTTTCATTTTACTATAGTCCCATGATAAAATCAGTTTTAAAAAATTTTTGGTCCTAATGTCTATATGTCATTCTTCTCAGAATGAGGTCATCATTTTCACTGATTTTGCTTAAGGATACTTGCTGATTCTGCCTCTCTTTGGTGGGACACACCAGGTGTTACAAGAGTAAATAGTCAGTCTCAGTGCCCATAGGCCATTATTATCGCAGTTTCCAGATATAAGGCTGTTACTCAAGATTATTCTTTAGTTGTACTCTGCCTCTAGAACACTCTTCTTAAGAGAATCTCAAAGGTCTACATAGGGATCAAAAACAAGCAGATCAACATTTGAAAAATTTTTTTGTTGTTAGAATTTTATTTGAATAACTTCAAACAAAAATCCTGATTCCTGTTTCTCTGGGAAAATAATGTGACTATCCAGCCATAATGGACCCTTTATTTATTTCCATCATGTAACATTTTTTTTTTTTTACAGTGGAACTCTCCATTCACCTTAGTCAAGAATGCCCTGTTCTATTTGTTTCTTACACCTGTAGGATTTCAATTGCTGTTCTAAATCTGTGCTACTCAGCATGGTTAAGCAGCAGCAGCATCACCTGGGGACTTTCCAGAAATGCAGAATTTCAGGCCCCACTTCATACTTGAGTAAACAGAGTCAGCATTTAACAAGAGCAATGGATGATTTCATTGCACATTAATGTTTGAGAGGCTCTGATCACTCCCTGTCTCACCTTCACTCACCACGTTACCAATGCGCAATTTTATGTTCCAGCAATACTGAACTCCTTGTAATTTCCTACTCAAATCAGCTGTTTTTCTTCTCCTTGACTTTATGGTGCTGTTCCTTTTGCCTAGATGACCTTCTCCAAGTCACCCACATTGTCCTGGATAATTCAAATTCACCTTTTGGCCCCCTCTAAGAAGACTTTTCAGCATCTCATCCCCTCTCCCTGCACCATCCCAACTGTAGTGAGGTAAGGCATTCCTCCTCTGGGTTCTGCTAATATGTTGTATGTGATTTTTCAAGATTGCTGAAAAATCATGTTGTTATCTAGACTTTGAAGATCTTATAAGCACGGCAAATCTTTTATTCATTTTTCTAGCATTATGTCCTATAGTGAGTTGAATGGTGGCTCCCAAAAAGGTATGTCCATGTCCTAATTTCTAGGCCCTGTGAATGTGACCTTATTTGCCAAAAAGGGCCTTTGCAGATGTTATTGTGGTATCCAGTGGGCACTAAATCGAACTCCTGGAGCCACCAGGAGCTGGAAGAGACAAGGATGGATTCTTCTCTAAGAACTTCAAAAGGAGACGGGTCCTACCAACACCTTGATTGAAGACTTCTGGCCTCTAGAACAGAGAGAATAAATTTCTGTTGTTTTACGCCACTCAGTTTGTAATAATCTTTTCTGGCAGGGACTCCTAAGAAACTAAGACAGTGCCTAATATATCATTTGATAATTTTCTTTTTTTTTTTTTAAATATCAATTGAATTTATTCCAAGTTACTAAGCTCCAAGGCACATTACAGTGTTCTCTTAACTACAGAAATGTAAAATGGATACAGAGCAGATTCTCCACATCTAACATTTTGCTATGCTGTTCCAAATTATCCTTGCATCAGTAAAGCCAAAACAAAACAGCACATGAAGAGCCAACACATTCAGGTCAGTGGAAACAAACTGAAACATTCTACTTGCATTATAATAGCTGCCAATCACTGAGTACCTACTAACCACCAGGCGTTTTTGCAGGTGCTTTTCAGATGCTTTGGACAGTTAAACTGGGGAGTGGGTGCAAAGGTAGTTTAAGAAAAGGGCCCGAATCAAAATAGGCTCAGACTCAGAGGATGAGAATGTTTGTGTATCACACACATTCTCTTTTAAAGGGCTTGACTACAGATAAGACCTTTAATAATCAGTTCCACCTATGAAAGGTGGTCAGCTTTTTTCACCATCCAGCCTGTGCCTGCTCAAAGACTCATGAAATCCCCGAAACACTAATACAGATAATCAAAAAAAAGAACATGAACGTGAACCAGCCAGCCACCAAAAAAGAAAAGAAAAACAAAGAACATGAAGAGGGTAGATGGATCAAAGAATGAGTCAGATACCAAAACCTAACTGAGCAGTTTAAAACACATGAAGACTTCAACTGCTATGTGTGCCTTTCTTTCCCCCATTCATAACATCAGTGGGATTACAGGAAATGGTATTTCTTACAGCAGATGCCTACTGAAGTTTAACAATTCCTTAATTATTTTCTGAAAAACTAATTATAAAATAGGATACTAAGAGTAGCACCTATAGGCAGTAGTGTGCTGGTCTATGTTTAACAACCAGGTGGGGGTGGGGGAGCCCTAATTTATAGTGTTCGTTGATTTCCCTAATGTGGACATATCCACCAAGACTGATTTCAAGGTATGAATGTGATGTCACTGGCTGGTAAAATTCCTAAAAATTGGCTCTAGCAGGTTCCAGCACAGCAAGAGAATAAGGAGACCTAACTAGCACAAAAGAAGCATTGCAGGTTCAGAGTAGAAAAGCCCACTGACTTAAAGTGGGAAGAAACTGAGAGAGACTGGAAGAGGCTGAATAATGCTTTCAGCCAAATTAAACTACCTACCCAAGTATCACCAAGGGGAGGAGAGAAAAGAGTAGCACCTACAATGTGATCCGATCGTCTCTCTCCACCTACTCACGGGTACAGAGCAAAGCTCATGCCATGTTGCTTTCTTGCTGCATATGACCCAGTGAGGTGTAAGGGGCAGTCTCCTGTGAGCTGGCACAAAAGACTTTTTCCAAAGAAATGAGAACTGAACACATAATGTCCTACCCTGATGTTCAACAATACTTGGACAAAAGAAAATTTAGCCACTGGCTTTAGGCAATTTGCTACTGAAAGCCAAGACTATGAACCACCCAAAAACGTTTGGTTAGCAAGAACAGCGTGCTTATCCATACTTGTTTACGATCCTTGTCTCACTGTGATCACCGATCCATAGCTATCATGTCATAAAGTTTGCCCAACATCTATCAGTTCTGTGCCTTGTAAAACCTAACTTAGAAATCACCAGGCCCAGGGCCTAACACACTGCAGATAATCTTTGTCTGTTTCCCATTTTTGATCCACAGGAGATCCTGCCAACTATCTTATCTCATGTTGCAGTAACTCTCATAAACATGTTTGTTTTCCGGCAGTCTATTTATGGGAGTAGGCAGTCATTACAGTTAAAAGAGGATCTCAAATACAAAATCCTCCCTCGCCCACTTTGGATGCTCTTGTTTGAAAGAGAGTAATCCTTAGAACTCCAGCAACGATACTGTGATCGATGTGATCAAAGCTAAGGGCAGAAGGCAAAATGCTGAGGTGGGAGGGTGGGAAGGATGAATGCGGGGTGGGAAGGATGAATGCGGGGTGTGAAGGACAGAAAAAACACAGATCAGTCTTGAAATGGTTGAGCTGACATGATTCACTTACTTCCAGTCACTCTGCCCTGTTGACAGGTGTTTTAGAGTGTTCAGGGCTGCTTTGTCACTCAGTGCTGATGTGGTAGAGTGAGGGCATTTACTGTGAGCTACAGATTGGTAGGAAGAGCAAGCAGGGACATATGGATACAGATGCACAGACAAACCCTCAATAAGGTCAGATGACATTCCCAATTTTTTCTTTTTCTTTTTTTATAAATAGTAGAGAAACTTCACTGGAATAAGGCGGCAGTAAGAGTAAGAGCAGATATCTCCATGTATCTTTCATGCAAGTTGCTACTGTATCTTTGTATAAGTCACTGTTGTGATGGATCCCAAAAGTTTAATTTTAAGCTAACCCAGACATTTTATATACAATGCTTAAGTTACTCTCCCAAAATACTCAGACACACAATTGATGTCTGTAATATTTCCATTCATAACATTTTTTACAGGCTTGGGGACCTACCTGGGATAGGAATTGCCAGCAGAACACATCTTTATTCTGGGAGAAAAAAAATCAGACTGTGCCCTCAGATTTATTGTTCTCAATCTCCTGTTGTTCTGAGTGCCTGGCAGATCCTATGCCCCCAAGAGATCAAGCAATTTATTTAAAAATTATTAATAATCAGTTTATTTCATTAAGCATTCAAGACAATTCCCATCCATCCACAGTTCAAAATATTGCTTACAAGTTGTTCATAGCTATTAAGCTGGCAAACTATTAGCCTAGGACGCACAAGTTTTTAGACATAAGTTTAAGGAAACATTTCAGTATTGTTGGAGGACAAAAAAAAAACAAACAAAAAAAACACTCACAAAATAACCAATAACTGATCACTGCTCTCTGCAGGAAATACCAGGTGGAACGTCTCCGTGTCTTTCTCTGTTTTTCCCTTTAGGTATGTTTACTACCAGAATAATTTTCTATATTAGACTGTTTTCATTTTATTATGTTTCCCATAGGTGCCAACTGCTGCAAGCCCGAAGCAGTTGAAATAGCATATTGATTTATTTTTGCCAAATTTTCATTTTGTGTGCTCAGGATTCAAGCTTGTCTGAGGACCTTCCTAGGCCTTCACTTCTTTGTCTCATGTCTTGCTTCTTATTTTCCCCCTTAAATGGATGAGGTTTCCTGTATTTATTATTATTATCATTTGTCATTATTATAATTGCCCTTCTCTCTTTCTCTGGAAGTGTATAGATTTACTCATGAGATGCAAAGTTCTTGATAACAGTTCAGTTAGTATACTTTAAAAAATCCCTCTTACGATTGTCATAGAAATAATATGATATTCCTCATAAGCTCTGACATTAAAATTTGCTTGGTTGTTTAATAAAAATGCAGTCCACCATATATTCATTCTTCTATTGTTTGAATTCAATTTACTTGTATCAAAGTAATATATATATATACTTTGTCTCAAAAAGCAATAGGCTTATAATTAAAAAAAGATCAAAATGAAACTATGGGTCCAAGACTCTCCCCTCCTCCATTCCTGCTACAACCATGTTCGACTCAGTTCTCCCTCATAAAATTTACAAGCTATTTCTTATCTTTTCAATTTTAGACATTACCAATAGCTTTCTACCATAAGAAACAAGGATTAATTTTTATTATCCTCCACTCTCTATAGATAACTTCCTCTCCCCTTCATTCCAATACAGTCATAGCAACATTTAATTAAATCATTTTCCATTGTGGAGTTTATGATCAAGAAATATCCTTCAGCTGAGTAAATAGAAATACTCTTCATTAATAACTTTGTTTTTTATGGAGTTAACAATTGTCTTATTTTTCTATATGTTTAGTTTTTGTTCCTTTTTTTTTTTTTTTAATGAACTGAACACAAAATTCATCCCTTAAACTTTCCTATGGGGCTATAATTCTTGTCTTGATATAGTCAAACATCTAATAATCAGTTCTATTAATTTTTTTCTTTCAAGGCACCTGTCTGTGAATCTTCTACCTTTTGTTCTAATTGAGCTAGCTGGTGCTGTCATCCCAGGAATTTTCTCCTTCACCATCATTTTGTTAATTCCCTTACCTCTTTCCTTTTATATACTCAAGATGTGTACTGGGCAAAACTTAATAACTGATGCTGAATGATGAGGACATGTTATTGGCTTACTAGAAAAGTCTATTTTATTAAGTACCTATCATCTTGACAAAACAAAAAACAAAATCCAACTCTTAGGGAATTCCTTAGATAAAATTATACTTCAAAGCTTCAAGGGCAAACTGCCTCAACTGCTCATTGACAGCAGGTATCTTTTTTTGTTGTCTCATGAAAAACAAATACCTAGCATGTATCGAGCGCTTAATAAATATTTGTTGGTTGTCCTGTTGACCATTCATTCAAAGCCCTCACCATCATGGAGTTTACATTCCAGAGAGGAAAGATAGGTAATAAGTTAAATATACAATTTTAACTCAGGGCTGGCTGTTTAGCTCACTTGGCTAGAGCATGATGCTGATAACACCAAGGTCCAGGATTCAATCCCTGTACCAGTGAGCTGCCAAAACAAACAAAAAATAATATTAATCCAGGTAATGTTCAATGCTTTAAAGAAAATCACATAGGATAAGAGAATAAGAGAATGAGGATTAGATTTCTCCATGGAGGGAGACAAAGGAAGGTAAGAGTGAAAGCAACCAGTTTGGAGGCTATGACCATCATGTAACTGAAAGATGAGAGTCTGGACTAGTGTGGAAAGAAGGAAAGTAGAAAAAAAGTTTGGATTGGGCTATATATCGAAGGTAGAGCTGACAGCAATAAACATAGAATGGAAGCAAAATAAAGGAGTCAATAACTCCAAAGCAGGTCTGAATCAATGTGAGCCCCTGATGCTTACGTAAAACATGGGATGCCTAGGAGGTCGGTGCATTGGGAATTTAGTTGGCTCTGACAGAAGGTATGGAGACACATGGCAAAAAGTGATGGAAAAGGGGACAAACAATGAGGGCCTAAGAGGCCCTTTATTAAAGGATGACTTTGTTTATAATGGATGTGAGAAGAGATAATTGAAGGCAAGAAGGGAGACTAATGTAGTAAGTTAGAAATATGAAGAGGACTAAATTGAGGAAATAGGTTTTCATTTACCGTTAACTAAGATTCCACAATAATTTAATTCTACCCATAAAACAAATTGAATTACTCAAGAAATCAAGAAAAACACAGGTGGGGTGGGGAAGACATTCTTGATGGATATTCACATGTCCTTTTCATATATTTGGAGAGAGGCTTTGGTCTTTGATGGAGTTTGGATGTATTGTCCTCCCAGAACTCATTTGGAAATTTGATCTCCAGTGTGGCAGTTTGTGGCAGATCCCTCATGAATGGATTAATGCTCTCCCTAGGTGGGAGGATTAATGAGTGAGTTCTCGCTCATTAGTTCCCAAGAGAGCTGGTTGTTTAAAATACACTGGCACCTCCCCTCTCTCTGCTTCCACCATCTTGCAATGTGAGACCCTTGGGTCACTGTTGCCACCACCAGATGGACTTTGGACTTCCCAGCCTCAGAAACTGTAAGCAATAAATTTAATTTTCTTTGTGAATCATCCAGTTCCATGTATTCTGTTATAAGCAACACAAATGGACTAATATAGTCTTAAAGAGTTGAAGTATGTCACATGCCTTCTCCAGTTCCCCAAATTTCTATAGACCCTGGAAACTCTGCCTTTCCCTCCACTATAGGCAATCTCACTAACTCCACAATGAAGAGAGGGTGATATATTCTCAGAGGAATTTCACATGGATAGTTCCTGGACTAAAATTCACTCACTGGGAGTTCTAAATCTTACCATCGAAAGTAGGAACAGCGTTTAGCTTCAGAAGTCCCACAGGCCAAAGAGCAATGATAAGAGGTAAGGAGATTGCAGCAGGAACCCTTAGACCCTCACACCCACCCCACTTTATCAAATAGAAAATCCATTAAGTATCTCTAAGTATGTGGAATGACCACATAGTTCTACCTGAAACAAGAAACAAAACACAAGGTCATCTTTCGCTGATGAGAGAGTGTCCATTAGGGTGAACACAAAGCTCACTAAAATACTCATTTAGGGGGAAAAAAACATTCACATAAGGTTTTAATCTATTTTTTAATCAAAAAAATTATTATACAAATACACACATATATTTCATAAAAATAGTTTTATATTAAGTTTCCATCAAGAGCTTCTTTTGAGAAATGCGAATTTCTTTTACCTCTTTGCTTCCCCTCCTTCCCCTCCAGTCAACCTGTTATCTGACTGTGAATACCTTCAGGGAGATTCAATCTGTGTGGGTGCAAGGAATAAAAAGCCTGGGTTTTCAAGACTTTAAACTACCACTACCTGATGATTTTGAGCATATTGGCTCTATTTGTGTCAAAGTAAAATAAAAATAAAAGCATCTACCTTTTAGGCTTAAAAGGACTGGATGAGGTAACAGAAACATCTGGAACCTTTGCTGGCAGATAGCAAATGTACAACGAACTGAATTATTATTTTTAAAAGACATATAATATTTAAATTCAAATGCTTTCTTTTTATCACTCTACCACATTTATTACTGCTCCAGATAAATTGTTTCTTCTCACGTGAGGGTAAATTTCCAATCTCACACCTGATTTTCTCCAGGGCAAAAATCCCAGTTTCCTATATACTTTGTAATTTGTCAAGACACAGCTAAAATACAACCTTCTCCATCTCTCGCCATTCCCCAAACTATGTGATTTTTAACTCCAATGTATTTCCATAGTGTTCATCACATGCTAATCAAGAAATCTGAGAAATCAAAGCTTCAAATCCCTTCCCTATTCCCCATGAACTCTTTATCCTGTAATTTCTTTTCTTGCTTTACACAAGATTGAAGAAAACCAACTGCAGTGAGGTCACCTCACTTTCCTCCTTAGCCTCAGATACACTATTTAAGGCAGATTTCCTTCCCTCTCATTTGAGGATAGAAGGAGCTGGTCTAGATTTGTATGAGCTGAGACTTCCTGAGCTCCTCTTGCTAATTCTTAACCCAGAAGAGTATTAGTAGTTCAGCTATAAAGAACCTTACAGCTTGACTCCTCTGCACATTTGTAGAGCACTTTTTCCAAGTTATAACTACAGACAACCCTGGATTTTCTACTTGATCAATACATTTGTTGCCCAAGGTGCATTTATTAAATGCAAAATGTTTTAACTATACAGATTATCTTCCCAGTGTGGTGGGATACTCCCAGGTGTTCTGGATGCTTCTCTGATAGCCTGAGATCTCCTAGGTCTTATTTAGCCCAGATATCCAAGACTTACAGTTTGTTTTGTTTTGGGTTTTGGCAGCTGACCAGTACAGAGATTGAACCCCGGACCTTGGTGTTGTCAGCACCATGCTCTAACCAACAGAGCTGACCAGCCAGCCCTCGCATGTACAGTTTCTTGAAGCTACTTCTGATTATACCTTACCCTGCCAACAATCTTCACAAAATGGCCATTTGACTGGCAGTCCTAGGCATGAATCATGACTGCTTGAATGTCACTAAGAGGATAAAGGGAAAGCTCACCAAAATCTGCATACTAACACCTCGGCACCATCACCATGTCTTTACATTTTAAAACTTAAAATTGCACATTTCTTCCTTCTGTTAGCTTTGTTCTTTATCTTGGCTGCATATTATAATCACCTAGAAAGCTTTGAGAAAAGGTTGCCTGATTTCCAACCTGAGATTCTGATGTAATCGATGTGGAGGGTGGCTTGGATATTAGGATTTTTAAAAACCCCTCGGTTGATTTTAAGATACACAGTATTTGCAAACCCACTGCTGTACAAGGAATACCATTTTCACACCAACTTTGTTATGGGTTAAATTGTGTTCCTTCTTCCAACCCCCCCTCCCTGCAAAAAGATACATTGAAGTCCTAACACCCTGTACCTCAGAATGTGACCTTATTTGGAAATAGGGTTATTGAGTTAAAATGAGGTCGTATTGTGGGGCGGACTCCTAATCCATATGACTGGTGTCCTTATTTTAAAAATGCCATGTGAAGAGACAGAGACAGAGCACCAAGATGAAGGCAAGGGTGGGAGTGTTGCATCAACAAGCCACCAACAGCAAAAGTTGCCAGCAAACCACAAGAATCCAGGAGACAGGCATGGGCACAGTCCTCAGAGGAAGCCAGTTTGAGACTTCTAGCCTTCAGAACCATGAGACAGCACATTTCTGTTGTTTAAGCCACCAGGCTCATGGTACTTTATTATGTATAGTAGCCCTAGCAAATGAATACACCATTTCACCTGCGTATTCTTTACTTTTTAGTTTTTACACAGGTATACCTCCCAGTAGGACTTTGACACCCACCACCACCCACCCAGCCCCACAATTTGCCACACCATTTCTGTGTTGCTTTTTTCCTTACTCTCTCATATGTATTCACTGTGCATTTGTGTGCCAGTGACTGTTGAACAGACTGTTTAGCACCAGGAGATAAGAGGATGAGCAGGGGGACTGGCAAACAAGCAAACAAGGATGAGCAAAACAGGCACAGTCTCCACTCTCATGAAGGCCTTCAAATAATCACCCAAGTGAATACAAAATTACAGGTGTGCTTTGCATAAGACGTTGCAATGATGTCCCAAGATTATCTCTTGTTAAGGATGTCAAGGAAGGCTTTCTTGAGAGGTGAAACATAATCTAAGATCTGAAGAAGGAGAGGAATTAGCAAAAAAGAAAAAAAGTTGTGACTGAAGTACAGGAAGGTGGATATACAAAGCTCTCGTGGCTGGAAGGTTTCTTTGGGCAATCATTGATTCAGGTCAGGAGGCTGTGCCCAAGTATTATTCTCAAAGACTTAAAAACATGAGCCTCATACAAGTATAGATGAACTTACGCTAAAGATTTTATTCGACTCAATGATTAATTAGGGAACTAGTCAGATAGTAAAGTTCGTTCCAAGAGACATGAGAAGCAGTTTTATATAGATCACCAGAGATACAGAAAAATGTTAAAGATTGCTTAGGATACAAAACTGGTTAATATCCTACAGGGCAATAAAACCAAAACCTATGAGATTATGTTTTCTATCAGTTCTACAAGTTAACTTGCAACTTTACAGTGTCTGGGCTCTCATCAAGTTGTAAAGTCAAATACAGGTACGTTCTCTTAGAGAATTTATAATAATCCTTGTGTGACATTGAAAGGAAGTGCTGATTTTTTTGGTTTCTAAGTTTGGTTTATAGCCAACAGTTAAGTTGCACAGGTGGGAGAAATTTGATGTAAGATGAGGCTGGAGAGATAGGCAGGGGGTCAGATCATGCAGGGGCTGAGAAAGGGGTTTTGCCTTTATTCTAAGAGCAGGGAGAAGCCTCTGAAGAGTTTTGTCATTGTGGTGACTTCATCTAATTCATAGCTGAAAAAGCTCACTCTGGTGGGAGTGCAGAATCCTACAAGGGTCAAGAGAGAAACAGAGAAAGCAGGAAAGTGGTAATGCAGACTTGGTCTAGAAGGTGGTACTGAAGACAGAAGAAAGGAGACAACTCTGTGACCATGTCGGAAAGTAACATTTCTGGGGAACACAGGATGACAATCAGTTTAGCAGAAAAGATGTAATTTTGAGGGACGTTTGGGGGGTGCTTAAGAGGTATCAAGTTAGTTATACATGTAGGAAGCTTGAAGGAACACCCTGGGGTTAGAGCGATGTTTCTCAACCTTTTTATCATTGTTGCCCTTTATAGGAAGACTTTTTTCATGCCACTGTTTGTATTTTTGAATTGACACGTAATAATGGGGTACAGAGTAATGTGTCGATACATGTGCACACTGTGATCAAATCAGGCTGATTAGCATGTCCGTCACCACATTTATTATTTATAAGGAGACTTTTTAGACATTTTCCCTAATCACCCCCTTCCCTATGAAATTTCGCTACCAGATATACCGTGTTATTTATTTATGTACAGAGCCCTCTTGGAGGGCATGAGCCAATGTTGTAGCTAAGTTTTTTTTTTTTTTTTTTTTTTTTTTATTTAACTTCTCATGAACCAGTTTTCACCCGTTAGACACATGGGTTAGAAATATAAATGTAGGAATTCTTGTGAGGCAATAGCTTAAGCTGTGGGCATGATGTATGTACACTACATATTTACAAGTCTAAAAAGAAAGCAGCAGCAGCCACAGTGGCAGGGAAATGAGGACAATGGGTGATCTATTAGGTCAAGAGAATTTTCTTTTTGATACATTCTTTTATTTAAACATTTATTGGCCTCCAACAATGAGCTATAGAATGTCAGGAAATTGAAAAGGATGGCACTGCTTCTGCCCTCAGGAAACACATGATCTAGTGGGGGAGAGAGGAAAGCAATCCCCCCATTTCAGGACACAGTGAAACTTGCTAGCGTGGAGATATACACTGGGCATCGCTGGGTCACAAAGGATGGACAGATAATTCAAATCGTAAATACTTTATGCCAAATTCCAACTGCAAACATTGGAATTGTCTATGGACTATCTTTCTGCCCCACAGCTAGATTTTAAGTCTGTACAGGGTGAGTTGGTGTCTCATATTTGTACAATCCAGCAACTCGAAGAACGAGGATTTCTTGAGGAAGGATTAATAGCATTGACTACTGCTGAGAGTTTGAGCAATATAAAAACAGAATAAAACCAATTGCCTTTAGCAATATGGAAGCCATTGAGACCTGGCGGTAGAAAATGGGAACAGAAAGCAGGTTGTACTGAATGCAGGGGTGGATAGCATAAACCAACAAACACACCAGAGCACATTTCAGCCCCCATTTTTTTGTGAATGGAGGAAGATGTAGGATTGAGAGTGTTTGTAAAGGGAGATAAATAAGCTTTTTGAAAGTCAATTTTAGAAGGCCCTACGGGACAGTTTGAACATTGAACAGGGGGAAGGAATAATTTATAGCAGGGCTTGGCAGATGCTGGCCCTTGTTTTTGTAAATAAAATTTTATTGGAACACAGCCACACCCATTCATATAAGTACTGCCCTGGGTTGCCTTTGCATTACAGCAGCAGAGTTAGTTTCAAGAGGTACAGTACGGCTAGCAGAGCCCACCACAGCAGCACACAGAGGATGGCATGACTCACCAGCTGTAATATTTAACGCCTGCCCTCCTGGGTTTCAGACTTGTTAAGAACCTGTTACCACTATCTTTTGGCCTATTTCTCACTTTTTGAACAGGAATATGTACCCTATGCTTGTCCTGCCATTACATCTTGGAAGTAGATAACTTGTTTTGATTTCACTGATGGGACTTTGAACTTCAGACTTTTGAGTTGAAACAAGTTAAGGCTTTGGGGATGGAATAAATGTACGTACCCATAAGGAGGACATAAATGTTGGGGGCCAATGGAGAAATAATATGGATTGAATTGTGTCCCCCAGGTTTTATGTATTGAAGCTTAATCCACATTATAACTATTGAAGATGGGAAATCCTATTACGGTAATAAAAGGTGGTGCCTTGAAGAGGTGATTAGATTCTGAAGCCCACGCCCTAATGAATGGATTAAGAATGGTGGTCATGGGCATGGTTCTAAAGGCATTAAAAGGAGAGCATGTGAGTTTCTCTCTGCTTCTGCCATCTTACAATGTGATACCTCGTGTTGCTGAAGCCAAAAACAAATTCATGCGGATTGTTAAGGACCTGTTACCTCTTTCTTACAATCTAATCACTTCTTACAGGCCCCAGTTTCAAATACCATAATTGGATTTTCCACCCTCTTAACAGTGTTACAATTGAGATTAAGTTTCCAATACATGCCCTTTTGGGGGACATATTTGACCCATAGCATTAAAGTAGAATGTTAAAAAAAAAAAAAAAAAAAAGTATAGATCTACTAGGCAGTTAATCAGTTAGTATGCTATTCATAAGTATGATATTAATTTTCCCTTGATCTTGAATTCACTATCCTAAGATAATTGGTTGTTAATAATTTGTAAAGCTCTCACAAAATATGTCCATGTGGAATTCCTGCACTTTGAAGAAAGGGTGCAGATAATGGTATAACGTTCTGTATAATGATTTAAGTTTTCCAAGTTTACTATCCCCACTTTTTATAACAACTGTTGGTCTAGATCAGGGTTTCTCAGCCTCAGCACTACTCATGTTTTGAGCCAGATAATCCTTTCTGTTGGGCTGTGCTGCACATTGTACAATATACAGCAGCATCACTGGTCTTTAGTGACTAGATTCCAGTAACACCACTGTTTTGGTGTTATGACAACCAAAAATTGTCTCCAGACATTGTCAAATGTTCTCATTGGGGGTGGGAGCAAAGTTGCCACCACAGAGAACCATCGGTGTGGCTTATCATATATATGGTCCAGATTACTACAAACAATTTTTATTGTTGTGGGTTGTATGGCAATGTAAATGTTTGATCCAGAGTATTTTTTTAGCCTACAACTTTCAATAAATAGTCATGAAGACCTGCACACATTGGATTTTAAACATTAATCATAGACACTTATTCCTAAACCCTCTCACATTTTCATGGTAATGAATCATCATTATCTTTTCCTCAGGAAACTGGGAAGGGGTTTGTTTTGTTTTGTTGCTTTGTTGTTGTTTCCCCCTCACCCGCCCAAGGCTGGCCAGTAAGGGGATCCAAATCCTCGACCTTGGTGTTATAACACCACACTCTAATCAACTGCTACGGCTCTGATTCAGAATCTCAGTGTTTCAAATAATTATCTCACTTCTAACTCACTGACCTAACCTAATTCCCACTTCTCAGATCAAGGCCACTTTCCCCCAAATCTTCTTGGGATTCAGTGTGAAGAAACACAAGGACTTTTTCCAAAGCTTACATCTCTACCAAAAAACCCCCAAAACGTATCCACTTGTTTTAAAAGAAAATTCTGAGGATTCCAAATAGCCAATTAAAAATCAGTTCCCAAAAGAGAGCTCACTAAAACCCCACCATTTCCCAGGCCCCCATGAGTCCACAGAAGCACTTCTCTGATATTTGCTTTTGCTCCCTCCTCCTCTGCCAGTCCTGAAGTTGGCCTCCACATGCGCCGGAGCACACCACGGACGGAAATGTCAGTAACACGCTTCTGGGGCTGGCCGGGTAGCTCACTCAGAAGAGCATGGTGCTGTTAACGCCAGATCAAGGGTTGGATCCCCTTACTGGCCAGCCACAAAAAAAAAAAAAAAAAAAAAAAAAGACTACTTTCACTTCATGTAGAAATTGGCTTGCATTTTTAGGAAATCTGAATAAAATCGGACCACTGTCCTACCTAGTCGTGCTTATTGCATTAGGAGTCAAAACAGAGTGCTTGCTTTTTGGTATGGTGATCTAGATTTAATTTCTTATCGTTATTTACTAGATACTTAACAGTTATGTGAATTTAAGAAAATTAAATCTCTGAGTATCAGTTTCCACATGAGTAATAAGATTAATACATGCTTATATTACAGGTTGTTAAAAATATGAAGGGAGATAAGTACATTAAACTTTTCACATGAAAGTCCCTATGTAAATATTTTCTTTTCTTCTTCTCAGCATTATGTAACCACCCCTGAGCAAGTATGTCAGATAGAACATTTGTCAGTGGATCACCAAATAGAGAAAAAAGAAAATACAAGACCTCATTATAATATTACTTATGTGTTTCAAAGCACTATCAGGCTTTTAAGAAATCTAATTTTTCTTGTCTGAAACAGAAGTAGAAAAGAATGCATGAAAAAATAATTTTAAAATATTCACATTTTCCACAACTCCTCCTCCCTACCCAGATAAAATGCCCAGGGACATTAAGTTGTTTTTCTTTGTTTAAAATGATAAATCTTGGGAAGTCTTGATACTCACTTTTAGTAACAGGATGCCTCAATGTCAGTAATAGAATCAGAAAGAGGATGCCTCTATTACTCAGGGCATGATGATGATACACTCAAATGTGAAGTCCTGCTTTCATTCCTGATTACATCTAGTTCTGCAAATTCTTTCAGATATGTTTAGACCCCAGACCATGTTTCTTGTTTAATTTCCCAATCCTATGATGCATATGCATTTGTTGTTCTCATTAGTGTAGGGTCTTTCAGTTATTATCATTCATGCTTCTTCTTAAATGCAACCTCTTCCTCTAAATAGGTGCTGAAAGTTATATGATATTTTTGGGGGGGAGGAGGGGGGCAGCTGACTGGTCTGATTATCTGAACTCGTGACCTTGGTGTTACAAGGCTGAAAGTTATATGAAGGCAAAGGCTATGGGGTATAAAACTGGGTTCTATGTCATAGAAGTCTTTTATTGGATTTCTTAACTTTCTGGTCTCTTGTGGTCTAGGATTTCACACAAAGGAGGATTCAGGGCTAACAGAAACTTTACAAGAAAGGATATGAGGGGAGGAGACAGTGAGAGAGTCTGAACTTATGTCTCCATTTGGGATACAAAGAGAAAATATAGGACTGAGAGCTCCTTGGAAGGTGAGATGAGAGAAATTATAAATGAGGGACCTCTCCGTCACATTGTAGAATGATATCTGCCCATACTCATAGTCTAGGAAAACTCCAACTTTGTGCATTTGCTCTTTCAGGAAGACCCTTCTTAAAGGTGGAAAGACCCAAAAGGTACAGTCCTTCCCCATCACAGATCCCGTGAGTAAGACTTTATCTCCAGAAGCGTTTGGCGTGGGGCCTTTTCTGTTTGCAGAGTCTTGGTATGTGCCCAATTGCCACTTTCTGGCCTTTCCCACGTCTACCTCCCAGTAGTGCCTTCCTGAGGCAAAGCTTTCCACACCCAACACAGTGGCACTGAAGTCATATCTGCCTGGGTGGCCAGGCACATCCTGCGGGCTATTTCCAAGTCTCACACTTCTCAGGTCCTCAGATAAGACCAGGCAGGGATGAGCTGTTTCAGGATCCAAAGTTATATTTCCTATAGGGAGAGAGAAGTTTAATCAGCCTGGGGGTTCATTAGTACGAATGCCAGAGACTTGATTTTAACATGCAGGAGCTTCCCAATAGGCTGGCACAAGTCTTAGTCACAGATATAGGACAGGCAAATGGGGAGAGTCCACAAGCCACCTGATGAGGCAGGACAAAACAAAGACTGATGGGCTGAGGAGAGGTTTAGATGTACAGCGGTCCCTTGGTGTCCATGGGGCATAGGTTCCAGGACCTGTGTGGATACCGAAAACAGTGGATCCTCAAATTGTAAACAATGGCATAGTCTTTGCACATAATCTATGTACATATACATCCCAGTTTACTTTAAGTCATCTCTAGATTTCTTATAATACCTAATACAATGTAAACAGTAGGTAAATAGTTGTGATACTGAGGTGTTTAGGGAACAGCGACAAGAAAAAAAGTCTTCAGCTGTTCAGGAGCAATTTTTTTCTCAAATATTTTCAACCTGCGATTGGTGTGCGGAAACCATGGATACAGAAGGCTGACTGTACTTCGACCTGGAGGCTGTAAAATTGTCCTGGTAACTGGTCCCACCCAGATATCACCTGGGACCCCAACTCTAGTTCCCTCAAGATCTTTTACAAGCCTGTCACAGCCAGGAGCATTGGAGTCTGCTAACAGAGAAGATGATTCATGGCTCTTCCCTGTGACTTATGCTACCCATCTTAAATATACCCAGAGTACGACAGAGATTACTAGAAATTACTGACAGCAGGCCCTTGATATTATTAAGTAAATCAAAAGAGAACATATTAGCAGAGGTCAGAAAACCTGTGACAGTCCTCCAAAAAAATCAAGCTGAGAACAAAAAAGGCTCAGTTTGACTCCTCATACTTGAATGAAGATGCCTCTTCACGTCTCTGCTCCATATCTCACCTCTTTTTGCTCAACCTCTAACTATTGTGACTTTTCAGGGCTTAGTCCTGGGGCTCCTTCTTTTTGCTACTTGCATTCTCTCCCCCTGGGTAACCTCACCTAGCCTCAGTTTTGAACACCTTCTATATATTTATGACTCATTCCATAAACAAACTACCAAATGCCAATTGGAGAAAACAAAGGAATTTCAAACTCACTACATCCAAATCAAAGTCCAACCTTGTCCCTCTCCAGTCTCTGCTTCTCAGTTAATAGCACCCTTATTGCTTTAGAGTTGATTGAGCATAAACCTGGGGTAGTCCTTTATTTTTTACTTTCTCCAACATCCAATCTAGCAGCAGATTCTGTAAGTTTTACTACTTAATTCCAGTAAGTTAAATTAACTTAAATCTCTAGACCCACAGTCTAATTCACATGGTTATTAGGTGGCTCTCAAAAGCCATGTCTTGAATTTTAAATTTCATGTTGTCCCAGACTCTTAGTATCTCTAGAAGACTCAGAAACAAATGCAAATTCTCTCTGGAAAAATGTACACCTTCACTCCTGGCCTCAAATAATTTCTAAAAATAATACCTGAGAAAAAAAAGAAGCTTACTGTCTAAATAATTAAACACACACCCACAAAATAAGAAAACCACTATTGAGACTAGCAGAAATGAATGTGTGAGGAACTTTGTTTTGTTGTTAGTAACTTTAGATATTAGAATTAACGGGCAAAGACTCTAAAGTAACTTTGCTTATTATATTTGATGAAAAATTAAAATCTTAATATCTATAGGGCATAGGAGACTAAAAAGCAAGACTAAAGAGATTTGACAAAGAACCAAACAGATTATCCATAAATCAAACCAATATAAATTAAGATTGGGTGCCAATGGGTGATTATAAGAAAAGAAAGCTACAGGCCAATGTCCCTCTTGAAAACACAAATGTAAAAATTCTTAACAAAATGTTCACACATTGAATATAGCAATAGATAAAATAGATAAAAAAGCATTACCAAGTGTTTATCCTGGGAATGCAAGGCTGGTTCAACATATGAAAAAAAAATTATAATTTACCATATTAACAAATTAAGAAAAAAAAAACAAAAAAACATCACCATCTCAAAAGAAAAAGCACTTGATAAATTTAACATTTATTCATGATAAAACTTTTTAGCAAACTGGAAACAAAGGAGAACTTCCTCAACTTCATGAAGGACAACGATCATCAAATTTTAGGGTGAAAGACTTAATGCTTTCTTTCCTCCCAAGATGAAGAATAGGACAAGTGTTCGCTCTCGCCAGACTCCTGTTCAACATATTGTGGGTCTGATCCAATACAATAAAGCAAGAAAAATATAGAAAAAGCTTACAGATTAGAAAGTAACAAAACTACCTACATTCAGACAGCCTGTCTTTGTAGAAAATTCCAAAGAATCTATTAAAAAAAAATCCACTAGATCAAATGAATTAGTGTAGCACAGTTGAAGAATACAAATGTCAATATACATAAATCAATTCCATTTCTAGATACTAGTAATAACTGGGAAATGAATACAATTTCAATTAGAAAATGATATTTAAAAATACTATTTACCAAAGCACCAAAAAACGTAAAATACTTAGGGATCAATCTCATAAAATCCATATAATATTTGTGTGTTAAAACTACAAAACACTGATGAGAGAAATCAAAGACCTAAATAAATGGAGATACACCGTGTTCCTGGACTAGAAGATTCAAAATTGTCAAGATGTCAGTTTTTCCCTAACTGATCTATAAATTCAACATAATACCAATCAAACCCCAGCAGTGCTATTCTGAAGAAGCTAACAAGCTGACTTTAAAATTTATGTGGAAAAGCGAAGAATCTATAGTCGAAACTATTTTGAAAAAAAATAAATTTAGAGAACTTACAGTACCTGTTTTCAAGACTTCCTATAGAGTTATCAATCAAGCCCATGTGGTACTGGCAAAATACCACATGGGCTTGATTGATCAATAAATAGGCCTATTAGAGTCTAAAAATAGACCTGGCCATATAAGTCAATTGATTTGCAACAAAGATGCCAAGTAAACTTAATAGAGAAAGGATAGTTTTTTCAACAAAAGACAGTTTTTTCAACTGGAATAACTGGATATCCACGTGCCCTTCCCCCACAAAAAAGGTGGGGGGGGGGAGGAGAGGGTTTTACATTTATCAAACCATATACAAATATTAACTCTATATGAATCATAGACCAAAATATAAAACCTAAAACTATAAAACTTACAGAAGAAAATCTCTGTTGAGGCAGGCAAAGATTTCTTAAATAGGACACAAAAAGCACAAATCATAAAAGAAAAAATGGATAAACTGAACTTTAGAATTTAAATTTCTATTCCTTAAACGACACTGTTTGGAAAATGAGAATATAAGCCAGACTGAGAGAATATCTGCAAAGCATATATCTAATAAATGACTGCTACACATAATATGTAAAGAAATTGCAAAATTGTAGGAAAACGTACAACCCAATTAAAATAATGGGAAAAGGTATGTAATACTCTTCACCAAAGCAGAGATACAGAGGGTAAATAAAAACATGAAAATATGCTCAACATCGTTAGCTATTCAGGAAATACAAATTAAATTAAAAATGAGATACTACTAACACATCTATTAGGTTGGATCTAATAAAACAAATTGACAATGCCAAGATATACAATAACTGAATCCCTTCTACGTGACTGGTGGAAATGCAAAATGGCATAGGCAGCTTGGAAAACAAGCTTGGCCAACCCACTCCTAGACTGTCAACCGAGATATGAAGCTGTGTCCACACAAAAATCTGTATGCAAATATTTACAGCACAAAGCTGGAAACAACCCAAGTGTACATAGAATTGCAAAAGGATAAATAAATTATGGTATATTTATACAACAAAATACCATCAACAATAAAAAGGAACAAACTACCAGTACATGTAACAACTTAAATGTATCTCAACTGCATTATGCTAATTGAAAGAAGCCAGACTCAAAAGGCCACATACTGTATGATTCCATTGAAGGGATATTCTGGAAAAGACAGAACTATAGGGACAGGAAATATGTCCTTTGTTCCTCAGATTGAATTTTCCCCCAAGAACTTTTAAATTTTTAAGTAGTGTAATTGGCCAGCAGTTATGTTCCAGAATTTGGGAAACTAGTAAAGAATTTGGATAGGAAAAGCTTTCAACATAAAAGCATGCAGTTATCTTCTTGATAGCTTCTAACGTGTGTATATTAAGATCTCAAATCTTTTAAAATCTTTCAACTATTGGAATTTACTTTTATTTATGGTGGGATGGTCACTTGATTCTCAAATATAAAAATAAAGTGCCCTGTAATCATGGGTATGTACCAACTTACTTTGGAACTTTCTTAGCATTTTGCTCATTCCTGTTATTTGACATAAACTCAGGTCCATGATCTGAGCGGGTTCTAGACACTCAAGCAGTACTGACTCACTCCTGCAAAGAAAAGACAGTCTCAGTTATCTGCACAGACCATAGGCCCCTCCATCTAGTGGATCTCATCAAATTCTGTCAGCAGATGTGACCTCCCTATCCCAACCTCAGCATCCTGTGTGCTCAACACATCAGACTTTGATTCTGACCCAACTGTTTCCAAAATGAAAACTTACCTTTCCAAAGAATGTCTTGCATTCTGAGGGGGGGGAAGAAGAAACACGGTTACTACTGGGTATTTGAGCCAAGTCCTTTGTGAGCTATGTCCATGAAGATATCCTCTCTTGGCATAATGAACTCAATTTCCATGTAATTTCTTCACCCACATGGTGCTAATTTTCAGATATCAAATTTTAACATGGAGTAAGAAAAGCCAAAAAACTCTGGAAACTATTTTGTTATATTCCTAAGGAAAAATTTTTTTTATACCTCATCTGAGCCATCTTATTCAAAACACTCATCCTTCACTTTCTATGCTGGGGGTGGCAAGAATTGAACAGATGAAGAGGTCCCCTAGGCTGGGAGAGGTAGTTGGAGCCAGTTTAGAAACTGAGCATAATTGGGTCACACATGCTTGCACTCTCTGGAACTAGGTTTAGATCTAGAACTGAACTGTTTCCTAAGGGTTTGCTGCAGGTTTTTAAAATGCATGTACTCACTTTGCAAATATGTACCTGGCAGAGGGCTATGGATAGTCTTAAAAAGATAATAACTTGCTTTCTGAAAAGGTAATGCCATGTTACTATACAAAATTAAAATAAACTATACTTAGTCTGCTCAGACTGCTGTAACAAAATACCATACACTGAAAGCTATACACAGTGGAAATTTATTTCTCATAGTTCCAAAGGCTGGGAATTTTGAGATCAAGGCACTGGCGGATTTGGTATCTTGTGAGGGCCCACTCCCTCAGATAGTCTTCATCCCACTCTAACCTCACTTGGTAGAAAGGGTGTGGGGTGTTTCTCAAGCCTCTGTTATAAGGCTATTCATGGCAGCTCTGCCTCCAGGACCCAGTCACCTCTCAAAGGCTCCACCTCTAAATAGCATCACCTTGGAAGTGAGGATTTCAACATATATGCTCTGGGGTGACATAAACATTCAGACTATAGCAAATAATATACAAATAAACCTCATCTTTATTTCCCAAAGTTATTACTAATTACAATGTGTTTCTTTTGCCAGAGAAAGTCTGAATGTTAACAACGTGTGTGTGTGTGTGTGTGTGTGTGTGTGTGTATGTGTGTATACACACATATATATATATATACTTATTCTCTAAAAACCAAACAAAAAGAAGTTCTGCATTTTTCTTTTTTTACTTAATGAGATATCTTTTTTTTTTTTTTTTTTTTTTTTGCTGGCTGGTACAGGGATCTGAACCTGTGACCTTGGTGCTATAAGGCTGTGCTCTAACCGACTGAGCTAACCAGCCAGCTTAATGAGCTATCTTGAAGGTACTACTTCAGTGCCTATAGATCTGTTTCATTCTTTTTTATGTTTGCAGGCTACCCCATGGTATGGATACCTTAATTTTTGAAGAACCAATTATTTACCCTATTGAGGCACATCTCAGTTCCAACTTCCTGTTGACTCTTTTAAGGTGAGATTTCATCTCAAGAAGTCCTACACTGTACCATGACTTTATGACAATTCATAATGCTTTTGGCAACTGGAAAACAGCTGTACAGGCTTCATGTATGGTTGAAGACCACTGGATATTGTGTTCTAGAAGTGACCCCTAATGAGTACTGTCGCCGTCTCAATTCTCAAATATTGTAACGAAGGGCTTTTTTTGTCTGTTTGTTTTTCCCGGAGTCTTACCTGGAGCAGTGCGGAGGCGGGTTGCCCACACTTCTTCTCAAGCTCTGCAGTGATCCTTCGGAGGCTGCCAATCTGTTCAGAAATCCTGACTGCACTCTCCTTCAGTTTATTCATGTTCTCTCTCTCCAGATCGTTCAGTCTCTGCCGAAGCACACTTCATTACTGTTCAACAACTGGTAACTTCTCTTGTTTGCTAATTCAACCATGTCTTTAGAAACATGCTTTTCTTCTTGCCACCCCAGACATTAAGTAAGGCCATGATATCCTTCTGTCAGGTAGGACACCTCAAATTAGAAAACTTGACTCTTTGACACCTACTAAGTTTACGTTGAGGTGGAAGTGTATGCATATAGTCTACATACTCAAATTAACATTTACCTGAAACATTACATTTTGCTATGGTGTTTTGCTCAGGAAGATTCCCATTTCCTTCATTAAATTAAAATTCATTAAATTTTATTATAGTTTAATTAAAATTACATTGTGTAATTAATTGATGAATCTGACAGCTTGCTTTTTTCTTGGAGAGCATTCTTTATTCATACACACAAAGCCATGGTATTCTTTTTAGATGCTGAAAAGCATTTTGTATTATGTATGCAGCACGATTTGAGTCTCTCATTGATGGATATAGGTTGTATCTGATCTTTTCGTATCAATAAATTTATAACAGTAATAATACCTAATACTTATTGGTTGTTTAATATTGGTTGCTTAATTCTATTTAGTGAGTTTTAATTTAGATTATCTCACTCAAACTCACAACAATGTTTTGAGTTAGAGACCGTTGTCATCTCCATTTTATAGCTAGAGAAACTGAGTCAGAGGTTAAACAACACGTCCAAGGCTAACTAGGAGCCAATAAATAGCAGAACTCAGGTAAGAACCCCATCGATCTGGCTTCAAAGTTTAATTCTAAACCATAGCTCTATACTGAAACTCAATTTTACAGTGCTGCCTTATCCATTTGTCTTTTTTATATGTGTATAAGTATATTTGCAGTATAATATAGTAATATAATATGTATACATGAATATATTTATTTTTGCCATAGCCATGTGTCTTTTTATATGCATGTAAAAATAAATTCATAGAACTAGAATTGCTAGGTTGGTATATACATTCATTTAACATATCTGTGGATGTCTTATTCTGGAATTGATATAATGTTTAGCTCTTCTTTCTCTCACTTCCTAAATATTATGAGGGTGTTGTTTTCAACTTCTCACCTGTAGCATTTCCTGGGACTTCTCTTCTAGTTCTGTGGTAAACCTGATCAGTCGATTCAGACTGGCTTCTCTCAAGTTCAAGTCAAATGGGCAACCTTGCAACTTCTGGATGTTCAGCTCATGCTCTTCTCTAACCAACCAGAATCTTATCCTATATTCAGACTCGATCTGTTCTTTAAAATTCTGCTCTTCTTCCTTCCTCATAGATAAAGATTATAGACTTCAAGTTAAACGTGATAGATTGACCACAAATACATATCCTCTTTATATCACTAACTCCAGTATAAAGACAAGGAAATATAAAGCACAGGAGAAAAAATGAAAGGCATAAATCCAAAGGACTAAGGGAATTTGAGACAAGATTAGCCAAGACATCAACACAATCTTTTTTTGGTTTTTGGTGGCTGGCTGGTATGGAAATCTGAACCTATGACCTTGGTGTTATAAGGCTGCATTCTAACCAGCTGAGCTAACCAACCAGCCCCTCAACACAATGTTAAACATGAAACTCGATGTGATCAAAATTTATCAAGAACCTGACCACTTCATTCTTTTGTTCAAAACCTTCTGCAGTTTCCTTATTTCATTTAACATTAATTGTCCTTTATCTTCTGATCTAATCATCAACCATCCCCCCTTCCTTTACGTAGCCCCAGCCACACACACACCAGTCTCAAGGCCTTTACTTGGCATTCCCTGTCTAGAATATTCTCCCCAATGACCACATGGCTCAATCCCTCACCTCCTTGAGTCTTCTCAAATGCTACTTCATGAATGACAAGGTCCTGATCACTTCACTTAAAACTGCACCCCCCACCTTCTTTCCTTTTTTTAAAAAAAATATTTTTTAGCACTTACCATGTAACATGCCATACATTTAACTTACTTTGTTTACCTCCACCAGAAGATAAGCTCCACAACAGCAGAACTTTTTTTTTTTTTTCCTTCAATGTCAAATCCCCAGCACCTGGCATATAGTGGGACCTCAGTATTTATTGAATATATGGTGCTTGGGGCTGAAAACATGAGGATCAGTTGAAAAATTCTTGTATTGTTAGGCATTTCCTCCCCTATCATCTTCAACTAGATGTTTATTTTCTTTAAAAATTGAGAGAAAACACCCAGAACCTAAGATACCTGGCACAGAATAGGGTTAAGTACAAAGGCATGTTTGAAATTAGAAGTGAGACATGCCTAACAGATGGTGAACCCTCAATTTGGACTGCAATTCTCAAACTGCCCTTTAAATGGTTATGCAATGCCTGTGGCCACCAAAAACACATGAGATGCTTGTTCTCATGTCATTGCTATAAACTGTGTTATTAATCTTTTCTATCTTTGCCAATAAGGGTTCCAAATGCCATTCCACTAACAATTTAATATAGTTTGTGTTTCTATTACTATGAGCAAAGTTCAGAATCTTTTTGTATGTTTAAAAGATATTTGCACTTTCTTTTCTGCAAACTCTCATTTCTTTGATTTTTCTATTGAATTTCTAGTCTTTTTCTCTTTGACTTTTAAGAGATCTTTATATATTAAGATATTAGCACTTTTTTCTCCTATGGATTTCAAATACTTTTTCCTGCTTTTTCTTTTGTCTTTTGTCTTTGTTTACAATATATTATTTGCTATCCTACATCACTGGTGATTTCAGCCCAAGAATAAGATAAACACTGACCTGAACCATCACCATTCTTTCTTGCTCATCAGCCAATATGCTTTTAGCTACTTCAAGTTTTTTCCTCAATGTGTTCAATATTTTCTGGAATAACTTCTGTCAAGAAATAGATCACAGAATTTCAGATAAGTTAATCGCTGTAGAACACTTGGATTCCTAACCTTAGACAACTAAAAGGCCAATTGCCATGACATGTTTTCTTAGTCTTGAAGTTAAAAGTTCAACTAAATATGGAACTCGTCTGGTATTCTTCAATAAACATCAACTAAAGGAGAATTAGAATATCTGTCTAATCAATCAATAACAGGAATTGGCCAGAGTGCTAGAGTGTTTTGGGATCTGCGTGAAGCTTACTCTGTAATTCTCGGCAGCCTCTTGTATCCCATACACCATGTGATGCTTGTGCTTGTGGGACTGGAAGCATTTGCTGCAAAGTGTGGTTTGGTCATCATCACAGAATAGCCGTGCTGGTTCCAGGTGGATCTCACAATAGGTATCATCAGTGATGTTGTGCTGTAACTGGGGGCTGAGCCTTTCAGACGTCATAGTTGGTGTCCCCAGTTGAAGACTGGATGCTTTGTTTCTGGTGTGGAATACTTCCCTTCACTCTGAACAGGAAAAGCTTGACAGCTTCCTCCGTGTTCTGGAGCAGGTACCCTTGGTAACTTCGGGGTCCACAGTTCAAGCATCAAAGACCACAGGAAAATAGTCCATGTAGACAGAGCAGGTCAGCACATCCTGGACTCTTCAAATCCAACAAACCTTTGGCAGCCAGCCACATACTTGGGGAAGGAGACAGTTATATCAGTGTTTATGATTAGAGGGGCCCTCTCAAATTTTCCAATAACCTCAAGCAACATTCTTAAGATTAATTACAAGCAACAGCATAGCACAGTATTTCCCCGTAAGTCATTTAGGGGGAAAAAAAAAAAAAGTGCTCAGTACAAGGAATGGTGCTAAAATGCTTCAGGAACTAGGGCCAGGCAAAGCCCCAAGCACTAGCAGTGCAAATGAGGCACACAGCTCACTATCCCAGCTCCTGGGAACTGCCAGCAAATGAGGGCTTCTTTGAGTGCCTCCTTAAACAAGAGGCTGTGGGGTGCCAAATTTAAGGAGGCACATATTTGCAGGCTTCTGTAGGTACACAGGAGCCCCAAAGTTGAGTGCCTCCTTAAATTTTACATCCAGGGTGCCCCAGTTTGCATTACCCTATAACCCACGAGTAAAGAAATCCAAAAAATGAAAACAAAAACAAAAACCCTGCAAAAAATATGAAAATGGAAACTTTGTATTCTCCTGTTTTGCTTTTTAGGAAACTGACGAAGGATTTATAATTTTCTTCATCCTCATTTCTGCATTTAGACAATTACATGGTTAACTTTGATTATCAATTCTATCTTTTCTCTAGAAACATTATTCAAATTATATTGTTGAATATAATTTTGGAAACTCTTCCCCAATTTAGGACTACGTTTAGTTGACTTAGTTTCCTTGTCTAATCCCATCTTCAGCCATTGTTGGGTGACACGATAACACCAAGTACTCATTTTTCAAAATCCTCTATTCTATTCACATTTGTCTCCATTCCACCTCATTAACCAGCTTTTTCGACAGTATCTTCCCAAACTTGACAGGCCTCAGAACTCTCAAACTTCCTTTCTTAGCTCTCTCAAGCCCTCACTCTCAGCCAAACTCTTTCTTTGCCATCAATTAGACTGTCTGTCCTTTAATTCTTTCTTTTTGATTTAATGTTTAAGATATGGAAAACATTTTTATAATTCTAACGTAGATTAATCTTCTGCATATGATTTTTTTTTTTTTTTTTGTATTTTGTGAAGGTACATCTTAGAGCAGCGGCTTTCAAAATGTGGTTCCCAATTTTTTTTCCCATTTTTCACAGTGTTGACATTTGCAGTGACGGTAGATAAAACTGCTGGGTCTTACCATTAATTAGGGAAGTCACACCAAAGAGTATTAGTAGTCATTTTTTTGCATTTTATCTCTATAGACTTGCATACTCCCAAGTAAAAAAAAGAAAAAATTAGAAGTTTTACTTAAAAATATTGTTATATCCTTATGAAGTAGTAAAACATTAAATCTTTAAGTACAAAATTTGTTTGATATTCTGGGTGACAAAATGGAAAATTCACATAAAAACATTCATGCTGTATAAGGAAGTCCAACAGTTGTCTCAAGAAAACATACACATGTGCGATTGCTTGAGATGCAAGTTACACTAGACACTATTTATATAGAACATTTTTACTTTTAAAGAACAACTGAAATGAACTAATGTTATTTCAGACTTTGTAGTTTTGCAGACATTTTCTTGCTAACAAAGTGACCTTGTCATTTCAGGAAAAAGCAACTGAAAGTATTAGTTGCCAATAATTACACGTAAGCTTTTAAGCAAAAATTAGAATTTTGGAAAACTTGTATCACCATTGTAAGCTTGACCACTTTCCAATATTTAGTCTTTTCTGATAAGATTGGTGGTGATATTAACAAATGTGATTTTTTTTTATATTATATAATGAAATATGTCAACATTTGGAAGATCTGCAAACTCACAGCCAAATGAACAATGCATGCAGTTACAAAATTATGCAAGAGTAAAATTATGCAAGGGTAAAAGAGGGATTCAGATTATAAGACAGACCAATCAATTTTAATGTAAGAGTCCAAAAAAAGTTCATTGATATGATTAGAGAAAAAAATCACAATCATCTTAAACATCAGAATACTCTTCCCCTTTCCAAATACCTGTGTGAGGTTAGATTTCTTTCAAATACTTCACTGAAAACAACATATTGCAATAGGAGAAATGCTAAAGCAGATATGAGAAAATGGCTGTTCTCATAATCCATAAATTGAAGAGATTTGCAAAACACTGAAACTAAGCCACTCTTCTCAATTAATTTTGATTCGGAAGAAAAATTTTGTAACAATGTTTTAAAATTATTTTTAATGAATTAATAATTTTAAGATGCAGTTTTAGTTCCTAATACAGTAAATATAGATGTTAACACACATAAACAAAAACTTATTGGGATCTTCCTTAATAACCTGAGTACAAAGAAGTCCTGAAACCAAAAAGTTGAGAATCTTGGCCTTAAAGGGCATATTGCCAAGAAATGGGATTTCTGATTAATGCAATTGTAACTGGTATGTTTTGTCAGTTTCCCAACCACAAAACTTGTACAATTTGCACTCCAAGCAATGTATGAGAAAGTTGTGAAACTTTTGGATTATTACCCAGTGGCTGAAATAGTATCTTCATACATTTTCAACTTGCATTTATTTTATTATCACTAAGGTTTTCATTTTCATATACTTAAGAACCATTTTTATTTGTTTTACTGTGAACCCTATGTTCAAGCCTCTTACCCAATTTCTATCATTTTTTTTTTTTTTTGGCTTTTGCTTTTCTTTTCTTTTTTTTTTTGTCAATTTTAAGAGGTATTTATACATCTAAAAGAGTAGCCCTTGTAAATTCTATGAATTGCAAATATTTTCTCTCTACTTATTTGTCTTTGAACATGCTCTGATCTTTTTCTTTGCTTAAGTCTTTCAACTCTCAGAGAGCTTTCCTGTCTTGCCTCCCTGAAATAGGTCCTGACCAACTTCCACTGAGTCACCAAGATAAAGAAATTTACCAATTCAAATTACCTTGAGCTCTCAGCAGCAGTTAACATAGCTGCCCTTCCTCCCAGACATTTCCTTTTGGCTATCAAGATGCTGTAGCTGATATCCCTTTTACTTGACCAGTCTGGTTCTCAAAGTCCTTTTTTCTGCACCAAATCCTCTTGAACCCCTAAGTCTTGGGGCACTTCAAGTCTCGGTTGTGGTCTATTATTCCTGTCCTATGGTCTCTCCCTGGATAATCTCATTCATTTCTAAAGATTTAAGTACCTTTCCAATTTAAATCTCCTACCTACACACAGACTCAGCTCATTTGCAACAGAAAGTCTAATCTGCACTCAAAATTAACATATCTAAAACTGCTCTGGAGCTCAACCCCATATGCCTTCTTCCCCTAAACTCACTTTATGATTCATTCATTTAGAACCATAATTTAAACCATCATTTTACCAACTCAACTGTTGTTTTCCTGATTTATATTCTGTCCTGCCCTCCTCCCATCTCCGGCTTCTCTCCACAACCAGAATGCTATTTTAAAACCTAAACCAGATTTCTTATCACTTCCCACTGTGTTTAGAATAAGATCCAAATGGCTACACAAGTCCTGTGCAATCTGGCCCCTGCCTCCATCTAATCTCACCCATAGCATCCCCAGCCATTGTCAATTCCAGCTACTCCAAATCCATAGGTGCACTTTTCCTTTTTCACAGACAGAGATGATGTTTTCTCCTACTTTTGCAATTCTGGCTTCCTCTTTCTTTCCTTTAATTCTCGGCTCAAATGTCACTTCCACAGAGAGGCCTCTCCATAATTATTATTTTATGTTCTTTGTGTCTAACTGATTTTATCTATGAACATAGTTGTTGGTCACTCTCCATCCACAAAAAACTAAATTCTGTAGATCCCTTGTGTGTATATCTGGCATACTGGATACACAATAATATTTTTAAAAATATTTGATGTCAAACCAGCAAAAGTTAAGGTGAAATCAGTGAAGGATGGAACAGAGATTAACTATTTTTACAGATACCAGGAAAAAGAAAAGTTAGAGAATAATTTTTCTCCCTAGTATTCTGTCTAAGTGTTAAATTCGTATCTAACGTTGTTTTTCCTTTTTTTCTTTTCTTTTCTTTTCTTTTTTTTTTGCCCTGGCTTTTCACTTATATTTATCCTGTTACATTGCATAAATATATAACAAAGCTTTCACAGATACTAAGATCAAGGATTTTAAACAAAACCATGATTAAGTAAAACTCACCTACACTTTCTTTGTAGTCCTGGGTATTTCCTTTAGGAAAAACAGCTGAACAATGGACATTAAAGAGATTTTACCTGTTCAGTTGCTCTGTCAGACCTTCCATGCCCCGTCATGTAGGTATCTGGGAAGTTTCAAATCCTACCCATATAATTAATTTAGGACAGTGGTTAACAAACTTCATTGGGCGTTATACTCTGTGTTGTTAAACACAGATTTCCTTGGCTCCACCCCCAAGGGCTCTGGTTTAGTAGATCTGAGGTGGAGTCTGTTAATTTACATTTCTAATGGGCTTCCAGAAAATGTCAAATAGCCTGACCTTGCTCAGGAGTCTCAATCTCTTTGGATGGGTGATGTTTTGTTTTGTCATCTGAAGCATTGTATAGTGACTAACACCTAGTAGCTCTTTAAGTTTTTTATTTTTACATGAACTGCATGTATATACTGAAAATTTCATAACAAGAAAGCCTTTGAGCTAATACCTAGAGTTTCATTGTATTTTCTCATTAACCATACTATTTTTTTTCTTAAGTTGTTAAATATTTTTACTAGAGAATAAAGTCTGACTTTGTTAGTTTCCAGAGTATTTGCTGAAGGAAGTGATCATTGTGTTATTTGCAGATAGAAAATCCAGAGTAGTGATAACCGCCAAAGGAATTTGTCTCAGATGGGAGATCAGGGGACAATCTCAGTCCATATTTGACCTCAGTGAAGAGGAAATCTGCACAGCATCCTAAGTTTTATAGTTCTGACCCCTGGATGGTTTTTATTGCATCAGTCAATGCCCTGCTAATCAAACTTGTGATTTCCCCCCCACACACACTGCTGACACGATAATGAAAATTGTTTTTGCTTAGCTGTCTGATCTCTCAAATTTGTTCTACCCTATGGAATCTAAAGTATATCTTTCCCCTTATCTCAAGCAATGTTCCACACCCACTCCCTCTCCCAGGACCTAATTCCTCCGTCTTCTCCTCTCCCACATTCATTCCTCAGCCAGGGAGGCCTCCACTTTTTTCTACCCAATCCCCCATTCTTTTCTAAGCCTGGGAACAGACAACTTCTGCGAAGACTTTGTCACTCTATCCTTCTCACCATCCCCTGAGCCTTCATAACTCGTGAGTTTATTCATTTTGACAGGAAAACTTTTCTATAATCTTTGAATCCAAGGGTAAGCATCAAGCACAATTCTCAGGTTCCGGAGTCTCTTAAAGTCTATCTTAGTTTTTAAGTAAAATTATTAATTCTAGAAGAGTCAACATTTTAAGATAATTCTAAAAACAGTGCAATACAGTGTGCTAAACTCTTTATATATCCCACAATTTTGTGAGGCAGGTAGTATCAGAATACAGTTACAACTGATAAAGCAGATATGGTAGAGATTATTGACCAAGGGCACTTGATGCAGAAAACTGCAGATAACAGGATTTGAATCCCAGCCTGTCTGATGCCAAATTTCATGATATTTCGTTACTATACTTCTTGTCCCTATTAAATATTAACCAGATGTTTTGCCAATTTATAAAGGAAGATGACAAATGCGTATTATAATTTACGACAAGATGCTTTTATAGGGCTAGAGTAATGACATAGGGAGCACAGATCATTTTAATGTGTTATATTTTTTCACATGAAAGCTTTTGATTAAAAAAAAAATTCCGGAAGAAATGTGATTTTTTTTTTTTTTTCAAAGTCAAAGAATAAAATAATGAATGAGTCATGGCTCTCATGACTGATTTCTTGAGCTTTTAATAGTCCTATCACACTTGTTAGCCACATTCCCCTCACCACTGGCCCCAGCACTGTCAGCTTCCGTGTGGAGTGAACATGGCTGGAGACAAATGAAGTTTTATTTGTTAGTTCCAGACTCTAACGCTGCAGCAGTAGACCATCACCTCTTCCCATGTCAGAAAGGACTAGAGTGGGGTTGTGCTCATGATTGTGGCCCCATCGTTATTTTATTTTATTTTTTAATCAGGAACAACCAGTGTCTGTGTGGCTCCCTTTCTCCAGGCTGTTCCATTAGAAACAGGGGCTTAGCTGACTTCCCCTCACTCTAAGAGGCCCCAGAGTCATGTTCAACTGCTTTCTGTCTTTCTTAAGTATTTAAGAATCAAACATTGATGGCTGACCTTAGTGATAGAGTTGTCTGTCTGTTGTTGTAAATCAGTGCATGCCTATCTAAACCCAACACGTTCCATTTGCTTTTACTTTTTCCTAAAAGGCAGATAACCCTCCTAGGTAAGAATCCCAACAGAAATGTTAAGAGGTCACCTTTACCTCACCTATTTCAATGCCAGGACCAGCCCTTTATGTTTCAGCTACAGAGAATATCCCCAGCAAAACAAATGGGCTGGCTTTAGATGAAATAAGTTAACCTTGAGCAAATGGAGTTCAGATTTTTGCCAAAGGTCACATGTTGAGGTAAGCATCATATCTAATTGATAAAGTTAGACTCAAATGGGTTCTGATTCCAGCTCTGTCACTTAATTGCCAGCACCTTCAGCAAGCCACTGAATACTGAGCAAAATGAGAGTAATTATAACCGCTTTTTGCAAATTTGTGTTACATTAGACTATATAAAAAATGCATAGGAGGGTGGCAACAAAAAATGGAGAAATTTCTATGAATGAGTACCCTTTCCTTCCTCTAGTCATCCCAAGTCATTCTTTTCAGTGGAGTTGAGAACACTGCCTTCCTAAATCAGGGAGCTGCAATCGGGGCTGTGCCAGTGGTGGTGCAGATGAGCTGCTGGGGTATGGAAAATAAAGAGCATTTTAATACCTTTTTAGTAATACATATTAATGAAATGGTTAACTATATAGTTGATGTTGACCACATACTCAACTTTGATTAATGTGGTGTTTATTCTAAAATTTAAAGACCAATTTTTTTTTGACCACCACCTGGCTCGGGGAGGAACACTGGTCTTTATATACTATACACATCCTTAGAAGAATATTTTTCTACTCTGTCATAGTCTATTTTAATGATAAAGCTACATCGAGATATTAAAATCTACTTGCTGCTCACTATTATTAGAGGATAGGCCTGTTTATACCCTCATTTGAAACAGGGAATCAAAAAGCCTGTTCCACACTTTAAAGTCATCTGATAATTATGGCACATTTAATGACCTGGATCTACACTGGTTAAAAGAAGACTGGCATCAAATGCTATAAGGGATTGTTCAAACTCCCGGTTTTGACAAACAAAGCAGCTTTATAGACTTGACTAGAGGTTATTATGCCACTAACATTAATTCAAATAGAAAACTATGTTGCAAAAATATTTTTACAAAGTCAGGTGTTAGTCTTGCAGAACTTAGCGCAGCTGAGGTGATTTATGAAGTGCACTACCACCCCATACCTGGTTTTATAGTTTCATTGTCCTAGCTGGAGTGAGTGAGCAAGGGCAGGAGAGGAGCAAAAATAAATAAGTAATGAATCAGTCTTATCCATCTCCTCTCAAGGTACTTTGCAGGAAATCCATCACCAAACCGACCTTCAATATTAGTCCTAATAGCATATGAAAACAAAAGTTTTTCCTTAACACACTCAATCCTCTTACTAAACTTTATACCACTCTTTCTGCTTGCAACAGCTCAGTTTGGGTGGTAGTAGTTTGTCAGCAAGTGTTGGTGCAATTTTGGAGTGATACTGCTTTTTTGCCTCTTGTGAAAGTGGTTGAAGTTTATGTTAAGGAGAAAACAGGTATAGGTCGCTAGGACAAAATGGCCTAGGGAGAAAAAACATCAGGACCACCATGAGTGATGAATATGTAAACTTAACCAGGTATTCATTAGATCTAAACTGACTGCTTATTAGTCAGGAGATATCTGTAATAATCAAGAAAGTGAAAGCAAACATGAAATTATAAAAAAGTAGTGAAGATCATGTGTTAAAGTCAAAGGATCCCATGGCTATATCTCTTTAGAAAAAGTTCTTAAACACATTTTAGTAAACATGTTAAGAATGAACTATTTATAAAAATAAAACCATTTCTGCTGTCCCAGCAAGCCAATGCAAACTGATTTTCTAAGATGCAGTAGTTTACAGAGATTACATCTCCCTGTGCTTAGCATGTTTCAATTTTTTTTTAATTTAAAAATAATTGTTAGTATTACATTCCTGAGAAAGGTTGTCTGCAGATAATTTTAGATGATCATCCCTTTTGTAGGTGAAAGAATGAATTTGGTAGGAACATTGATGGATTTTATGTTAATCACAGTTTATGTGACGTGCATATAATTTTTTTCCTTCATGTAATAAAATCTTATTTCTATTGTTTACACTAGTGTAGATGATAATTTAAATGCTTGGTCTTGATCTCCTCTGATCTTTACCATGTCAATAAATCTAATACTTAAAATGACTGTTAGAATAATTTAATGTTAGCATTGTCAATACTTTATCAGAAGTAGCTGGTGGAACATAGGGATTGGTTAAAAATCATTGATTACAATTTTGAAAGTAAATAGTATCATTTCTTCCAATTAATTTATTCTTTAGCCTGAAACTATTACAATGTGCATTACAAATAATTATAAACTCCATGGAGGTAGCAGTCATGTCTACATTTTCTGTAATTTTAAGTAATAGATTGTTTTTATAGCAGTTTTAGGTTTACAGAGATTAAGCAGAAAGCACAGTTTAGCTGTAATTTTATCAGTTTATTGCAAAGCTCCTTAACTTCTAATCTAGATTTCCCTCCAACTCCTTAGGAGGGTTAAAAAGAAGTTCTCCCTCTTCAGTTTTGAGCACTTGGCAGGTAGTTAATAATACAAAATCCCCCTGTATATTGTGGGAACAAGGAAAAAAGATAGGATGACACAGAGTCATTTTTATTCTTTAAAATTTTTTTGTTAATACTTTTTAAAATTCTATGGTGTTGTGGAGCTGTTGGAAGGGAGGGGGAAAGGGGAAGGAAATGGGATGGAAGAAGGAGGAAGAGTGGGATTGCGGCCTGTGGCACCCCCTCATTCCCACAGGGGAGATCAGGGGGCTTCCAGCTGTGGCTTGGTTATTGCTGGGCTGGGTGCAGATGTCAGGGGGTGTGGCAAAAGCCCTCGCCCCCCAACACGCCAGCTCGGGAACCCAGGGTGCTTCCTATGGCAGCTTGGTGGTTGTTGCTGCACTGGTTGCAGGTGTCAGGGGGCATCGGCAAAACCTTCGGCCCCCTACCAAGGATGACGCAGAGTACTAATGGCAAAATTGGCCAAGTAGGGGGCAGCCTCTGATACCATCATAAAATAAAATAGCCCTCAAATATTTAGTAAAATCCCCTCCTTGTTTGTAGAAGCTTTGTTTGTGAGGAACTATTACTAAAGTAATATGGCGATAGAAAATACAGTGGTGTCCATACCAAACACTTCAGAAAATATAAATCCTTACTGAAGGAGATATTGTTTCTGCTCAAGGATACCTTACAGATTTCTATTTCTCATTCATTATTCTCTCCTACGTTCACCTTCCAATAACTTATTCCAGAAGTCAAGTTCTGAGTTCCCACAATGGCAGGATAACCAAATCTGTCAAGATGGTCAACCATGTCCCGAGTGACACCTTTATTGACCACATTCTTCAAATCTGTTGACACAGTTAGATAAGGACTCTGTTTTCCCATCCTGGGTTCTATCCACTGGTAATACACTGGGATTCAGAAGAGAAACAGACCAATAAGGACATGTATAAATGAGCTTCAAAAAGTTCATGGAAAATGCATATAGTGAAAAAACTATGCATGGTTTGCAAATATTTTTTTGCACCAAAATTAACTTTTCTTAACTTATTAGAACGTATCTCAATGGGATCTAGTTTGAGGCACTAAGAAAGATAAGACATCAGTTTGAAAAGAGCCCCTGTAAGAGCAACATGAATTTGGCTAAAATTGAAGTAAGAACAAACATCAAATTTATGGTGCTGAAAAAAAGGAAAAAAAATGAAGGTCTGGATGATTAGCTCAGCTGGTTAGAGCACAGTGATGATGACACCAAGGTCCAGATTTCCGATCCCCATACAGAGCAGCTGCCAAAAAAAATTATGGTGGAGCTTAGGTGGAAGAATGGTGAAACCACTGTTGCTTTATAAAAAGTTTATGGGGACAATTCCCCAAAGAAATCAGCAATTTACAAATGAATAACGAGTTTTAAGAAGGTACAAGATGATGATGAAGATGAAGTCTGCAGTGGCAGACTATACACATCAATTTGTGAGAAAAAAAAAACCTAATCTTGTTCATGCCCTAATTGAAGAGGATTGATTAACAGCAGAAACAATAGCAACACCACTGATATCTTCATTGGCTCAGCTTACACAATTCTGACTGAAAAACTACTGTTGGGCAAATTTTCCGCTCCATACATGCCAAAACTATTGCACCCAGATCTGCTGCAGACAAGAGAAGAGCTTTCAATGGAAATTTTAAACGAGTGGGATCAAAATCCTGAAGCATTTCTTCAAAGAATTGCAGCAGGAGATGAAATATGGTGTTACCAATAAAATCCTGACGACAAAGCACAATAAAAACCATGGCTACCAAGTGGTGGGAGTGGTCCAAACAAAACTAAAGCAGACCAGGCAAGAGCAAAAGCCATGATAACAGTATTTTGGGATGCTCAAAGCATTTTGCTTGTTAACTTTCTGGAGAGCCAAAGAATGACATCTACTTATTATGAGAGTGTTTGGAGAGAGAAAAAAAAAAGGTTAGCCAAAACTTGAGCAGAAAAACACCTGGAAAAGCTTCACAGTCCTTCCCTGCTACAACAGTGCTCCTGCTCATTCTTCTCTAACGAGGGCACTTTTGCAAGAGCTTCAATGGGAAATCATTAGTCATCCACCTTACAATCTGAGTTGGCTCTTTCTGACTTCTGTTTTCCAATCTTAAAGTCCTTAAAGAGCACCCATTTTCTTTCAATTAATAATTAAAAAAAACAACACTGACCTGTTAAATTCCCAGGACCCTCAGTTCTTTAGGGATAGATTAAATGGCTGCAATCATCACTTACAAAAGTGTATTGAACTTGTTGGAGCTTATGTTGAGAAATAAGGTTTACAGTTTTTAATTTTTATCTTTTAACCCATTTTTCCATGAACTTTTTTTTTTTTTTTTTTTGGTGGCTGGTCAGTACAGGGATTGAACCCTGGACCTTGGTGTCATCAGCACCACACTCTAACCACTGAGATAACTGGCCAGCTCTCTACATACTTTTTAAATCCCCTTATATATAGAATTATGAGAGGAGATTTATCAGGGAAATTGACTCATGTGATTATGAAGACTGAGAAGTTCCATGACAGGACATCTGCAAGCTGGAGACCTTAGGATGCCAGTGGCGTGGCTCAGTCCAAGTTGGAAGGCCTCAGAACCAGGGAAGTTGATGGTGTAACTCTCAGTCTGAGGTCAAAGGCATGAGAATGTGGGGGGCCACTGGAGTCGTGGAGTCCAAAGGCTGGAGGAGAATAGAATTCTGATGCCCAAGGACAAGAAAGAAAGAGTATATCCCAGCTCCAGGAAATGGATGGACACACTTGCCTCTGTTTTTTTCTTCCTCCCCAGGCCGCCAGCTGACTATGTACTGGCTGCCCATGTTGAAGGTGGATCTTCCCCACCTAGTCCACTCAGACTCCAATGCTAATCTCCTCTGGAAACATCCTCACAGGCACACCCCCAAATAATGCCTTTCCAGGTTCCTTAATCCAGTCAAATTGACACCTAAAGTTAACCATCCCAAATTGGGAAGAAAAAAAAGTTCTAGCCCCCATTTAAGCAATGTAGGGGCACATTATTATCTTTTGGCCAGTAGGATCCAGAGCAAAGTTTTGTGGTACTTTGAAGTAGTATCTTAAAGGGAGAGGGTGTGTCCTTCCTCCCTTGAGCCTGGCTTTAATGTGGACATATGGTAGGAACTTTAGCAGCCATCTGGGTCACCAAATATATTACAAGATGGAAGCCATACGTGTTAGAGAAACAAGAAACAAGAGTCTGGGTCCCTGAATCCATTGTGCCTACCAGATAGTAAATGAGTAAAATAAAATTCCAACCCAATGAAGCTATCATTACTTTGCTGTTTACTGTCACTCATAACTGAGGCTAACTCAAATACATTGACTATTCCAAAGTTAGGGTTAGAAAGGCCTAATATGGGATTCCACATGGGATTTATAGTGATCATTCTGGCTTGGGGGCAGGGGGTAGGGAGGCAGCTGAGGGACAGGAAATAAAGCTATGGAGGAACCCATGTTAGTCAAAAAAAAGATGTGGATAAGAACTCAAATTATCTCTGCCTTCTAGACTATTTCTTCTTAAGGACAAATGACTGCAATATGTAACCTGCAAACCAAAAGCATTTTCTCAAAACTGGTAGTTCCTGGAAAGAGAGAGGATAGGAGGAAACCAATATTTATATCTAGGTCCTATGTGCCAGGAACATTTTCATTTGATCTCAGTCCTATATGGGTAAGCCTTGGTCCTTCTAACTGCTCCAGGTTTGAGGAGGAGATAGTAAAGTGATAGAACAGCAGTGAATCCAGGCCTATGTTCTTGTTAGAGCAGCTTGATTGCCCCATTACTGAGCTTCACCTGAAAATTCTCTCATCCATTCTAACCGTCCTTGCTGCATGATCAAGCCTTCTCAAAACAACCTTAGGAAAGTTAATAATCTTGGAATGGTGCATGTGAACAGAGTTACTGTTTAGGCAATGCCAAGAAAATCTTTCTTATTCCCTTCCTCATTGGAGGCCTTTACTAAGTAAGCCCTTTCTTAAAAATAGGGATATATAGAACAGACACTGTGGGGGCAGAATACCAAGGTTGGCCCCAATATGCTCAGCTCCTGATATACATATGCCTTCTCCTGGCTTTCCAAACACTAATCCAGGTGCTGATGAGAGGAATTTTACAGATGTAATTAAGATTCCAAATGAATTAAACTTAAGATAGGATAATTTGTCTAGATAGGCCTGGCTACTGAAGTGAGCCTCTAAAATAAAGACTGGGTTTTGCATCTGTAGAGCTAGGGCTGGTTCAGGAGCTCACAGACCCCTCAAGCCCATTGTCCAGACTGGGTCACAAACCCTTCACACGCAGGCCTATGAGCTAGGTAACCAGAAAAAAGGTCCTTGGAACTGTAGGTGAAAAAAGACTAGTCTTTATTCAGCACACACACATCCAGGAGCTAGGCAGTCCAAAGAGTAACTCAGAAACTCAACTGCTACCAGCCAAGTCCAAAGAAAAACTGAGCAGTTGCCAGAAAAGTAAACATGCTCTCTTTTTAGACAGGAGCTCCACCGGCTAGCAGTTCAGGGCCACTGTTCCACAAACCTCTCTAAAAGGACACACAACAGCAGCAAAACTAAAAAGATACATTGGTGTGCATGCACACTAACTCCACCCACACACACAATTTGTTTACAAAAAATGAGCTGCACCACACCCAACCAGACCTGAGGTGAGGGGGCCTAAATTATTCTATTTTCACAACAGGGTGGTGAGAAACTCTCAACGTGTGGGATTGGTGGCTTGGGAGATGGGGGTAAAGGGCACTTGGCATGGATCTGAAAGTGGCTTCTAGGAGCTCAGAGCAATCCTCACCTGACAGTTAGCAAGAAAATGGGATTTTCAGCCAGTCCTATGACTTCAAGGAACTGAATGCTGTTAACAATCTAAATAACAATTTAAATGAATTTGGAAATGGACCCCAAATTTCAAATGTGAAAACATCCTGACCAACATCTTAATTTCAGCCTTCTGAGACCCTGAGCAGAGAACCCAGCCACAGCATGCTGGATTTCTGACCTACAGAACTGGGAACTCATAAGTGGGTGTTGTTTTAAGATGCTAAGTTTGTGGTAATTTGTTATAAAGCAATAGAAAACTAATGCAGACACTTCACTGAACTGCCGCTTGGTGCCTGAGGGAAGAAAGAAATAGGGTTAGAGATGGATTCTTCAAGCAACTCCTACATCTTATATTGGATACGGAAAACAAATCAAGAATTCTGTTCTAACACAAAATTATTTTTGTTAGACCAGAGTGATAGCCTTAAAACAAACCTAGAACAGCTTTGACACAGAATTTGACCTGGAAAGAAAATATACTCAGTTGGAATTTTTTTCATGACCAAAGAATAAAATTTACCTTTCCCCTAGAAGGGAACAACCCCCTCCCTGAATCAAAAGGTGATTAGAGGATACAAAGTATTTGTTTTCCAAAGATTCACCCTACTTATCCCTATACTTGTTCACATAAGACAGTGAACTGAATGTCTGCATGTATGCAGTTAAATGAGAATGAATTGCTATTAGCTTCAGTTTTTCTTTCTGCCCATAATCTGCATAAGCATATCTTATAGAGAAGTCTCCCACAGGTAGACAGGTTCTTGAATTCTAACTTTTCATTTTGCCTCCACTTCTCACCCGTTCATAAAAGGCTTCACATTTGATTAATAGTTAACTGCAAGATTCCACGTTGTTGAAGTTAGTGGCAGGCCCCACTGTGTCCTGTAAAGGCTAGTAACAGGTACTTACATATTCTAACCAGTGCTTTTTCACTTTAAGTGAAATCCTTCTTCAAAGGGAGTTTTACATAGAACTACTACACACAGAAGGTGAATTTCTCATCCAGCCCTTTGTTTATACAACACTTATTTGACGACTGTTTTCATGTGCACCAAACTGTTAGAATGCAATGACGTAGAAAAAAATATATATACATGGTCCCTACTCCCATGGGGCACCTTTTCTAGTCTGCACACTGCTATGTCAGTTTAGTGACTCATAGCATTAAAAAATGGAAGGTTCACAGTACCTTTTCCATAGCAAAGCTAAGAATGTTTCATGAACTTCATGTCCCAAGTCCTGTCAAAGTCAATTTTTTCCAGTGGGTCACCATCAATAGTCTGGAAACCAGGCATAAGGGGGTCTTAATCTAATGCAAGGAACAGACTATTAAAGAATGGAGTAAATTGGAGCACTAGGGCCATGAAGGAGAGGTACAGAGGACTATGAGGCTCACATGAGAGGAGGAATTTATTTATCCAAAGAGATCTGTAGATGCTTCCTTGAGGGAGCTCAAGCCAAGAGGGTGGGAAGTGGAGGTGGGGTGGGGTGGAGAGGTGCAGGGAAAGCAAAGATGCTATTCCCTCCTGATGTGTCTTTCCTTAATTCCTAAGACTCTTCTCCAGAAGTAACCATTGCTGGTCAAATAGGTAAAGGAAAGCTAGCTTCTGTAAAGCGATCGTGGTTTGAAGGGAAAGCTGTTACCAACTACAGGACAAATACATTGCTTCTTCCTTTTATCTAGATGTGCTTTCTGTCTTGTTCTTTCAAAACATTTAAGGTTTTGAAAAGGTGTGTTCCCCATACCTCCATCATGGGCCTTCCTATGTAATATGAATTTATGCATAGGGTAGGGACACCACAACAGTAGTTTCATACTTAGACTATTTGCAAGGTTTGTATTTATAAAAGCAAATCTAAAAATAGGTTTCATTACACTTTTTAGTTTAGTCTTGTTATATAATTCCAGCAAATTTCCCCACTCAAAGGCTTATGTTTGGTCTCATCTGTAAAGCTCTATCATTTCAGAGAGTCAGGTAGAGCTATCAGTTTAATAGTCAATATCTTTAAATACTTCAAATGTCTGACTTAAAAAACCTTACTAAGCTTGCAATGTTTAGAACTGATAAATCAGGCTTATAAAAATAGTGAACCTGAAATTCTTAAACATAACAAAGCTTTGTATACATTTGGATCTCTGCTTAGAATCAGAAATCTAAATCAATGATTCAACTGTATGTTTTAAATTGGAGTTACACGGCTATTTCAAAGCCAAGTTCTCCTAAACATTACTAACAACACTGAACAGGTTTTTACATATTCAAGAGTATTAAGAGTCTGGTTATGATATTTCTTTGAGTGAAAAGGTGCTAATCCACTAGGGAATCATCAGCTTCTTGGTTAAATAAGTGTGCATTTGGCAGGAGATTTCAGCTGGGTATGAGTGCAGAGGCTGCAGATACCTGCATGCCTCTCTCCGTTATCCACTGAGGAAACTAACATCAAACCACATGATCTTGATGAATCCCTTCCTATGTGTTTTTATTGTAGTTTTTTTGTAGCCTACTTGAAACGGCATATGACCAGATATGTCTGCCGGGATACTTACTGGGATCTTGTCAGTCACCCAGGTAAGACTCACTGAACTCTTATTTACACACTGCTGACCCCATAACCCTTCTAGCTTTCTAATCACAAAGCTTGAAACACCCCTCCCCTCCCAACATATACATGTCACTTGATTTTACATGTCCTTGGCTCTTAATATACTCAGTTGTCTTTCATTTAAAGCTATAGTTTGAGGACCGGCCTATGGCTCACTTGGGAGAGTGTGGTGCTGATAACACCAAGGCCATGGGTTCGGATCCCTATATAGGGATGACCAGTTAGCTCACTTGGGAGAGTGTGGTGCTGACAACACCAAGTCAAGGGTTAAGATCCCCTTACCGGTCATCTTTTTAAAAAAGAAGCCCACTGAGCTGCCCTGGTGCCTGCGGCTTTTCCAGCCCCTCGTCCTCATTGCTTGTTGCCAGCAGCCCCACAGTTCTGGGCTCCTGGCGGCAGTCCTGCAATCCTGGCTCTACTAGACATTTCCCCAGTGGGGGCTCCGACCCCATTTTTCTACTCCACATTGCTCCATAGAGGACCTCCACAGCAGCTCCACCCCTGCAGCAAGTCTCTGCCTGAGTCCCCCAGCTTTTTCATACATCTTCCGAAATCTAGGGGGAAGCTGCCAGGCCTCCACTGCTCTCACATTCTGCTGGCCTGCAAACTTAACAACCTGAACGCCAAATGTGTGGAAAATAGAGTAATTTAGTCAGGCTCCCTCAGCTCAGGTCTGGTTGGGGCTCGAGCAGCACATTTCTTATAAACAAGTTGGGTGGGTGGAGTTAGTGCTCATGTGCACCAATGCATCTTTTTAGTTTTGCTGCTATTGTGCATTCTATAGTTTGCAAGCAGGCTGGCGGCAGAGAGTGTGCATCTAACAATAGAGCATGTTTACTCTGCTGGCAGCTGCTTAGTTTTTCTTTGGACTTTGCTGGTAGCAGTTGAGTTTGAGTTTCTCTGTGGACTGCCTAGCTGTTAGACGTGAGTGTGTGTGTGTGTGTGAATGTGTGTGTGTGTGAGTGTGTGTGTGTGTGTGTGTGTGTGTGTGTGTGTGTGTGCTGAATAAAGACTATTCCTATGTCAACCAAGGCTCCAAGGACCTTTTTGCCAGTTACCTAGCTCATAGACCTGCGTGTGAAGGGTTTGTGAATGGGCTTGAGGGGTCTGTGAGCTTCAGACCCAGCCCTAGCTCTACAGCAAGGTTTCTGGCTTGTGCTCTCCAGAACTCCTGTATGAACCATACTTGGGGCTGCCTGAGCAGGGCTGCTCCAGCCAGAGCAACTGGGATGCAGGGAGCAGTTTCCTGAGGGCAGCAGTGCCCTGGGTCTGTCCTCCAGAGAAACTCAGTTGTCTTAGGCCTCTGTGATGGGAGGGGCGCTCTCCCAAACTTCTGAAATGCCCTCAGGACCTTTCTCATTGTCTTTGCTATTAGCATCTAGCAGCCCCATCCCTGGCTCCTGAATTATTCGAATCGGCATGTGCCTGCCATTCACTCAGTCTTGGGAAGTTCTGCAGCATTTAACCACACAGTTCGAACAGCTACATTTGCCCAGTCCATCAAGGAGTGGCTGCCCTGCCCCTGTGCATATCTGCAGCTGTTTCTGCATGTGCCACTAATGTCTCAGGTTTATACGGCACCCATCTAGCTATTGGGTTTAAGTGACACCCTCTGAGAAATCTGCCTTCAGACAAATGCAACATGCATTTACTACACCTTCCCCAGAGCACATTACACCATCCACCTTCTCGGGAGTAAGTGGCACCCGGTGAGCCATTCGCCTTCGGACAAACACGACATGCGTTTACTACATTGTCTCCAGAGCATGTTACACCATCCACCCCTAGGTCCCATAGCTGCAGCAGCCAGGGGCTCTCCCTTTTTCTGCTGCTTTGTTTTCCCAAGCCAACCTATCTGACCTGTGTATATGGGACATAGGTAGTAAATTGGTCCACCTCTGGGTTGCCTACTAGTCTGCTTGGTCCCATAGGCTGCTCGTGCTTCACTTTCTGATGAGCAGATTGTGCCAGGAGACACATAGTCTCCCCCAACTCACCATTGGGTTCACCTCATGTCTTTGGTTTTGGAAGCAGAGATAACCTGTTGCATACTTCAGCCTCCAGGGCATGTGCTTTCACATTTCCAGCCTGTCTGCTTTCTGCTGCAAATCTCGAAACTGGGCTACTTCAGGGGTTTCTGGTCCATGTTGGCTTGCAGTACAGCAAGCAACAGCCAGACCCCAGTCAACAGGAAAGCAGCCACTGAGCACCACATATCTAAGGGTAGCCACATTTCCTCCCCCTCCCAACGGGCTTTCTGCTTCTTTACCTGCTTGGCATCCTACCCATGCCAATTGCTGAGCTCTTTTACCTGCCCAGAATCCTGCTACAACTACGCTAATTGCAAAGCTAGAGCTAATGTCGGAATCCTGCCGACGTAGCCCAGTTGTAAAGCTGCACAACTACGCCAGTTGTGGAGTAAGGCAAATAATAACCAAACCCAAAATGTTTTATTATTTTAGTTATACTAAGTTTCCATTTATATTGTCAGAGCTAGGGCTCAGATCCTTCAAACCCATTGTACATACTGGGCCCCCAGACCTCTCACATGCCAGGCTGGGTCCCGAGACCTCTCACAAGCAGGTCCACTAGCCAGGCAACAGGAAAAGGTCCTGGGAGCCACTGGCAGATGACACAAGCTCAGTCCTCAGCAGCAGCAGTGGTGGTGGCCTCTTGGAGGGTCCCAGGGGTACTGGCAACAGCTTGCAGCAACAGTAGTGGCCTCCCCTGGATCCCTGGCGGCATCCCAGGAGGTGGGGGGCACTGTGGATCAGAGCCACCCGTCCTTTATACTTAAGTCCATAACCCAAGACACCTGGGTGCACATGCGCAATTACATTAGACAATAATCAAGGAATACCTGGGCGCACATGCATAATTACATCAAATGCTTGGCAAGATTCTGGACATATGAGGGGCCCTGACCATCCTCCTATATTTTCCCAACACCAGTGACTGACACTTTTGTATTTGGCCCACCTATGAGAATGAACCACTCTAATGAAGTCCCCTCCCCTCTAACTTTCTTTGTTAAAATCCTTCAGCTTTTAATAGACTTTAGAGAACTTACCAGCTTTGTTGGTTCATGTTTCCTGGGTCAATCCTTATATCTGGCTCTCAATAACCTTTATAAAATTATTTCTGACTCAGCAGCCTTAATCTCAATCCACGAGCCCCTGGAATTTTCAAAGAGAAGACAATCTTATCTTAATGATTTATTTTGTCTTCTCAATGATAAACATTATGTAAGACAGTTTATGTTGCTAAAACAAAAAAACAGTCTCACAAAGGGGAATCACAAAACCTCTTCAGTTTGCTTGGTGTATGTCACATAAGCTATTCTGGAAATCCATCACTTGGTATCTCAGATGCTTTGCTGTCTCAGCCATCACCAGGAGCTGAGCTTACACCAGGGCTCTCTCACCTTGTAAATATCCTTACAGGTAAGGCAGGTGTTGCAACTGGGCATTTCCAACTTCTTAAGAGGCACTCATAGCAACACTTGTGTCCACACTCAATTAAAAGTAGTTTGGTAAAGTAAACAGAACAAATCAGCTCTTCCTTAGAATCTGGTAGACCCGAGGTAGCCTTTGTCCTTTCTGGGGAGGCAGAGGAGGATTAAGGAGAAGGGGGATGGGAGGAGAGAAAGTCACTCACCTTGAGATTTTGCAACATCAGGGATTTGTCTCCATTGTCAGCTCATGATCATGTTCCTTCATTTTGAGTCATTCGGTGCCTGTTTAATTGGTGTTCTTACCCTGTATAGAGTTGTCTGGGATTTTAAGCCCTGTATCTGAGATCTCTCGCAGAATGTTATCTATCCACATTCATGCTGGGAACACATGGGGAAGGAGAGAGGTTTTGGCAAGAGGCAGCATGAAAGCATACCCAAGGGATCACCCTCCAGCTGCCTTGGAACCCAGTCTTTGTGGAGTAGTTTTATTCATTAAATTCTTTGTTCTCAAACTTCCTTGCATATTAAAATCACCTGGAGAGCTGTAACATTCTGATGCCTAAATCTGTGGTTTCCAAACTTCAGAGGACATCAGAAACACCTGGAGGTCTTGTTAAATCACAGATTACTGGGCCCCACTCACAGAGTTTTTAATTTGGTATGTCTAGGTTGGGGCCCAAGAGTTTGTATTTCCAACAAGTTCCAGGTGATGCTAAGAACCACCAACCAAGAACAAGTGCACTGTACCAATCAAGACACTATACCAATTCAAACCAGAACCTCTGGAGGTGGGACATAGGCTGCAAGTTTTTTTGTTTGTTTGTTTTAATCTCCTCAAGTGATTCAGGGAATTACGACTCTAAGAGACTGGAAGGGTGTCAAAGGGCAGTGAGTGGCAAGGCCTGGAGGGGACGGCCTATGTGGAGAAGAGGGAGTAAACGTGAAATGTCATGGTCCTGGCCCAGCCTGTGACCACAAGATATGTTTAATGGCCCTAGTTGGTCTGCCAGCAATGATGTCAATCTTTTCAGGTGCTCTTCCCCAAATATTGCTGGAATTTTCCTTTGGCATCCCTCAGGTCTCAGCCATATCCACAGCAATATGGTCTGGCCCCTGTGTCACAGCTCCTTAAAGGCATTTAGCTCTTAATTCTTACACCTGCAGCCGTTCTCCCCAAGGACCCTTACACAGAACCTAGTCATTGGCATGAATTCCTACAATTCATGAATCCCCAGCTGTACCTAGAAAACCCCCATTCTTCTCTAGGCTTCTCAGCAACCACATTGGCATACCAGCCCAACATATTTCCTTAGGTCTAGGCACCTCAATATCCAAGAAAGAGCTATGGTGGCAAAGAAGGCTCCTGTTTGCTTTCTCTCAAGAAGCTGCTCTTTCTGAAAGCTATGTCATGTAAGCTTAGCTAGAAGTTCTCTTCAGACCTTAACATATATGCCTACAAACCATCCACCTCCAGGGCTTGATTTGACTAGATCCTTGCCCTGGACAACTGCTTTTGGTCAAAGTGGCAACTCCTTGAGTTTAATATTTGTGGCTCATTCAATTCTTGTGGACATGGCAGCATGGCTCTGTGGTTAGTAGCATGAACTCTGAAATCAGGCCACCTCTGTGAATCTAGGACAAGTTAAATAACTAGAGTTTGTTTTCTCATCTGTAAATGGGGCTGGAAGCAATGTCTACCTTGCAGGGCATGGGAGTATTAAATAAATATAGTGCGTATATATGTGTTCAGGATGGTGCCTGGCATTGAGTGAATGCTATTTGTGTGACCTAGTCTCATGTCTTCTTCCTCTAAAGATACTATTTTATGGTGAGAGATTGTCTTATGAATAAATGTTAAGATTGCCTTAAGCAAAAAGTGGACTTCCTTATTAAAAAGATGAAGAAGCAACATGTATAAACAACTGTTTCCCTACTTATAAAATACTAGTCTAATGTGGGATGATAATCTATATCCATTTTCTAATCTACTGGGTATATCACACTACCTAGAACTCAAAAGGTATTTAGTAATTCCTCCAGAATTAAATGATAGAAGTCTCAGAAAAGGCATTATACAATAGTAGACACAGAACAAATGACCTTTGCACTCATAAGGGTTTTTTGTGTGTGTGCTATTATCCTTTACTGATATTAAATCCTACTCACATGGTACTAGTTCAAATTATCTCTAATAATGTCAGACCCCTGACTCTGCATTAGAAAGGGGAAAGAAGATAGCCTGTAACTCCTTTTTCTTAATACTTCATCCTAAATTTAGACCAGGTCTTTTTACTCTTATTTATCTACATTTGTTTGAACTGCTTTTAAAAGTTTCCTGCTCAGGCTTCCCAACTCATACAATTTCCATTTGGTTTCTCTTTTTATCTCTTTTGGATTCAAAGTACATAAAACACCCAGCATGAAGCCTGAAATAAATAAGTTTATATTTAGTGTTTCTTAAAACAAGAGGATGGACAATAAAGGGTTTATTCTCCAGAAACAAACAGAACACACCTCACCTCAAATGCTCACCTAAGTATGCAAGTTGTCACAGCTCTAGAACGACAACCCATGCAATTCAGCAGGAGTGGCTGGGTTACCACTTTTAACTGAGTCTATGAAACACCTGGACCCCTCCCCCACTGACCTGGCCTCCCTGCGTTGCTACGCAGTGATCAAGGTGAATCTTTCCAAGTGGAACTGACTCTTGAGTATTTGTGATAAAAAGAATGTTGCAATGTAGATTTGTCTGTAATATTCTGACCCGCTGTCAGATCATGTATTTTATTTCTCAGATATTCCTTTTCCTCACTCCTAAATTGTAACTTATTTCTTCACCTGACGTGTTCTTAAGTCTTTAGTTTAGAGGTCCAGATCAAATACCATGTCTCCCCCCAAATTTTTCCTCATTGTTCCACCAAGAATAAGTTCCCACCCACTAAAATGCCAAAGCAGTTAAATTCTTCCACAAGGCACTTATACTTCTCACTTTGCAGGGGTTTTTTTGTTTGTTTGTTTGTTTGTTTTTGCACAAACATCTCCTGCTCCCAAAGAAGAGAAATAATTTTTAGTCATGTTTATATCACTTTCAGCACTAAGCTTATTGGTCTATATAGAACAGAGACTTATGCCTATTAGTTTAATAAATAAAAGCTGCTGTTGAAACTGCAAACTATTACAATTTTATTGTATCAAAGCTGAAACCAATCCTTGGAGATAATTTTCTCCTTCAACCTGAAAAACTTGCTTGCTACAAGTCACACCTCACATTTCTTGGATCCTACTCCATTCCTGAATATTTCTATACTGAAAAAATGCTGACAAACATATTAAAAGGTAAAAAAAAAAAAAAAAAAAAAAAAAAAAAGGAAAAAAATAGAAAAAGAAACAAGCAAAAACAAAAAAACTGTACTCTTATACAAAAATTTATATAATAAAGAAGCAAAAGTGATTCCTTCCAAGGTCCCAGTCTTACCACACCAAATGTTGCCAATTTGATGTGTATCTTTCCACACTTTTTGTTTTAAATTTTATTTATTTAAATGAGATATGCCCTTGTAACACACTTTCAAGTGTATAATACACTACTGTTAATTACAGGCACAGTGCTGTACAGCAAATCCCTAGAACTCACTCATCTTGCACAATTGAGAACTTACGCTTCTTATTTAGCAACTCCCAATTTCCCCTCTCCCCAGCCCCTAGCCACTACTTTTCTACTTTCTGCTTCTATGAGTGACTATTTTAGATACCTCATATAAGTGGAATCATGTAGTATTGTTTTTTTGTGACTGTCTTCTTTGTTTATTTCACTTAGCGTTATGTCCTTAAGGTTCATACATATTGTAAAATATGAGACGGTTTCCTCCGTTTTTAAGACTGCATAATTACATTAGTCCATTTCTTTTGCTTATAACAAAATACCTGGAACTTGGTAATTTATAAAGAAAACAAAATTCATTGCTTACAGTTTCTGAGACTGGGAAGTCCAAAGTCCAGGGAACACATCTGGTGGGAGTCTTGCTGGTGGCAATGGTGACAGTGGGCTATCACATGGTGAAAATGGTGGAGCAGAGAGTGCAGAGTCAACCTCCTCATTCACTCTCTTTTTAAAGCCCTCAGAACCATGCCCAGACCACATTCATTACAGCATCCTCCTACAATCTAATCGCCTCTTCGATGCCCCACCTTTCAATTACCATAATGGGATTTACCACCCTCAGTTACACTGGGGATTACGCCTCATTGAGGTTGGGGGGACATCCAATCTACAGCAATAATATTCTACAGTATGGATATACCACCTTTTTAAAATCCGGCATATAGGATATATCTACGTCCATCTGTCAATGGACATTTAGGTTGTTGTTCCACATCTTGGTTATTGTTAATAGTACTGCAGTGAACACGGATCACTGATGGATTCTGACTTCAACTCTTTTAGATAAATATCCGCAAGTAGGATTGCTGGATTGTATCATAGATCTATTTTTAACTTTTTGAGACATCTTCATACTGTTTTCCATAATATTTTGCATTCTTACCAATAGCACACAGGATTTCAATTTCTCCACATCCTCTCCAATTCTTGTCTTTTTCTTTCTTTTTTTTTGTTTTTGGTAATCACCATCCTAACGTGTGAGATGATATCTCATTGTGTTTTTCAAATTGCATTTCCCTGATGATAAGTGGTGTTGAGCATCTGGTTATACACTTGTTGGCCTTTTGTATGTCTTCTTTAAAGCAATATCTATTCAAGTCTTTAGTTCCTGTTTTAATAGGATATTAGTTGTTTTTGCTATTGAGTTATAGCAGTTCCTTATATATTTTGGAAATTATATCCTCATCTGATATATGGTTTGCAAGTATTTTTCTCCCATTCCATACATTTCCTTTTCTCTCTGTTGATTGTTTCCTTGATTTCTTTTAGTTTGATGTAGTCCCACTTGTCTATTTTTGCTTTTGTTTTACCTGTGCTTTTGTGTCATATCCATGAAATTCCATACTTTTTCTATGCCTTCATGTACCCAAATACATTTATCAGCATCTATAAAATGACTGCATGTTGGTAGGAAAAATACATATATAAATAGCCTATTTTTTTTTTTTTTAATCATCTTGCTTTTCATTTAAAGGCTCTTACTTAGGTTAATGATAACCTTAATCTCGTAGGCTGGGCTGAGAATGTGGATTCAGTGTTGAACAACATGAGGTAGGTGACATGAGGAATATGAGGGTACTTCAAAAAGTTTGTGAAAAAATAGAAATAAAAATAACACAAATTTTTCCATGAATTTTTTGAAGATGTCTTGCCATCATGAGATTGAGTTAAAAAAAAAAGGTCACCGTGTTTAATTCTAATCTGAACAATTGTGTCAAATCATCTCAATAATTTATTCAAATCAATATATAAATAAGGCTGAGTTCACCAGATTTACATCATTTTCTGAATTCTGAGTTTCGCATGTGTCTGTTGCCAGAGGTAGGTAGAGGAAATACTTTACCCTCTTCAGGACTTTTATCTTAAATGGTACTACAGAAAATAGCCTAACTTTTATTATTTATCCTTAAACTATTTTTGAGGGCAAAAAGTGTTATTTCCCTCTTAATGTCATGTAACGGATGCCATATCATGTCGGTGTATATAAATAGATCTGCTTTTAAAAAAAAGTCTATATAGAAGAAAAAGAGCTATTACCTTTAAGTACATATCCATGTAAGACCTCTTCATAATTTAATATTATGTATTTGATACATGTGTTGCAAATTCTCTTTCCTAAATTGTCATTTAAAAATGTCCATTTGGTTATTTATTTTGCTGTATGGAAATCTTCAATTTGTAGTTGTTTATTTATTTTTTAATTGACACATTGTATGTATTTATAGGTACAGTTATATTTCAATACATGCATACAATGTGTGATCAAATCAGAATAATTAGAATATTCATATTATAAAAATTTATTGTTTCTTTGTAATGAGAGCATTTGTACTCCTCTCTTCTGGCCAATTGAGAATATACAAGTTACTGTTTTTTAAAAAAAAAATTTTAAAGGAATTTATTTATTTTATAATTGGCACGTGTTGACTGTACATACTTATGGGCTACAGAGTTATATTTCAATATGTGTATACAATTTGTGATGATCAAGTCAGAGTAATTAGCATATTCATCATCACAAAGCTTTCAATTTTTTGTGATAAGAACATTAGATCTCTTTTCTAGCCATTTGAGAGCACACAATAAATAACTGTTAATCATAGATGCCTAGCACTACTGTACACGACTAGAACTTATCTGTGCTATCCAGCTGTGATTTTGTATTTGTTAACCAACCTCTCCCTTCCCCCTCCCTCTTCCCAGCCTCTAGGAACCACAATTCTACTTTCTGACTTATAGTCATTTAAATGTATTAATCTTTTCCTAGTGGCATCTAAGCTCTGTAGAATGCTTTAAAAAGGCTTTTTCTATGTAGCCATTTTAAATTTCTACTATCTTAGCAATGATCTCTCTTTATGACTTGCTCCATTTGTTGGCCACATGTTTAACAAATATGCTCCTTACTTGCTAAATAGATGTGGGGTAATATAGAATAAAAACATGCATAGAAATAAAATAATAAGGTGAAAAAAGCAACGGGAAATAACATGAGTAGAAATTCATAATTAGAGGAGGGAAAATAGGCACATGTGCACGCACACACGCGTATATACAGTATATATCCATCTGGAACACACATTGGTGTAGATTGTTAGGAAGAGATCTAACTGTATTTATTTTTCCAGATGGCTCTTTCCACTTGTCCTAAACCATTTGTTGGATAATCTATCTTTTCCACACCGATATGAAGTGACAGATATATTTTTAAAACCACACTTTCAAGCAAGATGTTTTTCAAATAAACCTCCATCTAGCCCACTGACTCACCAATAAATAAGCTCTCATTATATCTTTAAAGTTCATCTTTTCTGTATGCTCCAACCCTAATTGCTTCTGGTGATAGCTGTAACTATGGACCTCTTGGGGTATTCCTACCATCACCTCCTCAGGAGAGGAAACTACCTGAGTTGTTGATCTCAGAAATCACGTCTGTCAGTACAGTGCCTAGAGGCTTGGTGTAACCTATTTTGGGAAGGCTAGCCTACTTTATGAATTTATTTCACCTGTGAATTAAGCCTAGCCAATGTGTTCAGAAAGATGTGTAAAGAAGTCTACATTCCCAAGAGTGAGTGTAGCCAGTGATTTCAGGTACCTGTCACCCCATCACATTATAAGGACAGCTGTCCCATTTCCTTCTGACAGCACTTGAGCAATGTTCATTTCAGTGAGATAACTGGAAATTTTCATCCACTTGCCAGTCATCGAGTGAGATGCAGTGTAGTATGTTGACAAAAGAGAGTGACCGAGAGGTAGGAGACCCAGCTTCCTCATCCTGATCTGACCTGTCTACTAAGCAGGTATCAGGGGGCCAACTCAATTTATCTAGTCAATTTTCTTCATCATCCATTGAAGATAATTGAGCTATATAGTCTCTTAGCTTCCAGGTAGATGTAAGGCTGTGATTCTATAATAATATGGTCCCTCTATTTGTTCATTTAAAAATACATTTAAAATGTGTTTACAGATAAGTTGAACCATTGCTATGTGCAAAGAATTCTAGTCATAGACGAGTAAGACATGGTTATTATTTTATGAAGCTCATCAGGAAAAAAGGTTTATTTGGAAGAGGGAAGTGAGATAGAACAGATCAGTGTGGCCTGAATGTAGAATATGCCAGTCTCTTTATTCCACATTGGAATACTGGCTCTGTGATGTACCATATCTCTATTGTAGGGCTTATTCTAATCGTTCTGGTTAATGTTAAAGACTCCTTCTGGTTTTGTGTGGGAATAACACACTGAATGGAGTTGGTAGTTCATAAATCCTTTTTTCAGGGGTGGCAGTTAATATTATTGTGTCTCTCTCTTTTTTTTTTTTTTTGAAAAGACTTACTTAAGGCTTAAGGCTAACTTCTAAAAATATTTTGAAGTTGTGGCCAGTTAGTAGGCTAGAAGCAATCTAAGTGACAGAAATTTCATGATGCCAAAACAGTGCCACCTCTCTTCCTATTTAAAATAGTATAACTTTTTGCTCTGATTGTTTCTTTTTCTTAGTTTGTATTCTCATCCCAGTAATTTATTTATACTGTATGAAAGGTATATGATTAAAACATTTTAGTGGCTTTCGATAGGTGAGTTTTGGTTAGAAGGAAGAAAGGTAGAGGAAGAAGCATCTGGAGCCGGACAATATCTTTTACCCAAAGTTCAAGACAAGAAAATACCCATCATTTTGTTGGAGATAAAAGGGAAAGAAGTATCAGTTGGAGCCTTGAAAGTCAGAAAGAAATTAATGGAATAACTTGGGTGGTGGAGACCCGTGGAAGGTTGCCAAGCTGGAAAGCCATCAGATGAAAATAGAAATATGAGAATACCTCAAAAAAAAAAAATCGTGGAAAGGTTGTATTATCACTTAATTCTATTTTTCCATGAGCCTTTTGAAGTTCCCCCATACGATGCGATGGACTTAGTGGAAGAGTCAAACCAGTGAGACTCTGAGGAAGAGCCTCGTGATCTCGCTTTCGGGCATGCAGTGAGTAGAAGGTGGGCCCCACAAGAACCGACTGGGGAGCATCTGACCTTGTGGATTTATAGGATTTGTCTCTAATCTCAGCGGTCATCGTACACGGTCTCCATACTACACATTTACTTTTTCACAGGTCTAAAAACAACATCTGCATATTTAATTGCTGTCTAGTAAGAACTGAGGAAGAATAAGTGGTTTGAGAAGGCCTGGTTTACATTTCAACATTTCCAGAACATTTTCAAAAGGAGAAAATAAGTGAGCAAAATAACATTTGTACCAGCATATAATTCTTTCTATCCGTCCATACTGTAATGGCCTCTTGAGGTGACTTCAAACGAGAATTTTATTTTATCTTTTTTATCTTTTTATTTATTTATTTTTAAAGTCTCTGGCCAGTATAGGAGTCAAACCTGTGACCTTGGGGTTATAAGGCTGTGCGCTAACCAACTGAGCTCATCAGCGAGCCCGAGAGTGTTGTTTTAGATGCTTCCCATGACGGCAGATGGGTGAGTACTGTGGTCTGCAGGGCAGACAATAAATATAACCATGGCAATCTATTGTACATTTAAAGTCAAGGAATACTTCAGAGGAATAGTTGTCATATTGTTGGCATGAATAAAATGAAATAAAAGTACACGGTACCTGATAAAAGAGGAGAAAGCTTGGGCTTTATTCAAGCAGAGAAAAGGGCCTAGTGAGAGAAGGAATATACACTATGGTTTTCTTCTTTCAGTTCTCAACTAGGTTTTCTATTAGTGGAGTTTCCCAAATGATTTGGACCATATTACCAATTCAGGTATTAATAGAGATCATCATAATTCAAATCTTTGGACTGGTTTACACCAAATTCCTCAACCCTCCAGCTTAAAACCAATGTGTTTGAATGATTTCACAGTGCTGTTTACATACAAAACCAGCTCATGAAATGATAACTCTGTTAGGAGCAAGTATTCTCAGCATCCAGCGTGTGGCTTGCAGAGAGAGAAAGATTCAGTAAAAGTTTGGGGTTGAGGATGAACCCAGTGTACAGAAGTTCCACATTAAGTCATAATTGGCTTTGTTTTGAGAGCGTACATGTCAGCTGGTGAAATCAGGCACAGAGGAGAGTAGGATTTTCTTGTAAGAACAGCGTAGCAACTGATCACCCACCTGTTACTCAAACCAACAGAACCACAGAGAGGACTTTTCTAACCTAGGAACAGAGGTGTAGCCTTACGCCCACATCCACCCAAATGTCTACAGCAGATTTGATGGAGACTCTCAGAGAAGAACTCACCTGTTTCATCTGCCTGAACTATTTCAGCAGCCCAGTGACCACTGAGTGTGGGCACAGCTTTTGTCTGATGTGTCTCCTCAGGAACTGGGAGGAACATAACACACCTTTATCCTGTCCTGAGTGCTGGAGGACCTTGGAAGGCCCTCATTTCCAGTCCAATGAGCGTCTGGGGAGGCTGGCGAGCATTGGCAGGCAGCTCAGATCTCAGGTGCTGCAGAGTGAGGATGAAGCAGGTGGCTGCGGGAGAACACTGGCAGCCACTAAGGCATTCTCTGATGACGAGCAGGGTGCAAACGCCTTCTCAACCCACAGTCATGGAATAAACAGAGTGCATCTCTTGAATGAGGCTGAGGAGCACCACAAAGTAAGACGGGCTGCTCAGCATCCATCTCGGAACACAGATCAGGTTCCGTCATTTAACTCTCGTAGCATTCCCTATCGGTGACAGTCATGGGTGTTCATCTCTAGGCACCACACCACAGGCTCCTGCGGGTCCTGCTTTCAGCCTTTGTTTTGGAGTCCCAGTCATCTTGTAGTTATTGGTCTTTAAGGCCCCTTCATGACCTGGTGCTCTGCTCATTGGTCACAGAGAGTTTGTTTCTATTGCAGGAGAAACTTCAGGAAATCCTAAATCTTTTGCGTAAAAAGAAAAAGGAAGCTCAGACTGTATTAACCCACGAGAAGGAAAGAGTGATACTGTGTAAGGTCAGTATGTGTCTTACTTTTGGATCTTGTATATGTTACTATGGGGGTGGGGGTGGGGGGATGCGGACTAAAGGAACATTTAGTGAATATCAGGATTAAAAAGGAATTTTTTTCAGTCCCAGTCCTGCCAGTTGCAGTATCCTGCTTTGGTCTGCCTACCTCTGCTTGTCCACCAGGGAACCCCAAGACTCACTTCAAATTCCCCCATTCCCAGGCAGGCTCGTTTTTTCCCCTCTTTGTGCACCTAGACAACTCTGTAACTACCTCTTTTATGGCTCCAATCATCATTATTTAAAATACAAGTTATACTTATATAACACAGGATGGAAATCAATTTTTAAAAAGGAATATTTCAAATGCTTGAGAAAAAAAAAGAGAATGCAAATTAAAAACAAAGAGAAAGGGATATCGAGGCAAAAAAGTAATTTGGAAATATACCTGAACAAATGCTCAAGCTTAGGCATAGATTTGGACTTGAGTTATCTAGCAGTCAAAGCAAATAACTAAAAGTTTAATTAGATATTTAAAAAAAAAAAAAGTGTGCACTGATTCTCCCCATAGACATTGAGTTCTGAAGTGGAAATATGTGTGATGTATATTTTTATTCCTAGCATGTATTCCAAAGCCTCCTTTCACTGAATAAATATGCGTTGAATAAATAAACGCACACATTTTTCATGTTTTTTCTTCTTTATTTTGCTTTAGTTTTATCATAGTACTGATCCACACCTGTTATATTTTTGTCTGTTTTTGGTTTCTCCTGCTAGAATGACAGTCTCCTGGGAATAGAAATTTTGGTTTTGTTTACTGTTGTATCTACAGTGCACGCACTTTCGAAAACATCAAATTCTCCACACAGCCAGTCAGTAGAATATGTATTTTATGTGTCGGGCTTCAAGAAGTGTCACAGTGGAGCTCTAGGGCTTTGTAAGGATTAAGAATCCACAGCCATGGGTGTTTCCATTACTAACTTTATCATATTGTGTGGGTGTGCCTGGGTGATGGCAGGAAGAGACAAAGACTTGTAAACAGGTTGTAGTGTCAGAATACATGAAAATGCACCAGTTCCTGAAGGAAGAGGAGCAGCTGCAACTCCAGCTGCTGGACAAGGAGGAGAAGGAAAACATGAGGAAACTGAGGGACAATGAGATCCAGCTGACCCAGCGAATCCGAAGGCTCAGCAAAATGATTGGACAGATAGAGTCCACATATCAGAACCCGATTCTGGAATCTTTAGAGGTGAGCCTGAAACTCTTGAGTGGACTGGGAAAAATTAAGGGAAAAAATATATAGTAACCCATGGTTTTCCAAGGCATAGAAAATAAGTTTTTCCTTATTCACCTGAAAAACTAGGTTCTGGCCCCAAAGTAGTTTTCCTAAAGAATTGATGTGCTATATGTCAATAAAGTCTTGAGGGGAAAAAACCAGGAATAATGATCCCAAACATGCCTAATGATGACTCCAACTTCTGTGCCTGCCTCACTGCAACCTCGGCTTTGTCAAATATTTTAGTAAGTTTATTAATGAGCATTTACTATGTGCTGGGCACAATCAGTTCAGTCTTCACAAAGACTTGATAAAGATAAGTGCAGTGCTATTATGAGTATAGGTGATTGTCATCTACAAAATGGTTTATGGCAGCACTTATTTAATAATTCAGAGCTATGGTAGTAAGGCAGTTTGCTTGTCAAATACCTAATGAGTGGTAGAATCCAGGTGTTCTGTGTAACAAACCTGCATTCTTTACCATCTCTGTTCTGCTGCCTCCCCAGGCTATTGCATTGTCCAGGACCTTCTTAAACACAAGCCATGTAAGCCAACTCCAGCCTCAGGCCTAGTTCCTGGACTGGTTCCATAGAATGCTACTATTTAACCTAGTGCCTTCCAAACAAACCTCTCCAACTGCACATAGGCTTGGTCTCAATCCTCACTGGTCCATTTTCCTTTGCTTATCTCTGATTCCCTGAGGCATTGGATAATGAGACTAGTAGTTTGGCTCCTTTATCAACAACAGGTTCTCTTGACAAAGTGTTGATATGAGAAAAATAAAAGGACAAAGTATTCTCTAGTCATTGTGAGAAACATCTCATTTACCAAAAACCAATCCTACAACACCCTGGGGATTTTCATCGTATCCAAAATGGAGCCAGTCTTCGCCAGTGATCAAAGTGCACACATGCTAACCATCTTTCTTTTATACCCTTAGGAAGTGAGAGAAGCACTGGAAAGGTAGGTTCCATTTGTGTTCAGTTATGTGAGATACAGGGATGTGGTGCTGGTGAAATAGAGGATGAGTGCAGATGGGAGTGTCTGTGCTGTTGGGGCAAAATGAAAGGACACCACATTGGAGCGGGTCATGCGGGCTGTGCCAAGGGAGGAGTGAGTATCTCTGCTCTCTTGTAGGAATGAACCACTCTTGCTTCAGTATCCAGAGGCCACCACCACAGAACTCAGTCTGTGCCACATCACCGGAATGAGGGAGATGCTAAGAAAATTCAGCAGTAAGTCAGCTCGATTTGTCAAACCTCCAGGAATTTCCAGAGCTAACTTCAGCATATATTAAGGGATGCATAGCTGAGCCCTTGGGCAGCAGCTTCTAACATTAAATGTTCACCATCTGATGCCAGACTCTCGGTTGAGGTGTCCTGAGCCTGCGCTAAACACAAAGGAAGGCTGGGGCCACAGACCATTTCTGTGCTTGAGAAGAGAGAAGCAATGAGACCCGATTGATGTTTTATCTGGCTTTGTTTTCTGCATGAGTCCTGGTCCTTCCTTTGTTCATTTGTTTTTATTGATCTGTTTTCCCTCCCCCTTGCACACATATACACACACATGCACACACACACACACACCTCATGCAGAGTATTCTGCATTTCTAGCTCTGTTCCTGTTAGGATGAAAGCTAACTTAAACTTTAAAATCCCAGTAAGAGAACATTCAAAGAACTATCTTTTTAGAATGCTTCAAATGTTTAGACTGGCTATGACTAAGAGAAGTCAGCATTAGTTCTCAGCTTTTATCTTGTTGACAATCTTACCTTCAGAAGAAGGCCTAATAACCACTGGACTCAACAGATATTTGATAAATACCTGCTACGTGCCCAATGCAATGCTATTAGGCTCTGAGCTTACTTGCAATGATTAGTAAGACAGATGTTGCCTTTGCTTTTGTAAAATTTTCAGTGAAATTGAGAAGACAGACGTTAATCACACAGATAATTAGTTAGGATGGGCATTTGGTATTTCATAAACAAAAGTATGAAATTGTATGATAGGGGCGCCTGATCTTGTCTGGTCAGTCAGTGAAAGTGGGAGGTCTCTTGTGTGACCTCCTCTCAGGACGATGGGAGAGGAGGCTTCCCACTGGTTTGCAGTGTCCTTCCTCAGATGGTCCCAGAGTGTTGTACCCACTCTCATGAGGCCACACTTAAGCATGACATGATGAAAAATGCCGATTAGGAATTGCTATTCAAACACTCAGTAACTTTGTAATCTTGGTGAAGTTTCCTAACCTTTATGAACCTCAGGGTTTTTTTTTTTTTTTTTTTTTTTTTAATGGGAAAAAATTAATAACACTTGGAATAATTAAATGAGATAATGTATAGAAAATGCTTGGCACGTATGGAGGAGTTCAGCAAATGATAATTTCCTATATTTTTCTCTCACCCAAATAGAAGAACCAGGAACAACCATGGTTAAACGAATCCAGACAGCAAGGGTATCCCTGTAGAATAAATAGCTGAGTTCTGAAACTGTCTCATGAACTGAACAGCTTCCATTCCATGATCAGAGATTGTTCTTTCCCTCTCAGGCAAGCTAAATATTGTTCTCCATGTGACTTTTTTTTTTTGTACTCAAGTTCACTCTTTATGTTTTGTGAAACAGTGAAAGGAGAGCTCAGAGATTCTGTTCTCAACAAAACCACCGCCCCTGCCTCATAGCCACCTAAATTAAATTTTATAAAATAGGACAAAATACTAAGAATTTAAGTTCCACATATGCAAGAGGTTTTTCAAGAATTCCAAAGGAGGATTCATTCTTCTCTCTTCTTGCAGCAGAGATAACCCTGGACCCAGCCACAGCCAACGCCTACCTAGTCCTGTCTGAGGATCTGAAAAGTGTGAGACATGGAGGAATGAGGCAGCAGTTACCTGACAACCCAGAGAGATTTGATCAGTCTGCAACTGTGTTGGGTGCTCAGATCTTCATCTGCGGGAGACACTACTGGGAGGTGGAAGTGGGAAGCAAGACCGAGTGGGAAGTGGGCATCTGCAAGGACTCAGTGAGCAGAAAGGGGAATCTCCCCAAATCCCCTGGGGACCTCTTCTCACTTATAGGTTTAAAAATTGGGGATGATTATAGTCTTTGGGTCTCATCACCTTTAAAAGGTCAACATGTCAGAGAGCCTGTGCATAAGGTTGGTGTTTTCTTAGACTATGAATCTGGACATATAGCATTCTACAATGTGACAGATGAGTCCCTTATCTACAGTTTCCCTCCAGCCTCCTTCCAAGAGCCTCTCAGGCCTATCTTTTCCCCTTGCCTCCCAAATGAAGGGACAAACACAGACCCTCTTACCATCTGCTCACTGAAAACCCACGTCTGAGGGACATGTCCCTGAGCCTCCCCGAGGATGAGGTCTAAGACCAATGGACGACTGTTAATTTAGATGATTGATGCATCGACAATATTGACATAAGAAGATCTAAAAGAAAAGTGTCCCCCCACTGCCCAGAGCTTCCATTAACTTGAACCCACAATGAATAGCCAGATTAGACAATCAACTTCAACACCAATAGGAGAGAGCTGATTAAATCCTGTGTCTTTCACCAAGTTCATTATCTAGACTACTCTGTGTATGTGCTGGTCACTCAAAATGTAGAGATAGAACTACGTCCTGTATAATTATACTGTATTCCAATTATTATCCTGTATTCCACTGTCATAGGCCAGTTTTACAAATACATACCATTTTTTTCAAGTGTATTTGTTTATTTGACTCTTAAAAACTGTGCTATTTGAGTGTGTCTCTTTCTCATGGCTAGAGCTCCACATTCAGGGGCAATACCAATCCCTCTGGGGAGTTGGTGCAGGGTTCTCCTTTCCAAGGTGGGTGAGAAGGACTCAGGACTCAGTCTTCTCTAAAAAGTCATATTTTGTGCCATCCCATGAGGCCTGGAGTATATGTACTTAGGAAGGCTTATGCATTCAGAATACTTCAAATATTTGTGTGAATGTCATTGTATCACAAATGTTACCACAACCACAAGAAGCTGGAACCTTCTGTTTATTAATGTGTTAAAAAAAATGACAGAGCAAAGTCTCTACTCAATAAATGTATCGTGGCAATGCCTGCCAAGTGGCTTTATTGACTTTTTGTTTGTGGCTGGCCAGTATGGGATCCAAACCCTTGACCTTGGTGTTATAACACTGAGGTCTCTAACCAAATAAGTAACAGGCCAGCCCTACTGAAATTTTAGATAAGATTATTTTCTGTACTTTTGCTACTTGGTATGAGCAGAAGGCTTTCTATCCCTGGAAGGCCAAAGACACCATCTCTGCCATCTCAGAATGCCATGGTTTGTGTAGGAGCCGAGTGCCATTGGGCTGGTCTCAGGTCACCCCGTGTTGGAGGTCTGCACTCACGCTTCCCATTCTTAGGGGTCTGTCCCTGCAGGTTTTGTTGTTGTTAATGGAATTCTACCTCGGTCACATTGTGGAATGTCAGCAATCACAATTACCTCCTCTTACCACTCAGGTAAGTCAGTGTCCTAAGGCAGAGAAGGCAACTGATAGGATTTAACCACCACACATGACTGTAATTACTGAGATTTTCAGGAAAAAAAAGTTTATCGCAGATTTTTGTCTGTAAATTGGGGAGTAGGTTGGGGAAAGTTAAAAATTCAATGTCTTAACCAACATACAAGGCCATAAAAAAAAAGTCAAAAAGTAGCTAGGCTTATTTTAGGGTTTTTGTTCATCTTTCTTACTGATCCAAATCAGTTTTCTCTGTCAACCTCATACATTTCTATCCTGTACCCTCAGAGGCAGGGGAACACAAATGAACTGGGCTTAGGAACCCTGAAAATCCCTCTTCTGTTCTTTGTATTCATCATTCACACTTCACCCTGACATTACATTCGATTAGAATCAACCGTAGAGAACGAATACCCAACACAGCCTCTTCACATGGTTTGTGGCTCTTTGTTTCCTATTTGTTATTTCATTAGATAGATTTTATTTTTTTGAGTTTTCACCTCAAAAAGCTAAGAAACATATCATAAAAAGTATACACCAAACCTTTGGAATGTATCTTCCTCCATTACAAGAAAAAACCCACTTTTCTGGCGATAAATGAATAAAAGTAATACATTTTAATGCAATGTGCATTGCATTTAATTCTAGTGTGATCCAGGTGACAGCTCTTTTCATTCTTCTTTGCTCCAAAGGGGTTCATATTGTCAAGGAAAGTAGCCTATTTTTGTCCCCCTCTGGCAAAGTCATCCTGAGTGATCTTTACTGTACCATGGCCTACACTGGGTTTGCCACGCATTAGGTGTGTGGAGAAAGTTGAATCTATACCACTGAACTTTTATTCCTTTGAATTTGTGTAAATAACCATGAAAAAGTTGCAAGAAAATGTACATTCAATGTTTTTAGATTTACACTCAAAGCCAAAGAGATGTGATGGTGAGAATGAGAGTGAGGTGGCAAAATAGAAAATAAAGTGTGCTCCCCTGCGTGGCTCACTCACCCCCTTGCTCTGTTCAAAGGCCTGGGTCTCATTGCCTGAGACAAGGACATTCCTCCAGTATGAATGGTGTATTCATTCATTCATCTGCCACCATTTCCCTTGTCTTGTCCTTTTAACTCCTCCAAATCCCTGTCTTCCACCCTTTCTTGAGTGAACAATTTACCCAGGAGATAGGAATTCACAAGTAACCTCTTGTTTGGTGGTCATTACCAAATCACAGCTATTTTCTTCTCTGCCTCTCCAAAACTAGCTTGAAGAGAGGGGAAATGTTCAGTCTTGATGTCAGAAGACATCGAGAGTGATCCCCCACATTGGATCTCACTTTGTTTTGATTTTCTTTGTCCTAGAGTACCTTAAAAATAAAATATTATATGTCTTTTTCCCTAAAGTATAATTTGCCAATAAAACTTCTTAAGTCTTCAGATAAGAGTTTTGTCTACTTTCCTCCTCTGATTATTCCCTCCCCACCCCCTAATTACATAACTTCAAGCTACTTAAGAGCACTGATACCTTATCTGACTTTGGATTACTTTACAAGGCCTTCTTATACTAATTTAACTCAAGAATGTGCCCAAACTACTTTTTAAAATTCTTTAATTTCTCCCTGTGCCTGTACCTTGGAAAGATGGGAACAGAATAATAGGCCACAGCAGGAAAATTCAAGAATGTTGAAATGTGCAAAGGATAAAATAAAAATTGCATGTAATCTTACTACATGGAAATTATCAATGCTTATATTTTGGTGTTTATGTATGTATATTTTTATGTATGTATATGTTTTTTATGTACGTATATTTTTTAAAAAATGAAGATTAATCTCACCCTGATGTTACACAGTGAACTTCCTTCATATCATTAGATGTTTCTGGAAAAAATGAGTTTTTTATCCTTAAATATATAAGCATGTGTCTTCTAAAGAGTAGCACGTTTTGTTAAATTACATTTATTATATTTCCAAATTCATATTCAGTAAATGGTGCAATGATATTTAATGAACAATCTATATTAAAAATTTCCCACTTGTCCTTGTAATGTTCTTTATAGCTGCTTTTCAGTCTACCAGCATCCAGGAATAATATAGAGCATACATTGGATTTAATTGTCTTGGAAAATATAACTTTTAATGGGAGTGATATTTCATTAAATGACTGTCCCTAATTTATTTAATCATTCCCCTACTATGGAATCTTTAGATTGTTTTCTATTTGTAGTTGTTATAAATGACACTGTGATGAACATAGTGTACATAAACCTTTGGGTGTATCTCTAATTATTCCCCAAGTATATCTCCTGCAGGCAGGAAAGCTCCCAGTGGATCCTGCAGCCACATTCCCCCCCATGACAGCTCTCCGTGCACTGCAGGTAGTCCCAAAGATTTTAATTCATTGCACTTCCATGCTGAAGGGGCAGACACACTTGCTTTGAGACACGTGAAAGAACGTGTTTTCCCCTGCCCTATGGTCTGGCCAGAAGCATTGCATTTATTTCCCCTCAAAAAACTGTCCTAGGAAGAATTGGAGTAACAGGGGATTTGAAATCAGACAGTCCTTGGCTTGCATGCTTAACATAACCACAAAGTAATTTAATTTTCATGAGTTATTTCAACTCTCAGAGCTTAAGTTTCCTCTTCTCAAAAATGTGGGAAATAGCTGCCTGTTATGATGTATATTATGTAAGCACACATTAAAAACAATTAAAGTACAGGGCATGATGACTTTTTGTTAGTTCTTCCTTCCCCCTTTTAAAGAGTTCATTTTGTAATTCTTCAGAAAGGGGACAGAGAAGCCACAGGACGCTTGTCTGGAGTATGGAAGACACAGGCGCCAAGATCTTTGAAACATGTACAAGGTAGCTGTTGTTATTTCAGGGGGAAAGAAAGTGTTAACACAAAATTCAGTTGGAGAAAAGAAAAACCTGTACAGATTCTTTTCTGTCTTTCATGGAAGTCCTTCTGACCTTCATGCTTGTGAGCATCCATGACCCAAATTAACAAAATCAACTAATATAGTAAAGAGTAAATAAATAAAAATAAGAAACCATTTTAAAGTGTGCATCTCGTCTTCATGCCTCCAGTCTTGGCAATTGCACACCTTTGCCCTGGGCTTCTAAGACATGATATGAACCTTGGTAATCACCAGCTCTGTGAATGCTTGAAGTCCTCTGCCCAGAGGAATGGGTTGATGACACCTTTTGCAGTCACTGTGCTCAAGTACATTAGAGGCGTCCTGAGATATTGATCCCATCAGCCACTGGGGGGGGGCTTGAGAAGGTTACTATCATCTGTGACTCTTTTTCTCCTTTCCTCCCATTTACATTATAAAAAAACATGTTAGATGTGTGTCATACGTGAAAAAGATTAAAAAGCACACTTCCCTGCCCCCATAGGAGGTGTGTGTGTGTGTGTGTGTGTGTGTGTGTGTGTGTGTGTGTGTGTGTGTGTGTGTGTGTGTGTAGGAAAGAGAGAGAAGAGACTCCCTTGCTGTTGCCTGGGAGGTCCTGTTATAGCTTTCTTACTGACAGCTAGCAGGATGGAACCAGGTCTTGTGAGGCCCGAAGCTTATACAAGTGAGGAGAGTCCTCTTTAAGAAAAATAGCAACAAATTACAAATTATAGAATTAGGTCCGGGATCTTAGAGGATCTCACACAAACGAGGGGACTAAAACTTGAGTTTCCCATGCTTCAGGCACATCTGCCTCTGGCTTAGCCACATGCAAAGATGAAGTACATACCAAGATAGTAACACCAGACCTCCCAGGTTCAAATCCTGGCTCCACCCCTTACTAACTGTACCACCCTGAGCAACTTACTTAATCTCCCTGTGCCTCAGTTCCCCCATCAGTGCAATGTAGTGGGAAATAATATTTGCCTCAGAGGGTTGTTGTATGTACTAAATGGCATAACTCTTGCACTTAGAACACCACCTAATTTAAGGTAGAATTACTCAATAGATGTTAACTATTAATAGTTTCTTACAAAACTTTGTTGTTGTTGTTTTTACAGTAAGACATTGATTTTATTTTTTTATGGAAACATTGATTATGCATATTTGTGGGGTACAGAGTTGAACATCAATACATGTATACAATGTGTCAGTGTGTCAATCAAATCACAGTAATTAGCATATTCATCATTATAAAATTTAATCATTGCTTTGTGATGATGACATTCAATCTCTCTTCCAACCATTTGATAATATGCGGTGAATTATTAATTCTAGATGCCTAACTCGACCATACACCAGTAGAACTTATTTTTCCTGCCTAGCAGTTTTGTGTCCGTTAATCAACCTCACTAAGCTTTGACATCTATGCTAACCAAGACTCTGTTTTTGGACACTGTCTTCTGCTGCTCTGGAACTCCCAGCTCTGACCAAAACCCGATACCTGAGTTCTGATACTGCCTTCTCCTACTCTCATTCCTTCCCTGATGGTCCTGGTTTCATCCTTCATGGAAACTCCACTTCTAGTTTGGTGATGGCCTCAAAGCATATTGTCTGATACCTGATCCTTTTGAGCCCCTAATTCTAGCTCTCACTCCTTACCTTTTAGGAATTTTTCCTAAAACTTCTTGAGCATTTCAAATATTGTCTTTTATTTGACTCCTTGATTCTTTTCTTTCCAGTTCAAATAGTAAACTCTTCTGAATTATAGGTCACAACATTCAGAGCTGGTATTTTCTTTCTGGGTTGTGTTTTTAACCATGCTGGTGGGTCCGTAAGACTTGGTTCAAAGGGAAATTCCTCCTCCACCGTTCTGCTGGGTTTCATTTTGATGGGGCACATCCTCTCCTTACAGAGCACGTGTCCCCTGCCCTCCATCCGGATGGGAAATGAATGATCAGGGTGCTCTGGAGAAGTGGATTGTACACTAGGCGAGGAGTGTGTGTGTCTGTGTGTGTGTGTGTGTGTGTGTGTGTGTGTGTGTGTGAGTGTGAGTGTGGCAAGGGGAACTGTAGTGTAGGGAGAGCCCTTTCTGCAGCTCAGCATGTTTTCACAGTCTGTTTTTCTCAGTTCCCCTTCTTGTCCCTTCAAACTGCGCCCTTCCTCTTCAAGTTGCCACTCTACTTTCCCTCACTGCTTGTCTTCCAATTACTTAGTTTCTCAGCAATATAAAGCTGGTTCTGTAAACGTGCTGTGGAAGAGAGAGCCTCCTTGGGAGTCTCTTGGACTCTTTATTTCTGCAGCTGGAGATTGGAAATGACCTTGGGGTAAGAGGTGAGTGAAAAGAGCTCTCTAAAACACACCAGAGGGACCAGAGGGATGCTCGGAGATGTCATCCCGACTCACACCTGTTTGTCCACAGAGGAAGCCAGGAGACCCTCCTGAGGTTTAACTACAGGGATTCATGCTGTTTTTGCATACATCCTAGTTATGTTATAACTAGTCCTTTTCTATTAATGAGCATTGTTCGAAAGTCAGTTTTAAACAACATAAATATTGAGAACAGTACAATGCTAGATACAATATTCTGTTTTCTTTTTAAAGTGTAAATCTTTTCTGTTTGTTTGAGCTCTGGGCACTAGAGCTAATAAATGTAAGTTTTCCCCTTCCTTTTGCATAGATCTAAAGAACTGTTAGACTCAGTTTAAATTTTATTAGACATTTTAAAGAGTAATTGTTAAATGTGTTTTCCTTTTGGAGGTGCTGGAAATGTTCTGTTCTTATCTGGCAGTGGTTATATTTTGTATTCAGTTTGCAAAATGAATTGAGCTGGAAATTTACATGTTCAATTTCTGTTATGTAAATTGAACTTCAGCAAAACTTTCCAAAAAGTGGCTGCTTTTTATTAACAGTCTGAGTCCCCATGAAACAGAAGCAGAAGCAGACTCTGAGTGGGAGTTTAGCATGCAGGTCACTTATTTTTTTGAAGTAATGCCTTAGGGAACAAGATGTTTTTAAAGGCGGGGAAGGAAGCGGGACTGTGCAGAGGGCAGTTTGGCTGAGATGCGGGCCCAATAACAAGCTGCCTCAGCCGCCCACAGGGGGGCGCTCTGGAGCTAAGATGGTCCTTAAAACTAGCACTGTCTGGAGTCGGACTGACCTAGCCCAGCCTTTATGCACCACCACGGATGTGTCACTGCATGTGGGTACCTTTGAGCAAGGTGGCTCTCTGCAGCTGAGGCAGTTCCTAAAAGGGGCTGACAGCTGCTGTCTATCTAGCCAGGACACTCCCAGCGAAAGAGGCAACTAAGTCCTTCTTTGCTGGGGGACCTGAGAGATGCATCAAAGTGTCCATCATAACTCTGGAGACCAGGACTTTTGGAGTGAAAGGGTAAAACAAGGTTTTGTTGGCTTTTCATTTTAAAACTCAGTATTATTCAGTTTTTTAAAAATCCATGTGGGTGTGATCCTGTAATTCAACAAATTAAAATTAGTGTTTGACATGGCACATGCCAGCATCATTATTTTAAAATCATAGACAGCACATAATTCTTCTGCCCATGGACATTTAAATTGGCACTTGTCATCTCAAGTTGATAGAGTATTTACGTACATGTAGCTTTAGTTCTATGTCTTCCGCCAAATTCTCTTTCCCTGGATTTTAGTTTTGGTTTATTTTAGTCAGCATTTGGCTGACTTACTACTTCTTATTTTGACTTCTATTTATGAATTTTCATCTCATTTAGAATTAACTTTTGTTTAATTAATGAACTAACTGTTGTTCGTTGTGTGCTTTTGATCAACTTAATAACATTTTTTCTTCCCATGGTTACCCTTTGCTAGGTGAGAGAATTCAGAATGAAAACAAATTTGAATGGGAAGAAAAAGTTTGTAAGGTATGGTGGCCATGACAATGCACCTTGAAGACTTCAGTTACAGAGAGTGCAATTAACCAAGGGCCCAGCTGCTGCGCTTTGAAATCCATCACAGTGTTTGTGCAGGAGCCGTGCCTCCTATGGACTTTTACCAAGTGTGACCAAGAGTGGCAGGGATAATAGTGAGGACCCAATCCTGGGACATGCAGGACTTCTTTGATGGCTGAGTTTGGCTTGTGGAATCCTTGACAGCTTTGTCAAAGCAGTCATCGAAGCTTCCATCCAACTTTCTCTCCCTTTCTCCTTCACTTGGGGGGCAGCTGTAATCAGCTTTCTTCCTTATTTACCTTACATAGAAGTGGTGGGCTTGAGCCAACTGGACTGAGACTGGCTCAAGAGGATTGTGTGCCCCTCTTCTCAACTTGGCGTTCAGTGACACCATGCTGAGAGCTTGAAACATGGGCTAAGGTAGGAGCAGAGTCATCAGTCAACAAACATTACAAATCAGGGCTTTCACCCCTTAGAGACCTGGTTGTTAAACAATTATCAGCATCCCACTGCCTTCATCAGCATCTCACCTCATAAAGTCCTTGCACATCTAATCCTGTATGGTGCGTGCTTCTTGGAAAACTCAGATTAACACAAAAGGGGAGAAAAGACGAAATCTGTTTTGGACATACATACAGTAAATAGAAATCTTGAGACCCATCAAGATCATCAAAATAAAATTGCTTTCTCCAACAGGAAAATTATCATCAGCTAAGGCTAAGTTATTTTCATCAGGAACTAAAACTTAGGATATTGGCTTTTAGCAGAAATAACCCCAGGATTGAGGCAGCACACCTCTTCTGGCTTTGTGGCCCCTAAAACCTTCCATATTGGATGTTGCTTCCAAGCTCCTAGTCTATGAATTCTTCACTGGGACTGGAATGATTTTTTCCTTAAACTGTATTTCTTACTTTCTACACTTCATTTACCATAATAGGCCAACCTCAATTTCCTTTCTATTTCTGAATTTTTACCACCTCTTTGCTGCTCTTGAAAATCACCAGGATCTTTTTTAAAAATCTAGCCTATTACAAGGCAATTTATGAAATTTGCTCTCCTTTTTTTCTCAAATATGTCACCAAAAATAGTGTGTGTGTGTGCGTGTGTGTGTGTGTGTATATATATATATACACACATATACTCACACTCCCTAAGGCAAATCTTTCTTACTTCCTGCAGCCTAGGGAACACCTGGTAACACATGAGATTGGAAAGCTTAGTTTTTAAGCAGTAAAGACTTTATTCCTCCCACAATAGCTCTGTCTCTGCTTTTATACCCAGAGGTCCTGGGAATTGCTCTACTTGGTCTCCTTTCCCATGACTCTCCCTTGGGTTTTTTCCCTAAACCTGTGACTCACAGACTAATTCTAAGAAGTGTGTGTGTGTGTGTGTGTGTGTGTGTGTGTGTGTGTGTGGTTGGCTATACAGCTTTTTAAGAATTGTATTGGTTGCCACAATTTTTAAATTAGAAAATTAATCTAAACATAGAGACTTCCAGCTTCTTTTGAAAAACTGATTTATATGGAAATACTAGTCCTTCATTTATATATGGCAAAAACCAGCTAGAGTCCTTTAGTAAGTTACACAATCTTCCCATTTACTATATTCTCTCCCCCAGCTCATTCAACTCATTTTTTACTGGCTCCCAGAGCCTTGAGAGTATTTGGGTGTATGATCTCTCTTCCAGCCTCTGAGCTAATAGAAAAAACTATTGGAGTGGCTGTTTCTTCTCTATTCATCTATTTAGACTTGCATTTCTTGCGTTGCATGTTACAGACTCTTAAGTCACCCTCCATCTGAGACTGACAATGAAAGCTCCCTTCAGTTCTTGAAAAATAAATTAAAGGGGCCTGCATTATACTTCATAGGACATTTAAAAAGACAACCTAAACAGTTTGAAAATGTCTAATTATGCATTTAAATTCATTTCCCGTTGGAGAGTATATAAAGATACAGATGTTATGTATTCCCTCTCTATGCCATATTCCAAACCTAGAATACTACTTCGGGTTCTATTCAAGGTCTGATGGTAACCTCTTTCGGTACTGTTTTGTTTTGCCTGTAGAATGGTATATGCATTATGCATACAAAGGAAAGGGTAATAAAAATAAAATTTACCCAAGTCAATAATATCCTTGCACTTTCATAGCAGCAGAACAATGTGTCACTCTTGGGCTATTCCATCTGCCTCTTTGCAATGGGCTTTCTGCCTATGTCAGTAGGGAGAAGACTTTGCTAGAAATCAGGTAGTGAAGGCTATTAATTGATATGGTTTAAACTGCTTTATATCATATACTTTGTAAACTAACTTAGAATGAAAATAGATTAACATTTTGATCATAGCAGTAACATTTGATTATAAATACCACCTTTATGGCCCAAGTTTGTTTGCCCTTCAGGATTCATCTTCTGTACATGCATATGTATGTGCAGTTGGTATGTGGGCAGCCGTAAATAGCAAGCTTTCCCTTGTAACAAAGAATATCGTCTTGTTTCAATAGAGGTAACGAAACCTCATAAGTCAACACATGCTAATTTCAAGTTGGTGATCTCACTGGCATAGGCTGTTGTAACAGCAGGGTAAAAGCCCGGTGCTATAACAAAGATAACCCCAAATACCATGGATTAAATATCAGGGAATTTTACCTTTCTCTCATGAAACAATCCTTGGCAAATAAGTGGTCTCTGCTGCACAGACTCATGAAGCAACCAAGGCTAGCAGAATGTCTCTGCCACCCCCCAGACATGGTTTTAAAGCTTCAGTCATGACTATTTCGAGCTAGTGGGAGTGAGGGGGTTAAAGAAGAGTGCAAGTCCAGAGCTAGAGGTTTTCCTTTTACCACGTGATATAGAAGCTTCACCCATCTCTGCCTCAGCTTCCACTGCTCATCTGGTCACACATATCTGCAAGGAACCCTGGGGATAACATGCAGCCAAGTGCTCAGAAGAGAACACATCTGGGGGCAATCAGCAGTCTCTTCTGTACTAAAATTTTAACATATGTTACCTGGTTGACAGGAATACTTTGAAAATCATACAGGTTTTCATTCCTTTATCACCCTTGGGCTAAATGTGTCTTGGAAGTCAGGATTTTTTGGTTTATGGAAAAGTAATAAATTATGTGTACTCTATGCTGTGTAATATCCCAGTGGGGTCTGAAGCAGCACTGCTGAAGCAGATCAATTAATATTTTTGTAGTGAAACATAAGATTATTCCTACTAAATGGCACTAATGAAGACTAAAAACATCTTCCTGTCAGTGCAGGGCAGGTTTTACCTCCAAATAAGTTTGACTAAACTGAGGAAAACACTTTTAGGTTTGGATTTTATAACTGTCGATAAGGAATTGTGAAACTGAATTAATGATAAGACCATGTAACTTAAGCATGATTAAGTAATTTGAGAACAAAATTTTATTTATTTTTGTATTTGAACATTCACCTGTTCATATTTGTGGGGTAGAGTGTGTTGTTTCAATACATGCACATGCCGCACAATGATTCACTTAGTGTAACAGCAAAATTTTAAAGGCAATGATAATGATGTGACATCAGAGAATGCTTAAATTCTACCTTTTAAAGTTATGAATATATATATATATATGTGTGTATGTATGCACTGTGTGTGTGTGTGTGTGTGTGACCACTATACCTACAGTAATGACAGAATGGCTTAGAAGTCTAAGAATAAATGAGTCAAACAGGTTCCACACCCAACAGCAACAAAGCTAGTGATGCTGGGAGGATGACCTGGGAGAAGAGAGAATGGGCCAGGAAGGGAAGAGGTCCCTGTGCCCTCTGGGCTAAATTTCTGGAAGTAGCTTCTTTGAAGAAGTAATATGTTGTCGTTGTGGTTGTTAAGACGATGAGGAAAAGATACTAGAGGAAGCAAAAGAGTGCAAGAGATGGTAATCAATGAACAGGACTAAAAAACACCATTGCTCTTCCGCCCGTGGTCCATGACCGACTCCCCCCAGCTTGAGCCCTTTGCCTCCGGGCACTGCCCTGCACTTTCCTTCTCTTCCTCCTTTCTGGAAGAGCAACTCGCAACTGCATGCTCTTCACTTGGAGCTTGCTAACCGTCCCTGAGTGCTTTCACACTCGGCCGCTCATTTTCCTCTCTGCAGTTAATATTACACACGATGGAGAAACTACCACTTTTTGTTTACGCTCCAGAATAACTGGTTCAGACACAGGAGTATCACTGAACAGGTGCTGGTGCCTGATCTATGTAAGCAATGTGAATTTGGTCCCTCCTCTGGATCATCTCAGCTTCACTTCAGGGTCCTGGGAGTTAGCAATGAGGATTGGAAAATCTCTATGCAAGGATCAGTGTCTCTTGAGGAGGTCTTAAGGTTTCTTAGAGCAGTTTTAGGTTCACAGCAAAATTGAAAGGAAGGTACAGAGATTTTCCATACACTCCCTGCCCCCACACATGCACAACCTTCCCTGCAATCAGTATCCCCCATCAGAGTGGTGCATTTCTTACAATTGATGAACCTACATTAACACGTCTTCATTATTCGAAGTCCACAGTTTACATTAGGGTTCACTTGTAGTGTTGTACATTCTTTGGGCTCTGACCAATGTATCTACCATTAGCAACATACAGAATAGTCTTACTGCCCTAAAAATACTCTGGGCTCTGTCCATTCATCCCTCTTTCCCCAGTAACCCTTCGCGACTATTCATCTTTTTGCAATCCCCGTAGTTTTGCCTTTTCTAGAATGTCACACAGTTGGACTCATACAGTATGTAGCTGGAACTTTTTGGACCAAGAATTCAGTAGAACTTGCCTTTATGCTGGGATAGACTGCTTCCTTGCCTATATTTTCTCTTGTGTCTCTGTGAGACATCTGCACACTGTCTTCTCTATTTTGCCTTAATGTAGGGAAATAATTCCCAGTTCTTACCATCTGTCCTATAATGCCCAAAGATGCCTGAAAACTGAAAACAACTTATGTTTAATAGCTTGATGTGCCACTCTCCGATGGCATATCTCCCCCGGGAGGATCTGATCAGATCAGTCATATAAAAGTACATTCAGTTCTGCTATTGCACTTGTTTTGAAAATGCAAATTTGTTCCAACACAACTGATGTATCAGAGAACAATTTAAGCATAATGTGAATTTCATGTTTGTTTGTGCATGATTTCATCCATAAGAAACACTAGGTGAACAGAGAAAACTGTACCCGGCTGAACCTAGTCTCCCAGGAAAGCACAACACAGACACACACACACACACACGTACACACACACGTACACACACACACACACACACACACACACACACACACACACCCCTCAGCCATCTGCCAGCTACCTCATTTCACAGCAAGAGCTATGAGCTGCACCCATTCACATTTGGCATTAACAACCTTCTGTCTGATTCCCTGCCTTTCCTGTCACTCCTGATAACCCTCCTTCTACCACTTTGCAATAACTCACAAGCTGCCATCTTTTTGATGTCCATTTCCACGAGCAAACTTCAGATATTTTTAAAGGTAAAGTGCCATATTTATTGTAGTGCTTATGTATTTCTTAACCATTAACAAATGGAAAACTGTGCTAGTATATTTATTAGGATTCTGTCTTTTTTTAATGTGTCAATTGACAAAAGTTTCTAAGTGTATGCCCATAAACCTGTAAACTCTGTCATTTTTATTGCACAATTTTGCATATAGTGGTGATTTTTAGAAACACATATGTAGCATTCTAGCCGAACTGATTGCATATGACAGGATGTTAAAATGGATCTCCTCTAGAATTCCACTGAGGGTATGAGATTATATTGTGCCAATCTCCTCGTTTTTTCTTATGTTAAATTTGCAAAGGAGATGGAAAAAAATAGCATTTTTATTTACTCTTGCTGTATGTGGGCCAGTGTTAAAGTTGACTAAGTGAGAGGTTTATTTGGAAATTAGAGGAGATAAAACAAAATCAGCAGGAGGCCATTAGCCTGAGGTTGGTTTTATGCCTGGAACCTTAGACAAGCAAACTAACTTAGGGTCCTTTCTTATAACTGATGAATTTTAGGAAAAAACCCATAAAGCTAAATGAAACTTCAGCCAATCATCATCAGCCAAGTAGTCATTAATTGTATGACTAGGGACTTTCCAACAGATCATACCCAAATAAAGTATATGTCTAGCTGTGGCCAATCAAGTAACCTTTTTACTTTGCTTCCACGGTCAGCACCTGAAAGCCTGCTGCTCACACTGCTATAGCGGTACTCTCAGAACCTCTTCTGGGTTTGAGTGCTACCTGATTCATGAATCCTTTAATGCTCAAATAAACTCTTAAATTTTTTGTCTGAAGTTTTTCTTTTCACGGAGGCTTTCTTTAGAAAGAGTAACCTGGGCACCTGGGTCCCTAGATCCTCCCTCTGTGGGAGAAGGATGGGGCTTACTTTCCCCACAACTCATGGCTGGTAAGAGGGGCTTCGGGCCACCGAGGCAGCTTACTGTGCGTCTATGGAGCCATGTCCCACAAGTGGAGTGGTGTCCACCTCATGCCCCCCAAAAACCTACAGCCTGGCTGAAGTGGTCTGACACATATGATCAATACCCCTAAAACTCCCTGAAGCTTGAATTGTGTCCCCCAAGTTTTATGTATTAGAAAGTGGGTCCCCACTGTGACTTAAGAGGGTGGGAAATCCTATTATGGTAATTGAAAGATGGAGCCTTGAAGAGGTGAATAGATTGCAGGACTGTGCCATAGTGAACGGATTAAAAATGGTGGTCAGGGGGAATGTTTCTGAGGGCTTTAAAAGAAGAGAGAGGAGAGTGTCTCTCTCTCTCTGCTCCACCATTTTTGCAATGTAATTCCCTGCCATTTCTGAAGTCACCACCAAAGATAGCCTTCACCAGATGTGTTCCCTGGACTTTGGAATTAGCCTCTGAAACTGTAAGCAATACATTTCGTTTTCTTATAAATCACCCAGTTCCACGTATTTTGTTATAAGCAACAGGAATGAACTAATACTCTTGGAAACCAATTAATCCCAAAATGTGAACCATCAATGACTTCTACGGTCTTGATGGTGAAAGAGAGAATTGGCTCCAGAAAAATCTAATGTGGCTCCAGAAAAAAAGGGAAATTAATATTATTGTAGGCCCACTACTTACTAGGTATTGGTTAAAGTGTCGGGTACTTACAAATATTTTATTTCTTTACCATGCTTATAGCTATACCATGATGTAGGCTTATTGTTAAATGGTACAATCTCTAGCAATTGGTGTAATTTAGGCTCTTAATAAATATTAGGAATTTGGAAACAGAATAGGGTTTGAATATTTACTTTGTTTCTTAAAAAGTTTTTGACTTCAAATAATTTTCTTAACTTTTTCAAGCCTCATTTATTCAACTGACCTTTTCTTGAGTACCTACAATGGGTCTACCACTGACCTGTTCCAAAGGACTAATGGATAAAAGACAGAGTCCCTGCCCACAGAGAAAACATCATCATTTAGTTTCCAAAAGTGTTAAAATTTGAACAGTATCCATCTTGCAGCATGTTGTGAGGATTAAATGAGATAAATTTTATGAGAGTGCTTCATATTTAGAAGAAGCTCAATAAATGTTAATTTCTTTCTTTCCCTATTGGCAGCCTAGTGCAAAGAACATTTTTCTGCTGGGAAATCTTTATTTGTGCTCCTCAAATAATATTAACACTGCCTTGGGGTGACTGGCTCTAAATAACAAGTATGGGAACAACATTAGAATGAAGGTAACGCTGTGGCTTGGTGAAAATTATAGTAGGATTTTGGTCAATATTCAACATTTGAAAATAATCTTATTATAGGAACAATTCTAGTGTATCCAACTTCATTGTTTGGTGAGATGTACTGGAACATAATCCCTTCACCACTGACAAGGAGAAGAAGGAAACAGGTGAGATTTTGAGTGAAATTAACAGAAGTCCATATTAGCACTCTTGGGTTTCTGAAAGAGCCTGTTACAGTCAGTGTAGTAACTTTAAATGTGCAAAAAAAAAGAGTTAAAGATTCCTTAGTACAGTGATACTGTGATCACTGATTCACAAAGGGCATAATCAAATTTCTACTAACCAGAAGAATATCCTTTCCTCATGTATAACTAGACTGCTATTGTCAAGAAAATAGCAGCTCACTGCAGAGGTGCATTTGCTTCTTTGGCAAATTTGTAAGGAAATCCCCACAGCCCTCAAAACAGAGAGAGTGAATGAGAAATACCACCAGCAAAAGCCCCCTGGAACACCCTGTAGTTGAACAAGGTGGGCTTATTGGTGCTGGTGACAACAGAGGAAACCCCAGTGTGGGGACCCAAGGGATTTCTCAGGAAGAGGGTGCTAGAATGGGCTTGTTATGGAGTTTGGGCTTGTGTTAGGTGATTTGGGGTGAGTAATCAACGAAACATGGATTTTTCTCTGGTGCTGTCAGAAATCGGTAGAAATTCTACGATGAAGTGTGTTAATTTTTGTCTTGGAGGCTAAGGAACGGAGCAGGGCTTAAGCTCTAACTTGTAAAGATGCAGTTGTTCATGTTAGCTGGGAGAAGGGGGTATTTGGGCATTATTGTGGTTTGCACAGTGTTCTTGTTTTTAATCTCTACTCAGACATATGTATGGAGTGATGTTGTTTTTGTCTCCCTCTGTCACAGTCACAGAGTGGCCTTGTCTGATGTTGGTGCTCTGTGACATTGTTTCTGTTCCACAGAACACCAGGCCCAGCTGTGAGTGTTGGGCCAGCTCCTGCTGCTTTTTTTTTCTTTCTTGCCTCTTCTACCCTCACTCGCATCTGCCTATTTTCTCCTAGTCCAGTAAAAAGGGGCTGTGACAGACCCAACAGAAGGAGCTATTAGCCACTGACATCTGGAACAGGCCTAAGGCTTTTAAATTTGCAAGCTATGAGAAGGAGATAGTCTGCTAAAAGGGGAATAGAGGAGAGGGAGGGAGGGATCAAAACAGGGAGTTTAGAGAAAAAGAGAGGGGTCGGAGAGAAAGACAGGGACAGGAGAGACGGAGGGGCCACAAGACACTTTCCTTCCCAGTCTGTGAGGTTCTTACAGACTCCTTGGTGCAAGAACACGTAAGTTATATAAGACTTAGTCATACATAGGGATGCTCTTTTGAAGCCCACCAAATCCATTAGTGAATGATATTGTACAGCTCCCTTGGAGGTTGGTATATGTTTTGCTTTGACAATGCAGAAGGGTCCAAAAGCTCCCGTTACATCTCTCTCACGAGTTACATTTGAGACAGCCCTGTGTTGACACCAGTCCCTCACCCCTGCTGTCCTAAACCTTCCACTTATCGCTAGGCAGTTACCACGGGATTGGCATTATTCCAGGAGCAGGAGGAATCGCTTCCTATAGTTAGTTAGTTAGTTAGTTTATTCATTTATTCATTCATTCATTCATTTATCTATTTATTTATTTATAGTTTAATAAAACAAAACCAAACAAAAGCAAACTTCAACACAAATGAGCTAAGAGCAGCCAAGATTGAAAAGTTAGAGTTTTCACAATGGACAATATCCTGCTGTAATGTTTTCCCTAGAGCATGATAACAAAGTTTGTGATAGAGGGCTTTGAAATACAAAAGTTTTTTGAACAAAAATATGTTTATGTTAATAATGAATTATTAATATAATGAATTATCTAGTTCATATATTTAAACTTTAAATATTTTTTGTACCATAATTCAGTCACTCACAAATTAGGTTTAGAGTAGTGTTTTGAGATATGTTGTAGTGGAAAGGGGAGAAATTTTGTTTGGTGGTGCTAAAAAGCTGTCCCACTGGTGCTCTGCAATGAAACTGAAATTCCACACAGGAAATAATTTTTCAGGCAAAATGTCTCTCCTTCTTGGTCCCCTTCATTGCTACAAATCTGCAAGGAGTACTGATAACACAGAAAGAAAAGAACTGGTAATGTCACCACAGACTGAGCGTCCAGTGAGAAAAGGCAGGAACTATGGTAGTGTTTTCAAGGGTACACAGCACCCTGGAAGGAATCACAGCCTTTCATGAAATGCCTGATATGGTAACAGCCAAAAGAACAGGCTTGGAGCAAGTGTCTAAGCAAACACTAAAATTTTCAGGGATTAGAACTTGCTCTGAAGGAAGAGGCAGACAACTGTGACCATTGCTGCGGGCTAAGAGCACTGTGGAACTCACAGCCAGGACCCAGGCCAGGCAGAACTGAGACTAGCCCTTCCAATGATGTTTTTGGAGAAAATTCTATATGGGAACTTACTATATTTCAAGGTAGGAAAAAAAAAAAAAAAACTTTGTAAATAGCATTGCAGAATAAACAGCACATCATTTTTGCTACACGTTAATAATGATTTCAGTTATTCTCTTGAAATCTTTTGTCAACATCAAAAAGCCTTTAGGTTTTGTTTTTAAAGTATGGGAGAACAAGGTAAGAAATCTTACTCCCTACCCTTTTATAAAATGCTGTGTTGAAGAGTCATTTTGTTTGGAGATATTAGATATAAAGCATTTTTGTTTTTTAGGTTGAGAAAAGTTTTTTTTTGCATTGAAACTGTAAGGCCAAGCTGAAGACAACAAAAAAATACCTAAATATATCTTAAAATTATTATTACCTCTTGAGCCAATATGACCTTCAGAACATTTCTTTTAAATTTTATATAGATGCTGGGTTGACCTGTTAGCTCAATTGGTTAGAGTGTGGTGCTGATAACACCAAGATCCAGGCTTTGACCCCTGTACAAACAGGCTGCCAAAAAAAAAAAAAAAGAAAAATTTATTTAACTGTTTTTATTTGTAATATATAATGCAAGTGAATGATTCAAAATTCAAGTACAATAAGGTACATAATGACAAGTATGTATTCCAGACTCTTTCTTTTGGCACTGTGATGAGCCAATCACCCAAAACCTTCCAGCTGCAAAACAGGGAAATCAAATGAGGCCAGAAACAAAGACAGTTTAAGCCCAGAGCAGTGCCTGAAGGCACCAGATATACCTAAACCCATCTTCACCTTGGAGAAGGGGAAGGGAGCTGAGTACAAAGTCTCTGCTCCTCGTAGGGTGGGAAGTTGAATTGAAAACCACTGCCATATAAGCCAGAGGAAAGCAGAAAGGAACATTATCTCAGCATTGGCTTCAGTGGAGCTTAAAAAACATCTGCTTGTCAGCTCTCACCTGGGCTGGAGTCCGAATTTCCACTGTTTATATGCTGCAAGCAGAAAATTTAAATTTAAAGTGCACAGAGTCTATAGAGCCCCCAGGTACCTAAGAAAAGCAAATGTCAATACTCCCCGGAGGAATAAATCCTCAAACAAGGCCTCAGAGTCACCTCACAGAGAGTGGAAGCAACTCTGAACTAATAAAAAGAAGTTATAAAAGTTATAAACACATAGAAGAAGTTGTCATGAGCAATTGCCAACAGAAACAGACCTGGAAAGACATCAGATAATCGAATTACTGAACACCGAATATAAAATGGGTATGCTTACTATGTTAAAATAAGTAAAAGCAGAAATGGAAAATATGAGTAAGGATGAAGAGATTGTCAAAGATTACCAGACCAGTTTGGGAAAACAAAATACTAAAAATATAAACTATAATGAAAAAATTGATAGAAGGGTTAAAACAGCAGATTAGATAGAGATGAGAAAAAAAATTAGTAAGCGTTATTTATTTGAAAAAAACATTTAATACAACACAAAGAAACCAATACATTAAAAACAGGAAAGGTTAAGAGACAGGGAGAAAATCCAACATATATATAATCAGAATTTGAGAGGGAGATTGTCAAAAAATGTGAGGAAGAAAATATTTAAAGAAATAATGCCTGGTAATGTTTTTAGAGTTAATGAGAGACACAAAACCTTCAATTCAGTAACCATAACAAATCCTAAAAATATAAATAAGAGCAAGTCAATTCCAGGACATACTATAGTGCAACAGCAGAACTCAAAAACAATAAGAGATCATGAAAAACAATAAGAGATCATCCAAAGTGGATGGTAAATAAACATATAAAAAGACGATCCATCCACATCATATGTCATCAGTGGATTGCAAATTGAAAAAAAAAACAAAAAACAAAAAACAGTGAGATAGCACTACACACCTATTAGAATGGTGGACATCCAAAACACAAATGCTGGCAAGGATGTGGAGCAAAAGGAACTCTCATTTATTGCTGTTGGGAATGCAAAATGGTATGGCCAATTTAGAAGACAATTTGGTGGTTTCCTACAAAATTAAACATACTCTTACATATGATCGGCAGTCACACTCCTTGGTATTATTCAAATGAGCACATGGATGTTTATAGCAGCTTTTCCATAATTGCCAAAACTTGGAAGCAATCAAAATGTTCAGTAGGTGAATAAATAAACTATGGCACATCCAGACAATGAGATATTATTCAGTACTAAAAAGAAATGAGCTATCAAGCCGTAAAAACACATGGAAAAAAACTTAGATGCACATTGCTAAGTGAAAGAAGCCGATAGGAAAAGGCTACATACTGGGTGATTCCAACTATATGACATTGTGGAAAAAGCAAAACTATGAAGACAATTAAAAATTCAGTGGTTGCCAGGGGTTAGAGTAGAAAGTGGGGCAAATAAATGGAACACAGAATTTTTAAGACAGTGACAATTTCTGTATGGTACTGTAATAGTGGATACGTATCATTATACATTTGTCAAAATCCATAGAATGTACAGCACAAAGAGTGAACCTTAACGTAAACTATGGACTTTAGCTCATAGTAATACATCAGTATTGGCTCATCAATTTTAACAATACTTGCATACCACCCCAATGCAAGATAATACTAGGAGAAACCTGGGGTGGTTTTAGTGAAGGATATATGAGAACACTCTTTCAGCTCCATTTTTATATAAACTTAAAACTTCTCTAAAAAATAAAATGTAATAAAAATAATAATCTCTTAAAGAAGCCAGTTATAAAGTCATATGACAACAAAGAAACAACAATTATACTCTTAACTGTGTTCAATAGTGACAATGGAGAGAGTTGACAGAGGAATTCTATTTTCAAAGTGTTTAGAGAATACAACTGTAAACTTAAAATTGTTTGTAATGTGAATCTATCAGAACAAGCATGATAAAAGGCATTTTTTCAAAAGTACAAAAGAAGTGAGTGTTTACTACCTGAAAACAATGCCTGAAGGATGTACACGAGAAAGAAGAAAGACCAGTGACGGCCACTGGGCAGCCACAGGAAGCACTCCTGTGCCGGGCCGGTGGGGGGCCAAGGGTCTCAGCCGTGCTCCCCCGACAGCCCAGCAATGATCACAGAACTGCCACCAGGGACACCCTGGGCTCCTGAGCCAGGATGGTAGGGGGCTGGGGGCTTCAGTCACACCCCCCTGACATCTGCATCCAGCCCAGCAATGACTGAGCTGCTGCTCGAAGCCCCCTGGTCTCCCCTGCTGGAGTGAGGGGCGTGCCACAGGCCTTGACCATGTTCCCCCCTTCCTCCTCCTCCCACGCTATTTCTCTCCCCCCCAAATGCTCCACAAAAACATCTTAGAATGTAAAAAAAAAAAAATCATATTAATAAATAAGTTAATTAAACAGAAAATATATAGACTACTTCCATCAGCCCAGAAAGTGGCCTCCTGCTCTTTCCCCACCAATCCCTGCCACTCCATCACCACACAACATAATTCTGTCTGCTCTAGAGTTTCACATAAATGAAAGCATTTATTTTATTCAGAAAAAAGAAAGAAGAAAGAAATTCTGAGAATGAAGATCTGAGATCAAGAAAGAACGATGAGTAAAAGAAATTGTAAACATGGAGAAATAGTAACAAATATTGCTGGATAAAACAATAATAAAAATGTCTAAAATGTAGGGCTAAACATATAGAGAAAGCTCAAATATTATGCAAATTAGCTTGTTAACCAGCAGGCAGCTGATGGGATTAAATCATTCTAAGTTTCTCCTACCTTAAGAACTTGGAGTGTGTGGCCATCTGCCACCATGCATAAGTCCTGGAGTGTACAACAGGGTGGCCCTGCCCTGCAGTGAGGAGTAAACTTTCCAGATTAAAAACTTTAGGAATAACCATGAAAAAGATAGATACAAGTACGTAGCTTCTGAACTAGCAGAAGGGAAAAACTCAATTATCTCAAAAAAAAAAAAAAAAAAAGGGGAAAGAATGGAGAAAGAATACATAAAGAAAAAGGAAGACAGAAAATGAAATATGATAGCGTCAACAGATAAAAATATATCAATGCTAATACCTGTAATTAATGTAAATTAACTGAGCTCTTTGAATAAGGAGTCCAGTTGTCACACTGGAGAATAAATCCAGCTCTGTACAAGACACACTTAAAACATAAAGTTAATAAGAGGTTGAAAGCAAAAGAATGGAAAAGACACATTATGCAAATACTAACCAGGAGAAATATGTGTAGCTACAATAATAACAACAAAGGTGCTTTATAGAAGACTCATTATAAGAGGATAAGAAAAGTCACTGTAGGTTCAATTTACCAGGAGTATATAACAGTTCTAAATGTGTACATAACTAATAGAAGAACTTGAAAATATATAAAACAAAAATCGATCTAACTACAAGGAAATATTGACAAGTCCATCTCCACAGTGAGAGATTTTAGCACACTTACTTAGTAATTGACAGTTTAAGCAAGGAAAGAAAGATCAGTAAAAATACAGAAACTTCGAAAAAAAACCCACAAGATTTATGTAGTAGATATGCATTGATCTCTTGATAACAACTGATATATACTTACTTTTTATCTCTCAAGTGCACATAAATTATTTTCATATATTGAAACATATTTGGCCATAACACAAATATCAATACATTGAAAAATACCAGTATTACAGAAAACATGTTTCTGACTAGAGTGCAATAAAGTTAGAAGTTGGTCACAAAACATTATTATGAAAATATTCTGTGCATTTGGATGTATATATATATAAATGTTTGTGTGTGTGTGTGTGTGTGTGTGTGTGTATTTTATGGCAGCTGTCCAGTACAGGGATCAAACCCTGGACCGTAGTATTATCAGCACCACACTCTAATCAACTGAGCTAACTATTTTAAAAGCATACTTCCAAGTAATTAATGCTTCTATTTGTAATTATATTGCAAATTAGAAAATACTTAGAACCAAAAGAAAAGAAATGGCACACATTAAAATATGAAGGCTTTAGCTAAAGTGGTGCTTACCGGAAAATTTATAATTTTAAGTCCATATGTTAGAAAAGAAGAGCTGAAAGTCAATGCAATCAGAATTCAGGCTCAGGCCTGCCACAGGACTGCTATACATGCAGATGAGGCCTCCGCTGCAGAAGCTGAAATCTGGACTGCCTTGCCTGCCCTTGAGGCATTTCTTCATTCAGAAGCAGCAAGAAACTGCTCAGCAAACAGTGCTCTCTCCTTCCAGTCACTCGTGATTCCATGTGAGAACTATGCTTCTCTTGTCACCTCCCTCCCTCTCCATCTTAATCATTTGGGTGTTTTCAAAGGGAAGTTCTAAGAACTAAGCTTTGAAGACTTCATGAGGGCACATTTGCTGGTTCTATCCTTTGGGTTTCACATTTATATATAAGAACAGAAATTGTTCAGGGTGGATGCTAAATATCGATATTTAAGTCAACTGCCTTTCTAAACATTAGCAATAAAGACACAGAAAATGGAAATTGAAAAAAAATAGTACACACAAGAGGGACAACAAATGTGTGTTTGTGTATGTATGTGTAATTATATTTATACCCATACAGATACACACACAGTATCAAGAATAAATACACACACACGGTATCAAAAAATAAATCTAATAAAAATTATATAAGCTCTCTATGGAGAATATTAAAAATTTTATCCAAAACTTTACAGGAAACAAGTAAATGAGGTTGACACCATGTCACTGGATAGGGAAACTTTATATCAGAAAGATATCAATTATTTTCCCTGTGGTCTATTGCATCAAAAAAATTCGAGTAAGAATCCAACAAGGGACTTCCAGTTTCCAGTTCAGCATGTAAGGAGCTTAGAAGTCATTACTTCACCTTAACAAGTAAAAAGCTGAACACACCGAAAAATCAATAACTCTTCTTGGATTCATCAGAGAAAGGAGGTGAGAGGCCCAACCTCTGTCCCCAAAATTGAAGAGACAGGCAGATTCAGAAACCACAACTTAGAGCAGAAACTATCTCTGTGGGAACCACTGCCAGGGTAGAAACACCTATACTCTGATGAATAGTTGAAGGCTCAGTATGGACAAGTGTGAGAGTTAAAAACTCCAAGGAGGAGTACCAATCACCAGGAGGTCTCCACACTTTTGTGAGTTTTTCCTCCAGAAGTCTACCAGATACTCACAGAGAATATTGGAGAAAAATCTCTTTATGCTTCCAGCAGCAGGAGGGAAAAAGAAAGAATTTTGAAATGTGTTAGAGTATTTTGTTCTTTGTAACAAGGTCTTCCTTCAGAAGACACTACTTTACCTGTGCCTAACCTGCTGGGGTTTTATGAAAGTCTAACCAACCTGTGGAACAAATACAAGAAGTGTAACATATGTGTAATACACATGCTAGAGGGAGAGAACAGAAGAATTACTTGAAGCAATAATGACTCAGAATTTCCCCCAATTAATGTCAGAAACCAAACTACAGATCTGGGAAGCTCAGGCAACATCAAACAGGATAAATGTCAAACAAAACAAAACAAAAAATGATATCTAGGCATATTATATTCAAATGTCAGGAAATCAAAGATAAAGTCTTGAAAGAAGTGAGAAAAAAATACCTTACCTATAGAGAAACACAGATAAGAGTTACATATGACTTCTCCACAGAAACCATATAAGCAAAAAGAGAGTGGAGTGAAATATTTAAAGTATTGAGAGGGAAAAATCCCACCAACCTAGAATTCTGTACCCTGGGAAGTTATCCTTTAAAAGTGAAGAAGAGGGCTGACCAGATATTTCAGCTGGTTAAAGCACAGCCTTATGACACGAAGGTCACAGGTCTGGATTCCCGTACTGGCGAGCCACAAAAAAAAAAAAAAAAAAAAAAAAAAAACCAACTGTAGGACCAAGGAGGAATTTTAGGATGAATGGACTTCTCCAGCTCCTGAGTTTACTGCTACTCAACCTTAGGTTGCAGACCAGTCTGAAGGTGTACAGGTGCCCTCTGTGCCTATTCAGCAGTTCCCTACTGAAGACTGGGGTGCTCAGCCTGCTGCTGGAGACTGGTCTGCAGCTCCCACCGCTCAGGCCACTGAGAGGGTAGGAACAACCACTGAGTGGTCTTAAGCTGTTCTCCCATAGACTCTTAAGTAAAATGGAAATAAGGCTGATGGAAAATAAACATCCGTTTCTTAAAAAAAAAAAATAAAGTGAAGAAGAAATACTTTCTCAGACAAACAAAAAATGAAGGAATTTGTTGACAGTAGACCTGTCTTGAAGTAAATATTAAAAGGAGTTTTTCAAAGAGAAGTGCTAATTTACAAACTTGGATTTCCATAAAGAAAGGAAGAGCATCAAAGAATGAGTAACTGAAAGTAAAGTAAAAACTTACTTTGGATTTATCTGACAGATAACAGTTTGTTCAAAATAATAATAACAATGTATTCATGTATGCTTATACATGTATGCTTATATATGTATATCTATTTAAGTCTGCTTGGGTATAAGTGAAATAAGTGACAGTAATAATAGATAGGTTAAAGTATTAGGAATATTTTGTTATTATAATGTAGGTATATGCACTACTTGGAAAGCAGTACAGTGTTACTTGAAAGTGGCCTTGCATTAGTTATAAGTGTATATGGCAAACTCTAGTCAAATCACTAAAAAGAGTGAAAAAAAGGAAATAATTTATATACTAAGAAAGGAGGGGAAATAGAACCGTATAAAATGCTCAATTATAAAGCAGACAAAAATAGGAGTAAAGAACAAGGGCAACAAATAGAAAACTGTAAATAATGTGGTAGATATTACTCCACCTATATCAATAATCACTTTAAACATCAATGGTCTAAATATACCAGTTAAAAGATAGAGTTTGTCCAAGTGGGTCCAACTACATGTTGTCTACAAGAAACCCAACTTAAACATAAAGGCACATGTAGATTGAAGTAAATAACCATAAAAAGAGATACCATGCTAACAGTAATTAAAATAAATAAATAATTATATTAATTTCAGGCAAAGTAGACTCAGAGCATCCTTTATGCTCTGAGATATGGATAAAGAGCAGCATTACATAATAGCAAAGGGGTCAATACTCCATGAAGACATAACAATTCTTAATATGTTTGTGCCTAACAACAGAAAGTCCAAATATGTAAAGCAAAAACTAATAGAACTGCAAGGAGAAATAGGTGACTCCACTATGATAATTTAAGATTTTAATACTTCTTTATCAGGAATAAACAGATCCGGCAGGCAGAAAATCACCAAGGACACAGTTGAACTTAACAGCACCATCAATCAGCTGAATGTATTGGTCATCTATAGACTAGTTCATCTAATGAGAACAATAGCAGAATGAACATTCTTCTCAAGCTCACATGGAACATTCACCAAGATAGAACACATTCTGGGTCATAAAACACACTATAACAAATTAAAAACAATAGTGATTTTACAATATCCTCATTAAAATTGCAGTGGAATTAAACTATACATAAATAATAGGAAGGTAGCTGGAAAATCTCCAAATATGCGGAGATGAAACAATACATTTTGAAATAACACATGGGTCAAAGAAAAAAATCTCAAAAGAAATTAAAAAATATTTTTAATTAAATGAAAATACAATTCATCGAAATTTATGAGATGCAGCAAAAGCAGTACTTACAGGGAAATTTATATCATTGAATGCATACATTAGAAAAAAAGAAAGATTTAAAATAAATCATTTAAGCTTCTACCTTAGGCAACTAGAAAATGAGAAGATTAATACCAAAGTAAGCATAAGAGGAAAAAAAAAAAGGCAGAAATCAATGAAATTGAAAACAGAAAATCAATAGACAAAGTCAATAAAACCAAAAGCTAGTCCTTTGAAAAGAGGTTCTCTGAAAAATATCAATAAAATTGATAGACCTCTAGCCTGGCTAACTAATAAAAAAGAAAGAAGACACAAGTTACTATTGTCAGAAATGAAAGCGGAAACATCATTGTAGATCCCCTGGACATTAAAAGGATAATAAAGTAATATTAGGAACAACTCTATGCCCATAAATTTGATAACCCAGATGAAATGCATCAATTCCTTGAAAGACAAAATTTGCCAAAAGTCACACAAGAAAACATAGACAATACGAATAGCCCTATATCTACTAAAGAAATTGAATTAACAATTAATATCCTTACAAAACAGAAAGCAGCAGGTCCAGATGGGTTCGTAGATAAATTCATTCTGCTAAACAGTAATGAAAAAGTTTTACCAATTCCTTACAATCTCTTCTAGAAGATGGTTGCAGGGGAAATACTCTTACTCATTCTATGAAGCCAGAATTACACTAGTAGGAAAAAAAAAAAAAGAAAAGAAATGGAAATGACAAGAAAAGATGACTACAGACAAGTATTTCTCATGAACATCTCATGAAGGAATATGAAAAAAATCTTCAACAAAATATTAGCAAATTGAATCCAACAATGTATAAATAAATTTATATATTATGACTAAGTAGGATTCATCCCAGGTATGCAAGGTTGGTTCAACATTAAAAAATTAATTAATTAGTCTATCACATTAACAGGCTAAAGAAGAAAACTCATTGATTATATTCACAGATGCAGAAAAAGCATTTGACAGGACTTCCGGTCAAGATGGCAGAATAGATGGTCCCCAGAGTCACTCTCTCCCACAAATCAATCAACTTACAACTATAAAAATGTAATGTCAGCCAGGTTGGGGCTGCTGGAGCTCAGGTGAAGAGCAGGAGAATCCTATGGAACTCATGAAGGCAGAAGAAACCATGATGAGAGAAAGAAAAAAACTGCTCTCAGCATTTCAGGCTGCAGCCACTTTAATGCTGGAGCACATGGAGCAGGAGATGGCAGAAGCCACAGCTGTGCCCTTTAGATGGAATTACTTGGAGACAGAAGGGGAGAAGAGGACTTTGGTTGCCCCCAGGACAGCAAGACCACAAACAGGGTTCCCGTGGACCCATGCGGGAGTGACGAGCCAGAACAGCTGAAAAAGGGGAGCCACTCAGAGGCTGGTGAGTCATCACAAGGGACCAGTGCAAGGCCTGTCCCTTGGGAAGTGTTTGGAGCACAGGCAGTGGGGGAGACAGGCCCAATGGAGGAGCACTGGGGCACAGCAAGGACAGCCGATCTGCCCCCTCAGTCATTGCAGGACCACTCAGAGGAAACTGGTCGGGAATGCAGAATTGTATGGGGTGCAGTTTAATGAAAAACCTCAGGCCCAGATCAGAGTTTCTCACAACCCAGGTGCCCCAGGTCTCTGTAGAGCTGGAAGTACCTATAAGTTCAACCATTAAACCCTGAGCTGCAAAAAAGTCTTCCCTAGGGAAACAGCAGCAAAGCAGCGATTTACCTCAACCACACAGCTCAAGTACTGGTTCCCACAGAGTGTTCCTCCATGTTAGAAGTAAGCATAGGACAAAAAGTTGGTTCCAGCCCAGGCACACCATGAATGCCCTGGGGCCCACCAGGGGACATGAGGCATGGAGTCTGGGGCAGGACCCCTGCCCACAACCACTCACACCACCAGCACCTCAGAGCCCCACCCAGAATCCAAGAATTGGAGTCAAGGACTGGGCTCCCCTCCCACATAACAGCACACCACCAATGCCTTGGGGCCTGCCTGGGGACCCAGGGCTAGCAGCCAGGGACCGGACCCCCTTCCCACAACCAGGCATGCTGTGACAGTGCCTCAGGGCCCCACCTGGGGGCCCAAGGCATGGAGAAGGGGACCAGACCTCCCTCCCACAACCAGGCGTCCCATGCCAGCACCTCAGGGTCTGCCCAAGGACCTGAGGTATGGAGGAGGGGGCCAGATGCCCCTCCCACAACCAGGCATACAGTGACAGCACCATGGGGCCCACCTGGGGACCCAAGGCATGGAGAAGGGGACCGGGCCCCCTCCCACAACCAGGCGTCCCATGCCAGTACCTCGGGGCCCACCCCAGGGACCCAGGGTAAGGAGCTGGGGACCAGACCCACCCCCAAAATCAGGCACTCTGGGACAGTGCATCAGGGCCCTGCCCAGTGGCCCAAGGCATGGAGAAGGGGACCAGATCTCCCTCCTACCACCTGGCACACCACACCAGTGCCTCGGGTCTGCCCATGGACCCAAGGCATGGAGAACAGGATAGGACCCCCCTCCCACAACCAGGCACACTGTTCCAGTGCCTTGGGACCCACCCACTTGGCAACCCAGGTCATGGAACTGGGGATCAGACACTCTCCACAACCAGGCACACCACCAGTGCTAAGGAGCAGGCCAAAAACATCTCATCCATGTGGGTGGCCCACCATAGCTACTGTGATAACCATGGCTGCTGCAAAGGTGGCTAGATGCTACAACCACCACGCAGATGGTCCACCAGCCACTGGAGTGAGTTGACACAAGGAGAGTCACCAGCAGAGATGAAGAAAGGAGGAGGATGTCTGTTTCCACAGAGCCCATTTCATAGTGACAGAAGAGACATCTGCTCTATGATAGTATTGGGGGACCTGATCACGAAGAGACATCTGCTCTATGATAGTATTGGGGGACCTGATCACGCCTCTCAGCATTGGACAGATCATTTGGGCAGCAAATCAACAAAGTAACCATTATTCTTTCAGAGGGAGAGAAGAAATCTAGGGTGATTAGAGGGGGAAGGGAGAGGGAGAGAGGAGAGGGATGAGAAGGGATTAGACAAGGGCATAAAGAATTACAATTTGCAACAATATATATGCTAGTAATATTGATTTGATCAACATATCTCAATGTTGAAACCCCAAAATATGTATAACCAATTTTGATTCAATAAAAATTAAAATAAAAAAAAGCATTTGACAAATTCAACACCCATTTATGATAAAAACTTTCAGTAAACTAGGAATAGAGAGAAACTTCCTCAATTTGATAAACATCTATAAAAATCTACAAGTAGCATACTTAGTGGTGAGAAACTAGGAGTTTTTCCACTAAGATCAGAAACAAGTCAAGGATGTTATCTCATTACTCTTTCTGAACATTGTACTAAAAGTTCTCGCTAATGCAATAAGACAGGGAAATAAAAAGTATACAGATTGGGAAGAAGGAAATAAAACTGTCTTTGTTTGTAGATGACATGATAATCTATGTACAGAATATGAAAGAATCAACAACAGAAACAAAACCAAAAACTAATAAGTGATTAAGCAAGGTTGCAGGACACAATGTTAACATACAAAAGTCAATCACTTTCTTAAATATCAACAATAAACATCTGGAATTTGAATGTAAAAACACGTTACCATTTATGTTAACATTCCAAAAAATGAAATACTTAGATATAAATCTACCAAAATCTATGCGAGATCTTTATAAGGAAAACTACCAAAATCTAGTTCAAGATATCAAACAAGAACTAAATAAAAGGAGAGATATTCCATGCTCATAGGTTGGAAGACTCAATGTTGTCAAGGTGTCAGCTCTTTCCAATTTGATCTATAGTTTCAGTGCAATCCCAACAAAAACCCTAGCAAGTTATTTTGTGGATAGCAACAAAATGTTCCTAAAGTTTATATGCAAAGGTTAAAGACCTAGAGTAGCCAAGTAAATAATAAAAGAGAAGAACAATTAGAGGACTGTTACTACACAACTTCAAGACTTACTTTAAATCTATAGCAATCAAGACAGTGTGGTATGGGCAAAAGAAAAGAAAAATAGATCAATAGAACAGAACAGAGAGGCCAGAAATAGACCCATATAAATATAATCAACTGATCTTTGAAAAAATAGCAAAGGTAATACAATGGTACAAAGACAGTATTTTCAAACACTGGTTCTGGAATAACTGGACATCTACAAGCAAAAAAATAAATCTACATACAGAACTTATTACCATCACACAAGTTTTATTGAAATGTATCACAGAACTAAATGTAAGACACAAAAAAGTATAAGAAAATATTTGCAAAAGACAGATCTGATGAAAGACTGTTATCCAAGATATACAAAGAACTCTTAAAACTCAACACTGAGAAAGTAAGAACACATTTTAAAAAATTGGGCAAAAGACATGAACAGACACCTCACCAAAGAAGACATATATAAATGGCAAGTAAATATATAGAAAAATGTTCAACATCATATGTCATTAGAGATTTGAAAATTGAAACAACAATGAGATATCACTACACACCTTCAGAATGGGTGAACATCCAAAATACAAATGCTGGTGAGGATGTAGAGCAACAGGAATTCTTATTCTTTGCTGGTGGGAATGTGGAAATGCAAAACTGTACAGCCACTTTGGAAGACAGCTTGACAGCTTCTTAAAAAAGTAAATATCTCTTACTATGTAATCCAGCAATTGTGCTCCTTGGTATTTATCCAAATGAATTAAAAATTCATCACACACACACCTGCCCGTGAATGTCTAGAGAATCTTTATTCATAATTCCCAAAACTTGGAAGCATCCAAGGTGTCTTTCAATAGGTGAATGAACTGTGCTAATCCAGACAATGTAACATACTCAGCACTAAAAAGAAATGAGCTAGCAAGCCATGAGAAGGCATGGAGGAAACTTAAATGCATATTACTAAGTAAAATAATAAATAAAATAAATATGAACTGATATGAAAAGGCTATATATCGTATGATTCTAACTATATGACATTCTGGAAAGGGAAAATCTATTGAGACAGTAAAAAGATTAGTGGTTGCCAAGGGTTAGGAGGCAGGGAAGGACAAGTAGAGGGATCATAGAGGATTTTGAGGGCAGTGAAACTATTTTGTGTGATACTATAATGGATATACGTAATTATCCATTTATCAAAGCACATGGAATGTGTAATACTAAGAATGAACACTAATATAAACTATTGACTTTGAATAATAATGGTATGTTAATGTAGATCAGTTGCTTGTAACAAATGTATCACTCTGGTGCAGCATATTGGTAGTGGGGTAGGTTGTGCATGTATGGGGACAGGGGTATATGAGAACTATCTGTATTTTTTGCTCAGTTGTGCTGTGAACTAAAACTACTCCATAAAATAATGTTTATTAATTTTAAAAATCCAACAGGGTTTATAAAGAAGTGGGAAAAGTTAATTAAACAATTTATATGGAAGCACAAAGAGACAAGAATAGAAGAGAGACACTTCAAGTGGAATGAGGTGGGAGATAAGCTCTATCAGATATAAAGATGCATTATAAATGATACAAAATGAGACAGTCGTATTATGACAAGGTTAGACCAATAGATAAAAGAAATTTGATCACCTAGAAATAGCACAATGAATGTGTGGATACTTGGTAAATGATGAGGTAGCACCATAATGAATGGCAAAAATATGCACAATTTCATAGTTAACACACTCTTTCTCTCTCCCCCTCCCTCTGTGTGTGTGTGTGTGTGTGTGTGTGTGTGTACATGCATGTATGTGTGTATAAATGTGCTTATTAATGCTTTTTTTTTCTTTTTTGGTGGCTGGCTGATACCAGAATCCAAACCCTTGACCTTGTTGTTATAACAAACATACATTAATGATTTAAATGTGAAAGGCAAATTAAAAATTTGGCAGACAGTATAGAATAATTTCATTATGACCTTCAAATAGGAAAGTATTTCTGAAATAACATATATGTAAAATTGATGAAGCATTATGATCCAGGATACATGAAACAATTTAACAAATCAGTAAACCAATAAAAATGAGGAAAAGAGGTAAAGAAAATTCACAGTAGAGAAAATAACCGAATAGAAAATTGTGACAAAGATGCTAACAAGTTCGTTACCAAAGAGAAAATATAAATGGCCAATAAATATGTAAAACAATTCTCAACTTCATCATTATCAGTGAAAGTTAATTTAATATTCAGTGAAATATCATGACACACTACCCAAAACATTGGTAAATATCAAAGTATGACAACAGTAAATTTTGAGCTTATATAGAATAATGGGGACCCTGGGACACTTGCTAAGTGTGTGAATTGGTACAATGACTTTGGAAATCAATTTGGCATTTTGTAAATTGAACATGAGCATGTCTAATCCTAGTATATGCTCTAGAGAAATGTTTGCCCATTTGAACAAGGAATCATGTAAAAGAATGTCTGTGATAATATTAATAATAGCAAAAAGCTGCAAGCAGCTGAAATGTCTGTTGGTGGAAAATAGATAAAGAAATTGTTGTGTATTCATAAATTGCACACTATGGAACTGTGAAAATAAATGAACTAGAACTACATATGAATGGTTGAAATTTAGAAAGCTAATCCATAGAGGAAGCAAGTTATGGAAAGATATGCAGCATGATATGGTATAAAATTCAACACCAAGCAAAGCTAGGTAGTTTAATAACAGATATGCATTACATGAATGAGTGAAAGTGTAAAGAAAATCCAGGGGGCTGGAAATATCGTGGACAGAAACAATCAGGGAGCTTCAAAGTGAACAGTGGGACTGGCTGGTTAGCTCACTTGGGAGAGCGTGGTACTAGTAACACCAACTTCATGGGTTTGGATTCCTATGTCCACCAGCCACAAAAAAAATAAATGTTGACAGTGATATTTCCTGTCTTAAGTTGGGTGATGGGTTCAAAGGTGTTTGCTTTACTATTTTGTTTCATACAAATCTATACTAATATTCTAGTACTCTCTTCTGGGCTGGCCAGTTAGCTCAGTTGGTTAGAGCACAGTGTTATAACACCAAGGTCAAGGGGTTAGATCCCCATACTGGCCATTTGCAAAATAAAAACAAAAACAAAAACATAACTGTTATGTGTATCATATATTTCATAATAAAAACAAACAAAATCCCTAGTCCTGTTGTTCCATAGTTTCCCCGTCTGTTCCTTGCTTTATAAACTTAATGTGAGGATATTGTCTTTTCCCAGTATATGTAGATCTTCCTCCTTATTTTTTTCTCCAGGTTTATTGAAGTATAACTGACATATAAAAAATTGTATATATTCAAGGTGTACAACATGATTTGATACGTGTATACACTATGAAATGATTACCACAGTCAAGTGAACTAACACTTCCATTACCTCCCATAGTTACTGTGTGTGTGTGTGTGTGTGTGTGTGTGTGTGTGTGTGACTGTCAGAAAATTTCAGGTATACACCGCATCCTTATTTTTATTTATTGATTGATTGATTGATTTGATTTTTTTAAAGATGACCGGTAAGGGGATCTTAACCCTTGACTTGGTGTTATCAGCACCACACTCTCCCAAGTGAGCTACGGGCTGGCCCTTGCATCCTTATTTTTGATTGCTGCATATTATTTCATTACTTGAGCATACTATAATCAGTTTTCTTGATGGAAATGTATGTGTTTTTTCCAATATGATAAATCATTTCATACATTGGTAATTTTCACCTTTGTTTTGTTTAGATTGAAGTATAATTCACAAAATGCACAGATCTTGAGTATTAATTTTGATGAGTTTTGACAAATTCACATACCCTTGTCATCCTCAGGTTTACAAAGAACTTTTCTATCATCTCAGGAAGTTCCCTTGTGCCCCTTCTCAATCGACGTCAGAACCTTTCACCCCACCCCTACCTCAGGAACAGCAGTTTTGATTTCCTTCAGCATACATTAGTCTCGCCTGTTCTAGAACATCATCTAAATGGAATCACATTGTATGTACCTTGGCTTATAGCTTCTTTCACTGAGCATGTTTTGGTATTTATTCATGATGTGTATTTGAGAAGTTTGTTTCTCTTTATTGCTGAGTGGTATTCTATGGAAGGAATATGCTGCAATCTGTTTATGCTGTCTCCTATTGATGAACATTTGCCTTGCTTCTAGTTTTCAGCTATTATGCACAAAGTTCCCCAGGTATTTTCATATATCTTTTTCTGGATGTGTGTGTATATGTATGGGGTGTTTTCTCTTTTTCCAGGTGTAAATACCAATTTGTGGAATTGCTGAATCACAGGGTTGGTGAAGTTTTAACTTTATAGAAGCTGCTAAACCACTTTCTCATGTTGCTGTATCTTTTGGCAATTCCACCACATTCTCATCAGTATTTGGTGTAACCGACCTATTTAATTTCAGCCCTTCTTGTGGGTTTGCAGTGTTATTTTATTATTGTGTTAATTTGTGTTTTCCTAATAACTAATGATTTCTAAACTTTTTATTTACTATTGACCATTTATATACCTTCATTGGAAAATGTTTGTCTACATATTTAGCCCATTTTTACAGATATTTTTATATTAAATTGTAGAAGTTGTTTTTATAATCTGGATATAAGTTCTTTGTTAGACAAATGTATTGGAAATATTTCCTCCTATGTTCACGGCTTGTCTATTATCTATTTTTTATAAAAGTTTCTTTAAATGAGCAGAAGTTTTTATTTTTTCTCTGCACATTGGAAATTCTAAGGTGTCTTTTAAAATGTTCAAAACCTGTATGTGCATTTAGTAAGATCATGTACAAAAACACTTAGGGATACATTTAACAAATTATGTGCAAAATCTCTACAAAGAAAAGTATAAAACATTGCTGAGAGAACTATCTCAACATTTATTTAGGTTTTCCTTAATTAATCCAAGGTAGACCATAAACCTAAATGTAAATACTAAAACTACAAAGCTTTTCAAAGAAAACATTGGAGAATATCTCTGTTACCTGTGGTAGGCAAAGACTGCTTAGACAGAACTTGGGAAGCACTAATGACAAAAAGGAAAAAAACAAACAAACATAAGTTAGATATATTTGGTATTTAAACAAATTACTTATTCTGAATAGTAGTATATTCACATAACACAAAATAAAAATGGTGGAAAGTGACCTATTGTCTGTTCCCAAGCTGCCAAGTTCCCTTTAGTATAGGGATCCAAGTATATTAGTGAGTTCTGTATTTTCCCAAAGATATTTTAAGTCTTTTTTTACACCCTAACACCATCTTTAACACAACCTTTTTCTTTAAAGCTATTTTGTTTGCTTAATATATCCTAGTGATTGTTTATATCAGAACATAAAATCTCCTTTATTTTTTAGTTTTAATTGTTATCAAAGTTGCAAATGCACATATTTCAAAGCCACAGATACTTCTACAAGCCTTAATATGCAAAACTGTAGTGTATCTATCCCCTTCAAATTCTCACTCTTCAGAGACAACTATTAAACTCATGTAACTTTTCTTTTGGTATTTAATTTAATTCCATATTTCTAGTGACTATTCTGCTTATTCCTGATTGTTGATGTTGTTGTTTAGTTCTAGGCTTAACGACTGGCTTCTCACTAGATGAAATTCATTTTCTTTCATCATATTTCACATACATGTAGACATTCACTTATATCATGATATTTGTTAAATGAGTATTAAAAATTTTTTATTATTATGACTAATAAGCATTATTCACACTACAGGCACGTAGAATATCCTGCCTCAAAAGAGGGCTGCTAACAATTCTCCTATCCTTGTGTGTGAACCTTGTTTTTCTAATCAGGATATAAAGTTAAATTTTCCCTCCAGTTGAATCCAGACTGACCTTGTAGCTAGCTTTTTCCAATAAAATGTGGCTGATCTGAGACTGTGCCAGTTGTGACCCTTGTCCCTGAGAGTTATGGCAGCTTCTATGTTTACTGTTTTGGAGCCTTGTGTCACTGTCAGAAGTCTGATTATTCCCCTGGGTTGAGAAGCCCAGTCAGTCCCTGGCCATGCTAACTACCACACCAGAGGGGCACCAGATAACATGAGTGAGTGACCTTGTGCAGCCCCGGCCAATCTCCCAGCCTAATGCAGTCACAGGACAGACCCCATGTGACACGATGTAAACTAGAACTGCTTTTCTGGATGCAACCGACCCATGGAAAAGTGAGAAATAGTAAGGTGTTGGTTTAAGCTATTAAGTTTCTGGGTGGGTTTATTAAACCTGCTACAAATATTATGATCACTTTTTGGTTTTACACTTTTTTGTACTTCCTGGAATTAATTTTACTGTTTGCATACATTTTATATAGTTATTATCAATTTGTTCTCAAACTTAACTCCCTAACCAATTATATAAATTTTTTCCCATTATGTGAAAAATAATCAGCTATCCTATCACTTTTATCTTCCTAAAGATATCTCTTGCAGAGCTTCCTGACTTGCTCCTATCCAGTATGGTAGTCCACTATACTAGGTGCACAGCTGTTGCCCTGATGTTTCCATTTACCATCATCTTGGGATCCAGTCAAATCTCTTTTTTGTTCCAGCTCTTGCTCTGTGCATTCTTTTTTGGTTTACTCCCTCATTTTGGTGGAACACTTTCTCCAGTAGCTTCCTGGAAAAGGGTACACCGTTAGAAAATTTTGGAGACCTTGCATTTCTACAAATATCTTTATTTTTTAATTGAAACATAATCGATGATTGTACATATATATGGGGTATGGGGTTGAATATCAATACCTATGTGTAATATGTGGTGCTCAAATCAGGATACTTACTATATTTATTATTACACAATGTAATCATTTTGGGGGGCCCCTTACCAATTTCTTGCTAATCCTCCTTGTCCTACCCCTCTCCTTTTTCCATGTCTGGTGGCCTCAGTTCCATTCTCTCCTGAAAGTTCAGCAAATTATTATGATTGCTGTTTATTTATTTATTTACTTACTTAGCTCCCACTTATGAGTGAGGACATGTGCTATTTCTCTTTCTGTGCCTGCCATTTTTCATGTAACATAATTTTCTCTAGGTTAATCCATGTTGCTGCACATGGCAGAATTTTATTCCTTTTTATGGCAGAGTAGTATTCCATTGTGTATATATACCACATTTCCCATATCCAGTCATCTGATCATGGACATTTAGGTTGGTTCCAACTCTTAGCTGTTATAAACAGAGCTGCAATAAATATGAGAGTACAGGCATCCCTTTGACATGGTGATTTCCATTCCTTTGGGTATATACTCAGCAGTGGGATTGCTGGATCATATGGTAGTTCTACCTGTAGTTGTTTGAGAAATCTCTATACCATTTTCCAGAATGGCTGCACTAATTTACAGTCTCAATGATATGTAGGAGGGTTTCCCTTTCTCCTCATCCTAACCAACATTTGTTATTCCCTGTCTTTTTGATATTGGCCAGTCTAACAGGCATGAGGTGATATTTTAATGTGGTTTTGATTTGCATCTCCCTGATGCTTAGTGATGTGGCATTTTTTCATGTGTCTGTTGTCCATTTGTACATCTTCCTCTGAGAAATGTCTATTTAACTCCTTTGCCCATTTTTTAATCTGACTACTTTTTTTTTTACTATTAAGTTGTTTGAGTTCGTTATATATTCTGGATATTAACCCCTTGTCAGATGCACAGTTTGCAAATATTTTCTCCCACTCTGTAGGTTGTCTTTTCACTCTGTTAATTGTTTCTTTTGCTGTGCAGAAGCTTTTTAGTATAATATAATCCCAATTGTTTATTTTTCCTTTTGTTGTCTGTGCTTTTGGGGTCTTATTCATAAATTCTTTGCCCAGTCCTTCTTCCTGAAGTTTTTCCTCTATGTTTTCTTTTAGGAGTTTTATAGTTTTGGTTTTTTGGGGGTTTTTTTTTGGCAGCCTGCCAGTACAGGGATCCAAACCCATGACCTCAGTGTTATAAGGCTGCACTCTAACCACTTAGCAAACTAGCCAGCCCCCTTTTAGGAGTTTTATAGTTTCAGGTCTTATATTTAAGTCTTTACTCTATTTTAAGTTAATTTTGGCATATGGTGAGAGGTACAGGTCTAGTTTCATTTACCTACATATGGATGTCCAGTTTTCCCAGCACCATTTGTTGAAGAGGCAGTCTTTTCCCCACTGTGTGTTCTTGTTGCCTTTATCAAAGATCAATTGGCTATAAGTATGTGGGTTGATTTCTTAGTTCTCTATTCTGTTCCATTGGTCTGAGTGTTTGTTTTTATTTTATGCTAGTACCATGCTGCTTTGGTTACTATAGCTTTGTAGTATAATGTGAAGTCAGGTAGTGTTTTGCCTCTGGCTTTATGTATTTATGTACTTATTTCTCAGGATTGCTTTGGCTATTTTGGGGTCTTTTGTTGTTCCACATGAATGTTAGGATTTTTTTTTTTCCATTTCTGTGAAGAGTGTCATTGGCATTTTGATGGGTATTGAATTGAATCTGTAGATCACTTTGGGCAGTATGGATATTTTCACAATGTTAATCCTTCCAATCCAAGGGCATGGGATGTATTCCATTTTTGATTTCCTTCAACAGTGGTTTTAGTTCTTCTTTCAACAGTGATTTGTTGTAGAGATCTTTCTCCTCCTTGGTTAGACTTATTCCTAGGTATTTCATTTTCCTGGTGACTATTGTAAATGGGCTTGCTTTCTTGATTTCTTTTTCTGCTAGTTTGTCATTGTATTATACAAACACTACTGATTTTTGTTGATTTTGTATCCTGCAACTTTACTGAAATTGTTTGTCAGCTCTAAGAGTTTTTTTGGTAGAGTTTTTAGGTTTTTCTGTATATAGGATCATGTCATCTGCAAACAGAGACAATTTTACTTTGTCTTTTCCAATCTGGATGCCCTTTATTTCTTTCTCTTGCCTGATTGCTCTGACTAGTACATCCAATACTATATCAAATAGGAGTGGTGAGAGTGGGCATCCTTGTCTTGTTCCTGTTCTTAGGGGAAAAGCTGAGATTATTACTTTTGGAATTAACTTGGCTAGAGAATAAAGAAGTACATTACTGTGGAGAAAGCTTTTTGATTTTTGTTGTTGTTGTTGTTAAAGATGGGTGAGGCATAAACATGGTTTATGCCAGGGAGATTCAGTAGATGGGATAGAAAGCAGAGAGAATATGTTGAGTTTTGTATGTCTGGTCTCAATTGACACCTCTGAGCTTTATTTTCAGCAGATTCTCACCTGAAGTCTGGTCTTGATTTATAAATCTCTACCAGCTATGTCTACTAAAGACTTCTATCATTTTATATGCAATATACTTATGTTTAATTTTTTTCATTTTCCTCTGCCAAAACCTTCTCCTAATTATGCTTTTCCTATACCTATCAGTGATATAAGTAAATGCCCAAATGTATATAATGTAGCTGAAGAAAGTAACAAGCACATAAACATGAATTAGTTTACTTTAAAGGGTTCTACCTTGTTGAGTCCACCTACTTACTGGAAACTTCCTTTTTTATTTGATGTAGCAGATTTTTCTTCCTAATCATGGCATTTTTATGTCATGAGAACCATTAGGATAGCTTCCTAGAGAAAGGTCTCTCATAGGTTTTCCAGAAAGGAAATGGTTTTCATGGTTCTCTGTAGTTCTTTGAAGAGAGGATGCAAAATCTCAATTTTAACATTCTATGTGATCTTCTTTGTCTTATTCTGTCTTTTTGTCCATTTTTCCCCCTTGCATTCATTAGAAAGAAAGAATTTGGTTTTCACTATCTGATTAATAAGATTTAATAAATTCAGGATATCCTTAAAATTTAGGTATGGTAGAATCAATATGTTCAGACTAGAAGGTGTTTCACATAAAATAAAACTTGTAAACTGTGAACATAAAACCCCTGTCATAATAGAAAGAACCTTGAGGTCAGCCAGCTATCTGAGCTCTTCAAGGTAGATAGAGCACCATACAGGTGAACTACATGAATTATCAAATATTTGAATGTTGAGTCCGCCGCCGGCCGACCCCAACAGCCCTAGCCTTGTTCCTTTCGATGGGCGAGTGAACGGGCCTAGGATTCCTCTTTCCCTCCTGCCCCCTTTGGAAGGAGACTGGGAAAGAGAGCCGTGAAGAGAGGTGAGCACAGCCCCCGGCCCCCCAAAAACAGCCTGGTTAAAGGACACACAGACGCGGCGGGGGTTCTGTCGAGCAGTTCCGTTTATTACCACACAAGCACTTGCTTTTAAAGGCAAATGGGGGGCCGAGCCCGTGGCGCACTTGGTAGAGTGCTGCGCTGCGAGCGCGGCGACGCTCCCGCCGCGGGTTCGGATCCTATATAGGACTGACCAGTGCACTCATTGGCTGAGTGCCGGTCACGAAAAAACGACAAAAAAAAAAAAGGCAAATGGGGAAGGGAGGTTTTTTACATAATTTTATCAGCTTAAAGGTCAAGAGAGCATGCATCCTGTCTCAATGCCTAGCTATTGCAACCTCAAGGGCGGAAGCGCATATTTGGCCAATAAGGGCTAAGGAAAGGTTCCTGCAGACACCCCCACCCTACTTCCTCCTGGCGCTGTCTTAGGCTGCCACATTAATACGCCCTTGTGGGCCCATAATGGTGCTACTTGTAATGTCACTTAAGGTGGCGTTAGTTTTTAAGGCCCGACATTTGAATATTGATGTGGATTGAATATAACCATTTTTACAAGGAAATTAACTAAATAAAATGTTCCATTTGAGCATTGGAGAATATGCCGAATGAGGTATATTAGTATATACTGATATGGAAAATTTATCAATATCCATTGTAATGTAAAAATATGCAAAGCAAAAGTATAATATATTCCATGTGTATGATAAAATATGTCCAGGAAAGGGTAAGGATGAGGGGAGGTTAGAGAGAAATAGTTAAAGGGCCACCTGAAAAACGTATACGTTATGTAATGAAAAAAAAAAGTATGTTTATACACGCAAAGGATATTTCTTAAAAGATATTCTAGAAACAGGGCTTGTCTCCAAGTAAGGGAACTAGGTATCTGGGAAACAGAGGATAGAGGGAAACTTATTTTTCACTCTACACATTTTGGATTTTTTGAATTATGTAACTGTGTACATCTAATTTCTATTTAAAAAGGAGCCAAAACCTTTTATTTTTAATTTTGGAGGAGAAAAGCAATGAAGAAGAAGCGGAGACATTGAGGTGAGAATATAAAGTAGCTTGGGAAAGGGTGGGGTTGGGAAGTAAGGGAGGAGATCTTTATTATTTGAAATGATCTGTGACTAAAGAATAAAACAGGCCTTGTCTGGACTCTAAGCTAGAAGTAAAAGCTAGTAACTGAGCCAACTAATTTAGAGACTACTCAAAATTTCCCCTCATTTAGTGGCAAAATATCTGAATTACTACCTGTGCTCTATGAATGTCATTTTCACCTAATGACTGCATTGAAGAAGACTGGTGACTTTCTAGAATATTCTACAGTTTACAGTGGTCTGCAAACCTGGCTATGCACCAGACTCTCCTATAACATCTTAAAAATATAGCACTGTGTGGTCCCTCCCTGGAATTAGGAATTAGAATTTCCAGTGCTGAGGCCCAAAATCACAGGATTGCAGTTTTTAAAAGGCAGGTAGCAGGCTGGGAAAAGGGGTTGGCTTAGTACCAGGAAAATTAAATACGGAAAGTGAGACACCTATTCTAAAACTGGATCCTTTTCTGCCCGCCTTCTTTCAGCTACAGACTATGAGCACAGCCTCTGAAGAACTCTATGTGCTTGTTGCCAGAATATTACTCTGAAAAAACAATAGCTGCCATTTAGTGAATGCATATTTTATTCCACTACTATGTTAAGTGTCATTCTCACAGCATCTCAATGAGGAAGGCACATCAGTTTTACAAATAAACATTGAAGGCTGAGCAAAGTAGATAACTGCCCCAAAGTCAGGAGAGTAGTAGATTCATGTTTTAATTACTCCGCTTGACTGCCTTTAAGTTTCAGAACATTTAGGGCTCGAGAAAATCTCAGGGTGGGGATTGAATTTGGAGGCTTCAGGGATCACATAGTCAGGAAACTTTCTGACTTTGTATTTCATCCTCAGGAATACTCTTGAACTTCAGTTCTTTCTTATACCATCTTAGACTCCAGATCCATGCTTACTTCTGCAGAATATCTCTATTTTCATATCTGGGTTTTCCCCTTACAGTGGTTTACTAATAGAGAGATGCAGAAATTTATTTTGGAGAGAAGCAAAGAGGTCTAAGTTACCACCCTCTCACTCCCTGCATTCACATTAGGAAAATTCTAGCATTAATCAATTTGAAAAACTAGAGCCATGTCTATTCATCATCTCTAACATCCCTGCTCTTTTTGGTCACCTCTCAAGATGTTCAAGATGTTTGTGCTCCTGGTTCTCCATGCTCTTCTGTCTTCTCATCCTCATAGGCTCACTCTTCCCTCCTAGCATAGCTTCCCTCTGTTTCCTGAACTTGTCATTATGATCCCAGTTATTCCATTTTTGATTCATGTCTTTACTGAAATATGTATGTACACACACACACACACACACACACACACACACACACACACACACACACACACTTGCCTCCTTGCTTTAACCGTCTGATTTCCTTAGCCACCTTTATCTCATTCTCAACGTGACATATTTCAGACATTGTCTACCTATCTCAGATCCTGACCCTCAGATCCCAGCCTCTTTCCGCTCCCTGTAGTTAAGCTGGAAGAAGCAGAAAAGGATTGCCTACAATACTCTAACTCCCACAAAACCAACACTACAGAAGAGTATGTCCCAATCCATGTCCATCCTTTCCCTTTTCCCCCCTTACAATGAAATAGTGCCTAAGGCTAATTCTTTCTACTGAATTCTACCTTCTTAATCCATGGTCTGAATCCTATTTCCTTCCACTAACTCAGTAAAGACAATCATAATTATATCTCCCTGTTATATTCCTACTCTTTTCCTCTACTCCTCAACAGCATGTAAGCATATTTATTTCCTTTCCAATTATATAAAACAAAAGTAAACCAAAAAAAAAAAATCTCCTTCCTTGACTTTGGTACTTCTTTTATGTGCTACCTAATCTATTCCGGTGTGAGTGTTGTCTCTAGCAGTCCACTAAACTACTTTCCCAAAGAACAAAAATATACTTGTTGCTTAGTCCAATTCTTTAAAAGCTTTACTTCTACTTTAACTTTACTTTAAAAGCTCAGTTTTTGTTTTTGATTTTTAATTCCTAGACACCATTGCTGTCATCAGTCCAATCTCTCAGGCTATGTCTTCAAATCTTCTGTCTAGGCATCCTCCGACCATCCTTTCAAAGCTGTTCTTCAGGTTTCTGTTTTAGTGCTAATCTTCCCCTTTCCTCTGTGAAGGTTTCTGGCAGAGGATTGTTTGGATTGAGCTCCTGCCCTGGGCCCCAGCTGAACACACCAAACCACATGCAGTCCCTCATGCTAGGTGCCATGTAATTAAACTGACTTTTAAAATTGCTCTTTCTGATAATTATTACTCACACAATCACCTTGACCATTGCCAGAAATACCCTGGGGTAGAATGGTGGAATGGGAAATGGGGTGAATTTGGGACACAGGGTGTTTAAGATGCTCTTGTTTTTTTCAGTGAAGAAATTATAGTGGAGTATAAAGGTCTGAAGCTTGAGGATGTTTGGGATGGAGATACAGGTTTGAGAATTTTCAGAAAATAGATGATAACTAAAGCCATGGGAAGGGATGAGATTTCCAGAGTATGTGTAAGATGAGGTGAGAAGAGAGGGAAAGGGAGGGGAGGGAAGAGGGGGGATGAGCGGGAGAGGGACCAGGACCAAGCACTGAGTGTGACGGAAGTTGGTTGGCCCCACCAACCAACTCGATTCTTTTGATAACCAGAATTCTAATCTCTTGGAGGGCTGCATCTTTCCCCATTGTGTTCATTATTGGTGCATTGAAAATCAATTGCTCTGCCCTGCTGTAGCTAACAAATGAGATTAAAATCTCCTAGGTGATTATATCTCGAGTAGAATGGCATGAGGACAGAAAAAAAAAAAAAAAAAGTGTTGGAGAATTTATTTCAGATCAGACAAACCGATGAGACTCTCAATTAGTTCTTGCTGCTCCGATTCCTGAGATTGCCTCATTTTCCCATCCTCTTATAAGTAAATTGCTAATTAAGTCTTTGCTTTGAGCCAGAGAGTTACAGATATGCTTCCAACAAATTTTGTTCCTGCTGAATATGTCCAGGCCACCTTTCGCCCCTGCCTTTTTCTTCTTGCCACCCAAGAACTCAGCTATAGTAAGGAAAAGAACAGTCCTACCATGGGCATTTCCATTTAGGATACTAGGAAGAAATTCCAAATGAGATGGAACAAGCTCTAAGGGTATTATTCAAGATATTTTAAAAATCAAAGGATTGTTTAGAAAAGAGAAATGATTATTTCAAGATGAAAGTCATCATTAAGATTAGGCAGTTCAATTATTTTACTAGCTATATTAATTGAAGGAATAAATGAAAAACAGATGGATAAACAAAATTTAAAAGAGCTATTGATGCACCAATTTTATGGTTTTTAATTATTTGCCAATTTTTGATTTTTAATTTTTCTTCTTTTAGATGGTTATATTTCATTTCTCCTTTTTTAGCTTTTGCTTTGAATGCAAAACTATTTTGTATTTGTTCTTTCAAGCTTAGTAATCAAAATATTTAATCTGTATATTTTTCTGTAAGTAAAACTTTTATTATCTCAGAGTTTTAGAATTTTGTTATTGCTACTTTAAGGATATTCTTCTATTTTAGCTTTGATTTTGTCTTTGACCAGGGTCTTCAAGAGCGAGTTTTAAAAATACTAACATACCTGGTATGTTTTACTTTACCTTATAGAAATAATACTTCTATTTTTGTGTGGGTGTTATGGTTAAAGAATGTGGTGTTATTATTAAGATTTTGGAAATTATTGAAGTCATGTTTTTGTTGTTATCTAATATACATTTTTAAATACATGTTCTGCAGATCCTTGTTCTCAGCTGGCAGAGTTTGACACACATAAACATAACCAAATATTTTTATTAGAATATTCAGTCAGTTGTATCCATTATTTCTGGTCTCCTTGATATGTTATAGAGCTGGATGAGTGTGTCAAAATCTCTTACTGTATTTCCATGGATGCCTGCAGTTTTAGTTTAATGTATGAGATTAAAATATAAGGATTCATGAAAATTACATTCTCCACAGTGGATTATATTCTTCATAATTACAAAGTGCTCTTTTAATTAGCCTGAATCTAATGTAGTCTGATATTAATAGCTGAACTCCTGTTTGCTTTTGTGCCTAATAGTCTGCTGTACATTTTTGATTACTAATTTACATACATTCCTGCCTAGTCACTTCCTTTTACACCAAATATTTTTGGGTGTAGTTTTTTTTAAAACAATATGAACCTGGTTTCTTTTTCTTTTAATAGGTGAGTTTATCTATTTACCCTTATAGTTATGTTTGGATTTAATTTTACTATATTGGATTTCCTCTTTTTACTGACTTCTTTTTTGAAATTGCCTGGCTTGATTTCCATGGCATCACTGAGGTCATTCTTTAATCCCTCTCATTGTCATTGCCACTATTTTAAAGAATAAAAAATATGATAATCTTTCTGTCTCTGTAAGTATATGTGTGTGTATATTTCTGTATATATACACTCTATAAGTATACGTATATTCCACATATAATACACAATTTGATAAGTGTGAAAGCACTGTGTGTGTGTGTGTGTTCATGCCTGTGTGAATGTATCTGTGTATATATGTATTTCATCTTTAGAATAACCCAATACGGCACATATTTTTACTGAGGCACATGGATTAATATAGCTTTAGAGATGAGAAATCTGAGCTTCATCAAGATTAAACAACCTATTCTAATGTGACCTGGCAAGTTGGATTGATCTGGCATTTTAACTCATAGCTTGATACTACCTTAGTTGTCTCATCACTCTGTACACTTCCGATTTTCACTTTTTGCTATACTGATTCATTGATTCATTTATTTACAACTAATAAATCTAAAGCAACTAATTATACTCTTCTAGAATCTTATGGCAGGGAATGAGCAAAATGGAAGGAAATGTCCATCCTCATGAGTTAGTTGTAAGTAAAATGGGCATCTTGAACATGCTCATTATCCTAAAGCAAGGAAGTATAATAGTTAAAGGAAACACTAACTAGAAGGAGAATCTCTGCCTGCCTAGAGATATTTTTTAGGATACTTTCTGGGTCTAAGTGGGGCTTCCTCCAAATCTGGTATTTGTTTGTCATTTTTTACAGGAGGATTTAATACTCATATTCAATATGAGTATTGATTCAATGCTCATATTAGCTGATTATTAAAGCATATGTTGTTTTTATAGACACCTATAGTACAATAGTAATAATAATGACAATAATAATTATAATAATAGATATTTTTCTTATAGTAGCTTCTAGAATGTATATAACCAACTTTAATCTATCCTGAGAAAGTAGATGTAACTTTATCCCTCAGTTCTAGTGTCTCATACATTTTGGTTTGCTGACTACAGTTCCTATTTAGTATTCTAGAATTTTTTTTTAAATATCCCGTGCCTTAATAAATAGTGGTAAAATTAGATGAGAAGTCTCAGATAAGGATGGATGCTGTACGTGGATCTAGCACCAGCCTTTGTAAGTAATGAAATTCTTTCACTATGTTTGCATAATTGCCTACATTCTTCCTACTGTAAATTCATTTTCTTACCTTTCTGAAGTCAAAATCTCAAGTAATGGTGAAAAGTGAAAGGATAAGGAACAAAGGAAAGAGATATTAATTAAATATCTGCTATGTAGCAGATGCTGTAGCAAACACTTTCACATTGTTATTTCATTTAATCTTTGTAATAATCTTGAGAACTGGACATCATAATACTCTGTTTTTACAGGACAGGAAACTGAGATTTAAACGTAGCTCTACTTGATGCCAAAGCCAAGCCATTTCTAACGTGCCCCAGCACAATCCTGGAATCAAGGGCATCAAAACGGTGATTCTTGCACTTTAAAAAAAAAAAAATAAGAAAGACTTTTAATTACTCATATGAAAAATCTCTAAGATCTATTGGTACATATAAAAAGCAAAGTTCAGAACTGCGTATGTGGTGTGTAGGCATTTGTCTAAAAATGGGAGAAAAAAATACATACATATGTATATGTTTTTCTGACAGGCATTAAACTATCTGGCAGGATATACAAGTAAATGATAACAACTAGTTGCTGAGTCTGGGAGGTAGACTTTTCACTGTGTATACTTTTTATACTTTGAACTGTGTGATTGTATTATCCAGACAAAAAGTAAATACAATTCACATTTAAAAGAAACAAAAATAACAGTTAGCTAATTGAAATAAATGAAGTTCTATAGAAATCACAGATGATTAAGATCCAAAAATTGCAGACTAGTAAAAGCTTATGAATATTGGGCAAGAAAATAATGATTTTGAAGCCTTTCTGATTCTTGATGGGATTTGATTTTCAAACCCCTTTCATCCCTTGCCTGGATGATTATATCCTTGCACTTTTTAATAATAGATTTTATTTTTAGAACGGTTTTAGATTTACAAAACAATCGAGGATACAGAGTACCCTCACCCAGTTTCCCCTACTATCAACCTCCTATATTAGTATGATAGATTTGTTACAATTAATAAACTAATTTTGATACACTGTTCTTAACTAAAGTCCACATTTTATTCAGACTTTCTTAGCTTTACCTCATGCCCTTTTTCTGTTTCAGGTTCCCAGCCAGGAGGATCCCACACTGCATTCAGTTGTCCTGTCTCTTTCGGTGCTTCTTGGCTGAGACAGTTTCTCAGACTTTGTTTTTGATGACCTTGACAGTTTTGAGAAGTACTGATCAATTATTCTGTAGGATGCCCCTCTATTGAAATTTTTCAGACGTTTTTTCTTACGATTTGACTGGGATTATGGGCTTTGGGGGAGGAAGATGAGAGAGATAAAGTGCCATTTCATCACATCCTATCAAGGTAACATACTGTCAGCATGATTTATCACTAATGATATTGACCTCCATCACCTGGCTGAGGAAGTGACGGCTGGGTTTCTCCCCTGGAAAGTTTCTCCCTCCTCCTCCCCCATACTGTGCTCTTTGGAGGGAAGTCACTGTGTGCAGCTCACACTTATGGATTGGTGAGTCATGCTCTCCCTCTTGAGTATGGAGTATCTACATAAATTCCTTAAAATTCTTCTGCAAGGGAGATTTGTCTCTTCTCCCTACTTATTTATTCAGTTTTTAAAAAATATATATATTGATAGAGACTCACTCCTTGACTTTTTAAAAAAGTCCTCCCTGTTTAGGTGTTAAATGCCACGTTCACTGTGTTGCTTATCAATCACACCCCCAGCCCACCTTACTTCTTACCTTTGTCTTGCTTTGATTTCCTCCTATTTGTCACTTGTATTACATTCCCATTGTTTTGCTCTGTTGCACATTCTGCATTGCACTGTGTAATTCTGCAATAGTGTGGGGAATAAATAATTTTGTTTGCCATATATAAGCACAAAAGTAAGAACAAATACACAGAAATATGTGTTTAGTGGACTGATGCTGCAGAAGCATCAGCAACAGGCTGTGTCTGTGGGTATTCAGACACATCAGCATGAATATATGAAGTGGCAGAAATCTGAACCATGCAAGCGGATTTATTTAAGAATACATGTACTTGCCACTTTGCGATCAGTCATCTCACCCTTGAAAGGACAGAATAAGTTACTTCAGACAGCATCAAGGAAGATTTAATTTCAGATTGATGTTTTCTACTCAGATAGCCCATTCTTCTATTCTTTCAGTCAGTCTCACTGATATCACCCCAAACAAATGACATCCTTGCTTAAAGCTTGTCTCCTAAGCAAAACGTATTACAGGAGCACATAGCGAAGATGAGGGCACAGTGTCTGTACACCTGCATCATGTTGTGTATATGTTTTATTCACTATCCCTGGTCAGGCACCCATCCTTAATAAGACCCATGTGTCTTCCCGAATTCCTAGAACCCTAATATATCTGTCCCCCAAACTTTAACTGATTTAGACTTTACAAATAAAGAAAGCTTTATGTAGAAAATTATCACATTGAGTTTTCTGGTCTTTTCCTCCTCCTCTACAAATAAAGTTGCTATAAACACTTGTCTATAACTTTTTATATGGACACATGCTTTTATTTTTCTTGGGTAAATACCTAAAATTGGCTAGGTCATATGGTAGATGTGTATTTAACTTTATAAGAAGTTACCAAACTGTTTTCCACAGTTCTGAACAATTTTACATTCCCACCATCAGCATGTGAGAAAATTCCAGTTCCTCTACTTCCTTGGCAACACGTGGAATAGTCAGTTGTTTTAAGTTTAGCCATTTCATTGTAGTTTCACCAAATGGCTTTATTTGGTGATGTGTAATATAACATTTAGAACTCTCTCAACTTCCTTATTTTAAAAAAATATTTTTATATTAAAAAATATTTTGGTTCCCAAGAATATTGCAGAACATTTTGAAAAGACTTTAAAAATTATTTCCAAACTTTTATTTACAATTCACTTTGTAACTTAGCATAAAATAAATCTATTTTTTAAACTGTTTATTCAGTTAAACATTTATTAAGTACCTATTATATGCTAAACTCTGTCTTAAGAAGGCATTGGTTATATAAAGATGAATTAGATGTTGTTCTTGTTTTTGTAAAGTTTGCAGTGGAGCAAATATGTTAGACATGTTAAAAGTCAAATTATAGTACATAGATGGCTGAGCTCAGTAGATATTTGGGCTTTGACATAAAGTGAGAATAAGGAAGATATAAAAACACTGAAGGATTTCAATATTAAGATATATGGAGAGGGGAGGCAAATAAAAAAAAAAAAACCCAAGAAGTAGAAATTAGAGATGGGAGGAAACCAGGAGAGAGAGAATTTTGAAGATTTCAGGAGGAGATTTTAGAAGCAAGCATGGTTAGCAGGTACAAATCTGAGAAGTCCACTAGAATGAGATCTGAAATGAATCCTTTGTGTTTAGAAAAGGGAGTCTACAAATGATCTCAGTATGAGTATTTTTAGGACTGTGATAAAGGTGGAGATTTTTCATCTAGCAGTAAGCTAGAAAACTCTTACTGATTTTTGAAAAGTAATTCTCAAGAAGGTTTAGAGTTTTCTTTCTGTGTCACGTATTTTATGTTCATTTGCAACATTTCTAATATAAATATGCTATTAATTTTCATTATTTTTAGCTGTGTGGTGCTGAAAGTCAGGCACGTTATTGAGATTTCATTTATTTTATATCATTTTCTTTTTCCTAAAGTTATTTTTAGAATCCAAATGTCATTTTAGGAATTTATTTATTTTGTTATAAGCAAACAGTCATGTTTAATTCATTTCTTTTCCAATATTTATTTCAAATATTTCTGGTTATATCTTAGTGCATTATCCAAATTCCTAAAACACTGACATTTGTGGCAGTACTTGCCATCTTGATTTTGTCCCAATTTTAAAGAGAATAACTGGGATTTGGGGTTGAGTTTAATATAAACCTCTAGTTTAAAATAATTTGTTTTATCATATTAAGGAAGAAACTATTCAAAATATTTAATTGGGAAGAAATGTTGATCTTTTATTAAATATTTTTCTGACATTAATTGAAAGTACGTATATGTAAGTATATTTATACTTATTTTATTGCTTTTTTTAATTGGGTATGAATAGTCATGGGCTGCAAAGCTGCCCATCACCATTTGTGCTCAAGATCTGATGGCCACATCAATACTAGCACCATGCCCATTACCACAAATTGTAATCATTGCTCATGTCCCCCACCCTATTAATCCCCAACCTCCATCCCTCTCTCCCTTTCCTCCACCCTACTGTGCAAACCTAGGCCTGTTCTCTCCCTCTGCAAGTCCAACGCACCAGTGTGGTCTTTCTTTCTTTCCTTCTTTCTCTCTTAGCTCCCACTTATGAGTGAGGACATGTGGTATTTATCCCTCTGTGCTTGGCTTATTTCACTCAGCATAAGTTTCTCCAAGCCAATCCATGTTGTTGTGAATGGCAGAATTTCATTCTTTTTCATGGTAGAGTAGTATTCCATGGTGTATATATACCATAGTTTCCTTATCCAGTCATCCGTTGATGGACATTTAGGTTGTTTCCATAACTTGGCTATTGTAAGTAGAGCTGCAATGAACATGGGAGGACAGGTATCCCTTCGACGTGATGATATCCATTCCTTTGAGTATATACCCAGCACTGGGACTGCTGGATTGTATTTCTTTTTCAAACCTTTTTTTAGCCTATGGTAAGGGTGTTTATTCAACCTACTCTTTTTTCACTCAGCTGTATATACTAATACTCTCAAAGTGTATACTTGGACCTGTCCTGAGGGAGGCAGTATGGGAGTGGGGTTAGACCACCTCTGGTGTCAGAAGCTAGTGTTATTCTTCCAAGCCTAGAACCAACGTGCCCTGGTGAGCTTCCCATATATACATCCTTCCTCTGGCCCCTTTGCTTTTTGCTAACTCTGTATAACTGAGTTCAGCAGATCCCGTCTGTGACTTGCCCATGTTCTTTTGCTCACCATGAAGGTCTCCAACTTAGTGAATAACTCTTCCTTCCTCATCCATCTTCATCTCCGAGTGAGGGTATGGTGCTTCCTGAAATCTCCCTTGCAGCTTATTTCAAAAGCTCCCAAATAAACAACTTGAACCCCATCCTTGTCTCAGAGTTTCCAGTTGAGAGAACACAAACCAAGACACGAGGCTCCTGTTCTGCTTTCCTAACTGCATATCGATTCCCCTTACAAGTACCAAATCCTGCGTGAAATCATAGTCATTTGACTGTAGTTCAAATACTCTTTCTTTCTTTCTTTTTTTTTTTTATTGATCACATTTTCCATTTTTACTCTTCTATAACTGCTCCTCTGCTCTCCTTAAAACCCCACATAGCTGGATCCTTTTTGCTGAGATCTTGCTCCAAAATGAACAGACTACTTTTTCACTCCACATCTTAACTGCTTCTTTGGATATGGGATGGAGTTGAAATTTGCTACAGTCCTTTTTTTTTTTTAAGATTTCAATGTTTTATTTTTATTTTTATTTATTTATTTATTTTTTCTTAATTTTATTTTATCGATATACAATGTGGTTGATTATTGTGGCCCATTACCAATACCTCCCTCCCTCCTCCCTCTCCCCTCTCCCTCCCGACAATGTCCCCTCTGTTTGCTTGCAATGTCCCCTCTGTTTGCTTGTGTAGCAACTTCAAGGAATTGTAGTTGTTATATCTTCTTCCCCCCCCCACCCCCCCGGTTTGCTACAGTCTTTTGTAGGCTAATTCGTGTTGCTGGACAGCCTTGAAGGAGGCTAAGATGATTTTTGTGTTAATCTCACTTGTTTGGTCTCATCCAGTCTTGATTTTTTTTCCCCTTTCCACATGGACTCATTAAGTACATTCCAGAAGGTCTCAAATATGAGTTTCCTTATGAAATGATGCATTTTATAATAGGCACTTTCTTATTCTTGTTGTTGAATGATTCTTATATTCCTGGGATAAATTCTATCTGTTCATGATGTTTTTTAAAATTAAATGTATTACTAAAAATTTTTCATTAGTATTTAAAAAAAATTACACATATATTCAAGGTAAATAGATCTATAGTTATTATAAATTATTCTATTAAGGCTTGAAATTTTATATTTTTCTATGGGAATAAATTAGGTAGTCTTCCTCCTTCTTACAATGTCACACAAGGGTTTAAATACCTTTTAGAATTAACTGGTTTTGGACACAAAAAATGTAGTAAAAAATGTAATTTGTTGCAAATATCTTCATTTCAAGGTCTTTGAAAATGTTTTATATTTTTACTTTATGTATTAGTCTACTTCTTACAAAAAAATGTATTTTTTGTTATATCAACTTTTGCATTTTACTTTTTAGGTAAAGTTAGAATAATAAAACAGTTCCCTTGACTGTACCACAAAGGCACAGAATATGAGTCTACCATAGTGAAAAACATAATGGAGCTGCGGGAAAGTTATAGCAGAACGAATTCCTCGGTCCTTAGATCTTACCCTTCACTAAGTCAGGTTGACACTGTTAAAAATCATTGGTTCTTTAATCATCTTCATATTTTGAATTTTCTGCTTTCTCCTTTAACCATTTGTGCACTTTGAATGAAGCTTGTGCCTTATTCTGGAAACTCTTGGCTTATATTATTTTCTTATTCTACTAAAACTAACTCTTCGAATATTTTTATATCGTACACATGAGCAAAAAATGACCTTAGCATGCTTTTGAGAAAGTTCTTACAGTGGTTCTAATGAGACATATACATGTCAATGATTTGCTGGAGGGAGGTTTTAAAAGGACGTTCGCATGACTTACTTGAAACAAGAAGGCAGATATTTTGACTTGAAAAAAGCAAAAGAGAAATACTTCATTGCTGGTTGGGGGTGGCTTTACTTCACCTTAAATACACAGTGTAAACATAGCAATTAAAATATTCTCTGTGATTTTATATAACTATAAAAGGTAAATATAAAATCATAAGTCTGAATCATAAAAAAGTTATTTTTATAGGTTAAAGATTTAATAGGATTTAATAGCAATTTAGTAGGATTTAAGCTAATATTTCTTTTATGAATGAGAAAACTGAAAACTAGGGAGGCTAGGTTACTTCTCAGGTCATGCAGAGCTGGAATAAGAAGCAGTATATCTTAACTTATTGTTATGTTTTTAAATTTCCCAATATGAAATCCCTGGGAGAATTTTTGCCATACTGATTTTGCATGGATGATACCATTCTTGCTATTGTAACAGCTAATTGTTGAAGGTAAATTATGAAAAAACTTGGTGCCAATTGCCATGGTTGAGAAGGTTCTTATAATTTAATAATACCCATTAAATTAGATGATGTATAGTTTATGCCTTATGTATTTTAAAATTATATGTTTCTTTTTATCTGATCCTACAATATTTAGATATCAATTACTATACATTTCGCCAGAAATATAATAAATGTATTAATTCCTCTCTTCTTTCTTTCCTCTCTCCACTTTGGGTGTGTGTTTAATGTATTTTTTAATTGATAACTTATTTATTTTTATCTATTTATTTTTTAAAGAAGAAGCATGTAAATATAAGGCATAACTTTAAGCACTACTTTGATTAGATCCCATGGGAACTGATAATGTTTTGATTGTCACACTTTTCTAAATAGTATGTTATTAGGCATTGAATTTTCTCTTGACCAAGTTATTATTTAGAAAATCACTTTTAAATTTCCCAGTGTGTGGTATTCAGTGTTTGTTTAAACTCATTTAATTAACTTAAAAATTCTGCAAATTATATGTAGAATTTAAAAAGTAGTATAACTACATTTAAAAAATTGTGCAGAAAGATAAAAAAGCAAATCTCATCATGCTAAAACAATTATTTAGATCCATTTGGTAAATTTCTATTATTTTTTTCCCACATGCATACTAATTTCTGTGGAATTGTACAAATAAGTAGTTTTTTTCTAAAACTTTTTATATTGTCTGTTTTAATTTCTACTGATTGCTCCAAAACGATAAGAGGTTATTCATTTACCATGTATACCATAAGCATTTTTCATATTGCTACATAAGTGTTTACAATTTTTAATTCAATATTCTAATGATTGAATGTGCTAAACTTGAATGCTTATCACTGGACACTATTTATTTCTATTTGGGGGCTATGATAAATAATGCCGCATTGAATTTATAACTTTCCCCCTGTTTTGGGTTATTTCCTTAAGACAGATTTACATAAATGGGGTTCTGGCACAGAAAGTTTGAATATTTTTATGACTCTTAATATAATACCAAATTGGTTTCCTGAAGTGCTGGAGCATTTAAAAATGCAATCAGAAATGTGTGATAGTACCCATTTCTCTATTCTCTTGCCAGCATGAAATATTGTTATGTAAACCCATTTTTCCTAATTGAAGAGATTTAAGAAGGAAATGTATTTTAATTTGCATTTTCTTTAATTTTTTATAAATGTGTTTATATGTTTCTTTTTCTGCTTTTTGAACTATTTTATATATATATTTATATATATATATGACATGACTTTAATAGTTGTCAAAACAGCATCAATGTACTTCATTTATTCATAAACTCTATCTTATTTTTTAAATTTTTATCTTAGTTTATTTTTTTTATTTCTTCTTAAATACAACTCTGAATGAATGCATTGATCAACATGACGAGAGCAATATTTTGTATTTATTATTCAATACAGGCTTTAGAAGATATATTCAATGGGACGCACTGACATTCTATTTGATTGAATACATTCATACACTACATTAGGTTCACAATACCTGTTTAAAAATTATAAGATTAAACTCCAAAATACCCAGGAAAAACGTAAAAGTCACCCAAATAGCCAGAAAATCATAATAATCACTACCCAACTATCACCTCTCAGTGTTAACATTTTTTAATCAGTCAGTGATTTTGATGTGATTACTGGTTGCTTTGCTGAGGTGATTTCATAATAAACACATCTACCTGAATCTATATTATTTTTTTTCTAATTAACAGATAGAAAAGGGAAGATAGTCCTTGTTGGCTCCAAACAATCTCCACCCAGACTTCTTCCTCCTGCATATGCAGTCAGGGGTCCAGGAGGTCTTCTGGGGGTGTTGAGGTTTAGAGACCTAGAACCAGGGGGTGGTGGATCAAAGATCGTTGATACGTTCTGGACAGTTGTTTGACCACGGAATTTAGCAGATCCAATCCAAGGATGCTCAGCAAGTCCAGACGGGTTGATCGACATCTTCAGGCCTGTGTGCCTGGTCATTCTCTAGGGAATAGAGTCTGTTGCAGCCTTCAGGGAGCCTAGGCAGTCCTGCTGAGCTGACCGGGTTGCTGCTGCATGTTTGTATTTCTTCTGTGTCTCCTGGTACACTAGATGAGGTCCTGCTCTTTTGGCAGAGTGTAAAACCTGAGTGGTTGTAGTGTGGGTAGAGGTATTCTCTTCTTCTATCTGAATTTGGTCACCTGCCAACCCAGTATGTCCACCCGCACCCCCTATCTCCCAGCCACTCCAGCAGCACCCCTTCATTGTGGCCGGTGAGCTATTTACAGGAAAGCAAAAACAAAACCGGCAGTGCTTTTGGAGGCAGAATCTGCCTCCAGCTCTCTGCCCCACGTTCAGTTTGTCTTGCGGACTGCCGAGGGGCACAAAGCCAGGGAACCAATTCCGTCTGGACCCTCGCCCAACTGGAAGAGACCTCGTGGAGCTGTGAGAATGAATTTAGGTTCACAAAGTGCTTGGAACATTTCCTGGCACAAAGTCAACTCTTAATAAATGGAAACTATTATTCTTCTGTATATAGGTTAGTTCTGTTTCTCAAGTTCTCCCTGGATAAAATCTTGAGGTTGCTTGTTAGGAATTGTAACAATGAAATAAAAAGCATGCCCAGTTGAATTGTGTGTTTAATGTGTACAGGAGTTTTTAAAAATCAGTTTTCCTATTAATTCTTTTAAACCTTTTCTGATGTTCCCCCTTTTTTCCTACTAAAGCAGAGTGAAAAGCACCATTCTTCACTATCAGTTCTAAATAGGGTAATCAACAATTACAATCCTATTAAAATGGAAAATTATACATGTTCTTTTTTTAAAAAAAATATTAACATGTTCATCGTTACAAATCATACTTATTCTTTATGCCCTTATCCAACCTTTTCCCCTCCCCCTGCCCTCCATCCCCCTCCCCTCTGACAACCCTAGATTTGTTCTCTCCATCTGATAGGTTAACTGCTCCTCTGTTGGTTTGTTGCCAAGATGATCAGCCCAATACGGAGACAAGTGTGATCGAGTCCTCCCTTGTTATCATAAATCAGATGCTGCTTCTATTACTCTGGAGTGTGCTTTGTGAGGACCTCTTTTTTTCTTTTTTTCAATCTCTGCTGGTGCCTCTCCTTGTGTCAATGCAGTTGAGAGTCTGGCGTGCCATCTGCACGGTGGCTGTGACTGCTGCTATAGAGACCAGCTGCTTTTGTGGCAGCCATGGCAATCACAGTGGCTATGGAGGGCTACCCATGTGAAATTCGTGTTTTTGGTGTGCTCTGTACCTGGTTGCAGCTGGGTTCGGCTTTCCCTGCCTCCTTGTTTCATTCTAAGAGATGTTGATGCAGAGCAGTTGGCGGGGAGGAGAGGGGAAGGGGCAGGGAAGTAGGGAGGGAAGGGGGAAAGGAGTGGGGATGTGATCAAGGTCCACAGCTACCCCCCCATTCTGGCGTGGGAGACCAGGGGCCTTCTGGCAGTGTCTGGGTTGTATCTGGATTGGATGCAGATGTTGGGAGGTTGTGGCTGAAGTCCTCGGCCCCCCATGCTCTTGGCTCAGGAGCCTGGGCCACTTCCTGCGGTGGCTCAGTGGTCATCACTGTAGTTCTGGATGTCTGGGGCCTGGCTGGGGCCCTTGGCCCTCTCCCTTCCCTGGCTTGGGAGCCCAGGGGACTTCCCATCCTTCTAGGTATTATAGGTGTTCTTTGGTGATGTGAGACCTTTAATAGTTAATATCAAACTTTGTCTCTGGTCTGTGAGTATTTTGTTCTCTCAGTTCTGTGTTGGATTATTTGCTGTTCCCATCACTTAAACTCTGCACTGAAACTAATTTGTCCTTTGCTTACTTCTAGAATGGGGAAACTTCCTGTGGGGACCAGCACTTGAGCCCTGTGGTTGAGCTAAATTGCTGCTTTGTTGCTGATTCCCTGGGGAAGGCATTTTGTGCAGCTCAGGTTTTAATTGTTGACCTTGTACATACTTCTGGGTCTTGCGGAGTCTGATACACCTGGGTTGTGGGAAACTCTGGTCTGGGCCTGAGTCTTTTCAGCAAACTGTACCCCCTGCACATCTATGTTCCTGACCTGTCTCCACTGAGTGGTCCTGTGCTGACTGGAGGGCAGCTCAGCTGTCCTTGCTGTGCCCCGATGTTCTCCTGGTGGGCCTGTCTCCCCCACCACCCATGCTCCAAGCATTTTCCATGGGGTGGGCTGTTCACTGGTCTCTTATGGTGGCTCACCAGGCTCTGAGTGGCTCTTTTTTTCAGTTATCCATGGCTCCTCGATCCTATGTGGTTCCACAGGAACCTCGTTAGTGATCTTGCTGACTTGGGGGCCACCAAAGTCCCCTTCTCCCCTGCCGCCTCCAAGCAACTTCATATGAAGGGCACGGCTGTGGCTTTTGCCAGCTCTTGCTCTATGTGTTCACCAGAGCCAGCCTTGAAGTGGCCAGGGCTTGAAATTGTGGGAGCAGTCCATTCTTTCTCTCATTGTGGCTTGTCCTTCCTTCATGAGCTCCGTAGGTCACTCCTCTTCTTCCCCTGAGCTCCAGTGTCCCAAGCTTTTTAATAGTTGTAAATAGGTTGATTTGTGGGAGAGAGTGATGCTGGGGACCATCTATTCCACCGTCTTGACTGGAAGCCCCATGTTCTTTACTTCAGATCTTGTAAAGTGTCTGGCATATAATAGGTGCTTAATAAACAATATCTAAAATGTATAGCACTCGTACCGGGCAGAGTTGTAAATGCTTTACCAATATTAAGCCACTGGCCTTTCAACGCGCTCCTATAAAGCTGGCAGTTGGCAGCAATGTTTTCTTCATTTTATAAATGAGGAAACTGAGAAACATGGCCAAGGTCGTTAAGCTGGGATAGCACATGTGGAATTCAAACTAAGACTTATATTTTTAAGAATCTATATGAATAAAAGCCCTATTTTCAAAGTGAAAAAAAAGCAAAACTGGTAAAATCAGGTAAATGCAAATTTAAATGATAACCAGATACTATTTTAAGTCTATCAGGCTAACACTAATGAAGAAGTAATGACAACACTCAATGGGCAAGAAAGTGGATCACAGGAGCTCACGTTCATTCTCGTAGAGCGACAAGGGACACAACCAATTTGCAGAGCAATTTGGCAGCATCTGGTGAAGCTGAAAATATGTATACTCCCAAGACCAGGCAATTTTGCTCCCAGGTAAATATCCTAGAGAAACTCTTGCACATGTATTTAAGAACGTGCATAATAGCATTTCTTGAAAGAGCAAAACATTTGAAACAGTGCAAATATTCTTTGTCAGAATAGGTAATTAAACTGCGTCATTGTCATACAATGGAATAGTATACAGAAGTTAAACTAAATGAATTACAGTTGTGTTTTTCAGGATTTTGAATAAATTTCAAAAACAGGATCCAGAGCAGTGAGAAAAGCAAATTACAGAATGAGATATAGAGTATGTATAACATCATTATAAAAAAATCTACAGTATTAATCACTACACCCTATTGTCTCTGAAAAACCTCTAGTGAAGGCATGGGTTTGCTTCTAAAATGACTTTTATTACTAATCCATAGTGATGGGCAATACCATAGTCTTATAATAATGGTAGATTCTAGTGATTAGTAAATGAATGAAACAAAAAGTTGGTTGTGAATTCATATACATATATAATAGAATAGAATAAATGGAGCACTTACATATGTTTGTGTATGAATGCATGTTTATATATGTGTATAATACATGTATACTTAAGGATATAAAATATCAAGAATGGTAGGATTATGAGTGTATTTTACTTTTATGTATGGTTTTATCATTACTGTTGAATTTTGAAACTGAATTTACAGTGGCATTTATAGTAATGTTAGACATTTCACCTTCCACTGAATGTAGGTCCAAAAATATTATTTTGACTCCAGAAATTTAATAAAAAAAATCAAACTCTAACTAGGATTAGCTGATTTTCTTTTTTAAGCATCTGATGACATTGATAAGTAATCTGGCATTATTTTTTTATTTGCAAAATTCTTCTAGTAATGAAAACATTTCATTAGCAGCTATTGCTTCACTTCTCATATTCATACAAGAAAACTTGAAATGGAAAAATAAATGAAATTAATAGTTTAAACCAGTCTAGTAGAAATTTCTGTGGTGATGAAAATGTTCTAGATTTGTACTGTCCAAATGGTAGCTACAAATCGTAACTTCTAACTGGTTATTGAGTCCTTGGAATGTGGCTGGTACAGGTGAGAAATTAAAATTTTAATTTAATTTAATTTGAATTAATATAAATTTAAATATAAATAACCATGTGTGACTATTGACTACCAGATTGGACAGCACAGGTCTAAACAGACCTGCTGTCAGTGAAAGTCATGATTTGCAAGGTGATATGAGCATGTGCCCTCTATAGCTTGTGTTAAAACATTGTTTTCAGGTAAAGTATTCTTAAAATAAATACCAACTACCGAAGTAGATAGTGATGATTCCTCAGCACAGTTGAGCCTTCAGTTTTACGCAGAGCCAATGATAACGCTACAAGTCCAGTGGTGTATGGAAAACGTGGACAGATATTTTGGGTATAACACACAAAACTTTCCTAAGAAATGGAAATTAATTTTTCATTAAACATGCATTTTAGTTCTTTTTCTTTTTTTTTTTTTTAAAGATGACCGGTAAGGGGATCTTAACCCTTGACTTGGTGTTGTCAGCACCACGCTCATGCAGTGAGCAAACCGGCCATCCCTATATGGGATCCGAACCCGTGGCCTTGGTGTTATCAGCACCGCACTCTCCCGAGTGAGCCACGGGCCGGCCCCAGTTCTTTTTCTTTTCCATTGACCTCCCTACTCCCCAAAGGGTTTACTGCTGAGCAAAAAAGTGTTCATATAATTAAATGAATAAATAGTTGTAGATTACACCATTCTACAACTGACAAAAAATTGGCAATAGAGTTAGGTCTATTTATACTCTACAGCCAAACTGCTTAACCTCCATTTCCCTACACGTAAGCTGCATATATTTAACCTATACTTTACCCAATGTTCACTGACCCCACTAACTGGCCATCTGCTGGCTCCCTGCAGCTCACTAGCTGGAGAGCAGGCTGCCTCACAATTGTCTGCTTCCCCCAGTGGCCTGCAAGGGCAGCAGTGTTGAATACGTCTGTCAGTACCAAGACTACAAAGAGTTGGCTGACCATAGCCACTGATGTTGGAGGGCATTTTGTTTTATCAGAGAACCAACAGGCTGTTCTCAAAAGGAAAGAATTAGTTACGGTGTAACTGGAAAAGATTGAGAAAGGAGAAGTGGGTTTCAATCTTTCAGATTTTACCATCTGTTAAAGGGAGAGCTCTGTTCATTGAACATCTCACACCGTTTAGATGAGATCTTGGTGGAAGCTGGAAGTACAAAGTGAAAGTCCATCAAAAGCATCCTGGCTTATCTTATTGAAACTATTAATAATGATTGTTCATTAAAAAATAACACTTTTTACAACAAATACTAAACCAGGTGGTACAATAGTGATAAACCGTGACTCTTTTGGGCAAAGAGCATGGATAGTTAAGCTATTTATGAGTTTCATAACTGTTTCAGAACTGGTGTAGCAGTTTCTACATTTGGGCGTTTCTACCACTGTGAATGTCTTTTAGCTGACTAATGGCATGCCTTGGTCATTCCTTTTTCTGAATTGATTTCTGAGGTTAGTGCATATCTTTCTGTCTTTTAAAACTCTTGGTTTTCATTATTTCCTTAGATAGGCCTGTAAAAGCTGTGTTAGCCTGAAGCCTGCCCCGTTATTCAAACCTCATAGTAATAAAAAGACAACCAGGCTGGCAAAAGCCTGCTAACAAAGATGCATGCATTGAAGGCTTTTAAAGATTTTAAATATTAATATTGTTGAGCACCTCCTGGGGCTAATAGGCATGCATGCAGAACACATCTCCAGGTTCTTAAATACAGTTCTAAAGGTACAAATTTCTTTCATTACCATACTGCAAAACTTTCAGAATTTCATATGGAGATGAATCTCTGTTTACAAAATAAGATTTGAAGTGATTTGGGGAAAAAATGAGCTTCTTCTGAGCCAAATATTCAAGGTATCTTCTCCATGTATCCTAGAACATCATCCATATGGGATGCTTAAGTCTCTTAAATTTCCTTAAGTCTCAGGAAAAGTAAGTGAAATACATTTCTAAATTCATCATCTCAAGGGTGTCATGCTAGAGAATCACAACTATCTCTGCACATTGTGCGTGATCAGTTTTCTAATGCGAAAAGAAAGGGTCCAGCATTTAGATGAAATGGGTCCATGGGAGGCATTAATAAATTTTCCCCTCTTCCATTCCTAATATGCAATACTGCATAGGTCTGTTACAATTTAAATATGGGGGAGATAAAAGGCAGCAGGAATCAACTCATTAATGAGATTTATTTAACCTTAAAATGTTTGTTTACCTTCCTTGATATTGTAACTGGCAGGATAAAGCCCTCCTATCTCCATAAGGCAAGGACTTCAGAGAAAGATGATACTTACCTACGAATTTAAGAGGGTCCTTACAGGTGACAGTTTCAAAGACTGCTCTGCAGTGTTCCTTTAGTTTTTGTTTATCCTTCTGGGAAAATAATTTTGTTTTTCTTCTAATCGTATTACTAGTCAGGTGCCAAGAATTTTTTCAGGACTGAATTTTTGTTCTGTGTCTCTCCCTTCCCCTGAAATAACTTCCTTCCTTCCTTCCTTCCTTCCTTCCTTCCTTCCTTCCTTTTTTCTTTCCTTCTTTTTTCTCTCTCTCTCTCTCTCTCTCTCTCTCATTCCTTATGGTGCACCTACTCATTCCTAGACACAAGAATGAATGAGTTACAGCTTCTGACCTCAAAGTCACAATTTTTTTGACAGCTCGAGTAAGGAGTTAAGAACTGAGCTTGACCTACTAGAACCATACGTTTCATAAATATTTGGTAACCATTATCTACACCCCAAATTAATTTAGAACACTATAGCTCTGCTGTTTCTAGAATAGGATTATGAAAACTATAGTAGTACAGTCTTTTTCTTTCTCTCTCAATATCATGAGGATCCTTTCAGACTCTTATTTGAGAATGAAATTTATTATAGATATGGAATTTTAAGAGCCCTCAGGGGATCTTTGGAAGAAAGAAAAAACCCTGTTTTTCACAGCGGTTGTTTCACCCTTGCTCGTTAAGTGGTGTTTATAATTCCTATTATAATTTGTACCTACCCATTGTTCTATATTGAGCATCTCTCTTTCATGAAAGTCACATATGCTTGTCTCAGATAATATTTGAATAAAGAAAAGCACATGCTTGATTCTATAAAAAAGTTTTTCTACAGATAAAGCATATTGTCTAACTTAAGCAAACACTAAGTATTGAATTTGTGTGTATATTAAAATGTCTCTTGGGGGAAATTAATAAGGAATATTTCACAAGAAGAAACCCTGCTTTGGCAATTTGGCCCTAATTTACATCCTCTGTTTCCTGCAGAGCCCCTCGTGGAACTGACCTAGGGGAAGTCTGTGATAACTAGCCTCACCTCCAGTTGCTAGTTCTCTTATTTGCAAATGCTTGGAGCCCTTTTGTCTGGGCTCCATGGATCGAGTGGGCTGTTCCACATAATGATGAGTGCGTGAATACGTTATCCTGGTGTTCTTTTCCAGTATTCTCACTTACATATGAACTTCCCCATTGACTACAAATTCATCAAAGGCAGGGACAACAACTTCAGTTCATTTTATACCCCACTTAATAAATTCTAAAGAGAAGATTAAAAAAAAATAGGTGTTCAATATTCAGAGAAATGTCTTTGCATTTAACTTGTGCCTCCTTTCCAGCCTTTCCCTTTCTCCCAAATCTCAGGACTTTGTCAAAGTTTACTATGTAAGAGCTAAAGTCAAGAAGGAAAAACAAAACAAAACAAAACAAAACAAAACAAAACAAAACAATGAGCTTAAGGCAAAATTTTACCACCTTAGCTATCAAAAAACACTGAATAATTTAGTTAAAAGTTTGAAAATATTTTAAAAAATTATAAAACACAGCAATGATTCCACCTCTAAGAGGCATGTTAAAATCTCTGACAAGATATAGGGCTAGACATAGTTTGGACCTTTGACCAATTCTCTTTTTATTTGCTTAAACGTGGGTGTTAGACATCTTGTTGTGCTTTTAAAAAGTTGATAATAATTGATATTGGACTTAAAGAAAAACCTTGTAAGCAATTCCATTTTGGTCAGAAAATATTAATTGTCTTGAAATTGAATTTAATGCTATTATTATAGTCAGCATGCTTTATTTGAAATCATAGACACAATAAAAATAAAGATTTCACTTTCATACACTCATTACTTTTTATTTTAAAAAAGAAAAGAAAAGCTCCCCTGCAATATAATGAAGCTATTACAGAAGAAATGGGGTAATCAATTTCTAATATATAACACCACAGCAATAAAATGAGCTATCATTTAAATAAGGCATCTTCTGTTAGGTCGGCAAAAATGCAAAGAAAGCAATTTACTAACATCCCATTTCTCTCACAGTCAGAAAGATGAGGCTAATGAAAAAACTGTAAGGTTAATAACAATCCCATTTTCTTCTACCATTTATTCCCTCAAAACATACAGCTGTGTTTTGACAAAGTCTTCTTGTCCCTTGAAAAAACAATTTCAAAGTAACTTAAAGAAATGAACCAATTTCTCCACACAAGAAAGTAGTATTTTAATTTTTTTTTAAAGAAAACACTCCATAACTTGTGTTCACTTGCTTGAGTTGTATGACTGAAGAGCATATGATAATTTTTGTAATCTCTGAACCGCAGTTTCATAATCTGAAAAAAAGTTGTTTTGTTTTTTTTAATTGGTTATATATATTTGCGGGGTACAGAGTTGAGTATCGATACCTGTGTACAGTACATGATGATTAAACCAGGATAACCTGTACACTTATCTTTACAAAAGGTAATCATTCCTTGTGACCCTTAACCAATTTCTCACTAATCCCCCTTTCCCACCTCTAATAACCACAGTTCTCTTCTCTCCTTTTGAAAGTTCAACGTACTATTGTGATTTTTGTTTCTTTTTTTCAGAAAAAAAGAAGTTTTTGAGTGTCAAATCAATAATACATGTGACTAAAAATACCATCTTTACTGAAGGGAATGAGATTGGACTATTTTAGGGGTATTTTTATTTTCTGGCTGAGATAAGAGGCCACAATCTTTTTATGCACATTTTTTGGCTTCTTCCCATAGTGTATTTCCCACAGTGACTATTCTAAACCTCAATTCCTCATTAGCTTTCAATTGTATGTTTCTTTCATGTTCTCAGAAAATTACCTTAGCTTGTTTATTAGAAAGAATATAAGAGCTAGCTAGTTATCTCAGTTGATCAGAGCATGGTGTTATGACATGGGGTCAAGGGTTTGGATCACTGTACCAGGCAGCTGCCAAAAAGTAAAATAAAATAAAATAAAAAAGAATATAAACTATTTGGATAGGAGGCTACTAAATTTCCCATTTATTTCTGGCATTTTTTTTTTTTTTGACATCTATTTGACTAGTCTTCTTTCTTTAAAAATGAAAATAAATCAGAGTGGAGTAAAGAAAAGAGCAGAAATCTTAGAGCCTGCTAAACTTGAGAGACTTTGAGTCAATAATTTAACCTTAAACCTGCAGTTTTCTCATCTTTAAAATGGGCACCATAACACGTACTTCGCCAGATGGTTGTGAGATGCCTTATATAAATATGTGCTTAGTAAAATGTCTAGCTTATAGCAGGTGCAAAATAAATAGTAGCTCTTAGGAAAGTAAAATTTTCTCTTCTTTTTTAAAGTGCAAACTTCTCCATCGCTTCTTATCCCTTTCTTTCTTCCAAATCTTAAATCTTTCTCTTGCCCCTGATTTCTTCCCATTGGCCTTCAGATATACAAAGGCCTTCCTCTGTCCTCCAGTCTTCCATCATGTGATCTCACTGGCCCAACCAGAAGCCAACGTCCTGTTTTGCTACTTTCCTTCTCTAGCATGTCGACCGCCATTGCCATCGGTACTTCCTCACCATTCTCATTTAATTCTCTACAATCTGTCTTCTTTCCACAGCACACCTCAGAAACTGCAGTTTCAACAGTTTTTAAGAACCTATTAAATGCCAAATTAAGTGACCTTTTCCCTGTCCTCTATCTCTCTGATGTCTGCAAAAGGGGAAAACACTTACTTTCTGGGAGCAATCTTTCTTGACAAATAAGTAATTCCCCTTGGAATTCATGGTTATTCCAGACAATGCAAAATGTGTGTGTGTGTTGGGGTGGGGGGCATATTCATGTAACTATAGTTACAGTTGCAATTTCTGTCAAAAAAGTTTTTGGAGAGGAAGTGAACATGCATACATGCATTTTAGTTCAGAGTGTGCACTGGACTGTCATTTCTTAGCTGATTTAACTCCTCATATTAAATTCTTTAATTATAAAAATAGTAAGAACATCTTCCTTGAGAAATTACCTAATACAGCAGTGTATAATGTTTTTCTTTTTCTTTTTTTATTTCTTTTTTAACTTTACCTCTTCTCTCCTACCATATGGTCACCATGTTCACCGTTCATTAGCTAGAATACTCAGTTGAAGAAATCTGAAACCCTGAACATGGCTTGGCAATAAGATTTTCTTCTCCCATCTGAGGGTTGCTACAGGCTGGAAGCATGCTCTGTGAAAGGGGGCATCTGGTTGGCCTCCTCATTGTTTCTTCATCTCCGTCTCCCACTTCGTTAACTGGAGCATAGGCCGGTGCAGCCCTGGGCAGCAGGACGGCAAAAGGGGAGAAGACACCTGACTGATACTGCAGTCTGCACAGAAAACGCCAAGTCAGCAGCACAGAAGCACTCCCCTGCTCCATCCCTAATTGTCAGCCATCCTGGGCTAGCACCAGACCCCAGGCCACCAGCTCCCCAGCTAAAAGGAATGCACAGCAAGCACTCTAGTTCCCCTTGAAGCAGCCCACTCCCACCAAGCCTGAGGCCAGGAGGAGGTAGAACCATCCACCAAGGGAATGTGTGAGGACTGACAGATCAGCCATGGCTTTCTCCAAAGCAACAATGTCACTGATGTTCTCCTTCCTTTTTACTCAGATCTCTTTTTATATCCTTGACTTGACTGAAGAGTCCAATAGTTTTGGAGATAGTTCTTAAAATCTCCCTTGGAAAATCTGTACATGTTGACATAGAATCTCACTTTGGAACTTTAATATAACTGCATAGCAAAACTTTACTTTTAAAAACCTGTTACACACTCACATACATATGTTGTAGACATCTTTTGTAGACATAGCATTTATTTGTAGAAATGTTGCTACATTTCTACTTTTTTGTATGAGAGGATACTGGGGCTCAAAGATGTTAAGGATCTTGCTCAAATATATACAACTGGAGTAAGTTGTGAAACTGGGATTTAACCCTAAGTCTGCCTGATGTCAAAGCCTATGTCTCTACACTGTGTATGCATCTGTTTCCTACATTCATGTGGTATATCCCAGTTCCTCAGAAAATTCCACAAGCTCCTAGGCAGTAAAGCTTCAGGTAAAGATATAAACAGCTCACAATTTTTGTTTAAATGCTACCACATCTACAGGACAGGACCATGGATGTTGATAAATTCACTAGACGTGTGTAAACACAGGTGGTTACAAAGCTACTTCAATGTATACATAAGAAAGAAAGGTAAACAGATGTGGCTTCTGCCTAGGAGGTATTGTGGACTTCTGGATTACTCTTTTATTCATTTATTCCATTACTCAACAATATTAATTGAGCACTATGCCCTAGTAATGAACAAGAAAGACAAAGTCTCTTCTCAAGTGTATTGTTCTGCTGGGAGAGTTGAATGGGAGATAAGAGGATCTCAGATTGTAGCAAAAGTAGAGATCTATAAATCAAAGTAATGGGCCAATATGTAACTAAGAGGTTAAAGTCATGACTGTGTACAGTTAGTCTGAGCTCATACCAGAAGGGAGTCAAAGAGCCAGCCATCTGAAAAGTCAAGGGAAAAATCCTTCAGTCAAGGGTACAGGGAGAGCAGTATTTGAGACTGGGCTGCAGATGGTCTATTGCAGCAATTGTTGGAAGTTCCATTCGGGGTTCTGGACCCTTGGGCTTAAGCCCATCCATGTTCCATGTGGCCTCCAGTCTAAAGCAGCTGGTGGTGGGGGTGTCAGTGGGTATCCCACCACTGGCACACAGATTGGTCACCTGGTCCACCCTGACCACTTTATTATGATGCCTAATTATAATGCACATCCTTTTCCTTTATCTGATTTCCTAATTCACATCAGTTTTTAAGCCAGATATTATTGTCCCCATGTATCAGATTGAAACCCAACACTTAAAGGGGGCAGAGGGACAGGCTTTTCCTGATTGTATTTCCTGTTCTACTTGCGTAGTATTTCAGAGGTAGTGCCTACAATGAGATTTTTACATATTGTGGGAGGCAGAATTCTAAGGGAGATCCCCAAGATTCCTGGCCTTTGGAACCTTTTTGCAGCTATTCAACCAAATACTAATCTAGGTACTGCCATGAAAGGAGTTTGCAGATATAACCAAGGTGGCCAATCAGTTGATCTTAAAACTGGGAAATTATTTGTGTGGGCTTGACCTAATCACATGAGCCTTTTAAAAGAAGAGCATTTTCTGGGGATGATTACAGAAAGGAAGTCAGAGAAATGTGCTCAGGCTGGCCTGGAAGAAAGCAAACATTCATGTGTGAATTGCACGTAGAGTGGGTTATGTAGCAGCCTCGAGTACTAAGAGCCGTCCCTGGCTGACAGCCAGCAGAAAAATGAACCTCCATCCTACAGCTGCAAGAAAATGAATCCTGTTAATGCCAGTGAGCTTGCAAAAGGACTCCAAGCCCCAGGAGAGTGCTGTGGACCTGGACAATACTTTGATTTCAGCCTCGTGAGAACTGGAGTGGAAAATCCAGCTATACTGTGCCCAGACTTCTGACCTACAGAAACTGTGAGGGAATACATTTACATTGTTTTAAGCCACTCTTTGTGGTAATTTGTTACACAGCAATAAAAAACTGAACACTTATGCTATTCACAGAGTTTAGGGGCTCAGATGATGTAAAGGAAACTGTTGTGGCTTTGAAAAGGGGGTTCTGAAGCAAGCTGCCAACTCAAGAATCAGATTGTCAAACAGTTATTTGAAATCACAGATACAATCAATGATGTGATAATCTGTGGACAGCATAGGGGACCTTTTCAAACCCATTCTATAATTTTTATACTTCTCAATTACCGCAAATATTTGAATGAAAATAAGATTACTCTATCATAAACACCATATTTAATTTTAATGCATATACCCACAACAGATCTCTTTATTATTAGAATTCACATATCATTAGGAACACACTTACATGTTCTCAGGTTCAAGGTGCTGTTTAAGCATTGACAAATTAACATTCATGGCATACTCCAGAAAAGCATTAGCATTCAGCATATAAAAGATAATATGGGAGCACAAACACAGATTTCTTGATAATCTGCAGAATTATAAGCATTTATCTTGATAACCTGCAGAATTATAAAACAGCAAGTAGAAATATTAAATCATTATCAGTCAAGGAGAATCATTAAAAATGTATGTCAACCCATCTTATTTGTATTAGTTGTACACATACAGCATAACGTGAAATGCTGTTTAGCAAAGGTGTGGTTTATTTGGCCAGTGAGGCCCAGCCTCAGATGAAAAAATTGGGTTTCACTGAATGATCAAATAAATTTGGAGCATCATTAAAGTGCTGAAATGTAGAAGGTGTGTCTTATACCAGTGTTCTTTTTTGGGGAACTGCAAGTAGCTTACCAGCATATTAGAATTTTGAAAATATACTGAGCATTATCAGACAGCAGCAACTTTCTGAAGATTTTCCTGAGTTGCTTTCAGTAGCAGGGGAGAATAAGAAAGCATTGGCTCCTGTTTTTGCTATCACAAGTTGGTAAGCAGCTATAGAATGTGGAAAACATCATCTGGGTAATGGTCAGCTGGGCCATGTCCACATAGGGAAAAGGAAGCAGATCTTTGGCAATTATCTAGCTAAGGTGGCCAAGGAAGTGAGCCAAACCAGAAAACTCAGACTCAAAATAAATAACTTTCAGAGTAATTTGTACTGCGAGTTAGTCAGTGCTTGAGCAGAACAGATATACTTATTATAAAATGCAGATTTCAAAGCTCAGTGATGAAATACCTGGAGGGTATTTCTGCAATCATCCAGTACAACCTTTATGCCAATGAATGTCGAAAACTTCCAGGACCTGATCATGCACTTATACGAGGGATCTTCAAAAAGTTCATGGAAAGATTGATCTTATCTTTCACTTCCATTTTTCCATGAATTTTTTGAAGTACCCTTGTAGTTTCCCCCCCATTCTTAATATGACTTAACCTAGAAAACAAAATGCTAGATTTAAAACTTTATTTAAACCTAAACTTTAATTTTATGCATTTGAACTGGTCCATTTTCTCTGACTTTGCTGAAAAGTACCTTGGATGTGTTTGCATGAAAGGTGCTAGAGAAGTTTATTTGTATTGTACTCAAAGTTAGTGCATTCTGTCCAGATTGCAAGCACAATCAATAAGATGAATGAGTTTCTTGAACTCATTTAGTGCCTTGTCTATTATAGTCTTATTACAAAGTCACCATGTAACTTGGCAACTTTTCATTAGGGGTGGCCTCAGGACTGAACAAGGAAGGACAAAATACAGCCACTCGCCTTGGCACTTCAAGTTGCACCTGATCCTCCTAGCAGGCTGTGACTGAGAGTAGGTCTGACTGCATGGCCCCCTTAGGATGACTTTTCTAAGAACTTTCTCCTTTAAGAAAGCACTTATACATTATAGTTGAAAGATTTGTGTATTAGAAAAAAGACAACACTGGAATTGAAAATATAGGTCCACTCTAACCTTTGGGATGGTCTCTGTTTTTCCCAATCAGTTAACTCTATTCCCTTCTCTACCTGGACATTTTGATGGAAAATAGCTTTAGCTGGTTTTCTGTTCTTTGTGTATACTGCCCAAGGAATAATACCTTGACATAGACAAAGAGGACACATAATTGAAAGAGTAAGTCCTAAACTGAGGTTCTGTGTTTAAGGTGCCAAAAAGAATGGATTGATTCAATTTGGTTCACTAGAATAATTTCTCCAGAAATTTAAAACCTTTTTTGTATAAAAATTCAAGCCCAAAGATTCTCCTGCCTTGAAGAAAAACAATACAGATTTTAATATGACTTGTGAGGGAGAGATATACATACTGATCCAATGCCTCAGGTTGAACCAGCTACTCCATGAATATACCCAGGTGGCATTTAAGTGGAAAAATTATCTTGACTCTGGAAGTCAAATTTAGCCAAATTAGTGCCACTTGATCTTTCAGATGTCAAGTTGGTGGAGTAAATTTGTTTGGGCTATGGTCCCTGATACACACATGTCCCAATATTGATTGAGACAGCCTTAATCTGCTATCCATGGATGAGTTTTAGGGCATCTGTAAGCCCCTTAAAACTACACAAAAATTTTTGTACCTCTGTGCAAATGTGGATTTGTCTAGAAATTAGGTGCTTAGTATTCAGCAAATTCTCAGAGGAAAATTGACATTAAATGGTCAAATATTTTCTAATTTTTTATGAGTATAAACACAGACATAAATACCCTATTATAATAGAGAGGTATCAACACTATATATTTTTTTTTTCTCTTCCCCCAATCTACTTACCTCCACCTGTATTATACTCCCTTACTACCAACTACTCTCCTAGGTAACTCATAGTAACAACTTGATATGTACTTTCCTCAATACTTGTAAAATATCATCTATGAAGTTATCACTTGTAAAATTTGCATATTTGTATATATGAATTTATATGTATATATTTCTATTTATAGGGGATTTTTGGTCTTTGTTTAAAAATGCTGCTATCAGATATAAAACTAACAATATATTTCCACCAGCATTATATGAGAGTACGCTTTCACCTTCCTGCTGTAGGTTTAACACTCCTTTTAAATTTTTGCATGCCTGAGGTCTATAAATTAACGTTTCATTTTTAATTTCGGTTGCATTTTCTGACTAGTAGTGAGTTTAAACATCTTGTAAAATACCTATTGGCCATTCGGAATTGCCTTCCTAGGACTTTTTTGTTTACCCTGTTGAGTGCTATGCTATTACCTGGATGGGGACCCAGCACTAAAATTCAGCACTCATTCATGACAAAGACCCTCTATAAGTTAGGTATAGAGGGAAAGTATCTCAACATAATTAAAGCCATATATGACAAACCCACAGCCAATATCATCCTGAATGGGGAAAAGCTGAAAGCTTTTCCTTTAAGAACAGGAACTAGACAAGGATGCCCACTCTCACCACTCCTATTCAACATAGTGTTGGAAGTACTAGCCAGAGCAATCAGAGAAGAGAAGGAAATAAAGGACATCCAGATTGGAAAAGATGAAGTCAAACTGTCCCTGTTTGCAGATGACATGATCCTATATATCAAACAGCCTAACACCTCTACAAAAAAACTCTTGGAATTGATAAATGATTTCAGTACAGTAGCAGGATACAAAATCAACACTCAAAAATCAGTAGCATTTCTTTTCTCCAATAGTGAACATGCAGAACGAGAAGTCAAGAAAGCCTGTCCATTTACAATAGCCACCAAAAAAATAAAATACTTAGGAATTGAGTTAACCAAGGAGGAGAAAAATCTCTATAATGAGAACTACAAACCACTGCTGAGAGAAATTAGAGAGGATACAAGAAGATGGAAAGATATCCCATGCTCTTGGATTGGAAGAATCAACATAGTGAAAATGTCCATACTACCCAAAGTGATATACAAATTCAATGCAATCCCCATCAAAATTCTAAAGACATTTTTCTCAGAAATGGAAAGAACTATCCAGACATTTATATGGAATAATAAAAGACCACGTGTAGCCAAAGCAATGCTGAGCAAAAAAAATAAAGCTGGAGGCATAACACTACCTGACTTTAAGCTATACTACAAAGCTATAATAACCGAAACAGTATGGTACTGCCATAAAAACAGACACACTGATAAATGGAATAGAATAGAGAATCCAGAATTCAACCCACACACTTACTGCCATCTGATCTTTGACAAAGGCACCAAGCCTATTCACTGGGGAAGGGACTGCCTCTTCAGCAAATGGTGCTGGGAGAACTGGATATCAATATGCTGGAGAATGAAACTAGATCCATACCTCTGACCGTATACTAAAATCAACTCAAAATGGATTAAGAATTTAAATATACACCCTGAAACAATAAAACTTCTTAAAGAAAACATAGGAGAAACACTTCAGGAAATAGGACTGGACACAGACTTCATGAATACGACCACAAAAGCACGGGCAACCAAAGGAAAAATAAACAAATGGGATTATATCAAACTAAAAAGCTTCTGCACAGCAAAAGAAACAATTAACAGAGTTAAAAGACAACCAACAGAGTGGGAGAAAATATTTGCAAAATATACATCTGACAAAGGATTAATATCTAGAACATATAAGGAACTCAAACAACTTTACAAGAAAAAAATAAGCAACCCAATTAAAAAATGGACAAAAGAGCTAAGTAGGCATTTCTCTAAGGAAGATATACAAATGGCCAACAGACATATGAAAAAATGCTCAACATCACTCAGCATCCGGGAAATGCAAATCAAAACCACACTGAGATACCATCTAACCCCAGTTAGGATGGTTAAAATCCAAAAGACTCTGAACGATAAATGCTGGCGAGGTTGCAGAGAAAAAGGAACTCTCATACATTGTTGGTGAGACTGCAAAATGGTGCAGCCTCTATGGAAAATGGTATGGAGGTTCCTCAAACAATTGCAGATAGATCTACTATACGACCCAGCTATCCCACTGCTGGGAATATACCCAGAGGAATGGAAATCATCAAGTCAAAGGTATACCTGTTCCCCAATGTTCATCGCAGCACTCTTTACAATAGCCAAGAGTTGGAACCAGCCCAAATGTCCATCATCAGATGAGTGGATACGGAAAATGTGGTAATCTACAGAATGGAATACTACTCAGCTATAAAAACGAATGAAATACTGCCATTTGCAACAACATGGATGGACCTTGAGAGAATTATATTAAGCGAAATGAGTCAGGCACAGAAAGAGAAATACCACATGTTCTCATTTATTGGTGGGAGCTAAAAATTAATATATAAATTCACACACACACACACACACACACACACACACACACACAAAACCGGGTCCGGGGAGAAGAAGATATAACAACTACAATTACTTGAAGTTGATACGACAAGCAAACGGAAAGGACATTGGTGGTGGGGAGGGAGGAGAGGGAGGAGGGAGGGAGGAGAGGGAGGAGGGAGGGAGGTTTTGGTAAGGGGCAACAGTAATCAACCACAATGTATATCGACAAAATAAAATTTAAAAACATAAATTAATAAAATAAATAAATAAATAAATTTTTGCATTCCTGAGGTCTATAAAGTAACATTTCATTTTTAATTTCGGTTGCATTTTCTGACTAGTAGTGGGTTTAAACATCTTGTAAAATACCTACTGGCCTTTTGAAATTGCCTTCCTAGGACTTTTTTGTTTACCCTGTTGAGTGCTATGCTATTACCTGGATGGGGACTCAGCACCACCGGTGGTCTGAGTCCCATAACAGCTCTGATCATGTGCCCATAACTTCCTTAGCTTTGGATTTCCTATAGCCATCAGCTTAAAAAATAAGCTATTCTCTTGTACAATCAGTAGATTTTAGGCACCCAGTGGTTTCAATTCATACTTAACATGAACTTCTCCCTGCTAATGACAATAGCAGCAGTAATGTTCATTGATGCAACTCAGCCTATCATTTAGATTATTTTTCCCCATTCTTGTGCAGAGCAGTTTTTCTTCTTGGAGACTCAGATGTATTGGTTGCTTTTCATTTGCGTAACTAAATAACTCACTCAAGTGGTTTCCCAGAACAAAGGAAAAACATGTCCCAATTTTTTTTTTTTTAGCCATTGGTAAACAGAGCATTGCTTTCTTTTTTTACTTTTTCAAAATTTATTTTTATTAGCATATATTCATTGTTACAAATCCTATTTCTTCTTTATGCCCCTTATCCAATCCCCCCTCCCTCTTCCCCCCTCCCCTCCCCCTCCCCCTCTAATAACCGTAGATTTGTTCTCTCCATCTGGTAGATTAACTGCTCCTCTGTTGGTTTGTTGCCTAGATGATCTGTTCACTGCTGAGACAGGTGTGATCAAGTCCTCCCTTATTATTGTAAATCAGATGCTTCTTCTATTACTCCGCAGTGTGCTTTGTGGAGAGAGAGGACCTCTGCTTTTTTTTTTTTTCTTTCTTTCTTTTTCTTCTAACACCATTCAAATTTCAAAGAAGCTCAAAGTTTCTTGGAATTCTTTCTACACTTCAAAATCTCCCTATAAAGGAAAATTCACTAAGCCATGACCTGAGATTGTCCTTGTGAAGATGGCCGTGAAAGGTCAATCTCTCTCTTTTTTAAAAAAATTATTTCCTAGCTTTATTGAGGTGTAATTGATAAATAAAAGTCATACACATTGAAGGTGTACAACGTGATGTTTTGGTATACATATACATTGTAAAATAATTCCCACACAAAACTAATTAACATGTCCATCATTTCACATAGTTTCCTTGTTTTGTATGTGGTAAGAATACTGAAGATCCACTTTCTTACCTGATTTCAAGTATATAATACATTATTATTAACTATAGTCACCATTCTGTACATTCCATCTCCAGAACTTATTCATTCAATAACTGCAAATGTGCACCCTTAAACTAACACTTTCTTATTCTCACCCACACCCTGACCTCTGGTGATTCCTCTTCTACTCTGTCTCCCTGAGTTCGACTCTTTTGGATTCCTCCATATAGAAGTGAGATCACGTAGTATTTGTCTCTCTGTGTCTGGCTTATTTCATGCAGCATGACACCCTCTAGGTTCAATCCCTCTTTAAATAAGTTATTCCTTGCACAGCACTTAGAACAGTGCCTATTAATTGTCAGTGTTCAATTAACTTTAGCTCTTATTATTCTTCTTGTGAATCTAGCTCTCTTAGAGATCCTGCTACAACTTACTACACGCTTACAGTTTGACTCTCTCACAGTGTTACGTAGAGAAATAAGATCTGTCTGTAAGGCCTGGCTCTGGAGATGCAACAAGACAGGCCGGTTCTAGTGTCCAAAGATCACTACTGTCTTTGCCATATTCCAGAAACTATTGGAAAGAGATATTCTGTCACTAGGTAGCACACATAGCTGGGAAGTTAGCATACAGATTAGATGCCAAGATCAGGCTGGCTGTTCAGACCATATGTCCATAGGGCCGAGATACTGGGTTGAGTGGGGTGTGGGTCAGTCCTGCAGGTCTAGACAGCTACCAGGATCCTAGGTGTCACAATTCAGCAATAAGGATAAAGGGCAGAGGCTCAGTCCCTTGCACTGGATCCTTCCTAGATTAAATGACATATAGCAGAATTCAGACATGTTCAAATGCCAGCTCCTCCTCTTACTTGATGTGTGACCTTGCCGTTTCTTCATCTGCAAAGAGGGGATGCAAATAGTAACCACTTCACATGTATGTTACGTATGTAATGCGGTAGAACAGTGCATAGTGTATTGTAAAAAGTTAACACTTGTTAACATGTTAACTATTATGGGATCTTACAGAGATCTGGGCCACAGGGTGGGCAAAGGACTGATCATAGGATAAAAGGCCCTGGATAGGAAAGGGGGAAGGCATATGTGGAGTACTGCAGTTGGGGAGTGCAAGTTTACGGTTGGGACCAAGTGAATGGTGCATTTTCCTCATTAATCATGTTAACTTGAGGAAAATCCTTATTTCAGGTTTTTACTAATATGAATCAAGCCCTGTAAAGTGAGACCTTCTTGCTCCCTATCTGACGTTCCCATTGGCCCAGCCCCCTACCTCTTGCAGTTCATATTTCCTCTTTCTACTTTCACTCCACTCTTCTTGGCAACTATTACTAACCTACTATGTATTTTACCTATTTGATGTTTTTATTGTCTGAATGTAAGCTCCGTGAGGACAGGATTTTTCTTTCTTTTGTTCATGATTTTGTTAGCACATAATTGACTCTGTCACATAGTAGGTGCTCAGTATGTTTCAACTGAATGAATGGCCAAATGAATTAGTGAATGAATTATGACGGGAATTTGAGTTGTCCTATAGGAGGCACACTATACACCTAGCTGGAAGGATTAGCGGAGGGGAAGGTAAGATAAATGCATTCCTCTGGTGAGAGGGACTTGTACGTCAATTGAAGAGAGGCAACTTTTGCCTGATGTACTATACATTTTTTCAGCTCGCTTGATGGAGAGTTAAACTAGTTGGTACGCACAGTCATGAGCTAAGATTTTCAGTATCGATTTGCTACTCTATTGCAAATATAATGTCTGTAGAATATTGAACCTGAAATGTTAAACTCTCAAATTGAAGCTTGAAAAGTGATGATGGCTGTCCCAAGAACTTACATTCTAAACGGAACATGCTATTGAGGAAATCGTCTGTCTCACTGCCTAGCCACACAGATGACACCAGTATCTCTTTTAGAAGATGTCCACTTTCTCTTCTAGACTCCACTGTAACTCCAGCACCTAGGGTAATTCAGTGCCTGTTACACAGGAGGTGATTGCAATTATTTGATTAACATATAGTTTTTATGAGTAATCCAATTCAGATGATGCATTGGAAAGACAAATGTTTTCTGAAAACAAGACTGTTAGTGGTAAAAGAACTGGATTAGAAATCAGAAAAAAAGACTTTGGTTCTAGTGGAACAAATTGTGAGAAGTTCACTAAATTCCTTAACCTCTTCAAAATTGTATAAATACGTATGTGTGGTTTAAATGAACCATAAAATTATAGTTTGTAATTTAAGATGGATATTCATTACTTAAATGAGTCAAAAGGTAAGTGACCTGAAGCATCTAAAATGATTATTTTTGTTAGATAAATGGTATCTTAAAGAATCCATTAAATAGATTACTCTATTTATCTGTAAAGTAGTAATAATAATTTCTGTTTCACCTAAAAGGTATAAAAGTGATGTAAATTTTGCAAGCTGGGAAATGCTATTAAAAAGTAGCCTACTACATTTAAATTTTATTTATTTCTCCAATGATAAGTGCAATTACAGAAGTTTGGGTTTAATATCCTTTTAAGTTTGTTTTGTTTTGTTTCTAATACTGTGACTTTAGTGCTTTCAGGTTAGCACAGAGTTAATTTTTTTTTTTGTATAATTCATAATAAGTTTTTTTTTTTTTTTTTTTTTTTTTTGGAGATAATTGATTTTTATTATTTTTTTTTTTTTAATTTTATTTTGTCGATATACATTGTAGCTGATTATTGCTTCCCATCACCAAAACCTCCCTCCCTTCTCCCTCCCCCCCTCCCCCCCGACAATGTCCTTTCTGTTTGCTTGTTGTATCAACTTCAAATAATTGTGGTTGTTATATCTTCTTCCCCCCCCCCGGTTTGTATGTGTGTGTGTATGTGTGTGTGTGAATTTATATATTAATTTTTAGCTCCCTCCAATAAGTGAGAACATGTGGTATTTCTCTTTCTGTGCCTGACTTGTTTCACTTAATATAATTCTCTCAAGGTCCATCCATGTTGTTGCAAATGGCAGTATTTCATTCGTTTTTATAGCTGAGTAGTATTCCATTGTGTAGATGTACCACATTTTCCGTATCCACTCATCTGATGATGGGCATTTGGGCTGGTTCCAACTCTTGGCTATTGTAAAGAGTGCTGCGATGAACATTGGGGAACAGGTATACCTTCGACTTGATGATTTCCATTCCTCTGGGTATATTCCCAACAGTGGGATGGCTGGGTCGTATGGTAGATCTATTTGCAATTGTTTAAGGAACCTCCATACCATTTTCCATAGAGGCTGCACCATTTTGCAGTCCCACCAACAATGTATGAGAGTTCCTTTTTCTCCGCAGCCTCGCCAGCATTTATCGTTCAGAGTCTTTTGGATTTTAGCCATCCTAACTGGGGTTAGATGGTATCTCAATGTGGTTTTGATTTGCATTTCCCGGATGCTGAGTGATGTTGAGCATTTTTTCATATGTCTGTTGGCCATTTGGATATCTTCCTTAGAGAAATGCCTACTTAGCTCTTTTGCCCATTTTTTAATTGGGTTGCTTGTTTTCTTCTTGTAAAGTTGTTTGAGTTCCTTATATATTCTGGATATTAATCCTTTGTCAGATGTATATTTTGCAAATATTTTCTCCCACTCTGTTGGTTGTCTTTTAACTCTTTTAATTGTTTCTTTTGCTGTGCAGAAGCTTTTTAGTTTGATATAATCCCATTTGTTTATTTTTCCTTTGGTTGCCCGTGCTTTTGGGGTCGTATTCATGAAGTCTGTGCCCAGTCCTATTTCCTGAAGTGTTTCTCCTATGTTTTCTTTAAGAAGTTTTATTGTCTCAGGGTGTATATTTAAATCCTTAATCCATTTTGAGTTGATTTTAGTATACGGTGAGAGGTATGGATCTAGTTTCATTCTCCTGCATATCGATATCCAGTTATCCCAGCACCACTTGCTGAAGAGGCAGTCCCTTCCCCAGTGAATAGGCTTAGTGCCTTTGTCAAAGATCAGATGGCAGTAAGTGTGTGGGTTGATTTCTGGATTCTCTATTCTATTCCATTGGTCAGTGTGTCTGTTTTTATGCCAGTACCATACTGTTTTGGTTATTATAGCTTTGTAGTATAGCTTAAAGTCAGGTAGTGTTATGCCTCCAGCTTTATTTTTTTTGCTGAGCATTGCTTTGGCTATTCGTGGTCTTTTATTGTTCCATATAAATGTCTGAATAGTTTTTTCCATTTCTGAGAAAAATGTCTTTGGAATTTTGATGGGGATTGCATTGAATTTGTATATCACTTTGGGTAGTATGGACATTTTCACTATGTTGATTCTTCCAATCCAAGAGCATGGAATATCTTTCCATCTTCTTGTATCCTCTCTAATTTCTCTCAGCAGTGGTTTGTAGTTCTCATTATAGAGATTTTTCACCTCCTTGGTTAACTCAATTCCTAAGTATTTTATTTTTTTGGTGGCTATTGTAAATGGGCAGGCTTTCTTGATTTCTCCTTCTGCATGTTCACTATTGGAGAAAAGAAATGCTACTGATTTTTGTGTGTTGATTTTGTATCCTGCTACTGTGCTGAAATCATTTATCAATTCCAACAGTTTTTTTGTAGAGGTTTTAGGCTGTCCGATATATAGGATCATGTCATCTGCAAACAGGGACAGTTTGACTTCATCTTTTCCAATCTGGATGCCCTTTATTTCCTTCTCTTCTCTGATTGCTCTGGCTAGTACTTCCAACACTATGTTGAATAGAAGTGGTGAGAGTGGGCATCCTTGTCTAGTGCCTGTTCTTAAAGGAAAAGCTTTCAGCTTTTCCCCATTCAGGATGATATTGGCAGTGGGTTTGTCATATATGGCTTTAATTATGTTGAGATACTTTCCCTCTATACCTAACTTATAGAGGGTCTTTGTCATGAATGAGTGCTGAACTTTATCAAATGCTTTTTCAGCATCTATAGAGATGATCATATGGTCCTTGTGTTTGAGTTTATTAATATGGTGTATCACATTTATTGATTTGCGTATGTTGAACCAACCTTGCATCCCTGGGATGAATCCCACTTGATCGTGATGAATAATTTTTCGTATGTGTTGCTGTATTCTGTTTGCTAGTATTTTAGTGAGGATTTTTGCATCTATATTCATCAAGGATATCGGCCTGTAGTTTTCTTTTTTGGTTATATCTTTACCTGGTTTTGGTATCAGGATGATGTTTGCTTCATAGAATGAGTTTGGGAGATTTGCGTCCATTTCAATCTTTTGGAATAGTTTGTAAAGAATCGGTGTCAATTCCTCTTTGAATGTTTGGTAAAATTCTGCTGTGAATCCATCTGGTCCTGGGCTTTTCTTTGTTGGGAGCCTTCTGATAACAGCTTCAATCTCCTTTATTGTTATTGGTCTGTTCAAATTTTCTACGTCTTCACGGTTCAGTTTTGGGAGCTTGTGTGTGTCCAGAAATTTATCCATTTCCTCCAGATTTTCAAATTTGTTGGCGTATAGTTGTTTATAGTAGTCTCGAATGATTCCTTGTATTTCAGATGAATCAGTTGTAATATCGCCTTTTTCATTTCTAATTTTTGTTATTTGAGTCTTCTCTCTTCTTTTTTTTGTTAGCCATGCTAATGGTTTGTCAATTTTATTTATCTTTTCAAAAAACCAACTTTTTGATTCGTTGATCTTTTGAATTGTTTTTTGGTTTTCAATTTCATTCAGTTCTGCTCTGATCTTAATGATTTCTTTCCGTCTGCTAACTTTAGGATTGGATTGTTCTTGTTTTTCTAGTTCTTTAAGGTGAAGTGTTAGGTTGTTCACTTGCCATCTTTCCATTCTTCTGAAGTGAGCATTTAATGCAATAAATTTTCCCCTCAATACTGCTTTTGCAGTATCCCACAGGTTTTGGTATGATGTATCATTGTTTTCATTAGTTTCAATAAACTTTTTGATTTCCTGCTTGATTTCTTCTTGGACCCATATGTCATTAAGTAGAATGCTGTTTAATTTCCATGTGTTTGTATAGTTTCCAAAGTTTTGTTTGTTATTAATTTCTAGTTTTAATCCATTGTGGTCTGAGAAGATACATGGGATAATTCCAATTTTTTTGAATTTATTGAGACTTGATTTGTGACCTAATATGTGATCTATCCTGGAGAATGATCCATGTGCTGATGAGAAGAATGAATATTCTGAGGTTGTTGGGTGGAATGTTCTGTAGATATCTGCCAATTCCAATTGGTCTAGAGTCTTGTTTAGATCTTGTGTTTCTCTACTGATTCTTTGCCTAGATGATCTGTCTAATATTGACAGTGGAGTGTTCAGGTCCCCTGCTATTATGGTATTAGTGTCTATTTCCTTCTTTAGGTCTAATAGAGTTTGTTTTATAAATCTGGCTGCTCCAACATTGGGTGCGTACATATTTATGATTGTTATGTCTTCTTGATGGATCAGTCCTTTTATCATTAAGTAGTGTCCCTCATTGTCTCTTTTTATGGTTTTTAGTTTAAAGTCTATTTTGTCAGATATAAGAATAGCCACTCCAGCTCGTTTTTCTTTTCTGTTTGCATGGTAAATCTTTTTCCATCCTTTCACTCTTAGTCTGTGTGAATCTTTATGGGTGAGGTGGGTCTCTTGTAGGCAGCATATAGTTGGGTCCTGCTTTTTGATCCAGTCAGCCAGTCTGTGTCTTTTAATTGGGGAATTTAAGCCTTTAACATTAAGAGTTGTTATTGAAAGGTGTTGATTTATTCCTAGCATTTTATTGGTTGTTTGGTTGTCTTAGGTGTCTTTTGTTCCTTGCTTTCTGATTTACTGTTTGGTTTCTTTGTTTGTTGGTTCCTTAGGTTGTAGATAGTGTTTTTGTTAGCTTGTTTTCTCTTCATGAATGCCATTTTTATTGTACTAGCGGGTTTATATTTTTCTTAGGTTTTTATGGCAGTGGTAGTTATTTTTCAGGAACCAAACCCAGTACTCCCTTGAGGATTTCTTGTAAGGGTGGTCTTGTGGTAGTGAACTCCCGCAGTTTTTGTTTGTCTGAGAAATATACTATTTGCCCCTCATTTCGGAAGGATAGCCTTGCAGGGTAGAGTATTCTTGGCTGGCAATCTTTGTCTTTTAGTATTTTGAAAATATCATCCCATTCCTTTCTAGCTTTTAGGGTTTGTGATGAAAAGTCTGATGTTAACCTGATTGGGGCTCCCTTATAGGTGATTTGACGCTTCTCTCTTGCAGCTTTTAAGATTCTCTCTTTGTCTCTGAGTTCTGCCAATTTGACTATGACATGTCTTGGAGAAGGCCTTTTTGGGTTGAATACATTTGGAGATCGTTGAGCTTCCTGGATCTGAAGATCTGTGATTTTTCCTATACCTGGGAAGTTTTCTGCCACTATTTTGTTGAATATGTTTTCAATGGAATCTCCATTTTCCTCCCCTTCTGGAATACCCATGACTCGGATATTTGAGCGCTTGAGGTTGTCTGATATCTCTCTCAGATTTTCTTCCATGTCCTTGATTCTTTTTTCTTTCTTTTTGTCTGCTTGTGTTATTTCAAACAGCCCATCTTCAAGTTCAGAGGTTCTCTCTTCAACTTCGACAAGCCTGCTGGTTAAACTCTCCGTTGTGTTTTTTATTTCACTGAATAACTTCTTCAGTTCAGCAAGTTCTGCTACATTTTTTTTCAGGACATTGATTTCCTTGTATATTTCCTCTTTCAGATCCTGTATACTTTTCCTCATTTCATCATGATGTCTAGCTGAGTTTTCTTGTATCTCATTCAGTTTCCTTAGAATTATCACTCGAAATTCCTTGTCAGTTATTTCAAGGGCTTCTTGTTCTATAGGATCTAGAGTATGAGATTTATTAACTTTTGGTGGTGTACTTTCTTGATTTTTTGTATTTTTGGTGTCTTTTTTTTGGTGTTTATTCATTGTGGCAGGGGGTTTCACAGTCCACCGGTTTGAGACTAATGACTAACTAGGATGTTGCTGTGGTTGCCAATTTGGTATGGCTCCCACCGTGACTGCTCAGTTGGCCTCTAGTGTCTTGTGTGTGTGGTTGCCTCGGGTCTTGGGCTTCTCCGGGGATCCACCTTTCTGGTCAGCTTGGACTCTGCTGGGCTGGTGGATCACGTACCACAGGGTGTGTGATCTCTGTTGAGCTTTCACTTTCTGTACAGGACTTCTCCCCGTTCCGTGTGCTCTGGCCCAGGCTGTTAGATCGTGCAGTGGCGACCCCACCGGGTGTGTGGTTTCTGTCGAGTCTCCGCCTCCCTGGTCGCACGTCTCCCCCCTCTGTGCACACTGTGCTGGGCTGGGGTGTGTCTTCTGCACCCCTCGTCTATCAGCTGGGCCTTCAAGACCCTGCTCAGCACCGCCTCGCCCAGGAAGTCTACCAGGTTTCTGCTAGGCACAGACGACCGGTCTCTCTGGGTGCCTTTGTAGCACTGTGTAGATCTTTCTCGGGTCTTGTTCACCTTTGTATCCCCCCGGTATAAACCGAGTCTAGTGCCCGCCTGCAGCCTGCTCTCCGGCAGGTTCTAGCGGACCTGGGAACTCTCCTACCACACTATTCCCAACCAGAAATTCGTTAGGCTTTTTTCCAAACTGGTGGTCGCAGAGATGGTATCTGCCTCCCAGTAACAGGAAGTTTACCAGGGCCGGAGTCCAGGGTGTGGTGGAGTGACAGTCGGCCCGCCCGTATTTCCTAGCCCTCCCAACACTGGTCGGGACGCCCCACACCCCCAGCCCCGCCAGAGAACCGCGGAGGGAGTGGGAGAGGAGGCCGGCCCGCAGGGTCCGGAAAGCCCCGCGCCAGGCCAAGCAAATGGGCTCAGTGATGGCCGATCAGGGCGGAGCTGCCCGCACCTGGGAAAATGGAGGCAGCACTGGGGCAGTGAGTGGCCTGGTGGTGCAGGCGGGAGCCGGGTGGGCAACCACCCCCCAAACAGAGCTGTGCCAGGGATCACTCACAGTGCTGTGCCAGGTCGGGCGCTCGCTCTGTCTCTGGTTTGTTGCCTTCCGTGTTCTCGGCGCTGCCGCCTCGGGCTGTTCAGTCGCGGCGCCGCTCGGGCGCTCCCAGGAATCTTCTTTAATGCCGGCCTGAAACCTCGAATCCTGAATAGGGCAGCTGGCCGCCTTCAGTGCGGCCCCAGCCTCCGGGATCCTGGCTGCATCCACAGCAGCCCTGGTGCCGTGTTCCCTGTTTCAAGACTCGCTTTTGCAGCTAAGAATCAGTTCTTTTCCTGCTCCACACTTCAAAGCTGTTGCCGGTAAATGAGGCAGCCTCTCCTGCCGGGGGCAAAGTGGCGTTGAGCCCCCACGACCGGCCAGCAGCAGCAGTCCTCCCTTAAGAGATGGCCAGAGGAAGGTCCACAAGTTTCCCGGCTGCCTGAGGCCCAGTGGCCACCTTTTCCACCTCAGCTACTCCGCGCCAGCCGCCGCAGCCGCCGCCATCTTGAAACTCCATAATAAGTTTTGATGATAAGTTTTGGTGTAACCCAATTTTATTGGCTCTTGGGTTGTTATAGGTAAGTACTTTAGGTCAAATTTTTTGTAGGATACACTTATTCCAAGTAAATAACTCAGTAGGAAGTTCATCTCTGCATATTTCTTTACTTCTTGCTTATCTAGTGTGACAAATACCCTTTCAAAAGATTAACAACACTGAATGTTTAAAATATTAGATGATGCTAGCTTTCTCACTTTTTTCCCCTAACAGTATGGTAGACAAGTGACCAGAGGCTTTTTAAAAAATTTCCATTCTTTTGATCTATGTAAAATATTTAACAATGATATTGTTTGCTACATTCGGACATATATAAATACTTCACATGCTTTCTTAAAGGAAGTAACAACCTGATAATAATTACTTTTCTGTGTAAATCTTATGCATATAAATAAACTCAAATTATTAATATGAGTATAACCCACTCGAAAGGGGCATATTTTGCATAACCAGAAGACTACTTTAAGTGTAGATATTTCTGATCCAAACCCCTACATAATTGTGTGCATATATTAATAATGGTAATGCTAGCTCCCATAACAAAAGAATACTCACACGGTTACAGTTTATTTAATGCTCATGAAACAGTCCTAGATGTGGGGGAGTCAATGGAAAGGTTCTCTTTTATATAATTGTTTAGGGACCTAGTTTGGATGAGATTGTCCTCTTCAACACATGGCTTCAAAGACTGTTATAATTGCCTTCATCCCTGGTGTCTGGAAGAGGAAAAAAACATTGAAGAATGTGCATGAGAATTTTATGGATCAAGCCTGGAAGGGGAAATGTCACTTGCACTCAAATGTCATTGACCAAATTTCCTAACAGCAAGGCAGGCTGGGAAGTGTAGTCTAGTTTCTTCCGTTAGAAGAAAATAAAAGCACAGATTTTGGCAAACAGTTATTAAACACTGCCACAAATTGTATGTGCATGACTGATTCACAGCATTGAGGACAAAGTATTGTAGCTTCATTTAAACTTTTCATGTAAAAAAAGGCAGCAGCATTCCTTATCTATTTTCTGTAAATCATTATCTTTCTTGGGTAAATGGGCATCTAGTTCAAATGTAGGCGAAGGTGAATTAGAGAAGTCTATTTAAATATCCTACTTACTTACTTGAAAATGTATTCAAAATGAATCTTTTCCTAGGAATACTGATTCAAAAAAATGAAAGTTATCATGATTGAATGCTATCTGTGAGAAAATAGATACCTTAGAACTTATTTCACCAGGCCTTCCAATACTAATTACTCTCTGATTGATCTGAACCACATGACAGGAATTAGTCACAATTACACTGCCACTTGTCATAGTCAACCTCTTAAAGATCAAAGTCTTTGTTTCATGCTATAGCTTCCTAAAGTGAGCAGAATCCTGGAGGTCAGATAGAATGATACCACAATCCCTAATTAATAAAATGTGAAACCAATAAGAAAATTATTGCTTTTTAAAGAATGTCATAGATAATTATAATATGGGTTTGTCAAGTAGATCTTTTCATGAATCGTGTCTCTAATGACCTTGATAAAACAAATCTGTATTTTTAGCAAATGTGTTAAGACCACAGACAGACCTTACAAGTTTTAGAAGCTGCTTCATTTGCTCCCAAGACCTGCATTGTCACCATGATCCATTAACCTGCTTGTAACATTAGTGAGTGACTTGTATATGTCAGACAGAGGGAACATAATGAAAAATAGGAGTTTATGGTCTAGTGCAGGAACATGCATACATGAGACCTTCACCCTAAGGTGAACTTAACTTCATTCTAAGTTTACTAACCCAGCCTCGAAGTATGTACTGACTCTTTGGCAAAAAATTGAATATTCACCACATTTAAAGTCCTAAACACTATTCAAATAATTACTTTAAGTAAATTAAGTAATTATTTAAATAATTCCTAAGTAAAATTGTAATAGATGTTTCTACTCTTTTTAAAGCTCTCACATACTGCTCATCTTTCTCCCTAAGCACACTTGGACATGCAGAGAAGAGCTTCATGGTTTTGAATTCTGCTCATCTAGGCACCAGCAATAGCCAGAGAAATTCAGAGTGGCCCAACTGCAGAAACACTTAAGAACTATAACAAGCTGGTTATATGAATAATCTAAGTATTATCCATATTATCCTTAATATCTTGGAGATAACAGACAGCCAGTAAAGATCTAAGATTATTTTCCCTCCCTGCTCCCTTCCTCTTCCCAGAATAATCTCCAGGTAGATTCTCCCAGCCACCATCTCATATTCTATGATTTCTTCTGCCACTGCATCTCATTAAAACTTATCTTTCATATGTCCCACCGCTTGACACTCACGAGAAAACTAATAGTGTAACATAGTCACAGTAGAATATTTGCATAATAAAGTATGCCTTAGATAACACAAGTCTTTAGATACCCAAAGTGACTGCTAGTAGAGATTTAGAAAGCATGGATTACTGGTGGCAAAAATAACTGTGGGAAGGAGACCATTTTAGTGCCTTGTGATAGACTTCTTCCTTGGTCCCCAATGACTCCCACTTCCTGGTAGTTATACCTCTGTAATTCTCTCCTCTTGAGAGTGAACTCAAACTAGTAACTAGATTACAAGCAATAGAATATGGCAAAATAGAGGGACTGCTATTTCCATAGGTTAGAAAAATGTCTGATTTCTGACTTGCTAGCAGACTTTCTTTGTTGCCTTCTTGGTTTGCACATTTTGATGAAGAAAGCTGCCATGTAGGAGAGACTCACACAGCAGGGAAGTACGGTGGCTTCTGGCTAACAGCCAGCAAGAAACCAATGCTGCCAAAAATCACTGAGTGAGCTTGGAAGACAAAACTTCACTAGTTGAGTCTTCAGATGAAACCACAGACCTTGGGCTGACATCTGGATAACAGCCTTGTGAGAGACCACAAAGCAGAGGACACAGATAAGCCACAGCCATAGTCCTGACCTACAGAAACCGTGAGATAATAAATGTGCATCGTTTTAACCTGCTAAATTTGGCAAGATTTGCTATTCAACAGTTGATAACTAATAGATGCCTCACACTATGCCATTTAGGTGGCTACATACTTTGTTTACTTGGGAGTGACCTGCTAAAGGTGAGAATTGTATCTTTTTGTTTTAGATACAATTGTTGCCTAGTAAATATTTAATTAGATGAATGAACAAATATATTTGTATGTATGAAACTTCTAGTCTCCAGTCCTCTGTATGTGCAGCTCGGAACAAAAGTGCATACTTGGAGTCTTATTTTGCTTGGTGGGGCAGGTTGGGGGAGGAAGAAAGAAAGGTTGGTAATTCCATTATACTGGTAAAGCTAAAGGGATATGACCATGTGGCTTTATGTGTCTTTACACCAATTCCTATCAGCAACCACTGCCAGGCCCACAGAAGATGTTAGAGAACTTTTCCACAGATGGATATTCTGCATCTATTTATTCACAGATTTAACTTTCTTTTATCGATTACTACGTTTTAGACTTCAGAAGTACATTATATGGTTGTATATGTCAGTGTTTTATCTACTGAATTACATATTAATTATAAAGTTTTATTATTCTATAAATATATTATATCTTGAATTATAACAACAACAAAAAAGAATTGTAATATATGCATGCAAAATAAATTTGCAAGTGTAAATCTTGGGTCTATGCTTGTGTTACTTCATGCTTATTATTAAACTGTTAAATGCTAAAGCCCACCCTGCTAATTTTGATAGAGTACCCAAATTGATAGTAATGAATAATAATGCAAAAATCAAGTCCAAGGCTATAGGGCTTGCCAAACAATGGAAGCTCTTGATATTTTGAAATGAGGGTACGTGCAAGAATGAAGCAAATTCAAACTGACGTGTTTGCTTTCAGCATGCAGAATATAAATTAGAAAAATGTGGAGGTGGAGAAATGGCACTTGCTGTCTCTGTCTGAGATTAATGTTTATTCAGCAATAAACCATTTCATTGTAAGCCATGTGTCTGCAGGAATTTAGAGATTCTCTGATTTTCCATGTGCGGGTCTTGTTATATAGGTATTGTAAGATTTTGAGGGCTTCTACAATTTAGTAGCATTTTGCAGTTGTTCCGAAATATCTTATGAACAAAGAAAGTAAAAAAAAAAAGGTGGAACATAAAACATTCAATAATTATTGGCAATCAAGGAATTGAAATATTTTCTAAGGCATTTAAAACCTAGAATGCTCTATAATTTCATGGAGTTTTTTTTTAAATTATAATTTTCGTTTTTTTTTTTTTTTCCCCTGTAATTAACCCACCTAAGGCAGGTACTGGTTTTGAACATATGGTTTAAAAAGTCTTTTCTTCATGTGTCATAGGGTAATATTTGAGCCACATAAATTTATTGATTATGATTATTAGCTTGTTACATGAACATAACAGAATAAGTCTGTATTGTTCTTTTTATTATAGATTTAACTTTGATATAACAAGCTTTAAAAAAAGAGGTTGCCATTTTTTTCTTATTGAAATGAAACATTTAAAATTTCTAGTACTTAACACAATGAAAGTTGTTTAATGGTACAAGATTTTTGTTATGAATGAATCTGTAGAGCAGAATAATATATCCCTTAAAAAGAAAATTATGTTCACAGAATTTGTGCAGAATTTTTCTCTAAATTGGGGATAGTGTTAGAACTTAATTCTTATGGTGGGAATAGTAGATGATACTTGACTTTGAACAAAATGATATTTATAAAATGCTGGGAGCAGGTACATGGAACGGACTTGCTAAGCTTTAAATTCTGTTCTACAGCAGAACAGTCGTCATCTTACTCAGGCCTCACTCCGACACATGAGGTTGTATCTCTATAGCTCCTCTGATCTTCTTCACGAACCCCTGTATTAGTGTCCTAGGGCTTCTGGAACAGAGTACCACAAACTGGGTGGCTTAAAACATCAGACATGTATTCTTTCACAGTTCTGAATTCCAGAAGTCCACAGTTAAGGTGTCAGCAGGGCTCTGCTCCCACGGAGACTCTGGGTAGAATGCTTTGCTTCTTCCTAGCTTCTGACAGTGGCTGTCAATTTTTGGTTTTCCTTGGCTTGTAACGACCTCTGTTGCCACATGCTGTTCTCCTTGTGTGTCTCAGTCTCCTTAGAAAGACACCGGTCACAATGGATTAAGGGTATACCCTACTCTGGTATGACCTCATCTTAATTAAAGCTGCAACAGCCCTATTTCCAAATAAGGCCGCATTCTGAAGTACCGAGGTTTAGAATTTCAATGTATCTTTTGGGGGGACACAATTCAACCCTTATGGGGTTATCAGCCCTCATCTGCTGGAAAATTTTTAAGAAGTCTATATAAAGAGTATAAAGAATATTTTTGTAATCCAATAAATGCAACCTTTGCAAAGGCAAAAGCAGCCCCTTTAGGTAAAGCTCATTCTTTTTGGGTAATTGCATAGTCTTTCAAATATTTTTTTTTTTCTATTGCTATCTTAAAAGAAATATCGGTATATGGTAATAGGTGCTAATGAAGAAGGGTGTTCTCAAGAGCTATATGGTGTCTTGGACTCCTGATTGATCCCTGCTGCAAAATACCTGGCCTGAGTCAAACCCTGGACTCAGTTTACTGAGGCACAAGTGGTTCTCTCTGGTATTTTGGGGTGGCATGTGATAATTCTACCTACCTATCTGTCTATCTATCTATAGTATATATTGGTGACTCTGGTCATTAGAGTCCACTCCAAAATTCGTACAAACTGCAGTCTCTTCTCTGAGTCCAGAGCCCTGCTAATCCCTCAATGATCAGTTCTCATAGTCCATTTGCAATCTTAAATACAGGCAAAAATGCTATTTTAGATTCATTTGTTAGTCACCTTTCGCATCCATTTCTGTCCTTTGCTGAATATGGTGCTGAGCTGAAAGACTTGGGTTCTTCTCGGGTCTCCAGCTTTCCTCTGTGAAAGTGAGTTGAAAATCAGAGATGACCTGTGTTTTCCCATTCCAATCTGGATGTTTCTAAAGCTTTGCCTGCCTTTTGAACATGGGCATTTCCACCTTCTTCTACTCTCTTCTCCTCACCAGTCTTCCCACACCACCACCTGGTATGCAGAATGGCAGATGTGGACAGGATATTTTTTATTTTTTTTAGAGTGGTTATGTGACTTAGTGTTTAACAGCTTAGGTTCTAGAGCTAGACACCCTAGAACAGAAATCTGACTCTGATGCTTTCTAGTTGTGTGTCCTGGAACAAATTACTGAACTTCTCTGTTCTTCAGTTTTCTAATCTTTAGTTGGAAAACAATATTAATATCAGAGTAAATATATGAGCAATAAGTGAGTATGAACATGTAAAGTGCTTAGAAGAGCACCTGGAAGAAGGCAGGTACTCAATAAAGATAAGTTAATACTATGGTTACTATTTCCACCTAAACTTCTCTAAGCTCATCCAGGTTTTGGCTTTCTGTTGCCTTTACAGCAGATCATCCTCCAAACTCAATGGTACTGATTTCCAAATTGTACTGGTAGATGGGGTAAGGATAGGAGGGGTGGAACCACTAACAATAAAGCAAAACTAAATCAGGAAGTTATGTAATTACAAAATACTACACTGTTTTACATAGGGTTTGGAGGAAAGTAGAAAAAAGACAAATAGCAAAGAACAAGCCAGAGAGTATCAAATCACATTCAAGTCTGTGTTGGTATACTTACAGAGAGAAGTCAGTAAAGGAAAAGAGTGGAGAAATGTTTTATATTGCTTTGTGTTGCTTCACCCCCCACGATTTGTCACCCCACTTCCCCTGGGTGATGGAGATGCAAAGGATTACTCAAAGCCCATCTCTACTGAGCAGTGAGCAGCCCCAAAGTGGTTAACTTCCCTGGGAATGCTCAAGTGAGAGTCATCCCTTCCATTTGGAAAATTAATTCAGAATTGGGGTTCTCTTCCTGCATTTATTTTCCAGACCAGGAACTTACAGGAAGAGACATAGGTGGGATTATAGTTTAACATTATAGGCTGGTAACTTTCAGTGAAACAAGCCAGATGACATTCCAGTAAGGCAATTAAGTGGTCTTATCAACACAAGCTTGATCATAGCAAGCATTCCTTCTTATAGCAATTTCTCAGTATCTTTACATAACAATCAGCAACTAGTCTGTCTTTGAGCCAGCAACCTGCTGTGCCACAATCCTTATCTCGAAACAGAGACTTATAGCCTGGGGAAAATTTCCAGTCCTCCACAAGGTCAATATTTGAAATTGTAAGGCTTTGGAAAACCAGGCCCTGTGAAGTGCATATGCTTTTTAGTATATTCCACAGTTATAGAACATCTTTAAGGCTGTTAGACTCTTTAAAAGAAAGAGTGGATATATGGTGTTGGATTCTTAATTTCTTGAAAGCTTGCAATTAAGCATAATTTAGAAAACAAGACCTTTTTGAGTTTTATATGAATTGCCTATGCTATGTACACAGAAAATATTTAAGGTTTAATACATTGCAAACTCAATTGTTAATATTTTTTAAATGTTATATACATGTGTGTTTGTCTCCATTCAAACCCAACATTATTTTTAGTGGAGTATGACTCATTAAAGTCAGAAAAAATTCAAAAAGATTTGTCAAATATATTAGGGTACCTCAAAAAGTTTGCAGAAAAGTGGAATTAAAAGATAATACTAATATTTCCATAAGATTTTTGAAGACCCCTCATATAATATAAAATTTGTATGATGGTTAAGAAGAATTGTATCTTTATTTATTGTAGAAAAGGTCTTATAATAAGTCAATAAGGGAAGTTATTCATCAGGGATTGATGAGTCACTTCTAGTTCCTCCTCTGACACTTTCTTGTAAGAGGGACTTGTCCTTAAGACCCCTCATTTGGCCACATTCTACTATTTTCTTATTTGAATTCCAAGAATACTTGTGTAATTAGATATATAACTGACAGTAAGAGTTCCAGGTTTTTATTAGTATCAGGACTTTCTTTCAGAAACCATCGCATTTGGAGTTATCAAAGTAATGACATAAAGACTCTGGTTTTCATTTGCATATGACACTGCCTATCCTCTAATTTCATTATGGGTTCAAGACACAAGCAATGTGACATCTGAACTTGTATAAAAGGAATGGTAGAGCAGCACTGTTAGAAAAAAGATGGGAAGAGTGAGTAGCCTTTGCAAATGACCATGATCTTAATTTGGTGATTTTTCTGTACAGAAATTTCCTTTTATATTCTTTTTTGCAACCACCTGATATCTTGTGCAACTACTTAGCACCTGTCCATGAGGACTGAAAACTTTTTATTTAACATTGAAGATCAAATTTATACATGATCTACATCTCTACTTGGGGAAAGCTGGAAAGATTATGACTGGGAAGTCCTGCTTTACAGATAAGAAATGCAGGCTGCAACCAGGCTGGAACATCGCCTTGTCCAGGAGAATAATGGTTATTATCCATATTAACCACAGCAGCTATGGCTCCTAATTCATCTACTTAATGGGGAAGTCTAATCCAATTAGGTCAGTATAGAAGAATCACCTTGAACTGAAAAGATTACTAAAGAATATTGTAATTATTAGATTGAAGGGAAGTTTGTCTACAATTGTTTTCTTACATTGATTTCCAGGCACATACCAGGTGGTCAATACATGTTTGTGCATTAAATGAGTGACAAAATAATGCCTAAATGCAAAGAGAATTGGTGAATAGAATAATTATATAGATATCTCAGCAAAACACCCCATGCATGCCTCAAGTATAAGGCAAAAATTATTCATTTTCAGACTCAAATAACTATGCTACATGGTTTGATTATTTTGTATGTGAAGATGTAGGAAGAAGTTATTTTTATCTAGTTCAACCTCAATTTGCAATTCCTTTGTTTACATGTACTTGTCTCCCAGTTACCTGCTATTTATTCTGTGTATTAAATTCTTGTGAACTGCTAGGTGACTCCTAAACTAAGTGAAATATAGCATGAAACCTACAGTATCTTTCTCATGTCTATGACTATAAGCTTCCAACTCAACACTTCTCTCTCAGAAAATATTCGTAGTATTTATATTTAGCTATTTAAGAGAAAAAAATAGTACAGCTTCTCTTGAGATTTTTCAATCAATATTTTTTAGTTATGAGGTTTCCAAGAATGAAATCCTTCATTTAATAAAAATTATTTCAAGGATATTATACCAAGTTACTTGAACATAAATTTCATGGTTGAATCCTAGTGGAGTAAGGGACCTCAGACAGTATCCAACTCAATTCCCTCATGTTTCAGAGAAAGAAAACAACCACAGTAATATGAAGTGCATTTCCTTAGGTCACACTGCCAGCTAGAAAGCTAATGCATTTAAAATGAAAATCTAGAATGGCACCTTTTGGGGCTTATTTATTATTGTTATTTTTAACAATTTCCTGCCTCATTTTTGCCTTTGTCTACAGCAGCATTTTGCAATAAGAATACATGCAAGGAAACATTAGGCCATTAATGAGTAAAAGAAAAACAAAAACAAAAGACAAACAAGCAAAACACACACACACAGACAAACAAATTAAATAAGAATAGAAAGTCAAACTCCAGATAAAGAAGAATACAAAATGCAGGCTACAGAAGCTTACACACTAGCTACCATTTGGGTCTAATGTTTACATTTACCACAATCCCAAAGTCTCAGAACTGACCAGCTTGTGACAAAAACATAAAGCCACATTTACTTTGAATATCCAACTTACCATAGTATAAAGCCCCTGGTCTGATTTGTAGAAATTACCTGTTCTCAGAGTAACCCTTAGCCATTTCCAAGAGGTCTTCAGAGTTCTGCTTGATTTCCTGGAAACAGTTTCCCCAACTTCTCCATTTTTCTCACCAACCCCTCCAGACTGCTGGCTTGGCTGCCTGTGACACTTGTGACGTAGCTATGTCCACGGGTGTCCTCTTCCGTGCCTCACTCCTGTCTATCCTCTGCCATAGGGGATGTGGATACAATGCTCTCTGCCAGCTCATCCAGAGAATGGGACATGCTTTTCCTTAATTGTCCACAGCATGACAGGGACTAGATTAAAACTTGAAATAAAAGTTTCTCAAGTTTTTGGACAATGGAAAGGAATCACACACAGGGAATAATATACAGCTATTAAAAAGGCTCAGAACAGTCACAGAACTCTTTGTGGGCTAGCCATTGGCCTTTGTTTCCAGTGAGAGCAGCTTCTATTCACCACTGGAACTGTTTCAGGAGTTTCTGTAAGAACCCAAATGCCCCAAGGGATCACACCCTGATCACATAAGTCCTTCTCGGCCACACCCCATCATGGCGCTGGTTGCCCTTCTCTTCCGTATTCTCCTTCCCGCCAGCGCGAATCGCACACCAATCAGCTCACCCCAAGCCCCATGCGGTATGATAAGTAGGGATTGTATTTTAAGCCAATCAGCCTTCTCTAAAAGCCCTATATATGTGTGTGTGCCGCCTAATAAACGAGCTCTCTCCGGTGGATCGTCAACTGGTGTCGACTCGTCCTTTCAGTTTCCATGCCTTAGATTCTAGAACTAGGTCAAAAGAGACTCACAGACCCTGAAAGAGAGGGAAGCTTCTCCTCTCACCCTCGTGTAAGGACTCTTTCCCAAGTTCTCATTTCCTCCTCCAGTATTGACACTCATTCAGTACTGAAAATGAGTTGCCTCCTCGTCTATAGGATTTTGTCTTTCCTAATGTCAACAATATGACCACCGCACAGCAGTATTACGTGCATACATTTCCCAAGTCTGGTCAACTGAGACTTATTACCATGTGGGACAGTAAATGTGTGTACTGGATAGGGCAGTACTAAGCTTAGCATGATTGTGTCTTAGCTTCTAATGTTAAGAATTCAAAAGATGTTACAATCCAGTCATACCCAGGGTTCATTTCTAAGATTCTCTGCAGCCAAAGCAAAGTTATAGTTCCATAATTTACGGTATCAAAGGGAAAGAAATATATTAGTTCTTTCACAGAAGTGAATACAGCTATCTCATTAGGTGCATGTGTATCATTTTTGGATTTAAGGATATGACAGCAAAAATTCCCTACCAAAACCAACTACAAAGAAAAATGAAGATAATAATAGGTATCAGAAGAAGCTTTATTAAGTGAAATTTACAGCCAGGTGAGGGAAAAAGAATTTTTGTCTCAAAATATCAGAATATTTTCTTAATATTCTTGATTACTATGGTCACCACAAGCCCATGCACTGACAGCTGGTGCACAGAAAACTTCAGTATTTCCTGGACCATGCTTCGCATTAGGAAGTCTGAATGGTCATCTATTGGGATTCTTGGTACTGAAAATTGGGTTAGAAGGGCTCTCAGATATCTTCTGATATTAACATATAAATTGGGGTTCCCTGAGTCAATTCAACAAAAATAATAGATTTGTTATTTCTCACCTAAAATCGTGGGCCTGAAATCTCGTATTTGTTTGACAAACATGGGTCAAAGCATCTGACTATGGCAATATCACATTCAACAGGTATTATGCTTTTCTCTTCCTTGTTAATATCCCTACATAAAAATTTCCTCTATACTGTTACTTCTTTTTTATTTTTTTACAATTACCAGCTCAGAAAGCTATCAATGTACCATTATTAATTGGTATTTATAAGCAAGCACTATATTTCTGGCTTTGTGATTTTTTTTGTTGTTGTTAGTTTCATTTTCTCAACGATGCTCATAGCAGACTAAGAATGTGGACTGGTAGGCTTTGCAGTGCTACAGTCACAAATAAAACTGAACTGACAAGGGAGAAAGCTCTGGTATTTACAATAACAAGGTCAAGTTTTGCTTGTGATCCTTTTCCACTTCTCACAAAAATAAAAACAGAAAATTTGGGGATAGTTAAGAATTTATATTTTTAAATAAACATATACTCATGCCAAAAAGAAATACAAATGGACAATAAACATACAAAATTCGTTCAAACTCAATAGCAATAAAATGCAAACTCAGTCTATTGAACTGTAAGAATTTAAAAGATATGATAAAATCTAGTGTTTGCAAAGGCACAGGGAACTGAACTCTCTAATATTCTGCTGATGAGAGCATGAATTGGTTTAACAATTTTTGAGGCAAATATATACTTATACACGTGTGCGTATGTCCCGACCCGCGGGATATTCAACACAGACCCTGGAGGGGGGAGTGGGAATTGGATGGGACAAGAGACGAGAGAAATGGAGACAAGACAGTATTCTGATCAAGTCTCGTTTATTAGCCAGAAGGTCACAGCTTATATAGCCAACAGGAGGGAATCAGCAGATAAGGAAGTGAGCAGCAGATGGTTTACTGAGAAAACCGCAGGGCGGGTTGTTCCAGTAAATGGGAAATTCCCCTGTTATCTATGGCAAGTTGCAAAGTATCCCACAGCCATAGTGCACATGAGGGGGAGGGATGGAAGATAACAGCAAACAAGGCTCTGAGGCCTCGAGGCAATAGCCGGGCTCTATGGCTCCGGACATGTGTATACATATACTGATTTATTTTGTACTATGTACTGTATATCCTTTTTATTTTTATTTATTTATTTATTTATTTTTATTTTTATTTTTTTTAAATTTAATTTTGTCGATATACATTGTGGCTGATTATTGCTCCCCATCACCAAAACCTCCCTCCCTTCTCCCTCCCCCCTCCACCCCAACAATGTCCTTTCTGTTTGCTTGTCGTATCAACTTCAAACAATTGTGGTTGTTATATCTTCTCCCCCCCCCCGTTTGTGTGTGTGTGTGTGTGTGTGAATTTATATATTAATTTTTAGCTCCCACCAATAAGTGAGAACATGTGGTATTTCTCTTTCTGTGCCTGACTTGTTTCACTTAATATAATTCTCTCAAGGTCCATCCATGTTGTTGCAAATGGCAGTATTTCATTCGTTTTTATAGCTGAGTAGTATTCCATTGTGTAGATGTACCACATTTTCCGTATCCACTCATCTGATGATGGGCATTTGGGCTGGTTCCAACTCTTGGCTATTGTAAAGAGTGCTGCGATAAACATTGGGAAACAGGTATACTTTCGACTTGATGATTTCCATTCCTCTGGGTATATTCCCAACAGTGGGATAGCTGGGTCGTTTGGTAGATCTATCTGCAATTGTTTGAGGAAACTCCATACCATTTTCCATAGAGGCTGCACCATTTTGCAGTCCCACCAACAATGTATGAGAGTTCCTTTTTCTCCGCAGCCTCGCCAGCATTAATCGTTCAGAGTCTTTTGGATTTTAGCCATCCTAACTGGGGTGAGATGGTATCTCAATGTGGTTTTGATTTGCATTTCCCGGATGCTGAGTGATGTTGAGCATTTTTTCATATGTCTGTTGGCCATTTGTATATCTTCCTTAGAGAAATGCCTATTTAGCTCTTTTGCCCATTTTTTAATTGGGTTGCTTGTTTTCTTCTTGTACAGTTGTTTGAGTTCCTTATATATTCTGGATATTAATCCTTTGTCAGATATGAATTTTTCAAATATTTTCTCCCACTCTGTTGGTTGTCTTTTAACTCTTTTAATTGTTTCTTTTGCTGTGCAGAAGCTTTTTAGTTTAATATAATCCCATTTGTTTATTTTTCCTTTGGTTGCCCGTGCTTTTGTGGTCGTATTCATGAAGTCTGTGCCCAGTCCTATTTCCTGAAGTGTTTCTCCTATGTTTTCTTTAAGAAGTTTTATTGTTTCAGGGTGTATATTTAAATCCTTAATCCATTTTGAGTTGATTTTAGTATACGGCGAGAGGTATGGATCTAGTTTCATTCTCCTGCATATGGATATCCAGTTATCCCAGCACCATTTGCTGAACAGGCAGTCCCTTCGCCACTGAATAGGCTTGGTGCCTTTGTCAAAGATCAGCTGACAGTAAGTGTGTGGGTTGATTTCTGGATTCTCTATTCTACTCCATTGGTCAGTGTGTCTGTTTTTATGGCAGTACCATACTGTTTTGGTTATTATAGCTTTGTAGTACAGCTTAAAGTCAGGTAGTGTTATGCCTCCAGCTTTAATTTTTTTGCTCAGCATTGGTTTGGCTATGCGTGGTCTTTTATTGTTCCATATAAATGTCTGGATAGTTTTTTCCATTTCTGAGAAAAATGTCTTTGGAATTTTGATGGGGATTGCATTGAATTTGTATATCACTTTGGGTAGTATGGACATTTTCACTATGTTGATTCTTCCAATCCAAGAGCATGGGATATATTTCCATCTTCTTGTATCCTCTCTAATTTCTCTCAGCAGTGGTTTGTAGTTCTCATTATAGAGATTTTTCACCTCCTTGGTTAACTCAATTCCTAAGTATTTTATTTTTTTGGTGGCTATTGTAAATGGGCAGGCTTTCTTGATTTCTCATTCTGCATGTTCACTATTGGAGAAAAAAAATGCTACTGATTTTTGTGTGTTGATTTTGTATCCTGCTACTGTGCTGAAATCATTTATCAATTCCAAGAGTTTTTTTGTAGAGGTTTTAGGCTGTTCGATATATAGGATCATGTCATCTGCAAACAGGGACAGTTTGACTTCATCTTTTCAAATCTGGATGCCCTTTATTTCCTTCTCTTCTCTGATTGCTCTGGCTAGTACTTCCAACACTATGTTGAATAGGAGTGGTGAGAGTGGGCATCCTTGTCTGGTTCCTGTTCTTAAAGGAAAAGCTTTCAGCTTTTCCTCATTCAGGATGATATTGGCTGTGGGTTTGGCATATATGGCTTTTATTATGTTGAGATACTGTCCCTCTATACCTAACTTATAGAGGGTCTTTGTCATGAATGAGTGCTGAACTTTATCAAATGCTTTTTCAGCATCTATAGAGATGATCATATGGTCCTTGTGTTTGAGTTTATTAATATGGTGTATCACATTTATTGATTTGCGTATGTTGAACCAACCTTGCATCCCTGGGATGAATCCCACTTGATCGTGATGAATAATTTTACGTATGTGTTGCTGTATTCTGTTTGCTAGTATTTTAGTGAGGATTTTTGAATCTATATTCATCAAGGATATTGGCCTGTAGTTTTCTTTTTTGGTTATATCTTTACCTGGTTTTGGTATCAGGATGATGTTTGCTTCGTAGAATGAGTTTGGGAGAGTTGCGTCCGTTTCAATCTTTTGGAATAGTTTGTAAAGAATCGGTGTCAATTCCTGTTTGAATGTTTGGTAAAATTCTGCTGTGAATCCATCTGGTCCTGGGCTTTTCTTTGTTGGGAGCCTTCTGATAACAGCTTCAATCTCCTTTATTGTTATTGGTCTGTTCAAATTTTCTACGTCTTCACGGTTCAGTTTTGGGAGCTTGTGTGTGTCCAGAAATTTATCCATTTCCTCCAGATTTTCAAATTTGTTGGCATATAGTTGTTTAAAGTAGTCTCGAATGATTCCTTGTATTTCAGATGAATCAGTTGTAATATTGCCTTTTTCATTTCTAATTTTTGTTATTTGAGTCTTCTCTCTTCTTTTTTTTGTTAGCCATGCTAATGGTTTGTCAATTTTATTTATCTTTTCAAAAAACCAACTTTTTGATTCGTTGATCTTTTGAATTGATTTTGGTTTTCAATTTCATTCAGTTCTGCTCTGATCTTAAGGATTTCTTTCCGTCTGCTAACTTTAGGTATGGATTGTTCTTGTTTTTCTAGTTCTTTAAGGGGAAGTGTTAGGTTGTTCACTTGCCATCTTTCTATTCTTCTGAAGTGAGCGTTTAATGCAATAAATTTTCCCCTCAATACTGCTTTTGCAGTATCCCACAGGTTTTGGTATGATGTATCATTGTTTTCATTAGTTTCAAGAAATTTTTTGATTTCCTGCTTGATTTCTTCTTGGACCCATATGTCATTAAGTAGAATGCTGTTTAATTTCCATGTGTTTGTATAGTTTCCAGAGTTTCGTTTGTTATTAATTTCTAGTTTTAATCCATTGTGGTCTGAGAAGATACATGGGATAATTGCAATTTTTTTGAATTTATTGAGACTTGATTTGTGACCTAATATGTGATCTATCCTGGAGAATGATCCATGTGCTGATGAGAAGAATGAATATTCTGAGGTTGTTGGGTGGAATGTTCTGTAGATATCTGCCAATTCCAATTGGTCTAGAGTCTTGTTTAGATCTTGTGTTTCTCTACTGATTCTTTGCCTAGATGATCTGTCTAATATTGACAGTGGGGTGTTCAGGTCCCCTGCTATTATGGTATTAGTGTCTATTTCCTTCTTTAGGTCTAATAGAGTTTGTTTTATTAATCTGGCTGCTCCAACATTGGGTGCATACATATTTATGATTGTTATGTCTCCTTGATGGATCAGTCCTTTTATCATTAAGTAGTGTCCCTTATTGTCTCTTTTTATGGTTTTTAGTTTAAAGTCTATTTTGTCAGATATAAGAATAGCTACTCCAGCTCGTTTTTCTTTTCTGTTTGCATGGTAAATCTTTTTCCATCCTTTCACTCTTAGTCTGTGTGAATCTTTATGGGTGAGGTGGGTCTCTTGTAGGCAGCATATAGTTGGGTCCTGCTTTTTGATCCAGTCAGCCAGTCTGTGTCTTTTAATTGGGGAATTTAAGCCTTTTACATTAAGAGTTGTTATTGAGAGGTGTTGATTTATTCCTAGCATTTTATTGGTTGTTTGGTTGTCTTAGGTGTCTTTTGTTCCTTGCTTTCTGATTTACTGTTTGTTTTCTGTGTTTGTTGGTTCCTTAGGTTGTAGATAGTGTTTTTGTTAGCTTGTTTTCTCTTCATGAATGCCATTTTTATTATACTAGCGGATTTAGATTTTTCTTGGGTTTTTATGGCAGTGGTAGTTATTTTTCAGGAACCAAACCCAGTACTCCCTTGAGGATTTCTTGTAAGGGTGACCTTGTGGTAGTGAACTCCCGCAGTTTTTGTTTTTCTGAGAAATATACTATTTGCCCCTCATTTCGGAAGGATAACCTTGCAGGGTAGAGTATTCTTGGCTGGCAATCTTTGTCTTTTAGTATTTTGAAAATATCATCCCATTCCTTTCTAGCTTTTAGGGTTTGTGATGAAAAGTCTGATGTTAACCTGATTGGGGCTCCCTTATAGGTGATTTGACGCTTCTCTCTTGCAGCTTTTAAGATTCTCTCTTTGTCTCTGAGTTTTGCCAATTTGACTATGACATGTCTTGGAGAAGGTCTTTTTGGGTTGAATACATTTGGAGATCGTTGAGCTTCCTGGATCTGAAGATCTGTGATTTTTCCTATACCTGGGAAGTTTTCTGCCACTATTTTGTTGAATATGTTTTCAATGGAATCTCCATTTTCCTCCCCTTCTGGAATACCCATGACTCGGATATTTGATCGCTTAAGGTTGTCTGATATCTCTCTCAGATTTTCTTCCATGTCCTTGATTCTTTTTTCTTTCTTTTTGTCTGCTTGTGTTATTTCAAACAGCCCATCTTCAAGTTCAGAGGTTCTCTCTTCAACTTCGACAAGCCTGCTGGTTAAACTCTCCGTTGTGTTTTTTATTTCGTTGAATAACTTCTTCAGTTCAGCAAGTTCTGCTACATTTTTTTTCAGGACATTGATTTCCTTGTACATTTCCTCTTTCTGATCCTGTATACTTTTCCTCATTTCATCATGATGTCTAGCTGAGTTTTCTTGTATCTCATTCAGTTTCCTTAGAATTATCACTCGAAATTCCTTGTCAGTCATTTCAAGGGCTTCTTGTTCTATAGGATCTAGAGTTTGAGATTTATTAACTTTTGGTGGTGTACTTTCTTGATTTTTTGTATTTCTGGTATCTTTTTTTTGGTGTTTATTCATTGTGGCAGGGGGTTTCACAGTCCACCGGTTTGAGACTAATGACTAACTAGGATGTTGCTGTGGTTGCCAATTTCGTATGGCTCCCTCCATGACTGCTCAGTTGGCCTCTAGTGCCTTGTGTGTGTGGTTGCCTCGGGTCTTGGGCTTCTCCGGGGAGCCACCTTTCTGGTCAGCTTGGACTCTGCTGGGCTGGTGGATCACGTACCACAGGGTGTGTGATCTCTGTTGAGCTTTCACTTCCTGTGCAGGACTTCTCCCTGTTCCGTATGCTCTGGCCCAGGCTGTTAGATCGTGCAGTGGCGACCCCACCGGGTGTGTGGTTTCTGTCGAGTCTCCGCCTCCCTGGCCGCACGTCTCCCCACTCTGTACACACTGTGCTGGGCTGGGGCGTGTCTTCTGCACCCCTCGTCTATCAGCTGGGCCTTCAAGACCCTGCTCGGCACAATCTCGCCCAGGAAGTCTACCAGGTTTCTGCTGGGCACAGACAACCGGTCTGTCTGGGTGCCTTTGTAGCACTATGTAGATCTTTCTCGGGTCTTGTTCACCTTTGTATCCCCCCAGTATAAACCGAGTCTAGCGCCCACCTGCAGCCTGGTCTCCGGCAGGTTCAAGCGGACCTGGGAACTCTCCTACCACACTATTCCCAACCAGAAATTCGTTAGGCTTTTTTCCAAACTGGTGGCCGCAGAGATGGTATCTGCCTCCCAGTAACAGGGAGTTTACCTGGGGCCGGAGTCCAGGGTATGGTGGAGTGACAGTCGGCCCGCCCGTACTTCCTTGCCCTCCCGACACTGGCCCGGGACACCCCCCACCACCAGCCCCGCCAGAGAACCGCGGAGGTAGTGGGAGCGGAGACCGGTCCACAGGCTCCGGAAAGCCCGGCGCCAGGCCAAGCAAGTGGGAGGGCTCAGTGATGGCCGAGCAGGGCGGAGCTGCCCGCACCTGGGAAAATGGAGGCAGCCCCGGGAGGTGAGTGGCCTTGTGGTGCACGCGGGAGCTGCGTGGGCATCCACTCCCCGAACAGAGCTGTGCCAGGGATCACTCACAGTGCTGTGCCAGGTCGGGCGCTCGCTCTGTCTCTGGTTTGTTGCCTTCCGTGTTCTCGGCGCTGCCGCCTCGGGCTGTTCAGTCGCGGCGCCGCTCGGGCGCTCCCAGGAGTCTTCTTTAATGCCGGCCTGAAACCTCGAATCCTGAATAGGGCAGCTGGCCGCCTTCAGCGCGGCCCCGGCCTCCGGGATCCTGGCTGCATCCACAGCAGCCCTGGCGCCGTGTTCCCTGTTTTGAGACTCGCTTTTGCAGCTAAGAAACAGTTCTTTTCCTGCTCCACACTTCAAAGCTGTTGCCTGTAAATGAGGCAGCCTCTCCTGCCGGGGGCAAAGTGGCGGTCACCCCCCACGACCGGCCAGCAGCAGCAGTCCTCCCTTAAGAGATGGCGAGAGGAAGGTCCACAAGTTTCCCGGCTGCCTGAGGCCCAGTGGCCACCTTTTCCACCTCAGCTACTCCGCGCCAGCCGCCGCAGCCGCCGCCATCTTGAAAAGCCTGTATATCCTTTTTATATTATTTGACTTATCATGGCTACGTATAAAAATTTATCAGAAAGTAATAATCAGAGACACAGAGTAATTTTTATAAAGACTATCACAGCAAAAGTTTTAATGACAAAAAAGTTGAACTAAACTAATAATCTAATAAAATGTGATCAGTTAAAAAAAAAGGTAAATTCAAATGATAGATTACTGCCATTATTAAAATAATTCTATGTACAAATATTTAATAAATTTGCAAAAGTGTATATATTAACTCTAAAGCATTATGCAAAATAATATAGCCAATATAATTTCAACTTTATAATACACATATTCTTCTGAAATATATACTTATATATTCATCTACATATTTATATACATCTAAATATATATATTAGAAAAAATATTAAAAATGATTTATTTGGTTGTGCATTAGGACTTTGGCAATGCTAATTTCCTTATTTAAACTTGTATTTATTTTCCACATTCTCAGAAAAAAAATCATTTTATTAGAAAATTATTTAATGTAGGGAAGTCTTTTATATTCAGTTGTATAATTATTTGCTTAATAACTGCCTTCTCCCATAGATTATTCAATGTGAGCAGGAACCATATCTGTTTTCTTCTCTTCTGCTCCCCCACTATCCCCAACAGCTGAAACAGTACATAGAACATAGTAGATATACATCAATTATTCATTCAAAACTATTATTGAATAAATCAGTGTAGCCATTCCATAAGATGTCGATCATCTAAGTGCTTACTGTATAAGCCAACACGGGAGAGAAGCCTTGTTTGGAAATCAAAAGATATATAAGAAAAACAAGACTGATGTTAAAGGAACACATTGCAAATGCTACATAACTGTATGGCTTTAAAATGAGAGTGGTTCTTGTCTAGAAGGCTCAGATATACAAACTGCCAATATACTCATAATGGCATATTAGCATTATGTGTTTAAAGCCCAGTTTCAAGGGAATGGGACTCTGAACAAGTGCGATTTGATAGAGAGCACAGAATGGAGTTATCCTGGGGGTCAGGAAAGCAAGCAGGCTGAATGGGTGCAGCCGAGAGAGCCGCTCTGACAGTCAGAGTTAAGACTGTCAGTACTAGAGCCTGAAGGACAGGCAGAAAGGTGGAAGGGCTGAAAGACTAACTGCCTGTGTAAGCATTTTGTATGTATCAGGAAGTCTGTCTTTGCTCACTGCTCAAGAAATTCACAGTCCCTGGTGTACAGGGTAGAACAGAGTCCTGTGCAACTATTATGATGATAGGATTAATGACCATGAAGGGTGCAAGCAAATTCTCAGGACTAAATTCTCTTATGACATACATCTATATTTTCTTGGTTGAACCATTACAGAAAAATATTATTTCAGTGGAAGATTTGAAATTAAACAACTTTTTTAGTTACTTATATTTATTTTAAGTAAATGAAATTTGACAGAATACTTTATTACAGAAGCCCAGTAAGTATCAGACTAGCTAATAAGCTTCATGGTCATCACTATAGGAAAGTCTATAGAGTCCACGAGTGAAAAAAATGTCATTTTTACAATGAGATACCAGAATTTTGAAACATTAAATCACAATTTTCCAGTCTATAATCATTAATCAATTGCTTAATTAATAAGTAACCTTTTAAATGGTTTGGCCTTCAGTGGTTAGAATCACTTATGTAAATGGCAAATATTAATGTCAAATTAGAGCTGGTGAATAAGTAGTTATGAATAATTTGATAGATTATAACAGCTCTTTTGTGATATTTTGAATCATTTTTATTGCAGTGAGCAGACTGTAATTGTAAGAATATTTGCATATTACTTTAATTAACATGTGGACTATTTTAAAATCAAGTGTTTTACTCTCATTGTCCTTCCATCAGAATTAGTGGTGATGTCTGATGTATTTGCCTGGTTTCCTGAATTATTTCACTGATTTTATCACTCAATCATATGCAACATAAACAAAGTTATTTTTTCAAAACTATTTGGTATAGAAGAAAATGCACCTAATGATGTCTGCCCACTTGGAACCGACTTTGGAGCAAGCAGCAGATAAAGTTGATATTAGCTGTTGACTATAATTTATAACCTTACAGAGCTGGCATTCAAAGGCAGTAAATGTCAAGGTGCCACTGAAAGCAGAGAACTTACTAACCACATACCAGGGATGGCATTAGCTCTGATAATATTACAGGTGATGCAAGCTGCTGTGAAACTTTGTGTCTTTGCTTTTTAAAGTTAGAAATGGAAGATCCACTAAAATCCATTAGGTGGTTAAATGATAGCCTAGAATTAACAGACCCTGTATTGACCCCATTAGGTTGTTTCAGCATTTAGAACTGCCTGATGAAATAAAGGTGATAGATCCATTACATTTCAGTAAAAAACAAGATGAAATGTATAGTCAGTGTTAAATCTCAATGTTTATCTCAACAGTTAAATGACTTCCACAAGCATTTCAGCTCTCAGAAAAAAAAAATATATATATAATGCTAACATTTCCTTTCATTTCTAAATTCTTCTTTAATTCAAATATAATTTAGGGCTGCGTAAAAATGATAGATGTTTATTGGGGCGTTGAATCTCCCCTATTTAAAAATTTCATATCTGTCTTATGATTTATAACCAGTTTAAAATAAGTGTAATTATTTTTCTCAAGATTTGATACATTACATATATATTTTTATTTATTTATTCTTTATTAATCATTATACAGTGCAGTTGATTTTTGTGGCCCTTTACCAATTGCTCCCTTTCCACCCTCCCTCTCTGCCTTTCCCACCCTGTACCTTACATAGATTTTTAATATCATTCATTCTTTGTTGCCAGGTAATTTCCTTTAAATTGAGTGGTAGAAAATATATAGGCTTAAGGTAGTGATTAGGAAAATAAAATTATCTTAATTATGCTTACTGGATGTATAATGAGATGTTACATTGCTTCTCTGTATTTACTGAGACTTTAAATATTCTGTATTCTATATACCGTATATTGAGTTGCTCAGGTGTCTCAATTATATGGATAGATTTCAAAACTTGTTTCCTTTTTGCCTGCTTGATATATCATTTTCTGAGAGAGATGTGTTACAATCTCCAATTACAATTCTCAAATTCATGATTTCTCTACAGTAGTCTTATATTTTAAGACTTCAACGTTAGGTACATGTGTGTTTACGGTAGGCATGGTAGGAAACCTGTTGTTTTCCCCTTCATCATTACATACATATCTAATATTCTTTTTTTTTTATCATGATATTTTTCCTTTAAAATCTGTTTTGTCAAATACTGAGATTTCTCCCCTTGCTTTGTTTTGGCTCATATTAGTTTGGTATATCTTTTTCCATCCTTTAATTCTCAATTATTCTGTTATCAATATCTATTTCTTCCTTTCCTTTAATAGAAAGCACTTTAACATATTTTCATGTCCCACTGTTTACTAGCCCTCACACTAACCCCTAGCCATGTCATATTGACACTGTCTTAATTTTAGTTCTGGGTTTGGATACATTTTTCCTTTATTTTATCCTGGCTTTATTTTTTTTAAGACAACAATAACAAAATCCCTTCTACTTTCCATATCACTTATAACTTCTATTTTCCATGTCTCTTGTAACATACCTTGAATATTTTCCCCAGTTATTTGAGCATATCCTTTAATGTGTCTTTGCATTGCAAATCTTTTTAAAACTTTGTATGCCTGTGAATACTTTCATTACAATCTGATAATTAATGGACTATTTAGCTGGATAGAAAAGTCTAGGCTAAAATTATTTTCCTTCCAAACTGTGAAAATGTTTTCCCATTATTTTTCTGCATTCAGTGTGTTGGTTTCCTCATTTGTAGGTGACTTATCCTTTCTATTTGGAAGCATTTTGAGAATTGCCATTGTATATTTTATTTCTGAATTTACCTGTGATTTATCTTGGTGTGCTTTTTTTCTTTCAGTTGTTTGGTCCTCTGTGAGCTCTTTTGCTTGAGATCATACACCTTTCTTTAATTCTGATAAATTTATTTCCATTATTTCTTGCATCTTTTTTATTTTTCTCTCTTTTGAGACTCTTATAATCTGGATGCTGGCACATTTATTTCTAATCTTTATTCCTCTTAGATTTTCTATTATATCTCCTCTTTGTCTTTTATTAGTGCTCTTTGAGAAATTCCTAAATTTAGCTTTTTTTAAAAACTAATTTATTCATGATCTATGTCTATCCTATTCTTTTTTCTGAATCATCTTATTCTTTATTTCAGCCATTATACTTTTCATACTTAATATTTTTACTTACTTTCGGTTTTGTGATGTTTTGCTCTTGCTGTATACTGCTGTTATCTTCCCTATCTCTGTAAGTGTATTTATCTTGCTGAGTTTAGGTTCGTGGTACATCTGTTCTAATAACTGTGTTTATGATGCATACATTGTCTCAAGGCTCAGTTCTTGGACCTCATCTCTTCCTATCTACACTCTTTCTCTGGTGATCTCACAGTGTTTCGTGGCTTTAAATATCATTTTTATGATGATGACTCCCCAATTTTTATCCCTAGTTGGAACCTCTCCCTGAGTTCCAGACTAGATATTTAGCTGCCTATTTGACATAATCACTTGGCTGTATAATAGGCATCTTCGATTTAAATGTTCTAGACTGATATCCATGCAGCCTCCACATACACCAGCTTCTCCTGTAATCTTCTTCATTTCGATTTAGCTGTTCCATTTTTCTAGTTGTTTAGTCAAAAATCTTTCTTCCTACTGCATTCTTGACCACTTTCTTCCTTACACATCCCACACCCGGGTTCTCAGAAATCTGTTGGCTTTGCATTCACAATATACCCAGACTGTTACCATGTTGCACCACCTCCCCTGTCTTGTGTATGATCCATGCCACTGTCTCTTCCCCGAATTATTGCAAGAGCGAGTCTTCCTGTGCTGACTCCTGTCTTCTTCAACTCAACAACAACAGCAGAGGCGATTCTGTTAGAACACAAGCCGGGTCACGTCAGACCTCTGCTCAGAACATTCCAACTACCTTCCCATCTCACTCGTAGTCATAGTCAAAGCCCGACTGTGACCTGCCGGTTGGACTTCCTGCCCTTTGCCCCTGTACTCCTGACTCAACTCTGATCTCATCTTCTGCTTCTGTCTCTCATTCGCTTTGTTCTGCTCACATTGATCTGACTCTTCCTCGAATATGCCTGGCTTCTTTCAGGACTTTTCTCAAAATCCTTTTTTGTAGTTAGGAATCTCTTTCTTCGCTCATCCTCATCTAAAATTGCACGTTATTGGCCATATGTCCTTTTCCTAATTCATTTTTCTTCCTTAGTAACCATTACTACCCTAATATTATATACACTTATTTATCTTAGTTTTCAGTTAAGGTATCATTTGCATATAGTAACATTCTCCCTTTTTAGTGTATGGTTTTGTGAGTTTTGACAGATGTGTACAGTAGGAGATCCACCACCACAATCAAGAGGTAAAAGAGTCTCTGAAAGAAAGTGAGCCAAAACGCCAGGTACCTACCAATCAAGCTTTATTAAAGGGAGAAAATCTGCTGGGCTGCGCTCAAAATGGAGAGCAGCAACCGTTGTTGGGGTGGGAGAGCTGATAGGGGCTGTAGGGTGCCAAGGGCTGGCTGCAGCAGTCAGAGAGAGGCATTGTGAGGGAGGGGCATTGCACCCATGTGGAAGCAAAAGAGTTTCTGTTTTGCAGGAGTCACCAGGCTTCTCCCAAAGGGAAAGGCGGAGGGGTTGGCAGCCATTTTGTGCTTGGCCTTGCCTAAAATGGCACTGGTTATGTTCAAGATCTGTCAGTATCATTGCCGAAAAAATTCTCTCATGCTATTTTGTAGTTACCCCTTCCTTCCTGCATCCCAACCTCTGGCAACCACTGCTTTGATCTTCCTGTAATTTTGTCTTTTCAGAATGGCATGTAAATGGGATCATGTAATATGTCACCTTTTGATTTTGGCTTCTTTCACTTAGCATAATGCACTTGAGATCTATCCATGCTGTTGCATATTTCTGTAGTTTATTCCTTTTTTACTTCTAAGTAGTATTCCATCGTATGGATGTACCACAGTTGATATGTCCCCCTCCCACACACATACACATCCCTAGTTGAAGGACATTGAGTTGTTTCCAATTTTTGGTGATTATGAAAAGAAGCCACTGTAAGCATTTACATACAAGTTCCTGTGTGAGCATAGGTTTTAAGTACTCTTAGGAAAATGCCTAAGAACAGGGTCATTTGAGTATAGGTAAGTATATATTTAACTTTATAAAAAACTAATAAACTCCTCCTTAAGGTGGCTGTTCCATTGTGTTTTCACCCAAAATGTATAAGAGTTCCGTTTGCTCTAAATCTTCATCACCAATTGCTATTGTGAGTTTTTTTTAGCCATTCTAATTGCTACATAATAGTATCTTATTGTTTTAATTTGCATTTCTGTAATAACTAATAAGGTTGAGCATATTTCAAGAGCTTATTTTCCATCAATGTATTTCTTGATAAACTGTTCAAATAGGTTGCTCATTTTCTTAATTAGGGTCTTTTTTTTCTTAAGTCATCAAACTTCTTTATACATTCGGGACATATATCCTTTATCAGATAAATAATTTTCAAATATTATTTCCCAGTCTATAGCTTGCATTTTTATTCTTTAACAGTATTTTTCAAAGAACAGAGGTTCTTGTTTTAGAGGTTCTTAATTTTGATAAAGATTATTTGTCATTTTTTATGGATTTGTTAGAGTTCAACCACATGCGGAAAATATATCTATATATCTATATTTCTATTGTTTATTGATCTATCATCTACAGCAAGAGAAAAAGAGAGAGATTTATTACAAGAAATTGGTTTGCACAATGCGGGGAGCTGGCTAAGTGAGTTCAAAATATGTAGGGCAGACCATCACAGAGATGAAGATCATGAGCAGGCTTGGACCCATGGGCACAAATGGCAGCAGTTTCACAGAGTTTCTTCTCTCCAGCTGTTTAATTCTGGTATATACAATCTGATTGATGTTTCCATATCCTGCAACTTTATTAAATTCACTTATTGGTTCTAGTAGTTTATTTGCAGCTTTCTTCGAAATTTTATACAAAGATAATCGTGTTGCTTACAAATAGTGACAGTTTTATTTCTTCCATTCTAATCTGCATGCCTTTTGTTTCTTTTCCTTCACTTACTGCACTAGCTAGGACCTCCATTATAATGTTAATTTGGAGTTAAATGGAAATCCTTGTCTTGTTACTTATCTTATTTATTGACTTCCCTGCTCCTTGTCAAGGTCAGCACCATAACTCAGGGAATGAAGGTAGGGACTGATTCTTCGACTCCCTACTGTGTCTCCAATGCCAATAACAATGCCCTAGTGAACAATCAATAGATATTTGATAAATTATTATGTTGTTTTGTTTGTTTTCTTTCTCTTGAGGTAGTTTTAGTTTTTGTTGTCTTGGTATTTTGGCTCGTGAATTTATATTCGCATGGTAGTATCAAGTACTGAAGACTAGGTCTCAGTCTGGTGAGTTTAGAAAAGAGAGAGAGGATGAGGCATGAGGTGGAGAGCGCATGCACCCTAGAGCCACGGTGGACTATGCCTATTTGCTGGCACTGCAACTAAGCACAACTTGGAACTTAGAGAGAAGTAGCATGGGGTGTAGGCAGCCTTGCCAGGTTGAAATACACCAATTTAGGGGCCTGGAGGAAGACAATGGAAGATAAAGTCTAAGAGCAGGTGGCCATTCTCACTGATTTTCATCCCAGCAGGGATTTCCTGAAATCATTGTATTACCCTAAGGATGGCTGCACAGGTGGTCTGTTTTATCCTTAATGTTTCTGCAATGTAGGGTCATGCTGGGAAAGTTCAAAAACAATTTTTTTCAACCTTTGTACTGCTACACGTAGTTGCTGTGACCCAGCTACCACCATTCACATTCTACCCTTGCCACCTCCCTATTAGATTATGGAACACTAGTTCAGGACAGCTTTTAGTTTTCTCAGGGTATGCTTTCCTTTTTCCCCCCCTTCTTTCCTTCCTTCCTTCCCTTCCTTCTTTCTTTCTCTCTCCCTCTATTTCTCACTCTTTTTTCCCATTTGTTTCTTTAAAATCTTAATTACAGAAAGTTTCAAATAGATGTAAAGCGAAGTACAATGTTTCTCATGTACCTTTTTCCCAACTTAAACAATATTAGCTCATGGCTAGTACTGCTAAATTTACTTCCTTCTAGATGATTCTGAAAGAAATCCCAGGCATCCTATTTGCGTTGGCTTTGTATTTTGTCAATTTGGCAAAGCTTTCCAGAATTCCCTTCCAGAATTCCCTTCTCTGTAAAGTTCCAGGTAGTGTGGCCCACAAGAGATACGTTGTACAAGATTAGGAAGGTAGAAGTGAAGATGCAGCCTTATTTATTTCATGTTTGGTGGGTTGGTACAGGGCATGAAGTGCTGACACTGCTCAGATGAATTGTTGCTAATCTTGTCCTGGGCAACAGCTGAGCTCGCAGCTCCTTGAGCTCTGTAAGATCCCCCACTTTCTCCAATTTCTGGGACAAGGGAGTGGTCTAGCTCCGCATGAAGGTGTCACATTCTCCTGAGGACACCCCATCATTGAGGTTGAAGGCTTGAATGTGATGAGAAAGGAATGTTGGTGTCAGTCTGTCCTTGTGTGGAATCTGGCTCATTCTCCCAAGTTCCAGTTTTATTCTTCTGCACCCATTTCATATTCACGTTCCCTTCCCAACTACTTGCCCTGAAGACTTCAGTCTCCAGCACCAGAAACAAAAACAATAGCTTCAAATAAATTGTGTAACCAGCTCCCACAATTGCATAAAGTCAAATCTCTATAATAATCCCTAACTCTTTATATATCCTAGTGGTTCCTGCTTCTCTTATATTAATCCCTTACTGGAGCAATATAACTTCATCTATAAATATCAGTATATATCTCTAAAAAATAAACTCATTTTAAATAACAAAACCCGACTGCCATTTTCAAAAACACACAAAATTTAAAATGACTACTCTCAAGTCCCCTCTATCCCTCTACCCTCCCCCCAACACTTTGAGAATCCAACCTTCTATATTATTTCCCCTAGAGCTGATTTTGGGGGAAAACCTCTGGCTACTTTCCCATCTTGCTAGTCCACTGAAGACATATCATCTGAAAAAATTCTGTTAGTATGTGACTGTTTTACATACTGAAAGAATAAGAGATCAGATAGGTTAAAATAAGATAAACTATTACAGATGATTTGTAAAAAGAATAGCCTCCTATTTAGAATATTTTTTGATTGACCACTTTTAAGTCACTTTTTAGAGTACTTACTTCCTAATGATATTAGAATGTTAATATATTAATGTGCTGGCATAGGATATGTACCTATGCTAGGAGAGGAACAATTATACTGATGTATCTAATGAATAAAAAAGAAAACCCCTCTCTTATGGGGAAACTGAATTTATTGATATTTGCTATGTTTCTTGATAAAATTTGCTAAATATCCCTCAATTGCTCACGAGCATTTGATTGTAAATTTATAAGCCCCAAGAAAAATAGATAGAATATATCTGAATTTTTTGACATAATGACTGTGAATTTGTTTAGCACTAGAAGTGGCTTTTGAGAATATCAGATTATAATTACTTATTTGGTAATTAATTGATTATTGTTCATGGAGATTAGGATAAAAGATTCTTCCATAATCATAAACTGAAGTAGTATCCATTTATTTTTAATAATACTAGTAACACCAGACTGATGCTTTATAGCAAAAAACAAAAACAAAAGGAAAGTAAAGAAAAGAATAGAAAAGAAGTATCTTTTTGGAACTTGAAGGAGGTTTTACAGTCAGTGACTATGGTTGAAATAGCAATCACAAAGGGACCAAGGATGAAATTAAGCAGTAGATCAGAGATGACGCTAAGATTTTGGTTATTACTAAAAGTTATAACTCTTGTCCTACAAGAAACATTTACACACACAAGCAAAAAATACTTCTCCTGAAACAACCTATTTGGTGTTTTACAAGACACACACACCTGCTTATACATTGTATTTGGTCACAAGCTACTAAAAGTATTTTTTGTTTTGGAACCAAAATTGGAAGACAACCCTGAGTTAGTTTTTTAAGGTAGGATGAAAGTTTATTTGTTGTAGTTTTTGTGGTAAAGATGTTGATGCCAGTAATTAAGGCCCAGACTCTGAAATCATCCTGATATTCATATCACATATACATGTAGTAAGGAGATTGCTCTACATGCTTAGAGTTTTAGGATGGCATTTTGATGCTAGGGTGTTGTCAGTTTTCTCCAGAAAGGGAAAATAGAAACTTTCTGGGAAATATTTGCTTGGAAGCCTAGAAATTCAAATTAAAATCCTATAGGGCAAAATAAGATAATTATTTTCCTCCAATATGCAGCCCTAGTTAAATTTCTAGCCCTATTTAAATGTATGAAAAATTAATAATATTTTTAATGATTATTTCAACTTGTTTTATTTCGAGGTTAAACTGAGTATGTGTAATAATTATTTCTAGCTTTAAATTAGGAAAGTAGCATCCTCACCAAAATTAAAAAGCAAAAAAAATTCATTGACTTCTCCTGGTTGCCTAAACAGTTCCAAGCATATGTTTTTAAAAATAAAAATATTCAATTTTTTCCTACAATGTTTTTTCTAATTTTATTGTTTTTTGTTATTATAAAAGCATTTTGAAAAACAGTTTTAGGGTTTAGATAAATCAAGCTGTACATTCTTCCATTATTTACTTACTAGAAGGATATGTTTAAAAAGTTGATGTAGTAGCACCATTCTTTAATAAATGAATGGACATAGACAAGATACAGTATTTAAAAGATTTATATTCATTTAATTTATAAATTAACTGCTATATGAAAGCATTACTTAAAATGTCATAATGTCAATGTAAAAATATCAAATTCATTTAATTATTAAATTTTTCCAGAAATATTTTAATTATGTTAATTTATAACATCAAGTACCCTTTTGAATTTGTACTACAGTAGTTCACCAATCTCATTAGTCATTCATATAATTCAATGCAGTCTTTCATAATGCTTTTGCAATAAAGTAAAAAAAAAAATATTTTGTATGCCTTCCATAGTTAAATAAAACATTGTAGAACTGGAACAGACTTAATATTTAGAGCTACACATGAATAAATATAAAACAGAGTTGTATTGCTCTGATGTTTTCCATTCTTCCGTACTCAAGGCAAGGGGAATTGCAGCTATTTCACTGAGATTTATTTGCAACGCACTATGTCAAGGGAAATAAAACATTTATTTGGAATGATTCTTTACTTTTACAATTTAATCTATTGTTGTTCACAATGGTATGTCTTCTCTACCTTATGACATGTCCTTTCAGGTCCTAAAGTAGGATCCCCGGAAAAAAGCAAAGTCAAAGAAGGAAGAATGTTTATATTTGCAAATGGGTTATGTATTAGTTTGTTTCTTCTTCTTATAACAAAATATCTAGAACTGGGTAATTTGTAAGAAAACAAAATTTACTGCTTACAGTTTAGGAGGTTGGGAAGTCCAAAATCCAGGCAACACATCTGGTTTAGGCCTTGGTGGTGACAGTGACCCAGGGGTCTTCCATGTCAGAATGACGAAGCAGAGAGTGAAAGACCCTCAGATGCTTTCCTTTCAAAGCCCTCAGAACCACACCCATGACCACCATTATCAATCCATTCATTAGGGTGTGGTCCTCAGAATCTAATCACCTCTTCTAGGCTCTACCTTTCAATGACCATAATAGGATTTCCCACCCTCTTAACAGTCACAGTGGGGATCAAGCTTCTAATATATAACATGCAGAGAACACAATTCAATCCATATCAGGTTAAATTCCAGAGATAGGGAAATATACCAGTCTTCAACAATCTAGGGCAGTGTGCTATCATTATAGGCTAGCAATCATGTTTATATTCAGTTTAAAAGCTAATTCTAATCACTTTTAAAGGGTAAGCTTTCTCTTGAAACATAACATAACATAACATATCATAACATACATAACATATCAATCTATGATCCAAATAATAGCCAAATAAACTGAAAGAGTTTACCGTCTCCCAAAAGATTTAGAATACATATAAACATTTTTCTTATAAAAATAAAATAATTCGACATTACTAAAATTTCAAATAGCCAATAGCCCCCTCTAGTTTACAGCAGTTATTTTAAATATTACATTTAAGTCTTATTGAAAGGTATAATTTTGCATTGCCTAATGTTGACAAATATGCAAACATTTGACTAAGCCTAGAAGGCAATTAAAAAAAAAATACAAATTTTGTGTTTCTATTATGTGCAATGGGAGCTTAAAAATCAATATAGAATGATGATAAAAGCTAACCTGACAACTTATTGAATTTTTGACTAACATTTTTTGGGTAATTTGGATATAGAGTCTCTTGTCCTTATCAAATTCACTCAAAATATAAATCAGTAAAGAAGCTATATGATTTATTTACTTATTCAACTAGCATATGTTGCTGTTAATAGTAGTCTATTAAGTGCTGGGTATTATAAAATGGTAAGCAAACCAAAAAAAGTATTATAGTTTGTGGAATATATTAAAAAACATATGTACTTCACAGGGCCTGGTTTTCCAAAGCCTTGCAGTTTCAAATATTGACCTTGCAAGGACAGGAAATTTCCCTCAGGCTATAAGTCTCTGTTGCAAGATAAGGATTGTGGCACAGCAGGTTGCTGGCTCAAAGACAGACTAGTTGCGGATTGTTATGTAAAGATACTGAGAAATTGCTATAAGAAGGAATGCTTGCTATGATCAAGCTTGTGTTGATAAGACCACTTAATTGCCTTACTGGAATGTCATCTGGCTTGTTTCACTGAAAGTTACCAGCCTATATTGTTAAACTATAACCCCACCTATGTCTCTTCCTGTAACTTCCTGGTCTGGAAAATAAATGCAGGAAGAGAACCCCAATTCGGCGTTAATTTCCCAAGGAAGGGATGGCTCTCGCTTGAGCATCCCAAAGGGAGATTAACCACTTTGGGGCTGCTCACTGCTCAGTAGAGATGGGCTTTGAGTAATCCTTTGCATCTCCGTCATTCAGGGGAAGTGTGGTAACAAATCTGTGGGGGGCGAAGCAACACAAAGCAACAATAGTTTTCTCCAAAGAGTTTAGAGTCTAATGCAGTGTATTTACCTACCATAATTAATTAATGGTGTGTGTATGTGTTTTGTTTCCTTTCTTTTTATATAGAACACATAAGAAACACATTACCATGCTAAAAAGTAAATATTTTTTCTCTCCCCATCTCTAGAGAATTTCAGAAAAGTGATGAGGGACCAACTTAGGTCACACAGCTTTATCACAGGACACAAATAGGTATATATCCCCAATCTATGACAAGAGGAAGTGCTTTAGCCATTGCGTGGGTGGCAGAACCTATAAGAGCATTTCTCTGCTTATTTACTCACTACAGCCTAGAATCCAAAAGGTAGGCTGAAAATATGACTAAGGATTAATGGCTTAGAAAAGTTAATCATTGTTTACAGAAATAAACCCAGAAATCATCATAGGTCATCTCTTATTTCCGTGGGAAATGTTAAAATAAAAACAATAACAATAGATACCCTTTTATTCAACCACCACTTACCTGATTTACTTGATCAGACAAAGCTTTCATTTCTTCAAGATGTGAAACATACTGATCTCAACATATTGACCAAAATCTACAGAATACTATACACCTATGGCTACTGGACCACCTCCTCTCTAACACTCCCATATCCTTCTAATCTCACTTGGCAACCGGCATGCTTAATAAGAATCAATTTGTTTCCAAACTTGTTTATGCTAGTTATATTTCATAATTTCATTTAAATATTATATAAGTAATAAAATGAATGTGAAAAGGAGAGCTGTTTCTATAAAAAGTAAGTAAAATGCTTTAAAAAGATTTGATAAAACAACTAGGTGAGAAAGTCATTAGGGGTGTATAAGACATATGGAAAAGTTCAGGGAAGAAATCTTAAACTCCAAATGGAATCTGTATTCTGATTGCTTCTTAAATGGCTTCCTTTAAAGGAAGCCAACCTTGAATTTGTAAAAAAATATGATTTTAATTTATGTCAGAAAAATAATACTTATTGCCAATCAGAAATCACATATGCAAAAGGCTTCAGCCCTGTGTCAAATGTTTGTCAAATGAATGCGAATTTATGTGTTTTAAATTAAAATAACATGTTTAGAAAATGTAGGTATATATTTTTTAGATTATTCATTTTCTCAACCATAGATCTTGGTAGTTTCAAATAAAATTGTTTTACATATATACATGTGTGTGTATATATATACGTGTATATGTGTGTGAGACTGAATTAATTTGAACGGTAAAGCAGTGAATAGTTAGATTACAAATGTGTGAAAAAATGAGTGGCTATAAAGAGCAAATGTTTCCATTTTTGAATTCAAACTTTATGGCTTTATCAGTTGTTTGAGTCAAAGGGAATTTTCTGTGTCCAAAGCAGAACCCCAAGGAAAACAAAACCAATGAAAAAACAAACCTTCAGAAAAACAAAATTTCCACAACACATTCATCTCAGGAAAGTAATACTAGGTAATTCAAGAAATCTTCTGTGTCAGGTCCGCTGCCAGCCGACCCGAACAGCCCTTAGCCTCGTTGCTTTCGGTGGGCGAGCGAATGGCCCGGGATTCCTCTTTCCCTCCTGCCCCCTTTGGAAGGAGATGGGGGGAAGAGAGCTGTGAAGAGAGGTGAGCATACTGCCGGTCCCCCCAAAACAGCCCAGTTAAAGGACACTCAGAAGCAGCGGGGGGGTTCGGGGGTTCTGTCGAGCAGTTCCATTTATTACCACACAAGCACTTGCTTTTATAGCAGATAGGGAGGGGAGGTTTTAACATAATCTTATCAGCCTAAAGGTCAAGAGAGCATGCATCCTATCTCAATGCCTAGCTATTGCAACCTCGAGCGGGGCAGCGCGTATTTGGCCAATAAGGGCTAAGGCAAGCTTCCCACAGACACCCCCACCCTACTTCCTCCTGGCGCTGTCATAATGGTGCCGCTTGTAATGTCACTTAAGGTGGCGTTAGTTTTTAAGGCCCGACACTTCTGGAGAAAGGATAGTATAAAAGAAAGTTCCTAATTTGAGTTTGGAAAATAAAGCGTCATCAAAGGTTGGAATAGATTTTGTGGTGCCTGAAGCTGTAGAATTTTATAGGTCCTCTTTAAGAAAATTAATACAAAATTATAGGTTCTGAATTGTATATGGAAATTCAAATTTACTTCAAACAAGGAAGGGAATCACAACATACACACATTTTTAAAAATTGACAGATAACACCAGTGTTATGTTTTCCAGAAAGATAAAATTTAGTAATTGCCTGCTATACCTCTAGACTTCTCACTTCCCTTTATTTGGCTTCATGTGTGCTATTTATATTTTTAAATAACTATTCAAATGTACCATTTTTTTGTGTGTGGGGAAAATAGAAGAAATGTCTTGCCTTTTATATAGTTGATCAGAATTTGAGTTTTAAAAAGATTTCTTTCACCTTTGTACACCTTGTTTACGGTAATGTCGTGAAAATTTTAGGATTGTTGCCAAATTTTGAAAATTTTTTCAAGTTGTTTTCATAAAAGAACTATAAGATTCAGGAACTTTTTGCTGTGCCAGTGACAATATTGTATATCTCTCAGTATCAGGTAAGCTGACATGTGACCTGAAATGTTAGGATCTGAAAAATATGTGATTGCTCACACAATCATGCAGCTGAGGTTGCTATTTGTAGTGCTGCTACAGACTTATGTGCGAATTCAGATAAATTCTGTTTCATGTGATTCCCACCCCCCAAATTACATTATACTGTTTGTAGTTGGCTTTTGAAAGAGGCTTATGCAATAGAATGTCCTGAAGCTTAAGCTTTATCAGATTCAGAGTTAATGTAGCTCTGAGTCGATCATTCACAGACAAGTGAGTGAAGAAACAAGGTCTAGAGGACTAGCATCCAAAGAAACTTCATGCTTTTAAAATAATGAAATGTTCATTCGTGCTGTTTTCTCAAGAGTGTCCATAATTCCACACTAATGATGATGGCAACTACTGCAACTCTTTTACTCTGCAAGCTCAAGTGTCATTGTTTACTGATAGTTTCATTTTATAATAACGATAAGCCTAAGTCATATGGTGCTTTTTAATTTTGTAGGAACTTCCGTATATATTTTCTCTGTAGTGTTTGCTTTTTTCCTATACCCTTATTAGGAAAATGCAGTTAAGTGAGTCACCCAAGGTCACCAGTTACATAACAAATCCAATGTTTCCTCCAGGCCATACCAAGTTTTCTATATGGTATTTATGATGTTATGATATCCGAACACATTCATAAGTCTCCCAGCATATTAGGCAAATGAATGTAAGCTGTTGTCACAAACAACCTCTGTTTGTAGTAATCATAAAAAAAGCTTATTTCTCATCTTGATATTTTAAAGTCCAATGTGGATATTTCTGATGGGAAGTCTCTCCGGAGCAGCAGAGCTGCTAAGCACGTACTGAAGGACCTAAGCTGCTTTTGTTTTGTGGTGCTGCCACCTGAAATTACAGTCTCCACTTGTGCTGCAGAGTGGGAAGACATCCAGAGAAGACATAACAGGCATCGACCCCTGTGACACATGCAGCTGCTGTCACATGTCACAGTATTAGTAACATGGCTGCACCTGGATGCCATGAAGCAGGGAAATATAGTCCCTGGCTTGGCAACAGCTTCCCACAGAGGGAAGAAATAAGGAGAAAAGGTAGTTTATTTTAAAAAATCAGTTATTTCAGTTAAGTTTTTAAGAAGGCAAATGATAAGGGAAAAGAAAGGGACAAAATTATACCTTATTTTCTTCTTGGCCACCACTCTAAAACCTTACTTTTAAGCTCAAGCTATGAAGAAATATGCTCAGGATATGAGAATCAACAGATATTCATAGGGCAGAACAAAAAAGTAAATATAATTCTCTGTATTTATATTTCCCATATCTAGTCAATGCATTTGTGTTTGGAAACCTGAAATATAATTTGGCATGGGTTTTTATTATATATCCTAAATTTAAGTCCTATATATATATATTTTTTTTCTCCCCACGTGGTATGTCTCAATGCCCTATAGGACACGAATCCCTTTCAGAGAAACTACAGTTTAATGGGAAAATAAACTACATACATAAACTCAAATACAGTGTGAAAAATGAGAAATGGCATGACAGAGATACACAGAGTACTTTGGAAGTCTGGGCAGGAGGATGGGAGGTGAGGGTTGAAAACCTTTGGAGATAACAAGGTAGGCTTGTCCAGTTTAATTTTTATTTTTTTCCCCATTTTAAAGAAAAGGTTAATAAACCAAATGCATTTTCAACCACTAACAAGTAGGAAAGCATATAAATGTTTTTGACAGGGTAAAAGCCTATTTCCTGATAAAACATCACTAATAAATTTCCATTTGTCAAAATTCCTCATTTGCATTCAAAAAAGATTTAGGGAATATGTACAATGGAAAATAGAAAAACACATTTTATGTTGATAAGCATAGAAATTATGTATGTATCATAAAAAATTTTAAAATAATGTTATTGGTTTTGTAAACTATTATTGCATTCTCACTGTTCACGAATTCAAACTATATAGAAATATTTTAAACATTTAAAAATTCAGCGTGATGACATTTAGCCTGGCAAACACAAATCTGTGCTTTTCTTGTCCCTTGAAAGTGTCATTAGAGTTTCTCTCTAATGAATATTGTGGCATCAGTATGCAGGCTTATCACCTGCTCTTACTAAAAACCAACAAGAATACTCAGAAAGGAACAGTTCGGTGGATGGTAATGTTCAATCAGAGTCGGAGGAGCCGGCCTATGTAATTAGGTGTGCTGGAACTCCTTGGTTCATTGCTTAGCAAGGTTTTTTCCCTCTCTCAGTGGTGTTAACGAATTAATTGGACAGAGAAAAATACACATTTAGCAACAAACAAATGTGCATGGCATGTAAAGCCTGCTACCTTCTGGCACCTGCCTTTTCTCTCTGATCCCTTTTCCTTTTTACCTGCTTCACGGAACTACACTTGACCCCACCATCAGCCTGGACTTTTCTCCCCCACCCTTTGCTCAACGTGCTCCCTGTCCCTGGAATCCCCTCGTTTACCCTCTTCCTGCTTTGCATGTCGAGCTTCCCCCCAGGAGCCAGCCCACACTCTGTTTTCTGTCCGTCTTTTCCCACCTACTCATTGATTAAACAAGTCACAACCGAGCACCTGCTAGACTCAGTCGTGTGCAAGGCGCTGAGGCTCCCATCCGTAGAGACAGGTTTGCTCTGCCCCGCAACTCAAGGTCGCCCAGCGGCCCGCAGCACCCCTAGCTCACCCGTTTCCCAGCGCTCCTCCAACTTTGACGTGTGTTCACTTCTTGAATCCTCACAAGCAACCCTGCCAGGTGGAGACCGTTCTCCGCATGTGATGCACCTGGACGTGCCAGACAGACACGCTACGCTGACCCTTGCAGAAGCCCTGGCTCTTCCAATTTCCCAGGGACCTGCTTCACGTTTGCTCAGTCCTAGGTCCCTGGAATTCTTGTGTGCTGGCCCCTGGCTTCCATTGAGTCTTGTGACCTTGCTGCTCTGCTGCGACAGGTACCTTGCGCCTGACAGTGCTGCAGGGCTCTTTCCACGGGGGCCCGAGCTATCACCCTCTCTGCTTCACTTCACTTCAAGTGTGGGTCCAGGCGGCTTCCTGTCTCCCTGTATGTAGCATGACTGAAACTAGGCAGTGATTTTTAATGAGCTCTTCAACAGATATTTATGGAGTCCCTGCTGAAAGCTCAGAATCTTTTTAGGTGTTAGAGATACCTTGGTGGAAAAGATAAACAAGTCTTACTCTCTAGCGTACATATTGGTAGGGAAGATTTAAAGCCAGACCCTTTTGTGCCTCATGGCTCCAGGTGAAGTTTTCATTACTGAGTCAAAAACAGAAGTTGCCTGGATTGTACAACTATGAGAGTAATAAAAACCAACTAAAATTTGTTGTTTTTACTATAAATTATTCTCTTTGCTAAGGCATTTATGTGTGTTAATTTAATCTTCTAATAATCCCACAAGAATGGTGCTGTTGTCATTCCATTTTACAGATGAAAAAACTGAGGTTCAGAGTGGTTTGTCACCATAGAGCTAGTAGGAAGTACAGGATTCACTGTTCCCTCAGACAGTCTGCACAGACCTTGCATGGATGGTAAAAGCCTTTGAGGGCAACAAGAAGAGAAGGGTGGTCAAAATGATTTCCCTTATACTGGGAAGGAGAGATAAATTTGTGAGCTGTGACCTACACTCTGCTTTCTGGTAGTGCCCTGGGAAGTTGATGGGACCTCAGAAAGAAAGTATTCCTAAGGAGACTGGACCCTGGCAGTTTTTCAGTATTAACTAAAACTCTGATTTGTCACACATGGCACAGAAAGAAAGCCATTAGACTTCAAGAGTCCTCATGTGACTTGATGCTTTTCTCCTGCTGTTTTTAAGATTCTTTCTTTTACTTTGAGCTTTGCCAGTTTGACTATAATGGGTCTCAGAGAGGACCTTTTTGGGTTGAATCTGTTTGGGGATCTTTGATCTGGATCTGAAGGACCGTGTCTCTATACCTGGGAAGTTTTCTGTTACTTCATTTAATAGATTTTCAATGCCTTTTCCTTTCTCCTCCCCTTTTGAAAATCCCGTGTTTCAAATATCGCTGTGCTTGAGGTTATCTGCTAGCTCTCTTAGATTTTCTTCATTTTTTTAAGATTCTCTTTTTTATTTTGCTTGTCCACCTTGGTTATTTTGAAAAGACTGTCTTTGAGATCAGAAATTCTTCTGCTCACTCTAATCTACTGCTTAAGCTCTTTGTTGTGTTTTGATTTTATTGAATGGATCCTTCAGTTCCAGGAGTTCTGCTATATTCTTTCTTAAGGTATTAATCTCTTTGTAAATTTCCTCCTTCATATCCTGTATATTTTTTCTCATATGTCATTAAGTTTCCTTAGGATTATTGCTTGAAATTCCTTTTCAGTCATTTCAAGGGTTTCCTGTTCTATGGGGTCTGGTACTGTTTTCCTTTGATAGTGTCACATTTTCTTGCTTGTGTGTGTGTGTGTGTGTGTGTGTGTGTTTGTACTATCTCTATGTTGATGTCTGTTCATCTGGTAGAGCAGTTGCTTCTTTTATTATTCTGTAGTAGGTTTTGAGGAGAGAGATTTCCTCCTCTTTTTCCAGGCTCCACTGGTGATTTTCCTTCTGTCAATGCAGTCAAGTGGGCAGTGGGCCACCTGCATGGTGACCGTGGCTGCTACCATGGCAGCAAGACCCCATTGAGGCACCAGTGGCTGTGGCAGTGGATGTGGCGGACCATTCCTGCAGAAGCAGTGTTTTCAGTATGCTCCTGCCTTCTCTTGGGCAGGGAAGGCTGCCTGAAGCTTTTGCCTAGGTCCCTGGGTGTGCTTCTGCTTTCTGTCAAGCAGGGGAGGCTGCCTGCATCTCCTACCTTGGTCCTTGGACACTCTCCTGCTTTCTCTCCAGTGGGAGAGGCTGCCTGTGGCCACTGCCTAGGTTCCTGGGTGTGCTCTTGCCTCCTGTCAGGTGGGAGAGGCTGCACATAGCTCCTGCCTACTGTAAGATTCTTATAATATAGTTTTTGTCTCCTGAGGAATTGATACCCAGAGGATGAAGATTAGTTACTCAGGAGCATGGCGTAGGGAGGAGGGATTCAGAGCACAGAGAACATCACAGGTAAAGAATGGGACACAGTCAGAGAATTGGAAAGAGACCTGATGACTGGCATAGGAAGGGAGGAGAAAAGAGCCCTGTGAGTTTGAGCTGAAGATGCAGGTAGGAGCCAGAAACTGAAGAACTTCGTGTGTCACATTAAGGATTTTCAGTTTAATCTTATGTGAAACTGGGAAACATTTAAGGACGGGAAGAACACAAAGAGATTTACATTTTCAAAGATCATTGGAATACAGAGTAGAAATGGCAAGACCAATTGAGAGGCTATTGCTATAGGGATGGAATGAGACGAAGGAGCGAACACTGGAGATGATGGTAGCAGAAAGGGAACCGGGCGCACGTGAAGTTTATTTTGGATGTATAATTGATAGGACTTGGGGAAGTGTTGTGTGCAGGGGGTGATGCAGAAGAAGATATCTAAGAGATCTGCAGATATGTGACATGAACAACTGGGGTGCTGGAGGTGGGTTTTACTGAGATGAAGTAGAAACAGATTTAGGAACAAGATCAAGAGTTCAGATTCAGAAATGCTAAGTTTAAGAACGTGTGTGAAATCCAAGAGGACACTTAATTCTCATTTGTCCAGTGAAAAGCCACACATAATTTTTATACACAATATATCTATTTTTATCTATCCAAAGCAGAAGAAATCTGAAGGTTAAGTTATATCTGTTCATTCTATCTTGAGGTATTGATGTAAGCAAATGGATGAATGCAAATTAAATCTGCAAAGATTCTGGAAGTTTTACAAAAGCATATCTGCATCTGCAGAATAATGTTTATATTAGTCAACAGAGCTATAATTATTTGATTGCCCTACTCACTAGACAAAGATAGATTTTTTTTTACATTTCTTTTATTTTTAAAATTTATTTTATTTTAAAAATTTATTTATTAATATATTTTTTTACATTCTATCATATTGTTGTGAAGCAATTGGGAAGGAAGGGAAGAGAAGGGGGAAGGAAATAGAATGAGAGGAGGAAGGGCGGGGTTGAGGCCTGTGGTGCTCCCTCATTCCCACACGGGAGACCAGGGGGCTTCCAGTGGTGGCTTGGTCATTGCCAGGCTGGGTGCAGATGTCAGAGGGCTGTGGCTAAAGCCCTAGCCCCCCACTACCCCAACTCAGGAGCTGGGATACTTCTTGTGGCAGTTTGGTGGTCTTTGCTGGGCTAGTTGCATGTCAGGGGGACATGGCTGAGGCCCTTGGCCTCCCACTGGCCCAGCTCAGGAGAGCCCGGGGCACTTCTTGTGGCAACTCAGTGTTCATCGCTGGGCTGCTTGGGAGTGTCAGGAGGTGTAGCTGAGGCCCTCAACCCCCCTGCCACCCTGGCCCAGGAGAGCCCAGGGTGCTTCCCATGGTGCCTTTGTAGTCATTGCTGTGCTGGTTGCACATATTGGGGGGCATGGCAGAGGCCCAAGGCTCTCCAGTGCCATGGCTCAGGAGAGCCTGGGTCACTTCCTGTGGAGGTTTGGTGGTCATTGCTGGGCTGCTTGCATGTGTCAGGCTGTGTGGCCAAGGCCCGAAGCCCCCCACCCTTGGGGGACTGGTTGTGGGTGTGTGGGGGGGGCATGCCTGAGGCTCCCAGCCCTCCTCCTCTCTGGCTTGGTATCCCAGGGGACTTCCAGTCTTTCTAGGTGTTATAGGTATTCTTTGGTGATGTGAGACCTTTATTAGTTAATATCAAACTTTGTCTGTATTTGTGGGTATTTTGTTTTTCCTTTCAGTTCTGTGTTGGGTTATTTGCTGTTCCAACCACTTAAACTCTGCACTAGAACTAATTTGTAGTTTTTTGCTTAGTTCTAAAATGGGAGAACTTCCTTTGGGGACCATCACTTGCGCCCTGTAGTCGAGCTAAATTACTGCTTTGTTGCTGATTCCCTGGGGAAGGTTTTCTGTGCAGCTCAGATTTTAATGGTTGACTTTATAGGTACTTCCAGCTCTCATGAGATCGGGTTCACCTGGGTTGTGTGGAAACTCTGGTCTGGGCCAGAGTCTTTCAGCAAACTGCACCTCCTGCAGTTCTATATTACGGACCAGTCTTCTCTGAGTGGTCCTGCACTGAGTGGGAGGCAGATCAGCTGTCCTTGCTGTGTCCCAGTGTTCCTCCGGTGGGCCCATCTCCTCCACCGCCTGCACTCCAAACACTACCCATGGGACAAGCCATACACTGATCCCTTGCAATGTGTCACTCCTTCTTTTCAGTTGTCTATGGTTCCTTGCTCCTAAGTGGGCCCACGGGAACCCAATTAGTGGTCTTGCTGGCCTGGGAGCTACCAAGGCTCTCTTCTCCCCTGTCTCCTCCAAACAACTTCTTCTGAAGGGCACAGCTCCAGCTTTTGCCAGCTTCAGCTCTGTGCACTCAGCAGCTCCAGCCTGGAAACAGCCAGGCTCCAAACAGTCAGAGCAGTTTTTTTCTTTCTCTCATTGTGGCTTCTCCTGCCTTCGTGCCATCTGTAGGTCTCTTTTCCTCTTCCCCTGAGCTCTAGTGGCCCCAGCTTGGCTGTTATTGCTTTTTAGTAGTTGTAAATTGGTTGATTTGTGGGAGAGAGTGACACTAGGGACCATCTATTCTGCCATCTTGACCAGAAGCCAAGATATATTTTTAAGTCTAAGCCTTAAAATAAAACTAGTATATGGGTGATTATAGAAGAAGAAATAAAATTATCCATTGTTTCATCATGTGTCCCTAATCTGCCTCACCCTCAAATTCACAATATAGAAAGTACATAAATTAAGATTTTCAAATAAATATTCACAGAATGCTGATGTCCAAATACATTTGTTTGAATGGTTAAGCTACAAGCTGGTTTCTTTTACAATACTGAGAGACTCTAGTCAGGAACTAGAGGAAGGACAGTTTCCTTGTTGATGACCAATGATTTTTTTTTTCCTACGGTACAATCTCAGACACCATTTTCATTTTGGTTGTAAGGATTCCTATTGATCTTCTATGTTTTACATATTTGCTCTCCTGTTTCTGTCTCCTAGATCTCAGACTGAATGCTGTGACCATATGAAAACTCTAGTGTTTCACCTGTCCCATACCATTTCTGTAGCCAAATCAAAGTGTGATTTTTTTTTTGTAAGGCACTGCTATATTTTTCTCTCATCATGACACTTAATCTGAAGGTGGCAGACCTGAAGATGACTGTCCTGTGACAAATTTGTAAGCCATGAATGCTCCACATGCAGTAATATGCAAGCATGGTATCTTGCAACTTACCATAAATCATGTTTTACTTCTTTGCTCATAGACTTTGTGAGAGCTGAATGACAATGTGGAGATGGATGGGGGTCAGTTCCTCACTGTCATCCATAGCTGCTGGTAATTTATGTATAAAATATAACACCTGTGAGTTATGATGTCTTTTGTTTGCTTGAGTTGTCTTTTGCTGCTGAGGACTGCGATGCCTACCTCATAATGTTTAAGTGTTTGCTATCATGTACTATAAAAAAAAAATACCTAAATCATAGCGTGGCACTATATCCATGAACCATAGGATTTATCCGATCAAAAAGGCATTTCTTACTTTGGCTTGATGCCCTGGGACTGATGCACAAGGACACTTCAGGACTATGAACTATGGTTCAACTAAAGCATGTTCTTCAGCTCATGACCATTAGGAGAACCAAGAGGGACTTCATCACAATAACTCTTCCATAGATGGCATCATTCTGCCCATCCCCCAGTTTCTCAGAAACAAATTTAAAGAAAATACTGGCAGGAGGTATTATGCCCATGTTGTTATAAAAATGCACTTTTGAAAAAGCAAATATAAACAATCAATTAAAAGGAATGGAAGGAATAAATACCTTGCTCTTTGAAAAACCTCAAGAGCAAGTTTATTCTCATCACGTCATTTTACTTTTATTTATTTATTTATATTGAATCATAATTGATTATACATATTTTGGGGGTTCCATGTTGACATATGTTGAGCAAATCAATATTACTAGCACATATATTGTTACAAATCGTACTTATTCTTTATGCCCCTTGTCCAATCCTTGCCTCACCCAATCCCCCTCACCCTCCTCGCTTCTCCCCTCTAATTACCCTAGATTTCTTCTCTTCTTCTGAAAGAGTAATGGTTACCTTGTTGATTTGTTGCCTGGATGTTTGTGCAATGCTGAGAGGTGTGATCAGGTCCCCCAATATAATCACAGAGCAGATGCTTCTTCTGTCACTCTGGAATGGGCTTTGTGGAGAGAGACATCCTCTTCTTTTTTTTTTAATCTCTGCTGGTGACTCCCATTGCTCACCACATCATTTTAATTTTCAGAAGAAAGTACAATCTTAAGAGCTCTGACATTATTATTATTAAGCCACTATTAATTAAGCCACACTTTCCCAAGTTTTCAAGTTACACCCCAATTGTAAGTTAAGCACTTTCTACTCTCTTTACCATCATTAATAGTGATATGGGTGATGTTTATCACTGACCTAAGAAATGAAATGCAAATTTGCCACATTATTTAGGAGATGATGAATTATGTCATAGTAGAGGGGTCAATTATTTATGAGTGATAAGCATGAAGGAGCAATGATGTACCATAAGAAAATGTTGTTAGTTCTTTTTCCTATTCATCTAATTATCCCCTCCTGGCAAACATAGTCACATCTTCCTTTTGGCTTTCATTATACCTGGCATATGCTTTCACTTTATCATATTCTGAGATAATTATTAGATTATACATTTGTTTTTCTATTGATATAAATTCTGAAAGAATTAGGAACAGTTGAGGTAGGATAGTGTATTTCTTTTTTTAATCTTAGCATTCTTTAGAACCTAAACTGAAGACTTTTTACAGAGTAAGCATTTAATTTTTAAATAGAAATATAAGTGAATGGAAATGGGGAAAAATGGGTAACATAAATATATAGATTAAGGGCAAGGTCTGTGAATATGATTATCATTGCTATCCCAGTTTTGTATAATTTATTTTTTGAAATAAAAACCACATAAGGTATTGCAAGGACTTTTAAAAATGTATATATATTCTGTCTTCAGCACCAATGTATTAAAATCTATCAATGTCAAATAGGCTTCCAAAACATACTCTAAAATAGGGAAATCTTTTCAAATATGGGAAGAATATATACACAGTATTATAACACATCCCATTGGATATCCTTTATCTGAAAAAGTACAAGTAATCCAAATATCCAAAATAAAGTATTAGAAGTTCTTTGGAGAAGGATATATTTTTAGGAAAAGACTGTCATTGTGTATGTGGAAATACTCATGAGCAGTGTTTACATTTTTATTAATCCCTCTGTACTATGACATCCAGAAAGACACGTATGTAGGGTAAGTATACTAACTCTGATACTGTTTTCTTTTAGCAGTTTTGTTCTCGATAATTAAACAGAAACAACAAAATCAGATTTGATTGTACTCTGTTTCCTCCAGTCTTTAAATTACTTCAGAGTAGCCATATATTTTAATTCCATTCTATACTTTATCATTGCAGTGAATATAATGGGAAAAAATAGAGATGTGTAAGTGACATAGATTAGGCTGGTATAAACTCTCTGCATATAAATCTTTTGAAGTGTAGGCATAATGATATTCTCTGAAAGGATTCAATTAAAGACTTATGAAGTAGCTTACAAAGCTGAGCACATCTGCATGAAAAGGTCAACCCTTGTCAGCCTTTTTTCTTCTTCTTTTTGTTTCTGGTCCATTTCAGGCCACTTCCCAATTTGGAGATTTTGGGATCCCACTACTTAAACTTATTGACTTTGCCTATTGAAGTAGATTTTTCCTCATTTTTGCTGTAAAGGCATGTAATTATGGGAAATGTGACTTAGAATAGAAGAGGGCAGTGATTTTTGTTTTTTTTTTTTAAAGCAAGATGATAGATACTACAAAATATAACACCATTTCAGGAATTTGAAGTTATGGTAAGATTCTAGAGTGGATTATTATAAAATGGCTTATGAACACTCAGAAAGCAATTGGTAATCATCAGAGAGTAGGATGAATTATTAAGAAATATCAGGTTTTGGGGGACATTCAATCTACTATATGTTTTTTTTTTGTTTTTTTTTTTTTGTCTTTTCTGTGACTGGTAAGGGGATCGCAACCCTTGGCTTGGTGTCGCCCACACTGCGCTCAGCCAGTGAGCGCACCGGCCATCCCTATATAGGATCCGAACCCGCGGCAGGAGCGCCCCTGCACTCCCAGCACCGCACTCTCCTGAGTGAGCCACGGGGTCGGCCCTGCTATATGTTTTTCACATACAAATACATTCATTTCATCCCCATAGCCCCAGAGTCTTAATTTGTCCGAGCTCAAAAGTTCAAAGTTCATCTGTGAAATCAAAACAAGTTATCTACTTCCAATATACAATGGTGAGACAAGCATAGGGTACACATTCCCATTCAAAAAGGGAGAAATAGCCCAAATGAATGGAGTAACAGGTCCTAAGCAAAGCCCAAACCCAGCAGGGCAGGCATCAAATCTCAAAGCTGGCAAATCATGCACCTTGAGTCTATATTTGATGTCCTCTGCATGCTGGTGCAGGGTTGGATCTCCAAGTCCTTGGGCAGCTATGGCTTCCCTGGTCTTTGTCCATACTTCAGTCCTCCCAGGCTGAACTGCATTCCACAGTTGTATCTCCATAAGTCTCAGGTCTGCCTGGTGGTCCCACTCCTGTGGCTCCACTAGGCATGGCCTGGGTGGGTTTTTTCTGCTGCAATTCCAATGACACATTTCTGCTCAGCATTGCTCTAGTGAAGGTTCTATAAGTTGACTCCACCTCTGTGACAGATCTCTTCCTGGGTTCTCGGGCTTTTCCATACATCCTTTGAAACTGGAGTGGAAGCTTCCACAAATCCATCATTCTGGCATTCTGTGAGCCTGCTGACTTTTAACCCTGTGGATGTCATCAAGGCTTCTGGCTTATATCTTCTGAAACTGGGGTCCAGCCACAGCTGGAGTAGCCAGAGCAGCCAGGGTGGAGCATCTCGAGGTGGCCTTGGGCAGTGGACCCATGAAGGCACCTTGGGCCTGTTCCCTCAGACCATTCTGTCTCCCCAGTACTCTGGGCCTGTGATGGGAGAGGTGGACCCAGAGACTTTGTCAATGCTTTCTTTTGATAATCCCTTTCTTTTCTACTAATCTCCTTAGCAAATGGTCACTGAGCTACATCCTTGGTTTCCTCTCTCAAATTGACTTTCTCACTCTTTATGTGGCCAGGAGATGAACTTTCTGACTCTTTTGTCCTCTGCTTTCTTTGGACTTATCAATTCTGGCTTTATGTCATACATTTTCTGCCATAATTCAGCACAGGCTGTTGCAAGTAGCCACACAGCTTCCTGAATGCTTTGCTGCTTAGAAATCTCTTTCACCAAATACTCTAGTTCAGCATCTTTAAATTCCACATTCCATAAAACTTTTGGTCATGAACAGAATGTAGCCAAGTTCCTTGCAAGTTCATAGCAAGGATGATCTTTGCCCCAGTCTCCAATAAGCTCCTTCTCATCTACATCTGAGATGTCCTCAGATAGCTTTTACTGTTCATATTTCTGTCAGCATTATTCTCATCACCATTTAACCAGTCTCTAAGACTTTCTTAACTCTCCTCACCAGCATCTAGGTTTTTCCTAGCCTGCTTCTCCAAAATTTCCCAGCCTTCCCTCAATACCCAGTTCCAAAGCTGCTTCCACACTTTCAAGTATTTTTTATAAGTAACACCCCACTTCTGGTACCACTTTTTCATATTAGTTCATTTCTGTTGCTTATAACAAAATACCAAGAACTGAGTAATTTGTAAGAAAATTAGATTTATTGCTTACAGTTTCACAAGTTGGAAAGTCCAAAGTCCAGGGAACACATCTTCTGAGAGTCTTTTCTTGGTGGTAACTCTACAATGACTCAGGGTATCACATGGCAAAATGGCAGAAGTAGAGAAATAGAGAGCTCCACACATGCTCTCCTTTTAAAGCCATCAGAACCATGCCCACAACCACCATTAAACCATCAAATGGATTAATCCTCTAACTGTGGCATGGCCCTCACAATCTAATCATCTTTTCAAGGCCCCACCTTTCAATGATCATAATAGGATTTCCCACCCTCATGAGTTACAATGGGGATTAAGCTTCAATGAGTATGTGGGGACATTCAATCCACTACAATAAAATACCTTTAAAAAGTAGTCCTTTTAAACAGAAAGATTTGGAAAATGCTATAAACATGTCATGTCTGAATTTCAATAAGAAATTTGACAAAAACATTTTTGATAGTACTCTAGTGAAATGTGGACTGGAGGGTCACCCAAGTGATTTGTAACTGACTGAAAGACCATATTTCATGAATGCTTACTGCTGGTTCATTATTATCCTGGACAAATGTCTGAATAATCTGCTGCAGGCCTATGTCCTCAGCTCTTTTGTCCTCGCTATCTCATGACATGGTGATCAGAAGAAGAGATGGGACCAGTCTAATAAGATAAAACTTAATAGGAACTACATAAAAAGAGGGCAGGTAGATGGAGTTTAAGAGTAGTACATGTCAAAGAGACTTACAGCCCTCCACTTTCATTCTTTTGGAATTTACACTTACTATTTTTTTTCTTTGTAAAAATAATTTATTTATGGGTAGAAATCTATTTTCTTGAATGGGCAGTGTTGCAGAAAGGTTAAAGCAAACAGCATTTTCTTCTAGTGTAGCTGATTTTGTGCTAGCTTTTCTCACCAAAGTGTCATGTGATTATGGAATTTGAGGAATGAGGAAAAGATGCAATTCAGATATTCTTCCATAAGTTGAATGTGATTTCCTCTTTTAAAAATTATTTTTTAACAAACATAGTTTCCTGTAAAATAAGATGAAATGCAAACTTTTAAAATAGGGAATTTAATGTCAAGTAGGATACATATTTTTTGCTAATACCTACATATACTTATTCACTGATAAAATCCACAAAAGTACAATTAATTCATTAAAATAAAAATAAATAAATAAATAAATACACTCAGCTCTGAACAGTTAGACACATTTCTGAGATTAAATGGAAGGCAAATGTAGTAAAAAAAAAAAAAAAGAAAAGAAAAAAGTTACCTGAAAGTGAGACTAAATCTTTTTCAATAAACTATTATTAATGGATTCTCATATTTAATTTAAAAGATGAAAATACTACCACATTTTAAATATAGTAAGTTCTAGCACAATTTAATGAGAAAGAGTAAGTAATATTCAATAAAACTATAAAACTGATGATGTATAAAAACCATGGTGCTTAAAATCCTAAAACAGATTTTTAATTTCTTTCAGTAAAAGGTAGTTAAACAAAGAACTACCATATTAAATTGGATAAATTGGTTTAGCATTGCCTGGAGGCTGTGTGTGTGTGTGTGTGTGTGTGTGTGTGTGTGTGTGTGTGTGTGTGTGTGTGTGTGTGTGTGTGTGTGTGTGTGTGTGACTCAGAGGTTAAATAAAGAAGTGGATTGAGAATTTCAAATTGAATCTATAGATACAAAGTTAGTCTCTCCCAGTTACAATGGCACAATTTGGTCAGGTGGTGGGCTAGCTGAAACTTAATTTGACAAGAAGTGATTGTGACTGCTCCACAACTAAATTGTTTATGGAGTAAGAGGTAATACATGGATTTTTAAACATTTCTGATGAATAAAGTTAGAAATGGGCAGGCTATTTCAAAGTTTACATTCCAATGAAGATGAAGTAAACATTGAATGTCTTTCAATGCAACTCTTTGGCTGTTACCTTGAATATAAAATAAAAAGATTCTCCTTTAGTTATACGTTTTAAGGGAACTGGTAGATCTCTGGCAGGCTTTAGTATAGAATCACGGTGACTGACAGAGCCACATACATTTAAATAGGAACTGATTGGATGGCTTTTTAAAACCTTCAGAAAAATATCTCAAAAACAAGATGTTAAACTCTTGAATCAGACATCCTTTATTACAAGTGACATCTCTTGTTTCTGGTATATTTCATTAACATAATTATTATGTGAGTTTGGTTAAATGTGAATGCAAAAGGATAGTTGCATCTTTAAATAGGGATAATTCCAGCTGCAGTAGTTTAGACAAAGAATTCTGTAGAATGTAAATGTAAATCTTTATGCACTGTAGCTGTACCTCCATTCTCATCCCATTTGTGTCTGTTTGCTTAGCTTTCATGAATTTAAACTACATTTCTAATAAAGGCTCATAAATGTATTTTCTTTCCTCCAAGACATCCTTTGACAATTGATTATTTATTACCTAGCTGTGACAAATTTTTAGCTGTCTTTACGACCATGATTATTTGGATGACATCCTTTAACTTGATTTAGTGAATTTTAACTTGGCAATTGAAAAACAAAAAGCAAAACAAAACCTCGCATTAGGTTGGATGTAGTAAAAAGTCTGTGGATTAACCCATATGCTACTTTATCTTTCACATTGTATTTATTTATTTTTCTTAATAATTCAGTAAATCTAAATAAATTATATGAATCACCATTACTTAAAACACAAGCTAAACACACACAAACACAGACGAGCACACACACTCATATATACATTTGCGTTTTAGTGAATAGTTCAAAATTTAAAATGTAAAGAGCTTTAATGAGTGGATTTCTATAACAAAAGAGTTGATTAACAGAGCAAAGTAAGTCAAAAGTCTGCCTCATTTAATGCTGGTGCCTGAGCAGTCCTAGATGATATAACTGGTACATGAAAATTTTGGCAGCATACTACACTTTTTTTTTTCTCTAAGCTATGCCTTATATACATGTCTTGCACTTTACAGTTTCAGAGTTAGAACCACTTTTATAAAAGAAGACTACTGAATGTATATATATTTTAGCTGCTGTGATTTCTCTAACGAGCTTGCAACTCAGGCATTATTGCTGTAGTGGTTATCTTTCCAAGTTGGCTGGGGCTGACACTTCAGTAGAGAGAATCATGGCTGTGAAGAGAAACCCAAAGAATTGGTCTCAGGCACTTATTCAGGAGGGGCTTAAAAGTGGAGAGAGGATGGTTTGCTAGAATGAGATTTTCTAGTCGTCATTGTAGAAAAGAATATTAGAAAGAAATGAAAGATGTCACCTTTAGATTGAAGAAAAATTTTTTATATAGCTATGAATGGCTTTTTAAAATCTTTCCATATGGACAGCAAAAATTCTTGTATTTATACAATATTTGGATGTTCAAATTATCTCTTTGCCTTTTCTTTTTTAAAAATGCAGAACAGAATTTTTGAAGTCTTGGCAGCTTATCCTAAATAATCTTACTCTTGTTTTCTATTTTTTTAATGTTTATTTGTACGTATTTGTGGGGTACACTTTGTTGTTTCAATACATGCATATACTATACATTGATTCACTTAGGGTAGATAGCACATCTTTGTACCCATGAGCCCACCACTCCTCCTTCCTCTCACCAACCTGCCCCTCCCGGCCTCTGGTAACCAGTTTTTTGTTTGTTTGTTTGTTTTAGATTCCACATATGAGTGAAATCATGTGATATTTGTCTTTTGGTGCCTGGCTTACATGGTGGTCTCTAGTTTCATTCATGTTGCTCTAAGCATGCGCTCTACCACTGAGCTACATCCCCACTCCTCATGTTGCTCTAAATGTCAGGATTTTTTATAGGTGAATGTATTCTATATATTCCACAATTTTTTTTTAATCCATTCATCTGTGGATGGGCATTTAGGTTGATTCCATCTCTGGGCTATTGTGAACAGTGTTGCAATGAACATGGGGGTGCAGGTTTCTCTTTGGTAAGTTGATTTCATTTCCTTTGGATATATACCCAGTAGTAGAATTGTTGGGTACTAGGGTAGTTCAATATTTAGTTCTCTGAGGAATCTCCATACTGTTTTTCACAATGGCTATCCCAATTTATATACCTACCTACAATGTAGAAGAGTTCCCTTTTCTCCACATCCTTGCCAGCATTTGTTATTTTGTCTTGTTCACAGTAGCCATTCTAACCGGGGTAAGATGATATCTCACCGTGGATTTAATTGCATTTCCCTGATGATTAGTAATTATGAGCATTCTTTTGAGAAATGTGTGTTCAGGTCCTTTGCTCATTTATTAATTAGGTTATTTGTTTTTTTGTTGTTGAGTTGTTTGAGTTCCTAATATATTCTGAATATTAGCCCCTTGTCAGATGTGTAGTTTGCAAACACTTTGTCCCATTCTATAGGTTGTCTCTTCACTTTGTTGATTGTTTCCTTTGCTGTGCAGAAGCTTCTAAGTTTGTTGTAGTCCCATTTGCCAGTACCTTTGTAGTTCTGTTCAAAAAACAGCTGTTTACCCCCATTTCATATTTACTCTGTTTTTTTCTAGCAGTTTCATAGTTTTGGTTGTACATTTAAGTCTTTAATCCATTTTGAGTTGTCTTTTGTATATGGTGAGAGATAGAGTTCTAGGTTCATTCTTCTGCATATGGTTATTCAATTTTCCCTACACTATTTATTGAAGAGATTGTCTTTTCCTCAATGGATACTCTTGGCCCCTTATTGAAAAACAGTTGGCTGTAAAAACATGGCTTTATTTATGGATTCTGTATTGTGTTCCATTCGTCTATGTGTTTCTTTTTATTGCCAATACCATGCTGTTTTGGCTACTGTAGTTTTTGCAGTATATTTTGAAGTTGGGTAGTGTGATGTCTCAAGCTCCCCCCCCCCCAGTGGTCATGGCATCCTTCTCCCCTGCACACTCCTAGTAGCTTCAAGCAAAGGGTGCTGCTGTGGCCTTGCTGTCTCCAGGTAGCTTCTCCATGTGCTGAAAGCTGCTCTGTTCTCTGTGCTATTCCAGCCTGAGGAGCTTCTGGGGCTGGGTCCGATTAGGGTGATCCCTCCTCCCACTCACCATGGCTTTCTACGACTTCACAAACTCAATGGATCTCTCTTCCTCTTCCCCCAAGTTCCTTTGATTTCAGGATGGCAATTTTTGTGTTTTAACAGTTGTAAGTTGGTCTTTTATGTGGCAGAGTGATGCTGGGATTGTCTATTTTACCATCTTGGTCCTAAATCATCTTACTCTTTAATGTCAATGTCATTGTATCATTTAAAACACATATGCTAATCCATTAACCATCATGTTTAAGCTGTTGCATTATTTGAGTAAACACTTTCCGGCAGTATCTATCAACTGTTTACTTTTAAGCTCCACCTGATGTCTTCCAGGTACTTTTCTAATCTCTGTCCATTGTCTCCTACCTAAAATATCAAGATTATTATCTAGGTCTTGGGTAGGTCTCTAACATCTGGGTTAACTTGGATAGTGCCAATTACTTTTCCATTCATTAGGAATGGTAAGAAAAGTACACACTTTACTACTCTTTTGCCAAATGAGGTGGATTTAGTTTAACTTCAGCATAGTGTGCTTACTTTCTAATAAAGTAACAACAACACCAATAATTAATATTCATTGAGAGTGCAATAGATTGCTTTAGGTGATGATTTCATTTATTCATTATGATGCGTTGCATCATCAGGTACTATGTTTTACAGAGGAAAAAACTGAGCAGCAAAACATACAAATACCTTACCCAGGCCAGGAAGTGGTAAAGCTAGGATTCAAGTTTGTACTTTAACATTAAAGTCATTGCCCCTAACCCCTAAATTAATAATTGCAAATTATTATATGAATAAACGAACACTCATTCATTTATATAATAATTCGCACATATTAATGTTGTATGTTCATTTATTTATTCTACAAACGTTCATCCGACACCTACTCTATGACAGCCACTGTTTATCAGTACAAAAAAATGCCAGAAATTCTCCCCTTTGTTCAGTATATGTTCTATGAAGAAAATTGATAATAAAAATATATATAATAAATAAATGATATAGTAAGGTACGTGGTCATAAATATCATTGATAATAGAAAAAGTATAGCAGAATATGAAGTATCGGAAGTATTGGAGAGGGTAAGAGAGACTAGATTGCTGTATCAAGTAGGGTTATTTATGAATGTGAAATTTGAGTAAAATCTTGAAAGACACAGATTCCATGATACTAAAACACAATTTAAAACTGCTTCTTTTCTGTCAACTTACCTGCCCCTGTGCTGATGTGGGTATGGGGGGGCCATATTACCATTGCCATGATTCTAGGACAGACTGACAGGATAATAGAATGGTTAAGTGGCTCCTTTTTACCCAAACACAACATTTCTACTTGGAGACCTGAGACTGTGTCCACCAGACAATATCCTCCACGATCTGAATGTATTCAGTCCTTCCTTTTCCTGTACAGGTTAGTTTCTTGGTCTTCATGTTAGATTTTCTGCCCCTCTGAGTGCAAGGTCAATGCCATTTTAATCTTTATATACCCATGTAACCACTTTTACAAGCCACAGTATTTATGCTAATACGTGTCAGAAAAGTACTTAGTAAATTTATAAATATTGCAAAAATATTTATTTTATTTTTGAGGTAACATGTTTTCTAAAAGAAAATTATACTCTTTTGTGGAAATTACTCATGAACTGTACCAAGAATAATCAAATTATGTGAGAAAACTATTTAGCTTAATCAGGCATTTGCTAGTGTTTTATTTTGTTTTGTTTTCTGGAACCCAGAAGAAGATCTTAAAATGCAAAGGGAGTAAAAAAAGTCTAGGGGCCGAGATCGTAAGGACAAATTTCTTTCTGTCCTCTTTATGGTAAACATGGCTTTACTCCTCTGTCTTGCCAGCTATGACTGGTTTCACATTGGGTTACTATTTCCTATGATAAAACTTGAGAAATTAATCCATGTATTTATGCATAGTTTTAAATTAACTCAGACAGATAGTTGCTTTAGAATGGTGAAATAAATTCTTATAAACAGCAATTTATTCTATGAAGCTAAGAAAATGATGGCTAGAACCCATGCTGTGCTGTATAAAGGGGAGCTGCTGAAAATAGCCAGCTCTAAATGAGGTAGGAAATTTGTTGATCCGTTTGTTGGGATGTTTTTTTCCATCATTTTCTAAAAGAAGAAGCAGACGTGAGTTCTGGCAATTTTCTATATTTTCCTTGCTTCCCAGATTTAGCTAATTGATTGTGTGTTTTCTCAGTGCTCATCTTTTAGGAAAGTCTACAGAGTCTACAGCAAGCAGGTGTTTTCTGCCAGCCTACATCAGCCTGTAGCTAATGGGGAAAGTGTGTCATTTCCTCAAGGGCCAATCAGCTCAACTTGGTTACATGGGCAAGTCAGTTGAAAGAAGACAATGGTAATTATAGCATGAATTGATCTCTGCCCCTACCCCTACCCCTGCCATGGTGCTCAGGAGGCACAAGGAATTCTAAATAAGCATCTGATTAGTCATAAAATTTCACCTCTGCAGACTTTCATACTACACTTCAAATGAACTATTAAATTTTCTTAATGGAACATGACATAAACATTTACCCTGTTGTTTAATTATGCTGGTATCTAAAGTAACACATTCATGCATCAAGGATTTAGTAGTTTCTAAGTGTGAACACTGCATAGTTCTTGCCTTCAAAGAAGAATTTAGATTTGCCCCAATCTGGATACATGATCAGATGCACCGTTTGATAATGGGCCCAAATGACTGATACTTGATTTTGGGCAGGCAATAAACAATGTATTTATGCCACCCCTATGGAATATATCAAGTCAGCTGAAGTCAAGGAGCATGCAATCTAATATTTGAGAGCTTAACAATGAACATTCTCCAGTGACATTTCTAGGAAATTGCACAAATAAAAGTGCAGGGGTCAAAATGATTAGATGACAGCCCTGAAAGTTTTAACACTAGCATTATAGATTGCATTCTATTACCTTTTTTTCCTAGTTGCTAGAAGTAGGAAAAACTGACCGAAGAGATAAGAATGAAAAAATTGAAGGCGAATAAGTGGTAGAGTATTTATTTATGACTGTCCCTAAGTTTCAAAGACAATGAGATGGCTACCTCTGAAACCATCACCCGTTTTTAGGCAGTTGCCCTCTGATTTCCTTCAGCGCTTTATGGAAGAGAGTGAGTAATGCTTGTGCAGAAGAGGTTTGCCTCTCATCTGTCACTTTCTGTTAATTTCTACTGCATTCATCTTTGTCCATGCCTATGTTGTTTCTCATGTGGTTTTCTGGTCTCCAGGTTCTCTTCCTTCAACCCAGTTTTATATATATAGCTTCCTGAAGCACAGCTATAATCATGTTCCAATATTGCTTAAAAAACTTTACATGTGAGAAACTACATGCACAAGTGTGATACAGATGTAAAATCAAATATATAGTTATAGGATAATTATTGGAAGAATTTATCAACTAGCAATGAGATTAAGTGATGTGATTATCTTTTAATTTTTTTTAGTTTTTGTATATATCAAATTTTCTATTTGATTATTAACAATGAGCTATCATTAATTTAGTAATCAGAAAAATATTTTACATATAATTTATAATATAATTGTTTTCTTTTTTGAGTTCTTTTTCTCTGTCTTATTTTGTACAGTAAGTACAGTAAGATGTAACTATGGATTTCTTTCAGGCTCTGGTCTTTGAAAGATCAAACAGGTCTTAGTGGGGAACAGGGGACAGGGAATATGGACTGAGAGTAGGATAAATGAAGTTTTTGGGGCTTGTACATTATTCATTCCAGCTCATGACATCAACAGCTACATAAAAAAATTACGGCTGAAGAACTAACAAGTAATGACAAGTTTTCTTTTGCCTGGAGTGTCCTTTGGGCACATATCCTTAGAGAACCAAGTGTTGTGGTCGTGATAGGGAGCTGTCAGGGAATTGATGTCTTGGCCATTTCTTCGTTAAGGACCACCACTAACAGTAAGCTTTGATCAGCCACAGAGAAGCACTACTCATTCCTGGGGAAGAGGCGTGAAAAGAACTAGGAGCATATGAGAGCCCCAAATAACAAATCAACTTTTAAGAAAAGGATTTCAATTTTTAGGGAGAACTTAATGGAAAATTGGAAGAGTAAACATGAAATGCAACTTGTAATGGTAAGGCTAGTCTCAGGGTTGCCATGTTATGTAGTGCTGGGGGGGCCAATCATATTGCAGTTTCTATGACTGCTGCCACTCTGAAGTTGTAAAGTGCAGTGTCCATACAGAACATCTTGTCAAGTATTATAAATGGGGTCCACTTTAGGGGAGGGAGTGCTGGGATTGAGAGCTACCAAACTATAGTCTTGAGGGAGCACAGAGGGCAAAGAAGAAATTAAGAATAATTGGTAAATAATGTGGCACAAAGGATTTGCACTGATGGCAGAGACTAGATTCTCAGTCTGGGAGAATAATTTAATTAAAAGTAGGAAAAGCAATATACACAGTAGAAAAGAAAGTTGACTGTGGTCCCAGGTTTCTCAGGATGGTTTTCAGGCTCTGCGACATATCAGACCTTGTATAATTTACTGAACATCTCTGTGCCTCAGTTTTCTCATATAGTTGTTCTTCAATGAATGAATGCATACAAAGCACTTAGAACAAAGCCTGGTCCTTAGTATGCAGTCAATAAGTGTTGACTACTGCCATTTTGTTGCTTTGCCCCCCAAGGATTTGTCACCCCTCTTCCTCTGGGTGATGGAGCCACAAAAGATTACTCAAAGCCCATCTTTTCTGAGCAGTGAGAAGCCCCAAACAGGTTAATCTCCCCCAGAACCCTCAAGCAAGAGGCATTCCTTCCTTGGGAAATTAATCCCGAATTGGGGTTTTCTTCCTGCATTCATTCTTTAATCCAGGGAGTTACAGCAAGAGACATAGGTGGGGTTAAAGTTTAACAATAGAAGCTGGTAACATTTAGTAAAAACAAGTCAGATGACATTCCATTAAGGTAATCAAGTGGTCCACCAACAAAAGCTTGATCTTAGCAAACGTTCCCTTCTTACAGCAATTTCTCAGTATCTTTACATATCAATCAATCAATAACTAGTCCATCTTTGAACCAGCAGCCTTGCTGCATTACAAATCTTTATCTTACACCAGAGACTTTAGAGCCTGAGAAAAATTTCTTTCCCTTTTCAAGGTCAATATTTGAATCTGCAAGGCTTTGGAAAACCAAGCCCTGTGAAGTACATTTGCTTTATGAATCCTCTACACCATTTTGTACTGCTCATCTCTTTTAGGCTTTACTTAAGCAGTGTACATATGAGTCTATGACTGGACATTCTCACAGAATCTAGCCAGGAGGCCCTGGAGAGGAAGAGGTGAGAAATATGTGCGGGGGCTAAAAATATGGACACCTCACTTTCACACTTCCTGATTCCTGAAGCAATTGCTGATCCATTTAGAGGATCACAGAGAAATCTTTTCCAATGGTCACTTTTTATTATTTAATCCCTTTATGTAATGAGATGAGAACCTAGTCTTTTAACTTGATCCATTCCCTCCTCTTCAGACCTTGTGGGTTGACTTTCCCACTTTATGAGTTTGCTGGAAAAAAAAAAAAAAACAAGTATCAAAATTACCTTTTACTGAAAGGCAGTTTGGATAGGTAATCAAACATGGTTTGGATAGTTAATCAAAAGAATAGAGTATTGGGACAAAAAATAGATGAACCAGGCTTTTATTGAGAGACTATGGGTTCTGCCCTATGTAGTGCCTCTTCAATCATGCTCTGCAGGTTTTCTGGGTCCGGCATCACATCTGGAGAGATGGGTTCTCTGCCACTGATGGATCAACCACATTGTGACTCTAGCATTTCCACATGGTGCCTGTCAGTCAAAATGGCACTTGGCTCTTTAATGATTGGTGTGATGAAACACAAAATATGATTAATCCCCATGTTGCTAGTTTTCCAGGAGGAGGTAACACAGTCCACTGTTGTTTGGATTTCAAGTGCTAGAAGCCTAGAATCGACTGCTGCAACTGCAGCATTACATGAAGTTCAGCTAGTGGGAGTTAGAAAGATATCACGTAGTTACAATTATATTCATTAACTTAAGAGCAGGAGATCTAGGGGAATAGTGTATTTCAGTTCTTAAGAGTTTGTAGAGTCATACTGCCAATAGTTCTTTTGTCTGGGGAGCAGTTCATTTTCCTAGTTCAAAAGGCCAGTATCAGGGCAAAGACCATTTATAAAAGGGAAAGAAAAACTTAGTTTCAGTGTGTATGTGTTGTAAGAGTATGAAAGAGGAGTCGTAAGCTGCATGTCACCTAGAGACCTCTTTCACCCCTAATATCAAGAAAAGATGAATTTAAAACTCTGTTTTGTACCTTCTGGAAATTTCAATGCCCTCTCCAATAACTTTGTGAATTTATGGATATCAGTGTGTGTGTGTGTGTGTGTGTGTGTGTGTGTGTGTGTGTGTGTGTGTGTGTGTGTGAATGTATATGTGTGTGTGGAGGGGATAATTATAATTAGAGTGTTTCTGGAACCTAACTCTTATTACTGTTACATTCTTAGCTGCTGTTTCTTTATTTCTGCCCTAACATTTGCACAAATGTTGAACTCACTCCTTTCCTTGATTTTTTTCACACAAAATAAAACCAAACAAAAATACAGAGGATTTTCTTTATGTATAACTGTAAGATTCTTTTGAAGATCTGTTGAGACAGAGGAGGGTTTTTGTCACTGGAATGTGAACACCTCAAAGCTCCGCTTTAGGAATTTCCATTTTTAAGCAGAACTTGTGCCTGTCTTTCACCATGCACTGTAATCTCATTTTTCTCTTCTGTGTGCGTGCACTGTTGCCTTTGCTTCCTCTGATGCTCCTCCCCAACTACTATCAATTTCTAGAACAGTACGTGTCAACCATTTTTACTTCTCACTTTCTGCCACCATATTTTCCAGGTATCATCTTTTATCCCAAACAGCTTAGTAAGGTATTTCGTAAAGGAAGGCAGGACTTCTAGCTAACTTTTAAGATAATTACCTAAAAATCCTGATACCTGACTTTTTATAGTTTGATGTCATTGTAATGAAGTCAATTTCATTTAGAATTTAAGTAACAAAATCTTCTGGAACCGTCTCAGCCTCCCTCCCCCAACTGCCCCCATTACAGTTTCTGTTTATACTCAAAATGTCTAATTTGTCCCCATCCATCTTCCTTCCTCACTTGCAAGTCACAGATGTCTCTTTCTCCTTGGGACAGATGACACACAGCCAGCCTCGGTTTTTCTCCTAATCAGCAGTGTGGAAGCAGATCACCCTCAGCTTACACATGCAAAGGTGTGATCTCCTCCTGGCCACGAGACATATTCTTCAGAATGTGGCAAGGACCTGTCTGATGTTCTTTTTGAAGGGTAAAACATTATTTGTTTTTAAGGGTCCTGGAATTTAGAAAATAAACTCCCTCACACGCTAACTTTTGAGACCCCTTTCTATTTGGCTTCTTAATAGTCGAGCTGTATTCAGTTGACGTCAGAATGGCTTTTTCCAAGTCACTTCACATGTTCAATAAAGATGTGTTACCCCACGTATGGTTTGTTCAGGCTGCTATGACAAACTGTCTTAGGCTGCGTGGTGTATAAACAATAGAAATTCATTTCGCACAGCTCTGGAGGCTGAAAGTCCAAAATCAAGGCACTGGCCAATTTGGTGTCTGCTGAGGGCCTGCTTTCTGGTTGACAGACAGCCATCTTTTTGCTGTCTTCTCACATGGCAGAAGGACCGAGGATGTCTCTGGGGTCTTTTTTATAAGGGCACCAATCCCATTCATGAGGGATCCATCTTTATGACCTAATCACCTCCCAAGCGTCCCACCTCCTAATTTCATCACAGTGGGGATTAGGTTTCAACACAAACATTCAGTCTATAGCATGCCACATTCTAATTCAGCACTAATATTAAAAACAGATTAACAACTAAGTTTATATCAGTATCTTTATTTCCCTACCAGGGTATTCAATGACATAGTTAATGTTTGAATCCATAATTGATGCTCAAAATGCAATTTTGTGAACTGCCTTTTCAAATTCCACTTTAGAAAACATTTTTAGTAATATCAATGACACATTGCTAAATCATAAAAGGGATTTATAAATGTTATACACAATAGGTATGTTTTATGAAAAAAAATTATATTTACTTTTTCCCTTGACATACTTCCCTCACAAGTGTTACTGAGAGCACTCTTCAAAAAAACACTTGCATGCAGATTTTCATCTTTAGTTCTGTCCATTGGGGAATACAACCTAAAAAAATGTCCCAAACATACATAATTCTGCATATTATGTCTCATCCACCTACTCGCTTCAGATGAATATTTAAAAGACAGTGAAGAAGATGGCACAGGCTGAGAAGGAAGAAGTCTGGGAGCTTAAAGGAGTGCCATGTGCATAATCACAAACAGCTATTTGAACTTAATATAAATGAAAAATAAACTATCGTGTTTGGATATACTCACATAGGAAATAAATTTCTTTGAATATATAAAAATGCACACACACGTACACACACACACACATATATATATATGCACACATATTGAACACATATTGGAGTTTGTTATAGCAGCTTGCATTATCTTTACTGATACAGATCTCAGCCACTTGTCAGGACTGTGTATTCTAGGTGAGTTAAAAACTGTCTCAGGGGCCTCAGCTCTGCCACTCATTTAATGGCTGTCATCAAAGCCAAGCACTCTTGGGTCACTTCCAGGTTTCCTGACATGCATATGCTTTCCTCTTCAGAGATTCTGCCACCTTGCATAATGCTGCATGGGTGTGATGCACAGTTCTTGACATCTAAGAGAACTACAATTTGTCTGTCTCACTCCCCATCCATTTGAGTTGGGTCACTCTTTCCTGCTTATAAAGCACCAGCCTCTCTGCTCCTTCTATTTCCCAAAGGCCTAATGTGTTTTTATGGCAGATAGGCATGCCATTTCTAACAAACAGTTGCATCTTGTGCTATGGGTTAATTGTGTCCCCAACAGTTCATGTATCAGAAACTTGATGCCCATTGTAAGAGTATTAAGAGTGTAGGAAATCCAGTTACACTATTTGAATGGTGGGGCCTTTAAGAGGTGATTAGATTGTGAGGACTGTGTTCTCATGACTGGATTGATCCATTTGTGGAGTAATGGGAATAATTCTGATGGCTTTAAAAGGAGAGCAAGTGAGGAGGTTAGCTCTCTCTTGCTCGGTCCATGCTTGCCATGTGACATCCTGCATTGCTATGGAGAGTTTCTACACAGAAGGAGGCCCTCACCAGATGTGCTCCCTGGTCTTTGGACCTCCCAGCCTCTGAAACTGTAAGGAATAAATTCATTCCTCTATTAATAACCCAGTTTCATATATTTTGTTATAAGCAATAGAAACAAACTAATACACTTTAGCTTCAAATCATGTTGTCATATGAATTTGCAAGTCCAACTGGTTATAAAAATCTAAATTCCTTTTACATAAAATATCTCATGTTTTCTGTTTTCAACCAATTATTATTACTTCAGAATCACTGAGCTAAATGAGACACATCTTCATGTTTTATGCGATTTGTAATCTCTGGCTTAGATTCTCTATTCATTGAGCAAAGAGCTCTTTAGCCCCTGTTTTGTACAAGATACTATTCTAGGTACTAAGGATATGACATAGGAGAAGGCAGACAAGATCCCCGTTCCTACCAAGTTTACGTTTTAGACATCATAATGTAACTTGACTGTACTTGAGGTGTCATGAATGGAAATGTTGAGTAGAGCTTTCTCTTTGCATTCTTCCAGTTTCCTGTTCTAGAAGTAAGAACAAGAAAAGTATGAATATCTCAACAGATAATCCTGTTATCTGTGAATACAGAGACACTGCTAGAGGGGTAAAATTAGCATATGCTTGGAAGTAGAAGGAGAACATCAAACTACTTTGAGAAATAATAGCTTCCCCAAAGTAGCTACAGTCGTTGCTACAATTTACCGAGCACCTATTACATGGCAGGATTTTATATACACTCTCTAATAATAATAGCAACACTGAAGAACAGAAATTATTATGCTCATTTTACATATGATAAAACTAAGACTTAGAGAGGCTAAGTGTCTTGCCCAAAACTACATAGCTAACAGAGGACATATTAAAACTCAAGTTCTAAAACTCAAATTCTTTGCTAGTTATTGATGCCTCAAAAAAGAAACTGAGGAATTTTTACAAAAATTCAGTCCAGGTTCATGTGCACCATATCACTAAAGAGACCTTGTCACATTTCCATAAAAATGCAGGAGTTCAAAAGGCATCCTTTTCCTACCAGTATGATAGACTTACTGGACTTTGAATAAGCCAGAATTGTCTTCTAGTTTTGAATACACATTATTTGTTTAGCTCAAGGATTGGCAAGTCATGGCCACATGCCAAATCCACCCTCTGCCTATTTTTGTATGGCCCATGAACGAAGAATAACTTTTACATTTTTAAATGGGGAAAAAAGTTAAAAAGAATAAATCTTATGACACATGAAAATTATGTGAAATTCAAATTTAAGTTTCGTAAATAAAGTTTTATTGGAAGACAGCCATGTATTTTTTTATGGCTATTTTCATGCTACAATTGCAGAGTTGAGTAGATGCTATGTAGACCTTATGGCTTGCAAAGCCCTAAATGTTTATGCTCAGCCTTTTAAGGAAAAATGTTTGCTTACCCTTGCTTTACAAGAATAGTCTAAGGCCACTCCTCCTTACCAGGAACCTGTTAAATCTCTTTCACTTGTTTCTTCGTTCATTCATTTATTCATCCATCAAAAATTTTTTACCTCCTTAATGTAAGCTTTGTGCTAGACACTGGGGTTAGAGGAATAAATAACATTATAGAATTAGTAGAGCAACAATGGAAAGAGGAAGGCTATTACAGGAGGAAGGAACACATGAAGGCACAGGGTGATAAAATAATGATAATAATGATAACCACCCTTTAGTGAACAATTAAAATAATAATTTCTAGTTTGTATGGAACATGAGGAAAGCACTATGCTAAACCTTTTCCATGATTACCTCATTAAATGCTCAGAGCAATGCTTTCAGGTAGATTAATCATAATTAATCAAATTTTGTAGATAAAGAAACAGGCTTAAAATGCTCATGTAATTTATCCAAGGCATACAGCTAAAGAGTGGTGTAATCAGAATTCATACTCAGATCCTTCTTACTGCAAAGTCAATCTGGCTATACTAGGAAGGTTCTTTTGTAGGCACTGCAATCTCACAAGTACCTAACAAAATATTTATTATTATTAGAATCAATTTTTGATAATCTGTGATGTAAGGAGAGATGTGGGATTAATCTATTTTTGGATTAATTTGTATTGACAGGGGCATCAGGGACCTGAGATGTTCTTTCCTTCCCAGTAAAACTTCATAATTATGGTAGAAGAACTCCCCTCCTTTGCCCCCCAATTATCTGCCCATGCACAGTCCTTGTAGCGTGGGAGAAGTTGGGTCAGAGCCATCGGAAATGGATTTTGATGTATGTTTTGAATGCATGCCCTAATGTTTCCACCTAAATGTTTATAACGATTCATTTTTTTCATTATTTTTACATTTTATTTTTTAGCATATTCTAAATAGTAGGTGTGTTTCTGGGATTTCTATTTTGTTACATCCAAATTAGATATTATTTAATCCAGATTTACAAGTACAAAGTCATATCATACAAAGTAGTATGTGATAGAAAAGGGGATTTAAGGCCAAGTCTGTTTTTATAAAAATAAATGGCAAAAACAAACACACACAAAACACTTTGCACTGTATATACTGTATATGTGTATAGCCCCATTTCTAACAGACATCTTTTTCTCTTTCTTTATCATTAGAATAAGGAATATTTCCTTTAATTTAAGAATACTGTGTTTCTCACCCCTAACTCTCCGTAAGTACTGTGTCTAACCATGTTTCCTATTCCCCCTTCTACCTTTAATGATACTTAAAACATGTAATTAAGCCACCAATTGGGGCAGAGGATGGGGGAGCCTTAGGGGTTGGGTTAGCCTTGGAAGGGTTCAGTATTCAAAGACTTCTAGTTATCACCTAAAAATTAGTTAAGATGTCTTCAGAATTTGGAAGTAAAATGGGAAGAAACAACATGAAACACCTGAGATTAGTTTCCAAAGTGTGACTTATTTTGATACATCTGTTCGTCTTTGACTAATTGAAAATACCTAGTTCCAAGAAAGTTAAGGCAGCTTCATTTGAAAATATGACCAAAATCAGAAGAATATTTTGTGACTTCATCAAGTTCACTGTAAACTTCCTTAAGAAAAAAATTTTAATCAGATGTTATGTGGAAAATGAAAACGTAAAGCACAGATTTAGGAAGGATTAATTCATTTCTATTTCGTGTAGACAGAATTTTTTTAAAAGGTGAATTATTTTCAACAGCTGTATTCCCTGTTGTGGGAAAAATTTTTTAATTCAAATTTCTGTGGCATGAGCTAAATATTCTTCAACACTGTCTACCTTCATTTATTCAGAGCTTGTGTTGATTGACGAACACTTTGAAGATTAATCTGCTTCCACAGTATGTTGAGAACAATGGGGAATAGAAATCACTGTTAAAGTAGCCAAAAATTGATAAATTTGCATTCCTTTTTTTTTTTTTTTTTTTGATTATAAAGATTCGTGGGGCACAAAGCTGACTGTCACCACCTGTGCCCAAGATGTGGTGATTGGATTAATGCTATCAACATGCCCATTATCACAAACTGCAATTATTCCCTGTGTCCCCCACCCAATCTCTCCCCAACCTCACCACCCACCCCCACAACCCTAGGTATGTTCTCTCCCTTTGCTTCTTGTTTAATTCCAGCAATGATTAGAATTAACCTTTCTTACTGGGTGCATTTAATGCTATGTTCTTTGAAAAATATTTAGTTTTTAGATTAGTCTTTTAACCATGGTGAACCACAAAAGTAATGGTCAGCCTGTAAGGCTGGAAGGCTCTGTTTGAGCTGACCATGGGATTCCCTCCATGACAACTCTGTGGCCTCAACAATACACTTTTACAAGTTTTGCTTTCTTATCCACATCGTTCTTTTGTGTAGCCATGTTTAAGCATTAGCAACACTGCTGGCCAGTTAATTTAAAAGGCCCGTATTCTAAATTCACTGAAGAACATAAGAAGTACAGAACCTACTAAGAAGTATTTTGTGCACTACTAGTGAAATAATTAGCAGATAGACTGATCTGCGTTCCATTCTTAACAATGGCTTTGTAGAAAACAAAACCATGTCTTAATAATAAAGAGAGAACTAGGAGGAAAGTAAAAATAATCAGCTTTCATACAGCACTTCCCATTGAGGTGAAACCAAAAAAGGAGATTTAGTTGTGTGGCTTACATCAATGGATAAACCATTTAAACAAGAGTGCCTAATTACACTTGTCTATTGTTTAAGATGTGGCATCATTTCAAAGTTTAGTTTTTTAGATCATTCCATTTGTTTTTAATGAGAGATGACCTCCAAATTTCCCATATGGTTTTACAGGATGCAACTTTAGTCCACGTTGAGATTTTCACATCAGTAAGAACTCCTTGTGTAGCTCATTAATCTTGTTAATGAGCTGACTACTGGCCTCTCTCTGCTGTGACATCCTGACATCCTTGATCTTTACAGAAAGGAATTAGTGCTGGCATTCAGTGGAAATCTCCACATGGGCTTAATTGGAATTTTTCAGGGTAAAATAGAATGTTCAATTTTTAGCTTAATGATGATGCTGGGACTATAAAAATACCAGATTTGAGTTCAGTTAAGGTAATTAAGTGGGCAAAAATAAAAGTACAATTAAGTTGTTCCAGCTTCTACTTAGTGTAATTATTGAGAACAGTAATCTGTAGAAAACAGGTTCATTCTTTAAAATTTTCTGTCTCTCTATGTTTGCTCCTTTCATTTTTACCTGATGGTGGGGGGAGAGTCATCCAAGACACTTCCCAAACATTAATTTTAATAATCTTCCTTTTATAAGAAATATGATGTTAAAAAATACTTTAGAAAAAAATCAAAGGAAGATGGCTTTCTTAGGTATTCTCTCTCTTTTGTAAACAATGAATGAAGAAAAAAAACACAAGAGAAGCATATAATTTTTGGTGCTATTTGTTGGATTGAAGGAATAGTCAGGATGCAGAAAAATAAACAAATAGATGATAATGAAAGTTTGACAAGTTTGGCCAGGCTGATTTTTTTCCGGGTTGACTACTAATAAATATATTGCTTTGTCACAAAAAATTCCATCTAATCATTAAAATATCGTGAGTGTCTGGGCCATAAGATAATTAATCTGGTCACTTCGATTGCCTGAGGTTGAGTTTATAGACTGGCAATGAACTGGAAAAATTAAAACACACACCTGGCAATTTTAGTTTATAACATACATGATAATATCCATTTTGGGAATGTCAATTTAAAAGAGTTGCTAGTTTAACAAAATGAAAGTATGTATTGGCAAAGAAATTTGGATTTGTTTAAAATTTGATGATTGTAGCATCTTTCATGGCAGTGAAGATTGCAATGCAATAAAGAAGAAATAGTCCTTCATCCTAGTTCTCTTCCTTCAGGTACCAACCTGAACCTTTACTCAATCCATTATAGACATTCTATGCTCAACCTGTTATAAACATGCTGTATCAGGAACTGTTTTAATGAGTCTTTTTAATCCAACAATTCCAAGGAACTTTCCTAAAAGAATATGTGTGTGTGTGTGTGTGTGTGTGTGTGTGTGTGTGTGTGTGTTTGTATATATATATATTTTGTTTTGTTTTGTTTTGTTTTTACCTTTGAATATTATATTTGGAAGCAGAAATTTATCATACTTTTTTTTTTAGTGAAGTATATTTGCCTAAATCTAGCAAGTAAGTGTGGGAAGCTAAATTATTACTTCTTCTAGACTGCATTCAGGAACATATATTTTACAAAATCTATCATCCATTTTACTATTTGTCTGATGTTATGAAAGATTTTATCTACTGAATCAACTGAATCAACTGCATTTACTAGGTAACAAAAATAACATTTTTTTCTATTTGCCTTGCACTGTATATTTAATTTAATATTACTTCATTTACTCCATACAACTATATTAGAAGGTAAGTGCCCTTTCTGTTTGATTTTATAGAGGAAACAATGAAGGTTAATTAACTTGGCCAACACTGTGCAACTATTAAGTGGCTTGAAGCAATGTGTCTTTCTATTTCTTAGTTAATAGATGCATGTGTATAGCTAAGAAATTGAACACTGGAGTTAGACAGATTTGATTCCATCCATTACTAGCTGTGCAACCTTCAGAGAGGAACTTAATTTACTTTTCTAGCCCTTGGTGTGCTCATCTCCAAAAGAAGGTAGTAATAGAATTGCTTTCTAGGGTACATTTGTGATGTTTAAATGGGATAATACATACAATATTTTTAGTGCAATACCTGGAAATTTTAAAATTTAAAATTTTCAAAAAGGGCTTGTGTTATTACAGGCACAAAGTTATTAGAAATTTAGCACTGGGGAAGTACTTGATGGTTTGAATTAGCTTGTGTATTTTCTTCACATGGGTTCATGTATGGGAACCTAAGTTTTTCAAAGTACCACAAAAAAAGAAGAAAAAAAAAGAAAGAAAATATATAAAGAAAGAAATTCCTAGAATCTAGAGAGCCCAGGCTAGAAACTTTTTCTAAGAGTATGGTTTATCAGTTATTTTCATTTCTTAGCCTCTTAAATATTACTGAAATTTTAACATGGAACATGCTAGAATAAGTGAGATGATGATGATAACACTTAAAATAAGACTTTAAAAACCTCAGTTTTATGTAATTTGCTTATATCTAGGATGAATTCTGAGCTGAAATCCTATAAGATGTTTCAGATTAAATGATAGATTCAAGATAAAAGCATTAGTTTGCTAGGGCTACTGTAACAAAGTATCAACAAATGGGTATTTTAAAAAACAGAAATTCACTATCTCACATTATCTGGAGGATAGATGTCAAGGTTATGGTCGGATTGGTTCCTATGTATGACTCTCCCCTAGCTTCTGGTGGTTTGCTGGCAATCTTTGGCATTCCTTGGTTTGTATAGGCATCACCCCTCCACACATCCCCAATCTATGCCTTCATCTTGGTATTGTCTCTGTGTGGCATCAATGACCCTATTGCCAAATATGAGTAAGGTCACATTCTAAGGTACTGGGGGATAGGACTTCAACACATGAATTTTGAGTGGACACAATTTGATCAATAACAGCAATCATCACAAATGAATATGCTGAGTAAATCCAAAGGCATAAAAAAGTTAACATGACAGGAACAATCATAGTTTTGTATTTAAGTTAAAATTGCTTTCAGAAAATAAATAAATAAATAAATGGAATGATTACATGCCAAGAATGTGTCTGGAAAGTATCTGAGGGATTTAATTAACCACCAGTTAAAAAAAAAAAAAGCTGGCAAATGGATGTGATCACTAAAAAATATTAAAACAAAAAGAGCTTGTATTACAAGAATTACAATGTAGATTAAGAGAAAATGATACTCACCATCAAACTTGCTGCAGAGGAAACAAATAACGCTAATGGATGAAAGTTATAACTAAACATAAAGAATATTCTAATTAACTTTTCTGTTCAATAGTAGAAAAGATAATGAATTCCTCGTCAATGGAAAGCATTTAAGCAGAGGTGAACAGCCATCTGTTGCAGATAGAAGAGGAATTTGGAAAAGTTTCCCAAGAGAGCACGCAGATCTGCACCTTTGTTAATTGGGATTAAATGGCCCTGTAGGTTTCTACTTCCCAAGGACTCATTGGCTTTTATTGTGCATCTGTAAACCTGTCTGGCTCTCCCTTCTTCCTCTCCCAAGGACAAGGAGTAAAACAGATTCTGAGCAAACCAACCATAAATCTTGGATCAGACATACTGAGTACATTTGAAATGGGTATTGCTATCTTTGGAACCCACTAAAGCTTTTGAGAACAACCACACCCTTTCTGCTTGGGCAATTCCCTGGATGTGACTGATTCTATGTTTGACCTTCCAATCTGCCTGATTCTTCCAGGTGTACATTTCTTTTGATTTAGTCAATTAATTGTCTGATCCAAGGTACCTCCAAGATGCATCATTCCTGGCTGGGCTGCAATCTTGAGCTCTTCAGGCTAGACATGGGCATCTGTCCAATGAAGGTTAGTAAATCAATAACCACTGAGCTGAGGGAGGCATTTTAGTTAGCAATTAAAAATGTGGGCATTAGAGTTAAACAAATTTAGTTTTGAGCACCACTTCTACATCTTATTATTGGGCAAGTCATTAAATACTTTAAGGCTTAGTTTATTTTCTTCAAAATTTGAACAAAAATGATTACTACACCATGCCTTCTCTGAAAATTAAGTGAGATAATGCATATGAAACATTACAGTGCTCTGCAGGTAGAAAGCACTAGAAACTTATAGTTATGTGAAAAAGAACAAGAAGATTGATGGGGGCAGTGGAGAAGAGGTTGCAAGAGAGGAGAGGGCATATGGGCAGGAGTTATACCAATCAGGAAGCCAGAGCTATGATTTTGGTCAACACAGATTGTAATCCTCTTCCTACAGAAGCAAATAGGATTACATGATTTTAGAATAGGTCATATTGGGAGGGAATGAAGATGGACAAGGAAGCGTGGAGAGTAGGCAATAGATGTAAATGCATGCAGACAGGTGGATGACAAGAGATCTGATCTCAGTTGAGGCTCTTTATTTGGATGCTAGGGATTGAAGAACATGCCTTCAGTCTCTGGGAAGAATGATCAAAGCAAAGCAAGGCTGAGGACAGTAAGAGGCAGGTAAGACTTTACATGTCATAAATAGGAAGGTTGGCTAAGAAAATAAGCTAGATTCCACTTGGTGCAGAGTTTCATCATGAGACTGGGAAAAATTGTGTCTGTTGAAGAAACTCAATAAGTATTTCCTAAATTGTGGCACTTGGACAGTTTTAGTTTCTCTGCTACCAAGGGCAGCATTGTTCTAGAGTCTGAGATGAAGCTGAGCCTATTAAAGTGGGCTAAGTCATTGTCTATGATGGAGGAGAGAGCTCGAAAGCAGGGGGACAGAAAGCCAAGGTCCTTAAAAAGGTACAGTACTTGAAAACTTGAAAATTTCATTGCCTTATGTCATCTTACAAGTTGACTTGGGAACTTACTGAAAACAAAAGCTGGGAATAAAGTCATTCAAACACCTTTGAGCAAAGAAGAGTCAACTCAACACTTAAACCCATGAAAGAGTCACACATTTTGGTGAGGTACAAAGTGGATAATTGCCTAACCAGAGTAAAGCCAGTTGTTCTGCTGGATGAGAGGCCTGGAAGCCAAGGAGACCTTCAAAATATGAGAATATATGTGTGTTTCCTTGTCCCTTCAGTAGCCTGCATTTTCAGACAGAAGTGCTTGTGAAAAGCTAATGTGTGTGCTTAGTTTCTTTGTTTTTGAGGAGAAATGACTTAGGGACTACAGTGGCTTTGACTTGTTACTTTCAAGAGTATAAGCGTGTCAGCAATCCGTATCTCTGCAGAAGAGCTTAGAAAAAATTAGAAACAAAACCACTACCAAATATGCCAAGTTTGCTTCAATACTTCATTTGACCCAAAGACTGGAGGTGAAACCTACCTTAGACAAAATTGAAGGGAACCTTATATCAACTTGTCTCCCTCTTCTCAGATACCTTCTCCTGTGCATTTAGTAAACAAAGCTGTGGGCCTGGATGAAGTCCCTGGAGCTTAGATTTATGCCTCTAACATCTTCCTATCAAACAGCACAATTTTATGGGTTTTTTTCCCAACCGGAAAAAAAAAAATGAAGGATTTTCTTTTTCAGGCCACAGAGTGAAGTCTTTCTGGTTATCTTTGTTCCTCAGTGAAACATATAGGCAACAATTTTGTTTATGCATTGTTTATTGTTTATTTGCTAAAGTTGCAAGGAGAAGCAACTTTTTGCAAAAGTTTTAAACTACTTTTGTTAAAATATTGTACTTATTTATGTAGGCCAATAGGGCTTATTGACCTATTCATCCCTGAGGATAAAATGAACATGCATATTTGATTATGTGGTTATTTGAAATCTTCACAGGAGAAAAATCTCACAAATACTTCTTTTTCTAATTTTAAAATTTAACTGTAAACGTTTGTGGGTGCAGGGTGCTGTTTGAAACCATGCATATATTATACAATGATTCACTTAGGCTAGATAGCATATTCCACACAAAAACATAAATCTTTTATTTGCCCACAAGTACTTCTATTTGAAGTTAAATACTAAGCTTCTAGAAGTGACTGTATAATCTTTTTATTAGTGCCTTTTAAAAAATTTCCACAGGTAATACTTTATTTATAATGCTATCAAGATATTTTAATAGAAATATTTGAGAACAAAAGAAATACCAGTTCAATTTTGAGGCACCTAAGATTTACCTAGAGAAGTAAGAAATAACTTTTCTATTTTACGATACAGAATTTAACTCAAGGAAGTTAATAAATTTGGAATTCATCGTCAGGAACAGGACAGACAGAAGCATATCATGTACCTCAAGTCTAATTTTCCAAATGTTAATTTCATGTTGTTCCTCCCGCTGATGTTTATTCTCTTTAAAATACCTTCTATTAAGGCATAATTCATAATTCAATATATGCCTTTTTATTATGCAGCACCACTTTATAGTCTCAACTCTCATTTGCATATTCAGCAGATATGCATGAAATGCCATCTCTGTGCACACCACTGTGTGAGGACCTGTGAAGCCGCGAACAGGTCTCACAGGTGGTCTGCTCTTAGGGAGCCTTCATTCTATCAAGTGAGGCATTGAATAAGAGCTTGTGATACTCTAAGGTGCAAAGATGACTCAGATGGCCCTAATCCGGTCTTTGAGACAGGTTTCCTAGAGATAATGACATTCATGGTGAGAAAATAGAAGATGAGAAGGAAGATAGCCAAGCAGAGAGGGTGGGGGATGGGGTTGGAAAAGACCATGTCAAGCAGACAGAATAGCACAGGCGGAGAACAATCTAGAACCTTGTGGGACATGTTGGAGTTCCAAGCCTTTACATAGGGAAAAAGCAGAAGCCATTGGAAGTTTTCATAATGGGGGTGATACGCGGGGCTGCTACATCTCATACACGTGAGAGTGCACACCATGCAATCAAGAAGAGTACCACATTTAAGTGTGCTGCTCACACTGCAGACTTCCTATATATATGTATTGGTTATGGTGATTTCCTAGTAGATGATGATAAAATATCTTGTTCTAATGAAATAAGTCTCTTCTGACCATTTCTTGGCAGATGAAATTGTCTGGAGAAAAGGACTCTCCAAAATTCATACGAAGATGAGCAGCAAGCTCTGGGTGTAACAATTTGCATTTTAAAATACCCCATTTCTAGCAAACATTCAGAGAATCAACTGGAGGAAGAACGTGGATGTGGGAATGCCATTTAGGAGACTCTTGCTTTTTCCATGTGAGAAGTGACGGTGGTTTGGATTTGGTTGATGACATAATGACCAAAGAAGCGTGGATGTGAGAGACGGTCCGTGAGTAAAATCAACAGACCTTGGTAGTAGAATAGATGGAGATTAGAGACTCCTGGATTACCAGCCCTTAGTTTATCAATTTCACTTGTGATTTTAATAGATTAATATTTAATGTTCAGACTTTCAACTGCTTTTTCCCAATCTGTGGAAACGTTTGTAATTCCAAGTCAAGAGACTTCCTTAATAACACTGGCTTAATTGTTCAGAGCTGAAGTACATCTCTTGGTGTTCTGATTCAATCGTATTTGGCCTTTTCTTGCCTGCCAGAACAACTGAAAACAGCTGTACAGTTGGTGTCTGTTGTAATGCTCAGTTTGCATTTGATTGTCCTATTTTTCACATCTTTCCAGCTGCTGAATCGCTGGGTTTCTGAAGATTACATCCTCCCCCTCCCTCATGCTCCCCAGAAGCTTAAGCTCCTGATTTTTCATGGAAACTCATTTAGTTATTTCCTCTCAATTATCAAAAACTCTTCAATTTCTTTTGAGTTTCTCTTCTGTTCTCTGACTGGTTTCTTTGCCTTCTAACTTGCAAATGGCTGGAAGCACCATTAACTTGCTGTTGTTTTTTGTCTTTATCATTAATAACTTGTTGAATATTTATTAACATGACACCCACCCAGAGTAGCTTGGCGCGCGCACACACACACACACACACACACACACACACACACACACCCACCCACCCACCCACAGGCTTTGCAATTGGAAACACTACTTTCCTTTAGGCATTTGCAAAAATTATTTATTATGAGTGCTCATAGCAATCCAATTCTAACTAATTAAGTTTCAGTTGAAAATAACAAACAACTTATGTACATTCAAATGTCAGGTATTCATTCCTTACTTAATTCACTACATAATTGAGCAAAAAATTACTTTAAAATGTTAAAAACCCAGCCATTTTACCATGTATTTTTTTCAGTAACTTAAATATACCAATTTCTCCATATAATAATTTTTAATTAATCAAAAATTATAAAATTAGACTTCTCATTTGACTGTTTTTGTTTGTTTGAGTATTCTACTTTAATGCAAAAGAAGAAAAAAATTACATCATGATAAATTCTAACCAGGGACTTAGTAACAGAAAAAAAAGATCTACAAATTCTGCTGAGGTGTTTGATGGTTGTCATATTTGCCACAGGACATGGGGACTCCTGATGTCCAAATGATGACTTGCCTTTAACTATTTCAGATTTAGCATGTTCTTCACTCCATAGATAGTCCATTAGCAATAAGGACCAGGGGAAAGATATTTCAATAAGAAAATTAGAAAATAAAAAAGAGGATGGAGTCTCTCACTGACACATGGTTAAAAGATTATTCAAAAAAGTAGAAAATCATAAGAGCATAATGGAAGTATTTTATTTAATTGAGCTTTTAACTGACACAGTTCTTCATCATGAACTCTTTGCTAGAATATACTTTCCAAATATAGGTGATTATGGCTTTTTTATTTTCTTTCTCTTACTTTCCTTTATGTTTACCTTTTGGATGCATAGTCACTAAAGAATATAAAATGGCCCAGTAGAAAAAAGAGAGGTAAATGACAAATAAAACAGTCACATTTATTGTATGGCATTTTCTAAAAAGCAATATGAGCAGTAAAAGAATAATTGTCTCACATGATTAAAGAATTTTATGTAAATTTCTATTTTGAATTGCTTTCTAACTTTCATTTACATGAATTGCTGAATCAATTGCATTTTAACTACACAAATGAGTATACTTGCTAAAAAAAATTACCTAGCTCTATCCTTTCAGCTAAGATTTTTGACATTTCTATAATGGGGGCCTCTGCAATATTGGTTTTCGAGAAAAAGTTTTCATGTTGGAGCATTGATAGCACATCAAGAATTCTGGATCAATGGTTCCTAGAAAGCAGCAACAAGCTTGTTACATAGAAGCTCCCCATCTAAACTGAAATCCAGGACGGGGGCTTCGTAAGAAGAATTTTAGGAAAACTGTGGTTCAGACCCAGTTGAAAAGACAAAGGGCAGAAGAGAGAAAGGGAAGTTATCAGATGAAAGGACATAGTGAGTTAGTCAAAAATATCCAAGCCAGTAGCTAGATCTTTTGGAGGTTCAAAGAGCAGGCGCATATAATCAAAGATCAGGTTTTAAGAATCAAAATCACTGAAGGGTATTTAAGAAAGAGACTTAAAAAGTTCCTCAGGAAATTTTGTTTTATGCGTCTGGTTGAGGGGTACACCCATGAACTTCAAGAGATTCTGTGAACCTTCTGGACAGACAGGTAAAATGGTGTGTGGGATGTGTGTCTGTGTGTGTATGTGCGTGTGCATGCACATTACCTTTCTGGGGAAAGCATTTTATAGTTTTATATAAGATTTTTAAAAGGGATCCTGATATCCTGAAGAACTATAACCACAGTGTTTTAAAGAATCTTAGCTTCTAGGGAAGCTAAAGATATGTATGAGTGGTCATTAAATGATGACATCTGGAAGAGAAATACATGTAAGAAAGGATAATTTACAATCCCACACTATTGAGAGCAATAGCCTCAACTGAGGGACATTTGACTGCCAAATAAGCGTGTGGCACTGATTTTTCTATATATGGGAAAAGTATCTGAGGGTTCTTCAAAAAATTTGTGGGAAAATAGAATTAAAGATAATATGAATCTTTCCATGAGCTTTTTTTGCAGTACTCTTGTATATTCTGCTCACAGTTAATCTATTTCTGAACACTTCTGCATTCTACAGAAGGTGATTAAATTAGAAAAAATTACCTGAATGTTGGAAGAGAGATTGGGTACTATAAAAAATTATAGTGTGCTAAACAAACACTTCCATTACAAAAAAATAGAAGAAAACTTCAATTATCTTAGTTACAAATAAAAACACAGCAAAACACCAAGGCTACCAACTGCTATTAGGTGATTAAATGAAATGTCCTACACTGCAGAACACTGTTAAATTTGCAAATTCCCATTATAAGGAGGCATTTAATACCTTTATTTTATAGATTTAGTTTATATAATAGCACGACAAAATGTCCATCTTTATTAAAACTTCACTTAAATTTTCCTCTAAAGTAATATATTCAAATGACGGTTTCAGCAAAATTGACATATTTGACATATAAATGAAACCTCAGAACTAGTTATGTTAGTACAATGTTTTTTGGCTGGGAAATTGGCCCAATATATGGCCAAATATTGCCCAACTTGGCAAGTTGTTGCCAAGATAAAAATTATATATATTTCATCATTGAATATTTCTCCAAGTTATTGAAGTAGTCACCAGTATCAGAAACAAATTTAATAGTTTACATTAATTAAGTATTTATTATGTGTTTTCAGGAAAAATAAAAAGAGAAAAAATTGTAGAGCCATTTAATTGTGCCTGCTCAATCATTAGTTTACCATAAAAACTCAGATTTGTGTACAACAAGCTGTATGTTTAGTGGGTGTATGTTTTTAAGATGGTATGTTAATGGGTTAAGAGAGGAAATGTTCTTTCAAAAAGGTTTATCTCATACCTATAACATAATTGGCCTGAATTGGAATTGTATAGAGAAGATGGCAAAATGTAAAACAATTTAGACTAATTTCTCAATTATTCCAAAGGCTCACGTAGTTAGATAAAATAAACGTTTCCAACTAGAACATAGTGACCATATAGGTTTGTTTACCCTCTTTTTTTTTTCATTGCGTCCCACTAAGGTGTATATTTTCCCCTAATATTTGCAAGTAAAAGAAAATAATACTGAATAAATTTTTATTTAAAAACCAGCAAAATTATTTTATTATTATTTTATCACACTGAGATTTAAATAAAGAGAAAATTGAAAAAGAAATAAAGATAATTGATATAAATAGCACAGAAGAGTAGAAAACAGGAAGACTGCTTTAGGCTACTAATTAAAAGAGACAAGATAATTTGCAGTGGGTGTGGATTCAAGAATAAAGTGAAAAGAATACAATAAATTATTCTTGATGGAAATTAATACTGCTTTTAGTAGCAATTTTTATATTAGAATGTAAGTATGACTAATTAAAATAAACCCACAGTTGTCAAGTAGAAATATGCCTGTGAAATTAGCATATTAACAAGACTCATATTTCTTCTAAAATGTACAATTATTCTTGAAACAGTCTAACACATTTAATAATATTTGGATACTATTAGAAATGGTGTAAGAATTTTACCCCAAACCCTATTTCAATTAGCTTTTTGCAAGAGCATACAATTTCCGTAAGACAAGATAAAAACTTTTTTTCTTATTCTTACTAAAGCGTGTTACCTCAATTGCAAGCACATGCAATATACTATCCCATGCAACACTGTTAGTTTTTCTGGTTTAAACCATGAGGCGGTGATGTAGTCAGCTCACCTGAACAATATGACAGGGGGTTTATGCCATTAGATATCAGAACGATATTATTCTAGGAAGAAAATAACATTTCTAAGTAGCAGCTCTTAATATTATTTATCTTATCTCCTCTAATACCTCACAAAACCCCTGTGAAGCAGTTATTGTTATTAGTATTTTACAAAAAAAAACCTGAAGCTCTGAAAAGGTGTATAACATTTCTAAGTTGACAATTAGTATACTGCAATAACAGAATTTGAACAGCAAACTTGGCAAACTAGAGGAGCAACCAGAAAATGTTTTGCTATTTTCCCAGCTATTCAAATAACTCATCTTGAGCAAAATATTAAATGGCTAATATCTAAACTCATTCATCACTTAAAAATACTACAGTAATTAATTTGAAAAGAATTTAATAGCATTCAAAATTATATTTTCCCCATAATGTATGTTCTAAAGATGATTAGAGAAAATTTGGAAACAAAGAGATAAGAAAACGAAAACAATATTTATATAGTCCAAAGAAAACCTCTCAATATTTTCGTGACATTCTTTCCAGTGTTTTCTGTTTTTCTGTCTTTCTTTTCATTCTCTTTTGTTCTTTCTGTTCTTCATGCTTTTTTTATTTTACATATTTGTGGTCACAATGTATAGTCAATTTTATTTTTTTTTTCACTTACCTATTTATTTAATTGTTTCCAAGTTATTTTAAACCCATCATAAGCATATGTTTAATTGATTATAATAATTTATTGAATGAATTACTATACAGTAATCCCTCCATCCATGGAGGATACATTCCAGACTCAAAGTGAATGCCTGAAACTGTAGATAGTACTGAGCGCTATATAGCCTATGTTTTTTCCTATGCATATGTACCTATGATTAATTTATAAATTAGGCACAGTAAGAGATTAACAACAATAACTAATAGTAAAATAGAACAATTATAACATTATACTGTAATATATGTTACGTGAATGTGATCTCTCTCTCTCTCAAGATATCTATTGTATTGTACTCACCCTTCCTGTGATGATGTGAGATGGTAAAATGCCTGTGTGATGAGATGAAGTGAGTTGAACGATGTAGTCATTGTGACATAGTGTCAGGTTATTATTGATCTTCTAACCATATCTGCTTCTGATGATCCTGGATCGTTCAGCCATGACAATGTGGATGGTTGGATGTTAGGAGCAGATAATGTCGATGACTAATGGGTGGGCAGGTATACAGCATGGATATGCTGGACAAAGGGATGATTGACATCCTTTGTAGGACAGAGCTGGATGGTGCGAGATTTCATCATGCTGTGCAGAACAGTACCCAATTTAAAGTTATGAATTGTTTGTTTCTGGAGTTTTCCATTTAATATTTTCAGATTGCTGTTGACCAAAGGTAACTGAAACCACAGAAAGTGAAATCATGATAAGGTGAAACTATTGTATTTTATTTAACCATTGAGACATATTTCATATTTAATGGACTCCCAAGTTTTTCTATTATAAATAATACCAAGGTGAACAGCCTATGCATAAAAATTTTCATACATTATATTATTTCTTTAGATAAATTTTTCAGAAATTATATCACTGGATTAAAGCATATACATGCATTTACAGTTTTAGATAGATTTAGTAAAATTGCTTTTTAAAAAGTTTAGCCAATTCATGCTAAATAGATGTTATGTTAAAAGTTTATATTACCTTAGCCTGACAGGAGCATTATCATCAAAAGTAATGTTACATTTGTATTTGTTTGATTGCTACTGACACTGAGTATTTGTTCTATAAGTTGGTTAGTCCGATTTAATACATCTTTTGAATTATTTTTATTTTTTATGTATATTCCCTAAACACATAATTTGGCCACTTGGTTATGCTTGGGATTCAACCTGCAAATGTTTGAATTCAACAAGTTATTAGGAGTCACCACTTCTTTAGCAGCATTCAGTCAACTTTTTTTCTCTCCTACATAATACAATGAGATTTTCAATGTGTCCTATATATAGCAGTGAGGGCTTAAAGATGAATAACGCCGGTTCAACTTATGATTTTTCAGCTTTATGATGGTGCAAAAGCAATACACATTCAGTAGAAACCATACATCAAGTGCTCATACAACCATTCTGTTTTTCACTTTCAGTACAGTTTTCAATAAATTACATGAGATATTCAACACTTTTATATAAAATAGGCTTTGCATTACATGATTTTGCCCAAATGAAGGCTAATATAAGTGTTTTGAGCATGTTTAAGGTAGGCTAGGCTAAGGTTAGGTGTATTAAATGAACTTTTGACTTAGGATATTGTCAACTTATGATGCATTTCTCAGGATATAACTTCTTCATAAGTTGGGAAGTGTCTGTATCTTAAAGCCACAGGAGGAGTAAGGTCCTTCAGCAAACTACTATAGAGTCAATGTAAGTAACTCCTTTTAAGGCAGGCATGAAGCAATTCATCGAGGACCTCCCAGAAGTCTTTCTTTCTTCGAAGAGCAGATTTTTACATGCCATTCAGTATTGGCAAACTAATATTCCATCTTGGTCAGCAGAAGACATTTATAGAAATGCAGAAGAATTATTCTTTTGCACTTGTTCAAACTTATGCAGTTACCAATGAAGACAGAAACAGCCAGGGCTTTTTATCTTATAATTAAAACAATCTTTTCTTTCTTCCAACTCTGAACTTAGGCCAACTGCAGACAGAGAGAACTGAGAATTTGTGATTTCTGTATAATCCTTCAAGCAAGGCAGCTAGCAATTCTTACTTCAACAGACCAGACTTGCTTTAGAGTGAGGACCCGTCTAGCCCACGATGCAAATAAAGGTCAGTGATCAATAGACACTAACTAGAATGATGGTGGAAGATGAAGATCTAGAATAGAACTCTGACAAATAAATACTTAAAATAGTTTATTCTTGCTAAGTAGCTGATGGTGGTTAACAGCAAAACAGAAAAATGTTTCCCATAATTCTCCACTAATATATGTATATTTGGAAAGAACCCATTCAGCATTTTCAGGTACTGTTACAGAAAGATTTCTAAACAGGGTAGACACTAATGACATTTGCTATAAAGACTGCTCTCCACAATATGCATACCAGAATCCCAGAATGTTGCATAAACAAGATCCATTTTTTCTCCTTTTTTTAAAAAAAATTGTGGTAAAATATACATAACATAAAATTTACCATTTTAACCGTTAATAGAAGTACAGTTTAGTGGCATTACCCATTCTTTCTTGAGTGTACTAGTTTGATGGGTTTTTTTTTTTTAAGGTACAAGTAAATTGCTATAAGAATGGAGGTGAGAAACTTACTTCTGCTTGGGGAGATCGAGGAAAGCTCCTGAGATGATATGACATCTGACTGGGCCTTACAGAATAAGTGTGCGACATACATTTTCAGAGGCAGTGAGTAGTTTGTCTGTTCAGCCTAGAGCTTAGACTGTTATTGAAACAACATGGAAACAAATTTCAATTTCAATTTTTATTTTTTGAGGCTGTAGCCTATGAGTCAAGAGATGTGGGATCCATTTCTTACTTCATTTTCTTAACCTCTCCCGAACTCAGTATCCACACGTACATTATGAGAGGGTTGGACTAAATCAGTGGTTGGCAAACATTTTTTTGTAAAGAGGCAAGTAGTAAATATCTTTAGCTTTGCATACCACATGGTCTTGGTCTTCATTGTAACTATTCAAGTCTGCTGTTACAGATTGAAAGCAGTCACACACAATCTGTAAGCAGAAGGACAAGGCTGGATTCCACCTGTGGGCTGCGCCTTGCCAACACTTGGACAAGATAATCTCTAAGACTCATTCTTGCATTAACATTTTATAATTCTATCATTCTATTTTTATTTTCCAAGTTTTGTTGTTTCAGATCAGTTTAATTACGAAGTAACATATTTTTGGATGAGGACATTTAAAATAATTTACATTACAGTTGCTCTTTCCATTGCAAGGGGGTAACTGAATATCATTCCTTAGTTGCTGCAAATAATTAGTGCAGGTGCCCACCTTTCTACATTGGAGGATTTGAATCCTAGACTCTTATACGAGAAGTCAGAAACGAGAGTCACAAAGTAGCTAAAGTTAATGCTCTTATAGAGGAATATAACTAATCTTTCTCTGGGGACAAATCTAGGTAATAGGAAATATAAATTAATAATTTAGCCTTGACTATAGCTATACGATTTATTTCAATGGTAGATGTGTTCTTGTTAATTTTGGTTTTGTATGGGTCAATAGCAAAGGAATGTAACTCTCTAATGTTCTATTCTATTTAGAGTCTATATTAAGCTAGACTTAAACATGCATTTGAATAATGCATAAATAATGAGAATTGTAAAGAAAATATAAGATTATTAATCTTTCCAGTCCAGTAGAACCAAAAGCCAGCCTGGAGGTGGAATATTTAATGATAATGAGTACAGTTCTTATCCTCCATAATCCTGTGGAGGCATAAACTCGTTAAATAGCTTTGTTTTAATAAACTTTGTGTGTATCTGTATAGAGCGAGCACTCTTATCAAATAGTTGCATGGAAGAAATTGGAGATGTGGAGAAAATTCTGGACTGATGAAAAACTTAGAGATATCAGTTAATAGTATCAAAACAAAAAGAATTTATTTTTTAATTAATTTTTTATTGTGACACAGTTGATTGCACATATCTGTGGGGTACAGAGTTAAATATCATTATCTGTATGCAATATGTAATGCTCAAATAAGGATAATTAGTATATTCAATATTATGTATATAAAATCAATCTTTGTGATCCTTAACCAATTCCTCCCTTACTTCCACTCCCCCTATCCCTTTCCCACCTCTGGTAACCTCAGTTCTGTTCTCTCCTCTCTCCTTTTGAAAGGTCAATGTATTATAGTGATCATTGTATCTTTCTTTTTTTAAAAAAATTTGTTTGCTTATTTTTTAGCTCCCACTTATGAGTGAGAAATGCAGTATTTCTTTTTCTGTGCCTGGCTTGTTTCACTTAACGTAATTTTCTCTAAGTTCTTCCATATTGCTGTGAATGGCAGTATTTCATTCATTCTTTTTTATGGCAGAATAGTATTCTCTTGTGTATAATTACTATAACTTCCTTATCCCGTCATTTGATGATGGGCATTTAGATTGGTTCCATATCTTGGCTATTATAAATAGAGCTTCAATAGATATGGGAGTGCAGGTATCCCTTCAACATGATGATATCTATTCCTTTGGGTATATAATCAGCAGTGGAATTGCTGGATCATATGGCAGTTCTATGTGTACTTGTCTGAGGAAACTCCATGCCATTTTCCATAATGGCCACACCAACTTACAGTCCCACCAACAGTGTAGGAGGGTTCCCTTTCTCCATATTATGGCCAGTGTTTGTTATTCTCTGTCTTCATAATAGCCAGCCTAACTGGGGTGAGATGAGATCTCATTGTGGTTTTGATTTACATTTCCCTGATGCTGAGTGATATTGAGCATTTTTTATTGTGTCTGTCAGCCATTTGTATATCTTCCTTTGAGAAATGCCTATTTAACTCCTTTGCCCATTTTTTAATTGGGTTATTTTTTATTTTTATTTTTATTTTTTTTACTGTTAAATTGTTTAAGTTATTTGTATATTCTGGGTATTAATCCTTTGTTGGATGTGTAGCTCACAAAATTTTTTTCCCACTCTGTAGGTTGTCTTTTCACTCTGTTGATTGTTTCTTTTGCTGTGCAGAAGTTTATTAGTTTGATATAATCCCATTTGTTTATTTTTCTTTATGTTGTCTGTGCTTTGGGGATCATATTCATAAAGTCTTTGCCCATTCTCATTTCCTGAAGTGTTTCTCTGATGTTTTCTTTTAGGAGTCTTACAGTTTTAGGTCTTATATTTAAGCACTTAATCCATTGTGAGCTGGTTTTGGTATATGGTGAGAGGTACAGGTCTAATTTCATTCTTTTTCTTATGGGTATCTAGTTTTCCCAGCACCATTTATTGAAAAGGCAGTCTTTTCCCTAATGCATGTTCTCGTAGCCTTTGTCAAAGATCAGCTGGCTGTAAGTGTGTGGGTTTCTGGGTACTCTATTTTGTTCCATTGGTCTGAGTGTCTGTTTTTACACTGGTACAATCCTTTTTGGTTACTACAGCTTTGTACTATAATTTGAAGTCAAGTAGTGTTGTTTATTTATTTTTTGCTCAGGATTGTTTTAGATATGTAGAATTTTTTGTTGTTCCATATGAATGTTTGGATTGTTTTTTCTATTTCTTTCTTTCTTTTTTAAAAAAAATTTATTGGTTATGCATATTCATGGAGTACAAAGTGGACCATCATTGTTAGTGCCCAAGATGTGAAGGCCAATTCAATACTATCAGCATATCCATAAACACAAATTGTGATTATTCCCCATGTTCCCAAATCAGGAACCTCACCAATATTTTGATAGGGATTGCATTAAACCGGTAGATTGCTTTGGGTAGTATGGACATTTTCACAATGTTTATTCTTCCAATCCAAGAGCATGGAATGTCTTTTCATCTTTTTGTGTCCTCTTTAATTTCTTTCAACAATGATTTTTGTAGCTCACATTGTAGAAATCTTTTATTTCCTTGGTTAAATTGACTCCTAAGTATTAATTTTTTTGATAACTATGATACATGTGCTAGCTTTCTTGATTTGTTTTTCTGCTAGTTTGTTGTTGGAGTATAAAAACGCTACTGATTTTTGCATGTTGACTTTGTATCCTGCAACTTTACTGAAATTATTTATCAACTGTAAGAGGTTTTTGGTAGAGTCTTTAAGTTTTTCTTTATGTAGGATCATGTCATCTGCAAACAGGGACATTTTGACTTTGTTTTTTTCCAATCTGGATGACCTTTATTTCTTTTTCAGGCCTGATTGTTCTAGCTGGTACTTCTAATATTATGTTGAATAGGAGAGATGAGAGTGGGTTTTCCCCCATTCAGGATGATATTGGCAGTGGGTTTGTTGTTTACGGTTTTATTGTTTTGAGATACTTTCTTTATAGTGCTGATTTGTTGAGAGTTTTCAATCATGAAGGATTGTTGAATTTTGTCAAATGCTTTTCTTCATCTATGGAGATAATCATATGGTTTTTGTCCCTGATTTTGTTGATGTGGTGTATCACATTTATTGACTTGCATACATGTATCATCCTCACATCCCTGGGATGAATGCCACTTGATCATGGTGTGATCATTTTTTTGATCAAACAATTTTTTTGATGTGTTGTTGTATAGTATTTGCTTGTATATTATCCAGGCTTTTTGCATTTATGTTCATCAGAGATATTGGCCTATAATTTTCATTTTTTGTTGACAAGTTTTGATGTCAGGATGATGCTGGCCTAATAAGAAGAGTTTTGGAGAGTGGCTTCTGTTTCAATTTTTTGTAATAGTTTGAAGAGAAAAGATATTAATTCATCTTTAAATGTTTGGTAGAATTCAGCAGTTAAGCCATCTGGTTCTGAGCTTTTCTTTGTTGGGAGACTTCTGATTACTGTTTCAATCTCATTGCTTGTCATTGTTCTGTTCATGTTTTCTATTTCTTCTTGGTTCAGTCTTGGTAGTTTATATGTGTCCAGAAATTTATCCATTTCCTCCAGGTTTTCAAGTTTGTCTGCGTAGAGTTTTTTGTAATAGTACCTAATGATTCTTTGTATTTCTGTAGTGTCAGATGTAATGTCTCCTTTTTCACTTATGGTTTTTGTTATTTGGGTATTTGCTCTTCTCTCTTTAGCCTAAATAACTTTTTGTCTATTTTACTTATCATCTCAAAAAAACAACTTTTTGTTTCATTGATCTTTGCATCATTTTGGGGAGGTTCTCTAATTCATTTAGTTTTAATGATTTTAATTATTTCTTTCTGTCAACTAATTTTGAGGATTGGATTGTTCTTATTTTTCTAGTCCTTTGAGGCATAGCATTAGATTGTTTATTTGAGATCTTTCTATTATTTTGATGTAAGTGTTTATCACAATAAACTTCCCTCTTACTACTGCTTTTGCAGCATTTCACAGGTTGTGGTAAGATGTGTCTTTGTTTCATTAGTTTCAAGAAAGTTTTGATTTCCTGTTAAATTTCTTCTTGGACCCATATGTCATTCAGAAGCATGTTGTTTCATCTACATGTTTGTATAGTCTCCAGAGTTTCAGTTGCTATTGATTTCCAGTTATAATCCATTTTGGTCTGAGAAGACACTTGAAATTATTTCAATTTTTTTGAAATTTGTTCAGGCTTGATTTATGACTTAACATGAGGTCTATCTTAGATAATGTTCCAGGTGCTGATGAGAAGAATGTATATTCTGTGGTTGTTGGATGAAATGTTCTGTAGATATCTGCCAAATCCAATTTTTCTAAAGTGTGGCTTAAATCCTTTGTTTCTCTGTTGATATGTTGCCTAGATGATCTGTCCCGTGTTGAGAGAGGGGTGTTCATGTCCCAGACTATTACAATATTTGAGTCTCTTTCTTTACATCTGATAGAATTTGCTTTATATATCTGGATGCTCTGATATTGGGTGCATATATATTTATGATTGTTATGTCTTCTGGCTGGCTAAATCCCTTTATCATTATATACTGTCTTTCTTTGTCTCTTTATAAAAAGAGACAAAAACTATAAAGTTTTTAATTTAAAGTCTGTTTTATACAATATAAGAACAGCTGGTCTTGCTCATTTTTTATTTCTATTTGGATGGTATATCTTTTTCTGTCCCTTTACACTAGTCTGTGTGTGTGTTTACAGATGAGGTGAGTCTCTTATAGATAGTAGATAGTTGGGTCTAGCTTTTTAATCCAATCAGTCAGTCTGTGTCTTTTGAGTGGGGAATTTAATCAGTTTACACTTAGGGTTATTACTGAAATTTATTGTCTTACTCTGGCATTATTAATTTTCTATGTCCACACTTCTTGGCACATGGAAATGTGATGACCGGACCCACCTTAGAATTCTACGTTTAAGTTGTCGATACCACTTTGAGCAGCTAGAGTCTCCAGATGACTTTGAGGGGTAGAACTGCTCCATTAGCCTGAACTGCTCAGACCAAAGGTCAGCAAACTTTTTCTGTTAAGGGTCAGAGAGTAAATAATTTAGTCTTTGTGGGCCATTTGGTCTCTGTCACAACCATTTGTATCTGCCCTTGTAAGATAAAAGCCATCATAGACAATATATAATTGCATGAGTATGGTTATGTCTCAATAAAACTTTATTTGTGAACACTGAAATTTGAATTTCATGTATTTTTTGTCACAAAGCATTCTTCTTTTGATTTTTTTCAATGCTTTAAAAATAGAAAAATTATTCTTACCTTGCCAGTCATACAAAAATAGGTAATGAGCCACATTTAACCCATAGGCTATAATTTGCCAAATTGTGGGATAGATGGTTTTCTGAGAGAGAAACAAAATTCTATATTTTAAAATCATTTTATTTTGAAGCCTTTTGGTTATTAAAATAGCTCAGCCTTAACTCTAGATTTTATGCCATGATTTCCATTTGCATTATCATCATTATTCAGAAGTTTCTTCTTTCTCTGTTCAGGCTGGGATACAGAAGGAAGATGAGGTGCCCTATTTTTTTCTCCTTTAATCCCCTTTCCCACTCCTCTCCTTTGAGTGTTTGCATGGAGATAAAACTGCCAAGACTTTTTAAAAGAGTATGCTAGGGACCCCTCAAGATGTCCTTACAATTATTTTAATGACTTAGGACTTTTTCTTTTTCGTAGAATATAAGGATTATTGATTCCTCACAAATTATTTGTGAATAATATTTTTTAAGTAACACTTTATCCATTGTCATAAACTGGATTTTGTTCTTCCAAAGTTCATATGTTGAAGCCTGAACCCCCAATGAGACTCTACTTAAAAATAGGGCCCCTAAGGATGTAATTAAGGTTAAATAAGGTCATAAGAGTGGGGGACTAATTTGTCAGGACTGGCATTCTTATGAGGAGGGGAAGAGACACGAGAGATCTCTCCTTACCTCCTCATTCACAGATAAAAGGCCACATGAGGATACAGCCAGAAGGCAGCCGTCCACAAGCCAAGAAAAGAGGCCTCATTAAAAATCAACCCTGCTATCACCCTGATCTTGGACTTTCAGCATTCATAACTGTGGAGAAAAGAAATTTCTGCCTATGGAATTTCGTTTTGACAGTGTGAGCAGACTAATATACCTGTATGTAGATCATGATACCCATTTGTGTTTATCATAATAATTTGCTTGTAAGCTGAGTTTTTCTGTACCTTTTATCCTTGTCCTTAAGCCCATTAGTCAATAGCGCCAACAGTTTTTTATATGTTTTTTTCTTTGAATGAAAAGAAAGTTCAGAAAGAAGATATATAACATTACTCTGCTAGCTGTGACTTTCCAAATAAACTTTGAAAAGGAGCAGAGAAGAAACACCAGTTTTGATAGCCAGGCTTTCAACTGCAAGAGCCAAACACATGAGCAAAAATAGATTTCTGAATTTCAAGTCTCTCTTTAAATATTAAGAGCCACATTTTGTAAGTCTAAGCACATCAAACTTTTGGTATATGCCAGAGACTAAGGAAGGATACAGGATATGATATAAGGAGAGATTTCCATGACAGAGCAAAGGAAATAAGAGATTTTCCTGGGGTGGGAGAAGGATTTGGGTGGTTTAGTGGATGTGGGTCTAGATTGTAGGGGTTGCTTGGATCCCTAAAAAGTGCCAGACTGCTCTCACTCCCTTGGTTGGGGATGGGGTGGCAGGAAAAGGATATCATGGGGATGATAACATCAAGCGTGTGTGCTATGAAGACACCACCCTGCAGAGGACCCTGCACACACACGGGTAGCTCCCATGATCAGGAATGTCTGCATCGTGTTTTTAAGCAGAGGATAAGGTGAAGCCCACCCATTCCGTTTTGAATCCAGTGAGGCACAATGTTTTCTGTAGGTCCTCAGAGAATTTTGGGGAATTAAGAGCCAATATTGATGCCAGGAGCTGCTGCCTTTTGGAGAAGATGTGACTAAGTTCTGAGTAGCAATTATGGTGCAGTAAAGTAATGACCCCTGACATCAGCAGCAGATTCACTGGTTTCAAAGGAGAAAACTCCCAAACCAAGTAAGATTAGTTCTCTCCTGGAAAGCCAGCAAAGATGGAAGGCCAGGTACCACTTTCCCAATACACATGTCCTCTTATGATCCTCTTGCCCTCAGACAACTTCTAGGAAAAAGGAGGAAGGGTGTATTTTTAAGAGTAGGAATCAGTCCAAATACAAAGTTTGTTTTTCATTGTGAGAGATTAAAATATTAAATTTGTTCAAATATTTGCCTGAGTTTAAATTTTAGAGCAGAAATGACTGAGTTACTTCGAAGTAGCAAGATTCAGGTATTTTCAACATTAGCAGAAGCTAAGCTATATGGAACCAGAGTAAGTTGAATTCAATTATAAAAATAAAATCAAAATTTTATGTCTGCATAAGTAAATTGTAACTATAACTTTGACCCAGCTGCAGTTAATGGCTAATATCTATAATAAAATAAAACAAAAAGATTGCTGCAGATATCTAAACTACTTCATTAAATAGTCAATAAACTTGTAAACAGCCATTATTCATAATAATGACTCAGATATGCTACAAGTTTCTGAAATTATTTCTGAATCATAAAAATGTCACATTATGTTCAGTGAGTTTGCCATGTAAAGTGAATATTTCTATACTATAATCATTGTAAATTGGTAATCCTCATATCCTGTTAATCAGGGCAATTGGTTAAATATAATGTTATATTTCCCAACAACTCCAATAGCATATTTATTTTGATGGAACATTGTTAACATTTTAATACTATAATAATTTTCTCTCATGGTGGTATTCAGTTTATTAAGCTGATTATTTTGATCATGCCACTTGTCTGTTCTAACACCTTCATCGGCTGTCACTGAATTCCTAGCCCATGCATACTTGATTCTCCACAACAGAGCTGCAATGACCATTCAGAATTCAAAACTGGCTACCTGCTGTTCCCCAATAATCTTGTACATCTAGATGTGTTATCTTTGCTCCTACTTTCTTCCTGGCCTGCCTTCCCCAACCCCATTCGCCTCTCTTTTTCCATTCATTCTATCTATCTTACATAGACCCTCTTTCTAAAGAATGCCCTGATCTACTTTTTAAAATAGTCTCTCTTCAATATCCCATAGTCCCCTTTGGACTTTTCTTGAGGCTTGTCCTGTTTTGTTTATATTATATTTATTATGACATTTTCTTATCTGCACTCACATGGTAAGCTCCTTGTAGTAATGACTATGTCTTATTCTTTTTAATCTGTTTTAGTCTCTAATATTACTATATTGAGTATTGTCTGGCTCAATCAATACGTTTTTTAAAAAATGATGGAATAATGAAACTTAAGCTGCAACAATGCCTTCAATTTAAAAATCTGTGTTTGCTCCATGAAACCGTGCTTTGGGGAAAAGAAAAGACATGCATGAATTTGCCTGTGATTAATCATATGTCACTTTTTACTTGCAAATTTCCTTCTAAGTAGGGAGGGAAAAAGTGAAGTGTAGAGGTATGAGGATTCTACAGGGTTGCCCAAGGACACAGAAAGTGAGGAAGGGTTATTAAAGAGGAAGCTTCCGGGGATAGAATGGGCCCAGGGAAAGAGGACTTACTGCTGACGGCTGAGACTGTGAGAAGAGCCTGGTTAGTAGGAGGAAACGCACAAGGGAATGCTTGCAGTAAGGGCAATGCATGAGGACAAAACTGAAGATATAAACGAGTCAAGGCCACAATGCGTGTGAAAAACGGAGGAAGAAAACAAAGATGACAAGAATCTTAAAGGTACAATATGGGAACTCAGCATGTGAAGTTAGTAAAGGAAATTGCATGATGAACAGGAAGAATATAATCAGCTTCCCTGATAACGGGGCTGTCAATTGAACACTAGGTATGCTGGATGTATGGTGGAAACAGTCTGGATTTTTAAATATATGGGTATTAGAAATAAACCAGTTTGCTGTGCTAAATTCTATCCATGACAACTAGTTGTCAGCGTTATGTATGCCCATAATGGTTTCTCATTTCCTCACTTATGGGAAAGCTAATCAATGGGTAAATTGGTACAAGAAATTAACACTGTTCAGATACCATATCTTGGGAAATCATCCAAGGCACTGAGCCGAAAGGAGCTCCTGCAGACATAAAGCAGGCCTCCCAGAAATCATGGTGACTGGCAACACCACTAGCAAAGGGCCATTTCTTGTTCCAAGAAAAGGCCAGGATCTTGGGGAATTCTTAGAGGTAGGTCAAGTGCCTAGAATAGAATTGAAACTTCACAAAGGTGTTCATGTGGGGAGTGCAAGGCTGCTGGTGCACAGAGCCCTTGAGGGAAACTTTTGGAGTTAAATCCTCACTCTCTGCATTTCCTGGAGCTCCCCTTTATCCTGGACAACAAGGATCGCCCTCGGGTGTCTCCACTAGACTCTTCCTGCTCACCCCATGTTGATTTTAAGAGTGAATTAGGTAATGTATGAGAATGTATTTTGCGAATTTTAAATTAAGTTTTAAAAGGCAAATTTTAAAAAAATACAAAACTTTCAGGCTAATGGAACCTGGAATATTTTCAGTTAGAGTATCAATAATCATTTTTTCAGAAATAGTTTGGACAATTGGGTTAATTTTCTTCATTCTCTAAACATTCATTTAGAATTGACCTTCTCATTTCACTTACCCATTCCCTCTCTTTAACTCTGGACATTGTTTCACTCTACACTGTTGTACTTTAAAATCAGTAATCAAACATTTTCTTCTCTGACTACTCTACTGTTATTGCACTTCAACTTTATGAAGCACTTTACTGTAATTAACATGTATTTTCACTCAAACAGTTATTCTTCTCCTTTAAGAAACAGAACTGAGCGGAACAATTTTGGGCCCAGGAAAGGAGGCATAACTGAGGATTTTGAGTTATTTACCTCAACTAAGGCAGAAGATACTTTTTATTTATTTGTTCCTCCATCGCTGCCTTCAAACCCAGTCTATTAAATTTCCCTTTTCTGCCAGGACAGGCATTCTAGTTGTCCCCTTTGGAGTTCTTTGATGTCCTATATGGGACCTTGAACCGAGGCAACATAATCTTCTTCAATTCTTGCTCTAAAGGTCCCCTGTCCCAGCAGGCAGCCCTCGTTGAGGGCAATCCTTCCAGGATGACTGAAGCTTAGCTTCACAGCCTCTGCCTGACTTACAGGAACCCTTGCCCTGCTGTTGGGAGCAGTCCAGGTTGCTCCTTCTGCTCTCTCCTCTCACCTTTAGTATTCTGTTGTCAAGACTCAGCCATTAGTTACAGCTTCATATAAGCTTTTGTGATGGTTAATCTTAGGTGTTGACTTGACTGGATTGAGTGAGAACCTTGACAAATACAGCCCTGAAACTCTTGAGAATGCAGGCGAAGCTCTCTAGTGCTCTCTTATAAGTGCATGGAGTGAGTCAAAGAGTTTCTCCAGCTCAGCACCCAAGACTGAGTGACATTTAAGTCTCTTCTAGTGCAGAGAACCCCGGCCTCCACCAGAGGCATATACTTGACTTGAATTTCTGGGAAGTAGGAGAGGTAATTGAAGATGCCACACCACTTTTACTTTTGTGAATCGCATTTAGTGAAATCTTTCTTTCAGTGAATCTTCCTTCAGAATTATTTTCTAGCCCTCTCGTTTATGGCTTGGAGGTAGATGGTTAGGATTGATAGAGACTTTGGGGCTACCTCTTGCTGAGTTTTGCTTAGAGAGTCTTCAACTGAGAGGATTATAGTCAAAACTTTGAAACAAAAGGAAAAAGTCTTATTTGACATTATTTTACATGAGCTTCCAAGGCATTCTGATCTTACTGTTTATAGCAACTATCAAAGGTATAATTTTACATTTATTTTGGCATTTGACTAGTATCAGTCTTCTTACTATATTGAAACCCCATGAAGGGGCAAATCTGTTTTATTCACTATTGTGTCTCTAAGGCCTTACACAATGTCTAGCATGTGGTATTTTTGAATTAGTGATTGGATGAACTCAAGACTAATTAGAGATCTACGTGTTTGGGTTTTTTTTTTTTTTTTCCTACTCACTGTTTCTTTCATTGAAGAAATTTTTGTATATTACATGTAAGTAAGGATTGTCTTTTCATGAACTAAAATGCAATCATCTTGTAGACCGTTAATTTTTTTTATGATTATTCTAAAAGCTTTTCTTAGTGGTCATTTTTAAGGAATAAATAAAATATAGATTTATTCACTCATTCCTTCACTCAGCAAAATTAATGATCACTTACTGCCCAGATACTGGGATTATAAAGATAAAGATAAAGAAGCAGTTGATTCCTTTCAGGCATTTATAGTGGTGTAGATGAAATGGACAGATAAACAATCAGTTATGATAAAATGTAATCTATTAAGACAAAGCAATGTATATGTGAGGTCACATTTTTTAGATCTCCATGATGTTCCAGTCCTTTTGTTCACTCGTAATTTCTTAGTTCGTTTTTCTAGAACTGCATTCCAAGTTATGCTTTATTATTCTTTTTTTTCCAAGGAAAAAACTGAAGATCTGAATTTAAACCTCTTAAAAACTTAGCATATTGTTTAGTCTTAAGTCCCTCTGATTTCAAAGCAAACACTTTTTTTTTTTTTTTAATGGCACATTACTAAGAACCACAGCTTTAACTCTCTGTGGGTAACACCCCCAAACCGGTTAAGGCACACACATGAAAACAATAACATTAATAATAATAACTGTATCTACTATTTACTGAGCACCTACACTGTGCCAAGCATTGTTAGCTGTTTTACAAAAATAAACTTATTTTACTCCCAAAATGACTCTAAGATATTGGCATTATCATTTCCGTGTCATGTAATAAAACATTGAGGCTCATCAAATTTAAGTAACTTGCCCAGAGTCATATAGGTAGTGAGAGGCAGAGCAGGGATTTGAAATCAGTTACGATGATTATAAATCTGTGCACTTAACAATGTTTAAAAAATGGTTCTCCTAGTATCTTTTCTTTTCTTTCTTTCTTTTTTTTTTTTTTTTGGCATTAACATGAGCCAGATGATTATAACCAGTTTGATGGCAAGTAGACAATAGCATTCAGAAATTTCAAACTATACTGCCTTTCAGTGCTGAAGTTTAGAAACTTTTTTTCTGGCTCCAGATGGACTCCTGGGCTTTCAGTGTCCCTTAAGATATGTTTTACATTTTACATTTTGTCAGGATAATTAAGACAGTATTTACCACTAATCGACTGGTGTGGAAAAATCCAACTGCTCCCTGTGGTAAACTATGGAACATTGGTTAGTATGAATATTATCAGCAAGGACCTCAAAGGCCTCTCATGTTCCCGTTTCTTCAACCAAAATTCATTCATCCATGGACCAATCTGCTCCTAAATTTGTAAACAGCTGTCCAGTAATAAACTCACTAAAATGAATAATATTTTCAAGCAATTGCATGCAGTTTCACAAATGTTCTTATTGTCAGCCTTCTCATCTCAGTGGTATTTATGAGCTGTTAAGGCGATAAAAGGGGAGAATAACACTTTTTATAAATGTAAACATGATGATCTACAATTCAAGGTTCTAATCACCCTTTGAGCTCTTAAAACATCTATTTGTCTTTCTAATTTAGATTGTGTATCTCTTGAGCTCTGAGCACATATTCTATATGCCTGGTACAGTGCCAGATCCATCAGTGTTAAACAGGTAATTAATCTTCATAATGATAGCTTGCAGAGGTAGACTGCAGTTATTGAAGGGCACCTTGACATCTCAGGGAAGTCTGCTTTGTAAAAATATGTGTGTGTGGCAGACAACAACTGTACGTTAAAGCAAATCATTTTACTTTTTAGGTACTCAGCTCCTGGTCTAGAAAGGAAAGATGTTGGACTTAGATGCTCAGATGTTGCACTAGAAATGTAGGAAGTTGATCCCTACATTCTTTTACAATCTAAAAATTCTTTCAAGTTTATGCACTTGCTTTATGTTTTGAATTGCATTCACTTTCCTTTCAAGTGCATACTATGCTCTAGATCTGACAGATCCTAATATATAATATTTGATGTATCTTTATGTTTCATCCCATTTTAGTAGATTAGATGTTAGAGAGCAAATATTATTTCTTTTAAAATGGCACCACTGGCCTAGGACTCAGAGTAGCAAGAGTCCAGCACAGTTCTTTGTCTCTGTCTACTAACAGCACACATATGCACCATTTATATATTTCAGAGGTTTTGGTGGAAGAACGAGGGGCTTGGGATTCAGGTCAGGCCACCAACATTGATAAGGTACACAGGTTAGGTATACCTGTTTAACAAGCTTGTTAAAGTGTAAAGTATACACATAAATGTACTGTGCAATGAGCTTTGGGAAAAATATTTAACCTCTGAAAGTTCAATTATTTAACCTACATAATAAAGATACTAATAATGACTTCTAGGATTTTATGAGAATTAATGTATATAAATTGACCGACATAAGGTAAGTGCTCAGTAGATGTTAATTTCCTTTTCTCCCCATCTACTTTTTCTTTATAGGCTTTCATTCTAGTAGCCTTAGTCTGTATATATTTTCATATTATTTAAAATAAACCTCCACAGCCTAGACTTGATCAGGGGCTCTGTTGTCATAAATCTGGAAGTCGTGGGATAAAAATTGTTATGTGTATAGAAAACCAATCTTTCCAGAAATGTTTTTACCCCACTCTTATATCCCACAATTAGCCTACCTCTCTGTCTGAAGTCGCCATTGGATGAAGGTATTAGATACTGTGATGGTTAATTTTAGGTGTCAGCTTGACTAGATTAAGGAATACGTAGAAACATGGTAAAGCATTATTTTTCAGTTTGTCTGTGAGGGTGTTTACAGAAGTGATTAGCAATGTAAGCCCCAGTGAATGAGGTGGGAAAGACCTGTCCTCAATATGGGCAGGCACCACCCAATCTGCTGGAGGCCTAGAAAGAACAAAACTGGAAGAAAGGATGAAATTCTTTCCATTTCCTCTGGAGCAGGGATACACTCCTCTGTCCTATCTGTGGATATTAGAAATCAATGTCTGTGGAAATCGAACTCGAGACTCTTCTGTCTTTGGGTTCCAGGACCTACACCAGTGGCACAGCAGTTCTCAGGCCTTCGGCCTCAGACTGAGAATCACACCATCAGCTTCCCTGAGTTTGAAGGAACTTGCCTTCTGGACTTGGACTAAGCCATGCTACAGGCATCCAGTTTGCAGACAGCCTGTCATGGGACGTCTCAGCCTTCAAAATCTCATAAACCAATTCCCCTAATAAGCCCCCTCTCCTATATTTATATACATATCCTATTGGTTCTGTCTCTCTGGATAACCCTGACTAATACATATACCCCTGCTGAAATGCAGTGGTGACACCAGGAGAGGAAAAAACAGTCTAAAGAGGTGGGACTAGTCTTCTCCTTGAAGACATATCCAACTGGGGGAAGAAAATATTTTTAAATTTCATACTTGATTCTGGGTTTTCTGACATAATCTTGGTAAGAAATACTGTCTGAGTCAGCCACCATTACTGAAAATGTGCCTTATTAATTAGTGTTAAAGAGTGGGGGAAAAGGAAAGAGTAACATTACAATGAGCCATAATTTTTTTTTTACAAAATTTCCTTACAAGATAGCAGTTTATTCTAAGCCAATGGGTTAATTTAATTCCATTCAGCTCATACCGAAGTGTGCCTTCTGTGTCTGAGGCACTGAAATTGGTGTTCTATACCTGGGACTAATTCAGTCTGAATAGCACTGAGGGGGCAGGATTGAGGGGACAATTTCTGAGGTGCAGGATAGAGAGCATAGGAATAGCCTTGCAGTGAGCTACCTACTCAGCAGGGCCAGCATGAGGACGTAAAACTCCAGCAGGTAGGTAGAATCTGAAAATGAGAAGAGTGGAGGTGTACACGTAAAGAATAAGGGTGGATGAAAGGTAAGCTTCACTAATTCATAATATTATTCAGCCCTACAGATTTACGGTACAGACTTGTGGTATGAGTGTTCTTTAGAAATAGACAGCGTAACACAGTGGAAGGATCGCAGGATCAGAAATGAGGAACTGCCTTGGTAAATCCTAGCTCAACCACCTGTAAGATATGCGGCGTGTGCCGTATCCTTAATCTGTCTGAGCATCAGTTTTCTTAGCTGTGAAATGAAATTAATAATTTGTGATCTGTTTCACAAGGATGAAAATTGTAAGAATAAGTAAATGTAAATTTAAATGTTCTGAAAATGACAGATTTCCTGAATACCAGCCATTATTGTAAATGTTCTTAATGTTAGTATCAAAGAGATCTCTTTGGAAACCCGTGGATAGTTACAAGTTATAACATTGTTTTTTCTCTCTTTATACTCAGATATAGAAGAAATGATAATGGATTATTTTAGATCTACTTTTTATTCAGATATTTATTCACGTGTTTGAGCATCTTAAAGCCAAAGGAAGGGTTAAGATGTTAGTAAAAATGCAGATATTATTTTCTGTACCACTGGGTGCTAGAAATGATTATTGGTAGACACACTTTTTAATAAAAATTTCTACCTGAACACTCTACAAGGGAGATTAGCAGAGAAAATGTCTCTGGCTTTTTCGTGAGTGAAGCATATATTTTTTATGACTTGGCCTGAAGCAATATTTTGCACACTCAACAGAGACCCTCAAATATGTTTACTGAGTGTTCATTGTGAACACTGCACTGCCTTAGGCACTGTGTGAAAGGGAAAGGAAAAAAAGGATGCTGTGGGTCAGGAGGATTTTATGAGCTTTCTAGAGTTTCCATCAGGCATGTTATAATTCCAGGTAAGACATTTACTCTATTCCACAGATGTTATCTTTGGTTCTGGAAGAAGTTTTCCCCCATAAAAATAGCTGTCGCCTTAATTGTGTTACAAAGTTATTTAAATAGCTTCTATCAAGATCATTTCTCCCATTAACTCTGGTGGGGAATAAAGATATGCTATGTTAGTAATAGCAAGATGTCAAGGACACTGAGCCATCTTTCTTACAGAAAGGTAAGAAGAGAATATATATCTCTGCCTACACAGGTATAAATATTCTCTTTCTTCTGTTTTCTTGTCAATAATACAATGTTGTGCTTTTCCCTTACACTTGCTTATTTGGCTGCCCCAGACAGTAGGAGAGAATTTAAGGAAATGTACTGCAAAGTGATTAGATGGGAAAACACATATGTTGAATTTTAGTTTATTTGAACATGGAGGAGACGTGTTGGGAAGTATGTAGAGGAAGAAGACAGTAAAGACAAGAAGAAGGAACCCTGGGGATACCAGTAGCACAGAGCACGTGGAGAAAGAGAAGGCACAAATGAGCTTGAAAGGGACCGAAATGATAAGGACAAAACACTGACCATTTCGTTTGGCAATTCAGAATTCATTGGTGTCTGAGTTCAAATAATTTCATTGTTTCCCAGATAGTGGTCCAGACCTCTGATTGTGTTTTCTCTGAAAAAAATTGAAGTAACGAGTCTCTAGTTCATAGGAGAGCCTCTATAAGCGAGGTTAGCATGAGGCAAAAGCGTAAAGTATTTAGTGTGTGTCTTAGGGAATGATCCTTTTTTTTCTGTAATTCTTTATATACTACAAAAGCATCTCAGTTCCTTCATGCTCTCTCTTTACCAACTCTCTCTTTTACTAAATCTATTATAAAGAAATAATCTGTTACAGTCATTCACTTTGAGATAAATGTGATTGGTAAGCATGAACATATTACCCTCCCATGTTTTTGTGTTTTGCTTCATTTTTCTTTCTTTTTTTTATGGAAAAATCAACGAATGTGTTTTCATGTTAGAATTCTGTGCATTGATACTATTGGCGAAATCCATACTTCAAAGAGAATATCTTACTGAGAGGGAAGATTGTAAAGTAGTTCAGGACATGTATTTTGAATTTGTCTTTAGGTAACTTAATTTGTCTGAGGTTCTTTTTTATCTGGAAAATGGGAGTATACGTTCTCATAAACATATTTCAAGAATTTTATAAAGGAAGTTTTTTCTGTTTTTTTTTTTTTACACTAGAAATTTTTCAATATATTGTATCATTAGCATTACTTTTCTCCAGCTCATTTTGGCTATGGGACCTAACCTGGATATTCAGTTGCCTGGTTTCTGAGCCAACTAAAGCAGTTTCAAACTTAATAGTATAGAATCTGGAATTGTTGTTACAAGATTGATCTCATATCTAAAGAGAGGCCACTGAAAAACAGCCATTACATATATAGCACTCTGATTTTACTTTTTAGAGAATATATATGGGTGGGAACTTGTCCCTGAATTCCACCACTCACACTTCCTTTCCTCTGAGATTGCATAGCAAGTGAGTTGTATATACAAAGACTAATACTTGATGAGACAGTGCATACCAATTTATTTCTGGCTGAACAAGTACTCAGTAGACCTTCTGGAAGGCTTTCTGGTTAAAGCTGCATTTGAAATCCTGGCTTTTTCCCAAAGGCCCAAACAAGGATTCTTGCTTCATTTTCCTTCCCTTAAATCTCAGATGCTGGACTGAGGAAATTGGTTGTGGCCTGAATTGTGCTCCTGGCCTTAGCAGAGAAGCTGGAAATGAATGGAGGAAGATAGGATTTCAGGTTGGTCTTTAAAGAGAAGCCTCTACTTGCCAGCTCACCCCTGAGAGTTCAGTGCCAGAGTGACAGAAGATCTGACTACCAAAGGGACTCCTGGAGCAGGGGCCTGGGTTCTCTGTTGAGACCCAGGCCTGCCCTCTGCTGGCAAAAGAGGTCCAATGAACAACCTAATTGAAAATGATGTCTTCCTATGGGCCAATGGTATGGACTGGGTATATCGACAGAAATAAAGGGGCAGAAACATGGGGGCTGAAGTTTCTTCCTTTATAAAACCAGTATAAAATTTAAAATATTCTATCCATCTCAAAATCTGAGTGGATCATTCAAAAACAACTGAGGTTCTAATACTAAAATGATTCTAGATAATTCTGTCACACTGGCTCCCCATTGCCCGCTGAGTTCCCATTAATTCTAAGAATATTAAGAAGTTCCTTTAAAAAATACAACTGAAAAAAATAAAGAAAATGATGCATAGAAACTACAAAAGTGAGGAGTTAGTATGGGAGGATGAGGAACTCACTGTATTTGTCTGTGCTAGACGGCATCAAGGCACAATTACAAAAATCAATAACAATATAATGTAAAATAAACAGAGATGCAGTAAGTTAAAGCTGTTGAGAGGACATCCTTTGACTGTCATTTTGTGTATACAATGAAGTGTTGTTTGCAAAATGTAACAGATAAAACTGCTGTTATTATACACTACAAATTATTAATGCAGGAATAAATTGTATTTACAGTAATCTGTAATTTTAGAGTCACTAACGTGTTCTTTTATTTGCATCTCTTACCTTAACAAAATATGATCACTCTATCAATCTTCTCAGAGAAATTACTGTACAATTAGCATTTTGGTGTTGATTTGGAGCCTTTAGAAGGTCATATACTAATTTTTAAAGAAAAAATTATTTCCACAATATAGAAAGATGTCTGTTGAGAAATTAATCTCCCATAGGCAGACTTTTAATTTCAAAATGCTAAAATACTCAGAGCACAATCCTAGCTAGTATCAAGAAAAATCACATCATCCAAGGAATTATCAGTACCAAAGGAATAAGGATTCTGAAGGCCTTTCTCAAGGCAAGAGCAGCATGGTGAGGAGGGGTGCTCTCAAAGGATGGCTGATACCAAAGGAACAGTGAAGTCTTTCTGTTTCAAGTGCAGGAGAGAGCACAGAGCAAGACTGATTGTCCTGTTTGAAGTGTAATCAGGGTGAGGGGAAAAAATGAAAGGGCTTTTCAAGAGTTGAAGGAGACCTTAAGCCAGAACCAGTGGAGATTAGAGTTTTTTTTTTTTTTTTATAATGATATTTGATTTCATTTATACACATTCCTAATTAATACAAATGACATGGTTACTTAGTGAAATGAAAGTGGCTAATGTTCCTGCTAGTAGAAAACACTGCAAATATGAAAATATTCACTGCTTGATTCTCTTTTAATTCACTCTGCTAACATGTCAGGTTTTCTTTTTAAAAAATTGTGTTACTAGTGTGAGCAACTGGCACCTAGGCAACTAGGTCTGTTCTGTTTAATCATTACTTTCATTCATTCATTCAACAAATATTCATTGAGTACTCGTCATATATCAGACACTAAGATATTTGTTAATGCTACAATAGTGAATCCATAGATAAGTGGCTCCTCTTGATGCTTTTACAGTATCAGGGAAGATGAAAAAAAAATCAAGTAATCAAGTGAAGAGTGAGAAGCATCCATGTGGTATGGGAGCATGGATAAGGAGGTGGCTGACATCTGTGAAATCAGGACTGGCCATTTCAAGTATGAATCAGAGTTAGGTAAAGCATGGAGGGGAAGGCAGTTTAATTTTACTTGGTATAAGATGCTGTATTAAACACTGCAGTAGGTACAGTTTTAAATAAGATGATTCCACACATATGGAGCTTACAATTTAGTAATACCTATAATATTATCTAAATTTCCTTACTGTTCCTTATGTTCTATTACCTTGAGTATCTTACTTGTATTAATCCTCATAACAACTTTATGAAGTTGTTATTTAATATTTACAGGAGAGGAACCAAAGGAACAGAGATGTTAAGTAAGTTGTAGAGGTCTCTCTGCTAGAAAGTGACAGATCTGAGATATGAACACAAGTCGCCTGGTTCCAAAGACTGCCCTCTTAAGAAATATTTTATTTTTAAAAAAGATCGACATATATAATTGAAAATTTGCAAGTAACTGTAATGCAGGGATTGCAATTACTATAAAAGCATCATATATGGGAGCTCAGCAGAATACCTAGGGCTTGGTGTGGCCTTAGCTTTTTCTTTCTAGATTCTCACTCCAGTGGACTTTGATGGGTGTGTTAGATAATGCACAAAGTCTTCCCTTGAAGCAAGGCATTTCTGTTTGATTGAAAGAAAACCCATGACCTCTAGATGCCTTCCACGTAGTCCGCAAATATGAAGACTTGTAAAGAAAGTTGAAAAGTCATGTCTCCAGTCTGATTGGGGTGAGGTGATAGCTCAAAGTGGTTTTGATTTACATTTCCCTAATGATCAGTGATATTGAGCATTTTTTCATATACCTGTTGGCCATTTGTATATCTTCCTTTGATAAATGTCTATTTTACCATTTTATAATTGGAATTAAAAAAAAAAAAGAACAGAGAAAAACAAATGCTGGCAAGGATGTGGAGAAAGAGGAACCCTTCTGCATTGTTGGTGGGACTGTAAATTAGTACAGCTATTATGGAGAACAGTATGGAGGAGGCTCCTCAAACAACTGCAGATAGAATTTCCATACGATCCAGCAATCCCACTGCTGGGGATATATCCAGAGGATTGGAAGTCATCAGGCCAAAGGGATACCTGCACTCCCATGTTTACTGAAGCTCTATTTACAATAGCCAGGCAATAGAACCAACCTAGATGTCCATTGCTAGATGATTGGATAAGGAAATTGTGGTATATATACACAATGGAATACTACTCAGCCATAAAAAGAATGAAATCATACTATTTGCAGCAATATGGATGAACCTGCAGAAAATTATCCTAAGTGAAACAACCCTGGTACAGAAAGAGAAATACTGCATGTTCTCACTCATAACCAGTAGTGGAATCCATAAACAAACAAATAAACAATAAAGCCTGGTAACCAGCTAACTATCCTGATCTAACCATCACACATTGTACACAATTATTGAAAATCAACGTGTACCTCACATGTATGTATAATAAATCATCTTAAAATAAATAAATAAATAAATATAAGTACAAAATTAATGTTAAGAAGAAAAAAAAAAAAAGTCATTCTTCTGCTAATAAAAGTTCATCCCTGTTTCTGCCCAAGGAAGTGTTATAGGAGGTCCTGCAGGCCAACAAAAACCTGTTCTCAAAAAGCTGTTCCAAATCTGTGGAAAAGCATGAACATTACTAGTGGACATCTTGAAGTGATGCTGCATGAAAGAAGAGATTACCTTTATTTGGATGTTCGTATAGTTATTCTATGTCTACCTCTACAGTGATACCAACTTGCTGTGGGTTCTGTATTGTTAAAATTCAGGCAGACTTGCATCATAACGACTCAACTGTTTAGCTTTGACTACAAAGGCCAATGAGGAGATTTTCTACAATTTTCAATTGTGCTGAAATGTTTCTCCATTCACTATCTGTAAAACACTTTATGTGTCTAGAAATACAGGTTATTTGGTGAAATCTAATCTCACTGGAAAGCTTTGATGCTCTATATCAAATTAGAAGTAATTTAACTCAGCCATTTATGCTTCACATTAATATTAAGCAATTACATTAAATAGAAGCACTGTGAATATGTTAATTGCTTTCATTAAAAAACTGATTTCCTTAATTACTTTCTAAGCAAATATTCGTTACTAAACTATTTAAGTATTTGCAATACTCAAATTCAATCAGTAATGGAGATGTCAATTTACATTGCACACATATTTTTAAAAATCCATTTTGCCTTGCAAGTTTAAGAAGTATTTATAAATTCCAGAACTGGATATGATTTCAGAAGACTATTTTGATTTGAATAAAAAATGTTATAAATTTTATTGGGTAAAAATATTATATCTCATTTTTTAATCCTTTAATAATCTACGGCTTCTGAGGACACCACTTTCTGTCTTCCAAAGAGAAGTTCTCTCATTTCATTAATGTTGATTGCTGTGCAAATCTCCATGGCTTCAATCTTGCTAAGCACTGAGATAGCCCTTGAAGCCCACAGAGGAAGAAGGATTAGGAGGTACATAGATTTTTTCATTGCTTCCAGTTTTTCTGTGTTTGTGTGACTCTAGCTTCTGTGAATTTTTTTTTTTTTAATTTTACTTAAGTGAGAACTAACAGGATTTAGGAAATATCGAAGATAGAGCTTATATAGAATCTATTTCCTAAATACTCTAAGGCTTAAAAGTTAAAATGTAAATGTTTTAGGATTATTTATTTATTTATTTATTCTGACAAACTATAATAGTATATAATTATGAGATGCACAATGATGTCATGATATATGTATACAGTATGTAATGACTGAATCAAGCTAATTAACATACTCATCACCTTTTGAAAGACATTTCCCCATCCCCCCCCGCCCCCCAGTCTCTGATAACCACCATTCTACCCTGTACTTTAATGAATTCTACTTTTTTGGATTCTCATATGAGTGAGATCATATAGTATTTGTCTTTCTGTGCCTGGCTTATTTTACTTACCATAATGTCCTTCAGGTTCATTCACAATGTCACCAATAACAGAATTTCCTTCTTTTTAAAGATTTAATAGTATTCTATTGGATGCATGTACCACATTTTCTTTATCCATTCATCCACTGATGAAAGCTTAGGTTGAGTCCATCTCTTAGCTATTGTAAATAATGCCGCAGTGAGCATGGAAGTACAGGTACCTCTTTGACACACTGATTTCAAGTCCTTAGGTTATATATCCAGGAGTGGGATTGCTAGAGCATATGATAATCCTATTTTTAGTTTATTAAGGAACCTCCATAGTTTTCCATACTGGTTGTACTAATTTACATTTCCAGCAACAGCATACAAAGGTTCCCTTTTCACCACATCCTCCCCATGTTATCTGGATGATAACATCCTGACCTTGTTATCTTTCATCGTTTGACACTAGCCATTCTGACAACTGTGAGGTGATATCTTATGATTTTTATTTGCATCTCCCTAATGATTAGTGATGTTGAACATTTTTTCATATATCTGGTGGCCATTCATAGTCTTCTTTTGAGAAATGTCTATTTGGATCCTTTGCCCATAATCAGGTCATTTGTTTTTTTGCTGTTAAGTTTTTGAGTTTCTTATATATTTTGAATATTAGCCCCTTATTAGATTTATTTTTTCAGATATTTTCTCCCAATCTTTAAGTTGTCTCCTCACTGTGTTAATTGTTCCTTTGCTGTGCAGAAACTTTCTAGTTTGATATAATCCCATTTGTCTTTTTTGTTGTTGTTGTTCCCTCAGCTTTTGAGGTCAAATCCAGGCCAGATTCATATTGGCAGCATGCCCAGTACCACAAATTGCATTTGTTCCCTGTGTTCCCCACCCAATTATCCCCAACCTTCCTCTCCCTCCCCTTTAGGTCCCGCACTCCACTTTGTATCCCTAGGTATGTTCTTTCCCTCTGCAAGTCTAACGCACTACTGTGGTCTTTCTTTCCTTCCTTCTTTCTCTCTTAGCTCCCAGTTATGAGTGAGGACATATGGTATTTATCCTTCTGTGCTTTGCTTATTTCACTCAACAAAAGTTTCTCCAGACTCATCCATGTTGTTGCAAATGGGAGTATTTCATTCTTTTTTATAGCAGAGGAGTATTCCATGGTGTATATATACCAGTTTCCTTTCCAATCATCCACTGATGGACATTTAGGTTGTTGGTTCCATGTGTTGGCTGTTGTGAACAGAGCTGCGATGAACGTGGGAGTGCAGGTATCCCATTGATGTGATGATCTCCATTTCTCTGGGTATCTACCCAGAAGTGGGATTGCTGGATCATATGGAAGATCTATCTGTAGTTGCTTGAGAAATCTCCATACTGTTTTCCATAGTGGTTGTACTAATTTATGGTCCCACCGACAGTATACAAGTGTTCCCTTCTCTCCACACCCTCGCCAGCATTTGTTATTCACCATCTGTTTGATTATAGTCAGTCTAACTGGGAAGAGGTGGTCTCTCAGGGTAGTTTAAATTTGCGTTTCCTTGATGAATAATGATGTAGAGCATTTTCAGGTACCTGTTGGCCATTTGTATGTCTTCCTTGAAAAATGTCTATTCAGCTCCTTTGCCCATTTTAAAATTTTTTTTTAACTGTGTAATTGCTTGTGTTCCTTGTATATTATGGATATTAATCCCTTGTTGGGTGCATAGTTAGTAAAAATTTTCTCCCAGTCTGTAGGTTGTCATTTCACTCTGCTGATTGTTTCCTTTGCTGTGCAAAAGTTTTATAGTTTGATATAGTTCCATTTGTTTATTTTCTTTTGCTGCTTCTGCTTTTGGGCTCATGTTCATAAAGTCTGTGCCCAGACCTAGTTCCTGAAGTGTTTCACTTCTATTTTCCCTACAGTTTTGGGTCTTATACTTAAGTCTTTAATCCATTTTGAGTTGATTGTAGTATATGGTGGGAGGTACATATCTGGTTTCATTCTCCAATTTTCCCAGCACCACTGTTGAAGAGGCAGTCTTTGCCCCAATGTAGGTTTTTGTTGCTTTTGTCCAATATCAGATGGCTGTAAGCCTGAGAGGTGATTTCTGGGTTCTCAGCTCTGCTCCTCTCATTGAGTGTCTATTTTTATGCTAGAACCATGCTGTTTGGTTACAGTAGCTTTGTAGTATAATTTGAACCAGTATAATTTGAGTTATGCCTCCAGCTTTATTTTTTTTTTGCTCAGGATTGCTTTGGCTATTTGGGGTCTTTTGTTGTTCCATATGAAAGTTAAGATTGCTTTTTCCATTTCTGTGAAGAATGTCACTGGTGTTTTGATGAGGATTGCATTGAATCTGTAGATGGCTTTGGGTAGTATAGACATTTTCACAATGTTAATTCTTCCAATCCAAGAATATAGAATATCTTTCCATCTTTTTGTTTCATCCTTAATTTCTTTCAGAAGTGGTTTGTAGTTCTCATTGTAGAGATCTTTCACCTCCTTGCTTAAATTGCTCCTTAGGTATTTTATTTTTTTGTGTGTGACAATTGTAAATGGGTTTAATTTCGCTATTTGTCTTTCTGTTAGTTCATTATTTGAGTATATAAATGCAACTGATTCAGGGGCATTTATTTTGTATATTTCAATGTTATTGAAGTTATTAACCAGCTCTATGAGTTTTTGATAGAGTCTTTAGGTTTTTCTATATATAGTATCATGTCATCTGCAAATAGAGACCATTTGACTTCAGCTTTTCCCATCTGGATTCCCTTTATTTATTTCTCTTGTCTGATTGCTCTGGCTAGTACCTCCAGTAATATGTCTTGTTCCTGCTCTTAAGGGAAAGGCCTTCAGTTTTTCCCCCTTCAGAATGAAACTGGTGGTGGGCTTGTCGTAAATGGCTTTTATTGTGTTGAGATACTTTCCTTCTATACCTAATTTGCCGAGAGTCTTTATTATAAAGGGATGTTGAATTTTGTCAGATGCTTTTTCAGCATCTATTGAGATAATCATATGGTTTTTTTTCTTGAGTTTGTTGATGTGATGTATCATATATATTGATTTTCCTATGTTGAACCATCCTTACATCCCTGGAATAAATCCCATTTGATCATGGTGTGAAAATTTTTTTTAATGTTTTGCTGTATTCTGACTGCTAGTATTTTGTTGAGGATTTTTGCATCTATGTTCATCAAGGATATTGGCCTGTAATGTTCTTTTTCTGTTGTGTCTTTATCTGGTTTTGTATGAGAGTTATGTTGGCCTCATAGAATGAATTTGGGAGAGTAGCTTCTGTTTCAATTTTTTGGAATAGTTTGAGGAGAATTGGTATTAACTCCTCCTTAAAAGTTTGGTAGAATTTAGCTGTAAAGCCATCTGGATCTGGACTTTTCTTTGTTGGAAGATTTCTGATTACAGCTTTGATCTCATTGCTTGTTATTGGTCTGTTCAGATTTTCTATCTCATCTTTGTTCAGTCTGGGTAGTTTGTATGTGTCTAGAAACTTATCCATATCTTCCAGATTTTCATATTTGTTGTAATACAGTTGTTTATAATAGTCTCTAATGATTCTTCATATTTCTGTGGTATTGTTTGTAATGTCTCCCTTTTCATTTCTGATTTTTGTTATTTGGATCTTCTCTCTTCTTTTTTATGATAACCTAGCTAATGGTTTGTCCAATTTATTTATCTTCTCACAAAACCACTTTTTGTTTTGTTGATCTTTTCTATTGTTTTTTGGGGGTCTCTATTTCATTTAGTTGTTCTCTGATATTAATTATTTCTTTCCATCTACTACCTTTTGGTTTGGATTGTTGTTGTTTTTCAAGTTCTTTGAGATGTAATGTTAGGTTGTTTATTTGAAGTCTTTTCATTCTTTTGATGTAAGCATTTATTGCAATAAATTTGCCTCTTAGCACTGCTTTTGCAGTATCCCACAGTGTTTGGTGTGGTGTATCTTTGTCTTCATTAGTTTCAAGAAATTTTTTGATTTCCCGTTTAATTTCTTCTTGGACCCACAGGTCATTCAGGAGCCTATTGTTCAGTTTCCATTCATTTGTATATTTTCCAGAGTTTTAAGTTTGCTTATTATTAATTTCTGGGTTAGTCCATTGTGTTCTGAAAAGATTTTTGTAACTATTTCATTTCTTAAAAATTTGCTGACACTAGATTTGCGATCTAATATGTGGTCTATCCTGGAGAATGTCCCATGAGCTGATGATAAAAAAGTGTATCCGTTAGTTGCTGGATGAAATATTATGTATATATCTTCCAGGTCCAGTTGGCCTAGGTGTAGGTTTAATCCTGTGTCTCTTTGTTGATTTGTTGGTTGGAAGATTTGTCCCATAGTGAGAGAGGGGTTTTCAGATCACCCACCATCAATGTATTAGGGCCTATTTTATTCTGTAGGTCTAAGAGTGTTTGCTTTATATATCTGGGTTCTCCAGTATTGGGTTCATTTATATTTATGGTTGTTATGTCTTCTAGCTGGACAGATCCTTTGATCATTATATAGTGGCCTTCTTTCTCTCTTTCTATGTTTTTTGGTTTAAAGTCTATTTTGTCTGATATAAGAATAGCTACTCCTGCTGGGTTTTGGTTTCCATTTGCATGGTGTATCTTTTTCCATCCCTTCATTCTTAGTCTGTGTGTGTCTCTACAGGTGAGGTGGGTATCTTGAAGACAGCATATACTTGGGTCTAGCTTTTTAATCCAATCAGTCAGTTTGTGTCTTTTGAATGAGGAATTTAATCCATTCACATTTAGGGTAGTTATTGGCAAATATTGTTTAATTCCTGTCATTTAATTGCTTCTTGATTAGATGTTTTAAATATATTTTGATCATTACTTCCCCTTTTATTTCTCTTCTTCTATGTTAGTTGGAAATATAAGGTGGCATGATTTAGCTTCTTTCTCTTTCTCATTGGCATTTTTGTTTTACCAGCAGGTTTTGTTCTTTCTTGTGTATTTGTGATAGTGGTCATCAGTATTCAGATTCCAGATGAAGGACTCCCTTGAGAATTTCTTGCAGGACTACTCCTGCAACTTTTGTTTGTCTGGTAAATACACTATTTCTCCCTCATTTCTGAAGGAGAGCCTTGCTGGGTAAAGAATTCCTGTCTAGCAATTTTTTTTCTTTTAGTATTTTGGATATATCATTCCACTTTCTTTTGGCATGTATAGTTTCCTTTGAGAAGTCTGCTGTTACTCTGATGAGGGTTCCCCTGTAGGGGACTTGTTGCTTTTCTCTTGCTGCTTTTAGAATGCTGTCTTTCTTTGAATTTTGCAAATTTAGCTATAATGTGTCTTGGGGAAGATCTTTTTGTATTGAATCTGTTTGGGGACCTTTGAGCTTCCTGAGTCTGAAGGTTTGTTTCTCTCCCTACACCTGGGAAGTTTTCTGTTACTATTTCCTTGAATAAGTTTTCAATACCTTTTCCTTTCCCCTCCCCTTCTGGAATATCCACAATTCCAGATGTTAGAGCACTTGAGGTTGTCTGCTATCTCTCTTAGATTTTCCTTATTATTTTTAATTCTTTCTTTTCCTTTTTTGTCTGCTTGGGTTATTTCAAAAAGACCATTTCAAGTTTTGAAATTCTTTCTTCTGCTTTCTCTACCATGCTGCTCAAGATCTCTGTTGTGTATTTTATTTCATTGAGAGAATTTTTCATTTCTAAGAGTTCTTCTACACTCTTTTTAAAGCTATTAATCAATTTGTAAATTTCCTCCTTCATATTCTGGATATTTTTTCTTGTTTCATTGTGTTCTCTAATTGAGTCTTCTTTTTTTCCTTTGAGTTTTCTTAAGGTCATTGCTCAGAATTCTTTTTCAGACATTTCAGGGATTCCCTGTTCCATGGAGTCTAAAATTTGAGCATTACTGTAATCTTTTGGTGGTGTCATATCTTCTTTATTTGTAGTTCTAGTGTTTTTCATCGACGTTTGGTCATTTGGTAGAGGGTTTGCTTCTTCTATTACACTGAGGTTGGCTATGAGGATAAAGATTTCTTCCTCTATTTGCAGGCTTTACTGGTGACTCTTCTTATATCAGTGTAGTTGTGTGAGCAGTAGGTTTCCTGTGGAGTGGCTCTGGCTGCTACTGTGGTGGTAAATTGTCTTTGCTTGACAGTAGGTGTGTTAGTGACCATATTATACCACCTTGGGTCCTGTTCCAGAATCTGTGGCCACAGAATGAGCCCCCAGCAGTTCTCTTCAGCTCACCTTGACAGGGTGGGCCATGGATCCTGGTGCCTCCCTCTGGTTCCAAGGAGAGGGGAGGGGGTAGTTGTACAATGTGCTTCTCCTCAGCTTACCTCAGCAGGGCAAGCTGGGCTGTGGGTGACTTTTAATTTCTGATTCAATCTCTTTACTCACTGATCTGTTCAGATATTTATTTTTTATTGATTCAGTGTTGGTATGATATATTTTTCTCAGAATTTAAACATTTCTTCTAGGTTATCCAATTTGTTGAAGTACAATTATTCACAGTAAGCTCTTATGATTCTTTATATTTCTGTGGTATTAATTGTAATATCTTCTGTTTTACTTCTGATTTTATTTATTTGATTCTTCTTTCTTTTTTATTTTGTCAACTAAAGAGTTTGTTGATTTTGTTTACCTTTCCAAAAAGTCATTCCAAAAGAAATTTTGTTCAATTTTTCTATTGTTTTTATGGTTTCTATTTATTTCTGTTCTGATATTTCTTATTTTCTTTCTTTGGAGAAATTTCGGCTTTGTTTCTTAATATGTAAAATTAGCTTGTTTGTTTGAGATCTTTCTTCTTTTTTAATATAGGGACTTATTGCTATGAATTTCCCTCTTAGAACTGTTTTTGCTGCATACTATAAGTTTTGGTATGTGTGTTTCCATTTTTGTTTGTCTCAAGATATTTTTTGATGTCTATTTTGATTTCTTCTTTGACACATTGGTTGTTTAATAGCATATTGTTTAATTTCTATATATTTGTGAATGTCCTGAGGTTTCTCTTGTTATTAATTTTAACTTTTATACCATTGGGAATAAAAAGATACTTATATCATTAAAATACTCTTTGATTTCAGTACTCTCAATTTTTTTTCAGACTTGTGTCATCAACTGACATATGAAATATCCTGGAGAATAGTTCCATGTGTGCATAACAGGAATGTGTATTCTGTTGTTAGAACAATGTTCTAGATATGTCTATTAAGTCCATTTTGTCTAAGGTGTAGTTCAAGTCTCATATTTCCTTATTAATATTCTGTCTGAATAATCAGTCAATTAATGAAAGTGTGGTGTTGTTACTATATTACAGTCTATCTCCTTCTTCAGATCTGTTAATACTTGTGATATGTATATATATGTGCTCTGATGTTGGGTGCATATATATTTACATTGTTTTATCCTCTTGGTGAATTGAAAAGGTTCATTATATGATGAACTTTTTTGTCTTATTTCAGTTTTTGATTTAAAGTCTATTCTGTCTGATATAAGTATAGCTACTCCTGTATTCTTTTGCCTTCCATTTGCATGGAACATCTTTTTTCACCCCTCCACTTTCAATCTATGCACATCTTTAAAAGTGAAGTTAGTCTCTTGTAGGCAGCATATAGTTGGATCCTTTTTAAAATCCATTCCACTTGTTAAACTTCTCATTTTATTTGTGTATTGTTTTCCAAATTTTATTTAACTTTATATTCATACAGTCTTGTAGTTAACTGAACTTCTTTAAGAGGAGGACTATTTTAAATTCTTTGTCAGCCCATTCATAGATATCAATATTTTTAGGGTTCACTGTTAGAGCTTTATTGGTTTCTTTTGGAGATGTCATAAGTCCCTGATTCTTCATAATCCTTGTGTTCTTACATTGATGTGTATGCATTTGAAGAAACAGCCATGACTTCTACCCTTTACAGGTATTCTTTGGCAAGGAAATTCCTTTACTATTAAGTTTAGCTTGTAATTCTGAAGAGTCCAGCTGGCAATGACACTGAACAGGCAGAGCTTGATACATGGTTCTGTAGCTTTCTGGGCTTCTGACTTTGCTCTGAGGTCAGGTGGGGCTATTGGCTATGCTCTGCTGTTCAGTCAGGCAGAGCTACGGACTAGGTGCTATGATTGCCTCTGATTGAGCCAGGACATATGGTATATTCCTTGGCTGAATTGTATGGCTATTTGAGTTCTGGAATTTGAGCAAGACTGCAGATTGGGTCCCAAGATTAGACAGAGTATCTGCTTGGTATTGCCAGCACTAGCTGCTATGCTCAGTAGAAATCCACAGTTGAGGATTGCCTCCCTGACTGGGTGAGCCATGACATAGGCTTTGAGATTGGGGTGAGCCACTATTTGAACTCCCAGGTGGGGTTGATGTAATCCCCATTCTTAGCCAAAATGTGCTGTGGTGAGCATCTCCTTCCCTGGGCAGGGTCTTGAGGTGGGCTTTGAAGTTGAGCTGAGCCTCCATTGAATGCCTGGGTGGTGAAAGTGTAGCCACTGTGCTTTGGTGAAATATGCTGTGGTGGGTATCTCCCTCCCTGGGCATAGGGTCCTTGGGGTGGGGTCTGAGGTTGGATAAGGAAGCTGGCCTTCTAGGGACTCAAGCCAGATTGATCTTTTCACTGTGGTTTTGGAGTGACCAGCTCAGCTTCATGGGTGGGCTCTGTCACTGGTACCTCTGATCAGGCACTTCTGCTGGCAGTAACACAATGCTACCACTGAGATCTGAGTACTGGCCACTGTGAACAGCACCTTCATTCTTTGTTTCTATCTGACCCCAGGTGGTCTAGCAATGCTGTGACCCCCTTTGTTCTTCCTCAGGTGAGACTAGAGTGGGCTTCCTCAGAGGCATCTTGGAATGCTAGCAAAACTGGATGTTCACCTCACAATCTCTTTTCCCACAGTAGAAACCATGGACCCAGGGAAATCCTCTCTGCATGGCATTGTGCCAACTTGGGTGAGGAAAAGGGATGATCTGGTCATAGTAAGTCTGTTCTTCTTACCCTTCTAATGCAGTTTTCATTTGGTTTTGTGATCTATGTGTGTGACTCAGGCTTATTCCCGAGGGTTTAGATTTTCACAAAGGTGTTACTGTCTGTGGATAGCTGCTATTTGAACTTTCTGTTGAAGGGAGAGAAGGCTGTGACCTCTTATTCTGCCATCTTGTTGATGTCTTTCCCTTATTTCAGGATTTTTAATATAAAGCTATTTGCTAGGTTAATTGCTGACTGTTGTTTAACATCCCTGAATGTGAAGAATAAATTATATAGCAAAAACATGAATTTGGGATCACATGGAAGAAAAGAAGAAGTGTGAGAAAACATACTTTAAATAAATTATAAGGTCCAATATACACTTCAGAATAGGTTCTTTTCTTCCCTTCATCAACATAAAGGTCAATTCAAAAAAAAATGTTTGTAGATTGTATTTCTTAAATGTTATTTCTTTTTGATAACTTTTGTTACTTGTGTTTAGTTTTATTTTAAACAACTTTATTGAGTATAATTGACATACACTAAACTACACAAATTTGAGAAATTTTGATATATACATACATCCATGAAATAATCACTGCAATCAAGATACTAAGAATATCCATCACCCCAAAAGTTTCCTCTTGGCTTTGGTAGTCTCTTGCACTTGACTTTTCCTGCCACCTCTCTCCTCCATATACAATGTATACTCTCTGTTTTTTCTTGCTTCTTTTATTCATTTCTTTCAGAATAAATATTTTGAGGTTTATCCAAGCAGTAGCATGTTATCAACAGTTCTTTTTTTATTATTATTGAGTGGCATTTCATTGCATGCATAGACCTTTAATGGATATTTGGGTTGTTTCCAGTTTTGGCTTTTACAAATAATACTGCTATAAATGTTTATATGCAAGTCTTTATGTGGACATATATTTAAATTTCTGCTGGGTAACACTTAGCAATGGAAAAGCTGGATCATGTGATAGATATACATCAAACTTTAAAAGAAACTGTCAGAATGTTTTTTAAAGTGACAGTGCCATTTTACATTTCCACCAGCAGTGTGTGAGAATACTAGCTACTCCAAATTTTCTCCAACACTTGTATGGTCAGTTAAAAAAATAGCCATTCTAATAGGTGTATAGTGCTACTTTATTGTTTTAATTTGCATTTCTCTAGTGACCAAAGATGTTTACCATTTTTTTCCATGCATTTTTTGCCATTTCGGCATCTTTGGTGAAGTGTCTCTTTAAAACTTTTGACCATGATTTCAATTGTGTTGCTTATTTTCTTATTATTGAGATTTTGGAGTTCTTCATAGATTTTGGGTCCATATCCTTTATCAGATATGTAACTTTCAAAATTTTTACAGTTCGTGTATTATATTTTAATTTTCTAATAAGTGTCTTTTGAAGAACAGGAGTTTTTAATTTTCATAAAGTACAATTTATCAGTACTTTCTTTTATAGATCATCATTTTGTCATCTCTATGATATTGTTGCCTTATTCAAGGTCACAAAGGTATTTTCCTGTGTTTGTTTTCTAGAATTTTTAAGGGATTTATCTTAGTTCCCTGGAGGAGGAGGGAAAGCAAAGATCATGGAGAAACAGTGATAGGAGTTGTATTTGGCTGAGGCAGCAGAGGAGATTAGTGGTGGTTTCCGGAGATAATAGGAACCTTTTTCAAAATGATCATTAGCAATACTCTGGGAATATTGTAAGAATTCAGAAAGTATGCCTTTGACCACTTGATGCTGTTAAGAAGGCTATTGCCAAGGTCTGAGTATTTTCAATTCCTGAAGATCTGAAGAAATGGCAGAATAAGCAGCCTTTCTTCCACATAGGAAATTACAAAGGCTAAGACAACAAAACATCTCGGTCTAAACTAGTATGAACTGACATCTAAGGATGAAAAAGGCCTCTCTGATGATTAGGAATTTGGCCTGATCAAGGAGCCCTGAGAATGAGCTAGAATTTCCTGCTAACTTTGCAGTATTTAAACTTGGAGCCAGATCAAATTAACTTAAAGAAAACAAGGAAATGCAATATCTTTTGTACCTCTTAATTACAGTATTGAAATTAATCAACAATATACTATATGAATTAATTCCAGGTTGCAGTTTTTTAATATTGTCCTTCTTGGAGGTGGTATAATCTAGGCCTATTTTAGACTGGGGGCAGTGACTTGGAAAAACTGATACTTTCAAATTAAATATGTTGTCTGGGAATATTTCCTCTTCAATGTTGCTAAGTACATGTCTTCCCTTGGCTTTCCGTGTTTATCCCTTTTTCAGGCAAGAGGTGATCTAGGCTCACAGAGAGCTGCGCTAGTTGTGTGTGTGTGTGTGTGTGTGTGTGTGTGTGTGTGCTCGTGTGTGTCTGTGATAGTAGTGTAGTAATAATAGCAGTAGTGGTAGTGGTATTTATCGCAGATCAATTGACTCTGGTAAGCAGTTTTCAAGCTGGTTGCTATTTACCTTCTCTTTTCTTCTCTCTGTTTCATTTGATAGTTTTCTGAGTTAATTATTTTTATTGATTATACATATTCATGGGGCACAGAGCTGAGCATCAGCTGAATTAATTATTTATGCTGTAGAAAAACTAAAATGGTAGATGCAAGCAACCCATGGTTGTATTAGCTTTCTATTTTTTCCTTTCACCAAATTTTACTACATTTGATAGATATTTTTTTCATAATCTGCAGTTTGGGATTGTAGCCACTTCCATTATATTGGATGGAAGTTTAGCCTCTAATTTTTGTACATTTTAATAGGTTTCCATAGGTTTTAATAATATGTGTTTGCTATGACTCAATTTTACCAAAGTCTCTAGCCTCTGGAATGTGCATTGTGTATGTGCATTAATACTATCAGGGACTTAGTTTGACTTTAAACAGATATTTTTACACCCCTCACCACATCTGTTTTTCTTTTCTGGGAGCAGCCAAAACAGTCAACAAGGTAGAAATTTAAATGTAGCGTATAAGATCCTGCCCTTCTTATTTCTCATACGATGGCTATTTGTTCTCATACCTGGTTATTTGTCCCAGGCTTCTAAGTTTGACTCAATATCAGTTAACAGTGCTTGGCCAACACTCCTGATTGGTTTCTACTACAATAGAGCTCCACCTCACAGATCAGTAAAGCCGTCTCTCATTTACCAGGCAACAGTTGAATAGTAAACGAGTTGAGTTAGATGTCTCCTGGATCTTAATCTTTCTACATATAAAATAAGGTTGATGAGAATTTTCTGAAAAGGGAACAATACCCACATCCTGAAGCTATGAGAGCTGCTTATCCCTAAGGCTGACCTGTTTAACTTTGCTACGATCAAACAGAGTCGAAATTTGAACCCAGGTACCCTTATTTCAAGTACATTACATTAGATCATTTATCTAGTATTTTCGTCTGTTTTTCTTACATCAATCGAGACATTCTTTTTAGGTATAATTGGGTATAGGTTAATAATGCTACTGCTTTTCAATAAGTGGTTTAAGTTGATACAGGAATGATAGATCTTCATGATTTGGCTATTTTCTAAACAGGAATTACAAGAGACTGTCTGAAAGGAAATTCTGTCTGAATTAAAACATTAAAATTCTGCCCTCGATTAAAACAGCATAATAACAAAAGAAATTTTGAACAAATTAAACTTAGGACTCAAAAAGGATGACGCATGACCAAACTGTGTGAAATTTCTGCTAGCCATTTTAGTGAACATATCTCAATTTCTATTTTGTCTAAAAGCCCACTTCCTTTTCTCCCAAGTAGCATCAAGGTGATAAATAAATCTAGATACAACTGAGAGAGTCTCCATTATTATTTGTTCAATAACTGTTTGAATACAGGTTAAAATCACATATAAAATTCAGATTCACTTCACTTCCTTGCTCCTCCAATTTTTTGTTTACGACAGGTGATTGGAAATGTCAAAACACATAGGCATTTTTAAGAACTTTGAATAACTTGCAAATTATTTTTAATATTTAATCAAATATTTTTGTTACTATTTTATCAAAAGGAACAGTGCTCTTTCTAAAGCAATGAGTTGATCTAGTATTCTTTTTTTAAAAATTGAAACGTAGTTGATTATACATATTTGTGGGGTACAGAGTTGAATATCACTATTTGCATACAAGGTATGGTGATCAGATCAGGGTAGTTGGCATATTTGTCATTATAAAATGTGCTCATTCTTTGTGTTCATTAATCAATTTCTTCCAACCCCCTTCCACCTCCCCCTCTCCTCCCTGTAAAAATCCCAGTTCTTTTCTTTCCTTCTGAATTGATCTGGGATTCTAATTGTATTATTTGGAACAGTGAGATACTTATAATTGATACTTTTCTTGGTCTAAATGTAAATACTTTAAAAATTCCAAATTACATGTATATATATTTTTATGTAAATATGACTTTATTAGACACATTTTGTAGGAACTCATGTCTTACAGAACCAGGATGAAAAAGCAATTAACCACGTGTTTCAAACCAGTCACTTTGAATATTATTCTATGGCTTTTAAAGCTCTGAACAGTTAATGCTGAGGTATTAATGGACTGTCCACATGGCCTAGAGTGCATCAGATGATGGTCTTAAATAAGCTTCCATTTATAAAAGAGGCATATGCCAAAGAGCAGAAATTTCACAATCAGAGTACAGGAGGAGAAAATTTTTCCTGTATGATGGAAATGATAACCTTGAAATACTTGAGCACTCATCTTTGAGAAAAGCAGAAAGACCCACATTCTGTAATATCAGGAGCATGTGAAGCCGAGAGTCAGACGGTGGCTTTAATTTCATGGCATTGACAGAAGAGGATCTAGATGTTCACTCCAAATTCTAAGTAGCCTGTTAATTATCCTCATTTTACATTTAAATTCATGTGTCAGGCATCTTTACATGAGTATATTTTAAATATAGGTAATTTGTAGGTACAATCCTTCACAAAATATTTCAACACAGTTTCTAAAATTATTCAAGGTTTTATCCTATTGCACAGTTAGACTCCATTTCAGTTGTAAAATACATGTCAAGTTGAAAGGTGTGAAATTATTTTTTAAGCGAGTACTATAAATTATATGCCAGAAATACAGGGTCACTTTCTCTTGTCAAAGCAAATGTTCAGGTACAAGTTAACTTTTGAAAGTACACTTTTAGAGGATTCATGGAAATCAACTGCTACATGCAGCAGGACTCAGGAAAGCCTAAAATATGGATACACTCCTGGTATATTTAGTTATTTCCATTTAGGGTAGGGTAATACAGCGGGAAACAGACTACAGTAGAATCAGCACCAAATCTGAGTCCTAGCTTTAATACAATTTTTTTAAAACCTCGGGCAATATTAAGTGTATTGGAAATTTGCTTTCTTATCTGCAACGGAAAGATAATACATATCACAAAAGACTATCAAAAAAGAAAATGTACTGACGTAATATGTAATATACAACTGTAGGGTAAGCAAGACTTTCTTCTCCCCTTTAGTTCAACCCTGGAGCACAGAAGCACTCATTAACATGGAGCAGATTTGAGGACACAGATGAGATTACGTTTCCTAGTAAGTAACTCTGTGTTAAAATGCCTTTACATCGGTGTGACTGTCTCCTGTTTCTGCAGTGCAACCACAAAGCCCAGCCATCTGATGTTTATATTCAATGTGGCAGCAGGGAGTATAGGGCTTCTGGCTTTGCCAGGACTCAGGCCAGCTGTCACCATCATTGGGCTCAAATGTGTCTTCAGTTAGAAAATCAGACCTCTTGCCATGGAGCCTGTGCATATTTGTATTGTTCATTTTCAGTTAAAAATAATTTAGATGTAGGGAATTTAGGATAACCATGATCAGCCCATCTTATTCAAGTTTTCTGCAACAGAAGCTACCAGAGCAAGCCCAGCTAAAAATAACCTGTGTCTTTTAATCCTTTAGGCACTTTCCATTGTTCTTTGCAAATAAATAGAATTTGTGGATCTATGGAAAGAAGTGACTACAGACTGGAGCAAAATACAGGCATTCCTCGATGCCTGGGCTAAATGCCATATTATTACATAATTAAAATATCAATTCTTCATTAATACTAGCATATGTGATGATGGGTTTATTTTATGTATTTCTGGTATTAATTATTAATGATTTTTGTTATTAATATTATCATTCATTCTTGATTTTCTAGTATGCTCAAAAAATATGTGATTCAATTAACTTCATACTAAACTGTATTTGGCTCATAAATGTCCTTTGCCTGCTCCCTGAATGTTGAATTCCCAAATGTTCTTTCTAGGTCTTCTCTTTCCATTTTCCAGCATAATCTTGTCTGCTTTTACGACATTAAATATGTTTACATTGATTACTGCCAAATTCATGTCTCCATGCTTAATCTCTTCTTTGAGATTCACTTCTACATTAATGTATCCACTGGATTTCCCACAGGCATCTCAATATGGCTTAATTTTTCTTTCCCCAGTTTTAATGAAACCAGTTAATAGCACTGTCAACTTCCCAACATTTCTCCATTCTGTTTCATTCTGATCCACTTTGTTCCATTTGGGGTTTTGGGGGGGGGGGTTGTTGTTGTTGTTGTTTTGTTTTTGATCAAATCATAATTGATTGTACATATTTTGGGGATTCAATGTTGACATGTGTTGATCGAATCAATATTACTAGTATGTATATTGTTACAAATTGTACTTATTCTTTATGCCCCTTGTCTAATCTCCCCATATCTCTCTCCCTCCCCCCTCCCACCACTGATAACCCTAGATGTCTTCTCTCTCTCTCTGGTGTTGTCAGCACCGCGCTCACCCAGTGAGCCAACCGGCCATCCGTATATAGGATCCGAACCCGTGGCCCTGGTGTTATCAGCACCGCACTCTCCCGAGTGAGCCACAGGCCGGCCCCTTCTCTCTCTCTCTGAAAGAGTAATGGTTACTCTGCTGATTTGTTGCCTAGATGATCTGTCCAATGCTGAAGGTGTGTTCAGGTCCCCCAATATTATCATAGAGCAGATGCTTCTGTCACTCTGAAATGGGCTTTGTGGAGAGAGACATCCTCTTCTTTTCTTTGGTCTCTGCTGGTGACTCTCCTTGTGTCAATGCACTTCAATGGCTGGTGGACCATCTGCATGGTGGTTGTGACATCTAGCCACTTTTGTGGCAGCCATGGTTATTGTGGTGGCTGTAGTGAGCCACCCACATGAAGGTGATGTTTTTGTCATGCTCCTTGGTGCTGGTGGTGGGCCTGATTGAGGGTGGGGGTCTGGTCCCTGGCTCTTTGCCCTAGGCCCCTGGGTGGGGTCCCAAGGCATGGCAGTGTACCTGATTCGGAACTAATTTTTTGTCCTTTGCTTACTTTTAAAACAGGGAACTTCCTATGGGAACCAGTACTTGAGCTGTATTGTTGAGCTAAATAGCTGCTTTGCTGCTGTTTCCCTAGGGAAGGCTTTTTGTGCAGCTCAGGGTTTAATGTTTGACCCTATAGTACTTCTGGTTCTCCGGAGGGTGGGTGCACCTGGATTGTGTAGAAACTCTGATCTGGGCCTGAATCTTTTCATCACACCGCACCCCATGCAATTCTGCATTTTTGACCAATCTCCTCTGAGTGGTCCTGCACTGATTGGGGGGCGGATTGGCTATCCTTGCTGTGCCTCAGTGCTCTCCTGGTGGGCCTGTCTCCCCCAACACCCATGCTCCAAACACTTTCCATGGAATGGGCTGTGCACCAGACCCTTGCAATGACTCACTGGCCTCTGAGTGGCTCCTTTTTTTCAGCTGTTCTGGCTCCTCACTCCTACGTGGGTCCCCAGGAATCCTACTCATGGTCTTGCTGTACGGGGGGGCCACCAAGGCCCTCTTCTCCCCTGCCGCCTACAAGCAACTCCATTCGAAGGGCACAGCTGTGGCTTCTGCCAGCTCCTTTTCCATGTGCTCAGCAGCTCCAGCTTTAAAGTGGCTGTGGCCTGAAATGCTTTGAGTATTTTCTTTCTCTCATTGTGGCTTCTCCCCCTTCATGAACTCCACAGGTCTCTCCTCCTCTTCCCCTGAGCTCCAGTGGCCCCAATCTGGCTGATGTTACATTTTTATAGTTGTAAATTGCTGATTTGTGGGAGAGAGTGACGCTGGGGACCGTCTATTCTGCCATCTTGACTAGAACTCCCATTTGTTCTATTCTGTTCTATTCTCTCTTGTTTGTTCACTTATACATCTATCCAGTTACCAAATTTCAAACTATTCTTGTCTCAGATCTGACTCTGAATAGAGCCACTTCTCTGTTTGACTGACACTGCCTTACTTTAGATGCTCATCAAATGTTGCCTTGGCTGTTCCACGAAACTACTCCCTGCCTCTAGTCTTCTTCCATTCTTCTTTTTTCTCCACTTTGCTTCCCAGTTATTTTCCTAGAGGAGAAGGCAATAATGTTAACCTCTTTCTTAAAAGTCTCTGTTTGCTTCCCATCATCTATTTGATAAAGTGTAAACTGCTCATCATCTTACACATTTTTTATGATCTGCTGCTTACCCAATCCTCTGGCCTCATGTCCCCAACACTTACCTCATTCACCAGTGACTCAGAACACGCCATTCCCAAAGACTAAAATATTTTCACAGATTATTCCTTCCATCTGGATCTTTCCCTTCCACTCCTGGCAAATTGTATTCATCATTTGGGGCTCAGCTTCTTTGCCCCATTGTGAAGCTCTTCCTTATGGTTATTCCCTGGTCATCCAAGTCACTCTCCAGGCACCGTCTTCAGACCTATATTACAGCACTGCAGCATTTGCTGACTTGACAGCCTGTATCATGATAGTTTGAGGTGCTTAATCGAGTCTGGATCTCCAATTATGTTCACAGCATTTGCTACATAGTGGAAAATACAGAAATACTTATTTGTTGGTCAGTTGGTCAAGTAGCAAATAACTTTGCTAACTCTCTTCAAAATTTCTTACATAATTAATTTTAAAATTCTCTTTTTCCCCTTCATTCCCCCTCATTCCCCACCCTCCCACACCCATCTTAGCTCCAGCTCCACTGAAGATGCTACTATTTCTAAGGTGACTTTTTCATAAGATAATAGTCATATAAAGATGTATTTTAAACACTGAAAATAAGTTTAATAGCTATTTGAACAATGGATAAAAATTATTCAGAAGAATTTATTTATTTCATTTGGCATTAGTTCAATATGTCAGTTACATGTGCTGTGCTTATGAAATGATTTTTTAGTAACTATCACTAATATATTTATGGGAAACCGTTAATTAATTATTGTTTCTATAAAAGATTAGTTTCTAAAGATAATATAACCTCAAAATAAGAGATTTTTAAGCTCTAAACTTTGATACTTTCTTTCCATGTTAAGAATGCACATTTAATGATCTACTGTAAAATATTGCTGGATGACGTTCAACCAAGATTTAAAGCTGGAGACCATAAATTTATTGCACTGTAAATTGGTGTCCCTATAGAATATTCTGCAAAACTGTTCAATAAATTGGGAGTTGACATGGACAGAAAATGCTTAATGACTATTTATAATATATATACATATAAATGAATAAATAAGTGGATGGATGGATTCTTAGGCACTGTCTTGGGAGGTAAAAGATTGGAGGTAACTAAGTTGAATTCCCTTATTATAGCAAAAGCTTAAAAAACTGGTATATTATGAGAAAGTGATTTAAACTATGTTCATGCAGCAACAGGCATCTGTTTCGCAAATAACCAAAGTGTTTTGTTTAAAGTGATATCTTCAGTTTAGAACTGACCAGGCTTTGGTGAAATGCTTCTAATTAATCTCATTGATTAATTAAATTCATGCTTGAAGGATATTTTTCAACCAAAGCCTCCTAATTGTTTATCAATGGGTGTGATTCCCATTCTGCTTATCTGTGAGCTCCTTCCTGAGCTGCTTAAAGATAGCCAAAGAGAGGGGAAAAAATGTTTTAGAAACACTTGCCTCATATTGAATGAACTTCAGTCAGTAGGTGGAAAGAAAGCTGGTGAATCACAGTATTTGTTAAAATAGAACACAAACCACCTTATGTTTCCTTTCATTGTAGAACATAGTGCCTCATTCATATGTAATTAACAAAGACCTCTTGATCACTCTAGCTTGTCCCTCCAGCTCTTGCATGTGTTTCCCCGTCTCTAGCTCTTCATCTTATGCACTCTCCAAAACCCTCAAAAATACTTTTCCTCCCTTTCCATATTTTTCTTCATGTATTTTTCAAACTTGCAATTTATATTTTTCAAATTGAGAATAGCAAACAGTGGATAAATAGTATATCATGTGAGAACCATTGCATTCAAACACACCACTGCAATGTGCTTACTAAAGTTCTCTTTGCAACAGGAAATCAAGGTGATTATGAATATGAGTATACTTCCACTAGAAGGAATAATTGCACTGCTTAGAAATTAGCCCAATGTAGGCTTTGGCTCTTTGAACATAATACAGCAGATAGTTCCATTGTATCCAGTTTGTGAATTAAAGCACCACAGGGCCTTGCTGCTTGGACCAACGGAGAACCAGGTGTGGATCGTTTCTTAACTTTTTAGGGTATTTACCTTACTTGAATTGGAATCACTATGTTTGCTTTAATTACTTGGTGAAAAAAATCATCTAGGCTTGTTCTTAAAACATATATTTAAAATGCATGTATCAGCATAACTCAGTGTCCAGCAGTTGTGGAAGATACTGAAGAAAAATTTCTGCATCCTGATGGAGATTACAGTCCAGTTGAGATGAAAAGATATATATCTGGAACAATTAGGAATAAATTCCAAAACGTGTATTTACCTTCTGGTTTATGTATCAGGAGTCTCAATTTCAATCTTGATCTCTAAACCACGACCCAAGCCCATATGTCCTGCTGACTAGAGTACTTATGTGTCACATTAACATTCCATGACTAACATTCCAAAACTGATGATTGACCTCCCACTGTCATTGAAAACTTCTGTAGCAACTTCCTTTTCCATAAATAATAATAGAAGTTCTTTTCTGATTACTAGACATTAGCGTTTGCTTTGATTTATATTTTCTTCTTTTGTCATCAAGACTGACAATTTTTACTCTAAAAAAAACCCTTTCTCTCTTGTCAATCTTGAGACGTCAGCTATTTTTATGTTGGTTACACCCAAATTCATACTTACTGAATTCAGTCATGTGTTCTAAGTGAGTTAATATATGTAAATCATTTATTTATGTATTTACTGACACATATTGATTGTACATATTTATGGGATACAGAGTTATAGTTCAACACATGTATACAATGTGTGATGGTCAACCAGGGTAATTAGCATATTCATCGTCACAAAAATTTATCATTTCTTTGCAATGAGAGCATTTGAGCTCCTCTCCTCTAGCCATTTGAGGACATACAATAAATAATTATTCAGTGTAGATGCCCAGCACTACTGTAGACGGCTAGAACTTATTCTTCCTATCTAGCTATAAGTTTGTGTCTGTTAATCAATCTCTCCTTATTCCCCTCTCCTCCTCCCCTTCCCAGGCTCTAGAAACCATAATTCTACTCTCTACTTCTATAAACTCGACTTTTTTTTTTTTGGCTCCCATCATGAGTGAAAACATGCAGTATTTATCTTTCTGTGCCTGACTTTTCATTTAATGTAATGTCTTCCAAGCTCATCTGTGTTGTGTAAGGCATTTAATACAAGGTCAGGCACATGTGAAATGTCATAAAATTTTTGGCTATCATCATCATCATCATCATCACCGTTACTGTTCTTACTATTATTATTGTTGTTCTCTCTCTGTGAGGTTGCCTTAGAGCAAATCAAGTGCATATAATCAAACCTTTTCATCCTCCTGTGTATTCTTTTAAGTGTAGATTCATAGCTTTCACTTTCAAATGTCAGTCTTTTTCCCTCATTCCCTGCAATGAATCACCATTATTTTTTTACCAAGCACTTGCAAATCTCTTGCATTCAGTTTCATTTCTCCACGTAGATCATGTTTACTTTGTTTTAAACACTTATTTCATTTCACTTGGATTCTGCCGCAGATGCTCAACTTGCTCTTTGTACTATATAATTCATCTTATGTGTGGTGACCAGTTTATTTTTTTACAGTATTGTTTATTTTTTAGAGTATAGTTTCATTTATGCTACTTCTCTTCTCAACAGCTCTCAACAATTTCTCATTGCCTACTGAAATAAGTGCACCGTCCTTCACCTGACATTGAAGACCCTCAATATTCTGCTTCCAGATCATGTTGCTGCCCTTTTTCACCTACCATTTCCGTTTGCACCTCCTAGAGTGCAAATAATCTGCATAGTATTTAATGCTTATTCATTCGATGTGTGTAGTGAAAACTTCCTAGACAGCAGGTTCTGTTTTAAGTGCCCTAACACAATGAATGAACAAGACAGATGTGATCACCACTGAACGATATAATTACTTTGTTCACACTGCCTTTTCTTCCCCCTCAGAGATACTTTTCAGCACTGGAACAAAAAAATACTCATTTTCTTCTTAATTCCCATGGTATCTGTTTGTATCTTTTACACTGCACATAGCCTTTTCACTCTTGGTTTGCTTTCTGTTCAGTATTTAGGAATACATGAAGATTCCCTGAACTTGGGACAAGGAATGCTGAAGCTTGGAATAATCTTTCTAAATCTGGAGGCAGCTTTCCTCAACCATACGTGCCTTTCACAACTTTCCTGCTTTTTTTCAGAACCAGCCATTGCTGTGTTTGCTGGCACAAAAACATATCATTGTAAGGTTAAATATAAAAATGAACTTAAACTGGAAGCAATAACAGACATGAGATAGTACAAGTGGGTATTCTACACTATTATATTTTTATATGAGTTTTGAATTTTGTTCTTACTTTTATATTTCTTTAAATAGAAGACCTCAGAAGGGCTGTAAAGAGGTGAAGATCAGCAATTGCCAAAAATTTCCAGACAAGAAAAGCATATTGTTTGAAATACCCAAACGATTGAACAAAAAGTGGTATTTTTGCTTGAATTATCTGTGTAATAGATTCTACTATCCACTTCACGGAATATGTGCAAACAGCTTATGTTGCAACCTTATCTTAAAAACTCATCCTTTTAAAAAAACTCATCCTTTTTTAAAAACTCATCCTTTTTTAAAAATAGTTTCAGCATTATAAATACACTTTTGCCTTATTTCTTCTTACATCATTTTACTTCAGTTACCAAATTGCTGAAAAAGTGGTTTCACAAGAATCCTTGCAGAGCACAGGTTTTCTTAGCTCAAGGTTGTACATGTTCTGAAGTGAAAATAAAGTCTCTCGAAATGATTGAACTCAGTGGAGCTGAGTTTACTCTTCAGGGAATTTTCATAGCTGTTTGTTGATGGACATAGACCATCTCCCTTTGATTAAGTCAAGAAGTTCATGCCTCACCTTCATCTCCTGTTCAAAGTGACTTAAAACAAAAGCAAATCAAAGAAGCAGTAGGGTATTGCTGATTGAAAATTCTGTCTGCATGTGTTGTTACTTTTGAAATTATTTTTCAAGAATTCATTGAAATAAACTATTTCAATAATATTGTATTATTACAAAAGTTAATAATCAGATGAGTTATTTATAATGGTCAATTGTAATTTAAAATTAATCATTGATTACTATTTTAACATATGTTACTTTGCCAAGGGTAGTGGCATATTTGTGGCACTTATGTGTGCAGTCTCTGAAGACAGACAATGGATTTGAATCCAGACTCTATGAGTCTGTACTTGTGTGACTTGGGGTGGTTCATTTGCTTATCCATTGTCTAAGACTTGACTTCCTTAATAGTAAAATAGGGATATAATTCTACTTAACCCTTATCTATAAGTTAATGATAATTAACTTATAGAGTTAATACTCTCTATATTTTAGCTCTTATTATTTATTGCTAAGAAGGCATCTGATGTGTTGAAAGAAATTATTATATCTTTCAACATTCTTTGTGACCTTTATAGATGTCTGCTGATTTAATACATCTTTTTGAATCAAAGCATATAACAAAGTTTTACCTTACTAATCTGAGAGCACCATTTAAATACACAACCAGTGTTTCTTTTCTCAGGTAATAAGTGAACAATGATTATCCAACAATTAAAGAATGTGATTGATTATCTGACCTGAGGCTTGACTTTGTATGCCAATATCATTTTTTATGATATTTTAAAATAAACTTTATTTTTTAGAGCAGTTTTATGTTCATAGCAAAATTGAGTAGTACAGAGTTCCAGTATATCCCATGCCCCACACATACATAGCCACCCTATCAAAAGCATTTTTATTTAAAGTTTAATCATAGAATGAGGGTTGCTTGCTTTTACATAATCCACCATCTGTTTATTTATTTATTTTTTAAAATTTCTAAATTAATAGATATTATCATTTATACCCTGGTAAAAAACCTGAAAAATACTATATTACTGAATTTGAGGAATAGATTCAGAAGTCTTTGTACTTTGGAGCAATAAGGAACATTTTCTCAAATCTAAGGAAAATCTGGATCACTAAAAAAAGTCGTTTTTAACCTCTGTATACATTAATGGTACTTTGCTTATCAATGTATCTCTGAGCATAACTGAACATTTTGGATAAGATGACATTCTATTTCTATAATCTAAGGGTTCTGGGATAAGTTAGAATACAAAATATGACTGATGATAAAATAATTCATTTTTCATGGAAAAAGAGAATCAACAATTCTTGCAGAACGTATCTGAGTAAAGAGAAAGTACACTACAAATGAAAAAAGAAAACTGACTGGCTATACAAATATGTTACATATTGGCACACAAAAATTCTCAGTTAACCAAGGAAGTTCTATTGTTCTATCAGGCATTCCTACCAGAACAAGATCTTGCCTTTTAGATTATTAAAGATTGCTACAGCTTTAATGAAACCAAAAGGGCTAAAACTTAAACCAGTCATTTCCTCTCACTTCTGAAAACACAGCTCGACTTCCAGTTCTCTGCTGTATAACAAATGCCACCCACCTTTCCCCTGGGGTCTTACTTCTCTGACTAATGTGGTCACTCCCACACCCCCTGCCCTTAACTTCTATGCAACACTTTCAGACTCTCAGCAGCATATGTTTCAGTGTTTTGTGAACTTCGGTGCTCAACTCCTCATGAAATTTGGCCTGAATCTGTTAGTGGATAGAAAGATCGATTTCATATTTACAACCAGCACGAGCATTGGTTACAACAATTTCTCAGGGTGAGGCTTTTTTTAAGAGAATGTTTGAGAATTACCAAATAGAGTTTTTGAATTGTTTTCTTTCTCTTTTTTGTTTTTTGTCAAGAGGACTATGTTTTTTTAAAATATATATAGCTTTCTAATTTTATTGTTTTGTGTTTCCTTGAATATGATCTGTACAATTCTAGCTTTTGAGAATTAATTGTGATTTTTCTTACAGCTCTAATACATGGTTGTCTGCATGTGGGTGCATACACACACATAAACATTTAAATGTTCCATGTGAAGAGATTTTGTATTCCATTTTTTCTGAGACAATGATATACACACAGACAACTTGTAATTGTGTAATCTTTATGGTGAACAAGCAGGACTTTAGGGTGAATCCAGAAGGCAACTTTATTCTTTCCTCCACCCACTTTATATCTTTTTTAATAGTTTTACATATAGTTTATTTGTTTATTTTTAACAAAGATATGCAAAGATTAATGTTATAGAAAATATGTCCTCTTATCATAGTAACAGAAGAAAATTTAGAAAACTCACATTTGTGTGGAAATTAAACAACACTCTCCTAAATAAATAATGGGTAAAAAAAAAATCACAAGGAAATTAGAGAGTACTTTGGGATAAAGATCAAAGTGCAACATATCAAAATTTATAGGATGCAGGGCTCATGCAGTGTTTAGAGGAAAAATTATACTTGAAAGCACCTATACTGAAAATAAGAAAAATCTTAAATCAGTAATATAATCTTCCACCTTAAGAAAATAGAAAAAGTAGAGCAAACTAAACCAACAGCAAATATAAGTAGAAAAAACAAAGATTAAAACAGAAATATGTGAAATAGGCAATTAAAAAAACAATAGAGAAAATCAACAAAACCAAAAACTGATTATTTAAAAAGATCAACAAAATTTGCAAACTTTTATTTAGACTGACCAAGAAAAAAGAGAGAACACCAAAATTACTAAAATCAGAAATAAAGTAGGGGGATTATTACATTGTCACTATGGTTTTTTGTGGTGGTAAGATTTAGTTTCTATCTCATTCACATTTTTGTTCTACCAGTGTTTGTTTGTTTGTTTGTTTTCTTGTGTATTCATTATTTTTCAGATTCCAGATGCAGGACTTACTTGAGGATTTCTTGTAGGGCTGGTCATGTGATGGTGAACTTCTGCAGTTTTCTTTTGTCTGGAAAATACATGACTTTCCCCTCATTTGTGAAGGATAGCTTTGCTGGGTATCGTATTCTTGGCTGTCAATGTTTTTCTTTTAGTATTTTGAATATATCATCCCATTCTCTTCTGGCCTGTAGAGTTTCTGTTGAGAAGTTGCTATTGGTCTGATAGGGACTCCCTTATAGGTGACTTGATGCTTTTCCTTGCTTCTTTTAAGATTCTCTCTTTGTCTTTAAGCTTTGCCAATTAGACTATAATCTATCTTGGAGTGGATCTTTTTGGGCTCAGTCTGTTTGGGGATCTTTGAGCCTCCTGGATCTGAAAGTCTATGTCTCTCCTTATACCTGGGAAGTTTTCCATTATTATTTCATTGAATTGGTTTTCCATGCAGTTTCCTTTCTCCTTCCTTTCTGGAACTCCCAAGATTCGAATGTTTGTGCTCTCAAGGTTGTCTGCCAGCTCTCTTAGATTTTATTTCTTTTTATAAATCCTTTTCTATCTTTCTTTTTTTGTCTAACTGCATTATTTCAAAAAGACTGTCTTCAATATCATAAATTCTCTCTTCTGCTTATTCTAGATTGCTACTTAAGCTCTTGGTAGTGTTTTTTATTTTGCTGAGTGAATCTTTCAGTTCCACGAGTTCTGCTACATTCTTTTTTAAGGTATTAATCTCTTTGTAAATTTCCTTCTTCATATCCTGGATTTTTTTTTCTTGTTTCATTATGTTGTCTAACTGAGTTTTCTCATATCTTAGTGAGTTTCCTTAAGATCATTGCTCAGAATTCCTTTTCAGACATTTCAAGGGTTTCCTGCCTTATAGGGTCTGGTATTTGAGAATTGCTGTATTCATTTGGTGGTGTCATATTTTCTTGGGTTTTCCTATTCCTAGTATCTCTACATTGATATCTGGTCATCTGGTAGAGTGGTCCCTTCTTCTGTTACTCTGGAGGGGACCTTTAAGAGAGAGACATCCCCTTCTTTTTGAGGTTTCTGCTGCTAAATCTCCCTGTATTGATGCAGTCAAGTCTCCAGCAGGCTGCCTACATGGTGGCTGTGGCTGGTGCTGTAGCATCAGCTTTTTCAACAGCTGTGGCTGTGGCAGTGCCTGTGGTGGGCCACCTGCACTGAAGTGGTGTTTTTGGTGTGCTGTCTTGCCTGCTTTTGGGCAGGAGGTACTGCCCTCTCTACCTGCCTAGGACCCCAGGTGTGCTGTCCTGCCTGCTTCTGGGCAAAAGGGGCTGTGGCTCTCCTAATCCATTTATTTCTTTAAGTCTCTTCAATCAGCCATTTCTCATCTATCCATTGGATAAAAATTCATATGACATTTCTGATTATTCACAGATAACAAAGCATTTTCCCCATTACTTTTACATAGAAAATCACATTTCACTAATTGTAAGATCTGGTCCAGTGTAAAAACCAATGCTGAAAATTCTTGCCAAATGAAAGCTACTCCCAGTAGCATATCAGAATATATAAAGATCTGAAGCATATCAGAATACCTGAAGACCACAGTGGGAGGAGAAGGCCATATCCTCTTTTTAGTTCTCCCAATGAGCTCTTTACCCTTACCCACTCACCAAACTGAGTTGGAAGTTATGGGGAGGTGAAAAGAGAAGTAAGAAGCAGGAAAGGCCTTATAGTCTGCCATTGATCTCCCATGGTTATTTTCATAGATTTTATACATATTTCCCTTATTAACTGAAATAAAAAATAGAAAGGCTTCCTAAAAGAATAATGAGTTTAACTGGGAGTAGAACAGTGCAATGGGAATACACATGGCATAGTCAACTCTGTGTGCGTGTTCAAGGAGGTAAAGGAAGACAAAGGTTTTTAAAGGGGGGGAAAACATGTGATAATTTTTTTTTAAACAAAGAGAGCATTGGTTACAGGGACTTATCACAGGAGTTGACATCATCAGTTCATTAGCGGAGACAGCATCAGGTACATGGTCTTATGCATCTAGTGCTAGCTGTACTTATGACTCATGTAGCAAGTTGCAGTTTGAAAAAGTCCTGGCAAAACCTTTTGCTATAGATGTATGTGTATTAGAAAGACTTTGTCATAGTTTTTATCATAGGAATATTTTCTTGAGGGACCTCCCTTCTCAACCTCCCGGCTTTATTTACTTATTTTCTGTTAGAGTTTAACATATGTGACTCCATTTTGATTCTGACAACTTTCACATCCTGCTCAGCCTTCTGACTGAAGCTCTCCTCACTTCAGATTTTGCCTCTTATTTTGCTGGCTACTTATGATTGTGCTGCAGTTTTTGTAACAGAAGGCTCATCTCCAACTTCTTTGCACTGAAAATTTCTCACTTTTGCAGCATCTCTTTCAGGCAGGATTGCTTAACTGAATAAGCTAGTGTATCTACATGGGTTCCACATCTAAGTGCAGGAGGAGAGACAACTTCATATTCATTAAAAGTACAGTTCCTTCTCAAGCTCTCCTTCCATAAGCAACTGTAGTTAGTTTCTTGACTCTAGACTATTCTTTAAGGATAAGGTATCAGTTCTGTGGGTCACATAAACATTAGGGGACACATATCACACGATCCTCAGTCTCATTGAAGCCGCTATATTAAGCTAAAGATGAGAGGAAAGCAACCCTGATATCTTTTCCAAAGAAATACTCTAATTTTCAATGTATATGCCTTTCAACTTTAACTTACTTTCACCTATGAGAAAAAGCTGTAAAACAGGTTGCCAGCAAGGTTTTTATTAAGCCTTCCATGGGTAGTCTGGTGCTTTGCACTGGGTTGTGGGGAATAATTTGCTCCAATTGTCTTGGGACTTCAGTGGAAAACAAGACAGAAAGAGTCCCATTTAAACATCCTTCATTCATCATCCATCATTTGGTTCTTTACAGTCTTATTTATTTTTTATTTTGTCTATTAATTTCTAAAAGGGTCTTTGCTAATGATTTTTCATATTTCTTGTTATTTGTATTAGTTGTGCTTCATATATTTTGAAGTTATATTGTTGGGTACATATGAGTTTATGCCTATCATATGTATTTGGAATATCTTAATTTTTTGAAAATCACTATAAAACACTCCTCGTTTGACACTTTAAATTTTCTCCCCTTAATCCTATTTTGGTTAATATTAATATTTCTCTATTTGCCTCATTTCTAGAGTTTTACAGGTATTTCTTTTCACTATACTTTCATAGTTTTTCTTCTTTTCCCCTTTCTTCCATCTTTGTTGAATTCATCATATTTTCATTGTTCTCTTTCTCTATTTTAATGTTTTAAAAATTATATATTGCATTTAAATTTTATAGTAGTTACTATTAATATTGAAAACATATATTAAGCTTTTTATTTTTCTACCAATGTCTAGTATTGATCATTCTCTATATCTTTCCATCAAACAAAATAAAAAATTGTCATACTTTATTTCTTCTTCATCTATATTGGTATCATTGCAGTGTCACTCTCTTCCTAACTGTAAACTTTTTTATTCCATATTTTGATAACGTTATCTTTTGTAATGCATTATTTCTGATTTACTTTGACTCATTGACCAACTACTTTTTCCTTCTTCTTGTTTTTTTTATTAATTTGTTTTTTTAACTAGCCCTAGTTCATGCTGTTCTCCAGTTTCTTTTGAGTTAAGGTTTTGTTTTACTTTAATTTTCTAAGATCTCTGGCAGATTCTTTTTTAAGTATACAATATCATCTTATTCCTCTGATGTTACTAATTGCATCCATTCTTCCATCTAGTTTGTTAATTCTGTTTTTCCAGGTATTATTTCTTCTAAGATCTCTCTCTCTCTTTTCTTTCTGTGCATGTTTGTGTGTGTCCTTCCCTCCCTTTCTCTATCCTTTCATCTCAAATTGATTCTGTTTGTATATTTGAGGAATTATGCTTTTTGCACATTAATGTATTTATAATTTTAAGGTAGTCTACCTGTGTATGTTTAATCTTTCCGCACAAATTTCCTTAGGGAGATGGTGAGAATGAGATGAGATGTGCTGCCAGGTAATATTGACTTTTCTTTGCATAGAGACCCCTCATCCTTTGTGGGTGTTGCCAGCCATCTGAGCACCACTTCCTATTAAGTGCAAGTACACAGAGTGCTATGGGCTGAATTGTGTTCCCTCAATAGTCTGTGTTGAAGCCCTAACCCCCAAAATGACTTGGGATAGGATATCTGGGAATAGGGTTTTTAGGAGGTATTGAAGGTTAAATGATGGCATAGGATGGATTATAATCTGATAGGACTGTTTTCTTAAAGGAATTGAGAAAGGGAAGGAAAGAGAGAGACAGTGACAGAGAGAGAGAGAGAGAGAGAGAGAGGGGCCACATATGGATGTGCCAAGAAGGTAGCTATCTATAAGCCAGGAAGAGAGCCCTCACCAGAACCTGACCGTGCTTGCACCCTGATCTCAGACTCCCAGCCTCCAGAACTGTGAGAAAATGAATTTTTGTTGTTTAGCCACACAGTCTATCACATTTTATTATGACAGCCAAGGAAATTAATACACAGAGGCACTGTGTTAACTGAGGTTTAGACACATGGTCTTCCCACTGCTAGCATAAGTGACAAAATAAAGGAATTACCCACTTTACCTTTCACCTATAAAAGATGTATCCCAACTAATTGCACTGTCAAGACACCTTGGACATTTCTGTGTCTACAACCTCTGAACTTGGAACACCCAAGTTTTCTTTCTTCAACCTAATCTCATATGCTTTGAATTTACAAAAATTCTTTTTTTTTTTTGGACGATATAAGCATCTTTCTTTTTCTTTAGCACAACTACATATTTGTAAAATGTTTATTTCTACAACTTGTAGGGATTTCAGTTAAGAGAGAAAGACTGTCTATGGACTTATTCTATAATTTTGAGTTAACCTCTCCTGGTACATTGGTTTCATGCTTTTCACTTATCAATTATGTCAGGTTATTTTGTTGTCATTAAATTACTCTGTAACATAAGTTTGATGCCTGTGAAGTATAACATTGCATATATGATCATAATTTATCTAATAATTCTTTATCATTGTAAATTTAGGCTTCTTCCATTTTTTTTTTAATTATAAAAATAGCAAACATCTCTGTGATTGATTTTTTTACTTATACCCATAATTAATTTTTTAAGTATTCAGTCCTTTCAATTTCTGGATACTGTCTCTGAATCACAGAGATCTCAACCCTTCATGGTACAAATTCATCTCTCTTCAATTTTCTCATAACAGTAAGCACCTCCAAGAACAACATGGAACATGGAAAAATAGAAATATAGCAACATGAGAAAAGAATACTTTTCTTGCTTTAATTAACTATGGTGGTAATACTATAGTGACATTTAAGTAGAGACAATGTGCCTTAATTAGAGAAGGTTTTCACTTCACACTAGGATATTTGTGTAATAACCTACAAAAATAAAATCGTTTTTCTTTGTTTATACATGCTTATTCTCACAACTCTTGAAATTATATGTACTTGTATTTTCTTTGTATTTCAAATGTCATAAAAAATGATAATTATACAACTTAAATGTTTCAGTTTCTGGACATAACCACATGCCATTACATTGTTGTTAGTTGTTTCAGGGAATGTGTCTTATCTTTTTAATTAAATCCTGAGCTCGTTGAGCCAGAAATTTTGTCTTGTGTGATGCTTGCTATACGATTATTTAGAGGGAAAAATGAGTGAATCATTCTTTCATAAAACTGTTATGATATCAAAATATTATAGCTTCATGAAAGCACATTAACTCGGAGTTATTACATCGAAATTCAATTTCCAAATAGTGCTGTTTAAGTTCAATTAGCTCTGTGACTTTAAACAAGTTACCTACTTTTCAAGACCTTAACTCACTTTAAAATAGAGCATTTGATCAAGTGATGTTTCAGCTATCCTCACTTTTAAAATTATATAACTCTTTAAAAAGAATGTCTTTTCTAGAAAATATAACTCAAAACCTGGATTTGCCCAAATACAAAAAAAAAAAAAAAAAAAAAAGACCAATTTAAAGCATCACTTCAAGCCTTATTCACAAAGAGGTCTAATAAATCTATTCTTTTTTGAAATTTGACTGTGTTTTCCATATGTTTGAATTTGCCGCACAAGTATTAGATTATAATATGGTTCAACTTTAGGACAATTTAGTGCCTTAGGATATTTTCATGGTAATCTGCTTATTGAAATTTTATTCTTAATAGTATATGTCAAGTAAATATGTTCATAACATGATTTTTTAAATCCTAAATAATTAATATTAGGTGAATACAGCAGATGACACTTAGAAACAAAGCACACTTTGACTACTGATAAGAAATATTCTACAATCGACTTCAAACAGAAGTCCTTAAAGGTTGGCCACCAAGATAATAAACACTTCTTCAAATCTCTATCTTTATAACTTGCACTGTTCTAAAGAATTATTGGTCTCTAACAACACTCTCAAAGAGCTACCAGACAAGCTATTAAAATAAAAACAATTGGAAATGTAGTCAGAATATAAAACAAACACAAACAGTCACAGTTCATTTACATCCATTTGTACAATGCATTTACTTTATATTACAAATAAACAGATAGATTAGCGGAAGTAATATTCAACCTCTTATGATTGGAAGAAAAAGGCAAGTGCAACTTCAATTCCAGAGAAAAATATTTCCCAGACAGTGTTAATATTTGATATTTTGTGCTATGAAAAGACCTACAATTTTATTTTACATCCTTACTTGACATTTATTTGGGGTTTATTCAAGGATCCTGTGATTGAAAAGTGTTTGCATATTTGGATCTTTAAATGCATTTGATTTATATTTGAAGTGATATTTGTGGAAAATACTTCCTGTTTTAGATAGAGCTGGGGTCAGAGAAAGTCTCCCTGAGGGAAAATAGGAACTCTAATGAAGTGAAAGACTAGACATATGGACATGCAAAGAAGAGCATTCTTGATGTCTGCAAGAAGCAATGTGTGCAAAGACTCAGAAGTGAGCCCATACCATGTGAATTCAAGTAACAGCAAGGAGACCAGTGTAGCAGGGGTAGAGGATCAAAGGAGAAATTTGGAGAGGGAGCAGGCGCCCACAATTTTCAAGTTTTGGGTCCATGATTACATTTGGTTATAAGAACAACGGGAAGACACTGAAGACCTTTAAGCAATGGAGTGATGTAATGTGATTTGTTTTAAAAGGCCTCTTGCTGCTCTAGAGGGTCAAGAGTGGGAGGAGGGAGAAATATTAGGATCAAGAACAGATGCAGTATGTTTGTGTCTGAGAGGCAAATGCCAAGTGGGATTAAATGTGCACAATCTATCTGGATAACTGCGAAGAATAAGGGGAGAGGGGAGTGGGAGCAGGAAGGGAGAGGCTTCAGACAGTGATGCGAATGGGATACTCATGAGAGGAAAGGCAAGGTCTGGCAGCCTCAGATCACAGCATGTTCTGAAAGGGTGCTGGCAAGGCCAGTGGGAGTCCCCTAGCAAAAGCTGATCTTTGGAGGAATCCCATGTCAGGCAGAAGTGGCCTTGATCTACTCCCTTCCCTGCTACTGTGCTCCATCGTGGCTGGAAAGAGCCTGGGGTAAGGGTGGCCATGTAGATAGAAAAGTGTGACAGCTGGAGGCTATTGATAGCTATGCTCCTTGCAGCAGGTTCTCTTGAAGGGAGATCTGATCAGGCCACCTCCGTGAACACCAGAATGTGGGTGCTTTAGACTAGAGTGGTGGCAGTGGTGGTGAGATTTGGTCAGAGCTCTAATATATTTTGAAGAGGGAACCAACAATATTTACTAAAGGATGGGGGTGAGGTATGAGAGACTTTTGGCTTGAAATTCTGGGTGAATGGTTATGACAATTCCTGAGATGGAAAAGATTTGGAAAAAATGGATTGCAAAGTCAGGTAAGCGGGGGGAGGCAAATAGAAATCCGATTTGGCTATTAAGCATCGAGTGGGTATGTTACAACAGGCAATTGAATGTGTTCCACTAGGCAAATGTTACGTTGTAGGCATTAATTTAGGAGCCATAGTGGATGGATGGCTTGTAGTTTATAAAGATCATCTAGGAAGTGAGTACAGCTGGAGAAAAGAAGAAGGTAATTCATGAGTCCTTGGTGCTCTAAAATATCTAGAAATTGGGATTGGTAAAAGGATCTAGCAAGACCATAGAAGTGGTAGCCATATAAAAAGTGAGGATCTGACTTAGACAGCAATTATGAAAGGCCACATGAAAAGGAGGGGATAGATTTGAGAAACATCTACCTAGGATCATGAGGTAAAGAAAGGACTTCAAGAAGGAGGGAATGGCCAATTGTTTAACTACTAGCGAGAGGGAAAGGAATGAGGACCTCAAATGAATCCATGGATTTAGTAGTGTGTAAGGCAGTGGTGACAGTGACAGAGTGGTTCGAGTGGAATGTTGGATGAAAGCTTTATTGGAAAGAGAATAAGATGGAATGAGAAGAGAGCAAGTAAGGGCAGTGAGTACAGAAAGTATTTCTAGGAAATTTGCAATAACAGGAAACAAGAAATGGGGAATTGTTGTTGTCCTGTTGAGAGAGGTTTTTGTTTTTGTTTTAAGATGGATGACGTTACAGTAGTTTAGATGCTTATGGGAATGGTCTCTTAGAGAAAGCAGAATTTATGATCCAGGAGGGAAAGGGGACAACCACATAGCAAATTCTGGAATGAACAGATGAGAGTCAACAAGATGCAATGCATGTGAGAACAGTTTGGCCTTAGAAACAATACAGGTAGTTCATCTGTTTTAATGGGAGGAAAGCAGAGTATACAGGTCAGGTGCAGTTAAATTGGTTTACTCGGTAGTGGAAATTTGTACAAGTTCTTTTCTGATCGTTTTCTAATTTCTCAGTGAAATAAGGGTCAAGGTTAGTATTTAGGGAAAGAAATGTGGAATAAGCATATTGGAGGTTTGAGGAGAAAAGGTGTGAAAGTCATTCAGGAGGGAAAAACACTAAACTGACTAAATAAGTGTAATAATACTGTTGGGCAGTTCCAAGTGCCTACACAAAGTTTTTATATATATATATATATTTAATGTGAGATCAGTCAGCATGCCTAATGTTTTTTCTCTTGCTTTTCTAATTCCTTAGGTGTTGACAAGGAAAGGCACACGTTGTATTTAATCATTGTTGTGGTTTTGCTAGATCGGTGTGACATAGAAAAGAGACAAGAGAATTGAGAATTAATGTACAGGAGTGATCATAATGATAAATATGGGATTTATGCTGAATAGTGAAAGAATTGAGAGCATGAGGGGTAAGATAAATGGACTGTGTGTTTTGTGGGTTTAAAATATTTAGAATGGAGGGACCAAAAGAAGTTAAATAGCGTGAAAACGTTGTTGAGGGAGTGGGAATCTTCAAATTAACATCGTGGAGAAGATGAAGTGAGTTTCGGGCATACAAAAAAGTCTAGCGTATGATCATGGCAGATAAAGTAGAAGGTTAGATGAGTGAAGTAGAGGAGAACAAAGAACGAAGAGTCCTAGATATTGGTAAGAGGGTGCTATGTTCTGAATGTCTGTGTCCCTTGTACCCATTCCAAATGCATGTGTTGAAATGCTAACCCCCAAGTTAATGGTTTTTTTTGGGGGGGGGACTTTTGGAAAGTGATTGTCATAAGAGCAGAGCCATCATGAATGAGATTAGTGCCCTTATAAAAGATGCCCCAGAGAGCTACCTTGTCTCTTCCATCATGTGGGGACACAGGAAATGGGCCCTCACTGGTGTTGAATCTCCTGGCTTCTTGATCTTGGATTTCCTAGATTCCAGAACTGTGAGAAATAAATGTCTGCTCTTTATAAGCCACCCAGTCTATAGTATTTTGCTATAGCACTCTGAACAGACTAAGATTTACAGATTCCAGGTATTAGGACGTGGTTACCCTAGAGCGGGCAGTGGCATTCAGCCCACCACAGGGAATTATGGAACCAAGCAATGTCATCCAGTGGCAACCTAGATTCAGGTTCAATCAGTAATTGAAAGGAAATATTAAAGAAGTGGATGCTGCCGGCAATTTTTATTCAGTCATCAAAAGAGCAAAAACCTATTGCCTATTTTGTTGTTGTTGTTGTTGTTCATTGCTGTGTTCTCAGCTTTGCAACAGTGCTGGGAACATAGTTGGCATTCAATAAATACTTTTTGAATGAATAAATGAATGAGTAATGGATGCCACCTCTAACATAGAGAAATTATTAGAAAATAATAGCAGAAGGTTGGACTTAAAATTTAGGAATCTTCACAAAATACATACACATTATTACTTCTAATAGGTTGTACAGTGGAAGAAAGAGGAAAGGAGAGTTTGGAGCTAGCATATCATTCTGTGAAATTGGTTTAATGTACCCACCTGTGTACTGCCTTGAATGAATGAACAATACAGAATTCATTCTGATAACCAGATCTGCAATTCTGAAACAGAGCCCCCTGCCATCCACTTAATGTAGCTGTGTTTCTTTCACCATTTTCTGGCCATATGTCTCTCCACAGATGGTCCACTGGTCAATTGCTCTGTTGTGGGACACTACTCTGGCTTCCCAACAACTCTAAACTCTTAAAAGATATGTCCTACCAAAAAAAAGTCTTTCCAGGGGGGTGACCCTTCAAGTTTATATGATGTGTAATGTGGAAATAAAAACTAATTTAAAAAGCTGTTAATAAGACATTAGCTGAAAGACACACACATCCACACATACACTCACACACAATAGAGATATAGTATCTCTAGCTATAAGAACACCTGGAAGGTGAGGAGGAGAGAGAGTGATGATAAACCGTTACAATAAGGAAAACCAAAAATGTTCTTACACATTATCCTTCTATACTTTAGAGCTTAATTACCATAAAATACAGCCCTTGTTTTTCTATGTTTTCTCCCACTGGGCATCCATTTACCAAGTAACTCATTTCCCAGGTGTTCCACTTTATTTCTTTCCTTTTTGGAAACATCCAGGGAATGAGGGTTCAATATAAATTGCCCTCAGCCAATACTTTTAGCCACTCCTTTACCCTCTAAGATGGCCCATCTTGACTTCTCATTCAATGGATGCTGCACAAGCAAGCAAACAAATGAACAGATCATCTCAGCTACCCCTCCCCAAGCATTCAGGGAAAGAAACAATTTATTTCATCATGAAGGATAGTGTTGTATTGCCAGTGAGAAGGTGCCCACTCTGTCTATATTGTTCTGTCCTTTGTTTCATGATACCAGTATTCGATTTCTCTAAATCTGATGAACAGAGAAAGACTGAAGTCAGAGAGACTTGTATAGAGGTTTCAGGGTTTTTTTCTTTTGAAACCCACTTTATTTTTAATTTTTTAACATTTGAAACATTTTTTTAAAACATTTTGCCCCTTTACCAATTCTACCCTACAGGCCCCCCACACCCCAACTCCTGGCAACCTCAGTACTGCTCTCCTGTTAAAGAGTTCAATGTATTATTGTGATTGTTGTATCTGTTTTTTCTTGTTTTATTTATTTGTTTATTTACTTATTTTTTATTAGCTCCCACATATAAGTGAGGACATGCTGTATTTCTCTTTCTGTGCCTGCTTTATTTCACTTAATATGATTTTCTCTAAGATCATCCACGTTGCTGCAAAGGTGGTATTTCATTCTTTTCTATGGCAGTATAGCATTCTGTTGTATAAACATACCACATTTCCTTATCCATTCACACAATGATGGGCATTTAGTTTGATTTCAACTCTTGGCTGTTGTGAATATAGTTGCAATAAACATGGGAGCAAAGGTGTCCCTTCGACATGATGATTTCCATTCCTTTGGGTGTATACCATCACTGGAATTGCTGGGTCATATGGCAGTACTATCTGTATTTGTTTGAAGAACCTCCATACCTTTTTCCATAATGGCCACACCATTTTACAGTCCCACCAACAGTGTAAGAGGGTTTCCCTTTCTCTGCATCCTCACCAGCATTTGTTATTCTCTTTTTGATGATAGTCAAACTGGGGTGAGATGATATTTCAAATGTGGTTTTGATGTGCATTTCCTGGATGCTGAGTGATGTTGAGCATTTTTCATATGGCTGTTGGCCGTTTGTATAATATTCTTTAAGAAATGCCTATTCATTTCCTTTATCTGTTTTTTAACCAGGTTACTTGTTGTTTTACTGTTAATTTGTTTGAGGTCCTTGTACATTCTGGATATTAATCCTTTGTCAGATGCATAGCTTGCAAATATTTTCTCCTAACCTGTTGATTATCTTTTTGCACTCTAATTGTTTCTTTTGCTGTGCAGAAACTTGTTAGTTGTTGCCTGTGCTTTGGGGTCATATTCATGAAGTTTATGCCTGGCTGTACTTCCTGAAGTATTTCCCCTATGTTTATTTTTTGAATCTTTTAGTTTCAGGCCTTTATTTCACCATTTAATCCATTTTGAGTTGGTTTTGATATATGGTGAGAAGTGCAGGTCTAATTTCATTATTCTTCTTATGGATGTCTAGTTTTCTCAGCACCATTTATTGAAAAGGGAGTCTTTTCCCCAATGCATGTTCCTGTTGCCTTTGTCAAAGATCAGTTGGCTGTAAGTGCATGGGTTGATTTCTGAGTTCTCTATTCTGTCCCATCGGTCCAAGCGTCTGCTTTTATGCCAGTACCATGCTTTCTAGTTACTATAGTTTTATAGTATATTTGAAGTTATGTAGTGTTATGCTTCTGGCTTTATTTTATTTTATATTTGCTCGGAATTATTTTGGCTATTCAGGATCTTTTGCTGTCCATTGAAATGTTGGGATTTTTTTTCCCATTTCTTGTGAAGAATGTCACTTGTTGTATGGACATTTTCACAATGTTAATTCTAATATAAGAGCGCAGAATATCTTTCCATCTTCTTGTGTTCTCTTTAATTTCTTTCAACAGTGATTTATAGTTCTTGTCATAGAGATGTTTCACATCCTTGGTTAACTTTATTCCTAGGTTTTTTGTTTTTTTTTTTTGGTGACTATTGTAAGTAGATTAGCTTTCTTCATTTCTTTTCCTGCTAGATCATTGTTGGAGTATAAACATGCTACTGATTTTTGCATGTTCATTTTGTATCCTGAAACTTTGATGAAATTGTTCAACAACTTTAAGAGGTTTGGAGTTTTTTGTAGTCTTTAGGCTTCTCTTTGTATAGGATCACGTCATTGCAAACAGGGGCAATTTGACTTCATCTTTTCCAATCTGGATGCCCTTTATTTCTGTCTCTTCCCTGATTCCTCTGGCTAGTGCTTCCAATAGTTTGTTAAATAGGAGTGGCAAGAGTGAGCCATCCATGTTTTCTTCCTGTTCTTAAAGGAAAAGCTTTCAATTTTTCCCCATTCAGGATGATACTGATGGTGAGTTTGCTGTATATCACTTTAATTGTATTGAGACACTTTTCTTCTATATCTAATTTTCTGAGAGTCTTTATCATGAAGGACTATTTAATTTTTCAGCATCTATAGAGATGATCATATGGTTCTTGTCTTTGATTTTGTTGATGTGGTGTATCACATCTATTGTCTTGCATATTGATCCTTGCATCCTTGGGATGAATCCCACTTGATCATGGTGTATAATTTTTTTGATGTGTTGCTATATTCTATTTGATAATATTTTATTGTGGATTTTGGCATGTATATTCATAAAAGATATTGGCTTAGAGTTTTCTTTTTGTGTTGTATCTTTGTTTGGTTTTGGTTTCAGAATGATGTTTGCCTCATAGAATGAGTTTGGGAGAATGGCCTCTGTTTCATTTTGCGGGGAGAGTTTGAAGAGAATTGGTATTAATTCTTCTTTACAGTTTGGTAGAATTCTGTAGTAAATCCATTTGGTCTTGAGCTTTTCTTTGTTGGAAGACAGCTGATTGCAGCTTCAATCTCTTTGCTTGTTATTGGTCTGTTCAGGTTTTCTGTCTACTTGATTCAGTATTAGTAGTTTGTATGTGTCCAGAAATTTATCCATTTCCACTAGGTTTTAAAATTTGTTGGAGTATAGTTGTTTATTATAGTCTCTAATGATTCTTTGTATTTCTGTTGGATCAGTTGTAATATCTCCTTTTTCATTTCTAACTTTTATTTGTGTCTTCTTTCTTCTATTTTTAGTTAGCCCAGGTAATTGCTTGTCTATTTTATCTTCTCAAAAAGTCAACTCTTTGTTTCATTGATCTTTTGTATTGTTGTTTGGGTTTCTATTTCATTTAGTTTTGCTCTGATCTTAATTATTTCTTTTTGTTCACTAACTTTGAGGTTGGATTGTCCTTGTTTTTTAGTTCTTTAAGGTGTAGCATTAGTTGTTTATTTGTGATCTTTCTGTTCTCCTGAAGTAAGCAATTTTTTGCAATAAACTTCCTTCTTAGTACTGCTTTTGCAGTATCCCATGGGTTTTGGTATAATATGTCTTTATTTTCATGAGTTTCAAGAATTTTTTTTATTTCCTATTTAATTTCTTCTTGGACGCATATGTCAGTCAGGGCAAAGTTGTTTAACTTCCATGTATTTGTATTGTTTCCAGAGTTTTGTTTGTTATTGATTTCTGCTTTTAATCCACTGTAGTTTGAAAAAAAAAATTTCAATTTTTAATAATTTGTTTAGACTTGATTTGTGACCTAACAATGTGGTCTATCATGGAGAATGTTCCATGTGCTGATGAGAAGTATGTATATTCTGTGTTTGTGGGTAAAATGTTCTATAGATGTCTGCCAGGGCCAGTTGGTCCAATGTATGGTTTAGATCTTGTGTGTCTCTTTGATTTCTGTCCTAGATGATCTGTCTAGTGTTGGATCTATCTCTCTTTTTTTTTTTTAGGTCTAACAGTGTTTGCTCTATATACTTGGCTGCTCTAATGTTGGGTGCATATATATTTATGATTGCTATGTCTTTTGCTGGATAGATTCATTTGTCATCATATATTGACCTTCTTGGTCTCTTATTATGGTTTTGGTTTAAAGTCTACTTTATTCAATATAAGAGTAGCTACTCTTGATCATTTTTAGTTTCTATTTGCATGCTATATTTTTTTTAATCCTTTCACATGCTTTAGTCTGTGTTTATCTTTATAGGTGAGGTGAATCTCTTGAAGATAGCTTATTGTTTGGTCTATCTTTTTAATCTAATTAATCAGTCTGTGTCTTTTGAGTGGGGAATTTAATCCTTTTACATTAAGAGTTACTATTCAAAGGCATTGATTTACTCCCAGCATTTTATTGATTTTTGTTTGGATGTTTTAAATATTTTGTTCTTTTCATTCCATTTTATTGTTTGTCTTCTATATTTGTTGGTTTCTTGTGGTGGTTAGATAAAGTTCCTTTCTCTCTATTATTTACATTTTTGTTCTACTGGTGGTTTTGTTCTTTCATGTGTATTCATGGTAGTGATGGTTGTTTTTCAGATACGAGGTACAGTACTTCCTTGAGGATTTCTTGTGGGGCTGGTCATGTAGTGGTGAACTCCCACAGCTTTTCTTTTTCTGGGAAATATACTATTTCTCCTTCATTTCTGAAGGATATATACTTGCAGAGTATAGTAACCTTGGCTGGCAATTTTTGTCTTTTAGTTTTTTTTTTTTTTTTTTTTTTTTTTGTCTTTTTTGTGACCAGCCGCACCTCGCTCAGCCAGCGAGCGAACCAGCCATCCCTATATAGGATCTGAACCCGTGGCGGGAGCACTACCGCGCTCCCAGCGCCGCACTCTCCCGAGTGCGCCACTGGTCGGCCTGTCTTTTAGTATTTTGAATATGTCATCCCATTCTCTTCTGGCCTTTAGAATTTCTGATGAAAGCCTGCTGCTAGCCTGATAGGGGCTCCCTTATAGGTAACTTGTCACTTTTCTCTGGCTGCTTTTAATATTCTCTCTTTGAGCTTTTGTCAGCTTAACTATAACGTGTTTTGGAGAGGACCTTTTTTGAGCTTCCTGGATCTGAAGGTCCATATCTCTCCCTATACCTGGGAAGTTTTCTGCTATTATTTTGTTGAATATATTTTCAATGTCTTTTCCTTTTTCCTCCCCTCCTGGAACACCCATGATTGGCATATTTGTGCACTTAAAGTTGTCTGCTAACTCTCTTAGATTTTCTTCATTTTTAAAAATTCTGTTTTCTTTCTTTCTTTTTTTTTTTTTTTTTTTTCTTTTTTTTGGTCTGCCTGGGTTATTTTGAAAAGGCCATCTTCAAGATCAGAAATTCTTGTGCTTGTTATAGTCTGCTGCTTAAGCCCTCTGTTGTGTTTTTTATTTCATTAAATGAATCCTTCAGCTCCACAACCTCTTCTACATTCTCTTTTAGGGCATTAATTTCTTTGCACATTTTCTCTATAAGATTTTGGATACTTTTTCTCATTTTGCTGTGTCATTTGAGTCTTCTTTTATTTCATTGAGTTTCCTCAGAATTGTTGCTCAAAATTTCTTTTCACTCATTTCAGGGACTTCCTATTCTGTAGGATCTGGTACTTGAGAATTATTATATTCCTTTGGCGGTGTCATATTTTCTTGTTTTTTTTTATTATTTTTTTTTATTTATATACTTCTAGTGTTTCTACGTTGGTGTTTAGTCATCTTGTAGAGCAGTTTGTTTGTTTGGTTGGTTTTTTTTCTAGTACTATGCTGTGTGTTTGAGGAGAGAGAGTTCCTCTTATAGATATGTTTTAAATGATGGTTGAATGAGGTGTTTTAGTATTGGTTCCAGGTAGACACAGTGGTATAGTCTCCATGTAGGTATTTTGGTTAAATTCAGTGTAGGAGTTGCATGATGGCAACTGTCCCTGGGGCATAGTCCCTGGGGCACTTAGTATTTTCTTACTGAGGTTGGTGACACTATGTTGGCTCATCAGCACATGGGCAAGCTCTCAAATTTTGGGGGTGGCACCTTGGAGTCTTGTCACTCTTTGGTTATGGTGCATGTTCTTGGGAGGGCCTGTTGGCACCCTGCTAGCTCCCCTGATCCTGATGGGTACTCTGGGCCATACTAGTGCTCCTCAGTTTACATGGATGACCCTGAGTGGGTTTTCTCTTTTTTCTTTCTTCTCTCCCTAGGTTCTGCTGGTTATTCTCCTTCTGTCTATGCCTGAGTGGTCAGCAGGTCATCTATGAGGTAGTGGTGGCTTCAGGTGTGGCAGCAAGTCATGCTTATAGCTGCAGTTGCTGTGGTGGTGGCAGTAATGGCCTGTTCACTCAGCCCTGGTATCTGTGGCAGTGACAGGGAGTGTTGCTGATGGTACAGCTGTCTGTTGCCCTAGTGCCCTTGCCAGTGGCTGGGTCAGGCTCTCAGGGGCAGGAACCACTTACCAGAGTCCTGAATGGCTGCCCAACACACTGGTGCCCTTACTGGAAGCTAGGTCATACTCTTGGGGGCAAGGACCACTTACTGATATCCTGCATGGCTGCCTGTTGAGCTGGTGCCCTTGGCAGTGGCTCAAGGTTTCAGTTTTATTCTTTGCCATGAAAGACTCTGATACTTTTGTTTTTGTCTCCTGTCAGTGTGCAGCTGTCTTTCTCAGGTGACTCCCTTAGCCTTCAGGGCAGTCCCCCACACTTAGCCAGAGTTACAGGGAGAAATATACTCTTGGAGCTAGATCATAGGTTCAGAGAATCCTCCAAGGTCTGAGTCGTCTCTCCCTAGTTCTGCTCTGCCCTCTGCAAGAGTTCATTATGATCCTGGATCTTCTGGTTTTTCATTATTCATTTTCCCTTTTCATTTTTCCCCACTCTGGGCTTTCTATTTGTGAGAGCTTGGAGTTGTAGCCCCCCGCAGTCTCAAATCCTAATCCCCTCATATGTCTGGCACTGTGAATGCATGGAGTCATTTGGGGGCAACATTTCTCTGGGACTGCAGATTACAGGATATCAGTCATGAGATAAATAATGCTGCACATGCTTCTTCAGAGGATAGATAGGAATGATCTAGCTACATGCATCTGAGAAGATTAATGGTCACTGCAGTGTCATCCTTTTTAGGCAATGCTTATGAATATCTGCTCTTTCACTACTGTGAAGTAGAGCAAAGTCACTGCAGATGGCCATTTCCCATCATTTAATGTCCCATTTTCTGTTACTCTAAGGTACTTTGACCACTGATTATGTATAAGGATGTTGCCTATTCTATTTTCAAACAGCAGTGGTCTGTTAGGTCTAAGTAACAATTTAATGGCGCCAATGGCCATCAAAACAAAGAAAATTACACAGTAAGCCTGTGTTTCTCTTATAAAAGGAATCATTTGCATTTCATTGTGGTACTGAGCAAAGAATTTTTCCCAACACTTTTGTAACCGTCATTCACACAAGAGGGTGAACCAAGAATGCAAAGGCATTTTATTTTCAATATCTTTGCTTCAACTAGAGAAACACTTTCCATAGCATCCCTTTTATTTTTATTTTTTAACATTTATAGTACAGGGAGAGCCAAGTAGAAAATAGTAGCTTTCTAGAGAGAGAAAGAAAGAGTAAGCCTAGTGATGAGCACATAAGAAAGGAGTTGGCACACAAGGACACAGGAGAGGGAAAATTTTATTATATCTTGTGTCTACATGAAGCACTCATTTGGTGAATTTCAAAGTGCTTTAGAACAATAGTTTCATGAAATAAAGAGAAAGAACAAAAGGAAAATGTTTTCGTAAAAAGCAAGGAAATAAAATGTCACTTGATTCCACTAAATATTTTAATGGGAAAATTATATGATTAAAATGTACCAATAGATACATGGTTTAGAATTTTATTACCTATTATGGATGAAGGCCCTAAACCGTGTATTAGAGAGACAGAAAAAAAAAATCTAATCGTATCAAAAGGAATGAACAGATATATTGCTGTCAATAGTTGTTGGGTGCCTTTTAATATAGAAAGAAACTAACTTTGATCAAAAAACCAGCTTAATAATGAAATGTTAGAGGTGATAAATTTAAAGTTTGAATAGGCAAAATGAAACTATTTAACTAAATTATCTTAGTAACTGCATGCAAATGTCATACGGTTTTCTAAAATTAAAGCTCCTGTGTAGTGATTTGAATTTTCTTAGTTCTTACTATAGTTGGAGCCTTGATTGCAGGCCATGTATCTATATCTCTGTGTCTGTATCTACATGTACCTCTGTAGCACTTATCTGTCTATCGTCTGTGTATCTATGTATCTATCTATCTGTCTACCTTGAGGAAGATCAGTTGATGCTTTTGAATTAGTGAGGACAACAAAAGCGTATCCTTCATAATTCTTTTACTTTCTTTCCTTCCTACTTTAAAATGTTTGCTTATTTTGAGAACTCTCTCTATTTTCCCATCTTAGAAGAAGAGCTGTTGATCCTGCTTTGCAAAAATAATTCTTTCATCTATGGTTTATTTCTAGTCTTTCTCCTTTCACCACTTCAGAAACATTGTGTAAGTAATGATCTCCTTCCTCTTTTGTACCTCAGTTTCCCCCCCATTCCCTCCCCCACCTCCAGCTCCTTTCTCTTTCTCTTTAAGCTTGTTTAGGCCTCCAGATCCTAAAACTGTTACACCCATCTCTCTTTTCTACTTGCCACACACTAGATGAATCAGTCTGCCCCGCTGGCACCCTGTCACCGTCAGTCCCAGAGGAACCACTTGTGGTCTGGCTTGTGATCTATTCTGTAACCAGTGGCATGAGCTGTATCCTCATCCCTGTTCAACGTCTCTGCAGAAGAGAGGCAGCCTGGATTTGTGGCTTAGAACTTGACCCCAGAACCCAGACTGCCTGGACTGGGAAGTCGACTCCAAAACTTATTACTCAGTATACCTGGGAAAATCGTTTAATCTGTCCTCTTGTTTCTGTTTCTTCAGTTGTAAAATGGGAATTCTAGTTTTGTACATATCGTAAAGGAATTCTGTTTCTGAAATGTATTCATGAGTATCAAGAGCATGGTCCAGGACTAGAAAGCACTGTATAAGAGAATGTTTTCCTTTCTGTCTGCTTATTTATTTTGTTACTATTATCCATTCTTTACTGCAGCTTCTCTTCTGGCTTCTACTGCATTTTATCCCTTGCCTCTCTTGTTTCTCCCCTTTCTCAATCACATGCTCCTTTTCCTCACATTAGTGCATCAATACAGTGCTTTTACGGTCTGGTTTTCATCTCTCTTCTAGAAATAGTCACTCGAAGATCCCTTCCTTCAAGGGTGACATGTACACACATGACTCCCAAATCAAAATGGCCAGCAGGACCCCAGTCCTGTGATCCGATCTAGAAATTCCAAGCCTCTTGCTGGACATTTCTTTCTGAATATTTGAACTGACAGTTCTGCACTTTCAACATGACTTTAACTGATCCTTTGTTTTCTCCCCAGTTTTTCTAGCTTCTGTGTGACCACTTGTGTCTTGTCTCTCACTTAAAAAAAATCTGTTAAGAGTTATGTCACCTAGAACACAGCAAATTATTATTATTATTTAATTTATAATAAGCATGACTGTAATTTTAAAAGTACAGGGCTAACTCAGATTCATATGAGATCTTGTTAAAATTATAATCCCCACTTAAAATCAAAGAAATCTGAATCTCTGGAGGCTTGGGAAACTGCATTTTATCAATTACTTAAGTAGATTCTTATACACACTCATGTGGGAGAATTATAATCCTGGGCTGCAAACAGGATAACATCGATCAAGGGTGTATCTAGGTGCAATTGTGAGTAAATAATCTGGTATACTGGTTTAAAATTAAATATACAAACCAAAACCAAATTTAAAAAAAGAGGAAATGAAACACCTCTTGTTTGTGCATGGTGGGAGACCCAAAGATGCCTGCTCTCAAGGGTGCAGATATACACACAAATAATATGGGTATTGAATAACTTGAGTTGGAGGGGGGAGAAAACGCAATCATTTTCTAAGTATAAAATTAATTCATTTTTAAAATTTCAAGTCAATTTTTGATCATAGGGAGGAATATTTTTGAACTTAATGAGTGAGTGACATTGAAATTTCAGTGAAAGTTGAAGAATAGTTCATTTTAAGTAGAATCTTCCAGGCATGGCCAAACCAACAGTTCCAGGACCTTCTTACATGTTTTAGGACATTTTAATTATTTGTGTTTGGAAGATAATTCTCAATAAGTCTTCTCTTTCACAGTTCAACACTTTTCCACACTTTTTTACAGTTCTACATGTCATGTGAACAGAGACTCTGGCAGCTTTTTCTGTCAACTACCTTTTTCAATGTGAACAGCATTGGAAGTTAGAGGTAGCGTCTCCCTCTGGGGTAGAGAACAGGTTTTCTTGCTGTCCAGGAAAATTAAGATAATGTCTCTTTTGGGGGCAAAGTTTAAGCAAATTTATGCCTGGTCCATTATAAAAGATTGGGTTCTTCAGCTCTGAAGAAAATCCACTGCATGCTCAACATTCCCTGGACCACTCCACATCACTACGATGGGACTTAGAGAGTGTGGGAACTGATGTAAACATGAAGTTCAAGCGTGAACTGCTGTGTCCTGAGGAATAAAGTCCTTGGCTGACCTAGGAGTCTTGTCTTCTGCCAACGCCTGCGAAACAATAATAATGTAAATTATTTGATTACAAGTACAGTAGCTCTCCCTCACCCTCGGTTTTACTTTCTGTGCTTTCAGTTTCCCATGGCCAACAACCAGCTGAAAATATCACAAGGAAAATTCCAGAAATAATTCATAAGTTTTAAATTGCATGCTATCTTGAGTAGCATGATGAAATCTGGTGCCATCCATCTTTGTCCAGTTGTCCACCTGGGACCTAGATTGTCCTTTGTCCAGCACAGCCACACTGTAGACCCTCCCCACCCATTAGGCTTTTAGTGATCAACTTGGTTATCAGCTCGACTGTGGAGGGATCATGATACTTGCATTCAAGTCACCCTTGTTTTACTTAATAATGGCCTCAAAGTGTAAGCATAATAATACTGGCATGTTGTTATAACTGTTTTATTTTATTATTAGTTATTGTTGTTAATTTCTTAATGTGTCTAACTTATAAATTAAACTTTATCAGAGGTATGGATGCTTAGGGAAGAACAGTGTATACAGGGTTCAGGGCTATCCCCAGTTTCAGACATCCGCTGGGGGTATTGGAACATATCCCCTGCATTTAAGAGGGACTGCTGTAGAGTGAAACCTCAGACCTCTTACAATCAACACTGCCTCTCCACTGTTTACACAAAATGGAAGAATCAAGGCATATAGATTTTTGTTTCTTCTCTTTACATTTTACATCTGGGTTTTTACAATAGACACCTAACTATTCTCCCTTTGGTATGTAATAGTTCAACAAACGTTTGCTGGGCCCCAATCTTCTAACAGATATTCTTCTAGGTCCTAGAAATCCAAAGATAAATAAAAAATGATTCTTGACCTCAGAATACTTCCAATGAATAGAAGAGACAGGCATATAAACACGCATGATACATAAACAGTGTTGTCATAGCATCGGGTATGTGTTATGAGCAGTATTCAAACGGTGCTCTGTGAGCACTGGTTTCAGCCCTTTGTGAGAGTTCAGGAGGGTGTTCTTGAAGCAATGGTCGCTGAATGCAGTTTTGAAGGAGATTGAGTTTGATGTATGAAGACAAGTGAAAAGAGTGTTTTGATATAAGGTGATGTAAGGTTTCATATTTCATAGAGAAATATGAAATAGCACAATGTATAATCAAGAATCCAAACAAAAGCCGGTGTTACTAGTTTGTGAGGTTCATTGGGTGGAGTGGTAGGAAACTAAAGCTGGAGCTTGCTTTTGTTTGCCGTGATAACTAACTCAATTTTATCCATTATGCTAATTGCCTTCACATTTTCTTAATTATTCAGCTATCTCTAGTAAAACTTTAAAAACGTCATCTCTAATGTATCTATTTGAATTTATAAATTTTATACACATTATGTTGTCTCTCCCTGTATTAGATATTAGTAGTTTATTTCATTTTGTGGGATAAAATAAAAATACATGAAGTTTCCGATATTTTCTTCTACATCTCAATTGATTGTCTTTTCACCCCTCTTAAGGACAGTCATTTAGGCTGTTTATAGGTTCTAGACGGGGGAGTGAAGTGATCAGATTTGCTTTTCAATCCCTTATTCCGTCACAGGAGGATAGAGTTGAGGCTGACAGAATTGAAGAAAGGAAGACCAGGAACCAGCGTGTTACAATGGACCAAGCAAGAGAGAGTTAGACTCTGACTCAGAGCAGTCAGAGATTAAAAAAAAGGGGGGGGAGGGGATAGATTTGAGAAATATTTAGGTGGTGGAATTGGCAAGACCCTCCCATTGAATAGGGATAAGGAGTGGATCTGAGACGTGCGAATAAAGTGGAGGAGAAGAAAATGGTGCATGTTTTGTTTGGGCAACTAGGAGAATAGTAATGTGTTTAATGAGACAGAGAATTCAGTAGATATACAGATTTTGCAGGTAAAAAAATTAAACTCATCTTTATATAGGTTAATTCCCTTTTGATTTTCTCTACATACAATTATCTAAATTTAGTTATGTTGTTTCTGTGCTGAACAGCCTGCATTATTCTCCCTTTTTTTTTTTTTTTCAAAATTTCCACATTTTAACCCAACCTGTCTTTCTTGGTGAATACACTGTCTTTTTCCTGAAATACAAAAGCCTCTTTTCTGAGTGCCTTCTGTGTTATTATAACACAATGCCTTTCATTCTAATTCTGTAGATGACTTCTTTTCCCTATTTTATTTTTCAGTCGGTACAAGATCTGTTATTCTTCAGGAGCAAGTGGTCTCAAAGTTTCAGTGGCTTACAATAAATAAAATTTATTTCTTGCTCATGTAATTTCATTTCGCTTCATGTACTTTCATCCCAATGTACATTTCACTTTAGGATTCAGACCAAAACAACCATTCAGGTACAAGTGGTTCAGTTTGCAGGTGATCTCAGGAGAGTAAGGAAGTGAGACAGGGAAGAAAATAAACACACAAAAAGGCTTCATCTTCAAGCAAATTGTGACTATGAATAAATGGAGTTTAATCCTCCTGTGGAACTCTAGGAGGCAGGGTAAAATATGTATCTGAGTAATCCACCCAAGGGCCCAGGCAATTGTGATATTTACACACCAATTTCCATCAGCCATTGGTTGAGTCTGCACCTACGAGTGTTTGTTCTCCCATATTTCGGGCCTAGTGAAGGTAGCCAAGAGGGCTTCAGAGTCACAGAAAGCCCTCATGCAAAAAATGCACATGGTGGCATTTGCAAATCGGTCAGGTATGTATCGATATGGGAAGAAGAGTAAAGGGTATAGAGAGAAACCCATTCAATCCATCAGGAATAAACAAACAAATAAACAGGGAAAAAACACTGTTGAGATAATTTAAAAATTTTATTTACCACTATTTCTTTTAAAATTCAGTTACTTCTTCTATCATCTACTTGTGGTAGCTATCTAATGTGCAGATTTTGCAGAATGCATTAATTCTATCAAATCTTTGTAGTCACTAGAACACACCTTAGTTTTTGTCTCTATGCTATTCCCCTCTCTTTCCTTAATTTCTCTGTGTATGAAACCTGACTAATTTGTCAAAGCCTATTTCAAATGATATCTTTTTAATAAAGCTTCCCTAAACTTCAGTCAAAATCAATCACTCCTCGGTGGGTGATCTTTACCTATACTTATGTTTTATCATCTTATCACATTATAATTTATAAGTTTTGTATATATCTTCGGGATATGACTTGTGTCATTTATTTTTACTTATTCTACAACTGTCACTCAATAACGGATTGGTCACATAATAAACAAATACATAAATAGACAAAAGTCTGATTTCCTTGCAATTAAGAATGCTAATCTTGCTTCAAAAAACATGATAAATGCCTGACTGTACCTTTGAAAAAAAATTTTTAAAAATTTATTGAAACATAATTGATTGTACATATCTGTGGGGTACTGTGTGGAATATACATGTGTGCAGTATGTGATGCTCAAATCAGGATAATTAGTACATTCAACAATACACGATGCATAATTTAGTAACTGTGTTTTCATAAATGTAGGGTGTTATTATGCATTTTAAAATTTTATACTTGTATTGTGTAGTTACATATAAAATCACATCTTTTATCAAATGAGCATTATTTTCAAAGAATTCTTTAAGGGAAAGAATTTCTCTTAAACATCAGAGACTCAAGTCTCTGATAAATATTATAGTGTCCTTGGAAGAAAGCATTAGTGAAATTGAGTTTAAAGGTATTATTTGTTACTTTAAAGACTCAGAATTTCTAATATAAAAAGTGTAAGGAGTCGTCCATATTTAAGAGCCTCCACTTCAAATTGTAAAAAAGAGCTAACTATGATATCATTTAATCATTTATATGAATAGCAAAGTGGTGTAAATGAGAAACTTGGAATATTTGTGAATAATGTATAAATAGTTCCTGCTTGGTCTCTATATTCTGTTGAAAGTTCTGGCTCTGCTCAATATACCTGGCTGTAAAATACTTTTAAATTCTATATAATTTAGAAAGCAAATTCAATGTATGCACAACTGCATTTTCCTTTGAGACAATTTGTTTTAAGGAAAATTCCACTGACAAGTGTCATGCAGCCCATACGGTGCACAGAGCATTCAGAAAAGGTATAGCTTGAAAGCAGTCATTGGGGCTGCGCCATCATATTTAAAATTTGGGGGCAGTTTTGCCAACAGCCAAAACCATCTTCAATTTTTCCTTTTGTGGTAGTATTTACCATTTATAAAAAGTAATTCCAACACTTCTTTTCTATGGTATAGTTAGTCAAGGTTCATGGTCAAAATAGATTGCTCTCAGAATTACTGCATGTGGTCTTTGGGCAACAACAGAGCTACATTGGTGTACTTATTTGTTTAATGTATGACTTTAGCCATCTTGAAACAGAATTGCATGCACTGGTCTTAGTTTTGATGAATGAGGTGTGGTGCACAGATGGAGAAAAGGTGAATATCTCCCAAACCAGACCGTTGAGGTTCATAAATTATTTATAAAATACATCAATGTGCTGCTGCAGTGGTCAAGGCCAGTTTCTAATATGGAAACAAGAAGTCTTTAATCACTCTCTTCCCCTCAACAGAAAAAGTTTGGCATTTAATGGAGAGCTACAAGCCAAGAGCAGGATAGGAGCGAGTTTAAGGGTGAATTTCCATTTACAAGAGGAATCGCTTATCATTTACAGACCTTGAGAGTTGACTGCCGGTTTCATGAACCTACATAGTAATAGCAATGATATCTTAAATAGATCTAGTATTTTCTCCATAATATCCTGAAAATAGTTTCAATCTATTACCAGCATTTTATAGATCTTTATGACAAGAAGTAGAAAATGGGCACACACTGTCTCTGTGATTCATAATCTAACTATCATCACTTTCCTGGAACAAAAATATGCAAGTTTAAAATTTTTAGTGTCGAACCAGTAGTCAGGATTTACCAATATCATTTTTTAAATTTAAAAGTATAGTCAGTGACTACTTCATTGGCTAATAAAATGCGACCAAACATTCTCTAGTCTAGATATTTTCTGATTAAAATATGCAGCTGGGATGTGAAGGGATGCGATCTGGCTGCAACATCCATCAGCCTATTGATCACCAGGGTTGATTTGGCTGGTCTGGCTGTCTAGGCAGGTGTCTGTTCCAAAGCTGTGTGCTTGGTCCAAGAGGAGAGCCTTCCCCAATAAAGGAGAACCGTTCTGCTCTCAAGTGTATACAAGTAGATGTGCTTCCCTGCTGGAACCTCCAAACAAGATCTTAAAATATTCAAATGGCTATAAATAACCAAATTATTATTTATATATCCTAATATTTACAAACTTAATTCTTATATCAAACAAGTTAAATGATCAGTATGTTCATCCCACAGTGGATATAGTATTTTGACTTCCAAATAGCATGTGCAAGAAACGAATGAAGTAAATATTTGTTAATAGAGATCTGATTCAATTGCTAAAATGGGTGAAATAATACATTGACAATAGCAGAGTCCAGTTTTATGCATTATGTTGTCTTGCTTCATGCTTAGACTCTACCTTTAAAGGTTTATTTGAATGAAAGGGTATATAGAAAAATAATCAATAAGCATAATGGTTCCAGCAACTCTAAGAAGTAGACTTTATTAGCTGTAAAAATCCCTCCTCAAAAGAGAGCTTAAGATTTCCCCTTCTGAAAACAACTAGTAGGAGTTCCTATGATTCACTGGCACACATCGGTTTTGCATATACTGGTGAGTTGGAGGTTGAGGACAGTGAGCACAGCTAAAGCTGTCTTCTCTTAGGGAAATTTCTCTTTGCAGTTCAAGGACTGGTGCAGTAGGAGGGGCTTGAGCTGCCCCCCACAGGAAATCCTCCTGCGATTGGACGTGCCACACAGAGTCAGGGCTCGAGGGCTTCCTGGGACACAGTATAGCATGTAGATTACTTGGGGGAATAAGATAATAATTATATCAGCTTCATGAGGGCAAGGACTTCCCCTGTTTGTTGTATGTATAGGAGACTGTCTAGCATTTATGTGACTGAATAAGTATTTCTTGAGTGGATAGATAAACAGACAAAAGCTATCTACATGCTGCTCCTCAATGGTGACCATATAAATGACTATAAATTCTAGCTGAATTTCTCATTGATGTTCTTGAGTTCATTAATAATTTAGTGTTCTAAGCTTTAGGAACACATATTTGTAATGTTATATACTTTTTACATAGGGCTTAATAAAGTAACCTTCTTTTTTAGTTTGAAAATTCAGTCCATAAATATTTGGATTTTTTCTGGAATTGGTCCATTTGCCCCAAAATTTACTTACCACTAGCCTAAGTGATTCTCAACCAGGGCTGATTTTGCTTAGGCCTCACTCCCACCCCTGGAGACCTTCACAATCTCCAGATACACTTTTGGTTGTCGCAACTTTTAGGTAAAGGTGCAAACTGGCATCTAGTGGATAGGGACCAGGGATGCTGCTAAGTATCCTACAATGCACAGGACAGCCCCCCCCAACCAAAAAGTCTAGCCCAAAATGTCAGGAGTGTTTTGGCCTTGCAGAACTAGGACGTAGTCCAGGGAAATAAATGTGTGTTCATTGTTGTTACCACAAAAAGGTGGCTGAAACAATAGAAATTTATTCTCTCACATTTCTGGAGGCCAGAGGTCTGAGGTCAAGGTGTTGGCCAGGCCACACTCCTTCTGTAGATTTCAGGGGAGAGTCCTTTCTTGCCTCTTCCAGTTTCCTTGGCTTGCAAGTATACAAACCACATTTTCTCGTTCCCATATTTGATGCTTTGACATCTGGGGCCTTGAGGACTAGGGAGCAACTGTCTCTTCCAAGACTAGCTGAATCCTAGAGATCCAGAGGACTCCCTTAGAATATGCCTTTCATATGCAAACTGACCAAGTCAGAGCCCAAACAGCAACTACTTCCTTTATCCGGCTCTTACACTCAGAGCCGCCATTTCCGTGTACTGATCACCCCAGGACCAGGTATCAGACAACTAGGAACAGCCCCTATACCCAGTAATCTATTGAAATTATTCACAGCAGCCAATCCTAAACCTTCTTAGCCTGCTGATCCTGCCTTGGCCATTCCTTTCCATGGAAATGACAATAAAGCCTCCTCCAAAGTCCCTCCCATCCTTCCCGCCTGCAACTAAACTTGGCATGGTTGCCCATTCCTCTTGGGAACTGTGGGTAATAAGCTATCTTTTCAATGGCAATCTCCTGACCTGTTGGCCTCATCATACCTGAACAAAAATAAACCTATATTTCAAAACAGTGACCACATCACTCTAATCTCTTCTTTGTCTTTCCATAGCGTTCTCTGTCTTCCTTTCCTGTGTGTCTTCTAAGGACACTTATCCTTGGATTTAGGGCCCACTGAGATAATCCAAAATGATCTCATTTCAAGATCCTTAACTATATCTCTAATAGGCTTTTTTCCAAATATGGTTTCAATCACAGGTTTCCTGGAATAAGACAAGGACCTATCTGGGGGCCACTATTCAGCCCACTTCAGAAAAAATGCCACATACTCAGCTCTCTGGGATTTGAGAAGAAGAGAGGCCTTTTTTCTTTCCTTTTATCTTTTCACATCTCTTCTTGCTGTGTACCCTCACAATTGAGTGAGGGCTGGAAAGGGAAGCCAAGAAGGGCTTTGTTTTGCCATTAGTACAGGCCTTGGTCTAGAGAGACAAATCATTTCAGTACTCTCTCATTCTGCCCAGGTGAAGTTCAACATGGGAAATTGTCTTTAATGAGAAACTGGGTGTATTCACTTGGAAATCCTTGGTTTCTCTTCCTTGGAAACTTGAAAGAGCACAGGGGACTGTGGCAGCCACTGTTGGCACCCTTCAGCCCTTGGTATTCCCAAGTACAACAGTGTCGTCTTACTGCCATACTTGAGTCTCTGCCTGAGGGTTTCCCACTGCAGGGGCACAGTCAGCAGACCACAGGGCAGGCTGGAGGTGCCAGGCTGCTGACAAGCCGTAGAGCAGCTCTCAATGAATGATGAACAGAAATTGGTAGATCAGTACCCCAGTCCCTCACCCCGCTGGTGGGCACTTTTGAGGAAGATTCTAAACAGTTTCTCAGAGGTCCCCAGCAGGATTAGCCCCAGTTTTCCTCAGCAGTAGCCTGCTTTTCACCATCCCCTGAATTTGCTTCTCTCGTCTCATGTCCACATTCTCCTGGTACATCTTGGGATCACCTTGTAAACAAGCAGCTTGCACTTACATTCTTGTCTTAGGCTCTACTTCCAGGAAAAACCTAGGGAACTTAGGAAGCAGATCCTCCAAATGGGATTCTGGAATTGGATGACTAGCCAGCTAGATGGCAACCAAGTTCCCATTGCTGGAAGTCATTTGAGTGGTGGCAGCTCCTAGCAAACTGGGGTATCATGATTCCTAAGCCTCTCACCTGTGGTGGATGGGAAGGGATATGGGTAGAAGGGTTTGTACTGGTTAATGCAACTGTTTGACACTTGAATGACCTAGGGGGAAGTTGTAATTAAAAGCAATGTGGAGTCCTTTAGCTCTTTTCAACAGCCAGTAAGACTCTTATGGTCTGCACCGAAAAGGCAGAATGTGATGATCAGACACAGATCTAATTTTAAGAGTGGTCAAGTTGCAAAAGAGGCTGTGTATTAGTGTCCTAAGGCTGCTATAACGAAGTGTCACAAACCAGGTGCCCTAAAATAACAGAAACTTATTCTCTCATAGTAGTAGAAACCAGAATTCAAAACCAAATTGTCAGCAGGGCAAGACCATTCCCCCTCCAGAGGTTCTAGAAGAGATTTCACTTCTTGCCTCTCACAGTTTCTGGCAGTGGTGGCGTTTCCTGGCCTGTGGCTGTGTCACTTCGGTCTCTTTCTCGGTGTTCACATGCCTTCTCTTCTATCTTCTTTTCTGTGGGTCTCTATAAGGACACTTGTTATTGGATTTAGGACCCACCTGGACAAGATGACCTTATTTCGAGATCTTTAATTACTTCTGCAAAGACCATGTTTTTCCAAAGGTCATTTTCATGGTTTTGAGGAGTAGGACATGGACATATCTTTTTGGAGGACATCGCTCATCTCTTTACAGGCAAAATTCACAGCACTAACAGGGTTCTCATTGGAAAAAAGGGTTTTGAGATGTGGGACAGGAACATTTGGATGGAAACTTGAACTCACAGATTTCTCTGGACGATCTGGTCCAGCAGAAGTGACCCCCTGTCAGGTTGAGACTCCCATGGCCTGGAAATCAGGCTAAGCCTCTCTGGCTCCTTTCATGAAATTAAGCAGTCGAATGGTTCATTGCAGAGGTTTCCATCTGTGATAATCTTTAACTTATTTCTTGTTTTGTGTACTTATCTATTTTCTCTATTTTTCTTGATTTCTGGAATAAGGTAGTTATATGGTTTATTTATTAAATTTCCCCCCAAAGAAACAGTCTTTGAGTTAAAAACATTAATACTACCATGTTTTTTAGTCATTAATTTCTGCTTTAATTTTTCTTCTATTTTCTTTATTTTCTTCATTCTTTGATATTTTAAACAGGTTTTTTCTTGTTTTGTTAATATAATTATTTAAAGCTACAGAATTTTTTCTGAGGGCAGATTTACCTATATCATATAGATTTTTTAAATACATAGTTGTTTATATTATAGTTCTTTTTAAGGTATTCTGAAACTGTTTTCTCTTCGGCCCACTTAGTGATGTTAAGAATACTTTAAAAAAATACATTTTACAGTGTTCTTGAAGTTTTATTTATTTATTTTTTAATTTCACTGCATTTTAATTAGAGAATATTGGATTTTTTTGTTTGTTTTTTACTTTTTGAAAATCACTGAAACTTGAGAGGTCTGAAATAAGGTCTTTTTTTTGATGATCTGTGGATTCATGAAATAAAAAGGGCATGCTGTGTTTTTAAGGTGCCAAGTTTGGTATCTATCAATTAGAGAAAACTAAATATGTTATTTAACTATGTTATTTAGTTTTTTATATCATTACTTATGTTTTGCTTTCTTCAGCAGTCAGAGACCGATAAAATTTAATTTCTCCTAATGCTAATGTGCCTCTGTGTCTTTCCTTATACACTGCATACTTTTTGGTTTAAGAATATTGATACTGTGTGATTTAATCTTTAGAATTTATAACTGGTGTATCTTCATTGTGAATCACACACTTATTTTTCCTTTTCTGCTCCTTTTCCTTACCTCTATGCTACTTTTGCTCTCCAGTTACTAAAGGTAAAAAGTCAGTGATCCCACACAAATCACTCACCCTCCTTATGAGTCATATCACAGCTATATTTTAGCATTGAGAGTGCTTACATTCTGTTCCTTCTCACATTTCTTGCATTTGACTTTTCCTAAACAGATTCAATGCTCATTGCCAGGCTCCTGGCTGCAACTTTTTCTGACATATCAATATTTGGTTCACCAATGTTTGTCCTGTAGTAGATTTCTCAAGCAGTTCCTATGGAAATAATGTTCCCTTATACTTGAACATTCACCATCAGTTTGTATTGCCTTTATACTTGGTATAAAATTCATGAGTTGTGCTTTCTTGCTGCAAGAATTTAATGGGTCTCACCTCTCTCAGTGTTGAATACTGCTACACCCTGCCTGTGTGATTACAAATTCAAGTCGGCCATCAGATTCACAAGACACAGATAGGCTATAATCTGATACTGCATTTACAAAGCCACAGAGGATTTATCTCATTGGGATGCCCAGCAGCTCCTTTTGCCCTCTCACCTGTCCAGGGTATAAAAGGCTGCCATAAACAAGGGTCAAGGTGCTTGTGGGCCACATTGATACTGAGAATCCATTGCCTTAATTTCCCACCAATTTTTCATATTGTTGTAGGCATAAAGGCATAAGCTGCATATCAATTCACAGCCACCCTGTTCTGGGGCAATAGAACATAGGTGATGAGAAACACATTCCACATCTATTTTAAATCTATAATTTCCAAGTGTGTCTGTTAGTTTCTGCTATTTAAGAAATGATCCCAAAACATAGTCACTTAAAGCAACAACAATTTATTAACTCAAGGTTCTGCTGAATAGTTCTGATGGTCTGGGCTGGGTCTGGCTAATCTCACCAGGGCTTGCCCATGTGTCTGTGATCAGTTAGCAGGACAAGAGAGAACTGGGCTGGTTCTGGATAGCCTACCAACAGGTCTGGTGGTTGGCTCCCTGTTGGCTCAAGCATGATCATGACTGGGCCATGAGTCTCGTCATCCAGGAGAAAGGGTGGGCCTTACTCATGTGGCCACTCAGAGTTCCAAGTGCATCAAGAGAGGACAAGTGCACTGAACAAACACGGTTCCACCTCTGCTTATGTCACGTATGCTAGCATTGCATTGGCCAGAGCAAGTTACATGACTGAGCCCAGCATCAGAGTGGGAGGACACCTCAAAATTACCACACCAAGGAAAGGTACCCTGAGGCCCTTCCCAGGAGGAATTCTATGTCCAACTGGTTTGGAAAAACTGAAGCCCCCTTGATTTCTCCAATCCCACTTCCCTTCCCCACATTCCTCTACCCCATGCCATGAGAAACTTTTTTTGCCTGGCTACCCAGAGGATGCTGTCTTTAACTTTAAGGTTTACCAATTTTACTAAGATATGTCAGCACTGGTCATTCTCGGTTAATTTTTCATGGGACACGGTGTCCACCTTTAGTATTTTACACAGACCTTCTTTTATTCCAAGACCATCTTCATTTACTGTATCTTTAAAGTGTGTTCTCCTCGCAGATTGCTTGTTATTCTTTCAGAAGAGATTTATGTAGGCTGAATCCCCTCTCCCCACCCCCACCCCAGTTTCCATGCTTATCATTTTCTCTCTAGTCCTTTCAGTTCTTTCATTCTACTTTTTTCCACTTCTCTTACTGTCATTTATAATGCCCTTACTGTATTTTTAACAGAAAGGTGTGCAAAACTTAAATGTATTGTTTAACAAGTAATGAAAAAAGCCAACACTATGTAACAACCACTCAGGTGAGGAAATTAAATATTACCAGTTCCTCAGCCCTCCCCCAGGTGTCCCTTCCCAATCACTACTCTCTCTCCCCGACCCTAAATTCCCCCAGTAGGCAAACACTTTTCTGCCTTCAGTGTAATCATTTTTTAATTTTGTTTATAATTTTACCACGTGTATATGCATTATTAAAGATGATTCTTCTCCTTAGTATCTACTTCTTGTTGTAGGTCTTCTTGTATCTTCAAGGATATTAGAAACAGGTTTTAAAACCATAACTTCTGTTTCTGCAGTACCTCTCTTCCTACTGGGTTTCTGACTGATTTTGTTCCACTCATTAAAAATGTGTCTCAAATTCCTGCTGGTCCTTGGTTCTCCATTCATAAGTAAGTGGGATGCACTGAAAAATGGTTGGAAGTTCAGTATGTGAGTGGGATGTTTGGCAAGCAGGCTGCTCAGTAGTGTGAACATCTAACTCCAGTGTCTCAGGAAGAATCTCCTCTCTGGAGGCCGTGTCTGACTGCAGCGTCCCGGGAGTAGGCAGGAAGGGGCTTGTGTTTAGAACGCACATTGTCACTTAATTTCTCCGTTTTAGCTTCATACCTCACCCAATCCACCATGGTTTTTAGTGTTCTGATGGGGCCACTCCTGTTCAATTTCTTTGGAGATGGAGCCACAGAACTCTTGCCTGGGGACCTACAAGTATGACTTCTCTGCATACAGACTTTCGACCAATTCTCCCATTTTTAGCTTCATATCTTCTGATCTACCAAGTGACTTTAAGCTGTAAAACTTTCCAAGATCCTCTGGGTGAATCATATTTCTTCTCTTCTGGAGTTTATATCGTGGTTATCTTTATTCTACTAGATCAATTACTACTAGTCTGTTAAATGTCAAAGAAATGTTCAGCTTCTAATATTATTTCTCTTATTCTTTTTGTCCTTGTGGGCTTATACATTTTTAAATCACTTTGCTCTTCTCTTAGTTGATTTTCTTAAGAGAGAGGAGATAACATAAGTGCTCAAACTATCACATTTAGCCAAAATTTTGATCAGAGATAGAGTTTAAAGGGATCTTCATATAAGATTTTCCCTTTTCTTCCATTCTCTTCCTAGAAGCTCTTTAATATTTTTGTTACTTGTAACTTTCTGTTGGGAGTGTGCCAAGATGGAATATGAAAAGTTGTCAAGTTTCAGGGTGCTGATATCGGTCATTTATTTTAGTAGAGAAACTAAATGTTAACATTAAACTATAACTTTGTAAGATTTAACTTATGCTTTTTTCCCTCCCTATATTAATACAGAACTCACATTTAAATTTACACTGATAGATATGAGATTTTGCAGATGTTACATTGTTGAACAAACACCTTCAAAGAAAAGCGTTTCAAAATCATAGAGTTCAGTTATCTTATTCATGAACACTTTTCTCCTAACCTAATAAACTCAATATCTTGGCGTCACTAGGATTTTGAGATTTACCCATTACCAGTTCCTTCTTTCTTCCTAAAGCATTTGTTTTAATACCCCATTTTATTGCTTTCAATTAATGAAATCCAATTCTAAAACCAAGAGTTCCTGGGGTGTTAGCAACCAATTCTGCCCTCCCTACTGTATCTTCATTCTATCTGTTCAACCTTTTGGGGGACATCTCCAGTTCAGGTTATTAACCTCACACCATGTTTCCCTTTTCCTTCCATTTGTACTCATTGTGTCCAGTGTGAGTAATTAAAATGTAAATTCTTTTGGTCACAAAACCTCAACTCCTTGCTCACTAAATACCCTGTAATCCACTTGTTGCAATGATCAGTCCATCCTGGAGGGCTCTTTGACATCTTTGAGTCTGATCATTCCTACCTCTGCTGTGTTAAAACACTCCCTGCAGCCCGTGGATCTGGAACTTCAAGGAGGCCAGCAGAAAAGTTTTTTTCTCTTCTTTGTCTTACTGCCCCTGTGTTGCCTCATTATTTTAAAGGTGGAAGAGTATGGTAGTACAGAAACAACAACAATAATAATAAAATGAAAGTTAAATAAAGTAATAATAGTAAATACAAAATGACTTCTTTGGCCTGATTTTTGAATGTGTTCTAAGTGCTTTAGGTTGGAAATGTTTCGAATCATAGAGTGTGGTTCCCCCATCCAAAGCATCCCTTCCTAGAGAACATCTTTTCTTTTTTTGCATTTTAAAAATTTATTTTTTTACCTAGCATGTGTTGATTGTACATATTTATGGGGTACAGAGTTATATTTCAATACATATGTGCAATGTGTGATGATCAAACGAGGATAGTTAGCATATTCATCATCAAAAAATTTAACCTTTCTTTGTAATGAGAGTGTCTGAGCTCCTCTCTTCTAGCTATATGAAAGCACACAATAAATTATTGTTAAATATAGATGTCTAGCACTACTGTACATCATTCGAACTTATTTTTCCTATCTAGCTGTAATTTTATATCTGTTAACCAACCTCTCCCTGTCTTCTCTCCCCCATCTCCTTCACATCCTCTAGAGAACATCTTAGGAGATGCTATGTTGTTGTAGGAATATTCTTTGAAATCAGATTGCTCTGGCCTTAAACACGGGCTCCACCTCTCACCAGCTCTATAATCTTGGGAAAGTAAGAAACTCTTTACTTCCTCATCTGTGGGACAGGGACCCGATCGACAATGGGTGCTGAAAGAATTAAATGAGATAATGTACTTAAAGTTTTTGGTAGTTAATAAGCACTCCATAAATAGTGATCGTTTTTATCGTATGTGTAGACATTAAAGTTTGCCAGGATATTCTAGGATTATATACTCTGATTTAGTACTGCTTTCTTACATGTACACTGATAAAACTTCCCTAGGACATAAAGAAAAGACTTTTCAGGGCTGCATGAGCTCTGCTTAAATATTTTTCAACTGTTCTGGCTCTTAACAAATAAACAATTTAGATTTTTAAGAAGGATTAATTCTTTTACTCTTCCTTTTTACTCTCCATATGAGAGTAAAAAGTAATATGAGACCCCACAAATCTACCATCTGTACCTCACAACAACCACACCATACATCATTATGTCTAGGAAGAGAGGGGTGGGGCTAGTGGCTTGGCAGAAATCAGGACTTCCTAGTTTCCTGTTTTCTAATATTTACAGAACATCAGCCCTTACATACAGTCTTGAAGTGTTTGGGCTAGTGCTGAATACTGGGTTATGGGTTATCAATTAGATCATATTCCACTGAAGTTTGCATCTTCTGATTTTGATATTTAGGATGCCAAGTGAAATCTATAAATCTCTGTTCAAAATGTAATAGGATTGAAGATAACCTTTTCTCAGACAGATCATCATGGTTATCATAGCCAAAGATCAACATAAAAGAAATCAGCTGGTGTGTGTGTGTGTGTGTGTGTGTGTGTGTGAATTAAACAATAAATATAAGTAATTTTTCAGAAAAGATTCTCATCTGTGGAAAACTTTTACTCCTTCAGGATTAAAGGAGTTATAGCTCATTTCCTTGTAGGACATTATCTGTCTTTGGGCTTTGACATTTTAAAATTAGAAATAATTTTAAGAAAATATTCCTTTTGTTTGTTAGCTTCTCCACAAAAGTTCTGTTCTTTGGAATCAGCTTAACTGATATTATTTTTTTGCTAAATTGGTATATTTGTCTTTGTTGAATTCATGTTTTTAAAAAATATATTCAACATTTGAAAACACATTTAATTCAAATAAATAAATAAATTGTCTTTGTAAAATAAAAAGTCAGTGTGTCCCATTTCTGATTTGAGACTGTTTGCTGATTTTTGTTAGTAGTCTTGGATATTTTCTGTACTTGTACCTAATGTATACAGACTTGTCTGGGAAGTTCTGTTTTACACAGTTGTTGTCATCTTGCTACATATTTGCCTCCCTGTCTTTTTCAAAAGAGCTGACTACATCTTAGCTATACTATAAGATTTACTGTCTTTGAACTGACACTTATCCTAAGCTATTCACATCTATTAATCAGTCTGACTTACTGACCCCAGTGCTATCTGGAATTGCATGCTTACATCAGATAGGTCGGGGCTCAAGTCCATCTGTTATATTTCTAGGCTCTAACTTCTCTCTACAATTCCAGTTTAATGATGCTGGCAACACTCTAGGTAGCACTTAACCTTGTGGGGTTCTTATAAGGGAAAGTTCCAAATGCACTTGGATTATACACCCAATAATTCAAAGCCAAACCTGTAAAAGTTTCAGATGTCATTTACATTCTGTAGGCACTGCAGAACTGTAGATTTTAAATAGAGAAGGATGTGCCTTAGGATGATACTCTTCAATTATGGAAAGCTAAAGCAATGATCACCCCAAATTCATTGTATTTTTGTCATGGAAAAAAGGTCCGACTTGCACAGGTACAATTCAGCTCATTCTCCCGTGGTTCATTGATTCTGATATCTAATTAAATTGATCAGACACCATGTTCACTAAAGCAATTATTTTCCATATATTACTGGCAAAATGAAATTAGCTTAAACTTGAGATTTACTTTATAGTTTCTATCCAAAATTGGGAACAAATAAGGAGTTTGTTTTGAACAGGAAATTGTGCACAATCCTACACGTAATTTGTACTGGTATTACAACCACTGTGCATTTGCTTGTTTCTTATTTTGTTAGTCTTCATAATACAGTAAAAGCTTCAGAAAGTTTGCCATTTTTACAGTTAATTCAATATTTCCAATGTTGTCTTTTAACATAGCTTGCTATTGCATTTAATTGTCTTTAAGCAAAGAAACTAAAAGTGTGTGTCAACTTTGAAGTTAATGATATAATAATATAATGTTTTTGTTAAAATAAATCTTTGATAAAGCAAATATCATTTGAAAATTCAAGCAATATATAACTTGCAAACATTTGGTTAAAATAGTTACGATAATGAATTTTCAGCTTGAGTATTTCAAAATGATGAATCAATACTTTCTATTCAGTTATGATAGCCACCAAAAAAAAAAAAAAAAAAAACTCAAGAAAAAGCAAGCAATAAATAAGACCCCAAAAGCACAAGCAACAAAAGAAAAAATAAGCAAATGGGATTATATCAAATTAAAAAGCTTCTGCATAGCAAGTGAAACAATCAACAGACTGAAATGACAACCACTGAACAAGAGAAAGTATTTGCTAACCACACATCTGACAAGGGATTAATATCCAGAATATACAAAGAACTCAAACAACTTCACAGTAAAAAAGCAAAACAATCCAATTTAAAAATAGGCAAAGGAGCTAAGTAGACATTTTTCAAAGGAAGACATACAGATGGACAGCAGGTATATGATGTCTGGCTAGGCTAAAGCCTGGAATCCTCACAGCGCCAGCTGTCTAGCTCTTAATCCTGTTTGTGACACAAATTGTAAAGGTAGGCAACCACGCCAGTTATCCGGCTCTTTTACCTGCCGGTAAACATGCACCGACTGGGCCGATGGTTGAGCTAGGGCTGAGTCTGGAGCTCCCAGACCCTTCCAGCCCATTCACAGACTGGGTAACAAACCCTTCACATGCCAGGCTGGGTCACCAGACCCCTCACACGCCAGGCTGGGTCACCAGACCCCTTACACACAAGTTTATGAGCTAGGTAACTGGCCAAAAGGTCCTTGGAAGCTGTAGGTTTGGAAAAGCATGGCTGTGCTGACGGCAGTTGCTCTATGCAGTAAACACCAGCCAAAGTGGTGGCACCGGGCAGGCGTGCTAACTCCACCCCCCACACACACACAATGTTTACTGAACCACCCCCAACTGGCCCTGAGGCAAGGGCAGCCTGATTAAATTATTCCATTTTCCCAACATATGAAAAAATGCTCAACATCACTAATCATCAGGGAAATGCAAATCAAAACCACATTGAGATAACATCTCACCTGAGCTAGATGGCTGTTATCAAAAAGACAGAGAATAACAAATGCTGGAGAGGACGTGGAGAAAAGGGAACTCTTCTACATTGTTAGTGGGACTGCAATTTACTACAGCCATTATGGAAAACAGTATGGAGGTTTCTCATGCAACTACAGATAGGCAATCCAACAGTCCCACTTCTGGGTATAGGCCCAAAAGAATGGAAGTCATCATGTCGAAGGGACACCCGCACTCCCATGTTCATCGTAGCTGTGTCACAATAGCTAAGATATGGAACCAACCTAAATGTCCATCAGTGGATGACTGGATAAGGAAAATGTAATATATATACACAATGGAATATTACTCAGCCATAAAAAAGAATGAAATTCTGCCATTTGCAGCCACATGGATGAGCTTGGAGAAAATTATTTTGAGTGAAATAAGGCAGGCACAGAAAGAGAAACACTGCATTTCCTCACTCATAAGTGGGAGCTAAGAAACAAAGAAATAAGTAAAGACTATAATAAAATGTTCAGCTTTCAAAAAGAGAGAACAGACCTAAAGTTACTACAGGTAGGAAAGTGGGAAGGGGGAAAGGCAGTAATTGTATAAGGGACACAAAAAGTAATTACGATTTGTAAGTATGAATATGCTAATAATATTGATTTGGTCATCACATACTGTACACAAATACTGATAACACTGTACACCATAAATAAATATGTATAAATAAAAATTTTAAAAATAAATACAAAATAATAAATTGGACTTAAAAAAAAAAAAGACTGGTTCCTAGTTAACGTCAACTTAGAAAGCAGATGTAATAGTTAAATTGAAATAATTAGCAGGAATGCAAAAATGGAGAATTTTAATTTTTCTCAAGAAAATGCTTTCTTATTGGTAAACAGAGTTCATTCCCAGGTGTTTTTACTCTGTCATTCTGTGAATTAAGAAAAAGTGAGGGAGGCAAGTTTTCTTATTTGTTTTTTTTCTAATGACATTACATCAGACTGGCAAATATATACTTTTTCATATGAAACAAAAAAGTATCTAAAATCATTGTCACAAAGGTAGTTTTTTTCATCATTTGAAACCTAGCTGAGGTTTTCAGTGCAATTTCAGGAGGTATCTGGTGCCCTTTCGTGACAGGTAGAGGAGGAGAAACAATTAAGGAGAAGGTGAAGGGAGAGGAAAAAACTGGATGACAGAAATGACAGGGAGTGAACAGCCAGTCCAGTGGGACCCAAGATGACACATGCTCATTCTTCATGGTGGACAGTCTATGGGCAGACAGTCTTCTTGAGAGGAAAAGTCAACTTATTCCTACTGCCACCTTCTGGACTTAAAGTTTTTTTTGGTTGGCCATAATAAGATTTTTTCTTTCTATCTTTTAAAAGACTATAATCTTCCAAAACCAGCCTGCATAACTGAGCTAACTAAGTATGTGTGTGAGTGCACCCACACGTATGTAAATATGTAAATAAATGGAATTTTTCTTTCCAAATTAGATATTTTTAAGGGAGCTGATTCTGAAAAACAAGTCAAAATGTATAAAGTTGAAATGAACTTCTCTATTATATATTGTTTCTGTTGACTCATCAATCTTGACTTCCTCATCTCTTCCTACATACCCTCAATCTAGTTCCAAACTTACACACACATGTACCTAGGTGCCAGGCACCATGTCCACTTTCATTTCCTAAACCATACCACACTATCTCTTGCATCAAGAATTTTTGTTTAGAGCATTCTTTCTTTCTACCTACAACCTATGTGTCCCATGGGTAAGTTCTATTCCTCATTTTGATCTTCATTTTGGGTAAGAGGCTCTGGAAAAGTCTTCCATAAACCCACAATTTAAGCTAAGAAATTCTCAGGTGTGTGTCCACAGTATCTCACAGCACTGGGTACTCTGTTGTCATAACACCTGTAACATTGCCTTGTGATTGTCCACATTTACCAATAGACTACACCCCTGAGGGCTTATCTTGTCTGTCTTGCCTGCTGTTTCATTCTAGTGCCTAGCACAGTCCTTGATATATGGAATAATTTTTAAAAATGCACCAAGGCCAAAATCAGAGAATCAAAGAATCTTAGAGAGTCCTAATAAAAATCATATAGGTGATCTAATGATAAACTGGCCTCAGACAAAAGTGATATATAGGTATTAGGTACCGAGGTCAAATTTTGTTTCAATTTTATTATTTACTAAATAGAATATGGTAAGCTAGAGATTGTGGAGATGGCTTAAAAACCTACTAAAACCGGGCCATATTGATGATAACTTTATAGCCAAATAGATATTTGATGGGTACCAAATACATCATATTGTATTACTTAAAGTTGTATGTGCAAGTATAGTTTGGCAAAACATAAAATTTATATGCAGAAGATAGTGAATGCAGTTACAAAAATAATTTTACTACAGCAAATACAATAAACAGTTCACTAATAACTCAATAGGACCAAGAGAAACATTTTCTTAAAGTTGAGAAAGGAAAATGAATGTCCACAAAGAATATAATACTTTATTTTAAATGGAAAAATAGAAGTAGTGCTTAATTAGCCTCTCAGATAATTTCTTCCTCATCCAAATCCTGCAAATTGATTACTATCCCTGTTTTATAGGTAAGAAGACAAAAGTGCCAAGAATTTACTGTTAATAGAAATGGTATAACAACAGTAACAATGATCATTTACTACATTCTTATGAAGTGCCAGGTTTTGGACTATGTGCTTTACATTTATTATCTAATATGAGATTTATGACAATCAAATAACATAGACATTCTTATTATTCTTTTGTCCATATAGAAAAGTTATGCTCAAAAGTTTAAGGAACTTGCTGAGGGCCCTAGTGAATACCAGAACTTGGATTTGAACACAGGACTGAATCTTCTGCCTAATAAATACTAGCTAATCTAAATAAAGAGTTGTAATATTGTCTCATCATTAAGTAATCTGTTTCCTGCTGTATGTTTTTCTCCTGTGGCTGCTGTATCAAATTACTACAAATTTTTCTCTCACTATTTTGGAGGCCAGAAGTTCTAATTCCAGGTCTTAGAAGGGCTGCCATCCTTCTGGAACATTCTGTTCCTTGACTCTCCCAGATTCTTGGAGTTCCTCAGCTGTGGCTGCATCACTCGTCTGTCTCCATCTTCACATGGCCTTCTCTACTGTGTGTCTTCTCTTCTTCTGTCTTTTATAAAGGCCACTTGTCATTGGACTTGGGGCCCACCAGGATTAATCCAGGATGATCTCATCTCAAGATCCTTAATTTAATTACATCTGTAAAGACCCCCTTTCCAAATAAGGTAATATTCACATTTTCCAGAGATGTGGACATGGGCATTTTTTTTCTTTCTTTTTTTTTTTTGGAGTCACTATTCAATACCCTATACATGCCTTAAAATTGTTTTATAGGCAAGACCATCTAATAACAAGGATCATTAAAATCCTCATAGACGGTATTCTAAAGCCTGTCTAATTTATAATCCAGTTTACTATTTATTCAATAATGTATAGCAAGGTTCTAATAAATTCATTTATTGTCCTCAAACACAGCGTAGAATTTTATTATCGTTTTTAACTCTCTAGTCAGATATTTTTGATTCTTTGAAACACAACTATTTTAGTTTAAGAAAATAATCAAATATAAATAAAAAGTCTATGCAATATTAAAATAGTAACTATAAAATATATGGCCAATACTTTGAAAAAATCAATGAACCATCATTGTCTTTTGTCTTTTCAAGTATATGATATTCCCCCTAATTGCCACCAAGAGATCTGTTAGCCTGAGAAGAAATCATCACTTATTACAGAAGACATGCAAAATTTAAAAGTTAGGTGAATTTTAACTTTTCATTTTTGAAATAAGATTTTAGAGCAAAATTACAGATTTAAATCCAAGCTTTATGAGAGAGAAAGAATTCCCTACGTTTTATTCAGTTTTCCTTTAGATGGACACAATTCTGAATGATCAAAATCATGGAAATGATGGAGTTTACTGCTTAGTGTAGAAAAGCTTTCTTCTGACGTGATGGTTAAGCCTTAGATATATTTTCCTGCGTATAAGAAAAATATAATGGAGGAGAATGGAAAAAGTCCAAGTCCTCTCTCATTGTGGAGGACGGAAATGATGAGATGAAAACCAGAAGAGATGAGATGGAAGCGGGAGAGGTGGTCAGTCAGGTAAGTGTCTTCATGTCCCTTCTCTGGACTCCAGCCCAAATAAAGGAGAGAGAGATGAGGGTCCAGTAAGTTGAGGCAATGTGGAGGGTAGAGGGGGATCAGTAGATGTGACACTTGAGAATTTGCCCTTTAAGGTTTCAGCACCATGTGATTTAGTCCACCTAGTTAACAGGTAGGGACTGTGTGGCCAGACAAAGAATGTGTTTGTTGTCCTCTAACTCTTCATCATTTAACTTAGGATGTGGATACTGCTTAAGTGCATTATATGCAATTACTCATTTATACCTCACAGCAGTACTATGAATTGGGGAAATACATTTTATTTTGATGCATATATACAATGTATGATGTTCAAAACAGGGTAATTATCATATCCATCACTGCAAACATTTATCATTTCTTTGTGTTGAGAACATTTAACTTTTCTACCCATTTGAAAATATACAATAAATTATTGTTGATTATAGACACCTAGCATGACTGCACTACAACTTTTCTATCTAGCTGTAAGTTGTATTGTATTCAATAATAAGCCTCTCCTATACCTTCCCTCCTTCTACCCTTCCCAGCCTCCATTAACCACAATTCTACTTCCTACTTTTGTGAGCTCAACTTTTTAAGCTCCATATGTAAGTGAGAGCATGTGATATCTGTCTGTGCCTGACTTATTTCACTTAACATAATGTCATTCAGGCTTATTCGTGATGCTGCGAATAACAGGATTTCACTATTTTTCGTAGCTGAGTAGTATTGTATTGTGTAAATATGCCACATTTTCTTTATCTTTTCATCTGTTGATGAACACTTAGGTTGATTTCATATCTTGGCTATTGTGAATAGTGCTGCAATACACATGCAAGTGCAGATATCACTTCAGTATGCTGACTTACTTTCCTTTGGTTAAATACCCAGTAGTGTAATTGCTGGATCATATTGGAGTTCTATTTTCATTTTTTTGAGGAACCTCTATACTGTTTTTCATAACGGCTATACTAATTTACCTTCCTATCAATAGTGTATACGAATTCCCTTTTCTCTGCATCCTCACTAGCATTTGCTATTTTTTGCTTTCTTGATAATAGTCATTTAACTGGGGTTAGGTGATATCTTATGGTTTTGATTTGCATTTCTCTGATGATTAATAATGTTAAGCATTTTTTCATATACCTGTTGGCCATTGGTATGTCTTTTTTGGAGAAATGTCTATTCAAGTCATTTGCCTATTTTTAAAATTGGATTAATTGCATTTTTGCTATTGAGTTGTTTGAGTTCCTGGTATATTCTGAATATTAATATTTTGTCAAAGAAATAGTTTGCAAATATATTTTCTCATTCTGCTGGTTGCCTCTTCACTCTGTCGATTGTTTCCTTTGCTGTGCAGAAGCTCTTTAATTTGATGTAATCCCACTTGTCTATATTTGTATTTGTTGCCTGTGCTTTAGAAATCTTCTCCATAAAATTTTTGCCCAGACCAATGTCTTGGAGTTTTACCCCTTAGATTTTCTTCTAGTAGTTCTATAGCTTTAAGTCTTATATTTAAGTTTTTATTACATTTTGAGTTGATTTTTGTATATAGTGAGGGAAAGGGGTATAGCTTTATTCTTCTGCATATAGATATCCAGTTTTACCAACACCAATTATTGAAGAGGCTGACATTTCCCCAATGTACGTTCTTGGTACCTTTGTGAAAAATCAGTTGGCTGCAAATATGTGGCTTTTTTTGTGGGTTCTCTATTCTGTTTTATTGGTCAATGTGTCTGTTATATCAGTACCATGTTGTTTGGGTTACTATTACTTTGTAGTATATTTTAAAGTCAGGCAGTGTGATGCCTCCAACTTTGTTCTTCTGGTTCAGGATTGTTGCTGTAGATTGGATGTCCCCAAACTCATTGAAGCTTGATCCCACTCTGACAGTGTTAAGAGGATGGGAAGTCCTATTATGGTAATTGAAAAGTGGGGCCTTGAAGAAGTGATTGGATTATGAGCACCATGCCTTAGTGAATGGATTAATCCATTTATGGTTTAATGGTGGTCACAGGTATGGTCCTGGTGTCTTTAATAAGGGAGCATGTGAGGAGCTCTCTCTCTCTCTCTCTGCTCAGGCATCTATGTCTGTGAAGAATGTCTTTGGTATTTTGATATAGATTGTATTGAATCTGTAGATTGCTTTGAGTGGTATCGTCATTTCGACAATATTATTTCTTCCAATCCATGAATATGAGTTTTGAGGAGCTCTCTCTCTCTCTTTGCTTAGGCATCCACCATGTGACATCTTGTGTTGCTATCACCACCCACTAACAAGGCCCTCATCAGATGTGTTCCCTGGACTTTGGACTTCCCAGCCTCCAAAACTGTAAATAATAAATATTGATCTTTTACAAATTACCCAGTTTCTGGTATTTTTGTTATAAGTAACAGATATGGACTAATACAATTGTTTTGGCTATTTGAGATCTTTTGTGGTTCCATATGAATTTTGGGATTGTTTTTTCTATGTCTGTGAAGAATGTCTTTGGTATTTTGATAGGGATTGCATCGAATCTGTAGATTGCTTTGGGTAGTATGGACATTCTGACAATGTTATTTCTTCCAATCCATAAATATGGGATGTCTTTTTTGTGTGTATGTCCTCTTTAATTTCCTTGATTGTGTTTTGTAGTTTTTATTATAGATCTCTTTTACCTCCTTGATTAAATTTATTCCTAGGTTTTTAATTTTTTTATTGTAGCTATTGTAAGTGGGATTGCTTTCTTGATTTCCTTTTCAGCTAGTTCATTTTTGGTGTATAGAAACACTACTAATTTTTGTATGTTCATTTTGGATCCTGCAACTTTACTGAATTCATTTATCAGATCTGAGAGTTTTGGGTGGAGTCTTTAGGGTTTTCTATATAAAAGATCATGCCATCTGCAAACAAGGACAGTTGGATTTCCTCTTTTCCGATTTGGAAGCCCTTTATTTCTTTCCCTTGCTTAACGGCTCTGGCTAGAACTTCCAGTGCTATGTTAAGAGTTATGAATAGGAATGGTGAGAGTGGGCATTCTTGTCTTGTTCCTGTTCTTAGTGGAAAAGATTTCAACGTTTCCCCACTCAGTATGATATCAGTTGCAGGTTTGTCATATACAACCTTTATTGCACTGAGGTACGTTCTTTCTATACCTACCTAGTCTTTTGAGAGTTTTTATCATGAAGGGAAGTTGAATTTTATCAAATGCTTTTTCCTCATTTATTGAGATGATCATATAGTTTGTGTTCTTCATTCTGTTGATATAATGTATCACATTTATTGATTTGCACGATAATGTCCCTGGGATAAATCCCACTTGATAATGGTGTGTAATCTTTTTGATGTGCTATTGGATTTGGTTTGCTAATATATTGTTGAGGATTTTTATGTCTATGTTCATCAGGAATCCTGGCCTGTAGTTTTCCTGTTTTGTTGTATCTTTGTCTGATTTGGGTATCAGAGTGATGGTGGCTTTATAGAACGAGTTTGGAAGAACTCTCTCCTCTTTGATTTTTCATAATAGTTTGAGAAAAATTAGTATTAATTCTTCCTTAACAGTTTGGTATAATTCATCAGTGAAGCCATTTTGTCCTGGGCTTTTCTTTGTTGATTTAATCTTGTTACTCATTATTTGACTTGAACTCTATATAGAAATAGAATTATTTTCTATTTCTTCTTGGTTCAGTCTTGGTAGATTATATGTGTTCAAGAACTTATCTACTTCCTGTAGGTTTTCCAATTTTTTGGTATAGAGTTGTTTGTAATGGTCTGTAAAGATCTTTTTATATTTCTGTGGTATCAGTTGTAATGTCTTCTCTTTCATTTCTGATTTTATTTATTTGGTTCTTCTCTCTTGTTTCCTTAGTCTAGCTAATGGTTTATTAATTTTGTTTATTTAAAAAAAAACACCCAAATTTTTGTTTTGTTGATCTTTTGTATTGCTTTGTTTTGTTTTTGGCCTCTATCCATTAAGTTCTGCTCTGATTTTTATTATTTCTTTCTGTCTGCTAATTTTGGGATTGGTTTGTTCTTGCTTTTCTAATTCCTTGAGATGCAATGTTAGGATGTTTATTTGAAATCTTTCTACTTTTTTGAGGTAAGCACTTATGGCTATAAACTTCTCTCCCAGTACTGTTTTTGCAATAGAATTGTGGAATACATTTTTAAAATGAGAAAACTGAGGTACACAAAAGGTAAATGACTTGCCCCAGACCACACTAGTAAGTGAAAGAGCAGGGAATATACCCTAGCCTATTTGGTTCTAGAATCTGCACATTTAACCACTATGCATATGGCCTGATACAGAGTTGTTATCTCAAAACATTAAACATTAGTAAAAAGACTCTTTAAACTTTTGGATCTAATCTCAGTTTTAACAGATTACATTTTTTAAATTACTTTTTCAATGTTTTATGGATAGGGACTTATTGGGAAGATGGTTATTTACAAAACAAAAATACAGAAATTAATTTTCTTTGTAAATATGTTTTCTGCAGATACAAACATATATGTATATAATATATATATACACAATCTGTATATATTTACACATCTGCATGTACACACACACTGTCGTGGATTGAATTTTATCCCCCAAAACTCACTGAAGCTTGAATTGTGTCCCCCAAGTTTTATGTATTAGAAACTTGGCCCCCACTGTGACTGTTAAGAGGGTGGGAGATCCTAGTATGGTAATTGAAAGGTGGAGCGTTGAAGAGGTGATTGGATTGTAGGACTGTGAAGTAGTGAATTAGTTAATAATGGTGGTCAAGGGTGTGGTTCTGAGGGCTTTAAAAAGAGAGTGAATGAGGAGGTTATTTGCTGCTCTCTCTGCTCCACCATTTTTGCAATGTGATACTTGCTGTCACTGTTGCAACCACTAAGGCTCTCACCAGATGTGTTTGTTCCTTGGACTCTGGACTCCCCATCCTCAGACACTGTAAGCAATAAATTTCATTTTCTTATAAATCACCGAGTTTCAAGTACTTTGCTATAAGCAATAGAAATGGACTAATACACACACACACACACACACACACACACACACACACACATATACACATTGAATTAGTGAGGGTTCTCCAGAGGAACAGAACTTATACATCTATACATATATAGATATACACTTACATTTATATGCACATACGTATATACACTCCTATATATACACGTACATATATATCCACATATATACATGTACCCACATACACATATATGTGTGTGTATAAATATATGTAGGGGAAGAGAGAGAAAGAGAGCATGATTTATTATAGGGATTGGCTCACACAATTATAGAAGCCTAGAAGTCCCATGATCTGCTGGGAACCACAAAAGCAGGTGGCATAATTCAATCTGAGTCCAAAAGCCCATCAACCAGTAGTACTGATGTCTGAGGGCAGGAGATGATGGATGTCTCTGCTTAAACAGAGAGAGAAAATTCACTCCTCCTCTGCCTTTTTGCTCTGTTTGCGTCTTCAATGGATTGGATTGGATTGGATGATGTCCACCCACGCTGGGGAGGACAGATCTTTTTTACTCAGTCTACTGATTCAAATACTGAGCTCTTCTGGAAACACCCTCACAAACACACTCAGAAATAATGTTTTACCAGTTATCTGAGCACCCCTTAGTCCAGTCAAGTTGACAGATAAAATTAACCATCAAATACATATATGTATATGGATATATATACATACATAACATATGTATATGCATATATGTGCATATAAGTGCATAAACATGTAAGTGTATAAATGTCTCTATTCTGTCCTGGATTTCTTTTACCCTAGCACTCTTATAATTCTTTGTTGGTATATTTATTTGGGAAGAGAATAGTTATCAGACTCCTCTAGAGGAAGGCAACTGTCTGAATGCACTTCTGAGTCATAAAGCCTGACTTTATTCAATCTGAGTTAAGTTTAAGGTTGAATATTGAGTTTATCTGTTTTGCATATGTTGTTCTGTTAGAGTTCAACAATTCAATTCATTCCAAAAACATTTATTGAGCACATACCATGTGATGGTACATTTCAGGTTTTGGGATGTATAAGTAACATGCATTCCAATGTGGGTAAAGCAGACAAAAAACACAATATAAGATAAATGAGAGGGAATTTTTAAAAAGGATAAATTCTATGTGAAGAAAATAGTAAAAAGTAAAGAGGATAGAAAGTACGGAGTTTGAGATTGCAATTTTAAATAGGGCAGACACTTAAACACATTTTTCTAGTGTTGAAAATATATTCAATGACATTTTAGAAAATCTTGGACAGTCACATAAATCTAGACTTAGAAAAAATAGCTATAAAGAAAGATACTGAAAATTCAAAATTAATGTACTGGGAACATTTTTAATGTTTTAAATTATAGCAAGGTCACTAAAATACCTGATTTTCATAAAGACACCTACTTTATGTTGTTTTCAAGAATTAGGCAAAGTCTCTCTAAATCTTCAAAAACGCAGCTCAACTTCGTAGAATGAAACAGTGGTGCGTTTACTGATAAGCAGGATGGAGTGCTAAAAGAACAGGGAGTTAAGCCAGTGCTTCAGTGAATGCATGTGGTAGATTGATTGCCCCAGTCTCCCACTCGCTTACACCTTCCCATATCCATGCACTTCAGTAGTGCCTCTCAGGCAGACTCTGGGATTGAGTATCTGACTGTTTTGACAAATGAGACATTAGCAAATATGCTCTTTATTGCTGCTCTTAGAGTTCTGAGACCACTCAGCAAATAAGCCCAGACCAGCCTTTTGGATGATAATAGGTGTTTGCTTCCAACAACCCAGCCAACTGTGGATCAACCACCAGATAACTGAGAGGCTGGGATGTCTGAGCTGACGCACAAGCTGACCAAGGTTATCAAAGATGCTCAGATGAATCGACCTGAGACTAGAACTGTGCAGCAGAGTCCAGCCCAAATAAGTCTATTTATAGAACTATGAGCCAAATAAATGGGTTGTCATATTAAATCAGTGAGGTTGAATGGTTTTTTACACAATAAAAGCTAAGTGACAGTATATTTAACCACTTCAATTCTGATAGCCCACCATAGGATATTTTAGCTAAGAGCTATTTAATCTTATTCATAGGCTTTTATATTTTCCTCTGTTGGAAATATTTCATAGAGGTCAACTTGTTGCTATGGAAGTAAAATGATACGACATTATGCATACATTTTTGTTAACTATGTAGACAACAAGTAAATATAATTGTTTTGAAATCCTACGATCATGTAAAAGTTCTAGGTTGACATATATCAGATTTTCATTATTAGGTGTAGGCACAGTCTTTTCTCACTACTTCCCAAATAAATACTTTAATTCTATGTGCACATCCATCATATGCATTTGTCAATTTAAAAGAACAAGGTGAACAGTTATGCTTGATTATATGGAATAAAAACACAGTATGAAAATTATAATTAGACATGCTTATTATAAAATGTAATGATTATTTCCATTCTTAGACAAAATTGAATGAAATACCTTATTGATCTGGATTGAATTTCAATTTGCTAAGGTTGGAATGAGCTACCTTCTGTTTAGTGATGTTTGAATAGAAAGGTTTGTAAGACCAATAGTCTGTTCATCAGAGGTGATAAAAATTTTTTAAAGTCAATAAATTACTTTTTACTACACAAGAAATTTCTGCTTTATATGCCAACGAAAAGTTGAAATGCCAGAAGAACTAGAAGAATAAATTACTAAACACTTATTTTATCACAACAGAACTTAATGCCAGTGCTTGATTACAACAAGCAATCCAATTGCATAAATTTGGACTGCAAGGCACTCAGGCTTTTGTATTCATTAGAAAAGTTATTGATTCTGGAATGTTACCATTAATAAAACTATACTATTTTCTCAGGCCCGTTGTATGGGCACAGACAGATTATGTGATCAATGATATTGAGCAAAAGGAAAAACATTCATTGCTCTTAATCTCTTTTCTCTCCTTTTTAAATTGTACATTACTATAAGCAGTAGCATAAAAAGTAAATGTTGATTCCATACAAGTGAAAGGGAGATGACTCTGTACAACAAAAAGGTCTTATTTGGCTTTATATAGCTATATGGCTTTGTATAATTTCTGACAATCAAATTGCATTGTTTTAATCAAAAATTATTAAACAGAATCTAGAGTAAAAAATGACGAAATAATATGATTATATTAATAAAAATAATTTTAAATTTACACAACAGTATAATTCTGTACTGTAATCTGGCTTTAGCAAAATCATCCATAAGTTATACAATTTTCAGTTATCAGTTGCTTGAACATCTACGTAAGTTAGTATTTTGTCTGTTGAACATACCTCTATGGAGTTTCTATAAAACAGTTTTTAATTAATTTTAATCAAAGAATATTGTTTCACAGTTGTCATACTGAAGGGGATTTTCATAAATAATATAGATGAAAATTATACTTTTTTATTTAAAAAATAAGATTTTAGCTTTTCTGTGGCTATTTGTGTTTCCATTTAAATATTACAATCACCTTGCCAATTTCCACAAGAAATTCTGCTGATATTTTGATTGGAATTTCATTGACTCTATTGCATTCACTTGAGGGAAATTAATAACTTAAAAAATATTGAGTTTTCCAATACACGAACAAAGGTATACCACACCATTTATTTAGAGCTTTATTTTTTCTCATCAATGTTTGTAGTTTTCAATATGGACATTTTTGACATGTTTTGTTAAATTTATCTCTAAATATCATATATTTTTTGATGTTCTTATACATAGTACATTTCAAATATTTTATTTTCTCATTATCTGTAGCTAGTGCATACAAATGCAACTGATTTTTGTATATTAGCATTGTATACTGTGATCTTGCTAAATTCACTCTGATATTTTTGCTCTGTTGTTAGCTAAAATAATTCAATACCCTGTTTCAGCATCAGCAAATAAAATGACTGATGCTGTAGTCAATGGCTCTTTAATATTTAGGTACATTTAGACAAAAGGACAAGAATATCTTAGTCAGAACATGTGAAAAAAATACATTTTTTTCAAAGTCTAGTTGAAATTTTATTTTTATCATGTGAGCCACATGAAAATAGTCCTTTGTTCAAATTTTGCTGGTAGATAATAATATTTAAATAATTTCACATTGTCTGAATTTTTACACACATAGAAAGATTTAAAATATCTGCTCTTCAGAAGATCAGTTAAGAAAATGAAAATTCAAACCACGAACCGGGAGACGATATTTGTAACACACATGCCTGACAAAGAACTTGCATCCAAAAAATATAAAGGATTTTCACAACTAAATAAAAATAGTAATAAAAAGAACAATTGAAAATAGGCAAATGATTGATATAGATGCTTAACAATATGAGATATATGAGCCACAAACTGATGAAAAGCTGTACAACATCATTAGTTATCAGGGAAATGCAAATTAAAATTACAACAAGATATCAATACATAAAGTAAAATTACTAAAATTAAAAACCTAGTAATAATAAAATTTGACAAAGATGTGGGGCAACCAGAATTCTTATGCATTACTTGTGGATTTATAAAATGATACAACTACTTTTGATAGTGTTGTTTTCTTACTCTTAGGTATTCAATGCAAAGAAATAAAATATATGTCCACAAAAATACTTGTATGGAAATGTTTATAGCAACTTTATACATTATAGCTCCAAATAATCCACCAAGTAGTGGACATGGAAAAATAAATCATGGTATCATACAATAAAATACTTAGCAAAATATATTGTTGCAAAAACACAGATTTCATGTTGTTTTAGATAAATCTCTTTTAAGCAGATTGATTTTTTTCTAATCTAATATGGTATTTGGGGGTGGGGACTTTGAGAGGTAATTAAGGTTACTTGATATCATGAGGATGGAGCCTTCATGATGGAATTAGTGCCCTTTAAAAAGAGACATTGGAGAGCTTGTCCTGCCTCCTACCCACCCACCCAGAGCACTCACAAAGAACATACGTGATCACATAGCAAAATGGCAGCCACTTACATTCCAAGAGATGAAGTTTCAGAATAAAGCTTACCTTTCTGGAAGCTTGATCCTTGACTTCCCAGCCTCCAGAACCGTGAGAAATAAATTTCTGTTGTTTAAGCCTCTTATTCTATGGCATTTTATTAAGGCAATCACTCAGAATAAGACAACATTTCCCTGCGTAAGCCTTGTGTAAAATGGGGATACTAATAGTGCCCCACTGTGTCAAGACTTTATTGTAAGTATTAAATGAGTTGGTATATTTAAACATGATCAAACATTGTCTGGCAAATACAAAGCACTGTACGAGTCATGGTTATCAGTATTATTGAACCTTCTATATGTCCTGCTTTTCCTGTGTTTCTTTTGTCCCTGCCCCCTTCCCTTCTGGTTCCTTCAGAAGTGATTGAACTATTTAATGGGAAGCTATGTCTTACATTATATTAATAGTTAACCTTAAAATTTGAACCGGTATATATATAAGTCATACAGTCAAACAATATCTTTGCTCTGTTCCTTCCAAATTTAAGAACCTTAAAATGCTTTATTCCCTATCCCTTTCACATTACATTTGCAGCTATCCTATTTTTTAAATTTGTACCTTGCTTTTATAACCCACAAATTAAATATTGTTCAATATTTTACACAGATAAAGTTCATTTAGATGTACACTTAGGTTTGTTACGCCCCCTTCCTTGAAACTTCTCAGATCTTCCTTACAGGACCTTTTTCTTTCTTTTTGTAGCATGTCCTTCAGAAGTTATTTTATTGTTGATCATTTAGAAGTAAACTCTTCCACATTCTGCTCATTTGTCTTTATTTTGTCTTCCTCCTTGAAAGATACTTTAGCTGTGTAAACAATTCTAGGTGGACTGTTATTTTCTCTGAACACACTGAGGATATTTCACTGTATTCTTGATCTGTTCATTGTTTTTGTGGGTAAGCTAGCTGTCAGTCTAAATGCACCTTAGACGGATTTATCCTTGTTTCTTCCAGATTCTGGAGTGCTACAGACTCAGGTCCGCTTTATATTACAATTTTTGGCTTGTATATTGAGGTCCACATCAACAGTATGGATTCAGGTGCCAAACCAAGGGCAGGTCAGTGGACATCAAATTAGCAGGAGGGGTATTTTTATTTTTTCTCCACCCTTATGCAAGTTGAGACAGCAGTTAGGTGAATTATTTTTTCATTGTCCAGTCTTCTGGCTTTATACAGATAATCTCGAATCTGAAACTCTAGGCTGCAGGACATAGGGAGTGGTCCCAGGGTTTCTAGTGGCCCCATGCTCGCTTTCTTCCCGGTGCGTGTGCTCCTGCCCACAAGGATTCTCTTTACTTTCATGCTGACTCATCCATTGTATAAAGGTATGTGTGCACATTTGTGTGTTGCAATTGAACATTGTTATTTATTACATAAATAAAGATCAGGAGTGATGCAAGATCTCTAGTCAGTCATATTTGTGGAAACAGAAATCCCCCACAAGATTTTACATCCATTTCAACTTATTAACTCTGAGAAAAAATATTAACAAGAAGGCACATGTGGTTAGTCCTAAAAACCATGTCTCTAGCTTGGGAGTTACTGTATCAATTACCTAATAAAAAACAATAGATCATAATTTCTTTGTATTCAAAAAGGTTTCAAAGTAATATCTTCAAGTTCTTTCTTTGTACGTCCATAAGGCAAAACAATGTAAAATTATTTAAATATTACCTAAGAGCAAAATTTGAACAAAGGACTATTTTCATATGGCACACAAGATAAAAATAAAATTTCACCTAGACTCTGAAAAAAATGTATTGTTTCTACATGTTCTAAGATATTCTTGTCCTTTTGTCTAAAATGTAGTTAAATATCAAAGGGTCATTAACTACTGCATCAATCATTTTATTTGCTGATGCTGAAAAAGGATATTGAATTATTTTAGCTAACAACACGGCACAAATATCAAAGACTTTCATATTTTATATCTTCTACTGTTCTACACTGTACGGGTGATTCTGCAGATTGCATCCCATCCCATTTGCTTGTTAACTCACTTCTGTTGGGGCTAAGCCACTTATCAAATTTAGTAGCCATTTGGTCATCCAAACACTTGCCCTGTATTAGTGTCTCATTCCTTGCCACCACCAGTGATAATCTGAGTAGTAAAGATGCCACTAAATACCACAAATTGTCATGTTGAAAGTGCCTTTAACAAGGAAGTTATCCATATGTTCACTTAATATGTAAGTCAGATGCAGAATTTTATCTTAATGATATCAGCTCCTGGTGCTACTACTCATCAGTCATAGCTGCAACAAGAAACTGAATTTACTCAACTAGTTTAAAAAGGAGAGTTTAGTGAAGGCACTGCTTACTGAAGTGAGGCAGGGTTAAGGGAACAACAGGGAATGTTGAATTACCTAGAGACTAGTGACAGTTGAGTTACCTAGAGACTAGTGACAACATATGGAAATAGTATTACGGAAGTCCTGTGGGGATAAAATTGTTAGAGGCCATCCAGGAGTAGCTGAATTTGTAAAGAAATGCAACTGTCCACAGAGAAACAATGGTAAAGGAGCAATGGAGCAGAAAGGACAGCCTGGACTCTCTATATTGTACTATATTATGTGGTAGAACACTTGCTTTTGGCTGTGCTGGCAAACTTACAGAAAAGAAAACCAAAAGATAAGCTTTAATTTTGAAATCTTAACTCAAGGTGGAGGTGGAAAATCAGAAATCTACTATGGTGACCTTAAAAGATATCTTGTATACCCAAAAGTCAGCTAACACAAAGCAGAAAGCATCAGAACAAATCACATAGATTGCACAGTTGTACTGCCTATTAAATACGTAATTTCAATGAGTCTATATTGCAAAAGCTGAGCAACTGATTGGGAAGGGAATAGACCCTAACAAGTAATAGGGCAGACTGAGATGAGGTTCACTAAGCAACTTGAGCCCTCAAATCCCCTAAAAGTCCTTTATTGCCAGAATCTGCCCTGCCTTTTCTACCTAAGATGCCCTTTGCTCGAAGACACGCTCTGGAAAAAACATGTACATCAATGGAATTATAAAATTTGAAAACTTATATTGGAAGGAAGCTAGATAGCCTAAATAGCCTTACTTCTAAAACCCAGCCCGTACACAGTCTCTCTGAACGTTCTGAGTGTTTGGTGAGGTCTCTCCTCTTCAACTGGTTGGAAATTGTATAGCTGTCAATACAATATTAGCTCAAGAAAATGTTCTGCTTATAGCCTCCTGGTAGTTGACCATGTATCTCTACAACTTAGTGTTCGGACACAGACTTAAGAGCTTTCCTATGGTGATTTCTGTCACTTTTCTTTGTTCAGCTGCTGCTTCTTTAGTACTCAGACTTACAAGTTCCAATCTAACCAGCCTCCTCGAACCCGTCTCTCTCCTCATCTCTGTTCTGTATAGTTTTGTTTTGGTTCCCCTCCCTATGCCATGGTGCCTAGGTGTCACCAGGCAGAAATCTCAAGTGACTTTAGTGGTCCTGTCATTTGTTTCCCTTCTCTAAATTGCCAGTTTTTTTTTATATATATATCTGAAAATAACTATGTTTTTAATACATTTTTGTCGTGTTGTCTAGTTTTTTTTTCCCCCAAAGGGGGAGAAAGTTTGATATTAAGCAATCCTTCATCTCCAAAAGTGGAAGTTCTGTATTATCTTTTGGGCTAACTTTTCATTGATATTTAACTCTTGTCATTCTAACTAAATTATAAGCCCTTGGTGAGAATGACTTTTACTTTATACTATTTTGAACCTCCCTTGCACACACAATAGTGACTCAACAATTATTGATACATTGATAAAGTATGCCACTGCCACCAATATTTTTACCATCATAACAACAGTGCTCAATGTTTTATAGCAAACTATAAATCATTCACAAATATTAACAGATTTTACCTCTCTTAGGCTTGGATATTTCAGTCTTAAAGATATGAAGTTTGAAGCTCAGAAATAATTTACTTATTCAAGCATACTAGGAAAAAAATACATACTGAGACTGAATTCTAAATCTGTTTCAAGTCCTGCGCTGGGAGCGCGGCGACACTCCCGCCGCGGGTTCGGATCCTATATAGGAATGACCGGTGCACTCACTGGCTGAGTGCCGGTCACGAAAAAACGACAAAAAAAAAAAATCTGTTTCAAGTCAATTTTTCTTCACTACTTTATGCTGTCTATATCAATAGTTGATCTTTCCTAATACCATGATCTTAAACGATTAGGAAAAAAATAAAACCACAAATCAGAAAACTATTTTTCCTATATACCTGAAACCAAATAGATATCTGAGACAATTTATCCAAGTGATACAAGTCAAATAAAAATGTGATTCAATTCTCTTGATATTACAAGAAAATAAGTAAAAGTTTTGTGCGTTTAATGAAGAGTGATCAGGTATCCATAAGGCATAGCTGGTGATACAATATTTATTACTTCCTGAGCTTCTGTTGCTTGATGCTCAGTAGTACTGTGAGATAGTTACTACCATGCCTTATTTATACATGAGAAAACACACTCATGGAAGTTAAACAACTAGTTGAGAGTCACATAGATAATAATTGAGGATTTGAGCCCACATAGATAATAAGGCAGGATTTGAGCCCAAATCAGTTTTACTCTGACATTTCTTATTCACTTTCTTATATTGTCTCTATGTTTGCTTCCTTCCTAATTCACTTCCTTTATATCATTGATTTATCTTTATATATATATATATACACACACACACACACATATTTGCTTTATTTGTTTATTTATCTTAATTGACAAACAGAATTTGTATCTATATGTGGCATACAACATGATGATGTGTTGTGGAATGACTCAATCAAGCTAATTAATATGTGCATTACCTTACTTTTTTTTTTGGTGGTGAGAACACTTAAAATGTACTCTCAGAAATTTTCAAGTATACAATACATTATTATTAATATATAATAACCATATATTACTATATATTATTATTATTAAATATATAATGTCATTATAATGTACAGTAGATCTTTTGAACCTATTCTTTTTGTCTGACTGGAATTTTATATCCTTTGACCCACATGTTGATATATCTTTAACATGTTATATTGCTACCTTGTTGTAAGCAGAATTTTGTTCCTTAGGATCTAGACCCCCTAGTGTTACATCCTTAGTTGTTTTATGTTACATGGCAAATGGACTTTGCAGATGTAATTAATGTTACTCACCAGTTGACCTTAAAAAGCCAGATTATCCTGGGTTATCTAGGTAAGCTTAATCGAATCATATAAGCCCTTTAAAGATCTGAAGAGGAAAATCAGAGAGATTACACATAAAAGGATTGGACATGTTATTACTGGCCTTGAAGACAGAGGGGGCTACAAGCCGAGGAATGTGGGTGAACTATAGAAGCTGAGAATTACCACCAGCCAATAGTAGCAAGAAAATGGGAACCCACTACTATAGCAATATGGAACTGAGTTCTGCCAACAGCCTGAATGAGGCTGGAAGCAGATTATCTCTCAGAGCCTCCAAAGAATCCAGGCCAGCTGACAGCTTGATTTATGCCTTGTGTTACCCTAAGGGAAACCAGATGAGCCATTCTGTGCCCAGACTTCTGATCCATGGAAACTGTGAGATAATAAATGGATGTTGTGTTAATTTATTATGGCACCGATATAAAGCTAAAGCTATTCTAGAGACAATTAATTTCAGAATAATTTTTTAAAACCCTTCCTATTCACCACCACAATCTCTCTCTCTCTCTCTCTCTCTCTCTCTCTCTCTCTCTCTCTCACACACACACACACACACACACACACACACACACACACAATTGCAGAGCTACTCAATTTGTGGTCTGCTAGGATAGGTTCTTTCTTTGTTTTTAAAGCCTGTGATTCTCAGCATTCTTACTGAGCCATGCTGTTACTTTTGTGTTATTTTGGACAACCTTCTCTGCTGTCTGTTCCCCTCGGCTTATTCCTGCATTGCCTTTTCTTTTTTCTTTTTTGTTTCCCTGTTTATGTCTAAGTTTCTTGGTTTTCTATTAATTCTATGGCATAATTATATACACAGCTAGTCAATCAACACATGTATATTTTTCTTCATCAAAAAATCGAGGAAAGTGGGCTGGCTGGTTAGCTCAGTTGGTTAGACTGCAGTGTTATAACACCCAGGTGAAGGTTTCAGATTCCTGTACCTGCCAGCTGCCCCCCAGACCCCCCAAAATCAAGGAAACGCATTGCATTATGTGAAGTGTCTGCTTCTTTGTATTTTCGTTGTATACTCACTGTAAAGTTGGCAAGTGGATGCTTCTCTATTGTTAGATAACTTAATAGAAACATTCCCAGTTCTAGTACTACATGATGCTTGAGAATAAAAAAAAAAATGGCCTCTAGAAAACTGATATTATCATATTTTTTAAGAATTATATTTGATATAGTTTCTGATATTTTATTAACATCAAGAGAAAGATTCTATCATAATCAACATTTGTGATTTAAGCATGATTTCAAGCACTTTGTTAAAAGACAGTAGAAACTATAATGCATCAGTCTTTGTGTTTAAACAGACTTGACGACTAGAATCCATTCTTTTTATTTACTTTGCTCAGTCTCCTATAAATGCAAGCCATAAGTCTGAGAATCCCCCTAAATTCCATTCTCCTTTACTTCCAATGACTATTCAGTCCCCAAGGTCAGCTCATTTTTCTTCTTACACCTTTCTGAATGAGCCTAAAGAGTAGAAATAGATTTGATTATTGGGGACTATATAATTAGCTGCTTTACGGAAAACTTTTAAACATCGATACTTTACAAAAGCCTAACTTGTCTTTTGGAGGAAAATATTTTTCTCTTGTTAGCATATGCTGGCTAGACATTTAGTAGGGATATCAAAGGAAATGTGCTGACATTGAAGGGTTGGTTGAAAGATTTCTTTCCAACAGGGCCTTTCTGATTCTGCAGACTGCATCATTGCTTAGCCAGCTGCGAAGAGCACATTCTTCCAAGAGCACCTTGAATGCTTTCAGGGCAGGATCTGTACTTTGTTTATTTTGAATTCATGAAATAAGTCTTTCATGAAGAGAAGGTCTTCAGGAAATACTTTTGAATAAATTAAGTGAATTTTTAGGCATTTTTATTGATTTATTGTTTAGAAGATATTTCGAATCTCTTGACTTATTTTGACTAAATGTGATACACAGTAAAAATTTTTACAGCATTTTAACAGAACTTGATTTGTAAATTCAGTTGCCAACTTGAAATGATGATCATAACATTTTGTTTTTAAAAAAGCAACATCTTGTTTTCATAAAATGAGAACTTGAGTTTATAACGCAATTAATTGAAGCTTACTTTTCTTTTAACACTGATTTATTTGAAACTTATCTAAATTTGGCTAGAGCTTGTAATTGGAGCAATTGTCAACTAATAGAGTATGAATAGCCTTATAAAATGTAATTCTATAAAATAAAATATTTTTATTAAAACTAAATGTAATCACAGAAATTTGATGGGTTTTTTTTTTCCTAAAGGAAAAAAAAAACATTTATTGAATCCATGGACCTAAAATATAGTCTGTTAAGCTATCAAAAAGCCTATTTTAATACACTTTTGAAATACATATATTTCATAGCATATTTTATCACCCAGTATTTATTTTATGAGAACAATTCCACAGAAAACCATCTTGTTTTATGAAATTAACTCTGAAAAGAACCATCTTTTTTTTTCCCCTGAAAACATATAAATGTTGGAAGCCACATATTTATTGAGTTACCTTCAGCTGGTTTCATTTATAAAGTTAGTTTGTGAAGTTAAAAAAAGAGAATGGAATATATGAATAGTATTCAAAAGACATCACTTACAAAATCATTGCTAAATTTAAAAAAATATTAGTACATAACAGTGCTAAGTCGTTTATTATACTCTAAATATCTCCAGTTTGTTATTAGTTAAAAAGTAAATCCGCTAATACTTTTCTCAGAAATTTATTGTTGCACTGGGCTCCTCTCATCTGAGCAAGATTAGATGTATTGTTAAGATGCTGGGTAAGACATTGTTCCCACCTCAAGTGCATTCTATTTCTAATCCATTCTTGGTGTAGAATGAAATTCCAAAAACTTTTTTAAATATCAGCTCTTATTTATTTGAAACCTGTGAGTGGATCTTCACTGCTGTCAGCTGCAATATAGCACACAATGTCCTTCATCTCAGTAGCTTTTTTTTTTCAACATTTTCATGACCCAACCTCTCCTTTTTCCCTTCATCCAATATTGCTTATATACTAAAAGTTAGAACTGAATTGTAACTCCTCAAATGTGGTGCTTTTGGAATGCCCTACTGCCCCTCTGATTGTGTTATCACAAATTGGTGATATTCTTCCTATGAGAAGCTTGTCTAAGTTTGAAAGTCTAAGTTAGATGCCCTCCTGTGTGTACCCTAAACCACGTGCACACCCCTATCATAGCATTATCTCATTGTCTTGTAATTGTTTATTTATTTTTATGTTTATCCCATTGGATAATATATTTCTTAAAGCTAGAGGTTTTTTTCCTTATAATTTTATACTCAGAATATAATATAGTACATGGTATCATGCTAAGAGCTTAATAAATACATGACATGAATAAATGTAAATTATTCTTACACAGAGAGAATAAAGTTCCTAGAGAAAGTATGTACAGTAAAAAGAGTACAAGGCTAAGGTAAGAGGCCTGAGGAATAACAATATTTAAGGAATGAGGAGGAACAAAAAATATAAGGGAGAAAAAGAATAACAATACAGACAAGAGGAAAATGTGCAGATTATTGTATCACAGTGGTCCAGGAAAGATAGAATTTCAAGATATGAATGATCAGTAATGTCAAATGCATGTAAGTCAAGAATAATGACTGTGAAATGTTCAATAGATTTGGCAATTAGAAAGACATTGATGACTTCATGAAGTAGTTTCAGTATGTTGGAGGAGACGAAAGCCAGATGACGGAGTGCTACGTAACGAATGGAACATAACGGTCAATGACAGCCCAGCTCTGCTTTAATATGGCATGAAACATTATGTGTTCTGTGTTACCCTCCTATTCACTGTCTTTTGTGGATGGTGAATCTTGGTAACTAGTGGACATTTAATTTCCTGAGTGCAAACAAAGTCGTGGCTTTCGGTGTACCTGAAAAAAATGACGGATGATGCATATTTGGATAAGCCTGTAGAAAAAACAGAGAAAGGAAAAGTTGTGTAGAAAAGCTCTGGAGATAGAGAATTCCTGAGTGAATGAGGTTTGAAAGATTAGATCAAAGGGAAGTTCATTGTGGCAGTGGGTGGACTTCGCAGGGGACCCCGAGCAGACATTGGGATGAGATATTTGTGAGGCCAAGAGAATGCACCTCAGATCTCCCCCTGTGGAGTGTTATTGACCTAGAATTGACTGCTAAGCTCTGAAATCTATCTTGAATTTGTGGAGCTCTCTTCTGTCTGTGACTGGGGAAAGCAGGGATACCAATGCATCCTTCTCTTGGAGGACGTGGACTCCTTTGATGGCAGTGTTTGTCTCAAGGACTTTCCAGTGGCCTTGCTGAACCTTCTTTAGGCTGGATAACAGTCTAAGATGCTTTTTCCCAGCCTTCTCCAGGTCCTTTACCATTTTCTCTTACAGGAATTTTTCCTAATAAAATCCTAGTGTGTTTAATTCTGTGCTAGTATCTGCTTCTCAGAGGACCCAGACTAACATAATATCTATGGATAGCTTTGTTCTAGAGAGAGGTGAATTGTGTGCTGTGTGTGATGTATTTCTCTACCATTCATGTTTCTTCAAGATATATTTAGTAAAATACCCATTTTGCACTAATGTTTATTGGAGTAGGCCTTTCTTGGTGGGAGGGATAAAGTGAAATGATGAAAACTGTTCAGGAATGTTCTGTTCAGGATAGAAGCTACCCATAGCATAAAGTCACATGTAGATTTTGTGGTGACATTAAGTTGTAAGTTCCTCACATAAGTGAAACTATGAGTATCAAGGTGATGCTTATTATTGTTAATGCAAGTGTGTCATTCAGGAGTCTTGCTCTACACCTCAAAAATATTATGTGTTCCTAATTGTGGAATACCTTAAAAGACGAAAGGCAGAACATAATTATGTGGAAATAAAACAAACAAAAGAACCACGATGCATAGGACACAGTCTTAAAGATTCAGAGAATATTAGAATTAGAAGATATGCTAGAGGTCATTTCCTAATTTTTAAAGCTCTTTTGAACATACTAATGAGAGAAATGGCAGCCTGATAAGATTCCACAAGATCAAATGTATGAATATGTGTGGATGCAGGCATAGAAAAGTACATCCACCTATTTTTTTCTTCTCTAATGATAATATCCATTGTTAACTGAGGGATGACTATGTTCCTTACCCTCACTTTACATCAACCCTGGAGTTCTTCACAAGACTCACAAACAATAAACAATAAAGTTCTATTTTTATAGATGATGAAAATGGAGCACACAGAGAAGTAAAATGCCCAAGATTAAATAGCTAAGCCTACCTCTTCCAAACTCCAAAGTAGAGACTGTCTATTGAAACTTAGATATTTTTTGGATCGTAATTATCTGTTTGAAAGCCAATCTAAATTGGCTTTAGATACCGTATACTTATTTTCCCATATAATTTGTTTATCATAGAAGAAAAAAAAAAAAGCAGTTGCACTTAATGGCTTGAAAACATTTAAACAGGTGGACCTCAAACTAAGTGAAATGAACATACTGCTGTTGTTTATTATAATTTTATTTCTTTCTATTTTTACTGAAAATTCCCCAAGGCCTTTGGACTCAAAAAACTGAGCATTTGTTTTATTATGTTCCTTAATATAAATAGTTGTTTTTAAGTGTTGATTTATGTAGTGACCAAAATACTGATTCCAGACAAAAAAAAAGCAGATGTTACAAGTCGTAGACAAGTTCTGGGAATGCGTTGTATACTCTCTGTTTTTATTCTAATCAAATATGGAAATTTGTTTAAAAACTTTATTTTAATATACAATTCTGACTTGTGTTACCAATAAATATCACTGCCCTTTTCTAACATTTTTAATTTCCTTTCTCAACTCTCTTGACTGATATGTTTTATTGAATCAGCCACTGCTATCAAGAGAAAAAAGAATATGATTCATCACTTATAAGAAATGTAGGGCCATAGACCAGGAAGTTAAGGAAGCTAAACTTGTTTTTCCCCCTCCTTCCTTGAGTTACTTCTTTGATTTTATAACTCTATTGTTCTTACTTCTACAATTGATGGTAGAGTTAACTATATTTACAATCTGTAATGAGGTAGGTCAGAATTTTCTTATCCCACCCTTTCTCTTCTACCATGACTCATTCTTTTGTTTCCTGCATCTTAGAAATCTAAGCTAATGAATAAGATGCTTGAAAGGATGAGGAAAGAGCTAGAGATAACAATGCCATGAGGTTGTGCTATGAATTATAATCAATTATTAGCAAGAGGAAGTTTCTTTGCTTGGCATATGTGTTTCTATAAGCTTTTCAGAACATGAAGGTTTGAAACCAAAGGAAAGAATAGATGAAATGGAACAACAAGCCTTCTGAGATGGAAAAAAAGAGAAAAATGTGAAACTCTATGGTGAAAGTAAAGGACCAAATGGACTAAGGAAATGTAAACTATGGAAGAAAGAAAGTGGGAGCCCAGAAAGGTATACCCTCTAAGGCCAATGCAGCAGACATTCTGTGGAATGATAAATAATTTGGAGAAAATCAGTAAAAGACAGTTTGCATTCTTTTCTGGACTCTGTGCAAGTATATGGTTATATAACAGGCATATATTATTTTTATTCATGGTATGGGACTCTTCCTTTATTTTTAGATGGTATAGACTTTGTTATGAAAGGTTTTCCAAATTAATGAGACAGTAATCAAATATTTTAAACAACCAAATTTTGCAACACCTCATAAGAGTGAGGAGGACAGGAAATTAGATATCACATCCAACCCCTTGATTTTACACATGAAGAAACTGATATTCAATAAAGTGAAAAGATTTTCCCAAATTTTTATTATTAATGATTAGTGAGTCCAGTAATAGAGCCAGTTTCTGATCTCTAAGTCCAGTTTTCTTACTGTAGTAAGAGGAATTTCTTGGGAGGAAACTTACCAGATAAGGTAAACACTAGTTCCTTTGGTGATCCACGTACTATCTTGAAGATGGAGTAAGAGAAAATGTGGCAAGGAGCCTTTGGCACGATAAAAGTGTTTTTTTGTGTTGATGATGATTTCGATTATAAGCATACCATCATTATGATGATCTGTTTAAAGATAATGTTGTGTAGAAACAAAAAAAAAATTTTATTATCCCTGCTGCTTTAGAGTAGTTGACATAGCTGGTGAACAGGAGTGGAAATCCAGGTGACATGTGAAAATTCAGGGATAGAGGATGGCACAGAGAGGAAAAATAACCACAAAAATATGTAAAGCATCTAGCAGCTGATATGAGTAGGAATCTTTGGGGGAGAGGGGTAAATGTCTCCTCAGGCTTCTATAGAACTTTCAACTTGTAGAGCCTGCTATACAGAGCACTGTGTCACACATCAGTCTGTCGGAGCTCAGCCCAGTTCTTCCCATCTGTGCTCTTTTCTGCATCACAGGGGGCTGGATATCTGCAAACTACCTTTTCCAGGCTCCCTTGTGGCAGATTTTACATAAGTTTCTTATCATGGGAAGCACTGGTAAGAGACCAGACGGTGGGAGTCCATATTTTTAGCTATTTTTGGTTGTTCTCGGCTGTGCCTCTGGCAAAAGTAATGACAGTGACAAGTGTGCAAGCCTGGGTTCCTGCTGAGACAGCACAGTTGCAGCAGCAGCAGCAGCAGCGGAAGCCCCAGCAGCTTTGTCAGCGCAGTACTCCTGGGCCCGGACTCCTGCTGTATCAGAAGTGTGAACTCTTGGCTTCCTTCAAAGTATCAGCGGCAGTGCTCACTGCAGCAGTGGCTACAGGAGGACCCAAGTATCCCCAGCAGCACAGCTACATGGACTCAGGGTTGCACCATTTCCCTTTTGTTTCTGTGGCTGAAGGAGTTTAGTGGCATCCAGCAGTTACTGATAGCAGCTCTGCAGTCACCAATCTTTGGGGAACCACATCTATTTTTTGTTGCCTCTTTGCTGCTTTTTTGTTACTTTTATAATCAATTTTCCAATTCAGTCTGTTTGAAATATTTAGAATTGTTTTTGTGTCTCTAACTGGACATGGATAGACACAAACAATGTGTCATACTCCTATGTCAAATACTCCTGCCTCATGCTCTTAAAAAACCTGCAGTAAAGTTGTACATTGTTCATCAAGATTTCTGCAGTTTCAATGAAAGTGACAATATACAAAGACTGCTATATGTGAGGTCTTGGAATCTGTCAGCTTGTACTTCTATTGTTCCAATTTCCTCAGAAAATATAAGTAGTGAATATAAATGTCACTATTATGATTAAGTGGCTATGCATTTTTGTATTAGAGCTCATTGTGTTGCTTTCTTAGTGCAAGTTCGTTCTGTGTAAAACTTGTACATATAGATAAGGCAGTTGACCACCTAGGCATTGTGATTGGAAAGTGTGAAAGTGTATATCTGTCCCCAAATAAATTTATTAGTTGTATATTCTCTAGTGGAAGATATGTAGAAACTATTATATTTATATATTAGTTAAAAGGATTGTTATAAAAATTATTAAACCAAAATAATTGTAACAACCAAAATAATTATAATTATGTGACATTACAGAGCAACAGGCGGTTGCTGTCTTTAATAAATATTATGGCAATGACAGAAGGAGAGAGAAGAAGTTCCGTCAGTGAAGAAAAGAGCTCAGGAAAATTCCAGTCAAGGAGAACTCTGCAGGCAAAGGTCCAGGGGGACAATGGCCAGACACTGGGCAGCGAGGGTCAGAAGCTTGGCCTCACTGGAGAGGGGTATCTGTTTGAAATGACACCCAAGATTCCCACCATTAATGACATTCCTCTGTGCTTAAAGTTATGTATTTAGAGAAAGCCCTTGTAAAAATAACTGAATTTTATATGGGAGAATAACACATTGACTTTACCAATTTACACGTAAGTAATTTTCAGGTAAAACAGTGTTGGGCAGATTGCAAGTAGGAGCAGAACCAGCTGGGCCTTGAATATCAAACTCAAAAGAAATGTGAAGAAGTAAAAAGACAGGGAAAGAAAAGAACAAAGATAGAACACACAGTTTGCAGGCTGGATTTTGTCTGTTTTAGGCGGTGTTCGTTTTTGAGAAGAAATGTGTAATGAGGAAAGCAATGGTGTATTAGGCATTTAACTTTTTTCTAGCCTGAGATTAAAGGTGATACTTGCTCCTGGCTAAATTTAGGGAGACAAGGAAACAAAATTTACAGACCAAGGAGAGCTGAGTATGAGCTCCAGGGGCTATCAGCAAAACATTCTGAGAAGTCAGGAGAACTAGAAGCTAAGTCACAGACCTGAGCAGGGGCCTCTGGATAGGGTTTCAAGAGCAAGGAAGAGTTTCTGTCACCTGATTGACCATGAGTGATGCTGCCAGGTCATTTAAAAATTAAAATTTAATTTATTGGAATGTATACATCCATATGTAATTAACATACATAATCTTTATAATATGGGTCTGTGTTCCAGTAATTCAAATTTTTCCTATGGCCTAGAATTAAGTGAGCTTGCAGGGTGTAGACGGTTTGTGGAGGAGGATGCTAGATACAGAACATCGCTTGTGCAGTATAGCAGATCATACCAGGTGGAGTCGTAGCAATATACCACATGAATGCAAGGAGGTTCTAAAAATGTTCACTTGGGCCATAAGTACACTGCAATTGAAGAAGGTTGCACATTTATTAAGATGCAGGAAGTACAGGTTAGTTTAGCATCATCTGTCGAGCCTTAGAGCAAGATAGTGAGGGACAGAGAGACATAGTAAGAGGCACACAGAAGGCATTTGGGGAGTCAGGAAACAGCACTGAGGACAGGGGATCCCTACGAAGGATAAAAGGAGACTTCTTAAAAGGAGGATGCTAAAGAGAAAACACACACACACACACATCAAGTAAGTTGATAGAGAAAAATCAGAGGCCTTCTTTATTCTGTGTGACTCAGCATAAATGAGTATGCACAAAAAAGCATGATAAAAGTTTTTTTTTAAAGTTATTTTTTAGTGTTATGATGATGATTTTGAATACTAGCATACTAGGATTATGATGATCTGTTCAAAGGTTATGTTGAGCAAAAACAAGAAATACATTTTTTTAATTAAAAAATATCTCTGATGTTCTTCATCAATTTGAGGTGAAGAAGACTCAGTATGTTCACCGGCAACCACTATAAAACCTAACTTCTGAATCCTTGACAGCTATGATGATAATTTAAATCTCACACGAAGAAATGATCTCAGATTGTATTCCATGGCCTCACGGGAATGTACTGAATCAGTTTCAAAGATCAGTGAAAATAATGACACACTCATAACTTGAATACATACGTCTTACATTACTGTGGTCAGTGTCATTATGGCTGTTTCTTTCCTTCTTCTGCTACCATCCCAGCTGACACCCAGGACCTTTCTTTGTGGGACATAGTCCTCAAGCCATTGGTATTTTTATGCAAGTGCTGGGCAGACTCGAAAGAGAAATTCCAAAGGAGCAACACGAAGCAGGTTTGGGTGAGGGGTAGAAGGCAGAGATGGGCAGTTTTACTGTTTTTTGCCTTGGTGGAGGTCAGAGATTTCATTTTACTGGGTCTTTTCAAACATCTGGTACAGAAGCCAACTTCCTTTTCTCCACTAGCTATGATCTAAGCCTTTGTCTAGGCACCGTGTTCTGCAGAGTTTGTGCTCCTAGAAAGAGAGTAATCACCACATTTACCTTACCCACGTAAATAATATTTTTGTCTGTATCTTGCTAAAAGTGAGGTTAAAGGTTAATGTAAGAACACTGTAACCCTTAAATCCAGGGTGACTATATAACCCTCCCGTCTGTGGATGAACATTTTTATAGCTTTTTTGAGCCAACACTCTTTATTTATTTTTTTATTTCACTACTCCAAAATATTTCTAAGAACAACAGAACGGTCTTAACAACCTTAACTTTGTGTAATGTGAAATAAAGGGTAAAAATTTGTGCTAAAAAATATATATGTGTATGTATAGTATTTTCTTTTATTTGGTGTCTAGGTCCCAATCTTATTCACAGAATCAATGGCACAACATTTCAAAAAGCTCTCATACTGCGTCTGCCTGCCAAGGTAACTCACAGAATACACCTTCCATTTGTGATTCATCTAGTCGGTTCCAGTTGCAATTGCCATGTACTGATCCCCATCTGCTAGAGCTTTTTCTTTTACCCAATGGCAGTTAAAGCAGATTATGGATGTAACAGAATTTGTTTTCTTGGCACAGAAAAGGAGTTTTGTTTAAATTGACAAGGTGTACCATTTATGAGACAAAAAATGAATTTTAGCCATCTCATTTATTTCACTTCAGTCTATTCAAAACAATTTATTGGCATTTAGTTGTATATATAACCACCTCAGGATATTATGGGACAGACAGAAAAACAGCTCTCAAGAAAGTCAATTCAAGCATGCTGATTTTAAAACTTTCAGGGAAACAGCAGATTTGGAGGGCGGAGAGGGAGAATTAGTGTGGCGGTGCGAATTTTTTGTTTCTTCTGTGCTACCATAATTATTTATTTTTAGGAAATAAAGGAGAGTTATTATTTTTAAAAAAGCAATTTCCCCTGCTCAACAATGATAAATAAATCATTTTGTTATAGTCTGAAGCCAATGTTTTCAAATGAGAAAAAAAAAATCAATCCACTATTTCTCCTTAGGAATGACCATATATTTGATAAGTATGCTTCATCTCATAATGATTTGTAAAATCTTATTTCATGATACCTTCATGAGTAGTAGGATATATTGAATAGTAAAATGCTAAACGATTTTTGAGTTTAAGCCACTGTTTCTATTAAAGTTATGACCATTAATGCAATTAATGAGTGAACTGAAGGTATCAGTTATGTACTGGATTAGAGTGGCTTAGAGAGATATTTGGAAGGTGCTGGAGGAAGTAAAGTTGAAATTAGCTATCCTGATCAGTGGAAACGCACTATATATCCCCAAAGGAAATAAAAATGTTAGCAACATTCTCATGAGATTATTTCATCAGAGAGAGAAAGGGAAGGAAAATATTCTGTCCCATTTGTAACCCAGTGACTCTCATGAAATCATTATACCATGCTGTATTAGTCTGTTTCTGTTGCCTATAACAAAGTACGTGAAACTGGGTGATTTATAAAGAAAAATGAAATTTATTGCTTACAGTTTCTGAAGCTGGGAAGTTCAAAGCCCATCTGGTGGTGGCAACAGTGACCCAGGGGTCTCACATTTCAAGATGGCAGAAACAGAAAGAGAGACTAACCTCTCATGTGCTCTTCTTTTCAAGCCCTCAGAACTATGGCCCTGGCCACCATTTTTAATATTCACTATGGTGTGGTCCTACAATCTAATCACCTCTTCAAGGCTCCACCTATCAATTACCATAATAAGATTTCCCACCCTCTGAACAGTCACAGTGGGGGCTAATTTTCTAATACATAAAGCTTGGGGGACACAATTCAAGCTCAGTGAGTTTTGGGGGGACATAATTCCATCCACTACACATGCTAAAATGAGGAAGTATCTATAGCCTGCATCCCATTTCTCATCTGGGAAAATAGGTGTAATTTGAAATAAACCAAGGCTAAAGTTATTGTAATATGGAAAGGATATTTTTATTTGATACTAGTAGTTTTGAGCCCCAAGGGACACATCATGTGTCCCCTGTGAGCCACATTATAATAAAGCACCTACTATATATTCTATCTTCTCATAGCAGTGTTATCTGTTTTAGAGATAATTTGCACAGAGCTGTTTACCTATCTTTTTAATTGGCTTAGGAGTCAGGGTGACAAGAGGAGCAAGAGGAAGTGGGACTATTGGAAAGCTTCTGTAAAAAGTGTCTCTTTGGATATCACTCCATTTCCTGACTAAGCAGAAAAATGAAACCGTGCTTTCTTTCAAATTTTCAAAAGTGAAACTTCTTACACTAAATAACTTTTTATAAAAGGTATATGCAAGTTCAGGATTTTTTTTTTCTTCTGTCAGTTTGATTAATGCTGTTTGGATTCTTGTAAACCCCTAATGATGGACCAGGGTGAAGGTCAGAGTGTCTATAGGGAAGAACCTGCTCATTCCAAAACTGGATTCATGGGGTGCTGGTATTTAGAGAACACTCTTTAAGATCTGTTTTCCATTCACCTTTCAAATCCTGTTAATTGCTTGTACAGTAAGCGTTAAAAGTCAAGCCTGGAAAAATCAAGGGAACTAAAGGGAACAGATGAAGTTTTCATTGAAAGGAGCTTAGCCCGGATGAAAGGAGGAGCAGAAACCATGTCAAATGTGGGTCAGGTGAAGAACTGGGAGTGTTTGTTATGAGTTCAGGAGAGAGGAAGTAGACTCGTTCAGCCCGACCCCACGGGTGACCGAGGAGATAGCAGCCATCTCTAGCAGTCTTTTTCTGAAATTACTGAGACCCCTGACACATCAAATGTTTAAACAAAGGGTAAACTACCAATTGATTGGATACTCTTGAGAAGCTTCAAGTATTACATGTGTTGGACCAGTGAATATTTATTTCTAAATTCAAGGTTCTTTGTTACCTTTTCTGAAATTTCTATTTACTATAAAACTTACAATCCTGAAAATTCTATTTAAAAAATCTGAGATGAGGTTGAATTTTAATTTATAAGGTAAAGTAAGGCATGTGTGAATTCCTTAAAAACACTATACAGCTCGATTCCTGATATGTGTTGTATAACATTTATAATGATGCTTTCAATAAATTGATCTTCAATACTCCCTGCATTAAAGGGAAGATTAATGAATTTTCTACTACATTAGTTTGGACTTAAAATCTGTTCTGTCAAATTGGAAAACTTGAAGAAACTTAACTTTAGTGTACAAAGTAGTGCATACAGCTATTGATAGTAAGCTCTTGAGGAGAAAGAGAAAATTTACTTAGCAGAAAAGTCATTCTTCTATTTCTTAAAAGCTATCTCAGGAGACTGAATTGGGGTCACCACCCCCTTTCTTTTAGACAAGATTTTTTTTTTTTCAGTCAGTAATACTCCCATAGCTTTTATCTGACCCTTAAACTGGGCAGAGGAGATTCTAGGAGAAGATTCTTAAGCCTACAAATAATCAATAACACATAGGCTCAAAAACATTAATAGGGATTTGTCATCTGTATGGATGAATGAAGCAAATAAACCAGATAAGGGAAGCTGGGTCATCATCTTGAGAGGACACAAGAAAAAAAATTGGGCAAAATTTAATTTATATCTAGTTCTATCAATAACTTACCATAGTATGTATGCAGGCTGAGCACATATTTGCAGAGCCGAGTATTGCAGTCAAGTGAGCGTAATGTGAATCTGATACACACAAGGACAAACGTAACTGTTACGATAGAGTAAATAGGCTTGAGCGGTGCTGCAGTTCACGTAGACTCTGCCTTACATTGCAATTCAGCATCCAAACCATTGTTTTCAGTTTTCTCCTCTCGCATTGCTATAGTGTTTGAGCTTTAAAATGCAGATCTGCTCTTGTCATTCCCCTGCTAAGTGCCCTCTACCAGCCTCCCATCTCCTTGAGGGTACTGACCAAATCTGTTCTAGAACAGCTCCCATCTTCTTGTCCCACCCACTATGTTAGCCCCATCACTCTCCTTTTCTGCAACAGCCATAAAGCTATTCTGCAAGTTAATCACATTGTCTCTTGCTGCAGAGATTTCTCATACACTGCAACTAACGCTCTCCTCTCACCTTCCCTTTCACGGAGCTGATAGCTCCTTATTCCTCAGGTTTCATCTTGGACATCACCTTTTTTAGGGAGCCCTCCCCTCACAGAGCAGACCAGTCAGGTTCTCCTGTGCATGCTCTCATGGCAATCTTTTATTTCTTTGTAACAGAAATTATATTTATTTAACACATGGTTTTCCTGCTTTTAAGTCTTTGAGTTGGATGAGGTCAGATATACAATAAATGTAGTTGGATAAATAGATTATTTATTGGTCTAGTCACCATCTCAGAATCAATTGGAGATATTAGCATAATTGAATTTTTTCTCTATTTTTCTTTTATTTCAAATACCAGCACACAGGTGCGTGTGCATGCGTGCATGCGCGCGCGCACACACACACACACATCTTGCTTGAAATTTTCTAGAAATAAAATTCCAGAGCTGCAAGTACCTCATCTCCAAACTTATCCTATGTTCTTATGCATTCCTCTGATCTTATTTATCACCACTTCCTAGCACCCGAGGGTTGTGAAGCAGCGCTCTCAGGAGCTGCCCGCTCCCTTCCCTAATGCTGAAGAACTAGGAGCCATTGTGTCATGAAGCAGATTGCTTTACTCCTTCCAGAGGGAAGACAGACAATATGCTCCTCGGGATTCAGGGAGGACAATCTGGACACTCAGAGAAGTACTATTGAAGTGGAGTTCTGAAAACTTACACCTGCTTGGGTACTATGCCCTGGAGATTCTACTGTGCATCCCCAGTTAATCATCAGTGGGTAAAAGAAGGGCTCTCTGGGAACTAGAACTTGTGGTCTATGAAAGTTGTGGTGGAAAAGCAAACTGCAACATCAGGACCTGAGCTTCCAACACACTCTTCTCCCACCCATACCCAGGCAAAAGTGGCTACAAAAGAAGTGGGAATTACAGAAGTCACATGATGTTGTTACCTACCACTGACTGTTTTCTTGAATACTTACTTGCAAAGTAGAATGAAGTTTCTTGGGAAGAAGAGTTAAAGCCTTAGCATGTTTAGCAGGCCTCGGCTGCATCAGCCCACGTCAGCCCTCAGCTAAGCATGTTGCACCAATGTTTATTCTGCAACTGCCATATAGAAGGCACTATGCTAGGTATTTACACAAATAAGAAGAAAAATGAATATAAAAGTATCTTTCTCTGCACTGAGTTTCTAATGACGTGGAGGAGAGAGTAATACAAGGCAGTAAGTGTAAGAAAGATTAAAATGCATGCTATGATATAGACAGAGCAGTTAAACCATGGGAAATCAAAGGAGGGAGGTTAATTCTAAGGGGAATGATGAAAACTTCAGTGAGAATATGCCATCTGAGGTGTTTCTTGCAAGGTGATGTGGAAGAAAAAGGTAAACGTAGAGCAAGAAAGAGCATGAGCAAAGGATGAGGTGTGAAACTGAATAGTTTGAGAAAATAACTTGGGGAAATAAAAGTACTCTCTTGTGGCTGCAGCACAGAATGTCTAGGCAGAAGGATTCAGAAAGAAACTTAGAGTGGTTGTGTTATGGAAAAAGCAACCAAGAAAACACAGACACTCAGAGAGATGGAAAAGTCAGATGATTTATTATGCTAGCGGTCCCAGGTGAACTTCCGTTCCAAACTCCTGGGCCCTGCGTGCAGGGAGAGCTGGGGTTATATACCCTTCTTGAGTAAGCATGCAAGCTCTTCTATTGGCTCTGTATGAATCCAGGCAGAGTTAGCCAAGATGGAGGCTTCATAATTTGGGTAAGGGGACTTCATCAAATTGGGTTACATGGCAGGAAATGTGGTTAAGGAGCTTTCTGCAAACTGAGTCTGCCAGCTTCTCACACACACAGCTGCTGATGCTGCTGACAGGCTCTAAGTGCAGAGTCATGGAATACAGTTAACTGTTAACCCTTAGCATACTCTTAGGCTCCCTTACAAGCAAGCACATTTTAGCTGTAAATAAGGTGGGGGGGCGGTAAGAAATTTACATTTTTGGGATCCACTTCAGTAGATTTGGAACAGATAATACAAGACCACAAGACCTTGAAAGTAAGGCTAGAAATTTTAATGTTATACTACTTGCAATACAAAGATAATGCATTTGTTTTTTGTTTTTGTTTTTAGGATGACAGAACATCAATTTTTTTTCTAGATTATTTAATTCATTTATTCCATAACCATTTTTTGAGTGAGTATTATGGGTCAGGCACTTTTCTAAGGAGATGGATATGGTCTCTTCTGTCATGGATTTTATATTCTGTGGGAGGAGGAGACAAACAATAAATATATAAAATAGTACAATAATTATAGTGATCATATGAGAGTGATAGGGTGGGGCTATAGAAAACTTTAGACACAGTGGTTAAAAACAGCCTTGGGGAATGTGATTATTAACAAGAGCTTAGTTTCCTGACTTTGTGATCCATGAGAAGATGTCTACCAAAGTAATTCTTCCAGCCATTATTATCTTCTTTTGTACTCACCCTGCCTCATGGGTAAAAATAAGGGTAAAAATTAGATAGGGAAAAAGTAAAATCTTCTCTTAATACTTTTCTGTTTTTCTTCCTTGGCCCAGCTTGTCTAATGTCTGTATAATTTTTTTCTCCTTCTTTCTCCATGTGATAAGCTGCTCAGGCATCATTTGCTCTTGAAAGTTTGTATCAGAGAATGAGGTAACGCCTTAAATTTGGTATAAATTTAATCCAGGATGGAAAAGAGTAAGATGCCTTATTTTAGTCTCAAAACAAGCTGAATTTTTAAAAAATATAGCAGAAGTTTTATTGCTGTCTCTCTGATCTGCAGCTGTGGAGGGGCTGTGTACTCTGAGTAGTCGGGTCTTCTATATTTTAAGAAGCTAAGAAGTTATGAAACTCTTGATTTACAACTGTTGGTAATTAATTTTATAACATAAATGTACCATGCTTTCCAAAATAGCAGCAAGATGAACAAGCCAATAAAGGCAAAGAATTAAGGGCCAAGAAGAACCCCCACGAAGGAGCGTGAAGAATCAATTAGAGCAAGGTAGTGGACTAGAGGTGTCCCACGTGTGACCCTCCCACAGAAAGGCACCAGGGCAAGGACAGGACAGCTAAGAACAGGGGAGAGCATCAGTAAGAGAGCATGGGAGGGCAATGGGAGCCTGATGAGTACTCTGTGGAGCACAGAAACCAAGGAGGGTGGTGTAGAGGAGAAAGGCACATGGCTTCAGCTGAACCAGAATTAGTCAGGAGGAATTCTCCCTTACAGTGGAAAAAATCTGCTTAGCCATGAGCACTTCCCAGTGTAACCCTTCTCCTCCTCCTGCCCCAGGCTGCCTCCTCCAGCTCTGAGGTTGCTGTGCCATTGTCTAGTCCCAGAGCTATGGCCCTTCTCCCCACACAGTTCATCCTGCATGGTGCATCCCATGTGCATCCCATGCTGCCTGCATGGCTTCAGTCTCCCAGCCACCTCCATGACTCTGGTCTTCCAGCTACCTCTGTGGCTCTGGACTTCTAGGCATGCAAGTGACCTCGACCACCTGGCCACAAGCACAGCCCCACTGTCCAACCTGGGCCCATCCATACAGCCACCCATGCAGCCCCACCCATCCACTGGGCCCAGACATCTAGCTGCCCTTGCAGCCCCATCTATCCTGCCACCCATGTGGCTCCACCCACCCACATGATCCTAACCACCCAACTGCCCAGGCATCCCCTTCTGCCTGCATGGCCCTACCACCTGGACGCTTGTGCAGTTCTACCAACCTGCATGGGTGCAACCATCCATCTACCTGCATAGTCCCAGCCACCCAGCTGCCCACAAGGCCCCAGACATCCAGCCACCTGCACAGTTCCAGCTGCCACAACCACCTGCCTAGCCCCAACTGCACATGTGGGCCCAGGCATCCAGCCACATGCATAGTACCACATAGCCCCCACCCACCTACATAGGCTCAGCCGCATGTGCAGCCCCAGTCACATATGTAGTTACTAGTGTCCTTTGGAAATACTGAGTCCACTCAGAACTATTGAGTCTACCCACAACAACAGAGTCTACCTGGAACTACTGAAACTACTGATTCTACCCAGAACCAAAATTAAAACAGCACACCAAACAGGCAATATATAATAAATCTACAAGAGGAGTCTGTCTCCTCAAAAGCCACCACAGAGCAATAGAAGAAGCAAGCATCACATGACTAGGCATCAACATAGGGACACTAGAAATATAAAAAAAAACAAACAAGAAAACATGACACCACCAAAGGAACACTGTAATTCTGAAATACTATACCTCATACAACAGGAAATACTTGAAATGTCTGAAAGGGAATTCCAGGTAACAATCTTAAAGAAATTCAGTAAGATATAAGAAGACTCAGTTAGACAACACAATGAAATGAGAAAATCAATCCAGGAAATAAAGGGGGAAATTTACAAAGTAATAAATACCAAAAAAAAAAAAAAAAAAAAAAAAGGAATGTAGCAGAACTCCTGGAACTGAAAGACTCATTCAATGAAATAAAAACTACAACTGAGAGCATAAGCTGCAGGATAGAGCAAGCAAAAGAAAGAATTTCAGATCTTGAAGACAGTCTTTCAAAATAACCCTAGAGAGAAAAAGAAAAAGAATTTTAAGAAAGTGAAGAAAATCTAAGAGAGCTAGCAGACCACCTTAAGCACACAAACATCTGAATCATGGGGTTTTCCAAAAGGTGAGGAGAAAGGAAAAGGCATTGGAAGCATGTTCAATGAAATAGTAGGGGAAAACTTTCCAAGTATTGGCAGAGATACAGACTTCCAGATCCAAGAGGCTCAGAGATCCCTAAACAAATTAATTCCCCAAAGGTCCCCTCTGACACACCTTGTAGCCAAACAGTCAAAAGTCAAAGACAAAGAAAGAATCCTAATAACAGCAAGAGAAAAGCATCTAGTCACCCACAAGAGAGTTCACATAAGAGTAAACATCAGAATTCTCAGCAGAAACCCTACAGGCCAGAAGAGAGTGGGATGATATACTCAAAGAACTAAAAGAAAATAACTGCCAGCCAAGAATACTATAACTGGCAATGTTATCCTTCAGAAATGAAGAGGAAATAGAGTATTTTCCAAACAAACAAAAACTGTGGGAGTTTACCACCATACAACAACCTCTGCAAAAAATCCTTAAAGGAATCCTGGACCTGGAACCCATAAAATGATAATCACCACCAGGAGTACACAAGAAAGAACAAACACCACTGGTATAACAAAAATAGAAATGAGAAAGAGAAAGAAACTATACCACACCACCTCAAAAAACCAATGAACACTGCAGACAAACAATAAAAGGGAAAGAAAGGAACAAAAGATATTTAAATCAACCAGAAGAAAAGCAATTAAATGTCAGGATTAAAAGAATAATTTTCAATAACAACTCTAAATGTAAATGGATTCAATTCCCCGCTCAAAAGACACAGACTGCCTGATAAGACCCAACTATATGCTGTCCACAGGTGGGGTGTGACTTAATGAATAAGACCCCAAAAGCATAGTCAATAAAATAATAAATAAATGGGATTATATCAAACTAAAAAGCTTCTGCATAGCAAAAGAAACAATTAACAGAGCAAAAAGACAGCCTACAGAACAGAAGAAAATATTTACAAACTATACATCTGACAAGGGATTAATATCCAAATATACAAGGAACTCAAACAATTTAACAGTAAGAAAAAAAGAAAAAAAAGGTAACCCAATTGAAAAATGGGCAAAGAAGCTGAATAGGCATTCTTCAAAGGAGGACATATAAATAGTCAACAGACACATGAAAAAATGCTCAAAATCATTAAGCATCAGGGAAATGCAAATCAAAATCCCATTGAGATATTATCTCATCCTAGTTTGACTGGCTATGATCCGAAAGACAAAGAATAACAAATGCTGGATCAGATGTGGAGAAAGAAGAACCCTTCTACACTGTTGGTGTGACTAAATTAGTGCAGCAATTACGGAAAACAATATGGAGTTTCGTCAAACAGCTACAGATAGAACTTCTGTGTGATCCAACAATCCCACTGCAGGGTATATAGCCAAAGGATGAAAATCATCATGCCAAAGGGATACCTGCACTTGCGTGTTTATCACAGCTCTATTTGCAGTTGCCAAGAGTTGGAACCAACTTAAATGTCCATCAATAGATAACTGGATGAGGAAAATGTGTTATATGTACTCAATGGAATACTACTCTGCCACGAAAAAGAATGAAACACTGTCATTTGCAGCAGCCTGGATGAACTTAGAGAAAATTATGTTAAGTGAAATAAGCCAGGCACAGAAAGAGAACTACTACATGTCCTCACTCCTAAGTGGGAGCTAAAAATAAAAATAAAAATAAGCAGGAAGGAAGGAAGGAATGAAGGAAGATACAACAATCACAATAATACATTGAACTCTCAAAAGGAGAGAATAGAACTGAGGTTACCAGATTTGGGGAAGGAGGGGGTAAGGAGGGGTGGCAAGAAATTGTTAACAGGCCACAGAAAATGATTACATGATGTAATGTTGAATATAACAATTATCCTGATTTGAGCATCACATATTGCACACAGCTATTGATATGCAATGGGGTACCCCACAGGTATGAACAATCAATTATGTTTCAATAAAAAAAAATTGATTAGACACATGAGCCTAAGAAAGGAGATCTGCTAAATGGTTATTGTAATAGGCCAAGCAAGTGTTGGTGACAACAATGGCAATGTGAACACCAGGGAAGAAATCGATATTAGATAAATCTGAGCCAATGACATATGAGTCCAAGGGAGAAGAAGTGATGTTGAATCTGAGTGTAATGATTGGGAAAACAGTGGTACCATGAATTGCACCACTGAACCTGAAGGAAGAGCGGGATCAAAAAGAAATTTGAACAAGCCCATTTCCCTCACATGCTCCAGCAGTGTTTGACTTCAGGTTGTGGGATTAATTAAGGCCCTTAGACTCCATGCACTGTTGCCCTCTGTTGGTACACAAAGGAACACAGTGACTGGGACCTGTATAAAAGAATTAGAAAGAAAGTGTTACTAAATGATAGGAAGTGAGAATGTTTCTCTGATAGGAAAGGTACAAAACTGACCTTAGAGTGATTTAACACTAGTTTAATAGAAGGCTGCAGGGCTGGCCAGTTAGCTCAATTGGTTAAAGTGCAGGGTTATAATACCAAGGTCAAGTGTTCAGAATCCTGCACTGGCCAGCTGCTGAAAAAAAAAAAAAAATTACATTAAGAAAAAAAAAAAAAGGTTGCAAATGTTTTGCAACCATTTACCTGCAGTGTGGATTTACTTGCAGTGTGACTAGCTTTAAGTGTTTGTGTTTGTACAAATAAAAAGTGCTATTTCTTTCCAAAAAAAAAAGCATTTTCAACGACACTATATTAAAATAATGGGTAGATCTCCCCAAAGCAGAACAAGAAAACCACTAATCTTCCTCCTTATTAAATGATTATATGATTTTATGAGAGAAGATTAAGTTCTCCTTTTAAGTATAGTTGCTGGGTAATAAAAATATGAACCAAATATTTGAAGATTTAAAATAAAAAAATTAATATTTCTGATTCTATAAAATTAGTGCCAACTAACTGTAGATAATAAAATATTTTATGTATTTTTAAAAAGAAGATAGAGACATAACAACTGTTGTCACAATAGCCAAATTTCCACTCTTGGTTTCCAATTTTCAGTTCTCTTCAGAAAGTGCAATTATTCTTACCAGTGAGGAATATAAGTCTCACAGGAAATATTTAAGTCTTCACTTTGATTTACAAGCTTCAGTGTTAATTAAACTAATGCCAACTATGCTAACAGTCTGAAAATCCTTTGACAAATTCCAATGTAAATGACTGATCTGGCACATACACCTATAGATGGAGGCTTGCCTGATTTTTAAAAGGTATTTTACAGATTTGGTCATATAATACTTAATTTATAACTTTTTATTTTATCCTGGAAAATGTTATCTGTAAAATCCTGGGAAGAAATTGCCCTGTAGAGCAAATTGTCTTTACACAAGAGTGAGTCAGTTACTGCTGAGAAAAAGTGGTGTTAGGGTTGGAGCCCCCGAAGGGCAGAGGCGAGATTAACTCCATCAACTTCTCCCTCCTCCCAGACATGTGTTTGTGTAGATTTCAGTCTTTTTTTAGAAGCATCATTGAACTGAACTCCATTCTAACTTATGAGTTCCTCCGCTTCCCTGGGATCTATATATCTGAGTAGTTTGATAACTCTCTTTTGCACTAGTTATTTCTTAAAAGTAACCATATACACGAAGTATTTATTTTACTTTTTAACCAACCCATATATTACCATGCCATCGTATATTAAATATGATATTGAAGGTTCTAAAAGTGGGTTTAAAAAACTGTACAAACCACATATTGGGTGAACAGAGAATGGGATGTAAGTCAAGAATACTTGTATTTTAGTGGGGGAGAGGTTTTCCATTTGCTATATGTATGATTTGCTCTAGTCTTTTAATGTATCCTTTAGATTTAGTGTATCCATGTATTTTCAAGTAAATTATTTGAATAAAAACATAAAATAGTAAAGTTAATATAAATACTAATGAACTTTTGAAACCAAGGGTTGGTTCTTCAAAAAGGTCAACAAAATTGACAAACCTTTAGCTAGGTTGACTAAGAGAGAGAGAAGACTCTACCAACCAAAATATGTAATGAAATAAGGGGCATTGTATTAGTCCATTTCTGCCACTTATAACAAAATACATGGAATGGGGTACTTTGTAAGAAAGTGAAGTTTATTGCTTACAGTTCCAGAGGCTGGGAAATCCAAAGTATAGAGAACACATCTGGTGAGGCTCTTTTTTGGTGGTGGCTTTACAGAAATGCAGGGGTATCACATGGCAGAAAATGGCAGAGCAGAGTGAGAAACTCTCATGTGCTCTCTGTCTAAAGCCCTCAGAACCATGCCACTGAGCACTATTATTAGTCCATTCACTATGGCATGGTCCCACAATCTAATCACCTCTTCAGGCCATACCTTTCAATTACCATAATACAATTTCCCACACTCAACTGTTTCAGTGGGAATTAAGCTTCTAATATATGAACTTGGAGGGACACAATTCAATCAATCCACAGCAGGCAATACTAGCAATTTTATGAAATGAAAAGGATTATAAGAGAGTACTATGAACAATTGTATGCCAATAAACTGAATAACCTAGATGAGATGTATGAATTCCTAGGAACACATCACTGACAAAGAATGGATCACAAAGAAAAATAAAATTTTAAGCAGACATATAACCAGTAAAAGATTGAATCTCTAATAACCTCCCAACAAAGAAATGTCCAGGACCAGATGGTTTCACTGGAGAATTCTACCATTTAAAGAAGAATTAAAACAAATCCTTCTTAAAAGCTTCTAAAAAAATCAAAGAGGAGGAATATTTCCAAATTCATTCAATGAGACAGACAATAACCTGATACCAAACCAGACAAAGACACTGCAAGAAAAGAAACTACAGACCAATATCCCTGATATATTCATACAAAAATCCTCAACAAAATACCAGGAATCTGAATCCAACAGCATATTAAAAACATTATACATCATGACTGAGTCGGATTTATTACTGGAATGCAAGGATGATTCAACATATGAAAATCAATCAATATAATGTACCACATTAACAGAATGAAGGACAAAAAACACATAATCATCTCAACTGGTGCAGAAAAAGCATCTGACAATATCCAACATGCTTTCATTGCAAAAAAAAAAAAAAAAAAATCAATGTGCTAGGAATAGAAGGAAACTATATCAATGTAATAGAGGCCAAACATGAAAACCCCACAACTAACATCATACTTAAATTGGAAAAATGAAAGCTTTCCCTCTAAGATCAAGAGGAGTAAGGCATGAATGCCTTCTTTGAACACTTCTATTCTGCCTAGTACTAGAAGTCCTAGACAGAGCAATTAGGTATAAAAAAATAAACAAATAAACAGCATCCAAATTGGAAAAAAAAAAAAAGTAAACTCATTTCTCTTCACAGACCACATGATTTTATACGTAGAAAACTAAATATTTTATCAAAAAACTTGTTAGAACTAATAAATAAATTCAGCAATGTTGCAGTATACAAAATCGACCCATAAAAGTCAATTGAATTTCCATATATTGACAATGAACAATCCAAAAGGAATTTTCTTTTTACTGAAACACAATTGATTATACATATTTGTGGGGTACGGAATTGAATATCAACACCTTTGCACAATATATGATTATTTAATCAGGATAATTAATGTATTATTATATTCATCATTACAAAATGTAATCATTCTTTGTGACCCTTAACCAATTTCTTACTACCTCCCTCTCCCTCCCCTCCCCTGTTCCCAACTTTAGTAACCACAGTTCCATTCTTTCCTTCTGAAAGTTCAACATATTATTGTGATCTTTCTCTTTCTTTCTTTCCTTCCTTCCTTCCTTCCTTCCTTCCTTCTCTTCTTCTTTTCTCTCTTTCTTTCTCTCTTTTTTCTTTCTTTCCGTTTTTCTTTTTCTATTTATTTATTTATTTTTAGCTCTCCACTTATGAGTGAGCCAAGATCATTTAATGGGGAAAGGACAGTCTTTTCAAGAAACTGTGTTGTGAAAACTGAATATCCACAGACAAAGGAATTAAGTTGGACCCTTACCTTACATCATATACAAAATTAACTCAAAGTGAATCAAAGACCTAAATATAAGAGTTAAAACTATAAGACTATTAGATGAAAACATAAGCGCAAAACCTTCATGACATTGGCTTAGGCAATGATTACTTGAGCATAACACTAAAAGCATAAGAAATAAGGAAAAATTGGATTATGCCAAAATTAAAAACTTCTGTTTATTAAAGGACAAAATCAACAGAGTGAAAAGGCAACCCACAGAATGGGAGAAAATATTTGAAAATAATATATCTGATAGGGGATTAACACCCAGCATAGATTAAAAAAACTCCTAAAACTCAACAACAACAAAAATGAAAAGCCCAATAAAAAGGGACAAAGGACTTGAACAACCATTTCTCCCCAAAAGATATACAAATAGTTAATAAGCACATAAAAATGTTTAACATCACTAATCATTAGAAAAATGCAAATCAAAACCACAGTGATATACCACTTTATACTCATGAGAATGGCTACTTTAACAAGACCCCAGAAGTTAACAAGTGTTGGTAAAGATGTGGAGAAATTGGAACACTTGCACACTGTCAGTGGAATGTAAAAATGGTGTGGCCACTATGGAAAACAGTGTGGCAGTTCATCAAAAAATTAAAACTAGAATTACCATATGATTCAGTAAGTTTATTTTCGGTTATATATCCAAAATAATTGAAAGCCGGGACTTGAACAGATATTTTTGCACTTATGTTTGTAGCAACATTATTAACCATAGTCAAAAGGTGAAATCAACCCACATGTCCATTGCAGGATGAATAAACAAAATGTGGTAGATACATACAATGGAATACTATTCATCCTTTAAAAGGAAGGAATTTCATAGTTCATGGGTTTGGATCCCCCAACCAGCCAGCCACCAAAAAAAAAAAAAAAAAAAATCTTAAAATAGGAAGAAATTTCTGACACATGTTACAACATGAAGACATTATGCTAAGTGAAATAAGCCAGCCACAAAAGAACAAATACAGTATCATTCCACTTATATAAAGTACCTAGAGCAGTCGTATTCATAGGGACAGAAAGTAGAATGGTGGTTGCCAGCAGCTGGGGGGAAGAGAGAATGGGAAGTTCTTGTTTAGTGTGTACAGAGTTTCAGTTTTGCAAGATTAAAGGGTTCTGGGCATATATGTTGATGATGATTGCACAAGAATGTGATTGTTCACTAAACTATACACTTAAAAATGTTATGATGTTAATTTTTATAAAAAAAAATGAACTTTAGGAAATTCAGCAAACACAAATGACTATGTCTACTATGACTACCTTATAAGGATATGATAAGGAGTAAATGAGATTACATATTTACAGTTACTGGTACAGCATGTGGCCCTCGATATATATGCAGCAATGATTATTCCTTTGCATTCACCTCAGTAACAAGGTATAATTGACAACAAATAAGTTTCTATGATTTAAATGCAAATATCAACTTAACTTGTATGACATAATAAATTTTTTACAGTATGTTATAATTTACACAGGGCTTTATATACTGTTTTATTTTTATAACTGATGGAGTTTGGATGTGTTATCCCCCAAAACTCATTGGAAATTTTATCCCCAATGTGGCAGTGTTGGACACTGATTGAGCCATGGGGGCAGATCCTTCATGAATGGATTAATGCCCTCCCTCGGGGTAGGGGGATTAATGAGTGAGTTCTCACTCTATTAGTTCCCGTAAGAGCTGGCTATTTAAAAAGACACTGGCACCTCGCCTCTCTCTCTCTTGCTTCCTTCTGCCATGTGATCTGCTTGTACCTGCCAGCTGCCTGCCACTTTCCACCATGAGTAGAAGCAGCCTGAGGCCCGTGCCAGAAGCAGCTGTCCCAGAATCATAAGCCAAATAAACCTCTGTTCTTTATAAATTACCCAGTCTCAGGTATTTCTGTTATAGCAACACAAAATGGACTAATACAGAAAATTGGTACTGAGAAGTAGGGTGTTGCTGTACATATACTTGAAAATGTGGATGCGGCTTTGGAACTGGGTAATGGACAAAGGTTGGAGGAGTTTGGAGGACTTAAAAGAAGACAAAAAGATAAGAGAGTATTTGGAAGATTTCAGAGATTGGTTAAATGGTTGGGACCAGAATGCTGATCGAAATGTGGACAGTAAAGACCATGTGGATGATGAGGTCTCAGATAGAAATGAGGAACTTATTGGGAATTAGACAAAAGATAACCCTTGCTACACCATAGCAAGGAATTTGGCTGCATTATGTCCAGGCCCTTGGACTTTGTGGAAGGTGGGACTTAAGAGTTGTGAACCAGAGCATTTAGCTGAAGAAATTTCTAAGAAATTTCTAAGCAGCAAAGCATTAAGGAAGCTGCATGGTTACCTCTAACAGCCTACTCTGAGTTATGGCAGGAAAGGAATGATGTAAAGCCAGAATTTAAAAAGGAAGCAGAGTGTAAAGATTTGGAAAATTTGCAGCCCAGCCATGTAGTAGAGAACCTGAGAGCAGGAGACAAATGCAAGGGTGAATCAGATAAACTGTTTGCTAAAAACATTAGTTTGGCACTGAGGTAGCCAGATACTAATAACCAGGGCAATGGAAAAAATGCCCTAAAGGCATTTGAGAAGTCTGGAAGGGTGCCCCACCCATCATAGGCACTGAGGCCTAGAAGAACTGAATTGTTCCAGAGGACAGACCTAGTGTGCAGCTACACCCAGGAACCTGCTCCCTGCATCCCAGCTGCTCTGGCTGGAGTGGCCCCAAGTGTAGTTTATGCAGGAGCCCTGGAGAGTAGAGGCCTGAAACCTCTGTGGCATCCACATTGTGTTAAGTCTGCAGGCTGGCAGATTCCAGAGGATGTATGGAAAAGCCTGGGGACCCAGGCAGAGACCCACTGCAGGGGTGGAGCTGCCACAGAGGCCATCTACTATAGCAATGCCAAGCAGAAAGGTGGGGTCAGAGCCCCCACAGAAAACCCCTACCAGGGAAATGTCTAGTAGAGCCAAGGCAGCAAGACCACCATGGAAACCCCAGACCTATGGAGCTACTAGAGTGGAACACCAGCCTGGAAAAGCCATAGCCCACTGGGCTGCACCCAACAGAGCTGTGGGGGTTGGGCTGCCCAAGGCTTTGGGGGCCCAGGTGCCCCACTGTGCCCAGGATGCAGGACTTGGAGTCAAAGAAGATTATTTTGGACCTTTAAGATTTAATGTCTGCCCTGCTGGGTTTTGGACTTGTTTGGGGCCTGTTTCTTCTGGCCTATTCCTTCCTTTTGGAATGGAAATGTGTACCCAATGTCTGTTCTGCCATTGTATCTTAGCAGTAGATAAATTTGGTTTTGATTTTTGCAGGTTCACAGCTACAAGGACTTTTGCTTTTTGTCTCAGAGGAGACTTTGTACTTTGGACTTTTAAGTTGGTTCTGGAATAAGCTAAGACTTTTGGGACTGTTGGGATGGAATAATTGAATTTTGTATGTGAGAGGGACATAGTTTTGAGGGGTCAGGGGCAGAATGATGGAGTTTGTATGTGTTGTCCCCTCCAAAACTTATGTGGAAATTTGATCTCCAATGTGGCAGTGTTGGAAACTGATTGAGTCATGGGGGTGGATCCTTCATGAATGGATTAATGCTCTCCCTGGGGGAGGGGGGATTAATAAGTGAACTCTCGCTCTATTAGTTCCCGTGAGAGCTCGTTGCTTAAAAAGACCCTGGCACCTTCTCTCTCTCTCTTGCTTCTTCTCTCTTGCTTCCTCTCGCCATGTGATCTGCTTGTACCTGGTAGCTGCCTGCTGCTTTCTACCATGAGTAGAAGCAGCCTGAAGCCCATTCCAGATTCAGCTGTCCCAGAATCATAAGCCAAATAAACCTCTGTTCTTTATAAATTACCCAGTCTCAGGTAGTTCTGTTATAGAACACAAAATGGACTAATACAATAACTTTCTGAGTTAGGCATTGTCAAGCTTATTTAATCAATGGATGGTCTGAATATGAAAGAGATTGCATGATTTGCTTAAGATCACATATTGTCATTCAACACAATAAAAAAAATTGTGTAATAATACTATACTATACTATACTATACTATACTATGATATTATAAAATAATAATATAATTGTATAATAAAAAATAAAACAACCTGGTGCAATTTTATTGTTATTTACATTGTACAACTACGAAAGTGAAAAATAATCAAGCCTTGCACTAAACCACACCTGATGCTCAGTTGCTCAGTTCCTTCACAATCCTTTTATTTTTCTTCCCAAGATTGTTTTTTTTTAAAAAAAGATAGGATTCTATTTGCAGTTTCTGGATGATTAAGCAACTCGAAGTCAGGGATTATATCTCATTTGTTTTTCAGTCTTACTCTGTATCCCATTGTACAATGCCTTGAATACATTAGGCACTCAATAAACATTTGTTGGATTGAAATTGTAAACTAGTGATCCGAAATACTGAATCAATCCTTTTTTGCATCCTGTTCATATCATTTATGTAGTAATTTAAATTTTTTACTTTGCATCCTGATATGTTTTCATAAAATTCCTTCAAATGCTAAAATTTAACACTGATAAATTATATCTTGGGAAGAGAATTAACAAACTTGTATTTTCCTCATATAATTATCACAATTGCAGAATTTTTGGCAATATGACAAATGGAAAAACAAAATTAGACAGGAATCAAAACTGACCTTTTGTTCTAGGTTCAAAATTAGCTCTGTTTCTAACTATCTAGGTACCCTTGAGCAGAACATTTAAATGCTCCCTCCTTGAATTTCTACATTTGCCTAATGGAGATTTTGGTGGATTGAATTATGCCCCCCAAAACTCACTGAAGCTTGGATTATGTCTTCCAAGTATTATGTATTAGAAACTTAGCCCCCACTGTGACTGTTAATACGGTGGGAAATCCTATTATGGTCATTGAAAGGTGGAGCCTCAAAGAGGTGATTGGATTGTAGGACCCTGCAGTAGTAAATGGATTAAAAATGATGGTCAAGGGTGTGGTTCTGAGGGCTTTAAGAGGAGAGTCTGTCTATCTCTCTCTTGCTCTCTCTGCTTCCACCATCTTGCAATGTGAGACCCCTGGGTCACTGTCACCACCAGTAGACGGACTTTGGACTTCCCAGCCTCAGAAACTGTAAGCAGTAAATGTCATTTTTCTTTATAAATCACCCAGTTTCATGTATTTTGTTACAAGCAACAAAAATGGACTAACGTAGAGATGATAGTACTTATTCTGCCTATGTTGTAAGCTTGTGTTTTCCAGATTGTGAGACCCAGTATAACATAGTGGTTCAAATCACTTACTAGTTGTGTAATCACAGGCAAGCCTCTTTACCTCTCCATTTGCAAACACAGCTAATAGTTGTACCTGCCTTCTAGTTTATTTTGAGGACTGACTAAGTTAGTATTTATAAGCATGTAGAACAGTGTGTGGCACACAGTAAACACTATGTAAATGTTGGTTAAATTTTATGTGCATATGTGTGTGCACACATTGAAAAGTATAAAAATGTATTTATAAGATTCAGGTCAACTCATAATTTTTCCCCAAATGCTGCTCTAGTTAGGTACATGCACTTCAAGTACTTGAGTCTCAGTTTCCTTACCTAAAAATTGGATTTAATTATCTTTTAACTTATATGTTTGACCATTAAATGTTCTTACATATACCATGCTCAGTAAGACAGAGGCAAATATAGAAATCTAGCATGAAGCTAGAAATTAAGAAGGTATACTTTTTTCTCATAAAAAAAGAATAATTTTAACTAGAAAGAAGACAACACACAGACTTCTGGAGCCAACTGGTTTACAGAATGAGTATTCAATCCAGCTTTAAGGTGCATGGAATTTTCACAGAGAGGCCCCTGAAGAAGAGGAAAGAATCCATGAAAACTGCAGCCAGTAAAGGTCCTCCCCTTCCTTCAACTACACCCAACCTGACTCCAGAGTCAGGCTGCCTATACCTGGGGAAGTACTAGAGCATGGCCGACAGGAAAGTGGGGAGAGCAAAACTTCCATGGTCAACAACTGACCCCCCAGATGCTGGTAACCTGCCACTATTAGCAAATACTGTGTACAACACACAGGGGGGGTAGTAGCTTTGGGTAGAATTCCTGGATGACTTGGGACCAAAGACTTGACCTCAAGGGAAGAAGGCTTGGGATTTATTTACTTATTTGTTTAACATTGAGGTAAGGGCTGGCCAGTTAGATAAGTTGGTTAGTGCACAGCCTTATAATACCAAGGTCACAGGTTCAGATCCTTGTACTGGCCAGCTGCCAACAAAACAAACAAATAACTTTGAGGTATAATTTACTGATGGGAAAATGTTCAGTTTAAAGAGTTTTTTTTTTTTTTTTTTTTTTTAAGACAGGGTTAAGTTTGAAGGAAAATCTTGTGACCATAATGCCAAAGATGAATTTACTCCATAAAATTAGTCTCAATTTGTGTGTTTTAACATTCTGATAAAAACTTATAAAGTAAATTCTGACTTTCAATATTTTAAGTAAATATTTGGTGATTTCAAATAAAGAAACCCAAATAAAGGAAACTTCAACGTGCAAAAATTTAAAAAGTCAAAACCAAATGGAGAGTGTGGTGATTCTCACCAATTAGACAGCAGCGTGGAGGCCCACTGTGCTAGAACAGCAGGTGGACGGTGAGGCAGCTAAGGGAAAGGAGAGGCATGATTTCTACTCTAAAGGTGTGTTTAGAAAAGTAGGAAAAGAAAATAAAGACAACTAAAATATCCAGCTCCAGGAGCTATAAACGTAAAAATGTATTCATGACATATTTTAAAAACAAAAAAAACACGATTGCTAAAATTATGTTAAGTTGACCTGGGAAAGAATGAAGTTGAAATATCTATAAGAGTTTTTTTTTTATTGGTTATGAATATTCATGGGATACAAAGCTGATCGTCATCACTCGTGCCCAACATGTGATGGCCAGATCCATACAGGCAGCATGCCCATTACCACAAATTGTGATTACACCCCATATCCCCAGCCAATTATCCCCGACCTCCCTACCCATCCTCCTTCCCCCACTCCACTTTGCATCCAAGTGATATTTTAATATCCAGGTTTTCTCCAGTGTTATGAAGCATTTCAACTAATAAAATTATTTAACTATGGGAAAGAGCAGACCAAGGGACCGTCAAGAAAATATAATCAAATACAGATTAAATGAGCAGGGCCTGTGATTTGACAGACACTTAAAAGATCTGGAAAATTTCTTTTAATGATATGTCAGTCATCCAATGGGGAAAAAAAATCATTTGGAAATCATACGGGTCACCTATATCTAGCTCACTTATCAATGTTCTGTACACATTCTTTATTCACACTGAATGACTGTACACACTTCAAAGAGATATTAGCTCTTACTTTGTTAAAACGGACTGTGGTAGCTGATTCTGATACCTAGAAACAAACGAGCAAGTGTTTAAATAATATATTCATTTTACTTATTCAGATTTAGATATGAATTTTGGGGGAAAACTACATTTAAAAATACCTTTCACTTTTGTACATATTGGCATGGTGATGTCAATAGTTATGCCCAATATATAGAAGCATTTTATTGTAGTGAATTTTTCAGTTTCTTTAAAGAAAGAAGCAATAATGGATTATTTCAAAGAGAACATTACCTCATATTCTATGCACATGAACTCTTTTTAGATATAATTAGCATAGCCATGTTAACAGCACTGTCAGTTTGGGTATTGACCACATAACATGATTAATCCAGAATTATATGAACTTTTTAGGTAATAAATTAAAGTTTGCTTGAAGCTTAAATGGAATTAATTAAAAGTTAGATTTTGTTAAAAATATGATTAAAGCATTTTTCTTCAATTTATGCTTATATATGCAAAACATACCAAAATGTGAACATATAAGTTGCATTTATTCTGAAAAAAAAAAAAAAACGTATAATGCACAGTAAATAACATGACATAGAAGATAAAAATTGATCATCCAACAAATAAAGTTAATATTCTTTAAGAGACAGTTACAAGGTAAATTTAGTAGATATATAATCAGAATAATACATATGAGTATTTTGAGGTTTCTTGTTTTCATATGACTTAAGATAGAATTTTACAAGTGTGTAGACCAATTCTCCATCTCCATGAACATGGCCCAGGGATTTGCAGCATGAGCTTGAGCTCAGACAGACCCAGTCCTGCTATTTGCCAGCTGTGTAACATTGGACAACATGCCCAAATCCTCCATTTACTCATTCTGGGTAATAATAATGATTAAGGCTGGTAAGGATGATAATAAATGTATGTGAATTAAATAAGAATAAGATTTAAAATGCCAACAGTTGTTTCATATCCCTTCATAAATTCCTCTTTTGTCAATTTCAGTATTCAGTAAATGCAGAGACCTGTTCCCGTTCTCAGAGAAAACAGTTTCTTGCACAAACTTCCAGTTATTTTCTGTACATAAAAGTATATTATGCATAGTAAAATAAAATTTATTATAAATGGAATATTCTATGCACACCTTCTAAAAGTGAATTTTTATATTAAACAATATCTTATATCATTGATATCTACTCACATTACTACATACACGAGTGTACTTGTCCTGTTATTTTTTTGTTGACATTATATGTATTATTGTATGAATGTACCATAAGTTTTAAAATAAATCTCTTTGCAAATATTGGATAAAAGATAGAGCTAAATTGCTCCCCAAAGACAGTTTCAGTTTACATTTTTACGTAATAGTATCAGTAGGATAATACCAATGTGCCCATTTTACTACACATTTAACATTGTCATATAGCAAAATTCTGACTCTTTGCCAAACAGTTCACTTAAGTAAACCAATCACAATTTTTGAATTAACATAGCTCAGTTTATGAATGGAAATTACCATCTTTTCATATATTGCTTTTATATGTGTTGCCTGATTTTGTCCTTTGCCTATGTATATAATCAACTAATTTTTTCTTATTGATTTAAGTGCAATTTTAATACCTCAAGAAGTTAGTTCTGTTGTTCATATTTGTTGTGCATATCACACTTAAACATGTTTTATTTTCACTACATAGATATTTTAGTGGGAAGTGGGAATAATCGAGAGCACTTCAATTTGGGTTTGTTTTCTCTGTACACTTGTCTTGCAGATTTTTGCATCCCTCTTTGGTATGAGCAGATGGCTCTCAGAGAGGATGTAGGCATGTACCACAATGAAGCTCTTTAATTCACACATTTGTTTTTTTTTTTTTTTTTTTTTTTTTTTTTTTTTTTTTTTATTTCTCAGCTCAGTTGTTTCTGGTCAGTGGAAAGCTAGTTGCAGTGTTTCTTCTCCTTTGCATGTTTTACATTGAGGCAATTTTCGTTCTCTGTGCCTGACCTCAGATGTTGAGATCTGTATAGAAATAAATAATGATAATAATCAACAGAGTCTCTCCTTAAATCCTGATAGTCCATCTCTCTCCCTCTCTCTCCCTCTCTCTCTCTCTCTCTCTCTCTCTCTGTCTTTCTAAAAACTGAGTTCTCAAAAGAAATATTCTCCACTTCTCCTATGGCAGTATCACACCCTATAAACCTCACTCTTCTTATTAGGATATTTTCTTTAGGCTCTCAGGACAGTGGCATTCTGAGAGAAATTGTTACTGTGTTCAGGGCCTAGAAGTTAATATTTTTGTTCTTTGCACTTTTTCAATTTGGCCCAGACATCCCTGAATTTGGAAGATATTCTTTATAGTGTTTCCTAGATTATTTTTCACTTGATTCTCTTATGCACTTTTATTCTTTTTGCTAACATAAGGCATATCAGAGAGAGGATATAAATAACAATATTTTATTACTCTAGGAGACTATAAATATATTTGGGGTATTAAGATTTGTACAAACTCCAAGAAGAAAAATAATCATGCCGTTTATGATAATTTATAAATATAAGTAGATATTTAATTTGGTCTCTAAAATTGTCATTAAAAACCTACTTATTTACTCATTGTAGTCTGTATTTTTGCAAATAGATGATACAGGAGAGGAAAAGACATAACCAGTCAGCATGTAACCATGGTAGCAGACTTACATAGTATGTGCTGGTTAATTGGTTATACTCATTTCATGCATTAATTATTATGACATATCTTCTGCTTGTGAATTTATTACATGTTGAGCTTCTTAATAATCAAAGAAGAAAACAGGTGCTGGGTCAGCAAGCTGACGCAAGCAGTGCCTTCCTTGCTGTTTTTCCATGTGAAGTCATCATGTAGAATTCTGTCCTTCTCTTTCAATGGCGGAGAAGCCAATGGATAGGTAAAGCATGAGTAAAGTTCAAAAGGGTCAAATTCCAGAAGGCAACCCATTATTTTTCTTCCCAGCCCTGTTACTTTGGCCATACGTGTTTTTATCAAGCCACGCAGCAGGGAATGAGGGCTGCAATTTTCATCATGATCAATAATTCCTCAAAAGTGCATTTAGAGGGTTGTTATCTTTCTAGAGTCATGAATTAAGCAGAATAACAGAAGGCAGCATGTCAAAAGACCATAAGCAACCCCCAGGCTATATTTTCAGTACCCGTTCTGCATAATGTTTCCAGTTGGCGTGCAATCATGCATGAACTTAAACTCAAAAGAACGAAAAGCTAGAATATTTCAGCTATAATCAAAGTTGTACCTGCAGTTTCAATGTACTTAAGTCTTTGAAAATGGCATTTTAGGGACCAAAAATCTAAACAACATTCCGTGTTTTCAGCACACATATGTAAGCCTTATGAATGTAAACATAGGCCTCACTGCTGATCTGTATTCATACCTACTGTAGATTATGCAAATACTGTAAGACTATCCAAACATCAACTAAACTTCAGATGTAGCAGTCCTAATTCCTAATACCACATACACTCAACTATTTTAATAGAAAAAGGAAGCATGGCAATCATTAGAAAATATATTTCTTATTAAGCACGGATTCCTTAACATTGACACTTCCCTACAGCTTCAGAAGAAACCAGTGGTCGAAGGTTATATGATTAATCTGAGGCTACAAGGGGAGCAGGGAGACATCATGATGCTTTGCATGCTGTCCTGATCATCTTCATACAATAGGTGTCAACCACACGTAAAGAATGCTAACGAGGGGTAAGAGATCGAGGAAATGCTTTGATAGGATATCTGAAGGTAATCAGAGGAGAAGGTGACTAATCAAACATCGTATTCTGCACAATGTCAAGAATGTAGCTCTGAAAATAATGAATTTGTAGCAACACTGTTAGCCATAATGTGTGTGCTTTGCTGTTCTCAGGCTTACCATCCTTTTTTTTTTTTAATTGGGTATTAAAAAGTGGAGTAGAAAAGTGTTATATTTATTGAGCAGCTGTCATGTGTCAGACACTGTAGAATGTGTACACAAACTCACTACAGTTAATCTCTGCAATGTCTTTTGTAATCCATGTGCTGTAGTCACCATTCTATGGGAGAATCCATTGAGGACCATGGCAGCAAAGTACTTTGCTAAATAGTAAGGCAGGTATAATCCTCATCTAAATGAATCAAAAAACTCTCCATTTTTAGCTACACTATGCTGACTCTAGGACTGGAAATTTTAAGTAAATTTTAAGGTATAGTGACGGTTCTAGTGTGTGTTTGGATGAAGTAATACATGGACCATTGGTGCTGGGTGAAGAAACAAGGGAATCCACTACTGGATTGATAGCTCAGGATGGAATGCAGGAAGGCAACAGGTTGGATGACTCAGCGAATTCACGAAGAACAAATGGGAAAACAGAACTTAGAAGAGAGTAATATATGAGGCAAAGCAGTGGTACGTGATGATTTGCTATAATGTATGACTCTGGATTTAGTTTGCTGAAGAAGGTTATAACATTCTTTCACACAGGTAGGGACCGTGAACTGCTTATCCTGTATGACTCTAATTAGAGTCAGACCTTGTAAAACAACTTGGGTCTTTTACTTTAGTGTGATGTGCCATAGAAATGCTCAATGTCTCATAATACATTATGGTCATTAAAATGGAATTTTGTATGTATCTTGGTATCTGAGCATTATCTTATGAAATACATAAGTTATAGGCTTATTACTAATTTGGAATCTGTTGATTTTATTTCCAAATTTGTAAAACCACAGACTTGATTTTTGTTGGTTAAATATTTTAAAATAGTAACGACATGATGTAGCAAAACTGCAGTTCTAGAACAAGGTTATATTTTACTCAAAGATAACTTATTTCCATTTTTTGAATGAAAGGTTACATGTGAGATAGTTTTTAATATGAACAATTACTCATTTTGGGTAAATTTGTTTAACTTACTTTTATTCTCCAAAATATCATCAACCACATTGAAAAAATCATAGAAACATGCTTTAAAGATCGCATTTGCAAAAACAGATCTTGGGGCATCTTTCTTTTCTGAGAATTTAATGTCACGCTTGCAACATTTTTTTTTTTTTTTTTTTTTTTTTTAGTGCTCAAGGCAACTATGTCAATTTTTAAGAATTATAGAACTAGAAAATATTTTTGATGTTAAAATATATTTCCCTTTAGCTGTTCACAGCAACACTGAACAATGAAGTTTACTTACGTCTTTTTTCTGTATCAGACAAGCCAGTTAATAAGTAAATATAATTATTAGAGAAATTAGGGCCGAACCTGTGGCTCACTCGGGAGAGAGCCGCGCTGGGAGCGCAGCGGAGCTGGGAACGCAGCAGCCCCCGGTTCGGATCCTATCGACACCACACCAAGGGTTGCGATCCCCTTACCGGTCACAAAAAGGACAAAAAAAAAAAAAAAGAGAAATTAAATCTCTCTGTCTATAAGGGATAAAGTATAGTTATTTTTTATGTATTACATTTGAAAAATATAAAGTATAGATTTCAATTAAATGGGGAAATGTACTTCTAATCCAAATTGTATTTTAAATATTATTTTTATCCCTTTTGTCCTAAGTTATATACTTTTTCCTTCATTATGTATTACAAAGTTACTTTAAAACAAAACAAAATAAAACAAAGCAATCAACCAAAATAAAGATAATAATGGCAGAGCTTCTCCTCAAATATTTCTTCTGGTAGTGGAAACACTTTAGATATTTATGCCAAAAGACATGGTTCTGTGGTACCATGGGTCCTACCAAGCCTAAGTTTTCCTTTGGCCAAGGGAAGTCACTACTGAAGGAAAACGACTCTTCTAATCCACAGTTCTTAGAAAATTATGCTTGTTCTTTCATGAAATGTTCCATGCCTATTGATGCACACCCAGTTCAATGAACTTAAATATCATCAGATATCCTTCCACTGGAGGGCTATCTTTCTAAGTCATGCATAGCTTGCTTTCTAGATAATAAATAATAAAACTCTTCATACAGGTGAATTTGGTCATCAGTGTGTTTCTAAACGCATGAAATGTTTCCCATCAGATGACTCTGTAATCTTTCAGTTTGATCTGTACCACGATACACTATTGGTCTTGCACTTTGTATATTAACTTTCCAGAGTTCATGCTTACTGTAAACATGCTTTAGCACCTCTAAATATTTGTTCCTTTTGCATACCATGAATTCATATGCACATTTTTAGAGACAGGAGATGACATTGATGTTTAATTGTATTTCAGAAAAATCAATCAGGTCACCCTTAGGAGGTCATAATGAACAAGGCGGTAGATACATTTAGTGTTTACTAAGTATTTGCAGAGACTCTGGTATCATTGTTGCAAGTATTAAAACAGCTTTCTGGATGATATCCCAGTGATGGCAGGTTTCTGCATATTCACAATTCTGGGAGGGATCTCTCAGAATTCCATAAAAGACAAATATTGTGCCACTGAAAGAACATTATTGTAACTAATATTTACCACATCACGACTCCTTTAATGCAGTTCCAGCACCTGTGAAAGAATAATAACTCCTGAACGATATTCATGTTATCTAGCATAACAGTTCTATGTACATTTAAAGGAATGATTTTTTTTAAAAAAACAACTTCAGCTCTTCCTTATTTTTAAATTTTTGTAAAGTAGTCAAATGCAGCCAATGTACTGATTAAATAAATCTGTTTATCCTTTCTGTTGACGGGTCTTAAATTTCCAAGTCTTCTATTATAAGGTGGGCTTAATTTTAAGAATAGTCATTTTAAAGTTGTACTAACTGGTTTGTCCATACCCAACCTAAAATTTAAGATACCATATCAGCCACTTTGTGGATAATTTCTCACACACTTTTTTTTTTTTCTGAATATGTGCATATTTTTATTTCATGAAAAAAAAATTCAACTTATAATAATATATTTTAATATAACAGCTTTAATTTCCAATATTTTCCTTTGGATGTAATTTTATATAAAGGAACGTAGCATTTATCTCTGGCTTAAACCACTATTTTGCTTCATCTGTGGGCAGTGTGTTTAAGAAATTCAATTTATACCTTATGGGATTTTTTTTTTTCAGGTATACTGTATAACAAGTAGTTTTGTGGGTTTTGAAGGAACTTTTTGGCATTCAGGACCATTTCTTCTGCTGTGCAAAGCAGTCCTTAGTGCTTTCTGAGGAGCAGACTACTTAAAATTCATGTGGACACATTAGATGTACTATGTATATTTGGAATAACTGTTGAAATATTTCTCTAATTGGACTGGTTCATGCTAATTCACAGTGCAGACACTGTCAGCTATTTTCAGTCTACCAACTATTTCTTTGGGGGACATGGTAAAATCTCTTTTTCTGTAAATGTTCCCACTTCCTTAATGCAGCCGTTTCCCCTTCTCCTTCCAGCTCTGTTTTAGTGGGCAGAGAGAACAGGAAATGCTAGCTGGTGCAACGTGAGCTGGGCAGGCGGGCACACACCTCCCCCGAGGAACTGAGCAAGCCACCATGCTCAAGTCCAGTGATGGCTGGAAAAACACATCCATTCTTTTTATTTTTATTTTTTTCCCTGGTGTAGTACAGAGCATATGCCCGTGAACAGTCAGGAAATCAAGGCATTTCTTACATTCTGGTCATAGTGCTAGAAATGCATAATTGTATCTCTGTGGCCAACCATTTTTATCTCCTCCCTCAGCTTCTAAAATCTGCGGATTCAGCCTTTTCTTGACTAGTCTTTCTAGATAATCCTCCTGGGCAGGATCTAAGATAAACCTCAAACTGGCATACTTTCAACTTCTTTGCGCCTCTGCCATATCTGGGGTTACCATGAAGAGGGTAACACTGGCAAGGACTTCAAATGCGTTTCAAATGGTCAGGGCCATGACCTCTAGGAACAGGTGCCAGGAGGTCACAGCAAAAGGTTAAATGAGACTAATCTACCCATTCCACAGTAGACACCCCTGGACTCTAGAGGAATCCAAGGGCCCATTTATCCTCTGACACAGATAGAGTGAATCCCTCTTATGCATTGTGGCCCTCCTGGAGGAACAGTAGTGGGACAACAGCACACCAATATCTTTTCTATTAAAAAAACCCTAATTTTTTCTCAAAAATTTTTAAAAGAACAGAAGAAGGTGATCTTCTAAGGGTCACAAAAATCATTCCCAGCCATCTCCATGGCAAGGTCTGCTTTGGTGGATGCACACCCTGTTTTGCAATGTGGGTGTGATCGAGAGTTACTATCTTGGGGACTCAGTCAAAACTGAAAAGGGGAACACACATATGCTATAATTTAGGTATCCACAGAAAATATAGCTTAGCTACTTTCTAACATGGGCCTCCTCTTGCTTATGAGCCAATGTCCCAGCAATCATTTAGAATTTCCAGTTGACAATATTTCAGTTTCTTTCAGTCTCAACCGTTCCCCTTCAGTTTAAACACTAAGTCTATTTAAAATACAACTCCCTATTAGATCATGAATGATTGCTTTGGGATAACTGAATGTTTTCAGGTAAATCCTCAATATTTTACTTTTCTCTCACTCTGCTTTTCTTCCCCAAGATGGTGACTGTATCTATGAGGTTGACTCTCTTTATGTCTGTAGCAGGTGGGGAATGGGTCCTTGGACAAACCCAGCATCGTGAGGTGTCACTCTGGAGTTGTTAGGTTGGTGTCATTTAACCCATTGTCATGATGTGCTGGCACCTGCCCTTGGAGCTCGTGACTCTGCGTTTGAAGTCACTCCCAGTGGTACTCTCTTCATCTTGACCTCAGGCTTTAGTTGGTTCACCTGTGTTCTCATCAGGCCTGCACCTCTCATTAGGGATTTTTTTTCTTGTTAAAACACATCAAGAAAAATTTATCATTGTGACCATGTTTAAGTGTACAGTTCAGTAGTGTTAAGTATATTAACATTGTTGTGAAACATCTCCAGAAATTTTCATCTCACAAAACTAAACTTTACACACATTCAACAATGATTCTCCTTTTCCACTCTCCCCAGACCCTGGCAACCACCATTCCACTCTCTGTTTCTATGAATTTCACTTTACATATCTTGTATAAGTGGAATCACAGAGTATTTGTCTTTTTGTAACGGACATTTCCTTTAGCGCAGTATCTTCCAGATTCATCCATGTTGTTGCCTGTGACATTTCCTTTCTTCATCAAGCTGCATAATATTACATGGCATGTATATACCACATTTTGTTTATCCACTCATCCATCAATGGGCTTTTAGGGTGCTTCCACTTTTTGGCTATTGTGAATAGTACTGCTATAAACATGGGTGAGGAAAAATCTCTTTGAAACACTGGCTTCAGTTCTTTTGGATACATACCCAGAAGCAGGATTGCTGGATCATATGGTAGTTCTATTTTTAATTCTTTGAGGAAACACCACACTGTTCCCATAGCTGCTGCACCATTTTACAATCCCACGAACAGTACGCAAGTGTTCCAATTTCTTCACATACTCACCAACTCTTGTTATTTTTTAAATTTATTTTGATAGTAGCCATCCTAATGGAAGTGAGGTAATATCTCACTGTGGTTTTGGTTTGCATTTCTCTGGTGATTAGTGATGCTGAGCTTCTTTCATACACTTATTTGCTGATGTGTGGGAGTTTTTTCTTCACTGTACTACAGATATCATTACGTTGGGATAAATTCCACACTCTGCATGACTTCCTCTAAAACTAAACCAAAGCAAACTCTAAATCTAACTCCAAATTGTCAGGGTTACTGATCTCCCCCACCCAAGACTGACTGCAAATCTCTGGAACTACTTCCATCAACTTTTTCTCCTTTTCCTTCAAGTTGATCACTCTCCTCATATTGGTAGTCCCTTTCTTTCTCATGACTCCTTAAGACTTCATTTTGCTAAGGGCTAAGGTTTCAACCTTGAACTGAAATTATGTCATATTTTTCTCTAAATGTTTAATCCCTTAATTCACAAGTAGAAGTAGGAGTTGGAACCCAGTAGTGGAGGGAAAAGAATCTATTGATGGAGAACTGGAATCAGGAATATGTTACCATATGGATTGAGACAACAAACATCTTGTTAATCTCAATTGTTTTATTACTAAAAAGAGAATAATAGTGATTGTCCTACATGCATCACTAATCTTTTTAAGTCAATGCTAATATATGTGAAAGGCTTTCAAAAACTTGTAAAAATTCCTCATAATTATATAGTGTTTTATAATTTACAAAAAACTTTTACATGCAGATCTCACATGTAATTTTCACAATGTTTTGAGGTTGGCAGAGTGAGAAAGTAGATTGGCAAAGTATCAATGTATATCCCAATAATGGTACCTAGTGTCCTCATTTTACATAAGAAAAATAAATTTTAAATTATGACTTTTTTCTAAATTTCATAGTACAAGAATGAACCAATACCATCACAGAAGTGTTTTGACTTCTTGTCTTGTGTGCCCCACCGTTTCCGACACTGTTCCTATATACTTTTTACCTTCTAACATTGTCATTAAAGAAGAATACTGAGGAGGCCACATAGAATATAAGACTCACTTTCATTCCACTGAAATAAATCTACATTTAAAAATAAGCATTAAAATAATACTACTTAAATTATTTTTGTCCCTTTTCTATTTTTTCTATTATCAATTTTTTTATTAAGCAATGGGGCTATAGTAGGCAGAATAATGACCCCCCAAAGATGTCAACATCCTGATCCCCGAAACCAGCAAATATGTTATCCTACGTAACAGAAGGAACTTTCAGACATATTAAGAACCTTGAGATAAGGTGGTTATTTTGTTTTGTTTGGGTAGGATCAGTGTAGTCCCAATGGCCCTTAGAAGTATAAGAATGAGGCAGAAGCGAGTCAGAGGGAGATGTGGCTATGTGAGAGAGGTTAGAGACATGCAATATTACTGGCTCTGAAGATGGAGAAAAGGGGTCTTGACCAAAGAAATGTTGATGGGCTCTAGAAACACAGCAATGCAAGAGAATGGATTTCCTTCAGAGCCTGCAGAAGGGAACACACCCCACCTAACTCATTGGTTTTAGCCCAGGAGATCCTTGTGGATTTCTAACTTATAGAACTGTAAGATAATAAATTTTTATTGGTTTGATTGACCAAGTTTGTAGTAATTTGTTATGATAGAAATAGAAAACTGATACAGGGCCGTTCACATAAATATTATTATATATGCAAATAATTACTTATTATTCTTTTGTACTCAAATCTTACTTCTAAACAAAATGATTTTTTTGGCTTTTCAGAATTATTGTGCTAATTTCCCAAACATCATTAATAATTTCTTCCCATTAACTTCTAAAAGAAGAACACTATGTGATTTGGGACACACATCCTAAATGCACATAACCGACCAGATAAAGTGCTAAGTACTTTTTTGATAGAGTAAGGTTCACTAGCTGAAATGTTTTACAGATGCAATGAGCTAAATTAAATGCTCTCTGAAAAACACTCTGTAGAGTGGGCACCACTAGGTAAGGAGAAGAAGCTTCTGCTAATTATATCTTCTGGCGAATGTTTACACACCGAAAATGGAAAATATCTTATTGAAGATTTGAGAGTCGTTACCATGGATGTTGTTTGCTAACATTGACTGTTTCTACTAACTGCTTAGAGAAACTACCCACTGCCATCCATCTGTTCTCTCATGAAAGTAGTTTTGGGCCAGCAACTATTTCAGACATTTTTACAATTTCAGATGTTACCTTTTGCATATGACTACATTTAACTTTAGGATTTGACGCACAGAGCTTCAAAGCAGGTAGAAAAGTTCAGCTCCAACTTTTCTCCACTTGCTAATAATATGAAGGAAAGATATAGTATCTGAATTATTTTAGCTTGTTAGCCATTCCACAATGTATACATATTTCAAAACATCATGCTGTAATGATATACATGTAATTTTTGTTTGCCAATTAAAAAACAAATTAGAAGAAAATGTTTTATAAAACCTGATTTCTCATAGTTCTTTTTTTGTAACACTCATCACACCAAATTTTACTTAAAAATGTTTTTTTCATTACGAATTTCTCATTAATTTTACAGGTGAATTTTTATTTATTTATTTATTTATTTATCTATTTACTCTGAAAATGTCTATTTTATGTTTTATTATTGTTTATGTATATTCATGAGATATAAAGCTGACTGTCACCCCTTGTGCTCAAGATGTGAAGGCCAGATGGCAGAATGGCAGCATGCCCATTACCACAAATTGCGATTATACCCCATGTCCCCTACCCAATTATCTCCAACCTCTCTCCCCCTCCCCCTTTCCCCACTCCACTTTGTATCCCTAGATATGCTCTCCCTCTGCAAGTCCAGTGCACCACTGTGGTCTTCTTTCCTTCCTTCTTTCTCTCTTAGCTCCCACTTATGAGTGAGCACATGTGGTATTTTATCCCTCTGTGCTTTGCTTATTTCAATCAACACAAGTTTCTCCAGGCTCATCTATGTTGTTGCACATGGGAGAATTTCATTCTTTTTTATGACAGAGTAGTATTCCATGGTGTATGTATACCACAGTTTCCTTATCCAAGCATCCATCGATGAACATTTAGGTTGGTTCCATATCTTGGCTATTGTGAGCAGAGCTGTGATGGACATGGGAATGCAGTTATCCCTTTTACATGGTGATTTCCATTCCTCTGGGTATATACCCAGAAGTGGGATTGCTGGATCATATGGAAGATCTATGTGTAGTTGTTTGAGAAACCTCTGTACTGTTTCCCATAGTGGCTGTACTAATTTACAGTCCCAACAACAGTGCAGGAGTGTTCTCTTCTCTCCACACCCTCACCAGCATTTGTTATTCTCCATCTTTTTGATTATATCCTGTTTAACTGGGGTGAGGTGATATCTCAATGTGGTTTTAATTCGCATTTCCCTGATGACTAGTGATGTTGAGCATTTTTGAATGTACCTGGTGGCTATTTGTCTTCCTTTGAAAAATGTCTATTCATCTCTTTTGCCCATTTTTTAACTGGGGTATTTGTTCTTTTACTATGTAATTGCTTGAGTTCATTGTATATTATGTCTATTAATCCTTTGTTGAATGCACAGTTAGCAAAAATTTTCTCCCACTCTATAGGTTGTCATTTCACTCTGTTGATTGTTTCCTTTGCTGTGCAGAATCTTTTTAGTTTGATGTAGTCCCATTTGTTTATTTTTTCTTTTGTTGCTTGTGCTTTCAGGCTCATGTTCATAAAGTCTGTGCCCAGACCTACTTCCTGAAGTGTTTCACCTATATTTTTCCTTAGTAATTTTACAGTTTCAGATCTTATACTTAAGTATTTAATCCATTTTCAGTTGATTTTAGTAGATGGTGAGAGATGCATATCTAATTTAATTCTTCTGCATATGGATATCTGCTTTTCCCAGAGCCACTTATTGAAGAGGCAGTCTTTTTCCCAATGTATAGTTTTGTTGCCTTTGTCCAATATCAGATGACCATAAGACTGGGATGATTTCTTGACTCTAAATTCTGCTCCACTGGTCTGAGTGTCTATTTTTATGCCAGTGTATAGGTGAATTTTTAACTGCTGTATTCAAATAGTGTAGTATCTAGTACATGGTAGACAATGAATGTTGAATGAATGAATGAATGAATGAATGAATGTTTTAGTGATATGGTTCTTATCACAGTCACTTATTTTAGGTTTAAAACTGATAAAATATTTGTTCTTATCCCATATTGCTAAAGAGCTAATCTTTGTTCCATAAGACACTACCATTCCTTTATGCATCAAAGCACCGAATTGTTCCTCTGGCCTGAGATGGGTTGCCATCCTTTCCTTTATCCTTCAGTCAATCCCAACTCCTATTCTCTGTAAATATCATCCTGCCTTCCTGGGAAACTTGCCACATTTATTATATTATATTCTTTTAAGCTTTCAACTTCTGCTTCATAGCTAAAGAATGCTACTCAATATAAAAAGACCAATTTTTTTATTATAAAAATTTTCTTCCTCAACACTTTTACCTTACTAATACTCAGGCATTTGGTCTTACCCGGATGTGTCCCACCTGGCTGTGGCCGTTAGGCACTCATGTTTGCCTGGCTGTGTCCCACTATGCTGTAACCAAGACCCTCACTTGGATGTCATACAGACCCAGCTGCTGCTGCACTCTCGACTTCTCACACTGTGGTGTACACATACTGCTGCAACAGAATTTTCTATTTTGCTTCTTCTCTTTTTGTAATTTTCCATCCTGAGACAAAGTCATAACCACATAACATCATAAGATCACTTCTCTTGCTCTGTTACCAAAACCCAGAAATGCTATGACATAAAAATAACAGCCCCACTGCATTCAGGGCTCAGCCTTTGGACAAGAGTCTGTTGAGCCATTGCCACATATCGATAAACTCTGTTTTCCTGTTTTACCCTCGGTGTTCCCTGCTTCTCCCTGCAAGTTCACAGTAATTGACTGTAACAATATCTAATCTAAAGAATAGCCTGTAATTTCTCTTTTTGCCATTTCTCATTTAATCTAATTTCCAGTCTGAATATTTTTACAGAAAATCCCCTCTCCAAGATCACCAATATAATTTCCTAGTGACTCTTCCACTGAACATGGGGCAATTTACACACTCATTGCATTTGCTGCTGCTTGTCAGTCCTTCCTTCTGAGTGCTCTCATCTCATTTGGTTTTCATTATATCAATCTCAATTATTATTCTGAATCTCTGACCACTCCTTCTCAGAACCTTTTTTATCCTCCCTTTCCTTTGTCTGTATTTGCAATGTTTGATTTCCAAATATGATTGTCTCCTCATTTTACTCCATGCAATTCACCTAAATAATTTTAAATTCATTGCTATGGTTTTAACAATTGCTAACATGTTCATTACTCCCAACTTTCTTGCTGTAGCCTCAGACATTTTGGGGAACTGCCAGAAGACACTTCCATCAAAAAATACACAACCTGAACTTATGTTTAAGTTATGATGCCTATTTCTTCTCATATATTTTTTAAGTCATCAGCTGTCTCACTGGCCTAGGCAGAATTGTAGGAGATAACATGATCTTTTGAAAGATTTGTAGATCTATGTGATCTCCACTAGTTCTTTCTTACCCAGTGTCCCAGATCAGGAAGAAGACCATATGAGTAATGGCATATAAAAATGAAAAAGGGAAGAGAAAATAGTACATTAAAAAGTTAATTATTTGGATATGGGGGGGGTTGGTGAATTTGAGAGAGTGAGAAATGCATTGGATTCTCTTCTTTATATTAAACACAAAACTGAAATTAAATCTGAATGGCATGTAGAGTTAAATATCTTTTTTCAAATAAATTAAAATGCCAGGTAATATTCAAGACAAATGTCTTTTTTTAAACAGAAAAGCAAAAATAGATAGATCTGACTAAACAAAAATTACTATAAACTAAACCAAGAGTGTCAATATTCTTAATACATAAAGAACTCTTACAAATCAATATTAAAAAGCAAGTTCTCTATTGAAAAAAAGGAGATATTAATTGCCAATTCAGAAACTGTATATAAGTGGTTTATAAACGTGGAAAAACTCAACTGTATAAGTAATAAAAATAGTCTAGACAAAGTGGCATTATTTTTTACAGATACAATTGTCAAGAATCAAAACCAAAATAAAGTGTATAGGAAAGAATGGGAAAAGAGGGAGCCTAATACACTGCTAGTGGGAGGGTAATTTTGTGTAAACTACTAGAATGCAATTTGTGAATATGTGTTAAATCAAATTGTTCATTTTTTAACCACAATTCCATTTCTAGGAAATAAAATAAGCAGGCAACTATTTTTATATAAAGATGTTCATTACAATGTTAGATATGATACAACTGGAAATATTCTGAATGTTCACTAATATGAGCATGAGCAAATAAATTTCGGTAGTGACAGTAAACAGAATGCTATGCATCTATTGGAACCCGCCTTTTAGAAAATACAGTTAATGGCATGAAGATATATTCATAATTTGTAAAACAGTGTAATTGCAAATTGTGGAAATAAGTTACAGAACAAAGACTGGTACTGATTCAAGCCAAATACCAGTGGCTTTTGCCTCCAGATTTAAGTCTGGAGAATTGTCCTCTAAGTAAAGCAGCTGTTCTACATGGGAAAAGTTCTTGGGGTGGATATTGGACTCTGAGAGAAAGCTAGGACACAGCTTTACAGGAAACGTGGGACCTCTTCAAAAGGCAAGGAGGTAAAAAAAGGAAAATGTGAAGAGCGACTTCCTTCAAAGATGAAATGCACTGGAGCCCTTTTCCCACAGAAGAAAGTACTCCTGAAATTGGAAACTGCATGGACTCCCAACATCCTGCTGTCTGCTCTTCACCCACTCACCCTATAGGCAAGATCCCCTATGATCAGATTTACATTTACAGAGAGCTGCTGCCAAGACCCTCATTCTGGGAATGTCCTATGAGAAAGGAGATCTAAACAGTTGTCAAGGAAACCTATGCCAGCTACATACACTACACATTTTAATTGCTTGGTAATAAATGTGATTGACCAGACAGAAAACACCAAATGCTTGAGGAAAACCAGCAGTATGAAAGAGAAGTCTCAAAATTTTTTAGAAATGGAAATGGTACATATTCACCTAGGATATTTTTCTCTCCTGAGTTGAAACCGAATCGTTTGGTATAAATGCACGTTTTATGTGCTGGAAGGAAAAAACAACTCAGTGAACCCCTTTTCTGTTAAGTTTCCTCTCATTATTTTAATTACCAGTATAATCCCATTCAAGCCCTCAAACTGAGTGCCAGCTTCTTACGTGAACAGGGCTGGGGCAATTGGATCTATAAGATAGTTTATGTTGATGGGGAATTTTAAGTCTAATGCCAAGTAATTGATAACTAAGATGTTTTCTGGTTTCAGCCCAAATATTTATTCTTTACATGGAAAAAAAATAAGATTTGTAGGATTTATACATCTTCCAACTATCTCCACTGCTGCAAGACATGGACCATCTATAAATCTTACATCGTAATCACCAACATTTATCTTTGTTATTGTCACCTGGTGTCTCCTTCAATGTCAAACTAAGAGTCTTAAAAAATGAAGCTCTATGATTTTACTGGCCCAATAACAGAGATTTTTGTAGATAAACCGCCTCTCTCCATGACAGAGAATGAGCCGCAGAAGCATCTCTGACAGCTGTTGCATGATGGAGTAGCATAAAGGTCACTGCCCGCATATGTTAGGGTTTTTAAGAATCCCACAAGCATTGGAGGAATTATTGGGCTCAACAAGCAATCAGTCATATTTGTAGTATTTGAAGTGTATCTAAGGACCAAAGGTCAGGATTTAATGTACACATGCACCAAATTGTTCGGATGGTCAGGAAATAAGAAGATTTCATTTCAGAGTTTACAGAGTAATTTACATCAAGTTGAATATGAAATAAAGAGATTTCTTTTTCTGTCTTCCTTTGAAAATCTTTGTAAATAAAGACTAACATGATAAATTAGAGAATGTTAGGAGTAAAAGATTCCCCCCAAATTGGATGTCTTATTATCCAAGTAATTAATATAGACACATTAAAATTTTTAGCTGATTCTTTTTTTCTTAAGAAGGATTAATTTCAGAAACTAAAAAGCATTTAATAATATGCTGGCTTTAAGGAATCTATGTTAATAATTTTTAGTACTAAACTTATGAAGTAATAAAAAAGTAATAATATAATAATTGCTATTTATCATCCTAAGGTATTTAGTTAATGATATAATTGTAAATTTCCTGGTTTTCTCCTAGACTCATATATTATTAAATGTAATTTTGTTCAAGCTACTGTACTGTTAGGGAAATAAAAAATGAAATGTGTGACCCTGGTTTTCAAGACAATTAGGATCATATTACTAAGTGTGGCATACTCTTAACTGCTCCTAACTATTAATTGCTCCTTTTTGTTTTTCAATTGTAACTTTTATTTTGAAATATGTTGCCTTCCAGATGTTGCAAAATAGTAGAGTAAGTTCTGGTGTATCCTTAACTCAGCTTCCCCTAATAATAACACATAATAACATAACCACAGCACCTGGTCCAAACCAGGAAATTGACATTAGTACAATACTATGATGTTAACTCAAGTACAGACTTTATTCAGATTTTAACAGCTTTGAAATGCACTCTTTCCTTTCCCTTTTATTTTGTGTGTGTAGTTCTTTGAAATTTTGTCACGTATAGATTTGTATAAGTATCACCACACAATCCATATTACAATTAAGATACAGAGTTGCTCCATCACCATAAAGCTGCTTCTTTGAGTCATACTTTCTCTCCTAACCCTAACCTCTGGAAACAACCCATACGTCTCCATAGCTATAATTTTACCACTTCAAGAATGTTATATAAATGGAATAATATAGCATGCAACATTTTGAGATTGTTTTTTTTTTTTTTCATTCAGCACAAAGCCCTTGAAATCCACCCAAATTATTATGTGTATCAATAGTTTGTTTCTTTCTATTGTATCACAGTTTGTTTATTCATTCATCAGTTAAAGAATTTGTGAGTGGTTTCCAGTTTGGGGCTGCTACAAATTAAACAGCTCTGAGTATTTGTGTACATGTTCCTATGTGACACATTTTCGTTTTTCTAGCATAAATACTCAGGAGGGTTAGGTTGTGTTGTAAGTCTGTTTTAACTTTGCAGGGAACTGACAAACTGCTTCCAAAACTGCTATATCATTTCCCATTTCCATCAGCAATATGTGGGAAATCCATTTTGCTCTGATCCTTGTCAGCACAGGGTAGTGTCAATATTTTTATTTTAGTCATTTTGTAGGTGCACAATGGTGTCTTACTGCAGCTTTAATTTCCATTGTCCTAATGGCTTATCATGGTGAACATCTTTTAATGTGCTTGTTTGCCATCTGTATACCCTCTTTGTCTGTTAAAATGTTTTGCCTTATTTCTTCTGTTGGGATTAGAGAATTCTTCATATATTCTGAATAAAAGTTCTTTCTCAGATATTGGTCTTGAAAATACTTCATTCAGTAAATGGCTAGTTTTGTGTTCTCTTAACAGGATCTTGCATAGAGCAAAAGTTTTTAACTTTGATAAAGTCCATATTATCAATTTTTTTTCTTTTAGTGCCTTTGGTGCCATGTCTAAGAACTAGAACTCTGTCTAACTCTAGCACAGGATTTTTTTTTCTGTTTTCTACTATAAGTTTTATAGTTTTACATTTTACATTTAGATCTATGATTCATCTATTGTTAGTTAATTTTTGCATAAAGTGTGGAATTTAGGTTGAGGTCTTTTTTCTTTTTTTCTTCTTTTTCCTATGATGTCTAATTTTTCCAATACCTTTTGATGAGAAGACTATCTTCCTCTATTCAACAGTTTTGTATTTTTAATGAAAAAAAGAAAGAAAATCAGTTGGCTGCTCTTGTGTGTCTATTTTTGCATTCTTTACCCTGTCCCATTGATCTGTATGTCTATCGCTCTTCCCAAGACACATTGGTGAGGTTGTTTCCCAAGCCCCTTTCTCTCCACGATCTTCCTGGCTGAGGTTCCTCTTTTCCTCTTTTTGATCCTCTGGCCAGAAAGCTGGGCATTTAGTTACTCTGCTCTGCTGTGCACTTCCTGCAACTGTGTTTGCTCTGAGCAGGAGAAAAAGAAAAAAACTCACCTTCTTACCAGAAAGAAAGGTTCCCACCCTCAAAATTTCAGGTTCCTGCACCCAGTTGCTGCCTCCACCTTGGCAGCTGCAGGATTACCTGGGCTATGGGACATGAGAAAACAAAGTAGAAGGCTTGGGGAAAGACTTGGGATTTTCCCACCATCTCTGAGCTTTAGAAGTTCACTTTCCCATTTCTCAGGCTACAACTAGAAGATTCACTTGGAGCTCTTTCTGTTAATGGGGCACCAGCTTCCTGTTTCCAAGCTGCTTTAAGTCCAAGCCAGAGGATGCTGGAAAATAAATGGAAAGCTCAGCACCACTTTGGTGGTGCTTCAAATTCTTCTCTTCTCCATGTGTCAGCTACCACTTAAGTTTTCTGAGCCCTCAAATATCTGTTCCATTTATTCCTTCCAGGGTTAAATCTGCATTCACAGGGAGAGGTGGGATGGACTGTACTCCAGCCAGAAGCCCGTACACTTAGTTTAATCCATGCACTGCCATTTCCATTTCTATCACCCACTTTTCAATAATCTAAGCAATAAAAAATCTAAGCAATAAAAGTTCTTTTTTTTTTCTTTTTACTCTCTTCAATAATCTAAGCAATAAAAATTTTTTAAAAAGTGAATGTGAGTAATAGGCTTAATTTGAAAAATTGTAGAATTTTAAGGCTGGAGAGGAACTTAAAAGAGTTATAATCAACCCTCTCAGGCATCGAGCTGAGATTAAATGACTTGCCCCAGGTCATTCTTAGCCCTGTGATCTTTCTACTATGTCTGTACCTTTAGAATAGAAGCTAGAAGACATATCATTCATTTCTCCTCTTTTGTTACACCAATTAATTTTTTGGGGGGTGGTTTCACATATCTTGACTGAGGTATACTCACAAAACCTACCTATTTTTGATGAATTCTTAAATTTGGGTATGGTTTCATGTGGAAACATTAATAATATCAAAATTACAAATGATCTCCACATTCTCTGACATTGATTTTAGTTAATTCTGTTGCTAGTTTGGACAGATTCTTTTTAAAAGAATGTTTAAACATTATTATATTTAAAATATTTTGAAATGTGAGTGAAAAAGTGTTTTGTTTTGTTTTAGTGGCTGCCAGCATGGGAGTCCAAACCCTTGATCTTGTTTTTACCAATACCACCCTTGAACAAATTGAGTTAACCAGCTGGCCTGAAAAAGTGTTTTAAATTAGAGCCACTGACTCCCCTCCCTTACACCCCAAGATTATAAGACTTGGTCTGAGAACAGTATTTCCTACAAAGAGTCAAACCAGAAAAAAAGTTTGAAAAGGGATATAGCAATATACCAAAGGCACATATTTTATCTTTTTCTGTCTATCTTTCACCTTTTGGCTCCAGATTCATCCATTAACACACATGCGTGCACACACACACACACACACACTGACAATTTGATAAAATGATATGAATAGTTTATGTTAGACATAGTAAAAAGAGAGCAAGTAAAAATGTACCTTTATTGTCAGAAGTGAGGATGCATATTCAAAATTGTTTGTGCTCAGTAAAGATGGTGTCTTAATATACAAGAAAAGGTGTCTGAATCTGGAGGAGGATATAAATAAATGATATAAATAATGTGGCCTTTTAAATTAGATTATTTGGGCAGAATGTGTAGAATAAATAGAGCTTGACTGGGCAGAACTGGCATGGGATGCCACAGTTGTAACAATGGACATGAACTAAAAGGGCCCAATCCAAGAAAGAACTTTGAAGGAAGAAACAATAGGACATGATAACAAATGGAATATAAGCAATGAAGGAAGCCAAACACAGTAATATATCATGAATCTGAGGTTATCGGTCAGGGAGTTTGGAACAACTATAGAATTACCAAAATAAAATAAAATAAAACAAATAAATTTGAAAGATGAGATGGACACGGAATGGGAAAAAAAATGAGTTCTGTTTGAGATATGCTGAGTTTGAAATACCAAGGGTATATTCAATGGGAAAAAGAAAAATTGTGAAGGAGTCCAGATGAGATGAGAGGACACAAAATTATCTTAATAGAAAAGTATTTTATTTAAGTCAAGAAAGTTGGCGCATTCACAGGGGAAACAGCACTTTGCCAAGGACAGACCCTGTAAGATTCCTGTGCGTGAGGACCAGCAGGACAGGACAAAGATTTACCCGTAAAGAGACAGAAGGCCAATGAGAGGCAAAGCAAGAAAGCTCAGAGTTCCCCAAATCAAGAAGGGGCGTCATGTTTCAAAAGAAGGTGAGTGACCAAAAGACCTGGAGAAAGTTCAAGATGAAGAAAAAGCTTTGATCAGGAGAGCATTGTCTGGTTCTGGAAGGTGGTATTTGGAGATTGGTGGGGAGAAATGAACAGATTTGGGGAGGATTTCTAACACTGACGAGAGAAAAGCAATGGCACTGCATAGAGAGCAGCAGTCTCAAGACTGCGACAGTGGAACAAAGAGACTGGATGGCTCAGAAAGAATCAAAGATGTGAGAAGATGCCTGGGGAGGAGAGTGAAGAGAGAGGGAGAGAGAGACAATCTGAAAGAAATTGACATTTTGAGATTTATTTTCAGAGTATCAAAAAGCTTTCTAATTGTCTGACTTGCCCACAGCTGGACTGAGCTATCTTGGTTGAGAGTTTATAAATACGTTCCCACATATATTATCGACCATTCTTAAACAATAACCTTCCAGAGATAATTCTTCCTGTTTTCTCAAAAGACTCATACCAGTGGTGCGATTCTAGATGTGTATCTTAGGAAGAATATCGTAGCTTCAAAACAATATACAGAAGGGAATATTTTTGGCCACAGGAGTGTTTCGGTGCTTCTGAAACTCCTCCCTGTAGCTCTTCATTCAAGTGATTCTAACCCAGAAGCAGAAGAATATTCTCAAGTGTGTTCTGATGGTATTTAAAAGTATTGGAAAGGCAGAGAATAGCTTAAAAACATTGACAACCATCCAAATTGGACTAAAAGGAAATTTCAAACGATTCTGTTCAAAATTTTAGGAGAAATGCAATAACAAGAGTTCCCTAGATCACATGTTCTCAAAAAAATTGACGTGGAATAAGTACTATTCTAATTCCTACAGACAGGCAAGCATAGAAATTTAATCATCCACATATTTGAAATATGTAAAATTTAGTAGACAGGTAATGGTGAAGTTGCATTTAAGAAGCAGCAAGATAAAGCACCACTGTAAAATCTTGGTAAATTTGGAAAATAACAACAAGTGTAGAAGTAAAATAAATATATCATTTGAATTTAGGTCCTACTTTCCCAGGAACCATTAAGAACTTTATAAATGTAAAGTGAAAACTAATTAATTAATATGGGAAACATGACACAAAACAATTTCTACTTTTACTCTTCTTTCCCTCAGTTTGTTTACATGTGTGTTTGTGTTTTCAGGAATAGCTGCTTAATACAATAAGCTTTCTGTTGACATCCCACTTAAGGCAGGAACACCATTGTATCACTTAATCTCAGTAGAGTCACCTTGCTCCTAGAAAAGAAAACCAACAGATGTTACTAAAATTTACACACACACAAACACACAGCTTGCTAATAATCAAGTAATTATCTTCCTAACTTTTTTTTTTTTTCAGGAGAAAGAAGAACGTTCTTACTCATTAGAAACTACTTCTGATCAGAAAGCATAAAGACAATTCTCAACCTGAATATTTCCAATAATTGTCTTGCTGAAAATTACTGAGGCGGTTCTACAAAATTGCCTTGTCGTATTTTTTTTTTTTTTTTTTTTTTTTGTCTTTTTCGTGACCGGCACTCAGCCAGTGAGTGCACCGGCCTTTCCTATATAGGATCTGAACCTGCGGCGGGAGCGTCACCGCGCTCCCAGCGCTGCACTCTCCCGAGTGCGCCACGGGCTCGGCCCGCCTTGTCGTATTTTTGAGGACACATAGAAAGCCTTTCCACCACTTTTTAAAAAACATTTATAATAAATCTGAACATACAACGTATTATCTAAACTTATTAGAGAGCTTAGAGTGTAATAGTCTAATCTCTGGCATAGTTTGGTTTGAATGAATAATTCCCTTAAGACTTTTTAAAATTTGTCCTTTTCATGGATCTAAACTCCTGAATGTGCTGACTAAAGCATAAATGTTAACAAACACTTTTCAAAATACTATTTGAGTGGGGTTTCAGAATAGCTACAATGTTCAGAAATGACCCCTTAACCGCTGGCTCGGCTCCAGGTTATTGGCTGCTCTTATTGGTAAGATTTCTGGATTGGGCCTGGGTTATGTCAAGTACTAGCTGGTACTGACTTCATTGCTATCTTGCTTACAAACCAAGAGCGCACTTCTGAAGTTGCTAGTAGTGTACAAAAGCAGACAATCCAATTTTGAAATGGGTAGTTTCCCTGCATTAACTCAAACTGATTTTGTTCTTTCTAATACTGTTAAGTGTTATCTTGAAGTAGAATAATGAAATGGAAATTCTGTAAACATGTGTACGTGAAAATATCATAAATTTATACTATAATTCAATAGAAGATATAAAGATGAATCTCAGAAATTCAGATCTCGGTTTCAAGATTCCTCCATTTAATTAATATAGTTTTTCTAATATAATTAATATTCTGCCTTGACTATAAATAGGTCATGAAAAAATTATAAAATTAATATTTTCTGTTTACTCACTTTGAAAAGATTTCCAGTTATTTTTTAAAGGAATAATGAATGTGAAAGAAGTGATTCAATGCAGGAACATCCTTACTCTCCCATATGGTTTGTTCTAGCAGGTGAAACGTTCGCAAAAACTTGAAAGTTTTTTGCAACAGTAACTTCAATTTTCATCAGCAAAGACTCAATTTGTGTCAGAGGTAAAACTTGCCTGATTAGATCTGTTCAACAAAGTCATTAAACGACTTTCAATGTTCATGCTCTCTCACATGTAGGGCACTAAACTTTTACAGAGACAGACTGAAGCCTTCCTAATTATTTCCATTATATTCCAAGAAGGATTTCTAAACCTCAGCATCTATTGTAATTCTCAAAGTTCTCATTGCAAATTATATGGCAATCTAACATGCCTTTCTCTGGCTTTATGATCTGATTATTATTTAGAGCCTCTCTAGCAGTGAACTTGAAGATCATGCAAATGTGCTCTTTAGGAAAGTGACTGTGTATCTGAATAATTTGTTTTGCAGGAAGCCAGCTCAAATTTATCATCGGTCGTGAATATTTTTTACCAATGCTTTTCTATAAAGCAGGACTATTATTTTACTAGTTCCACTTTAGCTCTGATGGAAAGCTGATCAAGAATGCTTTACTAAGCTATAAATGCCTATTGTAAAATATGTTGTCTTATGTTATTATAGTGTATCGTACTGTTAATTCATGTAATGGTTCTTTTGGTTTTGATATCTTCTATGTCATAATGAAAACTGAAATAACTCTGGAAATATAAAATGTATAACATACAGCAAAAATTCAGAAGCAGAATAAACCCACAGCTTAATTTACGTAAATACATACAAATTTAACTGGATAGAGGTGAACTATATGTGCTACAGGCAGCATCCACACTGCTGATAAACATTGTATTTGCTGAGATATTCACAGTTCATAACATAGTGAGATAAAATGTAACTAGATACATTCATTCACTAATCCAATATTTATTGAACACATTTGTTAGATCTTAAGATATATTGATGAGCGAGTCATTATGTACTCATGAGGAGCTTATAGTCAAGTGGGAACAAAGATAAGCAAATAATTCCAATTAGTGAGATAAACTACAAGACAGGATTTATTCAGGATGTTGCTGGCACACATTATCCAGCCTATATTTTTCAGGAAAGGTATTGAATATTAAGTGATGTCCAAGTAGGAGATAACAAAGCATAGGGTTCTGTACTAGTGTAGTGTTCCAGTTAGAGGGAGCCATTGGTGTAGAACATCTGGAATATAGATTTAAAGTCAAATCATGGAAAACTTGATATTGGCCTGATGTGCAGATATATAACTGAAGGAGAGCGATAGGATCACATTTCAGTTTAGAAAGATCATCCTGGCTAAAGCATAAAGAATGTTTTAGAGAGAAGTAACAATGAAATTAGGGAGACCAGTTCAGATAAGAAATGATACTGTGCTAGACTGTGGTGGTGACTGAAGAGGAAAAAACACATAAAATACATTTATATCTCAACTTGTTCTATTAGGGATATTGTTTTCTAATAGAGATGTTTTAAAAGTATTTTGTGATTTTATAGAGCCATTTGCTTATGGATCTGTTGTATGATTTGTAATAATGTCATATATAACTCTTAAGCACACATTCTCTGTGTATCATGTCATTTCTAGGTTGTTTGACCTGATAAAACATTTATCTTTGTCTTCCAAATTGAGACTAAGTACTATCTCCAATGAAAGTCACCTAATATTCCATACTTGTGCAAATGTTTACATTTTTTTGTGCTGAAAGATAAGTAAAGACAAAGGCTAAGATATTTGATTTTGCTGATGTTAAAAATGATAGGACAGGAGAGGGAAACAGGCAAAGAAAATGTTATCATGTATAGTGAAAACAGAGATGCTATCTGAAAAGTGGATTGTTTAAAAGAAATATCAGTATAAGGGGCATGCAAAAGAGAGACAGAGAGGTGATTAAATAAAAAATTAAACTATTTAACTATTGATAAGTCATAGCAACATGTGAGTCATAAGGGTGGTGTGGCTGTGAGTAGGTAATAGTTAAGATAGACTATAAATGTATTTAGAAAAGTGATAAAATGTTATTCCAGAAAGCAACATAAGTCAGTGGAAAGTTTATTCAGTGAGAAAAGAGAGAATGAGGTTCTAATGCTGATCTTAGTGCTTCAGGAAAGACATATAACCTCTCTGTGCATCAATTTCCATATCTGTAAAATGATAAAACACACCCTACTCTGTATCTCATGTGTCAATGTCTGAAATGAGGTACCGGTTCTGAAAGCGGTTTTGAAAAAAACGTGCAGGGGTTCTATAACAATTCATTGTAGGGAATAACCTTTCTTAGGAGTCAAAGAAAGGTGGAAGGGACAGAATTCATTCTAACTAAATGGGGAAAAAAACTTTATTGCAATCCTAGGCTTTTAAGATTACAAAAAGAACAAATTTTATATGAATACAATATCTGAACCATAAAACTTCTGTAGAGTACAGGAATCCATAAAGTTACATATTCTAAAGATTTGTAGTTAAAAAAAATGCATACTTTTTATGTATCCCCCACACACATATGTTTCACACATGCTGCCTGTTTTTTGGACAAAGTCGATGTTTTCATTATGTACATTTACACTAGTATTTTAACTGTTTTCTAGGTCTGTCAATAAACTTTAGCCTCACACATTGATAACACATTCTTGCAATTACATTATAATTCTCACATAGCCATTCTAGGCTTTTTGAATATTTATATATCATTGCTATAACACCTCAGACACATTTTGAGATTATTTAGGCCACAAAAGATTAAATATTCGAAGAGACAAAAGTAAATAATTCTGAATCACTTGTTCAAGTATAGGCTTCAGATAATTTATATAGTTTAAATATGCAATTAATTAAAAAATATATATTTTTACTATACTCTCCTGCTACTGAATGTTTCCTTCAGCTGGTGTCACAAGCAAGGTTTACACAGTAGTTCTTTATTTCCCTTTATCTTATTGTCAGGATGCTAATTAAAAGCGAAATGATAAAAACTCAGTGAGAACTGGGGGTGATAAACAAAGTGCCAGCATAATTCAGAAATTGGAAAATGTGCCCTTGAAATCATATTAGTTGGGTTAGCATATAATGTGTAACATCAGTATTGGTTTTCCCTTCTTACTGCTGGGTCAAACACTGACAGAAGTGGGAGCCAGCACTGCCAGAAACATAGCATCAGTTTGGGTCAATTTAAGGAGTGGTATAAGTCTTAGTGGAGACTGGTGAATGTTTCTCACACTGGCTAAACCTCTTCACTCTGTCACACTGCCTGAGATTTCACCCAAGGCGACATTCACTTAGGCTATTAAGTGCAAGCATTTCTAGGAAGCTTGAGTAAGATACGGTAGTCACTTCAAGAAAGCTTCATTTTCAGCTGTGATTAGTCAAGAAGAAAGAATTGGAGTTTTCAGTGCAAAGCAAAGTTGAATTTGGATCACTGGTGCATTTTCAGAGAAGAGAGGCCTGGTAGATTTTAATAGTCAATGGTCAATATGCATTCGTAGGTGCTGTAAACACTGAAAAGGGTAGAGGAGTAAAATAATTTGCATCTTTTAAATTTTGCCCAGAGTCAATCCCACAGTCTCCTATGCAGGAAAGTCACTATAGGAGTAGGCACAATTTCTAAGTAAGATCAACGCTCCATCTGTGCCGTGCCATGATCTTGTCTTGGCTCACAGCCTGAAAAGTTGGAGGAATCCTGTAATCCACCCCATTTAAGGAGGGAGTTGTAGCTGCACATCACATATGCATCTTCCAGGCCCAAAACCTAGCAGTGGTTCTAGAATACTTCTCTCCTTTGCTTCCACATTTGTCCAATTACCTAACTCTATCAATACTCTTCACAGAGTATACCCAGAGAATCAGAACAGCATCCACTCTCCACCAGGAAGATAAGTGAATGTGATACGAGAAGAGGGGTGGCTGTGAGAGTAGACCACGTGTCTTTACACAGCTTGGCTCTTTGTCTCTCACAGCACAATGTGGCAGTCTAGTAGGAATATCAAATTCATGGAAGGGTTATGATGTGAAAAGAAAATTATACTATTGGAGAGAGGGCACTTAAAAATATACACAGATGCAGCATTTCCCAGCCACTGGGCCTTAGACAAGTTAGTTATAAGCTGAAACCTCAGCCCTAGGCTGGAGTAGTCTGAGCTCCCAGCTTACCGTCACAGACCATAAACAGCACTCCCTTAACCCTCGAGTCTTCTAAAGCTGTTCACTTTCTGGGAGTGTCACAGCACCAACAAAAGAAGTGTTCTACCTCCTCCCGTTCCCACACTCTTAAGAAAAGATGCAAAAAAAAACCTGGTTACATAAATTAGAGTGTGTCCATTTCATACCATGGAATACAAATAGGGATGAAAATATTATTGAGGCAGCTCTTTGCGTAAGGATACAGAAAATGTGCCAAAATATATGTTTAGATGACTAAAATGTATATGCATATAATGTCTGTCAAAATGCTAACTTATAAAGAAAGCAACAACCATAAAACTGTATGCAGCATATGACTTTTGCTAACACTCAAGGGTAAAGCATCTCAAAGGTTAATACCTACCAGGGAGTCTTCCAGTGAATACACTTAGTGCCTGTTTTCAATTCCCTGCCTTCCTGAGGATCTGTTTCTAACTTCTGCCACAGATGCTCAACCCACTCTCAAGACAATCTTCTCCTTACTTAAGTCTAGATTTTCCCCAAGACACCAATTCCTCCCTTCTTTAGCATGTATTGCTAATTCTGAGAAACTCAGTCTAGAAGGACTTCCTGGCAGTGGTGGTGGAGAAGGCTTCAATAGGTCATTTTGTAGTTACCTTTGGTCATCCGATTCACTCCAAAAAAGGTTTGTGGTGTGGAAAGGTGGCTTTGACACTCCTAATTTCGCAAAAATATCTAGGTTAAGCATAGACACTGAATGCATGTTTCTCTTTGAGTATAAGGGTAAGTTTCAGACACTTCTCTTTATCATGTATTTATTGGTAACTATTAAATCATACATAATTGTACACACACAAATACATGTCTCAAAGGTGAACACTGATCCTTACCATATGTTAGAGTCTCCAAACTCAAATGCTTACTGAGGTCAGGCAGATAAAAACAAAACAAAGCAAAAAAAAAAAAAAAAAACCAAACAAAACCAAACAAAAAAAACCCCACAACAACAAAAAACAAACAAAAACCAACCGAACAAAAAGTAGAGAAGTGGACCTTCTGTAAGAAGCAAGGGAGAGGGTGAGAAACCGGAAGCTAAAACTCTGAGAAATGAGCAACGTGCTTCAGCTTTACTGCTTGCTGCCATCCAGGAATGAGGACCAGCTTTTCTAGAGCTTCCAATTCCTAAAGAGAGGCCAGGAATCCTCACAGGAACTTTCTTCTATGTTGATTCAAAAACGTTAAACATGGTGCAGACCAAGCACAATCTTTCTGTGAGGCATATTTAGTCAATGGGCAAGGAGTGTGTGAGCCTTAGTGTGAACAGATAAACAGAAGGGAAAACATCGGCCCAGCTGCTGCCTACTTTGCAGAGTTCTTTCTGCGCCTGAATTAGTACTTGCAGAACAGTGTCTCTCCTTCGTCATCCAGCTGCTTTCAGTCCTGTAGCCCTCTGCCCCTCATCCTCTGTCCCACACACAAACCCACACTGAGAATAGGAAAAGAGCCCACTGCTAATGCACAAACATACCTCTTGAAGGCTACAGTACCCTCGTTACAAATAACCTAGCTGAAATTGTCCTCTCCTTACCCATTTTTTCTTTTTCCCTGTCCAAGGCTCATCCCTCTTCCAGTCCCTCTCTGGGGGAGCATAGGTGGGATTCCTCTGGTTGCTGAATGTCTACGCCTTCAATTTGACTTCAAGTTCTGATCCCTTCTCATCTGGCTCTCTCTTCAGTTTACATCAAGTTTACCTCCATCACCTACTCCAAACACTCTCCTGTGGACAATGGTATCCTCTCTTATGCCTCTGACACCACTATGGAGACACCAAAGTCACTTGCTGCATTGCCTTGGACTTTCCTTATGGCTGCCAAGATGTTACCCCAGGCTTTCACCCGCTGTGTCTGCCCACCTATGACAGTTGTCCCCAAACTTAAATTCCCTCTAAACACTGGCCCTTGAAATAAATGTTTCAATGAAAACCTATTCAACCTCGGTTCGGACTCTTTAAGTTGAAAATAACAGAATTTGAAACGACAAGGATATTTAGCAAAAAACATTGGGGAATCAGAGACTTGTCATCTGGGTTGATGAGAGGTAGAAGACAACATTTTAAAATGTGACCCAGTGCCAATCACATAACAATCTTCGAGCCACATTTTTTTTTTATTCACATAGGGATATTGTTAATACCCACCTAAGATGGTTGTACAGATTGCAGCCTTTGAAAGAGGAATGTATGTATGTATGTATGTGTTTTTTTATATTTGTGAGAGCTATCTGTTTTCTTTTTAGTTTATTTTTTTCTTAATTGATCCATGATAATACTATGTATTTAGAGTACAATGTGATGTTTGGGTGCAATGATAATATCAAGGTGTTAGCATATCTATCACCTCAAACACTTGTCACCTCTTTGTGTTGGGAACATTCAACATCCTCTCAAGTAACTAGTTGAAGTTATACAATAATTTGTAGTTGACTGTAGACTCCCTTTACTGCTATAGAACACTAGATCTTATTTTTCCTGCCTCTCGATAATTTTGTACCCACTGACAACCCTCTCCCTATTTTTCCTTCCCTTTACTAGTCTCTAATAACTACTATTCTACTTTCTACTTCTATGAGACCAACTTTTTTAGCTTCCGTATATGAGCGAGAACATGCAGTATTTTTCTTTCTGTGTCTGGCTTATTTCACTTAATGTAATTTTCTCCAAGCTCATCCGTGTTGCAGCAAACGGCAGAATTTCATTCTTTTCTATGGCTGAGTTGTATTGCATTATATATATCTACCACAGTTTCTTTATACAGTCTTCCACTGATGGACATCTAGGTTGATTCCAAATCTTGGCTATTATGAATAGAGCTGCAATAAACATGGGAGTGCAGGTATCTCTTTGGCATGTTGATTTCCCTTTGTTCGAATATATACCCAGTAGTGGAATTGCTGGACCATATGGTAGTTCTATCTATAGTTTTTTGAGGAAGTTCCAAACTGTTTTCCACAGTGGCTGTACAAATTTACATTCCCACCAACAATGTATGAATTCCCCTCTCTCCAGCATTTGTTATTCTCAGTCTTTTTGATAATAGCCAGTCTAACTGATGCTATCTCATTGTGGTTTTGATTTACATTTCTCTGATGATTAGTGATATTGAGCATTTTTTCGTATACCTGGTGTCCATTTCTATGTCTTCTTTTGACAAATGCCTGTTTAGGCCATTTGCCCATTTTTTAATTGGATTATTTAGTTTTTTTCTGTTGATTTGTTTTGACTTCCTTGTATATTCTGTTTATTAATCCCTTGTCAGATGTATGTTTTGCAAATATTTTCTCCCATTCTGCAAGTTGTCTCTTCATGCTGTTGATTGTTTCTTTTGCTATTCAAAAGCTTTTTAGTTTGATATAATCCCATTTGTTTATTTTTGCTTTTGTTTCCTGTGCTTTAAAAGTCTTATTCATAAAATCTTTGCCCAGTTTTATGTCCTGAAACATTTCTTCTGTGTTTTCTTCTAGAAGTTTTATAATTTTAGGGCCTTACATTTAAATATTTAATTTATTTTGAGTTCATTTTGGTGTATGATGAGAGATAAGGGTCTATTTTCATTCTTCTGCCAATGGAAGTTCAGTTTTCCCAGCACCATTTATTGAAGAGACTGTTATTTCCCCAAAGTATGTTCTAAATATTACCAATATGAGGGTAAAAAAATGTTTTGATAAGTTCTTGGATTTCTGATATGTTGCTTTTCTATGAAAAATTATATTTTCACTGTAGTTCCTCACACTAAAAATTAATTGCCTTTTCAACATTCTTTATAATCTTCTACATGATAAAAGATATCATAAACAAAATTAGAGACAAGTAACAGACTGGGAGAAAATATTCTGTGTGTGTGTGTACGTATGTGTGTGTAAATATATAATAAATAAGGAGATGACAAAACACTAGATAAAGGAAAGTGGATAAATATACAAACAGCAAATTCATGGAGAAACCTATACAATGAGATACAAAATTTTTAAAAAACTTATTAACACATGTTCAGTCTCACTCATAATCAGAGGATTGCATGCTAAAATATCAATGGGATTTTTTAAACGATCAAATTACCAAATATTATTGTATGATAATTTCAAGTGCAAGTGAGAATATGAAGAAATGGGTGCTCCTAAACTGTGGATAAAAATGAGAATTGATACAATCTCTTTGGAAGTAAAACTGATTAAATTTAGAAGAATAAAATATGCACTTGCTCTATGACTCAGGATTCCTTTTATGAGTATGCATAAAAGAGAAAAGTGCATTTCATCTTCAAATAGGCAGACACAGAGTGCTCTACACGACCATCTATAGGAGGATGGGCAAATACATTTTGTTTAAATACACTATAAAAGACTATGTAGCAATCAGAAAGGATGGGGCAGATCTATATGGACTGACATGGAGTCATAATAATTGTAAAAATGAAGATGCAAAGTGTGTATGATTTGATGCCATGTATAAAAAACCCCACATTCTTTACATGTATTTACACACACACAAAAATCATATATTCTTAATCGTCCCTAAATATAAAAGAATATTCATAAAAGAAATTCTAAAGGATACATGAGAAATTGTTACTTGTCATCTGAGTTGGACAAGGATTAGAAATGGTGAATAAAGAATATTTTAGCATTTTCTGTAAGGTTATTTTCACATAGTAATCATTTAAAATTTATAAAGTGTTAAGCTTTACTTCTCAACTGATTTTTTTATAATAAAAGAAAAAATTGTTTTTAGTTTTTTTAGTCACTTTTTTACAATTCAGCTGCTGAATATATACCCATTAATAGTGAAGAAATGAATTCCAAGCAGACAGCTGGCTTACTTGCTAAGTAACTATCCCACAGAAGCAGGATTCAAGGTTTAAACAAGAAAATTTCTACAATACATTAGAATTGCTGAGAAAAGGTGAAAAATGTGCTGGTTAATAAGGTCAAGTAATTAAGAATGTGTCTGTTCAATAAGGCCAAGTGCAAGCTGTGTGAGTATGTACAGACGGGTATGCATGGAGTATGAGCAATTCCTTCTGGGTTGTTTATAAATTCTAGAGTGTAAGTCAAGTGTAGTTAGGGGAAGAATTACTGTTAGTAAGATCTGTAGTAATAGCACTAGTAGTGAGGAATAGCGGATGTTGAATCAAATAAGATAACACACATGACATCATAGAATTTTAGAGCCAAAAGGATATTTGATACATAGTTTTCTTGAAAAGAAAACCAAAAATAAATAAAAGGTCAGGGCTTTGCTGGGGGGTCACAGTGACATTTAGTGGAAGAACAAAGACCTAGGGCCACCTTAGAAACTATGAAATGTTATACAAGTATAACCTCAAAACTCTGGGAATATTAATCAATCTTTATAATTTAGAGGTAATAGGCACTGGGCATTAGATCATCTGATAATGTTAGTTCTTCAGATTCTCAAAAGTTTCATGATTCAAAGATGGTAAACATCTGCTTTATATTGAACAATAAGATATGAATATTGAATCTAGTATACACCCTTTGATTTTAGGATTTAAAATTCCCTTTCTACTTTTCATAGTCAACTCTGAGGTCTATGATGCAGAGCAAATTGGGATAGTATTACAAATAATAAATACCTCTTATGGTTGTTGCATGAGTTTTTGGTGATAATGTTTATAAGTGTACAATATATATGTGACCCAAGGGTCTGGCCTGTGGGAGGGACTCGTTTCATTGGTGAATTATACTAGGTTTCCAGCAATTCATCATCTGTTTCTAAAATAATAGTATCTACACATTCAAGACATACCCATCTGCAGGAGGATAGCAAACACATTTTGGTTAAATACACTATGGAGGACTATGGAGCATGAAGAAAGGATGGGGCAGTCTACAAGTATATGTGTTAACATGGAGTGATAATAATTGTAGAAATAGCAAAATAGAGATACCATACCCTTGTTTCTGTTTAACACCAACTCAACTCTTCATTTTCACATCATGGTTGAGAGAGGGACATTAAACAAAGCCATGATGCTGAGATGGCTAATGGTTCTCAGGATCACTTAGAAAATGCATTGCTGGAGATTGATTAGAAACTGACCTGAGACACTAGCTAAGATAAAAATAACAGAAAATAAAACACAGTAGTCTCGGTAAACAAGCCATCTGTGATTCAGAAATCAATAATCTAAATTGCAGTGATCGGCAACTATTACAGGAACCAAAGCATCTCCTCTGGAGCAGTGTCATGCTTCTGATGAAGCATTATGCAAGTAAAATAATAATAATATAATAATAATAATAGCTAAACTTCCCTCACCTCCAATTCCCATTCATTTCAAAGAGCAACAATAAATATATCTCCAAATTGCTAAAATTAAATTTCATTAAAAACTACTCTGTTAAACTCTCTGAGCAGGTGTGATAAGAAGCAGTTGGGTTGCCCATATAAGAATGAACTAAATAAGAGGCTACAATCAGGATTCTGGTGTGGGTCGAGTCATCCTGCATTTGGACATCATCTCCTATCTTCTCCCCACATGTCATTCTGCACAAACAAAAATCCTAAGCATCAAATAAATGCTGCCAATCATGAAATATGAAAATTGAGAACTTGTATTTCCTAATATTAACATACCTGATCAATCACATCTAATCAGTTCTCAGATCTATTATTTGTTCTGTCTGGGAAAGGGAAGTTCTACTGCAGCCATTTCCATCACAAACCTTTTACTCAACAGAGTTCTATTATTCTGAGAAAATGCCTGAAAATAGCAAAAGTTGTGGGGAGGCAGTGAGGGCTTGATAATATGCTCTGAATTTTAAAACAATGGCATAATTTATGTTAAAAACTTTCCTAATAGACATTGCAAGATCACTTAGATATCATTTTATTTTAAAGATCGTGCTCCAGTGCCATTTCTAGTAAAATGAGACTTTCATGAAAGACGTTAAAAACCATGTTGCATTTAAATAGTGATAGTGTTTCAATCTTTCATAAGACTAGGTCATTTCCATTTAGAAAATTTGGTATTATATAGAAAATTTTTGTAAGAAAAAATTCCTGCATTTGCTTCAATCTCAGAACTTAACTACTTGTGTGCAGAGTTTCTCTTGTTGGCTAAGATAATCATGCAGCTCCCTTTATTCTTTAAGAATACCCCATCCCGAAACAGCTTCCTTGAAAGTCTGAGTTGTTATAGTAAGAGCTGTAAGATGTCTTATTAAAGGATTCAATCTCACCATCCTTAATAAGTAAATGTGCATTTCCCTTGGGTATAGAATTAACCTATTAGGCTTTTCCTAACACAGAAGATAGTCAAGTGATTTGAAAGAAACACAGAGGCACAACTAATTATTAGAGAGTTCTTAAGGATCTCCCAGGATATATACAGGCAGAGAAGCAGGTACAGTTAAGCTTTCAGCTGATGCAAGGCTAGCATGAGGACATTTGTGGCAGAAGCAGGGAAATAGAAAACAGGAAATCTGTATTAATTTTGCTGATCTATCCTATACACGTGCTTCATTAAAGTTTTCTTCTGCAAAATCTACATTGTTTACAATAATAATTTACATTTGTATGTATTCCTTTCTAGATTACAAAGCAATTTTACATACATATGTCGTTGAATGCTTACAATATTGTTAGAGTAAGTTTTAGCTCTTTAGCAAAAAAAAAAAAATGGAGTTTAAGCTACTTGCCATAGTTAACATATGTAATAAATTGAAGAACTGGGTCATGTACCCTATGTCATGTTTTACTAAGTTATTTAGGTATCATATCTTAGACTAAAATCTGTTGTACTATTCTATAGAAGATATTTTGATAACCTTTGATACATAAGATTCAGCATGAAAATGGATCAATTTTTTATAGTGTACAACAAAATAATCTTAGAACAATAAGAATAATGTAATTCAAATTCCTATAGGCAACATTTAGTAAATACCTAAAAAGAAGGTAAAAACTACTACTAAAATTAATACACACACACATACACATGCACATATTTTTAAAGATATGAAAGCACAGAATTGAAAAGTATGTCTCCCATTTGTCTCTGGCTGACAGCTGAACTGTCCCAGACAAACAATTACATCTCCCTAGAGAAGAAATCCTAGCATGATTTCTTTTTGTTTCCCTTTCCTTTATTTTTCAATACAAATGATTTCATCCTACACATGTTAGTTTTAGCCTCTCTTATTACTTAGATACATACACAAAGACAAGCACACATGTACAAACACATATTATTTCTCTCTCTCTTTTTATTCTACATTAGCAGAGACAGAACTACCTTACTTGTCTTAATGGCTGCACGATTGTGTCATAATTGATTTGACCAATTGGACTTTATTTCTAAATGAATTTTTATGCATGTTCACTTTTGAGAAATATGGACAAACTTCTGTGAAGATGGCAGACTAGAGGTGTCCAGAGTGTGTTCTTCCCTCAGAAGACGATCAAAACAGGCTCACTGGAACTGCTGCTGCAGTCAACAGAGCCATTGCCTGGTCTCAGAACTGTCACCCATTGCAGAGCAGCTCCTCATAGCATAGCAGTCCTGCAGGTGGCCCATTGCTGCAGCTGCAGATTTTGCAGATGTGAAGGAGGCAGCTACAACCACTGTTTCCATTACCACCATGGTGAGTTAACCTTACTGCCACCAAGGACACCACGGATGTGAATGAAGCAATTGCAGCCACCAGTGCCACTCCCAGTCCCACAAGGAAGCCCTGCTGCCACCAAGGATACTGCAGATTATCACAAGGGAGATGGCTGCAACCACCGGTGCCACTGCTGCTGCCACAAAATAATCCTGCTTGTACCAAGGACACCACCAAAGACAATGCAGATGTGAGGGAGGCAGTTGCAGCCACCATCACCCCTGCCACCCTCACAAGGTAACCTTGATGCCATTGTGGACACCATAGATGAGGGGGAAGCAGTTACAGCTGCTGGTGCTACTGCTGCCTCCATGAAGTAATTCTGCTGCCATTGAGGAGACTGCAGACATGGGGGAGGCAGGTGCACCAACAAGGTAGTTCTTCTGCTGCCACAGACACTGCAGATGCCAGGGAGGCAGTTGCAGCCACTGATGCCACTGCTGGTAACCCTCCTGCTGCTGCAGACACCACAGCTGTGCAACTCACCACTGTGGACACTGCAGCCAATTGGGCAGCTACTGCAACCACCACTGCTGTGGTTTCCACCACCACCTGTGCTGCCAGGCAGCCACCAAAGTCATATGAGCAGGCCACAACTGCTGGAGCCACCACTGCCATGCAGGAAGCCAGCCAAAGCCACCTCCTCAACCTCTGCTGCTACAAGGGTGGCCTGCTTCACAGCAGCAGCTTCAGCAATGACTGCTGCTGTGCAGATGGACCACCAACCACTCAACTGAATTGACACAAGCAGAGTCCAGGGAAGGAGAATAGTATAAGAAGCAACTGCTCTTCCAGATGACCAGACACCAATGTAAAGATACTAGAAATATGAAATAAATAAATAAAACAAACAAATAAAAAAAGACAAGAAAATATGAGTCCACCAAAGGAATACAATAATGCTCAAGTACCATACCATATAGAGAAGGAAATCTTTGAAATGACTGAAAAGGAATTCCAGGTAAAAAAAATCATAAGGAAACTCAATGAGACACAAGAAGATGAAGTTACATGACACAATGGACTGATCAAAATGATCCAGGATATGAAGGAGGAAATTTACAAAGAGATTAATACTTTAAAAAAGAATATTGCAGAACTCATGGAACTGAAGGAGTCATTCAGTGAAATAAAAAACACAACTGAGAGCTTAAGCAGCAGACTAGAGTAAGCAGAAGAAAGAATTTCTTTTTTTTTTGTCTTTCTTTTTTTTTTTTTTTGTGACTGGCCGCACTGCGCTCAGCCAGTGAGTGCACCGCCATCTTTATATGGGATCCGAACCTGCGGCGGAAGCACTGCTGTGCTCCCAGCTCCGCACTCTCCCGAGTGCGCCACAGGGTCGGTCCAGAAGAAAGAATTTCTGAACTTGAAGATAGTCTCTTCAAAATAAGTCAGATGAACAAAAATAGAGAAAAAATAATTTTGAAACATCTATGAGAGATAGCAGACAACCCTAAGTGAACAAACATCCAAATCATGAGTACTCAGGAAAGGGAGGAGAATGGAAAAGGCATTGAGAACTTATTCAATGAAGTAATAGTGGAAAACTTCTCAGGTATATAGAGAGATATGGATCTTCAGATTTAGGAGATTCAAAGATCTGCAAACAGATTCAATCCAAAAAGGTCCTCTCTGAGTCATATTACACTCAAAATGGCAAAACTCAAAGACAAAGAATCCTAAAAACAGCAAGAGAAAAGCATTAAGTCACCTATAAGGGAGTCCCTATTAGACTAACGGCAGACTTCCCCACAGAAACTCTACAGGCTAGAAGAGAACATAATAATATATTCACAATACTAAAAGAAAAAAACTATCATCCATGAATACTATACCCAGCAAGGCTATCCTCCAGAAATGAGGTAGAAATATTGAATTTCCCAGACAAAAACTATGAGAGTTCAACACCTCAAGAGAGTCTTTTATCTGGCATCCAAAAAATGATAATCACTGCCATGAATGCATGAGAAAGAACAGAACCCACTGGTAGAACAAAAACACAAATAAGAAAGAGACAGAAACTGCATCTTACTACCTCCAAAAACCAACACACTCTGAAGACAAACAGTAAAAGGGACATAAAGAAGAAAAAAAGAGGGATTTAAAATATACAAATGAAAATCTATTAAATGCCAAAGTAAGACAATACATTTCAGTAACAACCCTAAATTTAAATGAATTAAATTCCCCACTCAAAAGACACAGACTGGCTGATTGGATTAAAAAGCTGCACCCATCTATACGCTATCTTCAAGATACTTACCTTATTTGTAAAGACACACACAGACTAAGAGTGAAGGGATGGAAAAAAGGTATATCACACAACTGGAAGTCAAAAATGAGCAGGACTAGCTATTCTTATATTAGATAAAACTATAAAAAGAGACAAAGAAGGCCACTATTAATGAGAAAGGGATCTATCCAGCAAGGATACATAACAATCATAAATATGTATTCATCCAACAGTGGGGTACCCAGATATGTAAAGCAAACACTGTTAGTTCTAAGGAAAGAGATAGACCTCAATATGGTAACTGCTGGGGACCTGAAAATCACTCTCACAGCACTGGACAGGTCATCCAGACAGTTCAAAACAGAAACACAGGATTTAAACCACACTTTAGTCCAATTGGACTTGGCAGATATCTATAGAACATTTCATCCAACAACCACAGAATATAAATTATTCTCATCTGCACACAGAACTTTCTCCAGGATAGATCACAGGTTAGGTCACAAATCATGTTTCAACAAATTTTAAAAAATTGAAATCATTTCAAGTATCTTCTCAGACCACAGTGAATTAAAACTAGAAATCAACAATGAGCCAAACTCTGGAAAATATACAAGCACATGGAAATTAAACAACATGCTCCTGAATAACATATGGGTCCAAGAAGAAATTAAACAAGAAATCAAAAAATTTCTAGAAACTAATGAAAATAAAGACACATCATACCAAAGAGGTGAAAGATCTCTACAGTGAGATGTACAAATCACATGAAGTTTGAGGATCAAAATATACCAAAATACGATTATATTCTTTCTGTCCACTTTCCATAAAAGTGTTAAGGTAGATTAAAAAGTTAAAATATGTATGAAACAATATACGACTTATGAATAAAAAACAAGAAAATTCCTTTTCAAAAAGCAGAAAAATGGCTTTATTATTTTATACTTAGTTATTATAGCTTAACACCTCATTTCACTTCAAACTTTCTAAGAATTAATGTGAAGAAGATAATATGTTGAAATATGTAATTATCTCATAAAAAATGAAGTTTATTCTTAGCAATTAATTCTAAGTAGAATACGGCACCTATATAAGAGATGATAAAGAGCATAAATAAATTACATTTTCCAAACAAATTAAATGTTCAGAAATATCTCCAAGTGGTTTCTTTTTTCTGTTTCTCCTTTATATACATTGAGGAATTAATACTGAAGCATGAATCACTACATATTTTTTTTCAGCAACAAGATAGCATTCATTGAGTTATGTCACTTGCTGATAAGAAAATAAGATCTCCTTTAGACTTTCCTTTTCCAAAATAAAAATAAATGCAAACATCTGTCAAATATGGAACAGTGATAAAGTTCAAAGATTCTATAAATAAAGATGGAAAAAGCATGACAGATTCTCCTGAAAATAATTCCATTTCTGCAGAGTGGGCATAGACCTACCTTTGGGTATTTTCTCAAAGACTAATTAATTTTTTTGAAGAAATATTTAATTTGGTTACTAGAATACAAAATAAAAAATTTTGTCTCACACTTCTATTTTGGAAAATTTATCAATAGCTGTCCTTTAATGATGAGGTATAACTTCTCAGCAGCATTATAGTTTTAGTTAAGCTTTGTCCTCTTAGGTCAGCTAATAACATGATATGAATAAAATGTATCCTTAGGCAGATGAATGAATTGTCTTGTTGTAAAACTTAGTATCTTCTATTTGAATTTTGGATAAATTCAACATTTTGTTTCATTTTGTTTTGTTTTCATGGTTGATATTCAAATGCACAGGCATTAGAAAACAGACCTATTTTTTTACTAAGGAATTTTCTGATCTAACGTGATAAAACCACGTCTTTGAGATAAAGAAGAACACTTTGTTCTCATTTCTGGTAGAAAGTGACATGCATTCAAGTCATCCGAAAGTTATCCTAAATGGCTCAACTAAAGTTAAGATCTAGTAGATGTAGATTACATCCTTTTGACCATGATTTAGTATTAGAATTTTACTTGTTAAAATATTTTCCTTTTACTTATTCTGGTTGCCATATTATGAAGTAGACTGTGTAGTCATAGTATCTTTACTGAGATAATACAGTTTTCTGATAGGTAGATGATTTCTGTCTGTGGACTCAAAGTCTCATAATTAAATGATATATGTTGGGAAGAGTCTTATCTGTTTTCTTGATGACATGGAATAGTACATGTGAGTGATTTGTAAAGGAATATATGCACAAAATTTCATGTGCTGTTGATATATATAATCTAAAAATTATTATGAGAATGTCCAACAGTAGTATTTTGAAGGAATAGTCTACAGATTCATGGCTACGTTATTTTGTGACAATAGATTTTGTCTTTTTAAAAGTAAAGTATACTTGCATTTCTCTCTAAGGGAACTCTATCTGTGCAGTTAAATCAGAGAAAGATTATTTGATAAAGTTTGGAGGATTCTTTTAGAATAGACTCCAAAATATTCTTACAGTGGCAGACCTCTTAGGAAATATTGGTACAAATAGTTATTTAAAATGTAAAGACGATGTGAATTTCTCAAGCAGGTTGAAGTATACAAATAATTCTTGACATAGAATAAACAGAGGAGTGAGATTTGTACATGAATAAAGTAGTCAGGCTTATAAAATTACAATTTAGGCATCTAAACAGTCTGCTTGTATGGATGATATTCAGCTACTTAATATATGTAATCCCATCCCAAAGGTAATTAGTACTTATAACGTACTTAAATGATGTACTTTTAACCAAGATTTCAATTTCACTCCATGACTCTGAAATAAGGTAGAAAATAAAATGGAATATTCAAACATTTAGTTCACATGGAACTTTATAAGAAAAAGTAAATAAAAGACTTCAAATGCCTTTTTATATAATTAATTGCTTTGAATTAAGCAGATTCCAAATGCCAGAGATATGCAAATGGAGAAGCAGGAAAATGTTTATTTCTGTTTCAATTTTTAGTTATTACATAGAGAGATGAGATTTTAAACAACAAAAGGAATAAAATAAAATGTTTTAGAAAAATATAGAATACTGATGGGTAATTGCAAACGGTATTGCTTATTAATGAGAATTATCTCATAGGGCTTTCGATCCGAGGTGGGGAAAGAAGGAGAATGGGTGGGGTGGGGGTGGGGTTGGCATCTACAATTTTGGGATGTAACCCATGGCAGGATTAAATAATATAAATGCAGTGGAGCTTCAATTTAACATTAGATTCTGTGCTGGAGCAATGATTAAAAGTTTTTCTCTCTCAGAACCAAATTAAGATGGTTAACTACTCGTACAGAAGAACCTTGCTAGGTAGTATTTTCTACAATGATCATGAAGCTGTTCTACCTGCTTCTTGGTCATATGCTTCTTGTAAGCACAAGGCCTCTGAACTCTCTTTGAAGGTGTGGCTAGTAGCCCCTGCTTGCTTCTAAGCAATTCCACTGCCTCTGCTCAATTTCCAGTTAAATCCGATCTTCCTTTGGAATCAAATGAGTAAGCCATTGGAAGTAAGTAGAAATATAGGCTAGAGAACAGGCGGATAGCCAGTGAAGAGAAAGGGTTGCCTGGAAGAAATAGAAAACATAAAGTACTAAGCATCTTTAATAATTTAATTATACTTTGAGTATGAATATTCAGGTATAGTTTTTTTAAAAAAAAAAAACTGTGAATCTGTTCAAGTAAGAGAATGCCTTTCTGGATAACTTTGGAATAATTACATTTTTTATAAATCACAATCTGTTTTATATGTTCCCAAGAACATGTACTTTGGTAATTAAATGTGGTAGTAGGGTTATTTAAATGACAAAAATATATTTTCACAACTAATAATTAGTTTATAAAATTAGCAATTGTAGATATGCTAATCTGCTTCACTATAGGAACCATTTTACTAGGTATATGTATCCCATAACATCATATTGTAAAACTCAATTGTACACCATAAAATTTACTGTAAAAATTAACAATTAAATTTTAATTTATTTTTGTTTAAAGCTCATATTTTATCTTTAAGTGGGATATATACATAGTGCTTTTCTATGGTATACAAAAAGTGTTTTGTATGGACAGTCTGATCAGTTTCTATATTTTTGGAAGCATTAGATTATCATCAGTCACTAAGGTCATTAGCTTGTAATCACCACATCCCTTTTTAAGGTTAGAATTCTTCCTCGTATGGGGAAGTCCTCAGAATTACAAAGGTTTTCAGTCAGACCCAGAATAATTATGGAGGCTCTCACATTAGAAAGGTGGATTCTAGAATTTCAGAAATCACCTTTGGACAGTAAAGTGTGTTTCTCAGTTTAGACATAGGTTAAACAATTCTATAATTTTATATTGTGACCATATTATTTATTTCCTAAACTGGACACTTTTAAGAGTGAAGGAGTCACTACTAATAAGCCTACCAGATAACAAATGTAATCTGGGCCTATCTCAGGCTAACTGGAATTTATGGCCGCCTTATGAGCAGTGAGCAGGGTTCTTTGCCTGCTTCTAATCTGAGAACTTAGACATTGGCTTTGATATTTATATTGATCCAAAATGTAGGAAATTTACCACATCTCAATTTCATTTGATGAAATGTAGATACATCATTTAGAATTATGGTTTTTACTTTCACATCATATGTCTACACATTCTTCTACCTTCTAAGATGGTTAATAGATTAAAACAATAACAACAACAACAGCAGCATGATTTTATTAGTATTTTATATGAGACTAAATCAAGGTAACAGGACCTCAGAAAAGACAGGCCTTAAAAGCATAAAATTGCAAGTCATTTCATTGTTAGTCTTCATCCCCAAGACGATGTTGATGATGATAAGATTTGCTAGCATTCTTTAGGTGACTACTGTAAGCCAGGTATTGTGTTATGTACTTTTCATATATTAATTTCTTTCACCTTTCCAACAGCTCTATGAATCTGTCTATATTTGCTTTCTTTTACAAAAAAGAAAAATCAGGCATAGATGAGGTTAATTATTTTGCTCAAAATAGCCCAGCTAGTCACCCAATGGAAGCTTTTGTGTTCAAACATGGATACAATTCCAAACTCCAGGCTCTTTTCAATAAGCTACTTCACTTTCATGTAACCTTCACTAGGAATTTTATGATTCCTCCTGGCACCCAGTGTGGTCATCATGGTTTCCATGGCTGAGCTTTACATCAGGACATTCGTGGAGACACAGATGGGCTCATCAGGAAGCAAAATATGTCCACCCCACTGCTGAAATAATAAAAGCCACACATACCTAATCCATAGCAAGTAATCTCAGTAGGAGACAATAAATCACAAGACTGACATGGGATTGAAAGATAAGAAATCCTCAGTAATTACTTTGACAATGTCAAGTTCCCCATGAACTGCTCTTTGCAGCTCAGTCATTCTCTATCTTGCCAGCTGCCAAGCAGTCACTCAAGGACAGAGAATAAGTATACTCAGTGTATGTCCCATAGCAGACATAGCAGAACACATTAAGTGCCCAGTAAATATTTGTTAAATGGAAGAGTAAGCTAGAAATAACTAATTTAGAGCATTAATCAAATGAATAGAAGTAGTTTCCAATCTGTAGTCTTCTTTTCATTAGGTTAGTATTTCTATACAATTTTATCTCATGACATCTTTCTAAAGTATTTCAAGTAGTAGAATTAAAACAATATTAGCTAACACTAATTGAGGGCCTGATATGTCCTTGTTAATCCTTTGAGAACTTCCCACGTATCTCAGTCTCTGCAGCATTTAAAGGATGTGCTATTATTATCACTATTTCACAAATGAGAGAATTAAGGCACAGCAACATTCCAAGGGTACTCCAAAAAGTTCATGGAAAATTAGAATTGAAAGACAATACTAAACTTTCCATCATTTTTTAATTTATTTAAAGATGACCGGTAAGGGGATCTTAACCCTTGACTTGTTGTTGTCAGCACCAGGCTTTCCGAAGTGAGCCAAACGGCCATCCCTGTATAGGGATCCAAACCCTTGGCCTTGGTGTTTTCAGCACCACACTCTCCCAAGTGAGCCATGGGCTGGCCCTCATGAACTTTTTGAACTACCATCGTACTAATTAGTAGAAGATCATACACTTTGTAAGTAGTATAATCAATTTTAAAATCCAGGCAATCTGAGTTGGCAAAAGCAAAGTCCATAGTTTTTACTACTTATGCTCCAGTCTGCTTTCACTGAAGTCCTCAAATCAAATTTTAATTTTCAATACCAGAAAATAATCATTAATGTAAAGGATAAATATGTTAGATTAAAAATGTGTACTAAATGACGCTTTCCTATCATTCTGTTGGTGTTTTCGTCATCAAGTTATATTTAAATAAAAGTAATCTTCAAAAAAAATTAATAAGGTTGTCTAAGTCTACCTCTTTAATAATCTGAGCTAATTGTCCAGCTTAGTCACTCCCTGAAATCTCTATTGCAAGACATGTAAATTCTAGATGGGAATGCATATTGAAAAAGTGCACATTGTAAAAGATGGGAGTGCATATTGTAAAATGCTTTGAAAGTAGGTAAGTTTCGCTTCCCCAGTTTCTTGAGGTAGCAGAGACTATGTGATGTTTCTGCGTACACACTGTCTTGACAAAAATGAAGTTATATATTTGTCTAGTATTTTGTGATTTCAATAATTTTAATAAAGGATCATTATCCATATTTTTCTTCCTCTCTTCTCTTGCCGGATGGCCCTTTTTTTCCACAGCTAATACCAGTTAAGCAAGTCTGAATTGCCATCACTTGTGACCAACTTCTGCAGCATTTCTTTTTCCTCTACCTCATGCATTATCTCCTTTCACTGATTTTGTCTCCAGGTTCCTTATACCATTGCTCTATAGAGAAACATAAAACTAAATCCACTACGAAAAAGGCAAAATGAGTAGTAGTAAGAGACATTGCAGACAACCGGACAGAAGAAAGTAAAGGTGGAGCAAATGTAGATTACAGCCATGGCTGCACGTTCCTTAGGGCACTGGGAAAGACGAAAGGAGGAATGCTGTAAGAAAATTATACAGAAAACTTTAAAAAAATAGTCTTAAACTGTTTAAATTTTGTTTAAAGCATAAAACAGGATCCTATTAAAAACTTCTCTGGAGAAGTAGCTGAGTGTTAATGCTTTACTACTTAGAGTTGATAACAAGGGAAGATATGAGGGTGGGAGAGTTTAGGTTTACACAGGAGCATTCAGAGTAAAGAGAAATGAGCATTGGAATAAGCTAAAAGGAGATAGCTTGAGAGAGAGACAGCAAGAGGACAGTGGGTATTGTGGGTCAAATGTGTCCCCCAAAAGTTCATGTAAGAGTGTTAAGAGGATGGGAAATACAATTATAGTATTTGAAAGGTGGGGCCATTCATGGGGACACAGTCTTCAAAATCTAATTAGCTCTGTAATGGCCCACCTTTCAAATACTATAATTGGGTTTTTAAGGAGAGCAAATGAGCAGGTTAGCTCTCTTGCTCAGCCCATTCCCACTATATGACACTCTGGTCACCATGGGACACTATAGAGAGATCCCTTTAAGAAGGCCCTCACCAGCAGGGCCCCCTGGACTGTAGATTTCCCAGCCTCTGAACTGTAAGGAATAAATTTTGCTTCCTTAAAAATTACCCAGTTTCAGCTATTTTGTTATAAGCAACAGAAACAAGTACTGTCAACTTGGTATGACATGCCAGCTTCAGCAGGTTCAGTTTTCACCTTGAAGGGCCCTTTTAAGGCAGACTACAGGGGAAGAAAGACAGACTCAACTCATTCTTACAGATTCAATGATAATTTGGTCTCCAGTTCTGAGGTTCGGAGGTAAAGTTAGTACTGCAGCACTCTGCAGGGAGGTGTTCTAACACGTGGGCAATACCAGAACTTTTAGATAGAAGACAGATAAGTTTGACCTGTAGCTAATAATAGCCAAAATCCACATGAAAATAAATGATCTTCCTCACCCAGTAAGAAAAAACAAATTTTAGTATATAAGAAAAATTAAACTGTGCCTTATAAACCTTTCTTTCCGTATCTTACTTTAATGTCATTTTCTCTTCTAATGCAAATGTAGGTATGTGTGGAGGGTTAGAAATCTTGATTCTCTTTTGATTTTAGAATAGGGTTTTTAGGTAAATGCATGTATGGGGAAAAAGCCCATCTAATCAACTCTAATCACTGCTTAGGTATGGGATTGTATACTTTAATGATTTTAGAGGTAACAGGTGGTTGTCATATCAATCCCGTTAAGAGATTTTAAGAATTGCTGAAGGGAAAGATGTGAAAAAAGTGTTTGCTAGGGGCAAGCCATCTGCTGGGGGAAACTTCAGAAATAATTGTACTTAGATTTGATCATAAGAATGTAACTTTTGCTTAAAGAGAGGTTATACTTTAGCTAATGAGCCAGTTTGACCAACTTAGCTTTTCACAAATTGTACTTTGGAATGTCACATTGTTAATTTTACTGATGTTACTAGTTTCCATTGTTAAGCTATACTTAGCCATAGATAACTTTTGTAACACTGCCCATGTCTTTGTGTCCTTTTTGTAATGATCGAATCAACTGATTTTCCTTGTGAAACTTCCTTGTCTTTACAATAAAAAACCAGAAGCTAACTTTGAATCAGGGCTGCACCCAGTTTTCTCTGGGATACAGACCCTTCAGGCTTCTCAACACATTCATGGTGCTTTGAGTAATCCTGTTTTCATCTCCGTTACACAGTGAGAAGTGTACCAGGTATGTTTAATCCATATTTATCTTTCTAATTAGGAAACTACTAGTTTTATATGAGTAAAAAGCTTTGAGTTTTAATAAACTATGGCTATGTAGGAGGGTCTCGCAGACTGCTGATTTTCATTGTTCACCAGGCAGATACATAATTCAGTGGAAACTAACCAAAATTGTAGCCATGAGCCCAAGTATAGTCTTCCAGTACTTTGTAGTACTTCTCTAGAAAATTAAATCCAATATTCATATAATTCTCTTTAAGTCATGCAGCTCCTCAACCTCATAAAATTTGCCCAATATTCACTCTTCTAGGTGCCTTGAGTATTATGAACACCCTGTAATTCCTTTATCCAAATCCCATTATTCCTCAGATTTGAAATTCTAATTCACTGTGGGACCTGGAACTTTTCTTGTAATATTTGTACAAATTCTAAGCTGTTAGTATGAAGAGGAGGAGGAGGAGAGGAAAAGAAAGAACTCGCATATGAATTTAAGTTCCTTAAGCTTCTGGTTTGTTGGTTCTTCCTTTACACCCTCATCTCAGGATCCCATGACATGAGAAAATATTTCACCTTTCCACTATCGATGGTTCCCTTTGTCCTCTCTTTTATGGTCTCAATACTCCATCCGTATCCTCTAAATCCAGTCCAGTGTACCTCCACACTCTGCTGCCCTGCCCAACCCTTTTTTGTAATTGCTGAGCTCTTATGCTTTAGATGCAGCCCATTTGAGGCAATGCTCTTTAACATCTAGATTCTGCAGATCTCAGTTAAGCACAGGTCTCACCTCTGCACGTTGCAACCTCAATTGATTTCAGATCCTTTCAATTCATTCATGTGGAATTACTGAATTTTCTGACTTCACTAATATCAGGAGGATGGCCCTCAGAATCAAGTTCAAGAATATTTGATCCTGAAGTGCCTCCTATCTTGACTTATTTAGGGAACTATGGCAAACTCAAGGCCCCAAATGGCCCCAGACTCCATTTCACTAACTTAAATATTTGATTAGGTGTTGGGGACCTTGACTGCAGAAAACAACTTGGCCACCACTTATGTGAATTTATAGATCATTAAAATCACTCTTATGCTTCCTTTGGATTAATTTAACTCTATTCAACAACATATTTCAATTATAAAAAGATTTAACATCATAATAAGGTACACTATATACACCTTACGTATTTTGAGAAGACCTATTGTCTTTCTCCTGCTATTTTGCCGTATTTCTTCAGTTTTATTCATTATTTATTTCTTTTTGTTAAATAATTTCCTGGTCTAAAATTTATTAATAATTCAAATAGGAGGACACAGAAATGAATAACAAAAAATACAATGGGAGTTTGTATATATATATATAAAGTATTGTATATGCACATACTGTGTATATATGTAATATGTATTCATATATACATGTGTATATACATATTATGTATAAGCTGAAATAGGTCACAAATGCATATACAAATTAGAATTAGGATAATAGAAAGTAAACTTCACTTAGGAATTTTGCCAAGACCCAGCCCTGAACATGACAATAGCCCAATCTTGGTAGAAGAAAGAGGGAGGGTAAAGGCACATTTACTAGGACCTGGAGTTCCTCAGAGTGAAGGGATGAGAACTGAGATAGAACTTTTAAAATTTACCACACACAAGCTCTCTGGAAGTGCATCACTCGTGCGTGCTTTGTACTCTCAAATGGCTACCTGGCCAGGCAAGTAATATGTGAATGAAGTGGGTCAAGGTTTAAAAAAAAAGTGGTTGTTGGCAACTGTGATAAACTAATGTGTGCTTGCCATGGGTCAGTCATTAGTCGCAATGCTGACTGAATTTGGCTCATGGGCTGCCAGTTTATAACTTCTGATCAAAGTTTTGGAATTATCTTTGGGAGACTGGGGAAGGGAAGATTCAATCTGAAAGGAGCCGCATGTGGTTTTGAAAGAGAATTTGTAGACTTCAAAGTGACTGAGTAAGAATATGCACTGAGAACGTTGTCCAAGTGAGAAAGAAAACCTAAAATAAAGCACATTAAGGTTAATACTCATAGAAAGGAAGTCAGTCATTTGCTGTCACACAGACACACACACATGTGATAGCTGGCTATAAGACCATATCAGGCAGATAGAAAGAGTAAATAAAAAGAAAAGACACAAGCAAAAATAAAGAAGTATAATATTCAATCTTTCAATGTTGATTTTTTTTTATTAGAAAAGGACTAGAAACCCAGTGAGGAAAACAAAGAAACAGAAAAAAGAAAAAGCAACTTCCATTTGTATCATATAGCAAACATGGGTATTAATCACAATTTCACATTAAGCTGCATGTTTCTATTAGTATTTGCCACAACTCTTAGTCTTAGCACTGGTTGTAATTTATGCTTTGTTTAGGTGCATTCCTAAGCTCTCTGTGCCTAATTTTTAAAAATTAAATAGTGAAAATAACAGAAATAATTTAGCTCACATGTTTGCTTTGATAAATAGGTAAATGAAATGTAATATTTCATTTTAAAACCACATTATGAATAAATGTTTAATATCTACCATTGATTTTATTCTTGGAGAACATAGCAGAGACCATATGAGAAATATAAATATAGTTATTGACCTATTGTGTCACTGACAAAAGAAGAGTAGTCTTTTCTCTAGGAGGTTGGAATTAGCTTTGCTGAAAATATTCATTGCATATCAAATTAGACTATACATTGCATTTTTGTCATGGAATGTTTTCCTTGGTTGCTGTGTGAGGAAAACAAATCAGACATAGATTCGATGCACATCATTCAGGCACCTTGTTTCAAAAGTAATTAGGGTTTTACTCACTTGAGACCAGATAATTACATTTAATGTAATCTTAAAATAGCCCCCAAGGATTGTTCTCCATTGGTAAATGCGTAAGAAGTGGAACAAATTGACTTTCACAATTACTGAATTAGGAAAACTAGGAACAAAGGAAAGAATCATGAATCAAAAAATTAGTCTCTTAAGATTGATAAGGATGAAGATTTTTTTTTTCTATTTACTCTCACATAATCCTTAAGGGATTTTTGTCCAGTGAAAGTGACACACGGAAGGATATTCCATAAAAATGCAGTCAAGGGTTAGTGCTGACCTCCAGCCTCAGTGACTCATAACTCAGGCTCCTTCCTCAACCAGCCCAGCTTGCTCTACCCTAGAAATCCAACCAGATGAGAGCTACACAGCACTCATCAGCTTGACTCCAGTTTTCTGACCAAAAAAAAAAAAAAAAAAAAAAAAAAAAAGGTATCTCTGGGCATCATACTATGCTAATACTAGGACACTGAGATAAACAAGACATCACTCTGGATTCAAAATATAGTTGCAGACTCAGCAATGTCTGACCCAAACCAGGCTGACTGTCATAGGATAATAAATTTACTACCAGGCTAAGAACTAAATCAGTAGGTACACAAAAATTTTAGGAGTAACTTCATAAAACTTTGGAAAAGGTCTTAGAGGAAACAAAAGGCTTGGGAATTATACATGGGTAGATACTAGTAAGAATGGTAAAGAAGAAAAAACAAATTCAGTAATTTTTGAAAGAGAGCAATCTTTCTACTATGTAAAATAGTTCTCAGAAATTGAGTCTAGATAATGCTTGGAACATGTTTTAAACTGCAAAAAACAAAAATCTTACATTTAATTTGTTTTTCTTATAATTTCCCTATTGTCTGGTATAAGAAAATCTTACTTACTCTTTCCAGATGGTATCTAATTAAGTTACATTTAATGTTATGTTTCATTCTCTGAATGTGCCCTACCTAAAAATGAGCAAGATTTTGGATCAAATAAAAGCTTTTAATTATTTTAAATTTTACTTTGCCAAATTCTAAAATGTATTCATACATTTGCATAAAACTTTTTTAATGATCACTGTGGCCCAAACTTATTTTATTTAAATTAATTTATTTTCTTATTTTCAATTAAATTTCTTTTCTTGTTTTACAGATGTTAATCTTTAAAGATGCTTAAATATGCCAATGGCAGTACTTCCTTTATGTAGATGTTCAAAACACATTCCCATGCACTAAAATGACTCTTTAAAGTTTGAACACATGGGAAATTATTTTGTGCTTTCAAAATGTGGCATTGTGTATGACCCTTTTTTACAAGAACATTTTTCAAAGAATAAGCCTGTCACGCATCCTGTAAGTACTGGGTCACCCCGTGGATAAAATCATGATGCTCTACGTCTTCCTGACAACTTTCCCTTCTCTCCTGAGAAAACCTCTAAAGCATCACTCCTCCTCTGTGCCCCACATGTTTTATTTCAATTTCTTACATGTGAGGCATATGGTATGCTTACACTGCTGTGTTTTTTGTTTGCTTGCTTGTTTGTTTTAAAAGATGACTTAAAGTTTGGCCTACTATAATGTATTTTGCTTGTAAGAGCTACCTTTTTTCCCCCACAATTCTTAACAGACTTGTTGCGGTTTGATTGACATAAAATTAACTACGATTGTTAAAGTGTACAAATTGATAGACTTTGACAAACAATTGATAGTGTGTATATGCAGTGGATTGAATTGTGTCCCCCCACAAGATATGTTGAAATCATAACCCCTGGTCCTTGTTTGTGAATAGGGTCCTTATATGGGAATAGGGTCAATGCAGATGTAATTAGGTAAGATGAGGTCGTGGTGGAATAGGGTGGACCTCTAATCCAATGTGAATGGTTCTTATGAGAAGAGGGGCATTTGGGAGCAGACACAGAGGCAGAGGGGAAATGGCCAACTGCAGATGGAGGCAGAGATTGGAGTGATGCTGCCACAAGTCAAGAAACACCTGCGAATACCAGAAGTTCGAAGAGGCAAGACAGAAGGCCTCAGAAGAAGCACGGCCAACACCTTGATCTTGGACTGCTTGTCTCCAGAACTGTGAGACAATAAATTTACCTTGATTTAAGCCAACGCATTTTTCATACAGCAGCCCTAAGAGATTAATACAATTTACAATTGTGAAACCATCTGAAAATAAAAATAGCAAATGTACCCTTCACCTCAAAAAGTTTTCTGATGTGCCTCCCATCAACACCTCCCCAATTCCCAATCCCATTCCCAGAAAACCACTGAACTTTTTTCTGTCACTATAGATTAGATTGTATTTCATAGAGTATATAAATTTATATAAATTATATAAAATGTATATTTACCATATATAGTATATACTGGGCCTTTTCAGCATAACTATATAGAGATTCATTCATCTCGTTCATTCTTTTGAACAATATTCTTTTGTTACTCATTTTACTGAGTGTATTCCTTTTTATGGATATGCCACATTTATTTATCCATTCACCAGTTGATCAGCATTTAATTGCTTCCAACATTTGGCTATCACAAATATTCCTGCTATACATGCACATATACATGCACAGATATTTGTACGGAGACACGCTTTCACTTCTTTTGGTCGATACCTAGGTATACATTTAACTTTTAGAAAAACTCTCAAGCTGTTCCCAAAAGTGAATGTACTATTTTACATTCCCATCAGCAGCATATGGGAGTTCCCATTCCTCTGCATCCTTCTCAGTACTTGGTATGATCAGTCTTTTTAATTTTATTCTTTCTAATGGGTGTGTAGTGGTGTATTATTGTGGTTTTAATTTACATTTCTTTAATAGTTAATGATATTGAACATCTTCTCATGTGGTTATTTGACATAATTTATCTTCTTTGGTGTAGTGTCTGTTCAAATCTTTTGTCCATTGGTATTTTGTTTTTGATATTATTGATTTTTTGCAAGTTTTTTATTCTGTATACAATTTCTCTATTAGGTGTGATTCCTAAATAGTTTTTCACTGTCTGTGGCTTACCTTTTCTTTTTCTTAACAGTTTTACAAAGAGCAGATGTTCTTAATTTTAATAGAATCCCTTTTATCACTTTTTTCTTTTATTTACTGTGTTTCTCTATTAAGTAATTTATTCTAACCCAAAGTTACAAAGTGTTTTAGATGGCTTTTCTTTTAGAAGTTTGACAGTTTTAGGTTTTACCTTTGGGACTATAGTCTTTTTTGTGTTAATTTTTGTGTGTTGTATAAGGTATGAAATGTTCATTTTGCTTTTGTTTTTGTATGTAGATATCCAGTTGTTCCAGTATCAGTTGTTTAAAAGACTATTTTTTTTCTTCACTAAATTGCCTTCATATATGTGTAAAAGATCAACTGATCATATATATGTTGGTCTATTTCTACACTTCCTATTCTATTTCACTGATGTATTTGTCCATCTTGATGCAAACATCAAACTGTCTTGATTACTACAGTTTTATAATTCTTTGTATCTAGTAGTATCAGATCTCCAACTCTATTCCTTTGTAAAGCTTTTTTGATTTCATGACCTTTGCATTTTCCTATGAACTCTGCTGTTTGACTTTAAAATGATATTAAAATTTTAGATTTTTAAATTGCAAGCAAAGTGTACAAACGATAAACAACTTCATTGTATCATTTAATACTGCCCCACTTAGAAGCCTTATCCAACCCCTCCACCTAGGACGTCAGAGATAGCACATTACCTTTCTATATCTTTATCTATACTGATACACATACCCATTCTGAAACTCATGCCTACAACTATATTGAAATCTATAGATCAATGCTTCATAGTTTAAAATACGCCCTGTTGAAGGCTAAGCCTCAGCAAATACTCACACTTAGCCATTGTCAATCTGCTGCTTCCCCTAATGTTCAAAATCAAGTCCTTTGAAAGCAGTGAAGATACCTCCATTGCTGGATTTATAACCTTTTATTAGAAAATAAAATATTGTTTGTTTTTTCCAAAAAAATCCCTATTTTCATTAATATTCTGGCTCATCATTATTTTTTGATTGGCATAGGGAGCTCTTTCATCTATAAGTACAGTTTTAAGTATTGTCCCTATCTATAAATATACCATAAAATGGAAAATGTTGAAAATCAATCTCTTATGCATTTATTTTTTCTAAAATACTACTACTATTTCATTCACAATCTTTGAGTGCTAACTGCTAGAAGAAACAGTTATCTTGGTGGTTTTCTTGAAGTAGAACTTAATTTAAAATAATTACCTTTCTTTTCCTTTTTTTTTTTTTCTTTATTTTACTTTTCTTCCAATTCTGTAGCTAATTCCTAATGGCTTTTAACTTGAATGAAGTTTTATTTTAGAAAACTGTTTATTCATTGCTCTGTATATTCACACAGATTATAGTTGCAAGCCCATGACCCTGTAGATATTTTACTGTTTTCTTCTAGAATTTATTATTTTATCTTTCAAAGTCAGATCTACAGTTTAGCTAGAATTGTTTTTGTGTGTGAATAACATAGAGATCAAGGATTATTTTTCTTTTTCCCACATGGATAGGAGTAAACCTGGCACCACTTATTAAAAACACTATGCTTTACAACTACACTAAAGTATAACCTTTGTCTGAATATGTGACTGAATATGGGGTTTTAGACATTCTATTCAGTTCCATTCCTGTATTTTTCTCTTCCTGATTGATTTTGTTGTCTGTGAATATTGACAATTTTATTTATTTATTTATTTATTTATTTATTGCAGTGCTTAGAGGAAAATTTATGCTTGTAAACACCTATATTAAAAATAAGAAAAAATCTCAAATCAGTACTGTAAAATTCTACTTTAAGAAAATAGAGAAAGATGAGCAAACTAAACCAAAAACAAACTTAAGTAGGAACTAACACAGATTACAACAGGAAAATATGAGATAGGTAATTAAAAAGAATAGAGAAAATTGGCAAAACTAACCGTTGATTCATTAAATAGATCAACATAATTTGCAGACCTTTACCTAGATTGACCAAGAAAAAAAGAGAGAAGACAAATTACTAAAATCAGAAATAAAGCAGAAGCATAATTACATTGTCATTATATGTGATAATTTCTGTCCATGTATTATGAATACTTTCTGCTTTTATAGCAGAATTTGAACCCAGCACTTAAGGAAAAATATTTAATATAAGAAATATGATAATACGTATGGTCAAATTTACATTTATAAACATTTTAATGCATTAAACATACAAGCAGTATTCAAAAAGTTAATGGAAAGACTCACATTATCTTTTAATTCTGTTGTAAGAACATTTTGAAGTACCCTCGTATGATGAAAACAATGCTATAATTTGATTTGAGTAAAATTCAGCATGAAAATAAATTTTGATTTATACCTAAAATCTAAGATGAAAGGAGAACTATTTTATTAACAGCCACATTCTGGGTAAATAATGAATTAATTGACATTGATTGATCAGATGTTCATTATATACTAATTAGGTGACGGTGACTTATTTTCTTTCATTATAGTGTATTTGTTAAGATGTTTTGTTAAGGAACCTCTGAGAGATATCTATAAATCAATGAAATTAATATTAGTTTGACATACAGGGAAGACATGATGTACTAATGGATATTACACCTGAGATATGGACTTGGTCTGTCTTGTTATCTGTGGTATTTCTATCTTTCAGAGTAAGGTTTATCTCATAGTGCTCAAAAATATATGTTGAATAAATGAACTGATTTTCCTCTAAGATTTGATTTTTTGAGTTTTATTTATTTTTATTTGATTTTGATATTTACTTGTACATATTTGTGGGGTAAAGTATGTAGTTTCAACACTTGCATATACCGTATAATGATTAACTTAGGGTAGAGAGCATAGTTTGGTTTTAAAAACATCTCAAGTATAAAGATTATGATAATCAGTATTAAAATCTAGTGTGGAGGGCCCTCTAATAGAGGTGTGTTAAACATCAGTCTTTTTTACTCACTATATACATATAGTCAGAATAGAATTTAAAAATAAGTCAAATTTTGCATACTCACTAAGGTTGGTTCTATCAGTAATTTTAGGAAATCACCATGTAGTGTGATCTAGGATGTCTTCAGACCTACTTTGCTCTAAAAGTTACTAACACATTGCTATGTTATAAGCCATGTTTCAATAACCTTGAACTCTTCATCATTTGCAACATTTTTGGAAAGGCTACCAAGATCTGTGTATTTTCAGTACATTTGTGAAAATGACATTTCAAAAAAAAATACAAAAAATAAATAAATATATGTGTGTGTGTGTGTGTGTGTGTGTGTGTGTGTGTGTGTGTGTGTATTTGGGAGTTTAGAAGTGTGAGAGAGGCCTATGTTTTTCATCAACAGCATTTCATGATTGCCTTTAATTCTTGCCTGGTTTTAAGTCCGTTAATGTAGGATAATTTGGTTAGTAGAATTATTTGGCTAGACAGTAATGAGACTCTTACCTCCAGACATGTTTAGTAAGTCGCATAACTTTTATTCTCTTAGCATAATATTAGAGTCTGTGAGTGCTATAAAAAGTATAATGTAGTCTCTTTTTCTGGAGATCACAATTTTATTTTCTGCAGGAAAAAATTAGAGATATCTATACTTTGGTAAATGTATATTAGAAAACTGAGTCTGAAACCTCATAACAGGATTATGTACTTGAGGTCTAATTCTTGGCCCACTTTTCCAGTGATGTTTAAGTTAGTGAGGCTGGATAGTTCTGTTATTATGTGAGCCTTTCCTGGTCCACTAGTGTTGGATTAAATTGAGAATGATATTACTGTTGGAAAAGGAAAGAGTTTTCCGTTAGAAATTGTTTTTCATTTCATGTATTAGCTTTGTCTGTTAATTAGGTTAAAACATCCTTGAGAAGAGTGATCAAGTTTGACTCTTCTCTGTGATACCAGTAGTCAGCCCGTATGGCAGTGCGAAACTCTGGACAGGCTATGTATTGGCTTGAGAAATAAATCTATCCTCTCATCTGCTGATTGATACTGTTTCATCTGTATCTATCTATCTATCTATCTATCTATCTATCTATCTATCTATCTATCTATCTATCTATCTATCTATCTATTCATTCCAATTTTTCTATACCATGATACAGACAGAACACTTCAACACTTCCACATTTCTGTATTTATTGTTAAGTTTGGTATTTTATTCTTTAAATACTCTAAACAAAATAATTGTACGTGCTATATAAATAGTGGAGGCTCATTATTACAGCTCATTAGATAAACACTTCAGTTTCTGTTCACAATGATTAACTCATTCAAATAAATCATATAAGTTAAAAATTTCTAAAAACACATAATCAAAATTCAAGTTCTAAGCTGATAACGTTCTCATTAGTAGCAATAAAGCCTACAGCACTTATTCAACCTGAAAAATAATTGACTAGGCTTTTATTTGTAGGCTTTTATTTAAATGTCTCTTCTCATATCTAACAACTTGTACCTCATTCAATTAATCAGATAAAGAAGCTTTTGATTTATTTTTATAAAAGATAGCTTGAGAAACTATTTAAAACAAACTAGTAACACCATTATAATATTTGATGGTAAGAATTTTAATGCAGTTTTAACAAAACTCCATCACAGATAAAGACTAAAGTGATAAGATTATGTTTCCAAAAATATAGAGTTACAGAGAAGGACATAAATCCAAGGTCTTTTTATATAATTATGGGATGCTAATGTGCTAAAGAACACCTGTACTCTAACATCATGAGAAACCCACTTCCTAAATGGCTAAATTCACATATGGTAAAGAGCAGAGGGTGAAAATGTTCGGATCATAAAACAGTTACCAACACTCCCCTCACCCACCAAAAAAGCAGAAATCCTTATTTATCAGGCAGACATGGAAATTTTCTAAAAACCAAGTGTTTTATTTTTTTGCTTTATTTATACCACAATATGCATATTTTAAATGTTGAGAATGATGAATGTGTTTACAATAACATGTTTTATCACACATGAAATTTAAAGTGAAATGAAAATAAATAATCTTTTGCTAGAGTTGAGAAGTTAAGGATTTTTAATTATTCAATACATTTCTAAGTTAGAAATAGTTATGTAGTTTCTGTGATAACATAACCTCTGTTACTCTCATTTTCTCTTCTGTCTTCTTTCTAGACCACTCAGTCTCTAGTGTCCAATGGCTATCTTCACTTTTGTCTCAGATGCACCTCAAACTCAGTGTATTTAAAATTGAGTTCAACATCTGCTCTCAAACTCTACGTCCTGCTGTGTTTCCAAAGAAGTCTATAGCAACAGATTTCATCCATCCATCCAAACTAGAAACCCCAGATTTAACTTTCATCTCACATTCTCCCTCTCCACCCACATCCAAACATTCACCCAGTGCACACAGATTTTTAGTTGTCCTTAATTACTTTCTTCTCCATCACTACTGCTGCAGTCCTAACATAGGCACTCGCTGGATCTAGCATGGAAAATTGAAAATAAACTACTCTGTTCTCTTTCTGCCTCTGGTTTTACCTTCTTAAAATCCACTTTCTAAACAAGTCATACTTATTAACTCAAATCTAACAAATATCACTCTTCTGATTAAATATTTACAATGGCTCTACATTTTCTTCAAATTAATTCCAATCTCCCTTATATTATGTGCAAGAGAGAACAAGTTTGCACACTTCCTTCCTCAACTGCAAGTGCAAGGTGGGAAAGGGGAGAAGCTTTAACTTTAAATCAAGTTAGAAATGTGATTACTTTGTGGAACTGCACATTTTAATAATTAACAGAAGGAACTGACTAGGAAAATCATGAGATCCGTCTGAGTTTCAGCTACAGGCAGAGGAAGGATTCAGCCTACCAAGTAAATACAGAGAACAGCGAGAGGCAAAGCAGGGCTGTATTACACTTTCGTTCCGAGTAGGGTTGGTTCAATACACCAGTTACATTGGTGATTTTCTATACTCAACGCTATTTCTGTACTTCATGTTTATGGGGTTTTCTTTGTTTTAAGGTTCTCTTCGTAATTTAGACTCTCTTATCTCCTTCTGTCTTACTTGGTTAATTACTCTTCATCCTTTAACACAGAACTAGTCGCCTCATTTAACAATCCTTGATCCTTCCAATCATGATTTGTATTCTGCATCTTTGTTCACATCATACCCTTTGTTCACATCATACCCTTTGTTCACATCATACCCTTTGTTCACATCATACTCTTGCTATCAAACTTACAGTATTGAATTTTCATTATGAGTTTTGGTCTGATTACCCTATAGCCCCTAAACGCCTTAAATTCAGGGAATGTGTCTCATTCACCCTTGTATTTTCAGAGCTGAGAATTGGGCCTGAAATGTTAGGTGATCAATCAATGAAATAAATGAAGTGATGCTGCAGAGAAGGAGAGACAAATGGAATTGTCAACAACAATAATAGAGAAGTGGTCATGATTATTTTCCAGGGTGGATGAGGACCTCCATCTTGGGAAGTTCATACTGAAATGACAATACACTTTTTTATAGAGCTTCCTGAGGACCTGACGAACACAAATTGTTGTTGAAACAGTATGAAAAGTTCAGCTAGGGTAGCATCCTTGGAATTCTTTGAATTGCAATCTTTTTTTGTATAAGAATCTGAACTGGGCAATCTGGGAGTTACAAAGAATGAAAGTATGGTTTATGTGCTTCAGAACAACTTTGCAGCTATAACCATTTGAACAATAATCAACTGAGATACAGAGAAGACAAGGGATTCTCTCAATTGCTTACTGATAAAACTAAAACTAGTCCTATTACTAACCAGACACATTTTCTCTAAGGAAAACAACCCCTTTCTCCTAATGCTTCATGTGATAGAAAATAGAAATGAGTTAACTGTCGTATTAATTCAATACACAAGTAAAAAATAGAATAATTTGGCTGCAGACAATTCACTTGTAAAAATTATTTAGTGCCTTTTACAGAGAGAAAAAAGATGTCTTGACAGTAGTTTTAAGTATTCCTCTTTAGAAAACTACAAAAAATCCCTACTATTTTTTAGCTAATATAAAAAAGTGAAAAGTTGCTACATAAAAAAAATTGGTAACATATGTCTCTATTTTCTTTTGAAAAGATATCCCAGGCTAGAAGATGTTGTTTTAGTAACATTATGACTATATATATATACATACTTTCATTTATTTATCTATCAATGGCTATCTCTTTACTTTTTCTTTTCTTAGGCTACCCTTCAGTTAGTTACTTATTTTGAGCTTCATTAGACTACCTAATGTTTTAAGACTTTCTTTCAATGAAAAGTCTCAAGTCCATCACCCTACTTATCCTAGTAAAAATGAAAAGAAAAACAGGGCATCTTACAGACTGACTATAACAGCTATTATATAGCCACTAGAAGGGAAATGGAATAAGGAAATATAGAATTAATTGTGCTTAACTAGTGTTTCATGTTATACTAAAGCCACTCAGCTTAAAATAAAATTGAATGGCCCAACTAGCATAAAAATGCCACCGAAGTTGAGTAACAAGTTGTAAGAATCAGATTCATTAGAGCTAGTTTGGGTCTTAAGGGTCCATCTCTACAGCCATTTTTTCTCCCACCTTAGTTTTACAGTGACATTTTCAGTATGCAGTACTCACTCACTGGATCTTCATCTTCTCTCCAAACGGTTTATGGCAACAGGAGGCAGCAGCCATGAAATTGCAGGAGGTCCCCTAATAAGTACGATCACTTACTGAAGGTAAACAGCTGCACACATTTGTACAGATTTGTGTAACACCCACTGTAAAACAAGGCATTAAGCTGGATCAGTGGAAATTATTCCTCTTCTTCTTTATTTTTTCTTTGTAAATGGAAATATCCTTATCTGGCTGGGCAAAAAGTGGACATTATTTATTAAGTGAAAAGCAAGTTGTTTTTGTGGAGCCTTTAATCTGTGGGACTGCTGAAAAGATTAAAATATACTCATACACACCCACTTCCTCTGTCTTGTCAGAAAAGAAGCTACAAAATAACTTCCTCAAGAAAAATTAAAAGTGGTGGAACTGACAGGTACAAAACCATGCAATCTACACTAAGTGAATCATTGTGCAGTATACGCATAAATTGAAATAACACACTTCCCCATGAAAATGTACAGGTAAATGTTAAAATTAAAAAAAGAAAAACTAAAAAGGTGAGCAAGTGTATGTTTATGTATAACATATACATATATACACATATTTTTGCATAGGACGTCTTGGGGACACTGAGTTTTTTTTTTTTTCTTTTTAAGTTTTATTTTATTTAAATCTTGACCAAATTAGAAAGAAAGGTTAAGCAGAAACTCAAAGTTTCTACTTAGCAAACAACTAAGTTCTAGGACATAATTTAAAGAAATTATGACAAACAAAATAATCTTGATAGAAAATAAAATCAATATTCAGTCATTTGTAATTGCATTTTATTCTAGTGAATGTTGAATAATACATACGCGTTAAACCACAAGCATCTTAAGAGCTTTAAAACATGTGGTTAAGGGATGTTCCAGCTGCCACATATCCTTCCAGATGTCTCAGTGTTTCGGTCTATCCCACAGTTCAGAAATGAAGAAACTTATTCTGCAGAAGTGCCTCGCCTGCATTCTGATGGATTCCTACAGCTGCGGCATTATGAGTAGCTCACGTCCAGAGGAACTCTGCTGATCAAACACTTTGGCTTGAGTTTTTGTTGCTTTTTGAATTTTAATTAACTTTTAAAAAATTGTCACATAGTAATTGTACATATTTAGGGGGTACAATTTGATGTTTCAATACATACGTATTGTATATTGATAAAATCAGGGTATTTAGTGTATCCAGCACCTCACGCACCTATCACTTCTTTATGGTGAGAATATTCAAAAGCCTTTCTTCTAGCTGTTTTATAATACACAACACTTGTACCTTACTATTAACCTTCTTTACCCTACTGTGCAATAGAGCACCAGAACTTATTCCTCCTATCTAATTGTAACTCCATACCGTTGACTCAACTCTCTCCATCTTCTTTTCCTCCGTCCCCTTCCCAGTCCCTGGGGTTACCAGAGAACAGTGGCTTGAGTTTTAAAATACTGATCACAATAACAAAGACTAAAAAAGCTGCTTTTAGTTACACAGATTTAGTGCTGACTAGTTCTGGTTTTGGTGGGGTTTATTGGTATGGCTATGCAGATGAAATTGTATCACACAATTATCACACATACGAGACTGAAAATAAATGGCCAAAATAATATTTAAATAAGGTGTGAAACAGTAGCACAATCATAAAGTTGTGGACAAGTTTCCAGAAGTCACTACAGAATACTGATCTCATTAACTTAAAATAGTGCTGTGTACATAAAGATGTGTATACGTAATAGAAGTTTAGATATCGCCACGATGAGCATTGGTAATACAAATAACCTTTTCAGCAAACATGTGCAAAGGGGATACTTTGAAACTCACAACACGTGTCAAGAGGAAATTAATTTTCACTTGAACTAAGCTAACATGAATGTCAAAATTGCCCTTTGGAAATTGAATCACAAAATAAAAGAACATGCTTAAGGGGTAAATATGCATGTATAAAAAGACTCTACAGCATGGCCTGAGCATTGTTTTAATACAACCAAATTTAGTAAATAACCTAGCTGTGTGAACTTGGGTATGTCATTTAGTTTCATTGTTCTTGTAAAAATGAGTTGTGAAAGTAGAGGGAGGCGTGTGCTCAGAGTACTCTGAAAATAATAAAGTGAACTTATGACACATATTAAACATTATTAGAAATGTTACATCACACATATACTGGTATATCTTATATACGTATATAGCTATGAATTAGTCGCATATCTATATGTATAATGATGGTTATACTTTCCTATTTCCATATTAAATAATATTTTATAATTTTTTGAAATAGTCCTCAAATCAAGGAAGAAAAATGCCATAGCATTTTTCTCTCTAGTAGTAAGAACAAGTGAGAGAGTGATTCAATGTTTTATTATTGTTGAAAATGTTGAAAAGTGATGAGATGATCTTTACAGTAAATAAGATAAATTAAAATACATGGCTAGAGCTTTGGAATGTAAATACTATAAACTTTTATATTTGGAAATCAAGCTGGTGACTTCCAATAACTATTTCTTTTTTAGACTTCCAGAAATCCATGACTAAGAGTGGGTTTCCTTGTGTACATATTTGCCTTTGGACACAGATCAAGCAAACAATATGAAAAACCAAATGAAAAAAAGTTTGTCAAGATTTGTTAAACTGTGACATAGGATACAGACTCATTACAAGAGCAGAAGAAAAATTTTATGTTATTTCAATTTGCCAAACCATTTTTTGTAGAACCTCATTGCAGCAACATTTTTGTGGCAAGCAAAATCAGCATTCATGTCGGGAGAGAGGAATCAGAAATGAGTTCTGGACTTACACCAATTTCGGGGAAGTCAGAAAAAAACAAAAATTACACTTTATTTTATTTTATTTTTGGCAGTTGAACAGTACAGGGATCCAAACCCTTGACTTTGGTGTGTTGGTGTTATCAGCACCATGCTCTAACCAAGTGAGCTAACTGGCCAGCCCTAAAAATTAAACTTTAAATGTGAAATGCTCCAGACTAAACTAGACTAATAATACATAAAATGAAACAATTAAAATAATTCAAAGTTTTATAGTGATATAAATATCATTGACATATCTTGATTCTATTATTGTAGAATGATAAACAAATTTGTGTTATCAATTATGAGATTAATTCAAGCTGTGAATATAAACAACACTGATCATTTCATAATATATTCTTTGATTTCCCTCTATTTATTATTGTTACCAAGCTTACTGCTTGACAATGAATGAATGTTTGGCTCAAATATCATTTTCTCCTAAAAATTTGGTTGCTTTTTCTTAGCAATACCACATTCTTGATTTGTTCACACTTCTATTATAACCCTTTTAACTTTGCTTTAATATTCTGATTATGTGTCCATTTCTGTGTGACTTTCTGGAGTGTAAAGACCATGTTCTGTGTTGTATTTTTATTCAGACCACAAAGTAAGGTGTTTGGCATATCAGCATATAGAAAGCGGTGACTACGTGTTTGATAAAAGAATCAGTGAGTGAAACAGGAAGTGAACTCAGTCGCATGCAGTCATTGATGGTAGCAATTAGACCATTACAAGCTCAAGCTTGTCGTTTCATTTATTCAGTCTACAAATACTGACAGCATGCTTATATAAATGAAATAAATGAATCCGTAGCTATCCTTATCCATTTAAGATATCAAACATGAGAGTAAATACAGGACATGATGGAAATAGTGTCTGGTGGTGCACAAAGCTCCAGGCTAAAACTCAGCAGTTATGAGATTTGAGGTTATTGTGGGCTCTGAAAAAATTAGCCAAGTGACTGGCTGCTTAACCTTTCTGGTTATCAGTTTCCTCATATGTAAAACGAAGGGACTGCCTTAATGACCTTTAAATTCCCTAGATGTCTAACATTTTATTATTAAGATTGATAGTTGTATTGTTCAAGGAGAAGCTCTGCAAGCTCCTAATCACATATTGCTTAGGGCACAGGCATTGAATTGTTATAAAGGTGATCAACACAGGAAACAGTAGTTCTAACATTACACCATATGCAAAACACAGCAGAAGCAACACAGAGGTAATAAGAAGTCAAGTGATAGTGGTGGGGGGATACGTTTGTGAAAGGTGTGTGTGTGTGTGTGTGTGAAAGAGAGAAAGAGAGATGGGGAGAAAATGTGAGCATTTAGGGGAATCTTTTTTTTTTTTTAAAGTGACACTGAAACTTGATTTTTAAGGATGAATTTTGCAGGGGCACAGCAGGTGGTACAATGGGGTGAGTCATTCCAAGTGTCAGAAACAGCATGCACAAAGCATAGAGTTTTGAAACAGTGGGAACACAAAGGAAATTGGAAGTAGTTTGGTTTTTTTGAAGAATTCATTTGTGTGACAGGTTGGACATTGGAGTCCTAGCTAAGAGCCAGATCTAAAGGATCTTAAATTCTCTACCTGAAGGTATAGTCTTTATTTCATATGTAGCGGTGAACCATTAAGGGGCTTTAACATAGGAGGGACATGACAGATGTTTAAAAAAGATCATGATGGCTGCCTGTACAAAGGCTAACTGAAGGTGATAAAACTAGAGGTGATAGGTCTTTTAAGAGAGAAGTAAGGTGAGATTCTGGAAAGAGATGGCGAGGTATAAGCCAGAGCGGTGGCGGTGAGATGAAAAGGAGCTGTGAGGAGAGACATTAGGCAGAGATCATTAGAATATCAATCAATAAGATTTGGTAATTGACTAGTGTTGGAAATCGGGGAAGAATTACAGGGAAGTACAGAAGACTTTCAAGGTTGTGGAAATGAGGGGAAATGATTTCATTAACTGAGATGGACAACAGAGAAGGATAAGCATATCTGTGGAAGAAATGATGAATTTGGTTTTAGATCTATTGAATTTAAAGGGCCTTTGGAACATTCAGGAGGGAATACTTGTTGCACTTAGAATAATAGCCATAAGCCTTACTAGTCTTGCCTTAAAATGTCCACATGATGCTACCACTCGTCCCTCATTTCCTACTACTCCCCCCCATCCCATCCTATCCACGTACCTCTATTTCTACATTCCTTGAACATGTAAAACTATCCTGCTTTGAGTTTTTGCACTTACTCTTTGGTCTCTTTGAAAGAGCTTCTCCCCAAACATTTACAGGGCTGGTTTATGCTTATTAGGCATCGGTTTATTATATTGCAGAATGTCACCATAGTCACCTTCTAAGACTACCTGAGGATGCTCATTACCCCAGTCATCTGTGTCATCCCATTTTATTTTCTTCATAGTGTTTATGACTATTTTAAAAAGTCTTGGTTATCTCTGAATTTACTTGCTCTCCACTTGAAAGAAAAGCTCTATGAGAACAGGGAGTTTGTCTTGTCCACCGTTGTGAGCTCCACTCCTAGAACAGTGCCTGCTGTGCATGAATTGCACTGATAAAGTTTGTTGAATGAGTAATTGGATGTATGACCATGGAATTATGGACAGAGGTTGGGCTGATATTCAAGGGGAACACAGGAGGACTTATTGAGGAACAAATGGAAGTTAAGATTTTTATTGCTCAAGCTCATTCCAGGACCCTGAGAAAGATCCTAGCAAAGGGTTCACATAGTAAGATGTTTCTATAAAATTCACGGAATAATATATTCCAACCACAATTGTTTAAAAACACTGTCTTTTGAGCTGGGAAACTTGTGGACCTTCCTCTTGCCATCTCTTAAGGGAGGACCGCTGCTGGTGGCCGGTTGTGGGGGGTGACAGCCACTTTGCCCTTGGCAGGAGAGGCTGCCTCATTTACAGGCAACAGCTTTGAAGTGTGGAGCAGGAAAAGAACTGTTTCTTATCTGCAAAAGCGAGTCTCTAAACAGGGAACATGGCGCCGGGGCTACTGTTGACGCAGCCAGGATCCGGGAGGCCAGGGCCACGCTGAAGGCAGCCAGCTGCCCTATTCAGCATTTGAGGTTTCAGGCCGGCATAAAAGAAGATTCCTGGGAGTGCCTGAGCTGCACCGTGGGACCTAGTGAGCAGCCTGAGGCGGCGGCGGCTGAGAATGGGGACGGTGATGACACAGAGGCAGAGAGGGAGACGCCCGACCCGGCACAGCCCCGTGAGTGACCCCCGGCCCGGCCCTGCTCGGGGGGCAGACACCCTCCTGGCTTCCACCTGCCCCACTGGGCCACTCACTGGCCCCGGGGCTGCCTCCATTTTCTCAGATGGTGGCGGCACCGGACCGGCTCGGCTAAGCCTGTCCTCCTCGCCTGGCCCAGCTCCTCACTGAGCCTTCCCACTTGCTTGCCCCGGTGCGGGGCTTCCCAGGGCCTGCAGGCTGGCCTCCCCTCCCACTCCCTCTGCAGTTCTCTGGCAGGGCTGGTGGCGTGGGGCATCCCCGGCCAGCATCGGGAGGGCAAGGAAGTATGGGCTGGGCCGACTGTCACTCCACCACACCCTGGGCTCTGGCCTCCAGTAAACTTCCTGTTACCGGGAGGCAGATACCATCTCTGTGGCCACCAGTTTGGAAAAATGCCTAACTGATTTCTGGTTAGGAATAGTGTGGTTGGAGAGTTCCCAAGTTTGCTTGAAACTGCCGGAGAGCTGACTGCAGGCGGGCACCGGACTCGGTCCACGCCGGGGGGATTCAAAGGTGAACCATGAGCTGCAGGCTCCTCCCCCAAGGAGCTCACGCTCTGGTGTGGGAGATAAGACAAGTACACAAATAACCACGATACCAGGAGGAAGGTGATAAGTCCCGAGAAAGATCTACACAGTGCTACAAAGGCACCCAGAGCAACCGGTCGTCTGTGCCTAGCAGAAACCTGGTAGACTTCCTGGGCGAGGCAGTGCTGAGCAGGGTCTTGAAGGCCCAGCTGATAGATGAGGGATGCAGAAGACACGTCCCAGCCCAGGCCAGTGTGCACAGAGCAGGGAGATGTCAGGCTAGGGAGGCGGAGACTCGACAGAAACCACACACCCTGTGGGGTCACCACTGCGTGATCCAACAGCCCGGGCCAGAGCGCACAGAACAGGGAGAAGTCCTGCATGGGAAATGGAAGCTCAGCAGAGACCCCACATCCTGCGGTACCGCCCCATGATCCAGCAGCCCAGCAGAGTCCAAGCTGACCAGAGAGGTGGCTCCCCGGAGAGGCCCAAGACCTGAGGCAACCACACACACAAGGCACTAGAGGCCAACTGAGCAGTCACGGAGGTAGCCATACCAAATTGGCAACCACAGCAACATCTTAGTCAGTCAATAGTCTCAAACCGGTGGACTGTGAAACCCCCTGCCACAATGAATAAACATCAAAAAAAGATACCAGAAATACAAAAAATCAAGAAAGTACACCACCAAAAATTAATAAATCTCAAACTCTAGATCCTATAGAACAAGAAGCCCTTGAAATGACCGACAAGAAATTTTGAGTGATAATTCTAAGGAAATGGAATGAGATACAAGAAAACTCAGCTAGACATCATGATGAAACAAGGAAAAGTATACAGGACCTGAAAGAGGAAATGTACAAGGAAATCAATGTCCTGAAAAAAAATGTACCAGAACTTGCTGAACTGAAGAAATTATTCAGCGAAATACAAAACACAACAGAGAGTTTAACCAGTAGGCTTGTCGAAGTTGAAGAGAGAACCTCTGAACTTGAAGATGGGCTGTTTGAAATAACACAAGCAGACAAAAAGAAAGAAAAAAGAATCAAAGACATTAAAGAAAATCTGAGAGAGATATCAGACAACCTTAAGCGCTCAAATATCCGAGTCATGGGTATCCCTGAAGGGGAGGAAAATGGAGATTGCATTGAAAATATACTCAAAAAAAAGTGGCAGAAAACTTCCCAGGTATAGGAAAAATCACAGATCTTCAGATCCAGGAAGCTCAACGATCTCCAAATGTATTCAACCCAAAAAGGCCCTCTCCAAGACATGTTATAGTCAAATTGACAAAACTCACAGACAAAGAGAGAATCTTAAAAGCTGCAAGAGAGAAGCATCAAATCACCCTTATGGGAGCCCCAATCAGGCTAACATCAGACTTTTCATCACAAACCCTAAAAGCTAGAAAGGAATGGGATGATATTTTCAAAATACTAAAAGACAAAGATTGCCAGCCAAGAATACTCTACCCTGCAAGGCTATCCTTCCGAAATGAAGGGCAAATAGTATATTTCTCAGACAAACAAAAACTGCGGGAGTTTACTACCACACGACCACCCTTACAAGAAATCCTCAAGGGAGTACTGGGTTTGGTTCCTGAACAATAACTACCACTGCCATAAAAACCCAAGAAAAATCTAAACCCACTAGTATAATAAAAATGGCATTCATGAAGAGAAAACAAACAAACAAAAACGCTATCTACAATCTAAGGAACCAACAAACACAGAAACCAAACAGTAAATCAGAAAGCAAGGAACAAAGACACCTAAGACAACCAAACAACCAATAAAATACTAGGAATAAATCAATACCTTTCAATAACAACTCTTAATGTAAAAGGCTTAAATTCCCCAATCAAAAGACACAGACTGGCTGACTGGATTAAAAAGGAGGACCCAACAATATGCTGCCTACAAGAGACCCACCTCAGCCATAAAGATTCACATAGACCAAGAGTGAAAGGATGGAAAAAGATTTACCATGCAAACAGAAAAGAAAAACGAGCTGGTGTAGCTATTCTTATATCTGACAAAATAGACTTTAAACTAAAAACCATAAAAAGAGACAATGAGGGACACTACTTAATGATAAAAGGACTGATGCATCAAGAAGACATAGCAATCATAAATATGTATGCACCCAATGTTGGAAAAGCCAGATTTATAAAACAAACTCTATTAGACCTAAAGAAGGAAATAGACACTAATACCATAATAGCAGGGGAGCTGAACACCCCACTGTCAATATTAGACAGATCATCTAGGCAAAGAATCAGTACAGAAACACAAGATCTAAACAAAACTCTAGACCAATTGGAATTGGCAGATATCTACAGAACATTCCATCCAACAACCTCAGAATATTCATTCTTCTCATCAGTACATGGATCATTCTCCAGGATAGATCACATATTAGGTCACAAATCAAGTCTCAATAAATTCAAAAAAATTGGAATTATCCCATGTATTTTCTCATACCACAATGGATTAAAACTAGAAATTAATAACAAATGAAACTCTGGAAACTATACAAACACATGGAAATTAAACAGCATTCTACTTAATGACATATGGGTCCAGGAAGAAATCAAGCAGGAAATCAATAAATTTATTGAAACTAATGAAAATAATGATACATCATACCAAAACCTGTGGGATACTGCAAAAGCAGTATTGAGGGGGAAATTTATTGCATTAAATGCTCACCTCGAAGAATGGAAAGATGGCAAGTGAACAACCTAACACTTCACCTTAAAGAACTAGAAAAACAAGAACAATCCAAACCTAAAGTTAGCAGACAGAAAGAAATCATTAAGATCAGAGCAGAACTGAATGAAATTGAAAACCAAAAAACAATACAAAAGATCAATGAATCAAAAAGTTGGTTTTTTGAGAAGATAAATAAAATTGACAAACCATTAGCATGGCTAACAAAAAAAAAGAAGAGAGAAGATTCAAATAACCAAAATTAGAAATGAAAAAGGCGATATTACAACTGATTCATCTGAAATACAAGGAATCATTCGAGACTACTATAAACAACTATACGCCAACAAATTTGAAAATCTGGAGGAAATGGATAAATTTCTGGACACACACAAGCTCCCAAAACTGAACCATGAAGACGTAGAAAATTTGAACAGACCAATAACAATAAAGGAGATTGAAGCTGTTATCAGAAGGCTCCCAACAAAGAAAAGCCCAGGACCAGATGGATTCACAGCAGAATTTTACCAAACATTCAAACTGGAATTGACACCAATCTTTACAACCTATTCAAAAAGATTGAAACGGACGCAAATCTCCCAAACTCATTCTATGAAGCAAACATCATCCTGATACCAAAACCAGGTAAAGATATAACCAAAAAAGAAAACTACAGGCCGATATCCTTGATGAACATAGATGCAAAAATCCTCACTAAAATACTAGCAAACAGAATACAGCAACACATACGAAAAATTATTCATCACGATCAAGTGGGATTCATCCCAAGGATGCAAGGTTGGTTCAACATACGCAAATCAATAAATGTGATACACCATATTAATAAACTCAAACACAAGGACCATATGATCATCTCTATAGATGCTGAAAAAGCATTTGATAAAGTTCAGCACTCATTCATGACAAAGACCCTCTATAAGTTAGGTATAGAGGGAAAGTATCTCAACATAATTAAAGCCATATATGACAAACCCACTGCCAATATCATCCTGAATGGGGAAAAGCTGAAAGCTTTTCCTTTAAGAACAGGCACTAGAGAAGGATGCCCACTCTCACCACTCCTATTCAACATAGTGTTGGAAGTACCAGCCAGAGCAATCAGAGAAGAGAAGGAAACAAAGGGCATCCAGATTGGAAAAGATGAAGTCAAACTGTCCCTGTTTGCAGATGACATGATCCTATATATCGAACAGCCTAAAACCTCTACAAAAAACTGTTGGAATTGATAAATGATTTCAGCAGAGTAGCAGGACACAAAATCAACATACAAAAATCATTAGCATTTCTTTTCTCCAATAGTGAACATGCAGAACGAGAAATCAAGAAAGCCTGCCCATTTACGATAGCCACCAAAAAAATAAAATACTTAGGAATTGAGTTAACCAAGGAGGTGAAAAATCTCTATAATGAGAACTACAAACCACTGCTGAGAGAAATTAGAGAGGATACAAGAAGATGGAAAGATATCCCATGCTCTTGGATTGGAAGAATCAACATAGTGAAAATGTCCATACTACCCAAAGTGATATACAAATTCAGTGCAATCCCCATCAAAATTCCAAAGACATTTTTCTCAGAAATGGAAAGAACTATCCAGACATTTATATGGAATAACAAAAGACCACGTGTAGCCAAAGCAATGCTGAGCAAAATACAATAAAGCTGGAGTCATGACACTTCCCGACTTTAAGCTATACTACAAAGCTATAATAACCAAAACAGTATGGTACTGCCATAAAAACAGACACACTGATCAATGGAATAGAATAGAGAATCCAGAAATCCACCCACACACTTACTGCCCTCTGATCTTTGTCAAAGGCACCAAGCCTATTCACTGGCGAAGGGACTGCCTCTTCAGCAAATGGTGCTGGGATAACTGGATATCCATATGCAGGAGAATGAAACTAGACCCATACCTCTCACCATATACTAAAATCAACTCAAAATGGATTAAGTATTTAAAGATACACCCTGAAACAATTAAACTTCTTAAAGAAAATATAGGAGAAACACTTCAGGAGATAGGACTGGGCACAGACTTCATGAATATGACCCCAAAAGCACGGGCAACCAAAGGAAAAATAAACAAATGGGATTATATCAAACTAAAAAGCTTCTGCACAGCAAAAGAAACAATTAACAGAGTTAAAAGTAAACCAACAGAGTGGAAGAAAATATTTGCAAAATATATATCTGACAAAGGATTAATATCCAGAATATATGAGAAACTCAAACAACTTTACAAGAAAAAAACAAGCAACCCAATTAAAAAATAGGCAAAAGAGTTAAGTAGGCATTTCTCTAAGGAAGATATACAAATGGCCAACAGACATATGAAAAAATGCTCAACATCACTCAGCATCTGGGAAATGCAAATCAAAACCACACTGAGATACCACCTAACCCCAGTTTGGATGGCTAAAATCCAAAAGACTCTGAATGATAAATGCTGGCGAGGTTGCAGAGAAAAAGGAACTCTCATACGTTGTTGGTGGGACTGCAAAATGGTGCAGCCTCTATGCAAAGTGGTATGGAGGTTCCTCACATAATTGCAGATAGATCTACCATACGACCCAGCTATCCCACTGTTGGGAATATACCCAGAGGAATGGAAATCATCAAGTCGAAGGTATACCTGTTCCCCAATGTTCATTGCAGCACTCTTTACAATAGCCAAGAGTTGGAACCAGCCCAAATGTCCATCATCAGATGAGTGGATACGGAAAATGTGGTACATCTACACAATGGAATACTACTCAGCTATAAAAACGAATGAAATACTGCCATTTGCATCAACATGGATGGACCTTGAGAGAATTATATTAAGTGACACAAGTCAGGCACAGAAAGAGAAATACCACATGTTCTCACTTATTGGTGGGAGCTAAAAATTAATATATAAATTCACACACACACACACACACACACAAAAACCCGGGGGGCGGTGGAAGAAGATATAACATTCACAATTACCTGAAGTTGATACGACAAGCAAACAGAAAGGACATTGTTGGTGGGGAGGGAGGAGAGGGAGGAAGGAGGGAGGTTTTGTTAAGGGGCAACAATAATCAACCACAGTGTATATCGACAAAATAAAAGTTAAAAAAAATAAAAATAAATAAAAAATAAATAAGTAAAAACACTGTTTTTTCTAGTCTGACTTTCTTCCACCCGTCTAATGTCAGGAAATATTGAGAAAGATATACTTGGGATCTGGCTAATGAAACATTGAGTTGTTATGCAATTTAGTTTGGTTTTAATAGAAAGTGTGTATATAGTTTGCAAAATACAAAATCATAAATACAAAATTATATACAGAAGGAAATATTTATTTAGAAGAAAAAAGAGATGATAACAAATTAAACATTTTAAAAAGCTAACAAACACCTAAACATCACAAAACCCAGAAAATAACATGTTTTCGTGTAATTTATACCTGATAGGGTTCTATAATACTTCTTTTTTCTATATTTTTGGTTGCATACTTTTTGATCATCTATTCAATTGGCAGAGCTTTTGTAATATCATTTTCTATAAAAAATAGAAAGATAATTCTACTTTCTAGTAGCGTGGTTGATTTTTTTGAACACTGTTTAGAAAATTATTTTTAGCATTATAACTTGTTAATGGAACATAAAAATGTTAAGGATTGTTTTCAAATCTAGGGAAAATCTCAAGTTTCTTTCACACAGAGGTTGTTATTACACACTCATTGTTTTTAGTATTGCTTCAAGTTTGTGCCCTACTAACACAGGGATTCTAATAAATTTTATTTAATGTATGTGTCCTGCTGAAGTGAGCACTATTTTATATAATTGCCACCAAAAAATTGTACTATGTGCTTATCTTTGTATATGCTTCAATATGCAATATGTTCCTGAAGAGCAACAGTTTCCATTACTTAGAGCCAAATTCTCTATTTACATTTTATTTATTTAATATTGGAAGAATTTTCAATTGTGTGCATTAGAAAACTTATTTCTCCTCCGTTCCTCACGTGCTTCAGGTGCTGGGTACCATGGGATACAGTCATATCCCAGTTCAGTGGCCCTGCCCCTCTGACAACATCACATGAATCAGCATTATGGTCTGTCCCTAGTCCAGCAGAACTGCAATAACTTGACTGTATAACTGTACAGCTACATGGAAGCAGTTGATGTGCATATATTATGGTCAAAAGGAAAGGATAGATAAACAGAAAAAGAAATTCTCATATTAATTGTTTAGGAAAAGAAATCAGTGGAAGAATCAGGGAATAAGTGGTCAGAAAGGAAAAATTATAACAGGAAAAGAAAGGCATGGAAGAAAGTCAAGGAAAATTTTCATCTCTATAAATATGTTTAAACTTAATGTTTACACTGCACTAAACTGCTAGTCATTATCAATGGATACTTTAAAGAATAAAAATAAATAATATTACGTAAAAGATTAGATTTTAAAACTAAAGGTTTTAACATGAAATTTTAAAAAATGTACCTGTATTAGTTTCTTGGTTACTTAAGAAAGTACCACAAACTCGGTGTCTTAAACAACAGTAATTTATTGTCTCACTGGTCTGGAGGTTAGGAGATCAAAGTGTCAGCAGGTTTGGTTCCTTCTGAGGCTGTGAGGGAAGAATCTGTTTCAGGCCTTTCTCCCCTGGCTTGTTTTCTCCCCAGGTCTTTTCCCATTGTCTTCTTTCTATGTGTGACTGTTTTTGTGTCTTAATTTCTCCTTTTATAAGGACATCAGTTTTACTGGATTAGGGGCCACCTCGTTTTAACTTTGCCTTGGTAAAGACCCTATCTTCAAATAAGATCACGTTCTGAGGTACTGGGGGTCAGGACTTCAACATGTATTTTCTGGGGGCACACAATTCAACCCATAACAATACCAAATTTAATATTATATTTAGTGATATCACTAGATAACGAGTAAAACAATACAATAATAAGAGAATTTGTCATAATTATGCCGAATAATTTGTTTGCCTCTATTTTCACTGATAGATGGAATACAGGTTATTGAGCAAGTAGATATTTCAAAATAAAGCACTCATTTAAACTAAAACATCCAGAAGAAAAGGAAACCCTTGTACACCATTGGTGGGAATATATACAGCCATTATGGGAAATAGTATGGTTCCTCAAAAAATTAAAAATAGAACTACCTTATGGTCCATTTCTAGGTGTATATCCAAAGGAGATGAAATCAGTATGTCAAAGACATATTTGCACATTCATCTTCTTTGCAGCATTGGTCACAATAGCTAAGACATGAAATCAACCCAAGTGTCCATCAATGGAGAAATGGATAAAGAAAATCTGGTATGTATATATACACAGTGGAATACTATTCAGCCTTTAAAAAGAAGGAAACCCTGTCATTTGTGACAACATGGATAAATCTGGAGTACATTATGCTAAGTAAAATAAGCCAGGCACAGAAAGACAAGTACTGCATGATTTCACTTATATGTGGACTCTAAATAAGCAGAACTCATAGAAGCAAGAGTAGAATGGTAGTTACCAGTAGCTGGGCATGGGACGGGGAAATGTTGGTCAAAGGGTGTAAAATTCAGTTAGGAGGAATAAGACCTGGAGATCTATTGTCCAGCATGGTGACTATAATTAATAATATTGTCCTGTGTCTTTGAAAATTGCTGAGAGTAGATTTTAAATGTTCCCAACCAAAAAAAAAAGATAAGTATGTGAGGTGATGGATATGTTAATTAGCTTGATTGAATTACTCCACAATGTATACATATATTGAAACATCATGTTGTACCTCATAAGTATGAGGGGACTTCAAAAAGTTCATGGAAAATAGAATTAAAAGATAAAAATAAAAAACATAAATTTTATTTCTCAACATAAGCTTCAGCAAGTACAAGACACTTTTGTAAGCAATGATACCAGCCATGTCATCCATCCTCAAAGAACTGAGGGCCCTGGGAATTTAACCATGTCAATGTGGTCTTTTCTACACTCTTAACTGAAGAAAACTTGATGCCTATCAAAGATTTTTTTAGGATTAGGTAACAAAAGGAAGTCAGAAGGAGCCAAATCAGGACTGTAAGGTGGATGCCTAATGATTTCCCATCGAACCTCTTGCAAGTTTGCCCTTGTTCGATGAGAGGTATAAGCAGGAGCATTGCCGTGGTGGAGAAGAACCTTCTGATTATGCTTTCCCAGGCATTTTTCCGCTAAAACTTTAGCTAACTTTCTCCAAACACTCACATAAGAAGCAGACATTTTCCTTCTTTGGCCTTCCAGAAAGTCAACAAGCAAAATACCTTGAGCATCCAAAAAAACTGTTGCCGTGACCTTTGCTCTTGACTGGTCCACCTTTGCTTTGACTGGACCACTTCCACCTCTTGGTAGCCATGGCTTTAATTGTGATTTGTCTTCAGGATCATACTGGTAAAGTCACTTTTTATTTCCTGTTGCAATTCTTTGAAGAAGTCCTTTATGATCTGGATCCCACTTGCTCAAAATTTATTTGAAAGCCCTGCTCTTGTCTGCAGCCAATCTGGGTAAAACAGGTTTGGCACCCATCAAAGTTTGCTCACTTATAATTTTTCTGAACTGTGTAAGAACCAGTTGAGATGTCTGTGGTGTTGGCTATCATTTTTGCTGTTAATTATCAGTTCTCTTCAATTAGGGCATGAACAAGATTAATTTTTTCCCTGCAAATTGATGTAGATGGTCTGCCACTGCGGGTTTTATCTTCAACATTGTCTTTTTCCTTCTTAAAATGCATTATCTATTTGTAAATTGCTGATTTGGGGACCATTGTCTTCATAAACTTTTTGTAAAGCATCATTGATTTCAGCATTCTTCCAACCAAGCTTCACCATAAATTTGATGTTTGTTCTTGCTTCAATTTTAGCAGAATTTATGTTGCTCTGATAAGGGCTCTTTTCAAACTATCTTCTTATCCTTCTTAGTGTCTCAAACTAGTCCTATTCAGACATGTTACAGCAAGTTAGTATGAGATTATTTGTTGGAAAAAATTTTGCAATCAATGTATTTTTTTTAAATATGCATTTTTCACCAACTTTTTGAAGACTCCTTGTATGCATAATAAAAAGTAATTCTAAAATACACTAAAAAACCAAAACATCCAGAACACAGCCACAAACATACCCACAAAATATAAATATAAAATATGTATGGCATAATTGCAAAATGTACATTTATAAAATATCCTATTTCCAAGGAAATGCACTCTTTGATCACTTGCTGCCTTTATTTAATTTATTTTTATTTTTTAATGGTGATATCTAAAAGATTGGAATTTGTCTCAGAGGGAAAATTCAGCCTGTGTTAATTATTTCTTGACTCAAAGGCAATAAATGCTCATGATATAGGAATATGGTTTTTCTTAAGGAAATATCAACAGACATATATTCATATATATTCATATATATTTATATGTATTCATGTATGTGTATATATATATATATATACACATATATTTGTGTATGCATGTATATATAGTCACGAGTGTGTATGTAGATTATTCTCTAAAACTTAAAAATAAAAAAAAATCTTTTGTATAAAATTTCAATGAATATAATAATCATATATAAATCATAACTCATACATACAGAGTTAAATATGTAGCATTTATAGCACTTATTATAGGTAATAAAAGAGCATAAGCATTTGCATTAATATGCATTTATTTAAATTATTTTAAAATTGCATAGACTTGGTAAAAGCAAAACTAGCTTATTCCACTTATTGTCCTTTCAACTAGATATCAATAAAGACCAGATAATTTCATAATAATGGCATGCATTTGAAAGCAATTTTAGTCTGCCGTTCAGTGTATTTGCTCAACACTGTAGCTGTTTTCTAGATTTATTTCTTAGGTTATAATTCTATCACATGGTCAGGTTGTACCAAAACAAACAGAAAGGGTCACAACCTTCTGTCTAACCTTTGCCATTTAGACCAAAGGTCCAAGGCTTTTGAAAATGTAAATTGTTCCGGTCTGTTCCCTGACCAAGGCAACAATGTACACTAGAAGAATCATTTTCTGTAAAACATAAATCTGTTTTTTTTCTTTCCCCTAAGAACTTCTCAAATGTTAAATTTTAGACAGTTAATTATCAGCTATTCTTTACAGACCAGGAAAAAAATTTAGTACTCAGTAAAATGAGCATTCAATTTACCTTATTACCTTTTTTTTTCTTTGATCAGTGAATGTGAAGAATTTACACATTCATGCAAGAGAGGCAATAATAGCATTCTCTTGAGAAGAAGACAGAAGAATGGAGATTGGTACTTGCTCAACACAGTCAAAAAAGCAACTGGTAGATGTTTCTGAACTTCCCCTGACTGTGAAAAGTACTGAAATTAAGAAATTGTCAGGGAACTTAAACAAAACAAAACAAAACTAGCACCAGGCATAACTTTAACTTCCAAAGGACACATTGCGCTATTAATTTTTAGTGACCTTTACTAAGTTCATCAAAAAATGCTCTCACTAAATCTATTTCTGTAGAAATAATGAAATATTAGTGGTGTGCAAACTCACAGCTTCAGGTCAGTGTCTGACTCCAGAAGATTCTCTCTTCTACATATCATCAAAGCCCCAGGGTTGTAGCTACTGATGCTTCCCGAATGTTGTGTGAGACCCCACAAAAATAAATTGTCAAAGGCATAGGAAATCATGATTTGTGAAATCCACTATGGTAATTCCTATGGCTTAGGTTTGGGGTTCTTTTTTTTTTTAGACTAGTTTTCAGATCACAGCAAAACTGAGCAGAGATCCAGAGGTTTCCTGTATATCTCTGGCCCCCACACATGCATAGCCACCCCATTACCAACAACCCTCACCTGAGTGGTACATTTGTTACCACTGATTAACCTGTATTGATACAGCATTGTCACCTGAAGTCTGTAGTTGACATTAGGGTTCACTCTTGGTATTGCACATTCTATGGGTTTAAACAAATATATAGTGACACACATCCACCATTAGAGTATAATACAGAGTAGTGTTGCTGCCCTAAAAATCGTCTGTGCTTCACCTATTCATCCCTCCCCCCCTCTTGTCTGCAACTAGTCATTTTATTGTCTCCATCGTTTCATCTTTTAAAAATGTCATACAGTTGGAATCATACAGTATGCAGCCTTTCTGATTGTCCTCTTTTGCTTAGTAATATGCATTTAAGTTTCCTCTATGTGTTTTCATGGCGTGATAGCTCATTTCTTTTAAGTGACAAAAAATATTTCATTATCTGGTTATACCAAAGCTTATTTATTCATTCACCTGCTGAAGGACATCTTGGTTGCTTCTGAGTTTTTGGCAATTATAAATGAAGCTGCTCCAACATCCATGTGCAGGTTTAGACATAAGTTTTCATCTTCTTCGAGTGAAAACCATGAAGCATTATTGCTGGATAACAGGCTAAAGGAATGTTTAGTTTTATTAGAAACTGCCAAACTGTCTTCCAAAGTGGCTATACCATTCACAATAGCCAGGAAATGGAATCGACCTAGGTGTCCATCAACAGATGAATAGATGAAAAAATGGGGTGTAACACACCATGGAATATTACTTAGACATATAAAAAAAAAGAATGAAATGCTTCCATTTGTGGCAACATGCGTAAGACTGGAAGACAGTACGTTAGGTGAAATAAGTCAGGCACAAGGAGATAAATACCCCACGCTGTCACTCATATGTGGGAGCTAAAAAAAGTTGAGCTGATAGAAGTAGAATTGTGGTTACTAGATACTGGGAAAGGCAAGGGGGAGGTGGGGAGATAGGGAGAGGTTAGTTAACAGATACAAACTTACAGCTAGGTAGGAAAGATATGTTCTAGAAGTCTACAGTAGTGATACAGGAGGTGCTCAGTTTCACTGGGCTTGGGTTTTAGGACACACCTCTGGGTTTCATGTCCCTCCCTGGGGTCTCAGGTCCCTCCTCTAGGTCTGCTCTTGTCAGTTAGACCTATTTTCAGCACAAACACAGGAAAATGAGACCACAAGGGGCTGGCTCATACAAATCACTGTCTGGGCGTGCTCAGCACAGAAGGGTTATATAATTCTGGTAGTTGGATGACCTTCCACTAGAGGTGGTAGAGAGCACAGAATATTCTTGAATATGCCTGGTACATATGATAGGGTTTGACCAATGAACATGCTCCAGAAAGAGACCAACTGAGCATGTGCAAGACTAATGTTACATAATTGTGACCCAGATCCTTAACTGAATATTCATTAGATAGCAAAACTATAAAAGCTGAATCCCAGCAAAAGAGAGTGTTGCTCACTCTCCTGGAGCCAGCCTGTGTTCTGACTGTGTAGTGTGTATTTCTTTCTTTTTGTATCCAACTTACTTTCAGCAAGCATCAGTCTGTTCATTCTCTTGAGCCAGCCTGCACTCTGTATTGAACTTTATGCATGTATTTCTTGCTTTTGTGTTAAACTTGGTGTGGGCCCTGCTCAGTCTCTGAAGCTAGGCCACACTCTCTCTGTGAAATCCGTATCTCTTATTCATTAAATAAAACTTGTTCTCACTTTCTACTGTGCCTCTGCTCTTGAATTCTTTCTTGAGGTGGAGTCAAGAACCTGATAAAAGGACATGGTAGGTTGAGGCTGACTACTGTGTCCACCCTACCTCTGACATCAGTAGTGCTAGGTGTCCATAATTAACAGTAATTTATTATATGTTTTCAAATGGCTAGTAGAGAGGAGCTCAAATGCTCTTGTCACAAGGAAATAATAAATTTTTGTGATGATGAATATGCTAATTACCCCGATTTGATCATCACACATTGTATTCATGTATTAAAATATTCCTCTGTACCCCATAATAGGTACAATCAATACATGTCAATAATGATAATAATGATAATGATTAGTAATAATAATAATAATAATAATAATAATAATAATAATAATAATAATAATAATAAGAAGAAGAAGAAGAAGAAGAAGAAGAAGAAGAAGAAGAAGAAGAAGAAGAAGAAGAAGAAGAAGAAGAAGAAGAAATAAACCAATGTGGCTGTACCATTTTGAATTCACGTTGGCAATGAAGGAGTTCTTTGCTCCACATTCTCACCAGAATTTGGTGTTGTCTGTGTTCAAGATTTTGGCCATTCTAATAGGTGAGTAGTAATATCTCATTGTTGTTTTCATTTGCATTTCCCTGACGACAATGATGTGGGGTATCTTTTTGTATGTTTATTATCTATTTGCATATTTTGTTTGGTTAGGTGTCTGTTTTGGTTAGGTTTTTGCCCATTTTTTAATTGAATTGTGTGTTTCTTATTGTTGAAGTTAAAGATTTCCTTCTATATTGTGAATAAAAGTCCTTTGTCAGATATGTCTTTTGCAAATATTTTCTCCTAGTCTGTGGTTTGACTTTTTATTCTCCTGACAATGCCTTATGCAGAGCAAAACTTTAAATTTTAATACAGTCCAGCTTATCAATTGATTCTTTCATAGATTATGCTTTTGGTGTATTTAGAAGATTGTGTCATACTCAGGGTCATCTAGATTTTTTGCTATGTTATCTTGTAGGAGTTTTATAAATTTGTGTTTTGCAATTCATTTTGAATTAATTTTTGTGAAGGTGTAAGGTTGTGTCTAGATTTATTTATTTATTTGTTTTTGCATGTGGATGTCTAGTTATTTCAGCACCATTTGTTGAAAAGACTACCTTTGCTATGAAAAGACTATCATATTGCTTTTGTTCCTTTTTCAAACATCAGTTGATCATGTTTGTGTGGGTCTATTTGTGCGGTCTCTTCTTTTCCACTGAAATATTTGTCTATTCTTTCACCAATGCCACACTGTCTTGATTACTGTAGCTTTATAGTAAGTTTTGAAGTTGGGTAATATTAGTCTTCCAACTTCGTTAATTCTCCTTCAATATTGTGATGATTATTCTGGGTCTTTTGCCTCTCCATACAAACTTTAGAATCAGTTTGTCGACATCCACAAAATAATTTGGGGGGATTTTTTAAAATTTATTTATTTTTAATACATATTGAATTTACATATCAATGGGGTACAGAGTTATATTTCAATACCTGTGTACAGTGTGTGATGATCGAATCGGTAATTATATCATCACAAAAACGTATTATTCTTTCATGATGAGAGCCTTATTCCTCTCTTCTATCTATTTGAAAACATGAAAAATTATTAAGTATAGACATGTAGCACCACTGTAAACCACTAAAACTTATTTTTCTTGTCTAGCTGGAATTTTATATCCATTAACCAACCTCTTCTTCTCTTATCCCCCCTCCCCTCTTTCCTTTCCAGCTGTTAGTAACCATAATTCTACTGTCTACTTATATAACCTCAACATTTTTTTAGCTCTCACATATGAGTGAAAACATGCTATATTTATCTTTGTGTGCCTGACTTACTTCAGTTAACATAGTGTCTTCCAAGCCCATCCATGTTTCCAGAAATGGCAGGATTTCATTCATTTTTATACCTGGGCAGTATTGCATTGTGTGTATATACCATGTTTTTTTGTATTTATTCATCTCTCAGTGGACTCCTGGGTTGATCCCATATCTCGGCTATTGTGAATAATTCTGCAATGAATATGGGGGTGCAGATATATCTTCAGTGTACCAATTTCCTTTCTTTTGGATAAGTATCCAGCAGTGGTATTGCTGGATCATAGAGCAGTTCTATTTTCAGTTTTTTGAAGGATCTCCATATTGTTTTCCACAATGGCTGTGCTAATTTATATTCCCACTAGCAGTATATAAATTTCATTTTTTCAGCATCTTCATCAGCATTTGTTATTTTTTGTTTTTTTGATAGCAGCCAGTCTAACCAGAGTGGGATAATATCTCACTGCGGTTTTGATTTACATTTCCCTGATAACTAGTGCTGTTAAACATTTTTTCATATGCTTGTTGGCCATTTGTGTGTCTTTTTCTGAGAAATATCTATTCAAGTCATTTGTCTATTTTTTAATTAGATTTTTTTTTTTCTTTTTTTTTTGCTGTTGAGTTGTTTAAGTTCCTTTATATTTTGGATATTAATTTATTGACAGATGAATAATTTATAATATTTTTTCATTCTGCCGGCTGCCTCTTCACTCTGTTGATTGTTTCCTTTGTTGTGCAGAAGCTTTTTAGTTTGTTTGGATTTTTATTGGGGTTGCATTTAATCTATAGATCAACTTGGAAAGAACTGACAGTACCTAGTTTTTCTATTCATGAACATGGAGTATCTATTTATTTAGTTCCTCTTTGTTTTCCTTCATCAGAATTTTGTAGTTTTCTTCATGTAGATTTTGGACATATTTTCTTAGATTTATATCTGAGTATTTCACTTTTGAGGGTGCTTATGTAAATGGTATGTGCTTTTAATTTCAAATTTCACTTATTTATTCTTGGTATATAGGAAAGCAATAGGCTTTTGTATATTAACATTATATGCTGAAATCTTGCTATAAAATATTTATCAGTTTAGGAGTACTTCTTCTATTTGTTTTTTTTTTTTTTTGTCTTTTTCGTGACCGGCACTCAGCCAGTGAGTGCACCGGCCATTCCTATATAGGAGCCGAACCCGCGGCAGGAGTGTCGCCGCGCTCCCAGTGCCGCACTCTCCTGAGTGCACCACGGGCTCGGCCCAGTTTAGGAGTACTTCTACTGGTGTTGTTGATCCTCTTGAATTTTTTACATAGATTATTATGTCAACTGTGAAAAAAGACATTTTTATTTGTTTCTTTTTAATCGGTTTACATTTTTCTTTTTTTATTGTATTAGCTAGGACTTTCAGTATGATGTTGAAAAGGAATGGTGAGCAGGAACATCCTTCCCTCGTTACTGATCTTAGTGGGAAAGATTTTAGTTTTTCACCATTAAGTATGATGTTAGCTGTAGGTTTTTTAAAAGATATTTTTTTATCAAGCTGAGTAAGTTTCTCTTCTGTTACTGTTATACTGAGAGCTTTCATTATGAATTGTTGTTAGACTTTGTCAAATGCTTTTCTGCATCTATTGATATGATCATGTGATTTTTCATCTTTAGTCTGTTGATGTGATGAATTACATTAATTAATTTTCAAATGCTGAAACATTACTGAGATAAATCTCACTTCCTTGTGGTGTTTAGTTCTTTTCATACATCTTTGGGTTTGATTTTCTAAAGTTTTGTTGAGAATTTTTGCATATAAGTTCATATTAATCTCTAGTTTAATTTTCTATGTCTTTGGTTTTGGTATTAAAGTCATGCATCGTCATAAAACTAGTTAAAAAATATTTCCTCTGTTTCTATCTTCTGGAAGAAATTGTGAAGAATTGGTATAATTTTGTCCTTAAATATTTGATAGAATTCACCTGTGAACTTGTCTGGGCCTGGCGATTTCTGTTTCAGAAGACTAAAAATCAATTGACTCAATCTCTTTAATAGACGCAGGCCTATTCAGATTGCTTATTTCTTCTTATGTAAGTTTTGTCATGTTGTGTCTGTCAAGTAATTTGTTTATTTCATCTAGGTTATTGAATTTGTGGGCATAGAGTTGTTAGCAGTATTCCATTTTTATCCTTTTAGTGACCATGGGATCTGTAGTGATGTTACCTCTTTCATTTCTGATAACAAGAATTGTGTCTTCTCTCTCTCTCTCTCTCTTTTCTTTTAATTTTAATTTTTATTTTCTTCAGTTAGCCTGGCTAGAGGCTTATCAGTCTTATTAATCTTTTTAAAGAATTAGCTTTTGGTTTATCAATTTTTTTATTGATTTGTTTTTAATTTCATTAATTTCTGCTCTACCTTATATTATTTCTTTTATTCTGCTTACTTTGAATTTAATTTGCTCTTCTTTTCTACTTTCCTAATTTTAGACTATTCTTCTTTTCTAATCTAGGCATTCAATTTATAAATTTTCCTCTAAGCACTGTTTGCTGCATCCCACAAATTTTGAGTGTGTTTTTATTTTCATTTAGCTTAAAATATTTTAAAATTTATCTTGAGATTTCTTCTTTGACCTTAGGAGTATGTCTTTAATTGCCATATATTTGGGGAATTTCTAGCTCTATTTTTGTTATTGATTTCTAGTTTAATTTCACTGCAGTCTGAGAGCAGATATTGTATGATTTCTATTATTTTAAATTTTTTAGGGTTTGTTTTATGGCCAGAATGTGCTCTATCTTGGTGAATATTCTATGTGAGATCAAGAAGAATGTGTATTCTTCTCTTATAGGATGAAGTCATCTATACATGTCCATTATATCCTGTTGATTGATGGTGTTTTTGAGTTCAACTATGTTCTTAGTGATTTTCTGCCTGCTGGTTCTGCCCATTTATGACAGAGGAGTATTAAAGTTTCCAACTGTAATAGTGGATTCATCTATTTCTTCTTCCATTTCTATTAATGTTTGCCTCACATATTTTGATGCTGTGTCATCAGGCGCATACACAGTAAAAGTTGTTATGTCTTCTTGGAAAATTGGCACCTTTATCGTTAGTAATGTCCCTTTTAATTCCTTAATAACTCATCTTTCTTTGATGTCTGCTTCATCTGAACTAATATAGTTACTCCGAATTTCTTTTGATTAGTGTTACTCTGGTATATTTTCTCCATCCATTTACTTTTAATCAATTTTTACCTTTATATTTAAGATGTTTTTTTCTTTGTAGACAACATATGGTTGATTCTTATTTCTGATCCACTCTAACAATCTCTGCATTTTAATTGGTTCATTTAGACCATTGACATTCTAAGTAATTGTTGATATAGTTGTATTAAATAGGTACCATATTCTTTACTGTTTTCTATTTGTTGCCCTTGTTCTATGTTTTTATTTTTGAATTCTACTCTTTCATACCTTTTGTGGTTTGTCTCTATTGAACAGAGTGAACAAGGAGTTGATGGTTTTCTCAAAATCAATTTCTATTTTTATATCAAACTAGAAGAGTCCTCTGGAAATGCCTTTTAATTTTATAATCTTGTTATTTGACACATACTTTTCTCCAGGCACTCCGTTTTACATTCATTCCAATGGGTTTTCTACTCATTTGCCTCCTATTTCCTAGTTTTGATTTTTATAAGTTTTAAAACATTTTTGTGGTCATTATTAAATTTTTTACTCATTAATGTGAAAGAAATGAGGCCAGTGTATTTAGGGCATTGTTGATAGTAAAGCAACTTTTTAAGAATTTCTAAGGAAATTAAAAAACAAAAAATTCCTCTTCTTCCATTTTTCATAGTGCAAAGAAGTTTATGGTGTTATTTTTACATAGAAAAACACCTGATATCCTTTTTTAATTTTAAATTTTTAAATTTAGTATTAGCATATTCATTCTTACAAATCATCTTTATGCCCTCTGCCCAACCTATCACTTCCCAAACCGCATCCACCCCTCCACCCATCTCTAGTATCCTTAGATTTATTCTCTCCTTCTGAAAGTTCAACACATTGTTGTGGTATTTTCTTTGTTTTTTTCCATCAATCCTTCCTTCTTCCCTCCTTCCCTTCCTTCCTTCCTAGCAGTCAGTTATGAGTGAGAACATGTGGTATTTCTGTTTTTTGCCTGGCTTATTTCATTTAACATAATTTTCTCCAGACTCATCCATGTTGCTGCAAATGGCAGAATTTCATTCTTTTTTTATGGCTGAGTAGTATTCCATTGTATATATATGCCACATTTTCTTTATGCAGTCATCTGTTGATGGACACATAGGTTGGTTCCATATTTTGGCTATTGTAAATAGAACTGCAATGAATATGGGAGTGCGGATATCCCTTCAACATGGTGATTTCCACTCCTTTGGATATATAACCAGTAGTGGAATTGCTGGATCATGTGGTAGGTGGTAGCTATGCTAACAACCAATTGATCTTTGACAAAGGCACCAAGAACATACATTGGGGAAAAGACTGCCTGTTTAATTAACGGTGCTGGGAAAATTGGACATCCATATGAAAAAAATGAAACTGGATCTGTACCTCTCACTATATACTAAAATCAACTCAAAACGGATTAAAAACTTAAATATAAGACCTGAAAACATAAAATTACTAAAGGAAAATATAGGGGAAACACTCCAGTTAATAGGACTGTGCAAAGGCTTTATGAATAAGACCCTAAAAGCACAAGCAGCAAAAGAAAAAATAAATGGGATTATATCAAATTAAAAAGCTTCTGCACAGTAAAGGAAACAACAGACCAGAAAGACAACCTATGGAATGGGAGAAATGAGAAATTTTTCATTTGCAAACTATACATCTGACAAGGGAATAATATCCAGAATATACAAAGAATTCAAACAACTATACAGTAAAAAAAAATGAATCATCCAATTAAAAAATAGGCAAAGGAGATGAATAGACACTTTTCAAAGGAAGACATACAAATGGCCAACAGGTACATGAAAAAATGCTCCACATCACTGGTCATCAGAGAAATGCAAATCAAAACCACATTGAGATATCATCTCACCCGAGTTAGACTGGCCGTTTTTAAAAAGACCGAGAATAACAAATGCTGGTGAGGATGTGGGGAAAGGGGAACTCTTCTGCATTGTTGGTGGGACTGTAAACTAGCACAGCCATTATGGAAAACAGTACGGAGGTTTCTCAAACACCTACAGAGACAGAGAAACATCTGATACTTTTGAGATCTGAGAAATCTTCTCTCATCTAAATTCTCACTGAATTTATCTGTACCTATGTCAGGGTGCCAAGAGGTCTTGCTGTGAAATGCAGAGGTCAGTCACACACACACATTGAAGTGCAACAGAATGCATGTGGGTTGCTTCTAGTTCTGCTTACCAGCTGTGTGTCCTTGTACACGGTAACAAAATTCTCACCTGCCATCTTCTCATCAGTAAATAAGGGAGTATAAATCCAATCTATAGTATCATCACAGGAATTAGCTGAAATATTTTTATATAATGTATCAATTAAAATTTTATGAAATTTTCTGATAGATGTCCCAAAATGCTACCTCACCTACTCATTATTATTTTCTCCTTTGCACTGCAGTCTTTTCTTATTCTCTGTCTTATATGGGATAGTATAGGAACTGGGTCTCTATTTTTTAATTCCTAAGCACTTTACTTGGCTTTTAGTAAGATCTCAGAAAATATTTGTCAAAAGAAAAATAGTGTGTTTCCAATTTTAAGCACTAGTGTAAACATCTATCTGGCCACAAAGAAAATTTAATAATTAGTAATTGGTACACTTGTGGATTTACTTAAGAGCCCTTAAAATGTGGATAATCAAGCTAAGCTATCTGGTCTCTGGATTTATTCCTAATAACTTCTTTTCTTACATTGTCTTTGCAAAAGTTTTTTTTCCAATAAACCACTTTTGAAATTAGAAGCTACAGAACCACAAGGTGTACTCTTGATGCATACTTTAGGGTATTTCTGGCTGCACCAAACCATTCTGAAAGTTTTATTATTTTAATAGGGGTCATTAAGTATCTGCAAATACTTTGCACACATGTAAAGCTGTTGCTACAATCTTTTGTTCTCTGGTGAAGGGAAAGCATGGATTTTTCCATGCCATAGAAATCCCAGTGATGGTGCTCTGATATAAAAATGCTCTATGTGTGTCTTGGCCTTAGCTTTGATTGTGAATATGAAACCATCAATAATAATTATATACAGGTGTTGGGAGGGAGAGTGTGTGATATCTATATATTGATATACTATTAAGTATACCATTTTATATATTGTATATTACTTATATATCATAATATATTATATATAATATTACATATATACACCAAAACTTATCTATTTCAGTGGTCATTCATAACAGCACTATGGTTTCAGTCACTTTCCTAGGTTTGCTTTACATTTCCTGGGGAGTTAGTGATCAATGGGCATAAAGTTTCAGTTAAGCAAGATAAACAAATTCTAGAGGTCTTTGGTACAACATTACCTGTAGGCAACAACTATATAACTATATTTCACACTTAAAACTTTGTTGAGAGGGGAGATGTTATGTTAAGTGTTCTTACTACAACAAAATAAAAATTTTTTTAACAAAAAATTAGCAAATAAAGGCTTTTTTTTTTTTTTTTTAGTGCCTTGGATACTAACTTCCAAACATTAAGATGAACAACTTAATTTCCCTCATAATTTAAGTCATGATGAAGTATTAAGAACATTGTTATTTATTTCTGGAAAAACAAATAATATCAACATAAACAAATAAAAACATCAACTATATCCATGTCTCCAACTTCAATCGCAACTATTTATTAATTGATTTTAGGTCTACACCGTCACTGTCTCTACATTCATCATCTGGAAATGAAACTACTTACCTATTCTGTATAGAATTGCTGCTTAGTGTGAATTTCTTAATTGTGGCTGAGATTGTGTTTACTCTTGTGCCCTTTACTGCAGGCTGCATTGTCCGGACTATGTCGTCCATTGACTTCAATCTGGCTTCCTACTGTGAAGCACTGGTGACAGCTGGAAGAGGGAAGGATTCCCCCCAGCTCCCTACCCATCAGTCCCTGCCCTCACCCTCTTTCTCAAAGAGAGGCTCAGATAGTGCCTACATTTTTCCTTGGCTCCCTCCAGAAAGACCCACTGTGGTTTTAGTTTCCACCAGATGACCCCTTCCCCTGAGCTCTGGTAAATGCCTTTCTTTTTGAGACTCCAGTCCAGGGGAAAGAATGTCTTGCTAACATTCCTGATCTCTGGGTTTCCTCTCAGTGGCTTGGCTGGCTTCTCCTGTCTTCCATTACCCTTGCAGCCAATTTGCAGCACTACATTTTCCGTGTTTCAAATACAGTAAGTAGTTTCTGGCTTTTCGTTTTTGTTTTTTGACTGGATTGTGACAGACATGCTTTGCATGATGATATCCTAAGAGTTACATTCACTGGATATATTTCTTTAGTGTCATATCTAGACATTTTGGATTATGATACTGATGTAGACTGAAGGTACTAAACTTTACAGCTTGCCTGTTTATCTGAGAATGAAATGAGCATTTTTTCTTCTAAGAAAATAATATTTTTCTCATAAAAATACACAGCAACATAACATTGATAATTAGTACTAAACTACATTGGGAACACATGTATAAGTAAATGGAAAGTTTAATTCATGAAATACTATCATGTGATATATTATTTCCATATATATCTTATTTATTCTTGCAGTAACTCAGCAGGAATATTATGTAACTTGCTATTATGAAGTTTGTAAAATAGCTGCAAACCAAATCCAGGGCTGCATGAGTCCAAAGTCTAGACCAATTCTATTTTGTAAAAATATCCCTTTCTCAAAGAAAATATTTAAAACAACAGTGACAGAATATGAATGTTCAATAGGTATAATATGGAAATTTGTCTTCTTTTTTCCTTTATTTTCCTAGCTACACCAGAAATATTCCTTGCAGTGTTTTAAGATTAATGTTTCCTTTCCCTAAAGTAAAGAGCATAGAGAAAAACAAGTTTTGTTTTTATTTGTGTTTGAGCTCTGGATTTAATAAGTTTTAAACATACAACATGAAATTAAAAGAAGAGGATGATGTATTTTGGGATGAGGATGAATTAGAGGTCAAACCACATGAAGATGGAAGAAAGAAGTGAGGAAGTTTATCAGGAAGATGCGAAAGATTCCCAGGGTAGAGAAGCTACTGGTTGGCTGAGTGTAGAGAGCAGTTCTAGGGAAGAAGCAATTTAGATCAATAAGGAGGCTTAAAATCAAATTGTCTTTATATGGTGAGCACAGAAGTACAAATTCACTGGACCATGTTAACTATCCCGTTCTCTATCAAAATACAATCTACAGAGACCTTGGTTAACTGGACATTAGGCAAGGTGTCATGCTGATTCACTATGTGATGACATCATCTTTATTAGGCTTTATAAAAATGAAGTACAAATAACCAAAATGTCCTAGTAACATACATGCATCACAGAGAGTGGCAGATAAACCTCATGGAGAATCGGGGCTTGCCAAATCAATGATATTTTTAAAGGTCTGGTGGACTGAGGCATGACTCAAGGTAGATAAGAAACTTTTGCATGTTGTACCTCCTATAGCTAAGAAAGAGACCTGAATCCTGATGCATTCTGTGGATGTTGGAGGCAGCATTATTTACTGGGTAACTTGGAAGGCTATTAGTCATAAGTGGGGACTAGAGAAACAGAGGGCTCTGTAGCACAGTCTGCTGTGACTCCTGGACCATATGACCCATTAAATCCAGTGGTGCTGTATGTATCTGTAATAGATAATGATGCTATATGGAGTATCCAATAAATCCACATATAAGGATTGCAGCACAGATCCCTAGGGTTCTAGACAAAAGCCATGCCTTCTGCAGCACGCAACTGGACCCTAGTAATGTCAGAGCACCTTTCCACGGGACATCGAGTGATTATACAATCAGATTTTCCCATTGTGATTTAGATATGTTCAGATATGCCAATTTATGATGTAAAGAATTCGCAACATCAATATATTATGCAATGGAAAATGTACGGTAGTAATTTTCTATTGCTCTGTAACAAATTACCACAAACTTAAACAACACACATGTATTATTTTACAGTTTCTATCGGTCAAGGGTCTGGGTCCTTTCCTTAGGGTTTCACAAGCAGTGATCAAGGTGTTGGCTTGCCTGTGTTCTCCTCTGAAGATTACTAAGAAAAATCTACTTTCAAGTACACTTAGATTGTTAGAAGAATTTGTTTCCTTGCAGTTATAGGCCTGAGGGCCCCAGTTTCTTCCAGCTGTATGTTGGAGGCCAACTTCAGCTTCTGGTGGCTGCCCAGAGTCCTGAGAAGTTACCTGCAATTCCTGCCCCATGGCCACTTACACTTCATCAGTCTAGCAAGGAGAATCTCTATGGCAAGTCAGCTTGTAAGACAGAGTAATAAAATGTAACATGATCATGTGAGGGACATCCTATCACATTTGGCAAATTCTATTGGCTTAAAGCAAGCTGCAGGTCGCATTGACCTTCAAGGGGAGGGAATTACACAAGGCATGAACACCAAGAGTGGAGATCATGGAGGACCATTTTAGGGTCTGCCTGCCACAGGTAATTTGAGTTTAAGCCTGAGAACATCCAGAAGGCACATGTATATTGCATGCAAGAATAGCCCAGGTGTTATAACATACCTCTGCAGTACCACTGCCTCTCCTAGCTCAGGAAGTCATCAGGACGGATTTTCTGATCATCTAATGGAGGAAGGAAGAATTTATGGAATTCTACATGTTAGCTCAGGGCAAGGAATTCATGTTAGGGTAAAGGAAGTGTGACAATGTGTGTACATGCCCACAAGGTGCACCAGGCTAAGAAGCAATTACTAGAAAGGTAGAAAGCTGTAAAGAGCTCAGCTAATTTGGAGCTTGGGGATACCGCTCTATATGTTTGAGGGTCTCTTCTTCAGAATTCAGAATATTCACTGAACCAACAGTCAAAATATGGTGCCGACAGTCACGTAGAATGCACAGGTCTCAGAATCACAGTGTAAAAGTAGTATTGCCTCCTCTCATTATCACATGTAAGTAATTCACTCATAGAATCATTTGTGCTTTCTATTGCCACAACTTTAGGCTCTTCTGGATTAAAGATAATGGTTCCCAGGGAGGCAACAATTCCATAGAGCATATAGAAAGGATTCCATGTAACTTGAAGTTGGAATTGCCATCTGGTTACTTTGGGTTCCTCATATCAATGTACCCACAGGCAAAGAAAGGAGTCACTATGCTAGGAAGGTAATTGGCTCCATGAGGAATTAGGGTTGTTTTTACACAATAGAGACAGTGACAAATATTGTAGAATTCCAAGGATTAAAATGACCAGCTCTTGTTGCTTCTCTGCACAGTGATAACAATGAATGGACAATTGCAGCAATCATGGTCTAACAAAAAGAAGGTACTGTGGGCTCAGACTCTTTGGGAATGATGGTTTGAGTCAACTCAATAGAAAAGCAGCCCAGACAAGCCAAAGTGCTCTGTTGTCCTTTTTACAAGTGACACATGAACTCTGCCCTTCAGTCTTACACCACTTGCATGTCACACTTCCTATTCTGGACTTTTCTGTTGGCACATGGAAAGTGATGTCATGGTGAGGTACTGGACGCTAACATGACATGTGCCTGTGGAGAAGCATTTCAGCCAAAGGAACTTGAGGAAAAAATGTATAAATATTTTCCTATATTCTCTCCAGACCGGTAGTTTTGAGACATATTCCATATACTTCTTTGGGAGATCCCATGGAATGGAGAAACCAGTCACCAATAGCTGTGGCTAAATTGAAAATGCATCTTTGTATTTGTTCTGCTTTCTCTGTATTGTTCCCCTGCCTCTTGGATCACAATCCTCAATAACATATTTGCACTTAAGCCTTTGATTTTGCTCTTGTTTCCAGGGAATTAAGGCTAAGTTAGCACTCATTATGAGAATGTCCACACTCACTCTAAGTCCATGAATTCCAGATCATCTAAAATTTCACAGCACTCAGGGGTCCAGACCACCAGAGGATTTTACTCAAAGGCGTAGAGAAAGGCCTCCATTCAAATGATGTGTCACACTTTGCTAATTAGACACAGAAGTCGCTCTCCTCATACCCCAGACCTCACATGCGTCCTTCACAATGTGTTGGTTAGTATCCAAGGGAAAGCACAACCCATCCCATACCACTTTACCCTTCTCTTTCCCCATTAGTGTTATTATCACTCTGTCCTAATTACATAGCAATGATCTCAGGTATTTGAATGAGATTAATTCAAATGGTAACAACCAGCCAAAATGCCAATTTATAAAAGCTTTTAATCTGTACTTCCTTTGTAGTTCCCACTGTATGTTTTCTTTCCCTGTTCCAAGTTACCTTTCAGACATGAATAACTTTATAATATGGTTAATACTATAAATGAAACAAACTCCTTCTCATCTGTCAATGACACCTTCAAGAATTACTTATCATTGTTTTAAAATCTTATGATGTTTTCCATTTTGAGGGTATTAGTTTCATATTTGTTTATGGAAAAATATGCCCATTTGAAAAAAAAAAGAAAAAGAAAAAGAAAGATGGTTAAACAAAGCAAATAGAAGTATACAGAATCTCTTTGAATAGATATTTAGCCTTGTTATTATGTTAAAATCACCTTAACTCCGTCGTTAAAATTTGCCTGTCACTAGGAACAGTGAATTTCACCCAAGGTCGTAATATACTAAGGAATTTTTAGGCTGTTATTATTATAGATAATAAAAAGCTAGCTTTGAGCAGAAGTGAGACCAATTTGGTTTGGCATCCTTCCATTTTATTTTCAGTATGGTCTGTTCCATCCTAACAGATATCAACCCATGTCTTGATTTTTCCTGGTGAAGTGTGGTTTTGTCCTGAACCCAGGCCCTTGTGGATGGGATCCTATTCCCAGCCAGTTCCTTCCTAAGGAAAGCATCCTCATTATCAGCCGTGGCCAGGGTTCTCTAAATTCTCCTTCCTACATGCACATTGTATTGTTAAGTGGTTGTTAAGAAAAGTGGTGCTTTTCTTCCCTTCATCTGACATACCACACCCATGTCAAGGCTACTGTTAAAGCCGCTGTTTCCCCCAGTGCTTGCTGTAGACAGTAGGTGTTTCACAGGCTCCACATCCTCAGGCTTTCCACACATCAAAGTACTGGAAGTTGAAACCTACCCTCACCTGAAAAATTCATGATTTTTCTTTTGTCAGAGTTTCACTGGTGTTATTGACTTTATTATCTTCTGTGGGGTTTTAATTTATGACATCTTAAGGTGCTACCATCTCCAAAGACATTTATATTTTGATAGGTTGCTCCCAATATGTAAACCTGTTCAATTCACAAAATAAATCTCTGATGGTAGAATTTAGGCCCCTTTAATAGGTAGGTATCTTCAAATTGGACTACACGTGGGTCTATATGTCCATCTTTGTTTATCACATTTAACTACTTATTGTCTATTTACCACTATTCTAAGTAGATGTACCCTTAATGCCAGAGGACGGACAATATCATAATATTTTACTGAGTGAAATCATGAGAAAGGTGAAAAATGGTGTACGAGTCATGTTACAGGCTGAGAAAAAATTCCAGACTATTACTGTGCAGAAAGTATAACGGACTAGAGGTAATTTGGCTAGTAAGTTTTCTTTATTTATGATCCTGCTATTTTCTCACAGAAGCCACTTTCCTACACCATTTTGTACTTTGCAGATCTTGGTCAGTTTCTTAGAAAGCAGAATAAACTAAAAACAAGTCAGATTTTCAGAAGCAATCTGAAGGTGGACTGTTTGGCTCATTGCATTTGCTTCTTCACTGATCTTGTATTGCAGGTTCTGAAAATAGGAAAGAAATCATATTATATATGGCTTAGTTCTGAATCTACTACAGATTTGTTTGAAGTTACAGTTTGAATGAGTGGAAAAAAAAATCAACAAAATGTAAGAAGTGCCAGACAGCATATTTTGAAAGATGTGTAAAAGACTCAGAAAAATCTGAAAATAAAATATTAATTTTTCTCAACTGACATTTTCAACAATAGTCATTTTTAAAAATTTTTTTCAAAAATGATAATTTGAGAATAAAGTTAAATAGATGGTACCATATGTATCTTATTTTACATCACTGTCACCACTGCCATCCTGCCCCAAGTCCTATGGCTCAAAGGCAGCCACTTCCACTTTTGTTTATTTTTCTGGTATTTACTAACATATTTATTAATGATATAGTATAATGCAATTCTCTGCTTTAGCAATTTAGACATTTTGATTTCCTGTTATAATGGTTAAGTGTTTAGCTCTCTTGACTGAAATTTCAAACAGAAAAAGACAGATCTCTCAGCCATGAATTAGGTTTGCCACAACATAAAATTTCAGTATTACATTGAATTTTACATATTGTCTAGTTCGGCCATCCAGCTAATGCTCATATTTTTTCTAATCACCCTTTCTAAAAGTACATCAACTGTGGCATAAATTCCTCCAGTTTTTATGAAATTAAATCTCCAAGGTTGTTGGTTGTCCATTTCATAATTCCACAGCTAAGATCTCTCCCCAACCCATTTCAAATTAAAATCTATATTCCTGGAACTCCTTCCTCCTGATTTAGAACTCCACAAATAATTACTACTGTCCTACCTAACAGGGGGTGGGCACAGGGGCCTGTGCAGAGAAAGCACCCTACAGGGTTGTTTTGTGTTTGTCTGTTTTTGTTTTGTTTTGTTTTTAAGGAAGGGTTAGAAATGCATGATAAATAAAATATCCAACAATATCATTGCATTTTGAGGTATGTGAGCAGATGCTCTGTTGCTTGGGAATTATTGTTGAATGAGTATAAAATATGACTTCCAGGAAACTTGACATCTAAGGCAATATCTGATTTTACTGGCAAGGAGATTCTCAGTCCCTGTGAAGTCATCATTACCAACCATTGACAGTTTCACATGGAGTCAATGTATTCGTTAGGGTGTTTCTCATCTCTTTCTATTCCAGGTACTATTTCCATCTTCTCGAAATGAAGGTTAGCCAGACCACCTGGGATTAGAAACAGAGAGCAAAAATTTCCCTTTAACCGGGGGGCACTACAGGAAGGGTTTTTGTTTCTTTTGGGCATTTTCCTGATGATCGTTTTTCTCCTAAACTCATGCTACTGAGCTCTCATTTTTGTTTTGTAAATAAACTGAGACTGAAGGTAAGATCTGAAATAAATTTGTGCTTACTTGCTTATTATCAAAATGAACAGTTTGCATTTTTATCCCTTGCTGATTAGTAAATTTTATATATTAGTTCTGAACAGATTACCTAAAAATGCAAAAATCTATGAATATTAAAAATGCAAACTATTATTTTTTTAATATTTCTCCTTAACAGACTTTAGGAAATAAAAGTTATTTCGCTTCATTCAAGTTTTGAGACATGCGATAACATCAGCACTGCTCTGGTAATTTATGTTGAAATCTCTTAATGTCACATTTGACAATCCTGAATTTTTAGAGAGAGCCCTAAAAGCATGTGTGTTGATGTGGAACTGGAAAAAAGCAGAGGATTTGTACTAGGAAAGTGAAAGAGGAGGGAATTTCAGCTATCAGACGAATGGGTGAATTAATCTATAGGAAAAAAATGACACATATTGCTTTATAAATAAACCATACTGAAGAAGCAAGCAAGGAACAAAATCAGTCAGGTAAGAAAGACTCAGAAATGTTTCAAAGATGAAGTTAGTATACAACAGTAAAAAGTTAATAAAAGGTTAAATCCAGTCATACAAAGCACAACAACAACAGGTAATATCAGAACATACTACCAAAATACAGAATTAATAAGGAATATTATCAATAGGCTTAGCTCCAGAACTTTTGTAGTTTCTGTGCTGTGAAGACCACAAATCTACTGGGAAAAAGAAATAGAAACAGCAGTAGATCAAGCTATAACCTTAATATTTATAAGCTCTAGTGGTTGACTCTGCAGCTGAATTCTAAGTTGAACCCAGTAGCAGGGTTTGTAAAAATATATACCTACAGATCACTTGGTAGCAAATTATTTTATAATGACCACAAATTTTAGATGTGTATTCAAATATAAACATAAAAAATGGGTTTTTTTCCTCTCCACTCTAATCCTATACTGCCATATTCATTTGGTTTTATTTCCCTCTGAAACCTTTATGGAAACACTAATTAATGTAAGTCAACTGTTTAACTTCTAATATTATTGGAAACCTTAAGCAGGCATAAAATTAAGTATTTGTGTTTACAGTACAATAGATGCTTTTAAAAAATTTCTTATATAAAGCCTTTAATTATGGCTTGCTCTGTATGTTCTATTATTATAAAAGAAATTACTTAACTTTACCACCTCTGAAAGAAAAGTCACAGAGTTTGCACAATTTTCAGCTTATTTTTATAAAACAACAAAAACATTAAGCTGTTTTAGAAAATGAAGTACAATATTCTTTAAAAACTTGGAGTTCTGCAAATAGTTTGTTCATTTGAGAATATGACTGAATTTTCTTTGCTGCACAACTTCAAAACATCAGGAAGAAGTGAAGCCAATTCAATTATAGAATAACATTTTTTGAGGGGTATTAAATTGCTCGATTCAGGAGTTGTCATAGTTCTATGCCACGTTGCAAGCAAGCTAAACATCCAGAAAAGTGTTGTAACCATCTAATGATTGTAAATGATATGTGAATGCTAAGTCATTTATTTCTGCTGTCTGTAAGAAATCAGGTACTAGAGCCAGGAATTATGAAATTATTTCTTCAAAATCCTTCAACTCTGAAATATGGATAAGAGGATGGTTCACATGTAGGACCTTAGAGAATGACAGCCACTGCACAGAAGAGAACAAGGACAGTGAGTAGTTTTGAGGTTATGTTGCCATCTGCAGACTGAGAGATTCTGGATCCAAGTGTCAAATGACTGTCCTTGAGGGGAGTGTGAATGGCACGCTATAGTGAGCTGGTGGTGTGCCTCAGAAATAGCCATGCAGGGCTAATAAACACCTGTTTTCCCAGTCAGATATGTAGTGCTCTGTACAACAGAAAGCTTCATAGCCTTCAGGAAAATTCAAAAAACTAAATATGAATACTGGTAAGGTCAAGGCAATCTGGACTAGTTCATGCAGAAATCCCCCCTTTCTGCCATGTATCACTTTATCTTTTACAAATTATGTTCCCATCCATTAAATTTTTTATTCCTCAAAACAATCTTGGAAAGACAATCTTTGAGGGTGGAGAGAATTTTAAGGGACTTGATAAATTCACATGGAAGATGGTAGAGAATTATTGTGAATGTGCTGTAACGTCCTTAACAAATTTCCTCATTTGTAAAAATACTGTCTATAGTACTTGCCCTTTCTATCTCACAACCATTAAGATCATAAAATAAGTACTGATATATCCAAATTTATCAAGCTCCATGAAACTCAAGGGTAGCTTGGAGTAGTCAGAAAGCCCCCGAGAGCTTGCACCTTCTTGAGGAGAGGAGGATTTGGCATGAACACTCTAGACAATCAATTTCAGCTGGGAATTTTGGAAAAGTCTTATGAAAGGTCTACCACACTGTTGAAGGTAGACTTTCTTTGCATTCCAGTCATGGCTTAGTCTAGCCTGGACCATCTAGACTCCATTTTAGAGTGTCTCATAGTCTGGGACCCTGGGCCTCCAGAACCAGCACTGGACACAGTAAGGTAGTATTCCATTGTTTCTTTACAGAAAGCAAGGTTGCAACCCACAAGGACAGAAATGGATAAAAAGTAATGGAGCCTTTAAGTTTTTGGCATCACTTTGTTCCTACAGTGTTGATTGTTGTCCTCTCCTGGCCTCTGGAACGACAAGAAGGGCTTTCTGGTGTATGAAAGAACAAAAGAAATAGAAAGTAAGGATAATATGTCCTGGAAAAACTTGTGCAGGTGTGTGTGTGTGCACCTGTTGTGTGTGTGTGTGTGTGTGTGTGTGTGTGTGTGTGTAAGATGGAATTTGAGAGGAAGGGAATGAGATCAAAAATAATATTTTACACAAATAAATGTTTGTCAATAAGTACTATGTATTAATTAAAAGACTGAGTCTCTTCCCTAGTAGCTTAGAGCTCAGTAGAAAATATGACAGAGAAAGATGATGGGTAGGTTAGTGGTTGCTTATGGCTGGGAGAAGGGGAAGGGAGACAGGGTATGACTACCAATGGGTATAAAATTTCTTTTGGGGATGATGAAAGTGTTTTAAAATTAGATTATGATGATGAATTAACAACCCTTTATATATACTAAAAACTTTCAAATTGCAAACTTTAAGTTGGTATACTATATGGTGTGTACATAAAGTAATTCTATCTCAATAAAGCTGTTTTAAAAAAAAAGGTGATGGGGACTGGTTTGTGCCGTTCTTTATCTTGGTAATGCCTTTCAAATATTTTTCATTATTTTTATCTGTCATGTCTGTCTTAATTCAAATCCACATCCTGTTCCTTGTCCAGTGCAGTAATTACACACAGAAAATAATACGTGTTTTTGGTTGCTTTGTAGTTGATTAGTTGTAAGACATCTTATCCACACTTCTCCGTTTGACTTTGAATGGTTTGTTTTTACCCACATTCTCTCTCTGATTTTCTTAAAACACAGTTCTGATCATGTTGCATCCTTACTAAACATTTCACGTGGTTCAACATCACCTATAGGATGAAATGCAAACTCTTTACCTTGATCTATGACTCTCTCTTTTCTTATCGCTCACCTCATGACCTTATGAAGTCACAATTCATTTTTGGCATACCAAACAACCTGTCTTTGACTTAAAGCATACTCCATTTTCTACTTTTCTGCTTTTTGCCCTTCTCTTAAATTCAAGCTGTCAAAATTTCACCCCTTCAGCTCAAATACTTTCCTCCTACATAATCTTCAGTCCCACACATCAGAATTGCAGCCTTAAAAAATTACACCCTTCTTTGTATTTTAATTACTTGTATATGTGCCTGCCTTTCTACTGTGCCTATTTATTCAAATTATTGTTAAGTTGAATTTTCAAATTAATGTTATATCATAAACTTCTTTATTTGTAATAGTAGAAAAATAGATTCATATAGAAATGACTCTCAGGCAAATTCCATCAAAGCTAATGTGGACCTTTGGCCGGTAGGGCAGAAAAAGTAATATCTTTTTCTCACCCATTGCAAGATGTGTGGCTGAGACTCCAGTAGCAAAAGACAGATCAATAAAGGAAAAGCATACAAATTGGATTAATATAAGTTCTATGTGACATAAGAGCCTTCAGAAATGAAGACCCAATGAAACAGGGAAATTTGTGTAAATTTATGGACAGTTGCTATGGATCAAATGTGTCCCCCAAAAGTTCATGTGCTAGAAACTTAATTCCCCCTATGGCAGTGTTGAGGGTGGGAAATCTGAATACAATATTTGAAAGGTAGGGCCTTTCAGAGGTGATTGGATCATGAGGACTGTGCCTTTGTGAATGGATCAATCCATTCATAGAATAATGAGTTATCATGGGTGTGGACTGGTGGCTTTACAAGGAACACATGAGAGAGTTCTTGCTAGTCTTGCCATGTGTATATACCTTTCTTGCCATGGGACTCTTTGGGAACTCCCCAACAAGGAGGCCCTCACCAGATGTGCCCTCTGGACTTTGGACTTACCAGCCTTAACAACTGTAAGAGATAGACCTACTTTTCTTTATAAATTACCCAGTTTCAGGCATTCTGTTATAAGCAACAGAAATGAGCTAATACAATAGTCATTCAGAAATATAATTGGAGGACAAAAAGGGTACGATCTAATGATAATAAACTGGGGGAAATTTAGCAAGCCTTGTTTGTTCAGATTCTTCTTGGTGTCCCTGTGTGACTTTCCTTTCCACCAGATATAGGGCAGGATGCTTGCCACATGAGGGTCTTCAGAGGAGAAGGGAGGGGGAAGGTCAGAGAGTGACTCTGCTAGGTTTTATGGTCTGCTTCAGGGAAGAAGGGTGAGGGGAAGGTGAGAATGATTTTCCAACTTCTGCTTTTTTCTCAAATGCCAAGGGGTCATATTTTGTCTTAACATGTTCTGAACCTGGTCAGACCTCATCTCACAATAGCATGCATCTTCAGGCTCTTACTTCTTTTCCTTTTTTCCCTCCTCTCCTCTCCAAGCATGTCCAGTCCACTCCAAGCACTCTTTCCCATGACCCTTATCACTGGGAAAGCTCTAATTCTGTCAACTGGGCTACTCAGTGGCAGCCTCCATCTAATGAAGTATACTATTTATTAACTTGTACTATTCAGGAAAACTCTGAATTCAAGTGAGCTGAGGAGACCTGCGCAGTGTGGGAAACCACTCCCCCTTGTACCCAGAGGGAAGTGCCAGCCCCACTGGCCCACCCCACAGAGGTGAGCTGAGGAGACCTGCTTGGGGCTCATTCTATGGCCACAGATTCTGGAACAGGAACTAAGGTGGTGTAATATAGCCACAACCACCCCCACTGTCAAGCAAAGACAATTCACCACCACAGTAGCAGCCAGGACCACTCCACAGGTAACCTACTGCTCATTTAACTGCACTGATACAAGAAGAGTCACCAGTAAATCCTGCAAATAGAGGAAGAAATCTTTATCCTCATAGCCAAACTCAGTATAATAGAAGAAGCAAACCATATACCAAATGATCAAGCATTGACAAAAAAATACTAGAACTACAAATAAGCAAGAAGATATAGCACCACCAAAGGAATACAGTAGTGCTCAAACTTCAGACTCTATGGAACAAGTAATACTTGAAAGGTCTGAAAAAGAATTCCGAGCAATGATCTTAAGAAAACTCGAAGAAATAAAAGAAGACTCAATTAGAGAACAAAATGAAACAAGAAAAAATATCCAGAATATGAAGGTGGAAATTTATGAAGAGATTAATACCTTAAAAAAGAGTGTAGCAGAACTTGTAGAAATGAAAGATTCACTTAATGAAGTAAAAAACACAACAGAGAGCTTAAGCAGCAGGGTAGAGCAAGCAGAAGAAAGAATTTCAGATCTTGACGATGGTCTTTTCAAAATAACCCAGGCAGACAAAAAAGGGTGGGGGGGGAGAATTAAAAATAATGAGGTAATTCTAGGGGAAATAGCAGACAACCTCAAGGGCTCTCACATCTGAATTGTGGGTATTCCAGAAGGGGAGGAGAAAGGTAAAGGTATTGAAAACCTATTCAAGGAAATAGTAACAAAAACTTCCAAGGTGTAGGAAGAGATAAAGACCTTCAGATCCAGTAAGCTCAAAGGTCCCAAATGTATTCAATCCAAAAAGATCCTCCCCAAGACACATCATAGTTAAATTTTCAAAGCTCAAATACAAAGAGAGAATCCTAAAAGCAGCAAGAGAAAAACATCAAGTCACTGATAGGGGAGCCCAATTCAGACTAAAATCAGACTTCTCAACCCAACAGGCCAGAAGAAAGTGGAATGATATATTCAAAATACTAAAAGAAAAAAATTACTAGACAAGAATTCTTTACCCAGCAAGGCTCTCCTTCAGAAATGAGGGAGAAATAGTGTATTTCCCAGACAAAGACAAGTTGCAGGAGTTCACCACCACACAACCAGCCCTGCAAGAAATTCTCAAAGGAGTCCTTCATCTGGAATCTGAACAATGATGGCCACTATCACAAATATACAAGGAGCAAAACCCACCATTAAAACAAATATTCCAGTGAGAAGAGAAATAAAAAGGGAGGTAATGATCAAAAGATATTTAAATCAGCTAACCAGAAGCAATTAAATGACAGGAATTAAACAGCACTCGTCAATAACTATGCTAAATGTGAATGGATTAAACTCTGCACTCAAAAGACACAGACTGACTGATTGATTAAAAAGCTAGACCCAAGGATATGCTGTTTTCAAGAGACCCACCTCACCTGTAGAAACACACACAGTCTAAAACTGAAGGGATGGAAAAAGACATACCATGCAAAAGGAAACCGAAAATGAGCAGGGGTATCTATTCTTATATTGGACAAAATAGAATTTAAACCAAAAAACATAACAACAGACAAAGAAGGTCACGAAGTAATGATAAAAGGATCTATTCAGCAACAAGACATAACAATCATAAATATATATGCACCCAACACTGGAGCACCCAGATATATAAAGCAAACACTCTTAGACCTAAAGAAAGAAGTGGGCCATAATACATTAATAGTGGGTGATCTGAACACCCCTTTCTCTGTATGGGACAGATCTTTCAGGCAACAAATCAATAAAGAGACAAAAGATTTAATCTACACCTTAGACGAACTGGACCTGGCTGATATATGCAGAACATTTCACCCAACAACTAAAGAATATACTTTCTTCTCATCATCTCACAGAACATTCTCCAGGATAGACCACATATTAGGTAACAAATCTAGTCTCAGCAAATTTTAAAAAATTGAAATCATTGCAAGTATCTTTGCAGACCACAGGGGACTAAAACTGAGAATTAATAATAAGCAAAACCCTGGATACCATATAAATACTTGGAAACTAAATTCAGGCTCCTGAGTAATCTATGGGTCCAAGAAGAAATTAAATAGGAATTCAAAAAATTTCTTGAATCTCATGAAAATAAAGATACATCATACCAAAACCTGTGAGACACTGCAAAAGTAGTACTAAGAGGCAAATTTATTGCAATAAATGCTTATGTCAAAAGAACGGAAAGACTTCAAATAAACAAGCTAACACTATACCTCAAAGAACTTAATAAACAATTGCAATCCAAACCCAAAGGTAGTAGAAAGAAAGAAATAATTAAGATCAGCACATAACTAAATGAAATAGAGACCCCCAAAACAATAGAAAACATCAGTGAAACAAAAAGTTGGTTTTCTGAGAAGACAAATGAAATAGACAAAACATTAGCTAGGTTATCAGAAAGAAGAGAGAAGAACCAAATAATAAAAATCAGAAATGAAAATAGAGACATTACAACCAATTCCACAGAAATATGAAGAACAATTAGAGATTGTCATCAACAATTGTATGACAAGAAATATGAAAATCTGGAAGATATGGATAAGTTTCTATACACATACAAACTACCCAGACTGAACCAAGAAGAGATAGAAAACATGAACAGACCCATAACAAGCAAAAGATTGAACTGGTAATCAGAAATCTTCCAACAAAGAAAAGTCCAAATCTGGATGGCTTTACAGCTGAATTCTATCAAATTTTTAAAGAGGAGTTAATACCAATTCTCCTCAAAGTATTCTGAATAATTAAAACAGAAGCTACTCTCCCAGACTCATTCTATGAGGTCAACATAACTGATACCAAAACCAGATAAAGGCCCAACAAAAAAAGAAAATTACAGGCCAATATCCTTGATGAACATAGATACAAAAATCCTCAACAAAATATTAGCAATCAGAAAACAGCAACACATTAAAAAAATTATACACCATTATCAAATGGGATTCATCCCAGGGATGCAAGAATGGTTCAACACATGAAAGGCAATAAATGTGAAACATCACATCAACAAACTCAAGGAAAAAGACCATATGATTATTTCAATAGATGCTGAAAAATCATTTGACAAAATTCAACACCCTTTATGATAAAGACTCTCAACAAATTAGTGATAGAAGGAAAGTATCTCAACACAATAAAAGACATTTATGACAAGCCTTTCACCAGTATCGTTCTGAATGGGAAAAGCGGAGGGCCTTTCCCTTAAGAACAGAAACAGGACAAGGTTGCTCACTCTCACCATGTCTATTTAACATAGTACTGGAGGTACTAGCCAGAGCAACCAGGCAAGAGAAAGAAATAAAGGGAATCCAGACTGGAAAAGATGAAGTCAAACTGTCTCTATTTGCAGATGACATAATACTATATAGAGAAAAACCTAAAGACACTATCAAAAAACTCCTAGAGCTGGTTAATAATTTCAGTAACATTGCTGAACACTAAATAAATGCCTCAAAATCAGTTGCATTTATATACTCAAATAATGAACTAACTGAAAGAGAAATAAACAAAGTAAGCCCATTTACAATTGCCATGAAAAAACAAAATACCTACGGATCAATTTAACCAATGGGGTGAAAGATCTCTACAGTGAGAACTACAAACCACTTCCAAAAGAAATTAAAGAAGATGTAAAAAGACAGAAAGATATTCCATGCTCTTGGATTGGAAGAATTAACATTGTGAAAACGATCTATACTACCCAAAGCCATCTACAGATTCAATGCAATCCCCATCAAAATACCAATGACACTCTTCACAGAAATGGAAAAAAAACAGAAAACAATCTTAACTTTCATATGGAACAAAAAAAGGCCTCAAATAGCCAAAGCAATCCTGAGCAAATAAATAAATAAATAAATAAATAAATAAATAAATAAATAAATAAATCTGGAGTCATAACACTACCTGACTTCAAATTATACTACAAAGGTATTATAATCAAAACAGCATGGTACTGGCATAAAAATAGACACTCAGACCAGAGGAGCAGAATTGAGAACCCAGAAGTCACCTCTCAGGCTTACCACCCTCTGATACTGGACAAAGGCAACAAAATCTACATTGGGGAAAAGACTGCCTCTTCAACAAGTGGTGCTGGGAAAATTGGATATCCATATGCAGAAGAAAGAAGCTAGATATGCATATCTCACCATACACTAAAATCAACTCAAAATGAACTAAAGACTAAAGCATAAGACCTGAAACTGTAAAATTGCTAGTGGAAAATAGAGGTGAAACACTTCAGGAACTAGGTCTGGGCACAGACTTTATTTATGAACATGAGTCCAAAAGCACAAGCAGGAAAAAACAAACAAACAAACAAACAAACAAACAAACAAACAAACAAATGGGACTATATAAAACTAAAAAGCTTCTGCACAGCAAAGGAAACAGTCAACAGAGTGAAATGACAACCTACAGATTGTGGAAAATTTATTGCTGACTATGCTTCCAATAAGGGATTGATATTTTTGTTAAAACAAGGAATGCAAGCAATTATACAGTAAAAAAACTAATAACCCAATTAAAAAATAGGCAAAGGAGCTGAATGGACATTTTTCAAAGGAAGACATACAAATGGCCAGCAGGTACATGAAAAAATGCCCAACATCACTAGTCATCAGGGAAATGCAAATTAAAACCACATTGAGATACCACTTCACACCAGTTTGACTGGCTATAATCAAAAAGATGGTGAATAACCAATGCTGGTGAGGTTTTGGAGAGAAGTGAAGCCCCTGCACTGTTGGTGGGACTGTAAATTAGTACAACCACTATGGAAAACGGTATGGAGATTTCTCAAACAACTACAGTTAGATCTTCCATATGATCTAGCAATCCCACTTTTGGGTATATACCCAGAGGAAGGGAAATCATCATGTCGAAGGGATACCTGCACTTCCATATTCCTTGCAGCTCTGTTACAATAGCCAACATACGGGACCAACTGAAATGTCCATTGATGAATGATTAGATAAGGAAACTGACATATATACACCATGGAATACTACTGTACCATAAAAAAGAATGGAATTCTCCCATTTGCAACAACATGGATGAGCCTGGAGAAACTTATGTTGAGTGAAATAAGCAAAGCACCGAGGGAAAAATACCACACATACTCACTCATACGTGGGAGCTAAGTGAGAAAGAAAGAAGGAAAGAAAGACCACAATGGTTCGTTGGACTTGCAGAGGGAGAGAACATTCCTTGGGCTACAAAGTGGAATTGGGAGGGAAAGAAGGAGGGGGAGGGAAGTTGAGGATAATTGGGTGGGGGACACGGGGTACAAACACAATTTGTGGTAATGGGTGTGCTGCCAGTATGAATCTGGTCTTCACATCTTGGGTACGAAGGGTGACAATCAGCTTTGCATCCTATGAGTATTCATAACCAATAAAAAAATGAAAATAAAAAATAAAGACCAGGTCTTGCCTTCTGTTGTTCAATGAGAGGTGATAATGGTGATATTTCTGAGATATCAGACTGAGAAATGCTTGTCAAGGAGCAAGTGAGAATGACTGTAGAAAGGGTAGGAACAGCAGTTTTTATTTATTTATTTTTGTAACATCCCGACTGATTTTTGTGAAGTTGAAAAATGTGACATGGATTTCAAACCTCAGCAGTGCTCAAAAATCATCCTGTACATTTTTTTTAAAATACAGATTCTTGAGTCTTCTGCTGGTCATTTTCAGAATGTTCAAAATGGGGAAACATGAACTAGTGTTTTTAAGGCTTTTTAGGTAATTTGGGAGCAACTGGTGCTTAGATTGGCATTTGGGAACTACTGACTCTTTCGTACATATTTAATAACATCTAGACTTTTCCATAGTTTTCTGTTTACCAGAATACTGTCCGGAATTAGAGCTTCTTTCTGAAATTTCTTGAGAGTGAAACACTTATGCAGAAAGGCTTTAAATCTCATTCTATGATAGTGCCAAAGCAGAAAAAAATAGTCTGATGAATAAATGTTCTATGACAAAATTTAATTAAGGTGGTATTTTGAATCTCTAGCTCAAAAAACCTTAAAAATCATTCATGACCTTACTTATTACACACCCACCCACACACACACACACACACACACACACACACACACACACACACACACACACACACGAATTAATCTGGAAATCTAAAAATATCACAATTGGAATAAATGCAAACATATGAGTTTGTGGTAAAATTGAATTAAAGGATAATACAAATCCTTCCCATGAACTTTTTATAATTGCAATTAAATACTTTCCTCAGGAAATTGCATTATTTTAATTTTTTTCACATCTGAAAGTATTGATAATTTAGTATGATTCTGTTGCTTTATAAATAATGGGAAAATAAAGTCATTTCTAACTTATCTTAGTGTCTACTCCTTTAAAGACAGTACTAACTTATAAAGAGAGAAGCCTAAAAATAAGGAAGAGGATGAAATTAACAAACTAAAACATATAGACATATTTTTCCCTAGAATATGAAATTCTTACATGACTATGAGAATAAAGTTAATAAACTTTTCAGACTAATTTCCACCTTACCTTTAGATGACCTTATTTCATCAAAAAGGAAATAAAGATTAATGCTTACTCAGAATCGTTTGAATTAGACTTAATTTTCATCCCTACTATTATTTACTCTAGATTTTATTTAATACAGATCTTAAATGTGGATTATAATCGGATCCATGTGTGTTTATTTTATAATGAGTAAGAGGAAGAAAACGTGTGACTAGTCAAAATATTTTTACAGTATATCTCCAAATTGTAAATAAAAATAGAGAATTAAAAATATTTTTACCTGTAGGTTCTGAATCATTGCAGTTTCTCATGTGATAAGAAGGTATTTTTCTTCAAAACTATTATAAGATCTCCTGCAAGTACATAATTTAGAATTTTAACTAAAAATATTTATTGTTTAGAAACACTAAGGGACTGCTTTCATATTTAACTTTCTTTTTGATCAAGAAATTATTTTCCTTTTTCATTAAAAGTAGATTTCTCACTGTACGATATCACTCATATGTGGAATCTAAAAAAAATAGATTCTCATAGAAGTAAAGAGCAGAATAATGGTTACCAGAGGCCAAGGAGGTGGAGGTGGGGTGGGAAGTGATAGACTAATGGGTAGAAATCTGTGCTCTCTTCCCTAAATGAATCATTGTACAGTATATGCATATACTGAAACAATGCACCATACCCCACAAAATGTACAAGTATGTGTTAAAATATTTTGAATAAAAAAATTACATACTAAAAAAAAATTACCTTTTTCATTAAGAGTAGATTTATGACTAATTTTTCTTCTGGGTACTACCAAAATGCCTTTCTTGGAAGAACACATTGTACATATCTAAATTATGTATTTATACATAATTAGTTATTTCTTCTTTTGTTTGAGTTTATGTCAGTGCTGGATTATTCAACTAAGCACATGCTGAAGACACCAGCAAAGTGATACAGTTAAAGACATAGACAGAGACAGATAAAAAGAGACAGAAAGACAAAGATACATATACACATAGATATGTAGATGCATGGATATAGATATACATGATGGTGGTATAAATATAAGGAATAATTTCATGCTTGATATCACTTAGGTACTCATTATGAGAAAAATCAGAAATATAGAACTGATTTCATTACACTTGCTTTACAGCGTAGTTTATTCTGATTCAACATTTGGGTGAGGGGCAGTATCATCTTTTCTGTTCTTAAAGCATCTGTAATCCTAATTGGTCCCTGAGTCAAGTGTTTCCACCTCAGAATTTTTGGCTTCAGTATATTCATCTATAAAACAAATTGGAGAGTTAAAAATTTAACATTGAAAAACCTTCCTTATGCCTTCAATTTGTCATATCTCTTATGATTTCACTGAAAAAACCAGAAATCCAAAGGAGTACTTATGCAACTTTACCAGAGGACCACTAATCATGGTCTTTTAATGAAAGTTTATTCTGAGTTTAGACATACAAATTAGTTTAGGAGACACGGCAATAATATCTAGTTTATCCAAGTTTTGATATTTGAAAGTTTATTATAAAATATTTTTTCTAGTTTAATTTATTTGATGAATTTCTAGAACATAGCATACCTACTATGTTCTAGGCAAAGAGCTAGAGATACAATAATCAAGGCCAAGTTCTTGCTCTTGAAAATCTCATACACATGTGTTTCTTTATTCTATGACATCAAGCCAAGCTCTATAAAAAGAGCTATTTTATGATGTTGCAGATTTCATTAACTTGAGTACTCACATTAACGAACAGCATTTAAAGCTCTTGAGTGCACTCAACTGCATTTTTTATACTCATTGAAGTTATTACTTACCTGATAAAACATAATGTATACCAAGAAGTGGCACCATAAGGAATATTTCATATTTCTAGCATTCTGGAGAGTTTTGGGTTAAGTGCAGGTGCCCATTTAAGAAAACTTGATATTAATATTTTAGTCTCAGCAATAAATATTATTTCATATATTACTTATAAAACTTTATTGCCTTCATATCCTGTTAATTTTTTTTTTCCTTACATCAGGTATAATCTCATACGATAGCCTTTGGCCTTAAAGAGTAATTTAATCTGTTAGCCCAGAAAACCTTTTAAGTCGATTCTTGACACCGAATAGAAGTAGATAGCTTCCTTAAGAGAATGGTGTACTTGAAGGTCAGAGTCCATCACATAGCCCAGGAGCTGTGCAGGTAGAAATAAAATTCTTTGTCTTCCAATCTCCTTGCCAGTAGAAGAAAGAGGACGAAAGAGACAGATCAAGGTCCACAGCAGGGCTGGAAGCTGGGAAAGTGTTTTTAAGAGGAAGTACCTGGTAGCCTTGACAAAAGGCAATTTACACTCATCCTTGGTAGTATCATATGGCAAGGGTCTGTGGATTTCTTACTTACCTTTGTCTGCAACTGAATAAGAAGGTTTATTGTTCTGTTACTAACAGAGATTCATCTTTAATTATTCAAACTTGTATTTTTCCTGAGGAAAAAAATAATAATGTTATCTACCTTTTTCTGTATACTTTTATTTAAATTAAGAGTTATACTACAGTATATCATGAGTAAAAGGAAATGCTTGATGAATGCATTACAAAGAAGAAAACACAAATGTAGCTTTCAGAAATTTTCATGAAAACTTACCCAAAAAGCACTACATATTTTGGAATCAAAAATCATGTATGCCTTAGAACACATAAACAATATAACTGAATCAAAGAAATGTCAGGCTTTGATCAAGATGGCAGAACAGATGGTCCCCAGCATCACTCTCTCCCACAAATCAACCCATTTACAGCTATTAAAAAGCAAGAACAGCCAAGATGGGGCCACTAGAGCTCAGTGGAAAAGGAGGAAAGACCTACACGGTTCATGAAGGCAGGAGAAGCCACAGTGAAAGAAAGGATCACGTGCACTACTTTGAGCCCCAGCTGCTGTAAGGCTTGAGCTGGTGAGCACATGGAACAAGAGCTGGCAAAAGCCACAGCTGTACCCTTTGTATGAAGTTGCTTAGAGATGGCAGGGGAGAAGGGGGCTTTGGTGGCTCCCAGGCCAGTAAGACCACTAATAGGGTTCCCACGGATCCACATAGGAGTGAGGAGCCATAGACAACTAAAAACAGGAGCCACTCAGAGGCCAGTTCGTCATTGCAAGGGACCAGGGCACAACCCATTTCATGGGAGGTGTTTGGAGTGTGGGCGGTGGGGGAGATGGGCCAACGGGGAAACATTATGTCACAGTGTGGACAGCTGATCTGTCCCCCAATCAGCACAGGCCCACTCAGTGGAGACTGGTCAGGAACATAGAACTCCAGGAAGTGTAGTTTGCTGAAAAGACTCAGGCCCAGACCAGAGTTTCCACACAACCCAGGTGTACCAGACCTCATGAGACCTGGAAGTGCTCATAAAGCCAACACTTAAACCCTGAGCTGCTCAAAAAGTCTTCCCCCAGAGAATCAACAGCAAAGCAGCAATTTAGCTCAACCACGGCTCAAGTGCTGGTCCCCACAGGAAGTTCCCCCATTTTAGAAGTAAGCAAAGGACAGCAAATTAGTTCCAGTACAGAGTTTAAGTGGTGGGAATAGTAAGTAATCCAACACAGAACTGAAAGAAAAAACAAAATACCTACAGATCAGAGACAAATTTTGATATTAACCAGTAAAGGTCTAACCTCACCAAAGAACACCTAAAAAACCCAGAAGGACCAGAAGCCTCCTGGGCTCCTAAGCCAGGAAGGGGTGAGGGCCATGGGCCTCAACCACAACCCCCGCAATGGCCAAACCCAGCCCAACATGACCATCCAGTTGCCACAGGAAGTGCCCTGGGCTCCCAAGCTGGGGTGGGGGGATGAGGGCCTCAGCCATGTCCCCCCTGATGTCTGCACCAAGCCCAGTAATGACTACTGAGCTGCCATCATGAACAATCTAAGCTCCCGAGCCAGTGCAGCAGGGGGCTGAGGGCTTCAGCCACCCACCTCCAACATCTGCATCCAGCCCTACAGTGACTGAGTTGCTGCTGGAAGTCCCCAGGTCTATTCTGCCACAATGAGGGGTGTGTCTTGGGCCTTGACCATGCCTCTCTTCTTCCTCCTCCCATCCTATTTCCCTCCCACTTTCCCTCTCCCCCTTTCCCCCAACTGCTCTGCAACAACATCTTACAATGAAGCATGGAACTGGGGGAAGCTGAACCCAGCCACAGCTAGGCAAGCTGCTGCCACCACCCTGGGGTCCCACCAGGGTCCTGAAGTATGGAGCCAGGAGAAGCCAACCCAACTGTAACAAGGTAAACTTCCACTACTGCCCCAGGCCCTGCCAGGGTCCTGAGGTATGGAGCTGCGGGAAGCCAAGCCCAGCTGCATCCAGGTACAGAGCACACCAAAAACACCATTTCCACACAGTCAGCCCACCATCGCCACTGCAATTGCCAAGGTTGATGCAAAAGTGGCTAGTCTCTATAGCAGCAGTCACGGCTTCTGTGCAGATGGCACGCCAGACTCTCAACTGCATTGACACAAGAAGAGGCACCAGTGGATGATATTAGGGGGGGACTTGATCACACCTGTCTCAGTACTGGGCAGATCATCTAGGCAACAAACCAACAGAGGAGCAGTTAACCTATCAGATGGAGAGAACAAATCTATGATTATTAGAGGGGGAGGGGGAGGGGCAGAAATTGGATAAGGGGCATAAAAAATAGGTATGATTTGTAATAATGAATATGCTAATAAAACTAAATTTAAAAAGAAAAAAGAAATTTCAGAAATCTTAGAGTCTTACAAAGATTTCGTGTTTTAGAAAAGATTTATTGCAGCAAATAAATTTATAAAATTATGCATAAATTGAAAAATATGGTAAAGTGGTAGCATAGAAAGAGTGTTCTTGATAACAGCCATCAAATAAAGAGTAACAAGTTTGGCCATAGTTGAAGTAAAGGAAAATGAGAACTAAATCTAACAGAATCACAGGTTAAAAAGGAAGGTTAAAAGGAAGTCACCAGAAAAAGGAAACAAAGAACTCGAAACTCAATATTTTACAGGAGGAAATAAAGTCAGAGGCATCAAGGATTACTCTTAGGTTTCAAGTTGTGATTATGTAGAAAGTAATTATGCTATAAATAATTTTTTTTTTAAATAGCAAGAAAAACCTAATTTGCAGACAAAGCCCATAGAAATGATAAGGTTTGTTTTGGTCATGCTGGTCATATCAGAATATTTTAGTAAAGGTAATGAGCAAATAGATGGATATATGGGTTTGGAAGTTAAGAGATAGGTAGGTCTTGGGATTATAATGAAGAGATTAGATCAATTTATGAAGTGTCAGCACCAATAATAGAGACTGCAGGAGGTGAGGATAGACTCTTGGAGAATGGCAACTACGTGGGGATAAGAATTGTTAGAGCATATTTCAAAACATCTAGACCAAAGCAGAAACTCAAACAATAGCTTCTTCCCCCTGTATGGGAACAGTCAGTAGAGTAGTCAGAGAGGTAAAATTATGGTGCAGTGAGTGGCAAGAGACAAGGGATGGTAACCATGGTCGAAATTAGAGAAGTGAAGACTGGTAAATGGCTCATCGATTGGTTATTAATAAGCATTTGTAGTGAAAGTTACTCTGCAAGAAGTGAAGGGATGATGGGATTGTGAGGAAAACCCCATAGCTACTGTTTCAAGAGGTTTGGTAGCAAGAGGACAAGACAAAGGGATACCCTGAGAGACTGCTGGTGGGAGGAAAGTCTTTTTTGGAAGTGAAAATGTAAGCATATTGGTTGGCAGGGCAAATTTAAGAGAAAAGGAAAAACATAGAAAATAGAATGAGTTTTCCAGAAAGGAAGAGTTCACGTCAAAGTCCAGATAGTTTAGCAAAATAGTGACATGTGTAAGTAACAGAAAGTAGTTATATCTATTTCTATATCTATTTATCAATCTATATATATGTGTACATGTGTGTGTGTGTGTGTGTGTGTGTGTGTGTGTGTGTGTGTGTGTGTGTGTGTGTGTGTGTGTGTGTGTCTATAAAATATCCTGGGTATATTGCATAGACTATGATGTGTAAAATCTCTTCTCACACACTGTCATTTTATCTAACTGGTGTGTTAGACTTTGCTAGCAATTTGAAAGAGGGAGAGGTGAATTGTTTCTACAGTCACTCAGTTGTATATTTCATACAAATGAATGTAAAGCAAAATGTACCCTAGTAGGTTGCTGGAAAACCGATGGGTAGAAGGTTCTTGGATAATCACATTAATGGGGGGGGAAGATAAAGAGACAATAAAATAATCAATGGCAATAATATATTTTCTTGGCATGAAGAGAGCTAAACTAGACATGGATGAAAAGTCAGCCAAATGCAAAGCTCAGGACCTCTCTCTTCCCTTGTCTTTCAACTACATGCTACAGCATTTTTCTATGTTATATTTTTGATGCACAAAGGGATATATGGCATGGGTTGCCAATTTTTACAAAGTAAATAATACATATAATTCAAAATTTACTGGATAAATATACTTTCTTTTTAATGATTCAGATGGGACTTCACGATGATGGTTATTGTTGAGGATAGATTGCTTCTCAGCTAGCCAGAGGAATTGAAACTAGTCTATCTTAATCCATGCTAATTAAACCTATAATGTGCACTTAATGCCAGACACTTAAAAGAAAAAAGTAAACGAGCCATGATTTTTAGCTATGTTAGAAAAAGGAAGAAGTGTCATCAAGTACCCACCCTCTGTTACAATTGTTCATAATTCTCATGTCCTTCCCCACATGAGATGTGATGCCAAAAGATGAGGTGTTCATTGCTTTGACTGGACCGCAACTTGGGTGAATTGCCTCCCTACCTCCAAGATTAAAGTCTTTTGTTTTGAGGGAAGGTAGTGGTAGGGTTTAGTTTTAGAGTGTCAATTTTGTTAAAAGGGGATAAGCTTCGGTGAGAATAGTAGCCAAAAATATAAGGGAAATAGATTTCCCTCTCATACAACAGTTCAGAAAGAAGTAGCCCATGTTCTCTGGGGTGGTTGTGTCATCTCCAAAACATGACTTCCAAGATTGCTCCAGTCATCACCAAATCCAAGCCAGGGACTGAGGAGAAGAGAGAGCCCAGGGCAAATTCCTGTAAAAAGACAAATAAATGATGTAAAAGTAGCAAATATCACTTTCATCAATATCTCTCTAGTCTGATATTTGTCCCTGGCCACGACTAGCTGAAAGGAAGCCTGCGAAATACAGCTTTCACAAGGGTGTCCACTGGTAAAATTTCAGAGACAAAAGACTGTGGGTACCATTGGCTTGTCTACCACTCATGCCAATGGGGCAGAAACGTGTGCTAATTTCAGCAGTTCCGCTTCATATGTACATCATGGACATCTTTTGTTTCATTTGTTTGTTTGTTTGTAGTGTTTCTCCCACTTCTTCTACTTATTCTTTACAGCAGAATTTGCTTCTGAGTCATTTACTCCTGTTAAAGTTGTTGCATCAAAAGCTGACAATTATTTTTCATTGCCTTGTTCACACCGAACACCTGTTCACACAAGGGAGGAATAAATTGCTATTGGCTCATCTGCTCAAATACATTAGAAAAAATATAAAAGGAATAACAAAGAATCTTTGTGCCTAAAGCATTCCAATTTATAAAAGTGATCTGTATGCCATTTCTCAAATTAATGCATTTCACTAAAGTACCCTCAGATGTAAACCTAAACATATTTATATGTCTGCCATCTCAAAGTTTTCCATATAGTTATCACCATAAAAATATTTAATTGAACAGTGTGGTGAATGTTGGTACATAGTGTGAGACATGCAGATAAATAAATAAATACATTAATTAAAAACAGTCATATTTGTAGAGTAACATATCAACATATATTTTCTCGTGTTATTAACATTAATCTGTGAGATAGATATGGGGGCAGGAAATAACAAAATTTCCATTTTTCAGATGAAGTGAAGTCCCAAGAAGGTTAGCGATTTGGCCACCATCATCCAGCCAGTAAATATGCAAAACTGAGATCAAAACTCAGCCCCTCTAAAACTTTCTATTTTCACATTAATAACCCCACCCACAGACCAAACAAGAGTTCTCTGACTGTATTATCTACCTTAGAAAGTGATAATCTTAGTGACTGTTTTAAATTCTACTTTTTTCCATTTTTATATACAAATATAATTACTGGACACACTCAGACTATTTAGAATTGAAATTGAAAGAATTTTATGTTTTAGACACCGTGATGCATAGAGGGCAAGCACTTAGATACACCAACAATATAACAACAGATGACTTTTAATATCGTATTATTTATTACCAAGCATATCTGTGTCAATTTTACTGAAAGTATGCCATAAACCAACAATATATTAAAAGCTGAGTGTGTGCACATGGGTGTCAAAACAAATAAGACAGTTTCTAGCCCTAAACAGTATGGTTGGGAAATCAGTATTATATAGAAAGAGTCATATAGTCATGCAATATTTCTATAATGCTAAGAACTGCAAAGCATTTTCCCTTCTTTTCCTCTATTCAACATTATCTTCAGAGCTAAGCAGGGCAAGTTTTATTACTTTTAGTTTACAGAGAAGGCATCCTTAGATCATAAGGTTTTTCATGGCTGACATTCAATTTTCAAACATGTATTGAGAGGCCATTGTGTGTCAGGTGTGATTTAATGTGCGGGGAATGGAAGGCTAATACATGTTTTGTGCCTCCCAGGAGATTCCAGAACGGCGAAGAAAGAAACATAATCCACCACTGGGATGTTGTGGTGACTATGATGCCAGCTGAATGCACAGGGAACAAAGGGGGAAGAAAAGGCTTCAAAGCTCAACAGTGAACAGCACTCAGGTTATCTAAATTTGATTCCAGTGCCTTTTTCATGAGCAATTGAGTAACACACAATGAGATTCTAATGCTATTAGAATTCAGAAAAGGAACGAACATTGGGATATGCTGGAACTATCGGAATAAGTGAGACTTAATTTTGACTTTACAGAGTAGGTAAATGGTTGGCTGGGTGCAGGGGAAGAGAAGGACTATTCCAAAGATGCTGATTATTCTTGCAAAGCATGGATTTGACATGAAATAGCGTGCCTTGGTGCGATAGTTAATTTTATGTGTCAACTTGACTGGGTTAAAGAATACACAGATAGCTGGTAAACATTATTTCTGTGTGTGTCTGTAAGTGTGATTCCGAAAGAGATTAGCATTTGAATCAGTAGACTGAGTAAAGAAGATTTGCCTTCTCCAGTGGGTGGGCATCGTCCAATCTGTGGAGGGCCTCGATAGAACCAAAAGGTGGAAGAAGGATGAATTCACTTTCTCTTCCTGAGCTGAGACATCCACCTTCTCCTACCACTGGACTCCAGAACTGGCACCAGCACACCATCCCCCACCCTCAACCACAGGTTCTGGCTCAGACTGGGAGTTAGGCCATCAACTCTGCTGGTCCTCAGGCCTTTGAACTCAGACTAAAGTACACCGCAGGCTCTCTTGGGTCTCCAGGCAGAAGATGGCAGATGGGACTTAGCATTCATAATCACATGAGCCAATTCCCCTAACGTGTTTGTGTGTGTGTGTGTGTGTGTGCGTGTGCGTGTGCGTGTGTGTGCGTGTGTGCGCGCGCACTTGCATGTGTGAGAGATATGATATCTATATAAAACAGAACATTATATATTTATAACATATATAACATTATATGTATATATACACACATACGTATTCTCTTTCTCTGAAAAACCCTAGTATAGCTGGAAAGAAAGTGAGTTGCTGAATCTGATAGAGGCAGAATATATGGAGTGGAAAAAATTAGATAATAAAGCTTCACTAGTAGAATCACAAAAAATTACAAGTGATTGTCAGTGCTAAGTAGGAGAGTTTGGTCTTCATGCAGAAGATGATAGAATATGGGAGTTTCCTGAGCAGAAGAGTGGCAGAGTAATATTGGCATTTCAGAAAGATTATTACAGAGGAAGGATGGATTAGCAATAGAATGGCTAGGGACAGGCTAACCAGTTAAAGAGCTGTTGTAGTATTCCACTCCTAAAGGATGAAAGTCTGGCCTTCGGTCGTTTTAGTGGTCGGAAATGAGAAGAAAGTAAATCTGAGAGACATTTTAGAAGAGAAAAAATGACTGAACACAGTGACATTGCCTCTAGGGAATTTCAAAATAGAAATCCTCAAAGATTATGTTTCTCTCTGTGTTCATTATATTTTTCCTCCCATTGTACTTTCCATTAATTCTTTGTGACCTGCCGTTTAAGTAACAGGTAAGCATAATTTAATCACTTGAGAAGTATGACTATCATTTTCTGAAAAGTACAATGAGATGAAGGATGTTAAAAGTATGCTGCATATAGCAAGTGCTCAATAAATGCTCATGAAGAAATTAAATTTTAAAATCACCAAGAGCTAAAGTAAATCCTTTTTTCAGAAATAAGCTTTTGGATCTAGGGTTGTTACGCTTGAGCTATATGAAGCATGAAGTCAAGAACAGAGAAATGGAGATTTTAAGTTTAAAGCAGTAAAATACCACCAGAGACTGTTTCAGAAATTCAAGAAAAGAAATTGACACAAACAATTTGAAAGATGATGTATTGAATTACAAATGAGTAGTAACCCATCTAATTTTTTTACCAGAGTAAAATACTGGATTGGTAAAATTATCTAAATATAGACTGGTAGCATTAGAGTTTATTCAAGAGAGTCCAGAAATGAAACCATACCTGTTTAAATGACAAGAAAATAGAAATAAAGTCTTATCTCAGTCAATCTTTTGTATATGGTAATAGCTGTATTATTATTACTATGAACAAAAAGCGGGTCAAAATAAGACATTAGGTCATTTCATGGAATTATAGTTTTAGATGACAAAGAAATTAATTACAAATACAAATCTTCCAGTATGTTTTAATCCTGATCATTCTCACAATATATAGAGGCAAATTTGTTGTGCGATGGTTTTAATAAACATGAGGAGTGAAATCCTAAAAAAATTGCTTGAATGTTAAATATACCATTTTGCTTATTCAAATCAACATACGTCAATTAAATTTTATATTTGTAAGTTTATAAAGGTATTTTTGGACAACCCCCCCCCCCAAAAAAAAACAAGAAAGCCAACCTAGTCAATAATATAAAAAATTATTAATATCATAAATAGTAAAATTGCCACTTTCTTCACAAAAATTTCCCAGCAAAAAATTTTTCTTACATTACACATCCTAGCCAAAAAGTTGAAACTTTGGAAATGTGAAATGAGACTCTAGTCACTTAATTTATTGGAAAATTTTGATTGTGTTGTTCATATAAATTCTGAAATTAAATGTAAAAAAAAAATTCTCGAAGTATGTATATCCCTATGAACTCAATGATTTTATTCACTGACATGCTTAGTCAAGTATGATTTTTGGTGAGCTGCTCAAGTACTTGTTGATGAATGCATTCAAAAGTAACGTCCTACCAAAACCTCTTTTAATGATTCATAGCTGTAATTAACATGACTTCATTTTCCTCCAATGGTACATTGTTCATATCGCTTTTAGAGCGCTTTCACGACCATTCTGCTACGGATTATTCTTTCCTGACATGCATGAGTACCTCATTCAGTATTTGTTGAATAAGTATATTGAACTTCAAATCCCTCTTTTTCCTTCTATGTTACCCCAAATATGAAAGGTGCTCAGAAAATTAAATCGAGTCTCTTCATACTTTGGTAGTCCCCTTACCGATATTAAATAACATGCCTAAAATAAGATACATAATTTAGGGTTTAAAACTCTTTTTTCTGTACATATTAAAAATATTTTAAAAGCCAAAATAGATTCGAACCACCATCTAGTTTGTCTTTGTTTTACTAAATGGAAAATGTTGTTGATATTAGGTTTAAAATAAAAATATTTTATCAAGAACAGTAGTAAGTAAATAATATTTTTTAAATTTTAACATCATATGTTTTCTAAAATTATATTAGAAATTTCATCTAGTCTATTTTTTCCTGTCATTTTCTTAGATGCATACTTGACATAATGAACTCAAAATACAAATTCATGGTTATTTTCATTCCCTTCTTTGGTTTTACTTTAGTGCTCAAGTTGTTTGTTTATACTTTAAGATATTTTTGTTAAATAAAAATGCATATATAAATCATTTCAAGGTTGAAACTAGATGCATCTTTCAGTGATCTTTAATACAATTCACTCATTTTAAGATTAGCTAAAGGACGTTTGGATGTTGTGTCTTTATCAGGAGTAAACAGCTAGTTAACACCAGAACCAGGGCTTAAATTTTTTATAGGCCACATGTTTTTTCTTCCATTAAAAACTCAAACACTGAAGTATTGTTGGGAATATACGCATGAGTATATTGTGTATATCCAGAAAATTGAACATTTAATTTGTCTCCAACAAAAGCAGACTTGTTCAATACAACAGACAAAAGTTACAACAAAACAATTGAATACACTGTCTTTAGTAGGACCTAAAGAAGATGACTTCAGGAGCTTTGATAATTCATTCAACTTCCTACATTGTCTTTTAAATTCATAAAGCATTAATATGATCTATAGCTCCATTGCCTTGCTTGGCCAGTATAAAGAAGTGATGACTGACTTGGGTTTTAAGGCACAGTCTTTTCTCACTCTGGTTTCCTTTTCTTTATTTTCCCACTCCAATAAATATATGAGTCCTAATAAACACAAAAAGAAATCTGCTGATGGTGGAATAATATTTTAAGAGCCCTAGGTAATTTAATATAATTTTACATATGTGCATGCCAATTAACTTGTTATGCTTTTTTTTTTCTTTTCAATTAATTGGCAATAGAATTCTTCCAGAGACACATCGAACTTGACAGTTTAGTGAAATTTCCTAGCATTTGACGTATCTATGGAACTAAAGAGTTTATCATTGTTTTCATACTCATTTTCACCTTTAGTTTTTATTACAGAATTGTAATAAGTAATTGTAAACCTTATGTCAGAATTGCCTTATCAGATATCATGTGAAAAACTGATTTTCAGGAAAGTTAAATCATTTACCCGAAGTGGTGCAATTGACTCTGTGTCTTAATTGGAATTTAAACTCACGTTTTCTGATTAAAATCATGTGATAATAGCAGTAGTCTCTGACAACTTACCTATTAGAGGTAACAACAATTTGTAACTTTCCTGAAGATTTTTCTTAAGGAAAAACATTTAAGTTTCTAGATGAATAAGAGGCTAGACCTTAATAACCTTCAAAACATGTCACTGCTCCCTTAAAATAAGCCTGCAATTGTCAGACTCCTGTTGGTTAATTTCCTTTGCTGGGAAGACTTGATCCTATTTTCATTGCTTTCCTGCTGGCAAAAACCTGCTCACGTCAAGTCATATATATTAGAGTGCTTTTGATTTTCTCTATAATTCATCTATTTTTTTTTTAATGGTAGCAGTGTGTGCCCATGATAAAAACTGCAACCTGCGAAATAGGAAATCGATTTAAGAACAATATAAGAAGACTTTTTTCCCTATAATTAGAGTGCTCTAACAATGAAATAGGCTTTCTCTTAGAAGTATTTGTCCCTGCGCTGAAGCTGGTGGCATATGACCACAGGTCAGACTGGCAATGAGAAGAATCCTGTGTCATCTGAGGGGTGGGTCTAGATTACTCTTTCCCAAAGTTTTTCATCATAAGAGTCACTTAGGGAGTTTATTAAAAACTATTTTTTCTTTGGTCCTGGATATTTGTATATTACCTAGATTCCTAGGTAATTTTTATGATCTGGCAGTTTTGGAAATACTGCCTTAGATGGTCACTAGCAAAACTTTCAGCTCAGAAAGTATTGGCATTAGAGATAGGAATGTGTCAATTGAGAGCTTCTTTTCTGGCTTATTAAAGATTAATGTTATTTTAAATTGACAATCATAATGGCACACATTTATGAGGTACAGTGTGATGGTTTGACATATGAATATAATGTGAAATGATTAAATCATGCAAATTAATGTACCCATCATCTCATTTACCTGTCTTTTTTTATGGTGAGATATCTGAAATTTCCTCTATCAGTTATTTTGAAATACAGTGTTTCCCCCCTCATCTGTGGGAGGACAGGCCAAAACCCCCAGTGGATGTCTGAAACCATGGATAGTACCAAACCCTATCTATAATATGTCTTTTCCTATATGCAAATACCTATGATAAAGTTAATTTTCTAAATTAGGCACTGTAAGAGATTAGCAACAATAATAAGAAAATAGAAAAATATACTGTAATTAAAGTTATGTGAATGTAACTTTCTCTCTCTCAAAATATCTTATTGTACACACCCTTCTTGTGATGCTGTGAGATGATACAGTGCTCCATGATGAGATAAAGAGGCGTTGTGAAGTAGTGTTAGGCCACTATTGACCTAAGGAGTGGGTAGAGGACAGTGTGCATAAGCCGGACAAAGGGATGTGTCACGTCCTGGGCAGGATGGAGCAGGCCCAAGGGAGATTTCATCATGCTCCTCAGAATGGCATTCCATTTAAAACTCATGAAGTGTTTATTTCTGGAATTTTCCATTTAATATTTTTGAACTGCAGTTGAATGCAGGTAACCGAAACTGCAGAAAGTGAAAGTGCAGGTATGTGGAAATTACTGTAGACACTACCTATTAATCGACTCTGGTCAGTCTGCAGTGCAATAGGGGTGGGAGGGAGGGAATGGGGTGTTGCTGGTGAAAGGACACAAAGTGAGAGCCTTAAGGCGTGACTAAACTGAGGGTCCAAGCTTGAGGGTTGGTGGACAGAGTGCAAAAAGTATATAGTATGAAAACAAGAAAGGAAAAATAGGAAGAGAGAAGAAAAAGAGTGAGGAAAGGAGGAAAGGAGAGAGGGGCAAGGAAAGGAAGAAAGAAAGAAGGTAAAGAGGGAGAGAGGAGAAAGAAAGGGAGAGAAGGAGAAAGGAAGGAAGTGGGGAGGAAGGAAGGGAAAAGAGAGGAAAGAAAAGCTGAACTCAAATGGAAGAGGGGTGTTTAACACGTGCTGAATTTATGTACCAAATTTCAGAGAGAACTAAAGGAGCATAGGAAAGAAATTAAATATGATTCAAATCTATAGTAAAATACAGATTAGGTCCCTGGGAGATTTTTTTCCCCTCTATTATCAGAAGGTGTTTGTGTAGTGGGAGAAAAAAGAAGGCGCATTTGATTTTTTACAAATCTCCTAAAAATGCTGAGAAATTTTTGAGTTTGAAGTGAACTAGGAAACTAAATACCAAACATGAGTATTTAAGTCTTTTATAATGTCTTGGCTGGATCGAAGCCTTCCGTCTCTCTCTGTTTTAAATCAAAGGATACATATGTACTTCTATTTGGTCATAACATCTTTGTTTTCGTAAAATTATAATTCAAATAATTTAAATTATTAAACAATAATTTTGATTTTTAGAGATGCTAACCAGACTTCAGGGATAACCATATGTTCTAAGATGGACATGATTCCCAGTCCAAAAGCATATATAGCTCATCTGAGCAGCTCTTTAAGTGATAGCCATAAAAAGTAATCAAGATATCTGTTCCTTTATATAAAGCAAAATATACATAGACAGTATTTCTACAAAACAAAAAGTTGAAGTTGTTTTAGTAAACCTTTCTGTTTGTAAATAATATAATACAACTTTTGTTGTGTCACCACTGCCAATTTTATAATAAATTTCCCTCCTGAGATGACTCAGTTTTAATGAGAGATCGGTCACCCACATACATAAGAATATATTCTCCACATAATGCAGTTTTCTGTGGATTAATATGAAGGTGTTGCAATGATTCAGTTTGTATAATGAACTCAAAATACAGCTAAATATGTTATTGTGCATAATGATAAGTTTTGAGGGTTTGCATGAGAGGTTTTAGATTAATATGATTTTATTATATATATTATTATACATTTTAAAAGTTAGTATGTTTGCTTAGAGTATGTAATATATGGCACTCACAAACAATGATAATAACCTCTTATTAAATGCCTTTATAATTTATAAGAACATTCGAATATTTCTTCATAGAAAAATTCTCTTCTGATTTCCCCTGGAAGGGAAGATAATGTTGGTTTAAGGTAGCATCTGGAATTTTCTCACTCAAGAATCACTCATATTTAGGTAGAAATGCTAGAGGATTCACGATGAGCATTCTGTTTTGAAAGTCCCCAGCTTTACCCTTACCATGGAAGAGCAGATGGTTGCTAAGGATTTCTCTTGGTGAGTTTTGACCACATTTTTAAGTCACTCCATAAATATCTTTGGAGAAAATGCCACAGACAACCTTTTGCATGATTTCTTGGCATTCATTTATGTACTGATAAAATCACTGAGCAGCTATTTTGTGCCAGGCAGTGTGCAAGGTAATGAGAATAAAAGAAATGTTTATTATAAAAGACATGATTCCTGTCCTCCAGGTGTTCACAATATCCCACTGAAAGACACACTGGAGGAGGGAGAAAAAACAACAAAAAACAAAAAGCAAAGAACAAAACTAAACATGAGTAACTACTTTTTCCACACTAGAGATGTGAACGAGGTAATATTTACATTAAGACTTAGAATTACAATAGATCCAAGGCCCTCAGACTTTTCCCAACCCAGATTATACCCTCTGTAAGTAGCTCTAAAGCTACCTAGAGATGTTCACAGTGGAGCTGGGCACCTACAAATGTTATTGTCAACATCAGGCCTGGTGTTCATTAGGTAGCACTGGGGAACAACCTCATATGGAGGTGAACTGTGTCAGCCTCACTCTTATTTGGTTCATGGCAGACACTGCCTGCTACCAGAGTTTTAAAACTTCCCGTAGTCCTGCTCCTTTGGTTCACAGACATGACTGTTCCCTTAGGTGCACTTCACTGACTGGTCAGGATTGCACATACTTGGTCAAGGCTGGGCCCAGTTCAGCAATTTCCCCTGTCCTATGTGAGGGCCACCCCTCTGGCCCACATTTCTTCAGTTCAGTCTGTGTGATGACTAATCTCAAATAGGCCTTTTTCATTATATAACCACATAGAAATGGATCTAGACTATATTCTCTATAAATGGCTGAATTTGCCTTCAGTATTTTTCTGCCATCCTTCTTGTCCCCAAACTATTTCTATCCTCACATTGTCCTTTCAAATAATAGTCACAACATTTTTTAAGTTTTTACAGAGCATTTTATAGCTTTATGAAGCTAATTAATGTGTTATTTCATTGAATAAGAAATAAACATGTCAGTGTGAATTAGCTTAAGGCTTTTTCCTCACTAGTTATGGGGTATAGATACACACAGTGAGTGAAAAGAATAAATATTCTATGATACTAACAATAGCCAAATTATTAAAGCATTTGCTATTGACCAGGTGTAATCATAAGTAGGTAACATACATTGTTTCATTTCATCTTTACCCCCAAGGAGTAAGTATCATCATTCTCCTTTACAGATGGAAAAAGTGAGGCAAAGAGATAGTAAACAATGGAACTGGGACTATAACCCAAGTCCTAATGCCAGAGCACGTATGCTTGATTTCTGGGCCATGCCTCCTTCCTTAGTAAAATTTCAGGCATCCAGTATTTGTGTAGGGATGATTGTATTGTGCAGAGGAATGACCAGGCTCCAGAAAACACTATGCGGGTGACTGCTTTAAACTAAATTTAATTCTGTGGGTGACATTCAGATCTATAACACATTAAAAGAACAGAGTTGTCTTATTGAGTGGGGTTCATTGTAGTCTACTTAAAACCAATAAGAGACAGACGATGTGATGTCTTAAAATCACTTCAAGGTAAATTAATTAACTAATAAAAACGTAGTCATTAATATCAATTCACTTTACAAAGATCAGAAAATGGTAAAGGAGGCACAAAATACACGTTTGCTGTCTCAGAAAATCAGATTATAAGGCTTCTATCTTAAAAAATGAAGTAGATATTGGCAACGTCCACTTGGTAGGAAAGTGTTTGCTCATTGCTGTCCTCAGTTTTTTCGTAATACAATTAGATCCCCGATAATAGTTAAAAGGGGGACTATTTTTCAGACACAAGTTGTTGAAAACTACCTCATTATGTTCTAGGTCAGTGGGTCCTTCCCTACATGTCCATTGTACATAATAATGTTCCTCTAGGGGGAGATGTGTTGCAGTACCCCACTGATTTGTCATCTTTCCACATATTGCTAATGCGAGGGCTCTGGTATTCAACAGAGAAATTATGGCATATCAGGGTACATAGAGTATTCCACTTTCCAAAGAAAAGTTCAGGAGAGGAAGAAGAGAGAACATAAATACAACACCTTCAAATCAAGACCAAATTTCATTTTTTTTTCCTTGGTTTGCATCAGCATTGATCAATAGTAAGCAATTACAATTAGAACAGAGTAACTAAAACTGAATTGCTGAAAGGATAGAAAAAAATACAGAAAAATGAAGTTATTTTCCCATGATCAGATGAGCAAAACCACATGGCCATTTTCTTCTCACTGATTTTCCTCCTCATTTAGGTATGTTCATTTACTTAAAATTTTTTTATTATGAATATTCATGAGATACAAAGCCAATTGTCACCTCTCAGGCCCATAATGTGAGGGCCAGATTCATACCTGCAGCATACACATTACCAGAAATTACTTGTGTACCCCATGTCTCCCACCCAATTATCCCTAACCTCTCTCCCACTCTCCCTTTCCCCACACTCCACTTTGTAGCCCAAGGAATGTTCTCTCCCTCTGCAAGACCAACGCACTACTGTGGTCTTTCCTTCCTTCTCTCTCTTAGCTCCCACTTATGAGTGAGCACATGTGGTATTTATCTCTCTGTGTTTTGCTTATTTCACTCAACATAAGTTTCTGCAGGCTCATCCATGTTGTTGAAAATGGGAGAATTTCATTCTTTTTTATCGTACAGTAATATTCCGTGGTGTATACATACCACAGTTTCCTTATCCAGTCCTTCATCAATGGTCATTTAGGTTGGTTCCAATTCTTAGCTATTGTAAAGAGTGCTGTGATGAACATGGGAGTGCAGGTATCCCTTCGCCATGAGATTTCCATTCCTCTGGGTATATACCCAGCAGTGGGATTGCTGGATCATATGGAAGATCTGTCTGTAGTTGTTTGAGAAACCTCCATACTGTTTTCCATAGTGGTTGTACTAATTTATAATCCCAACAACAGTGTAGGAGCTTCCCTTCTCTTCACACCCTCGCCAGCATTTGTTATTCTGTCTTTTTGATTATAGCCAGTCTAACTGGGGTGAAGTGGTATCTCAATGTGGTTTTAATTTGCATTTCCCTGATGACTATTGATGTTGGGCATTTTTTCATGTATCTGTTGGCCATTTGTATGTCTTCCTTTGAAAAATGTCTGTTCAGCTCCTTTGCCCATTTTTAAAATTGGATTATTTGGGTTTTTTTTTTTACTGTATAATTGCTTGAGTTCCTTGTATATTATGGATATTAATCCCTTGTTGGATGCATAGTGAGCAAAAATCTTCTCACACTCTGTAGGTTATCATTTCACTCTGTTGATTGCTTTGCTGTGCAGAAGCTTTTCAGTTTGATATAATCCCGTTTGTTTACTTTTTTCTTTTGTTGCTTGTTCTTTTGGGGTTTTGTTTATAAAGTCTTTGCCCAGTCCTGTTACCTGGAGAGTTTCTCCTATATTTTCCTTTAGCAATTTTATGGTTTCAGTTCTTCTGTTTAAGTCTTTAATCCATTTTGAGTTGATTTGGGTATATGGTGAGAGGTATAGGTCCAGTTTCATTTTTCTGCATATGGATGTCCAATTATCCCAGCACCATTTATTGAAGAGGCAGTCTTTTCCCCAGTGTATGTTCTTGGTGCCTTTTCTGAAGATCAGTTGGCTGTATGTATGGTTGTTGATTTCTAGGTTTTCAATTCTGTTCCATCAATCAGAGTGTCTGTTTTTATGCTAGTACCATGCTATTTTGGTTACATTAGCTTTGCAATATAATTTGAAGTCAGTTAGTGTTATGCATCTGGCTTTATTCTTTTTACTTAGGATTGCTTTGGCTATTTGGGGTCTTTTGTTGTTGCATGTGAATGTTTGGGTTGCTTTTTCTATTTCTGTGAAGAATGTCATTGGTATTTTGATGGGGATTGCACCGAATCTGTAGATTGCTTTGGATAGTATAGACATTTCCATGATGTTAATTTTTCCCATCCAAGAGCAGAGTATGTCTTTCTACCTTTTGTGTCCTCTTTAATTTCTTTCAGTACTGTTTTGTATTTCTTATTGTAGTTATCTTTCACCTCCTTGGTTAAATTGATACCTAGATACTTTATTTCTTTGGCTACTAATGTAAATGGGCTTGCTTTCTTGATTTACTTTTCTCCTAATTTGTTAATGGAGTATAAAAATGCTATTGATTTTTGGATGTTGATTTTGTATCCTGCAACATTACTGAAATTGTTAATCAGTTGTAAGAGTTTTTTTGTAAAGTCTATAGGTTTTTCTATATATAAGATCATGTCATCAGTGAATACTAACAAATATGAAAACCTGGAGGAAATGGATAAATTTCTGGACACATGTAAACTACCAAGACTGAACCAAGAAGAAATAGAGAACCCAAACAGACCAATAACAAGCAATGAGATTGAAACAGTAATCAGAAATCTTCCAATAAAGAAAAGCCCAGGACTAGATGGCTTTACAGCTGAATTCTATGAAAACTTTAAAGAATAATTATTTCCACTTCTCTTTAAACTTTTCCAAAAAAATTGAAACATAAGCCATTCTCCCATCACCCTGATATCAAAAGCAGATAGACACAACAAAAAAAGAAAAATACAGTTCAATATCCTTGATAAACAAAGAAGCAAAAATCCCCAACAAAATATTAGCAATCAAATTACAGCAACACATCAAAAAAATAGTGCACCATGATCAAGTGGGATTCATCCCAGGGGTGTAAGGTTGGCTCAACATATGAAAGTCAATAAATGTGATACATCACATGAAAAAACCAAGGACCAAAACCATATGATTATCTCAATTGATGCAGAAAAGGCATTTGGTAAAATTCAACATCCTTCATGATTAAGACTCCCAGCAAATTAGGCAGAGAAGGAAATTATCTCAATACAGTAAAAGCCATTTATGACAAACCAATAGCTAATATCATCCTGAACAGGCACAAGGCAAGGATGCCCACTCTCACCACTCCTATTTATCATAGCATTGGAAGTACTAGCCAGAGCAATTTGTCAAGGGAAAGAAATTATGGGCATCCAGACTGGAGAGGACAAAGTTGTTTTTCTAGTTCTTTGAGGCATAGTGTTAGAATGTTTATTTGAAGTCTTTCCATTCTTTTGATGTAAGTGTATATTGCAATAAAATTACCTCTTAGTACTGCTTTTGCAGTATCCCATAGGTTTTGGTGTGATGTATCTTCATTTTTGTTAGTTTCAAGAAATTTTTTGATTTCCTGTTTAACAACTTCTTGAACCCATAGGTCATTCAGGAGTCTGTTGTTTAGTTTCCATGAACTTGAGTAGTTTCCAGAATTTTGCTTGTTATTGATTTCTAGTTTTTGTTCATTATGGTCAGAAAATATACAAGGAATGATTTCAGTTCTTTAAAATTTGCTGAGACTTGTTTTGTGATGTAACGTGGTCTATTCTGGAGAATGTTCCATGCTGATGAAAATAATGTGTAATCTCCTGCTGTTGGATGAAATGTTCTGTACATGTCTGATAGGTCTAATTGGTCTAAGGTGTAGATCAAATCCTGTATTTCTTTATTGATTTTCTGCCTGGAAGATCTGTCCAATGCTGAGAGAGGGGTGTTCAGGTCACTCACTATTATTGTGTTAGAATCTATCTCTTTTTTTAGATCTAAGAGTGTCTGCACTACAAATCTGGGTGCTCCAGCATTGGGTGCATACATATTTGATTGTTATGTCCTCTAACTGTATAGTTCCCTTAATTATTATATAATGGCCTTCTTTGTCTCTTTTTATGGATTTACGTTTGAAGTCTATTTTATCTCATATAAGAATAGCTACTACCACTTGTTTTTGGTTTCCAATTGCATAATAAATCTTTTTCCATCCCTTCATTTTTAGTCTGTGTGTGTCTTTATAGGTGAGATGGGTCCTTTCAAGAAAGCATATAGTTGGGTCTAGCTTCTTAATCCAGTCAGCCAATCTGTGTCTTTTGGGTGGGGAGTTTAATCCACTTACATTTGGCGTTTTTATTGATAAGTATTGCTTTATTCCTGACATTATATTGTTTTTTGTTTAAATGTTTTAAATATAATTTGTACTCTTCTTCCCTTTTTGCTTTTCATCTTCTATGTTAGTTGGATATTTGAGGTGACATGATTTAGCTTCCTCCTCTTTCTTGTTTGTATTTTGTTTTTAATGGCAGGTTTTGCTCTTTCTTGTGAATTTGTGATATTGATTATCATTTTTCAGATTCTGGATGTAGGACTCCCTTGATATTTCTTGCAGGGCTGGTCATGTGGCAGTGAAATCCCATAATTTTTTCCTGCCAAGGAAATACACTATTTCTCCCTCATTTCTGAAGGATAACCATGCTGGGTATAGGATTCTTGGCTGGCAATTATTTTCTTTTAGTCTTTTGATTGTATCATCCCATTTTCTTCTGGCCTACAGGGTTTCATTGAGAAGTCTGCTATTAGTCTAATGGGGGTCTCTCTTATAGATGACTTGGCGCTTTTCTCGTGCTACTTTTAGAATTCTTTTTTTGTCTTTGAGTTTTGCCAGTGTGACTCTCACATTTCTTGGGGAGGATCTTTTTGGATTAAATCTGTTTGAGGATCATTTGGCTTCTTGTATCTGAAGGTCTGTATTCCTCCCTGTATCTGGGAAGTTTTCTGTTATTATTTCTTTGAATATGTTTTCAATGCCTTTTCTTTTTTCCTCTCCTTCTGGAATACCCATGATTCAGATGTTTGTGCATTTGAAGTTGTCTACTAGTTCTCATAAATTTTCTTCATTTTTTAAAAATTATTTTTTCCTTTTTTTTTTGTTTGCCTGGGTTATTTCAAAAAGACCATCTTTGAGGTCTGAAATTCTTTCTTCTGCTTGCTCCAGCCTGCTGCTCAAGCTTTCTGTTCTGTTTTTTATTTCACTGAATGAATCCTTCATTTCTAGCAGTTCTGTTAAATTCTTTTTAAAGGTATTAATCCCTTTGTAAATTTCCTCCTTCATATCCTGGATTTTTTTCATGTTTTATTGTGTTCTCTAATTGATTCTTCTCTTATCTTTGAGTTCTTTTAAGATCAGTGTTCAGAATTCCTTTTCAGACATCTCAAGAGTTTCCTGCTGTATGTGATCTGGTACTTGAGTATTATCATATTCCTTTGGTGGTGTCATATCTTTTGTTTATTTGTAGTTCTAGTACTTTTTCGTTGATGTTTGGTCATTTGGTAGGACACTTGTTTCTTTTATTATCTTGTAGTGGGCTATGAGGAGAAAGACTTCCTCCTCTATTTGTAGGCTCTTTTGGTGACTCTTTCTGTATCAACATAGTTGAATGTGTGGTGGGCTGCTTTGGCTCCTGTTTGGTTGGTATGCAGGCCCCTCTGGGGCTCAGGCAAGCCTGAGCAGGCCTGCAGCTGCATCAGGAATTAATTGTATGAGAGGCTGTGCTCCCCTGGGTGCTGGCTCAGTTGGAGCGTAGGCTCCTCTGGGCTTGGGTGCTCTGGGTAGGCCAGTGGCTGTGTCAGGGGTCAGCATCATGGGTGCCTGCACTCACCAGGGCACTGGTTTGATTGGTGTATATCCCTTCCAGGGCTCAGGTGGTAGTCTGTGCTCACCTGGGCACTGGCTCAGTCAATGTGTGACCCCTCTGGGGCTCAGGTGGGCCTAGTGGGCTTGTAGCTGTGTTGGTGGTCAGCCACATGGGAGCCTGTGCTCATTTGGACACTGGCTTGGTTGGTGTTCATCCCCTCCAGGGCTCAGGTGGGAACTTGCACTCACCAGGGCATTGGCTGTGTTGGTGTTCATCCCTTCCAGGGCTTAGGCGGGAGCCTGCGCTCACCAGACTCAGTATAATATAAACCTTACTAGTTTTGGATTCTTTACAAAGAACAACTAAAAACTCCTTACAAAGTTTAATATATTTTTAAATATTCAAAATAATTATGTTTTCATATCCCTTCTATTTTATAAAGAAGCTTTCATAGTCTTGTGATGAAGACTTTGAGGATAATCTATGTGAAATGGAACCACCCTGCTCTTACTGTCCTTCTGCAAGGCTAATCTAAGAACTATTCTTTTGTTGCTTATTTTTGTGAAGAATTCCTATAAACTAACACCTTTACTGCCTACAAAATAGAGGGAACTAAAAAAGACAGAAAACTCTTTGCACTGATATCACCAAATATTCACAACTCAAAGTTAATTCTCTACATTTTAACCCAAATAAATAAACTCTGGATTAGGTTTGACAAGATGAGCAATTAAGAATAAATTACAGATGCCTCTATATATCAAAAATCAAGCAGGAATACACAACTATTCTTTCAGGCATTTTTCTCAGAAAAGATCACATTATGCTTCTGTGTTTTTTTTGTTTGTTTTTGTTTTTAATTATTTTTTTAGAAAAGAAACCCCACATTACAAAAAGAAAAGAAAATGTCTTCAGTTTTTTACCTTTACAGATTTCTCAGTTTCTCACTAAGTTTATCATTTTCAAACTTGGCAGAGGCATACATATGTGTACAGGGGTCTTCAAAAAGTTCATGGAAAGATTTGTATTATCTTTTAAATCCATTTTTTTCCATAAACTTTTTGAAGTACTCTTGTATATATCTTATTTATCCCCAGAGTAGAAGAACCAGTAGTGACATCTCTTAGCCCAACAAAAGTCACCAAACAACCAATAAGAGGAGTTCATGGGTTATGAAAAAAAAAATCTGAGCACACATAAATCTCTCCTCTCTTCAAACCTTACAAAAAGCAAACGGAAAACACAAAAACCAATCGAGACATTCAAAGTAGACACCAGCCCTACAAATAGAAAAAGATAAATCTGTAAAACAAATAAAATTTCATAGAGAATTATATTCATGTGATAAATCAGAATTATTTTCTTCCTCTTCATGGTTTTTAGTCAAGAGAAAGAAGGGATGTAAAGAATGTGAACATAAAAATAAACATTTTCTATTTTAGATGACAGTATCTTGTGACTTATTAGAATTAGAAGACAGTGGCATTAGAATCAGTGACAATTAGGAGGGAAAAGGCAGAGAGGAAAGAACGGCATCTTTTTCTTACTATTGATAAGAGCAACAGGGAGGAGATTAGCAATGTTAAGTTTGGGTTCAAGGTGATGCTCGCTGCAATAATCACCTACTGGGCCTATTTTTTTGATTCTGTCTACTTTGTGATGTTTAATATCATAAAAAACTACCACTGTGTTTATGAAAATTTGCAAGGTGCTCATTTGCTGCAGCTTTCCAGTTGAAAATGTTGTTTCATGTCCCAAAAGTGGTTGGATCAGCTAAAACTAATTCTGTATCATATCAATTTAATAGAGACAGACTTCACCTAAATTCTGTTCCATAAATGCTTGTTGCAACTTGTAAAACCACTTCCTGGAGAAGGAAAAAACAAGCCATATCATGTATATAATTCACTTCAAACACTTCCTGTGCTTGTACATTTGTTACCAGAAAGAACTTTATGATTTGAGATTGGCAATAGCATTTTGGAAGGAAAATTAATATTCATCCCCCCAAATTATCAATTATTTTTTTTACCTTAAAAGACATGATGTGCTTTTCAATCTTTATGTCAAATTTCCAGTATCTTTCAAATACAAACACATTAATGTATAAATGTATAAATATATATACAAGCTAAACATTAATTTGTACTCAAGAAGTTTTTGGCACATGCTCTCTTAAGAAAGCCCATAACTGAGTACAATAGGCACACACCCATAATTAATTATTATTAAGAAACTATTAGTAAGCAATTATTATCATAGATGGACCTGTCGATCAACAACATTTTGAGCAATATTAATCTATGCAACATAGAGAAATGTTAAGAATTGTTTTAAATTTATACATGATGGATAGTAATAAAATTAGCAATGATTTATCATCTACTAGGTGCCTGGTCATTAGGGACATCATATTAATAATTTTATTTTCTCCCAAATTTTCAGGAGAATTCATTACTTTATTATTTTTACAAATGAATGAAACCAGGTTCAGGGAGAGGAAGAGATTTGGCCAAGGCCACAAAGATAATAAATGGCAAAAAATAGGATTTAAATAATGGCTTATTTGTTAATAAAATCTGTAGATCTTCTTCTCCATTGTATTTGCTTTTTCCCCTAAGATACAGCAAATAGGGGGTTTCAATTTGGCAGCAGGAACTGGCCATTTCCACCAAGGATAAATTTCCAGAATATTTGCTATTACCCTAACTTGGTTTGCTGAAAAACCCTGCAATAGCCAGAAGCCTTGTGTTCCAGGTTCAGCTCATTTACTAACAATCCTTTGGACACTAACTTCACCTTTGGGCTTTAGTTGTCTTGCCTTTAAAAAGAAAAAGTGCATTAAATCCTCCCAGAATTTTTCTGTTTGTAGGAGTATAAATCAACTGAAATATATACAAAAGAATAACAGCATTTTTAAAATTTTCATTTTTTGTAAGTTAGATGCATTTTTCCTGCCATTTATAATAGTTACACAGGAGTTAAAATTATGGATTTTCAGAAATTATTTTATGTATACATTCCTTTTTAACATTTAAACTGCTGTATATTTTTGCTATTATAAGTAATACTAACGATGTTTCCTTTGTGGTAGTCTTTGTACAACTACTTTCTTAAGTTATTTATATTCCTATAAATGGAATTACTGAATTAAGAGACATATTCATTTGAAGGTTTCATACAAAATGCTTTTTTACTGAACAGTTTTATGACTATCTTAAATGCATGACAACACTAAATAGTATCATTTTTCATACTTTTTTAAAAATTTTATGTCAAAAATATTATGTAATATAGTTGAACAACATTTGTTTTTTATTTCTAGTGATGGCCATTTTTCATATATCTGTTACTCATTTTCCCTACCCTTTTATCAACTTCCTGATTATGTTTTAGGAAATTTCAATTATTTACTGACATATAAGATTGAAGGTGTATTGAGTGTATGTTGCACAAGTATTAAGTACACAGACCAGTGACTGTATTAGTTATTTATATCTATGTGAAAAATTACTTCAAAACTCCATTTACATTATATTTCAATATGTTTGCTAACTCCCACTTTCTGTGTTTCAGGAACTCAAATCAGACCTTCTGGGTAGTTCTGGCTCAGTGTCTGTCATGTCATTGCAATCAGAATGTTGGCTTAGGCTGCAGTTACCTGTCGGCTTATCAAAAACTGGAGCTTCCACTTCTTAAACTCCCTAAAAATGTCCCTAATATGGAGGACTCAGTTTCTTGCGGTTATGTTGGCACGTGAACCTCTCCACAAGGCTGTTTAGGTGTGTGGGGAAAATAGAATAATTTAGTCAGATCCCCTCGACTCAGATCTGGTTGGTGGGGATTCAGCACATTTCTCATAGACAAGTTGTGTGTGGGTGGAGTTGGTGCGCATGTGCACCCACGTATCTTTTTAGTTTGTTGCTATTGTGTGTTCTTCAGTTTGTGAAGTAGAAGCTGGCTGGTAGAGCTCGTATCTAAAAATAGAGCATGTTTGCTGGCAACTGCTCATTTTTCCTTTGGACTTTGCTGGTAGCAGTCGAGTTTCTGAGTTTCTCCTGTGGACTGCTTAGCTCTTAGATGTGTGTGTGCTGAATAAAGACTATTCTTACTTCAACCAAGGCTCCAAGGACCTTTTTGCCAGTTACCTAGCTCATAGACCTGTGTGCGAAGGGTTTGTGAATGGGCTTGAGGGTTCTGTGAGCTTCAGACCCAGCCCTAGCTCTACAAGGTGTACTTACCACATGACATCTGGCTTCCCCCAGAGTGGGCAAAATCCAAGAAACAGGACAAGTGAGGAGGAAGCCCTATCATCACCCACTGTCACTTCCACTTTATTCTATTCATTGGAATAGAGTCACTAAGTCTAATCCGCATTCAAGGGTAAGGGAATTAGACTCCACCTCTTGCAGGAAGAAGGGTCAGAGAACTTATGGACACATTTCAAAATTATTACAATAACTTTACATAAAGTGTTACTTGCTTTCTTTTGGGTAGTGTCTGGATAGAATATCTTTTCTACAACTTAATTACAACCTATCTGTGTCTATATATTTACGATGTGTCTCTAAAAATGGCATATAGTTGGATCTTGTTTTGTATCCTGTGTTATGGCCTGTCTTTCTGCTGGAGAGTTCGACCCCCTTATACATTATGCTTTTGCTAATACAGTTGGGTTTATATTTATTTTTGATTCATGTTAATTATTACTTTTTTCCACTGTTCTCGTCTTCCTTGGAATTACTCAATTTCTCAATACTCCATTTTATCTCCTGTATTAGTTTGCAGTTATAGTTTTTCACATTATAATTTTAGTGGTTGAGCTTTACAATATGCTTCTTTGACTTATAAGAGGTTACTTTGAATTAGTAATTTTAGCTGTTACCAAACAATGCAAGAACTGTGTAACATTTTAAGTCTATTTATAGTCAATATTCTTTCAATGTTACCTACATATCTATGCTTTCCATTGTTTTTCATTCATTTATGGAGTTCTGTTCCTTCCTCTTACACCATTTTTCATCAGCATGACATATTTCTTGCAATATTTCTTGGTAATTTTCTCAACTTTTAATTTCTACAAACTGTCATCATTTGCTCTTCATTTTGGATGAATATTTTAGCAGGCTATTGACTTCCAGTTTAACAATATATTATTTTGTTCTGGCACATTGGAGATATCATTTCATTACCTTTTGGCTTATATAATTAGTTGAAACTCAGCTGTCAATCTTATTGTTGCTCCTTTAAAGATGATGTGACTTTTTTCTATGAATGTCTTTAAGATTTTTCTCTTTATTAATGAATTGCAGCAGTTTGACTATGATGTGTTTATGTGTGGTTTTGTCTGTATTTATCTTGTTTGGGAGCAGCTGAGCTTTATGAACTTAACGTATTTCATCAGTTTTAAGGCTTTTATATCTACCAATATTGCTCTACTACATTCTCTTTGACCTCTGTCCTTAGAACTCCTATTACACACATATCAGACATTTTGACCATATATTCTCCATGTCTCTTATGCTTGTTTTGTTCTTTTCATTCTTTATCTTTTTCTTCTCTGGACACAGTTTGGATATTTTCTATTGACCTACTTAAGAGTTTATCAATCTTCTCTTCTGTTGTGTTCAGTCTACTGTTAAATCCATTCAATGTGTTCTTAATATCAACGACTATGTTTATTGAATTAATATCAGTTATTGTATTTTTGGTTCTAGCATATCTGTTTGATTCTTCCTTACAAGTCCATGTCTGTAACACAATTTTTATTATTCATTTATTTCCTCTCCTCCACTTTACTTAACATATTTATGAGTTATTTCAGATACTTTAAATACCTTGTCATAACTCTAATACTAGAATCATCTATGGACCTGCTGCTTTTGTTCCTTTTTGAAAAATTATTGATCACATTCTGCTGCTTCCTTACATGTATGGTAATTGGTAATTTTTAATTTTGCACCTGTTATACATATAAAAGACTGCAGATTATTTTATTTTCCCCCATAGAGGTCACCCTTTCTTTTGTTAGACAGGTAGGATAGGTGGCTGATCATCAGAATATAATTAGAAATTGAGCTGGATCTGTGCTGAGTTGCACAGTCTGTTTCTAGTTAAATTCTACTCTTTGAATGTGGCCCTCATAATTTTTTTAACTGAAGGTCTGGCAGTTCTCTGTCTCCTCAGCACCATAGATTGCAGGATATTTATTTTTGTCTTTTTTGAGTTTTTCGCATAGCTCTTGAAACTTTCACTCTTGCAGCTTTAAAATCTAGCAGTTGTCTTGTGGGGGAGACTGGTTGAGTATTTGAGGAGGCTCTTTTCTTCCTTTTGCTTCACACACACAACCAGATTAATAACGTCAGACTAATTATAGTCCATCTGGTTAGAGTTGGTTGATAATAGAATTGTGGTTTTATTTTACATTTTCCAGTTTACTAAAGTTGGCAGCTTTTTAAATGAAATCCATAAATCAAAGAGCCTCTTGCACCCCCATGTCCATTGTAGCAATAATCACAATAGCTAGGAGATAGAATCAATCTAAATGCCCATCAATGGATGGATGGATAAAACAATTGTGCTTTGCATACACAATGGAATACTATTCGTGTATTTAAAAAATGTAATTTTGTCATTTGCAGAAGCATAGATGGAACTGGAGATGATCATGTTAAGTGCAGTAAGGCAGGCACAGAGAGACAGATGCTGCATGATTTCACTCATACGTAGAATCCAAAAAAAGAAAGAAGAAAAACCCCTCAAACGGAAGTTCTCATAGGTGTAGAGTAAAATAATGGTTACCAGAGGCCAGGAAGGGAAGGGGTGTGGGAGAAGAAGAAATGGATTAACATGCGTAAAACTGAACTAGCTGGGGCTTTCAGTACTCCCCGAGTAGTAGGGAGGACAGTGGCCATCTTTGCCTCGTTCCTGATCTTACAAGAAAATCTTCAGTTTTTCATTATTGAGTGTATGGTTAGCAGTGGGCTTTTTATATACGGGTTTTATTAGATTGAGGTAAATTCTTTCTTTACATAGTTTGTTGAGCATTTTTATCATAAAACATTGTTGAATTTTGTCAAACACACTTTCTGTATTTATGAGATAATCATGTGATTTTTATCCTTCCTTCTGTTAATGTGTTTACATCACATTGATTGATTTGCATATGGCGAAGTATCCTTGCATCTCAGGGATAATTCCCACATTGTCGTGGTGCATCATCCTTTTAATATGCTGTTAAAATCAAATTGCCAGTATTGTTGGGGATTTTTGCATCTAGATTCATCAGAGATAAAGGCATGTCATTTTGCTTTTCCTGTGATGCCTTTCTGTGATGTTGGTATCAGGGTGATAGTGGTCTCGTAAAATTAGTTTAAAGTGTTCCCTCTTCTTTAAATCGTTTGAAGTGTTTGAGAGGAATTACTGTTCATTCTTTAAATGTTTGGTAGAATACACACGTGAAACAATCTGGTTTTGGGCTTTTTTGTGTATTGAGGTTTTCAATTATTCATTCAGTATTGATTTTTTTTATTGGTGTGTTCAGACATGCCAGTTATTCTTGAATCAGTCATGGTGAATTGTATGTGTCTTGCAATTTATTTACTTGTTCTAGATTATTTAATTCTTTGGCATATAATTGCTTAAAATAGCCCTTTGTTATTCACTTGTTATCTGAGGAATTCATTGTAATGTCTTCTCTTTCATTTGTGACATTGCTTATTTGTATGTCTTTTTTTTATTTCTTAGTTTAGTTAAAGGTTTGTTAAAAAAATTTATCTTTTTAAAAAACCTAACTCTTAGTTTCATTGATTATTTCTACTGTTTTTATATTTTTGATTCTTTTCTGCTCAAATGTTTATTCTTTTCTTTCTTGTGGTGACTTTGACCTTAGTTTTTTTCTCCTTTTTCAAGTTCTTTGAGGTATAACGTTAGGTTGTTTTTGAGATACCTTTCTATTTAATATAGGTATTTATCACTATAAACAAACCTTCCTTTTACATATGGAATGCTTTTGCCACATCACATACATATTGGATAGTCCTGATTGTATTTACTTTTTGCCTCTAGGTATTTTTCAATTTTTATTTTGATAAAATATATTCCAGTGTTCTGATGCTGGTTGTGTATATATTTATATTTGTTAAAATTGTTCCTAATGAACTGAACTATTTATCATTATATAGTGACTTTCTTGCTCTCTTCTGTTTTTGAATTTAAGTTTATATAGTCTGATATAAGTGGATGACCCTATAAAGGGAAGAAATTTTGGACACATTAAGAAGAATGGGGGAAGATTGGAATTATTTCTTCTTCTCAGAAGAAACTGAGAAGCTACTAGAAGGTAGGAGAGAAGATTAAAATAGATCATTTCCTAGAACCTTTATAGGAGATATAGTGCTGAAGACACCATGATATTGGACTTCTAGACATCAGAACTGTCAGACAATAAACACCTGTTGTCTAAGTTCTCATTATGCATTCCTCTATTGTGGCAGACCTAGTAAACTAATACAAAGATTAAAACCATCATGGTCAACTTTGGATCTTTAAGAAATAGTTGTGATGAAAGCTGGAGAGAAAGTGAGAGTGTCCAATGAGGGAAAAGGTGTAGAGCTTGACTTCCTAAGACAAAGGGGCAATGGGAAGATGCTGGCAGGTATCAAGCTTGCAGATATTACCAATGTCCTCTGTGTTCCATAGAGAAACTCTCAGGGATTATAAATACCTACACCTGATCCCATTGTTTACCCACGCCAACTTGATAAATGCAGTTGTCCTGAATTGGCATTTTTTCAACTTCAGACAGTCAATTTACCTATGAAATTTATTTTTACACTATTTTATTCATCTCTCAGCTCTTCTTAATGCTGTTTTTGCCTTTTCTTACTCTCAAAAGTTCTCAGTGATAGAAGAGGCATGTTTAGGTACAAATATGAAATGTTCCAAAGTATTCATTGACTGTAGAAAGATACAGATGATTACTGATGTCTCCATCCCTTAGAATATGTTTTGAATTGGACTGAAATTTTCTGAAACTTGAAATACTACAAGAGTCCAATGCAGTTGAATGTTGAGAACAGAATCTGAGAGCAGGGTCACAATATTAGGAAAAGGACAGAAGGTAATATGATTGTAATGTAAGTAGGGAGCATTTAGAATGGGGATAAGTAAATCACTTTCATTCATATTGAAAAATTATTAGAGAACATAAATTAGGAGAAGGAAATCAGATTTATTCATATTTAAGAGTTACTGGAGCACATTGAATGAGGGTAAGGAAATTTGATTTGTTCATATTCAAGAACAATTAGATCTAAAGTTTGATGGAGATGGTAGAGGGACCTGGAGTGGGAAGAAGTCACAGCCAGTTACCATATTCTGTAGACCAAGAGATTCTTGTTGCTAGGCAGGCAAATCTAGAACTTAGACAAATAAGAGACAAATAAAGGAGGGGATGTACCTTCTTCTTTGTCATGTGAGTTCTGAAATAAAATCATTGTTCACACAGACAAGTGGTCCAAACCATCCATGAATAAAACTACAACTAAAAAAAGATTATAGGTACCATCAATTCAGTTTTTGGTAAGTCATTCAAGAGTTTAGCTCTAAAGGGAATAGCACCAGTCTTTCTGCATGAATGAATACACACAAAAACATGCATGCATTCATTCATACAAACTGAATCTTTACCAGGTATTAAGAGTTTGAGGAGAATCTATGCCCTTCATTATTTCCTATTCTCCTTTATTTATTTGTTTCAGAGCCTCTAAATTGCTTTTAATGTGTTGGTACTCATAATTTGGAAAAGACTGAATTATTTGTAAATGTGAGTGAGAGGTTAGGTGTAAATTAGAGTACAGAGATTGATGAATTTGATGAAATTGTGGGGAGAAGATAAGAGAATTTATAAAAGTGATGTGTGACAGTTTACCTTGATGTCTCTGTACTATTATAATGCTCTACCACATTGTTAATGAAAATGTTATATTCTGTCAGGAGGTGTGATCTCTGGATCATTGTATAAAATAATGTCATGAATAGAATAACAGCCTAGCACAAATATTCTTTTGAGTTTGTTTTTCTATTACCTGCTTGCAAGACTAGGTCTTAGGAGTAAATTCTGATAGATTTATATTGGTTAAGGTCACGCTCAACAGTGCTATATTAGTAAGAAATAACCCTTTTCTATCACAATAAAAATTTACACTCCATAATAATTATTAAATATATATCAAAAGAGAAATAGAAAAAAATCAGCATATCAGAATTTTACTCACAATTTAGTGGTGCTGTCTGTAAAGCTTTCTTCTAATGGTCTCACTTTCTTCTTGTGGGTTCTTGGCCTTTAGGGAAGATTCTATTTTATTTGATTACTTTATCCATATAATCAAGGCACTCATCACTTTCATGCTGAGAATTGTGTTCAGCCTGAAACAAGTCCCCAGCTTCCCATCTACAATAGGAAAGCAAAACTAAGCAAAATTTCCAATCCTGTATTAAACAAATATTAAGTGGAAAGTCCTTGTTTTACAACTCAAACAATAGCCATTGAAATTTGATAATATTGACGATTTGTAAAAACAAAAACATCTTTCAGCTGAGGGATGCATTGATGAGCAAATTTAGAAAATCAGAATGTTAGGAAACAATTTAGACACCAAAACACAAATTATTAAAAGCATGTGGTTGTTTGAAATATCTGTGCAGGACATTATTTTTGAGCTGAGGGTTAGGTAGGTTTTATCATAATTGTGTGTGTTTCCTTTTTTAAAACATCCTCCTCAATATACTCTTTGATTTATTTTCATAGCAGTGTTTGCTGAATGCTGTAGGAGTGTTGAAAACAGGTAAAAGGATTAATCTTGACTGGGTTGAGGATTTTGGCCCAAAGTATTTGAATTAATAGAATCTAGAATTAGGCTATAGAAGTGAATGCTATGATGATGGAAAACTAAAACATGGGCAAAAAATAGAAAGAAAAGTTATTTGAGTCTTTTATAAACTTGATGAGTAACTTTAAGAACAAACACTGTAGTTAACTGTCTAATATACAGTCATGGGTGGCTTAGTGATGAGGACACATTTTGAGTAACTCATCTTTAGGTGATTTCATCCTAGTGCAAACATCATAGAGTGTAGTTACACAAACCTAGATGGTATAAACTACTACACACCTAGGCTGTATGGTAAAGCCTAGTGCTGCTAGCCACCATCACCACAAGCACAGGAGTTATGAGTTGCACTACAACATTGTGAAGGCTACAGCACCACTAAGTGATAGAAAATTTTCAACTCCATTATAATCTTATGGAATCATCTTAGTGTATGTGGTCTGTTCTTGATTGAAATGTTTTTAAGCATAGCATGACTGTATAAGAGTTAGAATGGTCAAGAGTAATAATATAGTAAAGGACATGGTCATAGGTTGATTGCTAAAGATCTTAAAGGTGAGTTGTACAGGAAAAGAAAACACAACACAACAAAACAAAACAAAAAAACAACAACTGGGTGCTGTATATATTTTCCATATGCTTGACAGTGAGACTATGGATTAGATTACTGGCAGAGAAGAACGTAGTAAGTCAGAAAACCAATTTTTTTGGTATGTGCAGGATTGATATGAAAGGTCAGTATAAGAATAAGGAAGTAAGGTGAATAATAGTACAAGATGGTGCCACTTTAATGGTTTGAAAGTGGCTTTGGTAATCAAAGCAAATTACTACCACACATGTGGTCTGTTGGACATATGGAGATTCTGAAGAGGGAAAGCTTCCCCTCTGTGGGCTTCACATTGTTGAGATAATAAGCTTATATAAAACTAACTAGAGGAGGAAGAGGAAAGATGCAGTCTAGAGGTGCCCAGAACATGTATCTCCCACAGAAAAGACCAGAACAAGAAATGGACAGCTAATTACTAAAGAGAGAATTTGTGGGAGAGTGTGGGAGGGCAGCAGGAGTCTGCAGAGGAAACTTTGAAGCACAAAAGTGTGGAAGGGTGACATAGAAAGGAGAAAGAGGCACACGGCCTCAGCTACCACATCTCCAACACCAGGATTGTGCAGGTGATATTTTCCCTTTGGGTGAAAAGAATCTGCTAAGCCATGAGAACTTCCTATAGGTAATCCTCCTTTTGCTCATGTCTAAGCCTGCTGCTGCCACTGCCAGTCACAGCCACCATTGTCCAGACACAGAGCCATTTACTGTTTCTTCACTTATTAGTTAACCTGCTCTCCATCATTGCTGACCTCATTTCTTCCATAAAGCTTCTGCCACTATTGCTACTAGCTGCAGCCAGCAATATTGATCCCCAGAGGTCTGAAGCCTCAACTGCCCATCTCCTTTCACAGCAGTTTGTTCTGCTCCCCACCACAGCCACCACTTCTCCTACCCAGCCCAGCCCAGATCAAGGTGGTCCCATGTTATACCAGGCAGGGGAAAGTGGTGAGCAAATGCAGTCTTGTGTACCCACTGGTGGGAACTACTAGTGCAGCCCATGAAACTGCCTTGACCTGGAGGGATCTGTAGTGAGAGTAAAAACTGAGGATAGCCAAATAGAGTACAGAAGAAACTACCTAGACACCACCAACATATCTGCCAACTGGGAAGAGCAAGGACCCAGGAGGAGACTCTGTCTGCAGGAAAAGGAAAAAAAGAACCCCCACTTGGGGTCACCTCTTCAATCTCAGGCATACAATTATACTCTAGTGTACCTATTAGAGTCACAGGACACTTGCTGGGTAACCAACAAGTCCAATCATGCTTGCTCACCTCAGCCAAGGAGTATCAGGGCACCTCAGCATTTCTCCCAAGAGCTTGAGATCTCACCGATGTCCTTGATGACTGAATACAGTGTCACTCACTTCAGTGAGGAGCCACTGTGTACATCAGAATCTAGGCTAAGGAGACACTTACTTACAACACTGATTTTGAATAGGGCTGAAGTTACCATACAATACCCTGTGTCTACTCAGAACCCAAACTGAAACACCGTACCCAATCGATGGTCAATATAAAATGCACCTGCCGAATAGAGTCTCTAGCCTCAAAAGCAAATCTATACTAGCAGAAGAAGCACCTGCTCCACTAGTTGACCAGACACCAACGTAGAAATGCTAGTAATATGAACAAAAGAAAAAAGAAAACATGACACCACCAAAAGAATACAGTAACTGTCAAGTACTGGATCCCGAACAGCATGAAACCTTTGAAATGACTGAAAAGGAATTCTGAGCCACAATCTTAAGGAAACTCAATGAAATATAAGAAGACTCAGGCAACAAGACAAATTAAAATAAAACAATCTAGGATATGAAGAAAGAAATTTATGAAGAGTGAGGTACCTTAAAAAAGAATGTGGCAGAACTCCAAGAACTGAAGAATTGATTCAGTGAAATAAAAAATATAGCTGAGAGCTTAAGCAGCAGGCTAGAGCATGCAGAAGGAAGAATTTCTGATCTAAAAGGGCGTAGCTATGAAGTAACCCAGGTGGACAAAAAAAAAAAAATTAAAAAGTAGAGAAAATCAAACAACCTTAAGCACAGAAACATCCAAATCATGAGTGTACCCAAAAAGGAAGAGAATGGAAAAGGTATGGAAAATATATTCAATGAAATACTAGCAAAAAAGTTGTCAGATATTGGTAAAGATGCAGACTTCTAGATCAAAGAGACTCAAAGATCCCCAAAGAGGTTCAATCCAAAAAGGTCCTATCTAAGACACATTATAAATTGTCAAAAGTCATATTGTCAAAAGACAAAGAGAAAATCCTAAAAAGATCAATAGCAAAGGTCAACAAAATAAAATGTTGGTTTTAGGAAAAGATAAACAAAATAGACAATACAATAGCTAGACTAAAAAAAGAAGAGAAATTCCCAAAAAAACAAAAATCAGAAAAGAAAGAGGAGATATTATGACCAATATTACAGAAATACAAAGAAGCATTAGTGACTATTATGAATAACTACAGGCCAACAAATTCGAAAACATGGAGGAAATGGATAAAAATCTGAACACATTTAAACTAACAAGACAGAACCAAGAAAAAATTGAAAACCTTAACAGACCAATAACAAGCAATAAAATTAAAGCAATAATCAGCAGTCTCCCAAAAAAGAAAAGCCCAGGACCAGATTGCTTCACTGCTGAATTCTACCAAACTTTTCAGAAATCCTTTTCAAACTATTCCAAACAATTCACCAAGAGGAAATTCTCTCATATTCATTCTATGGTGTCAGCATCACTCTGATACACCATTCGGACAAACATACAATGACAACAAAAAACTATAGGGCAATATCCTTGATGAACACAGATGCAAAAATCCTCAACAGAATATTAGCAAACAGAATCCAGCAGCACATCAAAAAGATCATGATCAAGTGGGATTCACCTCAGAGATGCAAAGATGATTCAATGTACCTTAGCCAATAATTGTGATATATGACATCAACAAAGTAAAGGAGAAAAACCATATTATCATCTGAATAGATGCAGAAAAAAGAGTTGACAAAATTCAACATCCCTTCATGATAAAGTATCTCAACAGAATTTGTATAGAAGGAAAGGATCTCATCACAATAGAAGCCATAGATGACAAACCCATTGCCAGGATCATCCTGAATGAAAAAAAGCTGAAATATTTTTCTATAAGAATTAGAACAGTACGAGGACATCCCCTGTCAACACTCCTATTTAACATAATATTGGATGGTCTAGCCAGAGCAATCAGAAAGAGAAAGAAATAAATGGCAGTCAAATTGGAGAAGCAGTCAAATTGTCCTTGTTTGCAGATGACATTATTCTATACAAAGAAAAATCTAAAGACTCTACCAAACAACTCTTTGGGCTGATTAACAAATACAGTAAAGTTGTAGGAACATAATCAATATACAAAAATCAGTAATATTTTTATTTTCCAACAATAAACCAACATAAAGAGAAATGAAGAAAGTAGCCCAATTTTGCATAGCCACCAAAAAACCAAAATATGTAGGAAAAAAATGTAATGAAGGAGGTGAAAGATCTCTAAAATGAGAACAACAAATTACTGCTGAAAGAAATTAAAGAGGAGAAAATAGATTCTGTGCTGATGGATGTGAAGAAGGAACATTGTGAAAATGTACATATTACTCAAAGCGAACACAGGTTCAATGAAATATTCATAAAAATACCAATGACATTCTTCACAGAAATAGAAAAAAAACCAATCCTAACATTCATATGGAGCAGTAAGACCCCAAATAGCCAAAGCAGTCCTGGGAAAAACAAATAAAGCCAGTCTTCTAATTATACTACAAAGCTATAGTAAACAAAACAGTATGGTATTGGCAGAGAAACAGACACCAGAACCAATGGAACAGAATAGAGAACCCTGAAATCAACCTCTGTACTTCCAGCCAGCTGATCTTCAAGAAGGGCAATAAGAATGTTAAGGGAAGTCACTTCAATAAATGGTGTTGTGAAAACTGGATATCTGTTAGTGGAAGAATGAAACTAGACCCATACCTTTGCCTAGTACCAAAATGAACCCAAAATGGATTAAAGACTTAAATATAAGACTGAAACTATAAAACTCCTGGCAGAAAATATAGGGATAACACGGCAGAATGTCAGACTGGGCAAAAACTTTATGAATAAGCCTCAAAAGCATAGGCAACAAAAGAAAAATAACCAAATGGGATTATACCAAACCAACAAGCTTCTGCACAGCAAAGGAAACAATCAGCAGAGCAAAAAGACAACCTGCAGAATGGGAGAAAATATTTGCAAGCTATACATCTGACAGAGGATTAATAAGCAAAATATGCAAAGAACTCAAACAACATAACACAACATAACAGTAAAAGATAATACAAAAAAATAGCAAAGAAGCTGAATAGACATTTCTCAAAGGAAGACACACAAAAGTCCAACAGGAGGTAAGAAAATGCACAATATCATTCAGCATCAGGAAAGTGGAAATCAAAACCACTTTGAAATATAATTCCACCCCAGTCAGACTGGTTTCAATCAAAAAGACAGACAGTAACAGGTGCTGGTGAGGATGCAGAGAAAGGGAAACCTTTCTACACCGTTGGTGGGACTGTAAATTAGTGCAGCCATTATAGAAAACAGTCAGGATTCTCAAACGACTACAGATAGAACTTCCATTAGATACAGCAATCCCACTACTGGGTATATACCCAAAGGACTGGAAGTCATCATGTCAAAGGGATACATCCCTTGTTTATCACAGCTCTATTTACAAGTGCCAAGTGTTGGAACCAACTTAAGTGTCCATCGATGGATGACTGGATAAGGAAAATGTGGTATATACACAGAATGGAACACTACTCACACATAAAAAAGAATGAAAATCTGCCATTCACAGCAACATGGATGATCTTGGAGAAAATTATGTTAAACTAAATAAGCCAGGCAAAGAAATAGAAATACCATGTGTCCTCATCATAAGTGGGAGTAAAAATATAAATAAATAAGTTATGTAATATATACATAAGTAACAAACAAGAAAGAAAGAAAATATCTAGGGGGCTGGCCCGTGGCTCACTTGGGAGAGTGTGGTGCTGATAACACCAAGGCCACAGGTTTGGATCCCATATAGGGATGGCCGGTTAGCTCACTTGGGAGAGTGTGGTGCTGACAAAACTAAGTCAAGGGTTAAGATCCCCTTACCAGTCATCTTTTTTTTTTTTGACCAGTAAGGGGATCGCAACCCTCAGCATGGTGCCATCCGCACCACGCTCAGCCAGTGAGTACACCAGCCATCCCTATATAGGATCCGAACCCGTGGCCTTGGCGCTACCAGTACCACACTCTCCCGAGTGAGCCATGGGGCCAGCCCTCCCTTACCAGTCATTTAAAAAAAAAAATCTAAATAATATGCTGAACTTTCAAAGGTGGAGAACAGAACTGTGGTTAATAGAGGTGTGAAAGGGAGAGGGGAATTGGTTAAGGGTCACAAAGAATGATTTCCTTTTCATTTCTGAAAGCACTTAATTTTGTCTTCAGTATTCTCCCATCTCCAACTGTTACTTTCCCAGCTACTTTGACACGTTTTTCGTTTTATCTTGCCAAGTGTTTCGAAAATGTTATTTTTCTTAAGAGTACAATCCAATGTGAACAACTTTGAGTAATATTTACCTATCAACCCAAGATTCTCCCCCTCCAATTCCACTATTGTTTACTGTTTTACCGAATGAAGGCATCCCTTCTACTAGATAGTGATAAATTTGTAGGTCAGCCGATGCTTTGACACTGCAGTTTGACAGGTTTAGATGAAGATAGGACAAGTAATGATTTGTTGCACAGAATTATATACAAGGGTACTTCAAAGGTTTGTAAAAAAATGTAATAAAAAGATAATATGAATATTTCCATGACCATTCTGATGACACCTGGTATTAAGGAGCATGAAAAAGTAATATATGAATATTATTTAATATGTCTTTGAGCAAGGTGATTAAATAATTACTCATTTGAAATCGAAATGAAGAACTATAGATATTTATTCCAAGTCATTATATATAAATCAAGATTCCCACATCAAAACAAGATATATATTCACCTTTCCATTAAGACCCTTTTTCTTAAAATATTTGTTGTGGACATGTTCACAAATAGACATATATTAGAGAACAGTACAATGAATCCATGTGCCCTTCATGTACATTCAGTAATTATCAACCTACGGCCAGTTGTCATTCTTTTGTATACCCACAATGTAACTGTGACTCCCAGTATTTAAGAGCAAATCCAATGCAGTTTACTTAGTCACGTCTTGAGTCCCACTCTAATCCATGTTAGCCCATGCCCTGCTCTTTGTCCTCCATCCTGGCCTTCTCATAAAGCCACCTGTCTCTACCTTTCTTTCTATTTTTTCTTTCAGTTTTAGTTCGGCTGCTCTGATGGATTGAGTCTGCCAGAGACAGACCATTAAAGGTCAGTGTTGCAGACACCCAAATCAAAGGGAGGTGACAGACCAGCAGTGCCCTTGGCCCTCCTGTCCTTCATTCTCAATGGCTATGGGTGAGGCCCTGGCAGATGTGAGGATAAGTCTACTGCTGCTCTGGCCGGGGGTGATTCTGTTCCTATTCGGATGGCTGCAGATTGGACATTCCCAACCCCTTAGCCCCCCTGAAGTGGTGATACCCTTTAGGATAACTGGCATTGGGAGGGAAATGAAGGCCCCAGGATGGATGTCCTATGGCCTGCACTTTGGGGGCCAGAGACACATTATCCACATGAAGGTCAAGAAGAATTTGGTGTCCAGATATTTCTCTGTGTTCACCTACACAGAGCAGGGTGCTCTCATCGAGGACCAGCCTTTTGTCCAGAGTAACTGCTACTATCACGGATTTGTAGAAGGGGACCCAGAATCCAAGGTTGCTCTTAACACCTGTTCTGGGGGATTTCAAGGACTACTACGGATAAATGACATTATTTATGAAATCCAGCCCAAAGAGCTTTCTGCCACATTGGAGCATCTAATTTATAAGATTGACAGTGAGGAGACAAAATATCCAGCCCTGAGATGTGGATTAACAGAAGAAGAAATAACACGACAATTGAGGCTTCAAGACAGTGATAATGCCACTGAGATGCAAAGCAGTTATGAGGGCTGGTGGACCCACAAACGGTTTGTTGAACTGTTCGTGGTGACGGACAACCTACGGTTCCTTTATAGGGAAAGTAACATCTCATTCGTGCAGAAGGATGCAATTCAGGTTGTCCATGCACTAAATTTCCTTTACACTCCAATGGATGTTGAGGTGTCTTTACCTGGAATTGAGATCTGGAGTGAAAAAAACCTTGTGGACTCACATGATATATTTATACTCCTCACAGAATTTTGCAAGTGGAAGAAATCAAACCTTAATTCCCGCATTCAACACGATGTTGTTCATCTTTTTGTACGGCGCAGCTTCGGTAAATTTCTTGGCTTAGCTTATATTGGAACAGTATGTTTTCCTAATTCAAACTGTGCAGTTAGTAGTTTCATGGGTTCTGACACATATAGTTTTGCATTAACTGTGTCACATGAGCTTGGCCATAACTTGGGTATGCCCCATGATGATAAGACATGTAAATGTGCCAAGAAGAAGTGCGTAATGTATCCATCAAAAGCGAATACAGATAAATTCAGCAACTGCAGTTATTTTCATTTTTGGCGAACTACTGGAAGAAGGACCTGTATGCACACTGCACCAAGTCCAGAGAACATCTTCACATTGAAGCAGTGTGGAAACAGTGTGGTTGATGAAGGAGAGCAGTGTGACTGTGGATCCTTAAAATTGTGTACTAAAGATCCCTGTTGTTCGGCAAACTGCACTCTGAAACCTGGGGCTGCTTGTGCTTTTGGGCTTTGTTGCAAACACTGCCAGTTCATGCCATCGGGCACAGTCTGTAGAGAAAAGGACAATGAATGTGACCTTCCAGAGTGGTGCAATGGAGCCTCGCACAACTGTCCAGCAGATGTGCACGTGCAGGATGGGGTCCGTTGCATGGGTGGTGGCTACTGCTATGAAAGGAGATGCAATATCCGTGATGAACAGTGTAGGCAAATTTTTGGCAAAGAAGCCAAGAGTGCAAATCAGAGTTGCTACAGGGAAATGAACATCCGAGGTGACCGTTTTGGTCACTGTGGTTTGAATGGCTCTACATATGTAAGATGTAGTATCTCAGATGTCCTGTGTGGGAGAGTTCAGTGTGAGAATGTGACAGTAATTCCCCTTCTGAAAGATCATTCTACTGTGCATTGGACTCACATCAATGGTGTCACCTGCTGGAGTACCGACTATCATTTAGGGATGACCATACCTGATATAGGTGAAGTGAAAGGTGGCACAGAGTGTGGTGCAGAACACGTGTGCATCCGCAGGCGGTGTGTTCCTATGTCACTTTGGAGCAGTTCTTGTTCACCTGAGACCTGCAATATGAGAGGGGTCTGCAACAATAAACATCACTGCCACTGCAGCTCTGAGTGGGATCCCCCTGACTGCCTGACAGCCGGCAGTGGAGGCAGTGTTGATAGTGGCCCACCCCCTCAGAGAAAAGTGAATAAGATGGAGACGACAGTACTTTGGATTCCAGTTGTGGTCTTGCTTTGCTATTTGTTACTTTTGCTTTGCTGTATGTTACTTTGTTTTTATGGCATGCGCAGAAATTAAGAAAGAAGAGCAGAATTTTCAACCTTCACCTGATTTAGAATATTGACCTCAGAACAAAAATTGAAATATTCTAACTTCACCTAACAAAAAATAGCAAAAAAAAGTCACAATTTTAGAAAATAAACCCATTCTTAATGAAATTTCACTGTATTACATTTTAGGGTATTGGCAGTAAAAATGTTACTGCATGTGGTAAGAGGCCACTGAGAGAAAAACCCAGGGATATTATGTTTCAGGATCATGAACATGAGCCATTAAGTAAAGGGATTCCTAGCATATTCCTAACTTTCATTATTGTAAGCAGTGTTAGTGGTTTATTTTCATGGAGTTAGTCTCTTTTTGTTTCCTGAACAAAGGCACAGCTCATGGTCAGCATGTGTGTGTTTTAATTTGTTGTCCCTCGACTCCAACCTCCTTCCCCTTTTTGCTCTGCCCTGGCACATGGGGAATGGGAATCTCCAGGATGCATTTCTTCTTTGCCAGTCCTCTCTGTGCGTTTCAGCCAATAGTGGAGCTAGAGGGAGACTGGAGACCTAGAGAATGGTTTGAGTGTTGTTGATGTCACTGTGGCCTCAGTACCAGCTTGCACCTCGGCAGCAGCAGTAGCTTTCATTCTTCACCTTATTACTCTGTGTACTTAGTAACTCCCGAACCAACAGTACATTCAGCCGAGAGATGCCAGCACAGCCACCAAGCAACTCACCCTCGCAGTTCTCAGTCCCAGATCTTCGAGCCTCCACCTAATTCTAGAGGCTCCAGCACCACGTTGGCTGTACCCTGTCCTTAGAGGTGGGCCTACAACCATGGCACCTATTCCAAAGCTCTAGGTTAAAAAAACCCCAACCTCTCTTCTTTGATCTCTAGAACTAGTAGTGATAGTTACATGTTCTTGTTAGCACTCGTGATAGTTACATGTTCTTGTTAGCACTTGTGGTTATCACGATGGTGTGGTTTCTCATTTTGTGAATGAACTATCTGAGTGACACGGTGCTCACCATGGTACAGTGGAGAACAGAGGAAGGAGTCAGACATCAGAAGGTTTTGAATTTTTCTCACCACTGCCCTTCACTAGCTAGAGGAAATGATTTAAACTTAGGTAGACATTCCTCAAAATCAAAATGAGTGAACAATAACACTTTGGTTATAAAAAATGATAAAGAAGAAAGTTATATTCCTTGTAGGATGTCAGAAGTCTTAGAAAACTATGTTTTCTCTGGTGGGAAAATCTAAAAAATCCTAATTAATCTTTAAAAACCGTGTTTTAAAATCTTCATAGCGTTGTTAAAGTAAGGAGGACTAGACGAACAAAAATGTCAGGCATGGAAAACAGAGCTGATGTGAGCTTACTATCGCCAGGCGTCTTCTTTTCCGGAGCATTTACTGTCACTGGATGTCAACTGAGGATCTGGCTCAGTCGAGTCAGAGGAAATCTGCCAGGGGAAGGAGAAACCAGCAATCCTCTTAGTTACTTTACTGTCCTGATTTATAAACTAGACATTTAGATGCCTTCAATCCATAATTATTTTTGCCCAAGTAACAAGTTCTGAATTGAGGGCTTTGTGAGTTGGTGGTAAGATATTCTCAAATTTTAAAAACAGTGTACCTTCCTAAATTCATGTTAATTTTAGACACAAGAGGTAGTAAAAGGAGGCTTGTCCTAATCATATGTACTGTCTTTCCATTAAGAAACTCAGATGAGTTTAAATGTGCATGTGGGGCCGGCTCCGTGGTGCACTCGGGAGAGTGCAGCGCTTGTGAGTGCAGCAGCGCTCCCACCGCGGGTTCGGATCCTATATAGGAATGGCCGATGTGCGCGACACCAAGCCAAGGGTTGTGATCCCCTTACCAGTCACCAAAAGACAAAAAAATAAAAAAATAAAAATAAATGTGCCTGTGGAGATAAATAACAAAGATCAGAACAGAAGTTAATTACAGATTTAAAAACAATATAACAGATAAATGAAATGAAGAATTGGTTTTTCAAAAAGATAAACAAAATCAGTAAACCTTTAGCTAGACTAACAAAGAAAAAAAGAGAGAGAGAAGTCTCAAATAAATAAAATCCGAAATGAAAAAAGACACATTTTAACTGTTAACACAGAAATACAAAGAATCGTATGAGACAATAATGATAACCTATATGCTAACAAAATGGAAAATCAAGAAGAAATGGGTAAATTCCTGGAAACATAAAATGTACTAAGGTTAAATCATGGAGAATTAGAAAATCTAAACAGACAATAATGAGCAATGGAATTGAAGCAGTAATAACACATCTACTAAAAAAAAAAAAAAAAAGCCCACAACCAGATGGCTTTGCTGTTGAATTCTACCAAACATTTGAAGAAGAACTAATACCAATTCCTCTCAAATTCTTCCAAAAAAATAAAGAGAGAATACTTCCAATATCATTCTCTGAGCCAGCATTACCCTCATACCAAAACCAGAATAGGACACAACAAAAAAAGGAAAACTACAGGCCAATGTCCCTAATGAACACAGACATGAACATTCTCAACAAAATTCTAACAAAGAGAATCCAGCAACACATTAAAATGATCATTCATCATGGTCAAGTGGGTTTCATCCCAGGGATGCCAGGATGTTTCACCATACACAAATGAATAAGTATGATACATCACATCAAGAGAATAAAGGACAAAAAACATATGATCATTTCAATAGTAGTAGAAAATGCATTTGATAAATTCAATGCCATATGATAAAAACAACAAATTAGGTATAGAAGAAATATACCTCAAAACAAAAAAGGTCACATATGTCAAACCCACAGCTAATGCCATAGTGATGGACAAAAGTTGAAGGCTTTTTCTCTAAGATCTGGAACAAGCCAAAAATATCCTCTTTCTCCAACTTTTACTCAACACAATATTGGATGCTCTAGCCAGAGAAATATGACAAAAGAAAGAAGTAAAGGGCATCTAAATTAGAAAGGAGGAAGTCAAACTCTCCCTATTTGCGGATGACATGATCATATATAGAGAGAGAACCATAAAGACTCCACCAAAAAGTTACTAGAACTATTAAATGAATTCAGCAAAGTTGCAGGATACAAAATAAACATACAAAAATCACTAGAATTTTTATATACATATACCAAAGTATCTAATGAAGAAATCAAGAAAGCAATCCCACTCAAAATAGCTACGAAAAAAATCGAAATAAGTAGGACTAAATTTAACCACAAAGGTGAAAGATCTCTACAATAAAAACTATGAAACATTGGTGAAAGAAATATAAAAAGACACAAATAAATGGAAAGATATCTTCTGTTCATGGGTTAGAAGAATTAATCTCATCAAACAGTCCATGAGACCCAAAGCAATGAAATCCCTATCAAAATACCAATGATATTCTTTACAGTAATAGAAAGATCAATAATTTGCATGCAAAATTTGCATGGAGCCAATGAAAACCTCATATATCCAAAACAATCTTGAACAAATAGAGCAAAGCCAGAAGCATCACACTACCTGACTTCAAAATATACAATAAAACTATAGTAACCAAAACAGCATGATGATGGCATAAAAACAGACAAATAGAGCAATAGAACAGAATAGAGAACCCAGAAATAAATCCACGAATTTACAATCAACTGATTTTCAATAGAGGTGCCAAGGATATACATTGGGGAAAGGGCAGCTTCTTCAATAAACGGTGCTGGGAATAGTGGATATCCACATGCAGAGGACTGAAACTAGCCACCTATCTCCTATGATACACAAAAATCAACTCAAAATGGATTCAAGACCTAAATGTAAGACCTAAAATTATGAAACTACTAGAAGAAAGCATAGGGGAAACACAACATGAAATCCAGCCAGGAAGTTTTTGAACAAGACCACAAAAGTAAAAGTTAGGCTATATCTAACTACAAGGCTTCTGCACAGTAAAGACCACTATCATCAAAGTGAAGAGACAACATTCAGAAAGGGAGAAAGTATTTGTAAACTACGGATCTGAAAAAAAGCTAATATCAAAAAAGCTAATATCAAAAAAGCTAATATCAAAAACATATGAAGAAGTGAAAGACTCAACAGCAGCAAAAAACTCAATTAAGAAATGGGCAAAGGACCTGCCTGAGCAGACATTTCTCAAAAGAAGACATGCGAATGGCCAACAGGCACTTGCAAAACTGCTCAACATCACTAGGCATCAGGGAAATGCAATTCAAAACCCCAATGAGATATCATCTCAGTCCAGTTAAATGGCTCTTATCAACTAGACAGAAAATAAGAAATGCAGGTGAGGATGCAGGGACAAGGGAAGCCTCCAACATTGTTGGTGGGAATGTAAATTGGTACAGCCCCTGTAGAAAACAGTATGGAGGATCTTCAGAGTTCTTTTTTTTCTATGCTAACTAGAGGCAATAATACCATATTGTATATTTTTAAGTAGCTAGAAGAAATTATCTTGACCGTAATCACCATGTTTAGGTGATCATATGCTATCTATTCTAACTGAATCATTGCACAATATATGGATGTATGAAACAACACACTGTACCCCACAAATATGTATAATTAAAATTTTTAAAAAGTATTAACGTCTTTTTAAAAAATCATTTTTATACTGTTTTCTCAACAGCAATATTTGTATTCTTTTCTTTTGCCCATTTAAAATTACATTTATCTTTTCCTTAGAGATTTGAGAATCTTTTTATATATTCTGGATATCAATCCTTTGTAAATAACCTCAAATATGAATATCATACTTCCAATTTCATCTTGATTTTTCACTCTTTATGATATTCTTTGATAAAAGTTCTCAATACAGTATAGTCTATCATTTATGATAAATTATGGTGTGTGCTTGCTTTCTCATCATGCCTAAAAAAAACATTTTATACTTGAAGATCCAAAAGATACTTTCACCTTTTCGTCTTTAGTATGCTTGGAATTGTTTTTTGCATGTGGCATGTGGCAGGAATCCATCTTCTGTTTTTCTCTCTCCCTCTTTCCCACTCTCTCGCCCTCCCTTCATCTGTCCCTTTCTTCCTTCCTTTCACTCTCTCTTTCTAGTGTTCTGTCTCTCCCTCCCCTTTTTCCCTAAATACCTTCTTCCTTTCCTTTCTCTATTTCAGTCCCTCCATCCTTTTTCTCTCCCTTCTTTCTTTCCTCCACCCTCTCTTGCTCTCATATTCTCTCTGTCTCCCTTCTTTCCTTTCTTTCTTTCATCATATGCAATATTAATTGTCCTATTGCCATTTACCAAAAAGTCCATTCTTTTCTTGTGGATCTGCACAAAAATATCAGTCCTAAATTAAGTGTCCATATGAATTAATTTCTTGGCTTTTCATTTTCCTACACTGTTCTACTATTGACCTTTCTTTACTATATTTTTATACTTATTGTTTATAATAAGTTAATGTGTAATAAAGCAACCCCCTCTCACTTTTTCAGCATTCAAGAGGATTTTGACTATTCGTGAATGTTTGTATTTCTTCTTCTTTTTTTTTTTTTTTTTCCCCTGACCGGTAAGGGGATCACAGCCCTCGGCACGGTGTGGTCTCCACCACGCTCAGCCAGTGAGCGCAGGCCATCCCTATACAGGATCCGAACCCGTGGCCTTGGCGCTACCAGTGCTGCGCTCTCCCGAGTGAGCCATGGGGCCGGCCCGAATGTTTGTATTTCAATATGCATTGCAGATTCACCTTATTGAGTTACACTGAGAATTCTAATTCTGATTGTTTTAAATCTATACATACCATTTGGTAATTTTAAAATCTTATTTATTGAATCTTTCAAACCATGAACCAGGCATACCTTCTCACTTATTTGAAATAGGTCTTCTTAGTATGTTTTAATGAAGTTTAACATTTTTACAGGTAATAGACATCATATTTTTAAGTACATTATATTTATAATACTATCATAAATGTAACCTTTAAAAAATATCCTACTTGGTGCTTTATAGAAATATATTTTTATATTGATTTATTTTCACTAGCCTTTTTAAAGCTTATTATTACTTTATAAATCATCTATTGATCCCTTCATATTTTTTACAGATATAATTATATAATATTCAAAGAAAGATTGTTTCTTTATTATCTTTCATAATTTATCTATTTTCTCAAATTTTAAAATTAATCCATTAAAATTGGTGATATCGGTTGATTGCAATGGTGCCATCATATGTAATTACTTTTCCTGTTCCCTTTGTAATATTAAACACTTGTGCTTTTAGCAAACTTTGTTAATCTGTTATTCTTTTCATAAAACCAGTTTGAATGCCCTTGTTAATTGATTCCTGGTATATTGTTTACAACATTTTTCTTTCTTTTTTATGTCTCTTAAATTATATGCTTAATTATCAGCATCTCTTTTTTATTTTTTTATTTTTATTTTTATTTTTATTTTATTTTATTTTATTTGCTGCAAAAAGCTTTATTGCCACTTGGTCCAATGCTTGGGAGAAGGCTCCAACGTGGTTAAGAAGCTGCCTAATGGCTGGAGAGTGAGGCTCAGGTAGAAGCTCTGATACCAGGAAATGCAAACAGACCTCTCAAGGCTGCTGGGCTCTGGAGGCTCCTAGTCGTGCTTGAGGGTGAGCCTTTCGAAGAGATACTCGCCCAGCCCTGACTCAGAGCCGCCCGGCCCTGCTTCAGGGCCAGCGAGCCTGCGGAGGTTAGTCAGGTGGTCGCCCATCTTCTTGATGAGTTTCACCTCCTCATCCAGGAAATGATTCTCCAGGAAGTCACAGAGATGTGGGTCTGTGCGGGTAGAGCCCAGAGCATGAAGATCCAAAAGAGCCTGGTTCAGGTTCTTCTCCAGGGCCATGGCGGCTTCCATGGCATCCAGGGTTCTACCCCACTCATCTTGAGACGGTTTCTGCACGTCCTGGAAGGGGGCGCGGCCGCCGCGCTGGTTTTGCATCTTCAAGAGACGCTCGGCGCCCTCGCGTTTCTCCTCGGACAACTCCCGGAAGAAGTGGCCCACGCCCTCCAGAGCCACATCGTCTCGATCAAAATAGAAGCCCAGAGAGAGGTAGGTGTAAGAGGCCTGCAGATGCAGATTGACCAAGCGGTTGACTGCAGCCTCCACCTCGGTGGAATAATTCTGACGAATCTGGGAGCTCATGGTTGACAATAAAGAGCGAACCACAAAAAAACGTTGTTGGTTGGTCCCTGAAGTAGGAGGTGGCCGAGGAGATGGTCCCAGAGGTTGTAAATGAAGAGACTGGAAGCCAGTCGGAAGCTGGAAGAGAGGGAGTCCCGGGGTCTGTTCCGTCCAAACACTGTTGAAGCAAGACACAGATCCGCGAGACCACCGGCTGCGCTACTCAGCATCTCTTTTTTATAATATGCATTTGATGCCATAGTTTTTCTCTGACTACTGTTTTAGGTGCATCTCATGAGTGTTTATATTATTACATAGTCAATTGGACATATTACTTGGCTCTCAATATTTTCTAATTTTTATTGTGATTTTCAAAATTTATTAATTATTTAGAACTTATTATCTTTTTGCTATAAAATTGAACCTCATTTTACTAGTTAGAGATAGAAATCAATTGACATTTGGCAATTTTTTTAATAGCAAATCTTTTGTCATGCTTCTTATATAACCCATGAGTGATTAAAAAGAAGGTATATGAGCATTGGGTATGATGTTATTTGATCAAGCTAGTTAATTATGTTGTTTATTTGATTTTCTTTCCCTCTCCATCTCTTCTCTCTCACTATCTTTCTTTGGCTTACAAAAGACTAATAACAAACACTGTATACTTTTACTGCAGAAAATTTGGGAAATACAAAAAATAAAATCAGTAAAAAAAAATTCCTTTTAATCTTAGCATCCAGTAATATTTTAATTTTGTTTTTCGAATTAATTACTTGAGTCTCTTCTGAAATATAACATATTATATACAGTTTTCAGATATAAACATAGATGTGGATTGTAGGGGAAAAGAAATATCTCTTTTCTCATGTTAGGTTGATGGCCGTGGCTTCTAAGACAAAAGAGAGATTAGTAAGAGAAAAGAACATAAATGTACTTAATACGAATTTTACATTACACAGGAGACTTTAGGATTGAAGACCCAATTATACAGGTAAACCAGAATATTTTTATGCTTAGTTTTGACAAAGTGTGGAAAGTCATGAGAAACATGATTGGAGGGCAACAGGGTACGAACTAATGGTAATAAACTGAGGGGAAGGGGAAGGGTGCTTAGCAGGTCCTGTGCCTTAGTCCACTGCTGTAACAGAATATCAAGACAGCATAATTTATAAAGAAAAGGGGTTTATTTAGCTCATGGTTCTGCAGGCTGAGAAGTTCAAGAATGGGCAGCCACATGTGACAGCCTCTGGTGAGGGCCTCATGCTGCATCCAAACATGGAAGAGGAACAGAAGGCGAATGAGGCATGTTCAAAAAGAGACAAAGACAAGAGGCAGCCTCACTTTATAACAGCCGGCTCTCATGACAGGAATCTAGTCTCTTGAGAACTGTATTAGTCCATTTCTGTTGCGTAAAACAATACCCGAAACTGGGTGATTTATTCCTTATGCTTTTGTAGGGTAAGAAGTCCAAAGTCTAGGGAATACTTCTGGCAAGGGTCTTGTTGGTGGTGACTCCTCACAGCAATGCAAGGTGTCACATGGTGAATGTCTTAAGAAAGAGAGATGGAGCTGAGCTTCTCACTGGCTTTCCTTATAAAGTCATCATAACCACACCCATGACCACCATTAAACCATCAATGGATTAATCCATTCACTAGAGAATGGTCCTCACAATCAAATCACCTCTTAGTGGCTCCACCTTTCAATTACCATAATAGGATTTCTCACTCTCTTAACACTGTCACAGTGGGGATTATGTTTCAATGAGATTTTGGGGGACATTTAATCTACAGCAAGAACTAACCCAGTCCTTTGAGAACTGCACTGATCCCTTAGAATGCTTTTGCTATGTTCTCAAATGCCAAAGTGCCACATTTTGGCATAGTGTTTCCTGAATCCCCTCAAGATAGACATAGAGATATAGACCAGTATCTCCTCCTTAAAATCTGCTACCACATCTTTGAAGCTTACTCAAAATCACAGGCTTGACTTTAATGATAAGCCCATTGAATCTCAAAAGGAAAACTAGTTTAGGTCACAATTCCTTTCTTATTTTGGACTCCTTTTCCCAAAGAAATTTACCCACTTCTTCCCTAAAGACTAACTGTGCACACTGGGTAAAAAACAGTCTTGGTCAAATCACAAAAGTTGTATTATCTCTCGTCCTCAAGAGATAGGTCCCCTACTTATGCATTATATTAGAATAATTGTAAAGAGTGCTCAAATAATTAATGCCACTGGAAAGCCTTATGTATATTTTTAAAAGAGAACATTTTACTAATTAGCTTGCTGATAAAAGAAAGGCTGTTTTGTTTGTTTTTTTAGTTCAATTGGTGGACATTTTCCTCCTGTCAAATTCTCACTTAGTCTTATAATAAAATTATTTTCTTCTGTTCACCACATCTTAAGAATCAGGTTGCTAAAAATTTAGAATAAGAAAGGATTGGGAGTCCCAGTCAAGATTGCAGAATAGATGGTCCCAGCATCACTCCCCCCCACAAATCAACCAATTTACAACTATAAAAATGTAATAACAGCCAAGCTGGTACTGCTGGAGCTCAGGGAAGAGGAGGAGAGACCTATGGAGTTCACAAAGTGGGAGAAGCCACAATGAGAGAAAGAAAAAACTGCTCGGAGCATTTCGGGCCACAGCTGCTTTAAGGCTGGAGCTGTTGAGTGCAAGGGGCAGGAACTGGCAGAAGCTGCAGCTGTGCCCTTTGGATGGAGTTGCTTGGAGGCAGCAGGGAAGAAGATGGTATTGGTGGCCCCCAGGACAGCAAGACCACTAGGGTTCCCATGTACCCACGCAGGAGTGATGAGCCAGACAGTTGTAAAAGGGGAGCCATTCAGAGGCCAGTGAGTCATCTCAAGGGACCAGTACAGAGCCTGTCACATGGGAAGTGTTTGGAGCATGGGCCATGGGGGAGACAGGCCCACCAGGATAACACTGGGACACAGCAAAGATAGCCAATCTGCCCCCCAACCAGTTCAGTACCACTCAGAGGAGACTGGTTGGGAATGCAGAATTGCATAGGGTGCAGTTTGATGAAAAGATTCAGGCCCAGATCAGAGTGTCTACATAACCCATGTGCACCCGGTCTTTGGAGAGCTGGAAGTACCTATAAGTTCAACCAATAAACCCTGAGCTGCACAAAAAGTCTTCTTTAGGGAAACATCAGCAAAGCTGCAATTTAGCTCAACTACACAGCTCAAGAACTGGTTCCCACAGGAAGTTCCTCCATTTTAGAAGTAAGCTAAGGACAAAAACTTAGTTCTGACCCAGGCACACCACCAGCACTCAGGCCCTGCCAGGGGACCTGAGGCTTAGAGCCAGAGACTGGAACCCCCCGCCCATATCCAGACACACTGCCAGCACCTTGGGGCTCACCTAGGGACCCAGGGTCTAGAGCCAGGGACTAACCCCCCCCCCCCACACACACACACAACCAGGCACACCATCAGCACCAAGGAACATGCCAAAACATCACCTTCATGTGGGTGGCCCACCACACCCCCCACATTAACTATAGCTGCCATGAAAGTGGCCAGACATCACAACCACCACACACATGGTCTGCCAGCCACTGGAGTGCATAGACACAAAGAGAGTCACCAGAAGAGACCAAAGAAAAGAAGAGGATGTCTCTCTCCACAAAACCCATTCCAGAGTGACAGAAGAAGCATCTGCTCTATGATAATATTGGGGGACCTGAACACACCTCTCAGCATTGGACAGATCATCTAGGCAACAAATGAACAGAGTAACCATTACTCTTTCAGAAGGAGAGAAGAAATCTAAGGTTATCTGCCATTGGAGGGGGGAGGGAAGGAGGATGGGGAGAGATTGGACAAGGGGCATAAAGAATAAGTAAAATTTGTAACAATATGCATACTAGTAATATTGATTTGATCCACATGTCAACATTGAATCCCAAAATATGTATAATCAATTACGATTCAATTAATTAATTAATTAAAAGAAACAAAGAATAATAAAGGACTAATTAGTCACCTGTCTAAATTTTAGGGAAATTTAATGGACTGTGTGGATTTCTCCTTAGTAAGTTTGTGATAAAGCTAATTGGGTGTGATAGCTTTCTTTGCATATAGATCGATGGCTAAGCCACCACCCACCTGGTGGTGAAGTATAGTTTAAATAGTGTGAATTGATATACACATGAAACATTTAAAATCCTGTAAAACAATGACAAAATCAAAAACTGTATTAAATGAGAAGTGTTAAAAAAGTATATTTAGCATGATTCTCTATCACATTTTTGTAACCTAAAATTTTAACATAATTGTTCTAAAGAGAATGCTAGGGGTCATGAACATACTCTTTGCAGTTTTGAAGCAGAGGAGCATTGTGATAGGTTTCAAAAATGTTTCTCAGTTCCACAACCTTCTACTCTTTGCACAACAACTGGATAATCTACTTTCTGTCCTGTGTATATTTAATACTTTTTAAACTACAGAACATGAGGAACTATCCACAAGCCACTCTTTTAACTTGACAGACATATAAAATAATTGATATAGAATTTTATGTCACGAATGTTTGAAAAAATATTTTTGGTAATTATTTAAAATAGCATGGGCACTAAAGTCGGACAGATCTAAACTGAGTACTTAAGTGAGCATTTATTACCTTAAAGCCTTGATGCCAGTTACAAAACCTCATTGAGTCTTGGTTTTCTCATTTAAGGATAACAATATGAACCTATCTTGCAGTTTTATTGAGAAGATTTAGCAGCATTTTATATATAATGGGCATGAAAAAAGGTCTGACACATCACAAGCATTTGATAAAAACTTTTAGTTTTATAATTTCCAGTAACAAGTAAGAATCGCAATCTTCGTAAGAGACTTTGAACGCCTAGGTCCTACGCTGCAAAAATTTGGGTATCTGCATTGTTCCAACAGAGGAAGCAGGCACATAGAAACTCAATTCTCATCTTTGGTATTCTATTTATTGGCAGTATGCAACAGAGAAAAGGGGTAAATGGAATGAGATGACCTTTGCCAGGGAAACTAGTCTTTTTATAGTGTGTTGTCTTACTATAAAATGAGAAGACAACCACTTTTTGGGCCCCATAAACAACTAAACAGCTTTCCATTGTTATTGCCAGTTAATTCTAACTCTCCTCTGCTACTTCCTTAGTCCACCCACTTTGGGGAAAAGACTAACCCATAGTAAACGTATTTCCTACACCCAAGAGACCACACAGGTACTCCCATTTCACAGGAAGTAGTATTTTCTTTTGCAGTTACCCAAAGTATTTTATATCCTTCTAGTCCATAGCAGAAATAGTAAAATGAACTAAAATAAATGTTTATGAGCTTGAGCTCTGTATTGGCAGAACTATAAATACACCTATTACACCATTTAAAAATTGTTTTGTAACATTTAATGGTTTTTTGTTTGTTTCTTTGTTTTTTGTGGCTAGCCAGTACAGGGATCCAAACCCTTGACCTTGGTGTTATCAGCACCATGCTCTCCCAAGTGAGCTAATTGGGTAGCCCCAAATGTTGTTGTAAGATGCCTGTGTTGCACAAATTCATATGAACTGTGAATAAAGTCACACACATAAAAAATAGAGTACATTTACTATGATGTTTATTTTTATAAATCCAAATTTGTCTAATTTTTTTTCTAAAAAGCAGAATATAAAAGCTTTCAAACTTGAATTTATAAATGACCATGCATTTTTATATGCATGTTGCCTAACAAATTTTATAAATTGTGTTCTAAATGAGAAATTTATATCTCCATGAACAAATCTTATGACAATGATTTACCTCAAATACCAATTCTTTCGGGGAGAAAAAGTATTGTCTTTTCCTCACCCATTGCAAAGTTCATGGCTAACACCCATATAACAAAAGACAGATTAATAAGAGAAGAGCATACTAATTTATTTAATGGAAGTTTTATGTGACATGAGAACCTTCAGAAATGAAGACAACAAAAAACAGGGAAAACTATGTGTTTTTATGGACAGTCATGCAGAAGTATAATTGGAGAACAAAAGAGTATGATCTAATTAATGTTAACACACTGGGGAGAACGCAGCAAGGCCTATTTGCTCAGATTGTTCTTGGAGTCCCTGTGTGATGTTTTTCCCGCTGGGGGTATGGCAGGAGGACACCAGTCACACGAGGATCTTCAGGAGAGAGGCAACAGGAGAAAGTCTTAGAGACCTTCTTGCTTCTGTGGTTCTCTCAAATGTCAAGGTGTCAGATTTTGATGTATTGTGTTCTGAGCCCTGATAAGTCCTTGCTGAATTACAGTATATCTATATTCCTTTATCTTTAACTTTTTTACATCACAGAGCATATCAGTATACAAAGCTACTTCAAAAATTTCATGGAAAGTTTGGTATTATCTTTTAATTCTATTTTTCCACAAACTTTTTGAAGTACACTCATATTTTTCTAATAAAGTGATATATTTGCTAAAATTATATAAAAACCAATTGTAGCAATTTTTCATACATAAAATTATTCCAAAGATAAATTCCACATCCGAAAGTTATATGTGAATAATAGTTTCATGTTAGATTTACACTGTTTAATGATCTCCTTTCTGTTAGTGTTATAAAACATTGATTATTGGTAGCCCATTCTACTGTAGTTTTTATAAGTTGTCACCTCTCCCGAGACACAAAAGATTACTCAATGCCCATTTCTTCTGAGCAGTGAGAAGCCTGAAAATGGTTACCCCCGTGAATAATTCTTTCAAGAGAGGAAAGATCCTGGGAATAGTCCTGAATTTGGTTCTGTCTCCATTTTTATTCTCTAGGCTAAAAAGTTACAGAAAAGGAACATAGTTGGTTACAAAAAGAACAGTAAGATATTCGTCATGGCAACAATCATTAGGTTTAGCTGCACCAAGGACATCTGCATTTTTGCTGTGTTACAATTTTTTTATCTACAGCAGAGACTTTAGCCCTGGGAAAGTTTTCTGTCTTTCCCAGGCTTACCATTTCTATGTGCAATTCTAAAAAGTTAGGCCCTGTGAAATGCATTTGTTTTAGTAATGCTGGTACTCTCCACAATAAGTCACCCATAAATATAAGTTTTAAACAAATCTCTCAAGCGACTTTTCAAGTAGTCATCAGATAACTCTTTCAGAAAGACTGACTTGGGAAACTAAAATTTTATTCTGCATTTTCAAGTTATAAATAACTAAAAATGTACTACTCGAAAGTAAACTGTCAGGTCCATGAAGTCCAGGACTTTGGAGGCTTAGTTTCTGAAGGTTGTGTGGTGTTTCACTGTGAATAAGTGTAGCCTAACACATTTAAAGAGAATGATCCAAGCTCTGTGTAAAAATGGTCTTTAACTTGCCAGGAGTGGGGTTTGACAGGCAGTATATATAGCACACTGTATATTGAAGAGTTTATTCTATAGCACCAGAAGAATCGTTGCAGAGAAAATATAGTTTGTTGTGTACCTATGTAAAAGCAATGTCTTCACATGGATGACCAGGCAACCACACTTCAATGAAGTTATAATAGGACTGAAGGAAGGAACTCTCAGAACAGTAGCAGAATTGCCAATTCCTACTTACTCCTGAAATGGCTTCCAAATCTCGAGATAAAGCTCTTAAACTTAAAAGATTGGGAGTTAACAAAACATGTTACAAGTTTTTTAAAAAACAGAAAAAGTAGTTTTAGGGTGAACTCAGGCCTCTGTCCTAAATTCTACCATTGTTGTCAAAATTAGAGACATAGCCTAAATATTGAGTAAGTTGGTTCTTTTTCCAAAAGTCAGTACAAACTGAAATTCTAAAGATAAATTCTTTAAAGGTTCAATAACTTATAGATGACAGATTCAAAATGGGATACTAAGGAAAACCGGGAGATTCATTCTTTTATTTAGTAAATATTTATTTAGTAAATATTAAGTCTTGAAGAATGGGCTAGAGAATATATTAAAGCACAAAATTGCAAAAGTCCCTTCTTTCATGGAACTTGAGATCCTTTGGGGACTAAAGACAAAAAAGAGGTTTTTTAAAAAATGATGTTAGTGGTATGATAAGAAGACTACAGGATCCTATGGAAGTAAATATTAGAAGATAAATCAAAAAGATGTATCAGAGAATTTCCTTTATACAGAACAATTAACAGATAAATACCTTAAGCACTGATAGGAACCAGCTAGATAAAGGAGAGGATAGAAAGAAATGTGTTTCTAAGGGGAAGCCAGAGGTGAGAGCAGGTTATGATCAGATGATGGAATGGAATTTGGCATGTCAGGGGCAAGATGTTCAAGGTGAGAGAGATGGCAATAAGGAGGGAAGAAGGGACAAAGCTGAGCAGTGTTGCATAAAGCATGCTAAGAATTATAAAATGTAGAGTAGTGGTAAACCAATGAGATTTTAAAGCTGACATGATTGCATTTACATTTTAGAAATGTCGATCCAGGCACAGAATCGAGACTGGAATGTAGAGAGAGAAGAGTGGAGACAGGGACACAAATTAGCAGGGTGAGGTGGTGGCTTACACTGAGAGAGTCGGGGGAGGAATGAATAAAAGTAGCTGTGCTCAAGAGGCATCCAGGAGTTAGAATTTGTAGGTATTTGTGAGTATTGAATGGGGTGAGTGAGGAAGGTGGAAATGTAACCAATGGCAATTTATTATTTTACATAATTGAATGAATAATGCTACCCTTCCCAGAATTAAAAGAACACTCAAGCAAGAAGCTACTGGAGGACAATACAGATTCAGTTTTAGATATATTCATGTTTTCTATGTGATATATAAGCAATTCTAACCAATGGGCCACAATATATAGGATTTAAAGGCTCAGGAAAGACATAAGATGTGTAAAAACAAATTGTAAAAAGGTAACATAAATGTTGCCTTATCAGCAATTATATCAATTTTACATGTTAAACAATGAGATCCAAAGGCAAACATTCAAAATATGGAATTAAAAAAAATGATTCAACCATATGCTGTCTACAAAGACATATTTTAGTTAAGTGAAACAAGTTCAGGCACAGAAAGAGAAATACCACATGTTCTCACTTATTTGTGGGGGCTAAAAATAAATAAACACACAAACAAATAAAGGGTGGGTGGGAGGAAGAAGACAGAATAACCACAGAAATTCTTGAACTACTTAAGTCAAGTGAACAGATATGATGTTTGGGGGGCAGGGAGGGGGTGGAGAGGAATGGGTAATGGGGCATGAAAATCAACTACAATGTATTTTATGAAGTAAAATAAAAAAATTTTTAAAAAGGCTAAAAATCACAAATAAATTGAAAGTTAAAAAAAAGAAAGAAAAGACATGCAAACAGTAACAAAAAGTAAGTTGAAGTGGCTGAATTAACATCAGACAAAACAGTCTCTATGACAAACATTATAATCAGAGATAAAGAAGAATGTTTTATAATGAGAAAAGGGTTAATCTATTGGGGAGACATAATAATAATGATTATATATGTGTGACTCTGCAAATACAGGAATACATGAATAAAACACTGGCAGAATTAAAATTAACAGTCAGAGACTTTAATATTCATTTCAGTAATGCATAGTAAGAACAATAAAAAAAAAATAGAAGACTTTAACAAAAGTATAAACTAACAAGACCAAGGAGACATTGATAGAATAGTCAACACAACATTAGCAGAATACAGATTCTTTTCAAGAAAATGCATTGGACATTCTCCAGAAGAGACTATCTGTTAAACTATAAAGCAAGCTTCAATAATTTTTAAAAATTTGAAATATTACCAAAACATATGATATCTTTCTTCACCCATCATAAGGGACATGGTCGACATTACTATAACAAAAGACAGGTTAACAATAGAGAAGCATAACAAATACATTTAATCAAGGTTTTACATGACACTGGACTCTTTGGCAACGAAGACGCAAAGACCCAGGGAAAGCTGTCTATGTTTATGCTTAGGGTCAATGAAGAATGGACAGCTGGACAGAACTGTGATTAGACAAAAGGGTATAATCTAATGGTTTTAGACTGAGAAGGAAAACCCAGCAAGTCCTGGTCTGTGCAAATTCTTGTTGGCCTCTCTGTGCAGCATTCCTTCCTCCCAGGTATAAGGTCCCTTTGGAATGAGGCCTTCAAAGAAGAAGGGAGAGAGTGACCTTTCTAGGTTTTATGGCTTGCTTTGAGAAAGAATGGTTCTATTTTCATGACCTGACTTGGGGAAGAGAAATTCTGGTTTGTGTGACTTGCTTCAGGGGAAAAGAAAGAGTGGGAGACAGGAGGACAGGAGAAGGTCAGAGAGAACTTGCTTCTGGGGCAGTTTCAGTGTTCTTCAGTGTAAAGTACTGAGTATGCCAAAGGACCATATTTTGGGATATTGTGTTCTGAGACCCAACAGTATGTCATCCAACAACAGCATAATGCAATTCAATTAGAAATCAGTAACAAAAAAAAAATTTTGGAAATTCACAAATATGTGAAAAGAAAACACCTGCCTAAATAACCAATGGGTCAAAGAAGAAATCACAATAAAAGTTTTAAAAATTAGCAAATGAATAAACTTTGAGATGAATAAACAAAAATACAATTTACCAAAACGTATGGAATATAGTTAAAACAATGCTCATAAAAATGTATACCTATAAATGCCTGTTTTAAAGCCCAGAAAAGATATCAGAGGAGAGCTATAAATGTAAATTTTCAGATCATCAGTGTATAAATCAAAGGATTTTTCTTTGAGATCTTGGGCTTCAGGAAGTCTGTAACTACTTTGAGTTTGAGTTCAAAATTGAGTGTCTATGTGCTTTTGGGGGGGGGTCCTTTAGCTTTCTTCACATTTTTAATAGGATCTGTAAATCCTTAATCTATTTTTTAAACTCTTGAAATTGATAGTAATTGAAGCTATAGAAATAAAAATTATTCCTTAACTTCACATGTGACCAATAAAGGTGACAGGGAAATAATATAGGGGAGGAAAGAATACATTTCTTTTTACCATTCATATTACTTCATTGGAACTCCCTGTAGCAAAAAAGAAATGGACAAGAGAAAAAAAAAAAAAAAAAAAAAAAAAAACAGAAGTCAATTTACATGAATACCACATGTACACATGGGAGATATTCTGAGAAATAAGTAAATCTCAAAGAGGTGGCTTAGAATTCTGGCTGATAAAGCATCTCCAAAAAGGAATAGCAAATTTTTAGAGAAAAGACAAGACAAAGGAGAAGGACTTCGAGTGTCTGTGAGCTGCAAATTGTGGGATGACAAATAAATGGGAGTTTGTTATGTAGATTTCTCTGGTACCTTCCTGGTGGAGAGGGGAGTAGGGACACCTTTGCCTTTGTAAATTTCTGTTCTACTTTTAGGACATAAAAGTGGGGAAATGGGAGTGTGAAAGCTGTTCTTGTATCTTCTCCTTTATTGCTATTAGCTCAAAATAATCCGTAAGTCAAAGAGATATATTTCAGGGATGCATATTCTGGTCTCCTACAATACTGAGACAGATTTATGGGACATGCTGAGCTTTAGGTTAGACAGACAGCAGGATTTAAAATAGACATGAAAAAAACTGAGTGTAAAACTGGGGTAACAGTCAGGCCAGAGTAGTGAGTTGTCTCAAATCCAAGGAAAGGGGACACCTCCAGATGTTGGGGGCAGACAACACCAAATATTACAAAAGTGTAAAGATTTAAGTTAAGCTCGTGCTCTGGGACAAATGTATCCCCCAAAGCTTCATGTATAGGAAACTTAATTCCCACTGTAACAGTTTTTAAGAGGGTGGGAAATCCTATTATTGTAATTGAAAAGTGGGGCCTTAAACAGGTGATTAGATTGTGAGGATCATGTCCTTATGAATTGATTGATCCATTTACAGAGTAGTGGGTGTGGTACTGTTGGATTTAAAAGGAGAGCAAGTGAGAGGCTCAGCTCTCTCTCGCTCAACCCATTCACCGTGCGATACCCTGCATTGCTGTGAAGAGTTCCCATGCAGAAGAGGGCCCTCACCAGATATGTCTCCTGGACTTTGGACATCCCACCCTCCCAAACTGTAAGCAATAAATGTCATTTCTTTGTAAATTATCTAGTTTCAGGTATTCTGTTATAAGCACCAGAAACGGGCTAATTCAGTCTATAAGTTATGTAAGAAAATAATCTAAGGGATTCATTTTCAGAAATGACTTATCTGAGGGTATTTTAACTGATTCAGGCTCAGCCCAAAAGTTGACTGGTCCAGCCCATTCCCAGAGGGTCTCTAGACACACAGAGCTCTCCTTGAGATGGTAATTACTTACTAGCCCCATTGTTTTCTTCATTCCCTGGTGTTTCTCCTTTCACAGGGCTTAAACAGGCCTTTTTTGCAGGCTTGTCCTGCAACCTCAAACAAAGAAATTTTTTACAAGGGGGTAATAAATCAGGGTAAAAAATCTTAGGCATCATCCAGGAAGATTATGCACCCCGTAGTACTCAGCCAGTGAGGAAGTGAGGGGAGGGACTTGTGCACTAGGGAATAAATTGCTTGCTACAGCCCTTTTCCATGTGACTGTCCCATTCACAGACACAATCTCACTTCACTGTACCTCATGTCTCCATGTCCATCCATTGGCATTGGATGGGTGAGGGCATTTCTCACAAAGTATGGCAAGTTAAGATTGGGAAATGTTCCTTGGCTTTCCCAAGAAGGGGATCACAGTGGCAGCTTGACATGGCAAGTGTGGAAACCATACTGTGATGTACAGAGCAGAGTGGAAAGTGACAAAGTTATGATTTAGACAATAATTTCTTCAAGAAGTTTGGCTGAGAAGGGAAGAACAACAACAAAATAAGACAAATCCAAGTTTCAATGAGGGTACATAGCTTAGCCTTTAAGATTGTCTTCCAATTGAGCAATGGTGTCTTTAATCCACAACCCTCTGCACCTAACTCAGAGATAGAGCTCAGAAGACCAGGCTTTGAAACTGAAGAGCTTTTACAGAAAAACGTGCTTTATCTTTATATTCCTTGTCACTTGTGATAGTTGTATCACAGATGGGGGGAATCCACCATTTAAAAAGTAACATTGGGTTATGTCTCTGCTTTTTACTTCGTTTTACATGGATAAAGCATCTCTTTATCCTAAAAAAAAGTAAACACTCAATGGCCAGAATGACTGGTGACCACAGTCATGAGGCCAGTCTACTCACATGACCCAGCTACCTCCTGGCTCCCCTAGAGTAGATTGGATGATCACTTAAAATGCTTTGGTTTCAAGGACGTTGGAAGCTCCGCAGTTCCTCCCCAAGAATTCAAATGGTTTTCTTTATCAAGAGCTGTTGAAATTACATTAGTGATTATTTCTTTTGGGTTTATCATTTCCCTATTCTAATGTCCTCTTAAAAGGTAAACGTTTTTGAAAGTGCTCTCACTTAACAATTTATTGACAATTAGTTGACGAGATCCTTTTCTTGCCTGACTGTACACTGGGGCACCATGAAAACACTTTAAATGGAATGTAAAGGGAGTTAGAATGGAACTGAGTAGAGAATAGTGTGGAAAACAGTCATCTTTTACTAACTTTCAAAGTCCCCAGGAATAATTATGGCAGCAGATGTAAGCATTCTGGAGTGAAAAAATAAAGAAAACTAGTATTTCACATTGATTTTGATCCAGGTGCATTTACACACATTTTGAGAGGCAATCTTGACAGTGGCTAGGAACAGTGCACTGCAGTCGGACTGCCTAAGTTTGAATTCCACTAAATTCTTTATTTTCTGAGTAGCATTGGTGTGGTTTCTTAAGATCTCCATGCCATGATTGCCTTATTCGTGAAATGGGGATAATAATAGTACCAATCTCATGTGCATGTTGTGAACATAAATTGATATAAAGTTTTATAACAGTGCCTAGGTAAAGAATAAAAATTTAATAAATTGTAGCTCATACAGTTAACATCACATTTAATCTACAGGGCAACCACCCAATTTCTGTATTTTCATCCACATGTTGGCAGGAGACCACAAAATCATGCACAGGCTCGCCTGGAGACTTTCAGCCAGTGCCTGACAGAACCAAGATCTAATCGATCTTCGCACACTTTCTGCTAGATCACTCTGCTCCATCGGTGATTAATGTGCCCCTAACCTCTCCTGTCTCATTTTGTAGCCCTGATTTATGTCTTTATGTTTTATAATGAGTAATATGTTTACAGAGAGTCAGAAAATGATAACACTGAAGAAAAGGAAACCAGAAATGAGGATGTCAGGTGGGCAAGAATTATAGCAGGATTTTTATGTCAATTTCATTCAACATTTCAGGTATCGTCTGTCATCTAGCCACAGTGAGATCTCTCTTAGTTAAAGGCTGAAATCCAAGGAACTTCCAAGTTTTTCCACTTTTCAAATACAGATTTTATTGGACTGATATAAACATAGACTGTGTTGTTACATATATAAAGAAATGAAACAGAAGACAAAGCAAAGATTTTAAAAACTATACTTCTTGAGGAAAACAAAGCTAAATAGAATTCTAGTCATAAATTCTTGTGCACTTGAAGTTTAGGATTGCATGGTGTGCTTGGATTACCAGTATTCCTCATACTTTTGCTTCCCAAAGTGATAGCGCCTTCCATTCATCACAGATAGAAAGTGACTGTGAAGCTTTAGAAAGTCAAATGCAGGTGCAAAGCTGTTGATCCTAGCCTAGAAAATATGCTCTATACATCCATAGTGACTGTCCAATGTAACACCATGTTGTTAGAATAGTTCAGAAAAGATTAAGTCAATGGAAGGGACTGTCATTTTGTGTGTGTGCTGCCAATACCTACAGTGTTTTTAATTGAACACAGCTAAGAGAATAAAGTGCAAAGTAATTAAACGGAGGTCTGAACCCAGATTTGTTCAGCTTGCTTCTTCCAAAAGTTACTAATGACTGACTTATGTTCAGATTCACATAACTTGGCAGGAGCCATGGAAACTAAGGCAAGTACACTTTTGTAGCCTAACCCTCTTTCTGAACTGAGAAAACTATTCAACCTAAGAAATATTTTGTCTAATTTTGAGGTGTTTCACAGACTATGAAAAGTTTAGTCTTACAAACAAGTATCAAACATTTTGTTTGTGTTTGAAAATAATCCTCTCAAGAAATAATCAAGTATTTTAATAAACAAAGTCAGTAGCCATAACTATTCCTACAGGCATTTCCCTTGCATGGATAAGTAGTGACTTTTTTAGAATTTTTCATTGACTTTCTTATATTATCTGACACCTTAAGAAATGTCAGAAGATATTATTTCATGTACTGTTAAATACAAATTTAACCTAGCATTGTACACCTCCTTGACGGGTTCCTTTGTGGCTCAGTTCAAAGACAAATACATGGTGGAACTTTGAACCACAGAAATGGGTGGAGACAGTTTCATGTTTCTATTACAGACCCAATTCAATGGTTTCACATATTCTTTATTTGAATGGAATGAAATATAGAGAGAAATGGTGGATGTGAAATGGGAGCTTTTCTCTTACCTTTCCTACATCATTTTACATAATTCTTCTAGGAAAAATGAGAAGTAGAAACGGAGCTTCCTCTTGTTCATGGTGATTATGGAGCTGGGTGCATTTTCTGTGTCTGGTTGAGTAAACCTGGTAAGGCATGAACTACACTGTTCAGGCTCAGAATAGCATGGAGTTCAGGGAAACCAATTAACAGGGAAAAAGTCATTTTAAACGAACTCCATCCTTTGTTTTCATGCTTGGAAAGATTAAAAGTTATCCAATACATTGTCCATAGCAACCTTTTTTAAAAATATGGCTTTCTTTTCTAAGCATTTTCCTCACATCCTTAGTTATAGCCCCATATTGTGAGGTTTGAGGTCATTCAGGCCAAATTGGCTACCACTTATAGGAGCCAGTGATGAGTGAGGTCTTTTATACTATCAGTAATTCACATCTCGATTATCACAATATCCCCATTTTTACAGATGAGTTAGCCAAGGCTGAGAAATGTAACATGTCCGGATTCACACAGCTGAGATGTTCAAAGTGTTTCATTCCAAAACTCACATTTCAAAACCACACTGTGCTGCTTCTCATCCTAAAAGCTGAGTTTTGTAAGTTGGAAGGGCTGATTTTAAAATGTTTCAATTCCTCAGCTCAAATTCATTGGCAATTTTCTTTTACTCCTCCACAGCATATACAGAGATACTTCAAAAAGTTACTGGAAAAATAGAATGAAAAGATAACACAAATCATTTTATGACATATTTAGAGTACACATGTATATATATTTAAAATTTTACATATATATTTATTATATAAAATATTTTAATTACATATTTTTAAAAATACTAAAAGATATATATTTATTATTTCAAGTTTTTAATGTGTGCTTTTCTTTAAAAATGAACTGTTAGCTCCCTGTTTTCTTTTTCTAAATTTTTTTTTTAAGTTCAGTTCACAATGATTTCATTTGAATTAGTGATTGTTAACCTTGCTTGCTCACTCCTGGAATCACAAACCTTTCTTTTTAAATCTCTGATTTTACATTATTTTTCCATCTGTACCAAAATTCTTTTATTCTGTAGCCAGGGTAAAAAGAAGGATATTTGAGAGGAAGATATAGAAAAGGAGAATTAGAGATTCATGTGTAATGTCATTAACTTTTAAAATTTTCCAATATTTCATGAAGGGAAGTGGAAAGTTATTTGCTATAAAATGTAATCTAAAAGTTGACTACAAAAAAGTGAAATGAACACTTTCGAACTGCTTAAATAAGAGAAAAATGTGAAAAAAGAATATGATTCCAAATACTTAAAACAAATTAGTTTTTAAATGGTCTTAAATTTTAGAAAAGTTAAATGGTTGATAAAAGCGGAATAAATTTACTTCTTTCATTTTCTTAAACCTATCCAACATTTAGTTCACTTTTGACTCAGGAAGAAATACACTAATGTTTGCTCCTTAATTTTCGAAAGAAATAATTTAATATATTATAATGGTTCTCAGGGTTTGCACAGACCCACAAGTTAAGGGCAAAGCTCTTCACAAAACTGGCCCCACTTTAGACACCTGCTGCAAGCTTTGGGTGTCCCCAAGCCATTCACACTCTGCCCAAGCAGCTACAAATTCAGGGCTCCCCTCAATCCCTCAGGATCAATAACTTGCTAGTATGACTAAGTATTCATGAAAGAACTGTGCTAAACAATTACCATTTTATCATAAAGGGTATAAACATACAACCAGATAAAGAGATAGTGGCACAAGGTCAGGGAGAGTTCTGGACACAGGAGCTTTTGTCTTTGTGTGGTCATGACATGCCACCATCCTGTTCCTCTCTGTGTTCACCAGCCATAAAGCTCCTCTGAGCCTTGATGCCCTAAGTTTTCACTGAGGTTTCATAGCCTAGGCATGTGAATTAGATATTGGTAAGGTGCCTGAATTCAGTCTCCAGAAGCCCTTTCCTCCCTGGAGGTTTCACTGGCCCAAAGTTCCAGCCCTCTAAGCAAGTGGTTGCTTCTTCTGGTGACCAGACCCAATCCTGAAGTCACCTAGGTGCTCCTCAGCTCCATCAGGAGTCACTTCATTAGCCTAATAAACATTTCTATCACTCAGGAAATTCCAATGGCTTTTGTACCTCTGGTCTGATGTTGGAAGCAGGGTCTGGTGGCTCAATAGTTGTCCTCAACCCATCCAGTCCTCTGACCAGTTTCTTGACTCTGGCATAGGAAAGAATTCAAGGGCAGAGTCACAGTAGACAACAGTGAGAACAAATTTAATATAGCAGATAAGAAATACAGTTTCCACAGAGAGAGTGAGGCATGGCCCACTGCTCCAGAGACTGAGCAGGGTCCACACCAAGTTTTAACACAAAAGTAAGTTCAGTACAGACATCAAGTCTAACACAAAAGCAAGAAAAAACATACTTAAAGCCCAGTACAAAGTTCAGGCTGGCTCAAGCAGTTGTTTGCTGGAAGTGATACAACGTGAAGTATTCACACCTCAGCCGGAGAAGTGCAGGTTGCTTCGAGGAAAGGGAGCAAAAACCTGCCCTTGGGCTGGGATTTTGCTTTTATTTTTCGTGCTCAGCAGACTTTGCAGTGCTCAGATACATATACCTCTAGCCTTAAGGGCAGCAATTATTGTCATTCACAGGGACAAGATTCACACGGGCAGCATCTACTTTTCTGTCCCACAGTGGTACACGGGGTGTTCCAGTGTCCTCACTACCTCCTCTCTGTGAAAATTCCACCTACGGAATGAGTGCTGTGCTATTTCATTTTCCTCCAGAACTTTTTCCTCCTTCATGGAGTATTTCCTATTCTATCTTCTCTTTTGGACCTGGCTCATGATCTCCACATTTCCTGACCTGCCATGGCACTTATTTCCTCTAATACATTCTGTGACACTTGATTATATCCTATCTTATATCTTTCTCTGAATATTTCATGGATCATGTCTTTCCAAAATTACTAGATCCCCTAAGGGAGGAAGCATGTCAGATATGTAGCAAGCATGTGACAAACACTGAGTTGAAGCAAGTTGAAGTTTTTCAAAGGGGAGGGAGAGAGAAAGAGAAAGTGGGTGGTCTTTGGTGATGGGTACCAATTCATTAAGTGTAATGGGGGAAAGAACTGGCTAACCATCATCACTTCAGAACTGGAGCGAATGGAGTAGGCTGAAATTCCTATGAAATTCTCCACCTCTGATTTCTGCACTCCAGGGCTACCTGTCTGCCGTTCTGTCTCTCAAGGTCAAGGCTGTCACTGCACCATTACCGAGGTGGTGTTTCAGTGTCTCTTCCTACTTTCTTTTCCTCTTTGTCATTGTGGTTATTCCACTTTCTCACAGAAGCACTTCAGAGTGTTCACTTCTGTTTCAAATCTTTCATCAGTTACCCCATGGTGTACCCAGAGGCGAGCAGGGTTAGTCCCACTAGGCATAATCCCATTGCCAGCAAATTAGCAGGTTCCTAGAAACACTTTGTTGGTGACTGTGTTCTGCTGTTGATTATTAAGTGTGACTCATAAACGACATGACAGAACTACTGAACATGAGAAATGTGACATCTGCAACAGAGCCCAGCACACAGCTGTCGGTGTTGTGGTCACACTGGCACCCCTTATGAACAATACACTGTCCTTATCCGGTTTATTACTTCATGTTTCAATCACTGAATTATTAGACAGTGTGTCCCTATGATAACAGAAGCTGATGACAATTTTTGTCACCCTTCTGCCAGTGAACGTATGTTAGTGCAATGGAGGATTTGCGTATTCAGAACTGCTACATGACCTTGGGCTTCTGCAGGTTTATGATGGTTTCTCGCATGGTGCTCACAGAGTGGATCAAAATTGCCCCCTGAGTACACAATACACAGCATCCTTCCTGGACTGCTGGTGAAATACAAGCTGATTCTACAGCCTAAAACATTGACTAACAAGTAAATCACATTATTCAACATTAGCTATTTCTTTCTTTTTTCTTTTTTCTTTTTTTTTTTTTCAGTTTGGTCAGTGACCTTTAGATGCATGTAAGATCTACTATATACGTGTCTTCAACTATCAGGCCAGAAATTATCCATTATATTTTGACCAACAATATCATTGAGTCTTTTCAGAATGTCTTTAGATTGAAAAAACCATAATAAAACAAAACAACAACAAAACAATCTATTTGTAGCTACCAGATATTATGTAAAATAATTTTTATTGAAACTTGAGAAATTTGGCTAACTGAAAGTAGACAACATTCATATGCATTGAAAAGAATAAAATAAATGTTTCTGGTAAAAAAATTTAAATAGGATTCATTTTAAATTGAGCCAAAATAACAATATGACAACTTACATTGAATTTTTGAAATGTCCTTTTTTTGTTACTCTATTTTAAATGAAACTTTAAACAATCATTTTTAAAAATAAGGTACACATTTAAATATAGCTTTTCTCTTAAAGAAAATCCAAATCCATCAGCCCACATCCTTGAAATCCATAGCATAGGCTGTTCTTTGGTAGATGCATTCATCAGGATATACCAGTAATTTAGGATTTCCAATAAAGCAATTTGAAATTTACTCATTTGACACCAATAAAATACCACTTCCCAGAAATTTCAAACTCCAGGGAACAAATTATATTTATTCTGGAGACACTGGGCTACTAACAACCCTGTTCTAGTGCCACTATTGCTGTTGTTTTTTATCTTTTAGGGGTGTTTGGGGAACCAAGTGGTGCTTGCCCTGAGTCCCAGGTGTAATCACTACTAGACGAGGCTTGTACCTTCTATGATATTCTCCCTATGAAGAATTATCTCTCTTCTCTCTGTTTCTTTCCTTCCTCCCTTTCTATTCTTCTGTTGATATATATATATATATATATTTATATTTGTACAAATTTATTTACATTGTTGGGCTCATTTGATATAGAACATTGACAGCTTATTTCATTCACTCTTAAGAATATACTGAGACCAGTTTAGAGATCAGGTCATCAGTCTGGTGGAATAGACAGTCTCCAGCATCACTCTCTCCCACAACTGATCAATATTCAACTATTAAAAAGCAATGTCTGCCACCCTGAGATTGTGTGAGCTCGGGGGAAGACACACGTGGAGTTCCTGAAGGTGTGAGAAGCCACAGCAAGAGAAAGAAGAGACCACTCTGACCACTTCAAACCCTGGCTTCTTCAGGTCTGGCTGAGTGACCACGTGGACAAGGAGCTGGCAAAAGCTGCAGCTGTGCCCTTTGTGTGAAGTTTCTTCAAGTCTGCAGTAGAGAAGAGGGTCTCAGAGAGCACCATACCAGACCCCAGGCCAGCAAAATCACTGACAGGGTTTCCACGGTCCCACATAATAGTGAGGTGCTGCAACCCACATAAATAGGAGCCAACCAAAGTAGGTTCATAGACAACCTCAGAATACTCCAATTTCATAACTGAGGTATAAACAAACCACTTACATACTTGGTATGAATACTAAAGGACAAATCTACCAACAAATATAACATCTGCAATAAGATATAGGCTGTATTAAAAGATGTAACTTGAAACAAGATGTCAAAAGTGGTGGTGGGGGGAATGACTCCAAAGCATAGGGTTTACTTTGGTTCTTTCTTTTTTCTTAAATATCAAAGTTAAGTTGATATTACTCTAAAATAATCTGTTATGACTGTAGCATATTTTTTGTAAACCTCATGGTAACCATAACTCAGAAACATATGAGACATACTAAAAATAAATAACAAGAAATTGAAACACACTGCAAGAGAAAACCACTCAATCACAAAGAAGACAGTAAGATCAGAAAAAAATAAGAAAATAGATTAACAAAAGAACCAGAAAAAAAGTAACAAAATGGCAGTAACAAGTCACAATATATCAATAATAACTCTAAATGTAAATGGATTAAATGCACCAATTAAAAGACACAGAGTGACTGAATGGATTATGAAATGAGAACCAACAATATGCTGCCTACAAGAAACTTATTCACATGTAAAGACACACACCCAACACTAGAGCCCCCAGATACATACAGCAAATGTAATTAGACCTAAACACTATACATTCCAATATGATAATAGTTGAGGACCTCAACACCCCTCTCTCAGCACTGGACAGATCATCTAGGCAACAAATCACCAGAGAATCGTAGGATTTAAACTGCACTTTTGTATCAATTGGACCTGGCAGATATCTACAGACCATTTCACCCAACAATTACAGAACATACATTCTTCTCATCAGCATTTGGAACACTGGAACATTCTCCAGAATACACCACATGTTAGGTCACAAATCAAGTCTCAATCAACTAAAATAATAACAACAACAACAACAACAATAATAATTATTATTATTTCAAGTATCATTTAAGAACATAGCAGTTTAAAACAGGAAATCAATAACAAGTGAAACTCCGGAAGCTATACATATACATGGAAATTAAACAACATGCTCCTGAACAAACTAGAAGTCCAAGAAGAAATTAACAGTAAATCAAAATAGCTCTTGAAACTAATGATAATAAAGACACATCATACCAAACCCTGTGGCTTATTGCAAAAGTAGTACTAACAGAGATGTTTATTGAAATAAATGCTTTCATCAAAAGAATAGAAAGATTTCAAATAAACAACTTAATTCTATACCTCAAAGAATTAGAAAAATGAGAACAATCTAACTGCAAAATTAGTAGATAGGAAGAAATAGTTAAGATCAGAGCAAAAGTGATTGAAATAGAGACAAAAAGAAAAGAAAATCAATGAAACAAAACATTGATTTTTTGAAAAAATAAACAAAATGTACAAACCAATAGCTAAGTTAAAAAAAACAGAGAAGACCCAAATAACAAAAATCAGAAATGAAAAATGAGTCATTACATGTTATTCCACACAAATACAAAGAATCATTAGAGACTATTATAAACAACTATATGTCAACAATTTTGAAAACCTGGAGGAAATGGATGAATTTCTAGACACACTCAAATTACAGAGACTAAACTAATAAATAGAAAATCTGAACAGAATAATAAGAAGTAACAGGACTGAACCAGTAATCAGAAGTCTCTCAACAAAGAAAAGCCCAGAACTAGATGACTTTACTGCTGAACTCTACTAAACCCTTAAAGAGATCCAATACCACTTCTTTTTACCTATTCCAAAAAAATGAAAGAGAAGCCATTCTCCCAAATACTCTCTCTGAGGCCAGCATCAACCTGATACCAAAACCAGACAGAGATACAACAAAGAGAAAATTAAAGGTGAATTTCTCTGATGAATATAGAGGCAAAAATCATCAAGAAAATACTAGCAATCAGAATATAATGCAACACACAAAAAAAATTGTACCACAATCAAGTGGGATTGATCACAGAGATACATGAATGGTTTGACATATGCAACTCAAAAAATGTGATACACCATATCAAATAAATCAAGGCCCCAAACCATATTATTATTTCAATGTATTTCGGAAAAGCATTTGACAAAACTCAACAATGCTTCATGATAAAGATTCTTCACAAATTAGTTATAGAAAGAAAATATTTCAACGCAGTAGTAGCCATATATGACTAATCCACAACCAATATCATCCTGAATGGGGAAAAGCTGGATGCTTTTCCTCTAAGAATAGGAGCAAGACAAGGATGTTCATTCTCACCACTCCTATTTAACATATTATTGGAAATACTAGCCAGAGCTATCACACAAGACAAACAAACAAAGGGCATCCAGATTGGAAAAGATAAAGTCAAATTGTCCTTGTTTGGAGATGACATAATCCTGTATGTAAAAAACCTAAAGACTACCAAAAACCTCTTAGAGCTGATAAACTATTGTAGTAATATTGTAGGATACAAAATCAATATGCAAAAATCAGTAGTGTTTTTATACTCCAATAACAAACTAGCAGAAAAAAATTCAGGAAAGCAAGTACATTTACAGAAGTCACACAAAACAAAACAAAACAAAACAAAAAAATCCTTGGGGATCATCTTAACACAGGAGATGAAAGATATCTGCAAGGAAAAACACAAATCACTGCTGAAAGAAGTTAAAAGATGGAAAGACAGAAAGACATTCCATGCGCCTGGATTGGAAGAATTAACAATGTGAAAATGTTCATACTACCAAAGCTATCACAAATTCAATGCAATCCTGATCAAAATACCAGTGACATTCTTCACAGAAACAGAAGAAAGAAATTCTATGGAACAAAAGACCCTAAATAGCCAAAATAATTCTGCGCAAAAAATAAAGCCAGAGGGATAACACTACCTGACTTCAAATTATATTACAAAGCTATAGTAACCAAAATAACATGGCAGTGTCACAGAAATAGATTCTCAGATCTATGGAACAGAATAGCAAACCTAGAAATCAACCCATACCTTTACAACCAACTGATCTTTGACTAAAGGCCACAAGAACATACCTTGAGGAAAAGACTGTCTCTTCAATAAATGGTGCTGGGAAAACTGGATCTCCATATGTAGAAGAATGCAACTAGACATGTTTCTCAGCATATACCCAGATGAACTCAAAATGAATTAGACTTAAGTATAAGACCAGAAACTATTAAACTCCTAAAAGAAAATATAGGGGAAAAACTTTAGGAAGTAAAACTGGGAAAAACATTCTGAATAAGACCCCAAAAGCATAGCCAACAAAAGAAAAAATAAGGCCCAAAAGCAAAGTCAGCAAAAGAAAAAATAAATAAATGGGATAATACCCAACTAAAAAGTTCTGCACAGTTAAAGAAACAATTAACAGAGAGAAAAGATAACCTACAAAATGAGATTTATTACAGAAGACATTTAAAATTTAAAAGTTAGGTGAATTTTAACTTTTCATATTTCAAATAAGATTTTAGAGCAAAACAAATAACAGATTTAAAGCCAGGCTTTATGAGAGAAGAAGAATTGCCCACATTTATTGAATTTTCCTGTAGCTGGAGACAATTCTGAATAAGGAAAATTATGGAAATGGTGGAGTTTATTTCTCAGTATTGAAATGCTTTCTTCTAACTTGATGGTTAAGACTTAGGTTTGTTTTCTCGTGTAGAAGAAAAATATAATGGAGAAGAATAGAAAAAATCCAAGTCCCCTCTAATCGTGGAGGAAAGTGATGAGAAGAAAGCCAGAAGAGATGAGATGCAAAGCAGGAGAGGTGGTCAGTCAGGTAAGTGTCCTCATGTCCCTTCTCTGGACTGAAGCCCACATAAAGGAGAGAGAGATGAAGGTCTAGTAAGTTGAGGGAATGTGGAGGGTGGAAGGGGATCAGTACATTTGATACTTTTGAGAATGTGTTCTTTAAGGTTTCAGCACTATGTGATCTAGTCCACATAGTTAAGAGGGAAGGACCATGTGGCCAATCAAAGAATGTGCTTGTTGCCTTCTAACTCTTCCTCATTTAACTTACAATGTGGATACTGCTTAAGTGCGTTATATGCAATTACTCATTTAATCATCACAACAATGCTATGAATTGAGGAACATACTTTATTTTCATACATGTATGCAGTGTATAATGTTCAAAACAGGGTAATTATTGTATCCATCACTGCAAACATTTAGCATTTCTTTGTGTTGAGAACGTTTAAACTTTTAACTTCTACCATTTGAAAATATACAATAAATTATTATTAATTATAGATACTTAGTACTACTACACTACAACTTATTCTTCTATCTAGCCATGAGTTTGTATTCAATAATAAACCTCTCTTGGGTAGATTGCATAGACTAGGGCATGTAAAATCTCTTCTCACACACCATCATTTTACCTAATAGTTATGTTAGACTTTGGTGGAAATTTGAAAGAAAGAGGGGTAAATTGTTTCTATAGTCACTCAGTTGTATATTCCATATAAATGAATGCAAAGCAAACTGGACCCTAGTAGTTTGCTGGAAAATCAATGGGTAGAAGTGTCTTGGATGACCACATTAATTGGGTGACCAAGTAGATTGTTATTTCCCTAATGGAGAAAGAGAATGCAGGAGGAGGAGCAGGTTTAGAAAGAAGAGGGTGAGTATTATTTTTAGTATGTTGAATCTGAGATGGCTATTGGATGTGCTGGTGAGATGTCCATTTGGAAGCTCAGAGGAGCAGCCAGGGTTAGAAAAGAAAAGTTAGGAGTAATCTTCACTTAAATGGCTGGTAAGGTAGTAAAATGGATGAGATGCCTAAGAAGAGTGGTGCATGTGATCAGAAATGGACCAAGAACAGAATTCTAGTGAATATTATGAATAATAACATATTTATAGTGTCATAAACAGCAAATAGTAAAGTAACATCTTTCTATAAGATGACTTGGGAAAGAACTGGTGGTAGTAACATAATAAGGGGAAATCTGAAGAGGCAAGGAAGTTAGTTTAATTATCACAGTCATCATGGAACTTGTCAAAGCTAAATTATTGCATTATTTTTAGTGATCAAATTGGAATAATTAACATGTTAATGATTACAAAACTTAATAATTCCTGTGTCCATTAACCAATTTCTTGCTAGCTGTACTCCCTCTCTCCCTCCCACCTCTAGTAACCTCAGTTCTGTTCTCTCCTTCTGAAAGCTCAATGCATTATTGAGATTCTTTCTTTCTTCTCTTCCTTCCTTTCTCTCTCTCTTTCTCTCTTCCTTTCTTACTCTTGTTTTTTCTCTCCAACAGATAGCTGAGGAAATGCAGTATTTTTCCCTCCCTGCCTGGCTTATTTCACTTAGCATAATTCTCTCCGATCTCATCCACATTGCTGATAATGTCAGAATTTCATTCTTTTTTTTAATGGCTGATTAGTATTCCATTGTGTATACATACCATATTTTTCTTATCCAATCATCTATGGACATTTAAGTTGGTTCCATATTTGACTATTGTAAATAGAGCTGTGTTAAATATAGAAGTGCAGGTATCCCTTCAACATGATAATTTCCATTTTTTGGGTTCTCTATTCTGTTTCATTGGTCCATGTGTCTGTTTTTATGCCAGTGCCATGCTGTTTTGGTTACTATAGCTTTGTAGAATAGTTTGATGTCAGATAGTGTGATGCCTCTGGCTTTTTTTTTCTTTCTTTCTTTTTTTTTTTTTTTTTTTGCTAAAGATTACTTTAGCTATCCAGGGTCTACAGATGTTACATATGAGTTCAAGGATTGTGTTTTTTTCTATTTTTGAGAAGAATATCATTGGTATTTTCACGGGGATCACACTGACTCTGTAGATCACTTTGGATAGTGTGGACATTTTCACAATGTTAATTCTTCCAATCTGAGAGCATGAAATATCTTTCTATCTTTTTGTGTCCTCTTTAAATTCTTTCAGCAGCAATTTGTAGTTGTCATTGTATTGGTCTGTCACCTTCTTGGTTAAATTATTCCTAGGTATTTTATTCTTTTGGTAGCTATTGTAAATGGGCATGCTTGCTTGATTTCTTTTTTTGCTTCTTTGTTGTGGTGTGTAAAAATGTTACTGATTTTTTGAGTATTGATTTTGTATCCCATAAAATACTGAATTTACTTATCAGCTCTTGAAGTTTTGGATAGAGTTAATAGGTTTTCTATATGTAGGATCATGTCATCTGTGAACAAAGATGATTTGCCTTTGTCTACCACTTGGATGCCCTTTATCTATTTCTTTCTGATTGCTCTGGATAGTACTTCCAATACTATGTTAAATAGGAGCCATGAGAGTGGGCATCCATGTCTTTTTCCTGTTCTTAGAGGAAAACTTTCAGCTTTTCCTGATTCACCATCATGTTGTCAGTGGGTTTATCATATAAGGCTTTTAATGTATTGAGATTCTTTCATTCTATAGCTAGTTTGTTGACAGTCTTTAACATGATGGAATGTTGAATTTTGCCAAATGCTTTTTTAGTGTCTGTTGAGATAATCATGTGATTTTGTTGATGTGGTGTATTATATTTATTGATTTGTGTCTGTTGACCCATCCTTGTATCCCTGGGATGAATCTTATAAAATAGTGATGTATAGTTTTTTGATGCGTTGTTGTATTCCATTTGCTAATATTTTCTTGAGGATTTTTTCTGCATGTTCATCAAAGATATTTACCTGTGGCTTTCTTTTTTTGTTGTATTTTTGTCTGATTTTGGTATCACAGTTATGTTGACCTTATAGAATGAGTTTGGGAGAATGGGATCTAATTCAACTTTTCAGAATATTTTGATAAGACTTGGTATTAATTCTTCATTAAAGTTTTGGTAGAATTAAGTAATGAAGCCATCCAGTCCTGGGCTTTTCTTTGTTGGGAGACTGCTGATTACTGCTTCAATCTCATTGCTCGTTGTTGACCAGTTTAGGTTTTCTATCTCTTCTTCTTTCATTCTTGGAAGTTCATATATGTCCAGAAATTTAACCATTTCTTCCAGGTTTTCAAATTTGTTGGTGCATAGTTGTTTATCAATAGTCTCTAATGATTCTTTGTATATCTGTGATATCAGTTCAATGTCTCTTTTTTCATTTCTGATTTTTGTTCTTTGGGTCTTTTCTTTTTTTAGTCAGTCTGGTCAATGGTTTGTTTATTTTATGTGTTCTCAAAATAACAACATTTTGTTTTGTTGACTTTTCATATCATTCTTTTGGTCTCTGTGTCATTTAGTCCTGTTCTGATTTTAATTATTTCTTCCCATCTATTAATTTCTTGATTTGGTTGTTCCTGTTTTTCTAGTTCTTTGAGGTATAACACTAGGGTGTTCATTTGAAGGCTTTCTATTCTTTAGATGTAAGCACTTATTTCAATAAATTTACCTCTTCATACTGCTTTTGCAATATGCCATAGATTTGGGTGTCATGCTTGTATTTTCATTTCTTCAAGGAATTTTTTGATTTCCTGCTTTGTTTTTCTTTGAACTATTGGTCATTCAGAAGCATGTTGCTTAATTTCCATAAGTTTTTATAGTTTCCAAAGTTTTTTTTTTTTGCTATATTTTAAAAATGTTTATTTTTTGTTATTTATATTTTACTTTTTTAATTAAAAACATTACTAACCCAAAGGTGGCAAAAAAGCAGGGAAAATCATTACAGAGTATAAAATAGGTGCAATAAGTACCAGATAAAAAAAATAAAATGATAGATAGCCAAACATATCAATAATTTAATTCAATATGATTAGATTAAATAATCCAAACAAAATTACCAAAATGGGTTAAAAAAGAATAGTAGCAAAATTTATACTGTATGTTGTTCAAGGCACACTGTAAATGTAAGAATAAGAAGTTTTATAATAAAATATAAGGATAAATGTATATTCTAAAAATCAGAATTAAAAGAAAGGGGACAAGATATTTTAATAGACAAAATAGACTGTAAGGAAAAAGAGGAGCTAAAATAAAAAGGGAAGTTTTATTTTTTCTTTTCTTTAGGAAGGAAGAAAAACAAGTGTTTTTACTGGAACTTTTATTTGAATAAATCTTGGAATTTACTTGTAAAAATTAAAATAGCAATTTTTATGTCCTTTTTATAGATTTAAGAATTATAAAGTAACTAGTAATTTTGCTATAATAAAAAATATGTGGGTGATATTTTTAGCAACATTCATAATATGAATTAATTTAAAATCATCAACTTAAAATCTTTACCTTAATCATATCATTTATAAAATAAGTGCACAGTTTTAATTATAATTCAAAATACTTAAAGGGCAAAGATGTTAAATAAATTTAAATATGGGCTTAGACAAATATGGGACTACTTATGGAGGAACTATTGACGTACTTCTGTCTGAGTTTATAAATTATACCAAATGGTTTTTTCTACTGATAATTTCTTTTCTTTAAATTTTCTTTTTTGGTGCTGGCCTCCTGGCTCTCTGGAGAGTATGGCGCTGGTAGCGCCAAGGCCGCGGGTTTGGATCCTATATAGGGATGGCCGGTGCACTCACTGGCCGACCGTGGTGCGGACCACACCATGCCGAGGGTTGTGATCCCCTTACCAGTCAGAGAAAAATAAAATAAAATAAAAAATAAAATAAAATAAATTTTCATTTTTTAATTTTAGAGGAATATATTCAATTTTTTTTGAAAAGACTAACATCGTGGAAAATATGTTCTCTGACCACAATAACAGAAGGAAAATTAGAAAAATCTCAAATCAGTAATGTAAACTTCTACCTTAAAAAATAGAAAAATTAGAGAAAATAAACCAAAAGCAAATAAAAATAAGGAAGTAACAAAGATTACAAGAGAAATATATGAATTAGGAAATTGAAAAATAATAGAGAATATCAATAAAACCAAAAGTTGATTCTTTAAAAAGATCAACAAAATTCGCAAACCTTTATCTAGACTGACCAAGAAAAAAAAAGAGAAAACTGAAATTACTAAAATTGGCAATAAAGTAATTTCATTTTCACTATGGCTTTTTGTGGTGTAGGATTTAGTTTCTTTCTTTTTCTCATTTGCATTTTCTTTTACCAGTGACTTTTGTTCTTTCTTATGTATTTGTGAGTAGTGATTATTGTTTTTTGAGTTCCAGAGGCAGGATTTCCTTGAGGATTTCTTGTAGGGTTGGTCATGTGGTCATGAATTCCTACAACTTTTGTTTGTCTAGAAAATACATAATCTTTCTCTCATTTCTGAAGGATAGGCTTTCTGGGTATAGTATTCTTGGCTGACAGTACTTTTAGCATTTTGAATATGTCATCCCATTTTCTTCTGGTCTATAGAGTTTCTGTTAAGAAGTCTGCTGTTAGTCTGATAAGGGCTCCCTTACAGGTGACATGATGCTTTTCTCTTGCTTCTTTTAAGATTCCCTCTTTGTATATGAGCTTTGCCGGGTTGACTATAACGTACCTTAGAGAGGACCTCTTTGTTTTGAATGTGTTTGTCGATCTTTGTGCCTCCTGGATCTGAAGGTCTGTATCTCTCTCTATAACTGTAAAGTTTCCTTTTATTATTTTTGTGAGTAGGTTTTTTATGTGTTCTCCTTTCTCCTCCCCTTCTGGAACACCCATGATTTGAATATTCATGTGCTTAAGGTTGTCTCCTAGTTCTCTAAGATTTTCTTCAGTTTTTAAAATTCTTTTTTCCTTTTTTTTTTTTTGGTCTGCCTGGGTTTTTTTTCAAAAAGACCATCTTCAAGATCAGAAATTCTTTCTTCTTCTTTTTCTGGCTGCTGCTTAAGCTCTTAGTTGTGTTTTTTATTTCACTGTGTGAATCTTTCACTTCCACAAGTCTGCTACATCCTTTTTTAAGGTATTAATCTCTTCATAAATTTCCTCCTTCATATCTTGGATTTCATTTCTCATTTTATTATGTTATCTGACTCTACTTATATCTCAGTGAGTTTCATAAAGATTGTTTCCTGGAATTCATTTTCAGTCATTTCAAGGGTTTCCTGCTCTATAGGATCTGGTATTTGAAAATTACTGAATTCTTTTGGTGGTGTCATATTTTCTTGAGTTTTCTATTTCTAGTATCTCTAAGTTGATGTCTGGTCACATGGTAGAGCAGTTGCTTCTTCGGTTACTTTGGAGTTAGCTTTGAGGAGAGAGATGAGAGATTTCCTCTTCTTTTTGTGGTCTCTGCTGGTGACTTTCTCTGTGTCAATGCAGTCAAGTGTCCAGTGTCCAGCCTGCATGGTGGCTGTGGCTACTGCTGTGGTATCAAGCTGATTTTTTTGGCAGCCATGGCTGTGGCAGTGGCTGTGGTAGGTAACCCACGTTGAAGTGGTATTTTTGGCATGCTCTCTTGTCTGCTTTGGGGCAATGGGTACTGTGGCACTCAGCACCTTGCCTAGGACACCAGGAAAGCTCTCTTGCCTACTTCTTGGCAGCTGGGGCTCTGGTTCTAGGCTTCATGCCTAGTACCACTGTCATCTTCTCTTACCTGCTTCCAGGCAGAGGGTGGTGTAGCCTGAAGTTTTGTTTGTTGTGAAATTCTAATTTTATTCCATTGTGGTCTGATCTCAATTTTTTAAAATTTGATGAGACTTAATTTGTGGCCTAACAAGTGGTCAATCCTGGAGAATGATCCGTGTGATTATGAAAAGAATGTGTATTCTGCATTGTTGAATGAAATGTTCTGAATATGTCTTTCAAGTCCATTTGTTCTAATCTGCTGTTTAAATCCAATATTTCCCTGCTAATTCTTTATCTAAAATATCTGTCCAATGCTGAGATTGATGTGTTAATGTCCCCAACTATTACTCTGTTGGAGTATATCTCTCCACTCTCTATATATCTGGGTGCTGCAGTGTTTGGTGCATATTTATATTTAAGAGTGTTATATCATTTTGTTGCATTGATTATTTTATCAATATGTAGTGTTCTTCTTTGTCTGTTTTTATAGTTCTTGGTTTGAAGTCTATTTTGTCTAAGTATGGAAACTCATGCTCTTTTTATTTCCATTTGCATGAAATGTCTCTTTCCATCCATTCCTTGTTCATCTGTGTATGTCCTTATTGGTGAAGTGAGTTTCTTGCAGGCAGCATATTTTGGGGTCTCGCTTTTTAATCTATTCAGCCAGTCTTTGTCTCTTAAGAGGGAAATTTTAAATCATTTAAATTCAGGGTTGTTATCAAAAGCTATTGTCTTATTCATGCCATTTAATTAATTTCTTTATGGTAGTTTTATATTTTTTTGTTCCTTTCTTTCCCTTTATCCTATTTATTTTTGCTGTTTGGTGTTTATTTTTTGTAGTCATAACATATATTTTCCTTCTCTGTCTCATTTGTGTACTAGAGATTGATGGGTGAGAGGGGGAAGAGGGAGGGAGGAGGGAGGAATTTGTAAAGGGACATGAAAATCAACTACACTGTATATTGATAAAAGAAAAAAAGAACATCTTGGGGGGGAAAAGCTACAAATCTTAGTATCCTTTATATTCGCTAGAAAAAATAACACTCAAATTCTTAGATTGCATTTCTTATTAATTTATTTTGATTCTCAACTAATTGATATGCAATCAGTGGATATCCCTAAAACAACTGGGACACTGGTAGCATAGTAGCACTGTTCTAGAACATTATATTCTAAGCTTCATTGTGTTTAGAATTCATTGTCTTCATTTTATGAGGTTGAAGAGGATACCTAGGGCTTGTGATGAAAAGTATATGTTTTTAAATTTCACAGGATGTTTTAACAATAACATACTTTAGGTCCAATATTATTCTGTGATTCACCTATGCCCTGTATATTTGTATGGATATTTTCAGAAAATAAAAAACAATTCTGAAATCATTTGATTCTCTCCTTTCTTTTTCATTTCTGGATTCCTCACTTTTAAAACATTATTATGACATTTCTTTAGATGTGGTTTTGACAGAATGAGGTATTGAATTCCCAAAAAAATAGATATGTGAAAATTATTAAAATTGTCTTATTTCTAAAATAAGGATAGTGCCCACCATCTTCTGGAAGACTGCCATTTTAAATTATTAGATCCTAGCAGATTGGAGAGTATGTGTACATTTTAATTAAATTATTTTTCTATTTAATCTGGCACAGTGTGTAATCTCTATGGCTCTCTCCTCAATCTTTTCAGGGAGGTGAGGAATACTGAAAAAGGTAGATACAATGCTCAGTATTTCCTTATTTACAAAATGGAGGAATAAAGAGAAAGGTTAAACCTGAACTATTTGTGTATTAAAGGATATGCAAAGGAAGGCTGGCTTTTTGAGAGAGTTTATCATCTCCAAACTGGGGACTGGGTCTCAGACTTGTGGGTCCCAAGAAGAAAAGTTAACATGGTGAGAAAACATGGATACAAATGACCTTCACAGATGTAAAAGGTTGAAAAGCCACTTGGTTAAGAGTGAAAATTGTGATCCATATAAATAAAATTGTGACCCATATAAATAAAATTCTCCATTAGTTCAGTGATAATCATACCTGGAAAAACAGTGCTGGTAAAGATAGAGCAGAACAAAATGCAAAGAGAAGGGAGTGAGGGAATAGGAGAGACTTGTTGGGTACCCAAATAACTTACCTGATTTGTCATCCTATCTAAGAGTCAAAATGAGGCTTGAGCTCAATGTTACAGTTTGGTGGGGCATTGATGGACCTACCTACTATGTCATGCATAGGGATCATGAAGACTGTGTTGTCACTGACTTTCTCCAGTGAGAACTGTCTTCCTATTATGGCAAGTAAAAGGCTGGGGAGACTTCTCACTATCCCACTTCCCAAGAGCCATACTTCATCTAAACTTCGACACATCCACTCTCAGTTTTCAGAAAGAGAAGGGGAGCTATACACATGAAGCACCACATTAGACTTTCCATGGAGCACAAGTTTTCTCAAACTGCTGAAATTGTACATATAAATGTCACAGCCAGATAGTGCTTTTGTTGTACTTAGGAAGCAACATGCTACATAGATGTAAGGAATAAATAGGTTAGAAGGAGACAAATTGCACCTTTTCATCATGCCTCTCCCTGATCTGTATGATCTGAGACCATGTGATTGGCAAATAAATGATTTCTAAAAGTAGAAATTAAAAGTCAAAAAAGGCAATGATTGGAGAGTGGTTTAAGGAGGCCTAAGGGCTGCTTGGACTAAGAACGACTGTGTGAAGCAGTTACTGTTTTCTTGCTGAGCAAGTGAGAGACAAAAGAAAAAATCCATGTTCTAGAAAAGACTGAAAAGGAATCCCATAAAAATGTTTCTCAATATCAGACCAACCAAATTGTTGTGTTTTTTAATCTGAGGAGAAGTTGAAATTCTAGAGAGAGCTCAGAATTCTGCTAAGATACATTACAAGGGTTGAGGTCTGGCTTATTGGGGTCATACACATTCTTCTGCTTAAGAACTTTTAACTTAAGAATGTTTAGAGATAACAACAGTTACTCACCAGAGCATAAGCTTGTCAACTCTGTCTACCGTCAACAGATGTTTTCATGATTAAACTATTTAGTCTCAGCCATTTTGCTGTCTCAAGCAGTGGCTTTTTTTTTTTTTTTTTTTTACCGCAATCTACAGTAAGAGATAAGTTTCACACTCTGATACATAAATACAGACATACATAATTTGAATGAAAGACTCACAAGAATACTACTTTGGGAGTTATATTGAAATTTCTTTTTCTTTTCTATTCTATTCTATTGCTGGTCACAACTCACTAATGTTTGTTCATGACCAAGTTATAGGTTGTATGTGATCTGCAGTATGATACACACTGGTTTAATGTATTTTTTTTCTTTTTAATTGATGCAGGTTATGTTTACAAATTTATTTCTCACAAAGAGAATGATAAAGTATTTTTAGAGATACTAAATAAAATAGGAAGAATATAAAGCAGTGATATTTTCCTGAACTCTTTTAAGTAAACATTAAGATACATCTTGAATCACTTTTGGCCATTAGTCATTTATGTAGGTCACATGAGACTCATGAACAAATGGACTTATTAACCACCTGATGTCCGTGCTACACTTAATTAATAAGAAGGGTCAGTCTAGATGAAGAACTTTCATTATGCTGTATTATTTTGGACTATGTTTATCCCTTATTGGTGTGTTAATATATAAAATTAATTTTTCTAAAACAATTTTTATTTTTCACTCTCTTTTTAACTTAGGAAGCAAACTACATTTGCAAGTAAACAAGTTTACTTCCGTATCCTTAAATAGAAGCAAAGATTTGTTTTCAAATAAGAATTGTCAGGAAGTCATTACGACTTTTTTCCTTAATCTCTGAGCACATTTTTGTAGAATGCCTACACCATAAGCATGAGAAACGTTTCCTGAGATTTTTTTTTGACCACAATCTACAGTAAGAGATAAGTTTTCACATCCTGATACATAAACACAGACATATATAACTTGAGTGAAAGAGTCACAAGATAATAGTACTTTGGGAGGTACTTTGAGATTTCTTTCTCTTGGCTATTCTATTCTATTCTGTTGCTGGTCACAACTCACTAATGTTTGTTCAAGACCAAGTTATAGGTTGTATGTGATCTACAGTATGACTCAACACACTGGTTTAATGTATTTTTTTTCTTTATAATTGATGCAGTTTATGTTTATAAATTTATTTTTCAAAAAAAAGGAGAATAAAAATGTTTTTAGAGATACTAAATAAAATAGGAATATAAAGCAGTGACTGTTTCCTGAAGAGTTTTAACTAAAAATTAAGATGTACCTTTGATCACTTTTTACCTTATGTGGGTCCCATTAGACTCATGAAGAAATATACTTATCAGCCAACTGCTGGACACTCTACACTTAGATTAACAGGAAGGGTCAGTCCAGTTGAAGAACTTTTATTATACTGTATTACTTTGGTCTGTATTTATCCTTTGTTGGTGTATTAATATAAAAATTAATATTACTAATACAATTTTTTTAAAGAAAATATGATTTTATCGATATTGTTTTTTACATTCTAGGATATTGTTGCAGAGCAGTTGGGAGGGAGAGGGGGAGGGGAAAGGGGAAGGAAATGGGAAGGAGGAATTGAGGAGGCATGGGATTGAGGCCTGTGGCATCCTCCACATTCCCACAGGGGAGACTAGGGGGCTTCCAGCAGTGGCTTGGTCATTGCTGGGCTGGCTGTGGGTGTTGGAGAGGTGTGGCTAAGGCCCTAGGCTCCCCACCACCCAGGCTCGGGAGAGCCTGAGGTGCTTCCTGTGGTGGCTGGTGGTCATTGCTGGGCTCCCTGTGCATGTCCAGGGGGGTGTGGCCAAGGACCTTGTCCCCCACCCTTGGGATTGGTTGCGGGTGTTGGCAGTGCATTGCTGAGGCCCCTGGCTCTCCCCCCTTTCTGGCTTGGTGGCCCAGGGGACTTCCAGTACTTCTAGGTGTTGTAGGTGTTCTTTGGTGAAATGAGACCTTTACTAGTAAATATGAAACTTTGTCTCTGGTTGAGGGTAGTTTGCTTTTTTCTTTCATTTCTGTGTTGGATTATTTGCTGTTCCCACTATTTAAACTCTGTACTGAAACTAATTTGTTGTCCTTCGCTTACTTCTAAAATGATGGAACTTCTGTAAGGGCCAGTACTAAGTCTGTTGTTGGGCTAAATTGCTGCTTTGCTGCTGATTCCCTAGGGAAGGCTTTTTGTGCAGCTCAGGTTTTAATGGTTGACTATATTGGTACTTCCAGTTCTCAAGAAATCAGGTGTACCTGGATTGTGTAGAAACTCTGGTCTGGGCCTGAGTCTTTTCATCAAACTGCATCCCATGCAATTCTGTATTCCTGACCAGTCTCCTCTGAGTGGTCCTTCACTGATCATGGTGTAGATCAGCTGTCCATGCTGTGCCCCAGTGTTCTCCCGGTGGGCTTGTTTACACCACCACCCATGCTGCAAACACTTCCCATGGGATGGACTATGCACGGGTCCCTTCAGATGACTCACCAGCCTCTGAATAGCTCCTTTTTTTTCAGCTATTTTGGCTCCTTGTTCCCACATGGGTCCACAGGAACCTTATTAGTGGTCTTGCTGGCCTGGGGGCCACCATGGCCCTCTTCTCCCCTGCCACCTCCAAGCAACTTCATCTGAAGGACACAGCTGTGGCTTTTGCTGGCTCATGCTCCATGCACTCAGCAGCTCCAGCCTTGACATGGCTGGGGCTTGAAACAGTCAGAGCTGATTTTTTTCCTCTTATCATGGCTTCTTCCACCTTCATGCACTCTATATGTCTGTCCTCCTCTTCCCCTGAGCTCTAGCTTTTCCCAAGCTGAGGCCCCAGCTTGGCTGTCATTGCTTTTTTATAGTTGTGAGTTAGTTGATTTATGGGAGAGAGTGACACTGGGGACCGTCTATTCTGCCATCTTGACTGGAAGCCCTCTAATACAGTTTTTATTATTCATTCTAATCTTAATTTTGGAGGCAAGTTATATTTGCAAGTAAACAAATTCACTTCTGTATACTTAAATATAAGCAAAGGTCTGTTTTCAAATAAGAGTTATTCTGGAAGTGATTACGACTTTTGTTTTTAATCTCTGAAGCAAATGTTGGTGGAATGCCTATACCTCAAACATGGGAAAACACTTGAGATTTTTTTTTTAACTATTTCAGTTTTTTTATTGAATACATTTTTTCCATGTGCAAAACACCTGAGGAAGAAATCAAAACTGTTACTTGAATGATCCAGAAAATGTGTTAAGTCAGTAATGTCAACTGAGGAAAAAATTGTGATTGAAGTTAAGTTTTTATATTTGATTTTCCTCTTCACTAGATGTAAACAGCTTTAATGATTTGATCAAGTTATTTGCATTTGAATCATGCTGAAATAACACTCAGGGTCAAAAACAAAGTTTAGCCCAAGTTCCAGAGAGTTGGACTGACTGCACACTTGGAAATCCTCTAAGTGTAACCAGAACTAAAGTGCCTTTTTACATACAAAAAACCCAACATGTCTAAGGAAAAATAGAAATTATAGGCTAATGAAGATAGAGATGCAGCAATTTACTAAAGAATCCAAGGGTATTTACAATTTTTTTATTACACTGATTAAGAATGTGTCAAAATATGATATTCTAATAAAAATTTGATTTAATTATTTCCTTAACTAACAGCTAAGCATGATTCAAGTGCATCAAAAGGGGAAGACATAAATTACTATGAGAAATTAACCAATTTTGGATAAATTAAGTCAGAGAATTAAAAGGAACAACAAGGATCGGTGATAATAACATTAGGATGGAATGGAAGAAAGGAGAATCAGAAAATGTCCAACTTTAGAATAGAGCTAGAAAGTAAGACTTGAGATAAAATAATTCCATAGGTATGTTTTAGTGTAATTTTACAGTTGAAAAAGATAATACAAGGAAATGTGCATGTATTATTCAAGCCACTTCAAAATTTCTCTCCAAAAGTATTTTATAGGGCAATGAAAATCTCATCTTTGAGATATTCAATGATTTTAGTAGGTTTCTAAAGTTACTGGTTGTCCCCATTTTGCCTGCACTTAAAACGATGTCCAAATTAAAAAAGAAAATATTGGCTTAGAATCTCCATCTCTAAAAATGAAGGGCTTTGCCTGAATCATGTTTCTCAATGATTTTGACCTAAGGTTACAAACAAATTGTTTGACCTACATTGAATCCAAACATATCTAATTTGGGTTTATAAGTATATGTATTTTCAATAGCAAGTTAAAGCTTATAAAATAGAAAACAACTAAACATAAATACAAAAACAAAGAGAAATTGGTACCTTGACATTTTGAGTGAACTTTGCCAAAATTCAAAATTTGTAATATATATGTAAAGTATTGTCTTCATTAAAAGTCAAAACAATAGAGATTCCTGGCACTTTAGAATGCTAAAGTCTTTAAATATTAAAAAATTAGAAATAAATTTAAAATATTTGAATGCATTTATCACTGTTTTCTGCTGGATTTGCTTTCACAGTGATCAAATTTGTCAGGTCACAGACTCATAAATGAAGAACAGAGCATCAAAAAGTTCATGACATGATGCACATTCTATCTCATATTTGCAAAAAGGAATAAAGTCTATAATAAACATCTTGCTTTTTTTCTGTAAGAGACAAAATAAACTTATTTTTTCTCATGAATAGAAAATGTATGTCATAAAATAGGAAATAGATAATGTGTCACTTCACATATTAAACATCTGTCTAATGACACTGCAAAAGGTATAATTTAGTCACTGAGCTTAAAGTTTTGATATTTTATCCAATTTAAATCATTAAAATATGATCCCTATATATTTTCTGATCATTAAAGTACATGGTCATGGTCACATAAAAGCATGTTCACTACATTTTTAAAATGAAGAAGAAAGCCTAATTGTATAATTTACCTTAGATTCAAATTTTACACATGACAATAATGCATCATAACTTTCTTAGGCATCTTCATCAGTTATAAGAGTGTTAAACCATTTCAATGCATCCTTTTTTATTTTTAAAGTTAAACAAACTAATATATATGTAATACACAAAAATATTTTACATGTAAAATTGAACTGTAAAGGTTGATGTGTCATTCTTGAGCCTACTCCTGCTCCTTCAAGCCTTACCTCTTTCCCAATAAGAATTTCATAAAACAGAATAGATCATGAGAATTTAATTTGTAAGCAATTAAATAAAAGATTAATTTGGGGACAATTGACATATTTACTATGTTGAATCTTCCTTTGTGGCAATATTATAACATTTTTCAATTTATCCAGATCTTATTTATGCTTATCAGTACAGTTTTGTAATTTTCTTGATATAAATTCCAAGAACCTATACTCACTGCACTGTTACAAATATATACTTTTGGACATGTGACCTAGGTGAAATTCGTTATGAACTATAGAAAAAGAGATACTTGTTAACAAGAATTGTAACCAGTTTGAGAGTTCACGCTGCTTGCAAGCTAACAATTTAGCCTGCTGCAGCTTCAAGAATGCTGCTGGATAACAGGAGCCTCTTGGGTCAGAGACAAAGAACGGTTTATAACTTACAGCAAAAGCCATTCTCAACATTCTAACTCTAGTTCCCCAGAAGCCCAGTTTCCACAGGGATTTGAGAAGAGAGCCAGATATCACATGCACTTGCAGTAGACTGCAATACAGCAAAAATCTGAGTACGGGGAACTTCTGTCTCTTATCATGGGCATTAAGCATTCCTGCTCTTTGTTTTCAGAGGAGGATAGAGCTCCTCCTGTAAACAAATCTGCCCTTTGCTCTGGAAGGAGATGTTACTGTGTGTCCTACAAGGCCCTCAGCTATGCTAGCATCCCTGAAGAGCTCTTTCAGAAAAAAGTGAAGGCAGTGACTCACAAGATGTTTTGAAATGTGAGTTTAAGTAAAATTTCCTAATGGATACTACATAATCGTGATACATTAAAACTTTTTGTTTGTATTTTCCGTGTGTGTAAAATATATTGATTTATGTGTGTGGGTGTAAATGGATTGTTTTCTGTGAATAAATGAATGTTCATCTTTTGGTCATTACTAAATTCCTAGTTCCTATTGTGGTGCTGGACACATGGTAGACATCCAAGTAAAATCTGTTGAAGAAATACGTGAGTTACATATGTTATTTTTTTTTTTTCTTGGTTCCTCCTTTCCTACCTTAAAAAAAAAAAAATATATATATATATATATATATTTATACAGGAAAAGAAGGATTTCCTTTGAATTACCCTGTAAATTGGGGAGTGGGGAAGAAGCTTTTCAGAAGGCCCAAGATACCAGGTAACTTTGCTAACTTCATTATAATCACACACACACAAAATAACATAATAAAAGGTGTGTAACAGGATTAGCAAAGCTGGTATAGGGTAACATAACATTATTGCAACACCATAATCTCATAGCCTGGAACTACTGAATAAAGTGATCGTTCTCAAATAAAAAAATTATCATCTCATTCCTTCACTGAAACTTTTAGAAGATTTTTATCTTTAAGATTATTTTTCAACTCAAGATTATGTGATTCCTGATCTAACTCCTGATGCCATATTGATAAATAAATCTATGATATAATTTTACTGAACTACTATTCATCCCTTGAATGTAAATTGTGTTCTTTCTCTCTCTCTCTATCACTCTCTTTCCCAAGCCTTGTTTCTCTCATTTCTCCATCTCTGTACCTAATGTTCCATATCTATCTCTCAAAAAAATATTATAAGTTCATTTAAAAAATATTCCTTGATTCTTCATCAAAATGAGTCAAGGATACTTACTATGATCTTGCATGTAAACTATATATTTTCTTATTGCAGAACTTATGCTGTCACAGTTATTGATCTGTTTGCCCATATTCTTTCCAGGGTGTGAATAAAATCAGTTTATCTTTATCATTTGTTCCAAAGCTTAGAGTATGAGAAGGGATCAATATTTAAGGAAGGGATAAATAATCTAACTAGTGCTTGATAATAGCAGTAATCCTCATATATTGGCATTTGAGAGCCCTCGGGTGCTTATTTATTGGGACTACCCTCTTGAAGAACTTTAGTTGGATTGGGCAATGGGGGTTCACAATTACTTTTTTCATGACTCAAGAGACTGACATCTTAAAAGCAGCTATCATTTACCTAATATTTATTTGACATTTTCTAAATTCAAAATTTCATGAAGGTTGTAAATCAATGAAGTGAGTTGCTCCCTTTAAAGGATATTAAAGGTTGGGGGCTGGGGAAGGCCTGTACAAGACAAGAAAATGGATGAGAAATGAAGGAAGAACAGAGAAATGTGTTGAATGTTTCAATCACATCGCAATATAAAACACCTGTCTGATATAAGGAGAAAGATCAGTAAATTGCTTATAAAAAAGGTCAATTAAAATGAAAAAAATTTAAAAATGGTATAGAAGTTAGACATTTAATTTGAACTTAAAACATATGATTATGAATGTATTCTTTAATTTTTCTTGTAAAGTCAAGAATTTTCTCCTGAGTATAGCTCTGCTGAAAAGTGCCCTGTATTATTTTACTGCATAAATCATAGTTATTGTATCATCCAACATATTTTAGTTTTTTTAAAAAGGAATGAGAACTTAAAATCACTTTAAGAAATTTGGATGATTAAATTTTTTTTTACTTCTTTATGCTTTACCTCCCACACACTAATACATCAATCCAACCTGCAGATATTCAATCACATATATGTTTGTTTCACTTTTATAGTCTTTGCAAAGTACTTAATCTAGTCTTAAACACAGTTAGCTCTGTTTACACTCATATCTTATTAATTTATATAATAATTATACAGCTACAATAATATAAACACTTTATAATCAAGAGTGAAAACATCTCCAACTTATATTAACAATGCACTGAAATATTTTAAGTAACATCAGTGGGCACATATAAATAAGCTTTATATGGAAAAACAAGAATCTTGTGTTATTAGAAGATTCTTAGAGAAAACATTATTGTAAGCCACCATTTTCAACAATATAATACCCAAGAAAATTTTATTTGTACATAAATATAAATTTGAAGGGGCAAAACACTTAGACTCTGGAATATGGCAATGTAATTAACTGGGCGTTATGCTCTTCTCGCAGTTGTATCAATGAAGAATATTGTATAACACTTATCGTGTGATGGTTTATTTTGTTTACAAGAAAATACTTACACTCATTATGCTGTTCAAGAATTTTGTCATCCCAGCCTCAATGGGAGAAGAAGAGTGAGAGAGAAAGTAATATTATTTACATGCTATTTTGAATCTAAATTCTCTGTTTTACACTTTCCACTGAACACTACCACCTCTTGAAAAGGTTTTGAAGTGGAAATATAGAGGAAAACACAGCAAACGCATCAGAAAATATCGAGGCAAACTCATTAAATACGATTAAATTGAAATTAACTAAATACATTGTGGAGACTTCACTTCTGCCCATGAGGGACTAACAGATACAGAAATTTCTTTCTTCTAAAAGTAAATGACTAGAAGATAAGAAACAGGAGATTACAGATGACAAACATTATAGGGCTGAAATATCTCAAGAAAAAAGAAACAGACAAGTTAAGACTTATGGTTGCTTTACTTAATGCCTGGAGGAATTTTCTGTGCTGTGGCAAAGTGGGAGGAACCTGAAATAAAACCCAGCAGTGGAAGAGAGAGAATCCAGAGCTTCAGGAGGTGGTGCTATCTAGAATGGGAAGCAAAATGCTTTATTAGAGGGATATACATACAGAGAGCTTCCAAGATCTACAGAGGAGCCACTTCCAGTTTTATTTTGTTTTGTTTTGATGCTAAGCACTACTCTGTGCAGACATAAGAAAAAATCCAGGAGGCTGGGGAAAGAAAGCAGTAGGCAGAATTTTTCTGCAACACAACTGGGTTAGGAATATTTTATGTACTGTCAGCCAGAGCGTAGGGACCTCATAATGAATGGGTTTTGTGTACAATCCACAAAAGAGACATATCTAAGTAAAAGGATGAAATTAGCAAAAGAATATTGGCTATTCTAGACCCATCCTAACAAAGCTTAATAGAATAAAGTGAGAGAAAATTGATTCATAAAGATCTTATCCATGAATAAACAAAATTCAACCCTCTTTAAAAGAAGATAACAAAACTTACCACAAATAATGTAAAATTCACAATGTCTACGATCCAATAAAAAACTACCAGGCTTGGGGTAGGAGAATATTTCACTCCAGCCCACCCTAGCCACCCTGTCCCACGTGAGGGGAAGGTAGGGACGAACTAAGAAGCACTTGTGAAGTTCACAGTCCAGAGGCACAGGCTCACTAAAAGACTGAGACCTTATCATTGGACTACAGAACACTTCAAGGTTGGCTATAAAGCTACTGCAACGAGACAGTGGTATTGCTGTAAGGATAAACACATCGAACAAAGGAACAAACTAGAGAGTTCCTTCACCCAGGCCAGGGAGGCTCTAATAAAACCCCAGTAGATTAGCCTCTGGTTAAATAGTTTCTTTTGAAGGCAGATCCTGTTAAGAAGAACAGAATGCTCTCGTCTATTTTTCTATGGTTCTCTTTCCCCTCCCCCTGCTGGAAGCACAAGGGGGTTTTTCTCTGATCTTCACTGTCAGAACCTGGTGACACTCAGTGGAGTAAAACTCATGAAAGCCTGGGTGCCCCTCCACGACTACATCCCCCTGTAGGTTTCAAGGCTCAGGATTGTTCACATCTACCCTTCAGCAACTCATCGATTACAATTTAGGTTGTGCTACCCCAGCCCTGGTTCCTGTGCAGATTTTTTTTTTTTTTAAGTTTTATTTTGTCGATATACATTGTGGCTGATTATTGCTCCCCATCACCAAAACCTCCCTCCCTTCTCCCTCCCCCACTCCTCCCCAACAATGTCCTTTCTGTTTGCTTGTCGTATCAACTTCAAGTAGTTGTGGTTGTTATATCTTCTCCCCCCACCCCGGTTTGTCTGTGTGTGTGTGTGTGTGTGTGTGTGTGTGTGTGTGTGTGTGTGTGTGTGTGTGTGTGTGTGTGTGTGTGTGTGTGTGTGTGTGTGTGTGTGTGTGTGTGTGTGTGTGTGTGTGTGTGTGAATTTATATATTAATTTTTAGCTCCCACCAATAAGTGAGAACATGTGGTATTTCTCTTTCTGTGCCTGACTTGTTTCACTTAATATAATTCTCTCAAGGTCCATCCATGTTGTTGCAAATGGCAGTATTTCATTTGTTTTTATAGCTGAGTAGTATTCCATTGTGTAGATGTACCACATTTTCCGTATCCACTCATCTGATGATGGGCATTTGGGCTGGTTCCAACTCTTGGCTATTGTAAAGAGTGCTGCGATGAACATTGGGGAACAGGTACACCTTCGACTTGATGATTTCCATTCCTCTGGGTATATTCCCAACAGTGGGATAGCTGGGTCGTATGGTAGATCTATCTGCAATTGTTTGAGGAACCTCCATACCATTTCCTGTGAAGATTTTGCTGGCGTGTTTCTGCTCAGGGAAATTGTGATTCTCTGTATCCGCCTGTCTGTCTCTTCAATTTGGGAAATTTGTTTTCCCTGTGACCTCATTTCTCTTATGAATCTAGAAGAGTTGTTGATTTTTCTGTTAATTCAGGTTTTTACTTGTTGTTAGGACAGAGTTTCCTTCCAAACTCCATACACATAGAACCAAAGTGTCTATTGTCTTTTAAAGAGATTAAACATGAAGAACATGGTCTTTTATATCTCCTCACACTTTTCTTATTATGCATAGATCAAAATGCCAATCCGTCATTATTCCTTCTGCCAGAAGAACCAACTTTAACATTATTTGTAGTGCATGTATGTTGATGACATGGTCTCTGCTTCTGCTGGCCTAAAAAAATCTTATTTCAACTTTATTTTTATTTTTATTTATTTATTTATTTATTTATTTATTTATTTTTTTGTCTTTTTCATGACTGGCACTCAGCCAGTGAGTGCACTGGCCAGTCCTATATAGGATCCGAACCTGCGGCGGGAGCGTCGCTGCACTCCCAGCGCCGCACTCTCCCGAGTGCGCCACGGCTCGGCCCTCAACTTTATTTTTGAAAGATATTTTCATCGAGTACGGAATTTATAGTTAGCAGTTTGAGCTGTTTTCCAGCACTGTAAAAATGCCATGTGCTCCACAAAAAAAGGCGGGGGGGCATGGAATACTTAAAGAAAAGTGCCTGCAAAAGGAAGGGTGGTTACAAAAGTTGTGACTGGTGGTAACGTGTCAAACAGCCTTGCCTGTAAGGGATGGGTCGTAAAATTTCTCTGAATTGGGCTTTTGCCCGTAGACCCTCCTGTTAGGTGGGAAATAGTAGAAAATAGTACATAGCAAATTAGTTGGCAGCTGTTTATCTAGAAAGTTATCTTTGTGATATGGTTGAGTACAAAGTCTTTGACTCTGCTAAGATGTGCCTGAAACAAGCTGAGATGGCCTCTTGGGTCCATTTTAGGTGCCTTGACCAGACCGACACAAGATATATAATGCAACTCAACTACATGAGGAAAATATTTTAAGAGACAATTCACCGTGGAAAATATACAAATGGCAAATAAGCACAAGTAAGGATGCACAGTGTCATTAGTCATTAGAGAAATGAACCCTAAACCCACCATGAGCCACAACTACACATCTACTAGAATGGTTAAATCTTTAAAGACTGACAATCCCAAGTGTCCATGAGGAAGCATAATAGCTACAACACTCAGACACTGTTGGTGGGATTGGTTCAGCCACTTTGGAAAACAATGTACATCATGGTTTACAAAAAAGAGAAAGATAGAACTATACAGATGCATTAGTGTCCCTATATTACCTTTATATTCCAACGTGGCAATTAATAAGAGTGTTCTTTAGTTCTGCCTAGAAAATCTACATATGTAATTTTACTTTCTGTAAATCCAAAGTGATATCGTACATAACACCCAAATGTTAACTTTATTAAAGTTTGTTCAATGAATGCTTCTTTTATTTCTTCTTTTATAAAAATATAAAAGTTATTTTATTTTTTTATATTTTAAAAATATAAAGGCTATTTTTATTTAGAATGTCACCGTCACATAACATTTTACATGCTGTCTGAAAAATGTGTAATTCCTTTTTGTTTTAATTCTTTCATTGTGTTTAGTCTACTGTGATGTTATTTATATGAAGACATATTTCATATATAATCATGAGACTACAGTTAACCATTTTATCAAAAATCTGAAGAAATCATAAGTAGTGTTTCTGCATTAAAATAACACAGCAAATATTTAAAGTTTGTTCTTTTAAATTTCCGGTTACATTTCTTAATATCTTCTTTAATGTCTGCATTTTTGTCTTTTTTTTCTTTCTTTCCTCTTTTTTATTCCTTCCTTTTTTCTTTTTTGATATTTTTAACTTGTGCCTTAGATCATCCTAACTAGACAAAAACCTTTAAAACTATAAGGAGAGAAGAATGGTGGTTGTCTCCCAGAAAGCTTATACTAAAGAGTTAATAGTTATGAGCAGATAAGTTTCCCAACGTATCTTTCTTTTTTCTTTTTCTTTTTCTTTTTTTTATTGATGCGGGCTGATCTGGTATAATATAAACCTACTGGCACTGGATTCTTCACAAAGAACAGCTAAAAACTCTTTAGAAAGTTTAATATACTTTAAAACATGCAAAATAATTATGTTTCATTTCCTTTATATTTTACAAAGAGTCTTTCATAGTCATATGATGAAGACTTTGAGGATAATCTATTTGAAATGCAACCACCCTGCTTTTGCTGTCCTTCTGCAAGGCTAATCTGAGAATTATTCTTTTATTGTTCATTTTTGTGAATAATTCCTATAAACTGACACCTTTACTGCCTGTAAAATAGAGAGAGCTAAAAAAGACAGAAAACTCTTTGCACTAATATGGCCAAATATTCACAACTCAAAGGTTAATTCTCCACTTTTTGACCCAAATAAATAAACTCTGGATTAGGTTTGACAAGATGAGCAATTAAAAATGAATTACAGATGTTTCTCTATATCAAAAATCAGGCAAGAATGCACAACCATTCTTTTAGCCAGTTTTCTCAGAAAAGATCACATTATGCTTCTGTTTTTCTTTTTTTCTTTTCTTAGGGAAGAAACTCCATATTACAAAAAGAAAAGAATGACTTCACTATATTTTTACCTTTACAAATATCTAAATTTCTCACTAAATTATCATTTTCACTAAACATCATTTTCAACCTTGGCAGAGGCATACATGCACAAGGGGTCTTCAAAAAGTTCATGGAAAGATTTGTATTATCTTTTAAATCCTTTTTTTTCACAAATTTTCTAAGTACTCTTGTATATATATTATTTATCTACAGTGTACAGAAACCAGCAGTGACATCTCCCAGCCTGACAAAAGTCACCCAACAACCAATAAAAGGAGTTCATGGGTTATGAAAAGAAAATATCTGAGCACACATAAATCTCTCCTCTCTTCCAACCCTTATAAAAAGCAAACAGAAAACACCAAAACCAATTGAGAAATTCAAAGCAGACACCAGCATTACGGAATTAATACAGAAAAAGCTAAATCTGTAAAACAAATAAAATTTCATAAAGAATTATATTCATGTGATAAATCAGAATTATTTTCTTCCCCTTCATGGTTTTTAATCAAGAGAAAGAAGGGATGTAAAGAATGTGAACACAAAAATAAACATTTTCTACTTTGGGTGAAAGTATCCTGTGACTTACTAGAATTAGGAGACAGTGACATTAGAGTCAGTGACAATTAGGAGGGAAAAGGCAGAGAGGAAAGAATGACATCTTTTACTTTTGGTAAGAACAACAGAAAGTGTTTGGCAACATTAAGTTTGGACTTAAGCTCATGCTCACTGCTATAATCACTTATGTGACTGTTTTTGATGCTGTCTGCTTTGTGATGCTTAATATCATAATGAACTGTTGATTGTGTTTATGAACATTTGCAAGGTGCTCATTTGCTACAGCTTTCCAGTTGAATGCTGTTTCGAGTCCTGAAGATGGCTTGATCAGCTTAAACTATTTCTATATCATCACAATTTAATAGACACAGACTTAACCTAAATTCTGTATGATAAATGTTTGTTGCAACTTGGAAACCCACTTCCTGGAGAAGGAAAAAATAAGCCATAATATATGTGATCAATAACTTTAAAAAAAAAAAGAACAAAAGCAGTAGGCTCATGAGTGATTCTAATATTAGAGTTATGACAGTATTTACACTACCTGAAATAATTCCCTTCAAACACTTCCTGTGCAATACATTTGTTACCAGAAACAACTTCATGATTTGTGATTAGCAGCAGCATTTTGGAAGGAACATTATTTTTTATCCCCCAAAATTACCAATTTTTTTTATCTTAAAAGACATGATATGCTTTTCAAACTGTATATCAAATTTCTAGTATCTTCCAGATACAAAAACGTTAATGTATAAATGCATGAATAAATACACAAGCTAAAAGCTAATATATACTCAAGAAGTTCTCTGGCATATGCTCTCCTAGAAAGCCCATAATTGAGTACAATAGGCACACACCCCTAATTAATTAAGAAACTTTTACTAAACAATAATTACCATAGATGGACCTGTCGATCAACATTTATTGAGCAACATTAAGCTGTTCAACATGGAGAAACGTTAAGAATTGTTTAAAATTTGTACATGATGGAGAGTGATAAAATTGGAAATGATTTATCATCTACCAGGTGCCTGGTCATTAGGATCATCATATTAATAATTTTATTTTTCTTCCAAATTTTCAGGAGAATTAATTATTTTATTATTTTTACAGATGAATGAAACCAGGTTCAGGGAGAGGAAGAGATTTGGCCCAAGTCACAAAGGTAGTAAATAGCAAAAATTAGGATTTGTGTAATGGCTTATTTCATCGTAAACCCTGTAGATCTTCTTTTTCTCCAGTATATTTCTTTTTTTTCCCCCTAAGATACAGCAAATAGGAAGTTTCAAATTTGGCAGCAGGAACTGGCCGTCTCCACCAAGGATGAAGTTCCAGAATATTTGCTGTTACACTAACTTGGTTTGCTGAAAAACACTGCAATAGCCAGAAGTCTTGTGTTCCAGGTTCAGCTCATTTACTAACAACCCTTTGGCGCTGGACCCTAACTTCACCTTTGGGCTTTAGTTGCCTTGCCTTTAAAAAGAAAAATTGCATTATCCTCCTAGAGTCTTTCTGTTTGTAGGAGTCTGTAAATCAACTGAAATATATACCAAAGAATAACATTATTATACAAAAATTTTATTTTTTTCTAAGTTAGATGCATTTTTCTCATCATTTACAATAGCTATATAGGAGTCAAAACTATGGATTATCACAATTTATTTTACATGTACATTCCTTTTAAACATTTAAATTGCTATACATTTTTGCTATTATAAGTAATACTTAAAGATATTTCCTTTTGTGGACATGTTTTAAAAATTTTATCTATGTTATTTATGTTCTTATAAATGAAATGATGAAATTAAAAGACATGTTCTAGTCAATATGATATTTTAAGTAAATAGACATTTATAGTCAATAGACATTTATAGCCAATATTCTTTCAATGTTACCTACATATCTATCGTTTCCATTTCTCTTTACTAATTTCTGGAGTTCTGTTTCTTCCTCTTACACCATTTTTCCTCAGCATGACATATTCTTGCAGTATTTCTTGGTAATAGTCTCAAATTGTTATTCTAAAATATGGCATCATTTGGTCTTCCACTTCCAATATTTTAGCAAGATATTGACTTCCAGTTTAACAATATATTATTTTGTTCTGGCATGTTAGAGATGTCAATTTATTGCCTTGTGGCTTATATAATTTGTTGAAACTCAGCTGTCAATCTTATTGCTGCTCCTTTAAAGATGACGTGACTTTTTCTATGAATGTCTTTAAGATTTTTCTCTTTATTGTTGAATTACAGTAGTTGGACTATGATGTGCTTATATGTGGTTTTGTTTGTATTTATCTTGTTTGGGAGCAGCTGAGCTTTATGAACTTATGTATTTCATCAGTTTTAAGGCTTTTATATCTACCAATATTGCTCTGCTCCATTCTCTTTGACCTCCGTCCTTAAAACTTCTATTACACACATATCAGACATTTCGACCATATATTCTCTATGTCTCTTGTATTTGTTTTGTTCTTTTCATTCTTTATGTTTTTCATCTCTGGACACAGTTTGGATATTTTCTATTGACCTACTTAAGAGTTTATCAATCTTGTCTTCTGTTGTGTTCAGTCTACTGTTAAATCCATCCAATGGGTTCTTAATATCAACTACTATGTTTATTGAATTAACATCAGTTACTGTATTTTTGGTTCTAGCATATCTGTTTGATTCTTCCTTACAATTCTACTTCTGTATCACAACTTTTATTATTCAGTTATTTCCTCTCCTCTACTTTATTTAACCTACTTATAATAGTTATTTCAGGTATTTTAAATATTTTGCTGTAACTCTAATATTAGATTCACCTATGAGCCTACTGCTTTTGTTCTTTTTTAAAAATATTTGATCGCATTCTTCTGCTTCTTTACATGTTTAATTGGTAATGTTTAATATTATACCTGTAACATATATAAAAGACTGCAAATTATTTTATTTTTCCACATAGAGGTCACCCTTTCTTTTGTTAGATAGGATAAAAAGCTGATCATCGGAATATAATTAGAAATTGACCTGGATCTGTGCTGAGTTGCAAATTCAGTACCACTCAGTCTATTTCTAGTTTGGTTCTAGTCTTTGAATGTAACCACCATAATTTTTTAAATAAATGTCTGGCAGTTCTCTGTCTCCTCAGCACCGTAGATTGCAGGATATTTATTTTTGTCTTTTTTGATTTTTATGTTTTTCTCATAGCTCATGAAACTTTTACTCATGCAGCTTTAAAATCTGGCAGATGTCTTGAGGGTGAGACTGGTTGTGTACTTGAGGAGGCTCTCTTTTTCCCTCTGCCTCAAACACACAACCAGACTAATAATGTCAGAACAATTATAATCCATCTAGTGGGACTTGATTGTATAATTGTGGTTTTGTTTTACATTTTCCAGTTTACTAAAGAGTTGGCATCTTTTTAAGTGAAATCTATATATCAAAGAGAACCCATGTCCATTCCAGTACCGATCACAATAGCCAAGAGATGGAACCAACCTACATGCCCATCAATGAAAGGATGGATAAAACAGCTGTGGTATGCATACACAAAGGAATACTATTCAGCTATAAAAAAAAAATGTAATTTTGTCATTTGCAACTGCATGATGGGACTGGAGACCTTCATGTTAAGTGCAGCAAGGCAGGCACAGAAAGACAGATGCTGCATGATCTCACACATATGTGGAGTCCAAAACAACAACAAAAAACCTCACATGGAGGTTCTCATTGGTGTAGAGTAAAATAATGGTTACCAGAGGCCAGGAAGGGAAGGGGTGGGGGAGAAGAAGAGGTGGATTAACATGCACAAAACTGAACAGGCTGGGTCTTTCTGTACTCCCTGAGTAGTAGGGAGGACAGTGGCCATCTTTCCCTTGTTCCTGATCTTAGAAGAAAATCTTCAGTTTTCATTATTGAGTGTATGGTTAGCAGTGGGATTTTCATATATGAGTTTTATTAGATTGAGGCAAATTCTTTGCATAGTTTGTTGAGAATTTTTATCATAAAACAATGTTGAATTTTGCCAAACACACTTTCTGTATTTATGAGATAATCATGTGATTTTTATCCTTCCTTCTGTTAATGTGCTTATATCACATTGATTGATTTGCATATAACAAAGTATCCTTGCATCTCAGGGATAATTCCCACATTGTCATGGTGCATCATCCTTTTAACATGCTGTCGAATTCAGATGGCCAATATTTTGTTGGCAAATTTTGCATGCAGATTCACCAAATATAATGGCATTTTTTTTCCTGTGGTATCTTTTGTGGTGTTGGTTATCAGAGTGATACTGGTCTCATAAAATTAATTTGAAGGTGTTCCCTCTTCTTTAAAATTTTTGAAGTGTTTGAGAAGAATTGCTGTTCATTCTTTAAATGATTGGTAGAATACACACATGAAGCCATCTGGTGTCGGCTTTTTTTGGGAGGGTGAGTTTTCAATTATTCATTCTATATCCATTTTTATTATTGATGTGTTCAGATATGCCAGTTATTCTTGAATCAGTCATGGTGAGTTGTATGTGTCCTGCAATTTATTCATTTATTCTAGATTATCTAATTTGTTGGTGTTTAATAGCTCAAAATAGTCCTTTATTATTCACTTTATTTCTGAGGCATTCATTGTAATATCTTCCCTTTCATTTATGATATTATTTACTTACATTTCTTAGTTTAGTTAAAGGTTTGTTAATATTTTTGATCGTTAAAAAAACAACTCAGTTTCATTGATTTTTTCCTATTGTTTTTGGATTTTTGATTCTTCCTTATTTTCTTCCTCATGGTGACTTTTGTCTTAGTTTTTTCAAGTTCTTTGTGGTGTAAAGTTAGGTTGTTTTTGTGATACAATTGTATTTTACGTAGGTGTTTATTGCTATAAACTTTTATTTTAGTACCACTGTTATGGCATCCCATATATGTTGCACAGTTCTGTTTGTATTTACTTTTGAACTGTAGATAATTTTCAATTTTTATTTTGATAAATGTTTATATATTTCAGTGTTCTGATGCTGGTTGTGTGTATATTTATAATTGTTATAATTGTTCCTGATGAATTGAACTTTTTATCATTATATAGTGACTTTCCTCATCTCTTTTGTTTTTGATTGAAAGATTATATCATCTGATATAAGTAGGAGTCCCTACAAAAGTAAGAAATTTTGGACACATTAAGAACCGCAGGTGAAGATTGGAGTTATGCCACAACAAAATGAGAAACTACCAGAAACTATGGGAGAAACCTAAAATAGATCATTTCCTAGCACCTTCATAGGGAATATGGGCCTGAGGACACCATGATATTGGACTTCTAGACATCAGAATTATCAGATAATAAATATCTGTTGTCTAAGTTCTCATTATGCATTACTCTATTGTGGCAGACCTAGTAAACTAATATAGGGATTAAAACAATCATGGTCAAATTTGGACCTTTAACAAATAGTTGTGATGAAAGCTGGAGAGAAAGTGAGAGTGTCCAATGAGGGAAAAGGTGCAGAGTTTGACTTACTAAGATGAAGGGGCAACAGAAGACACTGGCAGATATCAAACTTGCAGATGTTACCAATGTCCTCTGTGTTCATAGAGAAACTCTCATGGATTATAAATACCTACACCTGTTCCCATTGTTTACCCATGCCAACTTGATAAATGCAGTTGTTCTGAATTGGCATTTTTAAACTTCAGATAGTCAATTTACCTATGAAGTTTATTTTTACACTATTTTATTCATCTCTCAGTTCTCCTAAATGCTATTTTTGCCTTTTCTTACTCTCAAAAGTTCTCCGTAATAGAAGAAGCATGTTTATGTATGAATGTGAAATGTCCCAAGCTATTCATTGACTGTAGGAAGATACAGATGATTACTGATGTCTCCATCCCTTAGAACATGATTTAAATTGGGTTGAACTTTTTTCTGAAAGTTGAAATACTACAAGAGTTCCATAATTTAGTTCCATGTTGAGAACAGAATCTGAGACAAGAGTCACAGTATGAGCAGAAAGACAGAAGGTAATATGATTATACTAAGTAGGGAGCATTTACAATGGGGATAAGTAAATAATATTTATTAATATTGAAAACTTATTAGAGTATATAAAATGCGTGAAGGAAATTATATTTATTCTTATTTAAGAGTCACTGGAGCACATTGAATCAAGGTAAGGAAATTTTTTTTTTTTTTTTTTTTAATTTTATTTTGTCGATATACATTGTAGCTGATTAATGCTCCCCATCACCAAAACCTCCCTCCCTTCTCCCTCCCCCCCCTCCCCCCCAACAATGTCCTTTCTGTTTGTTTGTTGTATCAACTTCAAATAATTGTGGTTGTTATATCTTCTTCCTCCCCGCCCCCCGGTTTGTGTGTGTATGTGTGTATGTGTGTGTGTGAATTTATATATTAATTTTTAGCTCCCTCCAATAAGTGAGAACATGTGGTATTTCTCTTTCTGTGCCTGACTTGTTTCACTTAATATAATTCTCTCAAGGTCCATCCATGTTGTTGCAAATGGCAGTATTTCATTCGTTTTTATAGCTGAGTAGTATTCCATTGTGTAGATGTACCACATTTTCCGTATCCACTCATCTGATGATGGGCATTTGGGCTGGTTCCAACTCTTGGCTATTGTAAAGAGTGCTGCGATGAACATTGGGGAACAGGTATACCTTCGACTTGATGATTTCCATTCCTCTGGGTATACTCCCAACAGTGGGATGGCTGGGTCGTATGGTAGATCTATTTGCAATTGTTTAAGGAACCTCCATACCATTTTCCATAGAGGCTGCACCATTTTGCAGTCCCACCAACAATGTATGAGAGTTCCTTTTTCTCCGCAGCCTCGCCAGCATTTATCGTTCATAGTCTTTTGGATTTTAGCCATCCTAACTGGGGTTAGATGGTATCTCAATGTGGTTTTGATTTGCATTTCCCGGATGCTGAGTGATGTTGAGCATTTTTTCATATGTCTGTTGGCCATTTGGATATCTTCCTTAGAGAAATGCCTACTTAGCTCTTTTGCCCATTTTTTAATTGGGTTGCTTGTTTTCTTCTTGTAAAGTTGTTTGAGTTCCTTATATATTCTGGATATTAATCCTTTGTCAGATGTATATTTTGCAAATATTTTCTCCCACTCTGTTGGTTGTCTTTTAACTCTTTTAATTGTTTCTTTTGCTGTGCAGAAGCTTTTTAGTTTGATATAATCCCATTTGTTTATTTTTCCTTTGGTTGCCCGTGCTTTTGGGGTCGTATTCATGAAGTCTGTGCCCAGTCCTATTTCCTGAAGTGTTTCCCCTATGTTTTCTTTAAGAAGTTTTATTGTCTCAGGGTGTATATTTAAATCCTTAATCCATTTTGAGTTGATTTTAGTATACGGTGAGAGGTATGGATCTAGTTTCATTCTCCTGCATATCGATATCCAGTTATCCCAGCACCACTTGCTGAAGAGGCAGTCCCTTCCCCAGTGAATAGGCTTGGTGCCTTTGTCAAAGATCAGATGGCAGTAAGTGTGTGGGTTGATTTCTGGATTCTCTATTCTATTCCATTGGTCAGTGTGTCTGTTTTTATGCCAGTACCATACTGTTTTGGTTATTATAGCTTTGTAGTATAGCTTAAAGTCAGGTAGTGTTATGCCTCCAGCTTTATTTGTTTTGCTGAGCATTGCTTTGGCTATTCGTGGTCTTTTATTGTTCCATATAAATGTCTGAATAGTTTTTTCCATTTCTGAGAAAAATGTCTTTGGAATTTTGATGGGGATTGCATTGAATTTGTATATCACTTTGGGTAGTATGGACATTTTCACTATGTTGATTCTTCCAATCCAAGAGCATGGAATATCTTTCCATCTTCTTGTATCCTCTCTAATTTCTCTCAGCAGTGGTTTGTAGTTCTCATTATAGAGATTTTTCACCTCCTTGGTTAACTCAATTCCTAAGTATTTTATTTTTTTGGTGGCTATTGTAAATGGGCAGGCTTTCTTGATTTCTCCTTCTGCATGTTCACTATTGGAGAAAAGAAATGCTACTGATTTTTGTGTGTTGATTTTGTATCCTGCTACTGTGCTGAAATCATTTATCAATTCCAACAGTTTTTTTGTAGAGGTTTTAGGCTGTTCGATATATAGGATCATGTCATCTGCAAACAGGGACAGTTTGACTTCATCTTTTCCAATCTGGATGCCCTTTATTTCCTTCTCTTCTCTGATTGCTCTGGCTAGTACTTCCAACACTATGTTGAATAGGAGTGGTGAGAGTGGGCATCCTTGTCTAGTGCCTGTTCTTAAAGGAAAAGCTTTCAGCTTTTCCCCATTCAGGATGATATTGGCAGTGGGTTTGGCATATATGGCTTTAATTATGTTGAGATACTTTCCCTCTATACCTAACTTATAGAGGGTCTTTGTCATGAATGAGTGCTGAACTTTATCAAATGCTTTTTCAGCATCTATAGAGATGATCATATGGTCCTTGTGTTTGAGTTTATTAATATGGTGTATCACATTTATTGATTTGCGTATGTTGAACCAACCTTGCATCCCTGGGATGAATCCCACTTGATCGTGATGAATAATTTTTCGTATGTGTTGCTGTATTCTGTTTGCTAGTATTTTAGTGAGGATTTTTGCATCTATATTCATCAAGGATATCGGCCTGTAGTTTTCTTTTTTGGTTATATCTTTACCTGGTTTTGGTATCAGGATGATGTTTGCTTCATAGAATGAGTTTGGGAGATTTGCGTCCGTTTCAATCTTTTGGAATAGTTTGTAAAGAATCGGTGTCAATTCCTCTTTGAATGTTTGGTAAAATTCTGCTGTGAATCCATCTGGTCCTGGGCTTTTCTTTGTTGGGAGCCTTCTGATAACAGCTTCAATCTACGTCTTCACGGTTCAGTTTTGGGAGCTTGTGTGTGTCCAGAAATTTATCCATTTCCTCCAGATTTTCAAATTTGTTGGCGTACAGTTGTTTATAGTAGTCTCGAATGATTCCTTGTATTTCAGATGAATCAGTTGTAATATCGCCTTTTTCATTTCTAATTTTTGTTATTTGAGTCTTCTCTCTTCTTTTTTTTGTTAGCCATGCTAATGGTTTGTCAATTTTATTTATCTTTTCAAAAAACCAACTTTTTGATTCGTTGATCTTTTGAATTGTTTTTTGGTTTTCAATTTCATTCAGTTCTGCTCTGATCTTAATGATTTCTTTCCGTCTGCTAACTTTAGGATTGGATTGTTCTTGTTTTTCTAGTTCTTTAAGGTGAAGTGTTAGGTTGTTCACTTGCCATCTTTCCATTCTTCTGAAGTGAGCATTTAATGCAATAAATTTTCCCCTCAATACTGCTTTTGCAGTATCCCACAGGTTTTGGTATGATGTATCATTGTTTTCATTAGTTTCAATAAACTTTTTGATTTCCTGCTTGATTTCTTCTTGGACCCATATGTCATTAAGTAGAATGCTGTTTAATTTCCATGTGTTTGTATAGTTTCCAGAGTTTTGTTTGTTATTAATTTCTAGTTTTAATCCATTGTGGTCTGAGAAGATACATGGGATAATTCCAATTTTTTTGAATTTACTGAGACTTGATTTGTGACCTAATATGTGATCTATCCTGGAGAATGATCCATGTGCTGATGAGAAGAATGAATATTCTGAGGTTGTTGGGTGGAATGTTCTGTAGATATCTGCCAATTCCAATTGGTCTAGAGTCTTGTTTAGATCTTGTGTTTCTCTACTGATTCTTTGCCTAGATGATCTGTCTAATATTGACAGTGGAGTGTTCAGGTCCCCTGCTATTATGGTATTAGTGTCTATTTCCTTCTTTAGGTCTAATAGAGTTTGTTTTATAAATCTGGCTGCTCCAACATTGGGTGCGTACATATTTATGATTGTTATGTCTTCTTGATGGATCAGTCCTTTTATCATTAAGTAGTGTCCCTCATTGTCTCTTTTTATGGTTTTTAGTTTAAAGTCTATTTTGTCAGATATAAGAATAGCCACTCCAGCTCGTTTTTCTTTTCTGTTTGCATGGTAAATCTTTTTCCATCCTTTCACTCTTAGTCTGTGTGAATCTTTATGGGTGAGGTGGGTCTCTTGTAGGCAGCATATAGTTGGGTCCTGCTTTTTGATCCAGTCAGCCAGTCTGTGTCTTTTAATTGGGGAATTTAAGCCTTTAACATTAAGAGTTGTTATTGAAAGGTGTTGGTTTATTCCTAGCATTTTATTGGTTGTTTGGTTGTCTTAGGTGTCTTTTGTTCCTTGCTTTCTGATTTACTGTTTGGTTTCTTTGTTTGTTGGTTCCTTAGGTTGTAGATAGTGTTTTTGTTAGCTTGTTTTCTCTTCATGAATGCCATTTTTATTGTACTAGTGGGTTTAGATTTTTCTTAGGTTTTTATGGCAGTGGTAGTTATTTTTCAGGAACCAAACCCAGTACTCCCTTGAGGATTTCTTGTAAGGGTGGTCTTGTGGTAGTGAACTCCCGCAGTTTTTGTTTGTCTGAGAAATATACTAATTGCCCCTCATTTCGGAAGGATAGCCTTGCAGGGTAGAGTATTCTTGGCTGGCAATCTTTGTCTTTTAGTATTTTGAAAATATCATCCCATTCCTTTCTAGCTTTTAGGGTTTGTGATGAAAAGTCTGATGTTAACCTGATTGGGGCTCCCTTATAGGTGATTTGACGCTTCTCTCTTGCAGCTTTTAAGATTCTCTCTTTGTCTCTGAGTTTTGCCAATTTGACTATGACATGTCTTGGAGAAGGCCTTTTTGGGTTGAATACGTTTGGAGATCGTTGAGCTTCCTGGATCTGAAGATCTGTGATTTTTCCTATACCTGGGAAGTTTTCTGCCACTATTTTTTTGAATATGTTTTCAATGGAATCTCCATTTTCCTCCCCTTCTGGAATACCCATGACTCGGATATTTGAGCGCTTGAGGTTGTCTGATATCTCTCTCAGATTTTCTTCCATGTCCTTGATTCTTTTTTCTTTCTTTTTGTCTGCTTGTGTTATTTCAAACAGCCCATCTTCAAGTTCAGAGGTTCTCTCTTCAACTTCGACAAGCCTGCTGGTTAAACTCTCCGTTGTGTTTTTTATTTCGCTGAATAACTTCTTCAGTTCAGCAAGTTCTGCTACATTTTTTTTCAGGACATTGATTTCCTTGTATATTTCCTCTTTCAGATCCTGTATACTTTTCCTCATTTCATCATGATGTCTAGCTGAGTTTTCTTGTATCTCATTCAGTTTCCTTAGAATTATCACTCGAAATTCCTTGTCAGTTATTTCAAGGGCTTCTTGTTCTATAGGATCTAGAGTATGAGATTTATTAACTTTTGGTGGTGTACTTTCTTGATTTTTTGTATTTCTGGTGTCTTTTTTTTGGTGTTTATTCATTGTTGCAGGGGGTTTCACAGTCCACCGGTTTAAGACTAATGACTAACTAGGATGTTGCTGTGGTTGCCAATTTGGTATGGCTCCCGCCGTGACTGCTCAGTTGGCCTCTAGTGTCTTGTGTGTGTGGTTGCCTCGGGTCTTGGGCTTCTCCGGGGATCCACCTTTCTGGTCAGCTTGTACTCTGCTGGGCTGGTGGATCACGTACCACAGGGTGTGTGATCTCTGTTGAGCTTTCACTTTCTGTACAGGACTTCTCCCCGTTCCGTGTGCTCTGGCCCAGGCTGTTAGATCGTGCAGTGGCGACCCCACCGGGTGTGTGGTTTCTGTCGAGACTCCGCCTCCCTGGCCGCACGTCTCCCCCCTCTGTGCACACTGTGCTGGGCTGGGGCGTGTCTTCTGCACCCCTCGTCTATCAGCTGGGCCTTCAAGACCCTGCTCAGCACCGCCTCGCCCAGGAAGTCTACCAGGTTTCTGCTAGGCACAGACGACCGGTCTCTCTGGGTGCCTTTGTAGCACTGTGTAGATCTTTCTCGGGTCTTGTTCACCTTTGTATCCCCCCGGTATAAACCGAGTCTAGTGCCCGCCTGCAGCCTGCTCTCCGGCAGGTTCAAGCGGACCTGGGAACTCTCCTACCACACTATTCCCAACCAGAAATTCGTTAGGCTTTTTTCCAAACTGGTGGTCGCAGAGATGGTATCTGCCTCCCAGTAACAGGGAGTTTACCTGTGGCCGGAGTCCAGGGTGTGGTGGAGTGACAGTCGGCCCGCCCGTACTTCCTAGCCCTCCCAAAACTGGTCGGGACGCCCCACACCCCCAGTCCTGCCAGAGAACCGCGGAGGGAGTGGGAGAGGAGGTCGGCCCGCAGGGTCCGGAAAGCCCCGCGCCAGGCCAAGCAAATGGGCTCAGTGATGGCCGAGCAGGGCGGAGCTGCCCGCACCTGGGAAAATGGAGGCAGCACCGGGGCAGTGAGTGGCCTGGTGGTGCAGGCGGAAGCCGCGTGGGCATTCACCCCCCGAACAGAGCTGTGCCAGGGATCACTCACAGTGCTGTGCCAGGTCGGGCGCTCGCTCTGTCTCTGGTTTGTTGCCTTCCGTGTTCTCGGCGCTGCCGCCTCGGCCTGTTCAGTCGCGGCGCCGCTCGGGCGCTCCCAGGAATCTTCTTTAATGCCGGCCTGAAACCTGGAATCCTGAATAGGGCAGCTGGCCGCCTTCAGTGCGGCCCCAGCCTCCGGGATCCTGGCTGCATCCACAGCAGCCCTGGCGCCGTGTTCCCTGTTTCAAGACTCACTTTTGCAGCTAAGAATCAGTTCTTTTCCTGCTCCACACTTCAAAGCTGTTGCCTGTAAATGAGGCAGCCTCTCCTGCCGGGGGCAAAGTGGCGTTGAGCCCCCACGACCGGCCAGCAGCAGCAGTCCTCCCTTAAGAGATGGCCAGAGGAAGGTCCACAAGATTCCCGGCTGCCTGAGGCCCAGTGGCCACCTTTTCCACCTCAGCTACTCCGCGCCAGCCGCCGCAGCCGCCGCCATCTTGAAAACTCAAGGTAAGGAAATTTGATTTGTTCATATTCAAGAACAATTAGATCTAAAGTTTGATGGAGATGGTAGAGGGACCTAGAGTGGGAAGAAGTCATAGCCAGTTACCATGTCCTGTGGAACCAAGAGATTCTTGTTGCTAGGCAGGCAAATCTAGAACTTAGACAAATAAGAGAAAAATAAAGGAGGGTATGTACCTTCTTCTTTGTCATCTGAGGTGTCAAATAAAAGTCTTTGTTCATACTGACAGGCAGTCCAAACCATCCATAAATAAAACTACAACTAAAGAAGATTATAGGTACCATCAGTTCAGTTTTTGGTAAGTCATTCAAGAGTTTAGCTCTAAAGAAATAACACCAGTATTTGTGCATAAATGATTACACGCACATGCATGCACTCACTCATACAAACTGAATCATTATTGAGTGTTCAGTGCTTGAGAAGATTCTATGTCTTTTATTATTTCCTATTCTCCTTTATTTATTTGTTTCTGCACCTCTAAATTGATTTTAATGTCTTGTTACTCATAGTTTGAAAAACACTGAATTATTTGTAAATGAGAGTGAGAGGTTAGGTGGCAATTAGAGTACATGAATTTGATGAAATTGTGGGGAGAAGAAAATAGAATTTATGAAAGATGTTGTATGACAGTCTACCTTGATGTCTCTGTGCTATAATAACACTTTACCACATTATTAATGAAAATGTTATATTCTGTCAGGAGGAGTGATCTCTGGATCATTGCCTAAAATAATGTAATACGTAGAATAAGAGCCTAGCACAAATATTCTTTTGAGTTTGGGAGTAAATTCTGATAGATTTATGTTGGTTAAAGGTACTCTCAACAGTGCTATATTAGTATTCTATCACAATAAAAATTTACACTCCATGAAAATTACTAAATATATATCAAAGATAAATAGAAAAAAATCAATAAATCAGGATTTTACTCACAATTTAGAGGTGTTGCCTTTAAAGATTTCTTCTAGTGGTTTCACTTTCTTCTTGTGAGCTTTTGAACTTTAGGGAAGTAAGCCTGTTCCTTATTTTACTAGATTACTTTACCCGTGTAATCAGGACACTCCTGTCACTTTCATGATGAGGATTGTGTTCAGCCTGAAGCAAGTCCCTGGCCACCTATTGGCAATGAGAAAGCAAAGACTAAACAAAATTTCTAATCCTGTATTAAACAAGTATTAAATGGAGAATCTTTGTTTTACAAATTAAACAATAATCACTGAAATTTGAAAAAATGAACAACTTGCAAAAATAAAAACATCTTTCAGCTGAGATTCTTATGCATTGATGAGCAAATTTAGATAGTAAAAATGTTAGGAAACAACGTAGACATTGAAATACATTATTAAAAGCCTATGGGTGTTTGAAATATCTTTTCATATCATTACTTTTTGAGCTGAGCGCCAGGTAGGCATTATCATAATTTTATTTGTTTCCTTTCTCTAAACATCCTCCTAAATATACTCTTTGATTTACTTCCCTAGCAGTGTTTACAGTGTGTTATAGGAGTGTTGAAAGCAGGTAAAAGGATTAATCTTAACTGGGTTGAGGATTTTACTCAAAAGTCCTTGAAAATATGACACCACTAAAATAATACAGTAATTCTCAAGTGTCTGGCCCCAAACAGCAAGAAACCTTGAAATGACTGAAAAGGAACTCTGAACCACAATCTGAAAGAAACTCAGTGAGATATGACAAGACTCAGAAAACAAAACAAATTGAGAAAAACAATCCAGGATATGAAGTAAGAAATTTACAAAGAGTGAGATATCTTAAAAAATAATGTAGCAGAACCCTAGGAACTGAAGGATTAATTCAGTGAAATAAAAGGTATAGCCAAGAGCTTAAGCAGCAGGTTAGAAGAAGCAGAAGAAAGAATTTCTGATCTCAAAGACAGTAGCTATTAAACCAGTTGGACAAAAAAAAAAAAAAAAAAAAAAAACCTAAAAAAAAATGGAAAAAGAATTTTTAAAATGTAGAGAAAAGCTATGAGAACTATTAGAGAATATTAAGCACACAAACATCTGAATCATGGATGTTCCAGAAAGGGAAGAGTAAGGAAAAGGTATTGAAAACATATTCAGTGAAATACTAGCAGAAAGCATCTCAGGTATTGGGAGAGATACAGACTTTTCAATCCAAGAGGCTCAAAGATCCCCAAAGAGATTCAATCTGAAAAAGTCCTCTCTGAGATACCTTATAAATTGGCAAAAGTCATATTGTCAAAAAAGAAAAAGAGAATCCTAAAAAGAACAGTAGAAAAGGTCAACTAAACAAAAGGTCTGTTTTATGAGAAGATAAACAAAATAGATGAACCAATAGCTAGACTTAAAAAATAAAAGAAGACCCAAATAACAAAAGTAAAAAATGAAAAAGGAGACATTACAACCAATATCACAGAAATACAAAGAATCATTAGAGACTACTATGAGCAACTACATCCCAACCAATTTGAAAACCTAGAGAAAATGGATCAATATCTGAACAAATACAAACTAACAAGACTGAACCAAGAAGAAATAGAAAACCTGAACAAACAAATAACAAGCAATGAGATTAAAACAGTAATCAGCAATCTCCCAACAAAGAAAATCCCAGAACTGGATGCCTTCACTGCTGAATTCTACCAAACCTTTCAGAACAATTAATATACCAATCCTTTCCAAACTATAACAAACAATTCACAAAGAGGAAATTCTCTCAAATTCATTCTATGGGGTCAGCATCACTCTGATACACAATTCAGACAAACATACAATGACAACAAAAAACTATAGGACAATATCCTTGATGAACGCAGATGCAAAAATCCTCAACAGAATATTAGCAAACAGAATCCAGCAGTACATCAAAAAGATCATGATCAAGTGGGATTCACCTCAGAGATGCAAAGATGAGTCAACATACATTAGCCAATAATTGTGATATATGGCAACAACAAAATAAAGGAGAAAAACCATATTATCATCTGAATAGATGCAGAAAAAAGAGTTGACAAAATTCAACATCCCTTCTTGATAAAGAATATCAACAGAATATGTATATAAGGAAAGGATCTCATCCCAATAGAAGTCATGCATGACAAACCCATTGCCAGTATCATCCTGAATGAGAAAAAGCTGAAAGCTTTTTCTTTAAGAACAAGAACAGTACAAGGATGCCTCCTCTTACTTCTCCTATTTAACATAATGTTGGAAGGACTATCTGGAGCTATTAGGAAGAGAAAGAATTAAAGGTAATCCAAATTGGAGAAGACAAAGTCAAATTGTCCTTGTTTGCAGATGACATGATTTTATACATAGAAAAATATAACAACTCAACCAAAAAACTCTTAGAGCTGATAAACAAATATAGTAAATTGAAGAGTACATATTCAATATACAAAAATTAGTAGCATTTTATACTCCAAAAACAAATTACCAGGAAAAAAATGAAGGAAGTCCATTTTCAGTAGCTACCAAAAAAATAAAATACCTAGGAATCAATTTAACCAAGGAGGTGAAATATCTCTAAAATGAGAACTACAAATCACTGCTGAAAGAAATTAAAGTGGGCAAAAAAAGATTCTGTGCTCATGGATTGGAAATAGTAATATTGTGAAAAGATCCATGCTACCTAGAGTGATCCCCAGGTTCAATGCAATATCCATAAAAATAACAATGACATTCTTCACTGAAAGAGAAAATGCAATCCTAACATTCATATGGAACAACAAGATCTAAAATAGCCAAAGCAATCCTGGGCAAAGCAAATAAAGCTGGTGGCATTATACTACCTGTCTTCTAATTATACTACAAAACTATAGTAATCAAAACAGTATGGCATTGGCAGAGAAAAAGACACAAGAACTAATGGAATAGAATAGAGAACTATGAAATCAAATCATGTACTTACTGCCAACTGATCTTCAAGAAAGTCACCAAGAACACACACTGTGTTAAGATCACCCTCTTCAATAAATGGTGCAGGGAAATTGGATAACCAAGTGTAGAAGAATGAAACTAGACCCATACCTCTCAGCTGATATCAAAATCAACTCAAAATGTATTAAATACTTAAATATAAGAACTGAAACTATAAAACTCCAAAGAAAATGTAGGAGTAACAGTGCAGCATGTAGGACTGGGCATAGATTTTATGCATATGACCTCAAAAGCCCAGGCAACAGAAATGAAAATAAAGAAATGAGATTATATCAAACCAAAAAGCTTATGCACAGCAAAAGAAACTAATAACAGAATAAAAAGACAACCTACAGAGTGGGAGAAAATATTTGCAAACTATACATCTGACAAGGGATTAATAACCAAAATACGCAAAGAACTCAAACAACTTAATGGTAAAAAACAAATGATACAATAAAAAATAATTGGCAAAGGAGCTGAATAGACATTTCTTAAAGAAAGACAAACAAAAGTCCAATGGGTACATGAGAAAATGCATAATATCACTCAACATCAGGAAATGCAAATAAAAACCACATTGAAATATAATCTCATCCTGGTTAGATCTGCTAGCATGAAAAAAAGACTGAGAATAACAAATGCTGGCAAGGATGCAGAAAAACGGGATCCCTTCAACACTGTTTATGGGACTGTAAATTAGTGCAGTCATTACAGAAAACAGTATAAAGATTTCTCAAACAACTACAGATAGAACTGCCATATGATACAGCAATCCCACTACTGGGTATATACACAAAGGAATGGAATCATCATCTCAAAAGTATACACCCCATGTTTATTGCAGCTCTATTTATAATTGCTAAGCGTTGGAACCAACCTAAATGTCCACTGATGGATGACTGGATAAGGAAACTGTGGTATATATACACAATGGAACACTCCTCACACATAAAAAAGCATGAGATTCTGCCATTCACAGCAACATGGATAAGCTTGGAGAAAATTATGTTAAAGGAAATAAGCCAGACACAGAAATAGAAATACTATGTGTCCTCACTCATAAGTCAGAATAAAAATATAAATAAATAAGAAAGAAAAGAGGGAAGGAAGAAAGGAAAGAAAGAATGAATGAGTCTCAATAGCACGCTGAACTTTCAAACGTGGAGAACAGAACTGTGGTTACTAGAGGTGTGAAAGGGGGAGGGGTAGAGGAGATGTGAAGAAATTGGTTGAAGGTCACAAAGAATGTTTTCCTTTTCATTTCTGAAAACACTTAATTTTGGCTTCAGTATTTCTCCATCTCCAACTGTTACTTTCCCAGCTACTTTGATATGCTTTGCATTTTATTTAGCCAGGTCTTTTAAAAATGTTATTTTTCTTGAGTATAATCCAATGTGAACAACTCTGAGTAATATCTACCTATCAACCCAAGGTTCTCCCCCTCCAATTCCACTATTATTTACTGTTGTATTGAACAAAGGTATCCATTCTACTAGATGGTAATAATTTTCAAGTTTAACTGCAGTTTGACAGGTTTAGATGAAGACAGGACAAGTAACGATTTGTTGCACAGAATTATATACAAGGGTACTTCAAAAATTTTGTTAAAAATGTAATAAAAAGATAATACGAATATTCCCATGACCATTCTGATGACACCTTGTATTAAGGACCACGAAAAAAATAATATATGTGAGGATTATTTAACGTCTTCTGAGCAATGTGATTGAAAATTACTCGTTTGATATTGATATAAAGAATTTTTGATATTTATTCCAAGTCATTATATATAAATCAAGATTCCATCCTCAAAACAAGATATTTGTCCAACTTTCCATTAAGACCCTTTTTCTTAAAATATTTGTTGTGGACATGTTCACAAATAGACATATATTAGAGAACAGTATAATGAATCCATGTGCCCTTCATCTAGGCTCAATAATTATCAACCTATGGCCGGTTGTCATTCTTTTGTTCATGCACAGTCTGACACTGCCTCACCAGTATTTAAGAGCAAATCCGATGCAGTTTACTTCGTCATGTCTTGAGTCCCACACTAATCCATGTTGTCCCATGCCCTGCTCTTTGTCCTCCATCCTGGCCTTCTCATAAAGCCACCTGTCTCTACCTTTCTTTCTATTTTTTCTTTCAGTTTTAGTTCTGCTGCTCTGATGGATTGACTCTGCCAGAGACAGACCTTTAAAGGTCAGTGTTGCAGACACCCAAATCAAAGGGAGGTGACAGACCAGCGGTGCCCTGGCCCTCCTGTCCTTCATTCTCATCAATAGCTCTGTCACGGCTGTGGGTGAGGCCCTGGCACATGTGAGGAAAGTCTACTTCTGCTCTGGCTGGTGATGTTTCTGTTCCTATTTGGATGTCTCCAGATTGGACACTCCCAACCCCATATGCCCCCAGAAGTGGTGATACCCTTGAGGGTAACTGGCATTGGGAGGGAAATGAAGGCCCCAGGATGGATGTCCTATGGCCTGCACTTGGGAGACCAGAGACATGTTATCCACATGAAGGTCAAGAAGAATTTGGTGTCCAGATATTTCTCTGTGTTCACCTACACAGATGAAGATACCCTCACTGAGGAGCAGCCTTTTGTCCAGAGTAACTGCTACTATCATGGATTTGTGGAAGGGGATCCAGAGTCCAAGGTTGCTCTTAGCACCTGTTCTGGGGACTTTCAAGGATTACTACAGATAAATGACGCTGTTTATGAAATGAAGCCCAAAGAGCTTTCTGCCACATTGGAGAATCTAATATATAAGACTGACAGTGAGGAGACAAAATATCCAGCCATGAGATGTGGATTAACAGAAGAAATAGCACGACAATTGAGGCTTCAAGACAGTGATAATGCCACTGAGATGCAAAGCAGTTATGAGGGCTGGTGGACCCACAAACGGTTTGTTGAACTGTTCGTGGTGACCGACAACCTACGGGTCCTTTATAGGGAAAGTAACATCTCATTCGTGCAGAAGGATGCAATTCAGGTTGTCCATGCACTGAATTTCCTTTATACTCCAATGGATGCTGAGGTGTCTTTACCTTGTGGACTCACATGATATATTTAAACTCCTCACGGAATTGTGCAAGTGGAAGAAATCAAACCTTAATTCCCGCATTCAACACGATGTTGTTCATCTTTTTGTACGGCGCAGCTTTGGTAAATTTCTTGGCTTAGCTTATATTGGAACAGTATGTCTTCCTAATTCAAAGTGTGCAGTTAATAGTTTCATGGGTTCTGACACATATTGTTTTGCATTAACTGTGTCACATGAGCTTGGCCATAACTTGGGTATGCCCCATGATGATAAAACATGTAAATGTGCCAAGAAGAAGTGCATAATGTATCCATCAAAAGCGAATACAGATAAATTCAGCAACTGCAGTTATTTTCATTTTTGGCGAACTACTGGAAGAAGGACCTGTATGCACACTGCACCAAGTCCAGAGAACATCTTCACATTGAAGCAGTGTGGAAACAGTGTGGTTGATGAAGGAGAGCAGTGTGACTGTGGATCCTTAAAATTGTGTACTAAAGATCCCTGTTGTTCGGCAAACTGCACTCTGAAACCTGGGGCAGCTTGTGCTTTTGGGCTTTGTTGCAAAGACTGCCAGTTCATGCCATCGGGCACAGTCTGTAGAGAAAAGGACAATGAATGTGACCTTCCAGAGTGGTGCAGTGGAGCCTCGCACAACTGTCCAGCAGATGTGCTTGTGCAGGACGGGGTCCATTGCATGGGTGGTGGCTACTGCCAGGAAAGGAGATGCAATATCCGTGATGAACAGTGTAGGCAAATTTTTGGCAAAGAAGCCAAGAGTGCAAATCAGAGTTGCTACAGGGAAATGAACATCTGAGGTGACCGTTTTGGTCACTGTGGTTTGAATGGCTCTACATATGTAAGGTGTAGTATCTCAGATGTCCTGTGTGGGAGAGTTCAGTATGAGAATGTGACAGAAATTCCCCTTCTGAAAGATCATTCTACCGTGCATTAGACTCACATCAATGGTGTCACCTGCTGGAGTACCGACTATCATTTTGGGTTGACCATACCTGATGTAGGTGAAGTGAAAGGTGGCACAGAGTGTGGTGCAGAACACGTGTGCATCCACAGGCGGTGTGTTCCTATGTCACTTTGGAGCAGTTCTTGTTCACCTGAGACCTGCAATGTGAGAGGGGTCTGCAACAATAAACATCACTGCCACTGCAGCTCTGAGTGGGACCCCCCCGACTGCCTGACAGCCGGCAGTGGAGGCAGTGTTGATAGTGGCCCACCCCCTCGGAGAAAAATGGAAACTGAAGGGAAGGTGCTCAAGAGGAGCTACCTGATGATACTGCTTTGGATTCCTGTTTTGGTCTTTCTTTTCTGTGTCTTACTTTGCTTTGTTGTATGTTACTTTGGCTGTGCAGCATGCGCAGAAGGTCAAATAAAAAAGAGCTAAATGTTTAATTTTCATCTGACTTAAAATATGCACAAAAAGTTTAAAATTCACTTCAGAACAAAATGTGAAATATTGTAACTTCGCCTAACAAAAAATAGCAAAAAAAAAAAAAATCACAATTTAGAAAATTAACCCATTCTTAATGAAATTTTGCTGTATTACTTTTTAGGGTACTGGAAGTACAAATGTTACTGCACACATAAGGGGCCACTGAGCAAAAAACCCAGGAATGTATTAAGCTTCAGGATGATAAACGTGAGCCATTAAGTAAAGGGAATTCCCAGCATATTCCTACCTTTCATATTGTAAGCAGTGTTAGTGGTTTATTTTCATGGAGTTAGTCTCTGTTTTCTGAGCAAAGGCACAACTCAGGGCCAGTGTTTGTGTGTTTTAATTTGCTGTCCCTTGACTCCAACCTCCTTCCCCATTTTGCTCTGCTCTGTCACATGGAGAACGGGGACCTCCATATGGCATTTCTTCTTTGCCAGTCCTCGCTGTGCGTTTCTGCCAATAGTGGAGCTAGAGGGAGACTGGAGACCTAGAGAACAGTCTGAGTGCTGTTGATGTCACTGTGGCCTCAGTACCAGCTTGCACCTCGGCAGCAACAGTAGCTTTCATTCTGCACATTATTACTCTATGTAGTTAGTAACCCCCGGAACCAACAGTACTGTCAGCCCAGAGATGCCAGCACAGCCACCAAGCAACTTACCCTCACAGTTCTGAGTCCCGGGTCTTCGAGCCTCCACCTAATTCCAGAGGCTCCAGCACCACGTTGGCTGTACCCTGTCCTCAGAGGTGGTCCTAGGACCATGGCACCTATTCCAAAGCTCTAGGTTCAAATAACCCCAACCTCTCCCCTTCGATCTCCAGAACTAGTAGTGATAGTTACATCTTCTCATTAGCACTCGTGGTTATCTCGATGGTGTGGTTTCTCATTTTGTGACAACTCTGAGTGACACGGTGCTCACCGTGGTACAGTGGAGAACAGAGGAAGGAGTCAGACATCAGAAGGTTTTGAATTTTTCTCACCACTGCCCTCCACCAGCTAGAGGAAATGATTTAAACTCAGGTAGAATTTCTTCAAAATCAAAAAGAGAGAACAATAACACTTTGGTTATAAAAAATGACAAAGAAGAAAGTTTTATTCCTTGTAAGATGTCATCGGTCTTAGAAAACTATGTTTCCTCTGGTGGAAAAAAAATTAAAATATCCAAATTAATTGTTAAAAATCATGTTTTAAAAATCTTCATAGAGTTGTAGAAGTAAGGAAGACTAGACGAACAAAAATGTCAGGCATGGAAAACAGAGCTGATGTGAGCTGACTCTCTCCAGGCGTCTTCTTCTCTGGAGCATTTACTGTGAACTGAGGATGTGAACTGAGGATCAGGCTCGGTCCAGTTCAAGGAACTCTGCTGGGAAAAGGAAAAACCAGCAATCCTCTTAGTTACTATAGTGCTCTAGATTTATAAATAGACACTTGGGTGCCTTCTATCCATAATCATTTTTACCCATGTCACATGTTTTGAATTGAGGGTTTTGTGGGTTGGTAGTACGATATTCTGAAATTTCCCAAAAGATGTACCTTTCTAAAATTGTGTGATCTTTTAGACACCAGGAGTATTAAAAGGGGGCTTGTCTTAAGTACATGTACTGTCTGTCCATTAAGATACTTAACTGAGTTTAAATTTGCAAATGGGGATACAGAATCAAAATCACAAGAGAAGTAGAGATTAAAACAACATAAAAGAAACAAAGTGCTGATTTTTTTGTCATAAAGATAAAAACATTGGTAAACATATAGCTAGATGAACAAAAAAAGAGAGGAGTCTTAAAGAAAATCAGGCATGAAAAATGACACACTACTACTGATATGACAGAAATACAAAAACATTGTAAGAGACTATTATGATAACCTACATGCTAACAAACTGGAAAATCTAGAAGAAATGGGTAAATTCCTGGACACATACAATGTGCCAAGGTTGAATCATGGAGAATTAGAAAATCTAAACAGATCTATAATGAGTAATGAAATTGAAGAAAGAATAATAGGTCTCCCAGGGGAGAAAAAAAAAATCTCATGACCAGATGGCTTTACTGTTGAATTCTAACAAATATACAAAGAACTAATACCAGTTTTTCTCAAACTCATCCAAAAATCGAAGAGGAAGGAATAGTTCTAACACCATTCTGTAAAGTCAGCATTACCCTCATACCCAAACCAGAAAAAGACACAATTACAGAGGAAAACTACAGACCAATATCCCTAATGAACACAGACATGAAAATTCTAAACAAAACACTAGCAAAGAGAATCCAGCAACACATTAAAATCATTCACCATGATCAAGTGGGTTTCAACCCAGGAATGCAAGGATGGGTCAACATACACAAATCAATAAATGTGACACATCACATCCAAAGATAAAAGACAAAAACCACATAATCATTTTAATAGTTGCACAATTAACAGAATTTAACACCCTTCATGATAAAAACAACAAATTAGGTGTAGAAGGAAAGTACCTCAACACAAAAAAGGTCATATAGATAAACCTCCAACTAATATCACACTGAACAGACAAAAGTTGAAGTCTTTTTCTCTAAGATCTGGAACAAGCCAAAAATGTCCTCTTTCCTGACTCTTATTCAGCATAACACTGGAAGTTCTAGCCAGAGCAGTAAGAAAAGAGAAAGCAATAAAGAGCATCTAAATTGGAAAGGAGGAATTCAAACTATCCCTATTTGCAGATGACATGATCATATATATAGAAAACCATAAAGACTCCACCAAAATATGGCTAGAACTATTAAATGAATTCAGCAATTTTGCAGGATACAAAAATCACTAGAATTTCTATATACATATTCAGAAATTTTTAATAAATAAATCAAGTATCCCTGTTCACAATGACTACCAAAATACTGAAATACCTAGGAGTAAATTTGATCAAGGATGTGAAAGATCTCTACCATGAAAACTCTAAAACATTGGTGAAAAAAATTGAAGACACACACAAAAAATGGAAAGGTGTCCTCTGTTCATGTGTTGGAAGAATTAATCTCATCAAGCTGTCCATGTGACACAAAGCAATCTATAGATTGCATGAAATCCCTATCAAAATACCAATGACATTCTTTACAGAAATAGAAAGATCGAACTTAAAATTTGTGTGGAACTACTAAAAACTTCATATATCCAAACCAGTCTTGGACAAATAGAATGAAGCTAGAGGCATCACACTACCTGACTTCAGAATATACAATAAAATTATAGCAACCAAAACAGCATGATAATGGCATAGAAACAGAGAAATAGACTGATGGAGCAGAATAGAGAACCCAGAAATAAATCCAGGCATGTACAGTCAACTGATTTTCAGCAAGGGTGCCAAGAATATACACTGGAGAAAGGACAGCCTCTTCAATAAAAGGTGCAGGGAATACTGGATATCCACATGCAGAGGACTGAAATTAGACCTCTATCTCCAACGATACACAAAAATCAACTCAAAATGGATTCAAGATCTAAAATTATGAAACTACTGGAAGAAAGCATAGGGGAAACACAACATGAAATCCAACCAGGCAGTTTTGGAACAAGACCACAAAAGCAAAAGCAAACAAATGGGACTACATCTAACTACAAGGCTTCTGCATAGCAAAGGACACTATCATCCAAGTAAGGAGACGAGCTCCAGAAAGGGAGAAAGTATTTGTAGACTGTAGATCTGACAAAAAGCTAATATCCAGAATATATGCAGAACTCAAACAACTCAACAGCAGCAAAAAAAACCCAATTAAGAAGTGGGCAAAGGATGTGAGCAGACATTTCTCAAAAGAAGACATGAAAATGGCCAACAGGCACATGCAAAATTGTTCAACTTTACTAAGCATTAGGGAAATGTAAATTAAAACTACAATGAGATATCATCTCCGTCCAGTTAGAACAGTTATTATCAACTAGACAGAAAATAAGAAACGCTGGTGAGGATGCAGACAAAAGGGAAGCCTCCAACATTGTTGGTGGAAATGTAAATAGGTACAGCCCCTGAGGAAAACAGTAAGGAGGATTCTCAGAGAACTGAAGATAGATCTACCTTATGACCCAGGAATCCTGCCCCTGAGTATATACCCAAAGTAAATTTTCATTCAGCACTATTCACAATAGCCCGGAGATGGAAGCAACCTAAATGTCCATCAATGAATGAATGGATTTCTAAAGCCTGTGGTATATAAACACAATGGAATCCTCTTATGCAGAAAGAAAGAGAAAGAAAGAAAGAAAGAAAGAAAGAAAGAAAGAAAGAAAGAAAGAAAGAAAGAAAGAAAGAAAGAAAGAAAGAAAGAAAGAAAGAAAGAAAGAAAGAAAGAAAGAAAGAAAGAAAGAAAGAAAGAAAGAAAGAAAGAAAGAAAGAAAGAAAGAAAGAAAGAAAGAAAGAAAAGAAAGAAAGAAAGAGAGATGCTGTCATTTGTAGCAACATGGAAGGAACTGGAGACCATCATGTTAAGTAAGGCAGGTGTATAAAGACAAATACAGCATGATCTCACTCATGTGAGGAATTAAAAACAAAACAAAACAAAGAAACAAAACAAAACAAAAACAAATCAGAGACAAACAGAAGTTCTCATAGGTTAGAGTAGAATAATGGTTACCAGAGGCTAGGAAGGTTTGGGAGGGGGAGAGGTGAATTAAAGGGTACTAAGTTACAGGTAGATTAGTTCTGGTTTCCTAGGCTGACTCGAGCTAATAATACTATATTGTATATTTCTAAATAGCTGGGAAAAAAGTATTTTGATTATAATCACCATGTTTAGGTGATGGATATGCTGTCTATCCTAACCGAATCATTGTACAGTATATGCATGTATTGAAACAACACACTGTACGCCACAAATATGTACAATTAAAATTTTTTTGAAGTATCGATGTCTTTTTTTGTATCATCCTTTTACTGTTTTCTCAACTGTGATATTCGTGTTCTTTTCTTTTGCCCATTTTAAAATTTCATATCATATCTTTTCCTTCTATATTTGAGAATCTTTTTATATATTCTAGATATCAACCCTTTGTAAAGTACATCAAAATGAATATCATGTTTCCAATTTCATCCTGATTTTTCACTCTCTTCATGATATTTTTGATAAACAAGAGTTCTTAATACAATATAGTCTATTTATCAATAACTTTATGGTGTGTGCCTGTTTTTACATCATGCATAAAATACATTTTGTACTTGAAGATCCAAAAGATACTTTCACCTTTTCATCTTTAGTCTGCTTGGAATTGATTTTTGCATGTAGCATGAGGCAGGAATCCATCTTCTGTTTTTCTCTCTCCCTCTTTGCCACTCTCTTGCCCTCCCTTCATATCCTTTCTTCCTTTCTCTTTCGAATGTTCTATCTCTACCCCCTCCTTTTACCCTAACTACCTTCTTCCTTTCCTCTCCCTATTTCTCTCTCTCCATCCATTTTCTGTCCCTTCCTTCTTTCCTTCTTTTCTCTTTCCTTCTTTTCTCCGTTCTTTCTTTCCTCCTCTCACGCTCTCTGCTCCTTTCCTTTCTTTCTTTTGTCATATGCATCATTATATTGAAAAATTCATTCTTTTCCTGTGGATCTGCAGAAAAATATCAGCCCTAAATTAAGTGTCCATATGAATTAATTTCTTGGCTTTTCATTCTCCTGCACTGTTCTACTATTAACCTTTCATTACTGTATTGTTATACTTATTGTTTATAATAAGTTAATGTGTGATAAACAACCCCTCTCACCTTTTCAGCATTCAGGAAGATTTTGGCTGTTTGTGAATGTTTACATTTCTATTTACATTACAGAGCAGCTTATCAAGTTACACTGAAAATTTATTCAATTTTGTTTGCATTAAATCTATAGATAACATTTGGGAGATTTCAGATAATATTTATTGAATCTTTCAAACCACGAACCAGGTATATGTTCTCTTTTATTTGAAAGAGATATTCTTAGTATATTTTAATAAAGTTTAACATTTTTAGAGGTATTAGACATCACATTTTTAAATACACTGCATTTTAATACTATCATAAATGGGATCTTCAAAAAATATCCTGTTTGGTACTTTACAGAAATATATTTTTATATTGATTTATTTTCACTAGCCTTTTTCAACCTTATTACTTTATAAATCACCTACAGATTTCTTTGAATTTTTTCACAGACAATTATATAATATGCAAAGAAAGTTTGTTTCTTCCTTTCCAGTTTTTCATATTTTATTTATCTTTTTTCTCAAATTTTTAAATTTATCCATTAATTGCAATTGGTTGATTGCAATGATGCCATCATATGTAATTACTTTTCCTGGTCCCTTTGTAATATTAAACACTTTGTGCTTTCAGCAAACTTTCTGAATCTGTTAGTCTTTTCATACAATCAATTTGCATGCCCCTATTAATTGAGTCCTGTTACATTGTTTACAACATTTTTCTTTCTTTTTTACATCTCTTAAATTGCATGTTTAATTATCAGCATCTCTTTTTTATACTACGCATTTGATGCCATAAATTTTCCTCTTAGTACTGTTTTAGCTGCATCTTATGAGTGTTTATATTAAGTGTTCCATAGTCAATTGTACATATTAGCTCTTAATATTTTCTAATTTTTTTTATGATTTTTTAAAAATTGATTAATTATTTAGAAGTTATCTTTTTGCTGTAAAATTTAACCTAATTTCACTGGTTGTTAGACATAGAAACCAATTGACATTTGATTTAGAAATAAGTAACATTTGATTTAGAAAACAATAGAATATCTTTTGTCATGTTTCTTATATAATCCATGAGTGATTAAGAAGAATATATATGAGCATTGGGTATGATGTTCATTGTTTTAATTTTAATTTTTTTGTTAATTTTATTTTATTTTGTCAATATACAATGTGGTGGATTATTGGGCCCATTACCAAAACCTCCCTCCTTCCTCCCTCTCCCCTCCCTCCCAGCAATGTCCTTTCTGTTCACTTGTCATATCAACTTCAAGGAATTTCAACTGTTGTGTCTTCTTCCGTCTCCCCCCCCCCCGGGGGGGGTTCTATGTGTGTATTTATTTATTTATTTTTAGCTCCCACAAATAAGTGAGAACATCTGACATTTCTCTTCCTGTGTCTGACTCATTTCACTTAATATAATTCTCTCTAGGTCCATCCATGTCATTGCAAATGGCAGTATTTCATTCTTTTTTATAGCTGAATAGTATTCCATTGTGTAGATATACCACATTTTCCATATCCACTCATCTGATGATGGACATTTGGGCTGGTTCTAACTCTTAGCTGTTGTAAAGAGTGCTGCAATGAACATTGGGGAACAGATATACCTTCGACTTGATGATTTCCATTCTTCTGGGTATATTCCCAGCAGTGGGATAGCTGGGTCATGTGGTAGATCTATCTGCAATTGTTTGAAGAATGTCCATACCATTTTCCATAGAGGCTGCACCATTTTGCAGTACCACCAACAATGTATGAGAGTTCCTTTTTCTCTGCAACCTCGCCAGCATTTATCATTCACAGTCTTTTGGATATTAGCCATCCTAACTGGGGTGAGATGGTATCTCAGTGTGGTTTTGATTTGCATTTCCCAAATGCTGAGTGATGTTGAGCATTTTTTCATGCATCTGTTAGCTATTTGAATATCTTCCTTTGAGAAATGCCTGTTTAGCTCTTTTGCCCATTTTTTAATTGGGTTACTTATTTTTTTGTTGTTGTTATAAAGTTGTTTCAGTTCCTTGTATATCCTAGATATTAATCCTTTGTCAGATATATATTTTGCAAGTATTTTCTCCCACTCTGTTGGTTGTCTTTTAACTCTGTTAATTGTTTCTTTTGCTGTGCAGAAGCTTTTTAGTTTGATATAATCCTATTTGTTTATTTTTGCTTTGGTTGCCGGTGCTTTTAAGGTTGTATTCATGAAGTCTGTGCCCAGTTCTACTTCCTGAAGTGTGTCTCCTATGTTTTCTTTAAGAAGTTTTATTGTTTCAGGGTGTATATTTAATTCTTTAATCCATTTTGAGTTGATTTTGATATTTGGTGAGAGGTATCAGTCTAGTTTCATTCTCCTGCATATGGATATCCAGTTATCCTAGCACCATTTGCTGAAGAATGATGTTCATTTAATTGAGTTAGTTAATCACATTGTTTATTTGATATTCTTCTCCTCTCTATCTCTTCTCTCTCTCTCTCTCTCTCTCTTTTGCTCAACCAATCAAATACTAAAAAGAAAAACTATACCTTTATTGCAAAAAATTTGGGAAATACAGAAAATAAAATCAGTAAAAAAAATTACTTGTAATCTCACCATCCAATAATATTTTCATTTTGCTTTTTTAATTAATCACTTGAACCTATTCTGAAATATATTGTATATAGATTCCAGTTATAAATAGAAATGTAAATTGTAGGGGAAAAGAAGTATCTCTTTTCTCATCTTAGGTTCATGACTGAGCTTCTATGACAAAAGACAGATAAGTAAGGGAAAAGCTTATCAACATATTTAATACAAGTTTTACATGACACAGGAGACTTTAGGATTGAAGACTCAGTTACACAGGTAAACCAGAATATTTTTATGCTTAGTTTCAACAAAGAGTGGACAGTCATGAGAAACATGATTGGAGGGCAACAGGGTATGAACTAATGGTAATAAACTGGTGGGGAAGGGGAAAGGTGCTTAGCAGGTCCTGTGCCTTAGTCCACTGCTGTAACAGAATGTCAAGACGGCATAATTTATAAAGAAAGGAGGTTTATTTAGCTCACGGTTCTGCAGGCTGAGAAGTTCAAGAATGGGCAGCCACAGGTGACAGCCTCTGGTGAGGGCCTCATGCTGCATCCAAACATGGAAGAGAAACAGAAGGGGAAGGAGGCATGTTCAAAAAGAGACAAAGACAAGAGGCAGCCTCACTTTATAACAACCGGCTCTTGTGATATTTATCTAGTCTCTTGAGAACTGTACCAGTCCATTTCTGTTGCTTAAAACAGAATACCTGAAACTGGATGATTTACAAAGAAATGAAGTTTATTCCTTATACTTTTGGAGGCTGAGAAGTCCAAAGTCTAGGGAACTCATCCTGCGAAGGCCTTGTTGGTGGTGACTCCTCACAGCAATGCAGGGTGTCACATGGTGAATGTCTTTAGCGAGAGAGACAGAGCTGAGCTTCTCACTGGCTCTTCTTATAAAGCCATCATAATCACACCCATGACCACCATTAAACCGTCAATGGATTAATCTGTTCACTAGGGCATGGTCCTCCAAATCAGATCACCTCTTAAAGACCCCACCTTTCAAATACCTTAATAGGATTTCCTACTCTCTTAACACTGTCACAATGAGGATTATGTTTTAATGTGCTTTGGGGGGGACATTCAGTCCACAGTAAGAACTAACCCAGTCCTTTGAGAACTGCATTGATCCCTTCAGAATGCTTCTGCTATGTTCTCAAATGCCAAAGCACCATATTTTGTCATAGCGTGTTCTGAACACCTCTCAAGATAGACATATAGATATAGACCAGTATCTTCTCCTTGAAAATCTGCTACCACATCTTTGAAGCTTACTCAAAACCACAGGCATAAGCCCATTGAATATCAAAAGGAGAAAATTTAGGTCATAATTCCTTTCTTAGTTTGGGCTTCTTTTCCCAAAGAAATTTACCCACTTTTCCCCTAGAGATTAACTGCACACACTGGGTAAGAAGCAGTCTTGATCAAATTACAGAAGTTGTATTATCTCCCATCTTCAAGCAATGGGTCCTCTACTTACACATTAAATTTGAGTAACTAAGAAGAGAACTCAAATGATTAATTCCACTAAATGCCTAATCTATATTTTCAAAAGAGAACATTTGACTGATTAGCCTGCTAATAAAGCAAAGAGTGTTTCTGTTTGTTTACTTTTTTTGTTTCTTCAGTTGGTGGACATTGTTTTCCTATCAAATTCATACTTAGTCTTAAAATAAAATTATTTTCTGCTGTTCACATCTTAAGAATCAGGTTGCTGAAAAAATTTAGGATGATAAAGTATTAATTAGGCAGTGGTCTAAATTTTAGAGGAGTTTAATGGACTATGTTGATTTCTCCCTAGAAAATTTATGATAAAGCTAACTAGGTGTGATAGCTTTGTTTGCATGGAGATTGATGGCCCAGCCACCACCTACCTGGTGTTCAGAAGTGTGGTTTAAACAGTATAAATCAACATACACTTAAAACATAAAATTCTGTAAAACAATGACAAAATCAAAAGCTGTACTAAAAGAGAGGTAACAAGTACATTTAGCAATATTCTGTTTCATATTTGCATAACCTAAAATTTTAATATAATGGTCCTAAAGAGAAGGTTAAAGATCATGAACTTATTGTTTGTGTTCTTAAAGCAGAGGAGCATTGTGATAGATTTCAAATCTAAGTTATCCAGTTCCACGGGCTTTGACTCTTTGCACAACAACTGGATAATATGTTTTCAGTCCTGTGTATTTATAATACTTTTTAACCTGCAGAACATTAGGAATTATCTACAAGCCACTCTTTTGACTTGACAGACATATAAAATAATTGTCATAGGATATAATGCTGCAAATTTTTGAAAAAAATATTATTGGCAATAATTTTTAATAGCATGGGCACTAGAGTCAGACAGACCTAAGTTGCATACTTGAGTGAGCACTTACTAACTTAAAGCCTTGATGCCGGTGACATAACCTCATTGAGTCTTGGTTTTCTTATTTAAGGATAACAATATGAACCTATCTTGCAGTTTTAATGAGAAAATTAAGCAACATTTTATATATAATGGGCATGAAACAAGGTCTGACACATTGTAAGCATTTGATAAATAACTGTTTGTATTATAATTTCCAATAACAATAAGTAAGAGTCACAATCATTGTAAGAGACTTTAATTGCCTAGGTCCTACACTGCAAAAATTTGGGTATCTGCATTGTTCCAAGAGAGGAAGCAGGCATATAGAAACCTAATTCCCGTCTTTGGTATTCTATTTATTGGCAGTATTCAACAGAGAAAAGGAGTAAATGAAATGAGATGACCTTTGCCAGAGGAACTAGTCTTTTTTTAGTATGTTATCTTACTATAAAATGAGAAGGCAACCACTTTTTGGACCCGTGTAAACAATGAAACAGCCTTTCATTGTTATTGCCAGTTATTTCCAACTCTCCTCTGCTATTTCCATAGTCCACTCCACTTTGGGAAAAGACTAACCCATGGTAAATATACTTCCTACACCTGAGAGACCACACAGATATTCCCATTTCACATAAAGTAATATTTTCTTTTGCAGTTTCTCCCCAAAGAATTTTATATCCTTCTAGTCTACAGCAGAAATAATAAAATGCCCAAATTCAATGAACTAAAAAAAGGTTTAAAAGCTCGAGCACTATATAGACAGAACTATAAATATGCATAATACACCATTTAAAAATTGTTTTGTAACATTTAATGGTTTTTATTTGTTTGTTTCTTTGTCTTTTGTGGCTGGCCAGTACAGGCATCCAAGCCCTCAACCTTAGTGTTATCAGCACCACACTCTCCCACATGGGCTAACTGGGTAGCCCCAAATGTTATAAGATGCCTGTGTTGCACAAATTCATATGTACTGTGAATAAAGTCACATCTATAAAAATATAGGATACATTACCTATGCTGTTTGTTTTTATAAAGCCAAATTTGTCTCATTTTTTTTTCTAAAAAAGAAAATATAAAACCTTCCAAACTTCAGTTTGTAAATGACAGTGCATTTTTTCATGTATGTTACCTAACAAATTTTAGAAATTGTATTCTAAATGAGGAATTTGTATCTCTATTAACAAATCTTATGATAATGATTAATGTCAAATGATTTTTTGACCAAACATAGATTCTTTTGGAAAAAAAACATTCTCTTTTCCTCACCCATTGCAACGTTCATGGCTAATAACCCTGTAACAGAAAAACAGACTAACAAAAGAAAAGCATACTAATTTATTTAATATAAGTTTTACCTGAGATGGAGCCTTCAGAAATGAAGACCCCCCCAAAACAGAGAAAACTGTGTGTTTATGGACAGTCATGCAGAAGTATAATTAGAGAACAAAAGGGTATGATCTAAGGTTAATGAACTAAGGGGAATATAGCAAGGCCTGTGTTCTCATATTTTACTTGGGTTGCCTGTGTGATATTTTTTCCTTCTGGGTATAGGGGAGGGCATCTGTCACATGAGGATCTTCAGGAGAGAGGGAGTAGAAGAGGCTCAGAGAGACCTTTCTGCTTCTGCTGTTTTCTCAAATGCCAACGTGCTATATTTTGGGGTATTGTGTTCTGAGGCCCAACAAGCTTTTGCAGAATACACTGTATCTATATTCCTATATCTTTAACTTTTTACATCATAGAGCATGTTGTTATATGAGGCTACTTCAAAAATATCATGGAAAGTTTTGTGCTATCTTTTAATTCTGTTTTTCCACAAACTTTTTGAGGTACACTCATATTTTTTCAAATAAAGTGATATATTTGCTAAAATTATATAAAAACCAATTCCAGTAATTTTTTTTATAAATAAAATTATTTTTAAGATAAATTCTACATCCAAAAGAGTTATGTGTAAATAATAGTTTCATATTAGATTTACAGTTTAATGGTCTTCTTTTCTGTTAATGTTATAACACATTGATCATTGGTAGCCCATTCTACTGTAGTTTTTATATGTCACCCATAAATGTAAGTTTTAAACAAATCTCTCAAGTGACTTTCCAACTTGTCATCAGATAACTCTTTCAGAAAGATTGACTTGGGAAACTGAAATTTTATTCTGCATTTTCTAGTTATAAGTAATTAAAAATAGCCTACTCACAAGTAAACTGTCAGGTCAATGAAGTCCAGGACTTTGGAGGCTTGGTTTCTGGAGGTTACATGTGTTTCTTGTGAATAAGTGTAGCCTAACACATTTAAGAAGAATGATTTAAGCTCTATGTTAATAACGGTCTTCAACTTGCCAGGAATGTTGCTTGATAGGCAATATATATAGCACACTGTATATTGAAGACTTTATGCTATTATATGTCACTGTAAGAATTGTTGCAAAGATAATACAGTTTATTATATTCCTGTGTAAAAACACTACTGTTTCAAATGGATTACTAGACAACCACACTTCAATAAAGTTATGATAGAATTAGGGAAAGGAAACTCCTAGAATAACAGTAGAATTACCAATTCTTATTCACACCTGAAATGGTCTGTGCAAATTCTTCTCAGCCTCTCTGTGCAGCATTCCTTCCTCCCAGCTATGGGGTCCCTCTGGAATGAGGGCCTTCAGAGAAGAAGGGAGAGAGTGACCTTTCTAGGTTTTATGGTTTGCTTTGGGAGAGAGGGGTTCTATTTTCATGACCTGACTTGGGGAAGAGAAATTCTGGTTTCTGTGACTTGCTTCAGGGGAAAAGAAAGGGTGAAAGACAAGAAGGCAGAAGAAGGTCAAAGAGAACTTAACTTCTAAGACCCTTTCCATGTTCTTCAGTTTAAAGTACTGAGTACACTGAAGGGCCATACTTTGGGATATCGTGTTCTGAGGCCCAACAGTATGTTATCCAACAACAACTTAATGCAATTCCATTAGAAATCAATAACAAAAGGAAAGTTGGGAAATTCACAAATATGTGAAAATAAAACACATTTCTAAATAATCAATGGGTTAAAAAAGAAATCACAAGAAAACTTTAAAACATCAGGAAATATGTTGAAATGAATAAACAAAAATACAATTTACCAAAACATATAGAAAATAGTCAAAATGATGGTCCTGAAAATGTAACATATAAATGCTTGTCTTAAAGGTCAGAAAAGAGATCTAAGAAAACCTATAAATATAAATATTTAGATCATCAATGTATATATAGATCAAGTGTTTTTTCTTGTGGTCTTGGGCTTCAGGGAGTCTATGAATCCTCTGAATTTGAGTTCAAAATTCAATATTTGTGTGCTTTTGTTGGGGTGGTTCTTTAGCTTTCATCAGACTTTTAAAGGGATCTATAAACCCTAAATCTGTTTTTAAAACTCCTAAAATTGATAGTAATTGAAGCTATAGAAATAAACAAAAATCATTCCTTACACCCACAGGTGACAATGAAGGTGATTGGGACATAATGCTATGGAAGAGGAAAAAATACTTTTCTTTCTACCCTTCATAGTTCTTCATTGGAATTCTCTGTAACAAAAAACAAATGGACAAGAGAAAAACAGTTTATTAACATATATACCTAATATGTACGTGGGAGACATCCTTAGAAATGAGTGAATCGCAAAGAGATGGCTTAGAATTCTGGCTTATACAACCTCTCCAACAAAGAAAAGCAAATTTTTAGAGAAGAGACAAAGACAAAGGAGAAGGACTTTGAGTGTCTAGGAGCTGCAAATTGTTGGAAGACAAATAAATGGGAGTTTGTTATGTAGATTTATCGGGTGCCTTCCTGGTGGAGGGTGCTGGAGGGGCACCTTTGCCTTTGTAAATTTCTGTCCTGCTTTTAGGACTTAAAAAGTGGGAATGTGGAGAACTCTTCTTGTACCTTCTTCTCAATAGCCTTAAGCTCAAAATGATCCCCATGTCAAAGAGATATATTTTGGTCTCCTACAATAGTAAGGCAGAGTTATGGGACATGCTGAGCTTTAGGGCAAAAAGAGAGTGGGATGTAAAATAGACATGAAAAAACTGACTGTAAAGGTGGAGAAACAGTCAAGTCAGAGCAGCAATTGCCTTGAATCCAAGGAAAGGGAGCTTCTCAAGATGCGGGGAGTGGTCAAGACCAACTGTTACGAAAGTGTAAAGATTTAAGTTAAGCTTGTGCTATGGGACAAATGTATCCCCCAAAGCTTCATGAATAGGAAACTTAATCTCCACTGTAACAGTTTGAAGAGGGTGGGAAATGCTATTTTGATAATTGAAAGGTGGGAAGTTAAAGAGGTAATTAGATTGTGAGGATTGTGTCCTCGATGAGTAGATTGATCTATTCATGGGGCAATGGGTGTGGTTTTGATGGGTTTAAAAGGAGAGCAAGTGAGAGGCTCAACTCTCTCTCACTCAGCCCATTCACTGTGCGATACCCTGCATTGCTGTGTAGAGTTCCCATGCAGAAGAGGGCCGTGGCCAGATGTGTCTCCTGGACTTTGGTCTTCCCAGCCTCCAAAACTGCAAGCAATGAATTTCATTGCTTTATAAATTACCAGGCTTCAGGTAGTCAGTTATAAGCAACAGAAACAGACTAATACAGCCTGTAAGTGAAGTTCAAGTATGGCAAGTTAAGATTGGGAAATGTTCCTTGGCTTTAGCAAGAAGGGGATCACGGTGGCAGCTTGACATGGCAAGTGTGGAAACCATACTGTGGTGTACAGAGCAGAGCGGAAAGTGACAAAGTTATGATTTAGACAATAATTTCTTCAAGAAGTTTGGCTAAGAAAGGAAGAAAAACAATAAAATAAGACAAATCCAAGTTTCAATGAGGGTACATAGCTTAGCCTTTAAGATTGTCTTCCAATTGAGCAATGGTGTCTTTAATCCACAACCCTCTGCACCTAACTCAGTGACAGAGCTCAGAAGTACAGGCTTTGAAACTGAAGAGCTTTTGCAGAAAAACGTGCTTTATCTTTATATTCCTTGTCACTTGTGATATTTGCATCACAGATGGGGGGAATCCACCATTTAAAAAGTAACATTGGGTTATGTCTCTGCTTTTTACTTCGTTTTACATGGATAAAGCATCTCTTTACCCTAAAAAAAAAGTAAACACTCAATGGCCAGAATGACTGGTGACCACAGTCATGAGGCCAGTCTACTCACATGACCCAGCTACCTCCTGGCTCCCCTAGAGTAGATTGGATGATCACTTAAAATGCTTTGGTTTCAAGGACGTTGGAAGCTCCTCAGTTCCTCCCCAAGAATTCAAATGGTTTTCTTTATCAAGAGCTATTGAAATTACATTAGTGATAATTTCTTTTGGGTTTATCATTTCCCTATTCTAATGTCCTCTTAAAAGGTAAACGTTTTTGAAAGTGCTCTCACTTAACAATTTATTGACAATTAGTTGACGAGATCCTTTTCTTGCCTGACTCTACACTGGGGCACCATGAAAACACCTTAAATGGAATGTAAAGGGAGTTAGAATGGAACTGAGTAGAGAATAGTGTGGAAAACAGTCATCTTTTACTAACTTTCAAAGTCCCCAGGAATAATTATGGCAGCAGACGTAAGCATTCTGGAGTGAAAAAGTAAAGAAAACTAGCATTTCACATTGATTTTGATCCAGGTGCATTTACACACAGTTTTGAGAGGCAAATTTGACAGTGTTTAAGAGTGGGGCACTGCAGTCGGGCTGCCTCAGTTTGAATTCCTCTTGATTCTTTATTTTCTGAGTAATGCTGGTGTTGTGTCTCAAGGTCCTTCTGCCTTAATGTTGGGCTCATATGCGATTCAGTAATGCCAAAATGGCGATTTAGGCAAGGCCCTCTCCATGAGGCCACCTAAAGGTGGAGCCGAGAGGAAGCAAGGTGGGAGGGGACAGCTGGGTTCCGCATTTTGTTTTTGTTTAATTCCATTGACAGCCCTGGTTTTCCATGCTCGTGATCACGGCATGATTGCTTAGTATAGCTTAGGGAACCCCCATGCATGACCGTGTGATCTTTACCCTGATTGGCTGGGTGGAGGGAACTCCCCTGCTGGCAAAGCTTAAATCCGCTTGCTTAACAAACAATAAACGGAACTGCTTGGCAGAACCCCTGCCGCGTCTGAGTGCCCTTTCTATGGGGCTGGGTTGGTGGGCAGATCACTCACTCCCCCCCCGGGAGATCCCCTGGCCATCTCTAGGGCCGAGGTGTGAAGCATTCGGGCAGCTCGCTCTTGGGTTCGGCATGGGAGAGGTTAGGAAAGGGAGGAAAACCCTGCTGGGGGAACCCAGCAGCTGGTGCCCCATGTGAGGAATGCCACTTTACTCTCCTCCTCCTCCACTCCCACTGAGGGGGGCCTGGCCAGCCGCAGGATGGTTGGCAACTGACGGCGAAGCTAAGCCTTTGTCTGGGAACCTCCCAGTGTGAGAGGGGTCAACGCCCTGTGGGATCAAGCACAAAAAGGAATCAGGTGAGTGACACAGGCCATCAGCCCCCCCTTTTTTGTTTTGTTCCATCTAAGTGTATGTTTGTCAGGTGTCCAAATCTGTCACAGGCCAATGTCTGCTGTGGCCAGTTTAGTTTTGCTTTTGAGTGTGTTTTGTCCTCTTGATCTAAGTATAAGGATGGGCAGTGTGTCTAGTAAAGGAGACAATCCGGCCCTTAAGGCCCTGTGGTATCTGCTTAAAAGTCGTGGGATCAACCTCTCTGACACCGCAGCCCACAGAACATGGGAGACCATCTTAGTGGCCCCCTGGGTCCCCTCAGTGAACCTCTTCTCATTTGAAACCTGGGACCGCATGCAAACTCTGGCCCTGCAGAGGGAGGTTCACCAGGGGGTCGAGCCACCCTTGGGGTTTTACCCCACCTTGTCAGCCCTTAAGCTCTGCTTCCCGGCCCCCTCCACGGTTGGGTCAAAGGGTGTGGAAATGGAATGCCATTGGGCGCAATTTACCCAAGAGCGAGCCCAAATGGCGGGCTCAGCCAAAAAGGTGGAAGATGCTAATTCACTTCCGCCTGATCCCCCTTGTGAGGGGGGGAGTCAACACAGTCTTTATCCTCCCCTCCCACCGCTGGAGGGCAAGTACCTAGCCCCTACGCAGGGGAGCCCCAGTGACCCTATGGCTCAAGGGATGAACGGCACCCTGATGACTGCCTGGGGCCCTCCCCCGCCCTTCAGGGAGTAGCCCCCGGCACCCATTGCTGCACCACCTAAGCCATTCAGGGACCCCTGGGAGTGTCAGCCAGCAGGAACTAATCAGTCCCAAGCCTACCCTGTAAATGTCAACCCGGAGGGCAATAGACCAGCCCTTTGGTACCCATGGGAGGCAGGAGACCTAAAAGAGCTAAAGAAGGCAGTAGCTGAGGACGGCCCTAACTCCCCATGGTCTGGAACCATTCTCCAAGGGCTGGCCCACCAGCCCTGTACTACCCAGGATTGGAAAATGCTGTGCCGGGCAGTGCTGCCCAGCAACCTATACATTAAGTTTTGCACCTTCTACAAGGAGAAGCATCATCAGCAAGCTGAAAGAAACCAAGCCGACAACCCCCCAGTCCTCATTACATTCGGGATGCTCTCGGGGACGGCAGACCAGTACAGTACAGGGATACAGCAAGCAGCGATTCCCCCTCCTCACCAGGATCAGGTCAGGGCGGCCGCGCTCTCTGCATGGAGGAAACTCACAGAGGGCCCTTCAGAACCCCTGATATCGGGTATTACCCAAAGGCCCACTGAGGACCTCCCGTCCTTTATCGCTCGGGTTGAGGAAAGTATCAAGAGGAAGTTCCCCCCCCCCGTCCCTTAAGGGATCAATTTACTAAAATGCTGGTGTGGGAAGGAATGACTGCTGACCACAAACTGGCCTGCACCGGTCTTAAAGAAAGATCCCTGGAACAGTGGGTCATAGCTGCCAAGGATGTGGGGACACAGCATCACCAGTCGCGATCCCTTTCTTCCACCCTGAGGGCCCAAACAGAAGCCTTAACAGAGGCCATGACCCACGCTATGGCCTCTGTGGCCCTCCCCAGTAAAACTGGGCCCCAAGAAAGATGATGCTTCAGCTGTGGGAAAATTGGGCACTTTAAGAAACAGTGCCCCAAAGGACAGGATTCTCCCCTGGGGCACTCCCCAGGAGGGGGTAAGCAGGGCCAGCCCTCTACCCCCTGCCCCTGGTGCCAGCGGGGATTCCACTGGAAGAGGGAGTGCCAATCCAAGTATGACAAGCATGGCAACCCTTTAGACTAGGTGGGGGGCACCTCTCAGCCTCGTTATCCCAAGGGAGTAGTTCAAGTTCACCACAAGCAGAGCTATCGTGTCCAAACAAAAGAAAGGCCCTTAGGGCCAATTAGACCTAAGATGGGCATCACTGTCCGGGAAAAGTGGTTCCGCTGCCTTATAGATACTGGAGCGGACCGCACCATCCTCCGAAGGGAGGAGACCCCCCCAATTGGGAGCTTGTCCCCGGGCCTAAAATCCTTGGGGTAGCGGGCCAAACATCTTCATATGAAACCAAAACATACATCCAGTGGAAGGACACTGATGGCTCGGTGGGTCAAGTCAAGCCACTTATCGCGTCGGGGCTTAACGCCAATCTCCTAGGGCAGGATATCCTAGGGCAGGCTGATGCATATATTACCACCGACCACAAGGGGTTTTATGACGACCTTCTGGATAAGGAGGAATACCAGCAGCAGTTTCACGATCCTGCCCCACCATTCAGTAGCATTCCCAATTATCGAGGGGATTCTGAATTCAAGAGAGCAAGATCCCATCAACCCTGCTCCAGAATCACAGTGAACCCCCAATCCTAAGCGCCACTGCCCTGATCTCCCCATCAGATGGAAGGAGGGCCCACCAGTATGGGTGTAGCAGTGGCCCCTCCCGTCCTCCAAGTTAATGGCTTTAAAAGATATCATTATCGAACAGCTGCAGTTGGGCCACATACACACTTCCTCTAGTCCCTGGAACACCCCTGTGTTTGTAATCTGCAAGGCGTCAGGCAAATGGAGAATGCTCCAAGACCTTCGGGAAGTTAAGAAGTGCATGGTAATCCAGGGAACACGCCTTCGGGGAATGCCCTGGGTTCCTGCCATTCCCAGCCACTTATATTTGGCAGTGGTCGACCTCAAGGACTGCTTCTTTTCTATCCCTTTACACCCCCGGGATTGTGAGAAATTTGCCTTTTCCGTCCCATCTGTCAATTACCAGGGACCAGACCAGAATTATGAGTGGGTGGTTTTGCCCCAGGGCATAGCCAACAGTCCCGCCTTTTGTCAAAATTATGTGTACCAGCTGCTTCAACCTGTCTTGCAACTCCCGCATGTCATGCTGTATGTTTATATGGATGACATTATTTTGGGCAGCCCCTCTTCAGAGTGGCTGTCATCGGCTTACCAAGTCTTGCTAAAATGCTTAACCCAAGGAAATCTGTATATTTCTGCCGATAAAACCCAAATGCTGCCTCCTTTTAAAATATTGGGTTCACTGTTAACGCTGGAGGGGGTCAGCCCCTTAAAACCGCAATTATCTGTTAAAAGTGAATACATCCTGGTAGAGCTACAGAAGGTATCGGGAGAAATTAATTGGCTTTGGCCATGGCTACCCTTGTCAAAAGGGGATCTCAGTCCCCTGTTTGAGTTGCTGTGAACCCACAGTGACACAAAAAATCACGTTGCAGAAAAAACATCAGGACTGCTTCCGCACCATCCAAGACCGGCTAAATCAGGCTCAACTCGGCCAGTTCAGTATTACCAAACCATTGCAGTTGGGGCTTATTGATGGCCAGCAATCTATGATGGCCATGCTGGTCCAAGACAACATGGCCATGTATACAAAGGGTCCATGTATCCTTTGGGGGGGGTACCCCGAGTGTATACCTTAGTTGACCAAACCGCCGATTTGCTTAAAAAAGGAAGGACTACTGCTCTGCGCTGTTATGCTAAGGAACCTGACAAAATGGTCCTCCCATATAAATTAACAGATTTTACCTGGTTAGCAAAAAATAAGGACAGAATTGCCATAGCTTTAGAGGGGTTCATGGGAGTTATTGACTGTCACTATGGCCCTTGCAAGTGGCTAGCAGCAATCAGCCACCTGCCCTGGGTGGCCCCCCAGCTATTCTCCCCCCGTCCCCTGTTAAATGGGTGCAATGTCTTCACAGTGGGAGGGCGAGCCGGGGCAGCAGTAGTAGTGTTTGCACCCACGGGCCAGTCCCCTGGGGCCCCCAAGCAAACCCTTTTCCGGCCAGCCAAGGGATCAGCGCAATTTAAAGATTTGCTGGCCATTGCACTGGCCCTACAAAATGTCCTCAACCTCATGAATTTGTTCTCAGACAGCCTGTACATGGTTAACCTGTTGCTGGGACTGCCATGCTCCCACATATGCTTAGATAGCAACCCCATCACTCCCCTTATGATACAAATCCGAACGTTGATGCAGCAACGGGAGTCCCCCATTTTCCTCACACATCTCAGAGGGCACCAGAACGTACCTGGGCTGCTCTCATAGGGCAACAATATTGCTGACTGGCTAGCATACAGCAGGCTCAAGGTCAACACTGCTCAACAGGCCGCCCAACTGCATGAGCTAACACATGTCAATTGAAGGTGGCTTCACACCCATTGTCCACAGGTCCCCATCTCCCAGCTCAAAAAAATTGTTCATACCTGTAAGTCATGTTCACCCTATTTTCAGGTCCCACCGCTGCAATCCCCAGGCGTTAATCCCCGGGGATTGAAGCCCAACGTATTATGGCAAACTGATGTAACTCATTTTCCTAGCTTTGGAAAGTTAAAATACATATTTATGTCCATTGACACTTATTCCAATGCCTGTTGGGCAACAGCCCACTCAGGCGAAAAAAGTAAGCATGCACAAAGCCATTTATTACAGTGCTTTGCTGTTTTGGGCCTCCCCTGTCAGCTAAAAACTGACAACGGCCCCTGCTTTATCAGCTCTACCTTTAAAACATTTTTAAACACATGGGGCGTCCAGCATACCACTGGCATCCCCCCAACCCACAAGGCCAAGCCATCATAGAAAGACAAAATCAGGTATTAAAAACCCAACTTTTAAAACAAAAAGGGGGAACCACCAGTCCCCACATGCAAATAGGCACAGCCTTGTTTACCTTAAACATTTTAAATTTTTCCCGACACAACCCCCTGTCAGTGTTTCAAAGGCACTGGGTAACTCAGCCAGCTTGGCTTGAGGCTCATGTAAGATGGAAAGACCCCCTCACGGGCCAGTGGTGAGGCCCTGACCCGTTATTAACCATGGGCCAAGGGTTTGGATGTGTCTTCCCCATCAATGCACCCAGCCCCATATGGGTGCCCACCTGAAACCTCAAGTTCTCCCCCCACGTCCACAAAGATAATGTCTCCAACAGTTTGGAGGAGTGCAGTCTTTCCCCCCCTCTTCGCAGGACCAACATAATCATGCTCATCTGGGTCAGAGAAGACATTGACCTAGACCTGGACAGGGTGCAAAAGGCAGTTGGGTACTTGCAAACATCTCTAACGTCTTTGCCTGAGGTTGTTTTACAGAATTGCCGAGGACTGGACCTCCTGTTCCTCCAGCAAGGGGGCCTCTGCATGGCCCTCGGCGAAGAGTGTCCATTTTACACTGACTATTCGGGGGTGGTTACAGGTTCTCTAGCTAAAATTAAAGAGGGGATTGAAAACGCAAGCGGGAAAAAAGCGCCACCTCTAGTTGGTTTGAAAATTGGTTCACCACCTCCCCTTGGTTTACCACCTTGCTTTCTGCTGTGGCAGGTCCTCTCGTTATTTTACTCCTTTTAGTTTCCTTTGGGCCTTGCATATTAGGAAAAATAGTGGCCTTAATAAAAAGAAATATCAGATCCATCACCATGCTCACTCAGGTGGTTGAGCAAGTCGCACAAGACCACAACCCCCGAAACCCGTGGGTCAACATGGCTATGCAAAAGCTTCATGCCCGGGTATAATGGTTCCGCCATCGTCCCCCCAGTGCTTGGTTGGATAGTCAATGACGGGTAAGATCCCCTATCAGTGGGGACAGCCTAAGACAGGCACAACCACATGGGAGACGGTGAGGCCGAGCGGCTAGCCGCCGTTGGCTAACCTCATAAAAAACAAAAAGGGGGAAATGTTGGGCTCATATGTGATTCAGTAATGCCAAAATGGCGATTTAGGCAAGGCCCTCTCCGTGTGGCCACCTAAAGATGGCGCCGAGAGGAAGCACGGTGGGAGGGGACAGCTGGGTTCCGCATTTTGTTTTTGTTTAATTCCATTGGCAGCCCTGGTTTTCCAAGCTCCTGATCATGGCATGATTGCTTAGTATAGCTTAAGCAACCCCCATGCATGACCACGTGATCTTTACCCTGATTGGCTGGGTGGAGGGAACTCCCCCACTGGCAAAGCTTAAATATGCTTGCTTAACAAACAATAAACGGAACTGCTTGATGGAACCCTTGCAGCTTCTGAGTGCCCTTTCTACGGGGCTGGGTTGGTGGGCAGATCACTCACTCCCCCCAGGGAGATCCCCTGGCCGTCTCTAGGGCCGAGGAGTGAAGCATTAGGGCAGCTAGCTCTTGGGCTTGGCGTGGAGAGGTTAGGAGAGGTTAGGAAAGGGAGGAACAGCCAGCTGGTGGAACCCAGCACCTTATTTGCCTTATCTGTGAAATGGGGATAATAATAGTACCAATCTCATGTGTATGTTGTAAACATAAATTGATGTAAAGATTTATAACAGTGCCTAGGCAAAGAATAAAAATTAATAAATTGCATCTCATACAACAAAAATCACATTTAATCTACAGAGCAACTACCCAATTTCTGCATTTTCATCCACATGTTGGCAGCAGATCACGAAAGCATGAACAAATGCACCAGAAGACTTGCAGACAGTGCTTGAGAGAACAAAATCCAATCAATTCTCACACACTTTCAGCTAGATCACCCTGTCCCATCTGTGATTAATGGGCCCCTGACCTCTCCTGTCTCATTTTGTAGCCCTGATTTATGTCTTTATCTTTTATACTAATAACATGTATACAGAGTGTCAAAAATGATGACAATGAAGAAAAGGAAACCAGAAGTGAGGCAGTCAGGTGGGCAAGAACTATAGCAAGATTTTTATGACATTTTAGTTCAACACTTCTGCTATATTCTGTCATCTTGCCACAGTGAGATCTCTCTTAGTTAAAGGCTGAAATCCAAGGGTCTTCCAATTTTTCCCAATTTTCAAATACAGATTTTAGTGGACTTATGTAAACATAGACTATGTTGTTCCAGATACAAGGAAATGAAACAGAAAACACAACACAGATTTTAAAAACTATACTTCTTGGGAAAAGTAAAGTTAAATAGAATTCTATTCATAAATTCCTGTGCACTTGAAGTTCACATTGCATAGTGAGCTTGCATTGCCAATATTCTTCATACCGTTGCTTTCCAAAGTGATAGCTCCTTCCATTCATTACAGATAGAAAGTGACTGTGAAGCTTTAGAAAGTTTAATGCTGATGCTCAGCATCACTCAGCATTTGTGAAATGCAAATCAAAACCACTTTGAGATACCATCTCACTCCAGTTAGGATGGCTAATATCCAAAAGGCTGAATGACAAATGCTGGCGAGGTTGCAGAGAAAAAGGAACCCTCCTACGCTGTTGGTGGGACTGCAAAATGATGCAGCCTTTATGGAAAATGGTATGGAGTTTCCTCAAACAACTACAGACAGATCTACCATATGACCCAGCTATTCCACTGCTGGGTACACACCCAGAGGAACGGAGATCATCATGTCAAAAGGATACCTGTACTCGCATGTTTATTGCAGCACTATTTACAATAGCCAAGAGTTTGAACCAGCCTAAATGCCCATCATTGGATGGGTGGGTAAGGTAAATGTGGTATATCTACATAATGGAATACTACTCTGCTTTAAAAAAATGAAATATTCCCATTCTCAGCAACATGGATGGGCTTAGAGAAAATTATATTAGGTGAAATAAGCCAGGCACAGAAAGAAATACCACATGTTCTCATGTATTTGTGTGAGCTAACAAAAATAAATAAGTAAATATACAAATAAACAGTGGGGGTAGGGGGAAGAAGACTCAACAATCACAACAATTCCTCGATTTTGTTAAGAAAAGTGAACAGATATGATGGTAATGGGGGAAGGGGGGAGGAGGGGAAGAAAAAGGAGGAATTGGTAAATGGACACAAAAATCAACTATACTGTATATTGATAAATTAAAATAAAAAATTTATCAAAAGAAAGAAAATGAATAGACAAGTCATAGACAATGACTAAATATTCAGTGAAGGATTGTTATCCAGGGTATATAAATAATTCCTATAACTTAAACTGGCAAACAACTCAAAGTAGGCAAAATATTTGTACACTCTTCATAAAAGAAATATACAAATGGCAAATGAGCAAATGGTAAAGTGGTCAATATCATCAGTCATCATGGAAATGCAAACTAAATCATGATGAAATATAACTACACTCCTAAGAAAATGGCTAATATTAAATATACTGATAACATTAGATGTTGACAAAGATGTGGAACAATCAGAACACTTAAATATAAAACGGTAAACTGCTGTGGGGAAAGTTCTGATAGATTCTGATAAGAATAAGTGCATACCTACCCTATGATCCAGCAGATCCAATCATAAGAGAAATAAAAGTATACATCTATACAAAGAAAAAATAAAAAAGAAAGAAGGTTAAATGCAGGTGCAAAGTTGTTGATCCTAGCCTAGAAAATATACTTTATACGTCCATGATGACTGTCCAAAAAACCCCGATGGTGATACCACATTGATTGAATAGTTCAAGAATGATTAAGTTAGGGGAAGGGAGTTTCATTTTTTTGTGCTGCCAATGCTTATGGTGTTTTTAGTTGAACACAGCCAAGAGAAAAAGAGTGCAAAGTCATTCAGAGGAGAACTGAACTCAGATTTGTTCAGCTTGCTTCTTAGAATACTTATTATTAAATTACTTTTATGTTCAGATACACTTAACTTGGAAAATGTCATGAAAAGTAAATTACATAAGCTTTTGTAGTCTACCCTCTTTCTGAACTGGGAAAGCTACTCAACCTAAGAGATATTTTGTTTAATTTTGAGGTGTTTCATAGACTATGAAAAGTTTAGTTTTACAAACAAGTACGTTTTTTGAAAAATAATCCTCTCAATCAAGTATTTTAACAAAATCAGTAGCCATATCTATTCCTACAGGCATTTCCCTTGCATGGATGAGTCTTGAGTTTTTTAGAATATTTCATTGACTTTCTTATATTATCTGACACCTTAAGAAATGTCAGAAGATATTCTTTCAAGTACTCTTATTCAAATTTAACCTAGCATTGGACACCTCCTTGACAGGTTCATTTGCAGCTCAGTTCAAAGACAAATAGATGACAGACCTTCGAACCACAGAAATGGGTGGAGACAGTTTCCTGTTTCTATTACAGACCCAATTCAATGGTTTTAAGTATTCTTTAATTGAATGAACTGAAAGGTAGACAGAAATGGTGGATTCAACATTGGAGCTTTCTTCTTACCTTTCCTACATCATTTTATATAATTCTCCTAGGAAAACTGAGAAGTAAAAATAGAGCTTCCTCTTGTTCATGGTGATTATGGAGCAGAGTGCATTTTCTATGTCTGGTTGAGTTAAACCCGGTAAGGCTCACAGCAGCATGGAGTTCAGGGTTTGTCAGCAAAAAAGACATTTTCAACAAACTCCATCCTTTGTTTTCATGGTTGAAAAGATTAAAAGATATCCAATACATTGTCCATAATAACCTTTTAAAAAATTTAGTTTTATTTTTTAAGCATTTCTCTCACATCTTTAGTTATATCCCTAAACTGTGAGGTGTGGGATCATTCAGGACAAATTAGCTATCACTTAAAAGTGCCAGTGATGAGCGAGGTCTTTTACACTATCAGTAATTCACATCTCAATTATCACAATATCCCCATTTTTACAGATGAGTTAGCCAAGGCTGAGAAATGTAACATGTCCGGATTCACACAGCTGAGATGCTCAAAGTGTTTCATTCTAAAACTTACATTTCAAAACCACATTGTGCTGCTTCTCATCCTAAAAGCTGAGTTTTGTAAGTTGGAAGGGCTGATTTCAAAATGTTTCAATTCCTCAGCTCAAATGCATTGGCACTTTTCATTTACTCTTCCACAGCATATACAGAGATACTTCAAAAAGTTCCTGGAAAAATAGAATGAAAAGATGATACAAATCATTTCATGACATTTTTAGTGTATACATGCATATATATTTAAAATTTTACACATATATTTATTATGTCAAATATTTTTAATTATATATTTTATGATATTAAAAGAGATACATTTCATTCATTTACTATTTCAAGTTTTTGTGTGTGTTTATCTTTAAAAATAGACTGCTATCTCCTTTTTTTTTTTCCGTTTTTTTTAAATGTCCAGTTCACAATCATTTCATCTGAATTGGTAATTGTTAATCTTGCTTGCTCATTCCTGGAGTCACAAACCTTTTGCTTTAAACTTCTGGCCTTTGCATTATTTTCTATCTGTCCCATCTCTCATTCAGAAGCCAGGGTAAAATAAAGAATATTGAAGAGGAAGACGTTGAACAGGAAAATTACAGATTCATGTTTTTAGCATCATTAATTTTTCAAAATTTCTCATATTACTTTGAAAGAATTGCAAAGGTATTTCCTACAAAATGTTAACCTAAAAATGACAATGAAAAATTGAAATGAACACTTCTGAACTGCTTAAATAAGAGAAAAATGTGAAAGAATATGATTCCAAATATTAAAAACAAAATAGTTTTTAAATGGTCTTAAATTTTAGAAAAGTTAAATAATTGATAAAAGTTCAAGAAATTTACTTCTTTCATTTTTTTAAACCTATGCAACATTTGGTTTACTTTTGAATCAGGAAGAAATATACTAATGTTTGGTCCTCAGTTTTGAAAAGAAATAATTTATTATAATGGTGATCGAATCTAAGGTAATAAATGACAGACTAAATGTTTGTGTAAATATTTATAATTTTTATTAGGATGCCACCTTTTGAAACCAAGTTTTTGACATCAGCTAGGTGTCCTACAATTCAGTTTAATTCTGACAGCTATTTCTCAGAGTTAGCACAGACCCCACAAGTTAAGGGAAAAAAATCCTTCATAAGACTGGCCCCACTTTAGATACCTGCTGCAAGCTTTGAGTGTCCCCAAGCCACTCGCAGTCTGCCCAGCAAGCTACAAATTCTGGGCTCCCCACAACATCTCAGATTCAATAACTTGCTAGAATAACTCACAGTTTCAAGAATGTGCTATTCTACACAATTACCATTTTATCATAGAGAGTATAAACAGACAAACAGTTAAAGAATTAATAGCAGAAGGTCTGGGAGAGTCCTGGACACAGGAGCTTTTGTCTTTGTGTGGTCACAACATGCCACCATCCTGTTCCTCTCTATGTTCACCAGCCATAAAGCTCCTCTGAGCCTCGATGCCCTGAGTTTTCACTGAGGTTTCATAGCCTAGGCATGTGAATTAGATATTGGTAATGTGCCTGAATTCAGTCTTCAGAAGCCCTCTCCTCCTTGGAGGTTAGGCTGGCCCAAAGTCCCAACCCTCTAATCAGGTGGTTGGTTTTTTCTGGTGACCAGACCCAATCCTGAAGTCACCTAGGCATTCCTCAGCTCCATCAGGAGTCATCTCATTAGCATAATAAACACTCCTGTCACTCAGGAAATTTCAATGGCTTTTGTACCTCTGCTCCAGGAACCTGGGACAAAGACTAGATATATTTTTTATGATTCCACAGATTTCCAAATTGTGTTTATCTACTGTCATAACTGATATAGAGCTTTTAATATTTTGTTCTTCCGTATACACATTAATATTCTTCCATTTTTGTTGTTGTTGTTGTTGTTGTTCCTCTTGTTTTTGTGATCACTTTCCAAGGTAATATATTCCTTGTATAATGTTCATAAGTTATAAACACACAAGAACACTTTAGTGCTGGTATCTTAAAATTTTTAGTTATAATAAAATTGATCAAGGCTGAAATAACTATAAGATCAGAAAAGACCAAGGAGTCTTTTCCAGGGGTCTGAGCCTGAATCAACCTGTCCCACTCTGGAGATGGAAGAACCTGCAGGACAAGCAAATGTGCAAGACGAAGCACCCTTGGGTGTGCCTGTGGGGTTGTTGAGGTCATGGGCACACTGTGCAACTCCTTGTCACGCAGCGTGGACAGCTTTTCAAAGCAGTACCAGGACACCTTCACCATTACAGAAACCAAAGTTGGCTTAGAATTATGGGCCGTTTAACAATCAAAGGTATGAGCAGTGTGTTTAGGGCTTAAAGAATAGAAGCCCATAGTCAGCCCTCTGCTGGCCCGTGAAGAGCCAGTTTTCTCACAGAGTCCTGGACAACTGTAACCAGAACTGCATTATGATTGACTAGTGTATCAGTGCTCTCTGTGTAGGCAACTCTTTCACTGCCTAGTGTTGCCTAAAACCTTCCTCTCTGCATTTCAGCTTTTCTTATAGTTGCAACCTGCCCCGATCAGCTGCCTTATATATGTTCCTAATTAGTTCATGATCTAGACCACTGGTTCACAGTCTTAGGTACACATTACAGTCAATGGGTGGAGCTTTAAAAATGCTTATATCTGAGTCCACCTCCACACTAATTAAACCAGAATCCCTGGAAGTGAGGTCTGGGCGTGTGTGTGTGTGTGTGTGTGTGTGTGTGTGTGTGTGTGTGTGTGTGTGTGTGTGTGTGTGTGTGTGTGTGTGTGTGTGTGTGTGTGCGTGCGCGCGCGCGCGTGTGTTAAAAACACTCTGGTGTTTTAATGTATGTCGTTGCACTGTACTGACAAGGTTAACCTTTACATGTGGTAGTTATGAAAGCAGCAAAAGTTAATAGCAACTATATGATAGTTTGCATTTTATTGCAAGGTACTAGACTAAATTTAACCCAGTTCTCACTCTATGGCATTTGAACATTTGAGAATGAATGACCAGAAATCATCCCTTGAAAAGTAGTAGATAACATCCCAAGCAAGAGAACAAATCTTTCTTTCCTTAAAGTTAAGAAAAGCTACATGACACTTTTCAAATAGGTCTCATAAGATCTTTAATTAAAGGTACTAGAAAAGGACATTTTCAGATGTCCCTATGTTACATAAATTAGTGCAAGGTAAATTAAGAAGAAAAGAATTAGAGCAGTAGAATTATAGTTGGTAAAGTCAGAGAAGCTTTAGCCTATATTCACTGATCTTTTAACAATTAAGACTAAAAGGCAGAGAAATTTTCCTGATTTGTCTATCACCACTGAAATAAGGCTGAACCATTCTGATATGGCATAAGCTAGCTAGGCCAATTAGGGATGTTAGATCAAAGAGGAAAATAGGCCTAGTACAGGTAGGTCAGACTGATTCATTGATCTTTCATTCTTTTAAAAATTTTTATGAGCGTCTCCCATTCCAGAATGATACTACTTACCATTCTAGGCATGCAGGGTGTAGTGATTAAAATAGGAGACAAAATCCCCACCATTTTGGTATCTGTCTTCTTCTGTAGAAGTCAGATGAGAAACAAAAACTATGAAATATAATGCTAGGTAGTAGTAAATGCTGTGAACAAAAATAAAGAGAATAAAAAGATAAAGAATGCTGGAGGGAGATGGTAATTTAGAAAGTCTTCTAATGAGGACTTGTCTGAATGGCTGTTTCCCAGAGACCTGAATAAAATGAAAGAGTAAGCCATATAAATATCTAACAGAAGAGCAGGTGCAAGGGTATTAAGGATGAAATGAGCTTGGAATGTTTAATAGAATCTTGTGACTAAAATGACAGGCAAGGTGAACAGTACAAAATGCGGTTTGAGAAATAGCTAAGGGCCAGTTGGTGCAAGGCTTGAATAGACCAAAATAGATCCAAAGAAAAAGAAGAAAGAAAAATAGAGAAAAACTGAGCTCTTGATTATAACTACTAAAAATTGATTCAATTTTAGCATTAATTTTACCCAACTTTAAGACATATCATGTATAAAGAAAAAATAGATGATCAAACAGATTTAGGATATGCTGGGTTAAAAAACATTCAGCATGTTTCTTTACTGTAGAACTTGTTATAGAAGAACTGTAGAACATTCCATAACCTAATTTGCATTAAATTTAAGACAGAGATTATAATCAGAATTTTTCAAATTTATTGTCTTTAACTTTTTCTTTTAGGTTATCTCTCAGGAGTTCCATAAAAACCCCTTAGAAGTTATTGCTCTTGGCCAAACACTGTAAAAAGATCTGCATGCAGAGAGATGAGTAACTAACACCAAAAGTAGAGTAGTGGTTTAGTCTATATATTATTTATCATGTGTGAAAGGAATACAGAGACAAGAGCATTTAGGAAATAAAATTAGATTACTTGGAGAGAAGTTCTGTAAGGAGATTCAGCCTTTAGAAGGACTGGCTTGTCAAGTAAAAAAATTCAACAGGGGGGCCGACCCCATGGCGCACTCGGGTGAGTGCGGCGCTGGGAGCGCAGCAGTGCTCCCGCCGCGGGTTCGGATCCTATATAAGGATGGCCGGTGCACTCACTGGCTGAGCACGGTACGGCCGGTCACAAAAAGACAAAAAGACAAAAAAAAAAAAAAAAAATTCAACAGGTATTTTATTCTTCACATATTCGTCTGCCCTGTTTTCTCTTCTTCTGGGCTCTCAGTTATACATATGTTAGACTGTTTGGTACTGTCTCACGGGTCTTGGATACTCTGGATTATTTTCCCCCCTCTTTTCCACTTGTGTTTCATTTTGGATAATTTCTATCGACTTTCAAGTTCACTAATTCTTACTTCAGATGTATGGAGTCCACTAATAATCCCCTAGAAGGCAATCTTCACCTCTGTTGTGTTTTTTTATTTCCAGTACAACCATGAGCCTCTCATAATGATGTGTCTTGTTCACAATGTAGTCCTGTAGATTGTACCGGCTATTCCAACTACCCTGGGTGTGTTGTGGGCTACATCATCTAGGTTTGGGTAAGTAAATTCTACAGTGTTCTCACAATGACAAAGTTGCCTAACAATACTCCCTCAGAATGTATCCCCATCATTAAGTGACTCATTTAATTTGTTCCTCAGAGTCTTCATCTCTCTGCTGAAATTATGCACCTTGTCTTGCATCCTGTCTACTTTTTCCATCAGAGCCTTTAACATATTAATCATGGTTGTTAAATGTCCTGTCAGATATTCCAAGATTTATAGCATAGCTGAGTCTAGTTTGAATGTTCCTTGGGAGAGTGTTGTTTTGTCTAGTTGTTTTGTGTGCTTCCTAATTTTTTTGGTGAAGGCAAGACATCATCTTTAGGACTGTAGAAACTGAAGTAACTTTTTTTTTCTTCTTGGAGATGGACATGACTTTTCTTCTTGTAGGACTTTGGTGTGGAGAGTTGAGTTAATCTAATTAGAAGCTGAGCTGAGATTGAGGTTTGTTGTGCTATGGTCACTGTCCGGTACCACAGTTTTAAACTTCTTCCAGGAATATGTTATGTTTAAGATGGCAGCTGGTTTTCCAGAGGACTTTTTTTTTTTTTTATGTCTTTTCTGCACTCTTGCTTTTGGTATTCTCTGTGAACTATGCCTCAGAGAGGGTCTGTCTCTTTTAAGTTATGTGTTACTAGATACTTGCTGTATTAGTCCGTTTCTATTGCTTATAACAAAATACTTGAAACTGGGTAATTTGTAAGATAATGCAATTTATTGCTTGCAGTTTTAGAGGCTGGGAAGTCCAAAATCCAGGGAACACCTCGGGTGAGAGTCTTCTTTGGTGGTAGCTTTACAGTAATACAGGGGTCTCACATGGCAGAAAATGGTGAGGCAGAGAGAGAGGTAGTTCCTCACGTGCTCTCCTTTTAAAGCTCTCAGAACCACGCCCCTGACCACAATTATTAATCCATTCCCCATGGCATGGCCCTACAATCTAATCACCTTTTCAAGGCCCCACCTTTCAATTACCATAATAGGATTTCCCACCGTCAACAGTTACAGTGAGGATTAAGCCTCAGTGAGGTTGTGGGGGTATCCAGTCCATAGCACCTGCTAACCTGGCAATAAGCGCCAGTGGGTGTGGGGTGGTTGTAATCCCTTTCTTCTGAAGAAGCCTCCGTATTAGGCAGGCACTAAAGCCCTGGGTCTTGGAGGTCAGGGAATGCAGCATTCTCAGTGCACTTCTTCTCCTCCAGCAGCTACAGTCTTGGGTCCCCTATAAATCCTGTATCCTCAACCCTCTCCCTGCAACCCACCTCCACACAGATCAAGGCTTTGGTTTCACAAGAGAGTTAGGGAAGAAAAATCCATATGAAATTCCTCACTACTACTGCAGTGACTACTATTTTTTTCACCAGTCTGCATCACAAAACACACTTTTTCAGGGTTCTTCTTACTTTTCTCTGAGTCCCAGCAGGATTCCTGTAGAAAAATTCTGCAGAAAGAAATAAACTCCCTCTAGATTTTGGCCCTCAGAGTCTTCCCCCGACCTTGGCAGGGACACTCAGTCTCCATCAGTTTGCCCATCACCTTGGCTGAACTCTCAGCTGGCTGCATCCTGCCCTGGCAGGGAGGCGCTGGCATTTCATCTCCCCCTGCAGGTGCCTGTCTCTCCTTAGATGTTAGGCCAGTTGGTTTTCCTGCTCAGCTCTCTAGAGAATTCCAGAAAAGTTGTTAACTTGCTGTTTAAGGTTTGTTGTTGTTGTATATTTGTAAACAACAATCACTTCAACTCTTCAAACGCTTATGTGGAAACCATTCAAGATGTAAGGAAGAAAAAAAAAAGAGGCTACTGAGCCTGCTGCTGGTGGAAAAACAGTTTTCTCACATGATTATCATATGAGGAAGTCTCAAAATACAATCAATATCACAAAAATCAGTAATAAAGTCATTTTCCTTATGAAGTCAGTAATATACAGGAATGAAGGCTGCCGCTTCATTTATTTTGTGTGGTATAGACAGACAGACTGACTGAGTTTTGGCTGTTGGCTTGTCTGAAGTTGCACGGTAGGCTCCTCTGTGCCAGAGTGCACTGTGCCCACTCGTGATAGAGCAAGGGAAGGTCACATTAGCTTTTACACACTTCTTGCCTCTCTTTAAGCCTGTGCTTATCATTTAGATGATTGTTTAGTAACCTGCTTTTCTTTTATTACAAAGTTTAGGTTCAGTTCTCCACAATCAATCCTTCCTTTGTGTTTCTAAAGTGCAAAAATATTTTGTCCTGGATTTGAGGGAAGATACCTGATTCCTCACCAACAATGCTGGCACATAAAATTGGGAGGAAAGATAATCACCATCAATCCATTTACAAAATCTCTTCATCTCAGCTTTTTCACCTATAAGGTGGACCACGATATACCATTCATTAATGATATTTTTTGTGTGTGCTCAGCAGACTTTTCAGTGGTCAGAAAATATACCTCAAGCCTTAAGGGCAGCAATTATTGTCATTCACGGGGACAAGATTCACACGGGCAGCATCTACTTTTCTGTCCCACAGGGTATTCCAGTGTCCTCACTACCTCCTCTCTGTGAAAATTCCACCTACGGAATGAGTGCTGTGCTATTTCCTTTTCCTCCAGATCTTTTTCCTCCTTCATGGAGCATTTCCTGTTCCATCTTCTCTTTTGGACCTGGCTCATGATCTCCACATTTCCTGACTTGCCATGGCACTTATTGTCTCTAATATATTCTGTGACACTTGATATTATCCTGTCTTATATCTTTCTCTGAATATTTCATGGATCATGTGTTTCCAAAATTACTAGATCCCCTAAGGGAGGAAGCATGTCAGTCTTATTTTGCATGCTCACACTTCCTTGCATGTTGTCAGATATGTAGCAAGCATGTGACAAACACTGAGTTGAAACAAGCTTGAATTTTTTCATGGGAGAGGGAGAGAGAAAGAGAAAGTGGGTGGTCTTTGGTGATGGGTATCAATTCATTAAGTGTAATGGGGGAAAGAACTGGCTAACCATCATCACTTCAGAACTGGAGTGAATGGAGTAAGTAGGCTGAAATTCCTATGAAATTCTCCACCTCTGATTCCTGCACTCCAGGGCTACCTGTCTGCCGTTCTGTCTCTCAAGGTCAAGGCTGTCACTGCACCATTACTGAGGCGGTGTTTCAGTGTCTCTTCCTACTTTCTTCTCCTCTTTGTCATTGTGGTTATTCCACTTTCTCACAGAAGCACTGCTGAGTGTTCACTTCTGTTTCAAATCTTTCATCAGTTACCCCATGGTGTACCCAGAGGCGAGCAGCGTCAGTCCCACTAGGCATAATTCCATTGCCAGCAAATTAGCAGGTTCCTAGAAACACTTTGTTGGTGACTGTGTTCTGCTGTTGATTATTAAGTGTGACTCATAAACGACATGACAGAACTACTGAACATGAGAAATGTGACATCTGCTACAGAGCCCAGCACACAGCTGTCGGTGTCATCTCAGTCCAGGATGCTCTTGTGGTCACACTGGCACCCCTTATGTCCATCTCCTGAACATTACACTGTCCTTATCTGGTTTATTACTTCATGTTTCAATCAGTGAATTATTAGACAGCATGTCCCTATGATAACAGAAGCTGATGACAATTTTTGTCACCCTTCTGCCAGTGAACGTATGTTAGTGCAATGGAGGATTTGCGTATTAAGAACTGCTGCATGACCTTGGGCTTCTGCAGGTTTATGATTGTTTCTCTCATGGTGCTCACAGAGTGGATCAAAATTGCCTCCTGAGTACACAATACACAGCATCCTTCCTGGACTGCTGGTGAAATACAAGCTGATTCTACAGCCTAAAACATTGACTAACTTGAGTAAAACACATTATTCAACACTAGCTATTTCTTTTTTCTTTTCTAAGACCTGCTAAATGACCTTGGGCTTCTGCAGGCGTATGATCATTCCTAACATGACATTTACTTCAAGGTGACTCAAAATTGCTTACTGAGTACTCTGAATACACAGTTTTTATCCATCATGCTTTCCTGGCCTACTGCTGAAATACCAGCCAATTCTATGCTATAAAACATTGAATAACTTGAATAAAACACTAGCTTTTTTTTTTTTTCTGGTCAGTGACCTTTAGGTGTGTGTAATCTAGATCTACTGTATATCTGGCTTCAATTTACTGGCCAGAACATTATTATATTTTGATCAATAAGATCATCAAGTCTTTTCCAAATATCTCGGGGGTGGGGGGAGAAGGTCTACTGATTTTTATTGAAACATGAGAAATTTGGCTAACTGAAACTAGATTACATTCATACACGCTGAAAAAAATAAAATAAATATTTCTGGTAAGAAATTTGGATATGATTAATTTTAAATTGAACCAAAATTATAAATAAATTGAATTTTATAAAAGGTCCATTTGTTACTCTATTTTAAATAAAACTCAAAACATTCATACTTAAAAATAAGGTATATGTTCAAATAAAGCTTTTCTCCTGAAGAAAATGTCATCAAGCCAAATCCTTGAAATCCGTGACATATTATGTCTTCAAGTAGCCATACTAATCAGCACGTAAAAGGAATTTAGGATTTCCATTAAAGCAATTTGAAATTTATTTATTTAACACTAATACAGTATCCCTATCCCAGCAATTTCAAACTCCAGAGAATAAATTACATTTTTTCTGGAAACCCTGGGCTACTAACAGCCCTACTCTACTGCCACCAGTGCTGTTGCTTTTATCTTCAGAGGATGTTGGGGTGCCAAGTGATGTTTGTCCTGAATTCCAGGTATATTCTTTCTTGGGTGGGGCTTGTACCTTTTATGGTCCCTGTAAAGCTAGGGCTTGGGCTCACAGAACCCTTGAGCCCATTGCACAGACTGGGTCACAAACCCTCCACCTGCAGGTCTATGAGCTAGGTGATAGGAAAAGGTCCTGGGAGCTGTGGGTGAAAAATGAATAGGCTTTATTCAGAGCTAGGAGTGGCCGTCCTAGTGACTTCCCAGAGCGTCCTGAGATGCGCCCTGTATCAGAGCCATTAGTCCCTCATACTTAAGTCCATAACCCAAAACACCCGGGTGCACATGCGCGCTCGCATTGGACAATAGCAAGGAACACCTCGGTGCAAGTGCATATTTATATCAGATGCCCGGCAAGATTCTGAACATCTGAGGGCCCCTGACCATTTTCTTATATTTTCTCAACAGTCCCCTCCTTTGAAGAATTCTCTCTCTCTCACTTTCTCTCTCTCCTTCTATCCTCCCTCCTATTCTACTCCTTCCTTTATATGTATATATGTTTACCTGTATACATTTGTTTATAAAGTTGGACTCATTTTATATACACTGTCAGGCAGCTGACTTTATTCACTCTTAAGAATACATTAAGGGAGAAGTTTAGAGATCAGGCCCTCAAGATGGCATAAACATTGTCCCCAGCTTCACTCTCTCCCACAACCGATCAACTTGCAATTATTAAAAAGCAAATTCTGCCTACTGGGGATCTCAGAAGCTTGGGGGATGAAGAGGAGAGACCCTCAGAGTTCATGAAGGCAGGAGAAGCCACAGAGAGAGAAATAAGGACTGCTCTGACTGTTTCAACAACCAGCCACTTTAGGGCTGGCCTCAGTGAGCATGTGGAACAGGAGCTGGTAAAAGCTATGCCTTCTGTGTGAAGTTACTTGGATTCTACAGGAGAGAAGAGGGCTTTGGTGCACACCATACCAGCCCCCAGGCCAGCAAGACCATGGACAGGATTTCTGTGGTCCCACATAGAAGCGAGGGGCTACAGCTTACTGAAAATAGGAGCCACCCAGAGGCCAGTGAGTCCTTGTGAGGGACCAGTGCATGGCCAACCCCATGGGATGTGTTTGGAGTGTGGGGGGAGGTTGGCCCACCAGGGGAACATTGAGGTGTGGCACAGGCAGCTGATCTGTCTTCCAATCAGCACAGGCCCACTTAGTGGAGACTGGTCAGGGAGACAGAACAGCAGGGGGAGCAGTTCGCTGGAAAGACTCAGTCCCAGGCCAGAATTTCCACAAAGCCTGGGTGTATCTGACCTCACAAGACCCAGAAGTGATTTAAAAGTAAACAGTTAAAACCCGAGCTGCACACAAAGCCTTCCCCAGAGAATCAGCAGCAAAGCAACAGTATAGCTCAACCACAGGGCTCAAGTGCATGTCCCCACAGGAAGTTCCCCCATTTTGGAATTAACTAAAGGATAACAAATTAGTTCTAGTGCAGAGTTTAAGTGGTGGGGTAGTTGATAATCCACCACAGAACTGAAAGAAAAACAAAAACAAAAACATAACAGAGACAAAGCTCTGATATTAATCAGTAAAGTCCTAACACTACCACAAATTACCTGTAAATTCTAGAAGAAGTCACAGTCTCCTCAAATGTCCAAGTATCAATATACAAACACAAGGACTGAAAAAGAACAGAGAAGTATGACAACACCAAAAAAAAAAACAAACCAAGCACCAACAATGGACCTAGAAGGACAGAGGGTTTATGAAAAGTCTGACAGAGAATTCAGAATAACCCTCTTAAGGATGTTCAGGGAATTACAAGAAAATACAGATTAAAAAATTAAATGATATTTGGAAAACAATCCAGGAGCAGAACAAGAAACTTGACAAAGAAGCAATGAAAAAAAAAAAAAAAGAAGAAGAAGAAAGAAATTCTGGAAATAATGAATACTGAACTGAAAAACTTGGTAGAAAGTTTCCACCGCAGACTTAATCAAATTGAGGAAAGAATCAGAGAGCCTGAAGATAAAACATATAAAATTATCAAGTCAGAGGACCAAAAAGATAATAATAATAATAAGAAAGAATGAAACAGAAATACATTGAATATGGGACTTCCTCAAGGGAAATAACCTCTGTATAATTGGCATACCCAAAGGAGAAAAAAAAGGAAGAGATGTAGAATACATATTCAAGGAAATAATCACTAAAATTTCTCTAAGTAGGGAAAAAGATGACCGCATCTAGGTATAGGAAGCTCAGAGGTTGCCAATCAAAGTCAGTCCAAGGTGGAACACCCCAAGGCACATAGTAATCAAATTATCAAAAACCAATGACAAAGAAAGAATACCGAAAAGAGCAAGACAAAAGAAACACAACATTCAATGGAGCTCCGGTATGTCTCTTAGCACATTTCTCAGTAGAGACCCTACAGGCCAGAAGAGAATGAGATGATATATCCAGAGTGCTAAAGGAAAAGGACTGTGAGCCAAGAATTCTGTATCTGGTAAAACTGATCTTCAAAGGTGAAGGAGAAATAAAGTCTCAGACAAACAAAAGCTAATGGAATTCACCAATATCAGACCTGCCTTAAAAGAAATGCTAATAGGAGTTCTTGAGTCTGAAAGAAGATGATGCTAAGGAGCAGCAAGAAAACATTTGAAGGTCCATAGTTCATTAGTAAAATAAGTTCACAGATGAATTTGGAACACTCCAATGTCATACGGGGGGTGGTGGGAAATAAACCACTTATATTCCAAGTATGAAGACTAAAGGACAAACCTAACCAGACAACAACCATATAAGACATAAGCAATATTAAAAAATGTAACTTGAAATGACAAAATGTCAAAAAGTACATGTTGGTGGAGGAGAGATGACACCAGAGCATAGAGCTGGCCTTGGTTCTTTCTTTTTTCTTATATATCAAAATTAAGTTGTTATTAGTCTAAAATAATCTGTTATAACTGTAACATGTTTTTCATGAGCCGTATGGTAACCATAACACAGAAACATATGAGACATACTAAAAATAAATAACAAGAAATTAAATACACTGCTGGGGAAAACCACTCAATCACAAAGGAAGACAGTAAGATCAGAAAAAAGAAAAAATAGGTTAACAAAAGAACCAGAAAAAACTAAAAAAATGGCAGTACAGAGTCCCTATATATCGATAACTCTAAATGTAAACAGATTAAATGCCCCAATTAAAAGACTCAAAGTGGCTCGATGGATTATAAAACAAGAATCAACAATATGTTGACTTCAAGAAACTCACTTCACCTATAAAGACACACACCATCTAAAAGTAAAGGGATGGAAAAAAGATATTCCATGCAAATGAAAACCAAAAAAGAGCAGAAGTAGCTATACTTAGATAAATAGACTTCAACCATAACAACCACAATTATTTGAAGTTGATACAACAAACAAACAGAAAGGACATGGTTGGGGGGGAGGGGGGGAGGGAGAAGGGAGGGAGGTTTTGGTGATGGGGAGCATTAATCAGCTACAATGTATATCGACAAAATAAAATTTAAAAAAAAAATAAATAAAAAAAATAAAAAAAAACAACAAATAAAAAATTTAAAAAAAAAAAAATAGACTTCAAGCCAAGGAAAGTTAAAAAAATAAAATAAAAAAGATCAGTGTTAGGCTGGATCACAGACCCTTCTACCACGTCCTGTGTAGGTCCTGACCCAAGTAAGTGAAAGAAAAATGGAGCAGCCACTGGCTAGTTGGACATGCTTTATTTTTAGATGCGAGCTCCATCACCCCATATTTCAGAGCCGCTGACTTCTATACTGACGAGTACACAAAAAGCGTCAACAAGCCAAGGGGTACATGGGTGCACATGCTCACTAACTCTACTCTTATGTCACTAGTTTACAATGTATGTGCTGAATCATACCTCGCTGGATATGAGGCGATGGGGCCTGACCAAACCAACTCTGCTTTCTTCACACTCCACCCCTTCAGGGTCCCTTGCCATATAATCCATGTGTTCAGAATTTTCCGCAATGTCCCCTTTGCAAGGACGGCTGACCCTTGTATCCATATAACCCCTGTACTTACTGTACGTTCAATATACCTTGAGGCTTCTCCCGGTAGCTCTATCCTTTCAACTATTAGCCACAAAAACCCCACCCATACAAATGTCCAGTTAGTAGTCGTCATTGGGGTGATTTTCCATGGGAATCCTGCAGCCACACTGGTAGGAAACTTGGTGCATATTCAGCAAGCTGACACATTGGCCACATGAATGTATGTATGTGCCCAGTCGACTCTGGTGCCTGCAGCGACAATACTATGGGCAAAAAGACAAAAAAGTTATTGGCACCAATAGAGGGAGTTCTCATCCCTCTGGCAGAATACATGCCAGCTTACTATCCTGGAAAGAATGGTTGCAGGAACAGGTGCTGTGGCTCTATGCAACAGAACCCCCACTGGAGAGGGCCTGCCCTTGTGGGGTCTCTCATTTAAGATCCTGACTGTCCACCCTAACTGCTGTGTCCACCCCTTCAGGGAGGGGGATTGGGAGGATAGCCTTAGTCCCTTTTTCAGAAGACCATTGCACCATTCAATCATTCCCACTGCCTGGGGATGATACAGCACATGTAACTTCCACTGAATGGACCACTGAGAAGCCCACTTCTGTACTTCATGTCCAGTAAAGTGGGTTCCATTATCACTCTCTATGACCAGGGGCTGACTGTACATGGCTGTAAGGCTATTCAACACCTTAATAGTGCTTACCTGGTCTGGGGCCTTACTAGACCATACAAACAGAAGACCAGTAGCCATATTAATGGCTGTGAAGATATACCTGTAGTTCTCTGATTTTGGTAGTGATCCCACAAGATCCACCTGCCACTATATCAGGGACACTCTCACACGGGTTATCTGCCCATCAGAGGCACCTGTCTGCTCATCAGGAGCATTCTTTATTGGTTTTATGCAGCACCCAGTGGGCCATCGAGCACACAGTCCTTCAGCCAGCATGCTGCATTCTCCAATGTAGCTACCCAGCTATATCAGTGGCTGGAGCTCTCTCCAGCCATCTTACCTTAGCCAGTGCATCAGCTTCATCATTGCCTGGACTGGCTAGGGGGAAATGCCCTGTGACATGGAAAAGACTTCCTTCCTTCCCATATCCTAATACCCATAACTCTTGCCACTGGCTTGTCCCCACAGGGGTCAGTGGCCTACCACCAACCATTGATACTTCCCAGTACATATCCAAAGGGTAAGACCCTTATATATGACCCAATCATATTGTTCCAAATGACCTAGCAGCATTGGAGCTGCCTTGTTAAATCCGCAAAAGAATGAGAGGTGAGTAAGAAGTCATCTATGTAAGGAAACATTGTAGCCATGCTGGGCCTAGTCCACCTGGCTAGGTCCCCAGCTACTAAACTATGACAGGTGGTTGGGCTATGCAGGTAGCTTTGGGACAACACTTGAAAAGTCCAGTGCTTTCCCTCCCAGGTGAAGGCAAATTGATCTTGGATATCAGCTGAGATCAAGATAGAGGAAAAAGCATTTGCAAGATCCAGCACATTATGATAAAGTCCTAGCTGAGCCAACAGCTGATCCATAAAGTCATGAACCAAAGGCACAGCTACATGCAAAGAAGGCACCACTTTGTTCAGTTCCCAATAGTCCACGGTCATCTTCTAGGTGCCATCAGGTTTTTTCACTGGCCTCACAGGAGTATTAAAGGGATTGTGTGCAGGACGAATGGTGCCAACCTTCTCCAATTCCAAGACAGTGGCACCTATCTCTGCATGTCCTCCTGGCAGGCAGTGCAATACTGTTTCATATTAACCACACACCTTGGCGTGGGTAATGCCTGTGGATCATGCTGGACATATCCCTGCTCTGCAGCTGGAATTCTCCAACCATTTTCACAGGTGTAACCCATAAAGCACATCTATACCCAGGATGTATTCAGATACAGGAGATACATACACAGTATATACACGAGGGGACAATCATTCAATGCTCAGTGGCAAAGCCACAGCTTTGACTGTAATAGAATGTCTTCCATAACCATCAACATTCCCTGTGGCCCCTAGAAACTTATCTGGGTTGCCATGCATCAAGCTATAGTCTGTGCTGGTATCCACTAATGCTAACACACACTGTCCATTTGCCATCCACCCCTAGGTCCCACAACCACAGGAGCCAACCAGCTAAGGGTTTGCCTGTTTCTGATGCACAACAGGACATGCAAGGAGACACACAGGTTCTCCCAACTCACCCTCAGAGTCGTCATTGTTCCCGGTGTTGGAAGCAGGAGTTACCTGTTGCTGTACTTCAGCCTCCAGAAGAAGTACATGTGTTTCCAACAAGTCTGCTTTCTGCTGCGAATCTTGAAGCCATGCCACTTCATGGAGTGCCTGGTCCATGCTGACTCATAGTACAGTGAGCAAAAGCCACATCCCTGTCAACAAGAAAGCAGCTGCCAGATACCACACAATTGAGGGTAGCCACATTTCTTTCCCCTCCCAACAGGCTAGTGGCTCCCTTACCTGCTCAGAATCCAGACAACTACTACATCAATTGTTAGGCTGGATCACAGACCCTTCTACCCTGTCCTGTGCATGTCCTGATCCAGGTAAGTGAAAGAAAAACAAAGAAGCAGCTGGCAAGGTGGACATGCTTTATTTTTAGATGTGAGCTCCACCAACCAGTAGTTCAGAGCTGCTGCCTTCCATACTGAAGAGTACACAAAAAAGCATCAACCATCCAAGGGGTACATGGGCATGCATGCTCACTAACTCTACTCTCACATAACTTGTTTAAGAAGTATATGCTGAATCATACCCACCAAGATATGAGGTGAGTCCTCACAATCAGGAAGGTCATTAGATAATGATAAAATGAAATTCAATGAGAGGATATAACAATTCTAAATATATGTGCACCCAGCCCCAGAGCACCCAGGTATATAAAGCAATTACTATTAGACCTCATGGGAGAAATAGACTCCAGCACAATAATAGTTGGGGACTTTAACACTGCACTTTCAGCAAAGGACAGATCATCCAGACACAAAATTAACCAGGAAACATCAGAATTAACCTCTACTTTAGGCCGCTTGGACCTAACAGACTTGTATAGAACATTTCATCCAACAGTTGCAGAAAACACGTTCTTCTCAGCAGCACATGGAATATTCTCTAGAACAGAACACATGTTAGGTCACAAAACAGGCCTCAAGAAATGTTTTAAAAACTGAAATTATATGAACTACTTTGTCTGACCACAATGTAATAAGACTAGAAATCAACAGCAAAAGAGACCCTGGAAACCATACAAATACATGTAAATTAAATAACATGCTTCTAAACAACAAAAGGCTCAAAGAAGAAATCAAAAAGGAAATTAAAAAACTCCAGGAGACAAATGAAAATGAAAACACAATGTATCAGAACCTGTGGGATATAGGATAAGCAGTTCTAAGAAGGAAGTTTATAGCAATAAATGCCTACATCAGAAAAGAAGAAAGACTCCAAATAAACAACCTAATGTTACTACTCAAGGAGCTAGAAAAACAAGAAAAAAACAAACCTCAAATTAGTAGGAGAGAAATAACAGAGATTTATAGCAGAAATAAATGATTTAGAGATTTTTTTAAAAATACAAGAAAACAATGAAACAAAGAATTGGTTTTTTGACTAGATAAACAAAACCAGTAAAACTTTAGCTAGACTAATGAAGATAAAAGAGAGGACTTAAATTTAAAAATTCAGAAATGAAAAGGGGGATACTACAACTGATACCACAGAAATACGAGTAATCATAAGAGACTACTATGAAAAATTATATGTGAATGAAGTGGAAAACCTAGAAGAAAGGGATAAATTCCTAGACACATACAACTTACCAAAGTTGTATCAGGAAGAACTAGAAAATCTAACCAAACCAATAATGAGTACTAACAATAAAGCAGTAATAAAAAGTCTTCCAACAGAGAAAACCCCAAGACCAGATGGCTTCTCTGCCAAATTCTACCAAACATTTAAAGAAGATCTAATACCAATTTTTCCAAACTCTGCAAAACATTTAAGAGGAGGGAATACTTCCAAACTTATTCTACGAGGCCAGCATCACCCTCATACCAAAACCAGAAAAAGAAACAACAACAAAAAAGAAAACTACAGACCAATATCCCCAAATAAACACAACCATGAAGATCCTCAACAAAATAACAGCAAACAAAATCCAGCAATCCACTAAAAAGATCATTCACCATGATCAGGTGGGATTCATCCCAGGGATGCAAGGATGGTTCAACATACGCAAATCTATAAACATGATATGTCACATCAGCAGAATGAAGGAAAATAAAAACATATACTCATTTCAATACATGCAGAGAAAGCATCTGATAAAATCCAATGTTCCTTCATAATAAATCACTCAACCAACAAATTAGATATACAAGGAATGTACCTCAACAAAATAAAGGCCATATGCTACAAATCCACAGCTAATATCATACTGAATGGACAGATTTGGAGGCTTTTCCTGTAGGATCTGGAATAAGACAAGGATGCTGACTTTCCACACTCTTATTCAACATTCTACTAGAAGTTCTAGCCCATGCATAAGGCAAGAGAAAACAATAATGGTCATTCGAATTGGAATGGAAGAAGTCAAACTATCACTGTTTACAGATGTCTTGATCCTTTAAGTAGAAAACCATATAGACTCAATGAAAAAATTACTAGAACTAATAAATGAATTGAATATAGTGGCAGGAAACAAAATCAACATACAAAAATCAATGGCCTTTCTGTGTACCAACAATGAAATAACTGAAAAAGAAATCAAGAAATTAATCCCACTCACAATAGCTACCAAAAACCCAATGAATTAACTAGGAGTAAATTTAATGAAGGAGGTGGAAGACCTCTACAAGAACACTATAAAAAATTGGTGAAAATAAAGATCACAAATAAATTAAAAGATATTCCATGATCATGGGTTTGAAGAATTAACATCATCAAAATGTCCACGTTACCCAAAGCAATCTACGTATTTAATGGAATCCCTATCAGAATACCAATGACATTCTTCACAAACATACAAGAAAAGATGATAAAATTTGTATGAAAAAAAAACTTGTATGGAACCACAAAAGACCCAATACAGTGAAAGCAATCTTAAAGAAAAAGAACAAAGTTGGAGGCATCACACTTCCTGACTTCAAAATATACTATAAAGCTATAGTAACAAAAACAGCATGCCACTGGCATAAAAACAGACAATTTGACCAATGGAATAGAATAGAGAGCCCCAAAGTAAACGCACACACTTACAGCCAACTGATTTCTGACAAAGGTGCCAAAAATATACAATGGGGAAAGGACAGCCTCTTCAATAGCTAGTGCTGGAAAAACTGGATATCCTCTGCAGAAGATTGAAACTGGACCCCTATCTCTCACCATTCACAAAAATCAACTCAAAATGGATCAAAAACCTAAATTTAAGACACAAAACTATGAAACTACTAGAAGAAAACATAGGGAAAATGCTACACGAAATGGGAGTGGGCAGCGCTTTTTTAATGAGACTACAAAGGCACAGACAACTAAAGCAAAATACATAAATGGGACTACATCACACTGAAAAGCTTCTGCACAGCCAGGGACACTGTTAACAAAATGTAGAGACAACCTACAGACTAGGAGAAAGTGTTTGCCAACTACACGTCAGACAAGGGGCTAATATCCAGAATAGATAAGGAACTTAAAACAACTCAGCAGCAAAAAACAAATAACCCAATTAAAAAATGGGCAAAGGAATCAAACAAATGTTTCCCAAAAGAAGACATACAAATGGTCAACAGGCACATGAAAAATGCTCAACATCACTACTCATCAGAGAAATGCAAATTAAAACTACAGTGAGATTCCAGTTAGAATGGCTATTATCTACAAGAGAAAAACCTAACAAATGCTGGCAAGGATGCAGAGAAAAAGGAACCCTCCTGCATTGTAGGTGAGAATGTAAATTGGTACAGTCACTCTGGAACACAATATGGAGGTTCCTCAGAGAACTAAAAATAGATCTATTCTATGACCCAGCTATCTCACTACTGGGTATATACTCAAAGGAACTGAAATCAGTATATCAAAAAGACACCTGCACTGCCATGTGCATCACAGCACTATTCACAATAGCCAAGAGATGGAATCTACTTAAATGTCCATCAATGGATATATGGATAAAAATGGATAAAAAAACATGGTGTATATACATGATGGAATACTACTCAGCTTTAAAAAAAATATCATCTGCAACAACATGGATGGAACTGGAAACCATCACATTACGTGAAGTAAGTCAGGCACAGAAAGACAAATAACACAATATTACTCATATGTGGAATCTAAAAAAAAAAAAAAGAAATAAAAATAAAAAGAAATAGTGGTTCTCATAGAAGTAGAGAGTAGAATAATGGTTTGCAGAGGTGAGGGATGGTGGGGGAAAAGAAAAATAGTATGGACCATTGGGCACAAAACTGTGGTAGCTCCCCTAAGTGAATCATTCTGCAGTCCATGCATGCATTGAGACGACATATTGTGCCCCTCAAATATGTGCAAGTGAATGTTAAAATATTTTGAGTAAAATTTTAAAAAGTTAAATATTAAGGTTATTTTATTTGCTTTATCTACAGAATAGTGTTCCATTGAATGGATACTCATAATTTAATGGAGTTTTTTTTAAACAAAATGAACATGTTTACATTTTAAAAGTAACACATGCACATGGTAAAAAGAATATCTGGCTGTGCAAGAGTAAAATGAAAAGCAATAATCTTTCATTGCCCATGGTATTCTTCAGAGACAACAGTGTTAACAGTTTTTAGATTTTGAGGTCTATTTTATGAAAAAAATTTTGTGTATTGTTTTAAATTATTTGTTCCTCCTATCATCTCTATTATCTGTTTTACGACTTATTGTTGCAAAAAAAAAGAAACCAAAAAACTCTTAAAATTTCTACTCGATTTCAAGTGCCACATCAGAGCAGCAGAATGGAATGGATATTGGGGATTGCCTGAAGCAGACATCCCACCCAGCTCTACAACTTATTACTTATGTGACTTAACGCCAGTTACATACCCTCTCTGAGACCCAGTTTTGTTTTGTTTTGTTTTTAAGTGGGAATAATAATATGTGCCGCTTAGAATAGATGTAAGGATGTAAAAATGCTTCACACAATGCTTGGCACATAACCTGCACCGAAGAAATGATTTTTCTCTTCCTTTATATTTGTACCCCTTAGAGTAACTATCAATGTGCCTTGTATTCTCATGAAAAAGTACAACTTTAATACTTAAATAAAGTCCAAGATCCATCAGAAAACCAGAGTGCAAGAAAACCTTAAAGATTCAGTAAGGCCTGGTATAGTCTTGAAGTGGCGTAACAGTGTGACAGCTTAGGCAATGATGCATATATTATCACCACTGAGTACTTCCCTGAGATTTTATAAAATGTCATCTGTGATGGTGACATCATTATACGTTTCATCTTCCTTGCTTAATACCTTTCTTTTGATAATTTTTTATCCCTTATTTTTTATAAAATTGATTGAATAAAATAAAAATAAATTAGTATTACCTACAAGAAGGAGGTCAATCACAAAATACCATGAGATATAATAAATTTAATTAGAGCTACTCAATTGTGATAAGTGCATTGACATGAAAGAAATATCACAAGTCTAGGCCTACTGTTTGCCAGGTATTTGACTTTGCTTTGAGCCAGTCGAACCTTTAACTTTTAGCCTCAGTGTTCTCAGCAATAAAACCATATTAATATTATCTTCTGTATTAGTTTTTTTAGGGCTATCATAACAAAATTCCACAAACTGGTTGGTGTAAGCAACAGAAATTTATTCTCTCACAGTTCTGGAGGATAAATGTCCAAAATCAAGGTGTCAGCACAGCTGGCTGCTGTCAGAGAGTCTGAGGGAGAACCAGCTCTGTGTCTCTCTCGTAGCTTCTGGTACTGAGCAGCGATCCCCGACACTCCCTGGCTTGTAGAGGTATCACTAAAATCTCTCCTCTGTTTCCCATCACTGTCTTCTCTCTGAGACTCTCTTCCTATGTATTTACATGAGATTCTTCTCTCTATGTGTCTGTGTCCTAATTTTCCTCAGCTTATACAGATACAGACATTAGGGCCCATCCTAATTCAATATGACCTCATCATAACTTAATAACACCTGCAGAAACCTCATTTCCCAGTAAAATCATATTCACGGGTCCTAGGGATTAGGACTTGAACCTATCTCTTTGGGGAACAAAATTCAACCCATAATATCTCCTGAACTTAGGAAATTTTATAGTGGTGTGGTAGTCAAGATGTTTTGTGTCATGCCTTCGAAACCCAAGTAGGCAAAAGATAAAGTACTTGGGGAAGGATTGGGAACATCCTGGACTGAACTAGATATTGTGAACAAAGGGAAACTGAGGACAGCAATGTTACAGGAAGTTGGAGAACACTCCTCTTCTCATTTCTGCTCATCTTTGTACCTCTCTCCATTCTTCTCTCTAGCTGTAAACCAGCTTTCTCTGGTTTTTATTTTGTGTAACAGAAAATGACTAGCAACAGCTATGCAGCACTGAAGCGAGACGTCAGTCAGAAAGGTACGGATATGAGCCCTTCTGCAGATAGGGTGGGCATGGGGAAGGGGACACATCCCGGGCCACTTAGGGGGATCTTGCTTACTGACTTTATTTTTCTCAGTAGAGGAGGTGGGCTTACTTTTGGCAAGAGAAGAGATTTAGATGGCATTTAAAGAGGAGTCAATGTGAAAGTTTTGTGAAAGTTGTCTGGGCAAGGAGAGTTATTAATGGTAGGATTGTATGGTATATATGGTATAGGATTGAGGATGGGTTAACACCCAAACTGAAGCTGAGCAAACACTATGAGTGTTTAGTGGACCAGTCTTCACATGTTTTTCATCAGCAATGGTCTATATTTCCAGTGTATCAGACTATTACTAGATAAGTATATCAGACAACCTGTAAATGAATCCAGCATCTTTTCATTAAAAACGCGAGGGAAAATTTCAAGTTCATTTAAACTTGTCTGCTTTAGAGTATCTTCACGGTAAAATGTCTCACTACAAGACTGATGTATAGAATTTTAGTGAAATAATTTTTCACATTGCTTAATAGATACCTATTATAGCTTCTAAGGGAAAGCAACCTTATTTATTTATTTATTTATTTATTATTTTTTATGTCAGATCTTCTAAGTGGGTTTTGAGTTACTGGTTTTGTAAGTTGAGCTCACAAAAAAATACATGTTTCATTTCTATATATGGATATTTGTGCTTATTTTATCACTGAAGAAAAATAGGTAAGACCCTTTGCTCTTTTATAAACCCACTGACTCTTTGTTAGGGTACAGGAAGCAGCCCAAACTCTTGCCTCACTTGTTCATTATTTTTCAGCAAGAAATACTAGAATTACTTTCTCACACACTAAGAGATACTTTATTGTCAAAATTTTAGGGTCATGGCCTAAAATTAGGCCTCATGGCCAGTTTAAGGCAATTGGGCTGGGCTGGAAGGAATGCTTCAGAAGCCTATGTCCTAACCCACCAGAAGTTGTCAGACCACAAGGGCTGTGTCACTTACATACCACTGATTTCAAAATTGCCCATTGCTCTGCCAGAACCCTGAAAGCCTTATAAGCCTCCTGCTTTCCTTTGTTCGGGGGGAGCTGATCTTATTCATTCTGTCTTCCATGTTGGTGAAATAAAGCTGTGTTTGGCTGAAAGGGTGCCTCTCCCTCCTCTGTCTCACTGAGCCTAACACCCCCCCACATACACACCCCACCCATCTTTGTTTTTGTTTGCCATGGACAGTCTAGGTACAACATGACTTAAACATCAATTTGAAGAAAGCAGGAGCATGGTAAATTACTTTCCTTAGGACCTTCTTTCTACCTCTCCTTTTTTCTTATTTTTCTTTTTTTCTTCTTGGATGAAATCTTCTCCTTTCAGTATTTTTTAACCTACCTACACTGACACTATTTCTCTTTCCCCAGTCTTTACTCTTTTTCATTTCCCAAACAGTCTCAGGAACAATCATCTTAAAAGCTCTCCCACAGGTAGGTGATAAAAATCTAAAGAGTTTTCCTTCGTTCTTCTGAGTGGGTATTGGTGTGATCAATGACAGAGAAAACAGTTCTGTGTTCAATGAACTTCTTGGGAAAGAAGGGATGGAGGAAAGGTATCTGTTTGATGAATAGTTTTATTGTTTATTTATGTTCCCTAAAGCAGTGTTCTCCAGGTAGAATATTTGATTACAAAACAAAAGACTTACATCTCCTTCTATCTTTACATTGATTTCCTGTTCTGCTTGAGGCCTTTGTATTTAGGAATGTGAAAAAATTTTAAGAAAAATCTGCTTTTATTTTACATGGCTATTTTGGACCTGCATCTTAATTGGGGTAACAGTTGCTTTTTTTACAGGCAAGTGCGTGAACGTAGGCTTCACATGTAGTCGTATGTATTAAGCTTCCCAAGAAGACATCAACCTGTGGGAATTAAACGGGCTTGTAATCTTGGTAACTACTGGACTTTATTCCCCTGTGATCACACTTTGGGGAGGGTCAGTGAATGTTTCAAGTAAGTATGTTCAGCTGTCTTGCCAGTTTTCATGACATCCAGTATTTCTTTTCTCTCCCTCCAGCCAACCATTGGGCACCAACCACCACGTTCTTTATTCAGCACAGCTGTTCCCTGATTCAGCCATAACTCAAGCTGCTAAGGTGCAAGGTGTTGCAGTGTTAGGGGAGGGTGGGGGAAGGACCTGCATTTTTCTCCCGTGTTGCCCTCTGTCAGAATGTCCCAAGAAAGCTGGCCAGGGGGCTAGTGGCACAGAGAAGTTTCAGGGAACAGCTGAAACACCTTTAGGATTTTATGAGTAGCACTTCCCAGTCCTGTTAGACTTCTATATCAGATACCATGCTGTGTACTCAAAATCTCTGCACATTTTCACTTGCTCAGATTTTGTATTACTCTCAGGGTGTTATACCCTTAGGATGAGTTATCTCCTAGGATGTTTCGAAGTCCCTCACAAGGAGATCCCCCTAATTTCAATCAAAACAGGCATCTCTGTAGAGAAAATAATCTGTGCGGTGCTGATTGTGTATTCAGGAAAATTTTTAAAATATAAATAAATATGCATACATGTGTATGTGTGTGTCTGTGCATGCCCTATTATATGGTGCTTTACAGATTACAGTAACATTTTATTTGAAAATGATATCAAACTTATAGGAAAGTTTAAAAACAAGAAAAAAACGTGTAAATATCCTTTACCTACTTCCATCTGCTTTTGAAGTCTCCAACTGTAATAGTGGATTCATCGTTTCTCCTGGCTGTTCTATCAGGTTTTGCCCCACGTATTTTGAATGTCTCTGTTGTTAAGTGCATACACATACTAAGGATTATGTCTTGAAGAACAGATCTCTTTATCACCACGTAATGTCCTTCTTTATTCCTGATAACTTGCCTTGCTCTGAAGTCTGCTCTGTCAGAAAATGTAGCTATTCCTGCTTTCTTTTAATTATCACTAGAATAATATATCTTTATCCATCTACTTACCTTACATTTACATGTGTCTTTGTATTTAGTGTGTTTCTTGTAGACAACATACACTTGGTTCTTGTTTATTTTTATTTACTCTGACAAGCTCTGTCTTTTAATCTCTGTGCATTTTGACTATTAATATTCAGAGTGATTACAGATGTAGTTGGATTAATATCTACCAAAAAAATAATATATTTTTTATTTGTTGACCTTGTTCTTTGTTTCTGTTTGTATCTTTCACTCATTCTCTGCCTTTTGTGGTTTTCATAGAGCATTTTATATAATTCCATTTTTTTTTTCCTTTCTTAGAATTTGTAACATATGTTCACGACTAATACAAGCCCATTTTTGAATAACACTGTACTGCTTCTTGGGCAGTGTGAGTATCTTATAATAACAAAATAATCCTAATTCCTTCCTCCCATCCCTTGTGTCATTGCTGTCATTCATTTCATTTATATATAAGCACACATAAGCATATGTATACATACATAAGGTAGATACATGAGCAGGCACAATAAAATACATTATTGCTATTGTTATTATGGACAAATAATTATGTTGACCTAAAAAAAAACTGAGGCTAAATATATAAAGCAAGGATTTATTGAGCCAATGTGACAATTGCAACTGGGGAGATGCACATATTCAGATTGCCCTGAGAAATATATTCCAAAGAGGGCCAGCAGAGTTTAGCATTTTATAATCACAAGAAGGGGGAATAATCAAAGTAGAGAGAACAGTCCTATCTAACTACTTTATCAAGTTTTCTACTGTTTGTAAATGATATGTAGATTTAAGATTGTTACTAGGTTACATCCTACTTGCAGGGATCTAGGGTAGATGTCACGAGAAGCAATTTAGGTTATTTTATGGCTTTCTGGTGCCATTTTGTTCACTTCTAAGTAAAAATGGTCCTATAATAATGTTTTCCAGTACAACTGGACACAACTAATGACTTATCCCAGATGTCCCAAGGCACTATCATTTAGCTGACCTGGTCAGAGTAGGTTATTTGGGTTATCTGTTAGATCCATTAAGAATAAGGAAAATAAAAATTTTAACTTATCTTCCCTAATTCCTTCTTCAGTTCTCTTCATTTCCTTATGTAGATTCTGGTTTCTGACATGTACTATTTCCCTTCTCTCTAAAGAACTTCTTTTAACATTTCTTGCAAAGTAAATCTACTGGCAAAAATTTCCCTCTATTTGTGTTTCTCTGAGAAAGTCTTCAATTATCCTTCACTTTTGAAGGATGATTTCAAAGGTACAGAATTCTAGGTTGGTGGGGTTTTTTTTCTCTCAATACTTTAAATATTCTACTGCATTTTCTTCTTGATTGCATGGAAAAATCAGATGTAATTTTTATCTTTGCTCCTCTCTAGGTAAAGCATGTTTTTTTTCAATCTCACTTCTTTCAGGAGTTTTTCTTTATCTTCAGTTTTTAGTAGTTTAAAAATGATATGCCTAGGTGCTGAGGTATATATAGTTCTTTCTTTTTTATTCCTGCTTGGCATTTTCTGAGCTTTCTCAATCTGTGGCTTGGCACTTAACATCAATTTGGGGGAAATTCTTAGTCATTATTGTTTCAAATATTTTTTTCCATTCCTTTCTTTTTTTCTTCTCCTTCTGGTATTACCATTATATATATTTATATCTTTCGTAGTTGTCCCACAGTTCTTAAATATTCTGTTTTTTATTTTGTTTTGTTTTTCAGTCTTTGCTCTCTTTGCATTTTTTTTTTTTTTTTTGGAGGTTTCCACCAATATATCCTAAAACTTGGAAATTCTTTCCTTAGCTGTTTTCAGTCTATATTATCTTAATTTCTGTTACAGAGATTTTGATTACTAGCACTTCTTTTTGGTTATTTCAGATTTCCATCTCTCTGGTTACACTTCCCATCTGTTCTCCCATGCAGTCTGCTTTATTTATTAGTGCTCTTAGCATATTAATCATAATCATTTCAAATTTCCTGTCTGATAATTCCAACATCCCTACCATGTCTGTTTCTTTTCTTTTTTTTTTTTTTGCCTGGTAAGGGGATCACAATCCTCAACACAGTGTGGTCAGCACCGCGCTCAGCCAGTGAGCACACCGGACATCCCTATACAGGATCTGAACCTGCGGCCTTCGCGCTACCAGCACCGCACTCTCCCGAGTGAGCCACAGGGCCGGCCCCATGTCTGGTTCTAATGCTTGCTCTTTCTCTTCAAACTGTCATTTTGCCTTTTAGTATGCCTTGTAATTTTCTCTCGAAAGCCAGTTATGATGCACTGGGTAAAAGGAACTGTTATAAATAGGCCTTTAGCGATGTGGTAGAAAGGTGTGGGGGGAGAAGAAATGTCCTATAGTTTTATAATTTGGTCTCAGTCTTCTGGTGAACCTACGCCTCTGGGCTTTGAACTTCATCAGTACTTTTCAATTTTTTCTTCCCCTTAAATGGGATAGAATGGTTACAGGGGGTTGGAGTTGAGCATTTCCTCTCCCTCATGTCAGTTAAGCTCTGATAAAACCCCAGCAAGTTAGGCTCTGGTTAACCAATTTCTCTTGAGGACAGACTTTGTTAGGAAGAACACAGTCCAATGGTGTATTTCAAAATGGGTCCTTTTCCCTTCCCCCTGGTGGAAGCATGGGAGGCTTTTTGTCCAGTATTTACTGTGAGAACCTGGTCTACCTCCTGGAGGTAAAACTCACAAAAGTGTGGAAAGTGCCTATGACTGGATCCCCCTGGAGTTTTTAACTCTCAGGTTTGCTCACAACTACCTGCCAGCAATTTATTAATTGAAGTTCAGGTTTTCTTACTCTGATACTGGTTCCTGTAGAGGTTTTTGCTCTAGTATGTTGTATTCTTTGTATATGCCTGTCTATCATCAAGTTTGGGGCAATGTTTTGACCTGTGACCTCATTTCTCTTACAGGTCTAAGCATAGCTGTTGATTTTTCAATTATTTTCAGCTTTTTACTTGTTCTTAGAATGGAGTAGCAACTTTCAAGCTCTCTTCATGTGGAACCACAGATTTATCTATTTTTAATATTTGTATCCATTTTTATTTTCCATTTGGTTTATCTTTCTTTCTAAATATCTTCATGTATATTTTATAAGAATTGGTATATTCTCTAACAGAGCCACATTACAGTTATCAACTTCAGGAAATTAATACAATCTTTAATTTTTAATCAGTCTCTGATATAATATTTAATCTGTAGCATTAATACAACCTTTTAATCTAATCTACCGTGAGTACTCTAATTTTGTGAAATGATCAGTCAATGTATTTTATAGTATTTTGTCCTTTAATTACAAGATCTAGTTTAAGACCAGATGGTATATTTAGTTTATATGTCTCTTTATTCTCCTTTAAGATAGAATAATCTAGAATTCTTCCACAAGACTTTTTGTCTTTATTAACATTGACTTTTTAAAATAGAATGCTCCTTTGGATTTGTCCAGTGTTTTCCCATAATTAGATTCAAATTATGAATTCCTGGCCATATCACATCTGGGGGCACATGTTGCTCACATACCCCTCATTGGTCTTACTTTTGATCACTCTGTCAAGATGTTATCCAATTTCTCCACTCTATAATTATTTATATTTTTCCATGCAATTAATAAGTGATTCATGCAAATTTACTGTCCTGTTTCTAATCAAAATATTGCACTGGATTTAATATCTATTGATGATTTAGGCCTAATCTAATCTTTCTTATGATGGTTATAAAATGATGATTTTTCCAATTTCAGCACTCCATACCTATTCACTACTTGATACTCAGCATTTTATTGTAAGCAAAATAAGTGTTGGTTCTTAAATCAGTATTTATTACTGAACCTGAATTTGTGTGTACAGACACACAAACACTCATATATATATTTAATAGAATATATGTATATTTAGTGGAATATTGTTAGGCTCTGGCTCAGAGACCCTTCCAACCCATTGTACAGACTGGTCACAGACCCCTCATGTCTGTGAGCTAGGTAATTGGAAAAGATCTCAGGAGCCATTGGCAGAGTTGACAGGTTCATCCCAATGTGAGCTCAGTCCTCAGCTTCCTCAGCTTCCTCAGCAGGAGCAGCAGCTTACAGCAGATCCAGCAGCAGCAGTGGCCTCCCAGGGGTATCCTTGGGGGTCCTGGCAGCACCAGCCTCCAGTAGCAGCAGCAGTCTCCCTGTGGCCTCCCTGGGGCATCCCAGGGGTGGGCAGCACTGTGGATCAGAGCTGCTCACCCTTTATACGTAAGTCCAATAACCCAGGAACACCTGGGTACAAGTCTGACAACCCAGGAACATGTGGGTGCCCATGCGCATTCACAGACAATAGCCAAGGAACACCTGGGTGCATGTGCACAGTTATCATTTACTTCAAATGCTTGGCAAGATTCTGAACATCTGAGGGACCCTGACCATCTACCTTCAATTTTCCTTACAAATATCTTGATATATGTTTGCATATAGTGGGAAAGCAAGATATTTCAGCCCCCAAATATATTTCTTTGAAATACTTCAAGATGGCTGATTCAGAAAGATTGGAAAAACAAGATTAGCTAGAAGGTTACTTCTCCGTGGAAAGAAATTTACATCCCTATATGCAAATAATCAGGCTTCTTCTGAGGTGCCCCTCCTAGGGCTACTAGCTACTGTTTCTGAGCAATACTGTGAGAATTACCTGAGTAGTTTCATTTGCATCCAGGTGTCTCTACTTAACTTCTGACTTCCTTTTTTCACCTGTAACAACATCTCCCCCAGAACTTCAGAGAAACCTGATCTCAGGCCATTGTTCTGGGGCTTTTACCTCCCCCCACCTTCTCCCTCTTATGAACAATGGTATATAAGCTTTGTTATGTCCATTGGAATTTGAGCCATACTTTCTTGTGATTCCCTCTTGCTCTGCCCCTTTCCCAGCATTTTTAACAATAAAATTTGTTATGACTTTTCTTCTTATCACTCAAATTTGTCAGTGATTTTTACTAATGAACCTTTAGGAGTGAAGTTTTCCTTTGGCTCCTACAACACACACACACACACACACACACACACACACACACACACACACACACACACACACACACACACTTAATAGATGACAAGACCTTTCTTCTTTATGTGATTTATGAAGACCCTCTTTTTTTCATATTGCAGGTTTGAAAATCTCCAAATATTCTTCCCAGTAGATTGACTCTAATCTCAGCAAATATTCAATAATAAAAGCTCTAGTGAAGTCTGCATTATTAAAATGTCACTTTAAAATGTTCATTTGAAAACATTTAGTTGTGACTCTAAGTCATTAGTAGACAAAATTAGAACCAAAACTCTCTTGTCACCAGAACTAAAGAAAAAAGACAAAAAAAAAAAAGATTTTGTTTCTGCTCTACATCCATGTGAAATAAATATGACTAATATTTCATGGATCATTTATGTAAAACTATAGTTTTTGAATTAGAAAAAAAAAGCCAACACTTTTTCATCAGTTATTACCTAATTTACATTGGATCTCCATGAACCAATTTAAAGACTGATTTTAGCATTAAATGTGGGCCAGGAAAAGAAAAAAATACCATTAAGATAAAAGAAGCATTTCAAGTACTTGGAAATATACTAACTACTCTGTTTTGGTTGATGACACATAGATTTGTTCTCTGTCTTTTATCTTGTTCCTCTTCTGTTCCTTCAGTCATTAAATTAAAATAAAAAAAGAAGGCACTTACTTCTACTTAATACTATTGAATATTCTGTCCTCTGACAGCTAAATGTCTCACAGACTATAAAGCTTTAGGTTCTTAGCTGCTCCTTTGTTAACTCTTAACAGTATACAGTTTCCTCGCATGTGCATATGAGCAGGATAAAAAGGATTGACAAAAAAAGCAAAAAGAAAGTAATGCCTTCTTTCTAAACATATTAATGTAAAGTATTAATTTGAAAGTGCTTGATACCATAACTATTTTAAGGTCAAAGAGAAAGAATATAGCAAAAAACTGCTAAAATTAGTTTTGTGAATATTTAGTTAAGTATCTAGGTTGAGTCTTTGTAAGTTATTATACAAGTGCACATAAGATCATACTCTGCATATGGCTGGATTTTAACAAATGATAACCAATTTTCCCTTAAGCAAGAACATGGACTTGAATTGAACATCAGCTCTATGGGAATGGGACAGCTCAGGCAAAAGAGAGTGATTAATAGTGCTAGTTATCATGAACAGATAAATGCATTCATTTCCCTGGCTCCAGTGAGCAGTAGGGAGGTGTTACAGCTGCTGGAGGCTCCCCTGCAAGAAACTGGTAGAGGAAGCTAAGAGTATTAAACATGTATTTGAATTTGAAGAGGGCAATGCATTCCATACTCTCTAATCAACCTCCATTTTTACACTGGCAAAGCTGATTCTGTCCTCAGCACTCATCAGTGAACTATGTGGTCTAGAGTTTGCCTTTTATAGTTGTTGGGGAGACATGAAAGCCTGCCGTGAGTGCTCTTAACCAAATGCATTGCACTGTTCTCCCAAGTCTGTTACCATTTCCAGGTAACCTGCCTTCTCCTTGCAGAGGCTGCTAAAGGCAAAAGAAGCTCACTCTCAGTTCACTGAGCTTGAGTTCCAACTAAGACTTGCTTTAAGATTTTTAAAACATTGATATGGAAAATGACAAAGAAAACTGCAGATTCCTGTCTTACAAGGAGCAAAGGCTTGAAGACAGCTTTGGAATTTCTGTTTTTGAGGGAGTGGAGGGAAGCAGCCCATGACCAGATCTTCAGTTATGCAAATATACCTTACATCCCACGACAAGAAAGGCATCTCTCTGCAATGCTCTGGTCCTGAGGAAGAAATTGCTTTATGTATTAATGAAAAATGATGTCTGTGTATCATGCTCAGCAAAATTTTACCCTGTCCTCTTGAGAGAGGTTTTTTCATAAGTGAGGATAAGGATTGCTCTGCATCTGAAAGCTGTTGCTTATTTTTGAGGATATGTGTATTTTCTTTTCAGTTGCATATAAGGGACTGGAACCCAAGGTTTGAAGATGAAGGCTTTCTTTTTATGGGTGGCTGTGAAGCCCTGGTATAAGTGGTGCTGGTCCAAGCCCTGGTAATGAAGGAAGACCCAGGCCCAGGGAAGGGTAGCATATGGGCACAGGGCTAGCCCCTATGGACCGACAATCGCATTCTCACAAGAGCCACTCCCTGCAGAAATGTCACTGAGCCTGTGTCTGGTGAGTAGCTTCCTGAAAAGCAGATCTCACTCACAGAAAGCCAGAGCAAAAGAGTGACATAAAGGGGCTTCTGCCCAGTGACACAACAAACCTGGGGACTGTAGAAATTCCAATAAAGGCAGCTGGGAGCTTGGAGGTATCATAATAGGGACATTAATGTGAATGTAACTTTGTTTTGCCACACTGATGAAGGCAGTTCTCACTTCCTGGGTCATGTGGGTAAATGGTTGGAAAATATAAGAGAATGGAAATCAGGGTACTGCAGTGGGGGCACTTCGTTGTCATGACTGAGGATCAATGTGACAAATGGGATGCCTGTAAGGGGGAGGGCAAAGGATGAGGACAGAAGCTGCACTAAGTATAAATTTTATTTATAATAGTTGAACTCTGGCCAGCCTGCAGTTTATATCCACTGTTAGTTTTTCAGAAAAATTCACAAACTTTACCAAAAAGCTAATGTAATAAAAAGATAAGAAGCCTGTAATCCACTGTAAAACCTCGCAATATCTCAAAGTTAAAACTTAGCCCAAAGTCAAAGGCATGGACATGCCTCCAGAGAGATGGTGCAGCTGAAGCAGGGCAGGGGTTCCAGCTAAAGCTGATGCTGTAGCAGTTGAGGTGATGTTGAGAGGTTATTTGGAAGAGATTGCCTTGCCCTACCAAACCCCTGCCAGCCATAATTTAAAAGGACAGAAGTCATTAGTTTGCAATGTTGCTCTCTTTGTACCAATAAAACTTGTATTTGCCTTTCTTTGCAAGCCTCATTGCTCTGTAACTCAATGTCAGCCAGTGAGTGAGACCTGTCTCAGTAACAGTGACAACTGCAAATTTCAGCAGCATAAATGTTATACACGTGCATCTGGTCTTCTGAAGGTTAATTAAGTTGGGCTGTTTTCCAAGCTGCACATTTAATTCACAGTTCTGGCTGAGAAGAACAAAATACTGATGATTTTCTGTGGTCCAGAAAGTTTAAATCATTTGTTTTGTAATAAGAGCAATCATAAATTCAACTCAAAAAGGAAATTGAAGTTATAGCCTCTTGTTTATCTGAATCAATTGTTTGAAATTTGGTTACAAGTCAATCAGGCAAATCTTCCTCTGGTTTGTTTGGATGTAATCTAACAATCAGCTGCTAAATCCCTGCCCCTCGGAGAAGACGTAAATTTACCTTGAAATACCCAGTTCCATTGTCTGTGTACATCTAAAGCACTCATCATGATTTATGTGAATTACCATGGACTTTTGCTCCTAATGGTCCATTTTCTCAGACTATTGTGTCGATGGGTGCTGCTTCCGTTATATCCCATTGTAGGGAAAATATAGGAAAACGGTCAGGGCCCCTCAGATATTCAGAATCTTGCCGAGCATTTGATGTGAATATGCAGTTGTGCCCAGGTGTTCCTTGGCTATTGACAGATGTGACTGCACTTGTGCACCCAGGTGTCCTGGGTTATGGGCTTAAGTATAAAAGACTAATGGCTCTGATACACACACCTCCCACTGCTCCTTGGGATGCTCTGGGAGGCAACTAGGGCAGCTCTTAGCTCTGAATAAAACCTAATAATTTTTTACCCACAGCCCCCAGGATCTTTTCCTATTACCTAGCTCATGGACTTACGTGTGAAGGGTCTGTGACCCAGTCTGTACCATGCGTTTGAGGGGTCTGTGAGACCTAGCCCTAGCAATACAATTGGTGTAGTCATGGCAGGATTCTGGGGAGGTAAAAGAGCCTGGCAATTGGTATCGTGGGTAGGATGCCAAGCAGGTAAAGAATCAGAAAGCCCCTTGGGAGGGGGAGGGAATGTGTCTGCCCTTGAGTATGTGGTGCCCAGCAGCTGCTTTCCTGTTGACGGGTCTGGCTTTTGCTCACTGTACTGTGAGCCAACATGGACCAGAAACCCCATGAAGTGTCACAGTTTTGAGACTTGCAGGAGAAAGCAGACAGGTTGGAAACATGAGTACATGCCCTGGAGGCTGAAGTAAAGCAACAGGTCATTCCTGCTCCTGACACTGGGAATGATGGTGAACCCGATGGTGAGCTGGGGGAGACTGTGTGTCTCCTGGCACGATCTGCTCATCAGAAAGTGGAGCATAAGCAGCCTATGGGACTGGGCAAACTGGTAGGCAACCCACATGTGACCCAATTCACTACCTATGTCCCGTATACCCAGGTCTAATTGGTGGGCTTGGGGAAACAGCTAAGCAGCAGAAACAGGGAGAGCCCCCGGCTGCTGCAGCTCTGGGACCTAGGGGTGGATGGTGTAACATGCTCTGGAGGCAATGTAGTAAATGCATGTCTCATTTGTCCGAAGGCAGATGGCTCACCAGTTGCCACTTAAACCTGAGAAAGCAGATGGCTCAACAGGTGACGTATAAACCCAAGAAAGCAGATGGCTTTATAAACCCGAGAAAAGAGTGCCACATGCAGATGGGCAGATGACCTGAGGATGGGTTCCCCTGCAGAATTTCAAGTATGTTTTCACCTGGTGAAACGGTGGAAAAGTTAGCTTCCATTACCATAGACCTGTCTCTGTAGCAGTGGTTACAAGATAGCTACAGATAAGCACAGGGGCAGGGCAGCCACTCCTTGATGAAATGGGTGAATGCCGCTGTTCAAACTGTGTGGGCGAATGCTGCAGAACTGCCCAAGACTGTGAGTAAATAGCTATTCAAGTGGTTCAAGAGCCAGGGATGAGGCAGCTAGATGCTAATAGCCAAGACAATGGAAGAAAGGCCCTGAGGGTATTTCAGAAATTTGGGAGAGCGCTACTCCCATCATAGGCCCAGAGGCCTAGGAGAACTGAGTTTCTCCAGAGGACAGACCTGTGGTACTACTGCCCTCAGGAACCTGCTCCCTGCATCCCAGCCACTCTGGCTGGAGCAGCCCTGCCTCAGGTGGCCCCAAGTGTGGTTCATGCAGCAGCTCCAGAAAGCACAAGCCGGAAACCTTGGTGGCATCTGTGTCATTAAGTTTGCTGGCCAGTGGAACATGAGAGCAGTGGAGGAATGGCAGCCTCCACCCAGATTTTGGAAGATGTGTGAAAAAGCCAGGGGACTCGGACAGAAACCTGCTGCAGAGGTGGAGCCACTGCAGAGGTCCTTTATGGAACAATGTGGAGCAGAAAAGTGGGGTCAGAGCCCCCCAGAGAACCCTCATTGAGCAATGTGGGACTGCCACCGGAAGCCCAGGACTGTGGGGCTGCTGATAATGTGCAGCACTGGCCTAGGAAAACTGCAGGCACCAGGGCAGCTCAATGGACTGTACCTGGCAGACATGTTGGAGCGAGGCTGCCCAATGCTTTGGGTGCCAAGATGCCCCACTGTGCTTAATGTTTGCCCTGTTTGGGTTTCAGATTTGTTTGGGGCCTGTTTCTCCTCGGTCCTGTTCTATTCCTCCCTTCTGGAATGGGAATGTGTACCCAATGTCCGTCCCACTGTCCCTTGGAAGTAGATAAACTTGTTTTTGATTTTTGCAGGTACACAGCTGAAAGGAGTTTTGCCTTTGGTCTCAGATGAGACTTTGGAATTTTGAGTTGGTTCTGCAACAAGCTAAAGACTTTTAGGACTGTTGAGATGGAATAGGTTACATGAATGTAAGGGTCATTTATCCTAGCTAAGGGAACATCGCAGAAGATTCTCAATGAATAGATTGTACGGTGAGGGACCCTGAAGGGGTGGATCATAGGGAAAATATAGGAAAATGGTCAGGGCACCTCAGATGTTCAGAATCTTGCCAAGCATTTGATGTAAATATGCACACGTGCCCAGGTGTTCCTTGGCTATTGACTAATGTGATTGCATATGTGTACCCAGGTGTCCTGGGTTATGGACCTAAGTATAAAGGACTAATGGCTCTGATACACATGCCACCCCCTGATCCTCGGGATGCTCTAGGAGGCCACTAGGGTGGCTGCTCCTAGCTCTGAATAAAGACTATTAATTTTTTACCCACAGCTCTCAGGATCTTTTCTTATTACCTAGCTCATGGACCTGCATGTGAAGGGTCTGTGACCCAGTCTGTACAGTGGGCTTGAGGGGTCTGTGAGCCCTAGCCCTAGCAAAACACCCATCTAACCCTAAAAAGAAAAATAAATGCTCATTAAAAAAAAAATTTATATTCAACGAGTATTCAAAATTAGCATATTTTACCAAAGGTAGTAATCGGTGGTTACAGGAGGAATCACACTGCACCATTCAGTTGCCCAACATCTGCTTTCTTTTCCCTCTCACACTGTATCTGCAGCCTGTCCTTGACTCTTTTTTCCTTTCCTCCTTTCTTCTGTAAATAACATAATAAATTCCTTTTCTGATAATAGTACATAGAATCCAGCCTTTAAAATCTGAGCATTCTCTTAAGATCTCACTCTCCCCTGCATAGCCATAGGTCATGAAAATCGTTCACACAGAGAAGAAACGGTGCTCTTCCTAAGACGTCCTACATAGACAGCTGGGAAAAAGTACAATTTTCCCATCTTTTTATTTATATAATAATTCGTATGGATTTAGTACTTAACACTTCATAAGGTTATTTGTGTATGAAATCTTAATCATCTCAACCACCCTCTCAGAAAGGTGTTACCACTTTTATTTTACAGTTGAGAAAAGAAAGGTTTAAGGTTTACAGATTTGAAGTCATCGCTTTTGCCTATATAGTGGGAAAAATTGGGCTAGATGTCATATGTCTGCCTTCCAGGTTCTTTATTCTTTCTCTCCTGCCTCTCTTGTTATCATGGGCATCACAACACCAGATATTTGTGGATAATCTGACTACTTCAAGTGTGGTTTATTAAATGGGACCACAACTCCTTTTCAGCTCCTCCTATCAAGAGGTGAAAAAGACTTCCTCGGCCTTTGAATTTGGGTTGACCTTGTAACTTGCTTTGATGGAGTCATCTGCAATATTGCATGACTTCCACACCCGGCCTCAGGATGCTTTGTGGCTTCCAATCTCATTTTCTTGTAAAGTGTCCGACAGTTTGTGAAGAAGCCAAGAATAAAAGACCATGTGGAGGGAGAGGCCCAGCCGTCTCAATCATTCCAGCCTTCAAACTGAGGCTCAGAAATGCAAGAGCAGCCCATTCAAACCCTTCACCCTCAGCCCTCTTGCCTGTTGACTGCAGCTGCCAGGGTGAGCCTGGGCGAGACCAGCAGAAGAAACACCCTGTTGACCTACAAAGCTAGTGGAAATAAAAAGTTATTGTTTTGATGTGGTTTGTTAGACAGCAATAGACAACTGATACAGGAAGCATTATTACAAATCACTGCAAGAATGCATAGATATATTTAAAATTCACTATATTAAAAGAAAAATAGTACTTCATGTTGTCGCAAAGGGAAGTGAGGTTAAGAAGGGCTACTCACTCCATCTGTCCAGCTATTGTTATTCTTGTTTCCTGAGTGCAATATGAAGCATATTATGGATCAAAGTTTTAATAAGGTCAAAAAGAACTTATTACTCCACTATGAAAAACCACAAATAATTTCAGACAGAGCTGAGATTTTAGCTGCATTACAAAATTTACTGAGTCATGTAAAATATTTTTTTATTAATTTTTTACTAGCCCTCACAATAGGCATTCTCTTGGTTCGAACAGCACACATCGTTTTTTTAAAGATTGAAAATAAAGGAAAGCAGTTGAAAAAATGAAAAATGTATTTTCTAAAAAGCTCAAGCTCTGAACAATTAATTGCTTTCAGTGTGATCTCAGAGCCAGTCAGACATGGCTTTGAATCAGGGCTCAGCAGCTCACTAGCTTTGTGATCTTTGGCAAATTGCTTAACTTCTCTGAGGCTTGGTTTTCTCAAGTGTAAATTCCTTAGCACAATGCTGGATGGATAATGAGATTCATTTTTATTTAATGTTTCCCTTATTTCAGAACACCCTAAACCTATTATTTAAAAATAAAATGGTGCCAAAACCCAATCTTGCTGGCTAGGATCATAATAGAGAAGATAAAAATATTCTCCCTAGTATATATAGATTTCCACTAATTCTCTTGCTTTTTCAAAGTAAACACCAATATTATCTTCAAGTAATATTAACTTTACTTCTTTTCTAATTGTCATAATTATTTTCTATTTTGCTACTACCTTATGACATTGCTTATAATTCAGATCTTTTGCAGTATGTTATACTGACGAAAAGAGTACCATGAATATCTAGGAAAAGGATGATATACATTTAAAAACATCAAAATGCAAATAATGGCAACATTTCAGAAGTCATGAGATACGGCCTGATGATGGCAAGAATCAGGAAGATATCTAAGAATATGAAAAGACATGTTTTAGAAAATAAATCAGGCAGGCCCCAAAATGGCTCTCTAATATACTCTGGGCTATTGTGTTATGGATTCAGTGGTTTCCAAATGCAGTGCACAGACCACTGCAGAGGGTTGCCTCAGACTCAACTGAGCAGGTGGCAAAAATCTCAGAGATGTCCAGGCTCTAACCATAGATATTCTGATTCACTCGTCTAGGATGAGCTTAGAAATTTCTATTTTAAAAAACTTCCCAGATAATTCTTTGTTCAGCCTAGTTGAAAGCTAATGGTCTGACTGGCAATGGCTAAGGAACAGACAACATTTTTAATAGATGTTAAAATATATTATACTTCATTTAACTAAAAAAGAAACCTACTTATAATTCTCAACTTTAAAAAAAAAATGAGTTTCAATAAGATGGACTGAAGGAAAATGATCACTTTTTTTTTTTATATTTCTCTCTGGTTTGAAACAATCTATATGCAAAATATCTTATGCTTGTTATTATTTATACAATAAATTTTAAGTTTACAAAGTAACTCTCTATATGTTCTTTCCTATGGTCCTTACACCAGCTGTTAGAGAAACATGGGAATAGAAATGCATAACCTCTGTCTAGTATTACGAATCTTATAATGTGCATTTACTTTTTTGACCTATTTAAAACTCATACGACTGTCATTTATTCTTTCACAATTCAAAATATCCACTGCTTCTAGTTCTCAAAGTATATGGTGTTGAATTACACTTTTGTGCATGTGGGTCCCTCTGCCGGGATTTCATTCCTGGCCTTTTTCTCATAAATGAAGGACTCCGCTCTGTTAGCTTTCCTGATTCGATTGATCAGCTGGACAAACATGGAGTCAAGAAACCTACACTCACCACCCTCTTCTTCCCCCTTAAGGAAATTATTTTTATCATCCACAGGAAGATGTAACAAAGGGAGCAACCCAGCTTAAACTCTGCATAAAAGCCAATTTTACAAACGGTGTTATCTATTTTCTTCTGGATCAGCAGTTCTCAAGCGTTTTTTTGTTTTACCTCATCATTCATAAAAGATGACATTACAGCATTAGCATGTGGAAGACATTTCTGTTGAATTTTCTAGGCTTCTGTGTGCTTCTCTTGCAGATGATCAAAGTCCACTCACTTTTCCCTTCCCCTGCTCCCCTGCCCCCAATACCTGAGCATTATAATGCTAGTAACTGCGAATAGAAACATCTTTGAATTGTCTTTAATTAATAATTTTTAGAAGTAAAGCTTTTGTCAATTTCAGCACTTTCAGTACAGTTAGTGACAAATTAATTGTCACCATTAGGACAGCCCAGTGTGCTGTGTCAACCTACTTCTCTGCGATCCTTTGCTCCACAGTAGGCTTCAGCTGGGACAGTTAGTTCAATGACTTCAGAGCATTTCATGCATGCTATAGTAGTTAGACCAATAATCAGGGATGAATGTACCGGATAGTCATGTTTTGCCCTGTACTGAGGTAGGGACACTATTAGTGCCACCAAGACACGAACATCTAAAGATGTTATTAATGCAGCCTTTACTATGTCACTTTCCCACTTGTCTAGAACTTTCTCATTGACAAAACAAAGATGTTATTACATGTGAATATTTTTATCATCACTAAAAACCATTCATGAGGATCCTGTACTGTCACTCATTCTTGCTGTACAAATAATCAAATCGGATGTTTCTTATCATGTAATATCAAAAATACCCTACTCACAAAAGGACTCTTTTCCCCCCACTTTTTATTGTCAATACTAAAACAAAACCATTTGACTATTTTTGCTGGTTTCAGTAAAAATATTTGGGTTCTCCTATTTTAAACTTCCACAGGTTTCTAGTTGTGTCATAATATTAGTAATATCATAAGGTTTCTAAATACAATTTTTTTAATCTAACAAAATCACTTTAACATGTGATTTTGTTTTTGCATGTTTTGAGATTGAATGAGGGTAAGTATAGATTCTCCTTCAACAGTACATGAGACATTTTTCCAGGATATGCTAAAGCAATCCTTTAGCCCAGAAGAGCTGATGTCAGCTGCATAGGACAGAGCCTTCCCTCATGGCGGAACCTCATGCTATTGTCAAAGAGGAAACATAATTTCTCCTCAGCCCTCATGAGTTTGTAGTTGGGACAGACTCTGTATCAAAAGACAGATTAACAAGAGAAAAACAAGCAAGTCTGTCCATTCATGCAGTGTGCATCACATGGGAGAAACCTCAATGAAATGTAACTCAAAACAGTGGCTTAAAATTCTGGCTTATATAACATCTTCAACAAAACTCAATACATTTTAGAGAAGTGAAAAGACAAAGAAAAGCAGTTTTAGGTTCCCAGAGCTGGGAAACCGCGTGAAGGTAAATATATAGGAAGAAACTAATGGAGTAAGATTTGTTTATAGATCCCTCTGATGCTGTCTCTGAGAAGAGCTGTCTACAGTGAAGGACGATTTATCTCCTCTCTCTAGGTGGAAAGGTCTCCAGTAAAGGAGAATTTATCTCATGTCTTTAGGTGGAAAGGTCTCTAGTAAAGGAGAATTTGTCTCCTGTCTTTATGTGCAAAGGTCTCCAGTAAAGAGAATTTACCTCCTGTCTTTAGGTGGACAGTAGCATGAGATTCTTCCGTGAAATGGGGGGTAGGCAGGATAGGAAGAACCCTTCCTCCATTTGCTGCTTCTTAATTGCTTTTAGCTCAAAAATATTCATGCCAAAGAGGCACATTTTGGAGGAACATATTCTGGTTTCCTTTACTAATCTTCAATAAGGGAAGGTCCTCCTGGAGATTTGCACAAAGATTTTGTTGCCTGTCTGTAGTTCTCTCTCCCTAACAGTTTTCAAGAGAAGAAGGACAGTGGACCCTTAATTCTGCTTGAGATTAGACTTTGCCAGGTGGTGAGGAAGCAAACCCTATTCCCTTTTGGTTCCTGTCTTCCAGGTAGTTATGAACTGGGAAGGTTGGAGGTTTTTTTTTTTTTTTTTTCTTGTTTGTTTTCTCAGTAACCAGGTAAACATGTCAAAACTATATCATTCTAATTCTAGAAGACTAAAAATTGTAACTGCATCTCACTAATCCATTCCCTTGAAAGATCCACAAAGTGAGAAGAGAGAGTAGAAACACTTTAGGCTTCTAGAGCACGTTTTACCTGAATATTCCTTTGCTCCCGACCTTTTCTCTGTCTACTTAATTACCCTGCCATCTTTGATCAACCCATTCTCAAGCCCCAACCGATCGCCATGCTCAGATTTTCCCCAGAAGAAAGAAGTCCCAGCAACTGGCCACTGGGGTCTTTAATGTCTGTTGAGTAAATTATACTCAACAACAGCAAATGTGGAATATAGTTATTTCTGAAACAAAATGGTCTTAATCTCACATAAGGACAGCCCATTACCCTTGTGAATGTGACTTGGCCCTACACTGGAGAAAACATAATCTGATTTAATTGTTTGAGAAATCTGATTCTGTGACATTGTGATGTAATAAACTATATATGGATATATGTGTATATATATATATGTATATATGTGTGTGTGTATATATATATAAGCACACACACATACACAAATTATATATATATATATTATTTATATATATGTTATATATATATTATGTGTGTGTATATATATATATATTTGGTCTCTGTCCCTGTTTCCTGGCACACAGCCCCTAAAACCTTGGAATCTCCAGAGCTATAAGAATATCTTTTAGGTGCTAATTAGACTAGTGTCTGGGGGCCCCTAAATAGCTTCAGAATGGGGGCTGGTCACCAGGAAAACCAAGGCATAATTAGAGGATTGAGACTTTTTAGCCCCACCACCCAACCTCAGGGGAGGAGGGAAGGGCTGAAGGTTGAGTTGGTCACCAATGGCCAATGATTTAATCAGTCATGCCTATGTAATGAATTCTCCATAAAAACCCAAACGACAGAATTTAAAGAGCTTCTGGATTGCTATATATGTGGGAGTGCATGGAGGTTGCTGCCCCTGAAGAGGGCATAAAAGCTTCATGCCCCTTCCCACATACTTTGCCCTATGCATTTCTTCCATCTGACTGTTTATCTGTATCCATTGTAATATCTTTTGTACTAAATAAGTAAACATAAATAAAGTGTTTCCCCGAGTTCTGTCCTAGCAAATTGGAACCCAAAGAGTTGGTTGCAGGAACCCCAATTTATAACCAGAAGCACAATTTACAACATGGGGCTTACAATTGGCATCTGAACTTGGAGTCAGTCTTGTGAGACTGAGCCCTTAACCTGTGATATCTGATGCTAATTTCAAGTAGATAGTGTCCGAATTGAGTTAAATTGTAGGACGCGCAGCCGATGTTCGCTGGAGAATTGATTGGTTGTTGGTGAGGGAAACCTGCATGTACATTATGGTTAACAGTGGTGAAGTATTCAGTGTTGAGTGTTCAGTACAAGAGTAGGGAAAATATTTTTTTTTATCCTATAACTCTATAGAGACTGAATTTCTGGGGATAATTACATTAACCGTACATAGCTTTGTGTGATCCATCTGGAAAAAAGTGCCACTAGGCCCAAAAAGATTATTTCCACTATAAAATGATGGTGGTGGAGGTGCATGCATGGGAGGGGGATCAGGGAGGGGAGTCTCGGTTTGCCCTCATCCCTACTAGCAAGGCAGCATTTTGGGAAAAGAGTGGGAAGGAGACATTCTCAGGCCATCATGGATATGTTTCAGGCAGATTTATTGCACCAGTTTTCAAAGTAAACCAGTGTTTGTAGCTAAACAGAATTTCTGTAAACACATGGCCACCAATGTGTTCCTTATGTAGTGTGTGATACTGAGATAAAAACTAACCATACAGTATGGCTAGAGTACAGGAGGACTATATTTTATTTTCTTTTTTGAGAATAAATGACTTTCTCAATGCTGCCAACACACTTGATCTTTTTATTCAAAATGGATTCCTGGTCACTATTTTGAGGGATGACTAGAAAGTCAGGGCTCTCTTGGGTGGCATTGAAGTTTACAACGGCCCACATTTTCCCTGGGTTACAAAGGAGCCAAGCAAAAGTGGTCTGTATTCGGACTTAACAACCTTATCTCCTAGATAAAGAAATCACCCAAAAGCAGATAAACAAAATACAAGAAGAGAAAATAGTGTCTACATGGGAGACTTCTTTCCCCCTACATGTGCTAATTTATGGCTTGCCCTATCATTTGTAACATTACATTCAGCACCTACACTCTCTTCCTTACAGAATTTTATATCAGTCTTTGTAATCTACATTTTTCAACCCCCCTCACCCACCCAACACTCTCCTCAACTCCATTTCTTCAGAGAAAATATTATTAAAGAGTAAAAGGGAATAACATTTCCAAGCACTTCAAGCTTCTTTTTCATTCAATTTTGTCTTTCAGTGAACTATTATGTGGGATAACACACAAAACTAATGGGGGTAGATTAGAAAGTCACTTTTCTCCACTGTGGTAGCCTTTCCTTCTGATAGACCATTTTTAGCTATTTCAGAATGTATCATACTTCATAATCATGAGCCAGACATTGAACAGTTCAGAGGAGAAGAAGTTAAATATGCTGTTCAGGCAAAGTGCTTGTATTCCACACTGCAGAATTCGCAGAATGACATTTAAATTAAAAACAAATTAATAAGGGTCAATGGTTTCTTAGGATTTTTTTTAATCAAGATGCATGTGCTATTTATGCACATGCTACTTATGCACTTTTTATATCTATATATAGCAAAGTCTCAAATATTAAAGAGAAAAATTGGGTGAATAAACTCTCACAGTGTATCTGTGAATTTAAAACCTTCCACATTACTTAATTGTTAGTAGCGATACACTTTCACCCAGCTTAGAGAGACTCAATGTTTCACTGGGGGATGTTAGGAGGCTAGGAATTTAAGGCAGTGATTCAAACTTTTGCATCTGGGATGCCTTATCACAGCTTAATTTTTTAATGTCTCCAGTCTATAAAAAATAGCACATACACTTAAATTGCATAATACATATTAAAATTAAGTTTTCTTTGGCAATTTTGTGATATCTCAAAATTACTGAAGCTAACATTTTTTCCTCCATCATTTAAACACAATAATTTCCATTAATCTCATCATTTCTTATTTATAGAAGATAATTTGTGTACAAAAATGCTTAATATAGTATTATTCATAGTGTTAAAAAACTAAAAACACTGTAAACATACAATTATAGTAACATAATTATTAGAAAACTAGTCTTATCTATTTTTCAATAAGGAAGGAAATAAAAAACACATAAAGTCAATGATAATGTTTTGTTGGCCATTCTTTTCTACAACTCATTTTCTTAATTTTTAATTTGAAAACATATTTGCACAAATGCAAACTTTTAGACAAAAAATAGCATGAACATAGTTTTCTTCTGTGTGCATTTACTTATCTTTGTAAACAGTTTTAATTTTTTTAAGAAAAGAAATTCTCACTTTCTCTTCTAACACTCTTTTTAAGAACTAAATTTACTAGGTATATAATATTCCCATCTTAGCATTATTAATTTATGTCTTTTTCCATTTCAATATAGTCATGTGCAAAATAGAAACATTCACCCACATACATTTACTTTTGCTGTTTGCTTTTCAGGAGAAATCATAAATTCTATACTGACCTCTGTTTTTTTCTCTTCTTGCTTGACAATATGTTATGATAAGTCTTCTTTAACAACTAGTGTAGCTTTAACTCATACTTTTTTTGTGAGTGGATGTATGATATTTCATGATGTCTATACATCCCATTTCCCCACTAAAGGACATTTACATTGTTTCCAATTTCTTAACACTATGAATAATGCTGCATTTAGCATTTTTGCATTAAGCATAAAACTCGGGACTTTGTTTCTGTGTTATAGACCCTTGCAGTGAAGATGATAAACCAAAGATATGTATATTTTAAATTATAACAAACTAATGGCATTCCAAAATAGCTGGTACAATGCACATTCTTCAGAAAAGACAATGCCTTTTCAGTCCTCACTAAAAGTAGATGATAGTTTCTATTTAATGTTGGCTAATCTAATGATTGGGGAAAATAACTCTGATTATACTTGTATATCCTTACAAAACTTTACTACAAATTAGAATTTTCTATTTTGTAAATTCTTATTTATATGATTCTCATTTTCATAAAGAACTATGACTTTTTGTTATAACTTGTAAGATTACTCTCAATTTTAATATAGAATACTTTGAGAAAAATATTTACCCTAGTACCTTCTATATCCCTGCATAATAAAATTGACATACTTAATGAAAGTATTTCATGGACATTGAAATTATCATTATTTATCTGAAAATTCTGCATTGTTCATGGAAACTGAATTTCATCAGAGAGCAATTTAAAACAAACATTGATGTTATGTTATTAGTAGTGTGAATGCAAATGTGGAAATCATAGTTTCAGAAATTATGGAAATAAATAGAGATTGTCCAAAATGAGACCATACAACTGGAGTAGGAGATATAAAGTTTCTAAATGGTTTGCTCTGTAGTCCTGATTATAGCAAGGATTTTTTTTTTCTCAAATTGCAAGTCTGGAAACATCTTACATGATATTATTTAACAAGGAAACCTAGATCTTTTTTTTTCTTTTTTTTCCTCCAACAAGCTGGAGCTTGTTGCTTGACTGAATTCTTAGAGATAAAATGTGTCCTGGTACATTGAAGAGGAAAATTGGATCAGTTTTAGCTGACATTACTGCCAAACATCAGTGAAGAGGCCATACACAGTTGGGAGACTTTTACCCTTTAAATGTTGTCTATGTTATACTTGTGGAGCCACTGACTTGTATAAATATAGTTATTGAGAACATTTTATAGTGAAGATGTACGAAAACCAGACAAGAAATTGTGCTTCAACAGTCCTTCTTAAAGCTATTTTTTAAATTGAAACATAATTGATTATACATATTTGTGGGGTACAGAATTGACTATCAATATTTATATATAATATATTGTGATAATTACGATAATTAGAGTATTCATCATTATAAAACACAACCATTCTTTATGTTTATCAAGAAATTTCTCACTAACCCCCTCCATCTTTCACACATCTGGTAACCACAGTTCTGTTCTCTCCATCTGGAAGTTCAATGTATTATTGTGTTTGGTTTTTCTTTCTTTCTTTCATTTAATTATTTATTTATTAGCTCCCACTTATGAGTGAGAAAATGTGGTATTTTTCTTTTTGTTCCTGGTTTATTTCACTTAACATAATTTTCTCCAAGCTCATCCATGTTGCTACAAATGTCAGAGTTTCCTTCTTTTTTATGGCTGAGTAGTATTCCATTGTGTATATGTACAACATTTTCCTTATCTAGTCCTCCATTGATGGACATTTACGTTGGTTCCATAGCTTGGCCACTGTAAATAGAGCTGTGCTAGATGTGGGAGTAAAGGTATACCTTTGACATGATACCTGCCATTCCTCTGGGTTTATACCCTGTAGAGAGATGGCTGGATCATATGATAGTTCTACCTGTAGTTGTTTGAGGAAACTCCATCCCATTTTCCATAATAGTTGTACCAATTTACAGTCCCACCAACAGTGTAGGAGGTTTCTCCTTTCTCCACATCCTTGACAGTATTTGTTGGTCTCTATCTTTTTGATAATAGCCAGTCTAACTGGGGTGAGATGATATCTCAGTGTAGTTTTGATTTGCATTTCTCTGATGATTAGTGATGTTGAGCATGTTTTCATGCACCTGTTAGCCATTTGTGTGTCTTCCTTTGAGAAATGTCTGTTGAGCTCCTTTGCCCATTTTTTAATCAGGTTATTTGTTTTTTTACTGTTAAGTTGTTTGAGTTCCTCGTGTATTATGGATATTAATGCCTTGTTAGATGTATAGTTTGCAAATATTTGCTCCCATTCTGTAGGTCGTCTTTTCACTCTGTTGATTGTTTACTTTGCTGTGCAGAAGCGTTTTAGTTTGATATAATCCCATTTGCTTTTCTTTTGTTGCCTGTGGTTTTGAGGTCTTATTGATAATCTTACTTCCTGAAGTGTTTCTCCTATGTTTCTTTCTAGCAGTTTTATAGTTTCAAGTCTTATGTTTAAGTCTGTAGTCCACTTTGAGTTGATTTTGGCATATATTGAGAGGTATGAGTCTAGTTTCCTTCTTCTACACCTGGATAGCCAGATTTCCCAGCACTATTTATTGAAAAAGCTGTCCTTTCCCCAGTTTATATTCTTGGTGCCTTTGTCAAAGATCAGTTGGCTGTAAGTATGTAGATTGATTTCTGAGTTCTCTCTTCTGTTCCATTGGTCCTAGTGTCTGTTTTTATGGCAGCACTCTGCTGTTTTGATTACCAAAGCTTTGTAGTAATATTTGAGGTCAGGTAGTATAATGCTTCCATCTTTATTTATTTATTTATTTTTTGCTCAGCATTACTTTGGCTATTCAAATTCTTTTATTGTTCTGTATGAATATTAGTGTTGTTTTTTTTCTATTATTGCAAAGAATGTCATTGGTATTTTGATGAGGATTGAATTGAATCTGTAGATGGCTTTGGGTAGTAGTATGGACATTCTCACAATGTTACTTCTTCCAATCCATGAACATGGGATATCTTTCCATTTTGGGGGTCTCCTTTAATTTCTTGCAACAGTGATTGGTAGTTCTCATTGTAGAAATCTTTCACCTCCTTGGTTAAGTTTACTACTAGGTACTTTTATTATTATTATTATTATTGCTACTACTATTACTATTATTATTATTATCATCATTATTATTATTATTTTGGTAGCTGTTTTAAATGGGCTTGCTTTCTTGATATTTTTTTCTGCTAGTTTGTTGTTGGAGTATAAAAATGCTATTGATTCTCATATATTGATTTTGCTTCCTGCAACTTTAAAGCAGTACTAAGATGGAAGTTTACTGCAATAATTGCTTACATCAAAAGAATAGAAAGACTTCAAATAAAAAACCTATTATTGCACCTCAAAGAACCAGAAAAATAAGAACAATCTAATCCCAAAATTGTAGATGGAAAGAAATAATTAATATTAGAGCAGAATTAAATGAAATAGAGACAAAAAAGATGCAAAAGATCAACAAAACAAAAAGTTGTTTGTTGGAGGAGATAAACAAAATAGATAACCCATTAGCTAGACTAATTAAAAAAAGGAGAGAGAAGACCCAAATAACAAAAGTTAGAAATGAAAAAGGAGACATTACAACTGATACCAGAGAAATACAAAGAATCATTAGAGACTATAATGAATAACTATTCACCAATAAATTTGAAAACCTGGAGGAAATGGATAAATTTCTGGACGCATACAGTTCACCAAGACTGAACTAAGAAGAAACAGAAAAGCTGAAGAGAGCAATAATGAGCATTGAGATTGTAGCAGTAATCAACAGTCACCCAACAAAGAAAAGCCCAGGACCAGGTAGCTTCACTGCTGAATTCTACAAAACATTTAAAGAAGAATTAATACCAATTCCCTTCAAAATATTCCAATAAATCAAAACAAAAAATTCTCCCAAACTCATTCTATGAGGCCAGCATCACCTTGACACCAAAACCAGATAAAAATACAAAAGAAAAAGAATTACTACAGGCTGATATCCTTGATGAATACAGACACAAAAATACTCAAAAAATTATTAGCAAACAGAATACAGCAGCTTAACAGAAAGAGTATACATAATGATCAAGTGGGATTCATCCCAGAGATGCAAGGATGGTTCTACATATGCAAGTCAATAAATGTGATACACCACATCAACAAAATCAAGGATGAAAACTATGTGATTATCTCAATAGATGCAGAAAAAAGCATTTGAGAAAATTCAACATCCCTTCATGATAAAGACTCTCAACAAATTAGATATAGAAGAAAAGCATCTCAACATAATAAAAGACATATATGACAAACCTGCTGCCGATATCTTCCAGAATGAAGAGAAGCTGAAAGCTTTTCCTTTAGAATGGGAACAAGACAAGAATGCCCACTCTCACCACTCCTATTTAATGTAGTATTGAAAGTGCTAGACAGAGCTATCAGGAAAGAGAAAAAAATAAAAAGCATCCAAATTGGAAAAGTTGATGTCAAATTGTCTCTGTTTTCAGATGACATGATCCTATATATAGAAAGGTAGTTTCTTTAAGGACATTAAAGTTCAGTGGTATGCAGTTCTTACAAAGATATCTGAATAATTCCATGACACCTATGCATGTCTGAAGAAATACCCTCTTTTTTTAAAAAAAAGTAACATTTATTTAGCCCAACTTTCCAATTTACAACCCCTGACTCATGACCCATTAGGGTAATATACATTTATGAAAGAGACAACCCTAGAATCCATTTGGGGAAATGAAAAGGAAGTCACTTTTCCTGTAAAGACAGTGTGATCCTTTCTAGCATTTCTCTACTTCTTCAGAGCTCCTAGAATCAGCCAACTCTTTTTGCTTTTGAAAAATATTTTTTTCTGCAGAAATGCTGTTTTATTTAATGCTAAACCATGTGTAGAACCTAGTAGGTTCTCAACAAATATTCATTGAATGAATATATGAACAAACTGTCACTTCATTTTATCAAATGAGTTCAAAAGCACCAGCTAAATTTATTTGTTAGATATTAGACATTATAGATCAAATTCTGTATGGAAGAGAATACTGGCAGACAAGAGCTATATCCAGGTACTGTAACCTCACTGAAACTGCTTGAGAAATTGTTCCTTCACTTCAGCCCAAGATTACTCTTTTGGGCTTTCATGGTTCATAGTCCCTGTCTTCATTTCATATCACCAGAAATGCATAATCCTTATGTCTCTGAGGTGTTTTTTTTTCTTTCCTTTTTTCTTAACTAATAAATTTTAGGTATTACATCAGCTTTATTTAGAGTACCCTCTTTATTTGTGTTCCCCTCATAATATATGCCAGTTTTTACAGTCGAACATTACGGATTCCACATTTTTACAAAGTAGCATAATTTTCCTATTTTATGTATTTATTCAAGTAATATTTTTGATTGCATATTATGTCTTAGACACTGAGTACATATAAATATTTACTAATAAAAGAAATTTTATTTATATTATTATGTTTTTAAAGTGCCACTTTGTTTATTGTGTATTTTAAAATTTTATATTAAAACACTTTAAAATTTTAAATAGGACTTCATTTAACAGTATCACAGATCTTGGCATGTCTTCATAAGCCCTTGTAAGAACAATGGCACAATTTGCTATTTTCTTTTTTTAAAATGTCAATCAAGAAAGCAGAATAATACTTTTTTTTTTTTTTTTTTTTTGCAGCTGGCTGGTGTGGGGACTCTTACCCTTCATCTTGATGATAGCAAAATCATGTCCTAACCAACTGAGCTAACCAGCCAGCCCAAGAGCAGGGTAATTCTAAATAAATAAAATGAAATAAATGTTATCAATTTTGTAATGGTAGCATTTTCAAAATTAACCCTGTTCACTAATGTAGTAGTTAAAATCTGCCATGGAATGAAGTTTTAGAGAATGGTTAGGCTTATTTTTCTAGATTTAGTTATTTTATCTTAGCCATTTTTGGAAAGCAAAAGAAGTTTTTTTCTAAAAACCATTTAAATTTCCCATAGGAATCTTATAGTCTAGTTATAAAACCTTAATCTTTTTTATTCACTTTGTCCTTGAGGACTCAAAAGCAGCCAGTTTCAAACAATTTATAGCCAGGTCTTATTGCACTTGGTTTGACAACTTTTAGCTCAGTATGTTTCCCAGAGGCATAAAACTCAAAGCAAGTCTCAATGAGCCAAAGGAGAAAGTTATTTGAATTTGTCCACTTAAGTTCCCATTTCTTAAGATTTTTATTGAACCTAATCTATATAGTGAATTTTGTGATTGAGACAACCAAAATTAAATCAAATTGGTTATGTCTGGAACTCTGCTCACTTGCAGAAAGACAAGAATTCTACTACATGATAAAATATGTACTTTATTAATTTAATTAATTTATATTTTAAAAAGATTTAAAATCTGAGAGTTTAAAATGATTTCTAAGATACTACTAGAATGATAATTTTCCTCCTTACAACTTTTGAAAAACTCATAGCAAAAACTAATTTCAGGCCGAACACTTTATAATAAAAAAATAAAATTATCTTTGTTCCCAAAATTGTTTCCTTACAATGTGACATGGTTGCTTATACTATACTTCATCAGATGTAATAATTTTTATCTGAAAGCTAGCTATAAGTATCTATTTATCTGTCTACCAATTTATCAAATTTTGTTCAAACATTTCAGAATTATATGTTCAAGAAAATGTTAAAGAGAATTGATAAACTTCACTTTAAATTGTAAAAACTGAAAAATTTGTTAAAATATACTCAAAAGGCATTAAAGTAGAAATTTTCCACAAAGAGCTAATAATAAATAGACAACTAAAGGTAAACAGCTTAAATATTTTTTGTTTTATCATTTGGCATGATGGTGTTAAACAAAAGTCTCATTATTTCTAAAAAAACACTTTGTATAGTTTACTTTATTTTTTAACTATATGTCTTTATTTTAAGCCACAGTACATGTTTTGGAGTTTAAATTATTTTAAAATTCAGTAAGATATTTTAAGTTTAACACATTTTTTTTCCATGAACTTTTTGAAGGACCCTGTAAGATTTCATTCCTGACCCCCATTTCCCAATTTCTTTCCCAGAGGAAAAATTGTTTCCAGTTTTTCTATCTTTTCATAGCTCTCTTATACCTAGATGGGTATCTGCACGTACACATCCTAATTACTTTATACCTGCACTGTAGCTTATTCTGAATAGTGTTCTGTACTTTTTTTTTTCTTTTTCACCAATAATGTATCTTGGAAAAACTTGTCATCTTTTTAACGTTATACAAATATTACATCACATGGATTCACCAAGACTTATTTAACTATGAGTATCCAGGCTGCTTCCAGTATTATACTGTAATGAATAAAGCTACATGTGGGAGGAGGGTAGTGATCAAGACATGGTCATTTTTATGTAGATGTATAAGTACATCAGAAGATACATTTCAAGATGTGGAATTACTGGGCCAAATGTTTGTACATTCTAGCTTTTATAGATGTTGCCAAATTGCCCTCTATGGAGACTATACTAATTTATATCCCTGCCAATGAGTTACAAAAGTTCCCTTCCCTACATTCTTCAAGGAAAGTATTAATAACTTGTATTAATATAAGTATTAATATGTATTAATAATTAAGTATTAATTTGGGGTATTTGATAATCTGACAAGGGAAAAGTTCTCTCTCACATTTTTACTTTGTTTCCATGTTATAATCAATGAGGTTGAGTAGCCTTTCATATCTTCTCATTTCATTTGCACTCTCTAATATCTTGTATCCAGCATCAGAGAAGACATCCATTTATCATTAATCCTGAAAGAATAGTTGGACAGAAGTCCAACTACAAGTCTTTTCGTTTTCTTTCCTTTTGTTCTCTGAATAAAATAAACACATTCAACATTATGGTATATTGCAATCAATTATCTTTTTACTTTACATAACTTTATTAACGTGGTTTCTTGCTTACCATTCCCTTGTCTGAGGCCACAGATTAATTCACGTATTAACAAATCTAGTAATAATTGTAAGACATATATCTCTGTGAAGACAATACATCTTAGAGAAACTGGTGTCACTGAAGGTAGAAAGAAAAGTAAAAAGAAAGAAAATGGAAAGAAAAACACTCATGTAAACTCGGTCAGCAAAAGGCATAAGCCGAAATATTTTAGCCTATAACCCAATATAAAAACAATTAAAAGTATTTTTCATAAATGTACTCAAAATGACTGAGATTAATATTTTAGAAGTGAATCCAGAGAATATCCTTGATTAACAGATAGACACTGAGGCACAGAGGATAGACACTGAGGCACAGATAGACATTGAGGCACAGTTCAGTCTTTGTTGCAATCAAAGCAGAGCAAAACACAACATCCTCTGTCTACATGCCCACAGATTTATGCTGATTTGCAACCGAGGTTAACAAACTTGTACGATACATCCTGTAAGATGTCAAAGCCATGACTTAGATAAAACAATAGACTCTAGAAAGATTATTTTTATAACTTCACTTATCCGAGTTGTCGATTATGTTATACAGCTTACAAAAGTATATAGATTTCTTAGGTTACATTTATTTTTATCCATAATTAAATTAAATACAGTAATTGCTCTGATGAGTAACTACTGATTAATCTGAATTGACCATAGCTGCAACTGAAAATGCACTAGATAGCATACCACTCTTATAGTCAATTGTGTTGAAAATAAAGAAACACTTCATTCAATACTTTAATGCTCATTTTTTAAGGGATAAAAATATTGCAATTCCCCAGAGGTTTAAAAAACATGAATTGTAACAATTTTTTTATATGTAAACTAAGAATTTACTGATTTTATAATAGAATAATTTGCACGTGACAATAACTCTAATTAGCATGTAGGAAATGGGTTTTGATTGGTAAAATAATGAGCTAACTTGCAGAAGTAACAAAGTATCTGGAGAGTGGGGATCCTGCCAGACATCTAGAACTATTGGGACTAGGGGCACTCTGCTACTCACTTCCCCCGCTTCATTGACATCTGTTTCTTTTGACTTTCTGTACCTAGTGGAAATATCAGCACCCACAACCCATGAGTATTAGATTTTAGGATTTTAAAAGATACTAAGAGACTGATATAAATCCCTGGACATGGAAAGATTCGTATATCTTTGAATTATATTTTTGCACAAACTTTTTGAAGTACCTTCATATTTTTACATATATCAGTTCAGAAAAGTGAAAGAATTTTCTACTAGTATGGGTCATACCCATAGAATGAACTTAATGAAATTAAATGCAATCTTCATTAAAAATGTTCTATACCCATGAATTCCCAATAACTAACAAATCAATCAATATAAATATTGCAAATAGTAAAATAGTAATCAAACTTCAGAATTGATGATTTGACTTGAGAAAAATGAGATTTTTTTAAACAAAACTTTAACTCCCAAACCCCCTTTGTTGCAATTATCTTATATTCTTTTTATCTTTCATATTTTAAATTCCTATTTTCTTAGCTATACTTGTTTCTTGGTAAAAATGGAATTCTGGTGCTTAGCCTTGAAAATTACTGCTGGTGAAAAGAATCTGAGATAAGAAGAGAAAAACTTTTCTTTTCCTCACAACTGCCAAAAAAGTACTACTTTTAAAAATATATATTACCAACTCTTTAGAGGATTGCTTCTAATCTTTCCTTGATAAATGCTTAAAAGCATTGTCATCTGAACGCTAATTACCTTTTTCTATTCTCTTTTCAATAACCAGTCTTAGAAAATAGAGTATTACCTTGGAATTGAGAATACGTAAGTGCTAGATTTTATCAAAATGAGTAAAAACAAATATTTATTCCTGTCTTATTGTATATTATATATGAAATAAAATGTGAGATTTAGAAAAAATAAATATTTAGAAAAGATTAAAATGATTAAGCAGTTTTGAAAACTATTATTTTACCATTCAAATTAATAATGAGTCATTATTTATAATTATGAGAGTACTCTGTAATAGAACACCAGTTAAATAATTTTACTGTTTTTCTTTATAAAGAAATAATTACTATGCTGAGAGGAATTTATTTAGGCTTAAAAAGAAATATCTATTGTTATCTTTAAAAATGCTAAATTGAAAATGTTGTAAACATAAAGAAAAACAAATTGGAGGTCCATGTGCTGTTTCAAAATCTTCAGTTCTGAGAAATTATAGTGTTACAATTGCTTCCTTATTAATGCTAACATAAATAAGTACTAGCTTACAAAACAAATTATTTGTTCACAATCACAACTCAGATGAAGTCTGATCTTCATTTTTAAAAAGTACCTTAGTTTGTAGAATCATATGGAAATTGGTCCAAATAGCATAGTAGTTTGGAATACCCCAAGGACATATTTCCATGTTAACAAAATAAGTATTACTTCAAAATGAATCTTTTCATTTGGAAAATTTTACTTTACTTACCTAAAGCTATCTACATGAACATATGTAGAAAACACTAGAAGTTCAATAGAATAATTCTACAGAAAGTAACACATCACAAGGTTTTAGGATAGACATATCATTTTCAACCTTATCAGAAGTTTTAAAATGTTTAAACAATATGTCTATATCTAGACCTATATCATCTCTCTATATATCCAATTTATAAACTGTGGGGTTTTTAGCTAATTATTTACCCTATCTGTGTCACCAATTTCTCACTTCTAAAATGGTAATAGTAATGGTCACTCATACTTTTGTGTGATAATTAATTCAGTAACTTATGTAAAACATTTAGAATAGGGCCTGGCCCTTAGTAAGCACTCAATAAAGATTTCCTTTTATAATTATTCTTTATCAGATGGTCAAAGAATTCTCGATTCAATAATGAAAACAGAGTTTCCTAAATCAGCATTATAGTTTATCACATATCAATATTTCAGCCTTCTTCAAATTGCACTTTACATGTGGGAAAGAAATAGCTGTATTCATTCAGTGGTGGATTTTCTGCATCACATTCAGTGACTTTCAAACCTAAGGGAAACAGCATGGATTATCACACAGGAAAATGCAGCATGACCTGAGGATCTAGCTTGCTTTGTTACATTTTCTCAAATGCACCTAATGAAGGAGAATATGATAATGTGAAAGACATTTCATGCCTTATAAACATCTGACAGAAGATTTTACAAGGAAGCCTGCATGTTAAATCAAAGACTGCCATTTGAATCAGTAACCATTCAATGAACCATTCTATGAGAAAAAAACATTTTGGGGAAGTCTCTACTAAGACTAATGTAAAACACTAATGAAAGAATGAAGTGCTCTACCTTATAATATACTTTTTAAATATATTAACATCCTACTAGGAGGAGTGCCTCTTTATATAACTGCTGTCAGTGCTGATAGCAACTTGGTGGACAGATCCAGCCAGATATGCCACATTATGGGAGTCATCTATGACTGATGGAATAAGAGCTGAATTTTCTTGCTGAAGCTCTTTTTAAAAAAAGATAGAGCTTCACTGAGATGTAGTTACCATTCTATAAAATTTACCTGTGCATAATTCAATGGATTTTAGTATATTAAAGAGTTGTGAAATTATCACATAATCTGATTTTAGAACATTTTCATCACCCCAGAAAGAAATCTCATATCCATTGTTAGTCACTTTGCAACTCCCTTTCCTTTTTGCCTATCTCCTTCACTGCCTCGAATTAGACAACCCTTAATCTGCTTCGTGTCTCTATGGCTTTGGGTATTCTGGACATTCAAATAAATAGAACCACACAATATGCGGTCTTTTGTGACTGGCTTCTTTTGCTTAGCACAGTATTTTCAAGTATCATCTATGTTGTAGTATGTGTTGGTACTCCTTTAATTTTATTGCCAAATAATACTCCATTGTATAGATATTTCACCTTTTCTTTATCTATTTATTAGTTGATATACATCTGGCTTGTTTCCACTGTCTGTCTATTATAGTTTTGCTGTAAATACCCATGTACAAGTTTTTGTGTGGCTACATCTTCATTTTTGACAGGAATATACCTAGAAGTGGGACTGGGAATTGCTGGATCATTGGTAACTCTATATCGAAACATTTGAGGAACTGCCAGATTATGTTCCAAAGTGACTGGACCACCTTATGTACCCAGTAGTAGTGCAGGAGGGTTCCAGTGTCTCCACATCCTCACCAGCACTTATTTTTATTTACCGTTTTTAAGACTAGACATTCTTGTGGGTGTGAAGTGCTATCTTACTGTGAGTTTGATTAGCATTTCCCTAATGACTAATGATGTTGATCATCTTTTCAGGTGCTTATTGATCATTTGTATGTCATCTTTGGAGAAATATCTATTCAGAAAGCACTTTTGGCCATTTTTAATTGTGTTATTATATTTTATTATTGAATGGAGAGAATTCTTTGGTTTTAATACCAATTTTTTTTTTAATCAGATATCTGATTTGCAAATATTTTCTCCCATCTTGTGGTATGTTTTTCACTTTATTGACGATTTCCTATGAGGCACAGAAATTCTTAATTTATCTATTTTTTCTTTGTGTTTGTCTTAAAGTCACATCAAAAAATCACCTAATCCAAGGTCTTGAAGATTTATACCTATGTTTTCTTTTTTCTAAGAGTTTTATAGTTTTGACTCTTACATTTAGGTCTTCGATATAATTTAATTTTCCTATAGGCTGTCCATTTGTCCCTGTATCCTTTATTGAGAAGACTTTTCTTTCACCAGTAATTGTGTTGGTAGCTATTCCACAAATGCATAGGTTTATTTCTGGATTTTCAATTCTATTCCATTGAACTATAGGTCTGTCCATTATTCTAGTACCACATTGTCTTGAGTATAATACAAGGGTACTTCAAAAAGTTCATGGAAAGATTAGTATTATCTTTCTTTTTTTTTTTTTTTTTTGTCGTTTTTTCGTGACCGGCACTCAGCCAGTGAGTGCACCGGTCAGTCCTATATAGGATCCGAACCCGCGGCGGGAGCGTTGCCGCGCTCCCAGCGCAGCACTCTACCAAGTGCGCCATGGGCTCGGCCCTAGTATTATCTTTCAATTCTATTTTTCCATGAATTTTTTGAAGTACCCTCATACATGTGTAGTAATTTTTGAGCTTGGGTAGTATGGTTGCAATGCCCTTTTTCTTCTGCAGGCTTATTTTGACTATTCTGAGCCCTTTCCATTTTCATAGGAATTTTAAGATCAGCTTGTCAGTTTATGCTAAAAGGGGAGCTTGGATTTTGGTAGAGACTGCATTTGATGGAGTTTGGATGTGTTGTCCCCTCCAAAACTCATGTGGAAATTTGATCTCCAATGGGGCAGTGTTGGAAACTGATTGAGTCATGGGGGCGGATCCCTCATGAATGGATTAATGCTCTCCCTGGGGGAGGGGGGATTAATGAGTGAGTTCTCGCTCTTAGTTCCCATGAGAGCTGGTTGTTTAAAGGACCCTGGCACCTCCCCCCCCCTCACTTCCTTTCACCATGTGATCTGCTTGTACCCACTGGCTGCCTGCCACTTTCCACCATGAGTAGAAGCAGCCTGAGGCCCGTGTCAGATGCTGCTGTCCCAGAATCGTAAACCAAATAAACCTCTTTTCCTTATAAATTACCCAGTCTCAGGCAGTTCTGTTGTAGCAGCACAAAATGGACTAAAACAGCATTGAATCAGTAAATCAATCAGAAAATATTGTCATCTTAACAATATTCAGTCTTCCAATCCATGAATATGGGTTGGTCTTTCCACTTATTTAGGTCTTCTTTCATTTTATTTTTTCAATTTTTAAAAAGTTATTGTGTAAAGGTAAAAGTCATACAATTTCATACTTTCTTTTCTTTTTTTTTTTTTGGTGGCTGGCCAGTAAGGGGATCCAAATCTATGACCCTGGTGTCAGAAGTCTGCACTTTAACCAACCGAACTAACTGGCCAAAGTCTTACAATTTCTTGTTATATTTGTTCCACAGTGTTTTGATCATTTTGTTACTAGTGTAAATGTAATTGTTTTCTTAATTTCATTTTCAGATTGCTCATTATGTCTGTAAAAATCTATAATTTTTTTATTGATCTCATATATTATAACTTTGCTGAATTTAGTTGTTCTAATAATTGTTTTCAGGATTCCTTAGAATTTTCTATATACAAGATTATGTCATCTGAGAAAAGGAATAGTTTTATTTCTCCTTTTATAACCTGGATGTCTTATTTTCCTTTTTCTTTTCTAATTGCTCTGTCTGAAACTCTAGTACAATGCTGAATAGAAGTGGTAAGATCATCTGTCCTTGTTTTGTTTCTCATATTACAGGAAAAACAGTCAGGGTTTCACACTGAGTATGATTTTAGCTGGATTTTTAATAATGTTCATTATCAGTTTGATGAAGTTCTCTTTTTGCTATGTACATTTTCTGCATCTATTGAGGTGATTATATAAATTTTGTTCCTTATTATATTGCTATGATATATTACATTGGCTTATATTTAGAGCTTAACCAATGTTGCATTATTGTGATAAATCCCATTTGGTCATTATGTATAATCCTTTCTACATGTTGCTAGATTCAGTTTGTTAGTATTTTGTTGAGGAGTTTTGTGTCTATGTTCATAAGGAATATTTTTCTGCAGTTCTATTTTCTTGTGATATCTTTACCTGATTTTGGTAATGGAGTGATAGTGGCCTCATACAACGGTTGAGAGGTGTTCTGTCCTCTTCCATATTTTGGAAGAATATGTGAAGGATTGGTATTCATTCTTCTTTAAATGTCTGATATAATTAAACACTGAAGCCTTCTGATTGGTACTTATTTTTGTGGGAAATTCCTAAACTATAAATTCAATCACTTTACCTGTTTATAGGTCAGTTCAGATTATCTGTTTCTTCTTGACTCAGTTTTAGTAGCTTGCAACTTCCTAGGAATGTGTCCACTTCACGTATGTTGTCTATTTTGCTGGTATACAGTTGTGCACTATGTTCCCTTAGTATCCATGTTTCTGTAAACTCAGTAGTAATGTCTCCTCTTTCGTTCCTGAATTTGGTAATTTGAGTCTTCTTGTTTTTTTCTTCATCAGTCTACCAAATTTTTGTCAAATTTGTTTATTTTTTTCAGAAAACCAATTTTTGGTTTTGTTGATTTTCTCTATTGTTTTCTGTTCTCTATTTTGTTTATTTCCAGTCGAATATTTATTATTTCCTTTCTTCTGCTTACTTTGCATTTAGCTTGCTCTTCTTTTTCTAAATTCTTAAAGTAAAAATTTAGACTATTGATTTAAATGTTTTTCTTCTATTTAGCATATGTGTTAATTAAGTTACTAGGCACTGATTTTTGCTGCATCTTGTAAGTCTGAGAATGTTGTGTTTTCATTTTTAATCATCTCAAGGTATTTCTAATTTTCTTTGTCATTTCTTCTTCAACACGTTGGTTAATTAGGAATGTCTTACTTAATTTTTACAAATTTGTGAATTTTCTAAATTTTCTTCCATTTGATTTCTAATTAAATTGCATTATGGTCACAAAACAACCATTGCATGATTTCAATCTTTTAAAACTTACTGAAGCTCATGCTTGTTTTATGACCTGGCATATACTGGGGAATGCTTCATGTACACTGGAAAAACATGTGCATTGTGCTGTCGTTGGAAGGGGTGTAATAATGATGTCTGTTAGGTTTACTTAGTTTATACTGTTTTCAAGACATATTTTCACGTTGAACTCCTGCCTAGTTTTGTCCATTGTTGAAATGGGGGATGAAGCCTCTAACTATTATTGTTGAATTATCTATCTCTCTCTTCAATTTTGTCAATTTTTGATTCTGGTATTTTGGGCCTCTATTGCTAAATTTATATATGTTTATAGTGATTATGCTTTCTCAGTAGACTGACATATAATAATAAAATGTCCTCTTTCTCTAGTAATATATATTTTTAAAGTCTAGAGTGTTTTATATTAGGATATCTACTTCAGCTCTCTTTTGGATATTGTTGGCATGGTATATATCTTTGCATCCTTTTACTTGAAGCGTTATCTGTGTCTTTGAATCTAAAGTGTGTCTCTTGTAGGCAACATACTGTTGTATCACCTTTTAAAATGTTTATCCATTTTGCTAATTTCTGCTCTTTAATTGGAATGTTTAGTTCACTATATTTAATGTAACACTGATTATTTAGGCCCGCAATTTTGCTATTTATTTTCTGTGTGTCTTATCTTTCCTCTGGGTTTTTTTTCCTCCTTTAATTCCTTATTTTGTGTTAAATGGATATTTTTAGTATACAATTTTAATTCCTTTTTTCTTTTACATATTTTTTTGAGTTATTATAATTTTGTCTTAACTTAAAACAATATAGTTTGGATTAATATCTACTTAATTTCAATACTATAAAAACACTTTTCTTCAATATAGCTTTGTTCTCTCCTCACTACTTTGTACCATTATTTTCATGCAAACTATATCTTTGTACATTATGAGCCCATTCACACAGTTTTATAATTATTCCCTTATGTAGTTGTATATTAAATGAAATAGAAAAAGTGCTTAAAATAAAAATTCATCTACACTGAATTTTTTATGTAGCTATATAATTGGTTTTATTGGTGCTTTTTGTTTCTTCCTGTAGATTCAAGTTTCACTAGTGCATCTATTTTAGTCTGAATGACTCCTTTTGCATTTCTTGTCAGGTATTCTGTTACCAGTGGATTTTCTAAGTTCTTCATTTTGAAGAGCAGTTTTGCTGGATATGTAATTCTTGGTTGGCAGCCTTTTCCTATCAACTCTGCATATGATTTCTCCTAAGATTTGAGGTGGAACACAAATTCATAATTTTGCATGTGTTTATCCAGTTGTCACAGCACCATATTTTGAAAAAACAATTTTTTTTCCCATTGATGTGTCTTGAACTCTTTGTCAAAGATCAATGAACTGTAAATGTTAGGATTTATTTCTAGAGTTTCAATTATACTGTATTGTTGTGTATGTCTTTGTTATGCCAATATCACAATGCTTTGATTACTGTAGCTTCTAGTAAGATTTGAAATGGGAAAGTGTGAGTTTTTGCCAACTTTGTTTTTTTTCTCAGGATTGATTGGCTATTCTTTAATTTTTGTAATTTAGAGTTTTATTTCTAGCAAAGTAATCCATATCCATAGTTTAAAAAGTCAAATATACATTGTTTTTTGATTTATCGCTTTCAGATACTATATATTGCTATCCTTATAAAGAAACTGAGTGTTTTAATTTATTATATCCATCTAAATGAACACATGAATACAACCTTTTGTTCCTTCTCTCATGATATATGTGTTGCATATTTTATAGATAAATATAAATACAAACACACAGCCCAGTTATATATTAACTTTGGTCACAGCAGTATTCAGTGTTTACATTTTTATGGTTATTTAAAAATTATTTCCAACTGAACCATTTTTTGTTCAATACACATAATTCTGTCTTTGTATAACATTTTGTACTTATAGGTAAATATTGCATTTTTTGCTTAACTTTTTTATGTCCATATCAGAAACTCACCCTAATCTTTCTGAAATATATGGAAATATTTTTCAATATGGCCAGAATGCACATTTTATAAGATTATTTGCTTATGCATTTTTATTATTATTATAAAGAATTAGTTTTCAGAGTCCTCCATTTCTCACTCATACCTTGAGCATTGTCTTACTAGTCCTGCTCTGTAAGTCTTGTCCTATGGTTTAATTTATTCTTCTCCTGGGATATATTCCCTCTTTCCCAGGCCCCAAATGATATTATTTTTTGATTTTTATCTCTCATGTTGGTGAGATGAACTCTTTAGTAGCTCCTTGAATCAGAGTACATTAGTAGCAAATATTTATTGTTCTTGACTTTTGAAAAATTTCTTTATTCAACCCTCACATTTGCTTGATGGTTGATTGCATATAGAATCATAAGTTTCAAATTATCGTCTATAAGAAAGGTGAAGGCTTTTCTCTATATTCTATTTTCTAGTTATCATATCCCAGGGTTCTAGTTTTGAGTACCTTTCTGCCATTCTCACTTGTGATTTGCTGTGTGTAACTTATCTTTCTGAAGATTGTTATCCCCAGTCTTAGTGACTTGCTATTGTCATATGTTTCATTCATTGTCATTTTTAATTAATTAATTGCTGTGGACAGCGCCCTTTTTGTTTGAAAAACTACTGAAATTGTTCTAATTTTTTTTTTATTATTTCTTGGGTAATTTCTTTTTTTTTTTTTTTTTTTTTTTTCTCTTGAGAAAATTCTTGTTTTTGGATATTGATCCTTTGGATAGATCATTCAATTTACTTATCTCTTCAATTCACTATTACATTTTATCATTTTCTGTTCAACTCTCTCTGGTTCAAACCCTTCAGAGCATAAATCTCCAATCTTTGGTGGATGTGGTTAAGGGCTAGTTGTCTAGGTAGAGGGTAGAGATTGAGAGGTCTAACTTCTTCCAGAAACTGTCAATGTACTCAACTTTTACACCCATCAACCACTCTGTGTTCAAGTATTGGTTCTTCTATTTGTTGAGAACTACTTGGGATCTGCAGTAGAACCTGGCTGGCTTCTCGTCTTCCCATCACCCCTTTCCTTTTTGCCCAGTTGCAGGATACTAGCTTTCAACTTTTTCTGGCCTGCCAAATCAGCTACTATTTTCAACTGCTATTTCTATTTTTTGCATACTCTTCTCTCATTCTGTCTTTGTAAGGTATTTTTCCACATCTTTACTATAATTCTAGTGAGATTTCTTTGATAGTTGTGTTTTCCTCAAACTCCTCATCTTAGTATTTAATCATTCATTCAAAGAATATTTATTATCATGCATTGAATTATATTCTGGGAATGCAAAGATGAATATGATATATTTACAAACAGGAATATCTAGGAGGAAGACATACATGTAACTAACTAAATAATTAGTACAGCTACTATTACTGCAATTAGTAATAATGTTTTCATCATATGTGAGCTAGACTTGGTTCGAGGTAATTTATAAATACCTAATTTAATAATTTGTCCAGATGGCATAATGGGTAATGTCAAATTGTCACGTTCTAATATGTCACTGTGGTCAATTTACTTAACCCTCTGTGCCTCAAGTTTCTCATTTGGAAGTTAAGGCCAATAAAAATTCCTACATTATATGGTTATGGTAAACATTATGAAAGTTAATAGATTTAAGGTGATTATAACAATCCTGATATAGTGTAAGCATGTAATAAATGTTCATCAAAACAAAACAAAACTAAAAAAAAAAAAAAAAACCTGAAACATACAATTTCTTAAGTGTTGTTGGATGGCAAGCCCTATACCAGTAGATGTGAAAACCTGAAACTGTTTGGAAAGCCATTTCACAGTATCAGATAGAGATGTGCTTTTTTCTAAATGGAAAAAAAATATATTTTTCAGTATTAATTCAATAATACAGTTGATCCTGTGTTTTAAAAGATTAGAATTCAAACCTTTCCCAGCTCTTTTCATTTGTTGGGTGATTATTACCTCCGTGTTAACTTCATTATATCACTAGTTTGTTTATATATGAATAGATAGGTATTTTTTGAGGGGGGAGTCAAACTATTTTTATTGGGAGGTTGGCCAGGGGATGGGGGAGGGAAGAAAGATTGAGAAGCACCAAGAAAGATAATGATATCCAACGTCCTCACCGGGCCGGAATCTCCCCAGTCTCCTAGTTGCAAAAAGATAATGGACAGCTATTACTTTAACTTAGTCAACAAGAAAACTGAAGTCCGGAGAAGTTATGCTGCTGGATCATTATTACAAAAAGCAGAGAAGGTGTGCACTGTTGTTATTGAGAGAATCAATCAATGAAGCTTTTATAACAAAAACTTGCATTTACTCTAGTAAAGATATATATATATTTTTTTCTTTCTTTTTTTCGTGACCGGCACTCAGCCAGTGAGTGCACCGGCCATTCCTATATAGGATCCGAACCCGCGGCCGCTGGGAGCGTTGCCGCGCTCCCAGCGCAGCACCCTCCCGAGTGCGCCACAGGCTCGGCCCTCTAGTAAAGATATTTTACTTGGTCTGGGGAAACAATAATATTTATCATTTAGGCATGAACCTGAAGATAACAACAACTAAAAATCGCCAACATTGGGAGAAAACTAACATTGTTTTAAAAGGCAGCATACTCCATAAAAAAAATCCAAAGCAAAAAAGATATAAGGAAAAATATAAATAAACTATTAAAACAAATAGAATTCTTGCTGAAATTCTAGATAACGTCTAATTTATTTTTTAAAAAAATAGATCCAGATTGCTATAGAAATGAAGATTTCTTGGATAGTAAAATAATGATTTATAAAATTAAAACAAAAATTAATAGAGCAGAAGAGTAGGTTGAACACAATTGAAAATTAAATTAATAAGCTATAAAATTGACCTGAAGCAATCTTTCAGAATGCAGTAATAACGAAAATGATATGAAAATTATAAAAGAAAGATGAAACAACATGGAGGAATTGCGTTTAGCTAAAGTTCATCTACCAGAAACCCACAGACTGCCACACATAATAGTGAAATAATTTAAACTTTTCCATTAAAATCAAAAATAGAGAATTATGCTCTTAGTATTAGATCACTGAACTAGACAATGCAATGAGATAAATAAAAAAGAAAAACAGGAGAGGAGGCAAAATCAGATTTGTGTTAAAATTGTCTCCTAGAAATTTTGACATAGTTAACTGAAAAACTTGCAGAAATTTAGGAAGTTGGCCAAACACTAAATCAACATGTACAGGTTAATGATTTCCTCTAGTAGAGCAAAACTAATTGGATAACATGATGAAGCATAATTCCATTCACTATAGTAATCAAGATTCTTTTTTAAAAAATTGAACTAAATCTAACATAAAATGTGCCAGATAATATGAAGAAAACTATAATCACTATAAAATCTATAAAAATTATTTAAAAAATCCTAACAAAAGACATGCCCAAATACTTGGATAAATGGAGAATCAGACCATTTTCTGGTTGTGAAGAAACTGTCAAATCCTTACAAATCGAAGTATAAATTCAGTGCAAAACTCAGTTGAAGTCTCAATAGAATATGTTACGAAACTTGACAAGCTGATACTGACTTTTATTTAGAACAGAAAGTGTTCAGCAAGAACCAGTAATTTTTAAAGCAGTCCAGTGAGTGAGTAATGACCCTACAAGTTACTAGATCACACTCCAATAATTGAAGCAGTCAGCTTAGTGCAGGAATGTACAAATAGAGAAAAACAATAGAATTAAAAGTAGAAAAGCAGATACAAGGGAATTTTATATTTAAAGGTTTATGAGAATTTTATAAAGCCCCTGAAATTCCTTTGCATGGGTGGTTCAGAAAATAGATGAAAATATTTATTATTGGACAAACATGGAACTATAATTGAAAGAAAATGTCCTCTAGTATTCCCATTAACGCTCAGTGCTAGTGACCCTAGGTAAGTCTACTGCTAGTGCTACTGAAAAATAAGAATAATTTTTAAAGCCTATTTTTTTTTCAAATTCTTAATGTTTTAGGGAGGGTCAAATAAAATCTTCCATGTTAAAGTCTCTTCTAATTTATGAAATAATATATGGATGCAATATTTCTTAGAATAGAAAATTTTTCTCTCTCATATAAACAGAGGAAAACTAGGGATTACATACAAAGTGATAGATAATTGTTGGTAAAACAGATCATTGTCATTTACAAGGTAAAAGTCATTAAGTTGTTGCAAGTTTCCAAATCTGTATGCAGCACTCTGAAATAAACTTTCTCCAATAAACTGCAAGTTAATGATGCATACTGATTGGGGAGAAGAAAGGGAAGAGAATCAAGAGTTAAATTTTGGACATTTTAAGATTGAGACTTCTTTGCGACATCAGGCTGAATTGTTTAGTAAGAAACTCGAGTTTATAGAAGAGATCTAGTTTGATGGTATAAAATTTGGGATCCATCAATATAGAATTTATATTAAAAACCATGAGAACGGAAGAGAACATTTAAGAAGTGAGTGCTAACAGAGAAGGGAAGATGTTGGAGGACAGAAATATAAGATTTAGGAATTAAGTGAAAAAAGGTTAATTAGCAAAGGGGATTGAAACCAAGTAGCCAATAAGGTGGGAGAAAAACCCAGAGGTTGTGGATTCTAGAAAGGCAATTTAAAACAGTGATTCAAAAAGAGCGATCAATCAACTGCATGCAATGCAGCTCATATGAAAGAGTAATTTTAAGACTGAAAATTGATCATTGACTTTAGCAACGTGAAGATCATTGGTGACCTCAACAACAGTTTCAGTGGAGTGGGAAGCATACTCAGCAGACTGCCGTGTCTTCAAAGAGAAAAGGAGAAAAGAAGTTCGAGACAGTATTGCTTTAAAGGGGAAAAGAAAGATGGAAAGTTGACAACTGGGATTATGACATAAAAGGAGAGTGTTTATTTTTATAATGGAAGAAATTTTCATGTATTATATGCTGATTAGAATGAGCCAAGAGTGAGGGAAAACATTAAATTTCAGGAGAAGAAACAATTGCTGAAGTAAGTCTCTTGAACAGATGAGAATTTACAGTTTAATAGGCAATTGAAAAGAATGGCTTAGATAGAGTTATATGGAACATTCTGAGTTCCAAACTCTGTCTAGTACATAGATCCATGCTGTTTCCTTCTGGCCAATAACTGAACTGGTTTGTAGGAGAGGGAAAAATAAGCTTTTTGGCAAATTATAAATTATTATTTATCTAAATAAATTTGCTTTAAATTAAACTCCTAGCTGGTACACACATTGCTCTGTGATCCCAATGGTCCGTAAAGTTTATCAATAGGCATAAAAAAAAATCAGGCTGTCAGATTTTATTTTCTTATTACACGTCTCTCAGTTACCAGACAATAGCTCCAAGTATTTGATTAGGTGACTCAATTATATTTCAAGACGATTCACATAACATAGGAATACTGAAAAGTTCTAATTTCTTGGTGTAAAGCTAGGGCTAGGGCTCACAGACCCCTTGAGCCCGTTTTACAAACTGGGTCACAAACCCTCCATGAACTAGGTAATAGGAAAAGGTCCTGGCAGCCATGGGTGCAAAATTAATAGGCTTTATTCAGAGGTAGGAGCAGCTGCCCTAGTGGCTTCCCCTAGCGTCCCAAGAGGCTCTATCAGAGCCTTTAGTCCTTTATACTTAAGTCCATAACCCAAAACACCTGGGTGCACATGTGCAATCACATTAGGCAATAACAAGGAACACCTGGGTGCACATGCATCTTTACCGTTAGATGCTCTGCAAGATTCTGAACATCTGAGGGGCCCAGACCATTTTTCTATATTTTCCCAACACTTGGCAAACAATCTGTGAAACTTCAGTTTGATCAACTCTATAACATAGATAAATATTACCAATTACAATATGCATAAGTGTAACATCACAGTTAATACTTTATTCATTTCACACAGGACGTCCAAGCTAAAAAGTGTCTATATTTGACCCATTAAACCTATAAAATTGAGAGTGTTGTTCTTATTAAGCACAAGGTAATGTAAATACACACAATTTCAAATTTCATTTGATTATATTTTTCAGCTCTTAAAATATACATAAAAATCAAAATAAAGAATTGGTACAGTGACATCATACAAAATGACAAGAATTTAGGTGGAAGGAAACCATTTATCAATTAATAGTACTTGTATTCTGCCACCAAATTGTTTTTGCTACATTCATTACTTTAAAACAAGAGGAAAATGACATCCTCCATCTTTCAGGTACTATCACTGCACACCAAATAACTCCAAAACTTAGTAGTTAAAAAAAAAAAGCATTTTTATCATATCATATGGATTATATAGGTCAGGGGTTGGGATGATATTTTGCTTCTAGTTTTAACCAATATAGGAGGTGCTCAGTTTCCCTGGGCTTGGGTTACAGGACATAACTCTGGGTTTCAAATCCTTCTCAGAGGTCTCAGGCTCTGTGCCCTAAAGGAAAGCTACTGTTGCCAGTCAGACCTATTTTCAGCAACAACACAGGGAAAATGAGACCACAAGGGGCTGGCTCATGCAAATCCAGTGGCTGGGCGTGCTCAGTAGAGAAAGGTTATATAATCCTGGTAGTTGGACCACCTTCCAAAAGAGGTGGTAGAGAGAACAGAACATTCTTGAATATACCTGGTGCATGTGATACAGTATGACCAATGAACATGCTCCAAGAAGAGACCAACTGAGCACATGCAAGACTAATGTTACAAAACTGGGAACCACCCCCTTAACTGAATATTCATTAGATAGCATAACTCTAAAAGCCAAATCTCAACAGAAGGTGGGGCTGTGCAACTTTCCTGGAGCCAGCCCACAGTCTCCATGTGGAGTGTGTATTTCTTTCTTTTTGTATCCAATTTACTTTCAGCAAGCAGCTGCTCACTCTCTTGAGTCAGCCTGCACTCTGTACTGAACTTTAAGTATTTATTTCTTGCTTTTGTGTTAAACTTGGCGTGGGCCCTGCTCAGTCTCTGGAGCTAGGCCGCACTGTCTCTGTGAAATCTGTATCTCTTATTCATTATATTAAACCTGTTCTCACTTTCTACTGTGACTCTGCTCTTGAACTCTTTTCTGTGGCAGAGTCAAGAACCTGGTAAGAGGACGGGGTAAGTTGAAGCTGGCTGTTGGGTCCCCTGGACTCTACTTTCAACATCATGGCCTCAACTGAGGCCACTCCATAATACTTAGCTCATGGGTGGGATGGTTTAAAGGGTTCGAAATGGCTGAATTCACATGTCTGGCACTCTGTAGGAATGGCTGGAATAGTGGGCCTAGAGAAGAATTCTTGTTCAGACCACGTACACATGGCTCATTGCTCTCAGGGCAGCTGTACTTGTTGCATGGCAGCTGACTCCCTTCACAGGGAACATTCCAAGAGAAGAAGAAATTGCATGGCCTTTTAAAACGCCCTTAGAAGTGATCTTATGTGACTTTTGCTGTATTATATTGGTTGAAGTAGTCACCAGCCCACTCAGATTCAAAAGCAAGGGACAGAGATCTCCTCAGCTCTCAATGGGAAGAGTGTCAAATAGTTTGTGCCTTTTTATTTTTAAAAACCACCACACACCATCCTCAGAGATTATCAAGTAAATTAATTAAATACTCAAAGTTAAAGATTTACTACAATTTCAAATAATTTTTATTAAAAAAGATACAAATAAATCCAATTAATAAAATGTAAAGTTAGCTTTAACCTTCTGGAATAATTCTGTGAATACTTTTGTCAAACTAATGATATTTCTTTTTTGACAGGAATACTTGAATGACCCACAGGACCTGCATAAGATATTTGACAGTCTGTGATAATAACTCTATGGAGAATACATGAGATAAAAACTAATACAATTAGGTAGGTTAGTGGTAAGTTTCCCAAGAATTGCTGTTAATTCAGAAGGAGTTCTAAAGGAAAAGAAAGCTGTGTGTCATAGACACAAGCGTGAAGTGGATTATAAAAATGTTGAATGACAGAATCCAAATTCAAGATATACTTGATAAAATAGAGCAGAATTTCTTTTCAAACACTTGTCTAATTGGATGCATTGTGAGTACAGGTTTCCATGTTTAATATATTTGAAAATATTACTCTCAGCTTTTGGAAAGTAACAATTAAAGAATATGTTAAATTTGCAGTAAAAAAAATAACTTTGACCATGAAACCACACATTTGCCCCTCTTTTGTAAAATTATTCACTCAGTAGGGAATGAACATGCCAAATATGATTTGTGAACTTCATACTAGAAAATGGATGAAATTTAAAAAGATGGACATGATCATAACTAAAAACTAAGAACATGTACATATAACTTAGCAGAAGTGAAAACACATAAACAACTGAATCAATAGTAAATTCAGCATGAATAACACGTTGTGAAGTAGCTGCCAAAACACCTGACATTTGTTCCAATTTATTAGAAATATAAATCCATTAGAAAAGAGTTGAGATAAGTGCTTTTCAATGTATTGATAGAAATTTCCTAGAGTAGCTTAGTTCTGGGTTCTTCATTATGAAAACGGTATTGGCAACGATACTTAAATTTATAGAAGAGCAAATGGCTGAGGATCCAGGCCACTTGAGAAACTTTATAAAAATTGAAAAAAATGCCTCAGACTCTTCTTGATTCCCAGTAACAAGAAGTTTTAAACTATCAATTGAGTGACAGCTCTGTCACTGGCTGCAAACCATGGACTAAAGTATACCAGAGGTGTAGATAAAATCACACAGAGACGTTGACACTACACTCACAGAACTTGTCCATACTGTTCCTCACATTAATTCTTTGACTTGTTTTTTATTCCCTGATTTCAGTGTAACCAAGCATTATCCCTGGGCTTGCTTCATTTCACTTAAGACATATTTGCATTCTTCTCCCCTTATTTTGACCTTCAATGTATTAAGGCATAACTTAAAAAGGTAAAATCTTGCCCGTCAGCCCTTTGCACCTCTGCTATTGGTAGGAAGCATTCCCACCTCCACCGTTTTTCCCAGTCCAGTAGAAACAACAGCCTTTTCCGCTTAGCATCTTCATTAGAGTAGGGTTTAGAATCTGAAAAGGTTTGAAAAGATTGTTCTTGAATGCCTTTTTCATTTTACATTCAATTATCTTTAGTGGCTAGGACATGAAATTAGCACCAGTGTCTTCTCTACAACTTTCTCCCATGAGACAAATACATCCTCCCAAATATATCAAAGGTGTTGGCAGTTGGCAACATCTTGAAACCATTTGTACCCGAGTAGGTGTTTTCAAGCATGGGAAAGTGTGCATCATGGGCAATAATCAGGGAAGTAAAGACAATTCTAAGTCACATTGCCTCACTGACAGAGTGATTGATCAGTGTTGCTGAAAAGAATCATGTTGCAACAAAACCCACCAACAGAGTTTCTGATGCCAGCAAGACGGTTGGGTATAGATTAGTTATGTAATTGCCCTTTCAGATACGAAGCATTGGCTATTCATGGTGGTGAATAATATGCAATACGCCCAATTCCAGGTGGAGGTCAAGGGAGAGAACTAAAGCATCTCTCCAGAGGAGGTAATTTCTATGGTTTTGAAAATGATGAGAAAAACATTAGAAGTCTACCACCACTGTTGTCACAGAATCACTTATTTTAATGATTTCCAGTGATATAAAGATACTTGCATGATTGCTGGTTTCATTGTGCCTGAAACCATCAATGAGCCAACTGTCGCTGATACCACTTATGATACCGAGGACAAAAAACTGCATTGATCTTTGACGCTAAACGTGGCACCTTGATATGTTCACCCTTATTACTGAGAATGAAATATTTAAAATCAAGTCTATAAGTAAGTATACTCTCTGGGTGGACAATGCAATGGTTAACCATTTTATCAGCAAGTTCAAGCGCAAGCACAAAACTATGTCATTGAGACAAAAATGCTGGTCTTCTGTACAGCTCATGAACATGCTAAAGTACTCTCTAGTAATGCTCAGACCAGTATTGAGATAGATTTCCTCTCTGAATAAATCTATATAGCTCATGCGACATTTTGAAGGGCTGGAGGCTGACATGAACACCGGCATCCTGAACCCTATAAACAAAGCTTTATGCTTGGAAAGTCATACAGCCAAGTCATTATACGTATCTCCAGGTTTCAGAAACTTCTTCAAGATTTATTTAGTGGAAAATAATTAAACAAGAGTATAACCCCCAATAAATCTGCTGTTGATGGAGCAGCTGACCAGTAAACCAAGTTGTCAGGAGACAAATCAGAATGTGTTAGGCTTTTCTCTCTCTGGGTGTCACTCATCTTTCTCTTGATATTGAAATTGATAACGAAGGCATAATTGTTCTAATCAAGCATGATGTCCAATTTTCACCAAGGAGACAGAGGTTTTCACTTTCTATTCTGACAACCACTTGGACTGATGAAGATGAGGAGGCAATGAAGAAGGGGAAAACTTATTTGGAAAGTTTGACATTGCAGGCATTCCTCATGAGCCATGTGGCATTCCTCAGTTTGAAATCACCTTTGATGCTAATACCTGTGGCAGCCTCGAGATGTCTGTGGTAAATCAGAGCACAGGAGATGAAGCAAGAGTTATAATCACTATTGATAAAGGCTGTTTGAATGAGGAACACATTGAGCTCACAGTCAAGAAAGTTAATAAATAACAACCACTGAAGATGAGAAGCACAGAGATAAGATGCCTTCCAAGACCTTAGTTGAATATTATACATTCAGTATGAAGACCACAGGAGGAGATGAGAAACCTCAAGGAGAGACCTATGATGAGAATAAACAAACAGTGTTTCACAAGTGCATTATGTTTTCCACTGGCTGGACAAAAATCAGACTTCATGAAAGATAAATGTAAACATCAAAAAATGACCTGCTAAAGGTCTGCAAACCCTTCATTATCAAGCAGTTTCAAATTCAGGGGATATGCCAGGAAGGATATTTAGCAGCTTTCCCAGGGATAAAGCTCCTTCCAGAGGTATCTCTCTGGACCCTCTATTGACAATGGCTAACCTTCCATTTAGTCAAAATATTTTGAAGGACCAAATTTTTGCAAACTCATTCATGGCAATTGAATCATTCATAATACATTCATCGTGTATTAAATTTACTGGGCATTCTCAATAGTTGACTGCCTACCTAGAAAACTTTAATACCATTGTACTTTATCAGTGTTTATGTAAACATGACAAAAATTCAATTTGCACTTTAAATAAAAAATTATCACTTATAGTGTGGTAGTAAGTGTTGAGAAAGAGGAAATTAGAGAGAGCAAGTGTGGATTTATCCCTACTTTTCTTATAATGGATGTTTCCAGGAATGTTGAAAGAATAAATGCTTCCCAAAGGCACTCCTGCAACATTAATTTTTAAGCACATAAATACTGAGATTAAGTTTTTAGAGTTAAACCAAGCTATCTCTCTGTGTAAAAACTATCATGAGTAGATGTAAAGTTTATTCTTTTTAAGTATTACGGAATAAAGAAAAATATACTATATATTTAATAGCAGTCTAAAAACTATAAAAATGCATGGCTATAAAATTTGCTCTTTTAAAGTATTAAGGAATGCAAGAATACACACCATTCATCTAATAATTATTTATGACCATCAGGTACTGCGCTTTGCATGCATCACTTAATTTAGTCTTCATGATAACCTTAAGAGTTTGCTACAAGCATCACTTTTATTTTTCAAATGAATGCACTCACCCACAGAGAGGATGGGGTGCTTGATGAAAGTTACATAACTAAGTGTTAGCTTTAAAACATAAAATCAGGCACTTTCATTTTGGAGTTCATGTTCTTAATCAATTTTCTCCATTATCTCCCTTGATATAATATAACTTTTAAAAAGTATCTGTGTCCATCTGTTATTTAATAACATTGTTACATGATGAGCATTACATTTATATAATGTTAATAGTTTTCCATTTCCAAGATATTAAAATTGCTAACAAATATTTAGATAAATTCATCTACAATAACACTAATAGCAACAATATAATTGTATAAAAGTCCAACAATCATAATTCCCCCAAAATTACTGAAAATAAAAATATCATTTTTTACAGTGATATTCTTAAAAAGGTGAATAATGTCAAATTCAAAATTTCACTAATATGACATACCCCTTTAATTTTATAAGAGACAAGATTAAAATTCCACGTTTTTCAGAGCTTATTTACATTAGGCATATAAATAAAATAAAACTTATTAAATAAGTTCAAATGCTCACTGATATTTGGAAAGACAATTGGTTTTCTTATTTGGTATGGCACAATATTACAGCATCATTAAACACAATGCCTTGAATAAAATGTTTGGCAATGCTCATGCAGATCATCTGAGTACCAAAGAGGGTCACTAGCCAGCTGAGGGGCGTGTCTTTTGGATGAGATTTGTGACTGAGGTCTGGACAACCTGTGTTCACTAAAGAACACCCCTGGGCTACTGATCAACATTATTGTTAATGCTTTCAAATATTTATGAGGAAAATAATGTGAATGTTAAGGTGATACAGTAGTCCCTGTATCCACCGTTTTAGCTAGGTCTTTAAACTTTAAGAGAGGAAGAGAAACCACATATAATATTGTTATAATTTTTCTATCTTATTAATAGTGATTGTTGTAATCTCTTACTGTGCCCAGTTTATAAATTAAACTTTGTTATAGATATGTATAGGAAAAAACATGGCATATATCGAGTTGGGTACTATCCACAGCTTCAGGTTTTCACTGGGGATCCCAGATAAAGGGGGACTATGGCACCTTCAGTGAAAATCAAATCATTTATCTCACATCAAGATTAAGAAGCTACATTATCAGCTGCCAAAAAATGTGTCTTTCATGCCAATACCTTACTTTCAGTTTTCTTTCCTTCCTATATTACTGGATGTGAGGGTAAATTGAAAGATATTTACAATAAACAGTGCATAATGTTCTCAAAAAGTCAAAGTGTTATTTCATGTATTGGGACTATTTTATGGTAAAGTGTGAGACACTGAACAAAATTCTCAGATAAAACTATTCTCTGCAAATATCAGTTACTAACGAGACGAAAATATTCTAGGCTAAAAGATGATAATGGTTGCTAGAACTGTAGAAAATCAAATGTATATGTAATTTAAATGTAAATAGGGCACATTGGTTCTGTCCAGGAATACAGACCTTATGAAAAGCGTGTCATTTAGTTTGAAGAAACCATGCTAGATATGGCAATGCTGAAAGCATACAAACATTGAACTTTAGTCTCTCTACAATCTACTAATTTTTCATGTCCTTTAGTTGAGGAAACTAGGTACTAATATCAGAGTTAAAGTTAAAGAGGTATTTCTTTACAGGTGACATAATTCATTGCTCCAAGATGAAAGGCTTGCTTTAGTCAGTATGGCATTAATTTATTTGAAATTATAACAGACAAAATTTATGATATGCTTTCTAAAGAATAAAATTTGAAGTGATCATAGTACTCTAGGGCAGGGAACCCATATTGAATTTCTGGAAAATGTGACTGCTATTTTGGAGAATGACTTGCTCTTAAGGATCGTTCTCTTACCCTCCTGCTAATTAAGTCATCATACATATGGAGATCGATATTGTAAAATCATGGATATTTTTAAAAACTTGCTTATTTACTCTATTAGGTCTGGCTTCTTTTTGTACAGTTTCAAAACAAATGCTTCTGTCAACCACATTTTATTTGTGAGCAATGACAGAATATAAATGAGAAAATATCCTGGTAAAGAGAAATTTTTTTTTTTTTTCTGTTAATAATGATTTGTTCATAAGTTTAAGAGACAGTATCTTTGGTCTCAATCACCTATCCTTTTTTTTTTTTAAGGTACTGGTCAAAATTACAATAAGGACCAAATTGTGACTATGAATGGTTTTAAGCAAAACTGAAAAAAATATAATGGCACCACTATTTAAAGGGGTGAATTGACATGGAGTCTTTCATATTTTATTTGGGGGGGGATTTTGTTAGAAGGTTTTTTAAAAAAATTTATTTATTATAAGCATATTATTATTACAAATCATGGTTTTTCTTTATGCCCTTTACTCAACCTATCCCTCCCCAAAGTCCCCTTGATCTTTCATATTTTAAAATCATAGAGAAATAAATATAATATGTGATGTTTTACTTGAATAATATTAATATCATAATTTAAGTTAAAATCAACAGGTAATGTTCATTCTGACATTTATAACATTTATGAGTTATATTTATAATGATATTTTAGTCATAGTTTACTAATTTTATATTTACAATAATATTTATAAAAAGTCCCATGTAAAATGATATATTCCTATACCCTTGAAAATACTACTTTGACAATAAAAAGGGAAATCCAGTAACAGAGTAAAATGCTACATTGGCATTTAATGGTGTTATTTTAATTTGTAATATTATGCCAAAAATGAATAAATTTGATCTAATAAAAATGAACAGCAGTGATTTTCATCCTCATCCCCTAGAAGAATACCTAGCATACAGAAGGTCCTCATTAAATAATTATTAATGAATAAGTCAGTAATAATAAAAGCCACTAAACATGAACATCAAGAACTGGATTTAATTAATTCACTTGGTGGAATGTTTCTATATTCAAATTTACCCTCTTTCCAACATTTCTTTTTCTTGCCCCATGTATCTCACTTTGAAAGGGATTATTGAGATGTGTTTTTTATATCAAATGGTGCCATCCAGCTGCTTTTGTTAAAACAGGATGCTTTGCTAGTAATTCTAAGCAACAAAGTTCTTGGACTACGAATATCTTCTCCTATTCTTAAAACTGTCCCAGAAGCACTGGAGATCTGTGTTCCCTCAAGAACTTTTAAGAATACAGATTGAGACTAGGCCCTATGGCCACCATTGAGAGCCCTATGAATATTTTCTAATTTTGTAGTCATAATGTTTTATATTTTAAGAAATTGAAAGCATGAATGTATGCATAGCGTACTAATGTTTAGTAGTAAACTATAGCAGCCGTTACATACATTTGGAATGCATCTCTTCGCTTCTTTTTTCCTCCCCAAAGCCAACTCTGTCATCTTCTATTCTAAAGAAGTTTTCATACCTAATAAAAATTTAAAGCGTTTGGCTTGGGGGTGAATATCCACATTCCAGAGGAAAGGAAGTAAAAAGAAAGAAAAAAAGACTGCCTATCAGTCACTCTTACTGTGTAAAAACTATTGTTCTTTTGCAGACAGCAGAAATTTAAAAGTAGAAAAATAATTTGTTAAACCAAAGCATTTACAAAATAATACACAGTTACTATAGTTCAAAAAGTTCATTTTAAATACTCAGTCATCTAACTATATGAATTTTTAAAATGTCATTTTAAGAGGATCATTTTAATAACTCACCACAAATGTTTTATTCATTAGAACTGGGTTACCAGCGTCTCGGAGAATATTATTTTATAAGATAATTTGCCTCTGATAAGCATTGCTTCCTCTCAATCTGTCTTTCCCCCTCCCTCTCTCTGTCACACACACACACAGACTCACAAATATAAGAATGAGAAGCTAGAACACGTTGTGTAGAACGAGCATGGTCCTCAAAACTTATTCTTAAGCAAATATAGAAATATAGTATGTGCTCCCTTCTGTACTATATTTCCTAGGAATTAACTAATGCAAGGTTATTGCTGGTTGTATAAGTATGAATCAGGATGGAATCATTTTCAGATTACATAAAGACCTAACACAACATGGCTTAAATAAACAATATAGAGAATTTATTGACTCAGGAACCTGATAAGTCCAGAGGAAGAGTGTGCTTCATGTATGGATTCATGACTCACTAAGGACTCAATTTCTCTGATTTTTTCTGGTCAGACTCTTTTTCTTCCAATGGCATCTTTTCAGTCTGCTTTCCCTTGTGGTGGTAAAAGGTTGCTGCATTTTCAAGCCTCATCCCTGAATACAACAACATTCAGAAAATAAAGCTTTCTTTAGTCACCAAAGGAAAATTCTAAGTGTTACTTTGATTGGCCAACTGAGTTCACATACCCATTCTGGAACCACTCATTGGTCACAAAACATTGCATTATGCCCATGAATTAGGCCATTAGTGGCTGGAATGGATGTTACTAAAAGGGAAGGAGTTGAGAGGATGCAAATTTCTAAGTACCTGCGAGTCAAACATGAAGCAGAGACTGAGAGAAATTTAAAGAAATGTGACATAGAGCCCCTGCCTCCCAGAAACCTAAAATCTAGTCCAGTTTCCATTATGAATGAAAACATGCAAAATTTGGAGCCTGTAAAATTCTAAACATTTAGGCATTGTTATAATGACTTGAGAGTTCAAAGAAGAGAGGTTAGGGTGGACTGGAGCACGCATAGCATGCTTCTTAAGTGTGGTTTGCGTGAAAGTAGAAAAATGGAGGTAAGTTTAGGCATGGGGAAACATCAATCTTGGCGAAGACAGAAGAGGTGGGAAATGGGAAAGAGACAGATAAAGAGGGAAGAGGAAGGATGACTGCAAGATCCAGGAGAGGAGGTAAGCAAGGAGGAAAATCTGCATAGGTTCAATAGGCCCAAATAGTTATCTTAAGAGACCAGCAAAGACTTCAGATTGTTTAGCAGCTGTAAAGAGTGCATCATCACCAAAGCATCAATCAAATAATGTTATCTCTCTTGCTCATATTTAATGGAAGAGGAAGAATTTGGGAATATGCATATTTATTACGTTTTAAATTGGTGTGTTTGTGTGTGTGTGTGTGTGTGTGTATGTACATTCATTCCAAAACACTGAAAATGCAGTATATTAAATTCTTTCTACACAACTTAATAGCATTGATTGGTCTGAATAGTACATTTTAAAGCTATATGCTAAGCATGACTATCAAGTATCTAAGCCAAATTGTAAATTACTCTTTTTCCATGAAAACCAAAATATATTCTCTTTTTTCATCTGAAATGCTTGTATAACAGCCTTTATAATCATAAAACATAGAGTTTTTAATAACCTTTCTTTTTTTTGGCATGACACATTATAATAAAAAGTCATATTTCAATTTGGTAGACTATCTAAATAATACTACTTTCCAACAGGGGCCAATGCCAATTCCAGAACCTCTGTCACATAGGCTAAAATTGGGTTATTAAAAATGGCTTATACTGACTTCATGAAAATATTTGTTTTCCAGAGACAAAACTTATCTAGATTATTTGAGTTTATAGAATCAGTAGTTTTATAAGGAACTTATAAAGTATATTGTTCTACACCCTTATTCAGATTAGAAATCTAAGGTTCAGAACAGATGTGACTTCTCTGAAATGACTCAGCTAAAATGCTTACTCAGAAACTAACCTCAAGTGTTTAACTCAAAGCCCTGTGTTCTCTTCAATCTGCCATTCTGTCCATTAGATAACAAATGCTGATTTCAGTGAAATAAGATTCCATACTGTCCACTGCAACTTTTACTAAGTGCAAAGTTCCTCATGATTTATTCAGACATTCTGTGTATATTCCATAGAGCTACAGAGGATATAAATTTTGTCTAGAAGTTAAACTGGCTATTAGCAGGAGTGTTGGAATTCTGCATGCAGGACTGGAATAGCTCATGAGGAGACCACACACCATGAGAATTACTGACACTTCTTCCTCAAACACCAGGGCTCAGGCCTGTAGCATTTCCAAATGTTGCTAGGGAAAATGCTATATCAAAATCAAGCTAGCCTTGGCACAAGTAGCTCCACAAAGAGTGACACGGTCATTTATTAATGATAAAAAAAAGTAATGAAAGGACAAAATGTCTTTCCACAAACACTGGATTTTAATAATTTAAAAAAATAGAATTAATAGTTAAATTTCTATACAAGGATATGGCCTATAAGGGCTTCAATTCCATTTTATTTTTTGCATTACTTTAGAAATGCACACATATGATAGGAACTGCTTTTAACATAGAAAGGAAATCTGGCATGAAGTGTTTTCAGAAACACTCTATAAGAATATGGATTGGCGAAAAATACACAGGCATAAGCTCACACACAGATGATTTTTAGAATAACAGCATTCATTTTCATACTATGTTTTATTTGTTTTGTAGTTGGCTTATAATTCCACTTTATCATAACAAGCATGAAAGATAAACTAGAAAAAAATACTATTGTTCATTAGAGAGATGGAGGAATCTAAGACTTAAATAAGTGTCTAATTCAGGATACTGGAGCTAGAAAATGGAAGACATAGAAATAGACTTCGACTCTTGGCTTAAGACAGCATTATTTCCACAATAGTGCTTTTCGTCCTAACAACACACACCTAGGTAATTATATTTTGTCAGAACAAATTTCCTAGCTAGATTTAGAGAAAACTACTAGACTGACTTCCCTGTGTGAATTATTTCACTTGTTACTGCCCTTTTATAATTATACATTTAAAAGAAATTAAACATTAAAAGAAACTTAAAAGTAAAAGACAAATTAAGTGACATGAGAGTTAACAAATATGTGTAAAATTAATCCACAAAACAACTTTCCAGGTGGTGGTTTCTATTTTGCCTTCTAAAACATGTTTCAACTTCATCCAAACTCATTTTACATTTTGCTTCTCAATTTTTCAGAGAGAACTATTTAAAAAATCTGCTGTATCAGCCAGCTCAATTTCTTATGTAAAGTTTTCTGTCCGGCTCAAAATAAATAAGTAAACAGAGAGAAAGTGTTTTGCTTGGTCAAAAACAGAAAGTGAAAAAAATCAGCCTAGAGATCTTGTGCTTCTACATAAACAAGTAATTTCACTTGAAATATTTTGAAATTGGAATTTAATTTTAATGGCCTATGTCCACGTTATTTATAGTCCTGTGTAAACACTAAGGAATTTCTGAAGTCAGTATATGTTGAAAGTAGATTTAAGTCTGGATTTTTGCTTCATATTGTTTCCAAGACGTCAAAGATCAGGTATGCGGGTGGGGGTGGTTAGACACACGACGTATTTACAGCTAGGCTTCAAGTAGTGCAAATAGATTAAGTAGTTTAAGATACAAAAACATGTCTAGACTCAGTTTAACAAAATCTCCCTATGAATCTTTAAAAATCATAAAAATTATAAATATTATTATATATGTAAATAAATCTAAAATTTTGTTTTTCTAATGTAATTTTAGTTAGCTGATTCTTTTTCAAGATATAAACTATATAAGTAGCTTGGAGAAACATCAAAAACAAAGTATCTATTGGGATTTTATTTAATATAAATGTTATGAGTAAAATTTTAGTTATCAAAAAGAAAGTATGAACTCTGGTTTAATTCCATTTTCATGGTTTATACCTAAATAAAAGAAAACCAATGAAAAGTATTTTTTTAAAAACATAATAATTGTGTTTGAAAGTTTTAGCCGTGTTTATTCTAACTTAAATATGTGAACTGCTTTTATAAGTTGAACTGATATGGATAGCTCATTAACTAGTGGCTGTTTCAAATTGACTCAGATAAAAATCTATCTCACAGTTTTATTTAGGAGATCTGAACACCAAATCTGAAAAATCTGGAGTCCGGTAACTCAACAAACATGGTTAAAAGCAAATTTATCTTCAAGACAACATTACACACAGTAAATTTGGATGTGTTACTGGCACGCTCCTTCAATTGCATGGTAGACAAATATTTATAAGGAAAAAATGTCTGGTTCTACACGATTAAGAAACTAAAAAGTTTTATTGCACAGATTCAATTGAAGAGAAACTGACTGCTTTTTTGAAACTCCTATTGGTGAGAAAGAATTAAGATGTTTCTTTTAAGCAATGTATCCTTTCTTTAAAACCCTCTAGGTTTCCTTTAGGATAAAAGATGCAGGGAATTTCAGAATATGACAGTATCTTAAAGGTCAGCAAATAACAACCTCCTCCATAACGTAGGAAGTTCTACAGTCTACCAGACAATGATCTAGTTCTCCTTTATTATATTTTCACAATGCTCTAATTTTCTCCCTATGCCTCACATTCTCTATACACCACCCATCCCTCACCCCATCCTCATTTTCTTCAGAGGTTTGGAGGTATTAGTTACCATTTTCCAGATAATCTCTAATTTCCCAAAATGGCACACAAAATTGAACACAATATTCCAAGTGTGTTCACACCAGTGTACAGGACAGTATCATCACTCCACACAAGAATATCTCTTTTGGGGGGGCACAGAATCATTTATTTTTTAATAGGCATTACTTAGGCACCACAGTAAGTTTATCGTTTGATAACCTCCCCATCCTATACTTGTGTAGTCAAATTTAAACAGAAATATAGAGTTTTCTATTTATTCTAATTGAAGTTTGTCTTGTTTGTATATCAAAGATTTTATAACCTCGCTGTCTTTTTCTCATCCAGGTTGTACCAGGCAAGATCAAAAAGATGCAAGACTGGAGATTTTGCTCCAGGTTGACATTTATCCCACAATCAACACCTTAGTATTAATTATCCTATACAGTTGTCTAACTCGCATCTTTGATCACAAGGTAATTCCATCAACAAATATTTATTTTGGATGTACTCTGCCAAAATCATTTATAGCTGCTTTTTAGCAATATAAAAAAGACTAATCACTTGTGATGTTTATATTCTAGTAAGGTTAGCAAATAAATGCCTTATCAACTATAACATCCAAGTACATCAATCAGATCTGTAGAATTCATCTGTTCACCAGTTTGCTAATTCTACCAAAGAAGAAAAAGGCTGGTTGGATACGAGATATTCTTACGCAATGTCAGGTCATGCTCATTTCTTTAACTTCCTCAAAATTCTACGTTTGATAACATCATTTGAACTTTTTAAAAAAAATATAAAAATTGGTATAAATTTTAACAATCTATATTTTCTTGGTATGAATATTTGGGGATCTCCTGCAATCTCTATATATCAACCACCACTATTCTTCCTTTGTGGTAATGATAAATAAAAGTTAATAAATTGGGCACATTGATAACTGCAGTGCCACTGCATACGACTTCCACTGAAAACTCAGCACTGAAATTCTCTTATGTTTCTCTAGTCTGTTCACTCTTGTTCTCTATAGCTGCTGTTTCAAATGCTCTCTTTTCACCTCATATCTTACATACCCACCACATTTTTTCTCTCTCAGCTATTTTATGAGGACAATAGAAACCATAAACTGACAACTCTTTGCAACCAAACCTACACTCTTTCCTGAATCTGTGCTCATCCCTTCTCAATCTCTTCCAAAATGGAAGAAAGTCCCCCCCCTTGTTTACTTTAGGACAGTTTTCTCCCCAAATTATGGATTCTTTCTTTCCTCCCAGAAGACATTGTTCTATTTTACCCTTGGTCTCTCCTATATTTTCAATCTTCCTCTGTACATTAATTCTTTTCTTAAACAAGCTCAAGTCTTCCCATATTAATTTTCCTTTCTTTTGAAGCATGTACCATCCCATCTGTCTTCTCATCCTTTCTTTTACTCTCTCTTCTGCAATTCTGTGCGATCTGCCTTCTGCCCCATGACTCCATGAAGCTGCTGCACTCTGGTCATTAATGACCTCCTCGCCATTAAATCCAGCAAACAAGCTTTTTGTACTAATAACTAACTTCCTTCATCTACTTATTCAACTTCTTCTAGCATTCTCTTGTGGGGTCCTGAGGCATGGAGCCTGGGGAAGCCAAATTCGCCCACAACCAAGTAAAGAGCACACCAAAAACACCATTTCCACATGGGTAGCCCACCATAGCCATAACAATAGTCATGGTTGTTGTAAAGGTGGCTAGTCGCCATGGCAATGGTCACAGCCACCATGAAGGTGGCCCACCAGATGCATGAATGCATTTACACAAGGGGAATCACCAGCGGAGACCAAAAGCAAAAAAAAAAAAAAAGAGAGAGAGAGAGAGAGAGAAGAGGACATCTCTCTCCACAAAGCAGACTCCAGAGTAACAGAAGAAGCATCTGCTCTACAATAATAGCGGGTGACCTGAACACACCTCTCTGGACAATCATCTAGGCAATAAATCAACAGAAAAATAATTAATCTACCAGAAGGAGAGAGTAAATCTATGGCTATTAGAAGGGATGGGGAGGGGATGGAGAGAGATTTGATAAGGGTCATAAAGAATAAGTATGATTTGTAACAATGAATATGCTAAGAAAATATAAAAATAAAAAAATAAAACATTCTCTTACCTTATCATCCAAGTCACCAAGCATTTTTGGTATTCCTACTAAAATTTGTCCCCTTCTTTCCAGTCCACTTTGTGGGTACCTCTTCATGAACCAAACTAATTAATGGTGTTCCTAGGATTCACTTACTTTGCATTCTTCCTGCACCATGTTTAACGTTCTATACATTCTCAACAAAACATTTAAATCACTAGTCTATATGTCTCTGCTGCACTTTCGAGTATTATAGCTAACTGCCTGGTAGATATTTCCCTTTGTATGGCACATAGAAATTTCACATTTAATATGTTCAATACTGAGCTCATTATCTCTGTCCCTGCCCCCCCCCCCGATACACACATACATACTACACATGCATTTGTTTCACCTCTTATATTCTCTTTAATTGAAAGATATCACCATTCAGTTAGAAATCTTGGGAACATCTTTGACTCAAGTGCCATTCCCCATATCCAAACAAGCTTTCAGTTGTGTCAGTTCTACTCCGTAGATACTTTTTGCATTTTTATATTTGGCAGTTCTACACCATAAACTCTTACCTACAGATCTCCAACAACCTCTTAATTAGACTCCCTACCTCCAGTCTTTGTCTTCCTTGTTTCTCTACAGTGATGCCACGGCTTTTTGAAAGACGTGGGTCTGATTTCTCACTTTTCTGTCTAAGCTTTCCATGAGTTTCCATTACAAGTGGGATAAAATTCAAATTCTTTAACGTGGATTTACAAAGTGAAAATTGGAATGAGAAATGTTAGAATAGGTTTAGAGAAGGAGATAATAAACTTAGGATATTCCAAATGTTAAAGAAAATTTCTCTTTACTTGTCCTTGTTCTAATACCCTTCCACCGCCTGACACATTATTAAAACATTTTCATGAAATAATCTTATATTAGTTAATTATACTATGGAAGGAATTTAAATCAATCTTATATCTTTCTCAAAGAAGACTTTTTAAAGCCATCTGTGTAGTCACTGACATGAGGGTAAGTTTCTTTTGCGTGGAGTCTTTCCACTCTTCATGAAATCACATTACCATGGCTCAGAGTTGTTTTAGAAATAGAAATAGAGAAATTTTAGACCCATCTGTGACTGCCTTGAGCCATTACAGGTCTTTAATTCTAACATATGAAAGCTTTTTAAGTTGTAAATATCTTAATAAATTTGTGGCAAATTATGGCAGCAAAATATACTGATGTCAGAGGTGGGGTTCAGGGGGACCTGGTCATCGGCCTCTACCCACACCGTCCTCTTACCAGGTTCTTGGCTCTGCCACAGGGTAGAATTCAAGGACAGAGTCACAGTAGACAATGAGAACAGGTAATAGACAAGAAATACAGGTTCCACAGAGAGTGCGGCCCAGCTCCAGAGACTGAGCAGGGCCCACACCAAGTTTAACACAAAAGCAAGAAATACATAAAGTTCAGTACAGAACACAGGCTGGCTCAAGAGAGTGAGCAGCCTCTTGCTGAAAGTAAGTTTGATACAAAATAAAGTATACACACCTCAGCCACCTCCAGGAAAGTGAGCAGCAACCCCACCTTCTGCTGGGATTCCGCTTTTATAGTTTCTCTATCTAATGAATATTTAGTTAAGGGGGTGGTTCCCAGTTTTGAAACATTTAGTCTTGCACATACTCAGTTGGTCTTTTCCTGGAGCATGTTCATTGGTCAAATCCTGTCACATGCACCAGGCATATTCAAGAATATTCTGTGCTCTCTACCACCTCTAGTGGAAGGTCATCCAACTACCAGGGTTATATAACCCTTCTCTACTGCGCATGACCAACCACTGGATTTGCATAAGCCCAGCGCCTTTTGGTCTCATTTTCCCTATGTTGGTGCTGAAAAGAGATCCAACTGGCAACAGTAGCTTTCCTTTAGGGGAGGGCCAAAAGAAGGGGCCTGAGACCTCAGGGAGGGGTTGTAACCCACAGTTGTGTCCTGTAACCTGAGCCCAGGGAAACTGAGCACCTCCTATATCACTATATAACATTAATTCTTGGTCTTTATATGTCCCACCAAATATGAATATTCAGACATTTCTCTGCATAAGTATTAATGTATTTGAATGTACAGTGCTGTTCTAGACCCTGGAGTATTATTTAATACATGATGTATCCATTGTATTAACTTTGTAATATATGAACACCTCTGAAATCTAAAAGACATTGGCCTCAGAATTAAGAATCCTGAGCTTGTACTAGCCTTAATTAAGCAAATTAAAGTCTATCAAAGTTCAGATCTGCAAGATTTATTTCTACAAGAGGAGAGTAGATCTCTTGCTTTAATATGAGATTCACTGAAAGAAAATGTGTTTAAAAGCTGTCTTACTTTTAGGCAATAAGGTAAAGCATGCACACATTTCAAAATTTCTATTTTATACAGTTGGGCTAACTTTAGTGCCTTACGGGGTCTCTGGTTTGTCTTAGCCTGGCAATTGTGACTCAGGCAATTAATGTCACATTCACTGACAAAATCAACAAAAACCTTGTAAGTCCTAATACAACTTAATACTGGCATTGGACAATGCAAGTGATTCTGAACAATGATCTTTCATAGTTGCTGGATTACCAAGGATCAACTACTTCACAGGCTAGAAATGTCAGGCTCATTGAGGTAAACTGATACATGTGGGGCTGCTACACCTTTCTTAGTGCCCAGCTGGAATAACAAAACCTTCTGAAAAGTTCACCACCTCTTCACGTGTGTGGTCTCTCAGGCATCAACAGAGTTGCCTTCACAGTGGCTACATTTCACTCATTACAGATAAAATTGTATATCTTGGACCAACTCTACCCAACATAGACTTTATTCTGCCTTGATGCTTACACAGCAATTAGAAATTCTCAGGGTGACACCTTCTATTTTCCCAGCCATCTCTGCCACCCTCAAATTCATTTTACACTGGCTTCTATTCAAGGGGCTTTGAAACACAGTCATCAAGATGCCTGGAGAAATTAACAATATGCTCTAGTTTAAATAATCCATAGTAACCTGAGATCCTCAAACAGTTTGTGTATACTGATAAAAATCCACGTAGACATTCCTGAGATGTTTTTAAAATCCTCCAATAAAGGTGTTTTTAGGCTTTCATACTTAAGGGGGTTTCTTTTAAATCTGAAGAAAAAATAGATAAAAACTTGAAGTTAAAGGATGCATAAATATCTGCGTTTTATGTTCATGCTCTAAAAAGAAAAGTTTTCCTACTACATATGTTCACTGATTTTTCCCAAAATTTAAACTAATATTCCCTTTTAAATAAATAAAGGAATTGAATTATGCAGCTTATTCCTTAAATTGCAAAAATGAAGCACTCTCACCATGATAAGAAAAGCTACACAGACAAAAATGTTGGACTCTCACCTGTAGAGCCTGGACTTCATTTTTATGACATTTACATAGTTTCTTGTTCCCTGAGGGTTTATTAGTTACTAACTATTTTCAGTACTAGCATATAACAATGAATGTTTGTTATTACTGAAGCAATGTTAGATGGTGTTTTAAGTTTTGTATCTGCTTTGTTTTGAAAGCGGATTCAAATCCTAATGAAAATTATGCTGCTTATGTAACTGCCAGCTTTATGTTTTGTGAAATCATTTATAATAGCATTAACAGATATGACATAGATATTAGAAACTTCAAAGATTCAAGTGGCTAAGCATTTCTAATTAGTGAAATGATCTCTGTTGTTACTCTGAATACCTTGTTTCAGAGCTGTACTTTCTCATACACATCCAAAACTTTTCCCTTAAATCTTTTAAAAGACCTGAGCTCAAATAAACTTTTAAATAAAACCTAGATACATTTGCCGTCTACAAGTAAGTGGAACATGCAGCAGACATTCATTATACTTGTGGACTGCTCAAAGAGACAGTGAATTAATTGTGTTTCACATTTATTTTCACATCTGAAGTCAGTTCTTAAACCACAATAGAATATTTAAAATAATTTCAAAACAAATAAGTAATTGTAAAAAGAAATATCAGATCATCTTCTGAGCTTGAAATAGTTATACAAATGCAAATTTAAAACAAATAAGACAATCCTGTAAATATTGCTGGTTGCAGCAATCATGCAGAGTAAGGTCAATTAAACATTCGTGGTAGTTATATGTAAGAACCAAACTCACTAAAGTAATAAAAGTGATGTAGGGCATGTGCTTACGTACTACTGAAATCAGATTTCACTTTTCAGTGATATTGATTTGAGGAAACATTAATTGAGAAAACACCAATTGGTGGGACTAAATGACACTATAAATTAACATAAAATCTTCAGAGTGTTTGTTCATAATCAGTGAACATAATACTGGTGGGAAAATAGAATAATTTAATCAGGCCCCCTTGCTGGAGCATGTTCATTGGTCAAATCCTGTCACATGCACCAGGCATATTCAAGAATATTCTGTGCTCTCTACCACCTCTAATGGAAGGTCATCCAACCACCAAGGTTATATAACCCATCTCTACTGAGCATGACCAACCACTGGATTTGCATATATCTGATTGAGGGTGGGGCGGCACATTCTTTGTAAATAAGTTGTGTGTGGGTGGGGCTAGTGTGCATGCACAGTGACGCCACCTGGCTGGCATTTACTGCCTTGGGTGTCCACCCCGTGCGTGGCCATGCTCTCAAACCTATGGCTCCAAGGACCTTTTTGCTGGTTACCTAGCTCATAGACCTGCATGTGAAGGGTTTGTGACTCAGTTTGTCAATGGGCTTGAGGGGTCTATGAGCTCCAGACCCAGCCCTAGCTTGACAATTGACATAGTTGTAGCAGGATTTTGAACAAGTACAGGAACCAAAAGCTCTTGGAAAAAGGAGGAAATGTGGCTACTTGCGAATATGCTCTGCCCTATGGCCACTTTCCTGTTGACTGAGATCTGGTTGCTGCTCACTGTATTGCAAGGCAGCATAGAACCAGCACTATGGCAGAAAACCCCTTGGGAAGGAGAGGAAATGTGGCTGTCCTTGAGCATGTGGTGCCCAGTGGCCACTTTTCTGCTGACTAGAGCCTGACTGCTACTAACTATGGTGCAAACTGATCAAGATTCGTGGCAGAAAGCAGAGCTGTTGGAAGCAAGGATGATTATCCTGGAGGATGGCATGCAGCAACTGGCCACTCCTGCCTCTCACACCAGAGAAGACGACCAACCCAGTGGTGAGTTGGGGGAAACGGTGTGTCTCCAGGCATGACCTGTTTTGCATCAGGAAATGAAGCACAAGCAGCCTATGGGACCAGATGAACAACTGGTGGGAGATCTGCAGGTGACCCAGTTCACCACCTATGTCCTTTATACCCAGGTTGAACTGGTTGGCTTGGGAAAACAGTTCAGGCAGAAACATGGGGAAACCCTGGCAGCTTGGATGTTGCAGTTATGGGACCTAGGGGTGGATTGTGTGACATGCTCTGGTGAGGAGATGGAAAAATTGGTCTCCATCACCATGCACCCGTCCCTGAGGCAGTGGCTGCAGAATAGCCGCAGATATGCACAAGGGCGAGATAATCACTCCTTGACGGACTGGGTGAATGCAGCTGCCCAAACCATGTGGGCAAATGCTGGAGAACTGCCCTAGATTGTTAGTAAATGGCAAACATATGCTGAGCTGGTCCAAATCATTCGAGAGCTGGGGATGCGGCAGTCCATGTTTAATGTGAACACTCATGGCCCGGATGATGAAAACTTTACAGGTAGCATGAGAGACACAGTGCTGCAAAATGCCCCATCAACGTCCTTTGGGTCACTGATGGCCATGCTGGCCCCATACATTGGTCGTCCTGTACAGGAGGTAACGACCATGATAGCCAGCCTGGGTGAAGTAGAGGAGAAAAGACAAGCAAAAGGGGTCCGAAAGGTGGCTAAGACCAAACCCCCAAGGAATACTCAGGATTTTATCCTGAAGGGACCAAGCAAGACTAGCTGTAAGCAGATGTGGCTTGACTTGCTTGCAGCAGAGGTTAATAAAAAGAAAATTGACTGGCATCCAAATGCAGTCCTATTTGCCTTGTGGCAGCAATTGCACCCTGAACAGCATTTCACCAAACATCAGGAAACAGGTAGCAAGGTACGCTCAGTGGATTTAAAGGACTTTTTTGATTGCTCCTGAGGAGGCTGATGAAATGTTCAATTTCAAATAAGGAGCAGGCCAAAGTGCTCATATTTTGGAGGCAGGTGAGGACCAGAGGCCTCATATTGAATTGGCAATACATTGGTCGAGGACGAATGCACAGTGTGTGTTGGCATTGGTGGATACAGGTGCAGAATGTAGCCAGATATATGGCAATCCAGATAAGTTTCCAGGGACCACAGTTCATATAGATGGCTATGGAGGACGTTCTACTGAGGTCCAAGCTGTGTCATTGCGATTGGGTATAGGAAGATTACCTTCTCATGTATATACTGTATATATATCTCCTGTAGCTGAAAACATCTTGGGTATGGATGTACTTTATGGTTTGCACCTGCAAGCAACAGTTGGAGAGTTTTGGCTGTGAATACACACAGTAAAGCCTGTGTTACAAGGATATGATAAACATGACCCACAGGTGTTACTCAAGCCAAGATGAGTAATTAATGTAAAGCAATATCACCTACCAGGAGGACATGAAGAGATAGGTACCACTATATTGGAATTAGAGAAAGTTGGCATTATTCGTCCACTCAGAGCCCATTTAATGCTCTGGTATGGCCAGTGAAAAAGCCTGATAGTACCTGGAGAATGACTGTAGATTATCGAGATCTGAACAAAGTAGTGCCTCCTTTGCATGGAGCTGTGCCTTCAGTTCATGACTTGATGGATCAGCTGATGACTCAGCTGGGAACTTATCATTATGTATTGGACCTTGTGAATGCTTTTTTATCTATTCCAATCTTGGCTGATAGCTAAGATCAGTTCACCATCATGTGGGAAGGAAGACAGTGGACCTTTCAAATATTGCCCCAAGGTTATCTGCATAGCCCAACCAGCTGTCATGGTTTGGTGGCTGGTGACCTAGCCAAGTGGACTAGGCCCAGCATGGTTACAATGTTTCACTACATTGATGATTTGTTACTAACCTCTGAATCTCTTGCAGATTTAACACAGGAAGCTACAATGCTGTTAAGTTATTTGGAACAATGTGGGTGGGCCATGAACACAGTCAAAGTGCAAGGACCTGGGCTGTCAGTCAAATTCCTAGGGGTAGTCTGGTCGGGAAAGATGAGGGTCATCCCAAAAGCTATTCAGATAATCTATTGGTACCAATAACCACTCTGTCTTTTTGCCCATAGTGTTCTGGCTGCAGGCACTGCACCAGAGTCATGTGATTGGTGTGTTGGCCTACTGAATGTGCATTGAACTTCCCATCTGTATGACTACAGGATTCACATAGAAAATCATATCAGTGGTGACTACTAACCAGACATATGCGGCTTATAGTTAAAAGGACAGAACTACAAGCCTTAAGGCATATTGAACAGACAATAGGTTATGTAAATGTAAGGGTCATTTATCCTTGCTAAGGGAACTTTGCAGAAGATTCTGAATGCATAGATTGTATGGTGAGGGACCCTGAAGGGGAAGATTGTTGGGAAAAGAGAATAATTTAACCTGGCCCACTCACAGTAGGTCCAGTTGGGGGTGGTGCAGCACATTCTTTGTAAATAAGTTGTGTGTGGGTGGAGTTAGTGTGCATGCACAGCACCACCACCTGGCTGGCGTTTACTGCATCAGGCATCTGCCCTGCACCCAGCCATCTGCCCTGCACCCAGCCATGGTCTCAAACCTATGGCTCCAAGGACCTTTTTGCCAATTACCTAGCTCATAGACCTGTGAGTGAAGGGTTTGTGACCCAGTTTGTCAACAGGCTTGAGGGGTCTGTGAGCTCTAGACCAAGCCCTAGCTCAACAAATACTCAAGGCTTTCAAGAGCCATAATATAGAGATGGTAAAAATGTTTGAAAAGAGGTTTAAAAGATATTCAAATCATTTAATTATGGCAAATAAATTTACATTCATTAAGTAAGAAAGGCTCACATTTGTGCTTCTGTTGATTAATTTAGCCACACAAAAAAATGAGTAAGAGATAGGTTTTCTTCAAGGTATCATAATAACACAGCTGCAGTGATCATAATAAGTCAAGGAAGTAGGTTATGGTCATTTTTAAAATAATTAAGCCCATATATGGTTGCTCTAAATAGCATTAGGAGAATAATAGTTTAAGTGAATAGCTTGAGATTGGGTGAATTATTGTTTATGCACAAGAAACCATAGGAAAAATAAGGACTAGTTATGAGTCTTTATCACAAATGAAGTTGGGTAAGAAAAATAATAAAAGAGAAAATTATTGCAGAAAAATTCCTGGTTATATAAAGTTCAAATGTAAATATAGCACCTAGGTGCTTTGCCCTTTAAGGCTTTTGGCTTCAGAATGCTATTGTATGATACGCAGTTTCTGGAGGTGTCATTGAGAGAAATGGCATTCACTGAAAAGTTTCGTAAAGAAAAAAACATACATTACAAAGTAAAAGTACCATCCACTAAGCACTGAAGGCCAATTTTAATGAGAAATAGTTCTGGAAGGTAAGTTATTGGGCCTCCAAAGAGAAATAAAATGTAAGAGGGAAGTTTCCTCGTTAGATTTCCCAGGGTTGCTTAACTTCTCTGGATCACAGTTGCCACATCTATAAAATGTAAATAGCCATAAAGATATTTAACTTAATAGTGATTTCCTGAGCAGATAATTCAAGGTCCCTTTCAATCTGAGCTATGTAAAATAATAAAATTCTAGAATCCAGAATAAAATGAAAGCTTGATAAGAGGTGAACAACTAAGTGATTCTTTCTGATAAAATGGCAATTAAGATTAGAAAAACTGGAATTCAGGGAGGAAACATCTTTAATTAGCTAATCAAAAGGAGTTCATTTCTATGAGCCTTTAGAAGAGCTTGCATCCAGGATAAAATGAGGTGACTCAAAATCAATGCTGCTGAGAACCTAATCATGGGTGGCTATTAAAGTGAGTCACAAACTCAAAATTGAACCAAAAATAAAATAATATAAAATAAAGTGAATTCACCTCTGGCCCGTTAAGATGAATTCAATTAAGGTTTTAAATCTTGTGATTACTGAAAACAGTTATATGCACAAACATGCTTATCAGTACAGATGCTTCTGAACTTACGTACTGATAAACTGATCATAAGCTGAGACATCATAAATTGACAATGCATTTAATACACCTGTCCTGCCAAACATTGTAGCTTAGCCTAGCCTAGCTTAAACGTGCCCAGAACACTTACATTAGCTACAATTGGACAAAACTGTCTAACACCAAGCCTATTTTATAATCAGGTGTTGAATGTCTCATGCAATTTATTGAATACTGTATTGAAAGTGAAAAACAAAATGGTTGTATGGGTCCTCAAAGTATGATTTTTACTGAATGCATTCCTTTTGCACCATTGTAAAGTCAGAAAATCATTACATTGAACCATTGTAAACAGGGAACCATCTTTACATACAATAGAAAATAGAAGCAATGGAAACACTCAGCAACAGGGCACTCAGTCCTTCCATTGGTATTCATTGGGATCTCAGAGCATCGTGGGCATTTATCAAGGTGCCAGGGTTCTTGGCCTCAGGGAACTTAGAGTCTATTCAGAGAGATGATATTTTCTTTGATTATTCAAAGAAATACATGTTTATACATTGTGATACTTACTTGAAGAAGTACAGGAAAACATAACAAAAGAACCTGGCCTAGTCTAAGCTTCATTAAAGAAGAATAATTTGCATTGAAATATAGACTAAGGGTGTAGGAGTAGGGCTCATTCTATGATCAAATCCTATGAGGCAAAGGTGAAGGAATTCACAATTTTCAAATAATCTAAAAAACAAGTTTGCTGAAATTCAGAGCAAAGAAAGAGTGCTAATGGATCTTAAGAATATTATCGAGGAATTATATTGAAAATACCGTAAGATATTATATAACTTTAAGTAAAAAACTGTATATATTTTATGTTAATAGATTGCGTGTTATGCATGTATGCACGCACAGAATAGAAGAACACATAACAAAATGAAGAACTTTGTAAGCGTCGTGAAATTATGAATTCTACTCCCCTATCTTTTTGAAATATGTCTCTTAGTGAAGTTGCTTTGGTGCCATGTATGCTAAAACTGGAACAACATAGAAAAGATTAATATGACCCATGCACAAGAATGACATGTGAATTCCTGAAGTGTTTCACATTTTATATTGATGGTGTTAGAAAATCACCATTTGACAAACATCATAATAAAAACAGATTCAAATAAGACTCAATTCAAATAATGAAAAGATGCTCAAACTGGTAGGTGAAAGTCTGAGGAATGACAGGGTACTTACACAGTCTCAGAGTGTCTTCTCACACTTCTCTCACTAGTAGGTAGGCCTGCTAATAACAAAGGGAAAAAATGGTAACTTTACAGCAGTGGGGCCTGACAGATGTCCATCACCTGTCAATGAAGTGATCAAAGTTAACGTCATGAGTAATGAGACAAATGAATATCATGTGTCTTGATATGATGCGCTGAGAACACACCATTATCAGTGATCATTCCGACCAAAAAAATGTATAATGTAAATCTAATCATGAGAAAACTTTAGACAAAGACAAATTGAGGACATTCTACAAAATACCTGATCTGTACTCTTCAAAATGTCATTGTCATGAAACACACAGAAAGTCTGAAGAATTGTTTCAGATTAAAGGAGATTATAATACATTTGACATTGGATTTTCTTTTGTTATAAAAGGACAGTCTTGGAACAACTGGAGAAACCAGAAGAAGGTCTATAGATTAGATTATATTATTGCACCAGAGTTAATTACTCATTTTGGTAATAGTACTGTGCTTGGATAAGAGCATATCCACATTTTTTAGGAAACACATACACGCATTTAGTGATAAGAAAATATTTCCTTTAAATCTTTAGTAGATATTTGTCATTTGCAACTACTTAAATCTTTGAACATCCCTGTGTAACTAACAATTTTACACATAATAGGCTCATTCTTCCTCAGGTAAAGCCACACAAATCACGTCCACGGATTCCTTGCAGCTCCAGTCTAGTCATGTGAAATAGTTTCTGTCGATCTGTCACACCTGGATAAGATCCAAGTTTGTAGGTGAACAATGTAAAGGGGCAGACACAGAAATGGAAATTTATCTCCTTGGAGGCATGATAGCATTGGCACCTAGTTTTTCAGGATTGCAAATTTCCTAGCAAGGTGGGAATCCAGGTGCTTAGTAGCAATGGTGATATTGTCATTGTGGAAGCCATGCATGACAGATTGCTTTAGTCTTGAGTATCGCTCTCCCGCCATCCCAGAAATTCCACGGCAGAGGTAATTCCCTCATCCTAGACACAGACCAGATTTCTCAACCTCTATTTTAGTTAGGTTGTGACATGTGACTGGATTCTGACTAACAGAATTTGGGTGGGATTAATAGCAGTCCATACTTAGGCCTGGAACTTCAGAGCACCCAGCATGATCCTACAGCTCTCGTTACCTCTCCTGGGCCAACCTTAGAAGGCACATGTTCCAGGAGGCAGAGCTACAAGGCATAAAGTAGCCATTTGGTCCATATTAAATTGATGTGAGCAAAAACTAACTTTTTATTGCTTTTAGATTTGGGGGTTTGTTTGTTGTGGAAGCTAGCATTGCTTACTCTAACTAAAGCATTTTAATATCCTTAGTAAGTATTCTTCTGTTTAAAGTAAATATAATAGATAATAACAGCTATTCATAACTAACTTCACCAATGCATTATTGTTTTGCTTATTTCAAAAAAATGACTATTTTTTATCCTAAATGATCATTTCAATTTTTCAGTAATTATGTTGGCAAAATTATTGTTATTATTACTAACAATCATTGTATTGTCTATGTGCCAAGCACTGTGCTTAGCATTTTACAAATATCATGCCTTTTCACTATTTAGAAAAACTCTGTGAAGTGACATTATAACCCTGAAGTTTAGAATGTTTAACTTGCTTATGACACCCAGTTGTTAATTCACTTTTATCTGCCCCCCTTTGTCATTACACAATTAATATCTTACTTTTCATCCTGTATATGAATTATGTTTCTCACTTGTATTTATCCTACATTCTACAGCTAGGGAGTACTCACTTCCTACCCCCACCATTGTTGGTCTTTTATCAAAGTTTTATATACCTACTGACACATTTTTGAAAGGATCCTGTCTTTCTCTTGAAGGGAGACTGAATTTAAGAGCTCAGTTGTTCAGGCACAAGGTGACTTTCCTGCTCACCTGTTCTGACTTTGGAAATGGAGTTTCTCAGTAACCATGGGTACACTGCTCCCCACACCTGCCCTTTGATAGATGTCTTCTGATAATTCATTTCTTCAGAAATAAGACTGCTCATTTGCTCCAATTCTTCACTGTTTTCGGGTTTCTTTTTTGAACTCACCAACCCCATATTCTTATCCCGTATGTCACATCAGGATCTTTCATTATGTCTCCTCCACCTGATCATCTAGAGGCATGTTACTTCTAACTCCTGAACCCCTGGCCCTCTGCAATCCTGATGGAAATGTCTGAGTACCTGCTGACAAACCTCCCATGGTCTGTCTGCATCACTGATCTGGGCTCTTTGGTCAATTGCTGAACTTGTGGGTATCCACTAATTGTGCCACCACTTGAGTAGACACAGCATCTTGGAATTTGGAGCCCATAACATTCTTTCCTATTTATAAATTAATTTCTTCATTTAGCACATTTTTATAGGTTTCTCCTCACATGCCATATCTTTACGAAATCACAGTAATCACTAAATCTGAAGTTCTCCTTAAAATATGATTTTGTGTTTTCAAATCTCATCTATTTTTCTAATAAATATTCCTCAGAAAAGATGGCATTTAGAGTTTTGAATATCATTTTTCATTATTCTAAATTTAAATAACAGTTAGGCCTGCCCATCAAGCTTTTGATACAAAAATAAACATGGTGCCTGGTAACATCAACTCCTATAGATGTGTTGAAACACACGTATTGATCAGGAGGTTAAAACCTAGTTAATTATTAATTTGAGTCATTAAAGACAAAATATATGGCAACTAGCTCATCTTAACTTACATATCTGCATGACCAAATCTCCATAAGTTAAAATAATTAAAAGTGCTTTCAAAATGAAAATATTATTTGAGAGGAGGTACTTAAAAGTCCATTTTTACCCTTTAGCTGAGATGTACTTGCTGATGCTTAGTAACATCTCTGCCCTCTAAGCTCTCCCCTGATATCCATCAGAGTAAAGCTTTGGAGCTACACTTCCCAAACTCTGCTGCCAACAGTGTATCCATTGGAATGCAGCGATGTGAGGCAGCATGTAAGATCTGAAGGACAAAAGAGAAGAAAAAGTCACTACGTGGCAATACATGCAGGTGCATGAGTGGGCATCAGCAGATGGCAAATATGGGGATTTTCAAGCATCCTCCACTGAATTACCCCTTTAGTGCTGCGGTTCTAGCAGTTTGAAATTTTCAGAACAGCTTTTGTAACTTTTGTCCTATGCATATGCAACTGTTGTTTAAATTTCTATTTCCATGAATTAAAAATTCGTATTCAAAATACTTAAAATGGCTTTTTTTGGATGGAACTTTGGTTGATGCATTTATCTGCACATTATCTTGAGTAACCGATTGTGTAATTTGACTAACATGAAGTAAACCCCTTCCCCCCAAAAATGGGTTGGTTAAGTTTTGTACAGGTGGAGATGTTTGGAAGGGGCAGGATAGAGGGTTCACAGCAGCTATAGAATAACCACACTAAGCAAGTAGAAGAGAGAGAGTCAAAGAGGAATATGTAAGCACTTGAAAAAGGTGAGAACAACACTGAAGACAATGCTTACTAACCAACACTCTAGAGAAAAAGACCCACGTATACATGGGCATTGGATTGATGACAAAGGTACCATTGTAATGCAGAGAGGACAAATGATTTTTTCATAAAACAGTGTCCATGGATCAGTGGGTATTCCAACAGGAGGAAATGAATCTCACCCCTACTTCATACCATACACACAAATCAATTCCAGATGGATTGTAGACTTAAATGTTAAAGGTAAAATAATAAAACTTCCAGAAAATAACATAGAATAACAGTGTTATGGCCTTGTAGTAGCAAAATAATACAAACATTACACAAAACACATATACATGAAAGAAAAGTTTGAAAAATTGGACTTTGTTAAAACTACGAACACATTTTTATGACAAAATATCATTAAGAGAATGAAAAGCAAGATACAGACTGGGAAAAAATATTTGTAGTACATATTTCTCTCTAAGAACTTATAGGCATGACACATTAAGAACTCATACATTAATTTAAAAAGAAGACACTACAGCAGAAAAATGAGAAAAAGACTTAAATGGGCACTTGAAAAGAATATTCTCTAAAAGCTAATAAAAACATGTAAAGCAGCACAACAGCATCTGTAATCAGAGATATGCAAATTAAATCGAAAATTGAGATATGACTAGCCACAACCAGAACAGGGGAAAAATCAGCTTGGTAATATTAAGAAGTATTGGCAAGAATTTGGACCAATAGGGATACTCATTTATTACTGATAGGAGTTTAAATTGATAAAACCAGTTTGACATATTGGAAAACTGTCAGTATGTACGAAAATTAAACATACAGAAAGTATTTTATCCAAAAAGTTTTTCTCCTGGGCCGACCCCATGGCTCACTCAGGAGAGTGCAGCGCTGGGAGCTCCAAGGCCACGGGTTCGGATCCTATATAGGGATGGCCGGTGCGCTCACGGGCTGAACGCGGTGTGAGCAACACCATGCCGAGGATTGCGATCCCCTTACTGGTCACAAAAAAAAAAAGAAGAAAAAAAAAGTTTTTCTCTTATGTATATATTCAACAAAAATAAACACAGATTTGCATCAAAATATATGAATGTTAGTTGCTGCATTGCTTATAGTATTTCCAAACCAGGAATAAATCAAATATCATTAAATATATAATAGGTAAATAAATGGTGGTATATTCATATAATAAAATACAATACAGCAACAAAAAGAGTGAATTAATTTGTTTCCTTACTTTTCTCCTTTTTATAAATTTTTATTAGTGTTCCCAGTATATTTGGGTTCCTGATTTTCTAGTCTTATTTACTCAACCCAAATCTCTGCCACTGTATTGCTGTTTAATAAAAATTTCAAATTTGGAGTGTATGGTGAGAAATTGGTGTTGAGAATAAAAATATCAGAAGTTGGGATCAATGTAAAAATAAATACAGTTTATTATTTTGCAAAATGTAATAATGTATTTTGGATATGCTGGTTAATGCTGACAACTACTGCTTATATGATGAAAACTAAAACTCAACACTGTTGCTTGAGCTAAAATTTACTTAATTATTTATTCATTGATTGCAGTAATTATCCTGTTAGAGCACCTCACAAGAGACTCATATATTCATTTGTTTTCTCTCTATTCACAAATATTTATTTAATGCCTACAGTTTTCAAACACTGATACAGTGAAGAACAAAAGAGATGCCTGTCTTCACGGGGTTTATAAATTAGCAAAGTGGTCTGACAATAAACAGGAAAACAATGATATTACTTGATCTGAAACCAAATAACGTGTCCTTTGTACATAGCTGGGAGGAGCAGAAAGGATAATGAGAAATCCAAGGAGCAGAAATGTGGTGGGAATATTGAGGGGAAAAAAAAATCAGTGTCACTAAAAGGGAGAGAGCAAGTGTAGCAACGTATAAAATGATACTATGTAGGTGGGTGCAAGCAAAGCTTATTCCAGACTTTATGAGTCATAGAATAAGTTTGTCTTTTATTTTGAATGCAATGGAAAGCTATTTGAAAGTTTTGATCAAGTAAGTGACAAGATCTTATTTATACTTTTAAAAGCATTCTCTGGATGTTGTGTCAAGGACAGATTGTAAAGTTGCAACGATTGGAGCAGGGATATCCACACTCTATAATTTCGCTACTCCGATTATTTCTGAAATCCACACTGTTAAGAATTTTCTCTTCTACCACTCCACTTAAATTGTTTTGTCATGGTCATCAGTGATCTCCATATTGCAAAATTCACTGGCCGTATCTCAGCCCAGCCTAGCTGGACTCTCAGCAAAATCACTGAACTAAGGTAATCACTCCCTCCTCCTAGAAGACAATTCTTCAGTTGATTCTAGGTTATTTTCCTTTCTCTATATACATTCATTCTCTTGGCAATCTGACCTAATCTCATAGTTTTAAATAACCATCTGTATGATAGTGACTTTGGGATCTATGCCTCCAGCCTACATTCCCCTCCCTCTCTCCAAACTTGAGGCTTGTGATTCCGAGACCCAACTAGACATCTCTTCTTGGATTCTAGGATGCCTTACAGACACTGAAAACTAAACATGCACTCTTGACATCCACTTGCTTCCCAAACCTTCTTTTCCCACAGACTGATGGGCACTCCAGTTCCTGTAAAATCTTACAGTTGTCCTTTCTCTCACGTCCCCCATCTAACACATCAGCAAATCTAGCATTTGATAACATCTCTCCTCTTGAATTAGTACTACCATCACCTAAGCCACCACCTCCTCTTACTTAAATTACGGTAACAACCTTCCAGGAGAAACTTCCTACTTCTACCCTGTTTTCAACTTCACTTTATACTTGGAGCAACCAGAAGGATCTTGTTAAAATGTAATTTGAACCACATCCTTTCTCTGTTTGAAACTATTCTAAGTTTTCTCATCTTATTCAAAGTAAAACTTGAAGTCAATAAATCACCTTTCATGGTCCTACCCATTCTGAACTTGCTGCCTTTCTGTGTCCTACTGCTCTTTCCCTAACCACCAGCCAACTCAGACTTTTTTTTTTTTTTTTTTTACTTAAACACAGACAAGTCTTGGCACATGCTATTTCTTCTACCTCGTACAAGCTTTCCCTTCCTATTTCATGTGGTTGCACAAATAATACCTTGTTAAGGAAGAACTTTCCCTGATCACACTATTTAAATTTTCCCATTTCTCACACTCACTATTCCTATTCTCTGCTTAATTTTTCTCTGTAGTGTGTATTATCCCTCAACAGAATACAAATAATTCTGTTTGTTTGTATGCTGTTTATTTATCTGTTTGTTATCTACATCCCACATCTTATATGAAGTTTTATGTGGAGAAGACATTTTTTCTGTTTTGTTCCATTCTGTATTCCCAGTTCTTTGAAGAGTGTGGAGAAAATAGCAGTTTATAATAACATATTTGTTGAATGAATGATTGGGAATAAAAACCACATAACAAAGACAGCAATGATTGGACACACAGGGAATAATCATGGTCATGGGGTCTTGTAGAATCTGGGGGAATTAGAACAAGCATGGAGAAACTGGCTTCTGATACTAGCATTCTTGATTAAATAAAGTGAAAAGCAGGAGCTATGATTCCAAATGTAGTTAAGTTTGTTGTTCTGGAGTGGAAAGATGAAGGAGTATTTCTCTGATCACTACTGTTTCTTGAGAAACTGTATGGCAAGGTCATCAGCTGAGAGGAATGATGTGTAAAGTCTTAGAAATCACAGCTTTGCTATTCTAGAATCAAAAGGCATGCAATAAGAAATGGGAAAAATTTAAACCATGGGGAAAAGATATTGTCAAGTGACGAGGTGAGATTGTGTAATGGCAGCATGAAGGAGAGAATAGTATTCAGTGAGGCAAGTTTGTAACTGCATCGCAGAGAAATTTGTCTTGGGCTACCACAGTAGAAGTTACGGAAGAAAAGAAAACAAAACTTTACTGGAATTGTATCATTTAGAAAAAAACATTAACTTTATAATTATTGTAGTGGATGGTATGTTTTTTAGTCTGCTTGAGCTGCTATAACAGAATAGCATAGACTTGTGGCTTAAACAACAGAAAAGTATTTCTCACAGTTTTGGAGGCTGGAAAGTCCAAGATCAAGGTGCTCACTGATTTGCTTCCTGGTAATGGCTGTCTTCCTGCTGTGCAGATTTCTGCCTCCTTGCTGCATCTTCACATGGCTTTTCTTCTGTGCTGAGAGAGAGAGAGAGAGAGAGAGAGAGAGAGAGAGAGAGAACGCCCACATGCAATTTCTGGTGTCTGTTCTTATAGGGCACTAATCTTATCAGACCAGGACCCCACCTTTGTGACCTCATCTAACAGTCATTGCCTCCCAAAGGCCTCATCTTCAAATTTCATCACATTGGAGGTTAGGACTTCAATATATAAATTTGGGGGGGACACAACAATCAGCACATAACAGTATATGTTTGCTTTAAAATCTTGGGGCAACTTCCAGTCAAGATAGCAGAATAGATGGTCCCCAGCATCACCCTCTCCAACAATCAACCAATTTACAACTATTAAAAAGCAATGACAGCCAAGCAGGAGTAGCTAGAGCTCAGGGGAAGAGGGGGAGAGACTTACGGAGTTCATGAAGTGGGAGAAGCCACAATGAGAGAAAGAAAGGACCACTCTGACTGTTTCCAGTCCCGGCCATGTCAAGCCTAGCCCTGGTGAGCGCACAGAGCAAGAACTGGAAAAAGCCACAGCTGTTCCCTTCGTATAAAGTTGCTGAGAGGCCGCAAGGGAGAAGAGGGCCTTGGTGGCCCCCGGACCAGCAAGACCACGAACAGGGTTCCTGTGGACCCACATATGAGTGAAGGGCCACAGACAACTGAAAAAAGGAGCCACTCAGAGGAATGACTCTCTTGAGTCACTGCAAGAGATCAGCCCATGGCCTGTCCCATGGGAAGTGTTTGGAGTGTGGGCAGTAGAGGAAATGGGCCCACCAGGGGAATATTGAGGCATATCATGGACAGCTGATCTGCCCTCTAATCTGACAGGACCACTCTGTGTAGACTGGTCAGGAATATAGAACTTCAGGGGGTGCAGTTTGCTGAAAAGACTCAACATAGACCAGAGTTTCTACACAACCCAGGGGTATCAGACCTCACAAGACCTGGAAGTGCTTGCAAGGTCAATAATTTAAACCTGCGCTCTACAAAAAGCTTTCCGCAGAGAATCAGCAGAAAGCAGCAATTTAGCTCAACCACAGGGCTCAAACGCTGGTATTCACAGGAAATTTCCCTCTTTTAGAAGTAAGCAAAGGACAACAAATTAGTTCCAGTGCAGAGTTTAAGTGGTGGGAATAGTGAATATTTCAAGATAGAACTGAAAGAAAAAACAAAAATCCCACAAATCAGAGACAAAGTTCTGATATTAACCTGTAAAAGTCTCACACCACAAAAGAATACCTATAAAACCTAGAAGGACCAGAAGCCCTTCAGGCTCCCAAGCCAAGGTGCGGGGAGGGCCCAGGGCCTCAGCCACACCCCACAATGTCTGCATCCAGCCCAGTGATGACCACCAGGCCATTGCCAGAGGCACCATAGCCCCCCTAGCTGGGGCAGTGGGCAGGCCAAGGGCCTCAGCCACAGTCCCCCCACATCACATCCAGCCCAGGATGACCACCAGGTTGCCACCAAAAGTGCCCCAGGCACCCAAGCTGGGGTGATAGGGGGCCAAGGGCCTCAGCCACGCCCCACCTGCCCCCCACGTCTGCATCCAGCCAAGCCACAGCAGAGCTGCTGTTGGAAGCCCCCCTAGGCTCCCCTGCCAAAATGCGTGGGGTGCCACAGGACTCGACCATGTCCCCTACTTCCTCTTCCTCCCACCCTATGCTCCCCATTCTCCCCTTCTCCCCCTGTCCCCAACTGCTCCACAACAACATCTTAGATTGTGAAAGAAAGAATAATAATAAGTTAATTAATTTAAAAATAAAATAAAATAAAATAAAATCTTGAGGCAAATTATATGCACAGATACACTGAAAAAACAGTAATTGGAAAAACAAAAAGAGGAAAGGAGAAAGAAATTACTGTTACCAAGAATTTGCCATTGAGTTGCTTATTTTAGGTACTAGTGTTAGCTCTCATATTCCTTGCACCTGCTATGCAAGAAAAAGCAATTTTAGATAGAAGTAGAAGGAGGTCAAGGAGCATGAGGAGAACCAGGACCATGAACGTGAAAAAGAGGAGGGAAGCTATAAATTAATTTTTAGAAACAAATTTTTAACATGGCCATTGAATTTGAAGAGGAATTTATAGTCAAGTAGGGACTCAGATTTGAGGTGTTGGGAAAACATAAATAATCTGAAGTTACGGACTGAAAACAAATGGTGCAAACGAACATTTCTCATGGCCACACTCACACTCACTAATGCTTGTGTTGGGTATGACTCGAAATCTTAACTCAGAACAGGCTTTTTTTTTTTTTTGAGCCTCTTGGTTAATTATGACTTGACTTAATACAAGAATTGACCTCAGGGAGTCTGAAGAAAGGATTAATTGAAATTTTTATTTGACAGATTCTCAAGTATCACACATTTCAAATGGCCCTCAGCAGAATTTCTCTATATGTTGAAATTATACTTAGATATATGGTGTATAAAATACTTTGAAATAATATTGTTGAGGATCAGATTGAAATTTTTATTGCTTGTGAAATTTTTTATATGAAATATTTCAAATAGAAAAGTGGAGAGATGAATAGGAAATGTGCACCACGAAGCTTTAGCCAATGTGAGCATTGACACATTTGCTTCAGTTATTTTTTAATAAACAACTCAGATACAATTCAAATCTTCTTTTTATTCCTCTCAGGTCACACTTCTCCCCTTTTCCACACTTTTTAGAAGTATGTTTCAAATTGTTCTAATGAGATATTTTTTATTTAGTTCCTCTTTTATTTTGTAAATTGACAAATGAAAATATATACGTATGGTGTATGACATGATGTCAATATACATGTACATTGTGGAATGCCTAAATCAAGCTAATTAACATATTCATTGCCTAACATATTTATCATTTTGGGATGTGGTGAGGACTCTTAAAATCTACTCTCAGCAATTTTCAAGTGTACAATATATTATTATTAGCTATAGTCACCATGATACACATGATCTGTTTAGCATATTCCTTCTAACTGGATTCTGTATCCTTTGACCAGCATCTCACCAATATCCCTACTCCTCAGCCTGTGTTAATCACTATTCTACTTTCTGCTTCTGTAGTTTGATTTTTTTAGATTCCACATATAGGTAAGATTATGTGGTATTTGCCTTTCTGTGCCTGGCATATTTCACTTAACATAATATCCTCTAAGTTTGTCCATGTTAGATCCCCTCGCCCCTTTTAAGGATAAACAGCATTCCATTATACGTACAAAACATTTTTTAAAATCTATTTATCCATTGATGGACACTAGGTTGATTCCATATCTTGGCTATTATGAATAATGCTGCAGTGAACAAGGGATTTACTTAGTAACGTTGCAGTATACAAAATAAATGCTCCAAAATCAGTTGCATTTGTATATTCAAATAGTAATCTAACAGAAAGAGAAATAAAGAAGGAAAGCCCATTTGCAATATGCCTACTTTCATGCAAATATTCATATGGTCATTTCATTAAAAAACTGATTAGGAATATGTAACTTAACATTTTACCCTTTCTTCTTGTTGTTTATCTTTATTTATTTATTTTTGACTGAAAAAAATCATAATTTTATTCATTTATGGGGTACAATGTGATGTTTTGATATGTGTATACAATGTAGGATGATGAAATCAGGCTAATTAACATATTTATCACCTAATCTACCTATAATGTTTTATGGTGAGACATTTGAAATTTACTCTTAGTTTTTCTGAAATATTGAAGACATTATTATTGACCATAGTCACCCTGCTGTATGATAGATCTCAAAACCTATTCTGCCTATCTAAAACTTTGTACCCTTTGATCAACTCCCCAATCCTTCCATCCTAACCAACCCTTAGTCTCTGCTAACCACCATTCTACTCTCTACTTGACTGAGTTCAACTTTATCAGATCCCACATATAAGTGAGATCATGTCATAGTTGCCTTTCTGTGCCTGGCTCATTTCACTTAGCATGATGTCCTTTAAATTTATTCATGTTGTCACAATTGACAGAATTTTCTCCTTTTTTTAAGGCTGAATAGTATTCTCTTGTGTATATATACCACATTTTCCTTATCAATATATATATCTTGATGGACACTTAGGTTGTTTCCATATCTTGACTATTGTGAAAAATGCTGTGATTAACATGGAAGTACAGATACCCTTTCAACATTGATTTGGAGGAAATATTTGCAGCCATCTGATAAGAGGTTCATATCCAATTTATATACGGAACTCAAGCAACTCAATAACATGAAAATGAGTAACTTGATTAAAAAATGGGCAAAGGACCTCAACAGACATTTTTCAAAAGAAGACATACAAAGAGCCAATAGGTACACAAAAAAGTGCTCAGTATCACTAATCACTGAGGATATGCAAATTAAAACCACAATGAGGTATCACCTCACACCTGTTAGAATGGCTTTTATCAAAAAGGTGAAAGATAAGTATTGAAGGAAGACACAGAGAAAGGGGACTCTGGCACATTGTTGTTGGGATGTAAATTAGTACAGCCTTTATGGAAAATGGTATGGAAGTTCCTCAAAAAGCTAAAAATAGAAGTACCATTCAACCCAGTAGTGTATATACCCCCAATTTTTACCATTTAATATATATTACTTCTAAAAAACAGAATGCTTCTTACTACCTCAAGGATGCATGAAGATCAAATGGAAAAATGTGAGGCTGAGATTGATGAGCGGAGTCAGGAGAGTGCTGTCTTGGCAATGACGCTCCTCTGGGCTTTTGAAATATGTGAAACAATTTATCAGGTTAAATACTTATTGAGGGTGGCAATTTATTTATTTATTTATTTATTTTTTTAAAAGATGACCGGTAAGGGGATCTTAACCCTTGACTTGGTGTATGTCAGCACCACACTCAGCCAGTGAGCGAAACGGCCATCCGTATATGGGATCCGAACCCGGGGCCTTGGTGTTATCAGCACCGCACTCTCCCGAGTGAGCCACGGGCCGGCCCTGAGGGTGGCAATTTAGAAGCCATCATTATTACCTGAGCACCTACAGATATTAGGAATCAATGTTGTGTTCAAGTGCTAAACTTGTATATCCTCACATCAGGGGAGTATTCTGGCCCACTGTGTGAGTGTGTGTGAGTGTGTGTGTGTGTGTGTGTGTGTGCGTGTGTGTGTGTGTGCGCGCGCGCATGCCCTGGTGGGTCTAAGTCTCTGATTCAATCCTGACTAATACACTATGTAATTCAAGTACAATAATAAACAAGATTCAGATAGGACATTAAGAAAAATAAAAAGAGGTATCACCTAACTTTGTTCCAAGAATGTAGAAAATGAATTTTGTCATTTTGGGAACTATTCCTTTTTTTTTTTTTTTATTTTGTCGATATACATTGTGGCTGATTATTGCTCCCCATCACCAAAACCTCCCTCCCTTCTCCCTCCCCCCTCCCCCCCAACAATGTCCTTTCTGTTTGCTTGTCGTATCAACTTCAAATAATTGTGGTTGTTATATCTTCTTCCCCAAAACTATTCCTTTTTTTAATAATATAAATTTAAGTATATAAAATAGGGATAAGTTACTTGTTATATACTGTCATCTTACATTGCCTCTTTTTGTTTCTATATCAATCCTTGGAAGTAAGCTACTTCTTTGAAAAATATTATGTACTCTTCTACACATCTAAACTACTACTACTTAGATACTAAGCAGAATTGGCTTGATGTTCTTTTAAATGGCAACCTTGTATAGTTTCAGTTTAATGAAGCTGATTGAGTAGAGCTACAATTCAGGATGTAAAATAAAAACCATGAGAAATATGCTCTGCCCTTGAGAATGCTCTGTCAGCATCCCCAAATTATTATAGCAACTGAATTACAAAAAAAAAAAAGTTTTTTTTTAAAAAAAAATAGTAAGTTACACATTCATCATCTAAATTAAATGTGCTGTAAAAGATTTCATGCAGCTTTCTAAGATTATTCTGTAAGTATAAAGTAATTTTGGATGGCAGACATCTACTTGCCTTGATACATTGCTATAATTACGAAAGCATTGAAGTTACATTTTAAAGTACATGGTAATAAATTTTAAAAAACACAAATAAAAAATTGTAAAAAGAGAACTAGTGAGCAAAAGTCATAGGGGACATTCATTTTAATGTCAATGAACTAGTGTAAAAATGACAGTAACATATAGGAAAAGCATTTTTCCTTACTCAAACATTTATTGTTATAGTAGATAAAATTTTAATTGCCTGTTTCTCCTAGAAATGTAAACAATTGTAAAATATGAGCCACCCTAAAGAAATTCTAGCTTAAGAAATATTAAAAAATGAATTATTTACACAAGTAATTATCTGTCTTTAAATATAGTCTAAGCATTTTTATATTTGAGAAATAAGATTCAAATTTCTGTACACATGTAATTAAAATAAACTTAGAAATTATCATATGATAAGACTATGGCTCAATAAACAAAATCGTTTATAGTGATGACTGAAGAAATACTACTTTTGAAAAATAGTATCTTATATCAAAATTTTATTAAGAAGATTAACCTAAAAATTCTTTCTGTTTTCCCTCAGGCTCTACATTATTTTTAAAACTCTATTAACTGCAAAATTCCTGAAATTACAAGGACAAAATGAACTCCTTAGAAAGCTATTTATCTCTCTCCAGAGTAATGGTAAGAGTCCAAGTCGATGAGCTAATAAGATTACATATAATTTCTTTCTAAAAACACACAGCTCTTTTTTAAAAAGAACTTCTATTAGCTTCAAACTTTATAATTTCTTGTTTATAGTGCCTTTGTCTGTTTATTCATCTACCAAAAGTATAATTGTAGAAAGAAAACATACTGACCTCAATTAATGGTGAATAATTTCAGTTTTGAGGAAGAAAACTGTGTCTTTTATAGATCTTACATAGAATTAAACTAAAATACACAGATCAATGTTATTTTAACTAAATAGAAATCTCTGAAATAAATGTGCACTAAATCGTAGATTGTTAAGTTTATAGAAGGTAATATATTGACAAACTGTAAGCTTTATGTAAATTTTGTGCATTTAACTAGAGTAAATTTTTAGTCACACAGAGAATAGGTCATCCGTGTTTATTTCATTGAATTATCCCCTGGGATGATGCATTGTGTGTGTGTGTATGTGTGTGTGTGTGTGTGTGTGTGTGTGTGTGTGTGTGTGTGTGTGTGTGTGTGTGTGTGTCTGTGCATGTGAGAGAGAGAAAAAGAGAGAGTAGGAGACACAAAGAGATCTTTTAGACAAAATTCATACCACAGATTGCTTGCAGTGAAATGTAAGCATTTTACTTATAAAAGAGCACATTTTGTTTCCATTTGCATCGTATTCTTATTTTAAAATCATTTCAAACAGGCATAGTAAAATGTTGCCCAGCCTTCAATAAATTTAAAAGCTCATTTTGGAAGAAAAGACAGAGGGACAGGTTGCAGATAGTGTCTTAGTCTGTCTGTGCTGCTGTGTAACAAAATATCACAGACTGGGTAATGTATGAAGAATGAAAATTCATCTGTCATAGTTCTGAGGCTGAGAAATCCAAGATCAAGTCACTGACATCTGGTGAGAACTTCCTTGCTGCTTTCTCACATGGCAGAGGCAAAAAGGCAAATGGGATGAACACTGTGTCCCCACATGGCAAAAGAGCAAAAGAGAGAAAATTCACTCCCACAGTGTTTTTCATGACCGCATCAATTCATTTATGAGGGTGGATGGAGCCTCATGACCTAAGCACCTCTCATTAAACCCCACCAGCCAACACTGTTACATTGGGGATTAAGTTTCCAACACATAAATTTTGGGTGACACATACAGAACATATCAGATAGATATGAGGGTATTTCAAAACGCTCATGGAAAAATGAAATTAAAAGATAACAAAAATGTTTCCGTGAAGTTTTTGAAGATCTCTCATGGATATAATTATGTATGTGGCTACTCGTATACACACACACATATGTGTATATATATCTAGAAAGAGATGGTCAAAACAAAAAATGACAGTGACCTGAAACTAGGTAATGAGAATAAAAATTTATGAAAAGCAGTCAAAAGTTCTAAAAAATCATAAATATTTGGGAAAATCACAAATGTTTGAAAAAAACCCAATGTTTGGATCTGTTTAGTATCCATTCAATAATATCACTAATAATGCAGCACTATATAAAAACAATGTTGGTATAATGTATGTGAATAACAATGTACATTTTGTGTAATGAATTTTGACAACCCAGAGAGTTTTCTTCCACCCTAAGTACCATATTCTTTGCTATTACAAATATTAAGATTTTTCAAAAAGTGAAGATTTCTCATTGAGTAAGAAATTAGACTGACCTTGGGAGAAGTAATTGTACCTAGGGAAAAACAGCAAGGGTTATGAAAATGACTCTGGCCTTTAAACTCTGCCAGACTTACTGGGTTGGTGCAAGAGGCGACTTGGCCATTTGCCAGCTTGTGGTACTTTCAATGAGCTGCTGTTGCCCCTGTCCCTGGAACTGTTTTCCATTTTCACATTAATGCAAGAGGATGGGCTCTCCTCAGCATTGAATACAACTCCTTATTAAGATCTCAGAGCATCATGGTCATTCTAATATTTAAAATTGTTTTCTCAAGAATGCGTGGCCTTTTCCATTACTCTTCTACCTCATTTGACTCTACTCAGTGTCATAATCAGAAATTTTGCTCTCTTTAATAACCAACTACAATTGTCCCAACTAAATTAATTTTTCTCTAAACAAGTTGGGACATCTTTTAACTCCTTTGTTCTTTTTTTGCTTGTTTTTCTTCTTAATACCCTGGCTTCATACCTTAGGTATGCACCCACCACTCAAAAAGTCCTCTTTATAAATTCTGCAGGAAGATTTAGGGGCCTCATGCACAAGGTCCTTTGGGACCTATTCTCCTGCAACAGAACTGTGGCATCTAGAGATTCCAAAGTGAGAGCGCTGATTATTCCCATCGGCACACTTTCTATAATATGTGTGGTTTTCTCATGTGGTGGTGAAGCATTAAAATTATTTTACTAGCCATTTATAACTCCTTTTCCTTTTTTTCATGCCTTTTAAGAAGGACGAATTCTGAGGTGATGTGTGCAGATGAAAATTGGAGTAGCAAAATATGGCTGAATTTTTTCCACTTTAAAAAAAGAAAAAAAAAGAAAAGTATTAGCAAGGCCTGACAGTAAAAATATGAGGTCAAGGAAGAATATAAGAGGATTAGAGTGAAGGTCACAGGAGAGAAAACATTTTTATATGGAAGAGAGAATAGAGAGATTTATGATGGCTCTAAAAGGTGGAGGAAATTTTGTAAATAAGAGAAAAGGCTGAAGACATGTTTGAGAAGATTTGTGTTTTAATGTGTGATGTGCTTCCTTCTTTTTTTCTCACCGTGAAATCCTTTGGAAAAAATATACATTTCTTATCAATGCTGTGCGAGTTGAATTTATATTTCTTTCTCTGTGAAATATTCTCAAAGTGAGACCAATTATGTTGTCATCTCTAAAAACAAGGTACTAGTTTTACAATACATGTCTAGTACAAATAAAAACCCCTTTCTTCTCTGAGCAGATTCATCAACAACTTAGTGGATACTAGACCTGTTTCCATAGAGTAAGATGCTTGTAGTTTTACCTGAAAATTATGTTATTTGACGATCTCTACTAATTGTCTTCTAACACTTAAGTCCACCTTGCCTTCTAGCTCCCTACTACAAAATTGAGGCTCCACGGATTTCCTCTTTTCAAACATCTCTTGTCCAACCTTCCATAATCCAAAACCACTATACTCACTTTTTATCCTTTATATGACACAATGTGCAACCATTAGATTGCTCCCAGTGTCCACTGAATTACATGTACATTCATTCATTCCTTCAATAAATTTTTATTGATCCCCCATTATATGCCAGGCATTTTTTTAGTGGTGGATATCAAAAGCTAAATAATATTGACATGATTCCAGTCCTACTGGAGTTTATATTCTAGTGACAGGCTATAAAGCTAACAAACAAGAAAATGTATGAGTATTCATGCTATATGCACGACAAAGGAAAAGAATGATTGATGTGTGGGATCATGACAGGAAGAATTAAATTTTAGTTTGGGTGGTCAGGGAAGATCGTTATGAGAAGATGACACTTTCTTAAAGCCCTTGTCATCTTTTAACATTTTCATAATAACAAACATAATTTGAAATTGTATATTTATTTATGTGTATGTTTTAAGGAACTTAAGAAAGTGCCAAAATTTTGTAAACTACATGTTTTGCAAGCTCGGTTGGTTACTTTTTAAAAAATTATACCATATACCTTGATTGAAGAATTTGCTTTTCTTTGCTATACTTTTTGAATAAATTTACATAGTTTTTTACTAGTAATATGCTTTAAAGTTCCATTTTTGCTGGGGGTTGAATCTTATTTTGCTTATCTGTCCATTTTTATTAGCAGTAGTTGTATTATCTGTAATTAGATTTCACCTGTACCAATTCATTTCTCTCACCATCCACATTTCAGAGTAGGTAAATAAACTTAAAACCAGCCTAAGAGATAACTTAGGGCATTGAGGGTAAAATAAATCCAGCATGTAGCTAAGTAATAACTAGCAGCAAATAAAATACTATTTTTCATTTCAGTGCATTAAATGGAAAATACCAGAAAATATGAAATCATATTTTGGATGGAATTTGCAGGTTATAAACTTAACAGAAAATAAAGCAAATATGGGCTTTTTGTATGGAGTAATTAGCATTATGCAAAGAGGGAACATGACATCAGTAAAGGATTCTAGACTTAGGATCTTAGGAACTTCACTACCCCATTTTCAGTTGGATCTTTTTGAACTGACTTCACTTTTTTTTTTAAACAATTTCATTCATTATGCTTACTGTATATGTCAACTCAGGGGAGCTAATTTAATCTGCATGACTTTTGGGATAATATTGTGCTAGAGCAATATATAACTGAACCATCACACACTATGCTCATGAAAAAGATCCCTACTTAAGATAATTTCCTTAAAAGTAAAGAATAATAACATGTGAGCAAACAGTATGCTGTTTAGAAGACCAGTTAGAAGTCCAAAACAAAGCAACCCAAAACAAATCAAACAAATATGAAAGTAGCATCTCTAAGAAAATTAGATAGTAGAATAACAATCTAAATAAATGATGATGTTTACTTTCTCAAGTTAGCTTCTCAAGGAAACTTTTCCTTCTCTTTCTTTCCATTCTACCCCAAATAAACAGACACTTCCAGATGGCATTAGATTCACACTTTCACCCTCATTAAATTAATTCATGTCACTTGTATGATTCTCCCATTGTATTAAGACCTAATCAAAACAAGAGACCAAGTCTTCCTGATTACTAACATAGTAAATGATCAAAACATCCTGAGTCTTTCTATGTTTCAATATAGCAATTTTATGAATATTTGCAATTCATAAGCTTTCTTGTTTTATTTCACATCTGTTGACTTACAGAGTTTATTTAAGGAGCAAATTTATTAACACGTGTGTAATTGTCCTATGACTTTCCTCTAGTCTGGCTCCAGTCCAACTCTCCCCCACCCCCATGCACACACACACACACACACACACACACACACACACACACACACACACAGAGGCATGTGCATGTAGTAGTCCTTAGCCTGACACCCTAAGTCAATTTACATTATAAAGAAAGGAGGAAGTAGGAAGAGTTGTATGGAAAAGAATAGTAAAAAACGGTTGTAGGATTTGATTTAAAGTCTCATCGGTCTTTTTTTCTACGAGCACTATGTAAGTACTGGAATGCCTTTTAAACTAATTTCTCTGGACTGTGCTGCTCTGTGAACTCTTTGCAAAGTTTGATCCATGTGAGACACTGGCTTTATTAAGAATACATTTGGGGGGCAAGTATCTAGGATTAGAGGCAAGTGCAGCATTTAAGTGCACCTCAGATTGAAAGCCTTGTCTTAGATTGAGCCGAGAACATCATTCAACCATCACCATCTAATCCTTGGGAATATGCTACAAATAATAAAATTTGAACAGATAGAAGCTATTGTAGTTCTGAGAATTTAAGCACAAATTCAATGCTGAAATCAGAATTCCAATTTCTTTTGTGAATGCATGGTGTGGGAATGAGCATGTGCTCAAATAAAGATGATCAGATGAAAGAAACTACATGTATTTTGTGAAATGAAAATCACTTTACCTTAAATAACAATAATTTTAAAGTAAATAGCAGCAATAGCATCTAATATTTATTGAGTGCTTCCTCTACCCCAAGCACTGCTTTAAGCATTTTATATACGTCAATTCATTTAATATTCTCAATAGTCCTTTGACTTGGACAATGATACTAGATCCATTTTGTGAATTATCTGTGATAAGGAAACTAAGGCACAGAGAGAGTAAGTAGTGGGCCCATGATCAAGCAGTGATCAAGTGTTGGAGCCAGCATTTAAACCCGGGCAGTCCGGTTCATAATCCTCACTCTTACCCCCACACTACGTATAATATTTCCTAAGAAACCAGCATCTTTTCTGGGTAGCCAGAAAAGTCAACGTCAGACTTGTTGGGATTAGTTGAGTTCTATTTCCTTGCACCTTTGGGAAAGAAACAGATCCTCCAATGGGTATAAATGCTATGGTACAGCTTGCAATTAATCAGTCTTTATTTAGCCACTGGTAGAGGCTACTTCCAATTAGAAAATAAACACTTGTAAGCAGCATCTGCCATGGGCAGGAGTAGTGTCTTTGAGTTGTGTGTTTGGCACACGTCAGTAGCTGAGACATTCTGAGGTACAAGTTTCAAGGCACAACATACACAGTGTATCATGGAGGAAAATACATCTCCTGTGACTTCACTTTTGTGGAAGACTGCCTCAACGCTCCTGAATGGGTGAATTACGGTGTGTGCGGTGGCTGAAACTTATGTCAAATGCTGTAATGAAAGGTAGTAAATAGGGTAATGGGCTCCACCCACTTTTATATCCAACCGGCATATCTACAGGAGTGAGCTATTTACCAAAGGACATTGAACCAAGCCTTGGAGAAGTAGAAACACTGCAACCAGGTTCATTCAGCAGAGAGTTAGGGCTGAAATATATTAAGCCTGGATTCCTCAGATTCTGTTAGTGAAGTTAATCGGGGTATGGTAAAATTTGGCATCCCTGTGTTATGATGGCATCCCTCATGCAATTTAATCTTCGCATTAGCTTTTACTTATTAATGCAAGCTTCAAACATATAAATAAAAAAGAACGAGTTATTGTTGTCATCTATTTTCTTTAAAGATGGCAAGTAGCATCTTATTTGTCTTAACATGAGTAATAAACATAGATTTGAAGTATCATCTCAATGTGTAAGACTGTTTAATTAATTTTCAACTTCAAGATGCAATTTATTGTAATTTAGCTAAAACACACTTTTGGAATTAGAGTGAGCTATGCATGACTCTGAGAAAATCTAATCGGCCAGCTTGCCAGTGTTCATATACAGGGATATTCACGCTTCAGTTAAGCCTTTGTCTGATTCTGTTATTTTAAACGATGGGTAGCTTTGTGAGTAAATGATCAAAGATGAAAGCTAAAATATATAGCAGCAAAGCCAGCACTATGGAAAGTAAACAGCTATTTTTAAAGGACTATTATTCAGAAAGTCAGGAATAATTTTAAAGATGCAATTAACATGACAACTTCCTAATGAATCACAGTAGCCCCTTCCTTGTTCCCCAAAGGCTTCCACATGCTGGGGAGTGTTTTGCTGAACAGGAGACCAAGTGAGAGAGAACATTCTTCCATCTTGTGAGAATGGACTAAAAACATACACATTTTGGAAAACTAACACATAATAACATCTTGGCCCAACTGTACATGGGTTGGAAAAACAAAGCTAAGAAAGAGACAAGTTAATGAATGAAAATTAGAAATACAAGTTTTGCAGTACCTGTGACATTCATGACACTGGTAGATTAATTTATTAAAACCTGCACCTGCTGGCAGATGTAAAGAAAAACAGAACATTATCTGTGCATTATCCTGCCTTCTTGCCCTCAGGAGCAACATTTTTACTTATTTAGAGATCAAGCCAGCACTTTTCACTGCAGACCACAAATTGCTTTGCAAACTTTCATGTTGATTTTAACAGGATTGCCAGACTTGCCTCACAGCGTGAAGCAAATCAGATCCTATCATATCTGACAAATAGAGACATCCTTTTTAAATGGTACATGTTCCATTTAAAAGAAATGAGCATTTGCCTCAGAAACTGTCTTATCCATCTGTTAATTAGGTGATTGCATGAACTTATGAGAAACGCACTGTGAACCCTTATACTTAGACTGGAACACTGGCACTAAAATGTTTTGGGAAAACAGACCTTCAGGAGTGAACGTATTAGCTTGCGTTATCAAACTTTAGTAATAGAGAAATTACATATATTATTAAAAGCCAACTTGACATTTGAGATCTATTGGTTGATCTATTGCAATAGTCACATCTCCAGTGTTTTACTTTTTCAGGACAAAGATGAGACTGAATCTCCACCTAAATCTAGGATGCTTTTAGCTCTACAGTAGAGGGCTGGCTGGTTAGGTCAGTTGGTTACAGCATGATGTTTTAACAGCAAGGGCAAGGGTTTGGATCGCCAAACCAGCCAACCACAAACAAAAAAAAAAAAAAGTTGCCATAGTGAAAAAACATTAAAATCTCATACAGATTGTTTTGTTGTTGTTGTAAGTTGTAAAAGCGCACATGTTCACCTACACAATACCTTCCTCTACAGGAAGTTTTTAAAGAAAAGTTTTCTATCTGATTTACAGCTCCTTGAAAAATCACTTTAGTAAGAATTAATGTGTTTATTCTGCTGAACGCTGATTCAACTACCCATGAAAGATCACAGGAGTGAGCTAACATGGCCAGAGACAATGTCAACTACATGCTTCTCTGCATTAGAAATGGAAACTTTATTTTCTTATTAATTTTTAAAATGTTTATATTCAGTAAAGCGATACTAAAAAAAGTCATTGCCACAAGTTAATATAATGATGGTATCAGAAGAGAACAATCTATATGTATTTTAAGGAGAACTAAAAATAGAAACAGGAAACAGATAAGTGAGTTTACACATTCACACCTCACTATGTGAGTTAGAACTCACTGATTCTTATGTATATTTAAATAAACAGCCACATGATTTTGTAAAATTCTTCAGTATATTGAAAGGCCTGTGGAAAAAGTAGGTTCTGTATCCCAAGGACTCCAAGGCATAGTGATGAAAATATTTATAGTAAAAGAAAAGACGCAATGACATTTTTATTGTCTGAAAAATGAGTAATTAAAAATGGTTAATTTTATAGAGAGAGAGATTTATATATATCTTCTCAGAGCAAATGGTACCATCCGTTCATTAGCCCTAAGTCTATGTTTCAGACTTTTGATTTAGCAGGTTCTGCCTCTCGAGAGAGGGCATGCAACCTGTGAGTGACGTGGCTGCTGCAGCTGATGGACTAGAGCCACAGGTCAGCTCTCAACCCCAAGGAAAGGGCCAGCCCAGGAAATAACGTGTAGTGGTGACGAAGCTTGACTTCCTTTCCCCACCGCTTACAGCGTCTCTAACACGACTTCAACATATCGTGACTAATAAAGCAATAAGTGATGTTTAAAATGAAAAAAGAAAAAAAAAATAGTTCAATGCACTTCTTGTCTGACACAGACAAAGCTTTTCTTTTACTTATGTCTGTTGTTAATTGTTTTGAGTGACAACAGATAATGTAACAGAACTGAAGTAAGTTGTTCTCTGCTGGGTTTGCTCTGATTGCCTAAAAGAAAAATGCATGTATTATAAATTTCTTCCTTAAATTAAATATACTGTATGATGGATAAGTCTTTATTAAAGAATATTTGGTCTTACATGAGACATTACTGATCTCTCTCTTTCTCTCTCTTTTTTTCCACTAGTCCATGAAAGGGAGATGCTGAAACTGCAGGGTCTGCTCACTGTTTCTGAACACCGTGCACTGCACCATGTCCCTCTCTAGAGCTCTTGTGATGTCCCTCTCCAGACTCCTGTGATGTCCTCTCTAGAGCTCTTGTGATGTCCCTCTCCAGACTCCTGTGATGTCCTCTCTAGAGCTGAGGACGCTCGTCTGTGCTTTCCTTAGTGGGGAAGCCCAAGGCAGGGGCCGGGTCTCACTCACCCTCACAGCTTCCACAACATGTATCCTGGACAGTGTCTGGACTAAAACTTTTCTTGGTTGTTTAGTCTGGTTGAATGTGTTACAAATTCTGCATTTTCTGTGGGGCTCGCAGAAAGCTACAAAATTATAAGAAAACCTCAAAATAAATCTCTGACTTTGTTTTTGGAAAGTTAACAAATCATTTGAGATTCCAAGATCCTTTGTTCTGAAGGTAGGTAGTGAACGACTGTCATACAAAACAGTTTCATGTTTTTCTCTCTTAAAGGGTATTAGTTCATGACAAATAATAAGTACATTCTTTTAAAACACTGCCTTGATGGGAAATGTACTGGATTTTTCTATTCACGGACTTGGTCACAATGAATTATAGTAACTTTAGTATTGATTTCCTTTTGTGCTGAAAGTAGCTTTTGAGAAATTAAGTGTCACGCAGTTTTTAACTGAAATTATGCCTGAGCATGAAATCTATTTTGCAACTCTTCCTCATAGAACTTTTCACCCATGTTTTCTTCAACTTTGTGTTGGACTGTTTGGAAAATAAAAGATTATGTTAATTAGATACCATACTTTTGAAGTCTGGAATGCCTTCCCAACTGTTAAATTCAGGACATGAGCAGGTAGTATAATTGCATGTCACTCCTGAACTATGTTTAAGCTGAGTTACTTTGTTTAGGTTCGGTTTTAGCTTCATACCCCACAGCATTCTCAGGTTCTGTGGTCAGGTCTTGGATATCAAGTCCTCCTCTGCAAATAGTGCCTTCCATTTAGACTTAGTTAATTCCACTTATGGATTCTAGGAAGGCCTCCGAAGACCATGCAAAAGTAAAACAGATAATTCTTCTTTCAGTTGACAACTTTCCATCATTTTCATTTTCCATCATTTTAAAAAGCCCGAGTTAGTGCCCAGGTGATTCCTGGACTCTAGGGCATCTGGTGGTGCTAAACTGAGATTTTCTGACAGTTTCTGAGGTTAAAGATCTTCAGGAAGTGCAACTCTACGAATGGTTTCATTAAAACCTGAAGTTGTGTCCCATAGTTACGGCATTCACAGACCCCTGTCTTTCAATTCAGTTTTAGAATTGATCCCCTGGGAGGAAGATAGGGCAAAAAGCCCGTCATCAATCAGAAAATACTCAAACTCATGCAAATATCCAGACACTTCTTTCTTTTGGGTCCCATCACATTCTCTGATACATTTTTTATTTTTTAAAAAATAGTAAAATACATTATTTTCTACTTAAAGTTGCAGAAATAAAACAACAACAAATACATTCTCAGTATGGTTAGAGACCACACAGCTCTGTCACAAATGTTGACATTGCTGAGATGAAATTCCTCAGCTAAATAAGCAGCTTTCATATGTTTAATTTACATGGGCTCAATTATAGGTGTGATAGAATTGGGGTTAAATCAATGGCACAGGTTCAGACCTGGTTTTGATTACCAAGATTTCTAGAATGTTTTTGCATTTAACTCTTACTGTAACTTTGCCAATGACTGTTTGCCTAACCTCTGCCTCATGAACATCAAGTTTCAATTCCCCAACTTACTTGTATGCTTGTAATTTGTGTCTTGTGGTTCCTTGCCAGAGTCCTGCTGCCCCTTAGCACACTCCCTAAGGCAGCGTGCCTGCATGCCTAGCTTTCATAATGGATGCTTCAGTCATACACTGCACTAAGGCAAGAACCCTGTTGTATCTTCCCAATTAAAGCAAAATCTAGTATTTAATTTGTGATTTTGCAAGTGACAATGAGTTGCAATTAGTAACAGACTTCAAGATGACCTTGGGACCAGTATTATACATGCTATTAATTTCTTCTTATCTATAATTAATTTAACAATGGCATTTTAGCTCACTGCTAATTATAGGACAGTGTCATTCAGAACCACAATTATTACCTTTACAAATATATTATTTTCTCTGCAAGATAACTCTCACTATTTTCACCAGAAGTACATTTTTAAACTTGGTATTTTTTTGTACTTTTACAATTAGATTAAGTAATTTCCTGTTGAGTGAATTACGCTTTTGATATTACAACCTGAATTGTTTATTATGGCTTTCTAAATTCATACCTTTTCTGCACTAGGATATTTTAAAATAAAAGTATTGAATATATCCTAAACATAAGCAAAGAAAATTGCTATTTGTTGTCTTTGGAAGACATAAAGACATAAAATTCCACCAAGTGACAGATACATAAAAATTTCCTTTTATGGGAATTTTCAAGTATTATAAAAATGTTTAAAAGACAAAACGTTAAAACATTAGCACCTCCTAAAAGATCATTAAGACAATCACCTCTGTAAGAAACACAGAGCTAATTATTATGTATTCTCGAGAATACTGTTGCAACCAGGCAAGTTGTGGAAACACGGTTCTCTTTTTATTCAAGTTGTCCCTTTGCAAAAAGTGATAACGTATTATCTCTGTGAAAAATACTCCTCCATACTTTCAGATGTGCTTTTGATAAAATATGACTTTTTAATTTGAGCTTAAGTAATTATTTCTCTGCCATTGGTTCTAAGAATATATAGACCACAAGAGGCAAAAGTGGAAAAGCTGGTTTTCTGCACGCTCTGCTTTGAAGACCCTCAGGGAAATTTCTCCTAGTGCCTGGTGTGGTCAGCCTCAGAGAGACTAGCTCTTCCTAATTCAGGAAACCTAAAGAGATTCTTGATTAATGCTCAGTGAGAACTAAGATGCATTGGTTAATACACAATGAGAACTATAATTCTCACACAGACGAGTACCTGCCCTAGCATTGTCTTGAGCAATGGAAATGTTTGAAATTCAGTGACCACACCCTCCACTCATCAGACCAACAGCCTGGATGCTTATTCTTCCACTTTAAGGTCATTGATTTTGTTATTCACTATTCAGGGCAGGGGTTGTTCTTGGAGAAAGAATCTGGGAAGTATCAGATAAAGATAATTTGCATTTATTGGGAAAAAATGCTATAGTTTATATGAGAGTACTTCAAAAAGTTCATGAAAAAATATTTTTAAAAGATAATACAAATCTTCCTGAGAACTTTTTGAAGTTTCCTCGTATAGAGGCACATGGAAGCAAAGTAAAGTAAGACTTAGGGTCACAGGTTTCTCACAGTATCCTCTTCAAAAAATATTAGAATAGGAAACATTGCAGAATATTTCTGGCAAAATAGGCAATTAAAACTCTTAGGTCAACTTAATCCTTCCACCTGTGCTCACCTGTTCTGAATATTTTCCTTGCTCTCTAGGCCTTGTTCCTTTCTGCCTCTGTCCCAGGCCTAAGGGTTCACAACATTCTGGGTTGCACTGAAGAAAGCAATTTTTTCTTGGAAACCCAGAATTTCCAGGTGCCTAAATATTTTGACTGTAGGATAATGGAAGGAACAAGAGGGAAGTGAGAGAAAAATGTAATGATTATTTAGTAATTTATAAATTAATTGTTTAAGTCTATATTTTATTTAAGAGAGGGTCCATGTGATTCAAATACTTACGAAATTCTGAGAGATTCTTAAATATATTTCAGGAATGTTAAATTCTGAGAGATTCTTATATATCTTCTAGCTGCTTATCACTGTCTCCTAAAGAAACAATTTAACTATCTTCTTCTCATAAAAAAAGTAAATAAAAATATTTTTATGATATTATAAACATGCAATAATAGATCCTCAGACTTATAGGAACAAAAGAAGGATTTATAGTTAATAGCCACATATAATACTTAAGCGTGTTAAAAGAAAAAGATTTTAAAAAATGCTATTAAAGTCAGGAAGGAAAAAACCTTCCGAGATAAAAGATTAGTTGTGGCTCTGAGTGAAAAAGAATGAATAATTAGTAGAAAATAATTTATATTATAAACTCCTTAGACATAATTTACTTGGTAATAATTTGCAGATTTTTCTGGTCATTCGTTTGCTTTGTTTTTAAATCCTCTTAATTAAAAAATGATTTTTCAGTTTTAAAATGACATATAACACAATTTATATGGTGCTACGCTGATAAACTTCCTTTAAAATTTGTTTTGCTGGGAACAAGTCTTCTGTTAAAAATCTAATTTTCTAATATGTGTATCAATATATTTGATGTCCTTATTATCTTTAAGATACTATAAAATTATGAAAAATCATGTTGAAAGAAATCTCGACATGTCTTTCCTTGAGACTCAGCTCACAATAAGATTTCAGTCCATTTGAACTACAGTTTTAGAAATTTCGCCACCAGATTAAAAAAACAGAAAAAATTCTTATGCTGTTTCCACAACTAAATATGTTCAAACATAAGTGTTTTGTATGTTTTTTTTTTAAATTTTTAACATGTTTTCCAACTTTGGCAAATATTATATGATCTATTCTCTAAAAATACCTACGAATCCTCTCCAAATATCTCTGCATCTTCCCTATTCCCTATTTCTCCTGGAAGGAAATTTAAAAATAGTAAAAATGTCTGTACATTCTTGTATTAGTTCCCTATTGCTGCTGTAGCAAATTACTGTACTGTATGTAGACTGAATGGCTTAAAACAACATAGACTTATTATTTTATCATTCTGGAGGTCAGAAGTCTAAGATGGGTCATCAGGGCTGCCTTCTTTTTGGAGGCTCTAGGAAAGCATCCATTTCCTTGCCTTTTCCAGCTTCCAGAAGGTGCCTGCATTCCTTGGCTAGTGGCCTGGCATCACTACGACCTCTAATTCCATCATCAGGTCTCTTTCCCTGACTCCTCTGCATCCTTCTTTCTCATCTAAGGGCACTTTTGATTACATTGAGTCCACCCTGATAATCCAGGATGAATTCTCATCTCATGGTCTTTAACTTAATCATATCACAAAGTCCTTTCTGTTATGTCAGGTAATGTATTTAAGGATTCTGGGCATCAGGACATGAATGTTTTTGACGGATCTTTATTCTGTCTGCCACAATTGCCTAGAGCTCAGTGCCCATTTAAAAAAAAAAAAAAAAAGATTTTCAAGGCAAAAAATATCATCATTTCAAATTGCTTTTTAAAAGTTCTGTTCAAAAATCTTTGAAAAGCTCCTTGAACACAGAACAGCATTTTATACTCCCTGCCTATTAACTTCATATTTCCTTTCAACATCTTAATTAGTAAGGCACAGTTAAACTATATCTGGCACTTAAGGGACATACATAGGGACGCAACAGTACTTATTGTGCTATCCAGAGGTTACTTTCTGCTGGATGATAAAAATTGTCCAGTTTTTGTTAATGATTGAAATTCATTAGAGCTGTGTGAGTTTCTTAACCCCTCAATGGTGATCATATCTATTGCTGTCAAGTCCTTGACCATCTATAATAGGCACACAGTAGCCGCTCAAGCATTCGTTGATTGAGTTTATTTCTGACTCTTCCTCATCCCCAATTTAGCTTATTTTCCTAAAATTAAAGAAGAGGCATCCAATTCAAACTTGATTAAGAAGTTCATTTCTTTGCAATTAGAATTGACAGATATAAAACCTTGTGCTACATTTTAGGATTTGGCTACTATGAATTAGGTTTATTTACATATGTAAATAAAACATACGCACAAAAAATCTGAATTTCAACATAAATGGATAATATTTTAACCACCATATCCAGCAGAAAATAATGGGAACAAAAAATTTATTTTCTTATGGATTTTTTTTAGAAGCAGTCCTATGCTCTTACTTGTCTATTTCTGTCCTAATTCCTGAAGGTCGTCTGAGAATAGACTGTATAATCTAAAAGAGTTTTAGGCACATGTATTATGCCTCTCCTTCCAAATGCCTAGGATACTGAAGAAATTTAAAAATTATCTTTCATCTAAAAGATGAAATACAGCTCCCTTTCCAGGAAACCAGAGGACTGTCTTGTGGTCTTCCATTCTGAGTTCAGATTAGTCAACTCAGCCAGCCTGAACTGTTATTTCTTCTAGTCTGAAAATTCTTTTTGTTCTTTGGTGTATAACCTCCCTCTCACTTCTCCCTTAAGGAATTGAGATTTTTTTTTTTGATTCTACTCATATAAGTGTGATATTGTAGATTCAGCATTATATGTGATGTTCACTGTTTTTCTGATTGAAAAGATATCACTCATCACTGCACAAAATTGTGTTAAATGTTTTAATTCCAAGAGAACCCTATTTCAATGTTTTGTGAGATGGATGGTGTCCACTCTGATTCAGACTTCAGGTAGAATGATAGTTATAAATTATTAGATAATAAAAATAGGACGTAGAGGATTCTTAAAGCAAACATACTTCACAGGGCCTGGTTTTCCAAAGCCTTGCAGTTTCAGATATTGACCTTGCAGAGGACTGGAAATTATCCTCAGGCTATAAAGTCTCTGGTGTAAGATAAAGATTTGTGGAACAGCAAGGTTGCTGGTTCAAGGACAGACTAGTTACTGATTGTTATGTAAAGATACTGAGAAATTGCTGTAAGATCACTTAATTGTCTAATGGAATGTCATCTGGCTTGTTTCACTGAAAGTTACCAGCCTATATTGTTAAACTATAACCTCACCTATGTTCTCTTCCTATAACTTACTGGTCTGGAAAATAAATGCGGGAAGATTATCCCAATTCGGGGTTAATTTCCCAAGGAAGGGATGCCTCTCGCTTGAGGGTTCTGGGGAAAATTAACCACTTCAGGGCCTCTCGCTGCTCAGAAGAGATGGGCTTTGAGTAATCCTTTGTGGCTCTGTCACCCAGGGGAAGTGGGGTGACAAATCCGTGGGGAGCAAAGCAACAATAGGATGGTTTTCAATCAGGATGTTTCACTTAAAAATAAAACGTGATATTGCAGGTGAAATAGATTTACTCTAAATCTTGTTTTGTATGTTGTAGTTAGTGTAACTAGAGGGATGATGACAGAAGGGAAAAGGACGGCTTAATCGGCTGGTTTGCTGTGTGGGTGGCATTTCACCCCCAGGGATGCTCAATCTCAGTCATGAGCAACATGGAGGAGGGTGGGTAGGAGGGGTGAGGAGAAGGGCTTGGGGTCCTTCCTAGTGTCATGCTTCTGGAATTCGATATGTGATAATGAGGTAACAGTTCAGATCACCCAGGTCATACAAATTGTTTGTTAAAATGTAAGGAGTTTATGGATCTAACATTTATCTCTAATGTGTCAAACTTTACCATCAATTCAACAATTGTGTACCTTTCTGTTATACTCTGATCCCTTTCTTACATACTTTAAACAGGTAATAGAGTCATGAGAGGGGTCCCCTGGAAATAGATAAACATTTTTTAAATCTTTATTTAGAAAGTATCATTTAAAAATTGTATGCATGAACTGTTTCTCAACCTGCTGTGATTTAATGAGGCATTTCTACCAGAACTATCATTGATGTAATCAGGAATTTTCCAGCAGTCCCATAAAATCAAAGCTTTTTTTTTTTTTTTTTTTTCCCTTACAGCCAGGTTCTTTAGAGGATTATTACACAGCACAAATATGATAGTTTAAGACAAAGAAACAATATTGTGCTTAAATTTCTCAGCTTAAGTATTTTGAAATATTTTCTATTTTTATTTATATGGTGTTTTTTTTTTTCACTCAGTATTTTAAACATTAACATCTCATACACATCTCGCTAATGGTATTTCTTACAAAGCTATAAATATACTATTACATGTTGGTATGCCACATGAGCTGGTGAGTTCCCTGAAGGCAGAGGCCATGTCTTTTGTATCCACTTCCCCCCAAACCACCTTCTTTTTAATATAGAGTAGGTGTTCAATACAATTTTATTGAATAAATAAAAAATCACCACAAAAAGGATTCTATAATCAAAGAAATAACATAGCTATGTGACTGGAAATTAACAAGAAATTTATAAGCTATAAAAGACCAATTTTATTACTTTACATGGTACTCAAACATTTGATTATGTAGGCATACAAATACATTGATAAATAGATGGAAATAAAAGAAAATTTAGCAGGCTATCTTGAAATCTTACAGACATGGCTGATGACTATAAATTTTCAGGAGTCTGGAATTGACACAATTGAAATGGGCAGAGCGAAGGAGATATACACACAGTTATATCTATAAGTTAACATTAAAGAGATAGCTGGGAGTACCTTAATGTAAATATTCAAGGTAATACACATAAAACTCTGTAAATTTAGAGTGATTCTCAACTAGGTCCTGCCGTCCTGTCCTCTGAAGGGACATTTGTTAATATCTAGAGACATTCTGTTGTCACAATTTGGAGAGGGTTGCTATTGGGATAATGTTTAATATCCCACTACAATGCACAGGACAGTATCTCATAACAAGGAATTATCTGGTCCAAACTTTCGATAGTCTTGATGCTGAGAAACATTAAACTAGAGACTAGCAGTCTATAGAAAATAAGCAAAATTTCTTTGGTGTGTGTATCCTTTCTATAAATAAGAGGACAATATGTTAGAGGAATAGAACAAATTAGTTTAAATACATTTTTTAAAACTCTGGATGAATGTGTTCTTCCGAACAAGTAATAACTGTTTTGATGTGACAGACTATTAAATTATACTCCAAAAAGTAGTGATTTTGCACATATGAAGAGTGAATGTTCATTGGTTTTCTGATCCACTTATACGTAGTTCAACAACAGAACAACAGAATAGAGTACACCATATTTTCCAAATGCAAGTGAAATTTTGTACCAGTTTCTACTAGAAAGAGAAGTTAAAATTTTTGTCATAGTTTTTAGCATAGTCCAAATATAGAAGGTTTTGTGGGATGAAGATATAAGAAGGAACTGGTGTATTTATATTATGCTTATAAATAAATCTAGAATGGATGTTTTATCACTGAGTTGGGAATATTGTTGTTTACCAGTCAATGTAATAAAAATGGCAGTCAAACAGATATTTATGCAAAACTAAAAGTTGTGTTCAAGTTGTAGCTGAAGAAGTTCAAAATTATTTTTAAAAATAGGCAAAATAAGAGCTGAATTAACCCTGGAGAATTAAAAATAGACTAAATAAGCAGAAAGAAATAAAGGAAGAATTCAGAAGTTGTATTTTAGGTCTCAAGATTAGTCTAATATGGATGAAAATCTAGATTTGTTTCTCCAAATATGGGGAATCAAATTCCTTCCACATCATGTGAGACTCCATGTCTTCTGGGAGGTCAGGACTGAGTTTTCTTGGACTGAAATAATCAGGTTCAAGTGAAAGTGTTACATCTTCCAGAAAGAAAGGTCTGGATGACTTCAAGTGTTGATATTGGAAAACACATGTAAAACATGGAGGTTATTTTAGTTTCACAGGTGTTGAGGTGAGCTGCAAAACATGCTAATGCACTTAAATGACCAGTTTGTATTCATTTATTCATCTTAAATAAAGAACAGGATTTCCTCTTGGTTATAGTCTGATTTTGAAAAGTACAGGATAGGCTCACTACCTCCAGCAAATATTGCTGTCATAAAGGAAATATTAGTAATCAAAGGAAAATAATATCTTCCATTTCTACCCAATGGAGGATATAGGTAGTCTCCTCTCAAGCAAGGAACGAAAAATAAGAATATATATTTTTGACGTTCACCATAAATTTAATTTTTTAATTAAATTGTAGTGTACTCAAATTCAAATGTATGCGTGTGTGTGTTTGTGTATGTAGGACCTTCACCCTAATTTTTATTAAATTGTAGTGCTTATTGTCACTTTCACATCTTTACTAGAAATAATTGCTCTTTATTACATTTTTGGGAGAATATATCTTTTGAGAACTGACAACGTAGAATTCTTATAGAGCTCAGGATCTCTCCAAAAATATATTCTATTTCACTTTCGGTTTCTGAGTTCTGATTAAATATGCATGCTGAGTTCTAGCTCATTTTTAGTGAATTTTGCTTTGCTCAAAGCTATTAATTGGAATTAAATACAGGCAATTATTCATGCATTGCATTTTACCTGTAGAGAGAACTACATACTATTTTAAAAGAAGAATAACTCAAATTGCAACCTGAAACAACCCACAGAGCACTCTAATATCCAATTGCACTTCATTAAATCTTTTCACAATTACTTATGATTTGTTAGATAAAACATTTGCTACAAATCATGTGGTATCTTAAATAACTTCAAAATGAGTTGGTACGTTTCTATTAAGCAGTTTTAATGAACAATTTAAGAAGGAAAATATACCCACATTTTATATTCTTTTTTCTCCTTTCAAATTTTTTATGTTGATTATTCTTAAAAATACTAATTATCACTACTAGGGGAATTGCTGATAATAGGATAATTTCCCAAGAGAATTTTGGTCAACCCAAGGCCCCACTGGCTACTGCTTGGGGACAGTAGCCTTTGCAATGCAGCATTTTCATGGGTGCTTTCTCCACATTTTGGGGGACTGGTAACTGATAATACAAATGTAGTACAGATTTTTATTTCCATTCACAATACTGTCACCTAAAAAAAGGTTGAAACATAAATGAAACAAATGTCTTTTAACCTTTAAAAAAATACTTTCTGGAATACCTATTTTATTGTATTTTGTATACCTATATAAAACCATTTCCATGTGTGTGTCCCCAAGACTAATTCACCAGTCTTTATATAAAATAAATGAGATTTCATTACTTTGGTTTTTGTCTATTTGGTTTTCACGTACTTTAGTGTCAGATGAGGAGCCACAGCACTCAACATTTGGGTTTTGTTGGTGTTTTTATGTTTTCTTTTAAAATTTTGTCAACAATGTACTGATCTTCCTAGTATACAAAGCAGAGCAAAGTACTCTGAAGGAACAGTGTTAACAGCATCTTTCCTTGGGTGTAGCAACAGCTTAGCTAACTAGTTTTGAGGAGTTCCTGGGTAGAAGTAAGCAGGCAAATTTCCAGGGGATCCCTAGCCTCTTGTTTGCCTGGAGCAGAAATGTGACACCCTCCTGAGAATTGATCAAGGTGGCCCTTCCCTGTTGCTGTGGAAGATAAAGGCAAAGAAAAAATAAACCTGCAATGATTTGAAAGAGACAAGACCAGTGGGCCGCTCTGAGGTGAGTCCTTGTGCCGGTGTGGAAGAGGGTCATATATGGGTAGAGATGGTTGGGGGTTGGGGACAGGGAAGGAGTAAGTGTATCAGGATCAGGGCAGTTGTCCATGCCACAAATATTATGGCTCAGCTCTCAGGGGCAGAATTGTGGCCAGCAAAAAATAGCTCTTTCAATAGATCAAAAAATCAAGAACTTTGAATCTCTTCCTCATTTGGTGTGGTGGTGTTTCGTTTGGGTGAACTTCACTATTTTATGTTACTTCCAATCTTTCCCTTGAGGCCGCAATTGACCGTCTATAAAGTTCGTAGAAGGAACCTCAGAAGATGTCCTTTATGGAATGCCAAATAGTGTCTCTAAACTTCTGATTTTAAGGCTGCCAGGTAGGGGCTAGGTTCCAAAGTGGTTCAGCCAATATACCTGGAGTTTCTCAAGGGTCTGATTAAGCAAAATTTCTTTGGTGTGTGTATCCTTTCTATAAATAAGAGGACAATATGTTAGAGGAATAGAATATGTTAGTGGAAAATTTGCATACATTTTTGTCCCTCACTCCCACCCCAAAGTGCACCACCTATTCCATGAAAAGAATTCCATTAACTTCTTATCCTTACCCCTAAAACATCAATATCTTTTGTCTCCCTTACATGTTTTGGTATCTCTCAAAATACATTTTTCTTTTTTTTTTAAAGCAATAATTAAAGCAATAATTCTCCAATGTTTTATGTAAGAATCTTTAACATTTGCATATCTAAAACTGTGTACAAATGTTTTCCTTTAGCATTAATTGATTTTATAGTTAAATTTAAATTTTACTTTCTGGAAAACAAAATCCATAGGTTTTAATAATAAGTTGTATTTTGTGGAATTATTTTTGTTCTGTTCTTTGAATATCATACCTACTATGTGTGGAGCACAGTTTGTTTATTTATACATTTTTAATTGAGTAAAAGTAGACTGATGGGTTCTCCATTTGAAGAGTATTTGGGGGAAGACATTTTAATCAGTCTAATGAGAATAATCATAGTTGAAGTTTGAGTAGTTTGATGTGTAGAAATGAGAATCTGGAATAGTTTTCAACTCTATGAAAATGATATAAACCTCACAATTTTAAGTTTTTTTGGAAGCTTGAAATTGTGGTTTAAATTTTGAAAAATGAAAACAGGTAGCTTATCCAAATCAACTAAAACCTAAGACCAAATGCTATTTTATTATCAGATTTTTCCAGATACATTTTATTTATGTTTTAAAATTGTTTTCAATTATTTTTTTCAAGAGGTTCCACTTTGTTTACAAAGATTGGTAGTCAGTGATAAATCAAATTCCAGATTATATAAAAGTTTTTTATTTCACATCAGGTAGGAATTATTAGTTAAATTTTTGGAAAACACACCAGGGAAGTAAGATAAACATATGTTTAAAAACTTTAAAGAAACGTTAACTTTATAACTGGTGCATAGAAAGAAAATATGAGTTTGCTAGTTACCTTCTTAGATGAGGAAAACTGCTCATAATAAAGTGTGTAGTCACATCCAAATTGGCAAATCCAATAAATTCTTTCTTGGCATCATTTAATGCTAATGAGTAGTACCACATCTTTTAAACTTTTTTGATATTGCTATTTTCTAGACCCTTCTTATATCAATGCATTTCTTTAAATATCAGTATTCGCCAGAGTTCTCTCTTTACCTTTGATGCTTTCACTTGGCCACAACAACCACTTGATTCCTTAAAATTCCCAAATCTATACCTCTAGCCTAGTATATTCTGCTGACATACAGACACTCATACTCAAGTGTCCCCAAGTTGTCTTTATTTGCATATCCCACAAGTTTCTCAAATTCAGTATTTCAAGTCCATATTTTGATTCCATCTCTTTTAGTCACATTTACACATCACATCCATATTAACAACTTTTAGAAAGTTCTCTTTGTCCACACTACCATTACTTTAAGTACTCATTTAAACAATTGCTAAATTGGTAATAATAGATAATAAGTTGTGTTTTGTGGAATTATTTTTGTTGTAATATTTGAATATCATATCTACTATGTATGGAGAATAGTTTATTTATACATTTTTAATTGAGTAAAAGCAGACTGATGAGTTCTCCATTTGTAGTTTTCTTGCATCTGGTGTGACACCTTCTCTCCACCTTCCCAATCTCCCAATTGCTGACAGACTGACTTTTCTAAAACACAAATCTTTATTAGTCAGTTTTCTCCATTACAAGTCTCTTGCTTTCTAAAGTCAGCCTAAATTTGGTCATATCTTTCTCATGTTATCTCCTTTCACTTTCTCCATATATACGCTTTCTCCAGCAGAATGGAGTTTCCTGCAGCTCTGCAAATTTTGGCTTGATTTTGTGTCTCTGTGTTCACAGATACTGGTCCTGGTATCCACTTGTACCTGTGTTCTAATCATGTCACGTAACCATCTCTCATTTTCCCTCAAATTCAACTCTAGTATTAAATCCACTCAAAAACTTCTCTGTTCTGCAGCATATTTATACATTTGCCAGTGTTTTCCCCTAATCTTGCACTGCGTCCTATGCACACCACTATCACAGCACTGATGGTTTTCTATCTCCACATTTACTGTTATCTTCCAGACAGTGAGGATATATCTTTATAATACCAGTTAACATATAGCACTTCATTTGATAATCACTATAAATCTACAAAAAACTTACCTTTATTATTATGTTTCTCTTACAAATAATAAGTTGAGGAACAGAAATTAAAAAAAAAAAATTAACCAAAACCACACAGAGAGTAAGTGGCAGAGACAGAATTTAAACACAGAAAGCAGATTCCAAAACTCACACTCTTAACTGCTAATAATATTTGACATTGTGTTCCTGATACACAGTGTGTGGTACACAGTATATGCTATACAAATGTTGGTCACAGAATGAATGAATTCTCAGTAGTGACCTTTATCCAATAACAGTTCAACAAAGATGTTATTCAAGAACTATAATGGGTAGAACTCAATGGCTCAAAACAGTACCTAGCTCATATAAATATTCATTAAATAAATTCATTAAAGGCCTGTTATATCCTGCCCTTGCTTTGTTGCTTATATAAAAGGCAGTCATTATTCTTGGGCATCAAGGTGACTTGGGTCACCTTCAGAACACTTTCCTCGGAAAACCTCTTTCATGATTGTTAGTCTCTAGTTAGAAGACACAACCACCATTACAAACCTCTTATTCTCTTTTGAATAGACTAACAGGGCCATCACACTTATAATAATATGCTCCTGCAGAAAATGAGAAGTGTTCCAGGAAAGGCACTTCTTACTTTCATATGTTAACTTTTTCACTTAAGAAATGAAGAAAGATTTAGGAGAGAAACATTCACCAAACACCTCAGAAGATATTTGGAGATAGTGGATAATAAAATCATGATTTCTAAAATACTAGCACATTCAAAGATAAAAGTTGTTGTGAGATGCAAAGATGGATAAGAATTTTAGGCAAACAGCCCTTTTAATAACCTTTTACAAGAGAGGTTTAATTCTAAGTGCATTAAGAAGTGCTTCTATTTAGCTCTTAAAGTCCAAGTGATTATTTTAGGACTTTAAAAAATGCCAACTTGAATAGAAAACAAATAAACAAGTCATAAATCTGTCAGCTTTGCTAAAAATCAAGTTCTATTTTCTAAATTTAAAATGTAGTAGGTTTGGTTACTCTCTAAGAAAGTAAACACAAAAGTGCCAAAGAATGTGGAAATAAATATGCTTCATTACAGCAGAAAGTGGTTATAGAATCATAAAAATAAAATCATGAAATGCATTCCATTTCCCAAATACTTCAGTATAGCTTTTTCCAAATTACACAGGAGTAGGAGATATCTGTGTTAAATATTAACATGTTTAAATATGTTATGTTAAAAATATATAATAATTATAAATATTGGTAAAAATATTATTCTTTGTTTTTATCGTATTAGTAAAATATTGCAATAACCTAAATTTCACTTTTGCATAGAGTTGGATTGCTTTTTAAAAACTAACATAGATTCTTTAGACAATTCTTTGAATCTTGGTTATTTAGCTTGAATGAAGGTGTATTTACGAACTACAGTCTTTTTCTTAAAAAAATAGCTTTTTACTTAAATTCTCCTTGATTAAGGTCTATTATCCAAGTAAATAATCCTTATTTCTTTTTACCCTACAATGAATTTTGGTTACCTACAGCAATACTCAGGAAAAAAGGCACTCATTTTTTAAATATAACATTTCGTTTTAAAATAGTTTGAGTCCCACAATAAGTTACACAAGTAGTAAAGTTTCCACGTGCCTTTTACCCAGTTTTCCCAAATTACATTGTCAAAGCCAGGAAATTAACATTGGTGCAATAATTTTAATTCAGTCACAAAGAGAAACTCTTGAGTCTTTTAAATTTTAAAACTTAAAAGTTTACCTTTGCTTGTAACTGAGTTAATCATACACGCATGCGCGCACACACACACACACACACACACACACACACACATAATTTATATCTGGTTTTATTCCTTGATATAAAGCTGGATGACCAAATGGATCATAAATTACTTCAGTTCACATTAAAGCAAAGCAAACTTGGTCTTTGTTTTGCCACATAAGCCCCTTTACCTCCTGCTATGCATTCTATTGTACTTGCCAACACTAGGCACATTATTTTTATCATGATTATTCATGCTATTTTGGCCATAATCCACACACACTCTTTCTCTTTCAACTTCTTCCTGAATGTTAGCATCTCCTTCACTGACAACACATAACCAGCATTAGTTCAATAACTGGCTCAAGGTCCTCTGTCCCAAGGCCATTTCCTGCCTGCCCTCTTGCTACACAAACTAATCCTTTGGTTTTATATTTCATAGCACTGATGTATAGTTTGCACATTATTCTCTATTGTTGAAAATGACATCTATCATTTTTTTTTTGCATATGTGTCTGACTTCTTACAATAGACTATAAACTGCAAAAGCATAGGGATCATTTCTTCTATTACTTTTGAATATCCCTAAGTACACAACCAATTATGCATATAGTGAGGCCTAAAAATGCTTGTTGAATGTAGGTCTACCTTTGGCATTGAACACAAATAGGGCAATTATAAAAGGACATATCTATCTGCTTACAAACCCATTTCAAGAAACACATATTTAAATGGAAGTTTCAGGAACAATCTACATTTGTTTAGAAAATATTTCTCTTTGGTGTAAATTTGAAAGTAAAAGAAAAGAGGTAAAAAGGTAAAAAAAATCATAATTGAAGTGAACTGGAAAAATTGAATCTAAAGCTTAAGACCAAAATGCTAAAGAAAGTTAAAATCCAAAATTCATGTGTCATGAAACTACCAGAGAAAGTACAAAAAATTTATTAGAAAAACACAAAAACAATCACATCAAAAACCCCAAACCAAAACTCTTGGAATATTTTTTCTGGGAACCTTGAACTGCTGTGTAAGATTTCCAGCTACTAAAATGACATTTGAAGGGGCCACATGCAGTTCCTTTGCTTATTAGTCCCATCTTATTTTAGACGTCTAACTCCCCTGCCACAGTGTCTGACAAGGGAACAATGCTCTACCGGGCCTTCCAGAAGAGCCCATGCACCAGCTGAGTATCACCAAGCAATCTCTGTCAACACAATGTGACAAGAAGAATTGCTTTGCCAAGCTCTGCCCAATTTCCTGCTCACAAAATTGTGAGAATAAAATTCTTGTTGTTTTAAGCCACTAAAATAGGAGAAATAGTGGACATACATTTTAGCATGAGGTAACAATGCAGCCCTAACATTAACATCAAATCATTTAAATAATAATTTTATGATTATTTCTACAAGAAAGATTGTAATATGAATAAATGTGTCTTTGTGTGCGTGTATATACTTATTGGTTTTAGAAAAAAAATAGTGCATGAAATCAGAAATCCTTAGTTGAAGGATTTGGTGTTTACTATACAAAAATCAAACAGAGACAACAATAGTGAAACACTTACTAAAAGATAAAATCTATGGATTGAAGCTACAAAAAGAAAATCAGGAAAGTGCTCATAAACGTTGACAAATAGACATCATATGAGGGAACTTGGCTTTTGACTGAGGCCATAAATGTACATCATTATTGAACAGAATGCTACTATAAATTTTTATATCCATGTTACATCCATACACATATTTATGCTTATTTTAATAGACATATTTTACCTCTAGTTGCACACACCCACACACACAGTTCACACACAGAGAAGCAGGAGACAACTGATCCTGGTTTCTAACTGATGACCTCCAGTGTCCTCCAAGGATCTTTTAAAGACTGGGGTTGCCAACGCAGCCCAGCCAAGTGCACGCTGACGAGAGAGGCACCTCCCTGGAGAGGCCCAAGACCCATGGAGACCACACGCCCCACAGCACCAGCATGTGACCAAGCAGTTAGGCCTCACCACTGCCGGACCCCATCCCCAGCCAAGCTGGGTGTGCAAGGACCAGCGAGGCCCCAACCCGGATAGGCCTGAGACCCACGGCAACCACACACCCGAGGTGCCAGCAGGCAACCGAGCAGACACTGAGGCAGCCATGCTAAATTGGCAGGCCTGGCAGGATCCTAGCCAAACAATAGTGGATTGTGAAATACATTGCCACAATGACTAAACATCAAAGGAAAGATACCAGAAATATGAAAAATCAAGAAAGTTTACCACCAAAGGGTTATAACTCTCAAGCTCTATATCCTATAGAACAAGTATAGAACAAGAAGCCCTTGAAATGTCTGACAAAGAATTTCAAGTGATATTTCGAAGGAAACTAAATGAGATACAAGAAAACTCAGCTAGACAACACGATGAAACAAAGAAAAGCTGCAGGACTTAAAAGAAGAAATATACAAGGAAATCAATGACCTGAAAAAGAATGTAGCAGAGTTTGCTGAGCTGAAGAATTCATTCAGTGAAATAAAAAACACAACAGTGAGTTTAACCAGCTGGCTTGCAGAAGCAGAAAAGAGAACTTCTGACCTTGAAGATGGGCTCTTTGAAATAAGACAGTCAGAAAAAAAAAAAAAAAAGAAAAGAAAGAAAGAAAAAAGAATTAAAAACATTGAAGAAAATCTAAGACAGCTATCAGACAACATTAAGCACGCAAATATCTGAGTCACAGGTATTCCAGAAGGGGAGGAAAAAGGAGATTGCATTGAAAACATATTCAGCAAAATAGTGGCAGAAAACTTCCTAGTTATAAAGACACAGATCTTCAGATTCAGGAAGCTCAAAGATACCCAAATGTATTCAACCCACAAAGGTCTTCTCCAAGACATGTTATAGTCAAATCAGCAAAATTCAAAGACAAAGAGAGAATTTTAAAGCTGCAAGAGAGAAGCATCAAATCAACTATAAGGGAGCCCCAATCAGACTAATGTCAGACTTTTTATCATAAACCCTAAAAGCCAGAAAGTAATGGGATGATATATTCAAAATACTAAAAGACAGAGATTGCCAGCCAAGAATACTCTACCCCGCAAAGCTATCCTTCTGAAATGAAGAGCAAATAGTATATTTCTCAGACAAACAAAAACTGCAGGAGTTCACTACCACATGATCACCCTTACAAGAAATTCTCAAAGGAGTACTGGGTTTGGTACATGAAAAATAACCACCACTGCCATAAAATCTCAAGAAAAACAAAAACCCACTGTTAAAATTAACATGCTAGCAGTGAAGAGAAAAAAAGAATAAGAAAAAGTTTATCTACCACCCCAAGAAACCAACAAATACAGAAGACAAACAGTACATCAGAAAGAAAGGAACAAAAGACACTTAAGATATCCAAACAAAAATCAATAAAATGCTAGGGGTAAATCAACACTTTTCAATAACAACTCTTAATGTAAAAGGATTACATTCTCCAATCAAAAGACACAGACTGACTGACTGGATTAAAAAGGAGGATCCAACTATATGCTGCCTTCAAGAGACCCACCTCACTTATAAAGACTCATGTAGGCTAAGAGTGAAAGGATAAAAAAAGATTTACCATACAAACAGAAATGAAAAATGAGCTAGAGTAGCTATTATTATATCTGATAAAATAGACTTTAAACTAAAAACTATAAAAAGGATAATGAGGGCCTCTAAATAATGATAAAAGGATTCATCCATCAATAAGATATAACAATCATAAAGATATACACACCCAATGTTGGAGCAGGAAGATTTATAAAGCAAACACTATTAGACCTAAAGAAGGAAATAGACACTTATACCATAATAGCAAGGGACCTGAACACCCCACTGTCAATATTGGACGGATCATCTACGCAAAGAATCAGCAGAGAATCACAAGATCTAAACAACTCTCTAGACCAATTGGACTGGGCAGATATCTACAGAACATTCCATCCAACAACATCAGAATACTCATTCTTCTCATCAGCACATGGATCATTCTCCAGGATAGATCACATGTTAGGTCAGAAATCAAGTCTCAACACATTCAAAAAAATTGGAATTATCCCATGTATTTTTTCAGACAGTAGATTAAAATTAGAAATCAATAACAAATGAAATTCTGAAAACTATACAAACACATGGAAATTAAATAGCATTCTACTTAATGACATATGGGTCCAAGAAGAAATCAAACAGGAAATCAAAAAATTAATCGAAACTAATGTAAACAATGATACATCATACCAAAACCTGTGGGATACTGCAAAAGGAGTACTAAGGGGGAAATTTATCACATTAAATGCTTACTTCAGAAGAATGGACAGATGGCAAGTGAACAACCTAATACTTCACCTTAAGGAACTAGCAAAACAAGAACAATCCAAACCCAATGTTAGCAGATGGAAAGAAATCATTAAGATCAGAGTAGAACTTAATGAAATTGAAACCCCCAAAATGATACAAAAGATCAATGAATCAACAAGTTGGTTTTTTCAAAAGATAAATAAAATTGACAAACCATTAGCATGGCTAACTAAAAAAAGAAGAAAGAAGACCTAAATAACAAAAATGAGAAATGAACAAGGTGATATTACAACTGATATCTCAGAAATATAAGAAATCACTAGAGACTACGATAAAAAACTATATGCCAACAATGTTGAAAATCTGGAGGAAATGGATAAATTTCTGGGCACACAAAAACTACCAAAACTGAGCCAAGAAGATGTAGAAAATCTGAGCAGACCAATAACAATAAAAGAGATTGAAGCTTTTATCAGAAGGCTCCCAACAAAGAAAAGCCCAGGACCATGATTCACAGCAGAATTCTACCAAACATTCAAAGAAGAATTGACACCAATTCTCTACAAACTATTCCAAATGATTGAAACAGAAGCAATTCTCCCAAACTCATTCTATGAAGCAAACATCACTGTGATACCAAAACCAGGTAAAGATACAACTAAAAAAGAAAACCACAGTCCAATATCCTTGATGAATATAGACACAAAAATCTTCAATAAAATACTAGCTAACAGAATACAGCAACACATATGCAAAATTATACACCATGATCAAGTGGAATTCATCCCAGGGATGCAAGGTTGTTTCAACATATGCAAATCAATAAAAGTGACATACCATATCAATAAAATCAAACACAAAGACCATATGATCATCTCTATAGATGCTGAAAAAGCATTTGATAAAATTAAACACTCATTCATGATAAAGACCCTCTACAAGTTAGGTATAGATGGAAAGTATCTCAACATAATTAAAGCCATATATGATAAACCCACTGCCAATATCATCCTGAATGGGGCCTTAAGAACAGGAACTCAACAAGGATGCCCACTCTCACCACTCCTATTCAACATAGTGTTGGAAATACTAGTCAGAGCAATTAGAGAAGAGAAGGAAATAAAGGGCATCCAGATTGGAAAAGATGAAGTTTAACTGTCCCTGTTTGCAGATGACATGATCCTATATATTGAACAGCCTAAAGCTTATACAAAAAAACTCTTGGAGTTGATAAATGATTTCAGGAAAGTTTCAGGATACAAAATCAACATACAAAAATCAGTAGCACTTGTATTCTCCAATAGTGAACATGCAGAAAGAGAAATCAAGAAAGCTTGCCCATTTACAATAGCCATCAAAAAAAAAAAAATACTTCGGAATAGAGTTAACCAAGGATGTGAAAAAATCTCTATAATGAGAACTACAAACCACTGCTGAAAGAAATTAAAGAGGACACAAGAAGATGGAAAGATAGCTCATGCTCTTGGATTGGAAGAATCAACATTGTGAAAATGTCGATACTACCCAAAGTGATATACAAATTCAATGCAATGCCCATCAAAATTCCAATGACATTTTTCTCAGAAATGGAAAGAACTATCCAGACATTTATATGGAATAACAAAAGACCACACATAGCCAAAGCAATTCTTTTTTTTTTTTTTGTCTTTTTCGTGACCGGTACTCAGCCAGTGAGTGCACCGGTCATTCCTATATAGGATCCGAACCCGCGGCGGGAGCGTCACAGCGCTCCCAGCGCTGCACTCTACCAAGTGCGCCACGGGTTCGGCCCTAGCCAAAGCAATTCTGAGCAAAGAAAAATAAAGCTGGAGGCCTAATACTACCAGACTTTAAACTATACTGCAAAGCTATAATAACCAAAACAGCATGGTACTGGCATAAAAACAGACACAATGATCAATAGAATAGAATAATCCAGAAATGAAACCACACACCTACAGCCATCTGATCTTTGACAAAGGCACCAAGCCTATACACTGGGGAAGAGATTGCCTCTTCAGCAAATGGTGCTGTGATAACTGGATATCTTTATGCAGGAGAATGAAACTAAACCCATACCTCTCACCATATACTAAAAGCAGCTCAAAATGGATTAAAGAATTAAATATACACCCTGAAACAGTAAAACTTCTTAAAGAAAACATAGGAGAAACACTTTATTAAGTAGGACTGGGCACAGACTTCATGATTATGACCCCAAAAGCATGGGCAACCAAAGGAAAAATAAACAAATGTGATTATATCAAACTAAAAAGTTTCTGCACAGCAAAAGAAACAACAGAGTTAAAAGACAACCAACAGAGTGGGAGAAAATATTTGCAAAATATACATCTGACAAATGATTAATATCTAGAAATACAAGGAACTGAAACAACTTTACAACAAAAAAACAAGTAACCCAATTAAAAAATGGGCAAAAGAGCTAAATAGGCATTTCTCAAAGGAAGATATACAAACGGCCAACAGACACATGAAAAAATGCTCAACATCACTCAGCATTTGGAAAATGCAAGTCAAAACCACACTGAGATACCATCTCACCCCAGTTAGGATGGCTAATATCCAAAAGACTGTGAATGATAAATGCTGGAGAGGTTGCAGAGAAAAAGGAACTCTCATACACTGTTGGTGGGACTGCAAAATGGTGCAACCTCTATGGAAAGTGGTATGGAGGTTCCTCAAACAACTGCAGATAGAATCTACCATATGACCCAGCTATCCCACTGCTGGGAATATACCCAGAGGAATGGAAATCATCAAGTCAAAGGCATACCTGCTCTGCAATGTTCATTGCAGCACTCTTTACAATAGCTAAGAGTTGGAACCAGCCCAAATGTCCATCACCAGATGAGTGGATACGGAAAATGTGGTACATCTACACAATGGAATACTACTCTGCTATAAAAAAGAATGAATTTCTGCCATTTGTAACAACATGGATAGACCTAGAGAGAATTATATTAAGTGAAACGAGTCAGGCACAGAAATACAAATACCACATGTTCTCACTTATTTGTGGGAGCTAAAAATAAATAAATAAATACCCAAATAAACAAGGGGGGAGGGTAGAAGACACAACAATTACAATTCCTTGAAGTTGATACTACAAGCAAACAAATATGAGGTTGTTAGGAGGAAGGAGGGTGAGGGAGTCAGGAGGGAGATTTTGGTAATGGCCAAAATAATCAACCACATTGTATATTGACAAAATAAAATTAAATTTTAAAAAAGGAAAGAAAAATAAAAGACTGAGGTTGCCAACCAAATCTTTTGTTTCCCAGGTGCATTAGCTTTATCTGATATATATTAAATTTGCACAGATTCAGTGCCTGTTATCATTACCTTTAGATTCGATGTCTTCATTCTGACAGTCACCACTGCATGTAGCTGCTTCTTCCTGGATGACCAAGTCTTTGAATTTATTTCTCAATTTGCTTCCATGATAAAATTTCTATTTTTCTTTCTTCAAAACATGTAAATAAACATATCTATTACAATCAGCATAAATATGTTATCGTTTTTTATTTTATAACAGATTATCAATTAGCCACTTGAATCTGAATGTGACAGTTTAGAAGTGACAACAAAGACCATCTATTCATGTAGATGACAAGCAAGTGACCAGGAAGATTATGCAACTTATCAAAGATCACACAATTATAATATTAGAAGTCACATTCCAATTTTTAATTTAATTTTTTATTTTTAGTTATAAAGTACTTTATATATATATAATAGCACAGGCAATGATATAAAAACCAGATATCTATCAACTGCTGGGATGTTTAACAGATGATAAGAGTTTGCCATACTTGTTTCAGATCTCTGCTTTTAAGACGAAAAGAGAAAAAGAAAGACTGATTTTCCAAATCGATATTCTTTTCACAACACCCTGCTGCCTGTCTCACAGCTTGGAATTACTGCTGACTTTTATTTTTTTTAAAGGTTAATGGTAAGTTTACTTCTCAAAAGACTTTCGTTTATTAGCACATTTGATTCTCCCCATACACTTGGGAGATAGTTAGGGCACTTATTACTCCCTGTATTTCACAGATGAGTGAAGCATAAAAATGTTAACTGATTTGCCTAAGATGTCAAAGTGATTCAAAGAGAATTGGCCAACCTATAACTACCAACCTGCATGTGTCCTGGTGTGCCCTGCTGAGTAAATCAGGGGATCATAACTCAACATCAGAATACGAGAACAATGTAAAGAGAAACACATTTTGAAGCCCAGTTAGAATTCCACATTTTTAAAGAATCTGAACCCAACAATATTTAACCATTACCAGAGTTGCAAACTCATCTAGAAAATCATAATAATCCTTTCAGACTCTCAAAAGTTATTTATTCTTTATCTTTAAAGATTACTCCTTTCCAAATGCTTTCCCATACTATCTTTGATTAATCATTCCAGCCATCCTTGAGAGCAGGAATTTATTAATAATTCTTTTACAAATGCAAAGTGGAATTGCTGAAAATTCACATGTTAATAGTGGCTTACGCCGGTAGTCCCCAGTCCTTCTGCACATTAAAATTATCTGGGGGCTTCTAAAATTCTCAAGGCTCAGGTCACATCCTATACCAGAAAAAAACAGTATCTCTGGGAGTGGGTTCCAGGCATCAGTGAATTTCAAAGGGCTTCAGGTGACTCCAGATTCCCAAACAAAGTTTGGGAACCAACAGGTTAAGCAGTGTCTCCATCACAGTTATTTGGCGTTCCTATTCTAGTGTTTCTTCCTCCACAGTAGGAATGTGAATTCACAGATGATCTTCTATTTTTCCTTGGGACATCAGCTACCAGCAGTTAAGAAGCTATTTTACAGTTAAGAAACTATTTGTTCTTCATGTTGATTATTCATTCCACGTGTGGTTAGAAACAGATCTTTATATAATATGCAGTCGCAGTGACATTTTTGACCCTACATCAAGCTGCAGATGAAGTGTCAAGTTAACCGTCTAAGGCACTGGCCCTTGATAACTTTGATTCTACTTTTAGCTCACCTTGTCTATGACCTATGAGTTTATTCTCATTACTACAATGAAGAGAAATTTATCTTTTATTAATTTGAATTTTAAATCAAATGAAGAAACTGGGAACTTCCTCAGTACTTTGAAGATGGAAGCAGGAAAGTGAATCAAAATAATAACCTGTATTAGTTCATTTCCATTGCTTATAACAAAATACATGGAACTGGTTATTTTATAAGAAAAATTAAATTTATTTCTTATAGTTTTGAAGGCTAGGAAGTCTGAAGTCCAGGGACTACAGCTGATGAAAGCCTTGGTGGTGGCAACAGTGACGGCTGAGTATCATATTGCAAAAAAGGTGGAGCAGGGGGAAACTAACCTCCTCGTTCACTCTCCTTTGAAAGCCTTCCATACCTCACCCATGACCACCATTTTTAACCCATTACTATGGCATTGTCCTACAATCTAATCACTTCTCAAGGCCCCACCTTTCAATTACCATAATAGAATTTTTCACCCTCAACAGTTACAGTGGGAATTAAGTTTTGGGGGGACATTCAACCCAAGGCATAAGCCTTGGTTTATCTACAAGTTACACAAACCAATAGTCTAGGATGAGGTCAGCAGACCACAGTGCTTTCAGCTATCATGATCCCCCAGATTAAAGATGTATCTCTAAGACCTGCCTCTTGATTGCTTATAAACAGTTCTCTGAGAAACCTCAGTTCATATGTTTCTCTCTCATTCTTGGATCAGAAAGCGTGGTTGGGAATTATATAACCTGTGCATCATGTTCAAGAGACACATACAGTCATCACCATGGTACAAACATTCACAAACTAGTAATTTCCCAACTGGCTTTCAGAAATGTGGACATACAGTGCTGCCTTAATCTGGAACAAGAAATTGCGGCTGAGAAGATCTATGATCTAGTCCTATATCTTGTAGAACATGGTCCAGAAATGAGAAGGCTCTAAACATGGATACCTTCATTGATCATCTACTATTACTCAGAGTCTCTAGTAGTAAATACAGAAGCTATGAATCTATATTATACATAATTCTATCTTCCCAGATTGGTAATGAATTGATAAAGAAGGTCAGCTGTTGTACCAACACAAATAACGGTATCATTTCACTACAATCAATTCTGGTATAATTTGCCCCACTTTGCAATTGGCTGTTATACACTAACAGGCTTTCCCTGTTCTCATAGTGAAAATATCATCCTTAAAATCATCATACACCTCACTAAACTTTTTATTTCTACGTTGAAGAAGTCAATCTTTAGGCATAACTAGTACTAGAACTGAATTTACTACTTGGATTAACAGCAAAGTTATTGAAAAGTCCTTTAAATAATTTAACAATGCAGACAAATGGATCCTCTTAATTTTGATCCCATAAATCTTATGAATTTTAATCAATGTAACACTTCTACTAGTCAAATAGCCCTTTCAGGATGAGAAAATTTTAAAGGTATTAATAAAAAAATTTATTATATAATGAACTTGCTTGCAATATCCTCCTTTAGAAAAGTCTACTTCTTAATACTATTATATAGAAAAGCGATTGTATATGACAGTAATTAAAATATATTTTAAATGAAATCAAAGTTTTCAGTATGGCATTTAATGCCCAAATACTTTTCTATAAATCTCACTTTGCAACCTGCTCCTCAGATGCCCCATACCAAGTATCCTCACAATCCTTGATTTTCTCTTTCATTGTTTTCAGAGTATTGAGTAGATGATATGACATATTGCCTGATCATAAAACTTTATGTCAGAAGGTTACTATATTAATATGTGATATCAAGATTATCATCCTGATTAGCTAGTTTATAAACCAATCAACAAATTGGATTAAGATAGAGTACACATTTCCCGACCCAAATCTTATGATGTGACAGAAAAGATAATTTTTAATACGATAAAATTAATGCAGAATGGGAAAACAAGAACTAGTATAATTGAAGCATAGAAATTTTATAGAATATTGAAAGGTAGGAAATACACAGGGGTGAAATCTGCAGAGAAATAAAATCAGAAGGAATAAATGTCTAAAATAAGTGCTGAAAAAAGATGTTTTTAAAGGTAGGAATGGTGTGTGGAAGTTTTGCATCTAGAATCAATGGATGAAAGAAGTGGGAAGGACCCTGGGAAATTTGTCATGATTAAGTGGGGGCTAAATTAGGAGAAACTAGGTCATTTGACATCCATGGGAAATTACACAAGTGGACACTTGCAGGAACATTCATGCTAAGCAGCAGATAGTGGTGCAATCACCCTCAGGTTATAACAGAAGTGCAGGAACTGGCCCAGAGATTCAGGGCAATTCCCCAGGAAACTGTTGATCCCAGAAAGGGAAGGGATCTCTCACACACAGGAGCCAAGTCCTATGCTTCAATACCAGTTTAGACTTAAGTAAACATAAGAAGAAGATGAATAGGAATTCTCAAATACAAACATGAGTAGACAATCTCAAATTCCCAGCACTGAAAGAAATCCAGCATCCTGAGAAGAAGTTACCAATCTCAACAGAAGAACTAATGCCCATTGAAACAAATAGAGCCAAGAAAAAGAGTTAATAAATGTTGTATGTCTTCAGAGACATACATGCTTTGGAAATCAAAATCTTCATTTTTTTAAAGCTCAACAGATGGAGTAAATAGGAGAATGGACTGTCCCGAAGAGAAATTAGTCAATTAAAATGATTAAATTTGGGAATTTTCTCAATGTCAGGCAAAAGTTGAAAGAATAGGGGTATGTAAGTGATAAGGGAAATGGAAGCTGTATCCAGAAGCCCAGCCATCTCTCTAATTGAAATTTGGAAAGAGAAAATCGAAAGAATAGGGGAGGACATACGTCGAAGAAATAATGGAAGGAAATATATAATTCAAATGCTTCGCTTCTCCCTGTTAGTCCACTCTAAGAACTTTCTTTTCCATATTAATATTTTCAGCATAGCTTGAAAAGATTAAATAATCTTTATTTATTTAACTGATGTTTAATGGTTTGGTGAAATGTTATAATGAACACAATGGTAAAGCTGATATTTAATTAAATTTTAGCATTTTCATCTTCCTTCACTTGACACTGTTCTGGTCTCAAGTATCCCAAATGTGGAAGAATATGCTGTATTTAGCTAATATAAAGAATTTCACAAATTTTCTCCCAATATGATCACAAACTTAAAATTCCAGGTGAATATAGTTATAATGGAAGGAATAGAATGACTGAGATTCCATCAACCAAACACAAGCAATGTGCTGACTCTTATGTGCTGAACACAGAAAGTTTACATGCTATAAGGCAGGAAGACTTTCTTATTTTAAGAAATTCTTCCCTTTATTTATTATGTGATTTTTTAAAAAAAATTTTTATTGAAGCATAATTGATGATACATATTTTGGGGGTACAGGGCTGACTATCATTATTTGTGTACAATACGTGATAATCAAATCAATATTATTAACATGTTCATTATTACAAATTGTAGCTATTCTTTGTGTCCATAACCCAATTTCTCCCTAACCCTCCCGCTTCCCTGTTTTCCTCCTCTAGTAACCATAGGTCTGTTCTCTCTTTCTGAAAGTTCAATGTATTATTGTGGTCTCTTTCTTCCTTTTTTTTTTTTTTTCTTTCTTTCTTTCTTAGCGCTCACTTATGAGTGAGGACATGTAATATTTCTCTTTCTGTGATTTTATATCTTCATAATATTAACAAATTAGTTTTTGCCCCCGAAACTTGTTTTAAATATATGTAAATAATACATATAAAATTTTTTTTCTCTATGATAATGATAAATAACTTGTACTTTTTTATTACTGAAATTTTGCTGAATAATTCATGAGATCTATGGCAAATACTCTGTATTGGCAGAAAAGACCCATTCCTGCATTTCTGTTGTTAGGAATGGAAATGCCATTTCAAGTATGTGCACTAACGTTTACAGCACAATCAAGATTTATTAAAACTACTCCACAGAGCAACACTGTACAGAATTTATGAACTGTAAAACTGCAATAAAGGTCACTTGAGATGCAAAAGTTTAATTTGGAATATCACGTATGATACAGAATTATTACACTCAATGCTTGTTAAAATAAATAGTTAAAGGATATTTGTCTCAGTCTGTGAAGTTTATGAACTTCAACAAAAATAATTTTATATTATCTAATATTTCACATAGCTTTGATTGCTTTAAGTTTTGTTCACAAATCCATAACTTATCTCATGTGTAAAATAGCAAAGAAAACAGATACATATTTGATCCCACCTCCAAATTTCACTGTTGTTTTATAATACATATTAATTACCCTACTTCAGACTTTTATTATTTCATACTATTATCCACTCATTTCTCTTCTGATACCAAGATCTGGAGAAATGAATAGATTCTCAGGAGATATAAAGTGAACAAGATATTAAGAATTTGTAACGGGAGCATTTGGCAAGGCGTTACTATCTGATTATGGATTATAACAATGTCTTAATTTGTGATATTATATTTGCATACATACAGATATATCCAAAATTATAAAACAATCCAAGCAAGTAAAATATAAGAAAAGTAACAATTATAGAGAGTCATAATTAGTATGATAAATATCATACAATAAAAGTGTAATAAAATGAAAAGACAACATAAATAACATTTTCAAATTTTTTTCTATTGTAGATTCCTCTAGGGGAAAAAGTATAAAATAATTTTTCTATTTTTTGATTTTACACAAAAAAATATTTATTTTCAAAGATTCAAAATGGCAAAACAGAATATTATTTAAGGTATATGAGATTTCTGAATAGTACAGTAAAAACGCATAGATTTTTTCTGTGTTGTTTACATTATAATCCTGAACTACAAAACATACTCATCTCTCCATCAATAAAAAAATTTGAAATCATAATTTCATTGAATTTTTAACATAAAAGGTTATCATGGTATCATAAGATTTGAAGGGCTGGCCCGTGGCTCACTCGGTAGAGTGCGGTGCTGATGGTATCATAAGATTTGATTTTCCCATTTTTGGGATAAAGGTGGTGGAGATGATATGTTCCCAAAATACCCAGGGTTAGAACTTTCTTCCCACCATAAAAACGTGTAACTAAAATGTTTTTGCATACTTATAATTTATTAAGTATTTTGCTCAACACTTCTTTGGGATTTTTTTCCAACAACCCTTTTTCAGAAACTATTTTTATTCATATTCTCAAGATGGGAAAAATCAAAGCTCAAAGGGTTTAAATGATGTGCCTAAAGTGATACAGGCAAAAAATAGTAAAGCTGACACATGAACTGGTGGTTGAACTGGGAAGTCTAGTTTCCTAATAATGCATTGCATTCTATTTTACTGTACTCATACTAAGGTCAACTAGAGCTGGCAAATGAGGAGACACCTATCTAAAAGAATCACAGTTTTTTTCATGGAAAATATAAGCATTTTAATCTGGAGAATTGTTTGCTCCCAAATATTTAGGGCACATGCCTACCTGAAGTTGTAGATAATGTATAGAAAGAACGGCAGAATTCAGTACCTGACTCCAATTCCGATGTCCATTGCACAGTCTCTCCCTTTCACACAGTCCAAAGCACACAGTCTCTTTATGCTTTTGTAGATCTCACTATGTGTCTTTCCTTCACTTTCTATTCTATGGTCACACTTTCCCATCAGACACAACCTACCCTACACCACATACCCTATTGGATTGGGAAATTTGGAATAAAATGGAAGCTTTTCTTGGCTAACCATTCCAAGACGCAGACCACAAACCCATCAGGATTGGATTTTGCTTTTGAAATCTGCTCAACTTACATAATTGTGGGAATCTGTTCCCACCTAGATCCCAAGCTACCACTCTCTTTGAGATCTAATCTCATCTAATAATGCTTTTACTGATATCTGGAAGATATTCCTCACTTCTCTTTGAATTACAGAATTTTATAAAATTTCTTTCACCAAAGCTTAAGACAAGATTCCCAGCCATTTGTAAGTGGAGCACATTTTCATATCCTCTTTGTATGCTCATTCTCACTAACATTCCCCGCATTACACGGAGTTGTGTGATGACATATGAAAATGCATATCGATAAGGCAATAAAATAAGGTTGACTAAGATTATCTGAGACAGATCACCTCTATAATTTAAATGAACTTAGACTTCTTTAAAGAACTCTAAACAGAGGACAGAACTGTCAGTAATTGTGTATTCATTCTGATTCAAGGAAACAAATTTAACACAAATATTCATAAATCAGAGTGGCGTTCAGAGATTATGGCCTAAAAGCCAAACGATGTAGAAAGACTAACCTAACCATGTCCACGAGAGAAGTTCTTCTTTAGCTGCTACTTACTAATATTTCATTCTCATCCTAGAGAGACAGGTTTCTGGAATATATTAGTTGTATCGCTCTTATATAATTAGTAGTGTGTACAGAACTCTACTTATGACATACTAAAGTGTGACTATACTTATTCTCTAATTATAAATGCATTTATGTTCAATTAGTCTTTGAGTTATATTTTTAAAGTTTGGAGGGAAAAAAACCTTAAACTGTGTTAGAGTGAAGTACCAAATCTATGGAAACATCAATGACTTTGATGTGCAACTGAAGTTGTCCGAGTAAGCAGCAACACTCTTCATGGATCGGTGGGTTTGTAGAGAAGTTCCACCTTGAGAGTACTATTGTGTTAGGCAACAAGTCATGTTTGTTTTAATCACATCTAGAGACAGAATGTACCAAAGGACATACAGAGTACACAGTTCTTTAGGGATGCTGGTGGTCTCATGACAGAGACAGATCAGTAGAACTGTTTCAAGCGAACTATAATCTGTTTCTTTAGTCTATTTGTATGTCCCCTAAGATATAGGTCACTGGACAAATACATTTATCATTATAATTTCATGCTTTCTTTTGTTTTTAACACATAGCTATGGCAACTATTTAATTTACATTTGTTTTATAGCCTCTATTCAGCTGTAACTGTGACTGAATACACAGCAAAAAGGCATATTGAACACAAAAGAATTAAATCCAAAGAAAAAGATGGTTTTCCCGATTATTCATTTTAGGTGAGAGTCTTAGTTGGTGATTTAATTGCAGAAATAAGTTTAAGAAGAATGACACTAAAGGTAAATCTATTTTAATAATTATGAGAAAACATAAAAATCATATGTGTTGATTTGAAACCTTAGAAAGATTAACGACTTTAAAAATTTCATATATAATACTGTAATGTTTCTGCAAACAGCTCTTTCCTTCTGCCTGAGAGCAACCTAGCATACTGAGTTTCCAATACAGTTTTTCAAGTAGAAATTTATTTGTGTGTTTGTGTGTGTGTATGTGTTTGTGTACACGTGTGTTTTAAAATAAAGTTAGCCTGTATGGTCAGCAATTTCTGCTAAGCCATTTGGCTATGACCAGCATTCATATTCTGAAAAAAAAAATAGGAAAACAGAATATATAATTTTGAAATGAAAATGTATATATTTCCTCACATTTTCAAAATTCTCAGCATGGTTTATAAGTCATTTTAGAATTTGGCTTCTGCCTTCTTCTTTAAACATACCTCGCAGAATCTGTTGTCTCTCAGAACATTCTAGTCAACCAGGTTAGTTTTCGATACCCTGAAACATACCAAACTCTTTCTTGCCATAATCCACACAAAATTTTTTCTTCTTGAACAATTTTCAAATAGTCTTCTCTTGCAACACTTGGTCATCTTTTGGGTTTGAAGCACAGGATAATTTTCTTAGATACACTTTCTTGGACCATCCTTCTAAATTAAATTTTCAAATTATTTTTCTTCATAGCATTTTTCATAATTTGTAATATATATTTCACCTGTTTAAAATATATTGTCTTCATTGAAGTGTAGGCTTTAGGAAGGCAGAGACGGTCTTTATTTTGTTCACATAATTGGCAAACTGTAAGCACTAAAATATGTTTTGTGAGAATGTGAAACAAATCATCTAAATAACACTATATTTCTTATGTAAAAGCCAAAAATTCACAAATAAGAATAATTTAGCCTTGTATTCAAATAGATGTAAACTTCCTTAAAATTGGAAAATTATGAGGATTCTAAAAGTAATGTATTTTTCTGGGAAAATAAAAATGTATATTTTGTATTCATATGGTACTTACACAGTGAGTGGAATTATGTAAGTAAATTATTTCTGGTTATATAATTTGCACCTAGGATAATTCAAGCACACATTCTTGTATTAGTATTTTTTTCTTTCAGTAGAACACTTTTTTATGTTGAAGTTAACTAATGTTGACCATATTTTATTATTATTGTTTGTTTCTTATATATATAATTGAAATTTATACCCTAGGAATTTTAAGTGGATATCAATTATCTGAAGAAGTTTAGCATTGAGATATTAATGTCACTTAAAAGTATGAAAGTAATGTCACTAAAAAGTAAGTAAGTAATCTCCTATTAATGCTACTATATATATTACGAATTTTTCTGGGTACAAATAATTCTGATAAAACTATCAAATTATATAAAATATAAATAGGAGTTAAACAGTAGTAAAGAATTATTTAAAATATGTAATAATTTTTCTGTAAGCTTTTTATTTTTCACTAAGCTTAACTCAAGCCCAAACACACCAGGGGGGAAAAAAGAATAACCATTCCACTGTATTAAACCTTGCCAGAGAGATATATTTCATTGGGTCATAGAAAATAGCCATTACCTAGAATTGCCTAGAATTTTTTATTTAGAAAAATGTCTCAAAAAAAAAAAAAACCTCTCAAGAATAAAGTAAATAGAAAGATGTCTTTCATTAAAGCAACCAACTAAGAAAATTCTTCAACTGCAGACCCTTTCTAACAGTCATTTAAAAGAATGTATTTCAGGCAGAAGGAAAGTAATTTTGGAAGAAAGAACTGATAAGAAAAAAATGAGTGATAGAGAACTGAATAAATATATAGAAAAATGTTAGATGGTAGACAATAACAATAACCACAATGATAACATTTTGTGGGTATTAGAAAAAAACAGAATTAAGTACATGTCAACCATAGCATATTAGTTGTGAAGGAACTGAACAAACAGAAACATTCAGAAGTTGGTTTTTTTTTATAGTTCAAGGCAACAATATGGATGATGATTAAATTTGGACTTTGTTAAGTGAGCAATTTAAGTACTAAGAGTCTGAAAAATGAAGCAATTTAAAAACAAAATTGTAGAGGAAAAAATTGGAATTAGAAATAAACATGGTTCCAACAATTGCAATATTAAAATAAACACTTCTTTCATCAGGCACTGCACTAAGTGCTTTGTTTTCACTAGCTAATTTGAGCCCCCCCCCAACAAAAAAATACAAGACATACCAGAAAGAAAGGCAAGAAAGAAAAAAAATAAGAAGCAAAGAATAAGCATGGAAAATAAAAACCAAAAGATGGTAAATAGATATCCAAATATATCTGGTGCAAGAAAAACTGTAAATGCACTAAATTGTTCTATTAAAAGACCAGGATTGTTGGACTATACTAAAAACAAAACAGAAAAATAAGCCATAGTCCAACATTGTACGTCTTATAAGAGATATCTAAAATTGAAAATAGAGAAAACATTTTTGAAAATGGAAAAATACACACGTGTAAAATTCTCACTAAAATAAAGCTGGCAGAAATATACTATCTGATAATACAGACTTTTAGGAAAAGGCACTACAAAACTAAATATGACCATTTCACAATGCCTACAAGGTTTAATTCACCCATAAGCTGTATCAATTTCATTTTAAGCACCTAATAACAAAACTGCAAATGTGAAAAATCGAAACCTAACAGGAGTGTCTAATGTACCAAGATAAATTTTTTAACATTGCTCTCTGAGTAAATGTTACAAGTAGACAAAAATAAAGCACTAAGAATGTAAAAATTCACTAAGATTGTAGAAAACTTGATAGAAATGACCAAAAAGCTTTATTTAATATGTATAAAATATTGCACAGAATACCTAAAGAATATATATCTTATGCAATCTTACGGAGAACATTTATAAAATTTGACTATATAGTGGGCCATAAAGAAAGTCTCAATGATTTCAGTATTTGAAATGCCGCAGCTCATATTAAGATAGAAATTAATAGCAAAAAGAAGAATAAAAAAGGTGTGTAAAAATTAAGAAATACACATTTTAGTAAGCTATGTTTCAAAGAATAAATTATCATGGAAATTAGATTATTTTTGTATTAATGATAATTAAAATGTAATTTGAGGCTATTAAATTATAATGATAATACTACAAAAAGAATCTTACAGATAAAACTAATATAACTTTTAAAAGAAAATTTCAAACCTTCAGTACTAATATTAGATCCCCATAACACTATATGTTAAATAGGCTCTCCAAGAATTGCCTACATTCTTTTGGAAACCTTAGAAACACAAAAAGTAGTCCCCAGAATGTCATAAAGTGGCCTAACACTTTAGCAATAACAATGACTTTATTGACTGGATATTATGTACCACTCACCATGTATGGTGGAGACTGCTGTTGTTCTACTTAAATTTCTATTCTTACCACTTTTATTATTAATATGATCCCATTTTTTAAAAATAACAGCTGGTTAGTATAAACACTATAGTTCCCACCATCATTTTATCCGCCCTGTATTTGGCCATATACCTAAGTTCAGGCCAATGATTTGTGCAAGTATTAGATAGCAGCTTAAGGAAAGCCTTTTATAAAAAATCAGCTTGTGTGTACCCTTTACATATCTAAGTAATGTAGGTTTAACTGCTGGAGTTGTTATCTTGACCCATGACCATGAAAGATATAACGAGAGATAGCAGAGTGGTGAGTTAGAAGGTGCCTCAGTCCCTAAAATCATCTTAGAGCCACCATGCCCCAGTTGTTCTATCTGTACTTTGTGTAAGAGAAGAATAAGCTTTTATCATAATTGCAATGATATTTTTGGTTTTCTATAAATACAGTAAAACCTAATACATATATTATGCTCTGCATTCTCTATATATTTTATTCTATTTAATCCTTATACAACCTCATGAGGTAGAAATTATTATGCTTATTTTGCAAATTAGAAAACTCAGACTTCAATTTGCATCTTATATAATTTCACAGTTAGTAATAGAAAGAAGTGAGTTTTGAACCTAGGTCTCTATGGTTTCAACATTATATTTTTGTGGATTAATCTCTGCTCTTTATATTATACTGCATTCTGAGTACTCTTTCAGTGCCTAAAAAATTGTTTAGATCATTGTATATTACCTTATAGATAATGGATTTTGATAGATATTTGTCATTGAAGTCATCTGTTACCATGGAGAGGAGTAGCTGTGGGGAAAGAGAGTAAGAGGCAGGTGCCTCTCGTGATGAAAGGAGATTCTTAAAGTTTGCTGTGAATTTACACACGTGTCGGGTCCCCCGCCAGCCGACTGGAACAGCCCTAGCCTCGTCGCTTTCGGTGGGCGAGCGAATGGCCCGGGGTTCCTCTTTCCCTCCTGTCCCCTTTGGAAGGAGACGGGGGAAGAGAGCCATGAAGAGAGGTGAGCACACCGCCGGCCCCAAACCAGCCGGTTAAAGGACACTCAGACACGGCGGGGGTTCTGTCGAGCAGTTCCGTTTATTATCACACAAGCACTTGCTTTTAAAGGCAAATGGGGAAGGGAGGTTTTTTACATAATCTTATCAGCTTAAAGGTCAAGAGAGCATGCATCCTGTCTCAATGCCTAGCTATTGCAACCTCGAGCGCGGAAGTGCGTATTTGGCCAGTAAGGGCTAAGGCAAGGTTCCCGCAGACACCCCACCCTACTTCCTCCCGGTGCTGTCTTAGGCTGCCACATTAATACGCCCTTGTGGGCCCATAATGGTGCCGCTTGTAATGTCACGTAAGGTGGCGTTAGTTTTTAAGGCCCGACACATATGTACAAATTGTGGCAAAATTACATTGATAAAGGATGGATAAAAAAGTAATATGAAGAAACAACAAAATAAAGTGAAAAAAAATGTCCTGGGAAATAAAGTTAAACTGCTAAGTTCTTGTTGTACCCTTAGAATATCTGTCTTTTTAAGAACATTTAAACTCCTTTGGCTTATTTTCATCTTCAAGGAGTTAGATTTATATTTTCTCAGTACTTTGTTATGCACTTAAAACTTTGAAAAGGAGCTTTCAGATAAACACTTTTATAACTTCTAGTAATAGGAGAAAAGGCTAGAGAAAATAAAAAGTTATTAACTCACATAATGAGAATGTGAGAGGAAACAACAGCAAAGAAATGATTTCAGCCAAACTGCAGAATTTAGAAAGCAGGAAGGAAAATTATTCCTCACTTAGCAGAGGAGAGAAAGTCACAGGTTTTCCCTGGACAGAGAGTAGGATCATGACCGAGGTCTTCCACTCTGTAGAACCCTGGGATGCTAGGGCTTGTCGTTAACAGGGACAGTGCAGTGAGTAAACACAGATACACAAAGCAAACCAGAGAGAAGCTGAAGAAAACATCAAAACAAAACAGAACGGAAAAATAAGAAAAAGGGACAGAGAAAAAGAACGTTTTTCAAGATAAGAATATAAATAATTCGTATTTTAAAAAATCAATATCCAAGAGGTACAGTATCTGTTTGATATGCACAACAGAAAAAAAAAGAGGAAATAGAATGTAGAAATTATCAAAGAAATTACACAATTAAATTGTTCATTAATTGAAGGTCTTCATATTGAAAGGGTACAGAATGCCCAGGACAATTTAAAAAAAAGAAAAAGGACTGAGAGCCATCTCTCGGCAATCACTGCCACCACTGCAAGTTAACCCTGCTGCTGCTGCAGACACTGTAGCTGTATGGGCCACCTCTGTGGACATCACAGCCAAGTGGGAGGCTGCTGCAACCACCAATGCTGCAGTTGCTGCCACATCCAGCACTGGCAGGCAGCCACCATTGATGTGTGAACAGCACACTGGAGCCACAACAGCCACGTGAGCAACCTGCCAAAACCACCTCCACAAACACTGCCACTGCAAGGGTGGCCTGCTACTTCAGCAGCAGCTGCAGCAGCCACTGCCACTGTGCAGGCAGACTGCCGATCACTGAACTGTATTGACAAAAGGAGGATCACCAGTAGAGTCCAGGGAAGGAGAGTAATGGAAGAAGCAACTGCTCTACAAGATGTTCAGACATCAATGTAGAGATACTAGAAAAATGAAAAACAAGACAATATGAGTCCACCAAAGGAATACAATAACTCTCAATTATCAGACCTCATATAGTAGGAAAACCCTTGAAATGACTGAAAAGGAATTCCAAATAATATTGTTAAGGAAACTCAGTGAGATAGAAGAAGACATAGTTAGAATGAAACAATGAACCCAACACAACTATCCAGGATATGAAGGAAGATATTTACAAAGAGATCAATACTTTAAAAAAGAATGCAGCAGAACTCATGAAACTGAAGGAGTCATTTGATGAAATAAAAAACACAACTGAGGGCTTAAGCAGCAGACTAGAGCAAGCAGAAGAAAAAATTTCTGATCTTGAAGACAGTCTCTTTGAAATAGTTCAGGCTGTCAGAAAAAAAGAGAATTTTAAAAAATGAAGAAAATCTAAGAGAGATAGCAGACACACTTATGTACACAAACATCTGAATCATGAGTATTCCTTAAGGGAAGGAGAAAAGAAAAGCCACTGAAAATATATTCAATGAAATAATAGTGGAAAATTTCCCAGGTGTAGGGAGAGACACAGACCTTCAGATTCAGGAAGCTTAAAGATAACCAAACAGATTCAATCCAAAAAGGTGCTCTCCGAGGCACATCATAGTCAAACTTGCAAAACTCAAAGACAGAGAGAGAATCCTAATAACAGCAAGGGAAAAGCATCAAGTCACATATAAGGGAGCTACCATCAGACTAACAGCAGTCTTCTGAAAAGAAAATTTACAGGGCAGAAGAGAATGGGGTGATATATTAAAAATACTAAAAGGAAAAAAATAAACCCTGCCAGCCAAGAATACTATACTTAGCAAGACTATCCATCAGAAATAGAGGAGAAACAGTGTATTTCCCAAACAAATAAAAACTGTGAGAGTTCACCACCACATGACCAGCCTTACAAAAAAATCCTCAAGAGAGTCCAACATCTGGAATCCAAAAAATGATAATCACTGTCATGGATACATAGGAAAGAAGAAAACCCACCAGTAGAACAATAATGTAAATGAGAAAGAAAGAAACTGTACCTTACCACTTCCAAAACCAACAAACCACAAACACAAACAATAAAAGTGAAAGAAAGGAACAAAAGATACTTAAAAATATCTAAGTAAAAATTGATAAAATGCCAGGAGTAGGACAATACATTTTGAAACAACACTAAATGTGAATGGATTAAATTACCCACTCAAAACACACAAACTGGCTAATTGGATTAAAAAGCTAGACCCAACTATGTGCTATCTATGAGAGACTCACATCACATGCAAAGACACACAAACTAAAAGGAAAGGGATGGAATAAGATGTACCACACAAATGGAAATAAAAATGAACAGGCAGAGCTATTCTCATACCAGATAAAATAGAATTCAAACCAAACACTATAAAAAGAGACAAAGAAGGCCACTATATAATGATAAAAGTATCTATCCAGCAAGAATACATAACAATCATAAATATATATGCACCCAACATCAGAGCACCCAGATATATAAAGGAAACACTATTAAACCTAGGGAAAGAGACAGACTAAAATACAATAATTCTTGGGGACCTAAACACCTCTCTCTCAACATTGGAAAGATCATCTAGGCATCAAGTCAACAAAGAAACACAGGGCTTAAACCATACTTTAGACCAGTTGGGCTTGGTGGATATCATTTCATCCAACAACCAAAGAATATACATTCTTCTCATCAGTACATGAACATTCTCTGGGATGAACCATATGTTAGGTCACAAATCAAGACTCAACAAATTTTAAAAAATTGAAATAATTTCAAGTATCTTCTCAGACCACAATGGATTGAAACTAGAAATCAATAACCAGTAAATCTTTGGAAACTAAATAAACACATGGATATTAAACAACATGCTCTTGAATGACATATGGATTCAACAAGAAATCAAAAAATTTCTTGAAACTAATGAAAATAAATACACATCATAGCAAAACCTGTGGGATACTGCAAAAGCAGTGCTAAGAGAATTTTATTGCAATAAATGCTTACATTGAAAGAAAAGAAAGATTTAAAATAAACAACCTAACACTATACCTCAAAGAGCTAGAAAAATAAATCCAATCCCCAAATTATTAGATGGAAAGAAATAATGATGAGCACAGCAGACCTAAATAAAACAGAGACCCTCAAAATGATACAGAAATCATTGAAAAAAAATTAGTTTTTCTGAAAAGATAAACAAAATAAACATTAGTTAGGCTAACTAGAAGAAGAGAGTAGACCCAATTAACAAAAATTAGAAATGAAAAAAGCATTACAACTAATACTACAGAAATACAAAGAATCATTAGAATCATTATTATAAACAATACATATTGTTTATAATATATTTCAACAAATTTGAAAACCTGGAGAAAACTGATAAATTTCTGGACACATACAAACTAAAAGACTGAACCAAGAAGAAATAGAAAACCTGAACAGACCAATAACAAGCAATTAGATTGAAACAGTAATCAGCCATCTCCCAACAAAGAAAAGCCCAGGAACAGATGGCTTTAAGCTAAATTCTACCAAGCCTTTAAAGAGGAATTACTACCAATTTTCTTCAAAGTATTCCAAAAAATTGAAACAGAAGCCATTCACTCAAACTCATTCTATGAGGTCAGCAACACTCTGATACCAAAACCAAAGATAAAACAAATAGAGAAAACTTCAGGCTGATGTGCATGAATGTAAAAATCCTCAATAAAATATTAGCAAATAGAATGCAGCAACAAATCAAAAAATTGTACACCAGTATTAAGTGGGATTCATGCCAGTGTTGCATGGATAGTTCAACACATACAAATCAATAAATATGACACATACATCAACAAAATTAGGGAGAAAAACCGTGTAATTAAGCCAGTAGATTCAGAAAAAGTACTGGACAAAATTCAGCATCTCTTCATGAGAAAGTCTCTCAGCAAATTAGATATAGAACAAAAAATCTTAACACAATAAAAGCCATATATGACAAACCCATCACCAATATCATCCTGAATAGTGAAAAGCTTAAAGATTTTTCCTTAAGAACAGGAATAAGAGAAGAATGCCTACCTTCACCACTCTTATTTAACATATTATCAGAAGTACTAGCCAGAGCAGTCAGGCAAGAGAAAGAAATAAAGAGCATCCAGATTGGAAAAGACAAAGTCAAATTGTCCCTGTTTGCAGGTGATATGACCCTATATATAGAAAAGCCTAAAGACTCTGCAGTAAAACTCTTAGAGTTGATAAATGGTATCAGTAAAGTTGCAGGATACAAAATCAACACACAAAAATTGGTAGCACTTTTATATTCCAACAGCAAACTAGCACAAAAGGAAATCATGAAAGATAGCCCATTTATAATAGTCACCAAAAAAATAAAACACCCAGGAATAAATTTAACCAAGGAGGTGAAAGATCTTTACAGTGAGAACAATAAAACTCTCCTGAAAGAAGATAAAGATGACACAAAAAGATGGAAAGACCTTCCATGCTCTTGGATTGGAAGAATTAACATATTGAAAATGTCCATACTACACAAAGAGATCTACAGACTCAATGCAATCCCCATCAAAATACCAAAATGACATTCTTCACAGAAATAGAAAAAGCAATCCAAACATTCATATGGAAAAACCGAAGACCTTGAATAGCCAAAGCAATCCTGAGCAAATAAATAAATAAATAAATAAATAAATAAATAAATAAAGCCAGAGGCATGACACTACCTGACTTCAAATTATACTATGAAGTGAAGGAAGTGCTTTTTACAAGGGTATAGGGAAAATACAGCCAAAAAGTCAAGTTAAGAAACAAGGGGAACAGAGTCAAACAGGATATCTGTGGTTATGCACCTGGGCCCCGGCCCGAGGCAAAGGGCGGATAGTTCCCAGAAATAGACAAGTCAGTTAAAGTTTCAAGAGTGCCCCTCAGCTGTTTCAAGGACTCCCACTTGACCGAAGTTCACCCCTGGCTTGATTTAAACTAACCAATTACCTTGCTTCTCGCTTCTGTACCCGCGCTTTTTGCTATAAAAAGGACCCAGGAGCTCTACTCGGCGCGCCAGTCTTTCGAAAGACTGAGTCGCCCGGGTACCTGTGTGTTCAATAAACCTCTTGTTTTTGCATCCGAAGCCGTGGTCTCGCTGTTCCTTGGGAGGGTCTCCCTGAACTGACTGACTACCCACTGCGGGAGTCTTTCATTTGGGGGCTCGTCCGGGATCGGAGACCCCCACCCAGGGACCACCGACCCACCAACGGGAGGTAAGCTGGCCAGCAGTCGTTCTGTGTCTCGTTTCTGTGTCTCGTCTCTGTGTCTGACTCAGTGATTTCGACTGTCTTTTCTGAGCGCGCGCATTTTGGTTTCAGTTTGTTCCGGGTTAGTCGCTCTGGGAGCGAAGTGCGGGTAGCGAACAGACGTGTTCGGGGGCTCGCCACCCGGCAATCCTGGGAGACGTCCCAGGATCAGGGGAGGACCAGGGACGCCTGGTGGACCCCTTGGCAGAGGATTATTGTGTTTTGGTCTCACCGCGTCTCGGGAGGCGCGCTCTGCCATCGGACTCTTTCTTCTATTTCTACGGCACTCGGTCTCGTCGCCGTTTCTGGTTTCTTTTTGTCTTAGTTGTGATAGGTCTTTGCGTCGTCGTTCCCCTATTGGAAATTTTCGAGATGGGGCAAAGTGCCCTTACGCCCCTCTCCCTTACTCTAGATCATTGGAAAGATGTCAAAGCCAGGGCTCACAATCTGTCCATGGAGATCAAAAAAGGAAAATGGCAGACTTTCTGTTCGTCTGAGTGGCCCACATTCGGCGTAGGTTGGCCGCCAGAGGGAACCTTTGATCTTACTGTCATTTTTGCAGTTAAAAAGATTGTTTTTCAGGAGACCGGAGGACACCCGGACCAGGTTGCCTGTGTCGTGGTATGGCAAGACCTCGCCCAGAATCCCCCTCCCTGGGTGCCACCCTCCAGCAAAGTCGCTGTTGTTTCGGGATCAGAAAATACTCAAAGGCCACCTACAAGGAAGCCTTCCGCCCCTCCCCAACCCCCCGTCCTCCCGACACCAGATGACCTATTTTCTCTCTCTGAAACCCCACCTTACCCGGCGGCTCCGCTGCCCCCTCTGGCCCCTCAGGGAAACAGATCGGCACCAGGCCGAGCGCCCGGTGATCCTAGCCCTGAGGGACCGGCTGCGGGGACTAGGAGCCGCCAACCTCGCAGTCCGAGAGACGGCTCCGGTCCTGACTCCACCGTAGCTTTGCCCCTCCGAGCCATAGGGCCCCCAGCTGAGCCTAATGGCTTGGTCCCTCTACAGTATTGGCCTTTTTCCTCAGCAGATCTTTACAATTGGAAGTCTAACCACCCGTCTTTTTCTGAAAAACCAGCAGGACTCACGGGACTTCTTGAGTCCCTTATGTTCTCTCACCAGCCCACTTGGGACGATTGCCAACAGCTACTCCAGATCCTCTTCACCACTGAAGAGCGAGAAAGGATTCTTCTGGAGGCCCGCAAGAACGTTCTCGGGGACAACGGGGCCCCTACACAACTCGAGAACCTCATTAATGAGGCCTTCCCCCTCAATCGACCTCAATGGGATTACAACACGGCCGAAGGTAGGGAGCGTCTTCTGGTCTACCGCCGGACTCTAGTGGCAGGTCTCAAAGGGGCAGCCCGGCGCCCCACCAATTTGGCTAAGGTAAGAGAGGTCTTGCAGGGACCGGTAGAACCCCCCTCGGTTTTCTTGGAACGCCTGATGGAGGCATATAGGAGATACACTCCGTTTGACCCCTCTTCTGAGGGACAGCAGGCGGCAGTTGCAATGGCCTTCATCGGACAGGCAGCCCCAGATATCAAGAAAAAGTTGTAGAGGCTAGAGGGGCTCCAAGATTATTCCTTACAAGATTTAGTGAGAGAGGCAGAAAAGGTGTACCACAAGAGAGAGACAGAAGAGGAAAAACAAGAAAGAGAAAAAAGAGAGACAGAAGAGAGAGAGAGACGGCGCGATAGGCGCCAAGAAAAAAACTTGACTAGGATTTTGGCCGCAGTGGTAGGTGAAAGAGGGTCTAGAGATAGGCAGACAGGGAACCTGAGCAACCGGGCAAAGAAAACACCTAGGGATGGAAGACCCCCTCTAGACAAAGACCAATGCGCGTACTGTAAAGAGAAGGGTCACTGGGCAAGAGAATGTCCCCGGAAAAAGAACATCAGAGAAGCCAAGGTTCTATCCCTAGATGACTAGGGGAGTCGGGGTTCGGACCCCCTCCCCGAACCTAGGGTAACACTGACTGTGGAGGGGACCCCCATCGAGTTTCTGGTCGATACCGGGGCTGAACATTCGGTGTTGACCCAACCCATGGGGAAGGTAGGGTCCAGGCGGACAGTCGTAGTAGGAGCAACCGGCAGCAAAGTCTACCCCTGGACCACACAAAGACTTTTAAAGGTTGGACATAAACAAGTGACCCATTCCTTTTTGGTCATACCTGAGTGCCCTGCTCCTCTGTTGGGCCGGGACATTCTGACCAAACTAAAGGCCCAAATCCAGTTTTCTACAGAGGGCCCACAAGTAACATGGGGAGATCACTCTACCATGTGCTTGGTCCTAAACCTAGAAGAAGAATACCGGCTGTATGAAAAGCCGGCCTCTCCCTCCATCGACCCATCCTGGCTCCAACTTTTTCCCACCGTATGGGCAGAAAAGACAGGTATGGGACTGGCCAATAACGTCCCACCAGTAGTAGTAGAGCTGAAATCGGGTGCCTCACCGGTGGCCGTCCGACAGTATCCAATGACTAAAGAAGCCCGGGAAGGCATCAGACCCCACATCCAAAGGTTCTTAGACCTAGGGGTCTTAGTGCCCTGCCAGTCGCCCTGGAACACCCCTCTGCTACCAGTAAAAAAGCCAGGGACCAATGACTATCGGCCAGTCCAAGACTTGAGAGAAATTAACAAAAGGGTGCAAGACATTCATCCCTCAGTCCCAAACCCATACAGCCTCCTGAGTTCCCTTCCGCCTAGTCACACTTGGTACTCAGTCTTGGATCTCAAGGATGCCTTTTTTTGCCTCAAACTACACCCCAACAGCCAGCCACTGTTCGCGTTCGAGTGGAGAGACCCAGAAAAAGGTAACGCTGGTCAGCTGACCTGGACACGGCTGCCACAGGGGTTCAAGAACTCACCCACTCTCTTCGACGAGGCCCTCCACCGGGATTTAACTCCTTTTAGGGCTCTCAACCCCCAGGTCATATTACTCCAATATGTGGACGACCTCCTAGTGGCAGCTCCCACATATGAAGGCTGCAAAAGAGGGACACAAAAGCTCTTGCAGGAACTGAGTAAGTTGGGGTACCGGGTATCAGCTAAAAAGGCCCAGTTATGCCAGAAAGAGGTCACCTATTTGGGGTACCTGCTCAAGGAGGGAAAAAGATGGCTGACCCCGGCCCGGAAAGCTACAGTTATGAAGATCCCTACTCCCACAACCCCCAGGCAGGTCCGCGAATTTCTGGGTACTGCCGGATTCTGCAGGCTCTGGATTCCTGGGTTTGCTTCCCTGGCTGCACCCTTGTACCCCCTGACAAGGGAAAACATTCCTTTTACCTGGACTGAGGAGCATCAAAAGGCTTTTGACCACATAAAAAAAGCCTTGCTGTCTGCCCCCGCCTTGGCTCTCCCAGACCTCACCAAACCATTTACTCTATACGTAGATGAAAGAGCCGGTGTAGCCCGAGGAGTGCTTACTCAGACCCTAGGACCATGGCGACGGCCAGTAGCTTATCTATCAAAAAAACTGGATCCAGTGGCCAGTGGGTGGCCAACCTGCCTAAAAGCGGTTGCTGCAGTGGCACTCCTCCTCAAAGACGCTGATAAGTTAACCTTGGGGCAAAATGTGACTGTGATTGCTTCCCACAGCCTCGAAAGTATTGTGCGGCAGCCCCCCAATCGGTGGATGACCAATGCCAGAATGACTCATTACCAGAGTTTGCTGCTAAACGAAAGGATATCTTTCGCGCCCCCTGCTGTCCTGAACCCAGCTACCCTACTACCAGTCGAGTCAGAATCCACCCCAGTACACCAATGCTCAGAAATCCTTGCTGAAGAAGCTGGGACTCGACGGGACCTGAAGGACCAGCCATTGCCCGGAGTGCCTGCCTGGTATACAGACGGTAGCAGCTTCATTGTGGAAGGTAAGCGGAGAGCAGGGGCCGCCATCGTAGATGGCAAACGGACGGTATGGGCAAGCAGCCTGCCAGAAGGGACATCAGCCCAGAAGGCCGAGCTAATCGCCTTGACGCAGGCATTACGCCTAGCCGAAGGAAAAAACATCAACATCTACACGGACAGCAGGTCGCCATTATCCACTGCCCGGGCCACCAGAGAGGAAATAACCCTGTGGCGGCCGGGAACCGGAGGGCCGACGAGGCTGCAAAACAAGCCGCCCTGTCGGTCAGGGTGCTAGCAGAAACTATAAAGCTTCAAGAGCCAATCGAGCCTGCTCAAGCTAGGACCAAGCCAAGAGAGCTCACTCCTGACCAGGGAAAAGAATTCATTTAGCGGTTACATCAGCTAACACACTTAGGACCAGAAAAGCTCCTTCAACTAACGAGCCGCACCAGCCTCTCCATCCCGAATCTCCGGTCCACCGTTCAAGAAGTCGCCAATCGGTGTCCGGCTTGTGCCATGACTAATGCGACTACCACCTACCGAGAGACCGGAAAAAGACAACGGGGAGATCGACCCGGCGTATACTGGGAAGTAGACTTTACAGAGGTAAAGCCTGGCCGGTATGGGAACAGGTATCTGCTAGTATTTGTAGATACTTTCTCTGGATGGGTAGAAGCTTTCCCTACCAAAACTGAAACGGCCCTGACTGTATGTAAAAAGATACTAGAAGAAATCCTGCCCCGTTTCGGGATCCCTAAGGTGATCGGGTCAGATAATGGCCCAGCCTTTGTTGCTCAGGTAAGCCAGGGACTGGCCACACAACTGGGAATAAATTGGAAATTACATTGTGCGTATAGGCCCCAGAGCTCAGGTCAAGTAGAGAGAATGAATAGAACCATCAAAGAGACCTTAACTAAATTGGCCTTAGAGACCGGTGGAAAAGACTGGGTGGCCCTCCTTCCCTTAGCGCTGTTCAGAGCCAGGAATACCCCTGGCCAGCTTGGTCTGACCCCTTATGAAATCCTCCACGGGGGACCCCCCCCCATACTTGAGTTGGGAGGAACACTGGGTCCCGATGATAACTTTCTTCCTGTCTTATTTACTCACTTAAAGGCTTTAGAAGTTGTAAAAACCCAGATCTGGGACCAGATCAAGGAGGTATACGAGCCAGGTGCCGTGGCCATCCCTCATCCGTTCCAGGTCGGAGACCAAGTGCTGGTCAGACGCCATCGACCCAGCAACCTTGAGCCTCGGTGGAAAGGCCCGTATCTGGTATTGCTGACCACCCCGACCGCAGTAAAAGTTGATGGCATTGCAGCCTGGGTACATGCTTCTCACCTCAAGCCTGCGCCACCCTCCGTACCAGATGAATCCTGGGAGCTGGAGAGGACTGATAATCCTCTTAAGTTGCGCATTCGGCGGCGGCGGAGCAAGCCTACCAAGTAATAACCCTAACCAGCCCAACACCCTCACCTGGCAGGTACTGTCCCAAACTGGAAAGGTTGTCTGGTTCAAGACAGAAGTCCACCCCCTTTGGACTTGGTGGCCCTCCCTTACCCCTGATATATGTGCCCTGGCGGCGGGTCTCGAGGCTTGGGATATTCCAGAAATTGATGCACCGGCCTCTAAAAGAGTCAGGCCTCCTGACTCAAACTATGAAAATGCTTATAACCAGATCAAATAACTCCCCTTGGTTGACCACCCTACTGTCAACCATCGCCGGGCCCCTATTACTCCTCCTTCTGTTGTTCACCCTTGGGCCCTACGTCATCAATAGACTAGTCCAATTCATCAATGATAGGGTAAGTGCAGTTAAGATTCTGGTCCTTAGGCAAAAATACCAAACCTTAAATGGCGAAGATAACTTTTAATTCCGCTCTAAGATTAGAGCGATCCACAAGAGAAATGGGGGAATGAAGGAAGTGCTTTTTACAAGGGTATAGGGAAAATACAGCCAAAAAGTCAAGTTAAGAAACAAGGGGAACAGAGTCAAACAGGATATCTGTGGTTATGCACCTGGGCCCCGGCCCGAGGCAAAGGGCGGATAGTTCCCAGAAATAGACAAGTCAGTTAAAGTTTCAAGAGTGCCCCTCAGCTGTTTCAAGGACTCCCACTTGACCGAAGTTCACCCCTGGCTTGATTTAAACTAACCAATTACCTTGCTTCTCGCTTCTGTACCCGCGCTTTTTGCTATAAAAAGGACCCAGGAGCTCTACTCGGCGCGCCAGTCTTTCGAAAGACTGAGTCGCCCGGGTACCTGTGTGTTCAATAAACCTCTTGTTTTTGCATCCGAAGCCGTGGTCTCGCTGTTCCTTGGGAGGGTCTCCCTGAACTGACTGACTACCCACTGCGGGAGTCTTTCAGAAGCTATAGTAACCAAAGCAACATGGTACTGGCATAAAAGCAGACACTTGGACCAATGGAACAGAATAGGGAATCCAGAAATCAACCCACATACTTACAGCCAACTGATCTTCAACAAAGGCACCAAGAACATATATTGGGGAAAAGACTGCCCTTCAATAAATTGTGCTGGGAAAACTGGACATCCATGTGTAGAAGAATGAAACTAGACCCATACCTCTGGCCATATACCAAAATCAACACAAAATGGATTAAAGATGTAAATATAAGACCCGAAACTATAAAACTCCTAAAAGAAAACATAGGGGAAACACTTCAGGAAGTAAGACTGGCCGAAGACTTTATAAATATGAGAAAGGATTCCCATTGAGAATGTACAAGGAACTCAAACAACAGCCAAAACAAACAAACAAACAAACAAAAAACCCCAAATAACCCAATTGAAAAAATGGACAAAGGAGTTGAATAGGCATTTCTCAAAGGAAGATATACAAATGGCCAACAGACACGTGAAAATTGCTCAACATCACTCAGCATCAGAGAAATGCAAATTAAAACCACACTGAAGTATCATCTCATACCAGTTAGACTGGCTATCATCAAAAAGACAGAGAATAACAAATGCTGATGTGGATGTGAAGAAAGGGGAATCCTCCTATACTGTTGGTGGGACTGTAGATTAGTACAGCCATTATGGAAAACAGTATGGAGGTTTCTCAAACTACAGATAGAACTGCCATGTGATCCAGAAATCCCACTGCTGGTTATAGAGGAATGGAAATCTTCATGTTGAAGAGACACCTGTACTCCCATGTTTATTGCAGCTCTATTTACAATGGCCAAGATATGGAACCAACCTAAACATCCGTCATCAGACAACTTAAGGAAATTGTGGTATATATACACAATGGAACACTACTCAGCCATAAAAAAGAAAAAAAAATGAAATACTGCCATTAGCAGCAACATGGATGAACATAGAGAAAATCATGTTAAGTAAATAAGCCAGGGAAGAAACAGAAATACCCCATGTTCTCACTCAGAAGTGGGAGGTAAAAAATAACTTAAAAAAGAAAGAAAGAAATATACAACAATCACAGTAACAGGTTGAGCTTTCTAAAAGAGAGAACAGAACTCAGGCTACCAGAGGTGGGGGGCAGGGGGGAATAAGGGAGGAATTGGTAAAAGGCCATGAAAAATTATTACATTGTATAATGTTGCATATACTAATGATCCTGATTTGAGCATCTTATATTGAACACAATTAATGATATTCAACTCTGTGTTCCACTGTAATGTACAATCAACAATGTTACAATAAAAAATAAATAAAATAAAATAAATAAAAAAAATTTAAAAAGAGAATAATAGTGATTTTTGTCCTGAAAGTAAATTAACCAATTTTTCCAGTTTAGGTTGAACTTAGTTTGGGTGGAGGGATTAAGTGAGTATGGCTGTGATCTAAAAGAAGGACACATATGTATTAGCCTCATGTATTTGCCCCAAGCCTTTTTTTCCAGTTACTAAAAGGAAATGAAATAAGAACTCAAGCACACAGCTTGTGAGTTTGGGTGTACTTGCTCTATTCCAAATTAGTTCTCTGTGTGTCCTTTGGTTTCATATTTTAAATTAGTGTTAAGGTCCACTGGAAACTCCTGTCACCGTTGTTTTAATGTATTCTTCTTAAGCTATTAAATACGTTTGGCTCATATACTGTAACAGCCAGGGATCTCATATTAGGGACCTCTGGGAACGTAGAAAGCAAGCTATACATCACAACAGATTCCTCTGGCCTAACAGAATTAGGGAGCTTACCCAAAACTGACTTCAAGTTTTGGTTTGCTCTGGTCTGGACCTACCCTGAGGTGGTTCTTATGCTCTACAGACAATCAGAATTTGGTAATTTGAGCCTCTACATCACTTTCAATGAGAATAATTTAGGTACTTTGCTTAGACAGCATATGTCTATCATACTAGTGGGATAAACAGGCTAATAAGATAGCAATTTTTTCATTCCCCTTCTTTCCTACCCATATTAAAAATTAGCTTTTGTTTTATTCAATAAAAACTAGTAGTGTTTTCTGATTAAATGAAAGCCATAGTCATTACAGATTAGAATATTTAATACATATGTGAGTATAAATTACCAGATTAATCAGTAATAGAAACTAGTCTTATCATTAGCTCTATCTAGACAAAGCCAAAATCCATCATTTTATTTCAATTTGCCTCAAGTTAACTCTCTTCTAATACTGGAAATGTCAACTCTCCACATCTCTTTTCCATTCAAACACCAAGTCTTATATTTTCTTCCTTGGTAACATCATCTTCTAGGTAAAATATTTAGGAATATAGCAGTGTCCAATGAATATGGAAAATCTATATTAATTAAAAAAAGGAAAGATGAAACTCTGGAGTAACAGAGTATAATATAAAACATCATTTGGTTCCTTTGCTAAAATGTATGTTTTGTCTCAGGAAGTGAAACACTTAGGAGCCAAGGTGATATACAAATGTTTGCCAACCAGCGGGTACAACAAGGGCACCAATGGATCGTACTGGATTTATATGGCCTCACATCCCTGGTTTGGTCTGAACATGGGTCAACATCATCCCAGTTTATGAATTGCATAATATATCGTTCTCTCAAATGAGGTCTTTTTGTCTCATTTTGATATTGTGTTTTTAAGTAGGCTACAACATGTCAATGTCTTTCCTGCTCTTGTTAATTGCAGTTAATTTAATCAAATCATTTATTCTCCAACAGCTGTTGTTACCCAACTATGGGGTCTAGCCTAGTATTTCATTGTTTGTGACTTCCTGCTGCCTCCTGTGACAACAGAAACTCAGAACAAAGGGTTGTGACCAGTTTAATTCTTGTTTTGGACTTTTTAGCAGCAGAGAGTGCCTGGGCATTTAGGAGACCCTGGACCCTAGGTTATACTCTGTATTCAGTGTACGCTGTATGACTGAGGGAAATAGAAGTAATGTTCCTGAACTCTCGCGGTAAATATGTAGGTACAAATGCGTGAAATATGTTAAAGACTATGTTTAAGAGAGGTGTGTTACTTGCCAGACTTCAGCATGGTGATAGGACAGGGGAGGAGACAGATATTCTTGGGTAGGATCTTCAAGTAAATACTTGCAATGCTTGTCACTACGTACTTCTCTAGTACATAAATACAAGTAAAGCATTTGAGGTTTAGCGCTTCTGAAAATGAAACAATAGTTGACAATAATAATAACTATAAACTTTTTTCATTCCATTCTTGGTCACATGACAGGAAATGCTAAATATAATGTAGAGCAGCCACATCAAATCCTTTCAAACAAGGAGCGGTATTAATAAAAACCCATATGTCAATAACAAAAAAAATGCAATAGCTCAGAACTTTTTGTTACTACCCATTTCACTTTTTTCTCTTTCCCTTAATTCATAAAATCAACATTTCTCTTTCATAGCCCTTGTTGGATTGAAAGCAAACAATGTGCTAAAAAGAAAACAGTCCTCTCTGTGTGACTATAAGATGAAACAATCAAATGATTTTATTTTCAAAGAAATGTGAGTCACTGGTGAAGTGGTTAAAAGGATATAGGAGCAGATGCTGAAATAATAAACATCTTGCCTTATTTCATTTAGAGGAAGCTGCATAAATACCATCATAAAATAAAGTACTTGGTGTGCTCTGAAAAATATGTCATCATCAGACAAACGCCTTTTTTATTGCAAGCAGGTAGAGCACAGATGGTTTGGTCTGCTCATTTTGGTATTTATTAAAATAAATTTACTAAAGAGCAGGTCGGTGGCTCATTATTTTTAAGATACACTCAACACTTTAGAAATGTACTGAGACCTTTCTCAGAAAGGCTGATCAGGACTCACATGACATCATCATCTATTATGAAAGTACTTGATAGGAAAGTAATTTTTTTTCCTCCAAGTAATCATAATAATCGATATGTTTAAAATATTTTGACATTTGGGCCAGCCCAGTGGCTCACTCGGGAGAGTGCAGCGCTGGGAGCGCCGAGGCCACAGGTTTGGATCCTATATAGGTATGGCCAGTGCGTGGTGCTAACAACACCGTGCTAAGGGTTGCGATCCAAAAAAAATTGACATTTTTGAATGGCACCAAGGTGAGAACAACCAGGAAAAGTCTGAGAAGTAAGTCACTCTATTTCTTTTCCCTTACCAAACAAACAAACAAAAAAAGACAATAGTATGTAGCTTGTAATTTCCTGCCTACGCTTCACCTTTAAACTGAGGCAAAGGCCCAAAGAACCAATTCTTCCTTAAAGCACACTGCTATGTGGGTTCTTTGTGCTCAACCTTGCATTTGATACAGGCATTTTCATCATGAAGCCAATTCTATGGAGCAAAAGATACTTCCCATATCTTCCTAGCTTGTCATTGTTTCAGGATTTCTGTGACTAATTTACTTGGTTTGAAAAAAGTAAGATTCACTCTTACTTCCCTCACATTTTACCTCTATCTTTCTCTCAAGATTGTATTATATAATCTTATATTTGATTATAAGTTATTAAAATATATCTGAATGCTCTCTCTAACCATTTACTATTTTAAAAAAAAATGAAATGAAGTGCCACTTTAAAAAGTAAATGTCCAGAAAAATATAATCTACCTTGCTTCAGAGTTTTAATCCATAAAGTTGTCCATTTCTATCCTAAGAAAAATAAAGCAATAGTTTATAAAATTCACTGTACTGTTGAATATAAAAATAGTTGAATAAATAAATCAAAAATGTACTTTGGCTTGAATTTTTTAGATAATTGCCTCTGTTCCCTATTTCCCCGAAGTTAGAATGTACACAGTTGAAAACAGATGCTGCATTTTATGCTCATGGGGTTTGAAATGCAATAGTCACTAAGAAAAAAGAAAACATTTAAACTGCCTATCAGTGAACATTTGTGATACAAATAATTCTGTATAATTATCATGGGTTTAGTGATTATTTTAAGCCAAAGTAATATTTAGTCGCTTGTATATTAACACCTAAATCTGATATGCTATAAATTTCATTTCTTCTGATCTTTTTTATGAAAAAGGAAAATCATTCTTATACAACATTCTGAACGCATGCAATTATTCTCTTCATTTAATATATTTATTGAGGAAGAGCACAATTTTTGAAGAATTATAAGATAATAAGTGGAAATTATGATTATTTTTTGAAAATCATAAAGACTTTTCTTACTTCTCTCCAGGTTTTAACTTCTGAGGTTAGAGTTCTTTCCTCCTGATAACACTAGCAGATACGGGCTAGCAGATACATATTTGATGAATAGCCCATGACGTCTTTCCAATCATGATAGCACAGTTTTTGATGATGGAGTGTGTGTATTTAAAAGCATCTGTTCTTCAGTAGAAAGAAAATAATTCCAGTAAAATATTAAAAGGGATTTTAATCCAGAGTTAAATCAGAAACTCCCTATGTAGTGACTAGGTTTAGAAACGCATGGCTACGAAAGAACATTTAATGTACCTACCTTCCCTGGTGCTTATGTGTTGCAGCTCTAACTATATAATCCATAGAACATGGAGGTATTAAAAATATTTATTTAATAAATGCTAAATGTCATCTATTGGAGTTGAAAACATAGGCTTATGAAATTTATTTTTCTAATTTTAAGTTAAAAATCTAAGGTCCTTCCCTGGAGGACAAATGTGTGGTGAAGGTGATTTCCTTTTGAGACTCAAAAAATTTTCTTTCCAAGGAATATGTCTTCATTTGATAGACATTTAAATAGTATTTCCATATTCATGTGCATTTTCATAAGAGTTAGGATAATTATTTATAGAAGAAAAAACTTTATTAGATTTATCTAACCAAAAAATTAGCAGACAACCTAAACTACTTAATAGCTAGTTACAAAGAGAACTTAATAGAATGTATCATATAGTTCATTTTATTAAAATAAAGCTAGAATGGAAAGTTTTACTCAAATTAAAGTGTGCTGAATATTTAAAAAATAAATTTTAAAATATTAATAATTATTAAAAGATAATAAAATAACTCTGAGGAAAATTAAGAAAATAAAGATAAAATTTATCACCGTGAATCTCATTTCTCTAACTGCTGAATTACATATTTATAGGACGCTACAAATTTTCCTTGATATGAGCTTTAAGTTGTAATGAACTTACTTAGAGCACATCTTCACTCGCTCTAAGAACCATTTTTTTAAAGCTTTTATATTTAATGGATATAAAGATAATCCTATCACTTATACTTTCATTTATTTAGCAACTACTGTGTGCTAGGCACTGAGGATATGTAAATGAAAAACTTATTTTCATAAATTTTTTTATGTTCTTTGCTCAAACTTAACTTTTTCTTAATAAAAATTCCCACAAATATTTTTACTTCACTTTTCAAAAGTAACTTTATTTTAAGATAATCGTAAATTCACATGAGGTTGTAAAAAATAATACAGAAATTTAGTATGCGCTTTCCCCAGTTTTCTCCAGTGATAACATCTTGCAAAACCAGGTTATTACATCGATACAGTCAAGGAACAAAATATTTTCATCAGCACCACAGGGATCTCTCATATTTCCTTTTATAGTCATACACACTTTCTTCCATACCAACTCCCTCATTAACCCCTGGCAGCCACTAATCTGTTCTACATTTTTATAATTTTGTCATTTCAAGAATGTTATATAAATGGAATCAGATACATCTGTACAACAAACAAAAATCAACCAATGTAATATGCCCTATTAATAGAACAAAAGTGAAAAAACCCACATGATCATATTAACTGCTGAAAAAGCATTTGACACAAAGAAACCTGGGAAGAGAAGAACATTATCTCAACATAATAATGGGCAAATAAAAAATCCACAGCTGACATTGCATTCAAAGGAGAAAGACTGGATGTTTTCTCCCAAAGACTGGGGATGAAACAAGACTAACCTCTTTTGTCATTACTATGTGATGTTATACTGGACATTTTAGCCACAGCAGTTGAGCAAGAAAACAAAATAAAAGTCATCCAAATCAGAAAGAAAGTATAATCTCTATCCTCACATGATATGATCTTATATACAGAAAATCCTAAAAACCCACACACTCACAAAAAAGCTATTAGCACTGTATTAGTCAATTTCTGTTATTTATAACAAATCACCTGAAACTGGGTGATTTATAAAGAAAACAAAATTTACTGCTTACAGTTTTGCAGTCTGGGAAGTCCACAGTGCAGGCAACACATCTGGTGAGGGTCTTGGTGATCCAGGGGTCTCACATGGCAGAAAACAGTGGAGCAAAGAGAGGCTAACCTTTCACGTGCTCTCCTTTTAAATCCCTCAGAGCCTTGCCCCTGACCATTATTATTAATCCATTCACTATGGCCTGGTCCTACAATCTAATCACCTCTACAAGACCCCAACATTCAATTGCCATAATAGGGGTTCCCACCCTCATTAGTTACAATGGGAATTAAGCTTCTAATATATGAACTCTGAGGGACACAATTCAATCAATCCACAGCCAGCACATATAAATAAATTCAGCAAAATTGTAGGAAACAAGATCAACACAAAAAAATAGTTGTATTCCTACACAATAGTAATGAACTATTCAAAAAGGAAATTTAGAAAACAACTCTATTTGCAAATCTTCTGCTATATTTTTCTTTTTTTTTTTTTCAATTTTATTTTCTCGATATACATTGTGGCTGATTATTGCTCCCCATCACCAAAACCTCCCTCCCTTCTCCTTCCCCCCCACCCCCCCAACAATGTCCTTTCTGTTTGTTTGTTGTATCAACTTCAAGTAATTGTGGTTGTTATACCTTCTCCCCCCCCCCCGGTTTTGTCTGTGTGTGTGTGTGTGTGTGTGAATTTATATATTAATTTTTAGCTCCCACCAATAAGTGAGAACATGTGCTATTTCTCTTTCTGTGCCTGACTTGTTTCACTTAATATAATTCTCTCAAGGTCCATCCATGTTGTTGCAAATGGCAGTATTTCATTCGTTTTTATAGCTGAGTAGTATTCCATTGTGTAGATGTACCACCTTTTCCGTATCCACTCATCTGATGATGGGCATTTGGGCTGGTTCCAACTCTTGGCTATTGTAAAGAGTGCTGCGATGAACATTGGGGAACAGGTATACCTTCGACTTGATGATTTCCATTCCTCTGGGTACATTCCCAACAGTGGGATAGCTGGGTCGTATGGTAGATCTATCTGCAGTTGTTTGAGGAACCTCCATACCATTTTCCATAGAGGCTGCACCATTTTGCAGTCCCACCAACAATGTATGAGAGTTCCTTTTTCTCCGCAACCTCGCCAGCATTTATCGTTCAGAGTCTTTTGGATTTTAGCCATCCTAACTGGGGTGAGATGGTATCTCAGTGTAGTTTTGATTTGCATTTCCCGGATGCTGAGTGATGTTGAGCATTTTTTCATATGTCTGTTGGCCATTTGGATATCTTCCTTAGAGAAATGCCTACTTAGCTCTTTTGCCCAATTTTTAATTGGGTTGCTTGTTGTTCTGCTATATTTTTCTGATAGCCGTTGCCATGTAGTGTAGAGGGGTAAATGTTGTATACTGCAACACTGACACTGCTCCAGTAGTGTTGCCTCATGACTATATGAGGGGGTAGAAGTCCAACTTCCCCATTCAGTCTCTGTTGACACCCAAGCCAGGAGTGCGAGGAGCTGCTCATTTCACAGGACCACGACTGATACCACCCTGGCTGGGACTGGGTGGGATAGGAGTGTCTTGGGAATACTCCTATGTGGCTTCAGCTAACAGCATGGGGACCAGGTAGTGCTATGACTGCTGGCAGTGGTGAACATCCTGTCTCTCCACTAGGGCACCTTTGAACCCATCCCAAAGGCATGAAGGATGGATGTCTCATAACTGCCAAGTGGAGTGGAAGTCCAGACTCCTCACATGGTTTCCACTGGCACCGTTACAGGTGGTGGTGGTGGTGGTTTTATGACTTCTTACCTTGCAGCAGAGGTGAATGCCTCAGCTCCTTACTCTGCCTCCTGACACCACCCCCACAAGGCATTGGGGGGCACCTCCCTATAGTCAGTCAAGGGTGGAACTATACCCAGCCAACTTACCACCATGTCATTCTTTAGATCTTCTAGTCCCTAATTGCTCAAGTTCCTCTCTCTGCCTTTCAGTCTCATGGTTTTTTTTACATAAAACATCCATGGTTTTTAGTCATACTGACCAGAAGAAATAGGGGAAAGCACTTCTACTCTAACTCCCCATAGTAGAAATTCCTCACTTCCAGTTTTAATTCAGCTGTTCTTAATTTTTATGCCTTAAGTCCTCTAATCCTTGTGAATTTTTCTTGTGTTTCTTAGATAAAAAGTTATTTACCCTCTAGATTTTTCATAATCAATTAAAATATCTTAGGTGCTTTTCCTTCCCCTTTTATTCTCTTGTTCATTCTATTATTTAATCCAGCTGTTTATTATCCTGTTGCCTGGAGTAAGCTCCTGGCAAAATTGGATTTGTCCCCGATTCTCAATCATCTAAACATTTCTAATTTTTTTATGTGGGACTCTTTCCCATATATAGAATCTTTAAACTATTTCTTTTTCCAGACTATTTTGTGATAGTTGATCCATCATCTACATATGAATGGATGGTTCTAATGTCTTTCTACTATTTTCCCACTACCATGCTGTCAAAAAATATTTTATATTACCTTTTATACTTTCTTAAATTTAGCATTTTGTAAAATATATACAATATTAATAAATGTATTATATAATAAGTCATATAATAAATGTATCCATTCCCAAAACAAATTTTGTGAACTTTTTAAAATTAGAATTTACATCTATAAATTGTGTTAAGGTGAGTGAAATGGTAATAGGAAACATGCTACAAATTTTGATTTTATGCAGTCTTCTTTCAAATGCTCTATAGAGATTACTTTTTCTATCTAGAGGTCCTACAATAGTCTTTTGAGATTGTGCCAAACATGATGTTATATGTTCTATGGTTAAATGGGATCTCTCTTTTTGCTATAGTTTTCAGGTGGTTATTAATGGTGGAAAGAAGTTTCTAAGTTGTGAATATTTAATCTTGCATTCCACTTATGCTTTTTTAGATCATTAATGCTATGTATTTATTAAATGATTAATTAGGGTTTGTATTTATATTGCTTAGAAATAATAATAAATTTGTTTCTTTTCAAAACTCATTTTTAGTTCTTCATCTAGTTTTATCAAAATGTCAAGTCCATCATAGTAGTTGTAAAGATTTGTATTCTTTTTGCATTCCTGAGTTCATAAGGGAAGATATCTAGAAATTATCCTTGAATATGATAGCTTACTTCTGTTTCAATTTTATAATATTTCTAATATGGAAGGAGTAAACTAGATATACAGACATGGTTCAGTTCAGACTTGCACCATAAGGCATTTGACATTAAAGTCCATGCTGTAAACGACATTACTATATGACCATTTTTAACATATCTTGCAATTTATTAAAAGAATTCCCTGTGTTAAAACATAATTACATTTCTGATATAAAACTTAATTGGTTGGGATGCATTATTTTTAACATTTTTTGATAGCTCTATTTATGAAAATTACAGAACATCTTATCTATCACTGGGGTAGGAGAAAGTAGAAAACAAACTGTAAAAAACAGTTTGGACACAAGGTGTGTGTGTGCCTAGTGGGGAAAACATCTTTGGTTTTAGAATTAATTTTCTATTTTCCTCATAATATAAGTTAGCAGCTTTCAATATGTTTTGAAAATATTTATAACAGTACATTGAAAAATATTTATAGCAGTCTATTACACTAGAGCCCAAGAAAACCTCCTGTTGGCCAACTTGTCTGTGTGTGGCCCACACCTAATCCTGTGAAAACTCCATGAAGCCTTCGCGGAGGAATCAATAACCTCTGGGTGATTTTCTTTCTGCTGCTGAGCCAGGCACCCCAAATATATCACTGATCCAGGGTGAAGCTTTTGTGTTATTTTCTTCTTGTAATAGTCCCATACCACGGAGGTAGTGCAAATTCACATTTCTTAACTACCACATCTCCCTTCCAGTTCCAAACACAGGCTGGGGCTTTCAGTCATAGAACTGTTAATTTTTTTCCCACTCAGAGCCTAAAGGAAAAATCAAGCTTTTTATTATCTTTCTGGTATTTAAGCCAGTGTTTTCTGGTATCCCATTCATAGCAGAAAGAACCCTTTGAGTGCTCTGCTTTTATGTGGGAGACTGATTTTCAACTCAGTGACTTAAATCGTCCCAAGAGTTTGTTTCTTGTGCATCTGTGGCCATAAAAACCAAGTCCATAGTTAATAGAGAATATTTCTAGGTCTGATTTACACCAAAGTGACTTCAACTCCCAGAATGTTTAATGAAACTTATTACATTGCACATCCTCTTTTTGTCTATTTCATAGAGATTTCATCTTTCTCTCCTTTTTTTTTGCAAACACAACTATGCTTTTAAAATATTTGTTGTTCCTGTTGTTGTGATTGTGCAATCTTACCTATTAGCTTGTAGCAACAGAATTTATTCTTTTGCATATAATGCCATTTATCCAGAACAAAATACTTCATCCCATTGCTTGTTGCATTTATTTTTTGTGGATGATAACTTTTTTATGAGTTATTTCGACCATTATTTTATCACAGATTTATGGAATAACACCAATTTTTTATTTTTGCTTGATGAGTTATCTTTATTAACTACTTTCAAATACTTTTATGAATATAGTTTTAATAAAATTTTTCCTGCTTTTGTTCTCTCATTTATATCATGCTATATCATATTAATTTTTATAAGATAAGGAAAAAATGAGAATACAAACTAGATTGTTGAAACCATTACATTTGATTGTAACATAGAGGCCAACATAAATATGCAATTTTACTCTGTGTGCTAAGCAAAATATATTCTGTATATATAATATACACTGTACTATGAAATAAAATATCAATCTCTGATGTATTTATTTAGATTTTGTTCCTATTGATAGAGCATATTCTTTTTTATTTGATATTTTCATAAAGTTACACTGCTTTTTATGTTTCCAAATTCTGAATTCTCTTCTTTTTTTTAATGAAACATAGTCGATTTTGCATATCTGTGGGAAACAGAGTTGAATATCAATACCTGTGTGCAATATGTAATGTTCGTATCAAGACAAATAGTATATTCGACAACATATAATATAATCATTTTTTGTGGCCCTTTACCAAGTCCTCCCTTGGCCCCCCTTCCCTTCCCCTTTTCCACACCCCTGGTAACTTCAGTTCTGTTCTCTCCTATTGAAAGTTCAATGTATTATTATTGCTGTATCTTTCTTTCTTTCAGTTATTTACTTGTTTATTTTCTTAGCTCCCACTTATGAGTCAGGACATGTGATATTTCTCTATTTGTACCTGGCTTATTTCATTTAACATAATTTTCCCAAGTTCATCCATGTTGCTGCAAATGGAAGTACTTCATTCTTTTTTATGGCTGAATACGATTTCATTGTATAGATATACCATATTTTCCTTATCCAATTGCCTGATGATGGACATTTAGTTTGGCTCCAACTCTTTAGCTATTGTAAAAAGAGCTGTGATAAACATGGGAGTGCAGCATCTCTTTGACACGATGATTTCCATTTCTTTATGTATATACCCAGCAGTGGAATTCCTGGATCATATGGATTTGTATGTTGTATGTTGTATATATGTATGATCATATCATATTTGTAGTTGTCTGGCTAAACTCCATACAGTTTCCCATAATGGTTGTACTAATCTACAGTCCCATCAACAGTGTAGGAGTGTTCCCCTTCTCTGCATCCTCACCAGCATTTGCTAATCTCTATCTTTTTGATAATAGCCAGTCTGACTGGGCTGAGATGATACCTCAGTGCAGTTTTGATTTGAATTTTCCAGATGCTGACTGATGTTGAACATTTTATCATGATTTGTTGGCCAACTTTGTATATCTTCCTTTGAGAAATGCCTATTCAGCTCTTTGCCCATTTTTTAGTTTGGCTACTTTTTTTTTTTGGCTGTTAAGTTGTTTGAGTTCCTTGTATATTCTGGATATTAATCCTTTGTCAGATGCATATCTTGTAAATATTTTCTTACACTGTGTAGTGTGTGTTTTCAGTCTTTTGATTGTTTCTTTGCTGTGCAGAAGATTTTTAGTTTGATATAGTCTCATTTGTTAAATCTGAAGGACTGTGTCTCTCCCTATACTGATGAAGTTTTCTGCTATTATTTCATTGAATATGTTCTGAATGCCTTTTTCTTTCTTCTCCTCTTCTGGAACACCCATGATTCAGATGTTTGTGTGCTTAAGGTTGTCTACTATCTTTCCTAGCTTTTCTTCATTTTTTAAAATTCTTTTTTTTTTCTGCTTGAGTTATTTCAAAAGAGACTCTTTAAGATCAGAAATTCTTTCTTCTGCTTGCTCTAGCCTGCTTAAGCTAAGCTCTGCTTAAGCTCTTGGTTGCATTTTTTATTTTGTTGAATGACTCCTTTATTCCCAGGAGTTCTGCTACATTCTTTTTAAAAGTATTAATCTCTTTGTAAATTTCCTCCTTCATATCCTGGATAGTTTTGCTCAGTTCATTATGTTGTCTAACTGAGTCTTCTCATGCCACATTGAGTTTCTTTAAGGTGATTACTCTGAATTCCTTTTCAGTCATTTCAAGAGTTTTCAGCTCTGTGGGGGTCTGGTACTTTAGAATTACTGTATTCCTTTGTTGGTGTATTTTCTTGGTTTTTCATATTTCTAGTATCTGTACATTGATGCCTGGTCATCTGGTAGAGCAGTTGCTTCTATTACTCTAGAGTGGGCTTTGAGGAGAGAGACTTCCTCCTATAGATGTGTTTGTATATTGAACATTGAGTAGGATGGTTTTAATATTGGTTCTGGGTAGATGCAGTAGTGTAGTCTTCATGTGGGTACTTTGGCTGTATTCAGTGTTGGAATTGCATGTGAGTGCCTCTGTGGCCTATGCACTAGGCCACTTAGTGATTCCCTGCTGAGGTTATTGACACTCTTTCCCTGGGCTCCACTGTTAACTCCTTTTTGTTAGTGCAGTTGAGGGGTCTGTGGGCCTCCTCTATGGCAGTGGTGGCTGCTGCTATGGTGGCAAGATGTTCTTGCAGGGGAAGTAGCTGTGGCACTGGCTGTGGAGTACCACCCATGTGGCAGTGGTGTCTGCAGCAGTGGCAGGAGCAGCTGGTGAGGTACCCGGGAAATGCTTCTTGTCTTTTGTCAGTCTGGCAAAGGGCTGCCTGCTGTAGATGACAATTTTGAAGGCATAAAAGATATGAAAAATTAACATTTTACTGTATGATATTGGTATATTTAGCTTAGAAATTTACTACAATATTAATGTAGAAATTTTAAAAAATCAGTGAAAGGGAATCGCAAACTTGAATTCAGATCACATGGTCTATGAGAATTTAATGCATCAAAAGGTACTAGTTCAATGATTTTGAAAAAAAAGAGTTGTTTAACCAGTGGTGATGGACAACCTTAAATTATGGAAAGAAAATAAAAATGGATACTCATGCTATACATATGATATTCATGTTTTATGTTTTAAAGAGAAAAATAAAATTCAGACATATTAAATTTATAAATGTGAAATATAAAAGAATGAATTATTATATGACAATATAGAAGGTCACTTGAACATTTTGGGGAGCAGTCACTTGGATAATTTTAGAAACCCAGAAAGTATGAAAAGATGTTAAACTTTTCAAAAAATATTTTTTATTTGGATAATTAAAAGATATAACATATATGGTAAACAGACAAACATGATTATTTGGGAAAAAATATAACAGTAAGACAAAGACAAAAGGTGTGCACGCATATATGTATGTATGTATATGCATATGTGAAGAGCTCAAATTGTCAACAGAAATAAAAGTCATTTGATAGAAAAAGCTTTAAGGTATATGAATATTCTATTTATAGAAGCACAAACTGAAATGGCCACAAAATATATGAAAATATACTTAAATTAATTTGTAAACAGGATATGCAAATTAAAGGAACAATGAGTAAACTTATGCCCATCAGACTGATAGAAATAAGAAAAATTAAAGCATTTTCTGTTAGTGAATATGTGGTGAAAAGATCACTCACATACATACTTGTGAATATGTGTATCATTATAATCTTTTTGGAAATCAAATTTGGCAAAACTAATTTTAATAAAAATATCACTTTTTATATTTTTGCCTAGTAATCTCCATCTTGAAATTTTTAAGGATATATTAATATTTATTTTAGCATGTTTACAGTGATGATATACTGGAGAAATGTGACTGGCAATCACCAAAAGAGTGGTTTAATGAAGTATGTTATGTATAAATCAGGAATCATTGTGAAGTTTATAAAAATGAAATAAAATTATATTAGTCAAGTTAGAGGAATTTTCACATTGTATTCTTAAATGAGAAATGTAAGATGCAGAAAAGCATATAAAATAAGATGCCATTTAGTAAAAATTTCAAAAAGTTCATACATAGGTACATTTATATTTGTATGTAAAAGTATCTACATTATTAAATCTGCATAGGATTTAGAAGAGAGGGCATGGGGGGAGAGTTTAATGTACAGGTAAGATTGTACAGAAGGAGGAAAACAAAGTAAAAAAGGAAAAATCTCATAAAATAACCCTATTTACAATATAGGATAAGTTGGTACAATAAAACATTTTATAAGATTTATTTAAGAAAGATGTGTATTTTCTTCAGATCTCAGGTCTAAAGTTAGTGGGTAATTGAGAGCAGATAGATTCCTCTGCTCCCACAAGATAATCCAGGGATTTAGGCTACTAGGGTGGCTCTCCTACCCTCTAGTTGAGGCTGTCATCATTGGATCCAAGGCAACTCCTCCAACTTTTACCGTTTTGCAGCCAGCTTGAAGAGAAAGAAGGAAAGAAAGGACACACAGATTCTTCATAAAAATATGATCTCAAATTCGTATTGGCATCCATTTGCACCACATTATAATGGCTAAAATGTAATCACATTTATTTGCAAGGAGCTTAGGGAATAAGTACAGTACCTAGGAAAACTTAGGAGTTCTATTACTAAAGAGAAAATGGTGAGATAGAATTGGGAGAAGAAATTAGCAATCCCCTCACCCACCACCTATGATATGTCATCACATTTGTTTTCAGATATATAAGTTTAGCATATGTGTATGTGTATACATTTATATGCATATATATACACCTACATCTACCTGAAAAGTTTTAAAACAACAAAAATGGCCAGGTTTCAGCTCATTTTAAAACTTAGATCCCTTTTGACAAAACAATTGTACTTCAAGCAATCTAACTCACAAATGTAGTGCATATTTTTAAAGTGTAAAAATACAGATGTACAAGTATGTTTATTCTAATATTGAATAAAAAGTGTGGGAAAAAAATTGATAATAATCAAAAACTGATTTGATTGATTGTGGTACATTGCTATGATGAAATTTTTCATGAAAAGTATCCAAATTATAGTTACCTTCTAGTTTCAGAATAGTATCTAAAATATTAATTTATTTATGAAATAGAAAGATTCATATTAATATTCAGATGAATAAATACAGACAGAAGTTAGGAAGACAGACAAATAGAAAATATGATTATATGCTGACATATCTACAGCTAACACATAGGTTTGGAAATCGAAAAATGAATACTGTTCCCTTTTCTCAGGATATTATCAGAGAATTCAGGTTCTTCCAGATGCCAGCAGGGTACTGTGCTTCAGAAGAATAAAGTGTCCAGATAGATGGGCCTGTGAATGCTCTTCATGGTCCCCCACACTCCAGCATGATATGAGAAATGGAAGAATGGTTTTATGTGATTTTTTGAGAGGACAGATGTGAACCAGAGAGCTCAGAGACCAGAGGGTACCTCTGATCTTGTGAAGGAGAAAAAAGCAGTGTCTCTTTCTAGACTAATGCCCAAAACCTAGATGCAAAAGAGTACATTTCAGAGTAATCTACTAGAACAGGTCTCAGTGGTCAATAACCAGCTCTACTACACTCCCATCTCCAGCCATGTCAAGATACTCTTTCAATCCAGTGGCATTTAGATTTCATACCTAAGAAATGTAGGGGGAGACTGGATTGAATGAGATAAAGTTTCTACCTCAGGGTACAGTAAGGGCTCAAAATAGAAATAATGCTCAGTTGTACAAAAACAAATAAATATGTATTTCTTGAACACCTAATTTTGTGAACTGAGTCAAAATTGCTTCACATAGAATGTTTTTGTCATTGAAAAGAATGCTATTTTTCATTACTCTGTATTATCCTTCTCTGAAGGAATCAATGATAATAACTTGTTAGAATAAATAAACATTTTAAGAAAAGGAAACTTCCATTAATTTATTACAGCATTTTCTCTCCACATATATTTGTATGCGTGTTTTCAAATGCAAAAATACTTATGGAAATGTACAAAAGATGCTGCTAAAAGTTACCTTTGGAGAGATAACTTGAGATTTAGGGGTAGGAGAAAGACCTGTTTTCAATGTTCAAATTTTTATACTCTGAAAGTATATTAACTTTGTAAGTTTTAGGTAAATAAAAAGAAAAGTAACCACCTATCTTGAATTATTTTTTAACTTAAAAAAATTCACTAGGAAAAAATTTAATTTTAATTTTTGTTTATAAGAGGTACTGTGAGCCCTTTCAACTTCTAATCTCATTACATTATTATTAACATAAAATTATATATCACATAATCATTAAAACCTAAGTTTTTATCATTATCAATTTTGGTCCATTTGGTCTGTGTGCCTTTTGATATTGCAATCATGTAACAATCAGTCTTCCTTTTTGGGGAGTTACATCAATTAATTCTGTATTCTGGGTAGGTTTCTTCACTCTTTTATTTTTAATTAACCTAAATTTCTACAATGTTTATTTCATTTATTTTAACCAAATTCAATCTGTCATGACTTTCAAACATATTTTCTATGTCTCCCTCTCCTTGAGAACAATCTACTCATGTTCTATTTTTAAATTGCATGGTTGGTTGTCCTGCATGTTATTTGTGCTTTTTGCTTTTTTTTTCTCTCCCTATTAAAGAGTTTTTCTTTCTTAGACTAGTACAAGTATTTTATTTTTTCTTTATATTTATTTGATTGGTGTGTCAGTCCTTCCGAATATAATTGCCCATTTTATTTTCTGTTGTGGTTTGTAGAGTCAGGTTGTTTTGATATTATTAAACAGCTCCTCCTTAGGAATTTGTACAGTCGAACCTGGTATCAGAATATCAAGTCAGCTAGCCTGTGGGTTTCTTGTTTGTTTTTTGTTTTGCTTTTGTTTTCCTGTTTGTTGTAGTATTGTTGTTTTGTTTTTAACTTTCAGGTTCGCAATATTCAATTCCCATTCTCATGCTCCTGGCATTTTATTCCGGAAAACATAGTGAGTGAGGTTACTAAAATACACACACATAAGAGCATGTACTCACACACATGGACACACACTCACACACACACACACAAACACACACACCCATACACATCCCTTCTTGCTACCTTAAAAAAAACCAAAACTTTCATAACTCTGCATTTGTGCTAAAATAGATATCCAAACTCTATAACATGGAAATAATATTTTTACTATCTGGTAATCTGATCAATGAGTATTTGCAAATCATCATATTTCTTACCCTCACATTTCTATTAACATCATAGTAAAAGTACTCTTTTTAGCTAACATTTGTTCATGCTCATATGTCTGTCTGCAACTGTCCTATCTTCCACTCCATGCCCCATCTCCCTTTGCCTGGTAAACTCAAGAATTTTTTCCAGCACTTCATCTTTCAGCATTCAAGCAAGCCCCAATCAGGTGCTCCTGTGTGTTTCCTTAGCGCCCTGTTGTAGCATTGTCCACACTAATATAGTAACTGCTCGGTCACTCCCTCATACTCCCCACTGACTATAGCCTCTGTACAAGCAAGAGCCAAGGTGGTCTCGTTTACTGTTGCATGTCTAGAACCTAACACGATGCTTGGCAAAGGCCAGGTGATTAAAATGTACTGAAAGAATGAATAACAACCCCTACCAGACTTTGCAACTGGTATTATTCTCAAATGGTTTTTGGACTGTCATTGATATCTATTGCTGGAGTAACAAATTACCACAATTTAGTGGCTTAAGTGATTTTTCAAGTAAAGGAGTGGCTGAGATATGCAATGTCTCCCAAGTGTGGTTGTCCATTAAGTCCTTTTTCTAAGAAGCATAGATTGGAAGGAGTTCCTCACACAATATGTTTGGAAAAAGATCTCTCTACCATAGTCCTTACTTCAAGTTTTACATACTTTCCACACAAAACCACCATATGCATTTTTATTTTATTTTATTATTTATTTATTTATTTTTGTGACCGGTAAGGGGACCGTAACCCTTGGCTTGGTGTCGCCCTTACCGCGCTCAGCCAGTGAGCACATCGGCCATCCCTATATAGGATCCGAACCTGCGGCCTTGGCGTTCCCAGCGCCGCACTCTCCGGGGTGAGCCACGGGGTCGGCCCTGTATTTTTATTTTAAAGAAAAGCAAGGGGTACCCTTACCTTATAAATATATAAATCTAAATTTAGTTTATGTTTTTCTGATTTTCAATTGCAAAGTGGATCTTGTTGTTTAAACAACTCACACAACTCAAGTACTCACCCTCCAGACCCTCATACGAAGATGAAAATCAATCCCATGCTGGGTTGAGAGGACTGCTATTTATGAAGAATTCTTTAAAAAAATATGCGTTCTTTCCACTATTTTATGTAATCTGGAAGGCACATATTTATGGCAAATTGCTTCAACCCCTGACAGAATTTTCTTTAATGAGTTGCTTTATTTACAAAAAGTTCTCATCTTCTTTGGAAAGATAAGATATAGCTTTATGCTTTCCATGACCACATTTGCTGAGAGCATGATTAAGGACATAGCCTGCTCTTTGCTCAATGCTCCTATTATGAGGCCTAGTGTGAAAAATATCTTTTAGAATTTATATCTAGGAAAAGCATTTGTATTGCTAAAAAGAAAATAGTGCCTGTCATCATCTCTGATCAAAAGGGTCATGTGATTGACTATAGTTCCTGCGTCTCTTGACTTAGTAATATTAAGGGTCAAATTTGAGGTTAAACTGTAGCAGATCTGTTTTACTTCCTTTGGTTATGCCTTTCTAACCTCATTTATATTTTTACTGATCCCAGTTCCTTCTTTATGTTTATATTCATAACTTGCAAGGTTATTATTTTGAATGTTATTAGTTTTTTAATTGCTTCAAAACCTTTGTGGAACAAAGAGAGTGCAGATAAAGTGAAATCCTCAAAACACAGTTTAATGTATATTTTCATGCTTAAACAAGTTATGCTACTTATTAAAATATTTGAAGTTTTATCATTTAAACTGGTTAGAGTAAAATAATAAAGCCATTACTGCTATTTTTATTACTGTTAAAAAAATAAAAATATATATTTTTTAAAAAGCACATTGCCAAATTTTAATACTACACACACACACACACACACACACACACACATACACACAGATAGTAAATTTTAGTCACAAAGTTTAGATGGAGATAGAGGATAATGTATATAAATAAAACTGCTGAATTGCAAATTCTTTTTATCTATTTATTTTATTTATTTTATATATTTTTTAAATTTTAACTTCTCAATATACTTTGTAGTTGATTTTCACATCCCTTTACCCATTCCTCTCCCCCCCCTTAAATTACAAATTCTTTTAAGAAAGTGAAATTATTAACTCTTTCTTGCATACAAGTACCATCAAACTACATTAACACATTGTCTCTACTAGAGATTTAGAACTTATGCTTTACTAAGCAAATTTAAGTATTTTTAACCAGTGTGTTGTTGATTTTGTTATATATGCAAACTTTCAACTATATAAGGATAGTCAAACACAGGTAACAATTTTGCAGACTTTTTATTGTGAATTTATGATTCAGAGAGAAATTGACTTAGTTTTAGGTATGATTTATAGAGAAATTAAAAAAATAAACACACAAACACCTCACCAAAGAAGATATGCAGTTGGCAAATAAGCATATGAAAAGATGGTCCACATCATATGTCATCAGGAAAATGCTTATTAAAATAACAGTGAGATCCTTCTATACACCTATTAGAATAGCCAAAACCCAGAACACCATTGACACCAAGAGCTGGTGAGGGTATGGAGCTAGAGGAAATCCCATTCCTTGCTGGTAGGTATGCAAAATGATACAGGGGCTTTGGAGGATGGATTGGCAGTTTCTTGCAAAACTAAACATACTCTTACCATACAATCCAGCAATTCTGCCCCGTGGCATTTACCCAAATGAGTTGAAACATACGTCCACTCAAAACCTGCATATAGATGTTTATAGCAGCTTTATTCATAATTACCAAAACTTGGAAGGGACCAACATGTCCTTCAGTGGGTGGACGGATAAGTGTGCTACATTCAGACAATGGAATACTATTTAATACTAAAAAGAAATGATCTATCAAGCCATGAAAAATATTAGGAAATTAAATGTGTATTACTAAGTGAAAAAAGCCAATCTCAAAAGGCTACCTGCTATGTGATTCCAACTATATGACATTCTGGAAAAGGCAAAACTATGAAGACGGTAAAAAGATCAGTGGTTGCTGGGGGTCAGGAGGAGGGAGGGAGGAATAGGTAAGGCACAGAGGATTTTTAAGGCAGTGAAAGCACTCTGTGTGATACTGTAGTGGTGGAAACCTGGCTTTACACAATTTTTGCAAATCAATAAAGCATGAACCCTACCATAAACTACGATTTTTGAGTGAAAACAATGAGTCAATGTCGGTTCATCAATTGTCACAAATGTGCCACTCTGATGAGGGAGGGATATTGATGATGGAGGAGGAGGCTCTGCACATATGGGCAATGGGGTATATGGGCAATTTCTGTACCTTCCTCTCAACTTTGCTAAGAACCTAAAATGTTTCTAGAAAATATAAAGTCTTTTAAATTAAAAAAAATAAAAACCCAAAACTGTAACTAAAACACCTACTCAAAAATTCAAAATGAGCAAATAATGGCCTCAAAAATCAAGGGTTTTTGTTATAAGATTAATATGAATTATGTGAGCTGAAAAAATTAAAATGTTTTTGCCAATTTCCTTTAAACTATATTTTTAAAAAGCCAAGACATCATGAAAATGAAAGAGTGTGTATTTCAAACAATATTGCTCCTGATGAACTAAGTAGTCAGCCTATTTGAATTCTAATTCCTTTCACTGGAAAATAGCTGCAAGGTAAGTTAATTTCCATGCTAACCCAAAGTTGGCATGCCCCTTACTGTTAAATCAGAGTTGACAAGGAAGCTAAATTAGAGCTTCAATTACAATACGTTTTGCTGTATTTAAAATCTGAGATGCATGAACGGAAGCATAGCCCATATATTTTGGTTACTAAAGTGTTGAGAAATAAACCATTCAGCAAAAAAAATTTTTTTGCTCTTCTTAACAAAAAAAGAAATTAAGATAACATATTAAAAAACCCAATGGACATTTATCTATTTATGTTTTGGGAGGAGGCTATCATACAAGTGTTTCTTGGATTTGTTGTCTGAGGCATTGAGAATAGTTTCTCAAATTCCCAGCATCATGCTTACTCCACAAACTCAGTTCCATTTGATGTAGATTCACCTTCTGTGCTAACGGGGCAGGAAACAATAGAGGAGGGAAGATATCTGTTGAAGACAAAACTTCTTACAGGTGAGGATGAGGAAATAGGAAAAAAACTCCTTCAACCACATGTACCAAGTGTTTTAGTTGAGCTTTATATTGGCGTTTAGAGTCTGGCTGTTTGCTGAAGGGCTAGTCACCCATGCAATGTGTGCTTGCGTGTGTTGATATGAATAGGAGTGAGGGTGGGATTGGAAAAGAGGTATAAGTCTGTTCGGGGACTTTTGAGGGCATGAATAAAGTAAATATCTCAATAGTAACAAATTAACTTGTATTATATTTATTTTTAAATTTCTGTGTATTATGATGTGTCGAGATCTTAAAGCTTCCTTTCTGGCCGGGGACTCCTGGGGCTAGCCAGTTCTTAGTTTTATTTATTTATTTTTAAATGTTTTGTTTTGTTTTTATTCTTTATGAATATTCATGGCGTACAAAGCATATTGACACCACTCATGCCTAAGATGTGATGGCCAGATCCATTCTGGCAGCATGTCCATTACCACAAATTGTGATTATACCCCGTGTCCCCACCCAATTATTCCCTCAATTGTCCCCAAGCTCCCTCCCTATCCACACTCCACTTTGTATCTCTAGGTATGTTCTTTCCCTCTGCAAGTCTAACGCACCACTGTGCTCTTTCTTTCCTTCCTTCTTTCTCACTTAGCTCCCACTTATGAGTGAGGACCTGTGGTGTTTATCCCTCTGTGCTTTGCTTATTTCACTCAACATTGTTTCTCCAAGCTCATCCATATTGTTGCAAATGGGAGAATTTCATTCTTTTTTATGGCAGAGTGGTATTCCATGGTGTATATATACCACATCTTCCTTATCCAATCATCCACTGATGGACATTTAGGTTGGTTCCATATCTTGGCAATTGTAAACAGAGCTGTGATGAACATGGGAGTGCAGGTAACCCTTTGACATGATGATTTCCATTCCTCTGGGTATATGTCCAGAAGTGGGATTGCTGAATTGTATGGAAGATCTATCTGTAGTTGTTTGAGAAACCTCCATACCGTTTTCCATAGTGGTTGTACTAATTTACAGTCCCACCAACAGTGCATAGTGTTCCCTTCTCTCCACACCCTCACCAGTATTTGTTATTCTCATTCTTTTTGATTATAACTGGTCTAACTGGGGTGAGATGATAACTCAATGTGGTTTTAATTTGCGTTTCCTGGATGAATAGTGATGTTGAACATTTTTTTTATGTACCTATTGGCCATTTGTATATCTTCCTTTGAAAAATGTCTATTCAGTTCCTTTGCCCATTTTTTAATTGGGTTATTTGTTTTTTTACTGTATAATTGCTTGAGTTCCTTGTATATTATGGATATTAATCCCTTGTCTGATGCATAGTTAGCAAAAACTTTCTCCCACTCTGTATGTAGGTTGTTGTTTCACTCTCTTGATTGTTTCCTTTGCCAGTTCTTAGAGATAGCTGCATGCATGCCTTTTGTAAGCAAACTAGCCAGTCCAGACTCATTCCTCCTTTATGGGCCCTGTAAACCACAGGAGGCACTATTCTTCTGCTCTTAATCACCCCAGAGCCAGTTACTGGGCAACGAGGGACCACCCCTGCCCTGTCTTGCTTTTCCTGCAGAAACCCTAATACAGGTTCTGGCCTTGGATTTTCCCCTCACTTCTACCTTCTACCTCCTGATAATGCTGAGGTTTCCCCATGTGAATCTATGTGTGGACTTCTATGCCTCCTGCCTTCAGGACCTCTAAATATAATCAATTGTGTTTATTATACAAATAAACAGGACACCTCTCTTGCATCCCTTCTGTGACCATACCTGAAGGACCATCACACATAAGAACACAGAAAACTGTTGCCCTGACTGCCCAACTATACTAACTTTCAGCTCCAGTGAAAGAAGAATTAAGACTGTATCTTGCAGACCAGTTTTCCTAAGAGCCATTGTGAGACTCTGACATGTATAAACACTGCAGTGTTGTCTCACTGTTCCACAGGCTATGAATCCAGGGCATCGAGGGCCATCATTGGTTCAGAACAGCAGAGTGGCATTTGCATTTGATCGAGCAACATGCCACCTTAACAATGGAGCAGGAGCAGCCAAAAATAACTAGGGAGGCAATGGGGGGAGGGGATGTTAAGTTTCTCTGCCATAAAAGTGGAGACCAGAATTATTATGTATAATATTGTCTTATTTGTACCTACACTGGTGAAGATTAAGGACATTTGAGTTGCCCTTATCTAACTGGCAAATTCTAAAGGACCTAGAGGTGAACATAAAATACCTCCTGTCTTTTCAGATTTTCCATTCATAATGTTTTGGATTTCACAGGTCCAAAACTTAACTTCTAATCTTTCTCTCCAAATCTGGTCCTTTAATCTTTTCATCTTGATTTTAAAAGGTCAACTGCAGCTTCCAAGTCGTTCAGACAAAAAAATGTTCTAGTCATCCTTGACCTCATGCTTTCAAACTCCATTTCCAATCCATTCTGCTTCTAAATATATCGAGAGTCTGATAACTTCTCGATAGACCAGAGTTGTCCAATGATAATGTGAGCTACGTGTGTGAAATGAAATTTTTGGGTAGCCACATTTAAAAGGAAGAAGAAAGAGATGAATTTAATTTTAATAATATATTTTATTTAACTCAAAGTATTCAAACTATCATTTCAACATGTACTCCATTTTAAAAATTATTAATGAAATATTTTACTTTCCTTGTTTTCCATATTAAGTCCTTGAAATCTAGTGTGAATTTTACACATAGAGCCCATCTCAATTCAGCCTTGTGACATTTCACATGCTCAATAGCAAGAAGTGGCTAGAAGTTCTCTAATTGGACAGCACAGCTCCAAACAATAGTTTTTTAAGGTCTCCTTTTCCCCCTCCTCTTAAAATGTATTCTCAGTACACTAGCCAGAACCCTTATAAAGCTATAGAACACGTAAAACGGATCCTTGTAAAGCATGAGCCCCATGATGTCACTCCTCTCCTCAGAGTCCTTCAGTTGCTTCTGATCTCACCTAGAAGGAAAGCCACAGTTCCAGAAAGGCTCACAAGGCTGCCCTGCCACCGATTCTTTGACCCCATCTCCTATTTCCTTCACTCTTGCTTGGGCTGCTCCAGGCACTCTGTTCTTACTGTCCCTCAAACACACCCTCACTGTCCACATGCCATCACTTGTGTCCTTGCCCTTCCTTCTGCCTGGAAAGCTCCTTCCCAAGGTATCAGATATCCATACGATCCCTCATTTCCTTCCAGTCTGTACTCAAATTTCCTCTTATCTGTGGTCTTCATATCTGTCCTGACCATTCTCTATTAAATTTTAACCTTCCTAAATCACCCCCATACACATTATTATTACAGTGTTTCCTCTGCCCTTTACCCTACTTTGTTTTTCTTAGCTATAACACCACGTTCCATACAATATGTAGTTACTCATTTAATTCCTTTATTTTTATTTTCTTTGTCTCTCATTGCCTTTTCTCACTAGTCACTTCTCTAGTCACTCCAAAGAATTCTGTTGTAATCAAGAGTCCTATTTTCTCCACCCATTTATTTGTTTCTTATTAGTATGGACTCAGGAATTTCTATTTTTCAATGGCTTACAATTTGTATGTACTTTTGTGAAATTGTGGCAGATTGGACCGGCAGGAAGCCATTTAATTTGGTTCCGGCGATAACCCCCTATCGCTTTTTTAAGCACTTCCTTAATTTTTGGAAGAACTGTACTCATTTAATTCTAGACTCATCTAATTATAGGTTCATCTTATACCTACCTTGCCCCATCCTTAAAATTAGACATTTTTCTGAGGTACTCTGGGTTTCCAGGTCTGTGCACTAGGTATGTTCATTATCACTGGAGTGTATTTACATAATGGCTCTTTTAGAGGTTAGACTTAGGAAATATGTGCATGTACACATACACGCATGCATACATACACATATAAACATGAATATACACGTATATATACATATTTTAGAAATCATGTGTGCACAGTAATACCTGCAATTCCAAATAATCCCAGCAGGGTTTTCTTTGCCTTCCACCAATTCTATATCGAGATGCCCCTTTTTTTCACGTGGAGAACTTGAGCTCCCAGCCACATCAACACATTTATTTATTTGTTCAACTCTGTAATATGAGGATACTTCAAAAATGTCATGGTAAAATGGAATTAAAACGAAATACAAATCCTTACATGAACTTTTTGAAGATCCCTCATAATCTTAAATAGTTTTAGTATTTCTTCACCAATACCTCTATAATAACCTACCTAAAAATAATTTATTTTCAATTCCTCCTGCCTTCCCTCAACCTTTCCCTGTTGAAGACTGACAAAATATAATCAAATATTGTGTTCATAACTGACTTGAATTAGTTTTTTCTGTGTCTCTGTCTCTCTCTTAGTCTCTTTCGCCTTCAGTGTGATCATGACAGTCATTTGAAATAGTTAAATTCATTTGTTTAAGTTTGCTTTCATTTTAGGTTGTTGCTTTTCTTTCCTATTCTTAACTAGTTTTTAAAAATCTTTTAAATATATGTAGTATTAACATGCTGTTCACAGTCAAACTATACAAAAAAGTGTACTCAGAGAAGTTTCACTCTCACTATATCCTTTCCAACCCATTCCCCTCCCCAACTTCATTGTTTTCTAATTTATCTGGGTGTTTTTGTAATGATAAACCAATATATCCATGTCTTCTTTCTGTGTCACATAAAAGTTAGCATACTAGAAATGTTTATCTTTTGTGCTTTGATTTTTCCATCTACTATCTCCTAAAACTGACTTCCTATCAATTCATACGAGTTCTTCCTTGTTTTCTCTCTGTAGCTTCATAGTGTTCCATTGTGTATGTACCAAAGAGTACTTAACAAATCTCCTATCTTTAGGCATTCCGGTAGTTTCAAGTATTTTTGCAATTACAAATGATGCTGTAGAGACTAACTTTGTGTATATGCATTTTCATATTGTTAGAGATTTATCTGGGGGATAAATTCTTAAATGTGGTATTGCTTGATGGAAGGGTAAATGCATATATGATTTTGTTGGACATTTACAAATTCCCTTCCATAAATATTCCATTTTGTATTTCTACCAGCAATGTATGAGGGTGCCTGTTTCTCCACATTCTCACCAACAGAGTATATTGTCAAGATTTTGAATTTGTATCAATCTGATGGAAGATGGGTAAACTATGGTATCTCAGTATTATTTTAATTTAAATTTCTCTTATTATAAGATGAAATGCTATGTCATACTTCTGGGCAGATCTATATAAACATTTTTACATATTTGAACAATATTTTTTATGTTTTTTTTATGTTCATTTTTTTGTGCATTCTTTTATAAAATTTGAAACTTTAAATTCTCTATAAAATTCTTGCTACTTTTTTTTCCTAGATTTTAAGAGAGCCTTTAAAAAATTCATTAGGGGTATTGGCCTTTTATCTGTGGTATATGTTGCAGATAGCTTCACCAGGTTGCCATTTTTCTTTGACTTTGCTTATGTCATTCTGGCCACGTAATTTTTTAAATTTATGAACACTTATTTATCAATCCTTTCTTTTATTGCAGCTGGGTTATTATTAGTCATAGTCAGAAAGTCATTTCTTATAGCTAGTTCATAAAGAAATATACCTATGTTTTCTTGTAGAATTTTTATATTTAAACTTGTCAATTTAGATCTTTCATTCATTAGAGGTATATATGGATCTATGTATATTGGATCTAATTTTACCATTTTCAAAATTGCTGTCTAGTTGTCCAACTCCCTTTCTTATAAAGAATACCTTTCTGCCTATGATTTGGATGTTACTCCAATATCCAATATCCTAGATTTCTATTTGTAGTTGAGTCTAATTGTGGATCATATATTCTATTCCACTGAATTGCCTTTTTATCAATATGCCAGCATAACACTTTAATAGTCATAGAGAGTTTGTAGTATTTTTTTTTTAATTGTGGTCAAAAACAAAAAACAAAATTTATCATCTTAATCACTTTTAATAGTACAGTACAGCAGTGTTAACTATATGCACATTGTCATACGACAGATCTCTGGAACTTTTCATTCTGCAAAACTGAAACTCTATATGCATTAAACAACTCCCATTTTCCCTTTCTCCCCCAGCTCCTGAAAAATCACCATTCTACTTTCTGTTTCTAAAAGTTTGACTTTTTTAGATACCTCAAATTAACAGAATCATGAAGTATTTTTCTTTATGTGTCTGGCTTATTTCACTTAGAATAATATCCTCAAGAGCCATGTATGTTGTCATATATGGCAGGATTTCCTTCTTTGTTTAAGGCTGAATAATATATATATGTACACACACCGCATTTTATTTATTCATCTCTTCAGGGACATTCAGGTTGCTTCTACCTCTTGGGTATTGTAAATAATGCTGCAGTAAATGTATGTGCGAATAGCTCTATGAGATCCTGCTTTCAATTCTTTTGGATACATATCCAAAAGTGAGATTGCTGGATCCTATGGTAACTTGATTTCTAACAATCTGAGGAACCACCATATTGCTTTCCATAGCATTGCATCATGTTACATTTCCACCAACAGTATATATGGGTTCCAATTTCTTCATATTCTTTGTCAACACTTGTTATTTTCTGTTTTTGGGTTTGTTTGTTTTTTTTGTCTCTGTTTTGATACTGATCATCTTAAAGGTTGTGAGGTAACATCTCATTGTGGTTTTGATTTGCATTTCCCTTATAGCAAGTGATGTTGGACACCATTTTATATGCTTATGGGCCATTTTGATATCTTCTTTTGCATAATGTTTAGTCAAGATCTTGGCCCATTTTTTAATCAGCTTGGTTTATTTTTTATTGTTGAGTTTTGGGAGTTCTCTATATATCCTGGATATGAGTACCTTATTAGGCATATGATTTTTTCCTATTCAGAGTGTTGCTTTTCTATTCTGCTGATAGTGTCTTTTAGTCCACAAATTTTTAAAATTTTCATGAAGTACAGTTTGTCTATTTTCCTTTTCATTGACTCTGCCTTTGGTGTGAGATCCAGTAAATCACTGCCAAATCAAATGTCTTGTGGCTTTCTACCTATGTTGTCTTCCAGGAGTTTTATAGTTTCATATCTTATGGTTTGGTCTTTAATCTATTTTAAATAATTTTTGTGTACGGTGTAAGGTAAGGGTCCAACTTCATTTTTTTGCATGTGGATATTAAGTTTTTCCAGCACCACTTTTTTCTGGTTTTAATTCAAAATATTTTAACATTTATTTATACATATTTATGAGGTAAAGTATGTTGTTTCAACACATACATATACTGCACAATGATTCACTTGGTGAATCATTAGGGTAGATAGTTTTGCACCCATTAGTCCACTACTTTTTTCTTCCATCCCTCCTCCAACTCCCCACCTGACCTCTGGTAACTATTATTCTACTCTCTACTCCTAGGAGAACTCCTGGTTTTTACTTTTTAATTCCACATAGGAGTGATACCATTCAGTATTTGTCTTTTTGTGCCTGCCTGACTTAACTTACCATAAGGATTTCCAGTTCCATCTATGTTGCTGCAAATGACAAAATTTTATTATTTTTAATAGATGACTCGTATTCCATTATGTACGTACACCACAGTTTTTTTTATCCATCCATCTGTTGATGGACATTTAAGTGGATCACATCTCCTAGCTATTGTGAATAGTGCTGTGATGAACATGGGAGTGCAGGTGTCCTTTTGATATATAGATTTCATTTCCTTTGGGTATATACCTAGTAGTGGGATAGATGGGTTGTAAGGTAGCTTTATTTTTAGTTCTCTGAGTAACCTCCATGTTGTTTTCCACAGTGGCTGTACCAATTTACACTCCCACCAGTAATATAGGAGCGTTCCTTTCTTGTCCACATCCTCACCAACATTTGTTATTTTTGTCTGGTTGATAACAGCCATCTTAACTGGAGCGAGGGGATATCTCATTGTGGTTTTAATTTGCATTTCCCTGATGATTAGTGATGTTCAGCATCTGTTCATATGTGTATTGATCATTTCTATGTCTTCTTTTGAGAAATGTCTGTTCAAGTCCTTTGCCCCTTTTTAAATTGGGTTATTTGCTATTTGCTATTGAGTTGTTTGATTTCTGCATGTATTCTGAATATTAGCTCCTTGTCTGATACGTAGTTTGCAAACACTTCTTCCCAGTCTGTAGGTTGTCTCTTCACTTTGTTGACAGTGTCCCTTGCTGTGCAGAAGCTGTTTAGTTTGATGTAGTCCTATTTGTCTATTTTTCCTTTAGTTGCCTGTGCCTTTGTAGTCTCCCTCAAAAAAGCACTGCTTACTCCCATTTCGTGTAGCATTTCCTATGTTTTCTTCTAGTAATTTCACAGTTTTGGTTCTTAAATTTAGGTATTTAATACATTTTCAGTTGATTTTTGTGTATTGTGTGTTCTTTCCTTATTGTATATTTTTGGCACTTTTGTCTAAAATCAGTTGGCTGTAAACATGTGGTTTATTTGGGGGCTCTCTGTTCTATTGCAGTGGATAATTTGTCTGTTTTTATGCCAGTACCATGCTGATTTGGTTACTATTAGCTTTATAGTATGTTTTGAAGTCAGAGAGTGTGATACCTTCAGCTTTGTTCTTTTTGTCTAAGATTCCAGCATCACTTTTTCAAGAAACTATTCTGTCCTCATTGTATAGGCCTGATACCTATGTTTAAGGTCACTTGACCATATAGTGAAGGTTTCTTTCTGGATTCTCTATTTTGTTCATTGGTATTGGCATAAATATCTTTAAATATCTATATTTATGCCAGTACTATACTGTTTTGATTACTGTACCTTTATAAAATGTTTTGAAGTCAGGAAGTATGATCTCTCCAGCTTTGTTTTAATTCTCAAGACTGCTTTGGCTATTCAGGATCCTTTATGATTCTGTATGAATTTTACACTTTTTTTATTCCTGTCAAAATTGCTATTTGGATTTTTTAAAAACACAATATTTTAAATTTATTGTTATCTACTTTTAATTGACCAATAATAATTGTCTGTTTGTGTGTGGGGGGGTACAATGTCATGTTTTGATCTATGTACACATTATAGAAAGATTTCATCAAGCTAATTAATATATCCCTCACCTCACCAATTTATCATTTTTTGTGGTGAGATTGTTAAAAATAATTTTTAGTAATTTTGAAATAAACAATATAATACTGCACTCACTATGTGCATTTGGATTTTGATAGGGATTGCACTGTACAGATCAGTTTGAGTAGTATAGACATCTTAACAGTATTAAATCTTCCAATTCATAAACATGGATTCTATTTATTTGTGCTGCTTTTACTTTTTTCCAGCAACATTCTGTCATTTTATGTGTACAAGTGCTTCACCTCCTTGATTAAGTTTATTCTGAAGTACATTATTCTTTTTGACACGATCATATCGATTTTTTTAAATTTCCTTTTCAGATTGCTCATTGTTAGTGTATAGAAATACAACTAAATTTTGTGTGTTGATTTTGTATTCTGCAAACTTGCTGTATTTATTTATTAGTTGTCACAGGTTTTTTTTTGTTTAGTCTTTAGGGTTTTCTACATACAATCTCGTATTGGATTGTCATCTATAAATGGGTCATTTTACTCTCTTCATTCCTATCTCATTGTCTTTTATTTCTATTTATTGCCTAATTATTCTGGCTAGGACTTCTAGTACTATACTGAATAGACACGGCAAGAGTAGACATCCTCAACTTGTTTCTGATCTTAAACAGAAAGCTTTCAGTATTTCAACACTGAGTATGATGTTCACTATGGGTTTTTCATATATGGATTTTATTATGTTGAGGTAGTTTTTTCTAAGTCCAGCCCCTTTGAGAATTCTTTTTTGAATGCTTATTTAGCTACTTTTTTGTGTATATTTTTCAATACAAACTACAGAATCAATTTGTTTATCTTCATCAAAAAAACCCCCCAGCTCTTCAAAATTGTGTTGGGAATGCATTGTTTATAAATTAATTTAGGGAGAAGTGACATCTTGATGATTTTGTGATAATCTGGAGAAAAAAAGAGAAAATTTGAATAGATCTATGACAGCTAAAGAGACTGAATTACTAAAAAATTCCCACAAAGAAAATTCCAGGTCCAGATGACTTCATTGGTGAATTCTATGAAATATTTAACAGTGATTCTTCACAAACTTTTCCAAAAATAGGATAGGAGAGAAAATTTTCTAAATCTTTGAATTTGGCCAATATCATCCTGATATCAATACCAGACAAAGACATCACAAGAAAAGGAAGCTACAGACATATCTCTTATGAATAAAGATTAAAAATTCTCAGCAAAATACTAACAAACTGAAGCTAGCATCATAGGAAAATGATTATATACCGTGATCAATGGAAATTATCTCAGGAATGAAAGATTGATCTAACACCCCATAAGTTAATACACCATATCAGTAAAATAAAGTGCAAAATCAAATGTTCATCCTGATAGATGGAGAAAAGCATTTGACAAAATCCAACACCCTTTCATGATAAAAATACTAAGTATAATATAGATAAAAGGGAACTTCCTTAATCTGAAAAAGAATATCTACAAAAATCCACATCTATCTTTCAGTCTATTACCATTAACTAAAATGCTTTTCGCCAAAGATCAGGAACACGACAAAGACATCTGCTCTCTCCACTTTTATTCAACATTCTGCTGGAGAATGTACTTAGAAAAGCAAATTTTTAAAAAACATCCAAATTGAAGAGGAAAATGTAAATATATATTTATGGATGACATAGGAAAAATATATTTATAGGAAAAATCTACTAAAAACTATTAGTACCATATTAGTCTGTTTCTGTTGTTTATAACAAAGTACTTGAAACCGGGTGATTTATAAAGAAAACAAAACTTATTGCTTACAGTTTCTGAGCCTGGGAATTCCAAAGTTCATCTGGTGGTGGTGACAGTAAACCAGGGGTCTCATATTGCAAGATGGTGGAAGCAGAGAGAGCAGAGAGAGAGAGAGAGAGACAGAGAGAGAGACAGAGAGAGAGAGACAGAGTCTCCTCTTCTTTTAAAGCCCTCAGAACAATACCCTTGACCACAATTTTTAATCTATTCACTACTGCATGGACCTACAATCCAATCACCTCTTCAAGGCTCCATAACAGGATTTCCCACCCTCTTAACATTCACGGCACGGGCTAAGTTTCTAATACATAAAACTTGGAGGACACAATTCAGGCTTCAATGAGTTTTGGGGGGACATAATTCAATCCACTACAAGAACTAGTAAGTGAGTTCACCAAATTGTGCAAAATATAAGATCAATATACAAAATTTTTTATATTGATCTACGAGCAATGATCAATCTGAAAATTAAATTAAGAAAACTGTCATTTACAACAGCATCAAAAATTATGAAATACTTAGAAATAAATTAACAAAAAATTCAAAACTTGTATATGGAAAAATACCAAAAAATAAAAAGAAATTGAAGAAAACCTAAATAAATGGAAAGCCCTCACGTGGTTTTGGTTCAGAAAACTTAATATTGTTAAGACAGTAATACTCCCTGAATTGATCTACATATTTAATGTAATCCCTATCAAAATACAAGCTGTGTTTATTTTTGAAGATACCAATAAGATTATTCAAAATTCATTTAGACATTCGAAGGATCCAGAATAGCCAAAACAATCTTGACAAAGAAGGAAAACTTGAAGTACTCCCACCTTCTGATTTCATAATTTATTAAGAAGCTATCGTGGGCATGAGAGTGTGGTAGTGGCACAAAGATAGGCATATAGACCAATGGAATAGTGTTGACAGTGCAAGAATAAACCTTCACATTTATGGTAAGTGATTTTTGGCAAAAATGCTAAGACAATTCAATGGAAGAAAGAATTGTTTTTTTCAACATGGCATTAGAAGTACTGGATATCCCTATGCTAAAGAATAAAGTTGGACCCCTACTTCACATCATATACAAAAATTAACTCAACATTGATAATAAATTTAAATTTAGGAGCTAAAATTATAAAATTCTGAGAAGAAAACAGGCATAAATATTTGTGACCTTGTGTTAGGAAATGCTTTCTTTGATATAGCATCAAAAGAACAAGGGACCAAAAAAAATTGATCAATAGAACATCATCAAAATTAAAACTTTTGTGCTTTTAAGGACACCACCAAGAAAATTAAAGCAACCCACAGAATGGGAGAACATATTTTCAAATCATATATCTGATAAGAGACTGGTATCCAGAATATGTAAATAACTCTTACAACTGTATAATAAAATCACAGATAACCCAAATAAAAATGGAAAAAGCATCTAAGTAAACAATTTTTCAAAGAGGATATATAAATGGCCAATAAACATTTAAACATGTGCACAACATCATTAGTCATTAGGTGAATACAAATCAAAACCATAATGGGATACCACTTCACACCCATTAATATAGCTATAATAAAGAAGACAGACAATAGCTAGTTGCACCTGCTCTGGAAAATAATTTAGCAGTTCCTTAAATTGTTAAACATTGAGGTTACCATATGATCCATAAATTCCAGTCCCTGAGAGTTGAAAATATATGTCTACATAAAAAAATTTACATAAATATTCAGAGCAGTATTTCATAATTGCCGAAAAAGTGTATACAACCCAAATATCCATCAACTGATGAATGCACAAGCAGTGTGGTATACACATACAGTGAAATATTATTCTGCAACAAAGAGGGATAAAGTTCTGATACATGCTGCAACATGTATAAACCTTTACATGCTAAGGAAAAGAAGCCGTTCACAAATGATATAACAAAATGGCAATTTCATTTGGTTAAATCTAATACTTATATTAAAGTTACATTATCAAATTATCAATCCCATTAAAAAAAAATCTCCCTGAAATATTTTTTTACATTTATATGAGGCATAAATTGTGTGATTATTTAAATTATTATAATATAATATGTATAAATTATGGGATCTATGTTCTTTGAGACCCTGTATTTTTCATATTCTGTTTATTCGTAACTCCCACAAGATACATTCTATGTGAGTTTAGTGGTTTTCTAAGAACTAAAGTAATTCATTAAGACTTTCTTTATATTTTTCCTCCACAAAACAAACAAAACTAATCAAGAGTTGCATGTAGTCCAATATTAATCAAGTTGGTCATCCCAAGGAATATATTCACATTGCAGAAGATAAAATGTCAGCAATACTTTATTTATTAGAACAACACAAATACCCCACAAATATGAATGTTTGCCTAGTTCGTGACTTTGAGATACATTCATACACAGATGTTACATAATAACATTAGTCTTCAGATTTTTTGAAAATTTTTTGAAAAAATTTTTTGAAATTTTTTTATGTTCAAATTTTTTGAAATATATTTTTTTCAAAAAATATTTTTTCAAAATACAATTTTTTCAAAATTATTTCAAAAAATAGTTTTTAAATGAATGATCCATTAAAAAAGAAGTAAACATCTTATGTTGTGTTATCACAATAAAATAATCATTTTTTTAAAAGAAAATATATTTTACAGTAAGTAAAGTTCTCTAAGACTATTATACGTAATGACACATGTTTTTCAACTTATGGAGTATTTTCTGAAATGGATAGTTGCAGTTTGAAGAGTAAGAAAGTTTTATTAACAAAAAGATGAAGAGAACGGCAGTGGTTTATTGTAATTTTTAAATATGTTAATTATAAATAGATATGTAAGTATGAAAAGAAAACACATGGAAGGCACATATTTTATTCACATCATGTATTATTTAATAAAATAGTATAATTTAAATGCAGCTCCTCCCTAAACATACGTTTTTTCCCTTGCAAACATTCACAAATTGGCTTCCTATTTCTTTCCTTTTTTTTTTTTTTTTTTTTGTTGATTTAGTTTTTGTATTAGTCTGTTTTGTGTTGCTATAACAGAAATACCTGAGACTGGGTAATTTCTAAAGAACAGAGGTTTATCTGGCTTACCATTCTGGGATAGCTGCATTTGGCACAGAACTCAGGCTGCTTCTACTCATGGCAGAAAGTGGCAGCTGGTGGGTACAAGCAGATCACATGGTGAGAGGAAGCAAGAGAGAGAGGGAGAGAGGAGGTGCCAGGGTCTTTTAAACAACCAGCTCTCGCAGGAACTAATAGAGCAAGAACTCACTCACTACCCCTCCTCTCCCAGGGAGAGCATTAATCCATTCATGAGGGATCTGCCCCCCATGACTCTATCAGTTTCCAACACTGCCACATTGGGGATCAAATTTCCACATGAGTTTTTGTGGGGACAACACATCCAAACTCTATCAGTCCTCTTCGATTTATTTCTAAAGACGGTTTTGTACTCAGTGAGTTCTAATCTTGGCAGTATTCCCTACAAAGCATTGATTGAGTGTCAACTTTTATTTTCCTCTTTTCTGACCCTCTTTTTACCCCATGCTCTACTGCATTGCCTGGCAATTTTCTGGGAAGCTACTGTCTGACACTTAGTTTCCAGAGACAGATACAAGACAAGCAGATCAAAATCGCTCCAGAAGTGGTATCAAGGAAGAAGACAGTTGGTGATTATTCAAGATTTCTGTTTCCAGTATAAATTGCAGGAGGGAAGCAATTTGGTGGAAAATTATACCTATGATGGATTCTGATAAGTATATTTATTGAGACATATTTTCTTGCATTTGGTTATTTTTATTCTATTGTATTCAATTCTTATATCTCCCTCAAATAATTGAGGCTTATATGCATTGTTCAATGCCACATACAATTAGTAAATGGCAGGTATTGCAAAATAGAATCTTGTCATTAAACAGTCTGCTTTTTATAGATCATAGAGTTTTACAATTTTATAATGAATGTATTGCTTTTCTAGGTATCTATAAATATTATGCTCATTTAACTGCATTAGGTGGTTAGTCTTATAAGATGTACAGAGAGAGACTGCCACCTTCAATTAAAAGTTAATTTTATAAATTGCTGATATTTTCCCTGACATTTGAAATTTTCCACAGTATTAAATAAAAGATATATTCTCAAAATATTTTCAAAAACTTTCTGAACCTAGAATTCAAAACATTTTTCCAGTAATCAGGTAAATGAAAGTGTACAATACAGCACCTGGAAGTCTGGGAGCTTTGAAATCACACAAACATGAATTTAAAAAGTTCTTTCACTTGTTATCATAAGCAAATCATATAATTGCTACATGCTTTGGCTTATTACTCTATAAAAAGGGGAAACTAAGAATAACTACCTCATAATGTAATTGCAATGATTACTTTAGGTAATATAGGCAAATCATCATTCAGAGTACCTGACTCATCATAAGGATTCAGTACATAACAGTCATTATTGTTAGTTTGGTTAGTATATAGTGGTTAGAACTGTAATATCTGGAGGTCTGCATTTGGAATAGATGGGTCAGCTCCCACTAGAGTAAATCTCTCATTATTATCAGTAATAAATTCTTAAAAAGATAAAACTATGAAGATTATGAAAAGTTGACAAAACCAGGCAGGTTCTAGAGGGGAGGACTAGAAAGACGAATACCAGACAGACAAAGGATGAGCTTGCTGTTTGATGGCTTTTAGCATGAGAAAAGTCTACATTAAGTGGTGTCAGGCGGGATCACAGACCTCTCTGCCTTGTCCTGTGCAGGTCTTGAGTCAGATGGTTGATAAAAGGATCTGGTGGCCCATAACAGGATAGACACGTTTTATTGCAACACAAGCTCTGCCAGCCAGAAATTCAGAACCGCTGCCTTTTATACCGAAAGTACACAATAGTGGCAACAAGTCAAGGAGCACATGGGCACACATGCACAGTTACATAACCCTTATATAACTTGTTTACAATGGATGCGCTGAATCATACCCAGCCAGATATGAGGAAAGGTGGCCTGACTATACTGACACCATTTTCCTCACAAGTGGCTACCCAGAAAGTTCTTCAGATTTTCAGGCCTGCATAGAAAGGACAGAATTGAGATGACTACAGGCTCTGAAAAGTAAGAGGGGAATCCCAGAAAGGAAAGAACCAGACAGGGGCTCCAAATTCTCTTTAGAAAATCTTTCCAGATCTCTAGATGACTCTTGCTTCATGCAATGTCAGGCCAGAATACACTAGGAGAAATAAGTGAACAGAGATATGAGCTCCTGCACAAGAAATAAAGTTTGCAATTTCAGTCCGATATAGTTAATTGCCTCCTAAAACAAAAATATCAAGACATTTTAATGGAAGATAACAGAATCTAGATCCACCACAATAAAACATTCACAATGTCTAGTACACCATAAAAAATTACTTGACATATGAAAAACTGTGAATATGTAACCATTCTCAAGATAACAAAAAATTAATAGGGGTCAATCCCATGATGACCCAGATGTTGGAATTAGCAGACAAAGAAGTTAAAGCAATCATTATTACTACGCTTTATGACATGAAGAGAAATATGCTCACGATGAAGATCATAAAAAATCTCCGCAGAGAAATAGTTTAAAAAAAGAACCAAATTAAAATTCTAGCACTAAAAATACAATACCTGAAATTAAATATTTACTGGATGAAGATAATATCAAAATGGAAATGAGAGAGAAATTTGTTGGAAAACATGAAGATAGTTTAATATAGATTATGTGATCTGGACAAAAAGAAAGAGTGAAACATTTTTAAAAAGAAATGGACAGAGGCTCAGAAATAGCAAAAGTTCCAACACACATGTAATTAGATTCTCAAATGGAGGGAGAATGAAAGCAAGAATGAAACAGACAAAAGATGTAAAAATACGGTGGCCATTTATACTCTAAAATTGTTAAAAAACATATATTTATGTTTCAAGAATCTCAGTAACCCCAAACAGTATAAATATGAAGAAATTTATGCACAGGCACATCACAGTCAAACTTATTAAAACCAAAGTTAAACAAAAAAATTCTTAAATATATATGTGTGTGTGTTATATATTATCAAATATTACATATGGAGAAATTATCATTAAAAAGTGCCGACTTGTCACCGGGAAGCTAAAAGACAGTGGGCCAGTATTTATAAAGTGCTATAAAAAAAAAAAAAAAAAGCCAATAAAAATTCTAAGACAGAATTCTATACACGATGAATGAAAATAAATGTCATTTTAAAAAGAAAGTAAAATAAAGACTTTTAGACAACTGAAGGCTGAAAGAATTTGTGGCCAGCAGAACTCCACTACACAAAAGTATCAAAGGACATTTGTCAGACCGAAGGGAACTGATGCCATATGGAAACTCAGATCTTCAGGAAGCAATGAACCATTTCAGAAATCAGAATTATCTGGCAAACATAAGTAGAAATATAAAAGATAAAATTTATTATAAAAATTTTAAATATAGAAATATTTTCTTTTTATTACTTTAATATACATTGCAAACAGATGGTTCCTTGAAAAGATTAACACAATTGACAAATTCCCAGCTAGACCAATTAACCAAAAAAACCAAAAAAGTGAGTTCACAAATAATGAATATCAAGAGTGAAAGAGAAATTAAGACCATAGATTTTACAGAAATTAAAAGGTTAATAGGAAAATATTAAACATACTTTATTTTACTAATTTTCAAAACTTGGATATAATAAAATTTCTATGAAAAATACAACCTTCTCAAACTATAAGAGAAAATGTAAGAAAATACAATTAGAGAAAAATCTAAACTTATTAAATATATTTACTAAAGATAATTAACTAAAATTTACTGAATATGTATTAAATAAAATCTAGATTTATTAAATAATTTGAAATTTTAACCAAAAACCTTTCAGATTAAACTCCAGGCCCATATTAGTGTATGGTTAAAACTCTTAAATATTTTAGGGAAAAAAAAAAAACACCAATATTTCTTTATTTTAAAACAGGAGAGTAAGAGCATTATGCAAGTAGAATTATGAGGCAACTATTACCCTGATAGCAAAAGTCTACAAATTCATTACCCAAAAAAAAAAAAAAAAAAAAAGGATAATTATATTATACCTTTTATGGGAATAAGGCCCTTATAAAAGAGGCTTCAAACAGCATTTGGCTAGCTTGTCCTTCTGCCTTTTGCCATGTGAGGACACAGCAAGAAGTCCCTCACCAGACCAAGTACTGTTCTTGGTCGTGTTCTTCCCAGCCTCCAGAAATGTGGGAGAATAAATTTCCGTTCTTTATAAATGACCCAGTCCTAGATATTTTGTTGTAGCAGCACAAATGGATTAACACTATATGTATATCTATATCTATAAAAAAAACATGATGGTAAAGTAAGGTTTATCCTAGGAACGTTGGATTGACATTTGAACACCAATCAACATATTTTACCAGAAAATAGAATAAAGTAAAAAAAAAACGCACAAGATTCTTTCAGGAGTTGCATAAAAAGCTGTTGAGAAAATCCAACAGCCATTAATGTGAGACTCCTCAGCATAATGGGAATAAAAGAAAAATTCCTTAGTTTGATAAAGAATGCCTTTGAAAAATCCTACATAAATTCACACTTAATGATGAAATATTTAATGCTTGTCCCAAAGGTCAGAAAATAGACAAGGATCCCTACTCTAACCAGTTTTATTAACATTGTACTGGGGGTGCTAGCCATGGCAATAAAAGATATAAAAAAAATAGTAAAAAGACCAGGAAAAATGTATTAATACTTTCTCTACTTGTAAATAGTATGGTGGTTTACTTAGAAAATTCAAAGGAATTTATAAAACAAGTACTAAAATAATAAAAGATTTTAGCAATTATTTTTATAAGCTGGTAGCAAACAACTGAAGAATGACATTAACAGTTCCATTTACATTATCATGATAAAAGGTAAAATATTTACGGATAAGTGACAAAATGTGTGCAATACTTGTATTCTGAAAACTACAATATATTTTGTAGGTGAATAAATGAAAGAGACATATATGTTAATGAAGTGGACAACCAAACATTGGTAAAATAGCAATCTTTTCAAATCCATCTATGAATTCAATTCAGTTGCAAAGAAAATGCTGCAGACTTTTTTTTTTTTTTTTTTTTGGTAGAAATTAAAGGCTAATTATAAAATTTACATATAATGGTAAGGTCAAGAATATCTGTATTAGTCCATTTCTGTTGCTTATGGCAACATACCTGATAGTGGGTAATTTACAAAGAAATAAAATTTATCAGTTTTGGAGCCTGGGAAGTCCAAAGTCCAAAGAACACATCTGGTAAGGGCCTTGTTGGTAGGTGTGACTCTTCACAGCAATGTGAAATAGTGTCAAACGGTGAATGGCTTGAGCAAGAGAGCTAAGCTTCTTACTTGCTCTGTTCTTAAAGTCATCAGAACTACACCCATTACTCCTTGAATGGATCAATGGACAATCTAATCACCTCTTTAAGACCCCAAGTTTCAATTACCATAATAGGATTTCCCACCCTCTTAACACTGTTGCAGTGGGGATTAAGTCCCTTATACAAGGAACTTTGGAAGACACAATCAACCCCTAGCAGTATCCAAAACAATTTTGATGTAGAAGCACAAAACTGAAGAATTTTTACTCTCTTACTCCCTTATTTCAGTACTCCCTTTAAGACTACAGTAGCCATGACAGTTTGATGCTAGTATAGTGATTGACAGTGATAGTAGATCCTCTTCTATGGTTTTCCTGATCTGAGGCCATGCTTTAGTTATTGCAGGCTGGCATTGCATGCTGGTAGCTCTACTGTTCTGGGGTCTCCATGGCAGTCCTGATCTCATGGCTTCACCAGGCATGGCACTGATGGAGTTTCTCTGCTGCAACTCCAACCTCATGTTTCTGCTTGGCATTGCTCTAGCAAAGGCTCTGTGCAGTGCATCCACCCCTGCAACAGATCTCTTTCTGAGTCCCCAGGCTTTTCATACATCCTTTGAAATCGGGGTGGAGTCTCCAAAGCCTCCACAACTCTGGCATTGCGTGAGCCTGTAAACTTAACCACATGTGGATGACACCAAGGTTTCCAGCTTATATTTTCCAAAGCTGCAGATCCAGCCACACCTGGGGCCAATTTAGCCATAGGTGGAGCAGCCAAAGCAACCAGGGTGCTCGTGCTGGAAGCAGCTTCCTGCAGTGGCCTTGGGCGGTGAGCTCATGGAGGAAACCTCATGCCTGGTCCCTAAGACCCTTCTATCTCTCTAGGCCTCTCTGCCTGTAATGTAAGAGGCAGCCCCAGAAATGCCTTCAAGCTATTTTTTCCTTTCTCTTCATAATCCCTTTCTTCTGTACTCATCTCCTTAGCAAAGTGTCTCTGGGCTATGTCCTTGCTTTTGTGGCTAGTCTGAGAGTTTTCCATTTTTTGCTCTCTGCTATCTTTGAATTATAAATTCTGGCTTTACCTCATGCCTTTTCTGCCAGAACTCAGCATAGGCTGTTGCAAGTAGCCATGCAGCTTCCTTAATGCTTTGCTGCTTAGAAATTTCTTACACCAAATACCCTAGTTCAGCACCTTAAAGTTCCACATTACATAAAACTTTTGGGCATGAACAGAATGCAGCCAAGTTCCTTGCCAGTTCATAGCAAGGGTGATCTTTGCCCCAGTTTCCAATAAGTTCCTTCTGTTTTTTATCTGAAGCCTTCTTAGAATGGTCTTTACAGCCCATATTTCCATAATCATCAGGTCACCTCCATTTAGCCAGTCTCTAAAACATTCCAAACTTTCCCTGGTTTTCTTGTTTGCTAACCTTTCACCAACAACTAGGCTTTTTCTATCCTGCTCCTTCAAATTCTTCCAGCCTCTCCTCAACACCAAGTTCCAAAACAGCTTTCACATTTTCAAGTATTTCTTATAAGAAACATCTCACTTCTCTGGTGCCAGTTTTCTGTTTTAGCCCATTTCTATTGCTTATAACAAAATACCTGGAACTGGGTAATTTATAAGAAAATGAAATTTATTCCTTACAGTTTCAGAGGCTGGGAAGTCCAAAGTCCAGGGAATACATCTGGTGAGGGTCTTCTTTTGTGGTGGCTTTACAGCAATGCAGGGGTCTCACATGGCAGAAAATGGCAGAGTAGAGAGAGAGAGACTCTCACATGCTCTCCTTTTAAAGCCCTCAGAACCACACCCATGACTATCATTATTAATCTGTTCATTAGGTCATGGTCCTAAAAATCTAATCACCTCTTCAAGGCTCCAACTTTCAATTGCCATAATAGGATTTCCCACCCTCAATCATTACAATAGGATCAAGCTTCCAATACATAAAACTTGGAGGACACAATTCAATCCATATTACCTTATCCCCAAGTACAAGTGTATATGTATGTATACACACACACACAGACACACAGACACACACACACACACACACACACACACACAATGTCTTAGTACATTTTCTGCTGCTGTAACAGAATACCACAGGCTGGATAACCAATAAAGAAGTTTATTTGGCTCACAGTTCTGGAGGCTGGAAAATCGGAGAGCATGTTTTGGGATCTGGTGAAGGTCTTTTTGCCTTGTTATTCTGTGGCTAAATGGAAAGTAAGCAAACGAGACAGAGAGGGAAGTGGGCCAAACTGATCCTTTTCATCAGGAACCCACTCCCACCATAACTAACTCAATAATAGCATTAATCCATTTGTGAGGGCAGAGCCCTCATGGCCTAATCACCTCTTAAAGGCCCTGCCTTCCAATACCATTACATTGGCAATTAAATTTCTTCATGAGTTTTGGAAGAAGAGTTTTGGAATATAGACATTCTAACTATAGCAATATATGTATTTGAGAAATGACTGGTATGTAGAACACAAAAAGAATCCCACGACTCAAAAATAAAATGACAATTCTATTTTTAAGAATATAAGCTACTGATTTACCAGATATTTCTGAAAAAAGATGTAGATATTACTTCACCAAAATAGCTAACAAATGTGTTGATAATAGTAGAATGTGATTCGGCTTGTTTTCTTAAAGGTGTTTTTTGAAGTGGAATTTTTAAATGTAATGAGGTACAATTTCTACTTTTTTTTTCATGGTTTTTTTGTAGTATCATTTTTTGTATATTGCTAATTTTAATTTGCTAGTATTATTTAAGTATTTTCAGTTATTTTTCACTAGAACAATAGGGCTGTCCTTTTCTTAATATTGGTAGCAGGGAATGCTGGTTGGTTTACTTGGAAAAAAATGTATATTCTGCCATTGTTTAGTGGACTATTTTATAAATGTCAATTACGTCTAACTAACTGAAGCATTGTTCACATCTATATATTTACTTATTTTCACTCTATTAGTTATCAGTTACTAAGAAAAGAGTATGAAAATCTTCAAATATAATTGTTGATTTATCTGCTTCTTTTTCCTTTTTATATATTGAAGATCCGTAATTTGATGCATACATACATAAATGGTTGTCTTCTTGATGCATTGATTATCTTATAATTTAGTATGTCTCCCTTAACACTGGTAATATTACTTTTTGTGAAGTCTACTTTATATGATATTATTATTATAGTTGGTGTAGCTATATTTGATTAATGTTTGCATGGTATATCTTTTTAATCCTTTTACTCTTTTACTATTATTTTCATTATATTTATACGCATCAGACTTTGAGAAGATATCTATGGTCACTAGAGGTGGGAAAGGGGTAGAGGGTACAAGGTTACGGAGTAACTGGGTAAGGGACGCAAAGAATAATTATGATCTGTAATGATGAACATGCTAATAATATTGATTTGATCATCACACATTGTACACAAATACTATAGTCAACTCTGTATGCATAAATATGTATAATCAAAAAAAAAAGTTGGATTTTTTTATTTTTTTTAATTTTTTTAAATTTTTTTTTATTTTATTTTTTTTTAATTTTATTTTGTCGATATACATGGTAGCTGATTATTGCTCCCCATCACCAAAACCTCCCTCCCTTCTCCCTCCCCCCCTCCCCCCCAACAATGTCCTTTCTGTTTGCTTGTCGTATCAACTTCAAATAATTGTGGTTGTTATACCTTCTCCCCCTCCCCCGGTTTGTGTGTGTGTGTGTGTGTATGTGTGTGTGTGTGTGTGTGTGTGTGTGAATTTATATATTAATTTTTAGCTCCCTCCAATAAGTGAGAACATGTGGTATTTCTCTTTCTGTGCCTGACTTGTTTCACTTAATATAATTCTCTCAAGGTCCATCCATGTTGTTGCAAATGGCAGTATTTCATTCGTTTTTATAGCTGAGTAGTATTCCATTGTGTAGATGTACCACATTTTCCGTATCCACTCATCTGATGATGGGCATTTGGGCTGGTTCCAACTCTTGGCTATTGTAAAGAGTGCTGTGATGAACATTGGGGAACAGGTATACCTTCGACTTGATGATTTCCATTCCTCTGGGTATATTCCCAACAGTGGGATGGCTGGGTCGTATGGTAGATCTATTTGTAATTGTTTAAGGAACCTCCATACCATTTTCCATAGAGGCTGCACCATTTTGCAGTCCCACCAACAATGTATGAGAGTTCCTTTTTCTCCGCAGCCTCGCCAGCATTTATCGTTCATAGTCTTTTGGATTTTAGCCATCCTAACTGGGGTTAGATGGTATCTCAGTGTGGTTTTGATTTGCATTTCCCGGATGCTGAGTGATGTTGAGCATTTTTTCATATGTCTGTTGGCCATTTGTATATCTTCCTTAGAGAAATGCCTACTTAGCTCTTTTGCCCATTTTTTAATTGGGTTGCTTGTTTTCTTCTTGTAAAGTTGTTTGAGTTCCTTATATATTCTGGATATTAATCCTTTGTCAGATGTATATTTTGCAAATATTTTCTCCCACTCTGTTGGTTGTCTTTTAACTCTTTTAATTGTTTCTTTTGCTGTGCAGAAGCTTTTTAGTTTGATATAATCCCATTTGTTTATTTTTCCTTTGGTTGCCCGTGCTTTTGGGGTCGTATTCATGAAGTCTGTGCCCAGTCCTATTTCCTGAAGTGTTTCTCCTATGTTTTCTTTAAGAAGTTTTATTGTCTCAGGGTGTATATTTAAATCCTTAATCCATTTTGAGTTGATTTTAGTATACGGTGAGAGGTATGGATCTAGTTTCATTCTCCTGCATATCGATATCCAGTTATCCCAGCACCACTTGCTGAAGAGGCAGTCCCTTCCCCAGTGAATAGGCTTGGTGCCTTTGTCAAAGATCAGATGGCAGTAAGTGTGTGGGTTGATTTCTGGATTCTCTATTCTATTCCATTGGTCAGTGTGTCTGTTTTTATGCCAGTACCATACTGTTTTGGTTATTATAGCTTTGTAGTATAGCTTAAAGTCAGGTAGTGTTATGCCTCCAGCTTTATTTTTTTTGCTGAGCATTGCTTTGGCTATTCGTGGTCTTTTATTGTTCCATATAAATGTCTGAATAGTTTTTTCCATTTCTGAGAAAAATGTCTTTGGAATTTTGATGGGGATTGCATTGAATTTGTATATCACTTTGGGTAGTATGGACATTTTCACTATGTTGATTCTTCCAATCCAAGAGCATGGAATATCTTTCCATCTTCTTGTATCCTCTCTAATTTCTCTCAGCAGTGGTTTGTAGTTCTCATTATAGAGATTTTTCACCTCCTTGGTTAACTCAATTCCTAAGTATTTTATTTTTTTGGTGGCTATTGTAAATGGGCAGGCTTTCTTGATTTCTCCTTCTGCATGTTCACTATTGGAGAAAAGAAATGCTACTGATTTTTGTGTGTTGATTTTGTATCCTGCTACTGTGCTGAAATCATTTATCAATTCCAACAGTTTTTTTGTAGAGGTTTTAGGCTGTTCGATATATAGGATCATGTCATCTGCAAACAGGGACAGTTTGACTTCATCTTTTCCAATCTGGATGCCCTTTATTTCCTTCTCTTCTCTGATTGCTCTGGCTAGTACTTCCAACACTATGTTGAGCAGGAGTGGTGAGAGTGGGCATCCTTGTCTAGTGCCTGTTCTTAAAGGAAAAGCTTTCAGCTTTTCCCCATTCAGGATGATATTGCCAGTGGGTTTGTCATATATGGCTTTAATTATGTTGAGATACTTTCCCTCTATACCTAACTTATAGAGGGTCTTTGTCATGAATGAGTGCTGAACTTTATCAAATGCTTTTTCAGCATCTATAGAGATGATCATATGGTCCTTGTGTTTGAGTTTATTAATATGGTGTATCACATTTATTGATTTGCGTATGTTGAACCAACCTTGCATCCCTGGGATGAATCCCACTTGATCGTGATGAATAACTTTACATATGTGTTGCTGTTTTCTGTTTGCTAGTATTTTAGTGAGGATTTTTGCATCTATATTCATCAAGGATATCGGCCTGTAGTTTTCTTTTTTGGTTATATCTTTACCTGGTTTTGGTATCAGGATGATGTTTGCTTCATAGAATGAGTTTGGGAGATTTGCGTCCGTTTCAATCTTTTGGAATAGTTTGTAAAGAATTGGTGTCAATTCCTCTTTGAATGTTTGGTAAAATTCTGCTGTGAATCCATCTGGTCCTGGGCTTTTCTTTGTTGGGAGCCTTCTGATAACAGCTTCAATCTCCTTTATTGTTATTGGTCTGTTCAAATTTTCTACGTCTTCACGGTTCAGTTTTGGGAGCTTGTGTGTGTCCAGAAATTTATCCATTTCCTCCAGATTTTCAAATTTGTTGGCGTATAGTTGTTTATAGTAGTCTCGAATGATTCCTTGTATTTCAGATGAATCAGTTGAAATATCGCCTTTTTCATTTCTAATTTTTGTTATTTGAGTCTTCTCTCTTCTTTTTTTTGTTAGCCATGCTAATGGTTTGTCTATTTTATTTATCTTTTCAAAAAACCAACTTTTTGATTCGTTGATCTTTTGTATTGTTTTTTGGTTTTCAATTTCATTCAGTTCTGCTCTGATCTTAATGATTTCTTTCCATCTGCTAACTTTAGGTTTGGATTGTTCTTGTTTTTCTAGTTCTTTAAGGTGAAGTGTTAGGTTGTTCACTTGCCATCTTTCTATTCTTCTGAAGTGAGCATTTAATGCAATAAATTTTCCCCTCAATACTGCTTTTGCAGTATCCCACAGGTTTTGGTATGATGTATCATTGTTTTCATTAGTTTCAATAAACTTTTTGATTTCCTGCTTGATTTCTTCTTGGACCCATATGTCATTAAGTAGAATGCTGTTTAATTTCCATGTGTTTGTATAGTTTCCAGAGTTTTGTTTCTTATTAATTTCTAGTTTTAATCCATTGTGGTCTGAGAAGATACATGGGATAATTCCAATTTTTTTGAATTTATTGAGACTTGATTTGTGACCTAATATGTGATCTATCCTGGAGAATGATCCGTGTGCTGATGAGAAGAATGAATATTCTGAGGTTGTTGGGTGGAATGTTCTGTAGATATCTGCCAATTCCAATTGGTCTAGAGTCTTGTTTAGGTCTTGTGTTTCTCTACTGATTCTTTGCCTAGATGATCTGTCTAATATTGACAGTGGAGTGTTCAGGTCCCCTGCTATTATGGTATTAGTGTCTATTTCCTTCTTTAGGTCTAATAGAGTTTGTTTTATAAATCTGGCTGCTCCAACATTGGGTGCGTACATATTTATGATTGTTATGTCTTCTTGATGGATCAGTCCTTTTATCATTAAGTAGTGTCCCTCATTGCCTCTTTTTATGGTTTTTAGTTTAGAGTCTATTTTGTCAGATATAAGAATAGCTACTCCAGCTCGTTTTTCTTTTCTGTTTGCATGGTAAATCTTTTTCCATCCTTTCACTCTTAGTCTGTGTGAATCTTTATGGGTGAGGTGGGTCTCTTGTAGGCAGCATATAGTTGGGTCCTGCTTTTTGATCCAGTCAGCCAGTCTGTGTCTTTTAATTGGGGAATTTAAGCCTTTAACATTAAGAGTTGTTATTGAAAGGTGTTGATTTATTCCTAGCATTTTATTGGTTGTTTGGTTGTCTTAGGTGTCTTTTGTTCCTTGCTTTGTGATTTAGTGTTTGGTTTCTTTGTTTGTTGGTTCCTTAGGTTGTAGATAGTGTTTTTGTTAGCTTGTTTTCTCTTCATGAATGCCATTTTTATTGTACTAGCGGGTTTAGATTTTTCTTGGGTTTTTATGGCAGTGGTAGTTATTTTTCAGGAACCAAACCCAGTACTCCCTTGAGGATTTCTTGTAAGGGTGGTCGTGTGGTAGTGAACTCCCGCAGTTTTTGTTTGTCTGAGAAATATACTATTTGCCCCTCATTTCGGAAGGATAGCCTTGCAGGGTAGAGTATTCTTGGCTGGCAATCTTTGTCTTTTAGTATTTTGAAAATATCATCCCATTCCTTTCTAGCTTTTAGGGTTTGTGATGAAAAGTCTGATGTTAACCTTATTGGGGCTCCCTTATAGGTGATTTGATGCTTCTCTCTTGCAGCTTTTAAGATTCTCTCTTTGTCTCTGAGTTTTGCCAATTTGACTATGACATGTCTTGGAGAAGGCCTTTTTGGGTTGAATACGTTTGGAGATCGTTGAGCTTCCTGGATCTGAAGATCTGTGATTTTTCCTATACCTGGGAAGTTTTCTGCCACTATTTTGTTGAATATGTTTTCAATGGAATCTCCATTTTCCTCCCCTTCTGGAATACCCATGACTCGGATATTTGATCGCTTCTGGTTGTCTGATATCTCTCTCAGATTTTCTTCCATGTCCTTGATTCTTTTTTCTTTCTTTTTGTCTGCTTGTGTTATTTCAAACAGCCCATCTTCAAGTTCAGAGGTTCTCTCTTCAACTTCGACAAGCCTGCTGGTTAAACTCTCCATTGTGTTTTTTATTTCGGTGAATAACTTCTTCAGTTCAGCAAGTTCTGCTACATTTTTTTTCAGGACATTGATTTCCTTGTACATTTCCTCTTTCAGATCCTGTATACTTTTCCTCATTTCATCATGATGTCTAGCTGAGTTTTCTTGTATCTCATTCAGTTTCCTTAGAATTATCACTCGAAATTCCTTGTCAGTTATTTCAAGGGCTTCTTGTTCTATAGGATCTAGAGTATGAGATTTATTAACTTTTGGTGGTGTACTTTCTTGATTTTTTGTATTTCTGGTGTCTTTTTTTTTGGTGTTTATTCATTGTGGCAGGGGGTTTCACAGTACACTGGTTTGAGACTAATGACTAACTAGGATGTTGCTGTGGTTGCCAATTTGGTATAGCTCCCGCCGTGACTGCTCAGTTGGCCTCTAGTGTCTTGTGTGTGTGGTTGCCTCGGGTCTTGGGCTTCTCCGGGGATCCACCTTTCTGGTCAGCTTGTACTCTGCTGGGCTGGTGGATCACGTACCGCAGGGTGTGTGATCTCTGTTGAGCTTTCACTTCCTGTACAGGACTTCTCCCCGTTCTGTGTGCTCTGGCCCAGGCTGTTAGATCATGCAGTGGCGACCCCACCGGGTGTGTGGTTTCTGTCGAGTCTCCGCCTCCCTGGCCGCACGTCTCCCCCCTCTGTGCACACTGTGCTGGGCTGGGGTGTGTCTTCTGCACCCCTCGTCTATCAGCTGGGCCTTCAAGACCCTGCTCAGCACCGCCTCGCCCAGGAAGTCTACCAGGTTTCTGCTAGGCACAGACGACCGGTCTCTTTGGGTGCTTTTGTAGCACTATGTAGATCTTTCTTGGGTCTTGTTCACCTTTGTATCCCCCCGGTATAAACCGAGTCTAGTGCCCGCCTGCAGCCTGCTCTCCGGCAGGTTCAAGCGGACCTGGGAACTCTCCTACCACACTATTCCCAACCAGAAATTCATTAGGCTTTTTTTTTTTTTTTTTTTTCAAACTGGTGGTCGCAGAGCTGGTATCTGCCTCCCAGTAACAGGAAGTTTACCGGGGCGGAGTCCAGGGTGTGGTGGAGTGACAGTCGGCCTGCCCGTACTTCCTTGCCCTCCCAACACTGGTTGGGACGCCCCACACCCCCAGCCCCGCCAGAGAACCGCGGAGGGAGTGGGAGAGGAGGCTGGTCCGCAGGCTCCGGAAAGCCCCGTGCCAGGCCAAGCAAATGGGCTCAGTGATGGCTGAGCAGGGCGGAGCTGCCCGCACCTGGGAAAATGGAGGCAGCACCGGGGCGGTGAGTGGCCTGGTGGTGCAGGCGGGAGCCGCGTGGGCATCCACCCCCCGAACAGAGCTGTGCCAGGGATCACTCACAGTGCTGTGCCAGGTCGGGTGTTCGCTCTCTGTCTCTGGTTTGTCGCCTTCCGTGTTCTCGGCGCTGCCGCCTCAGGCTGTTCAGTTGCGGCGCGGCTCGGGCGCTCCCAGGAGTCTTCTTTAATGCCAGCCTGAAACCTCGAATCCTGAATAGGGCAGCTGGCCGCCTTCAGTGTGGCCCCAGCCTCCGGGATCCTGGCTGCGTCCACAGCAGCCCTGGCGCTGTGTTCCCTGTTCCAAGACTTGCTTTTGCAGCTAAGAATCAGTTCTTTTCCTGCTCCACACTTCAAAGCTGTTGCCTGTAAATGAGGCAGCCTTTCCTGCCGGGGGCAAAGTGGCGTTGAGCCCCCACGACCGGCCAGCAGCTGTAGTCCTCCCTTAAGAGATGGTGAGAGGAAGGTCCACAAGTTTCCCGGCTGCCTGAGACCCAGTGGCCGCCTTTTACACCTCAGCTACTCCGCGCCAGCCGCCGCAGCCACCGCCATCTTGAAACCGTCCAAAAGTTGGATTTTTAGATAGCTTATAATTGGTCTTGCTTTGCATCCGGTCTGACAATTTCTAATTTTTAATTGGATTATGTAGATAATTTCTACTTTATTAATAATAATATATGTTGCATTTTGCCCTACCATCATTTTATTTTCTATTTTTTTTCCCAGTGATTCTTTGTCACTTTTTCCCTCTTTTTTTGGTAATAATTGAGAATATTTTATGATTATATTTATCTCTATTATTGGTTTATACTGTTTTATTTTTTGGTGGTTGCTCTTGGGTTTAATGTACGTATTTTTAAATCATTGTAGTTTACCTTCTAATAATATATTATTTTGTATATAAAGTAAGAGTGCTACAAACAGCATAGTTCCATTTTCCACTCCTGTGCTTTGGCATTTTTGTTATACATTTAACCTTTACTTATGTCAGAAACTTTAAAATACATTGTTATCATATTTGCTCTCAATAGTCACTTATCTTACAAATGAAATTTTAAAACTAAGAGAATGTATTTTTTAGAAATTATATTTGTATTTACTGAAATATTTTCCATATTCTGTGATGTTTCTGTATTTCCAACTCTCCATCCTATATCATTTCCTTTCTACTTGAAGAAATATTATTAATTTTCCTATTGTGCAGGTCTACCAGAGATAAATTCTCCTAGCTTTTACGTGCCTGAAAAAAAGTTTATATTTTCCTTAATTTTAGAAGTATAGTTTACTTGATAAAGAATTCTAGTTTAACAGTTTTGATTTTCAGCACGTTAAAGATGCCGTTTCATTGAATTCAGAATTTCATTATTTCTGACCAAGAATCTGCAGGATTTTTTTTCCTTCCTACGTAAACCATGTCCTATTTTTCTTGTTGCTTTCATAATTTTTTTTTTGTTATCACCTTTTTATACCAGATTTTTTATGGTCTGCATATATGTAGTTCACTTCATGCTTATTTGCTTGGGGTTTATTAATATCCTTGCACATTTGGATTTATAGTTTTTATCAAATTTGGAAAAAATTTTGGCATTATTTCTTATAATACTTTTTTAACTTTAGTTGTAAATATATATATTTTTTACATCTAAGATGTTGTTGCATAGCAGTTGGGTGGGAGGGGGACAGGGAAAGGGGGAAGGAAATAGGGTGTGAGAAAGACGAAGGAGCAGGAGCATGATTGAGGTCTGTGGCACCTGCCTCATTCCTGTAAGGGAGACCAGGGGGCTTCCAGAGGTGGTTTGGTCATTGCTGGGCTGGGTGAAAATGTCAAGAGGGTGTGGCTAAAGCCCTCAGCCCCCCACCAACTCAGTTTGGGAGATAAGGGGGCTTCCAGTGGTGGATTGGTGGTTGTTGCTGGGCTGGTTGCAGGTGTTGGGAGGCATGGCAGAGGCCCCGGGCCCTACCCCCTCCCTGGCCTGGGAGCTCAGGGACTTCTGCTCCTTGTAGGTGTTATAGGTGCTCTGTGGTGATGTGAGACTGTAAAGCTAGGGCTTACACACCCCTCGAGTCTGTTGCACAGATTGGGTTCCAAACCCTCCACATGCAGGTCTGTTAAAAAAAAATAAAGGTTCTGGGAGCCGTAGTTATAGAAAAATGAATGGGTTTTATTCAGATCTAGGAGCAACTATCCTAGTGGCTTCTCTGAGAGTTCTGAGAAGCACTGTGGATCAGAACTGTTAGTCTTTTATACTTAAGTCTACAACCCTGGACACCTGGGTGCCCATGCACAACTTACATTAAGTAGTAACAAGGAACACCTGAGGATATTTACAGCGAATGCTCCGCAAGACTCTGAACATCCAAGGGGCCCTGACATTTTCCTATTTTTCCCAACAGAGACCTTTACTGGTTAATATCAAACTTTGTCTCCGGTCTCTGGGTGTTTTGTTTTTTTTCTTTCAGTTCTGTGTTGGATTATTTGCTGTTCCTACCGCTTAAACTAATTTGATGTCCTTTGCTTACTTCTAAAATGGGGAAATTCCCTCGGGGACCAGCACTTGAGCCCTGTGGTTGAGCTAAATTGCTGCTTTGTTGCTGATTCCCTGGGGAAGGCTTTCTGGGCGGCTCCATTTTTAACAGTTGACTTTAGAAGTATTTCTGGGACTTGTGAGATCTGGTGCACCTGGGTTGTTTAGAAACTCTGGTCTGGGCCTGAGTCTTTTCAGCAAACTGCACCCCATGCAATTCTGCATTCCTGACCAGTCTCCACTGAGTGGTCCTGCACTGATCGGGGGGCATATCAGATGTCCTTGCTGTGCCCCAGTGTTCCCTAGTGGGGCCATCTGCCCCACTGCCTGCACTCCCAACAGTTCTCATGGGGTAGGCCATGCACTGGTCCCTTGTGATGACTCACCAGCCTCTGAGTGGCTCCTTTTTTCATTTGTTGTGGCTCTTCAGTCCTATGTAGGTCCATGGGAACCCTGTTAGTGGACTTGCTGGCCTGGGCCCTCTTCTCTTCTGCCACCTCCAAGCAACTCCATCCAAAGGGCACAGCTGTGGCTTTGCCAGCTCCTGCTCCATGTACTCACCAGCTCCAGCCTTAAAGCAGGCAGAGCTCAAATGGGAACGGTTCTTTCTCTCTCATGGCTTCTCCTGCCTTCATGAACTCAGTAGGTCTCTCCTCCTCTTCTCCAGAGCTCTAGTGGCCCCTGCTTGGCAGTCGCTGATTTTTAATAGTTGTAAATTGGTTAATTTTGGGGAGAGAGTGATGCTGGGGACCATCTATTCTGCCATTTTGACCAGTAACCCTTTTAAAATGTTTCTTTCCACCCCTGCTCCCACTCTTCTCTCTCCTTTGAAGACTTAATTACATGTAATGTGAAACTTCTTGATATTTTCCCACACTTCATTGAGCTTTTGTACATGTTTGTTATCTTTTTCTCTCTCCATGCATCAGTTTGAATAGTTTCTATTTTTCTATCCCTAAATTAACTGACCTTTTCTTTTGGCGGGGTCTAATATCTTGTAAAATCCATTTGGTGAATTTTTTACTGCAGGCATTGTATTTTTTAACTTTAGAAGTTTCATTTGTTTCTTTTTTATATCTTCCTCTTCTCCACTCTGTAATCAAATATTTTTATGTCCAGGTAGTAAGGGAATATAGGTAGTATGAAAAAGTATCAAAACCAAGGTTCTGAGCATTATTAAGAGGGGACTTTAAGGCATTTTTTTAGGTGAATGATGATGTTCTGTACTTGAAGGGAAGAAAGGCTGTTTACAGGAGAAGAATTTTGTTTGGTCATTTATATAAAAAGTAATTTAACTTTACATGTATCTAGTTTAATAAAAATCAGTGATACATTTATTATATTGCCCTTGGTTTTGGTCAGAACCCTTCTATTGTGCATTGTTCAACATATTAAAACATATTAATATAAGGCAACTCCACAGAAGCATTAAACAAATAAATAGTGAAACAGTACTATTTAACTAGAATACAAATGTTAGGGTTATTTAACTCTAATAAGGATAAAAGCAGGTCTGAGAAATTATTTTCTACATATATAACAAATACTGTTCTGGAATCGGTGCTGAGATTGTTGTGTCTGATGTTACTTATATTAAATAACACTGCTGTTACTTGTATGTAACATCATTTCTCTCTACTCTAGAGCCAATCTGGTTCTAGTATCCAATGCTCTGGGGTCAGGCATTCTGCACAGTCCAAAGCCAATTCTCTTTATGTTTCCTCAAGTTGCAATGGTCCATCAAGCATTATATTTAACTTATCAATTAAACTTATCTCATTTAATTGAAAATTATAAATGCCAAACTCTGAAAAGAATATTTATCCAAAGTTCTATGAATATCACCCAGGAATTGTTCTGAAAAGCTAATGCAAAGGTAGTTCTATGAATGCTTTATCAAAATCTGAGATCTTTTACTAGTCTCTGTCTATGATCAACCTGGTAACCAAAAAACATAAGTGTATATAAGAGGATTTTTATACACTCTACACTCTACAATTGGGATCTATATTTGACTTTCTATTGTGAGGAATTACAAATGCACATAAAGGTAAGCAAAATAGTATAATGAGCCCCCAGGTACCTGTCACCCATCCTTAACAATTACAACTCATGGCAGATATGGTTTATTTGATAATCCCACTCGCTTTCCCTACTCCCAGGTATTATATCATTTCATCAGTAGATATTTTATTGTGTATCTCTAAAAAGATAAAAAAAACTTTTTAAAAGCTAAAACACAATACCACTGTCACACTGAAAAAAGATAAGAATGATTTCTTAATATTCAATTTTCAAATTTCTAAAATTTTTATATTTTATAACATTCAGTTCACACACACACACTATTTAATTTATCCCTTTGAATCAGAGTCAAACTAACCTCCAGACATTGTGATCAGTCTTAAGTCTCTTTAATTTATAGGTGTCTCTTTCAATCTTTATATATATCTCTGTGTCTCCCTCTCCCTGTCTCAAACCCCCTCGCCCACCACCACCACCTGCAATTTATTTGTTAAAGGCTTACCTTGAGTCTTTTTTTCTGTAATTTCAGTCTGGATTTTTTCTGATTGTATCTGTGCTGTGTTCTTTAAAATGTTCCTCTGTCCTGTAAATTGGTAATTCTCTATAAATCTGGATAATCTTGCAGACATTTCATTTTAGAGAATATTTTGAGAACTATACTTATGACTGATTTGTTTATTTTTCTTGCAAGAGATATCCTTCTATTGAGGGAATCTGTATCTGTGTATTTTCTAGATTCTTTCACCTAGGTAAAAAAAGACATAGTGATTTTTTTGAGGAGTCCTAAGTTTAATTGGAATATTTCAGAGACTAAGTCTTTATGCTATTACTTCCACACAGATTATTTTAATCTTTGCTCTGATGTTTATTTTTTAAATGATTACATGAACTGAAATATTAAAAGTGCTATATCCCAGAAAAAAGAAATATTGGTATAATGATGAAATAATAAACCACGCATTGTCAAAATTTAGGTTTATGTTAAGAAAACATATTGATCTCAAAATTGACGTTCTAAGTTGGTTTTCCCCTACTTAAACAGATCACATTTTGAGAGAATTAAATTGTGTTGTCAGGATTGGGAAGAATTATAAGTTTGGGATCATGAATTTGGGGTAACTTACTGACATACATGAAGTTTAAGTTGGGTACCCCTAAAATTTCCTTTTATCCTTTGAAAGTCTTTATCCTTTTCTGTGGAACTTCATCCCATCTTCACCCCAGACCTGATGTCCAGACTCTTCGTGTTCTACTTTCACTCTCAATTTCTCCATTGTAATTTTTCTTTGTATAATAACTCAAGTTTCAAGCTTTTTGCCACTCCCTTCTTCTTACAAAAATTTGTGCTTTTATTCCTCATTTCTTATTTATCTTTCGACTCACAGCAGATCATACTTTAACAATAATCTCCTAATGTCAGGTCCTTTACACAAAGAAGAGACTAAGAGTGCGTTTCAGCCCCCCTGGAAATACCAGAGAAGACCATTTGCCTTTTTTTTTTTTTTTTTTTTTCAAATTAGCCTATCTAGCAACCTTCTAAAGCCAAATAAGTGGTCAGCATTCTTCAAGTACTCCAGAATTCCATTAAAGCTTGTAGATCTGATATTCAGAATTAAAATCCTACTTTCATGCAGTCACTTGATCTGCAAAAGGAGAGAGGAAATGTCAAAGTGATTGCATTCAGCTTCGGTGGCTATTGCATGGATATTAGAGGAAGTGATTAAAGACTAAGTACTTTCAAAGTTTTGAATGTGCTGTATATTTTAAGCCCACATTAACAAGTTATTTTTATATGCTGAACTAAACTACAAATGTGGCTACAGCAAAGAAATGTTTTAGACCAAAGCTCATGTGTTTATTCAAGTGACAATTCTCTTTGGCTTGATTACCTGTCTTTTCCAATGTCTGTGATAAAGACCAGAGTATTTAGGAAATGACATTTATGTGATGAGTCTTTCAAAATTAATTTTAGCTAAGCCACACCAAACATAAACTTCAATAGTGTTCCTGGAAAGGAAATGTATAACCATCACACTACATAGCAGAGGTTTTAAGAAGAAAGTAGTTTAAGCAGAGTCAAGGTATCAAAATCACAGACAGAAAGGTTGGAAAATACCTTATAAGTATAAAAGCAATTTGTTTATTTAGCATGCAAAAACTTTTTAAAAATGCAATTGTTCTGAAATTCATACTCACCAACATCCTGCCTAAAATATAGAAGAGGTCGAAGAGATGGATTGAAGTCTGTTGACTGTGTACCAATTGAGATCACAATGGCTGGACTGACTATTACCCATAAGATTGGTACTTAGAGAAGATAATGATGAGATTAAGATTCAACGGAGGCAATAGAAATATCATGAGAAAATCTAACATTACCTGAAGTTTTGAAATGAAAACACTTTGTAGAACATAAATCGAGGACCAAATTTTATGCATGTTGGTAAAATGACTTTCTAGCATAAATCCACTGGATAGGAAAACATACTGTCTGTGGATCTGGCTAACTGGTGTAATGAGAGAGCTGCAGACTATTAACACAGGTAAATATACATTGCGAAAAAGGGAGAGTGGAACAGCACAAAAGAGTGAAATGCTTGGAAAAATATATCAGACAATAATTCTTAAAAGCTACGCAGAGGTGAGAATCCTATTATCATGAATATAATTTCCTTTCATTAAATGGAAATAATTGAAAATAAAGCAGCACCTTTCATTTCGAAGCTGAACATGCAGCATTGTGCTAAATAGCTTGTCAATAAATAGGAACTGAACGTGACTGTGTTCTGAAAGCTCAACCAAATCTCTAAAAGAAGAAATCTCTGTAAAGAAAATGCAGGAAAGAAAAACTGATCATTTTAGAACACTTTCAATTACCCACACCCCATGCTTACTCAAGCAACTAATTTCTTTCAAGAATTTAGCAATGAGCCACAACTGAATAAAAGGTAAAGTTCAACTTGCTACTGATTGGTACAATTGATTAGAATGTAATATAAGCCTATATTCATTTAAAATCAGTTGTGTTGTTTCTCTCTAGATCTGCCATTCAATAACAGAAATAAATAATTTTTTTTATATACCTTATTCCATTGAGGCCAGGATAGTTTTGAAAATATTTACATTAGCTCTCCAGGGTTCCATACAAGTTAAATAATAACTCATTTGTTATCACCAAAATGATTTTTTTTAGGAGATATTCTAAGTAAATGTCTATGTTTCAAATTTTTGTCTTTTTCAATGACTCTAGTTCTTGGATAAGCTGTACTCTTTTTTATATATTCATTTCTATATTGATAAAAATTCAAATATAAAGCTAAAATTTGAAATTTTAAAAAAATTCTATATTCCATAATTCATGGCAAAGTTTTATACAAGTGGCTAACTATAGAAAAAAGCACGTTAGCCAGCAAATTCTCCAAGGCCGCCATTCCACTCTGTGTATTATAGCAGGAGGCTTTGGGGAGTACCAGAGTAGAAAACTCAATTTACCTGTCACTACTGTTGTCTTGGGAAACCAGCATCTCTTGCAAATTTAAGATCCAGTGAATTTCTTACATCCCCCCAAAGAAATAATATTTAATTTTATGTAAATATACATCCAATAGCATTTAAGTTTATTCCATGTGCCATAAAAATATAAACTAAGGTCAAACACAGATATTACTTTTGAAAAGTTGTCCATATCCAAAATAAAACAGTATCCTTTTTTTTTTTTTCCCAGAGAAATAGCTATCATGACAGAAACCTAACAAAAAAGACAAGGTCTTATTACTTAAAACATTAACATTTAGTCTACAAAACATACAAAAACATGTCAAAGACTACAGCCGCTCACTTTAAAGGTCGTTCTATTGCCAATTTTATATTACAATTAAATTCAACTTCTGACCTCAGAAATGAAGATAAATGGTGGACTCTGCACGGAATTAACTCATATTTTTAAAGAAAGTCCTATTATTCTTTTTAAACTTTGTTGTACATAGAGCAATGACCCTTTAGCATGCATTAAATTAGCTCGTCCATGATAATTTCTGTCTCTCTCTTCATTAAGATCAGAACAAAGTCTTCTGAAAGATTTTCATGAATTACAGCTTCATTAATTTGTATTTATGTGCATATTGTATCTATGAATGTTATATAAAATAAAAAATCAACTGAGAATTTAAAATGAATTCTTGGTTCACTATTACTGTTTTTAGCTTTCCTTCCTAAAATCTCTCTTTATCAATAATAATTTTCTTTTTATAAAATTCAATTTTATTTCTACTATTATCTTACTTAAAACAAATCATTCTCTGAAGAATTAATAATGACATTTTAATTACTGAATGTAGTGACATTTCCCATTATTTTCACTGATCACTTGCAGCATTTGAAACACTTACCCTCTATTCCTTCTTTAAACTTTATCTTTCTCTCTTCCTTTCTCTCTCTCTCTCTCTCTCTCTCTTTCTTTTGCTTTTGCTTTAACATACTAAGGGCTTGAACTAAGGGCTTGGAGATTTGAGTTCCAGCACACCAGTAGTCATAACTACATATTATCTGTGTAACCTTCAGCAAGTGACTTAACTTCTCTAATCAGGGTGATATCAGTTTATACATTTTCAAATTCAGTAATTTAAATGCTTCTATCAGTTGAGAAAAAAATGACATAGGGAAGACAGTAATGATTGCAGTAAATTCATGAGTTTTGCGGAATCGCTGGCTACTCTTGGGAGGCTGTCATACTGGGAAGACGGCTATGAGTGGGAAGCCTGCACACATCTCCATAAATCAATTGTCTGATATGGAAGGGTCTGCAGTTCTATTTCTCTCCCGGACTTCACAGTTGACTTTCCAGATAGGTGTCACCTTGTGAATGCCTTGCCAGCACTGTAAACTCACAACAGCCATGAAGTCACTGTTTTCTCATGTATTCACTGTAAAGAATTGCGTGCCCTCTTCAGTTCTTTCTTGTTGTGCATGTTGAATCAGCTACCACATCTTGCCATCCCAGATGCCCCATGTCTCCTTCTTCCCAATTCTGCTGCCATGACACTCCCTCCAGAGCTGGCTCTCCTTTGCCACAGCTACTGTGGTAGCTTACATGATAGAAAGTAGCTTTTCTTTCCCTCTGATCTTTCCAGTCCTTAATCCAACCTCTTCATGGCTGCCAGGTGTCCAGAAATAAAACTCCATTCCCCCACAAAGACCCCCTACCCACCCCACACCATGGGCACTGTTTCGGTGATCATATCTGCTTGGCATTGCTAGCTTTCTATGTTCCAGCCTCAAGCTGTTTTCTCATTCATTTCATTCATTCAATAAATAGGTACTGAAGGCATATACATTTTCTCTGGTTCTAATAGTGAAATACACACAAGGCTTGTATTTTCATTCCACTTACATTATAAACAAGGGAGGTCATGACAAGTGGGTTAACAATAATAAACAAATAAGACAGGATGATGTGACAGAAGATAAATGAGAGAAGGATGTATTTTTGATAGGTAACCAGGGAGAGCCTCAGGACTAGACATTTAAGCTAAGATCTGAATGATAAGAGGAAGCCAACCACGGGAAAGGGCTAGAGCCAGAGAATTCCTGACAGGAGGTAGGCAAAGACAGGACCCTAAAGCAAACCAGCCTTAACACCCTGTATGCACTCAAGCCAATACTTGACTTTTGGCTGATTTGTGTCATTTCCTTCACCATTTTTCCATATTACTGTCATTGTCCACAATGGTTACACTACTCTAATCTTCTTTGTTGAAATAAAACCCATCCTTCGAGTCCTGATTCAAATGCAACCCTGGTTTCCTTTTTTCATCAAAATAATGAATGTGCTCTCTTCCTATCCTTTAGGACATGTCTCTTTCCTGGGGCTTCGATTGTATTCCATCATTAATGTATTCATTGTGTGCTTAGCTTATACCCTCTTATAAATTGTAAGTTTCCTGAGGACAAGATTTATAATAAAGTATTTTTTTGTTCATTACAGGGTCTGGTGTACTGTCTTAAACACAAGAGTTGTTCAAAAACTATTTATGGAGTCAGACAAAAATTCAACGTTTACTTAAGCCTCAGACCACAGTTTCTGAAGTTGATTCTGCATCATGGCTCCAATTAACCTCAAGAAAGTGACCAAACTGCTTCACTAGTATACAGAGTAAAAATATGTACTGCAGATGCTAGTAGGTGTAAATTTATGAGTAGTGGAAAAGGAAGGTTTTGTGTAAACAAGACTAGTCAGCAATGTGGCAGCTTTTGTTGAAGGAGCTCTGGACCACGGGCATAGGGGAGAGCAGCACAGGTCTGATTTAGCACACTGAGGAACATTCTCTCGCTTTGGGGAACATTTCTGGGCTCCTGAACTGAGGCAGGTTTACAGTCTCTGCTGCCTGTCTCTCAGCTTTCACTGTGGTCAATAAGCACTGTTTTCTTTAGCAATAACTGTTCTCTTTTCCTAAGTTCCAAGTAGCTCTTGTGACATTCACCTGTGGTGAAACCAGCATGATCTTCCCTAGCTCTGATCTATAGTCTGCTCTGTTCCTTTCTATTCTTGATAAATTAAAAAACAAACAAACAAAAAAAAATGCTATTGAATATTCTTCCCTTGAGACAATGTCTATCACATGAGTTTTACCACACACTTTGGGGGCCCTTGACCACCAACTAGATATTCAAGCACGTTGTAAAACTGTCTTATGAGAGAGAGCTGTCCCATCTGTCTCACTAGATGGGTAGAGTATGTCGTGAAAGGATAAGTAACACCTAAAATATTCTCAGTTTTTTGTCAAAATCCTTGACACATGAACTATAAGAATACAGGTTGCCACCAAAGAACTAAGCATTACTTTTTCACATATAAAAATTGGGCACAATTACAGCACTCTGTAATATTTTATGTAAGGATAAATCATTCACTAGAAAGGACTTAGCATAATGCTTTATACAACTTACATAGGTCAATAAGTGCAGTTATAATTAGTGCTGTAAAATATCAGATAGGATCTATACTTAGCGCTACTCTCTGGGGTTAGGGTATGCAAAAGTGCAGTAACCATGGAGCCTGTTTTCCTGAGGACAGATCCAATATATGTCTGTAGTCCCAGCATAGTTATTAGTTCATAGCACACAATTTTACTCTCATCTCCAAATTTAGATGATAAATTTAAAGTTTGCTTTCCTCCTAGGGGGCAGAATCAAGAAGAACAATGCTAAGAGGAAGTATCTAGGAAATCTGATAACAATGAAAATAGATATTTACCCTCATGGATATCCGAGAAGTAAATTAGAATGTCTCTACCAGTATATTGAGTAATTGATTAGAAATGAGCTTGTAATCAATTTCAGGGGTCTGGGCCTTCTGCCGTAGGGTGAAAGTACATGCATAGGTAGTTGACTGCAGGAACTGTGATGGGGATCTGGGACAGGGCTGTAGCCTACACCTTAGAACAAGGTCAGCTACCAAATGCAAAGTAGAACAGGTCTCACAGGGTTAGATTCTATGAAATCTGTTAGGTCAGAGACAAAGCACAGAACAGCCGGAAGGAAAGGCAAAATGAATAGTAAAAATTAAAAAAAAAAAAAAAAAAGAACATTTATTTGAAGGTGTTTAATTTAAGTGTTTAATGTTCAATTCCCTGATATGAAACTTGGTGTCAGATTTAAATTCAAGTTCTGTGTCTGTCTCTTACATCCACTTTACCTTGCCCAGTTATTTAACTTCATGATAACTAAGGTTCCTGATTTTTGAAGCAGGAATAAGAATACTTACCTAACAGAGTAATTGTGAGAATTAAATTTTTAAAAAGTATACATAGACAATACATGCACAAGCACACATTAAGCTAGCAAACAGGAAGAACTCATTGATACTATTATTATTATGGTGATTCTGAAAACTGCAATTCAAAATGGAGGTTTCATTTCAGGAGCAAAGCTGAAGTCCATCTCCTCTCACTGAGATTCCAATCAGATCCAGATTGTTAATCACGATTACTTGGTCCTAAATCACCTAATCTAGAGACTTTTAAATCACCCATGCTGAAGATGGCGGCGGCTGCGGCGGCTGGCGCGGAGTAGCTGAGGTGGAAAAGGTGGCCACTGGGCCTCAGGCAGCCGGGAAACTTGTGGACCTTCCTCTGGCCATCTCTTAAGGGAGGACTGCTGCTGCTGGCCGGTCGTGGGGGCTCAACACCACTTTGCCCCCGGCAGGAGAGGCTGCCTCATTTACAGGCAACAGCTTTGAAGTGTGGAGCAGGAAAAGAACTGATTCTTAGCTGCAAAAGCGAGTCTTGAAACAGGGAACACGGCGCCAGGGCTGCGGTGGATGCAGCCAGGATCCCGGAGGCCGGGGCCGCGCTGAAGGCGGCCAGCTGCCCTATTTAGGATTCGAGGTTTCAGGCCGGCATTAAAGAAGATTCCTGGGAGCGCCCGAGCGGTGCCGCGACTGAACAGGCCCGAGGCGGCAGCGCCGAGAACACGGAAGGCAACAAACCAGAGACAGAGCGAGTGCCCGACCTGGCACAGCACTGTGAGTGATCCCTGGCACAGCTCTGTTCGGGGGGTGGATGCCCACGCGGCTCCCGCCTGCACCACCAGGCCACTCACTGCCCCGGTGCTGCCTCCATTTTCTCAGGTGCAGGCAGCTCTGCCCTGCTCGGCCATCACTGAGCCCATTTGCTTGGCCTGGCGTGGGGCTTTCCGGACCCTGCGGGCCAGCCTCCTCTCCCACTCCCTCCGCGGTTCTCTGGCGGGGCTGGGGGTGTGGGGCGTCCCGACCAGTGTCGGGAGGGCTAGGAAGTACGGGTGGGCCTGAAAGACCCCTGGAGTAGGCGGTCAGTCGGTCTGGAGACCCTCCCAAGGAACAGCGAGACCACGAGGACGGATGCAAATAGCAAGAGGTTTATTGATCACACGGGTACCCGGGCGACTCAGTCTTTTGGAAGACTGGCGCGCCGAGTAGAGCTCCTGGGTCCTTTTTATAGCAAAAAGCGCGGGTACAGAAGCGAGAAGCGAGTTTAATTGGTCAGTTCAAATAAGCGCGGGTACAGAAGCGAGAAGCGAGTTTAATTGGTTAGTTTGAATCAAGCCAGGGGTGAACTTCGGTCAAGTGGGAGTCCTTGAAACAGCTGAGGGGCACTCTTGAAACTGGTGGGAGTCCTTGAAACAGCTGAGGGGCACTCTTGAAACTGGTGGGAGTCCTTGAAACAGCTGAGGGGCACTCTTGAAACTGGTGGGAGTCCTTGAAACAGCTGAGGGGCACCCTGGAAACTGGTGGGAGTCCTTGAAACAGCTGAGGGGCACCCTGGAAACTGGTGGGAGTCCTTGAAACAGCTGAGGGGCACCCTGGAAACTGTTGTCGATTTATCTAGTTCTGCCCTTGGCCTCGGGCGGAGGCCCAGGTGCATGACCACAGATATCCTGTTCGTTATCTGGTCTCAACCTCAGGCTGTACTTTTCCTATGCTAGGGACTTTTAACCAGGGTAATGTTTTGTGCCTTGCAAAATGGCGTTGCTACGGCTAGCTTAAAAAGTTCCTTCTTCATTCCCCCATTTCTTTTGTGGATAGCTCTAATCTTAGAGCGGAGTTAAAAGTTATTTTCATTATCTATAGTCTGATATTTTTGTCTAAGAACCAGGACCTTAATTGTACTTATTCTATCATTGATGAATTGGACTAACCTGTTGATGACACAGGGCCCCAGAATGAGCAACAGAAGAAGGAGTACTAGGGGCCCGATGATGGTTGATAGTGGGGTAGTGAACCAAGGGGAGCTATTGAACCATCCTTCATAGTAGGGGGGGCTTATGGCCAGACAGAGCCAGCAATGTTCTGTGGCGTTTGGGTTGGTGGCATTTAGAGCTAGGAAGGCCCCCTGTACAAGACCAAAGAGCCTGTCACCCGTGGTGGGGGGTAGAGTGCCTGGTGATAGGAGGCTCTGTGTAGCAGTGCTCCTTTGTGCCGCGGGGGGTTGCCTGCTAGTCATTGGGAACAGCTTGTTGCTAGGAGGTCCCTGTTCTGCAAGGACGGGGTCGGGGCCCACTGCCACAGTTGGCATATTGGTGATATCTAGGCGAATGGTGAACAGTACACCTGGATCGTTTCCCGTCAAATAGAACCTCAGTCCCCAGGTTCTTCCTTGTGCCCAATCTCTGGAATTTTTTCCTTTCTCTGTGAATTTTATTTTAAGGGGGTTACACCAGCCGGTGTTGTCACAGTTTTTACTGCTATCGTTACGTTCTACAGTTATGAGGTCCCATGAGGAACTAGGTCCCCAGTAGACTGTCCCCGTTGTTTCACAACCCCATTCTTTGCAATATAGAGATTCTAGCCCTCCGCACCTTCTAGCTTCTGAAAGGGTCCGGCCATCCCGGGGGCACACGTAGAAGGGGGAAGCGGCAAGCCTGTTTCTAGCTCGGGGATAGCTGCACCCTGGGACCCCCCAGGTGATCTGATTATAAGCTTTTGTATAGTCTGAATCAGGGGGTCTGATCTGGGCCGAGCCCGATGCTATGTATCCCGGGATATCCCAGGTCTCAATACCCGCCGCCAGGGCACATACATCAGGTTTAAGATCGGGCCACCAAGTCCAAGGCGGCTGGGTAGCCTGTTTGGTCCAGACAACTTCTCCAGTTTGGGACAGTACCTTCCAGGTGAGGATCACAGGCCGGTGGGGGTTCTTACCCGGTGGACTCATCTTTCCGCCGCCGAATACGCAGCTTAAGAGGATGATCAGTCCTTTCCAGCTCCCAGGTCTCGTTTGGTGCCGGGGGTGGTGCAGGCTTGAGATGGGAAGCATGGACCCAGGCAGCGATGCCATCAACTTTTACTGCGGTCGGGGTGGTCAGCAATACCAGATACGGGCCTTTCCACCGAGGCTCAAGGTTGCTGGGTCGATGGCGTCTGACCAGCACTCGGTCTCCGACCTGGAACGGGTGGGGGACAGCTATGGTACCGGGCTGATATGTCTCTTTGATCTGGTCCCAAATCTGGGTCTTCACAACTTCTAGAGCCTTTAAGTGGGTAAATAAGACAGGGAGAAAATTATCATCGGGACCCAGTGTTTCTCCCAACTCAAGTATGGGGGGGGGTCCCCCGTAGAGGATTTCATAGGGAGTTAGACCGAACTGGCCAGGGGTATTCCTGGCTCTGAACAGCGCTAAGGGAAGGAGGGCCACCCAGTCTTTTCCACCGGTCTCTAAGGCCAATTTAGTTAAGGTCTCTTTGATGGTTCTATTCATTCTCTCTACTTGACCTGAGCTCTGGGGCCTATACGCACAATGTAACTTCCAATTTATCCCCAGTTGTGTGGCCAGTCCCTGGCTTACCTGAGCAACAAAGGCTGGGCCATTATCTGACCCGATCACCTTAGGGATCCCGAAACGGGGCAGGATTTCTTCTAGTATCTTTTTACATACAGTCAGGGCCGTTTCCGTTTTGGTAGGAAAAGCTTCTACCCATCCAGAGAAAGTATCTACAAATACTAGCAGATACTTGTTCCCATACCGGCCAGGCTTTACCTCTGTAAAGTCTACTTCCCAGTATACGCCGGGTCGATCTCCCCGTTGTCTTTTTCCGGTCTCTCGGTAGGTGGTAGCCGCATTAGTCATGGCGCAAGCTGGACACCGATTGGCGACTTCTTGAACAGTGGACCGGAGGTTCGGGATGGAGAGGCTGGTGCGGCTTGCCAGTTGAAGGAGCTTTTCTGGTCCTAAGTGTGTTAGCTGGTGTAACCGCTGAATGAATTCCTTTCCCTGGTCAGGAGTGAGCTCTCCTGGCCTGGTCTTAGCTTGAGCAGGCTCGATTGGCTCTTGAAGCTTTATAGTTTCTGCTAGCACCCTGACCGACAGGGCGGCTTGTTTTGCAGCCTCGTCGGCCCTCCGGTTCCCGGCCGCCACAGGGTTATTTCCTCTCTGGTGGCCCGGGCAGTGGATAATGGCGACCTGCTTAGGGAGGTGAATGGCCTCTAGCAGAGCCAGAATTTCTTGTTTATTTTTAATGTCTTTTCCAGCAGAAGTGAGCAGTCCCCTCTGTTTATATATTGCCCCATGAATGTGAGCAGTGGCAAAAGCATACCTGCTGTCCGTGTAGATATTGATGTTTTTTCCTTCGGCTAGGCGTAATGCCTGCGTCAAGGCGATTAGCTCGGCCTTCTGGGCTGATGTCCCTTCTGGCAGGCTGCTTGCCCATACCGTCCGTTTGCCATCTACGATGGCGGCCCCTGCTTTCTTCTTACCTTCCGCAATGAAGCTGCTACCGTCTGTATACCAGGCAGGCACTCCGGGCAATGGCTGGTCCTTCAGGTCCCGTCGAGTCCCAGCTTCTTCAGCAAGGATTTCTGAGCATTGGTGTACTGGGGTGGATTCTGACTCGACTGGTAGTAGGGTAGCTGGGTTCAGGACAGCAGGGGGCGCGAAAGATATTCTTTCGTTTAGCAGCAAACTCTGGTAATGAGTCATTCTGGCATTGGTCATCCACCGATTGGGGGGCTGCCGCACGATACTTTCGAGGCTGTGGGAAGCAATCACAGTCACATTTTGCCCCAAGGTTAACTTATCAGCGTCTTTGAGGAGGAGTGCCACTGCAGCAACCGCTTTTAGGCAGGTTGGCCACCCACTGGCCACTGGATCCAGTTTTTTTGATAGATAAGCTACTGGCCGTCGCCATGGTCCTAGGGTCTGAGTAAGCACTCCTCGGGCTACACCGGCTCTTTCATCTACGTACAGAGTAAATGATTTGGTGAGGTCTGGGAGAGCCAAGGCGGGGGCAGACAGCAAGGCTTTTTTTTATGTGGTCAAAAGCCTTTTGATGCTCCTCAGTCCAGGTAAAAGGAATGTTTTCCCTTGTCAGGGGGTACAAGGGTGCAGCCAGGGAAGCAAACCCAGGAATCCAGAGCCTGCAGAATCCGGCAGTACCCAGAAATTCGCGGACCTGCCTGGGGGTTGTGGGAGTAGGGATCTTCATAACTGTAGCTTTCCGGGCCGGGGTCAGCCATCTTTTTCCCTCCTTGAGCAGGTACCCCAAATAGGTGACCTCTTTCTGGCATAACTGGGCCTTTTTAGCTGATACCCGGTACCCCAACTTACTCAGTTCCTGCAAGAGCTTCTGTGTCCCTCTTTTGCAGCCTTCATATGTGGGAGCTGCCACTAGGAGGTCGTCCACATATTGGAGTAATATGACCTGTGGGTTGAGAGCCCTAAAAGGAGCTAAATCTCGGTGGAGGGCCTCATCGAAGAGAGTGGGAGAATTTTTGAACCCCTGTGGCAGCCGTGTCCAGGTCAGCTGACCTGTGTTACCTTTTTCTGGGTCTCTCCACTCGAACGCGAACAGTGGCTGGCTGTTGGGGTGTAGTCTGAGGCAAAAAAAGGCATCCTTGAGATCCAGGACTGAGTACCAAGTGTGACTAGGCGGAAGGGAACTCAGGAGGCTGTATGGATTTGGGACCGTGGGATGAATGTCTTGCACCCTTTTGTTAATTTCTCTCAAGTCTTGGACTGGCCGATAGTCATTGGTCCCTGGCTTTTTTACTGGTAGCAGAGGGGTGTTCCAGGGCGATTGGCAGGGCACTAAGACCCCTAGGTCTAAGAACCTTTGGATGTGGGGTCTGATGCCTTCCCGGGCTTCTTTAGTCATTGGATACTGTCGGACGGCCACCGGTGAGGCACCTGATTTCAGCTCTACTACTACTGGTGGGACGTTATTGGCCAGTCCCATACCTGTCTTTTCTGCCCATACGGTGGGAAAAAGTTGGAGCCAGGATGGGTCGATGGAGGGAGAGGCCGGCTTTTCATACAGCCGGTATTCTTCTTCTAGGTTTAGGACCAGGCACATGGTAGAGTGATCTCCCCATGTTACTTGTGGGCCCTCTGTGGAAAACTGGATTTGAGCCTTTAGTTTGGTCAGGATGTCCCGGCCCAACAGAGGAGCAGGGCACTCAGGTATGACCAAAAAGGAATGGGTCACTTGCCTATGTCCGACCCTTAAAAGTCTCTGAGTGGTCCAGGGGTAGACTTTGCTGCCGGTCGCTCCTACTACGACTGTCCGCCTGGACCCTACCTTCCCCATGGGTTGGGTCAGCACCGAATGTTCAGCCCCGGTATCGACCAGAAACTCGATGGGGGTCCCCTCCACTGTCAATGTTACCCTAGGTTCGGGGAGGGGGTCCGAACCTTGACTCCCCTAGTCGTCTAGGGATAGAACCCTAGCTTTTTTGTCGTTTTTCTTTTTTCGGGGGCATTCCCTTGCCCAGTGGCCTTTCTCTTTGCAGTAGGCGCACTGGTCCCTGTCGAGAGGAGGCCTTTTGTCCCTAGGTGTCGGTCTTGCCCGGTTGCTCAGGGTCCCTTTCTGCTTATCTGTAAACCTTTTATCACTTACTACTGTGGCCAAAATCCTAGTTAAATTTTTTTTTTTTTTTTTTGGCGTTTATCACGCCGTCTCTCTCTCTCTTCTGTCTCTTTTTTTCTCTTTCCTGTCTTTCTTCTTCTGTTTCTCTCTTGTGGTACACCTTTTCTGCCTCCTTTACTAAGTCTTGTAAGGAAAAGTCTTGGAGCCCCTCTAGTCTTTGTAACCTTTTTTTAATGTCTGGGGCTGACTGGCCGATAAAGGCCATGGCAACTGCCGCCTGCTGTCCCTCAGAAGAGGGGTCAAACGGAGTGTATCTCCTATATGCCTCCATCAGGCGTTCCAAGAAAACCGAGGGGGGTTCTACTGGTCCCTGCAAGATCTCTCTTACCTTAGCCAAATTGGTGGGGCGCCGGGCTGCCCCTTTGAGACCTGCCACTAGAGTCCGGCGGTAGACCAGAAGACGCTCCCTACCTTCGGCCGTGTTGTAATCCCATTGAGGTCGATTGAGGGGGAAAGCCTCATTAATGAGGTTCTCGAGTTGTGTAGGGGCCCCGTTATCCCCGAGAACGTTCTTGCGGGCCTCCAGAAGAATCCTTTCTCGCTCTTCAGTGGTGAAGAGGATCTGGAGTAGCTGTTGGCAATCGTCCCAAGTGGGCTGGTGAGAGAACATAAGGGACTCAAGAAGTCCCGTGAGTCCTGCTGGTTTTTCAGAAAAAGAAGGATGGTTAGACTTCCAATTGTAAAGATCTGCTGAGGAAAAAGGCCAATACTGCAAAGGGACCAAGCCATTTGGCTCGGCTGGGGGCCCTATGGCTCGGAGGGGCAAAGCTACGGTGGAGTCAGGACCCGAGTCGCCTCTCGGACTGCGAGGTTGGCGGCTCCTAGTCCCCGCAGCCGGTCCCTCAGGGTTGGGGTCACTGGGTGCTCGTCCTGGTGCCGATCTGTTTGGTTGAGGGGCCAGAGGGGGCAGCGGAGCCGCCGGGTAAGGTGGGGGTTCAGAGAGGGAAAATAGGTCATCTGGTGTCGGGAGGACGGGGGGTTGGGGAGGGGCGGAAGGCTTCCTTGTAGGTGGCCTTTGAGTATTTTCTGATCCCGAAACAACAGCGACTTTGCTGGAGGGTGGCACCCAGGGAGGGGGATTCTGGGCGAGGTCTTGCCATACCACGACATATGCAACCTGGTCCGGGTGTCCTCCGATCTCCTGGAAAACAATCTTTTTAACTGCAAAAATGACGGAAAGGTCAAAGGTTCCCTCTGGCGGCCAACCTACGCCGAATGTGGGCCACTCAGACGAACAGAAAGTCTGCCATTTTCCTTTTTTGATCTCCATGGACAGATTGTGAGCCCTGGCTTTGACATCTTTCCAATGATCTAGAGTAAGGGAGAGAGGCGTAAGGGCACCTTGCCCCATCTCGAAAATTTCCAATAGGGGAACGACGACGCAAAGACCTATCACAACTAAGACAAAAAGAAACCAGAAACGGCGACGAGACCGAGTGCCGTAGAAATAGAAAAAAAGAGTCCGATGGCAGAGCGCGCCTCCCGAGACGCGGTGAGACCAAAACACAATAATCCTCTGCCAAGGGGTCCACCAGGCGTCCCTGGTCCTCCCCTGATCCTGGGACGTCTCCCAGGATTGCCGGGTGGCGAGCCCCCGAACACGTCTGTTCGCTACCCGCACTTCGCTCCCAGAGCGACTAACCCGGAACAAACTGAAACCAAAATGCGCGCACTCAGAAAGACAGTCAGAGTCACAGGATTAGACACAGAAACGAGACACAGAAACGAGACACAGAACGACTGCTGGCCAGCTTACCTCCCGTTGGTGGGTCGGTGGTCCCTGGGTGGGGGTCTCAGATCCCGGACGAGCCCCCAAATGAAAGACCCCTGGAGTAGGCGGTCAGTCGGTCTGGAGACCCTCCCAAGGAACAGCGAGACCACGAGGACGGATGCAAATAGCAAGAGGTTTATTGATCACACGGGTACCCGGGCGACTCAGTCTTTTGGAAGACTGGCGCGCCGAGTAGAGCTCCTGGGTCCTTTTTATAGCAAAAAGCGCGGGTACAGAAGCGAGAAGCGAGTTTAATTGGTCAGTTCAAATAAGCGCGGGTACAGAAGCGAGAAGCGAGTTTAATTGGTTAGTTTGAATCAAGCCAGGGGTGAACTTCGGTCAAGTGGGAGTCCTTGAAACAGCTGAGGGGCACTCTTGAAACTGGTGGGAGTCCTTGAAACAGCTGAGGGGCACTCTTGAAACTGGTGGGAGTCCTTGAAACAGCTGAGGGGCACTCTTGAAACTGGTGGGAGTCCTTGAAACAGCTGAGGGGCACCCTGGAAACTGGTGGGAGTCCTTGAAACAGCTGAGGGGCACCCTGGAAACTGGTGGGAGTCCTTGAAACAGCTGAGGGGCACCCTGGAAACTGTTGTCGATTTATCTAGTTCTGCCCTTGGCCTCGGGCGGAGGCCCAGGTGCATGACCACAGATATCCTGTTCGTTATCTGGTCTCAACCTCAGGCTGTACTTTTCCTATGCTAGGGACTTTTAACCAGGGTAATGTTTTGTGCCTTGCAAAATGGCGTTGCTACGGCTAGCTTAAAAAGTTCCTTCTTCAGGCCGACTGTCACTCCACCACACCCTGGACTCCGGCCCCGGTAAACTTCCTGTTACTGGGAGGCAGATACCATCTCTGCGACCACCAGTTTGGAAAAAAGCCTAACGAATTTCTGGTTGGGAATAGTGTGGTAGGAGAGTTCCCAGGTCCGCTTGAACCTGCCGGAGAGCAGGCTGCAGGAGGGCACTAGACTTGGTTTATACCGGGGGGATACAAAAGTGAACAAGACCCGAGAAAGATCTACACAGTGCTACAAAGGCACCCAGAGAGACCGGTCGTCTGTGCCTAGCAGAAACCTGGTAGACTTCCTGGGCGAGGCGGTGCTGAGCAGGGTCTTGAAGGCCCAGCTGATAGACGAAGGGTGCAGAAGACACACCCCAGCCCAGCACAGTGTGCACAGAGGGGGGAGACGTGCAGCCAGGGAGGCGGAGTCTCGACAGAAACCACACACCCGGTGGGGTCGCCACTGCACGATCTAACAGCCTGGGCCAGAGCACACGGAACGGGGAGAAGTCCTGTACAGAAAGTGAAAGCTCAACAGAGATCACACACCCTGTGGTACGTGATCCACCAGCCCAGCAGAGTACAAGCTGACCAGAAAGGTGGATCCCCAGAGAAGCCCAAGACCCGAGGCAACCACACACACAAGACACTAGAGGCCAACTGAGCAGTCTCGGCGGGAGCCAAACCAAATTGGCAACCACAGCAACATCCTAGTTAGTCATTAGTCTCAAACCGGTGGACTGTGAAACCCCCTGCCACAATGAATAAACACCAACAAAAAGACACCAGAAATACAAAAAATCAAGAAAGTACACCACCAAAAGTTAATAAATCTCATACTCTAGATCCTATAGAACAAGAAGCCCTTGAAATAACTGACAAGGAATTTCGAGTGATAATTCTAAGGAAACTGAATGAGATACAAGAAAACTCAGCTAGACATCATGATGAAATGAGGAAAAGTATACAGGATCTGAAAGAGGAAATATACAAGGAAATCAATGTCCTGAAAAAAAATGTAGCAGAACTTGCTGAACTGAAGAAGTTATTCAGCGAAATAAAAAACACAACGGAGAGTTTAACCAGCAGGCTTGTCGAAGTTGAAGAGAGAACCTCTGAACTTGAAGATGGGCTGTTTGAAATAACACAAGCAGACAAAAAGAAAGAAAAAAGAATCAAGGACATGGAAGAAAATCTGAGAGAGATATCAGACAACCTTAAGCGATCAAATATCCGAGTCATGGGTATTCCAGAAGGGGAGGAAAATGGAGATTCCATTGAAAACATATTCAACAAAATAGTGGCAGAAAACTTCCCAGGTATAGGAAAAATCACAGATCTTCAGATCCAGGAAGCTCAACGATCTCCAAACATATTCAACCCAAAAAGGCCTTCTCCAAGACATGTCATAGTCAAATTGGCAAAACTCAGAGACAAAGAGAGAATCTTAAAAGCTGCAAGAGAAAAGCGTCAAATCACCTATAAGGGAGCCCCAATCAGGTTAACATCAGACTTTTCATCACAAACCCTAAAAGCTAGAAAGGAATGGGATGATATTTTCAAAATACTAAAAGACAAAGATTGCCAGCCAAGAATACTCTACCCCGCAAGGCTATCCTTCCGAAATGAGGGGCAAATAGTATATTTCTCAGACAAACAAAAACTGCGGGAGTTCACTACCACACGACCACCCTTACAAGAAATCCTCAAGGGAGTACTGGGTTTGGTTCCTGAAAAATAACTACCACTGCCATAAAAACCTAAGAAAAATCTAAACCCACTAGTACAATAAAAATGGCATTCATGAAGAGAAAACAAGCTAACAAAAACACTATCTACAACCTAAGGAACCAACAAACAAAGAAACCAAACACTAAATCACAAAGCAAGGAACAAAAGACACCTAAGACAACCAAACAACCAATAAAATGCTAGGAATAAATCAACACCTTTCAATAACAACTCTTAATGTTAAAGGCTTAAATTCCCCAATTAAAAGACACAGACTGGCTGACTGGATCAAAAAGCAGGACCCAACTATATGCTGCCTACAAGAGACCCACCTCACCCATAAAGATTCACAAAGACTAAGAGTGAAAGGATGGAAAAAGATTTACCATGCAAACAGAAAAGAAAAACGAGCTGGAGTGGCTATTCTTATATCTGACAAAATAGACTTTAAACTAAAAACCATAAAAAGAGACAATGAGGGACACTACTTAATGATAAAAGGACTGATCCATCAAGAAGACATAACAATCATAAATATGTACGCACCCAATGTTGGAGCAGCCAGATTTATAAAACAAACTCTATTAGACCTAAAGAAGGAAATAGACACTAATACCATAATAGCAGGGGACCTGAACACTCCACTGTCAATATTAGACAGATCATCTAGGCAAAGAATCAGTAGAGAAACACAAGATCTAAACAAGACTCTAGACCAATTGGAATTGGCAGATATCTACAGAACATTCCACCCAACAACCTCAGAATATTCATTCTTCTTATCAGCACATGGATCATTCTCCAGGATAGATCACATATTAGGTCACAAATCAAGTCTCAATAAATTCAAAAAAATTGGAATTATCCCATGTATCTTCTCAGACCACAATGGATTAAAACTAGAAATTAATAACAAACAAAACTCTGGAAACTATACAAACACATGGAAATTAAACAGCATTCTACTTAATGACATATGGGTCCAAGAAGAAATCAAGCAGGAAATCAAAAAGTTTATTGAAACTAATGAAAATAATGATACATCATACCAAAACCTGTGGGATACTGCAAAAGCAGTATTGAGGGGAAAATTTATTGCATTAAATGCTCACTTCAGAAGAATAGAAAGATGGCAAGTGAACAACCTAACACTTCACCTTAAAGAACTAGAAAAACAAGAACAATCCAATCCTAAAGTTAGCAGACGGAAAGAAATCATTAAGATCAGAGCAGAACTGAATGAAATTGAAAACCAAAAAACAATTCAAAAGATCAACGAATCAAAAAGTTGGTTTTTCGAAAAGATAAATAAAATTGACAAACCATTAGCATGGCTAACAAAAAAAAGAAGAGAGAAGACTCAAATAACAAAAATTAGAAATGAAAAAGGCGATATTACAACTGATTCATCTGAAATACAAGGAATCATTCGAGACTACTATAAACAACTATACGCCAACAAATTTGAAAATCTGGAGGAAATGGATAAATTTCTGGACACACACAAGCTCCCAAAACTGAACCGTGAAGACGTAGAAAATTTGAACAGACCAATAACAATAAAGGAGATTGAAGCTGTTATCAGAAGGCTCCCAACAAAGAAAAGCCCAGGACCAGATGGATTCACAGCAGAATTTTACCAAACATTCAAAGAGGAACTGACACCGATTCTTTACAAACTATTCCAAAAGATTGAAACGGACGCAAAACTCCCAAACTCATTCTATGAAGCAAACATCATCCTGATACCAAAACCAGGTAAAGATATAACCAAAAAAGAAAACTACAGGCCGATATCCTTGATGAATATAGATGCAAAAATCCTCACTAAAATACTAGCAAACAGAATACAGCAACACATATGAAAAATTATTCATCACGATCAAGTGGGATTCATCCCAGGGAAGCAAGGTTGGTTCAACATACGCAAATCAATAAATGTGATACACCATATTAATAAACTCAAACACAAGGACCATATGATCATCTCTATAGATGCTGAAAAAGCATTTGATAAAGTTCAGCACTCATTCATGACAAATACCCTCTATAAGTTAGGTATAGAGGGAAAGTATCTCAACATAATTAAAGCCATATATGCCAAACCCACAGCCAATATCATCCTGAATGGGGAAAAGCTGAAAGCTTTTCCTTTAAGAACAGGCACTAGACAAGGATGCCCACTCTCACCACTCCTATTCAACATAGTGTTGGAAGTACTAGCCAGAGCAATCAGAGAAGAGAAGGAAATAAAGGGCATCCAGATTGGAAAAGATGAAGTCAAACTGTCCCTGTTTGCAGATGACATGATCCTATATATCGAACAGCCTAAAACCTCTACAAAAAAACTCTTGGAATTGATCAATGATTTCAGCACAGTAGCAGGATACAAAATCAACACACAAAAATCAGTAGCATTTCTTTTCTCCAATAGTGAACATGCAGAAGGAGAAATCAAGAAAGCCTGCCCATTTACAATAGCCACCAAAAAAATAAAATACTTAGGAATTGAGTTAACCAAGGAGGTGAAAAATCTCTATAATGAGAACTACAAACCACTGCTGAGAGAAATTAGAGAGGATACAAGAAGATGGAAAGATATTCCATGCTCTTGGATTGGAAGAATCAACATAATGAAAATGTCCATACTACCCAAAGTGATATACAAATTCAATGCAATCCCCATCAAAATTCCAAAGACATTTTTCTCAGAAATGGAAAAAACTATTCAGACATTTATATGGAACAATAAAAGACCACGAATAGCCAAAGCAATGCTGAGCAAAAAAAATAAAGCTGGAGGCATAACACTACCTGACTTTAAGCTATACTACAAAGCTATAATAACCAAAACAGTATGGTACTGCCATAAAAACAGACACACTGACCAATGGAATAGAATAGAGAATCCATAAATCAACCCACACACTTACTGCCATCTGATCTTTGACAAAGGCACCAAGCCTATTCACTGGGGAAGGGACTGCCTCTTCAGCAAGTGGTGCTGGGATAACTGGATATCGATATGCAGGAGAATGAAACTAGATCCATACCTCTCACCGTATACTAAAATCAACTCAAAATGGATTAAGGATTTAAATATACACCCTGAGACAATAAAACTTCTTAAAGAAAACATAGGAGAAACACTTCAGGAAATAGGATTGGGCACAGACTTCATGAATACGACCCCAAAAGCACGGGCAACCAAAGGAAAAATAAACAAATGGGATTATATCAAACTTAAAAGCTTCTGCACAGCAAAAGAAACAATTAAAAGAGTTAAAAGACAACCAACAGAGTGGGAGAAAATATTTGCAAAATATACATCTGACAAAGGATTAATATCCAGAATATATAAGGAACTCAAACAACTTTACAAGAAGAAAACAAGCAACCCAATTAAAAAATGGGCAAAAGAGCTAAGTAGGCATTTCTCTAAGGAAGATATCCAAATGGCCAGCAGACATATGAAAAAATGCTCAACATCACTCAGCATCCGGGTAATGCAAATCAAAACCACATTGAGATACCATCTAACCCCAGTTAGGATGGCTAAAATCCAAAAGACTATGAACGATAAATGCTGGCGAGGCTGCGGAGAAAAAGGAACTCTCATACATTGTTGGTGGGACTGCAAAATGGTGCAGCCTCTATGGAAAATGGTATGGAGGTTCCTTAAACAATTGCAAATAGATCTACCGTACGACCCAGCCATCCCACTGTTGGGAATATACCCAGAGGAATGGAAATCATCAAGTCGAAGGTATACCTGTTCCCCAATGTTCATCACAGCACTCTTTACAATAGCCAAGAGTTGGAACCAGCCCAAATGCCCATCATCAGATGAGTGGATACGGAAAATGTGGTACATCTACACAATGGAATACTACTCAGCTATAAAAACGAATGAAATACTGCCATTTGCAACAACATGGATGGACCTTGAGAGAATTATATTAAGTGAAACAAGTCAGGCACAGAAAGAGAAATACCACATGTTCTCACTTATTGGAGGGAGCTAAAAATTAATATATAAATTCACACACACACATACACACACACACACACAAACCGGGGGGGGGGGGAAGAAGATATAACAACCACAATTATTTGAAGTTGATACAACAAGCAAACAGAAAGGACATTGTTGGGGGGGAGGGGGGGAGGGAGAAGGGAGGGAGGTTTTGGTGATGGGGAACAATAATCAGCTAGAATGTATATCGACAAAATAAAATTAAAAAATAAAATAAAAAAAAATAAATAAATAAATAAAATAAATAAATAAATCACCCATGCTAATCTGAGGCATGTAAGGTGGGGTAAAGCATGAGTGGAGGGGGATAGATGTTTCAGGTGAGTTAAGAAGCAGTATAGAAGGTAGAAAATAAACAATCCTTGATAATCTGACACATGCACTTGATAGTATTTGCCCTCTAGAAAATCCCATATGTTCACAGAATATTGGGGTTACGCTAAATTGTCAAGTTTGCAGAAAAGCTGAGAGATAAAGAACATCTTTAAACATTCTAGAATGGCTCCAATTTTCTTTACCAGAAGCATGATCTGTATGTAATGTGACAAATTTAGCTTTTTAGCAATGTGACAAATTTAGCTATTAAATGAAAATAATTAAGTGAACTTAATAAAATTAATAGTATCAATTTGGGTTTAAGAAAAACTTTTTCCCTTCCTAGAGAAAGTACAATTAATATGGATCTAGAAATAATATATTCCTGATACAAAATTCACTTCAGTACATGTACTGGCTTTAAATATTGAATTCTTGCTGTTAGGAAGAAGTTAGGTTGAATTTCATTTTCCTCTGTGATAACCAAGTTGCTGATAAGTCAACAATAACGCAGAAGGGTGCAACAGTAGTTGACTGGTCTCTAACAGGATCATAAAACACTCTTTAGTTTTTGCCTGTTGCCAGAAAAATAGTTAGGTTTTTATAGTCATGGTTCCAAAGACTTAAATAAAGACCGAGGAGAGAATGAATTATCTTTAGCGTTAAGTACTTGCAAAATATTTTATTACCTCTACATTCAGTGTTGTTTTGGATCAGTCGGGGAAGCTGTATAACACTTTGAGACAGACCAGTCATCATTTCTCTTATTAACAGTTAATTCTTTCAACAGTACATATTTAAACATCATGCTACATACACAAATCCTTAGACCCAAATTTGAATTTGCATCAGAACTGGCTTAGCAGTCCCTCCCAATGACCAAAATAAAATCCAGTATTGACCAAAAACTTTTAGCTATTGAGTTCTATACCCAGTTCAGTCTCCATTTCTGGGAATTGCCTTGCTTTTTCTTACTCCATTTACCTGTTACAATAGGAGCAGTCATGCTTTTAAAAGATGACCTTATCTCTCTGATCATAGGCAATTTGCCCAGGGATGGATCCCTGACTCAAATTACTTCTTTCCACAAAATAAAAATGTTACATTGGAGCCAAGAAAGATTTCATTGAGTGTCTCTCCAGAAGACTGAACAAGAACATGTAAACTTGGAATTTACTATAGCCATGCTTTCAATCATGGACTAAGAAAAAAGATAATGCCAGGCCTAGACATGCAGAAGAAAGCAGAGGAATAAGATAAAAATAGAATCTCCATCTCATTTTACTTCCTGGGTTTACTTAATTCCTGACATTCTGTTGCATCTTTCCCCTTCATTTTCATATAAAACTCATGTAATCTTCTACTGAACTTTCTTATCTATGTAAGCTGGTTGGACTGGATTCACATTTCTGGCAACTAGAAGAGTCCTTACTAATGTATACTGTGATTCTGTTGAGTACTTGGAAAAAAAATTATCACAAACAGTCACCTCTGAAAGGGACCTTCAGTGATCTTTTATCTCAGAATTCCTAAGGGATATTGGGCGAAAAAGATGGTATATTGTTAAATAGGTTTGAAGAAAACCTGAGTTGAACAAAGCTAATTTCCTGTGTTTTGTTTTTTACTGCACTTCTCAGAGCCTTTAAAATGCTGCATGCATTGTGAATCTCTAAGGGCACAGTATACTGTGTAGCATTTTGCACCCTTATGTCATCATAGAAACCTTTTCTGAGAAGCATCTTTGGGAATAGTATTTCACAAAAAAAAATCCTTTGGAATATGATGATCTATCTCAACTGTCTAAAGAGGAAACTAAGGCCAAGTAATTTCATTTAACCAAACCCAGGTCATAGAAGAGAACCAAGACTAAAATCCAGATTTCCAGACTCCCTCTCTAGTTCTTCTTCCCTTACCATATGCTGACTTTTATTACAGCAAATGGATACAGGAAAGGAAACAGTATAGAAAGAGCTTTCAAAACATACAAATCACTTTAGATTCTGCAGTCACTTTCCACAGGGCACAAGTTCCTGTGAGCCCCGGGAGAAAAGCAGCTCAGTGAGCTGATCAGAGAGAAGACTCAGGAGCTAATACGTCCAAGTTCAAATTCTGGTTCCCCTTCACTTTTAGTTGCATGACCCTGGACAAGGATGTGAACCTATCTTGCCTTAGTGTCCTCATCTGTAGAATGGGGATACTGCTAGTATCTATCTCTTACTGTGGTTGTGATAAGCAAATGACTTCATAAATGTGTCGCAGATACTGAGGAGTTCTTTACTTGTCATCAGTTACCACCACATCCTAGTGAGGCTTCCTGCACTGTCAAGACAGCACACACACATAGTAAACATCAGAGCCAGAATCCCAAACAAATTCAATGCTACTTTGAAATCAAATAGGCTCTTGGTAAATATTTGATGAAGAGCTCATCAATGCCCGAACTGCTCCTGATTAATGAAATGGGGGGAGGGATGTATTTGTCAAGGAATATTCAACCCAGCAGTTTACTTTTCATCTAAAATCTCTACATCAAAAAATCAAAGGGGCAATTTTGTAGATGGCAAAGTAGTTTTCAAAAATAGAAACGAAGAAGAAAATATCCTAAACACATTAAAAGCAATGATTTTAAAAGACATGCCATCGGAAAAATCAATGTGAGAACACAAACACTTTATTTTTCTCTACGTTCTCAACAAAGTAGGCTATCATATTAGTCATCTTAAATTTTAACTGTATTTTGTACACCATTTAGCATAAATCCATTTTATATAATGGGTCAGTTGTGTTTAAATCCAAGAGAACAAACACAAGGACATCAATGATCGTATGTTCTTTGGGAGAAATGATTATGTCATACGTAGTGTGATTCTCACAATTCTTGCCAATGGATGTTAGTTCCACGTGATATTTTTAAGTATTTGAAGGATTTAAAAAAAAATTTACAGTTGAAGAAAATCTAAGAAACTATGGATATATCAGTTGGGTCAGAGCCCCTCACACATTTACAGTTATGCCGTGAGTTATTGTTGGGCAGCAGCTACCTTCCTGGCACAGATGGTGGCTCCACCTAATGGCGACTGCTTGTTCCCTTCTTTGTTCTTCACACATGCTCAGGATGGCGCCTGGAGGATGTAAAGGGGCAGTGACTATGGTGTCAGGTAAAACCTCACCCCATTTACGAGGCTTAGCATCACTGGTGCAGAGAGCCTTCCGGGCTCATGGACTCTTCATGATCTTTACTGTAAGCATAGGCAGGAGCCAGGCATGCACGCGTAACCTAGAGGGTGATTGGCTTGTTAGGTGGAGACCCCCGCCAGAATCCCCCGCCCATGTAGCCCATTTATGCATAAATATGTAGGCTTTGAGTTGAATAAACGGAACTGCTTGACAGAACCCCCACCGCGTCTGAGTGTTCCTTTGCGAGCTGGGTTGGGACCGGTGGCTGCACTTACCTGTCTCCTGGGCTCTCCTGCCCCGCTCCCTCTTGCACCGGGAGAAAGAGGCAGGGGGTCATCTTCAGTCTCCTTCCCTTGAGCCTGAGCGCAGTTTAGCCAGTTGTGGGGGGGAGGGGACGGGGGGGGGGGCAGGCACGGGCGACGGGCGCCGACTCCGCCCCCCCCCCAAGTTATGGCCAAGTGAAGAGATTTGGAATACCTTAGTCTTGGATGACTGGGCTCATTTATATATCCCAGAATACCGAACAAATTGTGTTCTTTTCCATGAGTGCCAGGACATGAAAAAGGCTGGAAGCTTTGAGTTAGGTTTTTTGTTTACAGGAAACAGACACCGTCCTTTGATAAACTGATCAAAAAAGTGAACTCATTGTTGATAGTACCAACAAACAAATACCTGGCAGGTGAAAACACATTTTCAAAGGGCATTAGGGTTCTTCTATTAAGAGGAATGGAGACTAGGTGATTTTAAGCATCCAGAATGGCACTAATCTGAGTAAGCAAATTTAAGCAGGATTTTAGGTTGTTATCTATAGTTATTAGGTATGGTATAGTTGCTTGATTAGTCTTGTTTGTTTTACTTAATTCTCAGAATTCACTTTTAAGAACTAGTGTGCTACAAAGCACATTTTGGTAAACTTCCTTTACAATTAAATTTGCTAAAGATATTTGTTCTGACACATTTCAGATGCATCTAAATAAGATAAAAATCACAGAGAGAAGTAAGAACACAGTTAATAATTTTTACAAGCAGTTGTAAATTATTAAGACTGAAGTTGGTAATTATCACAACTTCACTTTTGTGTTAGTATTTGGAACGCTGGTGAGAAATTAGAGAGAAAATGAGAAGAGATGAAAACTGCAGGTGTTTGCTCTAAGCACAGTGGATGCTTAACAAATGAAATGGTTTGAATTCTTTAATTATCTGCAAGACTACCAGAACTCAAATTCCACCTGAAATGACCTACCATTTTAAACGTATATTAAAAACGATGAATAAACGCTAGTAAGGTGAAACTAATTCACATTGGCTTGTGTTCTTCTCTAATTTTTCCCCACCACATGAATGTCACCATTGTCCTTCAAGTTGATCAATCAAGCAGCTACTTTGGAGATGTGTTTATTCCCCCCAAAACAGTCCAAAACTATGTTTTGTATTGATTCCACTTCGGATGTCATCTGGTTCTCTCTATTCCTACCTTACCATCCTGGTTCATACCATTCTCACCTGCCCTGCACTTCTGCAGTGGTCCACTCACCTGTCTCCCATTGAATCTCTCGTCTTATTTTACAGTCATGTCCACACAGGACCAAAATTTAAAAAACAAATAATAGGGTTAAAAATCTTCCTGCTGTGCATTCCGGTTATACCATTCCAAGAACATTTTTAAAAATTTAAAATCTGGACTTCTTACTATGACCTATAATGCCTTCTACAATCTGCCCACTGTTGTATCTCTAGCTTCCACCTATTGCCCGCTTCACAGAATACAGCAAGGTCTTTCCAAGCTTTGGGCTTCTGCACATTCTCATTGTGGATTTAGAACGCTCTTTACCTGCTGTTGGCAAATCTTGCTAGTTCTCTGTTGGGTCTCAGCCTCAATTACTTTCTGTGAGAGTCTTGACCACAAATTAAAACAACTCTTTCCATTCCTTCAGGCCCTTGGTATTTGCTACTAAAGCACATATTTCGGTTCCTTTACAGAATTTTGGATTTGTAGCTTCTATAAATGTTTTGTTCACTTGTTTATTATTTGTCTCCCACAGCAGATGATATATCTTATGAAGGAGGTAAGTGAAGGCAGACACTTTGCTTTTTCGCTATCGTGAACCCAGCACCTAGCTACTTGCCTTTCATCTAACAGGAATCATTACATATTTATTGAATGAATGAATGAGTACGGGGTATTTGTTGTCCTCATTTATTTTTTAAAGGGGAAAGGACTTTTTATCTTACTGCTACTTCCAATATCTCCCAAAGCAGTGAAGAATCTTGAGAAATGCCCAATCTGATTGTATCATTGACTCAAATGAAGGCAGAGAGAATTTCTTGCTAGATTTAAACTTCTGAAGGAATTGGGCTGTGTATTTCATGCCATGTTGTTAGTCGTAGCAATGGCAGAAAGTGCTTTGTTGTTGTCTTGATTTCACTCTTAGAAGTTATTTCTAATGAGGAGTTATGACATGGGAGATGTCATAATTTCCTCCCATCTCCTGGGATACAATTCCTAAAATCCTTAAAACTTCGTCAGGCTGTGTCACAGACCCTTCATATGCAGGTCACGAACTAGGTAAAAGATCCTGGGAGCTGTTAGCAAGGTTGACATGCTTTGTTCAGACACAAGCTCAGCCCCCAGAGGATCAGAGCCCTTGTCTTTTAAACTAGAGTCAGATAGCCACGGAACACCTGACTGCACATGTGCAGTTAACGTATTTACATCAGACAGGCTGAGTCACGCTTAGCTGGATATGAGGAGAGGAAGCCTGACCAGTCTGTCTCCATTTTCTTGACAAACCTCCAAAGTCTCTTTGTTTGCTAATGAGTTGATTAATAGCTGGCATCTCCTAGGTAGTGTATTGCTAGGGCTAGGGGTTCACAGACCCTACAAACCCATTGTACAGACTGAGTCACAAACCCCTCACCTGCAGGTCCATGAGCTAGGTAATAGGAAAAGATCCTGGGAGCCATAGGTAAAAAATTAACAACCTTTATTCAGATGCAAGCTCAGGTAGCTAGCAGCAGCCGCTCTAGTGACCTCCTGCAGCGACCTGAAGTCACTGTGGATCAGAGCTGCTCGTCCTTTATACTTAAGTCCCATAGCCCAAGACACCTGGGCACACATATGCAACTACATCAGACAACAACCAAGAAAGAGCTGGGCACACATGCATAGTTACATATTTACATCAAATGCTCGGCAAGATTCTGAACATCTGAGGGATCCTGACCATTTACTTTTCATTTTCCCTGCAGGTAGCTTCAGGATGGGAGCTGGTCACAGGAAAGACCAAGGCAGGACTTTTAGTCCCACCCCCAATCTCTGGGGAGGGGAGAGGAGCTAAGGTTAAGTTGCTCACCAATGGCCAATGATTTTATCAATCATGTCTATATAACGAAGCCCCATAAAACCCAATAGGCCTGGGTTCAGGGAGCTTACAGATAGCTGAAGGTGTGGAGGTTTCTGGAGGGCAGGGCAACTAGGAAGGGCATGGAAGCTCTGCACCCCCTCCCACACCTCACCTTGGGCATCTCTTCATGTCTATCTTTTGTAATATCTTTTAAAATAAACGGGTAAACATAAGTGTTTCCCTGAGTTCTGTGAGCCACTCAGCAAATTAACAGAGCCCAAGGAGGGGGTTGTGGGAACCCCAACTTATAAAGCCAGTCGGTCAGAAGCACAGGTAAGACAAACTGTAGGTCATGATTGGCATCAGAAATGAGTGGCTGTCTTGGAAACTGAGCCCTTAATCTGCGGGATCTGACATTATCTCCAGGTAGATAGTGTCAGAATCAAATTGGAGAACACCCAGCTGGTGTCCATTGGAGAATTGCTTGCCTGCTGGTGGAGAGCAATCCCCACACATTTGGTCACAGGAGTCAGTCTTCTGTGTTGAATGTTGTGCTGTGAGAGCAGAGAAAAACATCACAGTTTATGTTTTTTCCACGCAGGAGTCCTCTAGAAAATTATCAATTCACCCTTCATTTAGGTCATATAAATGCTATGTTTTAGCTACTTTAAAAATGTCTTACAGAAAAATATATAATGAAAAACCAGTTTCCTTTTTCCCTCTTAGAGAGATGTTGACTTTTACACGTCTGACAATATGTCCCTGCTGCTTTCCCAACAACCTAATAGCACTCAATTGAAAAATCTTCCCAGATTATATAACCTGTAAATTCCTGAATTTTTTCTAAATGTTTTTAGGAAATCTTTCTCTAGCCCCAAGGCTCCAGTTTTCACAATATTGCAGTGTAAATGTGAGTTTCCTTTTAAAGTCAAGGTTAGCAAAATAAATAGAATGTCAATTTTTTAAAAATGTTACTTTTCCAAAAAGACTGTGTGAAGAAAAAATCAAAGAATATATCTTGAAATTACTGAGTGATTTTTTAAAATATGCTTATATGTAAGTCTATATTTTAGAAGACAGATATAAAAGAAATTCAATTAACTTTAGTTATAAATATTTATTCAAATTAATGAGTTGTTATTAAAATACAGAATATCATTTCCATTTCCTATAAAACCTAATAATAAAGCTTTGATGTTTTAAATAAATTTGATGCTGGAGACATTTCTTTCTATATAAGGATAAAACATAAATGACATAATAATATAGGAGTATTGAAACATGGAGCAACCTGAAATTTTATTGCCCATTAGTAATAAATTGCTCACCTTAACTTTTTAAAGTAATATTTAAATAACTGTTTATAATATTTTATGAATCTCAGTGATTTGAATCATCTGATGACCAGTAGTAAAACTATACAATTAGTTAAGATTTGCTGCTACCTAACAGTATAGTTTGCTAGGGTTGTTGTAGCAAGGTAACACAAACTGGGTGGCTTAAACAACAGAAATTAATTCATTCACAGGTCTGTATTCTAGAAGTCCAAGATCAAGGTGTCATCAGAGTTGGTTCCTTTTGAGGGCTGGAAGAGTGAATCCATTCCATGCCTCTCCCCTTGCTTTTGGTAGTTTGCTGGCATTCCTTGGCTTGTAGAAGCATTATGCTGATCTCTGCCTTCATGTTTATATGGTGTTTTTCTGTGTGCATTGCTGTGGGGAAAAGGTAGCAAAATGGTCAGGGCCCCTCAGATGTTTAGAATCTTGCTGAGCATTTGATGCAAATAGGCACGTGCACCGAGGTGTTCCTCAGTTATTGTCTAATTTAATTGCACATGTCCACACAGGTGTCCTGGGTTACGGACTTAAGTATAAAGGATGAGTAGCTCTGATCCATGCCCTTCCCCACCACAGATGTCCCCAGTGGGATCATGGGGAGGCCACTACTGCTGCTGGAAGCTGTTGCTACCAGTGCCCCCAGGACCCTCCATGCGGCAGCCACTGCCATCGCCGGACCTGTAAGCCACTGGACCTGTAAGCTTCTGCTGCCATTGCTGAGGACTGAGCTCATGACATCTGCCAACAGCTCCTGGGATCTTTCTCAATTACTTAGTGTGGACCTGCGTATAAGGGGTCTGGTGACCCAGCCTGGCATGTGAGGTGTCTGTGGACCCAGCCAGGTGTGTGAGGAGTCTGGTGACCCACTCTGTACAATAGGTTTTAAGGGCCTGAGCCCTAGCACAGACAATACAAATGGAAGCTTAGTATAACTAAAATAATGAAACATTTTGGCTTTAATTATGAAATGCCTAGCCATACAATTAGCATATGACCCTAACCAGACAACTGGCGTAGTCGCCTAGTCAGTTTAATTTAATTTAATTTAATAAAACTAATTTATTTCCCTAGCCCTATGTTAAAAATTACTAAAAACAAGAAAAATTACTTGCTTCAAGAAATACTTGCTCTTGAGAGAGAAGACTGAACTAGCCCAAATAGCTTACTTACCAAGACTAATGGCTTGCTCTTTAAAGACTCATTTCAAAACCCTCCCTTTGCTGTGCCCATCAATCTAAAGTTTTTATTTCATAATTTCTGTCCATTCCCAGCAAGTGCTAATTCCCAGCAATTGCTGTGTGTCCAAGTTTCTTCTTTTTATAAGTACACAAGTTGTATTGGATTAGGGCCCACCCTAATGACCTTGTCTTAACTGTTATATCTGAAATGACCCTATTTCCAAATAAGATCGCATGCTGCGGTACTGGGGTTTAGGACTTCAACATATGAATTTTTTCAGGGACAGAATTCAACTCATAACATTTACTATATGTTAAGCATTTGCCTTTTATTGTCTTGTTTAAGCCCTGCACCAGCCCCATACACGATGTTGTTATTCCCATTTTAAAGTAGAGAAAACATAGACTTCAATATGTTAAGTAAATCACCTAGAGTTACACAAGTGGTAAATGACAGATCCAGGAGTGAAAACAAAGCTTAACTGACTCCAAGCCCCAGGTTCTTAGAATGACATTCTGAAACTTCTAAACAAATCAAACACATTTTATAACGACAGATGTCTGAAAGTAGTAATATTTATTCTCAAAAAGTCATTATTTAAAATGTAGTACAAGTGGGAAAATAAACCAAAATGAGCAATAGGAGGAGAAAAAAATGACAGGAGTGGAGAGATGGCATGTAGATATTTACAAAGAAAAATTGCTATTTATCCCTCAAAGCTTTTTCTGATGGCTTCTCTGCTGCATAGTGAGAAGTAGTAAATAGAAAATAATATCCACACTTGGTTTTCCTAAGTCATAACTTAAAACACCTGGGGAAAAAGATACAGGCTTACAAATGACCAGTTCTTATGAAACCTCACCTCTATTCCAGGCAGCTTTTCTGCCACTTCATCTTTAAAATTTGGACCAGATAACCTATCCCTTAAGAATCAAGTTCTTGATATGGAAAATTCTTGCGTATAACATAATACTTTATTATAAAGGCTTTTCCAGCTATTAACTTCTATTATAAATATTTAATATTTATACCTTAAAATATGCATACCTTTGTTTTACATGATCATATTATGTATGTATACATATATAAATTTGATTTGGTGGAGGATAGATTTGGCTAACAACATCTTGATTGTAATTACATTTACTTTCTGTATTTTTTTCTCTTCTTTTACTTCTCAAAAATCCAAATCAGTAACCTAATTCTGGAATATTCTCTCAAGCTCATAGCTATGGGAAAATAATTTATTTCCCTAGCCCTATGTTAAAAATTACTAAAAACAAGAAAAATTACTTGCTTCCAAGAAATACTTGCTCTTGAGAGATAAGACTGAACTAGCCCAAATAGCTTACTTACCAAGACTAATGGCTTGCTCTTTAAAGACTCATTTCAAAACCCTCCCTTTGCTGTGCCCATCAATCTAAAGTTTTTATTTCACAATTTCTGTCCATTCCCAGCAAGTGCCAAGCCTTTCATGGACCACCTTAGAAATCATACATCCCTGACTCTAAAACAATATAAACTTCTAATCCTGACTTTTCACTTTTGAGACACTACAAAGACTATGTTCAAGTGATATTCTCAAGTGTAATGAATTTAGCTTTTTTTTTGGTAACTATTTTTTTTTTTTTCTGGTAGTCTTTTGCAGAGTTGGTAGTCAGCAGTTGAAAACAGAGCACCAGGTGTATGCCAACTTCTATTTGTAATGATGGTGGTGGTAGTAATAGTAGCTACAGTAGAAACAGCTGTACATGTAGAAGCCACATGGGCAATTCACATGCTTTTCTATTAAATTAGGAATACAGGACTCATACAAGCCTCACAATTTAAAAAAATTGACTTGATATGTTTTCAGATTCTCAACATATAATACAACCGAGTAATTTAAAAGTTGTATTAAGTCTTCTGGACTCTTAAGAGACTTACTACAAGGGTACTTCAAAAAGTTCATGGAAAAATAGAACTGAAAGATAATACAAAGCTTCCCATGTACTTTTTGAGGTACCATTGTGTTAAAATAATAACAAATATGCACGTGGGTTCTTAAAGTATACAGAGCTCTTATATTTTCTATTTTACAAGATTCTTAGGAAGAAAACCTCATGAGATAAGTAAAATTATGCCCCTTTTGTGAATATAAAGCTGAAGACAAAGGTCGGTTAAGTTTATTCAGGTACTATGTGAATTAAATCCTTCAGATGTAAAAGCTCATGCTCCTTATTCCAAGTCAGACTGTCCCTTCAACACATCTTTGAAGCAGGAACTTATTACCTGGAATGACATGTTATTTAATATACTATAGCAACTTTTATAAAATAAAATAATACGTTACCCCTTTGTACATTTTATTATATCTTAAAATAAGTGTAGCGTTTTCAACATTTCTACTAGCACTTACTTAATGGTGAGATCATTTGTTTACATGTTTGTTTCCTCAATCTCTTTGTGAGTTGAGATTGTGTGTCATTCATTCTTGTATCTTTTTCACTAAATGATATCTGGAAAACAGGTGCAAAGGAGGGAGCCATATACATTTGTTGAATAAATGGATGGATGAATGAATGAGAGTCCTGAAAACTTAAGTGCTTAAATACGTGGTTAATTTTTTTATGATGAATTACAGTGTTTTTAAATTTTTTTATTTATTTATTTTTAATTGACACATAATATTTGTACATATTTTATAGAGTACAGACTGATCTCTTGATACATGTATAAAATGTGTAATGATCAAATCAGGATAATTAACATGTCCATCACCTCATTTATCATTTCTTTGTGTTGGGAATATTGGAAATCCTCCCTTCTAGTTATCTGAAAGTATACAATAAATTATTCTTAACTATACCCACCTAACAATGCTGTAGAATGCTGAAACTTATTCTTCCTTTCTAGCTGTGGGTTTGTATCTGTTAACTGATCTCTCCCCCTAGCCTCCGCTTCCTCCTACCGCTTCCCACCCTCTAGTAACCACAAATCTACTTTCTATGAGGACATGCAGTATTTATCCTTCTGTGTCTGACTTATTTCACTTAACATGTCTTCAAATTCATCCATGTTGCCACAAATGACAAGATTTTATTCTTTTCTATGGCTAAATAGTATTCCACTGTAAATATATACCACATTTTCTTTATTCATTCATCTGTCGATGGACACTTAGGTTGATTCCATGTCTTGGCTATTGTGGGTAGTACTGCAATAAATATGGGGGTGCAGATATCGCTGCAGTACATTGATGTCCTTTCCTTTGGATAAATACCCACTAGTAGGAATGATAGATCATATGGTAATTCTATTTTTAGATTTTTTAAGAACTTCCATTCTGTTTTTCATAATGGTTGTACTATTTTACATTCCCACCAACAATGTTTAAGAGTTTTCTTTTCTCCACATCGTTGCCAGCATTTATTATTTTCTGTCTTTTTGATAATAGACATTCTAGCTGGGGTGGATGATATCTCATTGTGTTTTATTATTTAAACAGAACTCTTAGAATATTTTGTAAATAAAACATTGTTCCAAATACTTGTATTATCATTTCCTAGTTAAATGTTTTCATATTGATTTTTCTTACAGTGAGTTCCTATATTGCACTCACCTTTATCATGCCACGGCCTGTTGTCATGCACATTTTACTTGAAAAGAAAACTAGATTCAACCTTAGGGTCAGAAGAGCAAATACTTGGGAAATATTGTAATCCCTAGTTTGTCTTCTGCTGAAACCTTCAGGACACAGTAAAGTTACACATTAAACTTAGAATAATAAATAATTCATGAAGGGTCTAAAATTATTTTTCTTGTGAAGCACATATATATACTCTTGTATACTTCATATGAACATTACAGCGTAGTCGAGGACGGGTCTACAGCTCTAAACAACCGGACACTCTAGAGTAATGAGAAATGTCATGTGTCTCTGTTGGAAAGTAGCCAGGGCACTAGAACCAACACTTTGCAATTGTTTTAATAACCAAAAGTGGCCTGCATCTCTGTTCTTCAATTTGTCTGCCTACCCATAGCAGAAGCAAAGAGTTTATTGACTAACCTCAGTAAACCAGTCTCACTGTTAAACATTTCCTATTCAATGCCTTTTGCTTCTTTCCCTCTGTGAAAGCAGCACTCTATGAACCCCCTTATCTCTTGAGGGCCTGCAAAACACTTTTTTGCTTAGTGGACCATGTTCATACAGTCTAGAGTTTTTGAATCTCTTGGGTTCAGTAAGGAGACCAGAGCCTTTCTTAGCCTTTTACTAATACTTATAAATTTGTCTTGCCAAGCTCTGTTTGTTGAATCCTTCAGCAAACTGGCGGTCTTGCTGACATGCGCTGTTAAAACAGTGCCAAAGCCCTACTCAGATCCAGCAACTTCTGGGAGTAAACTACTTTTTTAATAAAGTGTTTTAATTTCTTCAGCTCACTCCATATAATTAGTACACTAGTGGTGTCCAAGTGAAAGATTTAAAGACAAAGTGCTTAAGAGGCACTTTGGTATCCTGAAAAAATGAATAAAACCCTGCCTCTTTGTGTTTCTTCATTCACTCTCAAAACATTTCATACCTCTCTCATTTCTCACGAGAATCCCATTAGACTCAAGAGGTCGATTATTATTTAAGAGACAAGGGTTCTAAAGCTCTTTTTCCATCCAGTTGTGGCCTTACATACAGTGAGTCTTTGTTTGTTTTTTTTTTAGAATATTTTTTAACTATAAAATTATGACATAGTCATAAAATGTCAGAAAAACAGTGAAAATGATAATAGAACAAAATCCTCCTTAGCCCAACAAAAGATATGCAGTCAACATTCATGCTTATATAGATTTATAGATTTTTCTTATAAACTTGGGGTTATATATTTTATTCACTTAATAATGTACCTTGGACAATTTCTAAAATTTAAACTCTTTTTGAGAACTTGATTTTTCGTAGATGTAACATAACCCCTCCTTAAGTCAAGCAATCTACTTTTAACTAATCTGTTCCAGCAATATCTTTGTGAAGAACTCTTTGTGCTTAACTAAGACTATTTTTTCATAATACATTCTAGGAATTAGAAATAGTGAGTTAAAAGATATGAACATGTTTAAGAGCCTTGATATTAATTGCCAAACTATCCTTATAAAATTTTAAAAATTACGCTCTCGTTATATGAAAATGCCACGTGTTCCCAATGCTGGTTGTCTTCATTGTTTTAAATCATGGCTAATTTGGTAGGTAAAACTAATAGTAAACTGCATAAATTTGTACATTTTTAATGATCTGCGAGATTGATTTTTCTGAATGGCCTATATCTACTTGGGTTCTGTTTCTAAACTTTCTGCTGTGTTCCAAGCATCTTATTTTAGTTCTTATATCATAAACATGCTTTTGTAACTATCTAAAATATCATATAGGATATTTGCCTTCATTCTATTTACACATTTTGTTTTTCTATTTCACTTGTTCAGTGTGAATTTTGAATTATTCTATAATATTAAAAAGTTATTGGAATTTCAATACTATTAAACATATTTACTCTTTTGAAGGAAGTAGCAGCTGTATATTTTGCACCTTTAAACTTAAAAAGAGAAATTAATTCTGCAATTACTCAAATTGTTTTTAAAATTCCATCCTAAATTTTAAAATCTGTTTCGTAATTTTTTCCTGTTTCTTATTAAGATTATATTTAAGTACAAAGTAAGTTCATCCAGTCTGTGGTTTTAAATATTATTTACATTTTGAAAATGTTTGAGTTTGTATCTTAAGACTCAACCTTTCCAATGAATTGCTGATTCATACTCCTTGGTTTATCTAACATTATCACTTAGATATCAAATGTTCATCTACATTTAAACCAAGACAAAAAGCTGATTCTTTTCTGCACAAATGATGTCATCTCCCTAGGAGGTCTTTCTTGACCACCTAGAACACTCCTCCAACCCTACATGACCCACTGCTCTTAACTTCTACTCTATTAGTTGGCTTTCATTGTCTTCAGAGTAATATGCATTATCTAAAATCAGATTGTGTGTTTATACATGTATTAGCTGTCTCCTCCAAGCACACCCAAGAATATACACTACTTGACGGTAGAAACATTTTGCCCTCCATATCAATTTCAATAGCTCTAATAACAGTGCTTCAAATATAGTTGCTGCTAAATTGATATTTTTAAAAGAGAAATAAAGAGGAAATGTATTTTCTATTTATTTGTCATTATTTGCTCAGTATCTCTTTTCATTATATATATTTAACAAATATCTTCTTGTGTCAAGATTAATTACTGATATTTTCTATATCTATTTTTTAAATGTTTACCTTTCTTTACTTTCTTCTGACTTATAATAGTTTTCTCATTCTTTGCCTCTCAATTTACCTAACTATACCGTGATAACATTGGCCAATGCTTATAATTTTAACTTCTAATTCTTTCTAATTCTTCTAACCTTTTTTCTCTGGCTGGAACATCTAGAATTGTCTTAAATTGTAGTGATAACAGTGGAGAGCCTGATCTTGCTCCAGATTTTAGAGAGAGAAAATACCTTTCTGTATTACTACTAAGGGGCACATTTGATTTTGTTTTGAGATATTCTTTATCATTTTAAGAAAATTCTTTTGATAACTAGTTTATGAAGAATTTTAATCACAATGAATATTGCTAATTTTTCATTTTAAACAAAAGATTTTGGCATTTGTCTAGATAATGAAACTTTCTCTAATTTGATGTACTCTTGGGATGGTCATGTTAATAGATTTCTTAGTTGGGAACCATTCTTAAAAAACTGAGATGAATCCTACTTCATCATACAAGCCAGGTATGCTTTCTTGTCATGCTTTATTATTAAAATTGCACTAGCTTTATTCAATAAATTAGAAAGATTTTTTTCTTTTTCTAGTTTGGAATAGTTTTATAATAGGAATTTTGTTCCTCAGTAGTTTGAAATTCATTATCCCTAAATAAATGCTCAACCTGAAACTTTTGAAAGTAATACTTTGATAGATCTTTCAGATTATTTTTTGGTCTTCGATCCATTCAAGTGTTCTATATATTTCTGAGCTATTTTTAAAAATTTATATTGCCCATAAATTCACTCATTTTATTACTATTTTCAAATATAATATTTGTGCTGCACATAGCATTCTTTTAAAAGTTAAAGCAGTGCTTTGGGCTTATCTTTTTTTTTAAATTTAATGTTGGATAGTTGTACTTTTCTTTTTGTTTTTTTTTTCCTGGATTAGATGCTCCAGTGTTTTATTTTTTTCTTCTTAATTTTTCACAAGCAACCAATTGTTTTTATAAATTCCAATATTTTTTCTCTTTTCTAATTTATCTTTTACTTATTTACTTTTTTATGTATGCATGTATGCATATTTTTGCATGTGCCATATAGTGAGGTTGTAAGGAACATTGGCGCGAGGCTCAGTTTGAATGTAGTAGTACCACTTGTTAGCTATGTAACCTTGGGTAGAAGCTTAATCTGCAAAATAAATAATAATATTGCTTATTTTAGAGAGCTATTATGAGAATTGCATGAGATAAGACATGCAAGGCAATTGGAAATATATCTGGCATATCACCAACGTCAAAAAATTAGCAATCATGTGTACCTTCCTCTTATTTTCTAAACAATTATTTTCCTGACTTTTAAATATGAACTCTCATTTCAATTTAAATTTTTTAATGTCCATTTTTTCCCATCTTTAATATTTTACTCTATTGCCACTTCTTCTTTAAGATCATCATCTCTGGTCTCCAGCCCCTTACTCTCAGGTAGAATCTAGCACTCTTTCCTGTATCTCCACTATACCCTGTTCCAACTTGTATTGCACAAGGGTGTGTAAGACTTTATTCCCTTTTTAATAACTAAGTGCTTGTTCTCTGATACGTACATATGTTCAAAAATAAATAAATAAAAATAAATCAGAAAGAAGAAAAAAATAAAGGAAATAGTAAAAAAAAAACATTAGGAAAAAGATTGGTTGCCAGCCTAGAAGGCATTTATTCAAGTGTCCAGTCAATATTTACTGAATATTGTATTCAACATGTACCCAACACTCTTCACTGAAATGTATATTTAAAGCATAAAAGTAAATAAATAAATAACTTTGTTACCTTTAGCTTTTGAACAACTACAAATAAAATATTTTGAACAAGTGTTTTATTTTATCCAATTTTGCAACCCTGGAATTTAACCTGATTACTTATATGAGGAAATACCCTGAGTGCAATATAATAGGAATTAAAGAACCAATGATTTGCCTACTCACTCAGAGCACCAAAACAATACAGCAGAGCGATAGACACATGCAAAGTGTAATTATTTTATAACAAATTTAATATTAATGAAACAAAATGATGGTTATCTTAAGTTGGATTTGGTATTTCCTGGTGAGTAAATAGACTTTTTGATGTTCTTTTAAGAGCCTTAATTTCAAAATGAATTTTTAAAATATTGTTATATTCTGTGTAATGTCTTTTACCCACATCAGGGCAAATGGCTATAAATTAGTATGATGGTCCCTCAGGGTCTGTCAGAATGAGATTCTAAATATTCCCTGGCCAGACTGCTATTGCGTTTTGCCAAAAATTTACACTGTACTCATTTTTTTTTCTTTTTTCTTCTAATAATAAATCAAGCTCTTAATATTTTCTGATGTGTATTTAGACAGTTGTCTATTTATAATATTTTATTAATAGCAATATTGTCCAGAATATTCAATATCTACTTTTAGTTGAGTTTATATTACAGAAGTTAAATAGTAGATGTTAGATAACATTTTCAATCATTTTTTAAATTTGATTTTTGACCTAAGTGCCACTAAAAAGCAAGTTAATGAAAACAGCTGTAACTCAGCAAAAAAAAGGCAGTGGTTACTGATTAAACTGTTCACAGATTATTGATGCTAGCTCATCCAGTTACAATGAACTATTGATTCCTTAGTATCATAGTATACATAAACTGAAATATGTATTGTCTAGCTTCTAAAAAGGTTTTTAATTTGAGTCTTTAAGACTGTATCAGTTGTAAAGTTGTAAGCTCCAACTATTTCAAGTCACCATTTCTATAGAAATATAGGAGTACTCATTTTGTACCCCAAAACATTAATCTAAAGTAATAAGATTCTCACATCTCACTGAATTTTTAGAAAGCTATGTAACAAAATCACCTACAGTTATAAAATGTTACTTATTAGAAGAAAAGCATGAATAACTCATTTCCCCAACCATTTGTTTTTATTTTTAAACATGTATCTCTTCTTTTTAAGGTATTTATTGTTTCTGTAATAGTGTTATTTTTCTTTCTCAGTTCCTAGCAGTATACAGTCTTTCTTTTCCTCCCTCTGTTATGTCATCACGTCTTCAATGTATTTTACTCCTGAATTCATGTCCCCCTGCTTTTCATCTAGACCAAAAAACACTTGAGGGAAGATTTTGTTTCTCTTTTTCTCTTGGCTTTGCTTTTCCAGAATAGATTTTTCATCTTTATTTGATTATATTCCTTCCTTCCTTTGCTTCATTCACTGTAATATTTTTGTCTACTTGCCATTTCATTTCTCTTTTTGTATGTTTTTTATGGAGAACTCTTTTATTTTGTGTACACATAGCATGAATAAAGCTTCTTCAATTTCATTTATTTCCTTTTTTAATCTGATCTGAGAATTGCTTCTTTTCCTTATTTTGAGATATATGGTGTATTCTTTTTTTTTTTTTTCTTTCTTTCTTTTTTGGTAGCTAGAGGGTTCAAGTATCTGAGGTGAAGAGCTCACCTGGGATGATTATGGACGTCTGATATAATCACTTCTGGTTCTAGTTATTGGGAGATGGGGGCATGGTAGGCAGTCCACAGGAGTTAGGTCGAGACACATGGTCTGTTCTGAATAATGCAGATTCTTGGTCATTTTATATTCTTGATTATTGGCTTTTTTCTTATTTAAAAATATTTAATTTGGCTTAATTTAATTATATTTTAAGGAAAAAGTTGTTTTGATTTGACTTAACTTCACCTTCATAACCAGCAAGCCTCAGTTACCTCTTTTTTTTTTTACCATGAAAGTGGATTAAACAACATGCAACAATAATTTAGCATAAACAACTAGTTGTTCTGGTGAGAGAAAAATAGTACACCTGTTCTATGAGGTAGAAAAAAGCGACCACTATATTAGGTTTAAAATTATATGCTCCATACCAAAGCTTCTTCAGAACATGACATATATGTTTTTGAAGTAGTATTGTTTGGGCATTGGTATGAAAAATGAACATTAAATTTTTTTCAAATTAAACAGAATTTAAAAAGCAATTAGAAACTGAGGACATGTCTCCAACAAATATGAAATTCAAAGGATTATAATCTTTAATATATGATGAGTTCACTCCAATGGATAAGATAATACCAAAGAATACATACAGACAATTTGGGAAAGAGAGAAAAGCAAAAACCTAAAAATAATAGGGGCTGGTGTTGGGTAGGTTTAAAATTATTGACAATCAAAGAAATGTATGATATTCATCTATTAAACTAGCAAAATAATAAACTTTAATTTCAGGATGAGTCTGGAGTAGACTTTACTCTAGAACTAGTTTAGCCCATAATTAAATATGATTCTTCTGGGGTCTTCATTTATCGCCTGAGGTATTTATCAAGGTATCTCTCCAGCCAAGGAAAAGATGAATTGATTCTCAGTCTTATGTGAGTTTATGCAACGGTTCCACGTTAGTCTCCAGGTAATTGTACTTTCTCTTGCAATAGCACTTTTTCAAACTCAGAGTTTTATCCCATGCGGGCACAGATTGGTATTCTGGTATTCAAAGACTTGAGAAAACCCCCATATAGAGATCTCTTCCCTATTGAGCTTTCTTTTTGTTTTCTGGTACTAGGCCCCATACTTTTTAGCCACCTTGGAAACCCTGAACACTGATCACTGCCTACATAATTTAGCAAAACTGCTGAACTGTGTTTGGATTGACCATCCCTGTGCTACAGTCTGGAAAAAGCTTTGGGGCCAAAAGCTTGGTTGCCGACTGGGCTCACCTGGCCTGGCACTGCTCATTGCCCAGTATCTAAAACTGCTGTTTTACATAGTTTGTCCAATTCTTTGTGTTTTTTTAGTCTTTACCCTAATGGGAGAGGAAGTTGTACAGCAGATGCTTCTTCATGGGCAACTCCTTTTGCCTGGATTTAAATCCTGACTTTGCCATTTAGCAAATGTATGAACTGAGAAATGATTTCACTTCCTGCCTCTATTTCCTCATCTGTAAAAGGGAATCATTGTGATGATTAAATGAGTTGATGTATGCAGATTTCTTAGAAAATATCTGACCTATTGCAAGCAATACTTGAAGCTTCAATGGTGAGCAATTGCAGACATTGTCCCTCCCAGTGTGGAGTGTAGAGGCTAGTGGGGTGGAGACACTAATTATATAATTGCACAAACAAATTGCAAATGTAAAAATTGCTATAAAGAAATACATTGTGCTTTCAACAATCATTGTAGTAATGGTTTCCCTGATGAATTAATATTTGAGATGAAATTCCAGACAAACTGACGTTTAAGATGAAGTTTCATATAACAAATTATCCTCATTCTCCCATTCTTTAAAACAGGTTACTAGAAATCACATTGTCTGGGAGTTTTTTTGTTCATTTGTTTGGTTTTTTGCTTCTGTATTGAATCTCAATGGGTTATTCCCTAAAGTTTGAAAATTACATGCAGTTCAAAAATAAAATAAAATAAAATATAAGGTGTTCTTTTTGAAATATTATATATTTCTGCAACACATTTGTATTACATGAAGGGCAAAATATCTACAGTTTAACTGTATTTAATGCTTTTCTTTTTTCCCTATAAAATCAACCTGGCAGTGAAATTATATGCTTTCAATTGTATGGATATTTGCTTTACTATAGGAAACTTTAAATTTGTACAGATAATTTAGTATTTTAGTAATTCAGTATTTAAAACTTTTACAGTCTGGTGGTTTACAGCATAACCATTCTATCTTTAGCTTATGTGCACTTCATTGGACTTAAAAAATGTTGATAATTGGTACTTGTTCCTGACAAGGTGAAAACTGAGTTGGTGATAATTCATGACAAATTTGTTCTGTTTCACAGAAGTTTGATCAAGTAAGCAAAATATTGGTTTGAGAAAGGAACTGAAAACATATGGGAAGGCATATTACTGTTCATTATGGACCTGTGTAACAGAAAAAAATGCTATGTACCTACTAGAAGAGTGATTTAAAAAAAGTATATAATTTACAATTTTTTTCAAGAGGAGTTTTATGTAACTTACATAATTACTTTTAGTTTGCTACCAGATTCTAAGTAAATGTTTTTAGAGTTCTCAAATAACTGGTACCCCAATTATTTTAAAAACGTTTGTGGAATCAGGAGAGAATAAAATCTTGATTCTGCCCTGGTGAAGAAGATACATTTTCTCTATAGAATGATACAGTTTTTCCCTCCACCAAAAATCTTCACAGCCCATCAGACTTCTATACTGATTTCATCACAAGTGAAACAGTTTCTCAGGCTGGATCCTGTGGCCCATCCTGTGCAGGTTGTGAGTCAGGTGGTTGAAAACAGATTCTGGCAGCTGATGGCAGGGTAGACATGCTTTATTCTGAAACGAGCTCTGTCACCAGTGGTTCAGAGCTGTTGTCTTTTATACCAAAAGTACACAATAGTGGCAATGAGCCAAGGAGTACATGGGCGCACATGCGCAGTTACACTACTCTCATATAACTTGTTTACAACAGATGTGCTGAGTCATACCCAGCCGGATATGAGGTGAGGGGGCCTGACTATACTCACTCCATTTTCCTCATATAGCTCAATTCATTTATAGCTGTAGTAGATACGATTTTACTTTTTCTATAAATGAATTAGTAAGATAACAGCTATTCTAATTTTATGTAATTGCCATACTGTATTTTAAAAGGGCATAACATGACCTTTCCTCCTTCCACCCAAATTTCTACTATCCTAAGGTTGTTCATCTTCCCCATAAATATTTTTATTTTTAAAGTTTACATTTTTGTATCCATAAGCTAAGTGAAATTTGTCTGCCTGGAAAATATAAACGCCATGATACTAACTATATGTGGCAATATTCAACTTGCCCTTTTGTGATTTAACTTTATTTTTAAAATTTATCTGTGTTCATCGCACAGTTTACACATTCTCTTGTACATATTAAGATGCTTTCAATTTCTGCCAAAACAATGTTAAAATAAATGTTCTTCTGACCATATTTATACTCCCACTAATAGATTGAGATTTCCTTTTTCTTCGTATACTTGCCATCACTTGTATTATCAATACTTGCCAACCCGTTGGGTAAGAAGTAAAATATCATTTCAATTTATGCTTCTGTAGATTGTCTGTCTGATTACTAATACTTGCTATTTGTAAAAGTTGCAAATATATTCTGCCCTGGAATGTCCTTGTTTTAATGTGAGCATGGTATCTTCTTTTCATTTAATAAAAATGTAACATTAAATCTTACTTATAATTTTTGTTCTCTGTGTCTTTTTAAAAAATACCCAAGATCACAAAGATATTATTCAATATTTTCTTCTACAATTCTGGTAATGTCACATATCACATTTGGGTCTTTAATTCACCCAATTGGTTTTACTTCTACAGTGCAATAGAATCTAGTTTTATTTTATTTTTCTCAGCATAACTAAATATGCCAAAGTAATTGCTTCCTCAGTTTTCAATGTCATTTGTATTGTGTCTGGTTACTGTAAATGCTCTTTATCTGTTCCATTGATCTTTTGTTTAGCTTTGTATCAATACCACACTGAAAAAATTATTACATGCAGGTATAAAATATTAATATATATAAAAATATTTATATAACATATATTTATATATCACAATATAAATGTATATTCATATTTTATATTACATTGGTAAAACTGACATATTTACAATATTAATCTTTCTGTTCATTAATATGGTACATCTGTACCCTTATTCAGGTCTCATTCGTGGTCCTCAATAGCACTTTATTTTTCACAAAAACCTAGGGTTTTTGTGTTAGATTTATCCCTAGACATATTATATTTGTTTTTATGATTAATAGGATATTTTTCCCAACACAGTTTCTAATTAGATTCTAGTGGTACGTAGAAATTTCACTAATTCTCATAGATTGATCTTGTATCTAACAGTACATTCTTAAGATTTCTAATAGCTTATCTATTGATTATTTGATTTGGTTATTCTGTTTTAAATGTTTGATTACTTTGTACTGTAGTATTTGATTATTTTATTTTTATGAATAAGAATTTGATTTGATTAGTTGCATAGAAAATCATATCTACAAGAGAGTGTTCTCTCCCCTTTCCAATAATTTTTTTTTTCTCATTATAACACTTTGGCTAGTACTTCTTGTATAATGTTGAATAGAAGAGATAATAGCCCTTTTCTGAATTAAATAGAAAAGCTTTTAAATAAATTTGCTGTTTTTCTTAGTGAGGTAAGTGTATTAACTGCCTTTTGAAATGATCATAAGCTTTTTCTCATTTAAATTTTTTAATGTGTAGTATCAGTTTGATAAACTTTTTCTGATGTTGAATTATTCCTGTGTTCCTAAAATTCAGTCTACTTGATCGGTGTATTCTTTCATACATTCCTGAATTATTTTCTAGTACTTTTAAGGTGACTTTAGTATTTTAGCTCTAAAATGAGACATAAATTTTTCTTGAAATTTTTTCCCCAGTATTTATAGAGAAGTTTAGCCCCAAAACTTAAGTTCTGTATCTTTAAAACTTTCTATTGTTTAACTATTTATAATACAGAAGGGTCTTGGTTTTTATAAATTGAGATAAAACTCAATTTAAGATTTTTTGATGCTACAGAATTTTAATTACTAATTCATCTTAATAGGATTTTATTCCCTTATTTTTGTTTTCTATGTTTCTTAAGCAATTAGGGATATCAAGATTTTCTAGAAAATGTTCTTGTTAACTGAATTTTTCAAGGATAGTGACATCTGCATTAATTATTTTTTTCTTATAGTTTAACATTGTTTATGGTTTTATAGATCCTGATATTAAATATTATGTTTTTTCTTCTTTTCCTGAAGCAGTCTTTCTAGAAGTTTGTCTATTTTATAAGGTATTCTGAAGATACAAAGTGTACTTTTGTTAATTCTGCTTTTTTTTTTTTCCTTTTTCAAATTTTGTCTTATTTTTGTGGTACCTTCTTTTCCTTTTCTTGTATTTAGTCTGCTGCTCCTTTTCTAATATCGTGAGTTGAATATTTAACTTCTCAATTAAAAAATATAAATTTACCTTAGAGTAAAGCTTTGACTGTACCTACACACTCTATGAGGACTTACATTACACTTAAGTTATTATTTCTCACAGTTTCGATTTTGATATTTTTTGTCAGTTTGAGGACTTTTTTTTTAGTTTCTAAAAATGTGTATGTGTGGTTATCTTTTTAATTGTTGACTCAATATAATTTCTGATTTTTGAAATAGTGATTACATTTAGAGCAGAAAACGAAACCTGTGTAATGGCAATTCTATTAAATGTGTTGAGGCTTCTTTTATACCCAAATCTCTGCTTAATTTTTGTAAATGTTCCGTGTTTTGGGGAAAAAGTTCTCTTCTTCTGGTATACAAGTTGCTAAATATTAATTAGACCGTGCTTGTAAATTTTCAGTTTTTCTGTGTTCTTACTAATGTTTGTCTGCCTGTTTTATTTTCTTATGATATACATATGTCAATATCATAAGGAAAGCTCCACAAATTCACCCTTATAATGGGAAATTTTGTTAGTTTTTGCTTTATGTAATTTATAATTTAATTGTCATTCCACCTTTAACCAACATCATACAGTGATGGTATACCATGTATACCAAGGAAATTTAATAATGAAGGGGATAATAATATGTCTTCATATTTTATGCCTTTCTTTATAATTTATGTTTATATAGCAGTGAGATTGATTTCTTGAAGAATTAAGTCTAAAACCAAATATAAAAATTGAATTATAGAAATATTTTGGATAATGGTGGTATTAGCATTACAAAGAATTGTTCACAGTGATCTTTGTGAAGGGAAATACTTCTATATTCTTATTACTTTATTACTGCATAGTATATATAGATCAGATACATTATGATGCCTGTTGGAGAGAAGACTGATTGATTGATTTTAGACACTGAGGGAATATCATTTAAAAGGGAAGAATTAATTTTAGTCTCTATATATAGAATGGAAGTTGACATTATGCAGTGTCCCTGGGTTTTTGAGAAAGCATCTGACTGTCTACTATTGATCGTTTAAATATAGGTTGAGCACCCATTTAGTTTTCTAGGCGAAGGTGATAAGAGTATATATGGAGAGTGAGGGAGGGTAATCTGTGAGTGAAAGTGGGTATCTCCACGCACTATCAAATGTTTATAGGATTGTGCAGTCAAAAATACTTTTAAAGCATGTTGTTAGGACACCAAAAGGTGGAGGAAAGTTTCAGCAGAACTCTGACAGAACTACTGAAGGTGACTGATTCAGATACCTAGTTCCAGAAGGGCAGAAGGTTGAGGAGATTTTAATGTGCTTTGAAAAAGCCAGTTCTCAACATCACTAATTATCAGGGAAATGCAAATCAAAACCACATTGAGATGTTAACTCACCCCAGTTAGACTATTATCAAAAAGACAGAGAATAACAAATGCTGGCGAGGATGTGGAGAAAGGGAAATTCTCCTACACTGTTAGTAGGACTGTAAATTAGTATAGCCATTATGGAAAGCAGTATGGAGTTTTCTCAAATGACTACAGATAGAACTACCATGTGATCCAGCAATCCCACTACTAGGTACATACCCAAAGAAATGGAAATCATTATGTCAAAGGCACTCCCACATTTATTTAATCTCTGTTTACAATAAGCAAGAGATGGAACCAATCTAAATGTCCATCAATAGATGACTGGATAAGGAAATGTGGCATCTATACACAGTGAAGTACTACTCATAAAGAAGGATCAAATTCTGCTATTTGCAGCAGCATGGATGAGCTTGGAAAAATTATGTCAAGTGAAATAAGCCAGGCACGGAAAGAGAAATACTGCATGTCCTCACTTATAAGTGGGAGCTAAAAAATAAATAAGTAAAAAAGAAAGAAACAGAAAGAAAAAAGAGGGAGAGAGGGAGGGAGGGAGGGAGGGAAGGAAGGAAGGAAGGAAGGAAGGAAGGAAGGAAGGAAGAAGCAACAACCACAATAACACATTGACCTTTCAGGAGAGATCAGAACTATGGTTACTAGAGGTGGGAAAGGGGGAAGGGGAAGGAGTTAAGGAGAAATTGGTTAATGGACACAAATAATGATTACATTTTGTAATTATGAATATGCTAATTATCCTGACGGGATCATCACCCATCGTAAACAGGTATTGATAATCAATTCTGTACCCCACAAATATGTATCATCAATTGTTTCAATAAAAATAAATAAATTTTAAAAAATTACTCAGATGTGTGATTCATACAGATGTGTGAAAAATACTGAATTCCATGATCTCTGAGGTCCTAAGTTTTCTCTAAAATGTACGTGTTATTCTGATATTCCCCAACTTCACCATCTGTTTTAGATTCCATAAACATAGAATGTATGGGATTTGTTTTAGCCATATTACTTTGGGTGAGGTATGGTGAGGCCAGACACCAGTCAAGAGAAAGAAACTGGAAAGGTTTTCAGTTTTGCTGTACTCACGGCTCCCTGAGGATAACACAGACATGCAGGGCCACTCAGAGGAAGCTCCTGGTTCAGCAACAAGGCAAAGGAGTGGAGGGGACTGTGGGAATGTCTCTTTATTATAGTTTCCATGGATAAGAAAGGGCAAGGCACGGTACACAGGTTTAGAATTGGCTATTTTGAATAATTTCAGCAGATTCTGCAGCATAGAGGCTGTCCCTGGTAAACTTGTATCTGGACCTGGGGTGATTAGCATGGTTTGGCCTGGGGTATGAGAACCCCATAATGGAGGTGGTTGGGGTGTGGATTTTATCAGCTTTGAGATCTTATTCTTTGCCCAGTCTTACATCATGAAGTGTTTCCCCTAAGTGTTCTTCTAGAAGTTTTGTAGTTTCAGTTCTTATATTTAAGTCTTTTATCCACATTGAGTTGGTTTTTTGTATATAGTGAGAGATATGGGTCTAGTTTTATTCTTCTACACATGGACATCCAGTTTTCCCAGCATCATTTATTGAGAAGACTGTCCTTTCCCCAGTGTATGTTCTTGGTGCCTTGGTTGAAGATTGGTTAGCTTTAAGTATGTGAATTGATTTCTAGATTCTCTATTTTGTTCCATTGGTCTGAGTGTCTGTTTTTATGACAGTACCATGCTACTTTGGTTACTATAGCTTTGCCTTATAATTTGAAGTCAGGTAGTATAATGACTCTGACTTTATTTTTTTTTGCTCAGGATTGCTCTGGCTATTTGAGGTCTTTTGTTCTTCCGTATGAATGGTTTTTCTATTTCTGTGAAGAAAGTCATTGGTATTCTGATGGGGATTCCATTCAACTTATAGATTGCTTTGGGTTGTATGAACATTTCACTGTGTTAATTCTTCCAATCCATGAACATGCAATGTCTTTCCATCTTTCTGTGTCCTCTTTAATTTTTTTCAGCAGTGTTTTGTAGTCCTCATTGTAGATATCTTTCACCTCCTTGATTAAGTTTATTCTAGGTGTTTTTTTTTTTTTGGTAGCTATTGTAAATGGGCTTGCTTCCTTGATTTTTGTTTGTTTGTTTGTTTCTGCTAGTTCATTGTTGGGTTATAAAAGTGCTACTGATTTTTGTATATTGATTTTGTAACTTGCAACTTTACAGTGTTTGTTTATCAACTCTAAGTGTTTTTAGGTGGAGTCTAGGTTTTTCTCTATACAGGATCATATCATCTGTAGACAGGAACAATTTAACTTCATCTTTTCAAATTTGGATGCCCTTTATTTCTCTCTCTTGCCTGATTTCAGTAGCTAGTTCTTCCAATACTGTATTAAATAGAAGTGATGAGAGTGGCTATCCTCATTTTGTTCCTATTCTGAAAGGAAAAGCTTTTACCTTTTCCCCATTCAGGATAATGTTGATTGTTGGTTTATCACATACAGCTTTCATCGTCTTAAGATACTTTTCTTTTGTACTTAATTAGTTAGGAGTCTTTATCATGAAGGGACGTTGAATTATGTCAGATGTTTTTTCTGCATCTACTGAGATAATCATATGGTCAACATTTTTAAAAAATGTTTCTTTTTAAGTGTGCATGCCCACTCCCATCTCCCAGAGATTCAGAGTCACTGAATCTACGATGAAGCTATGAGCACCTGTATTTTTTTAAATCTCCACAACTCAGTAATAAAGTGCCATCATTAAAGAGCACTGATAGAATCCCTCTTATCTCATTTTGTAGTTGGTATACTTATTTATATATTCAGTATATTGATATATACTAGAAGCAAGTTGTAAGGCTACGAATAATACTTCTCTTACCCTTAGGCTTTCTTCCATCTTTTTCCTATTCCTTTTTATTATTTCTCTTTTTCTAACCTAATCAAATTTCAGTTCTTTCACTCATTTTGTTTGACCTTGGGCAAATGACTTGACTACCCAAAGCTATATTTTTTTCTTTAATAAATTATTATTGCTATGTAATTTGCAAAACAGTATAGAGCTCAGAGGAAAAGTATGAAAAGTGCAAGTGTCTTGACAGCCACTGCTACATGGTGAGCTCTCAGCATATTCCCTACATGCTACCTCTTTCCATCCCCTTCCTTCCTTCCTACTTTCCTTTCTTTAAATTACCCTTTATGTAGCTAATTTTCCTCGATGTAACTTTATTTATTAATATATACTCAAGTATCTATCATTTTGAAGAAAGTTTCTTAGTTTAGAAACATCTATCTTTGGATTTTAATGAAACAATGTGAAGACTAAATAATAAAGCCTTGGAGAATCACGACATGTAAAGCCCAGAATTTTAAATAAATACAGTTTATTGAACACCAGAAACAAATATATTGGGCTTTCCACAGAGAATATTTTATCCTTGGCTGTACATATTAAAGATAAATACTAACACAATAAGATGTAAATACTCATTCTTAGTATGCAAAACATCAATTTTATTTGGCTTACAGCTTTGATGTTGCAATGCTAGTATTCACTGACATTTAATTTTTGTTATAATACTGTCCCAACTGCTGCCTGCCAAAAGACTATACAAGCTATTGTCAAAAGGGACTTTGAGAGGACTTAAGGGGCATTCATTAAATTTATAGCACTTATAGAAAATACAGCCTGGTGAACACATAACAAACATAACTTATTTTTAAGTTTTCTTAGGCAAACAACTTTGCAACACTTTCTTAAACTTTCTGAATCTACTCATTCCATACACATATTCACCCCAAAAGTTTTCTTGTCTCTTCCCCACTTCCCACCAAAAGCAAGGCTCTCCCTAAGAGAACTCTACAACACTGTTGATTTTAAATTTAAAATTAACTAAAATTTAGCTTACTAATTCCAAAACAAATCCCCAAATAAGTTATTCTTTAAAAACTGTCGGGCCTTAAAAACTAACGCCACCTTAAGTGACATTACAAGTAGCGCCATGATGGCCCACAAGGGTGTATTAACGTGGCAGCCTAAGACGGCACTGGGAGGAAGTAGGGTGGGAGTGTCTGCGGGAACCTTGCCTTAGCCCTTATTGGCCAAATACGTGCTTCTGCACTCGTGAACACTGCAGTGGTTGCAATAGCTAGGCATTGAGACAGGATGCATGCCCTTGACCTTTAAGCTGATAGGATTATGTAAAAAACCTCCCTTCCCCATTTGCCTTTAAAAGCAAGTGCTTGTGTGATAATAAACAGAACTGCTCGGATAGAACCCCCGCCACGTCTGAGTGTCCTTTAACGGGCTGGTTGGGGCCAGCAGTGTGGGCCAGCGGTGTGCTCACCTCTCTTCACGGCTCTCTTCCCCCATCTCTCTTCCCCCGTCTCCTTCCAAAGGGGACCGGAGGGAAAGGGCAACCCATGCCATTTGCTTGCCCACCAAAAGGAACGAGGCTAGGGCTGTTCGGGTCGGCCGGCTGCAGACCCGACAAAAACTAGGGAAGTTTTCTATTTAGAGCAAATCATTGCCTAATAGATAGTGTATCCTACTTCTTGCTCAATCTGTCTACATACATTTCTACCATAATCTATGTATTTTTGAATGAGATCTGCCTAAAGTAAGTAAATGTGTATTCTGATTCAGTAACTCTTGAAATTAAATCCCACTAAATAAAGTACCTTTATAATTTGAATGAAAATTTATTGTGTATTCAAACACACAAATTATTAGGTTGAATTATATTACCTTGAATTTAAATGACTGTGCTAAATTTCCATGTTTTGATTTAACTTTAGAAATTATAGGAAACATCAAAATTATCTAGTCTAAGATCTTTTAGAGATCATTGTGTACTTTACTCTTCTAGCTGGGAAAAAAATAGTGCCAAATATACCCTATATTTAAAAGGGTTTAATATAGAAAAATAATATAAAATAATACACAAACGAATAACATAAAAGTTATAAATAATATAAATTAAGAATAAAATTAAAACTGAAGTATGCAGTATAAAAACTTAACAAGTTTGACATAAAGAAAATTAAAATTGCTATTTTTCCTGTTTTCAAGCATAAAATGTATCTTTTGAAGTTGTCTCTGGGTCAAAAGAAAACTGATTGCAGCACTGTAGACCTGTAATAATGTAAGAAGTGGCTGAGTTGTTATATTGAGATTTTGTTTTAATTTCTATATTTTATCATTAGCAAGGTTGAATAATTTCTTGCTTATTGACTTTATAGTTCCTTTTTAAAAATTTCCTATTGGTATCAGTGACACTTTTTATGTGTCAACTAAGTTATGGTGTCCATTTATTTGGTCAAACACCAGTCTAGATGTTGCTGTGAAGGTATTTTTTAGATGTAATTAACACATAAGTCAATAGAATTTAAGTAAAGCAGGTTACCTTCATAATGTGCGTGGGGGTCATCCAACCTTTTGAAGGCCATTTAGGGAAAAGACTTAACTTCCTCAAAGAAAAAATTCTGCCCCAGGACTGCTACATAGATAATCTGCTTGAATTTCCAGCCTGCAAATTTTAGACACAATGCTGCAACATCAACTTATCTCCGAATTTTATCAGCCTGCTAGCCTGTTATACAGATTTTGGACTTGCCAATCCCCACTATTGTGTAAATTAACTCCTTAAAATAAATATTTCTGCCTTTCACTATATAGATATATAGATATAGATGTAATCTGCTACTGGTTCTGTTTCTCTGCGTTATACAATATTCTTTGCCTACTTTTCTGTGAGTATATTCGCCTATTTTTTATTGAGCAAATTTACTGACTTTATGAAACCCTATAAATGTCTTGTGAAGCAATTATTTTTCTCACCATGTGTGTGGTTTGTTTTCTTGTTTTGCCACAATAGAAGTTTTTATATTTTTATAAAGCATTTTAATTCTTTTGAGCTTTTTCTTGTAAAGCTCTTCCCTGTCACAAGATCAGAAATATTTCTCTGTATATATTCTTCTAATTATAGTTTTATTTGTTACATTTGATATAGTAATCCATATGAAATTTATTTTGTTATTTATTTATAAGATAAAAATGTATACTTTGTTGGCATGATATATCAATTGTTCCAGTACCATTTTTAAAAAGATAACCTACTGATATAAAAAGTCAACTTTAGCTAAGGTTTGCCAGATTTAGCAAATAAAACTATAGTTAAATTTGAATTTCATGTAAAATGAATATTTTTTAGGATAATTATGTCCAATGCAATATGGGACATACTTTTACCAAAAAAAAAAAAAAATCACCATTGTCATTTATTTGAAACTCATATTTAGCTGCGTGTCCTGTATTTTATCTGGCAACCCTACCTTTAGATTTCAAATTCTTTCCAGTGATTTCTATGCACTCTAATTAGATAAATCACAAGAAAGAAGACTGCTGATAATGGAGAAAACATAGTAGAAAGCATTAGAGATAAGAGAACCCAAGTCTTATTCATGTCATTTCAACCTTACCTGTATACTTCAGTCATATGACCTGTAAATTGTTATTGTCATTAAAAAAATTCTAAGATAGTTTCCAATATTTGAAAATGAACACATTTTAACTGATGTAAAGTAGATCATTCTCTTATTCCTGAATTTAATATGTATTTTAGCTTATTTGGAAAGACATGATTAAATTATCTGATAAAATAATCACTTTAATATCTCTTTAACATAAATCTAATTTTGCATATATTTTGAATTTAAATTAAGCCCAGGGCCATGGAAAGCAAGAGATAGTGGAGTCTTTAACACAACAATAAATTTTCTGAGGCTTTGGTTACTCATCACCTTAGAACAGGACAGAATAATATGCACAAAATCTGTAGTAGAAAACACCATTTTTTCATTACACCTTAACCATCGTATTGCACCTCTTCTGACCTGTAATATTTAAAAACCTATTAATAAAGTCATTGTTTGCACAGGTCTCATCTTGAGGGCTGGAGATAACTCAGAGAGGAAACTAGGCTACGAGCAAAAGAAGCCATTATGTGTGTCTACTTCTTTGCTCACCTTCCCCACAATTACAAGGGAAAGCTTGCACTGTGTTTGGATTCACCAACACTACAGGATAAACTGAGCTGACTTGCACAATATCAGAGAATAGTAAGGCCTAGGTGAAAAAAAAAGTGAATTTTTGAAGGTGGTAAAAAAAAAAACTGTTTCTTGAGAGGAAGTTACAATTTCAATGCAAGGAATAAAATTTCCTGAACAGATTTAGTAAGAGGAATTTTAGCACATTATGGTACCATATAATGTCACTTTGAATGAAGTTCCAAGTCATAGTAGTAGCCAGTATGTAATGCATGCTGTAACATTACGCACATGGGGGTTGGATGTTTCATAGAAAACTGCCATTATTGATAATTATGATAATTATTATTGACCATTTTTTTCAACAAGAGTGCTCTAATTTTGCCAAGCTACAATTTCTTACTTAAATTTATAGTCTCTCTTTCTATATTGCTACTGGTTTGTAATTCTCATGGTGCAAATTTTAAAATTCTATGTCAGATTATATTTTTAAAAGATTGCTGCAAGAATGTCTGCCACCTAACATGTCTTTTGTAATGTGGCCTTGCCACTATCCTATCAAAAGATGAGGTCTCTCTACTACTTTGAAGCTGTGTGGACTCTGTGACTGCTTTAACCAACAGAATGAGGTGAAAGTGATTTTGTGGGACTTCACTGAGAATAGACCATAAGAAACCAAATCATATTGTTACCGAGACTCCAAAGGTCCCTTTGCTCACTACCCAATAGCCAATAATCGAGAGAAAAGTGTTGGTAGCCTTTAAACAGGAAGCTGGCAACCTGAGGTAATTGTACACTTATGTCTCAAAGGCCATCTCCATTTTTCCCAGACTTGCCAAAGGGTTTTATAAGGATAGATGGTGGGAGCTGATTCATGGTGACCCTCCTCCATGAAGTCAAGTCACAGATTCAGTTACCGTTAACCTCAAAAAGATCTAGTTAGTAAGCTAGTAAAGAATGGCCATCTGGGTTAATAATTTCTTCTATAATTATTCTAGGTAAAATGTGAACAGAAGTCATTATGTTCTAGCAATCATGTGACAAGAGTCGTTCTAAAGTCTACCTGCAAGCTATGCAGTTGGGGTTATAAGAGTAAGGGGGAAAAAAAACCTTTTTAATTCAGAAGTTTAACAAAATGGAGTCAATTCTGTTCAGGCTGTTACTATCCTTTCTCTTTGGGGCCAGTTAAAATGCTCACTCTTGGGAAATTCCCTCTTGGAATGTAGCATCCATGCTATGCGAAGCCCAAGCCACATGGGGAGGCCATCTGTAGGCGCTGTGATTGACAGCCCCAGGTGAGTTCTGAGATGATAGCCAGCACCAGCTACCTGCAGCATGCGTGAGCTTTCTTAGACAGAGTCAAGCCTTGAGATAACTGCCATCCTCACCGTTGAGCTAGGGCTGGGTCTGGAGCTCACAGACCCCTCAAGCCCATTGTCCAAACTGCGTCACAAACTCTTCACATGCAGGTCTACAAGCTAGGTAACCAGAAAAAGGGTCCTAGGAGCCTTGGTTGAAGAAGGCATAGTCTTTATTCAGCACAGACACATCTAAGAGTTAGGCAGTCCGAAGAGAAACGCAGAAACTCAACTGCTACTGGCAAAGTCCAAAGAAAAACTGAGCAGCTGCCAGCAAAGTAAACATGCTCTATATTTAGATGAAAGCTCTCTACAAGCCAGCAGTTCAGAGCCACTGCTCTGAAAACTGAAGAACACACAAGAATAGCAAGAAAACTAAAAAGATACAAGGGCTACATGTGCACTAACTCCACCCACACACAACTTGTTTACAAGGAATGTGCTGCACCACCCTCAACTGGGCCTGGGGGTAGGGGGCCTGACCAAACTATTCTATTTTCCTCACACTCACCAACCTCTGTCTGCATCTGCATAAAAGACCTTAATTAAGAACTACCCAGAACTGTCCAGTCAAGGAAGATAACTATGAAAAATAATAAGAAATTAGTTCAAGTGAATATAGTTTGGGATGGTTTGTTAGCTACAATAGATAACTAGAACAGATGCTTAAAATAACCTATAACATAGTCCAGGTAGAATATGTGATTGACTCACCCTTTCTAATGTCACCTTCTTCTCAAAAATGGGATCACTGAATAATTCTCCAGACATTTTCATGTACTTTCTTGTTTATCATCTTATTTTCATTTCACTACCTCTGTCAATAGTGTTGGAATTAATGACTTCCTTTCCAGTTTGTGAATAAATAGGGGTCAACTTCATGAAGTGCTCCTTCCTTTATTTTCTACAGCTGCAGTAATACCCAAAGGAAGGAGGCCTTGGTCTCCCCAGGAACATGATAATGTTACTTTATTTAGCATTTTTCCTAACTGGAATTAGGAAAAACAGCAAACATAAAAAACTTGGGAGTCGGTGAGCAGTAGTGATTGAGAGAATACTTGTCTGGCTTCTCTCTCCCTGTCCTGAAACTGGAAATCACAGCAAAACTATCTTTTCCTTCTGTAGATTCTCCAAAGCACATTTGACAGCTATTGTGCAATGGGAAGGGTAAACGTGGAAAATCTTCTTTTAACAGCACAAAAAATTTATAGCTAATTGGAAAATGGCTACCTGAATAGGCTACCCCACTCCACTAGAAATTCATTGAGTGTGGAATGATTATAATGAGAAAAATAAAATGAAATAATTTAAATAGTTATTTTATCACAATATGAAAAAGCTACACGTAGAGCAATAACTCTGAACAGAATGAGAAATGAAAACGTGATTATCTGAATTATTTATTTGTTAAAATTAAAGGATTTTTTAACATATAATTTTTGATTGTTTTTAATGGATAGTCAGTAGCAGCTTGTGCACAATACTCACTAACAACATGGGTGAGATCCATTAAATGATCCTAACTATTTAGAGTTTAATATTATTTTGTGATATACAAAGAACCAACCAGTGGAGAATGTGCAGAGAAATTGTATTCTACAAGGTGGGTCTTGCACTTATATTCTTTGTACTAAACTCTGTAGAGGGCTGGCTGGTTAGCTCAGTTGGTTAGAGTGCAGTGTTATACCACCAAGGTCAAGGTTTCAGATCCCCACGCTGGCCAGGTGCAAAAAATAAATAAATAAACCCTAGAAAAACGGGTGCTTATTTTGTTTTAAAATGATGATCTAGTTAAATTAAATAAAGGTTTTTTTTCAGATATTTTATGTCATTAGAATAGTGCTTCATAGAATTTTAAGGGTAGAAAGATATTTGTTTGCTTGGATTTTGTGTCATGATGGTAAAAAAAAATCTTTCAACTAGCTGGGGACGACAAATAATTGACATTTTTGAAATAATAGGATTGAATTATATTCAACAAGTTTTTAAATTTGATTTTAACAAAATTATTGAATGCTTTGTAATAACCTGTACTCACTTTTGGTTGTAGAAAATGCTTTTCAAGCTCTCATCTTTGACAGCTCTGAGGTTCTCATCTACACATTTCTGAAGTTTTCAGTCTGTTCAATTACCACTGTCACATGTTGGATTCCCTCATTGACCTGCAGGCAGCATCTTCAAGAACCGCTTAAAACTATTTCCTGAAATCTGGAATGCATGTACGATACTATCTCCATTTTCACAACAACAAACAAAGAAACAAACAAAAATTAAGACAATGTGCTAAGTAGTGTTACTGCTGGTGAGGAAAAAAAAAAAAAGACCAATTCCATCAGAAGGGAATAAAAATATTTATCTATGTCAAAGAATCCTAAGGGTTCTTTTTTTTTTTTTTTCATGCTTCAGGTGTTCAAATTACTTATTTTGGCCACTGTAGTTTGTTATATAAAATGATTCATACGTTAATGGTCAATTCATTGGCGTGTGTAAAAGATTGTTACATTGTGGAAGCTAATTTTCCTTAGTAGAATATGCTTTTAAAATTTATCTTTCTATACTGCATTGTAAACAGCAATCTGAATTGATAATAAAATTGTGTGCATGTCAAATTTGGTCCCTCATTGCTTGACAGGAACATATTGGCTGACAGAGACATTGAACGTCTTACTCAAAATCCTGCTTTCAATTTTTAATTACTCATAAGACCATAGTATGAGGATGTGTCTTACATTAATTTATTCTTTCCATTTTATAGGGGTTTTGTAATAAAACAGAAAATTAAGCTGGACTGACTTATATCTGTCTTCAGAAGATATCTGGCATTAATGGAAATAATTATTCTATTCTTTTCCAGAATGTCTGGATAAATTTTGAATTGACTATAATTTATAAGAATGTTATTTTTTTCCAGAGATGAGACAAAGAAGCACTATAATACACTGACTTTCCATTATGCCATTTTCTTATGAGCTCCCACAGGGCAATCATTATGTTTCTCATAAGAAAAAAAAAAAAAAAAACACAGTGAAGCAAGTCACCAATTTCATTACCTATATTTCAAAAAGTTAAATGATTTAAAATGTCTGTCCTGGGAGATCACTGTATTTGCTTGTCTGTGCTTTCACAAGCACTATTATCCTTAGCTATAACTCACTTTTGAAATGCCAAAAATGAGGTAGAGTAATGTTTACCAGATTTAACCCTGTTCATTTTAGTGGTTAAAATGAACCCATTAAAAATGTGCAAAGGAGATAAAGGTGCCCTTTTGGAAAAATAACAAAATGTGTAGTTCCTATCTAGAGATTGGGGTGTACAATTAATAATATTTATTAGCATGATTTCGAAAGGTTAAAATGGTGTGCTTATCTATAATAAGCACTAAATATTCAAACAGTAGCAGCAATATGTGTATAATGATGACAAGTTAACACAAGGTCTATTTGAACTTGAGAGTTAATTAGTCATGATGTAGTGGACTTTAGAGCAAAGCAAAACTGAAGTTCTAACCTCGTTTCTGGCACTAGACCATGGACAAGTTACTTGCAACTCAACCTCATTGTCATGAATGCTGTGCTCTCCTACCCAGATCCCTATTTTGAGCCTGAAGTATTTTTTGTCCCAGCAATTGAGAAGGTTGTCCAGCAACTGTTACAGTAGCTAGTCCTTTCCAGGATTTACCCTCCTCTGACAGAGGCCACACCCTTCCCCCAAAACTGTCAACCATGGAGGAAGGAGCCAGAATGTCTGGTAGGCCCCTGTAGGTTTTGAACTTGACATAGTTAATATCTGGGAATACTAATCTGACCCACATATGGGGTGATACAAATACTGTCAATGTTGCTCTGTTCCCAGAGCAGGACAGGTCCAGGTTAAGGTGCAGATGGCCCTCTGTCTTGGGTCATATGACTTTTTATTAGCTCTATCAGTAGTGGGAAAGGACACTGTGTGGTGTTTCTGACAAGCCCCCGGGGAGAGTCATGGTGCAGACTGCTGGGATTCAGGAGCATGGCCATGCCATCTTCAGGACAGTATTTTACACCAACTAACAAAGGAAGAAGCCAAAGCTTGGTTCACAGATATTTTGGCTCATTATAGCTCTGCTTGTAAATAGTCCTGAAAGACAATAGGGAGAGGAAATGCTCTTATTTAGCAGAATTTTGGGTGGTGCATTGGTGGTTTACTTTGTGTAGAAAGAATAGTGGCCTTTGGAAAGAATATGTATTGACTCACATGCACTGGTGAGAGCCTAGGGTATTAATCAGGGACAGGATGGAAGGACAGGGAGAAGTTGGTTGATGGACCTGTGAAAGTCAGCACAAATGTGACTGTTACTCTTATTGCATGGTGATGCACCCCAGAGAGCATCCAGAAAGGAGCATTACTAAACAACCAGGCAGAATGATATGAACAGTTTATGTGTGCCAGCATCTGTCATTAGCCAACCCAGTGCTGACCTAAGGGCACATGAATGGAGGAGCCAAGGGGACAGCGATGAGGCTATTCATGGGCCTAACAGAATGGGCTCCTTCTTACCAAGCCTGATCTGCTTCTGCTGCTGCAGAATGTCCAACATGCCAGCAGTAGGTTAACCCTGCGCTTCCAAAATAGCACCATCCCTCAAGGAGAAGAACCAGATACTTGACAATGACTGCATTGCACCTCTCCCACCCTGAGACTGTAATTTATATCCACAGGAATTGACATATTCTGAATGGGGGTTCACCTGAATGAGGGTTCACAACAGGGCTTCCATCAGCACCATTATTCAAGCCCTTATTTACCAATAATGAACCTATGCGACTCACACCACAGTACCCACTTTGTAACAAAAGAAATGTGGCAGTGGTCAAAGGATGGATTGTATGTTCCCTAGCCCTTACTGCACCTCCAGAAACTGCTGACTGAATAGAATGATAACACAGCCTGCTGAAGGTGCGGCTCACAAGCAAGGGGCACAATCCTCCAGGCCAAGCATATACTCATTCAATTAATGACCATTATATGGCACTGTGTCCTCAGATAGGTAAAATCCTTAAGTCCGAGAACCTAGGAATGGAAAAAGTAACGCACCTAGTGATTTTGAGCTTTTTTTCTCTGCAGCTCTGGACTCATGAAGTCCTGGCCCCCAAAGAGGAGATGCTTCCACAGAGAAGGACAGAGTAGTCATATTAAACATAATGCTTCAGCTGCCAGCCAGAGAGTTTAGGGTTATCATCCCAGAATAAGAACAAAAAGAGGAGTCATCTTCTAGGAGTGAGGATATGGAGAATAATTGACCCTCATCATTGGAAGGCAGTAGGGCTGCTTTTGCACAGTGAGGGTAGAGAAGGTACCTTTGGCATTTTTGTGGTTACTTTGGTATTCCTCAGGACTCACTTATCCAATTTTGATGGCAAATGGACAAATATAGAGGCTATGGCCTGAGAAAGCCATGATAACCAGAGCTTTGGACTGACTTCTCAGAGATGAAGATATGGGTAAACTCAGCTGGTAAGAACCCTGGACCAACAGAAGTGGCAGCTGTAGGTGAGAGGGATTTAGAATGAACAGCAGAGAAGGGGGATGATATCAGTTGCAGCCTTATGAACAGGTACAGAGACAGAAGCTGTAGTCTGTTCCATTAACCTTCCTATCATCAGTTTCTCCCAGGAAAAGAAATCAAGAGAATCCTGAAGGAGTAAATTATAGACCTTAGGCAAAGCAAGTGAATCCTAGCAATGCATGAGTTGCTGTTTTATGATACACAAATCCCTTTTAAAGCTGAAGGATTTAACTTCCCAGCTCCTGAGAAGATCGTCAGCTGACAGTTTCAGCTGTCAGCTCTCTCCGAGAATTACCTTAGCTACCGAGAGCCTCTTCACCAGCTCAAGAAGGGCAGCCGACATCCAACGACTGGTCAATGCACTGGTGTAAGGACCCACCCTGTGCCTCAACTCAGGACAACTCTAAATAGCCATTCCAGCCTTGGCAGTCCTGAGCTACCCGACCACTCAACTCTGCCTGCCCAATTCTGCTTCTGTCCCTTCAACAGAAATGTTGGCCCTAAGTGCACTCCCTAATACAGTGTTTGTATGCGAATCCCCAGGAAGCCAACCGATGCTACTTTGCAAATCTGTAAACATGAATAATCATATCTATATTCAGACTAGGTAAATACATGGTTATAAAGGAGCATAGCCAGACTTTGATAAAAATTATTTCCCCTCTTCTTTGTTTTGCTACTGAATACAAAAAAACTAACACAGAAGTTATGTCATCATTTTCTATGCTAAGCACACATTTTCCAAAGGTAGATCAAAACTGTCCTGGCCTATGCAGTCTTAGCTGTGGGCTCCCCGTAACCTCATTCATAAAGTCATCTTTCAATAGTTTACATGTCTGCTCAGCCAACTCAAACTATTTAGTCCAACTCTTTTGTGACTGACCTTCCTTTTTTGTCCTGTTCTTTCTTACTAGAAATTATTATTTTTTATTTATATTGGTATTCTAATTTACATGATGTATTTCTCCATATATGTAAAGAAATGTATTTTGTAAAAAACTAAATGACTTTTTTTCCCTCAAAGTCATTAATGAGGCAAGGATGTGAGCACAAATCATGAAATGAACCTGGTGTTTTTGTTTGACTAGAATTAAAGTGTTGATATTTGAAACTATAAAAGTTTTGGTAATTCCCTTTAGCTTATTATCAAAATATTTCTTCGAATACAAGCGTACTTCAAAAAGTTCATGGAAAATGGAACTAAAAGATAATGTGAATCTTTCCACAAACTTTTTGAAATACGCTTCTGAAGATATCTAATACCAAATTTTTTACTTAAAAAAAATAGACATACAGAATTAAGGGTTAGTTTGTGACACATTTTAATATCCTTATATGCAATTTTGATTGCACTCTCTCTGTAAAAGTAATTTGGTTCATTTGGAAATAAATCCTCTAAGAAATTTCCTGTGCACTTATGAAGGTCGGTTCAAGCTAAGGGTCAGGATTCGGGATTTTCAGTTCAAACATTCCAAACTCTGTTTCTATAATATACTTAAATCAAGACAGAGGTCAGCAAGTCTCTTGTAAAAATAGCAATAGTACACAATTTTCCACTTATGGTAGATGAAACTTAAAAATATATCAAATTAAACAGTATGTTTGGAAGGAGCCAGATTAATTTTTTAAATAAATCAAGAAGTATTTGTCAGAAATTTAAAACCAACCTTAAAAATAGAGCAAACATAGGACAGCATAACAAATTAAAATGAGTATAGAATTCTAAAGATAAAAGGTTTGGTTTTGAGCACCTGTCTGCACTGTACCATACTGACTTTGTTCTAGGTAACTTCTTTAAGCCTCCATTTATTCAAACCTAAAGTGATGCTAATGTGTTCATAAACTAGCTCTCTGCGCATAAGCAAATCTTTGCATTTTCCTCATCTGTAAAACTGGAAAATTGAATAAATGATCTTTTAGCCCAATGTTTTAGAAATCCAATATTTGTCTTTCCTAATTTACAGATTTGACTTTAAAAGTACATAAATAATGAATGCAAAGTGATTTAGAAAGGGTAAATACTATGCAAAATAAGTTATTGATAAACATGCAAATGGTTTTTTCCTACAAATAAACAGAATGAAATAAGGCAGTAAAAACATGGTAATGCACTTCCATTAAAAATAACTATTAAATCTGTTATAAAGTTCTTAAAAAAACAATTCATGGTAATATAAAATATAACAGCCACATAAGAAACAAACATAAGTTAATATAGGTCATTCATATGGAGTCTTTGTTGTGATAACAAAGGGAACCTTGTTCACTTGAAGTTGACTTCAAGCTGAGAAGCTGATAGCACAGGTAAGACTTTAGAAAAAAAAAACAAAAAACCCTGTAGCTTGGAGGGAAATTCTACTTTAAAAAGCTTCAGAGACTTAACCAGAATAATTTTTACACTAAGAGTGAAGAACTCACTTTGAAATTTTGCTCTAGGTGCATGCCAAAAACATCACCTCCATGTGGGTAGCCCACCACAGCCACCACAGTAACCACAGCTGATTATGAAAGTGGCTAGACTTCACGACCACTACTCACATGGTCCGCCAGTCACTGGAGTGCAATGACACAAAGAGAGTCTCCAGTAGAGACCAAAGAAAAGCAGAGGATGTCTCTCTCCACAAAGCCCATTCCAGAGTGACAGAAGAAGCATCTGCTCTATGATTATATTGGGGGACCTGATCACACCTCTCAGCATTGGACAGATCATCTAGGCAACAAATCAACAGAGTAACCACTACTCTTTCAGAAGGAGAGAAGAAATCTAGGGTTCTCAGTGGTGCGAGGGGGAAGGGTGACAGGGATGAGGAGAGATTGGACAAGGGGCATAAAGAATAAGTATGATTTGTAACAATATACATACTAATAAAATTGATTTGATCAACAAATGTCAACACTGAATCCCAGAAATATGTATAATCAATTATGATTAAATAAAAACAAACAAAAAAATACTTTTAAAAATAAATAAAATAAAATAAAATTTTGCTCTAGGTTCTTCAATTTTTTTCTGCCTTGTAACCACTATCTAAACAAATTAATTATTTTTAAAAATTCATTCACGTGTCATTTTTATAAGGTCAACTCAGCTTCATGGAGACTGTCCCTAAAGATGGAAGGAACTCATATATATTCCTTAAAAACCCCTACATATTGTGGAATTTCTAGTAAGAATTCCAAACTTCTCAGTAATTATTTAAAACTAGTACGCTTTCTTTCTTGTCTTTTCTTAATTTTTAATATGAATCTTAGATCTATTTGAAAGTATTAAACAAAACTGATTTACAGAAGCAATTTTCTTCTCAAGTAAAAGACTGCAAATGTAGGAGGTAGAAATCCATCTTAGCAAACATGTTATTACTTATTTTCAGCTTGCCATAATTTCTTTCATCAAGGTTGGTCACCATTCTATTTTGATGGACATTGCTTGCCTGCAATACTGATTTCCTCTACAAAGAGAGAAAATTCGTAAATTCATATATAAGTATGGTTAGAAATTTCCTCTTAAGAATAACAATCTCAAAAGAAAATAAGATGAAGGCAAAGCTTAAGCCCGGAATAATGTCTGATGCTGACCTGGCGTCCACCAGGGACTAATGGGCCTCTCACCCTCCTCATATTATGCATAACCATCAGCAAGGCAGGAAATTGCTGAAGGTAAACTGGCTTTTTGGAAGAAGAAATGAGCAGGCTTCAAGTTGGAGACAATTAAAAAAGACCTAATTTTATTGCAAGAAGACCCAGTTGGAATGTAAGTGTCATTTACTGATGCCCTAAATTTAATAAAGTTTTCCTCTCTTATTCTTCTAAATTCATAAGGAATTTAGTTTTGGAAAGAAGGCAATATGTTTGTGAAAAATGAATTAGAGCAGGGCGAACAAATATTTTCAAACGTTAAATACTAAGCCTAGGGTATTCAAAATGTCTTCTGTCCTATATTAGTTGATGCTTTTTAGGAATCTAAGATGCTGATGCTGACATTTATATCTTTTAATTTCCTGTAACTTGTCATCATATCAGTAATTTACAAAATTCTACATGCTAGAACTACCAGAAATCAATCATGTAAATAATTTCTCCTGATTCTGAAATACTATCCTTGCAGCTGTTGTGAGAGTTTGAGAGGTGCTATATTCTGAATGATCTATTAGAGAAAGAAATCATCTTTCTTAACTGTAAATCATTTCAATATCATATAGAATACAGAGAAAATAAAGACAAAATATTTTATCTTTATCAGGAGTAGCCACATATTTGATCCTTTAAAAATCTGAGTCCAACAGGAGACAAAGGCTGAGGCTTACAAAATCTGCCAAATTTGAAACTGATACAAAAGTAACTTTCATTAATGGGTGGCTTAGAGGAGGGGGGGAAAACAACCCCTCAAAAAAAAGGTGGTAAAGAAATAAAGAAATTCCCTTGGGTACAGCAGAAAATAAAGTTCCCCTGATAATATATAAGAAATGCTGGCTCTCAAGCTGATTGGGGCAAGAATTCACAATTTATCACCCCCACCAAATGCAAGATAAGAATTAAATTTAAACCTGCCCTGGGTTGGTAATGCAAACTATTGCACCTGCAGTGCAAAAAACCTCAAATATTCTGTAGATGTTAAGAATCTATTTTAACCTATGTTTCCTAAAACATGAGTTTGTGATAAAAAGTATGCAGCATTTGTAGAAACAAACCAAGTTGTGAGAGGAGAAAAAAAAATGATACTGCAAGAGTGGCTACTGGAAAGATATGGATATAAATACAAAATAAGTATTTTTAGAATGTTTAAGGAAATATAAGTGGGCATTCAAAATGAGATGGAGACAGGAGGTGCTCAGCTTCCCTGTGCTCAGGTTTTAGGACACACCTCTGGGTTTCAAGCCACTCCCGGAGGTCTCAGGCCCCTCCTGCAGACTCTCCCCTGGAGGGGAGTCACTGTTGCTAGTGGAACCTATTTTCAGACCAACATGAGACCTCAGGGGGCTGACTTAGGCAAATCCAGTGGCTGAGCATGCTCAGTAGAAAGGGGTTGTATAACCCTGATGGCCGAGCATACTCAGTAAGGTGGAATTCATATTCATTAGCTAGCATAAAGATGTATTAGACAGTGAGACGATAAAAGTTCAATCCTGGTAGAAGGTGAGGTTGTTGCTCACTTTCCTGGGATCTTCACTTTTCTTTTCTTCATAATCTCTTATTTCTTTCTCCACCTTTCAAACAAGCTAATTTTTTTCTCTTCCTGAAATCGATCATTATAAGCTTCTTTTGTTTTGGCGTTATCTTTACATCTTTTTAATTTTCTACTAATATTGAAAGATAGTCCCCCCCAACCAATCACCTAGATTTCTTCTCTCCCTCTGAAAGAATAATGGTTACTCTGTTGATTTGTTGCCCAAATGATCAGTCCAATGCTGAGAGGTGTGATCAGGTCCCCCAATACTATCATAGAGCAGATGTCTCTTCCGTCACTGTGAAATGGGCTCTGTGGAAACAGACATCCTCCTCCTTTCTTCATCTCTGCTGGTGACTCTCCTTGTGTCATCTCACTCCAGTGGCTGGTGGACCATCTGCATGGTGGTCGTGGCATCTAGCTGCCTTTGCGTCCAAGTGTTGATTTCTTTCGGTTTACTTCACTTGGGATTTTTGGTCTCCCTAGATCCAACAATTAGTGTGTGTCCATTTTTTAGTTTTTTGCTTTTCTTCTTTCACTGTTCAAACATTTGTAAGCTTGTTCAAACAATTATAATATCTTTTCAAATACTTCCTCTAACTTATATTAGACTTTATTTCTCTATCTCCCGTGGTATGTGCTTCAGTCATACATTTCATACAAGTATCTTTCTGTGCTGCCTCCTGCTGTTTCTTAGATATCTGTCTTTCTACTTCACTCACTCATTTTTTAACTCTGCCTAATCCTGTTTAATTAGTCCGTAGGATTTCTTTTGTTAATAATTATATTTTTCCTATTTTAGAAGGGCTTTAAGAATTATTTTCTAATATACACAGGCAGGTCCCCAGCATCACTCTCTCCCACAAATCAATGAACTTACAACTATAAAAATGTAACATCAGCCAAGCCAGGCTGCTGGAGCTCAGGGCAAGAGGAGGAGAGACCTACGGAGTTCATGAAGGCAAGAAAAACCACAATGAGAGAAAGAAAAAGCTGCTCTGAGCATTTCAGGCCACGGCCGCTGCTGAGGACATGGAGCGGGAGCCGGCAGAAGCCGTAGCTTTGCCCTTCAGATGGAGTTACTTGGAGGCAGCAGGGGAGAAGAGGACCTTGGTGGCCCCCAGGACAGCAAGACCACTAATAGGGTTCCCATGGACCCATGCGGGAGCAAGGAGCCACAACCAGACACCCCGTGCCAGCACTTTGGGCCTGCACTTGGACCTGAGGTATGGAAAAGAGGACTGGACCCCCTCCCACAACCAGGCACACCATTGCAGTGCCTCAGGGCCTTCCCAGGGACCCAGAATAAGAAGTTGGGACTGGACCCACCTTCCCACAATGAAGCATGCTGGGACAGCATATCAGGGCCCACCCAGGGGCCTGAGGCATGGACAAGAGGACCAGACCCCCCTCCCACAACCAGGCACACCGTGCCAGCATCTCGGGGCCTGCGCTGGGACCCAGGACATAGAGAAGGGGACCAGACCCCATTCCCACAGCCAGGCACACTGTGCCAGTGCCTCAGGGCCGGCCTAGGGTCCAAGGGTAAGGATCTGGGGACTGGACACCCCTCCCACAACCAGGCATGCTAGGACTGTGCATCAGGGCCCTGCCCAGGGACCCAAGGCATGGAGAAGGGGACCAGACCCCCTCCCACAACCAGGCACCCCATGCTGGTGCCTTGAGGCCTTCTCTGGGACCCAGGGCATGGAGAAGGGGACCAGACACCCTCCCACAACCAGGCACACCTCACCAGTGCCTCAAGTCCTGCCTGGGGACCTGAGGCATGGAGAAGGGTACCAGACCCACCTCCCACAACCAGGCAGCCCACACCAGCACCTCGGGGCCTGCCGGGTGACCCAGGCTATGGAGCCGGGGACTAGACGCCCCCTCCCTCAACCAGTCACACCATGCCAGCACCTTGGGGCCTGCCCTGGGACCCAGAGCATGAAGAAGGGGACCAGATTCTCCTCCTACCACCAGGCACGCCATACCAGTGCCTTCGGTCCTGCTGTGGAATCAAGGCATGGAGAAAGAGACCGAAACACCCTCCCACAACCAGGCACACTGAGCCAGTGCCTTGGGGCATGCCTAGGGACCCAGGGTAAGGAGCTGGGGACTGGACCTCCCTCCCACAACCAGGCACACCGTGCCAGCACCCTGGGACCCACTCGAGGACCTGGGGCATGGAACTGGGGATCAGACACTCTCCACAACTAGGCACACTGCCAGCACCACAGAGCAGGCCAAAAACATCTCCTCCATGTGGGTAGCCCACCACAGCCACCACAATAGCCATGGCTACCGCAAAGGTAGCTAGATTTCACAACCACCATGCAGATGGTCCACCAGCCACTGGAGTGAGATGACGCAAGGAGAGTCACCAGCAGAGACGAAGAAAGGAGGAGGATGTCTGTCTCCACAGAGCCCATTTCAGAGTGACGGAAGAGACATCTGCTCTATGATAGTATTGGGGGACCTGATCACACCTCTCAGCATTGGACAGATCATTTGGGCAGCAAATCAGCAGAGTAACCATTATTCTTTCAGAAGGAGAGAAGAAATCTAGGTGATTTGGGGGGGAAGGGAGAGGAGGGTGGGGCAGGATTGGACAAGGGGCATAAAGAATAACTGCAATTTGTAACAGTATATATGCTAGTAATATTGATTTGATCAACATATCTCAATGTTGAACCCCCAAAATATGTATAATCAATTTTGATTCAATAAAAATTTTTTTAAAAAACTGCCTGTGTATATTAGAAAATAATTCTTAAAGCCCTTCTAAAATAGAAAACATATAATTATTGACAAAAGAAATCCTACAGATTAATTAAACGGGATTAGGCAGAGTTAAAAAATGAGTGAGTGAAGTAGAAAGACAGATATCTGAGAAACAGCAGGAGGCAGCACAGAAAGATACTTATATGAAATGTATGACTGAAGCACATACCATGGGAGATAGAGAAATAAAGTCTAATATAAGTTAGAGGAAGTATTTGAAAAGTTATTGGCTTACAAATGTTTGAACAGTGAAAGAACAAAAACAAAAAAATGGACACACACTAATTGTTGGATCTAGGGAGACCAAAAATCCCAAGTGAAGTAAATAGAAAGAAATCAGCACTTGGACGCATTATAGTGAAACTGTAGAACACAAAACACCAGGGAAAGTTCTTACAAGAAATCTAAGAGAAAGAAGTATACCAAAACAAAATAACGTTCAGGCCAACGACTTTTGTTATTTCTGAGCAAAGAAAATTAAAGGAGTAGGATAGCAGCATGATATCTTCAACTGCTTAGAGAAAAATAATAGTCAATTTAATATTATACATGTAGCTGAACTATCTTTCAACATTAGGAGAAAATTAAAAAGATACTAAGATAACGCCAAAACATTTATAAAAGAAGCTTATAATGATCGATTTCAGGAAGAGAAAAAAATTAGCTTGTTTGAAAGGTGGGGAAAGAAATAAGAGATAGTGAAGAAAATGATAAATGTGCGGGTAAATCTAAATTAACACAGAGAACTAGTCATAATGGGGTAGCTATTCATACCATACAATATAGACTTTAAGTATTTTTAGAGATAAGGATGGTCACTAACTATTAATGCAAGTTCAAATCATCAGGAATATATAGCAATTCTAAAATTGCATGCACCTAATTGCATAACTTCAAAGTGAAAAAACATCACCTAAAGGGGGGGTTTGCAGTAATTGAAGACCCAGAAGAGAAAGAAATACCAGTAAAGATTGGAATTCATTGAGGAAAATCTGTGGGAGTATATAAAACACTGCTTCCAAAAATTGGAGAATACACGTTCCTTTCATGTACACGTTAAAAAACAAAAACAAGAAGGAGGTTATAATTTATTCCTTGGTAATATCAAATAATTAGTATTATAGAGGAAATATTTTATGACCAAAACGAAATTATGTAAAAATATACTTAAATAACAAAAATACAATAAAAAAATACATAAGCAGACACTTGGAATATTACAAAAGGAAAAACCACTTTAATCTCATTGGTGAAAGAAAAAAATGCTGAAAATACAAAATGCCAAATTAATTATTATTAAAACTGAATAATAATTACAATGCTAATACAAAATCAACACATGGTATACAGTGATATGTTATTTAGAGGAAAATTTGTGACTTAAAATGCTGTATTAGAACGTGAACACATCAAAACACAAAAAGATAACCCAATAGAAAAATGAACAAAAAATATTGAAGAGAAATATCTCAGACAAAGATAAAAAAAGGACCAATAAACATAAAAAAGTACAACCTCATTATTAAAACCGTAATAAAACAATCATTTTATGTTGATAACTTAAGTTCTTGTTTCAATGCTATCACAAGGATTAAATTAAGAATAGACGGACTATATCTTCTTGAAGAAAATTATAAAGATTTATGGAAAGACTTTTACATATCTAAATCAATGAAGAGATAATACCTATGCAATGCTGCGTAATATAAACTTCTGGCAAGCATCGCATTTATACATTTCTAGCAGGAGTATAAATTGTTATAATTCCTGCGATATTTTTGTTTTCCACTCTGCATCCACTCTCCACCCTTCTCCATTTTCTTCTGTAGCAATAAGACCGACTTTAATGTTCTGCATTGAGGGTATCCCTTGCCTCTGGCTTCCAGTTGGGTTTGGCCAATGGGAGATACCAGGAGAAGATCAGAAGGTGGAAGGGAAGCAGAACCAACGACTTAATTTCCCTGGCTCCCTTTCTGCCAGTCTTCAAAGTCTGGTTGTGTGCCTCAGGGCTGCAGATACTGTCACGGAGCTCTCTCCCCTAGCAGAGGAGTCTCAGGTGTTTGTAACCGCTAACTTCCCTTGTTCCTTCCCTTCAGGCCAGGGCTGCCTAGCAGCTCCCGGAGATCCCTAGCCTTCCTCTTTTCTCTGCCTACAACTTTATAAATATTCATTTATTCATTCTGTTCAATTATGGCTATTTAACTGTAACATGTGTTCTGCTGCTACCTTGACACAACTGTTTTAAAAAGCTATCTGTCATTATTTAGAAAAATGACGTTCATTCCCAGTGATTTCACAGTTCATCCCTGGGTATCACCTGGGATGTACTGATATGTGCTGAATAGGTTCAGCCCCAGAGAAGCTTCCTCACCCCAGCCCTCAGAGGGGAAGGGCAGGGCCTGGGGCAGCCCGAGCTCATGGGCTTGCCACCCCTGCCTGTGAGCAGCTCCACCTAATGACGCCAGTATGATAGACAAATATATGTGTTTTATTACCTGGAGAAGTTGGGGAATTATTTTCCTAGAGAAATTCTTGCATGTGGCAACAGGAACTTGATATGAGAATGTTCACAGCTGCATTGCTTGCGATGGCAAAAAACGCCAAACAACCTGAATGTCAATCTACAGACTAAATGAATTATCTCATGATCATATAATCTGATGCTTAATAGCAGTAGGAATGAATGATATGAATGATGCACAAAATGGATCTATAGTGTAGATCTGTTCATAGAATTACTCATTCACGAAAATTTCGCATAAAATCATACACATAATTCTATACCATGCATCAAAATGGTTATGTCTTAGGCCATTTTGAGCACAAAAGCTTTAAATAACTGAAATATAGAGAGAAAGGGAGTCATTTTATAGTTGTACAATTCAAACTTGTAAAAATAAGCAATATTTTGTTAAAATATACATAAAATGAATAAATTATAAAGAAAAGCAAAAGAACAATGGGTACATCATTCATGATCAGGATGACGGCTACTTTTAGATCACTAAGAGCAGAGAGGCAGAAAGGCACAAAGGGTACTCAAGTTACTGCCATGTTCTGTTTTTTAAGCTGGATTGTGGATATGTGGGTGTACATTTCATTCTTTGTCAAGAACAACACTCACACTAAAAATTCTCTTATTTTACTTCTGGTTTATCTTATTATAAAACCTATTTGTTTTGTTTTTTATTCTATGATTATTGTCACATGTTTTCTAATGTACAAGATTCTATTAAGCTCTGCACTGGTACCACTTGTGAGGTGTTAAATATACGAGGTTAGAAAGATATAGATGAGGTTAGGGTATCTATAATATATTATAGATCACTTTTATGGATACTTTGTTTTCGAGTAGAAATAACCCTAAAGTGATATAACGTTTTGGACAAAATCAAGTACTGAAATCATACGTTGATTCATATTTTACCCTTTGCACCTTCTAGTACCATTTAAAATGTAATTCGCATAATTAATGAACAGTCTGGTAGGAGAAGCAGTTCCAGCAATAAAAAGAAATGGTTTCATGTACTCCGCCACAGCTCTGAAAACTCTATCAAAGTAGTGCTTGCAGAAAGAAGATGAAAGACCTCTGGCCTTACCTAATGTTTGCACTTGATTGCTTTATAAAAATTACACCCTTGAGAAAGGCTTTAGGTAGTCAAAAAATTGTAACCAAGCCCAAAGAATTCTAATATTAAAATATAATCCACTCCAGAAGCATAATTAAATTAGTGATAAACCATAGCTATATATATCTGTATAGGAAGTGGCTTCCAAAGACTGATTAAAAGAAATCCTTATAATTATGTTCTCCTACTTCAGAATTTTACTAGTATAGGTTTCTTATCTTTGCCATTGAAGATAATGTGATTCACTTTAAGATGAGGAAGTGCCTGTCTGGCTAAAGTCTACCCCTTGGGGATGAGGGACTCGGGGAATGTACCTGCAAAAAGCGAGTGTCAGCAGCTGCAGCTGTCCTCCCTGCAGGAAGGAAACAGAAGGAAACTTTCATTGACATATGTTTTCTGAGGTAAAGGTGAATCATTTGTCCTACTCCCCACTTTTATGGAAATTGTTTTTAAAAATGCATTATCATCAATGGATACAATTGTTATCAGTGCTCATTTATTGTAAAAAGTGATGGTTCCCAGTATTGCTGTTTATTTATCTTGAGTCTAGTTTTGTGGGGCTTTTGACCGCCTGTTTAATCTCTCTGAGCTTAGTTCCTTCATCTGACAAATATTAATAATGCCTAATTTATAAGAATTGTACGGTGGCAGTGTATAAAAAACCATCTGATGTTTCTGAAATAAAACTTGTAGACAGATTGAGAGGCTGGAGAAGGGAGATATTATTACAAAGACACACATCTCATATAGTTCAGTGAATATTATAAAGTATCCAGGGTGGTATTAAACCAGGTAGCTCCTGAGACACCTATAATCAGAGTTAGTAAATCTTAATTCTAAATTCTCTACCTTGAGCATGACTCAGCTTATTTCCCAGTCTTTGTACACTGAGTCTAACTGACTCAGTCTCTCTGAGACCCAATTCCACACTCCTAGGATCTGAGTCTGACTGATACATCTTGCTCATAGAAACTAAAAGCATGAGGTCATTTATCTAAACTTGACCTCTGGATGTTTAAATCTGAAAGTGGGAAGGAATTTATCAGCACAGTAGGGAATGACTCATGGACTTGGCAACCCCAAGTGGAATTGTGGGTTGGGTACTACACAATTATCTTCAAGTATATAGCACCTGCTCAGAAAATGTCTGTTTCTCTCACTCACTTGTTAGAATTCACTCAGCAAATTACTCGTTTTCCTTAATAGACCATCTATTGCTTCCTGCACTCCGCAGAAGAAATTGGAGTGAATTCATTAAAGTTCCAGATTATACTTTGGCCATTTACCTGGTATCTTGATATTGGGCTCACCTATAGAAGGGTGATAGTTAACACAAAGATCCCTTATGTAATATTGTGATACAGATGCTTTTTTAAAATATGAAACAACATTCAAGGTTAGGAGTTACTATTATTAGTAACAGATGTTATGGAAAATGCAAAATGTAAAAATTAAAATCTCTGATCTATAAGAAGTAATTAATGAAGTTGGACTAGAAACCAGGTGTTCAGACTACATGTTCAGGAATTTCCTACTAACCTATGCTTCTCAGGAGAAATAAAAACTATAAAATAATTAAACAAGACTTGTTATATGATATGTAGGGAAGTAAGGATGTTTTCATTTTTATTTCCTTAATCTCCTTCTAATTAAATTATGTGTTGTTTAGACTCTGGAAGCTGCTAAAACATTTGAATCCTTAAAAGATAACACAGAAAGTAAAGCAGTTTACTGATATGTACCTAAGGGTTCTAAATTATTAATGTTAAAGTAAATACTTTCAAGATTTACTAATAGTTTTCTAAACAATTATTGGCCTATTTTGTCTGTGATCTGAATATATTGAAAATACCAAATGGTTTAGTGATATAATAGTTTTCATGATCAGAGCGTTCATAATTACAGTGAGCAGAAACATAAACATTGATATAAATTATTTAGGTTTTCTAAAACCACAATACATATGGACACAATTGTAAATCATACGCTTCTCATATTACCGGAAAGTTGAACATGAAAAATTCTATTCAGAAAACTGGTTTTGCAATGGTTCAACAATAAAATACAAAATATTTTCTTATTACTTAGGAAATCAAGTAATAATTCAGTTGTTAGGAAGAAAATAAATCAAAGGAAAAAGAAGATACAAATACACAGGTTAACCAGTAAAATCAGCTACATAAATCAGCTGTAGTAAAATCAGCACATTTTAAACTAAACATATCTCCATATAGCATTTACCAAGGGAAGCCGAGAGAAATTGCAAAAACAGCTGATGATTTACTTGTTTGTTTTTGATTCTGTTGTGCCCACGTCTATATTAGACACTCCACTTGATGTTGATAATACAAAATGAATAAGGTAAACTCTATGCCTTCTCTTATGACAGAACAGGAAAAGGTAGGGATGAGAATTGGTGCCAATCAGTTTGTAATCTTGCTAAGAAGCTGAAGGATTCAATATTTTACTTGAATGCTTTTTTACAATGTAACATAAAAGAGGTAAGAGGACACATCTTTTCCTTGTTTCTGCTCTTAGGGAGAAAGCATTCATTCTTGAATTATAATACATATCTCTTAGTTATTCCTTTCTATTCCTAGAGGCTTTATTGTGAATGAATATTGAATTTTATTCAACACTTTGTCTGTATCTAATGAAATAATCCCATGATTACATGTTAATATGTGCGTTGACATGGTGGGTTACCCTGATTGATTTTTGAATGAATAATAAACCAATTTTCATTCCTGGTATAAACCCTACTTGGTCATATGTATTATCTTTTTTATACATGGCTGGGTTCAATTTGCTAATTTTTTTTAAGAATTTTTCTGTCTGTGTTCACAAGGGATAATGTTCTGTAGTTTTCTTTTTTGTTGTATCTTTTCTGGTTTCGTATGAGAGTAATATTGAGCTTTTGAAATGACTTGGAGAGTGTTTTTATATCTTCTATTTTTGGAAAGAGATCATGTATGATTAATATTTGTTTGAGAACATTGCAGAAAAGTCTGAGCCAAGACATTAATGTGTGCCGAGGTTTTGAATGAAGAATTTAATTCTGTCAATAGATTTAGGGGTATCTATTACTTCTTAAGTAAGTTTTGTTAGTTTGTATTTTATCTTTCAAAGAATCTAAGTTATTTTCATCAAAGTTATCAAATTGGGTAGCATAAAGTTGTTTTCCTAATATTTCCGTATTGTCTTTTAATGTTTATAGGATTTGTAGTGATGTCTTCACTCTCATTTCTGATATGAGTAATGTGTATCTTCTCTCTTTTATTCTTGTTCAATTTAGATGGAGGTTTATAATTTTATTGATCTTTTCAAAGAAATAGGTTTCGATTTTGTTGATGCTCTCTATTGTTTCTCTTATTTTTGTTTTAAATTTTATTGATTTCTGCTCTTATTATTTCCTTATTACTGCTTGTTTTAGTTTACTTTGTTTTTTTCTTTCTAATTTTTTACCATGAAAGATTAGATCATTGGTTTGAGCCCTTTCCTCTTTTCCAGTACACATATTTCATGCTATAAATTTCTTACAAAGCAATGTTTTAAGTGAGGCCTACAAATTTTGATATATTTTAGTTAGTTATGTTCAATTCAAATGATTTCTAATTTCTGACTTCTTTTTATCAATGGGTTATTTACAAGTGGACTAATTCTGAATATTTGTTATATTCTAGATATCTTTCTGTTACTGATTTCTAGTTTAGCTCCATTTGGTTTGAGATTATACTTTGTATGATATTTGATTATTTCAATTTTATTGAAATTTAGTTTCAATACAGTATATGATCTATTTCAGTACAGTATATGGTCTATTTGTGGGACCAGGTATAAATTTTCCCAGACACGTTCTATGGATTTAATAAAATCTCAATCAAAATCCATGGGATTTCTTGCAGAAATAAGACAAGATAATTCTAAAGTTCATAGGACATCAATGCTAGACAAGGTGATTTTGAAGATTAAAGGAAAAAGACTTACCCTTTGTAATATCAAGACTTGTTATAAAGCTACCTTATTAAAATAATCTGGAGAGACAAATAGACCAATGACCTAGAATAAGCAATCTAGGAGTATACCAAAACATAAATGAATATTTGATTTATGATAAATGTGGAATTGCAGAACAGTGGAAATAGGAAGAACATTTTAATAAATGGTTCTATGTCAATTTTGATTCCCCTATTTAAACAAACAAACAAACAAAAACAGGCTGGCCTGTTAGCTCGGTTGGTTACAGCACAGCCATGTAACAGCAAGGTCAAGGGCTTCGTTCCCGGTACTGGCCAGCTGCAAAAAAAATTAAAATTATAAATAATAATAATTAATTTGAAAACAACAGAAAACAACCCCTACTTCATAATATGTAGAAAAATCAGGTCCAGATTGATTATAGATTAAATGTTATGGAAAAAACATTTTCTAAAAATAAATATAGAAAAATATCTTCATGGATTTGAAGTAGTTCTTATTCAAAATATATGTGTTTATCACAAATAAAGTATTACAGTCTGAACTTAATTATACTGAAGAACCTCTGAGTATCAAAACACCCTGTCTGTTGAAAATTCTCCTAAGAGGTTGATAGCATAGCTATGAATAGCAATATCTTTTAAATAAAGCATTGTTATTTATAAGTCTGAGAACAAGAAAAACTGAGAACCAGCTACAGACTTGGAGAAGATATTTCAACACATGTAACTTACAAAGTGTTTCTATTCAAAATTAAAATAACCCCAATAGAAATATGTGGATAGAGTTGAATATGTCCTTTCCAATGAGGATATCCAAAAAGGTAATAAATATATGAAGTAGTCAAGCCCATTAGTAATCACAGAAATGCAAATTAAAACTAGTAAGTACTTCTACACACCTATCAGAATGATTAAAAAATATTAAACACTACGTGCTGGTAAAAAATAAAGGTACTTTAAAAAAACTAAAATACAAAATATGCATATCTTATAACCCTGGAATTCCACCCCCAAATATATGTCCAATAGAGATGTGTATTTGAGCACAAAAGACCAGCACACATTCTTTTTAGTCAGAAGCATTATTTGAAATTGTTCAAACTGGAAACAATGCAAGGTCTCTTAATTACAGTAGAAAAAATGTAGTATACTCACTATTCACATAATGACATTATACAGCAATAAGAATGAATAAATTTCTGCAACATGCTGAAACATGGATACACCTCATAAACATGACATTGGGTTGAAGACTTCCACACACACACACACACAAAAAAGAGATAAAAAGAAAGGAAAGAAGGAAAGAGAAAAATGCATCCTATATGATTCCATACATGTAAAATTTAAAGCCAGTAAAACCTTTGGGAGGAAAGAGGTGAAGAGAAATAAAAGAGGCTTTGGGGTTGCTGGTAATGTTCTATTTCTTGATTTGGGTGGGGATTACACAGGTGTGCTCATTCATACAATAATTCATTCAGCTGTACACTTATGATTTGGGAGCTTTTCCTGATGTTATATATCAATAAAATTTTAACTTACAAAATGATGCATTTCAAAATCATATACTAAATTAAAATATGTGAAAGTCAGTGTTCAATTTCTGGAGAGTTACATATTACTTAATCCCTAATTACCCACTTCCTTTAGACATAATTTAGATGGTTTATTGATTGGCTCTCATCAATAGTTTTAATTTTGTTCTTTCCTCACCTGATTTTATGAAGTTGTGACACCTTAGTTTTTCCCCAGTTAATTAATTTTTATATGATTGTAAAAGTATAATATAATATTCTAATATTTCTACCAGCGCATTTCTAGATAATGCCACTGTATTGGTATTGTGCTCATTGATAATAATACAAAATATTCATGTCTTAGTTGTTATAATTTTGCATATAAATGTCATTATAATGATATGTGTAAAATTTAATAAAATGAGTTATTTGAAAGCAAAATATATTAAAATTAAGGAACTCTATTATATTTTAAGTCATTTTATAGTGTAATTTATTTCAAATATCCATACATGCTAGAAGGATTTCTCTGACCCAATGCCTGTTCTATAGACATAATGTTTGTATATTTTGTTCAAATACATTTTTGAAATAGATTTTTCTCTGGCCAGGATGAATCAGTGTTATTCTTGAAACATAAAGAAAATTAATCTGTTTAATTTTTTCCCTTTTCTCAAGTTACTCCACCTTAACTTTTCATTCTGCTAAATTTAGAGCACAAAAATCATTTAAGGAAAACTAGACATGCTACTATTTTTCTCAATATTTTAATCTTTAAACAGAAGAACAAGTTTATAAATTGCTTCGAACAATGCCTAAGCCATAGCATTAATCTATAAGTATTTGTTAAAATGATATAAAACATTAAATAAAATCTCACTTGATATGGTACCATCATGAGTTAGTCTGCGGCTCTCTGGGTCTAGTAAAAGTTAAAGGTGACTCTATCTCTCATGGGTTTCCTGGGCTCTTCATTTTGTTAATGCTGTTTTTTCTATAGTCATATATTTTCATCTCTGTTATGATTTCTTCTTTCAGTTTTATGTTTTTAAAAGCCATTATACCCCCCTCACCTCTGACACAAACACATGCATACTTTCATGTCAAGCAAATATTTATTACATTGTAACTTTAGGTCTTGATTTTGCTGTCTAAATTTTTGTTGAGGTCTGTGATGAGACAGGCCAATAAATTTTTTACTCCATTACTTAACACATTGTTTTGGTGATAATTTTTGCTTATCTTCCTCCTACCCTTGATTTGAAAAGCCATGTTTGCATAAAACACAGATACTTCTTTTTGTTTCTAGGATTTTGGATCTATTTCCACTGATCTTTTTATCTGTGGTCAGTACTCTATTAATTTTAGTTATTTTTGCTTTTAATTATATCTTAATATTTCCTTTACTCTTTGTAGAGTTCAAACCCTTCTGAAATATTTTTTTCATGTATTTGTTTTTTATGAATTTTAGAATCATCTGATCTGTGTCTCATGGGATGGGTAGGAGTGATGACATGGCAGAATGTGTGCCAGGCACAGGAAGCCATGTGCGCAAAGGCACCAATGAGAGAAATCATGGAACTTTCATGAATTGTAAATGGTACAGTGTACTTGGACTGGACAGTTTAACGAATGGCACAAGGTGGTGCTGGATAGCTGGTCAGGACCATGTTGTATACAAATCTGTAAGGATTTTAATCTGAAGATAATAAAGGTTTTTTAAAGTAGAGAAGGATATTAATAGATTCATGTTTTTGGAAAGCTCACCTTGATAATAGGAGAAAACATATCAAGAGGAATGGTACTGAGGTGATGCTATAATCAACACATAAAAATGATTAAGACCTAAACTACTGCAATGGGAGTAGAGGGGAGACCACAGAAGATTTAAGAAAGTACAAGAAGAAGACTCAATGGGTGCAAAAGACATGATTTTAGTAACAATTGTAGCTAGAGGTGAGAAGGGCAAAGAGCAGAAGAGTCAAGCATACCTTATCTGTCTTGAGATAATGGGCAGAGGTGTGGCTATTAACCTAAATTAGAGACTGTCAGTAAAGGAACACATTGAAGAAGTCATCCAGTAAGATACAACCAACACATAGTTGTAAATGCGTGTTACACACTCATGAGAACTATCAAGAATGATGATCTACATTAACCGAGATTATCCTGTGTAAACCGAGACCACAGAATCAGATAAGATGACTTGGAGAAATTAGGAAAAACTGACTAGAAGACTGAGGATGAAATCATGGAATCAACAGCACAATTGCAACACTTCTAGAGCAACTGCAGAAAAAGCATAAATAAAAGGAATGAAGAAAGTGGGAGCAAGCAGCCAGGAACAGCAGTAAGAAAAGCAGTGCCTGGAACACACGGATAATGCTCCCAGAAGGAGTAACAGACACCTTCAAATGTTGTGGGGGACAGAAGAGATTAGAAAAGAAATGTCCCCTGGATACCGCATCTAGGACTTCAGTGACGACATTTGTGAGAAGAACTTTTGAGAAGTGGGAGAAAGGGAAGAAGCCAATGTGTTTGAAGAGAATTGATAATAATGTCCATCAATGATTCATTCATTCTTTCAACATATATTTTCTGAGTGCTGCTGTGTGCCAAGCACTGTGCTGGGCATGGGTCTGTAGCAGTGAACTAATCAAATTCTTTGACCTAATGGATCCTACCTGCTCACAGGGAAGAGATCAAACCAAATAACACGTGCATGTATGGGAAGCAGAGACAGCTTCGCTGTAGAGGCGTCTGAGGAGGGAGCTGGATGCAAGGAGGGTCCACCACTGTGCAGACAAGCACTGTGGGAAGAGGAGGCCGCGCAGTGACTCTGAGCGGGTCCCTGTTAATGAGACCAGGGCCAGGGCACCTGAAGGGTAGTGATAAAGGGAAGAATGGGAAAAGACAAGGTATGAGAGGTGGAAAAGAGCTGGATCATGTAGGGCCTTGAAGACAACTTGGTAGTTGAATTTTAAATGTACTCTAAGCATGTTGGGGAGACTTTGGAAAATTTCAGACAGAAGAGTTTCCTAGTCCAATTGATATCAGGATTATTTGATTGCTCTTTGGAGAACAGATTGTGAAAGTTATGAAATAAAATGTGTGAAATTTTTATACAAATAGCTAGGTAGGAGGAAGGAAATAGATTAGGTAGCAGCTAGATAGCAGTAAAGGGAAGAGGGAGGGATTTTAAATATGAGAGACCTGAGATGTTGCATGAAGGAAGAGCCTGTGGTAAGAGAGACACAAATACAGCCAAGAAGTATGTTTGATGCAGTAAAATTTCAAGGTGAAAGGAAGATTAGATTTGGGCCAGAAGAAGGATGGATCTTCCACTGAATTAGAGAGAATGGAAAAGAGGAAATTTTATAATAAATTCTCAAGAAGTTGAAAAAGCCCTTCTCCATTGGTCTCTATTTTTTTTACATAAAATAACAAGGTCAAAGAAGGAAAAGGAAAGAGGCAAGAATCAGTTGTGGAAGATGGAAACATTGAAAGGATTAGCTACATATAGAATAACTGCCAAGTACAAAGATATTTCCTAAAGTTTGTGAACAAATAGAAATAAAAGAGAATACAAATCTTTCCATGAAATTTTTGAAGTACCCTCGTATTAATTAATTAATCCAGCTGAAAATGGAGCCAATGTATTTGTAATGACAGAAGGATAACCTTCTCATTTGAATAATTATTTATTTCCATGTGTTTCTATTCTTACACTGGGCCTTAAAATATTCTCCTCGAATTAAATGTGTTTGATAGTCATGCTCAAAAAACACTACATATAGGCCATACTACCATTTCCAGTTAATTGACTTACTTTCCTAAAACGTGATTTATTTAAAATATCTTTATAAGAAACAATGCTGACAATTATGATTAGATCAATGTTTCACCTCTGTCACAGGAAAAATGTTATTTATACAGAAGGAAAGGTAATATACTATCTTAAGATATCATGTCAAATCTCTTGATGAAAACATTTTCGTAAATAATCTCATTTTATGCAACCTATAGCTAATAAATTACTGTGAATGCTTAAATTTTATCTGGAGTACACAGGTCCTTAAGGACTAAATATAAAAGTTTCATTGCAGGTGGAGGAGTTAAAGCCACACATTAAATGTGTGACTCATATAACTACATGTAATCCCAAGAGAGCTACAGTTCAAGAGTCCTAGTTCAATCAAAAACATACTCTTTGTTCTCATTTTAGAAAAACAATATCCTCCCGCATTTATTCTACTACATTAAAATTTTCCTCAGAAAAAGGTAGTGCATTGTAACATTTAATCAAATAATGGCTTTTGATTGAAATACGTTTTATTGCCATACTATTTTACACACATTTTTATTTTGAAGTGCTTAGAAGGCAAGGGTATAAGAAAATCTTCAGCCTAATTATTCATACACGTGTACTTCTTTTTACAACGTTATCTGAATTAGCTTACTATCGAGATTATTTTTGATTGGGCATATAGCTATGTATCCCTCAATCTTAGGAATATCTTTGCAAAGTTTCTCATCCCCTAAACAACTGCCATTAGCATGAAAGTTTCAAGAGTTTTTTCATTCCCAGATCATTTGATGTGTTTCACTGGCATGAACGTAAGATTATGTGCAAAGCAGGGGCAGTGTCTTCTTCTTTGGAAGAAAAAAATAATCCACAATAAAGAGATAATGCAAGAGCAGTGTTTGATTTCATAAAAGTATCAGTGTAGACAGGAGCCCAAGGCTTACACGATATCATGCTCCAGAGCACACAATGTATGTTAAAATTTGGATTGCATGGTTTGCTCCATGTATTTTCCCACTGTCCGCAGTCATTCACTTTCTATAGCTTTGGCAACATGTGATAAAGTGCGGTCACCAAAACTCCAGTTAGGACCCTTGTGGCCAGGTTGAGCATGTACTTTCCATATTTTCAAGACTGGAATTATTAGCTGATATAACAGATAGAAGGGATGCCTGGGACAGACTTGGGAAGCCAGATTATCTCCCTCAGAACCCAGGGAGTAACAGATGAAAGGGAAACCCAGTCCTGGGTAGAAGACAGAGGTGATCCCACAAAATATTTGTTTCACGCCAATTATTTTCATGTTCTATCTATGACAGTATGAGTAAGCATATCCCACCTGAAGGCTATCCAAACACTTTCTTGCTCAAATATATAACTTATAAAGTGTGTAGCCAAGTAAAGGAAAATGCAGACTCTCTAGTCTCTTTGCATACATGGTGATTTGCAGGAGCTCGGGTGGAAGGTGCAGTTGACCTGTGTGGCCACTAAGTTCTTCAGACTGAGTCCTGCAACATTTGGTGCATCACTCAGAAATTCTATCCAGGTTTTGAGATACTACTTTGTGTTTTGGATATAGAAGTTTCTTAAAAAATGTCTCTTTTTGTAATGGCTCTTGCACTGCTGGTGCTTATAGTGTAGTTTAGTCCATCTGTCTGGTTTCCTCACATGGCTGGCATTCTTTGTAACTTCCTAAGTCACTAGAGGAAGAGTTGCTTCCTAGAATGATTCTTAGCATCCTCCCAGTTAAACCACTTCCTCATTACTCAGTATCAACTTTCGTGCGATTGTGACATATCTGTAGACCAGGCAACGTATGCTTATTAAGTATCCAATAAGGGAAACATATTGAAAGACAAAAAAAGAAGGAAAAAAGGCAAAAAAAATATCAATTTCCCTAATTTCCCTTAGATTTTTTCAAACTTGAGTTGGTGAAATGAATCATGGGGAAAGTGAACATATTGCTAACAGTTAAAGGAAGAATAAACCAGGTGAGAAATGGATGGTTTGGATGATAAAGTCTACAGGTGATAAAAGGAGGATAGAACTCATTCTGGATTTTGTTTGTTATGGGGAAATTCAGATTTGATTCATCTTGAAAGAAAATTGAGGTATTTTATAGGCAAAGAAAATAAGATCAAATGTTCACGGCATCTTAAGGGTATAATCAGAGAAAATGTGTAAATCATATTTGAGGGCTGGTAACTCAGATACGCTGAAGTGAAGGACTTTAATAGATGAGTGATGAGAGATAAGATTATTTAATAGGTTAGCTCACATTATGAAGGTCTTCAACTGCACTGCTGAGAAATCTGGTCTAAAGGAGGAATCACTGAAGTTTTTAACAAAGAGAATGGCACAATTGAAGCAGTGCCATTGTTTGCAGATTTGATTGTTTGCAGATTGGCCTGCCGTCAATGTGCAGTGTGTGGAGATTAGGTTATTGTACAATCCTTATTACTTGGCATTCTCTACATTATAAAGCTTTGGAACAAGCTGAAAGTTCTTCTTAGACACCACTTGATAGCATCAGATCTCCCTGTCTTATCTAGTAGGACATTATACTTCTCAACAGCATGAACTCCTCTTGACAGCAGATACTGGATCGTGAAGCTTTCCTCAAAGCTATTCTACATGTTCACGACTCACCCTTCTCTGAAAGAGCCCAGCCACACCCTGAACACTAGACAAGATGTTTATCCAAGAGTAAAGTTTGGCAAGTCAAAGCCATTTTCCTTTTGAACTTAACCCTGAGTTGTATGAAGATGGACTTGATATGGGTGAAGTTTTCATACTATGATCAGCTCCTATATAGAAACCAGTCACTTTATATGTTTCTCAAATTCATTCCACTTGGCTTTGTAAATAGCAATTAATTATATGTATCTGTAGTGAATAAGGAATAATTAAATCCATTTTTCTCCCGGTCAGGTGGTCTCTATATTTTTAGGAAGATTCTTTACTTCTAAGAGTTCATGGAATTACATAGGATAGTAGATGTTGTTAACTGTTGTCCAAATTTTGGTTCCTTTTCTTCTTAGGGACATAGCTTCACTTATTTTTAAGTGTGCCTTGAAGATGGATGTGGTTATGTAACCAAGGACAAACCAAAAGAATGTGATCAGAAGTTAGAAGGGCCAGCTGAGGCTAGTCCTTAAAGCCTCCACATATGCTTGTCACATTTGTCACCCTTTATGGTAAGCTACATTGGAAATTGTGTTGGGCCCATTATATATTCTGGAAACTATTTGTTATATAGCAGTTAGTGTATCATAGTTAATATATATACAGTCGACATTTGGTTTATTCTATTGAAATAATATAAAAATAGATTTTAAAATGGTAAATTCATGGAAAGATTAATTTTAATAATGCATTTTTTGGACAATAAAGCTTAAAATGTAGAAATTGAAGGGGGGTTTGGTTATGTAATTATTTAAACATTTAGTGCATGTACGATATAACTGGGCATATTTAGATGACTAGTCACTGTCAAGGACACTTAATTAGTTAAGTGTGTTTTGTTAAAAATAACATTTAAGATGTTTATAAGTATGATCACCAACCTCATTTGTATGTTTTTTATCCCTATATTTTCTGGAACCTATGGAAATTCTACATGCCAAAAAATTTTTGTCATAGTTAAGGCAAAAAATATATTGAAGAAATTTCTTAATCATGGCTTTCAAACATAATTTTATTGTATGAACAGTAGTTTTCACCTTTTTAGGAGGTTAGCTATTTTGGTTAGTTGACCAGGACTGCTTCAAGTATATATATCACTTAGTTACTTAATTCGTAAGTACTCTTTCTAAACTTCTTAAAAAGAAAAAATCCAAGGTATTATAAGAATAGCTATAACTAGGGTAAATTTCAAAGCTAACTCTACCTCTTTAAATATTAAGGTAAAAATGTAGTGTTACACCATGATAAGTTCTCATTCACAATTTCAACCAATGAAATTTCATTAAGCATCTATTTTTTAACTATCTTCTAGCTCCCTATTTTTATCTCAGGATGCTTTAATGGTTTTAAGACTTGTACATATTCTTTTTTTCCTTTCCTTTTTTCCTTTATGTGGTTGATGAATATGAGGTAGAATGGACCTTTCATTCAGAGAGATATTAGGTTTTCATGGAGTCTAATAACTGTAATCTGGTAATATATTTTCTAAAGCATTTTATAGTCCTAAAGGGAATTTTAGAGCTAGACTCACTTAAGGTGGCTTTTTATTATTGCTAGTGGTTTTTGTGTTTGGTTTGGTTTGGTTTGGTTTATTAGCACAGATCACAGATGCTGAATGCAGTGGTCTGCAATATTTTAGGATCCTTTGGGGCATAAGTCAGATATGTAAAATTGTATTTTCAAATAGTATCATTGGCTCTTCTGGTCAAGATGGTGGAATAGATGGTCCCCAGCATCACTCTTTCCTACAAATCAACTAATTTACAGCTATTAAAAAGCAACAACAGCCAAGCTGGGGCTGCTAGAGCTCAGAGGAAGAGTAGGAGAGACCTATGGAGTGCATGAAGGTGGGAGAAGCCATGATGAGAGAAAGAAAAAAATGCTCTGACCATTTCGAGCCCCAGCCACATCCAGGCTGGAGCTGCTGAGCATACGGAGCTGGAGCTGGCAAAAGCCACAGCTGTGCCCTTTGGATGAAGTTGCTTGGAGGCAGCAGGGGAAAAGAGGGCCTTGGTGGCCCCCAGGCCAGCAATACAACTAATACTGTTCCCATGGACCCACATAGGACTGAGGAGCCACAACAAATGAAAAAAAGAAACCACTTAGAGGCCAGTGAGTCATTGAGAGTGACTAGAGCACAGCCTGTCCCATGGGAAGTGTTTGCAGCATGGGCAGTAGAGGAGACAGGCCAACCAGGAGAACACTGGGGCATGGCAAAGATAGCTGATCTGCCCTCCAAACAGTGTAGGGCCACTCAGAGGAGACTGGTCAGGAATATAGAATTGCATGGGGTGCAGATTGATGAAAAGACTCAGGCCCAGACCAGTGTTCCTATACAACCCAGGATTTCACTAAACCCAGAAGTCCTATAAAGTCAACCATTAAAACTGTGCTGCCCAAAGAGCCTTCCCCAGGGAATCAGCAGCAAAGCAGCAATTTAGGTCAACCACAGAGCTCAAGTACTTGTTCCCACAGGAAGTTCCCCCTCTTTAAAAGTAAGCAAAGGACAACAAATTAGTTCCAGCACAGAGTTTAAGTGGTGGGAACAGCAAATAATCCAACATGGAACTGAAAGAAAAAACAGAGTACCCATTAGGGCCTGCCTGGGGTCCTAGGGCATGGAGTTGAGGACCAGACCCTCCTCCCACAACCAGGCACACTGCCAGAGCCACAGGGCCAAACCAGGGTCCTGATGTATGGAGCCAGAAGCCACCAGCAACTAGGTAAGGAGCATGCCAAAAACATCACTTCCATGTGGGTGGCCCACCACAGCCACCACAATAACCATGGCTGCCATCAAAGCAGCTAGACAACCACCACACAGATGGTCCACCAGTCACTGGAGTGCATTGACACAAAGAGAGTCACCAGCAGAGACCAAAGAAAAGAAGAGGATGTCTCTCTCCACAAAGCCCATTCCCAAGTGACAGAAGAAGCATCTGTTCTATGATAGTATTGGGGAACCTGATCACAACTCTCAGCCTTGGACAGGTCATCTAGGCAACAAATCAACAGAGTAACCATTACTGTTTGAGAAAGAGAGAAGAAATCTAGGGTTATTAGAGGTGGGAGCAGGGAGGGAGAGGGGGATGGGGAGAGACAGAACAAGGGACATAAAGAATAAGTATGATTTGTAACAATATATATGCAAGCAATATTGATTTGATCAACATATGTGAATGTTGAAACCCCCCCAAAATGTATAATCAATATGATTCAATAAAAATTTTTAAAAAATTAACATTAATTAGGAATGAAACAATATGCTTCACTATAAGATTTTTATGATAAACTTCCCTGAAAGGTTTTTTATTTTTATTGTTGTTATTTATTTATTTGTTAATTTGGTTTGGCCATTATCTCAAAGTTTTTACTATGACTTCCCCTGCGTTCATTTCTTCTTGTGTGAGGGATATTTCATATACATTTCTTGAAGAATTTTTCCTTTTCTTGCTATTGTATCTTTTTTGTATTAATATTAATTATACAAATGATCAAGTTAAATTTAACTAATAAGTGTGCCCTATTTTCTTACATAGTGCTAAAGACACATCTGTAATACATTATTCCAAATAAATTGCTAAACCCTAACAATGAAGTTGTCTTAAATGTATCATGCAATATTTTTATTCATATCACTTTCTATTCATTTTAGTAGATTCTTATACACACAGTTTCATCAATATCAAATCCAAGCAACTCAATATTTGATTCTAAAGCAGAAAAAAAAAATGTGAGCACAACTAAGCAATGAATCATTCAATTACTGCTGTGATTCCAGCATTCAGTACATGATGATAGAAATGTAATCGTCCTTCCTCAACCTAGTATTCCTGATAAAAGATATGAATTCCATACTTCTTCCTTCTTTTTCTTTCAACGTAAAACATTGCTCATTATTGTCCTTAAAAAAAAGCAAGAATAATGCAAAAACATTGGCATTCTCTACTGAAGTTTTATGTGAGAAGAAAGATTTTAGATAGCAGGATAAAATAAAATTATCTTGGAAGAATGTAAAATATTTTTGCAGTCAAACAAAAGCATTATTTTGATCACTATAATTTCTACTAATAATTCACAGCATAGATTGTATACTCTAACTGGTAATAATTATTTCATATTTGTTTATTTTAGCTTTTAAAATTTAACATATATTGAACAATGTTTAGTAAGCAAAAGATTTTAAGTGCTTCTATGTGCATTAGATATTTTAATTTTTTGAGTCTTGCAACAACCATCTGTATAAATAGCAGGATTCCCCCCATGTTAATATGAGAAATCTGAGGCACTCACTGTGTAGGTAACATGTCCAAGGTCACACAACCATTACCTGAGCTGGAATTTAAACACAGTCTGAGCAGACTTTCAGCTTTTAACTTGTGAGTTGTGCTTACTCTTCACACATTCCAATTGTAATTTTTTCTTAATTATAAATAAATAAACAAATAACCCACAGCTATGCTACTATCTCTGGTTTCTCTGCTTTCTTTCCAACTGGCAGCTATGCTTCCCATTTCTTCTTTCAAAACCAAACCAAGAAAAATCAGACACTTGTTTTTCCATTCTTTCTCACAATCAACTTGATTTTTCCTTTGAGGTTATTTTGTTTGTTTGTTTGTTTGTTTTTTATGTATTTTTTTAAACTGTGGTAAAGTGCACATAGCACAAATTTACCATTTTAACCATTTTTAAATCTGTAGTTCAGTAGTAGTAAGCACATTCTCATGGTTATGTAACCAATCCCCAGAACTCTTTTCATCTTGAAGAACTAAAACTTTTTACTCACTGAACAACTGCTCACTCAGTACTTCCCCCAGCCCCTGGAAACCACCATTTTATTTTCTGTCTATGAATCTGACTACTTTGGTTACCTCATAAAAGTAATACATACAGTATTTACTTTTTAAACTGGCTTATTTCACTCAGCATAATGTTCCTGAGGATTATTCATGTTGTAGCACGTGTCAGAATTTTCTTCCTTTTTAGGGCTAGATAATATCCCAGTGTATGTACATATCACATTTTGTTTACCCATTCATCCATTCATGGACACCTGGTTGTTTCCTGTTATTTGCCTTCCAAAAACCTTTTACATTCCTTTGCCTTGGCTAATGCATGAAAACTCTTGGAACACAAAATTTCACTGCTAATTATGTGCCCCCAATTTAGAGTTTCACAGTACACTGGATGAGCTGGGATGATTGAGAACTGAGGCATTTAATAATGATTTCAAAAGTCAAATTTGAGTTTTAAGATTTTTTTAAAAGTAAAGAAAGTCATGCTTCCTTTAGGATAGTTTATCAATAATGGTTTGATTCCAAATTTTCCTTTTCAGTTAAGCAAAGACAAAAAGCAACCCACATAAACCATAAGTAGGCTTCCTAATGAAACTAAACAGGGTGTAGGAAGAGTTTATGATCTAGTTCTATGAATTCTGAAGCTAAATGAGTTGGAATAAAAGTTGAAATCTCTATTTCCTCACTTGTAAAAGAAGGAGGAAGGAGGCTGGATGAAGGCTCCATTTGGCTGTCTCACTTGCTACATATCTTTTGCCATGGCCATGGGTCATTTCTTTGTTCTAAACTCCTGTAAGTTGAGGTTTATAGTGTTTCTCATGAGTTCTGAAATTCACCTGACATCTGTTCTCTTGGAGAACACATTTTGATTTGGCAAAATAAAGTTCTAAATCAGAAAGAACTTCTGCAATATAAATTTATATTTAGAAAACCAATATATGCCAATAGGAAATAAGAGGCATGATTAGAAAATGAGAAGTCATTTTAACACACCTCAGTGTAAAAGGACATATCCTCCAACTTAAAAGAAAAACATATTTTCAAGTCCAGCCCCACAGCTCACCACCTCCACCTTTTGTCAGCAGGACTTTCCCAGGTGCATCCCCTCTTTAAAGACCACATAAATATATTTTGAACACATTCACTGGGTTATAATTTGCTCTGTAATTCTAGATTTTATTTTCAAAAAGGGAATTTTCAAGGGAGCAACTTGCGTGCAGTATGCTTTTGGAAAGTTCTAAAGGTTAAATACAGAATACAGGAATTTTAAAGCCAAGAGACCTTGGCGTTGTCCCAAACTATCTATTGATCATGAGCCTATTGTTTGACCCCAGGACTTCAACTAAATATATTGCATATAAAAAGTAATTTCTTTTTGTAGCTTTGTCCTCCTAAGACCTAGTCAGAAATCTGTGCAGTATTTCCAAGAAATACAGTCTCTTCTCTTACGCTATCGAGTTTCAGATTTTTATTTGTGTTATTCCTTGCAGCACAGAGATAATAGCTCAAAATTGGAAACTCCCAAAATGCTTCTTCTAAAATCCCTGCATCTTTAGTCCCATTTATATCAAGTTCATAAGAGCAGGCCAAACCCGCAAGTTTTCTGTGCCTGTCAGCAATAGTTCTAGTCCACTTGGTTAACCCACTTGGATCAAATCTGAAGAAACATCGAATTGCTTTGGGGGCAAACAACAGGCATAGTTTATCCCTCATTTACCATGCATTGAAGCGCTGCTTTGCTACTTGTAAATCTCTAGAAAATAATTCGTGAGCATTTAGTGACTAGATTTGTGTTTCCAAATCCATTTATATCACTAGATGTTTAAGGCAAATATTAACGTGTAGTATTTTAGTACTGTAGAATGAAAATTTCATTTTTCGAAGCACAGATCTAATCTCCCCAAATCTGACTTTTCTTTGTTCTGCTGCTTCTCTTCTGAACGACTCTCATTTTTCTCCCTGGTTCTTGTGACTTACCCTGTCCCTCAAATTCACACTTACAAAATGGAAACAATTTAAAGTACATTCTAGGTACCTGTATTCCTATTATCATGCCATTTTTCTGGATGATTTTTAATCAAATTTTATCATTAAAGCATTCCATTTGTAATTGTCTTCTGCTTGGTCAGTTGTCGCATAAGTTATGATAAAATTGTGGCATTGCTTTTATTAGAGGTCAGTACCCCTCAATCCACTTAGATGGTGATCTAGCATGTACAATATAATAGAGTCAAAAAAAAAAAAATAACATTTTACTCAACATAGCAGAATCCCTGAATCATTTTTGCCCAAACCAGGATCTCCTTGAAGAGGTTCCTATAAGCGGAGCCTGATTTAATCACCATATCCATGCATGGGGGGGGTTCTATAAAATGTCTAAAAGGAAAAGTTACTACATTTACTAAAAATTTGACTTTCAAGTATAATAGTGAGGAAACCTGCCTTAACCTGACTCTACAGATCAAATAGTTTTCTGAACCCAGCCTAGCTTCCTGTGGTGCTTTACTAATATAGTCATCCCTCCTTTTCCGGTATCCATAGGAGACTTGTTCCAGGATTCTTGCAGATACCAAAATCTGAAGATGCTCAAGTCCCTGATACAAAATTATGTAATATTTGCACATAACCTGTGCACATCCTCCCATATACTTTAAATCATCTCCATATTGCTTAAAATACCTAATACAATGTTGTTATGCTATGTTGTTTTTATTTGTATAATTCTTATTGTTGTATTGTTATTTTTTATTTATTTATTTTTTTAGTATGTGTTTTTGATCTGCAATTGGTTGAATCCTTGGGTGAGGATGGAAATGGATGGCTGACTGTAGGTAGACTCCTAACAAAGTTATCCTGGGATAATCTAGTGCCTAACTGAACTAACGTGAATTTCAGTTAATTATGGATCAGGAAGACAGACCAAGTAAGGCTGTTCTTTAAAAAATGGCATTCAAATAGCTGCCATGCTTTAACAAACCATACATTTTTTGAATCATTGTAAAAGAAAATGATAATTTCTGTGATTGACCTGGAGGCTAATAAACTGTGTTGATCTTAAGGCCTGTCTATATACCTATAGATGGGAGTGTTGCTATCACATAATTCATTGGTAGTGATTTGGCCCATGGATCGTCAGAAATTACTTTAAACATACTTTATGTGATGATGCCTTCTGTTAGTCATTGTTATTGACAAACACTTCCCAAATGCTTACTGAATGCACGGGCAATCCTGTGCTTGTCTTGCCATTGGCTGTTCCCACCTACAGCCAGTTTCAAAACAAAACCTCATTGACTGATGATGTCTCCAGGAAGCAAAAAATATTTTAGCTTTTATTTTAATGGCAGATGCTACGTTCCTACATAGACGCCCAGATGTCCTCTTTTGCTATAGGACAATGACAAGACTTTTATCTTCCTTCTGGTCAAAGATTTAATTCTACCTATAAGTGAAAAAAAAAAAAAAAATGAGAGAAAGCTCATCAACAAATATTATGTACAATGATTCTTTTATACAAGACACTTTCTACAGAATTGCAATCATTGTAAAGAACACAGATTTAACTTATATTCATTGTAGGTGCTAAATTAAGAACCAGTGCAGTTTTAATTGCTTAGGGGAAAAAAAAACCAATAAGAAATCAAGAGAGAAAATGCTGTTTCAGATGAAGTGATAGGTACAATTCAAGGAATTCTACCTCAAAAATGCCTCTAGATTTAATTCCCATTGGTTACAGGTAGAATTCTTAATTTTTACTCAAGCTCTTTTTATGTTGTGTGGAAAAAGATGACAAAGAGAGGGGGAAAAAAAGCATTGGTAATTTCAAAACATTTTTTATAAGTTACACACTTGAATGTTTATACAGAGTGCCAGAGTCACTCAAATTTCAATTTTTTTCCCCAGTCATCTATTTTATTTTGTTTTATTTTATTTTTAGCAAGCATCAGTACTTCATTCCTTTTTATTGACAAAAATATTCCATTGTATATTCCATTACCTTTTTTAAAAATTTTATTTATTTATGTTTTACATTCTAAGATATTGTTGCAGAGCAATTGAGGGGAGGGGAAGAGGGGAATAGAGAAGGGGATAGGTTGGGAGGAAGAAGAGGGTGGTGGGCGTGGTTAAGGCCCATGGTACCCCCCTCATTCCAACACGGGAGACCAGGGAGCTTCTGCCAAGAGCTCAATTATCATTACTGGGCTAGATGTAGACATCAAGTGGGGCATGGCTGAGGCCCTCAGCCCCCAACTGTCCCAGCTCGGGAGCCTGGGTGCTTCCTGTGGTGGCTTGGTGGTCATCACTGGGCAAACTTTTAAAAATATGACATTCCCTAGTAATTAATTTAAACAACATTTATAGCAATTAATATATAGGCATCAGTTACACTCTAAAGTTGGTTCTCTACTGTAATCGGAGAAAACTTTAGAAGCCCCCATCCCCAGCTAAAAGGCCAACACATAAACTACTACTTTTATATACTCACTGAACTGGCCTGTAAGAGGTACTGGTGTTACCCAAGAGACTACTTTACCTTCAGAATACCTTTGTACATAAATATAATCTGATTCAATGTGAAAAGAATCAATCTCACAGAGTTCCCTTAACATAAGCAGGCACATATTTTTGTTTTAGATGAAGAACTGAGACACAGAAAGGAATTTTATTCTTAGGTACATGGTGACTTAAATGGTATAGCCACTGCTAACATCGGGCTTACTATTAATTTGATTCTAAAAGTAATATTTAATAACACTTAAGGTAAATGCATATTGAAGTTCCTCGACTATTTTTTTTTCCAGTTGCTAATACACTTCACAGTTCATGGCTTTTAACACTGGTGGTTTGTTGGTGTAAAACAGATATGTTTATTCTTTTCTGCTACAGGTTGAGTATCCCTTATCTAAAATTCTTGGGACCAGATGTGCTTTGGATTTTGAATTTGTTTGGGTTTTGGAATATTTGCATGTAAAATATTTGTGGGAAGAGACCCGAGTCTGAACATAAAATTCATGTATGTTTTATATACACCTTATATGCATAGACTGAAGGTAATGTTATACAATATTTTTAGTAATTTTGTGCATAAAACAAAGTTCGTGTACATTGAATCATCAGAAGGCAAAGGTGATACCATCTCAGCCACCCACGTGAGCAATTTGTGGTTGTTTGGCATCACCATCATCCCTGACTCTGAATGTATATTCTACCAACAGGCAATCATTTTTTTACATCTATTCACATGCAAGTACTTAACAGCAAAAAAGTATAAAATATCATTAATACAGTGAAAAAAAATGTGTTCAGGGTAACTAAGCAGCACGGTGGCAGCACCAGAATACCTGTCTCAGCTGTTAAACAACAGCACCAACAAACAAGGGCAGGCTTGCAGTCTCAGCCCACAATGCTGTGTTTTGATCAAATTGTTACTGTACACTATTTTTGCTTTAGGTGAGAAGAAATATTAGAAAAAGTTGAGGGACCAGAAAGTGGATCCTCTAGGAATGCAGACACATTCTGCTGGATACCTATTTAAAATGTTTCCTCCAGAGTAATCTGCCTCATTAACAACAATTTTTGTATTAGAAGTCTCTCTTTGATTTTATAAATTGACATGCTTTCTTGCTCTGTTATTAATGCACACTCCTCTAGTCCTTCAACAAGCTCATCACACATTTTCACCACGTCATCTATAGTCACTTTTTCTGCAGTGGTGACAATGTCAACTTTATTGTCACTATTATCACAATCACCTTGATTCAGAATCATTTTGACTATTTCACCATTGGTCAATGAATGAATAAAGCCTCTTCATTTAAAATATGTTAAAATTTCTTTTATATCCACTCCTGTGAGCTCACTAACAAATTCTAAAGGTATAATTTTTTGCATTTGTAAAGAGGTCAGACATGTTTTTCTTACTTGACATACAAAATCCTTCAAAGTCACCACCTTGTTCATCATCATCATTAAACATAGTCATAGGTGAGAGGTTGTGACAGGAATGCATGACTGTGTGTTTAGTCACTGAGTTCCAAGCATTGGCAACGACAGTTTTGTCATCCTTCATGTTAAGATCCCTTGAAAACCTTCCATACCCACACCTCTCTTCACTGCTGCTAGCAGGCTGTTCAAGAAAGTGATTTTAGATTTGCTCTTCATTAATCTAAGGATACCCTGGTCACATCACTGAATTAATGAAGTCACATTCTGGGAAAAGTACATGGCATGAACATTGTTTTTGATAAGAATTTCATCTGGAGAATGAGCAGAAAAGTTGTCAAGGAACAACAAAATCTTGCAGTTGTCATCCAATCCAGGTTCCCTGCAGTGACAGGAGCCAGTGGTACAAAACATTTGTAAAACCAATCAGAAAAAAACATACCTGGTAATTAATGGGTTATTGCTAGCATAATATAATAATGGACTAGTAAGAAATTCACTCTTTGGGAACAGCAAGGACACATGCTTTTGCCTATCGTAGGAAGCTTACACTTATGCATGCCTTCTGCATTAGCACATCCCAGCACAATTATTCTGTCATGGGCATACTTAAGTCCTGTAAGGGCTGTCTCTCCAGCTGTAGTCAGTGTCTTTCTGGGCAATAATGCCAAAACAGTGATGTTTCATCAGCATAATAGACTTGTTCTGGTGTCATATTTTCATCAGGGATGACCATGGCAAACTCATACGTGAATTTCTCTGCTGCTTCACGATAAGCAGATGCTTTATCACTACAAACCTTTAAAATGTAATGACATGTCTTTTCTTAAATTTCTGCAGCCAGCTTGTTTAATGTACACAGTCCCCTTCAATTTTTTAGTTCATGGTGCTAGATCTTGGCTGGTTTTATGATCAGCCGACCATTAAGTGGCATGTGTTCACTGCTATGCTGACGGATCCACTCTTTCTATACACAGTTGGGATCTTCATTTTTAGTTTTATGCAGTGTTTTTCTGTTTCATTATCTTCTGTTCATCACTTTCAGCATAGAACTTCAACAGTTTATGCTTCTGTTTTTTCAGGTTATATATGGTGGCCATGCCAGCACCATCCTCTCCTAAAAGAAATTTCACACTTACATCATTGTCCAATTTCTCCAACAGTTTGACTTTCTGTGCTATAGATAAATATAAATGCTTCCTCTTTTTCTCATTGGTGTTACCCATATGGGTATCTGTAGGCCTGTCTGACATTTTTAACAATATTTTCACATTACAGAGAATAGAATAAGGAAAAACACAGTGAGTAATGCACATAGATCTTGGCCCCATGTCAGGTATCATGGGGAATCTGTCGTTGGGACATTCAGTCTGAACATATGCCATTTTCTTACATTTGTGAGCATGCTTATGTGGAGGAATCTGGACGTGAGAGGAAAAGATATATCACAGCTAAAGGATCTTTTTTCCCTTGGGGGCACAAAATAAACAGAGTGTCAAGAGCCTGTGTTTTGACTACAAGCAGTCACATGAAGTCAGGTGTGGAATTTTCCACTTGTGGCACCACATTGGAGCTCAACAAGTTTCAGATTTTGGAGTATTTCAGATTTCTAATTTTTAGATTAGAGATACTCAACCTGCATGTGATTTTTTAAACAATTCTTAGAGATAGGTTATTGAATTAGCTATATTTTTGGTGAATAAATTTAAATATTGCTACAGGAAAAAGTCTAATTTAACTGGCATTATAGAAAAAATTTACAGACTCAGAATTAAAACAAGAAGGCATCGACTTCAGCACTCGAATATTTTCTTTCATATGAATGTCAAGAATATTTAAGCATGAGGTTGCCTTGCCCATCTTTTCTTGATGACTTATAAAAAGAAATGGTCTCAGTTACATTCTATTACATTGCATTTTACTACTAATGTGCTGTGTTCTTTTTAGAAATTTTAAATAACAGCAACAGTAGTACTGGAGAAGATTCCAAATGTAGTTTTGTCTTTAGAAAAGCAAACTATGCTACCTCGTTAATATTTTACTCTAAAGGAGATTTTCAAAATACAGTTGGCAAGGTTTAAAAAACGCTAGAGCTGCATTTTTAAGGTGTGGTTTCTGAAACCACAGCATAAATGCAGATAAACTTTATATTCATCCTTTAGTGTTTACCAACCATAGAGAAAAGGAGTGTTTAAAAGCCCAACAACTCTCATATTGCAGTTTCAGCTACTACTACACTTCTCCAATGGTAAACAGAAATAATTAAGGTAATTATAGTTTGTGTCCACTGGCAGCAAAGGACATGTTTATTTTATGCAAAGGATGTTCAAAAAGATGTTTAAAAATGTACGGCTCTACGGGAACCACAGTTTCATCAGGAAAGGGAAAAAATCTGCAGCAGCCTTTCTTGCCCAGGTAGTTGCACTGCTGAAGAGCTGAGTCACTGCTTTTTCCAACAATGATTTCTCACGAAGTAAAAGGAAACAATGCTTTATTCCGGAAGCCAACACCCTGAGACCATTAATTTGCATGTCTACTGGTGGCATTTGAGACTCTGCCAGGTCAAGCATTCCACATTGTGGGTAGGGTATCAAATTAACCCGAGTGAGAACACTCCGACAGGTCATAGCCTGCCAGCAACACCCCCGCCCATTTGGATTTTGCAGAATGAGGAATTTGCAGGACTATTAAACACTCTGTAAAATGCTCACAACAGATCCGCATAAAGCCATATAGTGCAGGTGTTTCTGTAATTGGAAAAATGCTCTGTGTTCAATGGCCCCTCAAATTCATCCTTTTCTCGAGCACTCCTTTGGGTTTTACAAAGCCGTTCAGGAAACCTAAGTGCTGACTGGACTTTTCTGAAAATTCAAGGCTTTGCATTTTGTGTAAAGTCAAGAGATGAGTTTTGGTTTTCTACCATCCTTTACTTAAAGAGCTGGCATTCCTGTCACGGAGATAGGTATCTACGGCTCCTTGTACAAGTCTGTTTGAATCAAGGATTCAAATTGCATGAAAAATTCACACATGAGGGATTAAGGAATATGTTGTATGCAGAACATATTAAAAATGTTACAAACCCCTTTATTTCTGAAACTATTCTACAACTTTGAATTAACATTATTTGCAGAGAGATTCATAGATTAATCCAAATAAAGTGTTTTTATGCTTTCTCTGAATACTTATTGCTTCGACTGGAATGCCTTAGACTGCTAAACACTGCCCCTAATTTCTGTTATTTTTAAAGATAATGTGCTGATATCAATTGCAAAGAACCAGTAAAGGAATACTACCCTCTGGGCATACAGCAGGCAGCGTTCTTGCCATTTTGCATGTTCTTTCTTTAGCTGTGTGACACCTTGGTTTGATGAGGCTCTCTGATTGTGATGAGAAACATCTATTTATCATGCTGCCTTTAGCGAAGCTGCAATTTTCTGCATTGTCAAAAGCACCCTCTTTTTCCAGCTGCAGGTGATGAGTCTGTGAAGCAAGCTGTCCACCTGCATGGCTGTCTGGACCCACTTGTCCACCTGAGAGCTGAGTACATTGATTATGCAGAAGAGCCACTCCTGCAGAGAAATGGCTTTCTCTGAGAAAATGCCTCAACACTGAAGACGTCTCCATTACAGAGAGGGTTCTAACCAAATTAATTGTTTTAGTGCAGGCTAATGATATATAATAATAAAAGGTAAAGATCAAAGACTCCGAATAATTGAAAATGAGATAAAGAAGATTCTTTTCAAACCTTCCCAACTCTCCTTTCCAGGGATTAGAGAACAAACTCTGAGACCATGCTTGTGATTTGTCATACCGATAACCAAGTGCAAATGTTGGAAAAAGTGGATATTAGTTCAGCTTAAAAGAAAACTAAAATGAGAATTGTTTTTTTAAAAATATGTATCACTGGTGTAACTAAAATGGGTCTTTCAGAGACTATGAAAAATGAGACCATGTCTACTCAGTAGAACCAAACTAGACAAGAGTTCTCTTTATAAATTATAAAGTATGATAAATATGGTAAAGAAGGATAATAATACATTTTATTTTGATAATGAGGCTTCTCATCAGGAAGGTCATCTACTTGTCTTTATGGAGTATTATAGTATGATGAAAAACTCTCCTTATATTTATTTCACTAGTCAATGTGGTAAAAATTAAATCTGAGTTCATGAAGTATTATTCAAAACTGATAGCAGCCCCTGAAAGGGTTTATATGTCTTGGCCATTTTTATCATGTATACATTGCCTCATGTGCTGGTCATTTTTTATGATACATATATCTCTCGTATAATTTTTTTCCTTGCAACTACCTTTCATGAAAGCAGCACCTGCCAAATCAAGTTATAAGTATATGAGAATGTTTTTATAATACATGTGTCTTAGTATGCATGCCATCTGTCTAATAACACTTTGGTACAGATGCTTTGAAACTATATTGATGAATATGTTGCACATCATTGAAGGACAAAAGGTTCACTTCATTGTTATAGATGCCATTAGTTTCATTTTATATTACTGAATGTCATCAGTTTACTATCATTTTCTAGTAACTGGTAAATGTATCTTCTTATTTTTAATTGATAAATTATGGTTTTACCTGTGTTTACTTGCTGAGAGATAATTTAACAAAGCAAGATATGTAAGTGAGCAAGAGTTCATGTTATAAACATTTCACTATGTGTAAGAAAATGTATAGCAACAATTATAATATAGCAGTTAATGTTAAAATACCTCAACCTATAAAGAATAATACAGTTTTTTAAAAAATTTTAACTTCTCAATATACATTGTTGTTGATTTTCGTGTCCCTTTACCCATTCCTCTTTCCCCCTCCTTATCTCTCCTCCTCCCCCACTACATCATATCTGTTCACTTGTCTTAACAAGTTCAAGGAATTGTTGTGATTGTTGTGTCTTCTCCCCCCCTCTTTATTTGTTTGCATATTTATTTATTTATTCTTAGCCCCCACAAATAAGTGAGAATGTGGTATTTCCATTTCTGTGCCTGACTTGTTTTACTTAATACAATTTTCTCTAAATCCATCCATGTTGTTGCAAATGGCAGCACTTCATTCTTTTTTATAGCAGAGTAGTATTCCATTGTGTAGATATACTGCAGTTTCCTTATCCACTCATCTGAAAGACCACACATAGCCAAAGCAAACCTGAACAAAAAAAATAAAGCTGTAGGCATAACACTACCTGACTTTAAACTATACTACAAAGCCATAATAACCAAAACAGGATGGTACTGGCATAAAAACACATGCATGGATCAATGGAATAGAATAGAGAACCCGGAAATCAACCCATACACCTATAGCCATCTGATCTTTGACAAAGGCACCAAGTCTACACACTGGGGAAGAGACTGCCTCTTCAGCAAATGGTGCTGGGAAAACTGGATATTCATAGGTAGGAGAATGAAACCAGACCTGTACCTCTTACCATATAGCAAAATCAACTCAAAATAGATTAAAGAATTAAATATATGTCCTGAAACAATAAAACTCCTTAAAGAAAACATAGGGAAACACTCCAGGAAGTAGGAGTGGGTACAGACTTTGTGAATATGACCCCAAAAGCACAGGCAACCAAAGGAAAAATAAACAAATCAGATTATATCAAACTAAAAAGCTTCTGCACAGCAAAAGAAACAATTAACGGAGTAAAAAGACAACCAACAGAGTGGGAGAAAATATTTGCAAAATAATACAGTTTTTAAAATTGTTTTGTAAACAATTGCTCTTCTTAGAGTAACAATTCTTGTAAATTAGAATTGCAATAAGATTTTTTAAAGGAGAAACTAAAGGATTAAAAAGTTATGTTATGTTATACTTGCAACTACAAGCATGTTTCATTTGCCACAATAGATGAATTCTTGCATCGCTGTATTTTTTTTTTTTTCTGGTAAAATATTCATAAGATATGTGAAGAAAGATTGCTAATTAAAGGAATCCAATAATTAATTGGTTTGCTAATATAAAATGTAACTTGTCTCTTTGTTGAATGTGGATTTTTGCTTATAAAGTTAATTTTAATATTGATTTGAATTGGGTGCAAACTTGTTTAATATATACTGTTGACAGTTTGTGTTAGTAAAAAAACTCAGCAAAATGATACACAGGGCACTGGTCACTTAAGACCTATGATAGTCATGATTTCCCAAAGTTCTATATTATCCAAGAGAAGTATATTATTGAATAATAGTTGCACAGGGCCAGTGCTTGCCATATTTATATTTTATGAGAAGTTTACTTAACTTTTAGTTGGTACTAAAAGCAAGATTTAGGAAAATATAAATTTGTCTATTTAAACACATAATTTTAAAAAGTTGAAATAAGTCAAGATACAAAGGGGATTGGAGTAGACCCTTGTTATAATTTACATATGTTCCCCAAAGTTCGTGTGTTGGAAACTTAATTACCATTGTAACAGAAGTTACCTTTAGGAGATAGACCTTTAGGAGATAATCAGGCCCTGAAGTCTACATCCTTATAAACGAATTAATGCCATTATCACAGGAGTGGCCTATTAATTATGGGAGTGGGTTCCTCATAAAAGGATGAAGTTTTGCCCCCATTCTCTCTCTGTCCCATGCACTTGCTTCCACCTTCTGCCTTTCAAACATGAAATAATGCAGCAAGGCTCTCACCAGGTGCCAGCAGAATTTCCCAGGCCCCAGAACTGTGAGAAATGTTTATTTTCTTTATAAATTACTCAGTCTGTGGTATTCTGTTATAGCAGCAGAAAATGAGCTAAGACAGAAAATTGGTACTGAGAAGTGGGGCTTTGCTATGACAAATACCTGAAAATATGGAAGCAGCTTTGGAACTAGGCAATAGGTAGTGAGTGAAAGGATTTGGAGAGGAAGGCTAGAAAAAGCCTGCATTGCCATGGACAAAGCATTAAGGATGATTTTGGTAAGAGCTAAGAAAAAAAAGGAGAGCCGTAAAAAAAAAGTTTAATCTTCTTAGAGATTACTTAAGTGGTTGTGACCAGAATGCTGGTAGAAATATGGACAATAAAGACCACTCCAATGAGGTCTCAGACAAAAAGGAGGGACAAGGTATTGGAAAGTGGAAAAAAAGTCATCACTATTATAAAGTAGCAAAGACCTAAGTTGAATTGTGTCTGTATTCAAGGACTTTATGGGCTACAGAACTGATGAGTAATGAACTACAACATCTGGTGGAAGAAATATCTAAACAGCAAAGCAATCAGGCTGCTGAGTGATTACTTTTAACGACAAGCAGTGAGATGCAAGAGAAAAGAAATGACTTAAAGATAAAACTTATAATTAAAAGGAAAATAGAGTGAAAATTCGGAAAATCACATCCTGGCCATGTAAAGAGTGAAAAATATGTCTTCAGGAGAGGATATTTGGTGTGTGGCCAAGCAATCATTTGCTAAAGAGACATCATGAATAGAAGGGAACTAAGAGCTATTCATCAAGACAATGGGAGAAAAATTCCTAAAATGTTTCAAAGATCTTCAAAGTTGCCCTTCTCATCACAGGCCTAGAGTTGTAGGAGGAAGAAATGGTTTGGAGGATAAGCCTGGGGTGCTTTCCATAGGCTGGCTGCCCAGACCCACCTCGAGTCTCTGGTCCCTGCATTATGGCACAGTACTTTGTGGCCATCCCAGCTGTAGCTCAAGCAGCCACAGATGTGGCTTGACCCACTGCTCTAGAAGGTACAAACCATAAACCTTGACAGCATCCATTAGATATTAATTCTGCAGGTCTGAAGAGAATAAGAACCAGGGATGAGGGGAGGGTGGATGGCTTCCTCCATCTAGATTTCGAAGAATGTTGCAGACAGCCTGGGTTGTCAGCCAGAGACTTCTTGCAGGGTCAGAGCCACCACAGAGAGCCCTTACTACAGTAACGCCAAGCAGAAATGTTGGGTCAGAGCTGCCACAGTTGTTCTCCATTAGGGCAATGCAGCCCCTGAGACCCCAGAACTGTAGGATCACCAGCATGCAACTCCAGTCTGAGAAAACTTCAGACATGAGAGTCCAGCCCATCAGAGCTGAGGCATGAACTGGGCTCAGTAAAACTGTAGGGGCAGGCTGCCTGAAGCCTAGTGGGTCATTTCCAATCCTGGTGTGCCCAAGTTAAGGAACATGGAGTCAAAGGAGGTTATTATCCAGCTTTAAGATTTAATGTTGTTTTTGTTGTTTGGTTTTACGCTTACTTGAGACCAGTTACCCCTTTCTTTTGCCTATTTTTCCTTTTAGAATGGAAATGTCTATACTACTTCTGTCCCACCATTATATTTGGGAACTAGATAACTTGTTTAATTTCACAGGCTCTCAGCTGAAGGGAATTTGCTTCAGGATAAATCATACTTTGAGTCTCATTCATATATGGTTTAAATGAAACTCTAGACTTCAGAATTCTGAGTTGGTGCTGAATAAATTAAGACTTTGGGGGCTATTGGGATGGAATGAATGTATTTTGTTCATAAGAAGGATATGAATTTAGGGGGACAAGGGTAGAATACCATGGTTTAAATATTTTCCCCTAAGTTAATGTGTTAGAAGTTTAATTGTAGTTATAACAGTATTAAGATGTATGACTCTTAAGAGGTGATTAGGTCACAAGGACTCCATTCTAAAAACCTGCTATAAATGGATTCTTTTGTGTGTGTGTATGTGTGTGATCAGAAATAGAGAAAAAGCTATATTTTTTGCAACTTATCTACTTTCTTTACTTAATACACTTGTTTTCTATTACTATTGTGAAATATTGTTGAAATTTTATTGTAAGATGGGTATTGTAATTTTTAGAGTAATATTCAACACACACAGACACATACAAACAGGCACACACACACGCACAAATTATTATCACTAAAAGGTAACAGAATAGATAAAGAGTACTTAAAACACTTTATGCATCCAAAATAATGTAGGAAAGTGAGAACAGAGCAAAAAGTAAGTGGGACAATGTAATAGAAAACATACGCTAAGACCATAGACTTAAACCAATACACATCAATTATTACATTAACTAAAGTTACACTCTGCATAGGATGTAAAAAGAAGAAATAGTTACTGCAAATAAAAATTAATTTATAAATTAATTAATTTTTAAAAAACACTTGATCCAGCAATGTGCTATTTAAAGAAGCACATGTTAAATAAAAAGAGACAGACAAGTGGAATGCACATGGGGAGAAAAATACAGACAAAGAAATTATTAAGCATAGTAAAACTAGTAAAAAATATTACTATCAAAGAAAGTAGACTTCAAGACAATCAGTAAAACCAAAAATAAAGATAAAAATTGCATGATCATAAAAGTTCAATTAAACAGGAAACCATAAACAGTTTTAAATATTCTAATAACAGTGTTTCAAAAAATGTGAGGCACGACTGGTAGAAGTAAGGAGAGAAATACACAAATAGAGATTTTAATACCTCTTACAGAAATTGATAGAAAAAACAGAAAAAAAATTACAGAATATTTGAACAACATTCTCGATCAAACTGGCCTAAGTGACATTCCTAGAACATTATATTACAGCTTCAGAAAATACAGTTTTTAAGCAAACATGGAGCTCTCATCAAGATAGATGGAAGACAGTTTGAGCAATAACTCAAGGCTTCATAATCTTTAAAGGTTCAGAATCATTAAAATCGTATGTTCTGACTCTCTTACTATATCAGCATTTAAAATAGATATCAGAAGTAATGAAATAACTACAAAATTCCCAAATATTTGGAAGTTAGATAATGAACTTCTAGATCAATGAACTTCTAGACCAAAGAAGAAAACACCAGGGAAATTAAAACATTTTAAATTGAATTATTTTGAAGCACATATTAGAAGAGAAGCCTAAACTAATTGTCTAAGCTTATATTCTAAAAAGCTAAAAAAGAAGAACAAATTAAACACAAAGAAGGTAGAACATAGGGTTCAATAAAAATAAAAGTAGAAATAAATCAAATAGAAAAATGATAATGTAGAAAATCAAAAAAGACTAACAACTTGAAAGGATTAATAAAATTGATTAACATTTAGCAAGATGCATCAAGCAAAAAGAATCAAAATAATTTACCAATATGAGAAATGAAAGGTCATCACTATATATCACGCAAACACTAAAATCTTTATGCCAATTAATTCAACAAATTAGATGAAATAGAAAAATTCCTTTAGTACACAAATTACTGAAACTGACACATCAAGATATAAAAAAATATGTGTGTAGATTGAATTCATAATTAAAAACAGATATGAATGGCTTCATTGGTAAATTCTATTGAATATTTCATGAGGAAATAATACCTATCATACAAACTTTTTCTGAAAATAATGAAGAAAAAATTTATGGCTTGTCTGATAAAGCCACCATATAACTGATACCAAAATCTCACAAAGATATTAGGAGAAAATAAAATTACAAACAAGTATTTGTTCTGAATATAGACTAAACATCTTAAAAATATCTATAAGAAACTAGAATACAGAAATAGATCAAAAGCATAGGGCCAAATGAGGTTTATTCAAGGATCAAAGTAAGATTGGTTAAACATTTAAAAATTATTTAAGGCAATTCACCAAATTAACACAGTAAAGGAAAAATCATATTAGTTTTTCAGAAGATGCAGAAAAATAATTTTATAAAATTACTAGATATTTAATTTTTAAATATCATGCAGAACATTGAGAATAAAAGAAATTTCTTTATCTGATGGAGTACATCTAAAAACACACTAATAATATCATACTAAGTGGAAAAATCTGTACACTCAAAATTTATGCAACTTACTGTATGTAAATTAAACTCCAAAATTATGACTGGTTAAATGTTTTAATGTTTTAATATTTTAGGTATGCTTTAGAACATGTGCATTCATCCGCCAGATGAGAACACAGTGTTCCTCCTCTCTGGGGGATGCAAATCAAGGCACCATCTTGGAATATGAGAGCAGCCTTCACCAGACAAGGGAATCTGATGGTGCCTTGATCATGGACTTTTCGGCCATCAGAACTGTGAGATAAAAAATCCAGGGGTCCTGGAGTTAGCTAATTGTCCTTCCCACATATCAGGTTAAGTAGATACATAAAAATTGGCAACCATCAGTGTGAACAGAAGTCTCACATGTTTCTAAAAGCATTGGCCAGATCTCAGTCGCATGGCTCCAATATAACTGCATGGGAAGACAACTGCTGTCTTCCTATGTAACCAAGAAGAAAAGGGACTGGTTTACATGGACAATTTGGCACTATCAACAAGAGAAAATCATGAGTTTCTACGTCTGTTCTTCTTATGAGGATTTCACACAGTGGCAAGCTCATCCAAGGAACCCTTGTGCCATTAGTCCACTAAATATCCTATTAGTTAATTAGAAACTTTTTAGAATAAACTAATCATTATTTTTCATGTGAAAGAGAAAGCAAAACAAGAAGTAACTGGGTTCTCTTTCAAATAATGGAATGAGTGCTCTTTAGATGCTATTCATGAACTAAACCATTCATACTCTCTATTTTTCCCCAATTCCCAGGTCACAATGATATCTACCAATTTTGGTCTCTGGCTTCCTCCCAAAATGAATTGGTTCAGAACCATCGTGGGAAAGGGACAAGAGCACAAACTCAAGAATACCAACCCGGATAACCTTTGCTGCTACGAAATGGTCACATCTGCTTCACACATCTCACGCTCAAACCATCTAGAAGTCTTATGGCGCACTTCAGGCCTTGGTAATTTTCTTCTTTCTATTCCCTCTGTGTAGAAATGCTTTGATGCATCTGGCAAACTCCTTGTCTTTAAAGTCCCAGTACAAATAGCAACTCTTCTCTGAAGCTCTTCTCTACTGCCCTAGTTCAAGCTGATTCATTCAATATTTTGGAATACCATAGAATTTGGTGTGCACATAAACCATTGTCACATCATGTCAGTTTTATTTTTATAAATGACTTTTTTCTTTATTGGGAAGTAATCTCTTAAGGAAAGAGATTTTTGTTTCATGGAATTCGGGCATCTGTGGCCTGGCCCAACATGAGAATCCTTTCTATGTTGAGTGGGATTAGAATAAATGACAGGTGTGCTTTTAGCGTGATAGCTAATTTACCAAGGTTTCTACTCCAATATGTCAATGATGACTCTTGGCCTACAAGTATTGAGTTCTCCACTTGGATTTATTCAGCTCATTCCATTAAACACAAACCCAATCTAGAATAACTGCTCTAAGAAATTAAACTCAACGTTTTCCCATTCAAATAAAAAAAAAATGTAGGAACTCTCTAGTCTTCCAGGAGGCTAGTCACATACATTTGTGCTTTTTTAATGAAGAAAAATAATAATAGCTTTACCTACTTAGTTTCACATAGCTGAGTCTGTTGCTGAAAAATGCGTGGCTGCACCACCTTAGTGCTTGAATAAAAAGAAAGGGAACTCTCAGTTCCTCCACCACCCTCCTAATAAGAGGGAAGGTTACATTTTTTAAAAAGAAAATAATGGAAGTATTTCAAGTAGAACATTTAATATCAGGGTTCTGAATTGTTTCCCATGAAGTCATTCTGGTCTGAAGGCAAATGCACAGTCTAAGAAAAAGTCCTTTGCTGGACATTTGAATTCTATAAAATCTGCATCTTATTTCTCTCTTTGTTAAATCTCCCCTTGGTAAAAGATAATTATAAACAAAGGGAAAAATAGGCATAAAAATGGAGGAATAAAAACCCTGGAATTCATTCAATCACCAGGTTCTTTGAAATAATCTACAAGGGAGGAAAAAAAGAGAAAATTTAACTTAAAAAATACAGTAAAACTCTTTATCTTGCAATTACCATAAGATCCATTGAATGCTTTTATAATTCTAAGATACACTGTTAGCCTAGTGATCTTATTTTTCTTATATCTTAAATCATTTTGCTTTTTCATCATCCTAGTAATTATTTAATCTTTACTCACATTGATTATCAATAATTCTCAATTAAGCAAAAAAAGACTAAAAACTAGGATGGAATTGAATAGAAAGATGATGGAATTATGAATAAATCATTGATATTACATCATCCTTCAGTTTTTTTAATGACTGCCCAGCCCAAGATATCAAGATGTTGCATCATCTTTCAAGACATTTTAATTCTTTTTTTTTTTTCTTTTGATTGCGGGCCAGTATGGGAATCTGAACCCTTGACCTTGGTGTTATAAGCCTGCTCTCTAACCAACTGAGCAAACTGGCCAGCTCAATATATTTTAAAATATTAGAGACCCCACTTTATGGCCTGCTTTTAGGTTTCAATTAATACAATAGAGAACACTAAATTTTCTATTTTATTCCCATAATGGAAAAGAAAATTCATTTTTTTAAAAAAATGTTTCACAATTAGTAGATAAATCAGATGAATGCAAAGAAACAGCAGCACTGTGTAGTCTAATTATAACAGTAAAATTAATTACATAAATAAAATTTCAGATGACGAGTCTTCAGATGACAATGTTTTAGTCAAATTCTCAAACTTGAGCTGATGAGTAAATATATTTTTAAAGATTAAAAAAATAAATAACAGTTAGTCATTCCATAGTACTTCATGTACGACTTTGTGAGAAAGATCATCCCTTCTTTTTAAAAGGCCATGTTACAGCATTTTCATATTGTTCGTGATGTTTATGTGCCAAAAGTTACTTAATGAAAAATAATTTGCTGCATTTAAATTCTTATTAAAATATCTAATAATGTTATTATCTACTATCCCATGAATTATTTGTAAAATGACTTAAAAATACAAAGATTGAGAAGGTTACAGTATACTCAACTGGTAGATGGAAATGAATATTTTTCCTGGAACACCAAATCTAAGGTGTTTTTTATTTGTTGTTATTGCTTTTGCAATTTTTTTTTTTCCTGAAGATACATACAATCAAATCAAGTGCTGTTAAGTTACTTTGAAAAGTTAGATCACTAGATAGAGATTTAAGTTACTTTGTTTTAGTTTTGATTTTTGGAACTGCTTTTAAACTTCTTATTTCGTTGTATAATTATGTATAATAGTTACATGATTTCTATTCAAATCAACAAATGAAAAAGTCTGTATTCTATCCCCATCTCCTCCACGCTATCCTCTTTCTACCCCTATAAAAAACCTTTGAAAGAAAAGAAAACTATGCATATTCATAAAACGTTCGTGGAAAGATTCATATTATTTTTTAATTCCATTTTTCCATGAAGTTTTTGAAGTACTCTCATACATTTATTAAGTCAGGCTTTTTAATTGCATCACTCAAATCACCTATATCTTTATAAATTTTTGAGTGAGAGACATATGATGTATCAATAGATATTTTATTTAGAATGTTTAATTTCTGCATGCAATTCTGCCAATATTTACTTTATATATTTTAAGGCTGAATTATTAAATGCATTGTGGTAGATTATAGCATCTGTAGCCTGAAATTTTTTCCCTTCCTGAATTCATACCCTTACAATGTAATGTTGCAGGTCTTTCCATACATTGAAGTGGGAGTCTTTTTGCTCCACGCCTTAAATTTAGCCATGCAATTAATTTTGACAGATGGGAAAACTAAAGCAGAAACTTGAACAACACTGGTGTATTGGTTCCCCACTTTCTTGCTACTCTTGGGATCACTGTTAAGCATCATTATGTGAAGAAGCTAAGGAGAGCCTGCTGGCTGATGAAAGACAGGTGGTCCTGTCACTAGTCACCCAAGGTGAGAATTATATGGATGAGTCCAGCCCAAATTGCCAGCCCACAAAATTGTGAGCTAAATAAACAATTGTTTTAAGCCACAACATTTCTGGATGCTTTGTTTTGAAGCAACACTCGTAGTTTAAGGCATGAGTTTAAAATTGTAATAACCTCTCTTGAACTGACTATTTCTTAATTATACAAGGACCTTCCTTACTGATACCCTCATGTAATACAGGGCTTCTGCTTTATTTTGGTTTGCATTTCCCTGGTTCATCTTTTATCATAATTTTATTTTTAATTGCTGTCTTTTAGTGCATTTCTTGTGAACAATATATAATTGGACATCTTTGTTACATCTCATCAAAGAAGACTGTTTTTTACCCCGTGAATTAAATGTTCATTTACGTTTATTTTGGTACCGAAACATTGATTTATTTTTTATTTTTTTGCTGTCATTTTTTTGTATTCTATTTCTCATGTTTTGTATGCCATTTTTTTCCTTCTAATTTATTATTATTTATTTCATTTTAAAAATAAAACTTGGTTTAGAAATCATGCAGTAAAAATCTATTGCTTTATATATTGCTTTTCAATTTTTTCATTCATATGTGTCTTTCAGAAATTTAAAATTAATGGATATCCTGAACACACTTTTCTCCTGACAATGTACAAATCTTAGAATGCTTTTGCCTCTAATCCCCTCTACCTTATATTCTATTATTGTCCTGATTTTATATCCTTAAACTTTTTATTCCCCAAAGTAAAAATTTTTAACATTATGTATAAAAAATATTTGTTTAGATTTACTCATGTTTATTGATTTCTTTATTTACCATTTCTATGTATATCTTAGATATTCCTTTTGGGATTATTTTCCTTTTCCTGAAATATAAGCTTGGAAGTTGATTTAAGAAAGGGTGTGTTGTAGCAAATTTTTTCAATTCCAATTTATCTAAAAATTTCCTTATTTCCCTCTTGCAACCTTATTCTTTAAAGATAACTTGAATAAATATATATGTTTAAGTTGTAAGTTGAATGAATATATTGTTTTACTGACTTCTAGCCTCCAAAATTTGCTATTGAAATTCTACTGTTAATTTAACTTTTTTTTTTCTTTTATAAGTGATCTCTTTTCTTTCTGACTACTTCTAATGTTTTTTATCTCTAGGGTTTGGTGGTCCACTACAATGTGTCTAGTTTTGTGTTTTGTTTTATCATATATGCTATTTGCTATAAATTGTGCTTTCTGTATATCTGAATTCATCATTTTTATAAATTTTGGAATTTTTTAAAATATTAGGCTTTCAAGCATTAACTTTTCCCACTCTCTCTACTTTTTAATTCTTACCTTCTGAAGAACAGCATCTTTCAAAATGTGGTCTGTGGTAGTCTAGGGTCCCTGAAACTGTTTAAGGTATACTTTACATCAACATTATTGCCTTTTTCACTGTGTTGACATTTTCACAAATGGTGCAGGGGAAAAAGTACTGGTAGGTAAAATTTTTGACAACTTAGCATGTATCATTGCACTGACTCCAAAATGCACTAGTGGACATTATATTCTTCACTACTACACACAAACAGTAATATGATAAACAAAGGATAATTTTACTTGACAATGTAATTGATAAAACAGTAATTTTATTAATTTTATCAAATCTTAGCCTTTAAGTGCATGTTTTTTTTCATAGGATTCCATATTTACTTGTAAGAATTTTAAATTTTCTTTTACTTCTTTAATATGTTATGAATAGACATAACCCACATTAATAAAACACTTTGGGATCCTCCTTTGTAATTTTTAAAAGTATAAATGAGTTCTAACACCAAAAAGTTTGGTAACTTGTTATATTAATTTAATCTAAATTAGATTCAATTTAGATAATTTTATTTTTATTCAGTTTTCATCTATTTACCTCCCTGTACTTAAGTCTGCATAACTTTCTCAAAATTGTTTTCTGGCTCAGTAATTCTCTCTTTAGTTTTATCTAATTTACTCTTTAATTTTTTCATTGAGTTTTAAATGCCAATCACTTTTTCATATGAAAACATTTTAGATTCTGTGTCTGATATTTCTACACTATAAAGCCTTTATTCATTAATGTTTTTACTGTTAAGCTCTATCCATTCCTTATTTCTTAGGAACCCTGAAGGTCCTGGATTAAGAATGTGTGGTAGATTGAATTATGTTCCCTCAAAACTCACTGAAGCTTGAATTGTGTCCCCCAAGTTTTATGTATTAGAAACTTAGCCCCCACTGTGACTGCTAAGAGGGTGGGAAATCCTATTATGGTAATTGAAAGGTGGGGCCTTGAAGAGGTGATTAGATTGTGGGACCATGCTGTAGTGAATGGATTAAAAATGGTGGTCAGGGGTATGTTCTGAGGGCTTTAAAAGAAAAGGAGAGTCTGTCTTTTTCTTCCTTTCTTGCTCTCTGCTTCCACCATCTTGCAATGTGAGACCCCTGGGTCACTGTTGCCACCACCAGATGGACTTTGGACTTCCCAGCCTCAGAAACTCTAAGCAATAAATGCCATTTTTCTTTATAAATCACCCAGTTTCAGATGCTTTGATATAAGCAAAAGATACAGACTAATACAGAATGATATTCAATAAAAGGATATTCATTTGCTCCTGACAAAAACCAAGAGGCACTACCCATGTGGGAGCACTTTAAGTTAATGTTTGTAGATGAGATTTCCTTGATGGTGCAGGAAATGTAAATTAAAACCCCAGACCTTATGAGAAAGGCCTACCAATTCTCAGAGGAAAAATTACTTTTTTTTTTTTTTTTTCTCACATGGAATCTACAAAGACAAACTGTTTTCTGGGTTGATTTCATCTGCTCCCAGGAGGACAGTTCCCAACCTAAAACTTTTGCTGAGGTTATGACACCTTCAGGTGGCTTGTATTTATGCAGCATTCAGAGATTTAGATTCTCCTCTCTGCCAGGGGTAAGTTCTGATGTCCCGTTCTCATCAAAGCTCTCCATTCCTGCCTGTGTCATTTGCATCAAGAGCAGCCCCAATTTCCGTACTTATTTACCACTCTGGGATCAGCTTACTCATTCTGGGAGGAAACAGAGTATGGAGGCCCTTGAGGACCTCCATTACCTTCTTGTAAACTCAGCAATGCATTTAAAAGTTTATGGTTGTAATTTATCCTGCATCTGCATGTTTTATGCCAGAAGGGGATTTCAGAACATCTCCTCTGCCACTCTGATGGAACTATAAATCTGGATCCTATGACAATTAGGTATTTTCTGGAATAATTTCTCCAATATTATGTAAAGACACACATACGAGAATAAAACTAGGCACATGTCTAAGTTGTGGATCATATGCCTACTTTTGCTGCATTTGAAATTTTTAATTAAAAGGTAAGAGTGAGCTAAGATGATCTCATTTACAAAGTATTTCACTGGAGTTAGGCAAATTTGGGAGCTGTTTGGTTTCAAGCAACCGGAGAAGAGTGGAAAATCACTCTTTCAAGAATTTAAGCCACAGGAAATATGCCTCACTGTGTACCTGCTTTACAGAAAAAAATAAATTTCTACAGCTGTGAACAAAACCACTATAATTTTCAAAACTCTGTCATTTTTGAAGTATTCTATTTCTCAGTCTTTGCTTTGAGTCATCTGGCTCATCGGAACAAAACAAACATTCAGGCTCTCCCCTACTGTATTTTAAACTAAGTGATATGTTGGAAACTAGAGAACCGACAGGCCTGATAGGATTAGAATGCTGACACATGGATAATCCAAATGTTTCTTTTAGCCCATTCAGCTCATGTGGTTTGGTGTAAACGCTGTTATATCACCTGCCTCCTTCTGCATGCCCGTTAAATAATGCAAATAAATCCTGACTTTCTTTGACTTTAATGGTTACAGTGTCTGTGTTTTGTATTCTCTACTACCTTAGCACTGCTCTAATTCCATTCAAAGTATGGCCTTCCGAAAATTTTAACTTTCCTGAATGCAATTTTTTTTTTTTTTTTTTTTTTTGGTAGTGTGCAACAAGGGAGTTTATCTGGTTTTCAGTTAATGAGCATGACCCACCTTCTGCATGCATCGATTACAATGATTTGTAGTGAAGGAGTGATGAGGTAATTCAAAGTATATTTCAAAGTATATGTATATTATCAAATAATATCAAAGTATAATATCGAAGTATATGTATATTTAAAATATACATAACCATAAATACATAAATAAAGTACAAACAATCTCCAGAAGTGTGGGGTTTCCTTTTTAATGTTATATTCCAAATAAAATTTGATGAGCCTGAAAAGAAGAACTTTTTAATAACACAAAGAATGCAATAAAAAATTGTAGGTTAATTTGGGCCACTGAATTTTTTTAAAAGATTCATTCCATTAGTTATATATTTAACTTTTATATTTTACTAAACATATATAGACAGCTCAAAGATGTTTTTCATAGTAGGACATATGTCATAGTATGTAATTGTTTGACTAGGAGGTTGGCTCTGCTAAATGTCGTATTTTATGTTTGCATAGGACAAAAGAGTCCTTGCAGTCTAGAATAAATCACTGAGGAAGCCATTTCTGCTCCTGCATGAGCAGAAGAGTCTTCCCCTCCTCTTCACTACTCACTATTCATTATTCACTATTGTGAATAGTACTGCAATGAATATAGAAATGCAGGTGTCTCTTCGAGTTCATTTTCTTTTGGTACACATTCAGTAGTGGGATTGTTGGATCATAAGGTAGTTCAATTTTTAGTTCTCCAAGGAATTTCCATTTTGTTTTCCACAGTGGTTGTACCAATTTACATTCCCATCAACAACGCGGGAGACTTTCTTTTTCTCCACATCCTTGCTAACATTTGTTATTTCCTGTCCTTTTGCTAACAGCCAATCTAACTGGAGTAAGATGATGATTCATTGTGGCTTTAATTTGCATTTCCCTGATGATGAGTGATGTTGAGCATTTTTTCGTGTGCCTATTGGCCATTTGTATGTCTTCTTTTGAGAAATGTCTGCTTATGTCCTTTGCCTATTGTAGAGCTAGGGTTGGAGCGCAGACCCCTCGAGCCTGTTGTGCAGACTGGGTCATAAACCCTTGACACACAGGTCTATGAGCTAGGTAACAGGAAGAAGGTCCTTGGAGCCATGGGTGAAGAAATAATATGCTCTATTCAGCACACACAAATCTAAGAGCTAAGCAGTCCAAAGAGAAACTGAGCAGCTACCAGCAAAGTAAACATGCTCTATTATTAGACATGAGCTCTGCCTGCCAGCAGTTCAGAGCCTGCTGTCTCACACATTGAAGAGCACGCTAAAAATAGCAACAAGTCAAAAAGATATAGAGGCATGAATACACACTAACTCTACTCCCACACAACTTGTTTACAAAGGATGTGCTGCACCACACCCAACCAGACCCAAGGTGAGGGAGCCTGACTAAACTACTCTATTTTCCTCACACCTATTTTTTAATTAGGTTTTTTGTTTTGAGGTTTTCTGTTTGGGGTTTTTTTATATTGTTTTTGTTTTGCATTTTTTGGTTTTTTGCTGCTGAGTTCTTGAGCTCCTGATATATTTTGGATATTAGCCCCTTGTCTGATGCGTAGTTTGCAGACACTTTCTCCCATTCTGTAGGTTGACTCTTCACTTTGTTGATTGTGTCCTCTGCTGTACAGAAGCTTTTTAGTTTGATGTAGTCCCATTTGTCTGTTTTTGCTTTAGTTGCCTGTGCCTTTGTAGTCTTGTTCAAAAAACCATGGCCCACTCCCATTTCATATACTGTTTCCCTTATGTTTTCCTCAAGTAGTTTCATGGTTTGGGGTCTTAACTTTATGTCTTTAATTTATCTCAAATTGATTTTTCTGTATGGTGAAAGATAGGGGTCTAGTTTCAGTCTTCTGCACGTGAATATACAGTATTCTCAGAATCATTTATTTTTTTTAATTTTTATTTTATTTTATTTTATTTTGTAAATATACAATGTGGTTGATTATAGTGGCCAATTACCAAAACCTCCCTCTTTCTTCCCTCTCCCCCGTCCCTCTCAACAATGTTTTTTCTGTTTGCTTGTCATATCAACTTCAAGGAATTGTAATTGTTGTGTCTTCTTCCCTCCCCGCCCCCTGTTGTTTGTGTATTTATTTATTTATTTTTAGCTCCCACAAATAAGTCAGAACATGTGATATTTCTATTTCTGTGCCTGACTTGTTTCACTTAATATAATTCTCTCTAGGTCCATCCATGTCATTGCAAATGGCAGTATTTCATTCTTTTTTATAGCAGAGTACTATTCCATTGTGTAGATATACCACATTTTCCATATCCACTCATCTGATGATGGACATTTCCGCTGGTTCCAACCAGAATCATTATTGGAGAGGCTGTCCTTTTCCTATCATATATTTTTGGCATTTTTGTCAAAATTCAGTTGGTTGCAAATGTGTAGGTTTATTTCTGGGCTGTCTATCCTGTTCCATTGCCAATTAGTCTGTTCATATGCAAGAATCATACTGTTTTGGTTACTATAGCTTTATAGTGTATTTTGAAGTCAGGTAGCATGATGCTTCCAACTTTGTTCTTTCTGTTTAAGATTGTTTTGGCTATATATGGTCTTTGTGGTTTCATACAAATTTTAAGATCATTTTTTTTTTCTATTTCTATGAAAAATGTCATTGGCATTCTGATATGGATTGTGTTGAATCTGTAGCCTTGGGTAATATGAATATTTTGATGATATGAATTCTGCCAACTCATGAACAGGAATATCTTTCTGTATATTTGTGTTATTCTAAATTTCTTTCACCAATGTTTTGTAATTTTTGTTGTGTAGGTCTTTCATCTCCTTGGTTAAATTTACCACTAGGTATTTCCTGTTTGGGGTACCTATTGTGAGTGAGATTATTTTCTTGATTTCTTCTTCAGATATTTTGTTATTGATGTGTTGGAACTCTATAAAGCAAGAGAAAGCAATAAAGGGAATGTGAATCTGAAGGGAGAAAGTCAAACTATCCCTATTTGCGGATGACATGATTATATATGTAGTAAATCCTAAAGACTCCACCAAAAAATTACTAGAACTAATAAATGAATTCAGTAAAGTGGCAGAATATAAAACTGACACACAAAAATCAATAGCATTCCTATACAAAAATAATGAAATATCTGGAGATAGGTTCTTTAAGGAGGTAATTAAGATTAGATGAGGTTTTAAGGGTGGCACCCTAATCCAATAGAACTGGTGACCTTATAAGAAAAGGAAGAGACACCAGAAGTAGGTGTGCACATAGAGAAAACTTCCACATGAGGACACAGAGAGAAGGTCGTCATCTGCAAACAAAGGAGAAGGCCTCAGGAGAAACCAGCCCTGCTGGCACCTTGATCTCGGACTTCCAGCCCTCAGAACTGTAAGAAAATAAATTTCCCTTGTTTAAGCCATCCAGTCTGTGGTATTTTGTTATGGCAGCCTGTGTTAACTAATAAAAGATTGCTCCAAAACACATAATTATGGTGCATAAAGGATATTTCCCAATCATCTATTTCAGCATTTCTCAACCTGTGTGTCATGAATAGTGCAGGAATTCATATAATTTACTCTATTACTAAATGACGGCACATACAAAATTATTTCTATGATATACTGTACTCCAGTATGCTTTTGTGATGAGAAAGGATATTACTGGAATCACCTCTAATAATAATAATAATAATAGCAATAACTATATATAATAAATATTCAATATCACGGTATTTTGTATAAGATTTGGGCTAACATCATAATAATTAGCATTTGATAAGTATTTCTTTTATACCAAACGCTATTCTCATTCTATACTTTTTTTTACTATGGTTTGTAATATTATCCCCATTTACTGATGAGCAAATTGAAGTTCAGAGATATTAATTAACTTGTAAATGGTCATAAAGTTAATAAACACCCTAGGAATCCAGCAGATTCTTAGGAACTACTTGTGAGTGTAACCCACAGGGGAATTGTCCATCATACATTTCAAGGCAGAACAAAAATTATGCAAAAACATGGACTTGGTCCAAGCCTATTTTAAGCAGATGAATAAGCTAAGTGCCAAAAAAGTTATACATTCAAGATTAAACATCTAGTTAGAATTACAATTAAAACTAAAACCCAGACTGACTCAATAATTATCAATATCTCTTTCCTATCTTCTACACTGTGAAGTCATAAATTTTCTAAATGTCATTAAAATAAAAATTATGTATGATACTGAAAAATGTGAGAATCAACCAAGGTAAAAGTCAAATTACAAAAGTGATCATTTCTGATTTACTTTATTTTCAATTCTGATAGTTATATTTCATACAATCCTAATAAGAATATTTACATTTTTAGAACAACGTTTTATGCCATTCATGCTTACATTAAAATAAACTTAGTCAATGGGGATATGATGTTGATAGGATATGGAGATTAAAAACAAATTGAAAGCTAAACAAATAAATTTTTAAAACAAATCAAACTTTCCCATCACACCTCTCAAAAAAATTGAAAGAATTCTGTTTATTAAAATATATTTAAAAATTCAATTTTGGGTTTTCATTTGGAATGTTAAACTTCTTTATATATCCTAAACATCAGAGAATTTAGGATTGAAGGAATCAAATTATAAATTTCATTGTTAGGGACATAGGTTGTTTTACTGATTTAATCTTACATCTGTTCTTTACCCACATTATCTGGTTCACATAGGGCTTAGAGAGAACAATCACAGAACATTGGTAGAGTTGGACTCTTCAAGGAAAAAAAAATATGGGTCAATTCTAAAGAAAACCTTGCTGGAATTTTTTATCTTATTTAAAAGATCAAATTTGGAAGGAAAAAAAGACTGACAGAAACAGGCTTTGCTCTTTTTTGTTGTAGATACATTTTCTAAATATGTAATAGTTCCCAGATCATAAAAGTTTCTTGCATGGACGAGTCTTAGTAGACAAATTTTAAATCAGCATCGCCTACTCCTGGGGCCGTTCCAACTGGGAATGCCATGTGGAATCCATCATGCAGCTATCTGAAAAACATCAAGCAGAAGAATGTGAATTTATCCATTTTTATATACATCAAATGACGTCAAATATTTAAAGTCTATAAAACCATACCTAAAATCCAAATTCAGTTATATTGTCCTCGTACAATGATCTTTTTATAATATGCAAAATAAATGCAATACTATCATAAAAGTAAAAGACTATTGTATTTATTAATAATAATCTATTTACTTTTACAAGTAAAAATATTGAATTTCTTAAAATATAATATTCTTATATATAAATAGATATCCCATATCCCACTAGTAGCTAATCACTTACAAAAATATTAGTAAGAATACTGTGAAAAATAGCATTGGATAGTACTGGTAAAACATACTTAAAATATATAAATTATATTTTTTAAAAAGTTGTATTTTAAAATTTTTACATAATGTGTTTTTGTTTACCTGGGAATTTTTATACTGATGTGAATAACAATAATTAGCTGAAGCAAAGAAGCATGGGCTTTATCTTTACACTTTGTATATTTAAATACATTACTAAAAATTGATTATCCCCAAATATGGCCCTACATTAAAGGTGTCCTACATTGTCAGACAGCAAATGGCCCATTTATCTTACACTAAAATAAGAGTACAACAAATACCCTATGTACAGTCATCATCTTAAGGACTTGAGAATTGACTTTACCTGTCGTCAATGGCTGACAAAACTGTCTTCTCTAAGAGTGTAACAGCAAAGGCTACATCACACCATCAAGTCAATATGCTGCATATAAAAGTCAAGAGAGGCAGATTTGACTAAGAACTCAAAACTGAGTGTTTTAATAAGTTTACAAAAGCAGTTCTTGAGAAATGCAGGGGCAGGGTCATGGGCATTGAGAGGAATAAGTAAGTAGCTGTGGTTATTGACTGTTTTGTGTTTAAAGAAGCTAATATGTCTTATATATATCTACTGTGTAAAGAAGGATATATAAATGCCTGTTGTTCTTTGACCACCTTTCATTCACTGAATAGATTTTTAACAACCAGTTCATAAATCACTGATGTATGAATGTTAATTTTTGAGAAAGAGCTTTCATCTGTGAAAATAAAATATTTGGGGGAAAAAAAGGAGGATTTTTTAAAAGATTTTATTTAAATTCTAAGTATATTTAGTTTCACCTAAGTACCCACTTGGTTAGATAGATGAAAAGGTTCCTATTACAGAAAAACTTGGAGAAACTTAGACATAGAATACATAAAAGAATTATTTGAGGGAAAATATATATATGTGTGTGTGTGTGTGTGTGCACGTATATACGTACACTGTCTTAGAATTTCAAATAATTCTATTTATATAATTTCTCTTGGGGTTCCAAGCTGTGAGTCAATTCTTCTGAGAATAGAATTACATTTGGAAAATTGTTCAGCTATGAGCCCAGGTACAACTCGTTAGATATAACTTTGTGTAATCCTGCCTTAAATAAGTCTTGATATTTTATTTTCATTTTTTCTCTGGGAAGGGAGGACAGCCATAAAATATCAGATCATCAACATTGGGAACCAGCAGGTAACGTAATTTGAACCATTAACTCTTGCCATCCACAGCTTATCTCAGTCAACGCCTCCACTACCCCTTCCCCAAATGTTAACTGTAATTTTCTGTTCTAAGACTGTGCCTATTATGTCCCACCCCACCCGCACCTACACACACGCTGTACTTGACTGTAAGCACTTTGAGGTCAGTAATGCCATTTGCTTTCACCATGTGGTCCACTGCCTCTCCTGGCTTGGCCAGACTGATTTCCTGAATGGTACGTTCACAGGTATCTACAGTTGATCTTCTAAGATGGTGTTTTCTAACCTGCCTCATGAATAACTGTGAAATTATAAATTGGTTAGATATAGGAAAGGACCTGAATTTACTGTAGAAAATTATCGCAATCAAGCAATTGTGGCAAAACTACCTGCCTCAGATTAAACGTCCCCACAAAACTTAATCCCCACTGTAACTGTTGAGGGTGGGATATCCTAGTATGGTAATTGAAAGGTAGGGCCTTGAAGAGGTAATTAGATTGTAGGACCATGCCGTAGTGAATGGATTAATAATGGTGGCCACGGGAGTGGTTCTGGGGGCTTTAAAAAAAGAGCACATGAGAGGTTAGTCTCTCTCTGCTCTGCCATTTTCTGCCATGCAAGACCCCTGGGTCATGGTCACCACCACCAAGGCCTTCACCAGATGTGTTCCCTGGACTGTGGACTTTCCATCCTCTGAAACTGTAAGCAATAAATTTTGTTTTCTTACAAATTACTCAGTTTCAGGTATTTTGTTATGAGCAGTAAAAACAAACTAATACACTAGTAAGAGGTGCATGGGTATTCCAGAATGTTAATGCTACATGGACCATGTTGACAGAGACAGACAGGAGCCTATCTGATAAATTATTTTTCAAACAACAAAAATAAATCACCTCAATTACATTACCTGATCTGGGTATGTTATCTTTAGTCAGAGGTGTAATAAAATTTCCCAGAGATTTTAGAGACAAACAGGGAGAATCTTCTTGCTAAGCATGTAAGCATCTCAGAGATTGTGAATTAATGTTGGACAAAACAATCAAGCTGGCAAACACTGGCAACAGCTTTAATTTTCTAGTTAGAATTCTTTGTGGGTGGGCAGGTCGATCACTGCCATTTAAATCCTCACACCTGTGCATCTTCACAGTTTGGATCAATGACAACTTTAAAAAAAAAACCAAAAAGAAAAAAAAAAAAAAAGAACAAGCTTCACCCCCAGAAAAATACAGTCCTTGAAATGATGAGTGCCAAATCTTACAAATGAAAGTGCTGTCTTGTGGTGTTCTTCTTAGAATTTTTTTCAAAAGGGTTCATGTTTACTGTAGGCAGGCGCACGTGTCTTTGCATACTGATGAGTTCTCAGGTGCAGTGTCGTTGAACTTGAGAAAGCAAAGCTTGCAAAATGGAGGAAAGTAGTTAAGTAAAACTGCTGCAGATTGCAACCACCTGCTCTCCGCCTGGTTCAGTGAGTGCTGGAAGTGTATTGCCAAGTTCTTAGAAAACAGATTGACCACCGCTCTCACTCTCACAGAATATCTATGAGTGAAATGGTTGGTTCTCAACATAACCTGAATTTCACTATCAATAGCTCTCATGAGAGAAAGATCAGAGTGAAGGTCCATCCTCACAAACTGAGGGAGACAGAATCAGTGGAACCACTCAATATAATAGCTAAAGTCATGAACCATACTATAAATTAACTTAATTTAAGAAATATATACTTGGGAGGAAAATGGAAACAGAATAGTCAGGTTCCCTCACCTCGTATCCGGCTGAGCATGGCTCAGCATGTCTGTTGTAAGTACATTATGCAAGAGCGGTATAACCATGCTTGTGTGCCCATGTGTTCCTTGGTTATCCGACTCTAGGATAAAAAGACAATGCCTCTGATCCACTGGTGGGCTGAGCTCACACCTACATAAAGCGTGTCGACCTTGCCAATGGCTCCTGGAATCTTTTTTCCATTACCTAGCCTGCAACCTGCACAGGACGAGTTTGAAAGATCTGTAACACAGCCCGACAATACTGAAAAATATTTTGACCATATATTACATATGAAAGTTATTGCTCAATGCTGTGAAGGTGAAAATTTTTTTGTTTTTTTCACTGGTGTATACTCAGTATAACAAAAATGCCTAGCTCGTGGTAAATATCTGGTAGAATAACTGAGGGTATATATTCTGAGTTTATTTGATTATAACTGTTTTCTATTCTATTCATATTAGTGAATATCTCAGCAGCTTTGTACTCAGTAGCCCAAGAAGTTCAAAATAGGTAATCCATCCTACTATGTGCCAGTTACTTTTCCATACAACACATTATTTAATGTTCTTACAAATTTATCACATAGTTCTAATTTTTTGTTTTACTTACTAATCGAGACTTGAAAGTTGTTCAAAGACTTGTCAAAGGTCACTTAGGTAGCTAACATTGGATTTAGGTTTTGAGCCCTTGATGGTATTTATATAACTTAGGTATCACACACAAGGGGTCTTCGAAAAGTTCATGAAAAGATGTATATTATCTCTTCTTTTTTCCATGAACTTTTGGAAGTACCCCATGCAATCTGGCTTCTATTTTGGGTCTATTTTATTTTGTTCATCTCTTCAAGTAGACATGTGTATCTTCTGCAGCTATGCTTATCTGCCTGGAGTTTTTTGTCTATTCCACACCAGTTATTTGCCTATTTACAGTACACTCACATTCACAAGGAAGGAGAAGCAACATGCTGCTTACTCTGGAGTCTCCACCAAAAGGGCTAGAAGGCCTGGCAATTGCCTGAAACCAGAGACAAGCAGCAGCAAAAAGGAAAAGGCCCAAAGAAGTGGTCTCTCTCTTATCCCATGTAACATGTGAAAAAAGAAGGAAACGAGTGACAGGCAAGTATCTGCTGAAAGTCAGGAGAGTGGTGATGCAGGATCCTCACATCCTGAACCTGTGCGAGGCCAGGTCACAACGGATGCTGCTGACCACTGGCCAGGAGAAAGGACAGTGAGGGGAGCATGGTGGAGTCAGAGTGAACGCAGTGGGCCACTGGGGGTAGAGACAGAGTCTGGTCTCTTTGTACTGGGGGATGGGAGATGCAGGGTGGGGGTGGAGATGGCAGAATGTGGGATCCCCAACCGTAGCAGTTGGTGTACTCTCTGAAGCTCTCAGGGGTATTGATAGCTCTGGATTAAGTTTGTCTTGCAGACTAAACATGATGAAGGGTATGGAGACCTTCCGGGCCTGGGAGCTGATGGACATTATCAAGAAGTACCAGCAGGAACAGGCCAGGCTGCTCCCTTGAGGCAGGCAAGTCCTGGCCTCTTCTGCTGTGCCTGAGGTCAGAGGGGCCTGGGCTCACTGGGAACACATGGGAGGGAGGAGCCTTCCAAAGCCACCCATGCCCCCCCGACCCATTACCATGGCCCCCTCACTCCAGGCCTTCTCAGGGTTGCAGGGACACCTAACAGGACACTGGTGACAAATTGAGACAACGAGTTCAATATCTACAGATGTATCTACTGGCTCGGGTTTCTGTAGTGAGCTCTCTGTCACCCCCCAGTCTTATCTTGGGGTTGGGATCCACTCTTGAAAAGGCCAATAGGAGGCAAGGCATGTCTCCCAGGCTTGACCCAAACTTCTTCCCAGGGTGGGTGCAAGTCCCTTGGTCCCCCTCCGGTCAGCATGTGACTGCAATTCTGTGGCTCATCCAGGCTGCTCTGGAGAGAGGGCAGGGACCAAGCTGTCTCTGGGCTAGGGCCTTGGGCACTCAGAAGTGTGGAATGAATGTCTGCAGAAGAAAAGGGGCGACCTGAGGATCAAGCCCTGTCCCCAGAAAGAGCCTGTCCTGCAGTCAGTTCAGCAGGGTAGGGCAAGAAGGCACTTGGTCCAGCCTGTGGACAGTTGTCCATCAGGTCTACCCAGGCTCAGAGGGGCACAAAGAGGCACAAGGAGCAAGGAAGAATGTGGCCATATAGTGAGATGAGGGGCAGGGACAGGGCTCCGGCCTGGGAATGGAAGGGAAAGGCCATGGAGGCAGGCAGAGTTTGCACATGACGGTGACCTGACCTGTCGGTCTGGTGCGGGGGGTACTGTGAGGCCTGGTGGGGAGGAGTCCAGCCTGGAGTCTGTCTTTCAGAGCTCAGAGGATGGAGAAAGGGAAGGAGCCTGGGGGAGCTGGGCTGCAGGTGACTAAATGTGACGAGTGACTCGGGGATGCTTCTGACTGAGTGAGACTGGGGTGGGAGTGAAGGCTCTGTGGGAGGACAGCCTGGATGAGGAGGGGCCAGGGACAGCAGCTCCACTTGGGACTCCTGAGCCTCAGGGGCCTCGGTCACTCCCAAGCCTGCAGTGCCCACTGGAGACTCTGCTCTCTGCTTCCTCGGTGAACACCATGGCCTGGGGACAGATGCCACAGGCTGAGATAGGACAGGAGGGCATGAGGTGAAAAGCCACGTAGCTCATGCCACCCACAGCCACTGCAGTGGGAGGCAGGAGGACACAGAGCAGACGTCCCAAGAGACAGCTCATGCTGGAGATTTGTCCAAAGACGATCCTGGCCACCTGCAGGGCCCTCGGTCACCATTCATTGCCTAGTGGTGTCTCCCAGCCCAGGAAGAAAATGAAAGAGGCAGGTGTTTGAACTGATCGCGGGGTTGGGAAGCCAAGTTCAGAGGATCTCATGTGACATGGGAAAAAGTAAAGCCAGAGTAGCTGAAGAGACAGCAGGGTCTGTGGATCAGATAGGATGGGGTGAAGTCAAGGAACGGGCAGGACCATTGGCCAGGGTGCAGAGACCAGCAGTTGGATGCTGGACACTCAGGGCTTGGGAGGGTGGAGGTGCCAGATGGGACACCTCCAGGGTGCGCTCTTGATGCACTGAGAAGTTCTTAGTGCAGACCTCCTGGGGCCCATTCAGGTGATGGGGTCACTTCTTTGGGGGATGCTGTCAGGGACCAGCCAACCAACCCTCAGGCAACACTGTTTCTTACCAGGTCTGGATGTTCTTGCCTCTCCCAGAGGGTGCCGCCTGCAGCCCAGAAGGGGCAGGTGGGCAGTGCACCCTCAGCCCCCATGGCCCCTGCCTGGCCCTGCTGCTCCTTTGCTTTTGTGTCTGAGACCCTCCTGGCTGTCAGCCAGCAGAAAGGCCCTGCCCTCCCTTTCCTATGTGGTCTCCTGGGCTGTGACTTGGAGGTGGATGGGAAGGGGGCTGGTCCTTCCTTGGGGTCTGCTCAGGGAAGGGGATGGCTCCTAGCTGGACTCTGTTGCCTTTTAGTGAGATGGAACTTCCCCATGTCACCACCCAGGAGGTGAAGGTAAGAGCCATTCCTTCTGCCAGGGCTTGGTTGGTCATCTGTTCAGCAAACCTGGCCTGCCTGTGGCCTTAGGCAGGGGTCCATGAGAAGGACACACAGTCACCAGGACAAGCCAAGATTCCTGCTGTTCCTGACCCCAGGACTCTATTCCAGGGGTTGATTACCAAACGGGCCCATCCCAGATTTGCACATGCAGCTCAGGGGTGACTGACCACTGGCCAGCAGGACCCAACATCGAGGCTGGGACCCTATCTAGGCCTGGATGTTTGTGGCCTGAGGACGGTGTTTCCTGTGTTCACCAGGCCAGGCCACTCACGCTCATCCAGTCAGAGAGAGGGTCTCAGCCCCAGGGTCTGCACCTTTTTCGGCTCTTTCTGGTTCTGTCTGCCCCTAAGCACAAGAGTGGCACAGCAACCAAGGACCACTCTAAAAAGGGTGGCAGCTCAGCTAAGTCCACCATTTCTCATTTTACAGCAACCTCAGAAAGAAATCACCTGATGCCACAAATGGCTGAAGATGTTTAAACGTTGGGATAAGTATAAAAGCAGCAAAAATGTAAGATAAAGAGTGGAGGGTCCCCTGTCACCACCATCTACAGAGTGAGGGTGAGTGATGTTCATACCTGTTCCCTGGCACCAGCTGCCTCTCAGATGGTAGGCAGCACCCTGTCCTGATGCTGAAGGGCCACAGGCCTGGGTCACCAGCTTTCCTGCACACCCCTGCAAGGGTCACCTTGCTGAGAGAGAATCTGTTTCCAGAGCTTGGGTCACCCATAGGTCAGGGACAGGGATGCCTCCTGGTGGCCCCAAAGGAAGACATGGAGATCACAGTTCACAGCTCTGAGCCCTCATCCAGTCTGTACTCATGAGAGACAAGGCCCAGTTCTAGGTAGACTCAGCCTCTCCTGAGGAACCATAAGGCAAACACTGGAATCTTCCAGAATCCTCACTCTTTGATTCCCAGCCCTTCCCCTCCATGGTTGCCCTGTGGACTCTCTCTCCCCAGAGCACTCTTCTCTCCACAGATGTCTTGCTGCGTGTACAAGGGGAATCCCCCCTGCAAGTGCAGGGTCAGGCCTGGTCTCTTCTACTGTGTGTGGACAAGGTCTAGATTGAGAACCCAGGCAAGTACCCTTCTCCACTAGACCAGACACAGCGCACACAGGCCTGGCATGGTCAGGAGCCCAATTCCCCTTTCTGGGAAAAGTGGAGCCTCTAGGGTACTCGGTTATACATCCCAGGTGTCTGGCGACTCCACGCCAGTCCTGCTTTGTCACAGCAATGTCTCCTACAACCTGGCCTTGATGTCTCTCTCTGTCTCTTCTGTCACATTCTCTTTATGAGCATTGTGTCCCCAAGTCTGGCCAACAGTCAAACAAAAGGGAATTAGGCTGCACGTTTTCAAGCAAAGTATGTCACAGCATTTTTGGCATATCATAAAACCATCCCAATGTTAAAAGGGTCAGAAAGCTCACAGGTCAGAGAGAAGAGCAGGAGCCCCAGGAGGCGGTGGTGGTGGTGGCAGGTCATCTCCATCTAGCAGGATTTACACACGTTGTGAGAGGGAGCGGTGTCCACGATGTGGGTGCAGCCCCCACCCTCCAGTGCACACAGTGGGCGCTCTGTGCACCCCTGACAGTGACAGGACAGGGATGCACCCAGACCATGTGGCACCTGCCCCAGCCATGCCTGGACACCTGGATTTCAAGAGGAACAATGCAGTAGAAAGAAGGATTTTAAAATGAAAGATGAAATGGAAAACCAAAAAGGCTAGGAGAAAAAAAAAGAAAAAGAAAACTAGTTTTCTGAAAAGGCCAGTTTCAGCACAAAACTTCTTCCAAGCACAATGAAGAAAAGGAGAGAGAATAAAATGTGAGGAATTCATAGAAAAGGGGCACTGAGCACGGGCCAGATGAGGACAGAGTGAATTTGGAGGGAAAGCTGCCTGCATCTTGCTGGGCATATTTTGAAAACTGAGGAAACTATGAGTTCACAAGCAAGACCAAACCATATAGAAGAAAAGCAAAAGTCTTCCTTGAACAGCTACCAAAGTGTAGATTGAAAAGTTAAGGACCCGCATCAGTCAAGGGCCAGGCGGATCATGGCTGAGATTCATATGATCTTCTAAAGACAGGCGTCTCCTCAGCTTCCATCTTCCAGACCTGATGAGAGGGGAAAGCTCCCATATTCTCGCTGAAGCCAGGAGCCTCAGTACCAAAACCTAGTAAACATAGCGCCAGAAAGATAGACCTAGGAATTAATTTTACAGGGAACTTTATAGATGGCAAATTCTAAATATATTCCCAGCTCTAAGGTATGGAGATGTTAAAAAAAAAAAAAATGGACATACCTGACCACGGAGGGTGCATTCCAGAAACCACAGGAGGCTCAGCAGGACTCGGTGGGTTCTCAGAATCCCATTGACACAGTAAATAGGAAAAGGCATGAATGATATCAGTAGATTCCAGAAAGCTGGTACATCAAATTCAGCAGCCATTTCCATGAAAATCAGAAAGAAGCCATTTCCATGAAAATCAGAAAGAAGGAAACATAGGTCTTTGCTAAGCTCCCTGATTTCAGAAAATTTTTGGTGGATCTAACTAACACAATTAGGCTAGAGAATAAAGGTAACTTACACAAATTAAACAAACCAACAAACAGGATTTATCTTTATTTGCAGTAGAGTGCTTTCTAAGTACATTATCATAGAAGGAAACTCAAAAAGATTCCTCGAAATCTAATCTAGCAGGTTGGGTGGCTACAAGATAAGATGCAGAGATCAAGCCTTTTCCTCTCTGGAAACAAACAGCAGTGAAAACGGGGAAACATGCACATCAGTGAGGCTGATCTGGAGCCCTAAGCCCCAAAAGTGGCAGTGTCAGGGCTGTGGGGCTTGAGCTCCTCCAGGACATTTTTAGCAGCAGGGGGTGGGAGGCATCACAGCAGACAGGCCTCGAAGCACACTCCCCAGGCCCAGCTCTCCTGGAGCCCCAGCAGCCCTCTGTCCCTCTGTAAAACTCATTTCAGATCCCCAGAAACATGGAGAGGTCCCAAGTGAGAGGCAGCGGTCCCAGAGGAGGGAAATGACACAGCTGCTGAGGGATCTCCTGACACAGGGAATGGCCTACACCACGTACTGAGTGCCTACTGGGCACCGAGTCCTAGACCAGGGGCTGAGACACGTGGGGGCTGAGACACGTGGGGGCTGAGACATGTGGGGCCAGAACCCGGCTGGCTTCTTAGAATGAGGGCAGCAAACACAATAATGTTGCATGGTGAAAACTGTTCTCCGTGAGCTAGGAGGACCTGGGCTAGGGACCGATGGGAGGGTGGCAGGAACAGGGATTCCTGGCATTTCACATGTGACCTGAGACCTATAGGATGACAGGGAGCTGGCAGAGTGAACAGTGAGGGGACAAGTCTGGTGTGCAGAGGCAGGGATGGGGTTAGGAAAGGAGCCACCTAGCTGCAGCCTGAGTGAGGCAGAAGGCGTGTGCTGAGGGGAGGCTGCGGGCCAGGCCTGGGCAGCTGGGTGTGCCCTTGCCCTTAACAGACCCTCACGGGGGGAAGGAACACGGCTGAGGGAGGGGAAGCCTGGAAGGGGCACGTTGCACCTTAGGGTGTGTTAGGCAACGGGAAACTAACAGCATCAGTACTGAACACGTGGAATCCTCTATTTGCTCTTTCCTAGGCAGCAGGAGTTATTCCAGGTGCTACTAGCCTTTTCTATGTGTGACACAGTGAGTATCCCTGTCCAATGACATGGCGGGCCTCATTTCCATAGTCACTGGCTTGGGTGTCCCATGGGGTGTGGTTGCTTCTTGAAAATTCAGGATTCATAAGCACCTAGGACATCCTAGTTAGGACGCAAAGTTGCTGCTCTCACAGAGGTCCAAGCAGGGAGAGGAAGGTCTCTAAGCTCAAACTGAGATGCAGAGGGTGGGGGGTCCAGGCTCCTGCTCTCAAGCAGACCCGAGCACCACTTCTCAGAACAAGGACAGACACCATCCTACTGGTGTTGCTCTAAAACCCCAAGAGCTTGACAGTGTCACAGGATGCTCGTGTCAGGAGTGATCTTCTGCAGGGAGCGAAGTGCCTCGTGGGCATTTGTCAGATGAGTGTGGATTTTGCAAGTGCCACATGATTCATGCAAAACTTGGCAGAGATAAAAGTTCCCATTATCCCCCACCCCACAAGAGTGTGGCAGACGGGGAGGTGGCTCCTGTGGTGGCTGCTCATCGCTCTGCCCCCTGATTTTCAGACTGTTCTTTCAAGGAAAGCAGCTGAGAGGACTCCCCAGGCTGCCTGTGTGGGGTTTGAACTTATCTGTCCTCCTGTGCCAGGCAGCCTGTGCGCCACCTTGGGACCTTGCGCATGTCGTGCTCAGTGACAGCCATCCCTCATGGCAAATCCAGACACTGGGTGCTGCCCTGAGCCTGGCACAGAGGCCTCCCTGGCCCATTGGCATCCAGGGAAGAGGATGCACACCAATTCTTGTCTTGACCTTTCTGGCCAGATGGGCTTGTCCACTGCGCTGCAGGAGTCCCTCCAGGAACTCCTTATGACCGGACATGTGCAGGATGTGCTCAGTTTTGATGCCCAGTGTCCCAGGAGGAGCACAGAGGCTGTACCCCCACATACTCCGAGGTCTATGACTGGCCTGCCCGGTGACCTTAGCAGTCCTTCCAGATGACCTCAGTCCCTCTAGATTTCATCAGTCCTCCTAGTTGATCTTAGCTCTCCCAGGTGACATCAGCCCTCCCTCATGACCTCAGCACTTTCAGCGTTGCCCCTCTAGTTCACATCAGCCTTACTAGGTGACCTTAGTCTCCCATGTGACATCAACTCTTTCAGGTGTCCTCAGTTCAGTGTTCTCAGGTATTCTCAGCCTTCTCAGCTGACCTGAGCCTTCCCAGGTGACCTCAGTTCTATTAGATGACCTCAGCCCCCACAACTGACCAAAGTACTCTCTGGCAACCTCAGTCCTCCCATTTGACCTCAGCCATCCCAGGTGACCTTGGCTGTCTCAGGGCATGACCTTGCCTGGCAACTTTGGCTCTTGCAGGAGGTGGGCTACTGCCAGGGCATGAGTCACATCACTGCCATCCTGCTCATGTACCTAAAAGAGGAGGATGCCTTTTAGGCACTGGTCGAGCTCATGACAAATCAGCATCACAGCATGCAAAGTAGGTGGACAGCTGCCCATAAGGCCTGGTGCAGCCCAGCCAGGGTATGGCCACACTGGCTAAGTGATGACAACTTACAGCTCCAGCACCTTCTCTCTCTGACTGGTTATGAGTCTCCAGGACAGTCCCCTAGGGAGAATCCCACAGCATCTCAGGTGTAGACGGAGACCTACATCTCTGAGTTGGACACCTCGTGTCTCCATCGGAGAAGGGCCCCACAGCCTCTCTGTGTCTGCCCTCTGTGTCCTGTGGCCACAGCCCTCTGACCTCATCCTCATCCAGGCCTTTCTCTCCTTTCTCCTGGTCCTTCTGCCTCATATCTGGCCATCCTGCCAGCAGCCCTCTGATAACCAGGGGTATTGCCCCTTGAGAAACTGTCTGCCAGAGGGCCCTGGAATTGGCAGCTTTTCACACCAGCCCAGGGGGCCGTGAGCACCTGTGTCCCTTCTGTCAGGACAACCAGGGAGTGAGCACAGCAGTGTACACAAACTGGTTCACCCAGTGTTTTATTGAGGGGGTAAGGCTGCACAGGGACACCCCAGGCTAGAGACCCTCCTTCCGCACAGTGCCTGGCTCCCCCACCTCACACGGGGAGGAAAGGAGCCTCCTAGCTGCAGCCTGATCCCCACCTCACAGGAGGCACAGGCATGTCCCTGCTGGGCAAACAGGCTGGGCCCTGTAGAGGCCTGTCCCATGCGAGAAGCCTGGGCTCTAGGCCAGAATCATGGGCTGATCCAGCCATGACCTATCCTGGAAGAGCCCTAGGAAGCCCTGAGCCATGAGGGAATCTCTCCTTCTGGGAGGTGCAGCCCCTCTGCTATGAGTTCACCCCCTGAGAATCTGCAGGACTGTGCCTCAGGCAGCCTCGTGGAGAATCTCCTCCCCTGCCTGGGGACTCCACACCACAAAGTGAGGCCGCAGTGGGCCGAGCTCAGGCCACCAAGCGCTTGGCCTGAATAGGCCTTCATATCCCATGCCTGCTCTTCCCACAGACCCTGGTCAGCTTTACCCTGAGACTTTGGGACAAATACTTACTGGAGGGTGAGCATTTGCTCATGGCCATGGCCTATACCACCTTGAATGTTCAGGGAAGTAAGTACGCCTGTTCCCCAGGGACCTCAGGGTGGCAGCTGTGCCAAGGGCAACTCTTTACACTGACCATTGGCCTGCAAGACCACCCCAGCCCAAAGTGAGCCAGTCATGGAGAGAGGAGGGGCCAGGCTAGACCAAATGTGGTGGGCTGGGAAGGGCACCATGGATTTTTCCAGATGCCAAGCTCAGCCCCTGACATGACACTGATAGAAGGCAGGAGCAGGGCAGGCACTCCCCTGGCTTGGTTTTCTTCTGGCCCTGGCTTCCCATGCACAGCTGGAACCCAGGTATGTCCAAGGCAGGACCCTGCAGCCACCCAGGAGGAGGTGCCCTGGAAGGGAACAGGGTCCAGGCACTGAATCACCCAGTGGGGGGACCTTTTCTGGGCTGACTCCCACCCCATGTTTAGAACACCTCCAGAAGCTGCCCCTGGATGACATCCTTGAGTTTGTACATGACCAGCTCTCTGTGGACTGGGCCCTCGATGACGACGAGGTGCTGAGGCACCTTCAGGCCTCCATGGCAGAACTACATCAAGCTAAGTGTGACCTGGCCCCTTCAGGTGGGTCCAGCACTAGGTCACCTGGTGATTCACCATCTGGGGCAGTAAACGGTCAGGAAGGCCCGGGAGCCACCAGCCCTGCTCTCTGGGCTTTCCACCTCCTCTTCCCCTCCTGTGCTCTAAGAAGCTTCTGAAAGCAAGGCCAGCAGGGCCTCAGGGCACATGCCAGCCTCAGACACCTCAGAGATGAGGAGGGAGATGTGGGCCATCTGCCACCAGCTCCTCTGCCATGCCCTCCAGTTCTTGCCCTCAAAGACCCCCTGACAGCCCCAGCAGCCTTCAGACCTATCTGTTCAAGCAGAAGAGCACACCTGAGAGCAGCAACAGCCCCCTGGAGAGCAGCAGGGTGACCCCTTCCATCCTGAACTCCCACTAAGATGTCAGAACAACAAGCCCTGAGCCAGACACTGAAAAATAATTGAGTCCCAAAGCTAAAAAGGGTGTGGGACGAGGGCACATATGAGACCCTCAGTCCCGAGGCAGTACCCAGAGTTTGGCTGAGTGTGGGAATGGTCCAGTTCTGGTAAGGAGCAGATGGACCTAGTGGGCAGAGGGTGCCAAGTGCCTGGCAGCATCTCATCCAGTATGGGGAGAGGCCACCATGTTAGGTGGCAAGTGGGTCAGGTGACAGTTAGGGTGTCACCTGCTTGAGTTCTGAATCAAGACTGAAACCCAGTCCCAGTAGCTGTGGGGTGAGGGCTTGATGCAGAAAGCCTGAGCCAGCCCAGACCAAACACTGTAGGGATGTCCTAGGAGCAGCTTGAGGTGCCCTGCCAGCTCCCAAGCCTCGGGCTGGCCTCACCCTTTGCTTTGGGATCAGCAGCCTGCAGGAGTGTCCTCAAGGTCAGGCCAAAGAAGACACACAGCAACCTGGAGCACCCCAGGGACCTGGGTCCATGGGGACTGTCCTGGAAGGGCCGGATAGGCTCTGTGTGGAGGCTGACCACATCTCCTTTCCTTTCAGCAACACCTGAGGAGTTTCCAAGGAAGGTCCTGGGCCTAGAGCTGGTGTCCTCAGCACCCGGGCCTTGGCTGGCCTCCTGCAGCGTGGAGACCCTCCCCAATAGTAGTGGGCTGGCCCATCAGAACAGGTCCAGCAGCTTCAGGAAGCCATGGCCCAGTGGTAGGAGGGGGCCTGTGCAGAGCAAAGGGCTGCAGGTCTCTAACTGGGGGTCCAGAGAAATCAGGATCTGGCTGGTCTGTCCCTAGTCCAGGACAGGCCACAAATAGTATGGACACTCCTTCAACGGGCCTCACTTCCTAACCTCCCCATGTGTAGAAATTGATTTTCAGTTGATTTTTAGTATCGGGTTTTTAGGTAATGCGTGTATGGGAAAGAAGTCCTTGGCTAGGAGGGAAAAGCCCCCAGCTAGCAGGCAACAGCCCATCTAATCAATTCTAATCACTGTTTCGGTATGGGATTGTATACTTTAATGATTTTAGAGTTAACAGGTGGTGGACATACAATCTTGTTAAGAGATTTTAAAGAATTGCTGCAGGAAAATATATGAGAAATGTTTGCTGAAGGGAAAACTTCTTGTTAATGGAAACTTAAGATACAATCACAGATAGATAGAATCATAGGAATGTAATGATTGTTTTAGCTGTTATAAAAATAGTTATAGCTTAAGTTAAAGATAATGATCACAGTGTAATTAGCTTAACATTTCACTAATTATACTTTGGAATATATCATGCTGTTACTTTTAATGATGTTACTATGTTCCATTGTTTAAGCTATACTTAGCTCTGGATAGCTTTTGTCACGTTGCCCATGTCTTTGTGTCCTTTTGAAATGATTGAATCAACTGATTTTTTTTGTGAAACTTCCTTGTCTTTACAATAAAAACAGAAGCTAACTTTGAATTGGGGCTGTACCCAGTTTCTCCTTCTAACAGAGGAGTTGCTGAGGCGCAGTTCCATCGGGCTTCTCATTGCATTTATGTTGCTTTGAGTAATCCTTTTTTGTGTCTCCGGTATACAGCAAGAAGTATAACACCCACCCACCTAGACTTTGGGGGCCCGTGGTTCCTGCAGGTCAGTTTTCAGCAGGAGTGCAGGGTCCCTGCCACTTCCCCATCAGCCATGGCCACCCACAGGAATGCAGAACAGGCCTAGTCCTGCAACCTGATGGAAACCCCATTCCCAGGCCCTTGAGGGAGGTGGAATGTAGAGACCACCGTGCTGGGGGCCCACTGAAGGCCCACATCACCCCCCCCCAGCACGGTGGTCTCTGCATTCCACCTCCCTCTGAAGACAGGGACACACACAGCCCGGCAAGCTGCCTTGCAGCCCCAGATGGCTCCTTGACTGAAAATCAATGTCACTGGGGAGGCTGGACACTTGTGATCCACTAGGGAGGAGGGAGAGTGTGGTGTCCTCCCACCCCCAACCAGCCAGCAGTGTACCCTGCAGGCTCACACTAGTTGACCTAAGGACTTGAGCCCACCTCTCCCTGTCGGTTACTACAAAATAAATTGTGAGTGGTTACAGCATGCCTGTTTCTGTGGCTCCCAGAGCTCTGCAGGCAGTGCAGGACACTCCGGGGCAGGAGAAAGGACAGAGTGGCACAGCCCAGGCTACAGACCAGCCTCTTCCAGCCTCCTCCTCGCAATGGCCTCAGCGGGCCGATGGCCACCCAGAGCCCAAGCTCTCACATACCTCATTAGAGGCCACAGGCCCACAGCCTCCTACCCTCTGATAGACACCAGGGTCAAGGCCATCAAATGATTTACTGTGATTCAACTTTCTCCTGGCAGGGACCCAGAGAGGACTTGGAGGGGAATAAAGGACTAGGGTGCCGGCAGATTATGGGACAGGCAATGATAGTCTGTGCAAAGCATCCCTGGGATGACCCACAGTCACCTCTGTTTCTGAGCTTATTTGGCTCCAGAAGAACTTCCTCCTCCTCCTCCTCTCTATTCCTACTCTGGTGTCTGGCACCTTCACATCCTGACCCTGTCCAGGGGTGGGTCACAACAGATGCTGCTGACCACCATCCAGGGGACAGGACAGTGGCAGGATACTGAGGACACTTGTGGGCCACTAGAGAGGAGGGAGAACATGATGTCCTTCCAGCCACAACCAGCTGGCAGTGTACCCTGAATGCTCATGCAGGTTGACCTGTGGCCCTGGATACTGCTGGAAATTGGACCAAGGCAGGGCACTGCCTGCCAGAGCACCTTGTGCCCACCTGGGGCCTGCATATGCCCCACAAGGCCAAGCCAGTGTCTACAAGGGGCTGGAGGAGCAACTGCCCCCTTAGAGAGGGTGGGGCAGGAGGAGGTGTTTCAGCCACCAGCCACCATCACACAAGGAGGCTGGGAAGGCCAGGCTTTGGGGCCCTGTGTGGCCACCTGGGCATCAATGGGACAGAAGCCTGTGGCCAAGCCCAGGGCACTGAGCCCCTGCTTCCAAAATTCAAGAAGTCATTCTCCAAGAAACTGCAGGTCTGGACCTGGAGATCCCGGTCCCTAGGTCTGGCTTCCTAGGCAGCTGCAATACAAGTGCTCCAAAATTCAGGACATGCTGCCCCACATAGAGCTAGAAGGCTGCAAGTTGAGGACCCAAGCCCCAAGTCAGCCTTCTTGGTTGCCTAGGAAGTACTGCCTCCTGGGATGAGAGAAGCCCTTTGGACTCGAGCCCACCTCTCCTTGTTGGTTATACAAAATAAATTGCTAGTGGTTACAAACTGCCTATTTCTGCAGCTCCTAGGGCTTGGTAGGAAGCACAGGACACTTTGGGGCAGGAGAAAGGACAGGGTGGCATAGCCCCAGACACAGACCAGCCTCTCACAGCCTCTCCCTTGCAATGGCCTCAACAGGCTGATGGCCACCCAGAGCTCAGGTTCCCACATAACTCATTAGAGGCCACTGGCCCACAGCCTCCCACTTTCAGCTAGACACCAGGGTCAAGGCTATCAAATGATTTACTGTGATTCAACCTTCATCTGGCAAGGACCCAGAGAGGACTGAGAGAGGAGTAAAGGATTAGGGTGCTAGCGGAGTATGGGACAGGCAATGATAGTCTGTGCAAAGTGTCCCTGGGATGATCTGCAGTCATCTCTGTTTCTGGGCTGATCAGGCTCTGGAGGAACTTCCTTCCCTCTTTTCCTCCTCCTCCTCTCTATTCCTACTCCTGGCAACCTCACATCCTGAGCCTGTGCAGGGGCAGGTCACGATGGATACTGCTGATCACCAGCCAGGGGACAGGATAGTGTGGGGAGAGAAGTAAAGTCAGTGTGAATGCAGTGGCTCATCTATCCGCTGGGGGGTGGTCACTGACCCTGGAGCAGACTAAGATAGTGCAAGTGTATGTGCAAGGGCAGGTGTGTGTGCACACCTGTCTTTCTCAGTTTCTGTTCTAAGATCCTGTCTGTGGCCCCAGAGGACCCCACCTGTACCCTTTCTGACATTGCAGAGACTGATCCAGGCCCCCAGCTCATGCAAATTGGACCACTCAGAATGATATTGGCAGTGGGCTCATTGTAGATGACTTTTATTGTACTGAGGTACTTTCCTTCTATACCTAATTTGTTGAAAGTCTTTATCATGAAGGGATGTTGAATTTTGTCAGATGCTTTTTCTACATCTGTTGAGATAATCATATGGTTTTTCTGATTGATTTTGTTGATTTGGTGTATCACATTTATTGTCTTGCATATGTTGAACCATCCTTGCATTTGTGGGATGAATCCTACTTGGTCACGGTGTATAATTTTTTTGATGTGCTATTGTACTCTGATTGCTAGTATTTTACTGAGGATTTTTGTGGCTATGTTCATCAGAGATATTGGTCTGTAGTTTTCTCTTTTTTGTTGTATCTTTGTCTGGTTTTAATATTAAAATGATGCTGGCCTCATAGAATGAGTTTGTGAGAGTAGGCTCTGTTTCAATTTTTTGGAATAGTTTGAAGAGAATTGGTACTAATTCCTCTTTACAGTTTGTTAGAATTCAACAGTAAAGCTATCTGGTCCTTGGCTTTTCTTTATTGAGAGACTGCTGATTACTGTTTCAATCTCATTGCTTGTTATTGGTCTGTTCATGTTTTCTTTGTCTTATTGGTTCAGTCTTGGTAGTTTGTATGTGTCCAGAAATTTATCCATTTCCTCCAGGTTTTCAAATTTGTTTATGTATAATTGTTTGCAATAGTCTCTAATGATTTTTTGTATTTCTGTGGAATCAGTTGTAATGTCTCCTTTTTCATTTCTGATTTTTGTTTCTTGGGTCTTCTCTCTTCTTCTTTTTTTTTTTTTTTTTTTTTTTTTTTTGGTAATCTGGCTAATAGTTTGTCTGAACTAACAAAAAGAGAAATCAAGAAAGTAAGCCCATTTACAATAGTCATCACAAAAATAAAATACCTAGGAATAAATTTAACCTAGGAGTTGAAAGATCTCTGTAATGAGAACTACAAACCACTACTGAAAGAAATTAAAGAAGACACAAAAAGATGGAAAGGTATTCCATGCTCTTGGATGGGAATAATTAACATTGTGAAAATGTCCACACTACCCAAAGTGATCTACAGATTCAATGCAATCACCATCAAAATACCAATGACATTCTTCACAGAAATAAAAAAAAAAAATTCTAACATTCAAATGGAACAATAAAAGACCTCAGACAACCAAAGCAATCCTGAGCAAATAAAAAATTTAAGCCAGAGGCGTAACTCTACCTGACTTCAAATTATACTACAAAGCTATAGTAACAAAAACAGCACAGAACTGGCATACCAGTGGAACATAACAGAGAACACAGAAATCAACCCACAGCCTTACAGTCAACTGATATTTGACAAAGGCAATGAAAACCTACATCAAGGAAAAGACTACCTCTTTAATACGTGGTGCTGGGAAAATTGAACATCCATATGCAGAAGAATGAAATTAGACCTGCACCTCTCATCATATACCAAAATCAACCCTAAATATATGAAAGATTTAAATATAGGACTTGAAACTGTAAAACTACTAAGGGAAAATATAGGGGAAACACTTCAGAAACTAGGACCGGGCACAGACTTTTTGAACAAGAGCCCCAAATCACATGCAACAAAGAAAAAATAAACAAACAGGACTGTATCAAACTAAAAATCTTCTGCACAGCAAAGGAAGCAATCAACAGAGTGAAGCAATAATGAAAATATTTGCAAACTGACAAGGGATTAATATCCAGTATATAGAAGGAACTCAAGCAATTACACAGTAAAAATAAATAAATAAATAAATAAAAATAATCCAATTAATAATGAGTAAAGGAACTGAATAGATATTTTTCTAAAGAAGACATATAAATGGCCAACAGGCACTTTTAAAAAATGCTCAACATCACTAATCATCAGAGAAATGCAAATTAAAACCTCATTGAGATATCACCTCACCCAAGTTAGACTGGCTATTATCAAAAAGACTGAGAATAACAAATGCTGGCAAGGGTGTGGAGAGAAGGGAACACTCCTACACCGTTGGTACGAATTTAAGTTAGTGCAGCCACTACGGAAAATAGTATGGAGGCTTTTCAAACACCTACAGATAGATCTTCCATACGATCCAGCAATCCCTCTTCTAGGTATATAACCAAAGGAATGGAAATCATTATGTTAAAAAAAGGCTGAGGTGGTGTCTAATTTTGTGTGTGCTCCTACCTGAATTACAATTGTTTTATCATTCATTTTTCTTGCTTACAATAGTTTTCCTCCAATTTTTCTGATTATTATATTCAGATACATAGGCCAATTTCAATGACTTTTTTTTTTTTTTTTTTTTTGAGAATTTGAAGGCACCACTTGTTCTTAATCCCTAAAGTGTATAACCAGAGAATTCATTATTCAAGTCAAGGAGCTTTTAAACTTTTAAAAAATTTTCCAGTTTGGAAAAATTTTAACATAGACAAATAGATGGAATAGTATAATAAAACTTTTGTACCTATCACCTAGCTTCATCAATTGCCAAACTATAGGCAATCTTATTTTATCTGAACAGCCTCTCCTTTTGCCTGTTGCCTGGACTATTTTAAAACATATTCCCAGCATTCTATCATTTCATTTGTAAGTATTTATGTATATATCTAAAAATTAGTAACAATTTTTAATATAATTAAATGTCCAGGCATTTTTTTAAAATGTATCTCATATGTAAGTCTGTTCGAATAAGGATCTAGATGACATCCATATGTTGCAACTGGTTGATAGGTTTCTTAAGTCTCTTGATCTTTAGGCTGCCCTACTCTTTTTTTTCTTTCTTTCTTTCTTTCCCTTTTCTCATGTGAATTATTTTTGAGAACTGTTGTTGTTGTTAGTTTTATTGAATTTTCCACCACCTGGATTTTGCAGACTATATTTCAGTGATGTCATTTATCATGTCCTTTGTTCCCTGTGTTTTCTGTAAACTGTTATTTAAATCTAGAGTCTTGATTACCTTCGGACTTGATATTTCCAGAAGGTTTCTCTATCTTGAGCCATGTGTTTGGATGGCTCTCTGATGGGCTGTCAGCAGCCATTGATTGCTACCTAAACCACTGTTACATTAGGTGTTGCAAAATGGTAATCTTCTAATTCTATCAATCCTTCAGTAACCAGTGAGAATTCCTTTCTGAAGAGAACAACCCCTCATCATCACCATGGCTACACTGAAGCGTGGCTAATATAGGAAAAACAGGATTTGAGTACTTGATTACAGCAAATTGGGACATTTTTGAGAGTGAAAGGGGACAGTATGAATAATTGCGCCAGAGCAAAAAGTATAAACTTAGTAAATTCTGGGCAAGCTAGAACATATGGTCAGTGTATGTATAATTCATTGTTAATTTATATAAAAATAACCTGATTTTTTTGTTCAGCACAAAGCATGTATATGCTGAGTACAACAAATATTCAGACATGGCTATTACATGGTCCCTGCCCTTAGGGAGAATTCTGAGAGACACACTAGGACAGAAGGGCACTCAGAGTTTCAGGAGCCCAAAAAACATATGGAAATTTGGAAGAACTATAAATCACTCTGCTCACATTACACTTCTCAGAATTCACTCATATGCTCCCCTTCCCCAGCCTAGGGTGGTGGAAATCATCTGGCTATTTGCCCAGAGGAAGTCATAATAGTGTTGATGAACAATTAGGCAAAATATATAACATGCTGCTTTTGTGGAGAAGGAAAAGAGTTTTGATTATATGGAATTTATTATAAAATATCCATTTGCATATGTACATGCAAGTTCATGATAATTTTAATTTCAGTTTATTTTAGGCAAAATTTAGACACACTTCCTATTTCTTTCTAATCACATAGCCTCATACCTAGCAGGGCTAGGACTACGATGGCAATTAGGAATATGAGTTTGACAGTCTGGCAAGTCTACACAAATTTCGATAGAAAACTGTGGCAATTCATTTGATAATTAAGAGACTGGTTTAAAATGAAGAAAAAAAAATTTTAGTTAGCTTGCAACTGCCAACTTTCTATTTCACTTTGTTGATGTGGACAGTTCTTTTTGCTTTTCTGCTTTTTGTTTTTAAATCAGAGGTGGTTTTCTTTTCAAACACTGGAATGTGTACTTACCAGTTTCAAATTCTCATCTCTTTATTGCAAAACACTGAACATGATTGAACTTCAGGCAGAGTAGCCTTTAACCATTAGGTCATTAGAATCAATACAGTAAAAGAAGATGAAGATGTTTCTTTCTCATTTTGGCTGAACTAGCTCGGTTGATCATTTGTCTTATTTGAAACTGGAGCAATATAGTGCAGTTATTACAAGTGTATTCTATCAATATGACTTTACCTTCTTAGTTGGTAAAACTTTACAAGAAATGGGTATTTTAGATTTGGTGTGACTCAATGTTAGGGAAGAGTCAGGGAAAGAAAGAAAAGGTGTTGATTGGTGAGTAAGTGAAGTCCCACTACTTAAGACCCTACAGTCCCCTCCCACAGTGATGGTAGTCCACCAGCTGCTACACTCCAATTTGAAAACAAGTAATTATAGGCCTGGGAATATTTCTGAGGTCAAAGTAAACGGATATTTAACACATATGGGATAGTGATAAATCTCACCAGATCAAAAAGTCTACAAGTTAATAGCTAAAAATGGATTAGAGTATTGTCTTTCATTTTAGACTAAACTCTCTTTAGAATGTATGCAGTATAATAGAAGCAGGCAACTTTGTCCATATACAAATTTTCATGTGTTTTACATCCAGACCCCTGCTAAACATTTCTCTTCAAGTCTAATTTATGAGCCTGACATTTATAAATTTCAGAATCAAATTATAGATCATTTTAAACTATATGTGTAGGCTAAATTATACACTCACGATGAATGGAGCTTGCCCTGGGATCTTCAGTATAAATTTTTTTCCACATAGAAGAAAATAAAACTAGACTTTTTGTCACTTGATTCAATGGGAAATAAAATACTGTAGGATTCATTTAAAGATGCAAACTGATTTTAGTGAATATTCATTATTGTTTCTCATTAATAGAGACTTAACTTGGCTAGGTGATAGGATTCGTGGGATTTAAAATGTTTCCTTAAAGAATTCCCCACATGTAATTTGATGCCTGGAATATTTCAGAAAATTTATATTTTGGCTATGTTTCACACACACAGGGAGATGGAAAACCAAGGCCATAATGAGGTAATTAATCAAATTAAATACCTTAATGCATTCAATTCCCCATATCCCTCTGTGCTTGTAGACACAGACATTGTCCTAGAGGACTACAGAAAAATACTATCATTGTACTTATAAAGGAGAAAGATATCATACATGTTGCTTAAAAGTTTGCAAAATCAACTCTAATATTCCTTGATAAATTGATGACATAGATTATATCAAGCAATGCCAGAAAACTGTTAATATTTAAAAATTATCAAACCCAGTTTTGCTCTGAGGCCCCAAAATTAACAAAGAGCCAAGTGTGAGGTGGTCTCTAAGGTAAGGGATGTCTAGGGAAGAAGTTCCTTGAAATACTCTCAAAATTATTTATTTGCCTCCTTCACTTTTCTAGTTAGAGTTTTAATTTGAAAGCATAAATATCTGAGTAGATTTCTCAGATTATTTAATCGATAATTCCTCATTTTAGAGGAAGAACAGGAGAAGTAAGTTTATCCTTAGGATTCCTGTACATCAACCAAATAATAAATGCACAGAAGTTTCTGAGAAGTTATATTATAATCAACTAAATAGCTTATCTCAAGCTCCTGAACCCAAAATGTAGCAAGAAAAATGTTATCTGCCCGATAGTTGTTTAGTAAGTGGACAAGAGAGCTATGCACTGCAAGACCAATCTCTTTAAAGGACATTAGCCAAACTGCAGTGCTGGCGGAGTATATTGAAGGAGAAAGCATGAGTGGAAAGGTAATTTGAATGATTTCTCATAATTGAGTTTACTAATAAAATCTTTGACATTTTTTAATGTAGTTATTTATAAAAAGTATTCTTACACATTTATAATGCACAAGCAGAATGTGGATAATGAAGTGAAAGGGGTAGTCTATTCCTCGAGGAAGAATTACATATGAAAACCTTAGTCAGGACTTTGTAGAGTACACTGAGGCCATGATTAGTAAGTCTTTTTGTTGGAACGGAGACTTAATTTATGGGACTAATAAAGAATATGTGTTAAAAGTTCTGTAATACCATTTAGAGGTTCTGGAATTTATCTTTAAGAAGAACAATTAGAGATATTTGAGTAACGAGATGCTATGGTCAGAGTAATATTTGCAGAAGATTAATCTGGCAGCTGTATGCAGATTGTGTTGGAATAGAAGAGACTGGAACCTGGGAGATTAGTGATCTATTTTTGCTAGAATCCAGTGAAGAATGCTTATGATATTGGTCATGGGAAGGAAAAGATTGGGAAAAATGTGAGAAATATAATTAAGACTTAACAACACTTAATGACTGAATGGAGTTTAGGTTTGGGGTTGATAACTCAAAAATGTTAATTAAGCCTCTGTAATTAGAATAATTATACTATTGTAGACAGAACTAGTAAATAGTAAGAGATGAAATCATTGTAACCAAACGTGTGCTCTGAAGAAAAAACTACTTGGTACATACCTTGTTCAACAGTTTACTGTTTGAGGAACATTGAACAAGTCACACAATGAAACTTTAGAAATCCTAAACATAAGAATTGCTATTCTAAGTAATTTTTAAACATAAAATTGCATAGAATTAATTATATTCACAATACTGTGCAACCATGTAAGAATTGCCATTTTAAGCATTTTTATTTGTTTTTATTAAAACATGATTGATTATACATATCTGTGGGGTACAGAGTTGAGTATCAATCAATACCTGTGTACAATGTATGTTGTTCAAGTCAGGATAATTAGCATATTTATCATTACAAACATAATCATTTCTTTGTGTTGAAGACGTTCAGTCTTCTCTCTTCTAGTCATTTGATAACATTCAGTAAATAACTGTTAATTATAGGTGCCTGGCTCAACTGTACATCAATAGAACTTATTTTTTCTAACTAGCTGCTTTGTGTCTATTAACCCACTTCTTGGTATCTGTCTTTCCCCTCCCTTTACCTGACTCTAGAAACCACAGCTTTGTTCTCTCCTTCTGAAAGTTCAACTTAATATTATGATGGTTGTTTGTTTCTTTGTTTCTTTCTCTCTCTCTGTCTTTTTCTTAGCTCCCACGTATAAGTGAGGACATGCAGTATTTCTGTCTCTGTGATTGGCTTATTTCACTTAAGCATTTTCACACATAACATGGCATGGAATTAATTACATTCACTATGCTGGACAACTGCTACCTCTATCTATTTCCAAAATTTTTAATCATCCTAAACATAAATTCTGTACCCATTAAACAACAATTTCTTATTCCTTCCTCCTGTTTCTGGAAAGCTCTAGTCTACTTCCATCTCCGAAATTGATTTTTTCTTTTGTTTTTTCTTAATTGACCCATGATGATTGAATATATTTATGGAGTACAATATTTAGGTGCATTTATACTGTGAGTAATGATCATATCAAGGAGTTTAGCACATCCATCACCTCAAACATCTGTCACCTCTTTGTGTTGGGAACATTCAATATCTTTCCAACCAGCTGCTTGAAGTTATACAGCAATTAGTTTCTGGTTGCAGTCTCCCTACATTGCTGTAGAATATTAGATTTTATTTTTCCTATCTCTCTATAATGTTGTATCCATTGACCATCTTCTCCCTCCTCTCACACTTCCCCATAACTAGCCTCTAGTAACCACTGTTTTGCTCTCTACTTTTATGAGACCAAATTTTTTAGCTTCCACATACAAGTGAGGAAATGTTATGTTTCTCTTTCTGTGCCTGACTTATTTCACTTAATATAATTTTCTCCAAGCTCATCCAGGTTGCTGCAAATGGTATAATTTCATTATTTTTTATGGCTGAGTAATATTCCTTGATTATATATACCACATTTTCTTTATCCAGTCACTTATTGATGAACATTTAGGTTAGTTCCGACTCTTAGTTATTGCAAGTAGAGCTGCAATAAACATGGGAGTGCAAGTATCCCTTCAATTTGTTGATTTCCGTTTCTCTGGATATATACCCAGTAGTGCGATTGCTGGGTCACATGGCAGTTCTATCTGTAGTTTTTTGATAAATATCCATACTGCTCTCCATAATGGCTCTACTAATTTACATTCCCATCAACAATGTAGAACAGTTCTTTCTCCACACCCTCACGAGCACTAGTTATTTTCTCTCATTTTGATAATAACCATTCCAACTGTATTTCCACTTCCTAGAGAGTTTTCAACTCATCAGCGCATGTTACTTCGTGTGTAAGTGTGTCTGTGTATGTAGGTACTTAGCTCACAATAGGTAATAAATAAACAGTAGCTATTACTCTTGATAACTATGTCTTTCAGTTAATAGATTGTTTCATTGTATTCTGAACATTTTCATCTAATGACTGCAAGCAGTCCATGTGACTGGAGTTTGAGGAAATGAAGACTCTGACAGTAATTGGTAGATTGCGTAATCTGACAATTTTGGGCACAATAAGGCCTCGAATGCCTCAAGTAAAGCAATTAGAATCACAGAGGAGATATGCTAGAAGGACCATGCTTTAAAAGATGTGCTAAGGAGTTTTCTGCCACCATTTATATGGCAGAATATAATTGGATGGCTTTTCAGAAGGAGTGTTATGATTAGATTTGTGAAAATCACTCTGATGTGGTATAGAGGCTGGATTAAAGTGGGGAAAGACTGTAGGTATGCCAAACTAAATTAGAGATTATTTATGGCTTTATTTAATTGATTTAAGGTAATGAAAACTAATGTTTATATAAAACTAAAACTTATTAAACAGAAAGTACATGGACAAGCCTGGTATAGATAGAAAACATTGGCTAAAAGTAACAGGAAAAAACCCTAAAATTAAATAGTGTAGAGATTTATTAGCTCACAAAACAACCGGTTCAGACATAGAGATTCTGGCATTGTATCGCCAGAGCATTCTAAGTTCTCTGTAATTCTCTTGGCTCTTTCCTCTATCGATCCCATCTTCATGCTGATAGCAAGAGCTGAAGCAGCTGCAGGAATCCCATCCAGATACAGCAGAAGCATTGAGGGACTATCTCTTTTAGGATCTTCTCTTCCTATGACTATGAGAAGCTTTCTCTAGAAGCCTCTGCTCCTAGCTTTCTTGAAATGTTCCTCCAGTTTCATTGGCAAGAAGTGAATTAATAAGTTACACGTCCACCCCTATCCAACTCACTGACAAAAGGAATACCATTACAGCCATTGGCTTTTACTAAAAAGAACGTATCCATGAGCTGGGGATAGGATGCCGTTCTCTGGGGTCTGTGAAAACTGAAAAACATGGACTTCTGGTTAGTGTGGAAGAAAGGAAGAGATGCTGAGGAGGAAAGCATCAATATCTGCTCCCTATTGTCATGGAAAGTCAACCAATATCTATCAAAAGCACCGCATGGAAAGATGCTGTACCTTACCAGGAAAGGAGACCCTCGCCATCTACTGCCTCTACTGGATCCCAGACCTCTGTTACTGACAGCCTAAAACCACATCTCCCATCAAGTCTTTACTTCTCAATACATCTGATTCAGAGTATCTAGGGAGCAGCATTTCACCTCTCCATGCTTTTTGAAATTTCAACTCTCCCTTTATTTTTCTTGGATTTTTTTTTTCCTGAAGCAGCAATGTTGATAAGGAATGGAAACTTCTTAATTCAGTCAAAGATAGCCATTTTCAGATAAATAATTTAAGTGTCAGTTTCTATTCCAATATTTTATGGGTGATGTAACAGGAAACAACATAAACTTAAAGTAGTTTAATATTCTCTCATATGACAGTGCATGTAAACGGTGGCTATTTAAATGAGTTCTACTTGAAATTAAAGTTGATGTATGAACAACCAGTGGTCTTTCAAGTTGCTAAATGAGAATTTGTTTTTCCTTCACTTTTCTCAATAATCATCTTTACCCTCAAACCACTGCTCTTTGTGGAATAAATTATAAACTTGTCCTATCAACTGAAAAACAGTGAATGATCTTGAAATTAAGAAGATTTATTAAAATTACAAGTAAATATCATACATGTTAAGAACATTGGGGTGAGGAAAATAGGATAATTGAGTTAGGCTCCCGCAGCTCAGGTCTGGTTGGGGGTCAAGCAGCACATTTCTTGTAAACAAGTTGTGTATGGGTGGAGTTAGTGTGTATGTGCACCAATGCATCTTTTTAGTTTTGTTGCTATTATGTGTTCTGCAGTTTGTGAAGCAGGCTGGCCAGCAGAGAGCTCACAACTAAAAATAGGACACATTTATTCTGCTGGCATCTGTTCAGTTTTTCTTTGGACTTTGCTGGTAGAAGTTGAGTTTCTGAGTTTCTTTTTGTACTGCTTAGCTCTCAGACATGTGTGTGCTGTATAAAGACTATTCGTACTTCAGCCAATGCTCCAAGGACCTTTTTGCCAGTTACCTAGCTCATAGACCTGCATGTGAAGGGTTTGTGAATGGGCTCGAGGGGTCTGTGAGCTCCAGACCCTAGCCCTAAAATTGGTGGAGTTAGCAGGATTCTGAGCAGGTACAGAAGCCAAGTAGCCCTTGGAGAAAGAGGAAATGTGGCTACTTTTCAACACGTTGTGCCCCATGGCCATTTCCCTGTTGACCAGGATACGGTTGCTGCTCACTGCACTGCAAGTCATCATAGACCAGGCATTACAGCGGAAAACCCCTTGGGAGGGGGAGAAAATGTGGCTGTCCTTGAGCATGTGATGCCTAGTGGCCACTTTCCTGCTGACTAGAGCCTGGCTGCTGCTCACTCTGCCGCAAACTGATCAAGATTTGAAGCAAAAAGTAGAGTTGTTGGTGGATGATGTGCAGCAACTGGAAGATTCAGAGCAGAAAGCCAAGTCTTTGGAAGTGTGGATAGATGTCCTGGAGGATGACGTGTGGCAACTGGCCACTCCTGCCTCTCACACCATGGAAGACAATGAACCTGGTGCTGAGTCGGGGGCGACTGTGTTGTGCATGACCTGTTGTGCATCAGAAAATGAAGCATGAGCAGCCTATGGGCCCAAGCGGACAACAAGTGGGCAATCCACAGGTGACCCAATTCACTACCTATGTCTCATATAACCAAGTTAAGTTAGTAGACTTGGGGATACAGTTTTGGCATAAACATGGGGATCCCCTGGCTGCTTGGCTGTTGCTGTTATGGACCTAGGGGTGGATAGTGTGGTGTGCTCTGCTGAGGAGACAAAGAAGTTGGCCTCCATCACCATACACCTATCCTTGAGGCAGCGGCTACAGAATAGCTGCAGATATGCCCAAGGGCAAGGTAACACTCCTTAATGGAATGGGTGAATGCAGCTGCTCGAGTCGTGTGGTCAAATGCTGGAGAACTGCCCAAGATTGTTAGTAAATGGCAAATGTATGCTGAGTTGGTCCAAATAATTTGAGAGCTGGGGATGTGGCAGTCCATGTTTAATGTGAACACCCGTGGCCTGGACAATGAAAATTTTACAGGCAGCATGAGAGACATAGTGCTGCAAAATGGCCCATCAACATCCTTTGGGTCACTGATGACCATACTGGCCCCATCCATTGGTCGTCCTATACATGAAGTAGCGACCATGATAGCCGGCCTGGGTGAAGTAGAGGAAAGAAGACAAGAAAAATGGGTTCGAAAGGTGGCTAAGACCAAACCCCCAAGAAATGCTTGGGATTTTATCCCAAGGGACCAAGCAAGGCTAGCTGTAAGCAGATGTGTTTTGACTTGCTTGCAGCAGGGTTGATAAAAAGAAAATTGACTGGCAGCCAAATGCGGTCCTGTTTGCCTTGTGGCAGCAATTGTGCCCTGAACAGCATTTCGCCAAATGTCCAGAAACAGGTAGCAAGGTACGTTCAGTGGATTTGAAAGATTTTTTGATTGTTCCCAAGGAGGCAGATGAAATGTTCAGTTTCAAATAGGGAGCAGGCTAAGGGGGGCAGGTGAGAACTGGAGGCCTCATGTTGAGTTAGCAATGATAAAGCTGATATGCTGGCTAAGGTAAGGTGGCTGGAGAGAGCTCCAGCAGCTGATGTAGCTGGGTGGATGCATTGGCGAAAGTAGCATGCTGGCTGCAAGACTGGGTGGTTGATGGCTCACTGGGTACCGCATAAACCTGAGAAAAAAATGCCCCGATGGGCAAATTTGCTCCTGATGAGCAGATAAGTGCCCCAATGGGCAGATAACTCATGTGAGGGTGCCCCTAACACTGTGGCAGATGGATCTTGTGGGACCACTGCCAAAGTCAGAGAGTTACTGGTCTTCTGTTTGTACGTCCTTGTGGCACCCCAGACTAGGTAAGATACTTCTTCCTGCTACCATCCTTTCTCAGTACGGCAAACTGGCATGTATCTTACCAGAGGGGTGAGAACTTCCCCTATTGGTACCAATAATCTTTCTGTCTTTTCGACCATAGTGTTCTGGCTGCAGGCACTGTGCCAAAATTGCGTAATCAATGTGTTGGCCTACTGAATATGCATTGAACTTCCCATTAGTATGACTACAAGATTCCCCTGGAAAATCACACCAATGATGACTACTAACTGGACATGTGCAACTAAAGGACAGAACTACAGGAAAAGCCTTAAGCCATATTGAACAGACAATAGGTTCTATAAATAAACAGGTCATTTATCTTTGCTAAGGGAACATCGCAGAAGATTCTTAATGCTTAGATTGTACGGTGAGGGAGTCTGAAGGCTGGATTGTGGGGAAAATAGGATAATTTAGTCAAGCTCCCTCAGCTCAGGTCTGGTTGGGGGTCGAGCAGCACATTTCTTGTAAACAAGTTGTGTATGGGTAGAGTTGGTGTGCGTGTGGGCCAATGTATCTTTTTAGTTTTGTTGCTATTATGTGTTCTGCAGTTTGTGAAGCAGGCTGGCTGTCAGAGCTCAGTCTAAAACTAGAGCATATTTACTCTGCTGGCAGCTGCTCAGTTTTTCTTTGGACTTTGCTGATAGCAGTTGAGTTTCTAAGTTTCTCTGTGCTGCTTAGCTCTCAGATGTGTGTGTGCTGAATAAAGACTATTCCTACTTCAGCCAATGCTCCAAGGACCGTTTTGCTGGTTACCTAGCTCATAGACCTGCATGTGAAGGGTTTGTGAATGGGCTTGAGGGGTCTGTGAGCTCCAGACCCTAGCTCTGCCTCTATAATTGGTAATACAAATTATTTGTAATGTTATTTTTAGCAGTTACAAAAGCTGTATTCTTGGGTATGCACTAAAAGCATGTGACATAAGTGGTTTATTTGACATTTCTGCTCTTACCATAGAATTATTAAACAACGAAATATAATTAGGTTTATGAAAATTACATGATAATATCTGAATATGACTTTCATATGTAGCTCAATTCAGAGGAAACAATATTAAATTGAACAAAGTCAACATCAATAACAAAATATGAGTTTGGGAATTCCAAGAGAACTTAGCTGAGGACAACTGAAGATAGAAAAGAGAAAACAATACAAAGAGAAAGAGGAAGGGAGGCAGAAATACATTTCGTTTGTTTATATGTCTTTTTTCAAATGTGAAGTTGCCCTAGGACATAAAACATCATAACACCGGGCTTCATTAAATTGTTATTGTATGTTTGGTTGTCAGAGCATAAGAACATACTGTATGCTTGGAATGAATCAATGACTCCAAGATAAAATTTTGTATTAATACTAACAGAATCGTATAAATGGCTTCCCACGAAATGGCCAGTTCTAGTTCTGTACTTCTTAATGTTCAGCTGAAGTTCCAGATTAGAAATGAATGACCCAGTGATCCACAGTAAAAATTAGAATGAGGGGAAAGAGGACGGTGCTCTCTGCTTGTGCCACTTTCCTAATTATTGTGAAATAAAATTATAAAACAAGAAACTGATTGCAAAGTACATAAATTCTGAGAAATCGACACGTAAACATGCAATGAGATCTCCTCATTCATCATTCAATAAATTATTCATTATTTAGTTCTTTCATCTTTTTTCTCAGTTAATGTATGTCTCTAGTGACTTCAGTTGCTCCCACCCATAGCTCCCAGCATGTACTGGATTGATCACCTATGGGGTCGTGCCAATTTTTAAAAGACGTGATATTGAGAGGACAAAAAAGGGAAACCTATAAAGAATAGTTTCTGAAAAAGGATAAGCCTTCATGTGAATACAGCATCAATACTCTATAGATCTGTCTGGATCATTGAAGAAGCAGATTTTCAGTCCTGATTTTTAAAATGTTTTTTTCAAAGTAATTCATATTACAAATCCTGAATACAACTAAAATTGTATGGTTGACAATTTTAAAAACTTGACTCAGTAGAAACCACATAAACAAAAAACCTGAAAGCATCTTGACGGAGACCTTTTTCTTAGTCTGAAAGATGGCCATACTTAAAATACTTGGTCTTCCACAGTCTCAGAGGAATGCCTGGAATTCTCTTGATGAGTAAATCATAAGGGCAAAGTAAGAAACTTGAACTTACTTTATTACATTAATTATCACTATGAAAAGCAGCTGCTGTCCAATTTGTGAGCTCATTAAAAAAGTGGACTTTGGGACCTGACTATTGGTCTGTTGTAGCAAAAGTGTTTTATTCTTTTACCTGAGGAAGAATAGAAATAAGAAACAGGCTAAATGCTGGTTACCTCTCAGATAATCCCACCTTGAAGTCACAGGGCATGACCAGGATAAAACACCTAAAACTCTCACTTAATGGAATACAGGGAGACTACCGCCTGGAGGAGAAAGACATTACCTGTATGCACATCAGACAGGGCATACAAGGGCAAACCCAAATGCCATATAAATACAAACCACTTCCAATTAATATGAAAGCATTCAGTAAATACCCTATGATTTCAGGGTAAAACAAGGCTTAGGATTTATTTCCTCATGGACAGAAACCATATTTTCCAATAGGAATTGTATTTTTTCAAACAGGCAAGATTTGTTTGGATAACCTCATAGGCCTTGTACTCATGCTAAAGCACAAAAGAAACATGTCTGATAGTCTTACAGAACATCTAGCCTACGTGAGGAAATCCGGGCATGCTTATCAGGCAATCCTATTTCATACCATTCATTATACTCGTGGCAGTTTGGGGCATGCAGTATATGACAGGCAGTCAGTTAAACAGAGATTAGTGTGCTAGTTCAGCAGCAATTCAAATTCAAGTGAACCTGAATCCTGAATCCTCAAAAGCCAAAATAATTCCATCTTTCCTGTTCTGGTTCATCTTTCTGTTTCAGGAGGTAAAAAACACCTGAAATTGCAAAACATTCTTATTAAAAAACATGAAATTAATTTCAGTTTTCAAATATGATATGAGTCATGACTTTTCTGTGTTATAGTTTAATGTTCACTATACCAGAATCATAATGCCTATCATCTGTAGAAATCCTTTTCATGAGATTTGCAAAATATTTTGCATATTCACAGTAACTATATTAAGAAGGCTGACACTACTTGAGAGAGCCAGCAACTGGGGACTGGCCTCCTGGCACTTGGAGATTTCATGCAGTTTAATAAACTCCACCAAACATATAGCTCAAGTGCACTCCTTCAGGAGAGTGGCAGAGCATATCAGAGGTGAACTTTTAAGGTCAGGAGTCTCCACTTCAGGGAGGGAGCAATAGAGAATTACTTGACATTTCTGCATAGCTAACTCATGCACCCAGAGCCAGAAGAAAATGGACAGAATATCATTTCTTATTTCCTTCCATTGTGTCTTATAACAATCATCTAATATCCATTAAGTATGCTTTAGATGCCATTTTATATCTTGGTTTGGACTACTGAAGACAAGCATTATATTATGGCCTGAAACCTACAATACAAAGAACAGCTAACAGAGTTGGAAAGGGTCCTGTCTGACAGTACAAGAGGGTATAATAGTCAACTTTGTGAAATACGTCAACAGGACTTCACACCTTGTCTAGGCAAGGGAAAGACTAAACTGTACGCTAAACACTATCCACAAATGCACAGTTATTGATTCGACTTTTAAGAAAATATGTAAATATGTATGGCACAGAAAAGTGTATGACACATCAATCCTCCGATAGTTCAGTGTGATGAATATACAGAATAATTGTGGTTAGCGTTTTGAAAATAATCTTTGTGTAAAGAGTACATGACCATTCATTTAAAAATGTTTTATGAAACATTCATTCACACAGCATTACTTTTGATTCAGAGTTACATACATTTACATTTTGCTAAGGGAGAATTTATATGTTTATTTTATCATGGGCAGGGTAAAATGCTATCTTTCCTTATGTATAAGTTACATGTGCTTATTTTTATCCTGATATTGTTATTTTGTCAGAATATTTTGTAAAACAGTAGTCCAGGAAGATGATATAATCAGAACTCAAGAGGCAGCAGAAAAATCCTGACCAGAGGAACCTAGAACTAAATTCTAAACATATCTGATTGGTGAGGCAAATGCCTGAAGGTTCTTAAGTGAAGCAAAGCAAGCGTGTATCTATTTTAGTAACACCAACCACAGAATAAGAGTCTTGTGATGGCTTAAAACTTAGGGATCAGACCACAGAGGCAAAAGGATAGACAGGACACAAATCAATGCTGAGGTACTGAGTGCAAGATCCAGAAAGTCTATCCAGGAGGAATAGGCTAATACACAATTGGTAGAAATCAAGAAAGACAGGACAACAGCCTTAGAGTGATATCATGGCTACCATTATGCATACTCTAAAATTGGAGGGCATACATAGAAATCCAATGTATTAGTCAGTTTCTGTTGCTTATAACATAAATACCTGACTCTGTGTAATTTATAAAGAAAAGAGGTTTATTTGGCTCACAATTCCGAGACAGTCGTATCTGGTGCAGGCCTCAGACTGCTTCTCCTCATAGCAGAAAACGGCAGGGCAGCCAGTGGATGCCAGCAAATCGCATGGCAAGAGGAAGCAAGAGAGAGAGGGTGTGAGGTCCTTTAAACAACCAGCTCTCACAGGAACAAATAGAGTAAGAATTCGGCCACTATGCCCTTCCCCAACCCCACCTCCAAGGAGGGCATTAATCTATTCACTAGGGATTCACCCCCAGGACCCAAACACTTCCCAGCATTGCCAAGTTGGGGATCAGATTTCAACATGAGCTTTAAGGGGACAATATAACCAAACTCCAACATCCAGTTATCGTAGAAACAGGAAAATTAGAGAAGTTGGGTACAAAGAAGGCTGTAAGAATTAATAAAAAACTGAAATAGAACAAAGTAACTAAGTAAAAGAAATATAAAATAGGGCATGGGACCAGATGGAATCACTTTAATGCAAATCAAACAAACATTTCCTTATTTTCCTTATATCCTTCCTTCTAAAAGTCAATCTTAACTCTGGGACTAAATCTTCAGATGGTCCCACTGCCTGAAAAAGGAACAGTAATTACATTCCACTACGAACAAAGAAGAACATAGGTGCCAGTCAGGATGTTGTACATATGCTGGACCGCAAAAATTCATTATTTTCTTTGCCCTGTGTACACGGTTGCACAGATACAGGCAAGGTTTCTCAGTCTCTTGAAATAGGCATGACAATATGACTAGACAGGCTGATTTAGATATTAGTGGAAGTGATCTGTATGAAGTCTAATCTATCTCCAACTTATATCAAACTGCTATACCTACCTAGCTATTTTAAGGGAGTTATTTCAGTGAAGAGTCTATGAGGTACTGACCTTGCAGGATTATACATTTTGTTTATTTCTAAAATATCTGACTTTTACTTTAATAATCAAGAAAAATAATATGGTAAAGAATAAACAAATATCAAGCATTCCTCCATTGTGCTTTACCTAAATTTTAGAGTTAAAACATGGGGTTAGAGTGCACTTTTGGATCAAACAGCTTCACTTTCTATTAACAATAACTTATTTTCTATCCAAAGAGCAGATATCTGCAAATCTCACTATTCAAACTTACTGAAAAAGAAATCTGAGCAGTCACAATAAATGATAAAATAAATTTAACACAAATTTTGAAAATTATTCATGAACAGCACTAACAGTTTCAGATATTACTGACTTATAAAACACTGGATTCAATTTGAAAATATATTCATTCCATTCAGAAAATATTGCTTGATAACTACTGTGCGCTATATGCTATTCTACTATTTTATCTGCATGGGATACATCAGTGTATAAAACAGTTCAATATCCTTGACTCCTGGAATCCACTTTCTAGCAAGGAAAAGAAGGGGAAAAAATAAGCATAATGAAGTATATTGTAGGATCTAAGGTGAGCGATACATTGGATAAAATAGAGCAGAGTACTGGGACATAAGAGCATGGAGAGGGCACAGGCTGAAATTTCAAATGGGGAGATGGGTCAGGTTAGATAGTGTTGTGAAGATGATCTTTGAGCAAAAGCTGAAAAAATGTAAGAAAGTTAGCAAGATGGCTATCTGGGGGGAGAGTATTTCAGGAAAAGGAAGCAGCTTTGCAAAAGCCCTAAGGCAGGAGCATGCCAGGAGCACGCATGGTGGGTTCCCAGACAGCAAATCACTCAGCAGGCTTGAGTGTGGTGACCAAGGACTAGAGTGGAAGGAGGTGGGAATGTGAATGCAGTGAGGACAGATCACAGAGACACTGAGAAACCACTCTAGGGAATGGCTTATACATTGCATGAAATGGAAAGTTATTGCAGATATTGAGAAGAAAAGTTACATGATCGGACTTATACTTTTAAAGGGACCCAATTTTTTTAAAAGACTGAGTTATTCTGAACTCAGCTCAAGGACAATTAGAAACAATGCTTTAGAAGAAATAAACGACCACTAGAATAATCATATTTAAAGAAGGAAAAAAAATGGCAGTTTAAGAGTGAGAGACAAGAGAGGATATTGTATAAAAAGGTGAAAACAGATAAAACAACATAAATACCTGAACTGTTTATTGTAGGGGCAAATAGTTTTAAATTATTTGACAGCTACGAAAATAGAACAGTGAATATCCAGTCTTTTATTGTAGCAATCCCAAAGAATTTCTATATTTTAGTAGATTATATTAAGAATTATGATAAATGACCTTGAGATACTATAAAATTTTCATAGATTATAGTTACCAGATCCTCTTTTTGAGCATCGAAAGAAATAAATTTAAGGAATAAATAAATTTAAGGGTAAGAAATAAATTTGTGAGGAATTTTATAAGTTTTTTTGTTTTGCTTTGTTTTTAGCACAACCATTCAAACAGAAAATCTTTCAACACCTAAATGAGTAAATTTTAGTTTTCTTAAAATTTTATTTTGTTGGAAAAAAAAATCTCTGACAGCACAAGATAAATGAGGTGTTAACGTATCACTATGTGCTGGGTAGGTCTGCTCCACAGGAAGTTTGAGGAGCAAGAATAAAAATGATGTACGTTGGCTTATTTTTATTTCTGTCAGAAAAATGATTAGGTTGAATGGGTTCCTCCCATTTTCAAAGTGTAGGGAGAGAAAGGAGTAAAATAGAATGAGGATTCCTGAATATGTGGTAAGTTAGAATTTCATTCCATTTCAAGCATCCTTTGTCATATGAAGTGCAAGTCTGGATAATGTACAAAATGCATTAGCGATTCCATATTTCTTCAAAACCCAAATTACCACTCCTTAAGAATCATACGTCCTTAAGCTTTTTGTTCAGAAATGAGTCACACCTCACACAAGCAATGACAATGTCTCTTTTAGCCTTGAGTAAAACTTCAGTAATTGCCCACTAGGCACTTAGAAGAAGTTATTCCATTTTGAGTATTTCTTTGTATCCTTTTCTTAAATGCAGCTATTTCTTTGGAGGCTTAGCCACATGCCAGATTTGAAATAGTTGTGTTCAGTCATTTTAGTTGTTGGTTCATCAATTCCTTCCTAACTCAAAAATAACTAAAAGGATTATTTTTCTCAGCACTTTCCAAAAGAAGTACCTTATCACTTAGATGAAGTGTGCAAAAGTTGAATTCTAAAGCCAAAAGGGTTATGAATGTCCAAAGCACTGAAAACATAGGATTATAGAGGCAGCTTGAGTCCACAGTTTTTTATCATGTGTGCCACTGTACACATTACATTTAACACCTCATCTTCATTTCCTGATCTTATTGTTACGTCCAAGCCTATGCTGTTTAGACATATATTAAGAATTCAGTCCATATTTGGGGAGGATAAGATTTAGTGAAAAATAAAGAAAAGTAAAAACATAATCTAAGGGAGAGGTAGAGTGTAAAAAATTAGTCATATTTTTTCTACAGACTAGACTGTCTGTTTATGAAATAATTTACTCTTCTTTCATGCATACAAATTCTAACGGCATAGTGAAAATTGCTTTTGGAGACCATTTTCATTTAACTTAAAGGGTACTCTTTTTTGATATGTGGTACTAAGTCAGCAAAGATAAACTGCCAAGTTTCAGCTATCTCATTTGCAGTTAAGGATTTACTCTCCTATCTAAATCAGTCAAATGTAATATTGACAGATAGAAGGAGCCCATCTCCCTCTAGGCAGATTCAGTGTCCTAAAATTTTCACTGTGTGGCCTCTTAATAAACATCGATTCCCTCTTACATAACAGCCTCTGCAGTCTTTCTGTCATGACTTTGAGGCAGTGTCTTATATTGCAGGCAATTTCGGCTTCTCCCATAACAAATATGTCATCAATTTTGCATTTTCCAAGGAAGACTGAAGTCCCAGTAGGTCCAATTAAGTGCACTTCCCTGTGTGGTAGGCTGTCTTGTTTTCTTATTCCCACTCTATTCCCCACTATGATGTAATTTCTAGGGATATTGTGAAATGAACCATAACATGGTAAAGTCTGGGTTGGCCTATGAATGTGCAGGTAGAAATGGAAATCATGTAGTGAAAGGAAAAAGTCTATCTTGTGCTTAAAGGTCCAACACTATCTTATTATGCTATTTGAAACTCATAATTTAATTTAGATTTCTTAAAACTTAGACATCGAGTATCTATAAAAATCAAATAACTGAGAGTGTAGAGAACATAAAGTTAAAATAAATTTACTCAAATGATTCCTAGAAGACTCTGCTGGAATAGAAAAGAGCAATGCATGTACTGATAGAGCTGGGGAAAGCTACCTGTGATACAGTACCTATGGACATAGGAAGTTCAGAAGGTGATGCTGAATGGAGCTGCGCGGACAGAATGAAGCCAAACTTTATTCACTGCAGCATTTTGCCTGAGTCCAAAAGTTGGGTCTCCGAAAGCAAGCCCGGTCCAATTCTAGCTACTACTAAGGGATAATTAACATGATTCTAGTGAATCACAAAGGTGACCGATTGTCTACTACTAAGAAATTCTCAAATCACCATTTCCTGAGCCAAAACTTTATCAAAAATTATTTATTCATTTACTCATCCCTACATGTGTTCAAATGTTAATATGTAGAATATGCTGAAGCTGTGGGCAGCACTCTGAAGGATATAGAAATGAACAGGAAGTGGCCTTTTTGCTCAGGGAACTCACACTCCAGTGGAAGAAATGAAGAAAAACAAAAGATTGCAATAAGAAGTAGAAGTAAAAAAAGGCTGTGATAGTGCATGATATAAAAGAGAAATTTTTGATCAGGAGACTGAAAAATTTTTCATGGAGAAAGTTGCATTTGAAGGGGGCTGTGAAGGCAGACGCTGCAATAGGCAGTGCTGAAGGTGGCAATGCTCAATGCATATGGAATGAATCAGTAAATGAGTGATGTCTAGTGAAAGCTAATTGGACTACTGTCAGTTATGTGGAGTCTATATCCACATATGCTATATTCTATTGGTCAAACTGTCTAACCTTCTTGAACATCAATTTCCTCATCTCCAAATATGAGGATTAGACTAGGTTGTCCTCAAATTCTGTCTACCAATATAATTGCATGAAGGCATGGAGTCCATGTTTGGTCTCCAACTTTCCTACGGGGAAACTTACTGCTCTTGACAATATTTACTGAACTGGCTGAATTCTGCAGTGGTCGCCTTGGTTACTTTCCTAACCACCCCATTCTACACTACTATCCTCCACCTCATTATGTGCTAGCAAGGAGATTTGGGTGGGATCTAGCCTCAGAACCAAGGATAGACCATGCTTTCCCATAATGCTTTTTACCATTAAGATTGTTTCATAATTGTTCCATCGACTTCAGTCCTGAAGCAAGTCCAGCTTTACTGTGGCCACAGAAATTAGTTTAAGGCTGAGCACATGGAACGGCCCAGTGAGAGCAAAACTAAGATATTCGTTCAACGTTTTAGAACAGTGGTCATTTTTCTGACACTGGGTGTGCAAAAGAAGCTGACAGCTATCCTAGGACCACAAGGAGAGCGTCCTGAGGCAAAAGATGTCAGGAAGAAATGGAGACACAAAGAAATCAAGAAAAATGGAGACAGACTTCTCCTCATTCTTTGACTGAAGTCCAATCCTTGGACTTTTCCATTTGTGAGCCAATAAACTCCCTTACTGTTCAAGATACATGAGTTCAATTTTTCATATATAACAACTTCTCGAAACTAACAAATCAAGAACTAAAGCATAAACTCAGACACGCACATTCTCAATTTAGAGAACTTACAAAACTACCCGACAAAATTCCCAACAAGAAGGCTGTGAGTTCCTCTCACTGAAATAGAAAACACTAACTTTACACTAAGAGCTTTAACAAGAGTAAAGATTTTGAAAGGGTGAAAAGAAGAACACATCTTTTCTCTGAAAGTTTTCAATCACTCTGGTATAAATATACTGAGTCCAGTATATTTTTGGTGTCACCCTTGTCTTCATCCTTTTAAAACTTACACCCCAACTCTTCCATCAATGGGTGCAGGTGTTTTTAAGAATCAAAAAGAATAAGGAATAACCTCTGCTGTCATCTACCCCACACCCTTCTTTTACACTTGAGGCCCCTGAAGCTCAAGTTGGTTAACAGCCTTGCTTGGGATGGGTCCGTGTCAGAGTCAGGGGTCAGGATCTCAGACGTACGTCCTCCCAAGCCCGACAGCCTCTGCATCATTACCTCTGCAAAATGCACTGATTTAGCTACAATATCTAACAGTTGCCACTCCCATCCAGATATACACCCACATGCGCCAACTCATTTTTTCCTTCTTTACTTCCCTAGTGTCCATTTTCCAACTTCCACTTTACAGATTCAAAAGAAGCATGGAGAATCAAAGAAATCACATGCAGTAATAACGTTACTATTTCATTATGGGCTGATTAGGACTACACGTGGAGCTCCAGCCTCCTGACCAAGGGCTAGTTTCTCATTTGCATTTCATTATCCCCACTCAGTGAATAGCACACCTCAAATAAATGTTTCCCTGCAGTCTCCTGATACACAAATCTGTTTTTACTATTAGATTAATGAAAATAGAGAATTTTGGAGTTGGAAAGAGCCTTAAAAATCATTTAGTTGAAAACTTTCTTCAATGATTTAATTGCAAACTTGCTAGATCTATTCTTCCTTGAAAATGGCGATCATCGTCCTTTATAACAAATGTACTCTCTTTTTTGTAGGGCTGGGTACAGTGTCATGAAACTTTGAGCACTAAGGAAGTGCTAATTCTTGGCAATAATTCTCTTCTTTTTTACTACAATACTTGTGTGTATCAAAAACAGAATTAGAAATCTTCAAAGAGCAGCATCCCACTCCAAAACTACATTACACTAACATTTACTGATCACATTTAAAGTACTTTTTTGAATTACACAAAGAAAGATTATTATATATAACTGCACATTGAAATATGATTACATATTAAATATTACTTCCCTTGTATGGTGCTAATTTTTAATGACACTGGATTTCCTATAAAATATGCCAGGAAGAAATTCTCTTATCATATATTCATATGTAATATTTATTCTTTGTTTGCTGGAGAGTGTTACATATTTCATCCCAGTACATGAAAAAATTTAATTGTCTAGTTTTAGCTTTCAGATGACCAAACAATCCTTTCCTTGTGGCCAGAAGTAAGTACTAGATAGTATAAGCTCTGAGACAGAAGTGCTCAACTGCACAAGTCATAAGATATTCTAAAATATCTGCAGAGTTTGGAGAAATTACATATTTGATTGACCTATTATTATCACGTGGGCATTTGCAATGAGAGAAAAGTCTTTTTTGTTGGTTTGATTCTCTTGTCAGACCATGATTATTAATAGATAATGGCTAATTGTTTTAGAATTTATTGAGGCCCATAATATATATTAGATAAAATTGAAGTAAATAGTCTCAATTGCTCCAATTTACTATCAACCAAGAGAGAGAATGATGTATCAAGAAGGGAATGGTCTTTATTCTCAAACAGACTTGGGTTCAAATCCTAATTACTATATTTATCTACTGATGTTTTGGGCAAGTCACTGAACTATTCTGGACCTCTGTTTTTCCATTCATGAAAGGAGAATAATAATATCTACTCCACAAAATGTTATTTTGAGAATTAGAAATAATATATATAAGTTAAAGTAAAGCGAGTTAACAAATTTTAAGTATTAGATGCTTAGGTGTGAGAAGTCCTACTTTTTCCATTCACAAAGATGGTTTAATAAGCCATAAGAACTCATACTATTCAAATCTTTAAAAGTCATAAATGTCTTCATCAGCACCTATAGAAACAGATTTACTTTCACTTTTGCCAAAATGTTCATTATTAAAAACATATCTGTCTATGTCACCTGCTTTAGCAATCAAATAGGAGTAGCAGTAACAAATCAAATTATTTAGCAGGAAAAATAAATCAGCACTTATTCAATGTCATGTGTTAGCATGGCCTCGGTTACTTAGAGTCTCCATAAAGTCTTACTTTCTCCCAGTGAAGAAGCTTCTAAGAACAAACACAATTAAAAACAGATTTAATGTAAGTTGAGATGAGAACATATTCACATTCACTGGTGAAAACAATATTTTATGATTGAACTTCAAAGATAAACAAATAAGCTTATAAACTGAGAGTGCCAGTGGCTTTTCTCCCTTTATCATTTGTATTTTAAGTAACATTTAAATTTTTTTAAACATTTTGTTATAACTCATCACCTGTCACTTGAAGAACTATTGCATTCAGATTGGTACAGTATCTGATACAGCTTTGTAGAAATGTTGTTTTCTGCTTCAGAACATGTCATGATGTGCTTTTAAAAAGTTGCAAAAGAAGAGAATAAATTGGTTTTAGTTTCCCTACATTTTTACTTGTTGCTGTTAATCAGCTTTTCAATGTCATTTTTGTGTGTTTCTGTTTTCACCTTTCCTTCCTATTGCTTAACCATATTGTTAGCTATAAAGCAGAACATGTTACATGCTAAGTGAACATAGAATTAGAAAGTATCATGAGAGAATTTTAGTAGGGCAACCGTTTGGCTAAGGTCATGCTACTGTGAGTTACAAAGCAATGCATAATAAGAAAAATCACTTAAACATAAGAAAGTTATTAATAAATCAGGAGAAAATCAAGTGTGCATGAAAAGACTGGATGTTATATATTCTGTGTTCTCAGATACAAGGTTTATTACCTGTGTAATTGCTCTACCATGTAGGATATGTATTTGAGCAAATGTTGTAAATTATTAGAAAATACATACAGTGAAACCTCTTCATAATATTTCCACACTTAATGGTTTCCCATATGGGGAAAGCCCCTTACTTACATCTGTCTCTTACAGAGAAGTGATCACCTAGGAGCAAGGCTCAAGCCAGGACTGTCAGAACTTTCCCCATTCATTACTCAACATTGAATTAGTGAAACAGGAGAAGTTCATGGGCGATAAGGATAAAAATATGAGCAAGAGGATCTCAAGGTGCAAACATTCTAACTGAGAAAAGGAATAATAAACAGCACACTGTTACTGGTACCACCTATGTTGCAGCAACTGCTGCCACTACTGATAACAAAAACAATAGAATGTATACTAGGGCACTTCAAAAGGATCATGAAATGATTGATATTATCTTTTATTTCTATTTTTCTGCATACTTTTGAAATGCCCTGTGTATGTCTCATTCCAAAGAGCTGACTTGCAAATTCACTTTTTGTTTTTTAAACAGGAACTTTCCTTTAGCAAAACATGACCTTGAGCAAGTTACTTATCATATGAACCTGTTTCACTATCTGTACAATATGGATAATAGCTACCTTATGAAATGATTTTAAGTGTTAAATTAGATATGTACAAGAAGCATTTAGTATCATGCCTGGAGGGATGTAAGAATTCAGTGAATAGGATCCATCTATTTATTGCTCTTATTTTTACTCATGTTAGTTTTATTATTGGAGGCCTAATGACATGTTTAATAAACCTCAAAAAAAAGTAGATCAAGGCCTAGTACGAGACTTAAAATACGCAAACATGTTTTAAAAGTAATTATACCAGACATGACATGTGATAATTATAAATGCCTAGCAATACATGCTGAAGATATTATTTTTATGTACCCATTTCCCCCTGCCAAAAAAAACAGAGTTAGTATAACATTTTTTACCATAAAAAGATCAAAGATAAAGAAAAAGAAGAAAACTATTTTATGTCTCATTTCAGCTTTCATGATGGGTTTAGACCCATTTTTTCCTAACAACTGTGTCCAGTAGAGAAATCTAAATATAAATAACAATTTTCAAGAGTCATATCAATCTAATCTAAAAGTTACTACCTAATCAAAGATACACAAGGACTAGAGGAGTTGAATGAACAGTATGTTAGAAATATTGGTAAACTCATAATATGCGTGTTTTTTTTTTTACAGCTTTTAAAATACAGATAGTTTTTGACTTTGTCCAGTTGGCTGTCCATTGTCTTTGCTGACACAAAGAATTAAAACCTGTAACTTTTGTTCCTAACTTCATGGTGATAATATCAATGGCCACTGACAGGGGAACTTTGACCTGGACTAACAGCTGCCATGACCGGAATGCTTGTTCTGGACTAATGGACATTGATTGACTCCATGTGCACCAGCTGAATCAGAGGCAATTTTGAACCACTGAGCAGGAAATGATCTACTCATTCAATGACTAGGTAGGACACTTGGGGATGGGATAATGGCAGAAAGCATTTTATTGACAGGTCACTGTTGGGTGTAAGACAGAAAGGGGAAGGCTTTGTGGCTGTTACACACTTGAACTCATTGTGACCCAAACAAGTGTCCAGAGGAAATAACTAGTGATCTGAAAGGTCACACTAGTCCTCATAATTGCTAATCAAGCATTTTGGCTGAAAATTCCCCTTAAATGATGGAGAATAATGACTTCAATCATTTAAATGGAGAGTCTCCCCTTATGTTACTACATATGTCATAGGAAATAGAAAGTTAAATATTATGACTGGAATGCTGAAAATATGGTGGCATGAAACTCTGATTTTGTTCCATCACTTTCTCATTTTCATGATATTATTACACATGCCCCATTAAAAAATATGAAGCTGAATAAGTGATTAGAAACCATTATTTTTCATTCTGTTGTATGAAATGCATTTGGTGTTGTTAAGAAATCTGGCATACTATTGAAGAAGTTTACTAATACACTGGGTGATAAAAATTTGGATAAACTGCCTTTATCCCTGCCTCATTTTGATATTTATTTATTTATTTGTGTTTTGGTGCAGGGGGTGATGAGAGGAGAGTTGGTTGGAATGGTCTTATTGATAGGAACATAAGACAGAGAAATATAAAATTTTGAGAATGTGCAAAAATAAACAAAAGCATTAATTTTCAGGAAAAAAATGCTTAGTGTAGTATTGTAAAACATCATTTTCTCACTGGGGTCAAGCTATCCAGTAATTATATACTGCACAAGAGAGTTATAAAATCAGTAAAGCTGAATCTTTCTAAGCCATACACATTTAAAATGATACATTAACTTCATTACCGTATGAAAATAATGTGTGAAAGTATTACTATTTAGGAACTTGGATTGCAAGTATTAGGAAAGAATGTAAATAATGATATCAACTTTTAAGATGTGCCAAAGATGTAAACATGGCTCAGAAATTTCTGTGTACTTTACCCAGGACATAGGAGAAATATAGTGACATGCAACAAAATTTGGGGATAAGATTGGTAAAATACTAACATAGGCAAAAATATGTTGATGAATCTTCTACTAGTGATTTTTTTCAAGTCTCCATTAAGAGTGCATAGCCAGGAAAAATGACATCAGGATGCAATGCTGTAGAAGAGTGTAGGAATGTTAAGATTGAGAAAGACCGGGGAACTTACACAGGGCAAAAGACCTCAGCATAGATGAGAGATTTGAGGCAGAACAGGGATTGTTCAAAGGGCAAAATCCCTTAGCACAACAAAGATCTTCGAAGATATTCTGCTTGATTAGATAAGGACATTAAGGTTATTTCTAATCCAGCTTCACTCCCTTTCCCTTGCTTCTCAAGATGCTTTCCAGAAAATGCCCCCTAGCCAATTTCTTTTCATTCTTTGGATAAATGATTGATAAAGTTGTTTTTCCTCTTGTATTTCCTTGTCTTTACAGTAAAAGCTGAAGCAAATACCAACTCGGGCTGCATATGGTGACTCCTTTCTTTACGGAGTTATCTCAGTGCAGCCCCTTATGGTCTCATTGCTGTTAATGTTTGGGCTCTGAGTAATCTTTGTGTCTCTATCACGCAGCAAGAAGTGACATAATGCTGGTGTCTCTAGAAGGGTATGAGTTCATATGGAGTCTTAGAAAGTAAAATACAAGAGCCAGGGTCTATTATTGCATCTTTAACACTGTGCAGTGTGAAAGAGGTCCTGTCTGCTGTGATCAACTATTGGATTTCATTGTTTCTTATTCAGAAGTGGTGTCAGGACCCTGTGATAGTATAACACCATCCAAAATGACCATCTATACCTCTTGAATTATTTTGGTTTTACATTTAGGTTACCATGCAAAGATCAGGTTCTGCTCAACAGAGATAAACAATTTTACTCACATTGCAGTATTAATTTAACTTAAAAAAAAATTGACACTCTGAGTGAATAACCTTCTGCAAGACTGAATATTGTGAATTGGTCCGTAAACCTGATATACAAAACCTGGGATGAGACACAGGATCTTGATTGCCCGGTTTACGTATAATGACTGAGCAAATACTGCTTCCTGTGGAGACAAATGGCTTACATTTAACAAGCTTGTAATGATAATACATAGTAGATAATAAAAGTGATTCATATCTGGTAATATATATATAAACAACCTGAAGTGAAGTATTAAGCCAAAATAAAATTATTTAAAATATAATAAGCATATGTGTCCATTATTTATCACACTTTTTTACAAAATTCCCTCCAAATAGTGGCATAAAATAGCAATGATTTGTTATTTCCCCTAATTCTGTGCATTGGCAATCTGCGTAGTTCTTCTGCTGGTCCAACCTGGGTTCATTCATGCAGCTGCAGTCATCTGACGGCTCAAGTTAAGGAAAGGATCCAGGGTGGGTTCACTCATGTGTCTGATAGTCTGTGCTGTCTGTTGTTTGGGGCACTTCGGTCTCCTCCACATTGCCTTTCCACCACATTCTACTGCTCACAGCAAGTCAAAAATCCTGCCTAGTACCAAGGAGCTGGGGAAACAGACCTCACCTCCTGATTCTAGGAATAGCACTATCACATTGCAAAGGGACATAGATACAATGCTTTCCACGCTGGAGGCATAATTAATTCCGAACCCTTTCCTATGGCTTTCTGCTCCAGTAGTTCCCATTGTGCCTTTCACTGCCTACCCAATATCTCCGTTCGATACTTTACCAAGGATGTGTGTAAGATCTAAAGCAGGGAAAGCAGGAGGCAGAGGGCAGGAGTTACAGCAGTAATTGAAGAGTTATTTTTTGATGTTGTGTTGTTTTAAATCCAAATCTTTCTCTGTTAAAAAAAAAAAAAAAAGTTCATGGATCCGTATTGACTTTCACATAGAACAAAATCAGCCAAATGTATCAAAGACTTTAAAGAAAAATAAACCCTAAAAAAATTCTATAAAGCAAGGCATGTAGGAAAGTAAATGCTGATTTTAAAGCTAAAATAAGAAAGTTATGCTGAAATACTCTTACATCCAACATGGATTTTACAAATCAATGTTTTGTGCAAACACAGTACCAAAAATTGTTCCAGCTAACTTACTCATGCTCTCATCGTCTCTGTTTGGTAGCATAAACATTTTCCAACTCTAAATCAAAATCATTTTCCTAGTTTGCATTAGGAAAAAAAATCAAAATATGTTTTTTTCTATGCTATGATGAAACAAAACAGCTTTTAAAATTATTTTAAACATGGGAAAAATAGGAGATATGATAGTGGTTTTTTGCTTATATTGAAAGGAAAATATAAAAAAAAAGAGAAGCACTAACATGATTTCCAAAAAAAATGAAATATTAGGTATATGCAAACCCCTTAACAGTAGCTAAAAGGAAAATTGATGACAGCTGAGGTTCCCCGGCCCCTGAACAACTTCTGCTGTTCTGTCCTTAAACTTCAAACAAAGGGGATGTTGGGCCACTGGGAAATTGCTGCTCAAGAACTTGCAATGGCTTCTTTTTCACCAATAAATCAAAATTCTCCTTGTAGAAACACAAGAGTTTCTATATGCAGCTCCCACTGGAAGTATCTGAGCCAATCAATGTGTCACAACTTAGCAGAAGGAGCCCTTAGTTCAGGCTCTGTGTTCCCTCTCAACTTGGACCATGCTCACTTTTGTCTCCACGGACCCATGCTATCCCCCACGCCCCGTGTTACGCTGTGGCTCCTTTCCTAGTTATTCAGATCCTGTGCATCTTTCAAGGTCTGCTCACTTCTGACATCCTCTATTAAACTTTATCCGACTATTCCAGGCTACATGGACCTTTTCTTTCCCTACTTCCCTATAAAATTTTAGCCCACACTATTCCTTTGGAATGCAATGATAATTATTAGAAAAATAGCAGCAGCTGCTATATTGGGTGGTTTTTATGTGCCAGTAGAGTGGATGCTGTCATATTTTAGCTTCCTAGCTCCTGTTCTTCCTTTCAAATAGCATCACTGTATCTTTTTGAGCAATGTTCTTTTTGAACATTGTTATGTGCTGAATTGGCCTCCCAAAATTGATATGTTGAAGTCCTAACCCCCAGTACCTCAGAATGTGACTGTATTTGGAGATAGGGTCTTTAAAAAGAAAATTAAATTAAGAATGAGATCTTCAGGGTGGGCTCTAATCTGATCAGGCTGGCGTTTCTGTAAGAAGAGGATATTAGGACATACAGAGAAAGACACCAGTCATGTGCTCACACAGAGGAAAGTCTACGTGAGAACACGGTAAGAAAGCGACACATGCAAGCCAAGGAGAGAGGCTTCAGAAGAAACCAAACCTGCCAACTGCTTGATCATGGACTTCCAGCTTTCAGAATGGTGAGAATATAAATAACTTTTATTTAAGCCATCCCGTCTGTGCAATTTTGTTATGGCAGCCCTAGCAAACTAATACTGCCATGGCCCTATGTTAACTATTGCTTAGTTTACCTTGTACTATTCATAAGCTATACATATCTAAGTCTAAATTTCCTTCCTATACTTCCTTGACCTTATTGGGCGATTCCAATTTCCTTTAAAACCTATGCTGTTAATCAGGACCTTAGACCATCTCCTGATAAATTACACTGCCATTTGCTTGGTTCATGCATGGATATTTACTGTACCCTCAATAAATACTTAATTAGATTCAAAATCATATTGATGACCGACTTTCCTAAATTTTGAACCCAATTTACTGTTTGCAGAGTCTCCCCACTAGACTTCAGGACTCCTGTCCTCAGCTAAAATATCTCCTTATGGACTGATGAAGAACGGTGGATGCGGGGCTTGCCATGCAGTAACAATTAGTTTATATAAAAACATTTAGGGCAAGCATTTTGCAAGTTTGACTTACACAAAATAAAATTTATAAAAAATAGCTACACATATATATAAAATTATTTTTAATACAAGATGTTGTTAATTCTGGACATTCTTGAAGATTTTGTATTACTATATTGGGATCAAATTGAGTGTGGTATAGTGTACTGGTCTGAATGACCACTTAGTAAACAATTTTTTAATAGTTGGTGAAAAGCATAATTAATTTATGGTTTGTTGAGGTTCATGATAATTTGTTAAGTTTTGTTTTACTTTTTGGTTTGGAAAGAAATGGGAAGTTTTCATGAAGTGGGAAAATAAGAGAGGTGATTTTCCAGCTGAGAAATGAGGAAAGTATTGCTGGACAGCCAACATCTGGTATCATTTAAGTCTGCTCTGGACAGACAAAAAAAAATAAAGATTATACCAGAGGGAGTAACCCTGTGCTTGCAGGAAAAAGAAGGAGATGACATGATAGGTCTTTTCAGTGATTAAAAACCTTCCATTCTCACATTGCCCTGCTACAAATAGAGCATTTATCTTCGTTCAGCTCTTGCATTTCATTGTCTAGTGTACAAACTCTAGAGGCAAAAATGCTAGAATTCTATTTTCCCAGAGAATGGTGCCAAGTAAAAGTACCTCAACCTTTCCAACTCTTAAACAAGCTACCCTCAAAGACTGCCTTAGTTAAAAATGCATTAAGTTCAAATGGAAAGATTTGTTGATTGTTCTTCTTTTCAGAAAAGTGGGAACAAAAAGGTATGTACTTTCAAGGTCAATGTATATGATTTCCAAGAAACTTGGTCAAGTTAAATCCACTGGTGCTGTGAATACAGATGTTGTAGGTAATAACTCCTATATAAATCAGAGGTGAACTGAATGTTGCTCATTCTCATTTTTTTTGCATTTTAAAAAGGGCCAGAATTCAATGTTTTTGCATTGTAGCCACATGGCTTGCTATGTACAGAAATATAAATTTCATACCTGCCTGCTGAAAGCAGTCACCTCACCTGAGTCATGTAAGTCTAAGGCAAGCAGAATGAAGGACCAAGTCCCTTGGCCTTGCCACATAGACCCCTTCACTTGCCGCAGAGTTTACTCTAGGCTCATTCATAGCATTTTCACTCTAGCCAGCCTACTTAATGGCCCCTTTGTGCAATTATGATACTGTTCTTGGTTATATATGACTATACTGAAAAGCTATGAGTTATAAACTTTATAACATAGTTACAATATTGATACTAAAATTTAAATGAATGCCATAAGGCTAGAAGCCGATGGACAGTAGACATAAGTCTATCTCTTGGGGAAAGCTAAATTATCAGAATCAAAATTTCAAATAGATGTGACAAAAATGAATTGCTACCTTTATCTAAGAAATACATTTTCTGTGACTAATGTCCCCAGTAATTTAGGATCTATATTTCTAAGTGATTTCAGATATCATGTGGTTAGAGTATAGCAGGTGATTTGGGGCAAAGAGATGCACATTTTAAGACCCTGAAAGCTTTATACTTTAATACATATATACAGCATGTATGTATATGTATGTTGCAAATAACATATGCAACAAAATATGCACACACATATATATAAATATATGTATATATTTTTTAAGGGTAAAAACTGTTAACAAATATTAAATATTTTACTGGATAATAAAGGCCCAGATAGTCATCAGTTGTTTGCTTCCTATTGGAGAATAGAATTCTATCTAATAAATGTGTTTCTATACCAGGGACCCAACCAAACAAAAATACCTCCTTTTTCATCCCACGGACTGAAAAGGGTCCATATGGAGGAAGTGGTTGAGGCCTGTTGGCCAATTTCTTTTGCTGATACTGGCTCCCATAGCACGACAGGTTTCCCACCAGTCCCTGCAGCCCTCCAGCTCCCCAGGAGCCCTGTTTCTAAAGAAGACCAGCCCAGCCCCCAATAGCAATTTACGTCCCCAAAACAGATAGAAAGGCTGAACAGAATATGCATAGTTTTCTCAAATTTTTCAATCAGATCAGTGACTCTACCTCTATGGGGCAACATTAGTAAAGAAACAGATATCAGAAGTGAGGCAAAAACCTATCCACTTCCAGAGCTACAATTAATTAATATGCACAAGAGCATACACATTCTTGAACCATCGTGTTTTTAGGTCAGTCACGTGAGCTCTTACAAGGCAGCCACAGAGAATTCTGAGTCAGTTTTGTTGTAGGAATATGGTACATTGTTCTGACCAGAAGTGATGGTTAGAGAGTAGAAGAGAGTGCTTCACTATGACAAAGACTATGTCTTAGCCATCTTTGTTTCATCAGTCCAGAGAACAGAGACCGGCACTCAATAAATATTTGCTCAACTAAGCTGATATGCAGCATCGCTTCTGAAAATAAATTTTAATAATGCATAATTGTGTGGCTACAAAGATACTGGATGAAAGTATGAACTTGGATGTTAGATGACCTGTGCTGAAATATGAGTCCACTCTTTGCTAGGTAATGACTCTGTCTGCACTTCTGTTTCATCCTAAGTAAAATGGAAGTGTGATTGTATCTATCTCAGAGGAATGTACTTTGGAATACATGAGGTAATACACACATAAGAGCTGGAAACGGCAGGAACTAAAATATTTTATAAAATTATAAAATTACTTATGAACTACATACACACTTAACTGAGACTGATTTTTTAAGGATCTTTATCATATGGGAAAGTATAAGGATATATATAGATACTAAGAGAATAACATTTGTTGATATCTTGATTTTTTACACAGCCCCCTTTCTCTAATGTACCCAAATAATCACTGATGTGTTTGGTTTTATATATGTATATCTATTATTTTTAGCCACATGTACTCTATTGTGCTAAATATGGTCAGTGGTTTCAGTCCCTTCTAGGAAACTCTGCTTTACATACATATACAGACTAGGTAAAAAAAAGCCAGAATGGAGAACCAAATAAATATGCACACAATTGGTCTATCACAATATTTAAACTTTATTGAATTTTAGAATTTTGATATCTGGATTTGTTGATTAGGGACAAAATAATTTGTTATCCATGCACCTATGAAGAAGAAAAGATTTTGCACAGATTGAAGTTGGTTAAATTATAATAATTAGCAACAAAGCCAGAGAATAAGTTTCTTCACTGGAAAAAACGAGTTTTAAAAAGTGGATCAGAATAATACTGTTGAAAAGGAAGGAGGATTGGCAGTGAATGTCCCGTGCAGCAGCATCTGCAGCTGACGATCACTGAGCACACACTCTATGAAGTGCTCACTTCAGACTCTTGCCTTCCTACCTGAATATACCGCGAACTCAGTCTGAATCTTAGAAGTTACTTCATGCTGTACCGGATATTCATTTTCACATCTCATATCTCTCTGAAGGCTTCTTGGTTGTCTTCTACTTTCATAAAGACTCTTTTTCCACAATGAATGGGAAACCTATTTATTCTTCCACTAACTCTGAGAGTCTCCGTAAGGGTTTGGGCTGAGGACCGTGATATAAATTACCTTTCTTTCTGTCAAATTCTTTTCTTCTATTATGGTTTCCTATTCTCACTAAATTATTGATCCTTACTATGTCCCATTTCTAATGACTGCTATGTTCTTTGTTTGCACTATGGCCTAATATACTCCATCTAAAATTACTTCTTTCCCCATAAGGCCACTACCACAAAGATGGAGCACCCAGAAGAGATTTTTCTAAAATTCTGACATTATAAGAGGGGCTTTCAGAATGTCAGCCTAACACCAACAACTGAAATTGGAATGTTGCAGCCCTAGAAGTTCATAGGCTGTTCACCTGCAAGAGAGTCCTTGACCATCAAAAAAGCCTTTGATTAGTTGGGGGGATTCTTCTCCCAAGACCCTTCTCCCCTTTTCAGGTGCCAACCTTCAGCCTCTATGTTTGTGTTACTTTCTTATGCCAAGCAATTTGCTTTCTACTGCTTACCCAAACAGGTCCAGGCATACGAGAAAACTCATTAAAGTGCTTTATTATATAAATATCTACCCCTAGATCCTGCCCCTTTGCAGTAAGATGAACTGAAAAAAAGAAAATAATACTTTCCTGTTTATAATTATTAAATTTTTAGTCGGGGCTCTCTCTCCTACCAGTTTCTAAATGCAGAAAGGCAACAGGGAAAATGTATTTTCCACCTACCCAAAGCAAACCCCTGGACATCTTAGTTTTGGTTATTGTTATTTATACTCATGAATTATCACCTGTACTAGACAGTAAGATCCCTAAGGTCAGCATTCAGTTTTGATTAATAGCTGAATGGACTAAAGTACCTAAAAGATAAAATCAAAGTTACTAAAAAGTAACAGTATTGTGTACCTTGGGCCTTCAATAAGTACATGCTCAATGATTGGCAATAGAAATTATAGAGCCCATTGAAAATGAAAAACTTATACTAACATAGTTATGCTAATATAGTTACTAAAAGTTGAACAACTAAATATAGAGAATTTTGACAGTCGTTTACTTAATACGTACTATGTATACACCCCAAAGTGAACATATTGCTAGGTTTTGAAGCTTGTTTTCTGTGCAGAATATTCTATTGGAGGTCATGAAGGGATTTCAAAGAAAGAGACAAGCATGGTTATTTGCCTTCATGAACCATATTACATGGAGATGACAGTGGAAATATGACAAATGGGCTTTCCACATGAGTGGTTCATGTATATCTCAACAAAGCCGACCAAGTGGAGCCCTCTCATGGCATTATGTCACTAGTGCCTCTCATCACAGTGATGACGCAGAAGTTTAACAATGAAGACCCTGAGGACGAGAGTAGAATATGATCCTTTTGTCTGGATTCCTCGTGTTGGGAAAATAGAATAGTTTGGTCAGGGCCCTTGCCTCGGGTCCAGTTGGGTGTGGTTCAATGTCCTTTGTAAGCAAATTGTGTGTGTGTGTGTGTGTGTGTGTGTGTGTGTGTGTGTGTGTGTGTGTGTGTGTGTGTGTGTGTGTGTGTGTGTAGTTAGTGTGCATACGTGCCAATGTATATTTTTAGTTTTGTTGCTATTCTTGTGTTCTTCAGAGAGAGAGAGAGAGAGCAAGAGAGAGAGCAAGAGAGAGAGAGAGTAGAGAGGAGTTTTAGTGAAGCAGGCTGGCAGGCATCTGCCTCAGGCGTTCACCTGGCGCAGCCATGCTTTCCAATCTACGGTTTCCAAGGACCTTTTGGCTAGTTACGTAGCTCATAGACCTGCATGAAGGGATCTGGTGACCCAGCCTGGCGTGTGAGGGGTCTGGAGACCCAGCCTGGCACGTGAAGGGTTTATGGCCCAGTCTGTGAATGGGCTTGAGTGGTCTGGGAGCTCCAGACCCAGCCCTGGCTCTACAATTGGCCCAGTTGGTGCAGGATTACCAGCAGATAAAAGAGCCTGACAACTGGCTTGGTCATAGAGCTAGACACTTGGTGCTGTGAGCAGGATTCCAACACTGGACTTAGCAGACTGCCACACCTCGGTATCCTGCTACTGAACAATGCTGGGAAATTAAATCGTAGTACATGGAGACTGGAGAGCAGTACTTCCTAATCATTCCAATTAGCTCCAAAAGTAACCATTAAAAGGATTCATTCTTTCATTTCATGTGATGATAAAAGCAGAATCAAATAAGGCACATTTTCTCCATTTTAAACTTTCTTCCATGTAACATGTTACAGTTGAAAGCTCCTCTTCCATACTGTTTATGATAAGAAAAATAAGGCCATGCATAGAAGATTTCCTAGTAAAGAAGAGCAGCCTTTGAGGCTATACTATCAAGGCATATCTAAGGCAGTGAGTGAATGGTCTCTCCAGACTGGGTCATCGGGAATTCGTGGAGAAGTGTAGTTAAGCTGGGTGTGCAGGAAGCCCCAGTCAGTCTAGACAGGCCATGGCAATGGAGATTTAGATGCTATGTTAGTTTGCTAGGGTTGCCATAACAAGGTACCACAGACTGGGTGGCTTAAACAAAAGAAATTTATGTTATCACAGTTCTGGAAAGTAAAAGATCAAGATCAAGATGTCTGCAGATTTGATTTCTTCTGAGGCCTCTCTCCTTGGCTTGTAGACCTTCTCCCCGTGTCCTCACACAGTCTTTCCTCTGTGAGAGCACATATCTGATGTCTAAATTTCTTCTTCTTGTAAAGACACCTATAGAATTAGATTAAGGCCCACTCTAAACACTTCATTTTAACTCTATTACTTCTTTAAAGACCGTACCTCCAAATAAGGGTGTGTTCTGAAGTAATGGGGGTTAGCACATCAATACATGAATGTGGGGGAGGGCAGCTCACAGTCAGCCCATGACAGATGCCTTACAGCTAGCTGGTGGGAAGGGTGAAATTGTTTCCTGATTTTTGCCTGTGTGATAAGTTGATAAACTCCACATGCCATAAAACATTGATTCAAACAAATAGGAATCTACTCAAAGTTTGAAACCCTTTTACCATGCCATTCCTCGTTTATTTGTAGGAAAACCATGAGACGTTTTCTGAAGTGATTTGATAAAATGAAGTTCTACTCTCTAGAAAGAACACCATTCTTTAGGATCATTGCATAATTTTGCGAAGACTAAAAAAATAACTTGCTTAATGGGCCAGTATAGGCAAAGATTTAATATTAAGTCCGCACAAACTTCTAATTCTACCATCAGGGAACAGAATTCTATGCTCCAGATAAGAATTTTGAAGGAAAATTTAAATTTAAATTACGTAACAGATTTTTATTAAGTACGACTTCATATGCAGTACTATAAGAGCTATACAAGGTGAAAAACTTTGAAGTTTAATATGGCTCTGATAAAGACTTTTCACCTCTAAAAGAAAATAAAACGTGGGATACCTTCGCAAAATGAATTCTAAACCCTTAAAAATTTAGAAAATTTCACTCAGATAAAAAATAAAAAATGAGAATTTTTTAGAAGTATATTTTTGTAGCAAATAAAATTTTGTTCTGTATTTTGAAATGTTAGTTTATAAGTTGAGAAGATGTTATAATGTAGTTTAATTATAACAATTAAATTTTCTCATCTAAGCCATTTACTGAGTCACATGAAACATTTGTCTAACTCTAAAGAAATATAAAATCTTAAGTTTTAATCTTGCAAAAACTATCGTTTACGTGAATGAATATATTTTTGCTCAGAGTTTTAGAATCATGGAATGCCTACTGTTGAAAGACAGTAGGAGTGTTTGTTTCTCGATTTGGTCATGATCAATTCTTAATATCCATCTCAAATAACCAAAGTCATTCCCATAACAAAGTATTCGGTTCCTTATAAAAGGACAGAAAAATAAGAAAAACACAAGAAATGAGCAATATTGCATGTAATTATTGTTAATACTGGTAAAATGATACACTCCTAATAATACACTTGTGATTTAATATTATAACTGTTTTTTGAGTAAATCAATATATTTTTACTGAATATCTACATCAACCCAAAACAAAACAAGCTATTATGTAAACAGTAATACATAAGATGAAATCCATAGTTCTCAAAGTGGTTATAATGTTATAATGTTGCCTAAAAATTAACAAATTTTATACATTAGTATGAAACACTAATAAAATAAAACACAGGTGAGGTAGTAATGTAAAAATTATAAACAAAGTTCAAGAGAAATTTATAAGTCTAGAACAAATTCTAATTTATGTCAGAGAAGTCATTAAAGAAAGAATTAAGTAGATAGAGTTCAAAAAGATGATTAAAGAATTAAAATTAATTTCATGTAAATAAAAATAGAAATAAAAAGTGAAAGAGTGAATTCCGGGTATAATCATAGGAATTAAGAAGTTAAATTATGAAATGATAAGTAAATCAAGTTTGATTGAATGGATTCCATGTTATACCTTAAGGAGTGGAAAAGAATAAATTTGGTTTTGGAAATATGACCTGGGTTATATGATGGAGTTTGAATGTTACAATATGGCAATGGAAAACTTTTGTAAGTTTTTGAGTAGACTAGTAGAATCAAAAACAGTTGACCTTGATATAAGGTATACATTTAGGAGGCATTTTCAAAGAGCTGATAGTTTAAGCATGGGAGTGTTTATGATGCCTAAAACAAGGAATGTTGACAGCACGACATTACAGTCTGATTTGTGCAGGACACTATAGGTTTACTATGTATCACTCTAGTGTTTCATTTGGTTAGTGTTCCCTTTCTCTTTCAAAAGTATCACAGTCTGGATCATAATTTATATTATCACCCTAAATAGACAGAGCAGAAACTTCAGAGAACACTATTTAATGATTATAAATGGAAAACAAATACAGAAGGTGGGAATGGAAAAGTGAGAGAAGAGAGCTTGGAAATCTCAATTTTTATGCATTTGCCTAATAGTTATAACTGGGCCATTCCTAACCGTATATAGTATTCTTCACACTCAGCATATGGTTAACTCATTTCCCATAGCAATAGGGAATCACTGCCTCATAATCTTTACATTAATTGTATCTCACTTTGGAATTATGTTACTTTCTTTTAACATGATAACTTTGATAATTATTTAAACTAACTTTAAAATAGTTTACACTCATTAAACCAATACCGGCTCAAATCAAAAGAAATTGGTCATGATTGTGATAAACAGTATAGATGATGAGACTAAAAGCAACTTATCAAGTGGATCATTCACACGTCTATAAAAGAGAGTTCACTTGTGAGAGGAAGATTGCTTTGTATATGTTTCTTTTAATATGATTGTGTTTATTGTTATCCAATCTCTCCATTCAATTTTAAACTTCTTGCAGGCAGTGACAATTTATTCTCTATTTCTAATAAAATGCCTGAAAACACCAGATAAAAGCTAGGTTTGATTGAGTGACTAAGCAATGGTCCATTGCGGGAAGAAAATTGCCATGGGTATACATACGGCAGTCATTTAAGGCTCACTGGCTGCTCTGTGCATACAAGTGTTTTAAGAGCTTGACATCTCTAGAATTACACATACATACAATCCTATAATATTACTTTTTTCATGCCTTGCTTCCTTCATTGGAAACAAGACACGAAAAATGTTTTTGAGATACGTGCTTGTGGTTGTATATATCAGTTGTTCCTTTCTATTCCTTGGGAAGTAGTATTCTATTGTCTGAATGAAGTGTTTTCTTTTTTTTTTTTCTTTAATCCACTCATTTATTGCTAGACATTCAAATTGTTTGCAATGCTTGGATATTATGAATGAAGCTCTGCCAACCCTTGAATACAATCTTTTTTGTGTACGTGTTTTCATTTCTCTTTGGTAAATGCCTAGGAGAGGAATTGCTGTGTCAAACAGAAGGTGTGTCTTTAATTTTAGGAGTCACTGCCAGTTTTTTTGAGTGGTTGTACACTGTGCATTCCCATTAACAGTGTCTGGGAGTTCCATTTGCTCCACATCCTTGCCAACTTGCTGGCATATTTTACTATATTCAATTTCATCTTTGAGAGAAATGAGCTTTTGCAAACCTATGTGTAATATCTTGTCTTCTGGAATCATTCCCTGGTCGCCTTCTGCTTTTTTTTTTTTTTTTTTTTTTTTAGTATCAACTACACCAACACAAACCTCAGCTTTTTCTAACAATCTCCTTTGGGCATTTCAGAAAGAACGTTTCTCCATGATTTGGCAATCTGACATTTTTAAGAATGCTTTCCCGTTTGCCATTAAACACAAGTTAAAGAAAGTTAAACCATCCAACAAAATGTTACAAAACAGTTTTATTATACTGACCTTAACGTCTTATGCACACATATGTTTATGCCATGCCTAAAGCATTCTACACAAGAGAATGATTGAATTTGAATTTTGCCATGATCTCATAGACAAATAACTTTTTAGTGTAAGGCTTTGATTTCAATTATAGACAAATGTAGTGTTTTAATGCTCAAATAATGAAACAATAATAATCCGTGAATTTAATTAATTTCTATGAGTCTCAGTTTTTCCATAGGTTAAGTGAGGATGACAATATCTATTCCATAGTACTCTTGAAATGATTAAATAAGTTCATATTTGGTAAGAATTTAGCAACACTTTTTGCTCCTTAGGAAATGCTTCAGACCTTTAAAAATGAATAAATATAGATAACCTAAACCATACATAAAGCTTCAACATTATCAAATGCATCATCATACTCAAAAAGTTAATTTTGGGAATATTGTGTAGTCATGTTTGTCAAAATGTGCTATTTAATAAACTGCAACTGTTATTGTTCTTTATTTTGTTGTTTTCTACCCAATTTGTATTTAATCAGTTATATCTGGTTGAGTTGCTCTGAGGTAAAACGAAACTTAGCAAAGGCAAAGTGTTATCTTCTTTTCATATAAGCTGGTACTTTTGTTCACTTCTTAAATGCTAGTAGTACTGTAAAACAATAACAAAAAAGAACAACTGATTTCTCTTCCTTATATTTGCTAGTCATGTTCTTTGCTGGTTTGCTAGTTTTAGTTGCACCCTCATCCCTACAGAATACATTGATGCTGTTGGTGTATAGGTTTTTATCACAGTAGACAGAATCAACTCTACATCTTCAAATGTCAATATCAGGTTCCTTTTAGAATCTCCTATAAATAAATGCCCTCCAAAAAGCTGAATAAGCATGATTGCCCATTTGGAGATCCAAATAATGAGTCCCTCCCTCTCAAACTGAACTCAAAGCATCCTCGCCTTGCTATGATTCCCAGTGAGGGCATCCTAGGGAATGACAAGAACAAAGCTGCTAAAAAAGAAAAAGAAACAAATGAACACAGTGCAATCATTATAACAATTTTAAAAAATGTGTGCCTAACTCTTAAGAGTCTGCTAGGTAGGTACGTTACTGAAATGCTTTGGGAAATGTGCTGTAACCATCAGTGGTCTAATCAGTCAATGTGCCCCAAGAAAAATGGGAAAAGAAAATATTTTCTAACAGTTTGAGTTATTGAGATGATTCATTACATTTCTGAATCCTATGCCCTGGATGTTATAATAAAGTTCTTCACATTTAGACTTCAAATTCTCATTTTCAGCCTATAATTATTCAGTTTTAACTTCTCTGAAGGCATGTGTGGGAGCTCCAGCTGTTAGCAAAAACAAAACAAAGCAAAATGAAAACAAAAACAAAATAACAACAACAAAAAAATCTATCGAGAGTGATATATTTCACAAACTGCTAGAACAACTTTCATTAATGTGGGTCTGTCTGAAGATATTCACATTTCATTTTCATGACTTTTAACTCAATTTAAAAACTAAAGTGCACCTCGGACAGATAGTTGGTGCTCAGAGTCTCTGCAGAAGAACACATGGTTTTGAAAGAATGGATTTCCATAGAACTGCTTACTATTTTCCTCTCATTTTTAAAGAGTTAATTTGTAAAATAAAGTTGGTTTGGCTTTAGTGTAAAATTCATTCATTTTGGAATTTTTATTGAAAAACAAACAAATGAAAAAACATCCAACTTGCGCCTCCCAAATCTGAATAACCAGGTTATTTCTTCAGATGTGTTATCTTGCACGTTTGGCATTTCAATTGTAAGCGCTTCCCACACTACAAGTTTCCCAATATTTTATGAGCATTTGTGTCAAAGAACCATGAAATGAAGCGCTGTTCACATCTGACCTCATATATTTTACAGTATTGTAATTTTTTTTAAATGTAGATAATAACCTGATTGTCTGAGTGAGTTCTTAATTCACTAGAAATAAATGCAAATGTCAAGAATCATGCCGATTTTTGAAAACACTTTTCACAAAAACCAAAGAAGGATGTAATTTTTGGATTTTTAAAGCTGCTATTTCAGCTGAGTTCTTACATCCTTTTTTTCACATGGTATTTCTCATTACCTGGGTTTGAGTTAAAGAAAACAACTTTTCTCCTATTTACATTGACAAATTAAATGAATTGAGGAAGGTGGTGAACTGGAAAAATATAAAAATTGACTATGTAAGGATGTTTAATAATGAATAGGAGTTCAAATGTAAATGTATAGTTTATCTCCTAAAATACGCATATTGTCTATTTTGTCTATTTGAAACTTTTTCTTCTTTGTTATGTTTTCAGTGTTGTGAAGAATGCTTAATAACGAAGCTATGCTTTTAAAGACAAAGTTTGTGTAAGTTCCGAAGAATTTTCATTAGAGCTCGTAATTATCAACAAACTACCAAGGTTCAGAAAGGTCAAGTATTTGTCACAAGTTCATATGACTAATAACTGGCAGAGCCAGGATGTGAATTACATGTATCTTACTCTAGATCCAGTGTCTTAAGTTTTATGCTGCAAATTTATTTTTAAATTCTCATTGAGCGTCTTCATTTGGATGATGCACTAACTCTTAAAAATGCAGTATTCTCCTTTTTCCTCAAATAAGACTTTCTCTCTTATCTTACAAACTTCACCATTCTTAACCCTCAAAATGTCTAATTCATTTTTCACATCTTTAGTCAAGCATGCTGGATTTTGTTTTTAAATATTTACCATCGCTTTTCAAAATCTTTTAGTAGTTTTTTTTTTATATCCAGTCTTTTCACACCAGCCTACATATTATAATCACTGTATTTTCCCCAATCCCTATTGTTTAAAATAACATACAAAACTGCCTAGAGCAAGAGCTATTTCATTTGCTCCATAGGTATAGAGTGTTTGCAAAATTAAACATAAGTTGTATCAATTAAGTTATCATACTAGATAATCTCTAAGTTTTCTTTCAAATATAATGATTATATAATATAAAATTTGTTATTATATTATTTGCCCATAATTTTAAAGTTAAAAGTGAAGCTATAAACTTCAATTTTTAATTTTAATTTTATTTTTAATTGTGTATATTTGTGGGATACAGTGTATTGTCTCCATACATGCATATATTGTACAATAATTCACTTAGAGCAGATAGCATATCTATCACCTAAACATTTATCTTTTCTTGGTGGTAATTATGTTCAAGATCCTCTTTTCAAGCTATGGTAAAACAGTATGGAGCTTCCTCCAAAAGCTGAAAGTAGAACTACTTTATGACCTCCTAATCCCACTACTGGGTATATATCCAAAGAAAACAAAATCAATATATTGAAGAGACACCTGCACTCCCGTGATCATTGCAACGCTATTCACAATAGCCAAGAGATAGAATCAACCTAAATGTCCATCAACCAATGCATGGACTTTTTAAAGCTGTGATATATATCCACAATGGAATACTGTTCAGCCATAAAAAAGAATGAAATCCCATCATTTCAACAACATGGAGGAAACAGGACATCATCATGTTAAGTGAAGTAAGTCAAGCACAAAAAGACAAATACGACATGATCTCACTCATATGTGGAATCTTAAACAAACAGACAAAAGAAGTGGTTCTCATGGAGGTAGAGAGTAGAATAGTGGTTCCCAGCGGCTGAGACAGGAAGGGGCTGGGGGGAGGGGACGAGATGGATTAAAGAGTACAAAGTTACAGGTAGATAGAAGGAGTTCTGGTGTATAGGTAGGCTGATATAGGTAATAATATTGCATATTTCTAAACAGGAAGAGAAATTACAGACTTTTCAGACTCATTTATATATTTTATCACTGAGAAAGCAAAAGCCCAGTGACTCTGAGTGACTGACTGCTCAAGGTTACAAAGTTAAAGACTCTGGAAGAGAAATAACTCATTGCCTGCTTGGGGAGTTTGTTTCATTCATCTGTGCTGCAATAGACCTCCCTAGTTTTCCTGTTTACTGTCGGTAAAAGGTTATATTCATGATCACCATACAAACACACCACCAAAAACGCTTGTTACAATAAATGATAACCTTAGAGCATTTAGACTGAAAATCATTTGACATTTAGTAAGATGTTCTTCTCTTTTCGTTTTGGAATGTTTTTGATAGACAGAGGCAGGCGAGGGGCGAGTGCCCAGGAGCACAGGGAGCCAGGTCGCCCGGACCATAGTGAAGACACCCCGAGCACAGGCGACCTGGCCCCATGCGACCTGCCCTGCGTCCTCGCGGGCCTGGGGCTCCGCTCTCTGCTTGCTAAGGTCCCTCGCCTGCCACCGCGGAAATTCGACAAGAGGAGGGGCGACCTTTGAGAACAGCATGGAGTAGGACTTGATGACCCCTCGGCCCTGGAGAGGCTGCCAGTCCCCAGCTCCCCTGAAGGAAGTGCTTTTTACAAGAGTATAGGGAAAATACAGCCAAAAAGTCAAGTTAAGAAACAAGGGGAACAGAGTCAAACAGGATATCTGTGGTTATGCACCTGGGCCCCGGCCCGAGGCAAAGGGCGGATAGTTCCCAGAAATAGACAAGTCAGTTAAAGTTTCAAGAGTGCCCCTCAGCTGTTTCAAGGACTCCCACTTGACCGAAGTTCACCCCTGGCTTGATTTAAACTAACCAATTACCTTGCTTCTCGCTTCTGTACCCGCGCTTTTTGCTATAAAAAGGACCCAGGAGCTCTACTCGGGGCGCCAGTCTTTCGAAAGACTGAGTCGCCCGGGTACCTGTGTGTTCAATAAACCTCTTGTTTTTGCATCCGAAGCCGTGGTCTCGCTGTTCCTTGGGAGGGTCTCCCTGAACTGACTGACTACCCATTGCGGGAGTCTTTCATTTGGGGGCTCGTCCGGGATCGGAGACCCCTACCCAGGGACCACCGACCCACCTGCGGGAGGTAAGCTGGCCAGCGACTGTTCTGTGTCTCGTTTCTGTGTCTCGTCTCTGTGTCTGACTCAGTGATTTCGACTGTCTTTTCTGAGCGCGCGCATTTTGGTTTCAGTTTGTTCCGGGTTAGTCGCTCTGGGAGCGAAGTGCGGGTAGCGAACAGACGTGTTCGGGGGCTCGCCACCCGGCAATCCTGGGAGACGTCCCAGGATCAGGGGAGGACCAGGGACGCCTGGTGGACCCCTTGGCAGAGGATTATTGTGTTTTGGTCTCACCGCGTCTCGGGAGGCGCGCTCTGCCATCGGACTCTTTCTTCTATTTCTACGGCACTCGGTCTCGTCGCCGTTTCTGGTTTCTTTTTGTCTTAGTTGTGATAGGTCTTTGCGTCGTCGTTCCCCTATTGGAAATTTTCGAGATGGGGCAAAGTGCCCTTACGCCCCTCTCCCTTACTCTAGATCATTGGAAAGATGTCAAAGCCAGGGCTCACAATCTGTCCATGGAGATCAAAAAAGGAAAATGGCAGACTTTCTGTTCGTCTGAGTGGCCCACATTCGGCGTAGGTTGGCCGCCAGAGGGAACCTTTGATCTTACTGTCATTTTTGCAGTTAAAAAGATTGTTTTTCAGGAGACCGGAGGACACCCGGACCAGGTTGCCTATGTCGTGGTATGGCAAGACCTCGCCCAGAATCCCCCTCCCTGGGTGCCACCCTCCAGCAAAGTCGCTGTTGTTTCGGGATCAGAAAATACTCAAAGGCCACCTACAAGGAAGCCTTCCGCCCCTCCCCAACCCCCCGTCCTCCCGACACCAGACGACTCGCTCCTTCTCTCTGAGCCCCCGCCCTACCCGGCGGCCCTGCCGCCTCCTCTGGCCCCTCAGGCGATCGGACCGGTGCCGGGCCAGGCGCCCGATAGTTCCGATCCTGAGGGACCAGCCGCTAGGACCAGGAGTCGCCGTGCCCGCAGTCCGGCAGACGACTCAGGTCCTGACTCCACTGTGATTTTACCCCTCCGAGCCATAGGACCCCCAGCCGAGCCCAACGGCCTAGTTCCTCTACAATATTGGCCTTTTTCCTCAGCAGATCTTTATAATTGGAAATCTAACCATCCTTCTTTTTCTGAAAAACCAGCAGGACTCACGGGACTTCTTGAGTCCCTTATGTTCTCTCACCAGCCCACTTGGGACGATTGCCAACAGCTACTCCAGATCCTCTTCACCACTGAAGAGCGAGAAAGGATTCATCTGGAGGCCCGCAAGAACGTTCTCGGGGACAACGGGGCCCCTACACAACTCGAGAACCTCATTAATGAGGCCTTCCCCCTCAATCGACCTCAATGGGATTACAACACGGCCGAAGGTAGGGAGCGTCTTCTGGTCTACCGCCGGACTCTAGTGGCAGGTCTCAAAGGGGCAGCCCGGCGCCCCACCAATTTGGCTAAGGTAAGAGAGGTCTTGCAGGGACCGGTAGAACCCCCCTCGGTTTTCTTGGAACGCCTGATGGAGGCATATAGGAGATACACTCCGTTTGACCCCTCTTCTGAGGGACAGCAGGCGGCAGTTGCCATGGCCTTTATCGGCCAGTCAGCCCCAGATATCAAGAAAAAGTTACAAAGACTAGAGGGGCTCCAAGATTATTCCTTACAAGATTTAGTGAGAGAGGCAGAAAAGGTGTACCACAAGAGAGAGACAGAAGAAGAAAAACAAGAAAGACAAAAAAGAGAGACAGAAGAGAGAGAGAGACAGCGCGATAGGCGCCAAGAAAAAAACTTGACTAGGATTTTGGCCGCAGTGGTAGGTGAAAGAGGGTCTAGAGATAGGCAGACAGGGAACCTGAGCAACCGGGCAAAGAAAACACCTAGGGATGGAAGACCCCCTCTAGACAAAGACCAATGCGCGTACTGTAAAGAGAAGGGTCACTGGGCAAGAGAATGTCCCCGGAAAAAGAACATCAGAGAAGCCAAGGTTCTATCCCTAGATGACTAGGGGAGTCGGGGTTCGGACCCCCTCCCCGAACCTAGGGTAACACTGACTGTGGAGGAGACCCCCATTGAGTTCCTGGTCGATACCGGGGCTGAACATTCGGTATTGACCCAACCCATGGGAAAAATAGGGCCTAGACGGACAGTTGTAGAAGGAGCGACAGGAAGCAACGTCTACCCCTGGACCACAAAGAGACTTTTAAAAGTTGGATATAAACAAGTAACCCACTCCTTTCTGGTCATACCCGAGTGCCCCGCTCCTCTGTTGGGCAGGGACCTCCTAACCAAACTAAAAGCCCAGATCCAGTTTTCTGCTAAAGGCCCACAGGTAACATGGGAAGACCGCAGCCATACCATGTGCCTGGTCCTAAACCTAGAAGAAGAATACCGGCTACATGAAAAGCCAGTTCCCTCCTCTATCGACCCGTCCTGGCTCCAGCTTTTTCCCACTGTATGGGCAGAAAGGGCAGGCATGGGGCTAGCCAATCAAGTCCCACCAGTGGTAGTAGAACTGAGATCAGGTGCCTCACCGGTGGCTGTTCGACAGTATCCAATGAGCAAAGAAGCCCAGGAAGGTATCAGGCCCCACATTCAAAGGTTCTTAGACCTAGGGGTCTTGGTGCCCTGTCAGTCGCCCTGGAACACCCCTCTACTACCTGTAAAAAAGCCAGGGACCAATGACTACCGGCCAGTAGCTTATCTATCAAAAAAACTGGATCCAGTGGCCAGTGGGTGGCCAACCTGCCTAAAAGCGGTTGCTGCAGTGGCACTCCTCCTCAAAGACGCTGATAAGTTAACCTTGGGGCAAAATGTGACTGTGATTGCTTCCCACAGCCTCGAAAGTATTGTGCGGCAGCCCCCCAATCGGTGGATGACCAATGCCAGAATGACTCATTACCAGAGTTTGCTGCTAAACGAAAGGATATCTTTCGCGCCCCCTGCTGTCCTGAACCCAGCTACCCTACTACCAGTCGAGTCAGAATCCACCCCAGTACACCAATGCTCAGAAATCCTTGCTGAAGAAGCTGGGACTCGACGGGACCTGAAGGACCAGCCATTGCCCGGAGTGCCTGCCTGGTATACAGACGGTAGCAGCTTCATTGTGGAAGGTAAGCGGAGAGCAGGGGCCGCCATCGTAGATGGCAAACGGACGGTATGGGCAAGCAGCCTGCCAGAAGGGACATCAGCCCAGAAGGCCGAGCTAATCGCCTTGACGCAGGCATTACGCCTAGCCGAAGGAAAAAACATCAACATCTACACGGACAGCAGGTATGCTTTTGCCACTGCTCACATTCATGGGGCAATATATAAACAGAGGGGACTGCTCACTTCGGCTGGAAAAGACATTAAAAACAAAGAAGAAATTCTGGCTCTGCTAGAGGCCATTCACCTCCCTAAGCAGGTCGCCATTATCCACTGCCCGGGCCACCAGAGAGGAAATAACCCTGTGGCGGCCGGGAACCGGAGGGCCGACGAGGCTGCAAAACAAGCCGCCCTGTCGGTCAGGGTGCTAGCAGAAACTATAAAGCTTCAAGAGCCAATCGAGCCTGCTCAAGCTAAGACCAGGCCAGGAGAGCTCACTCCTGACCAGGGAAAAGAATTCATTCAGCGGTTACATCAGCTAACACACTTAGGACCAGAAAAGCTCCTTCAACTAACGAGCCGCACCAGCCTCTCCATCCCGAATCTCCGGTCCACCGTTCAAGAAGTCGCCAATCGGTGTCCGGCTTGTGCCATGACTAATGCGACTACCACCTACCGAGAGACCGGAAAAAGACAACGGGGAGATCGACCCGGCGTATACTGGGAAGTAGACTTTACAGAGGTAAAGCCTGGCCGGTATGGGAACAGGTATCTGCTAGTATTTGTAGATACTTTCTCTGGATGGGTAGAAGCTTTTCCTACCAAAACGGAAACGGCCCTGACTGTATGTAAAAAGATACTAGAAGAAATCCTGCCCCGTTTCGGGATCCCCAAGGTGATCGGGTCAGATAATGGCCCAGCCTTTGTTGCTCAGGTAAGCCAGGGACTGGCCACACAACTGGGGATAAATTGGAAGTTACATTGTGCGTATAGGCCCCAGAGCTCAGGTCAAGTAGAGAGAATGAATAGAACCATCAAAGAGACCTTAACTAAATTGGCCTTAGAGACCGGTGGAAAAGACTGGGTGGCCCTCCTTCCCTTAGCGCTGTTCAGAGCCAGGAATACCCCTGGCCAGCTTGGTCTAACTCCCTATGAAATTCTCTATGGGGGACCGCCCCCTATACTTGGGTTTGGAGAGACGTTGGGTCCTGATGATAATTTCTTTCCTGTCTTATTCACTCATTTAAAGGCTTTAGAAGTTGTAAAAACCCAGATCTGGGACCAGATCAAGGAGGTATACGAGCCAGGTGCCGTGGCCATCCCTCATCCGTTCCAGGTCGGAGACCAAGTGCTTGTTAGGCGCCATCGGACCGGCAGCCTTGAGCCTCGGTGGAAAGGCCCGTACCTGGTGCTACTGACCACACCAACAGCGGTAAAAGTAGACGGCATTGCAGCCTGGGTACATGCTTCTCACCTCAAGCCTGCGCCACCCTCCGTACCAGATGAATCCTGGGAGCTGGAGAGGACTGATCATCCTCTTAAGCTGCGTATTCGGCGGCGGAAAAATGAGTCCACCGGGTAAGAACCCCCACCGGCCTGTGATCCTCACCTGGAAGGTACTGTCCCAAACTGGAGAAGTTGTCTGGACCAAACAGGCTACCCAGCCGCCTTGGACTTGGTGGCCCGATCTTAAACCTGATATATGTGCCCTGGCGGCGGGTCTCGAGGCTTGGGATATTCCAGAAATTGATGCACCGGCCTCTAAAAGAGTCAGGCCTCCTGACTCAAACTATGAAAATGCTTATAACCAGATCAAATAACTCCCCTTGGTTGACCACCCTACTGTCAACCATCGCCGGGCCCCTATTACTCCTCCTTCTGTTGTTCACCCTTGGGCCCTACGTCATCAATAGACTAGTCCAATTCATCAATGATAGGGTAAGTGCAGTTAAGATTCTGGTCCTTAGGCAAAAATACCAAACCTTAAATGGCGAAGATAACTTTTAATTCCGCTCTAAGATTAGAGCGATCCACAAGAGAAATGGGGGAATGAAGGAAGTGCTTTTTACAAGAGTATAGGGAAAATACAGCCAAAAAGTCAAGTTAAGAAACAAGGGGAACAGAGTCAAACAGGATATCTGTGGTTATGCACCTGGGCCCCGGCCCGAGGCAAAGGGCGGATAGTTCCCAGAAATAGACAAGTCAGTTAAAGTTTCAAGAGTGCCCCTCAGCTGTTTCAAGGACTCCCACTTGACCGAAGTTCACCCCTGGCTTGATTTAAACTAACCAATTACCTTGCTTCTCGCTTCTGTACCCGCGCTTTTTGCTATAAAAAGGACCCAGGAGCTCTACTCGGGGCGCCAGTCTTTCGAAAGACTGAGTCGCCCGGGTACCTGTGTGTTCAATAAACCTCTTGTTTTTGCATCCGAAGCCGTGGTCTCGCTGTTCCTTGGGAGGGTCTCCCTGAACTGACTGACTACCCATTGCGGGAGTCTTTCACCCGAGCTTCTCTAGCTTTACCAGGACCCTGGCACAAGCCTGGCTTTAGGAGAAATTCAGGAGCCGAGGGAGAGTCAAGGCAATTCTGTGGTTGCTAAGTGTGAGTGAGGACACAGGATGGCTCAGGGATCCAGAGATCAAAGAGCAGGGGGGGATTGCTGGCCCAGAGGTCTCCAAACATGATAGTCTACTGCCAATCCCATAGCACTCTTCTGGAGAGAAGTCTTGTAGAAAGATGTGGCAAAGTGAATTGTTTTTTAACAGGAAAATGCAAGACAACCAGGCAAGCAAGGGAGCCAACCACCCAGGGTCCTGAGACAGGAGGCCAGCAACCCCCCCCCAAGCCCCTCCACCCCTACTGCAACACCACATGAGAATATACTTAGCCACGTGTGTTTCTTTGGGGTGTGTGACTTATCTGTTCATGTCCTTCACCAAATTTCTGCTTAGATTTTTAAAACTCATTTTGAAGAGTTCTTTTTGCGTTAAGGCTGTTAATCTCTCTGTGTTGAATTTGTTCCTTATCAATTGGCTTTAATTTGTGATGTTTTCCTTCCTTTCTATGTTGAGAAACTAATTTTCTATCTAAACATTAAATAAAAAAATTAAATAAATTAAAATGCCAAAAAAAGGAATGTTTTTGGTAAGCACAGACAAATTAATCTGCATTTGATTTATCAGTGAACTGATAAAAATGTAAATCATTTTCCTTTGATGTAAAAGCCAACTTTAGTGCACTGTTATGCATGGAATGCTAATATCTACATTTCTAATACTGTATCAGTTAGGATTAGGGTGTTCCATATGTAACAAAGAATTCAAAATAATACTGGCTTAAACACACAAGGCTATTGTCTCACATAAAAGAAGTCAGGAGGTTTACATCCCAGAGCAGATGCAGACGTTTCATGAATACATTATGAAACAAGAGCCTTCATTCTTTTTTACCCCCTTCATCCTTAGCTTGTGACTCTCATCTGCAGGATTGCCTCATGGCCCAAGATGGCTGCAGGAAACTTAGCCATCAGTCTGCTTTCCAGGCAGCAAAAAGAAAGGCAAGGAAAAGCAAAGCATGACTCACCTCTTCCCTGTGTCAGCTCTTAAGTAGCCTTCAGAGATGTTCCACACAATGCTTCTGCTTATATGTCACTTGCCAGAATTTAGACACAGGGCCGCACCCAGCTACAAAAGAGACTAGAACATGTGCTTTATGCTGGATACATACAAAAGAAAGTGATGTTGAGGAGACAAATAGCAATCTATCTAACATATATTCTTTGGAGAGTAAGGCCATATGAAATCTTACTTTGCAGTCTTGAAAAATTAGTTTACTATGCTAGGCAGTGTAGTAAAAAAAAAAAAAAAAAAAACCTTAAAATTGTACTTCAAAAACTGTTGTATAATTTTACATCTACTTCTAAGAAAGTGGATCACAAGTAAATCCTTGAAAATCTATGTGCTTTAGTCAGTTCATTTGTAAAATAAAGAAATAAAATCTGATTTTGACCTCATGTAGGATAATGCAAATGACAGAGAAAACAGATGTGAAAGCTCTGTGTAGAGCTAGGGCTCTTTTACCTGCCCGTAATCCTTCAATGACTATGCCAATTGTAGAGCTAGGGCTGGGTCTGGAGCTTAGAGACTCCTCAAACCCAATGTCCAGACTGGGTCACAAACCCTTCATATGCAGGTCCATGAGCTAGGTAACTGGAAAAAAGGTCCTTGGAGCCTTGGCTGAAGAAAGGGTAGTCTTTATTTCTGCACACACGTCTAGGAGCTAGGCAGTCCAAAGAGTAACTCAAAACTCAACTGCTACTGGCAAAGTCCAAAGAAAAACTGAGCAGCTGCCAGCAAAATAAACATGCTCTCTTTTTAGACATGAGCTCTCTGCTGACCAGCAGTTCAGGGCCGCTGCTCCACACACTTTCTAACACACGGTAGCAACAAAACTAAAATAACACATTGGGACCCCTGTGCACTAACTCCACCCCCACACACAATTTGTTTACAAAGAATGTGCTGCACCACACCCAACCAGACCTGAGGCAAGATTAGGTCTGATCAGATTAAATTATTCTATTTTCCCAACACTTTGCAAAAACTAAAACTATATTACTAAAGTTAAAATTAAAAATTAAAAATCTATTATTAATATAAATCTCCTACAATGTTTTGTTTTGTTGTTGTTTCTTTTGTTTTTTTCATTTTTGAGTCTGGGCTTTCTTAGCAAATGATTTTCTCCCATTTAAAATCCAAACTGTTCTTTTGAAATCACATTAATATGTAATAAACAGATTGTGGAATAACCAAGTCATGAACTGTTGCTTAATCAATCATTTTGAGCTTGCCTCAAAAGTAAATGTGAACATTTGGGTCATGAATCCAAATGAAATAATTGATTGTGTCATATAGGACTTTGGGGGGTTCACTGTAAAAGGTACACTGTGATATCATGGCTCTGTAAACACCAGTAGGAGATACTTGGTGATTTTTAAAATGATTTAATCATTTAAAGCACTAGGGGATAAATTGGAAAAAATAAGGTTTTGCTACTGAATGATACTCTTTGGTCATAAAATGAATGACAACTCCTTTCTTTTATTCTATTTAAACATAACGTGCTGCCTTCACACATAACATGTCTGAGAATGCTTCAGTTATGAAATACATAAGTCTAAAACCAAAACGTCTTAATGTCTCTATTCAAATGAGAAATACACTTAACATAATTAAGAGACTTTATATAAGCAAGTTTGTTTTTATTAAGTAGTAAATTTAAATGGTCTCAAATGAATTCTAAAGTAATGTAAACATCAAGGGGGAAAAAAGTCTTCAGAACTGTATTAAACAGGGTGGTTTCAGGAGAATTATTAATCCAAAATCTTCACTAAGAAACTTAGAACACTTAATTGTGAAAGCACTAGATTGCCAAATATCGCAAAATTAAGTACTATCTGCATTAGCTACAAAATTTTCTTCAAAAATTATTGTCCTTTCTATTTCTGTAAACATTTCATAAAAGTACATTATAAAATATTAGAGTAGCTGACACTCACTGTGGATGGGTGTTTATTCTGTTTTCAATTTCTCAAATATCAATTTAGGTAGACATAATTTATTATTTATTAATTCTAATTGTTAACATAACCAGAATTGATAACTGTAATAGCTAACAGAACCAGAATTTAGAACACAATTTGTATAATATATATTAATTTTATTTCATAAGTGGTTTAGCAGATACAGCAGCTCTGCATTTTCAGACACTCCATATCTATTGAATTTCAGCAGTGAATCTGTAGACTAGACACTGGATCAATGATTACTGCAAATGTGTTTACAGAGCTGCAGATTATAGAAAATAAACAACCCAGAAATCACTTCTCTCAACAAAGGGGGATCTAATAAAATTCTCCTCATGTTCTTAAGTGGCACAGATGCAAAAAGAAATTCACCTAATTCCTATACTTTGCTAAATTGCACAACACTTGTCCAGAGTAGCTTTTTTATTTCCTCTCAGAATTTTAAATTTTCACCTGTGTGGACCCACTTTTACTTGTGTCATTTTTTTCGTTTCTTGTTTCTGCCCCATTATCCTTTATTATTTTTCTTCCCAGCTCTTGATACACCCTGGTATATTGGGCATTTGCTTATTTATTGCTTGTTCCCTACTTCTCAACTAGAATGAAGAGCAGGACCTTTGTCATTTTTTTCCACTACTCTATTTTTCCTCCAACCTCTGAACCATGACTGGAACATTGTAAGCCCTTGATGAGCATTTGCTGAATGTATGAATAATGAAATTATCATCATAAGCACTGTGGCCTACCTTGAAATTGCCTCCTACGTGGTGTCTTGCCTCCACTCTTGCCCTCTTCCATGCCATTCTCCACACTGCTGCCTTTTCAAAAGGCAAACCTAATCATGCTTCTCTTCTGCTTAAAATCCTTCTAACTTACCATTACTAATAAGATGAAGACCCACGTCGATGGCATGGCTTATAAATTCCCTCATGACTACCCTTCTGTTCTGCCTGCCTTCTCTAGTTATCCTTTCTCTCCATGCACTGTAGCTGCATTGACCATCTTTACATTTTGTCCCAGTACTTTACATTACTTTGGGCTCAAATGATATCAGCATTTTTCCAAACAGTGGTTCTATATTGATGCCAATAGCTAGAAGTGGTGAATGGTGAAACTCTCAGAGGAAGCAGGAAGAGACATCTGCAGAGCCCTGTAGTATATGGTTTGGATCAGGAGCTGGACTATGAGGTGCAGCTGTGTGGAGTGTGCTAGAAATCTGACCATGCACCGGTGGTGCCAGGCACATCCTGAGCAGCATAGAATTGTCTGTTGACAGCAGGCAGGTGGTAGATTCTCGTCTTCTAACAAAACAAAGTAACAATGTGACATTTCACATGCAAATCCAATTCTGACACTTCTTTTGATAAACTGGCCCTCTCCTTGGAAATGGCAAGCATCAGCAGGAATTTCACATCTGCTGCCCTGAAGATAAGAGCCTGTGCTCTTCAGCTGGTTCAGCCTGTGCTGCCCTCACCCCCCGTCTCCTTGCCAGCCTGCTCCCTGTAGACAGTGGAATTTACACGCCAAGTCTACACTGAACTTCATGCCCTCAAAGCTTTGCTCCCTTCTGCACCTACTTACATACTATTTCAACTGCCTGAAGTACTCTCTCCATTTCTACCCTTCAAAATCCCTTCTGCTTAAATGTCATCATGTTCATCTTACCGCAATAAAAGATTTACAGCATCATTTCATGTATTTAACATTGTCACAAGACTCAGTTCAAGTTCTGCTTTATTTTTCTTTTGCAGTCTGACACCACTTTTTGATCATTTTAAATGAGATCCTCCTTTCATTTTGTACATATAAATAATCCATTTTTATGTAAATGGAATGATTAAAGACAAGTGATTGAGAAAACTATCATGTATGTTCTTAAATGACATAATTCCACCATCCCCTTTAGCAGTCATTTTAATATATCCAGTTCTCATAATGTTCATTCCAGAAAGCCATCGTAGCACTAAGGTCTACTGTTCCCCAAACAAGAATTAATCCTTGAAGTTTATTCTAGTGTTTTCCTTGGCCACAGTTTTTAGCAAGCATGCTTATCACCTTCATTTAAACTTTAAAAAAAATTTTTTGAAGTTTTTCTTCTTGATTGCTTTGCTATCTGTGCAATGGATGATCATTCATTTTATTCAGTAAAGACGGAAAGTGGCTGTGATGAACTTCCCCCAATTTGTCTTTGTTGTGGCAGAAAACACTATTACCAGCTAAATATCTGAAAGCATGGCACCGCTCTAAAGGATGAACATTCGAAGTGCTAGAAATTTAATTCCACATATACAAGCAATAATTCTCAAACTGTCCAGCTTCTGCTAATACAAAATGATGCATTTGAGAAGGAAACATTCGCTTCCTTCCTGGAGCATTTCCAAGTTGTCTGAGCAGTTGAAATTTTCTATTACGTACAAATGACTACTAATGCTTTTCAACGGCTGTCCTTGGTGCAAAATCTCTTAGGCTAGAAAAGAAAACATCTCTCACTATGCTGTCCTCACAAAATGCACCCATTGTCTGTATAATAATGAAAAGAAAAAAAAAAAAAGTCCGCAAAAGAAACATGGGAAAAGGTGATGTAACAACTTAATTACAAGGGATTATATGATGGTAAACCACAAGTAGGAAGGTTTGAGGGAAAAATAGATGGCAAGCTGCACACATAACTACAAATTTTCCCAGGATCCATTTTACTATTACTAACCAAATAATGAATAAATAGAATACACTGTGCTATCTACAAATGTTCAAGACATCCTTTCTCTTTCTGGTATAATAATTTATCATCTGCTCCCAATACCATTCAACAGAACATTTTCTTGTATTACTTCTTTTCATGTATTTATGTACATGAAGATCAATAACTTCATTTTAGTAACACTTTTTAATGTAATTTTTAGTCTTTTCTCTTATGTCTTGTGATTTGTTGGACATAGGGTGATTTTTCTTGCAGAAAGCTATGACTAATGTGAGATGAGTTTGAATCTGGTTTTTGGACAGCTCAAGGCACTGATGGTGGGGGATGCGATGGTTCATAAATTTAATGCACATCTTTTCTATTGTATCTCTTCTATATGCCTGCCAGGCACTGTGCTAAGCATGGGATTAGGTTATAATAGGTTTGCCTACATGAAAACAATGGGACAAGTGACCGTAAGTTATTAGGAACCTACTATTTGCTAACTCTAGTAGATGACATTAGAATTCCATAGCAGTGGCTGACATCAAGAATTTTTGCCTATCGATCCTGGCTGCATCTGTGCTAAGCCAAGATCCAGGTAAGAATAAGGTGGGGTCTTAGAGCAATTTCTGGACCAGATAATCTGCTAGAAAGATTATTTTCTAAGTGGGTGTAAGCCATTTGTATAGTTGTGTAGGCTGCCTAATGTACATGGAACCTGGCTGAGATGTGAGTGGAGCTAAAATTCAGCACTTGCTCTACTTTCCAAGTCATGTAGCCTGGCATGGACTTGCATCTCCCCAGAGCAGAAGGCACCTTTAAAAAAATTGCATAATACACCTGGTGTACTCATCAGGTCACTCGCCAAGTGCACAGGACACTGCCCACTCAGACGATGGTCTCTTTTCTGATTTGTACAAAGATTCCCTATAGACTAGCAGGTGTGGCTTGGTTAATCTGGACTCAACCTGCTGATGATACTTAGGCATTGGATATTAAGAATCAGAATAGAACCACTCAGTCAGGGAGATAAGAAAGGAGTTCTCACATGGGGAATCATATGCAATTCCAGAAGCTTTCACTAGGACCATCAGGTCTAGGTGATGCTTGAAATATGCAAATTAAAGCATTACAGTGACACCCAATAGTAGGAGCTGAGGCATCACGATGTCTCAAGGCAACATAACAAGGAATGTGCTTAAGTGCTTCCTGCTGCCACTCAGATTTGGAATCTGGGGCAAGACAGAGCCTGTGCATGAAGAGATTAAGGATCTAGCTAAGGAATGCTTTAGGAGGGCTGGGAGCCTGAGAAGGGTATTGAAAGCCCTTGGCTCTCTCTAGGGTACCTCAGATTTAATCCAGCAACTGTGGGGCAACTAAGATCCAGACTATAATTCATTATTGCTATAGCCTCTGCATCTCAGAGCTCCAGCAACTCTGTGTGAAAGAGGTAAAGGGTAATGCATAAGAATGGGTCAGTTCCAATTTATCAGTATGCAGTTTGACTGCATGCTCTTCCATAAATCTGTGCACCAGCAAACAATTCCATATTCTAGCCTTACAAGACACATGCCTTTCCTTCTTTCCTTCTTCATTCATTTGTGGATATACATTTCATAACTTACTTTCTCATATAAAACAGCTAGAAAAAGTAATCTGAGGTTTTATGTCAAATATTTCTTTCATAGCTGTATAGTATGGTGCTAGATGCCACAGTCAAGGGTTCGTATATCTGCCAGTTTGCTTTGCTGCTTATCATAGCCACTAGTGGATTCTACCTAGCCCATTCCCAAACCGTAAGGAAACTAGAAAAAATACAGCATATATATCAAAGCAAACAGCAAGCATATCACCAGTCCTCACACATTCAAGCATGCATGCCTGGCAGGGGAGTGTGCTGGTGTATAAGGGACAGTACCATTTATTATTTTTCTTCATTTCATTCAGCAAAAATGTTTGAACCCCTACTATATACTAAGCACAATCTCTGTACTTATTGAAACTATGCAATTTAACCTTCTAATAAAGACTCACAGTTTCCATGGGTGACATTGTCATTGCCCACAAAACTTTTCAGGTCTCTATCTCACAGAACAGGCAATCCCCCAGCAGTGCTCTGTCCTCTACCAGCTAAAATCACTCTCCTATAAAGTGCCATCAGTGAATCAAAATCATTCTTCAAGAAGTTTTAAAATATAATCACCAACATTTCCTCAAGGTAGGCATTTAAACTCTATATGCCTTAAATACTCTGTCTGGGAAAGTAAAATAATGCTTGTTGTGAAGTAGACTGAGCTAGACTCAGAGTGTTTCACGGGTGGGAAATTCTGCTATTGTTATTCTAAGGTGGGAATTCTAAACCAATCTCACTGCTTCCGTCTATGTCCCTAGCTCAGCTGTAAAATGTTCTTTTTAGATGGAAATGATTGGTGAGTAGAGTCTCTGGGGGAAGAGCTGTGGTTTGCTCTTCAGCCAAGCAAGAGCAATATCAAGATGTCCCTGCAAGGCATTAGCTCTTGAAGTGAGCATGTTATGGCTCCCTGGGGCCTCCTTTACTTGATGGATGCTCTTGGTGTGGTATTATCTCCAGAGACAGCCTAGAAGTCTGAGAACATGCCAGGGTCAGCGTATAACCTATGGACTACGTATTTACTAGAAAGGCCTAGAAGCTATGTGCTTTGTCATGAGACATCTAGCTCAGGCAATTGTTTAAGAACTGATGTATCACTCTGAGGCATATGCATATATACACACATATGTGTACACTTACATATGTATATATATAAATAATTGGAAATCTAATTTGTTTCTATGTAGTCTATTTTGTTATATTTTATTCCTTAAAACATAGTAGTTACACTCCAAAACTAATTGCATGACCCACTCAAAGACTGAGAGACCAGCAATTTGATAAAAACTCTCATAGACAGCAGTATAAATTTGCAGAATGCTGTAGGATGCTGAAAATGCCTCTGGTGAGCAGCATTTCTCATTATTGGAAGCAATGATGAGGCCATTAGCAAATGGATTTGCTCTAGAAAACTGCTGTTAAAAATGCACAGCTCTAAGCTGAGATGGCCACTGGCCTAGCATCCCCAATGTTATGCCACCTGTCTTCCCTTTGCTGATATTGCTAATCAGTCACTATATTCTTTCTTCTTGAGCTTAGAGGAGCCTTCAGATCCCTGCTCGGTACTGTGCAGTAGGTAGTGGCTACTGTTTGATTGCAATTGACAGGAAAAATAAAATCTATTTGCCAATGGATCCCTACTTCTTTTTTTATGTTAGTTTTGACTCATTTTTTAATCTGACACTTGCAGATAGATGAAGATCTTTGGGGATGGGATAAACAGGATGGCAAAGAGTAGAGCTGGGTGGCTAGAAAGAGTCTCAGGGCCCCACCTAGCCAGTGAGGACTCTGGGTGGAGTGGTTAGACTGTGCTGCAAGAAACCACATAATATTGCACCGAACTGCTCCATCTTATATTCTGAGATTTCTGTTCTCTTAAATGCTAATCGTATATCATCATTTTTATGTAAAAGCCTATCTTGGCAAATGAGTGGACAGAGATACCTATGCATGCTCCATAAGGATACCAGATGTTTCTTCTGTTATCTATTTTATTCCAACCTTGCTTTCCTTCTTGATTTCCCTCTGAATTTAACTCTTCTACAGGTTATCTTCAGGTTATCTTTTTATTTAAAACAACCTTACCTATTCTATAGATACCCTTTCTTTATCTTGGGTAACCTTCAAGGCATGACTGTTGTATATAGATATTGATATACATTTTATTTTACTATTTCAAATCTTGAGGAGCTATTAATTACAATATACGTGTTCATTAGCTTCATATTAACCAATTATATCTACATAAAATTCCGAAGAGGGTTAATTACAGGAACATATATTATTTAATATTTATAAGCATGGTCTATTTATGTGTTTATGGTTTTGAATTTTTTTGATTCTTGCCTTGGAGGCAGGTACTGTTCATCTTTTTTTTTTTTTTTTTTTAGATAAAATTTCTATATAGTAAAATGCAAAGAACCTAAGGCCACAATTCAATAAATGTTAACAATTTATATAATCAAATAACTAATATCCTAAGCAAGATACAAAACATTTTATTTCCCCAGAAATTTCTTTTCTGGCACCTTCCTGCTCCTCCATAGCAGACACTGTTCTGATTTCTATCATTATAAACTAGTTTTGCCTTTTTTCAAACTTCATATAAAAAGCATAAAATGTGATGTAACAATTTTTGTCTAGCTTCATTCACTTAGTGTTTGTGAGATTTCCTCATGTTGTTGTACAAATCTGCAGCTTTCTTTTTTATTGTTGAATAATATTCATTTATCTATTCTCCTACCTGGTGGACATTCGGTTTGTTTCAGTTTGGGGCTATTATAAATGAAAAGTCTATGAACATCTTTGTGCAAGTCTTTTTGTGTGGTGTATACATGTTTTCATTTCTCTTGGATAAACATATAGTAGTGAAATTGTTGTGTCATAAGATATATACATATAACTGTTAAGAAACTGATGAATAGTTTTCTAAAGTATTTCATTTACACTCCCACTAGCAATGCAGGAGAGTATTAGTGCTATACATTTTTGCTACTATTTGGCATTGTCCATCTTCTGACTTTTACCTATTCTGGTTGTGTTACCATCTACTGGTATTATTTTTTCAGATCCTAAGTTTGCATAGTAAGTGCTGCACAGAAATCTAGATCATCATATTAAAACCCAATATCCAGAGCTTAACACACTCATAAATATTAATGAGAGAGACAAGTGGTAACAGAAAACTCTCAAAAGTGGTAATATTTTCATAACTTCATACCTCTAGAATATAAGGGTACAGGGTAGAGCAGTCTCTACTGTTACTCTCTCTTCTCTGGGTAGAAAGCTACCAGGGTAGAAAGTTCTTCAGGCTCATACATAATGCTTTTCGGGGTTCATTGATGAATTGTAAATAGAGACAGAAGAATCTGATTCATGACTCACATCTAAGATTTTGGATACCTTGTTTCCTTTGATAATCAAAGCACTGATTTTTTTCTTCATCAAGCTCAAGGTAAAAAACTGTTTTAAGTTAAAAAAAAAAAGATTAGGTAAATTCTTTGTGCCTGTTCTACAATTAGATTTAACTTCAGTTAAGTCATAAATATTGCTCCTAATTAATTATATACAATTTTATCTCCACAACTCTCATGCTGGACATTGATTTTAATGAATGAAAGGCTTTGGGAAGCTGGTTACTACAGCTGCTTCTCACCACCTATTTCTTATTCAGCTTGAGATTAATCAGCACGTCTGCTTTCTTGTTCAACTTTCCCCCATGTGGTTTTGGGGAAGATTAAAGCAGAAGCAAAAGTTTTCATCGGAAAGGTCCTTCCTGGGGCTCTTTTGCTCTCAAATCTTCCTGAGTTGCTTGTCTCAGCAGTGGCATTTTCTTCCTTCTGTCATCAAAGACATTCTTGACTGTATGCTCTCCCACACTGTCCACAGACCTTAGCAATCACTACTTCAGCATTTCTGCCTCTTTTTTTTCTGACTCTACATTTTTCCCCACACGTACAAAGAGCTCCCTTTAACAACATCTCTCTTTATGCTGTGTCCCCAAACTCCCCACCCATGAGATGCGAATGTTTCCTTTTGAAAAACACATATTTGTTATACCCACTCGATTTCTCTCATTTTACTGCCACGACTTTGTTTTAGTCCTTATTTATTTCTCATTTTAGCAAATACAATTTCTACGACTTCTAACTTTTACCATTCTCTAGTCTCTTTTCATCAAAAACATTCCCCAAGTACATGTTTCTTAATACTTCAATGTATCCAACTTTTCCCACCGTTTACAGCGTAAATGAGAAATCCCTTAGGCAAGCAGAAAAAAGTTGTTTCTCACCATCCAGCCCAATATCCCAGTTTTATTTTTTCTAGTCATTCATGTGAGTAGACTCCAGCCACACCAATTATTTACCAGTCACCAGATAGAACCTATCCTTTCACACCAATGTGTATGTCCACCAGCTAGTCTTTCTGTCACAATGTAATTCTCTCATCTCTACTTTGCATATCCTTCAAGGCCCTTTCCTTTGCTACCTGCATTTTGAGGCCTCTCTCTCCACTGGCCAGCTGTTGAATTGTGCCCTCTGCTACTCTCATACTCTCTCCTGTCAATTTCTGATTACCACACAACTTTCTATTATTTAATATAGGTTAGCTTTCAGCCTCCTACACAGGTATCTTGTAGGAGAATTGTAGGTAGAAATCGTAGGGGAATTGTAGAAAAATGTAACTTTAATATACGCAGTTTTGTAACAAATGCTTGCCAAAAACATTTTAAGTAAAGCAGCTTCTAAGGGGCCGTACAAAGGTCAGGTGGGCCCGAGCACACTAAACATTCCAGGAAGGGAATGACCCCCACCTGGTTCCAGGAACTGACTAGTTCCTTATCTAAAGGCCACCTGGCCAGACCCGGGGAAGATAAACAATTGAGAAATGCGTTGTTCCTTATTGGGGTACCAGCCTGCTAAAGTCTACCCATAAATCTAAAGGAGCCACGGATAACCAACAACTCATCCTGTCACAAAGGTCTGTTCAGAAAAACTGTATAAAAGGTGCTTGCAATGTAAGCTCGGGGTCGCGCCTGTCCAGGAGACTAAGTGACCCCAGCATGCTGGAATAAAACTCCTCTTGCCTGATTGCAGCGGTCTCTGTTTCATGGGCTTCGTGGAGTGAGCCATCCCTGCGTGTGTGGGATTTGTGCGTGGTGCACGGGTCTTACAATCTCATTCAGTCATTAGGTTCCCAAATAAAATGTGTACAGTGAGAGCATAAAGTAAAAATAATAAAAAAAAAAACAATGAGAATCCATCTGGAAAATCGGAGCTTGCCACACTAATCCTCATTTATTCAACATAGAACATTTTCCTCCAACGTTGGGACAAATTACTATTTCTTCAGTTGAGTATCATATCATGTAGTCATAATTAGAACTTAATAAAAAGTTGTATAATCTTACTGTGTGTGTGTGTCCATACATTTGTGTGTGTGTAAATTTAGTACATACCTCATGCTGAGTCTTTAAATAGAGAGGAGGAGGTTTTTAGACATAAGAAAACAGGTTTCAGGAACCCAACTAACTTGCCCTAAATCACTCAGTTACTCACTGAGTCAGAAATAAATTTTGAATCCAAGTATTTATATCTCAAATCTTCTGTGCCAAACTATTGTTGGTTTACAATAATGAAAGAATTTAAGTTCAAAACAATAAAAAAATTTTGCACACAAGGCAAAACAAAAATGCTCACAAATTATGAAAAACTTCAACGACTTTCAGTGCTGCTAATCTTCATCGAAATGTCACAAGGAATTTGCAAGGTTTCGCAATGGCTACCTTTGAATTATAATTATAGGAATCAAATAATCAATCTCTTTATAATGAAATAAATATATGCTTCTTTGAAGAGTTAGAAATCTGGAAAAAAATCTTCTAACATGGTTACATCAAGATAGCTCTAACTTGGTTCTATTAATAAGAGGAGCACATCAAAAGCAGCAAAAGGAGGGAGACACTTTCTATTTCAACCACATCATAAACTCAATATTCTAAAATCTTCAGCTACCGAGTTTCTTCTCCATGCTTCTATTTTGCATTGTATTTCTGGTTATAAGCCACAGGTTCTTCTTGAGAAGGTAAAACCCTATTTCTTTTAGAAGCTATGATAGAGTAAAAGATGGCTCGGCCCCAGACACAAATATGAACTGTTTATTTTAAAGTTTAAATCTTCCAAGTTAAAACAATTACTCTGATTCAGTCAAGGGCATCTTTTGAAAAAAGCTAACCACTTCAGAAATTTCTCCAGAAGACACAGTCATTGCAACTTTAAATAGTTACCCAGCAGGAAAAGGACAGCGTTTAATAACCACATAGAAGACACAGATACGGGAGAAAAAGGAGACGGAATTGAATCTGATCAGCACCCAAGTGTGACAGAAGTGCCATGAGATGATCAGCTAAAGGCAAGTGCAGTGTGATTGCAATACTAAGTGCTGATGCTGGAGAACGCAGCCAGGCAATACTGAGATTGAGGCAAGGACGGCAATCTACACTCCGCACAGAGATAAGGCTCCGAGCAAGCGTGCCATAGAGCTCCAATAACACTTACTGAGAAGCTTCATCCACGCTAAGGAAGAAATCAGAGTGGAAAAGAAAAAGAAGCCGAGAAATGGAGAATCCACTTTCAAGAACAAAAGCTAACAATAAAGAAAATGTCAAATACACAATTTAGAAATTTTTGATTTGTTGTTCTTGTCATTTTACAAAATACCCAAGTGAAGAAAATTTCTCTTACAAACTAACACAATGGAATATCATATTGGAAATCTGTTAAAAAACCATTTTGGTGAATAGGTGGATCACAGCTAAGGATTACAGTTGCTATTATACTATAATCGGAATTTGACTTATTTAAGGAAACTATCATATAGAAGCCATCCGTCACAATGCAGCAGAAATTCATTTCTCACTCTTTCTCTTCAGACACATACCTCTGATTATAACTTGCACTTGTGGAAGGTATATTTGTTGTAAGATGATATTTCCTAAACTCAGCTATGAATTTAAAAACTCCAATGTATAGATACCAACATAACCAAAGTATGCTTCTTTATTTTGTTATAGTTGATTTCTCTTTTGTGCTTTGTAATTCAGCCCAGAGTTATTTTAGCTCCTGCTGCCATTCTACTGTCTCACGTTGAGATTTAACTCTGGGTCAGCTTGACAGAGGTCAGCATCACAGTCCTACACCTAACTGCACACCCCTTAGCTTGTAGCAGTTAGATTTTTCTTGGACTTAGCAACCTAGTCTCTGGACTAAATTGCTTAGCTCAATGAGTGAAAGAATATATTTTGACTTTAATGTAGTTTGGTTTATTTCTTTACTTTTGAAAACCTAGTTTACACTGCAGCTGTAATAATATTATATCACATGTTCCCATTACTAAGTGGGCCACCCAACATCTGGCACTACTCTTTTCAGAAAGAAGCCCATTCCCATAGTAAGCCAAGGCTTTTGTCTGTGTGCCTCAAATATGTGAAAATGGGTGATTGACATAGGTTCCAAACTCTACCCCCCTGAACCTTGAGAATTTGTGTGAAGAATATACTTACCTGAAGCTCTGATGACAATCACAACATAGCTGACAAAGTTGAGGATAAACATGTCAATCACAGATATAGTACACAGAACTGCATCCTCTCCCTGCACAAATTCCCTTCATGAAATGCACACATGCACACAGCGTTCATAAGTACATTCCTTCAAGACATTCCCCCAACATGACCATTTCCTACTAGTGAGCCTACCCAACTACTTAACATTTTACACATTTGAACTTTTTTTAAGAAAAAAAGTATTCACAATTTGCAGGAATTATCAAACAAAAAGGCTCACAGATTTGAAGTCTTTAACTCTTCACCTAGGAGAAGTACAATAGGAGATTTGGGGCTTAAAGGTGCAGAATTGTTAAGCCAGGTAATGATTATAGGTTACATAGAAGCTTTGTGTCAAGTGAGAAAATACATAATGTGTTAGGCATGATTAAAAGCCAAGATAAAGATACAAACACTCAGGGAAGGCTACTACATTCTCGGAATAACTCTTCAATTTTACCAGAATATCAGCTGCATTATGGGCTTATTATAAAAAATATCTTAACAAAGCTTAAACTAAACAAATATATTTCCTCAAATAGCATAGAATATGGAAATAAAGAGAACCAGAGGATATTGAAAACTATAGTAAAATAAAAGAGGATCTTCTAGTAGCTGAAGATCAGTGTGGGAGTAGAATGGGTTAAGTGGTGAGCACAGAAGTTTAGCAAAAGACATAGGTGTGGGTAGTGATAAACCCAGAGCACAGTAGGACATTTGGTCATCCTCTGCCAGAGAAACTCCCTGTGACAAGTACTCTAAGTCAGTTATAAAGATGAAATTGGAGATTTATCAATACTGAGGAATAAAAAGAAATTTAATACACAGGCATTCTTGAGGATTCTAAAGGTGTGCAAGTACATAGGTATATCAGATATTGATTTCATCTCTAACTGCAAAGCCAGAAAGAACTTGAATTGTAACTGTGATTTTATGGGGGTCACAGGAATGGTGGGAGAGGAACGGCTAGAGCACTGGAGTGCCCTGGGTGTCCAGGCAAATGATTTCTAAGTGGAGTGAATGCAGAACTTGGTTCCTCCTTCCTGTCATTCCATCCTCTCCTCCAGCTTGAGCAGCAGCAGTGTGCAGAAAGCTGGTTATCTATGTGCATGCGTGCCTGAGAGACTGGGGCGGGGGGGTAGTACTCTATGGATGGACAATGGTGTCTGGATAGCCTCACTGACAGCCACTTGGTTTATTATGAATGTCATAGCACTGGCCAATTAGTTCAATACGCCTGGCCACTATGAGCAGAGGGTAATGTCCGGCCAATGCAACACTACGTATTCCAGCCAAATTACTTAAGGAAGACTCTGTGTTTGAACTCTGGAGGGAAAAAAAGGTTCAGAAGAGACCAATGGCCTCTATTTCCTTTGTTGCATTTTGGGACAAGGCATAACCCATAGTCTGTCTCATCTCTGTTTTGGATTTTCCCCTGGCCAACTTCAGGTGTTTTCCTGCTTCAACTGTGACACCCCCAACATCTGCACAATCTGGGTAAGACTGAAACATAATTTTGGATATCTCCATCTGCTATGGAATCCCAAGACTTTCAGATTCACTCCATGAGGTCAACATGAACACTGGCTTATCTGATTGATACACCTGTTTTCTGAACTGAACAACTTCACACATGGACTCTGTGTGAGTGTGCAGATGCCACTTTAGTTCTAAAACCTGGCTATAAAAACCTGACCTGCACCACACCTGTAAGTAAGAACGATTCTGATTTTTCTATGCTCATCCTCAATTTCCCTCACAACACAGGGCCTCATTACTTTTACGGCCATAAGAGGCCTGATTTTTTTCAATAATTATATTATAGTAATATTTTATTTGAAAAAATGTGTGCATATAAAGCTTTCATAAACTATATAATTAAAAAACTGATAATCTGTTGCCAAACCAACCAGAGTATCAAAACTTGAAAATACTATTAAAATTAAAACACTGCACCTTCTTGTTTTGATTGCATATTCAATAAGCATGCATTTTTATTTCAATTCTTTTCTTCAATGTCCAGACCACACATTAATTTTACATGAAAATAAAAACTTACAGTTACCCCCATGAATATTTTAAGAATACACACGTACATGCATGCTTACATAAAAGAACACATACATGACACACACAATTACACGCCTACAAATGTCTCATTGCCCATAACGACTACAGTTTTTTTTTTAAAGGACAGATTGTTTTTTAAAGCACTGGATTTATTGATTCATAGGTTATGCTTATTGTCTGACAATCTGATATGTGAATATTAACAGGTCATCACTGCTGGCAGAAATACAAAATAATTTACTATAATTCAAATTTATTTGTTTAAACATCTCTTGTTGAGAGTAGCTTATGCTTCCAAGAAGAGATTTTATAATTTGATTCTGAAGGTCTGAGCAATAATATATTGTTACTGACCCATATTATCTTTAATAACCTATGAAAACAAGTAGTTTATTCTATTCAAATAAACTTTCACTCGGTTTTCTGCCTCAGTGAGTCTTCTGTAGGGTATAATGGGAAGGATCATATTCTTCATCATGTTGGCTTTTTTCAGAGGCCTATATGTTGTCATTTATCTTCCCAAGGCCTGCAGACCCATTAGTTAGCTAATTATTGAAAATAATTAGTGTTTTTTAATTGGAGTATACCAGGGCAATTGCACAGCAAAGGAATTTAATCTAAATTGTATCTAAAAAATTTTTTTAAAGCTTCTCAAATTAATAAATCTGCCAATAATTTTTAGATAGATAGGTAGGGGATACAAATAAAATAATTTTTAAAATTTAAAATAAGTAAATTCATATGCAGTGCTAAATTACTCCACCCAAAATGAGGACAGCTGAAATTTAAGTAATTGCCTCAATGTTGATTAGTAGTAAATGCTGAAATGAAATGAGTGGCATATTTTTTGGAGACATTAACCTGTCAGAGATTACACACACAGCAGAAGCACATATTTTGTTCCTGATTGCTTCAGACACAGGCATCCCTTTCAGACCTTTAACAATTCACATTGATTTCCAATTTTCCAAGTAAATATATGTCAGACATTTGTAGTCACACACCTTGAGATCATGCTAAAATATATAAATTGAACTACATATACGCCAAGCCACCGCAGTTTCTCCTTTCAATCATTAGTTGACAATAGCCTATTAGCTGTAAACTGTGTTACCCTAATATTTTACATTGTAAATAATCAAGAGGCTGAGATTTCATATTATCTTTTTTGCAGTAGAACTATATACATACAAAGAAGTGGTAGTATTATTAAAAACACACATATCCTTTAGGGTTAATATAGCTATTTAGCTAATCATCTAAATATAATGGATTAAAACAATGACAACATTTGTTTTCCTTACAAATCTCCAGTTTGGGTATGGCTCAAAGGAATCGATTGGCTCTGCTCCACTTGGTATCAGATGGGACAGCTCGACATCTGGGGGTTGTAATCTTTTGAAGGCTCACTAACTCACATGGTGGTTGGCATGGCTGACCTTATCTGGTGCTATTGGTCAAAACACCTACACACGACTTCTCAGTGTGGTCTGGGCTTTCTTACAACATTGGGCCCAGGTTTCAAGAGCAGGTATCCTGAGAGAAAGAAAGAGCTGGGCAAAAGCTGTTATTTTTATCATGTAGTTTCAAAAGTCACATAGTACCAATTCTGTCACACTCTATTAGTCAGAACAGTCACAAGCCCCACCCAGATTCAAGGGGAAGGAAAATAAATCTCACCTCTTCAAAGGACGAGTGTATGGGATGGGTTATAAAAGTGGATGTGTATGTTTGTGTATATGTGTATGTCTATGCTCATGTACACACACATACATGTATATAAAAACATGCCACATTTGACCTCGTTTTAATTCCAGTGAAAATATAACAGTTTATTACCTTATAAAAACTGCTAGAATGCTTTTCAAAAAGTAGATCTTACTCTAAGAGCTATTGAATTAGTTGGGGTGGGTACTACCAGCTAGGACACTTCTACAAACCTTACCTTCTGTTAGTGCTGTGGGAGAAAAGTCCAATTAAAAGTGGGAAAGTAATTTTGGAACTAGATAGAGGTGATGTCCATAATATTGTGAAAATGCTAAATGCCACTGAACTGTACACTTTAAAACGGTTAATGTTATATTATATGAATTTTACTCCAATAAAAAGAAATTTTTTAAAAAAGAAAAAAGAGTAAGAGTAAAAAGTATGAGGGATACTTTTGTTTCTGCCAGTATAGCATCCTTTATTCAAATACACATCTATTTACTTTAGGGGAAGCTGTGGTTCCCAAGGAGTATATGTTATCTCTTGGCTCCTGTGATGGTCATTGATACATGCTTAGCCAAGAAGATTAATCCATCTTCGTGACCAAAGTGATAGACTGAGCAATAAGTTACAGCCAACGTTCTTCATTATTGGGACTTTTGCTCAGACTTTGAGGGAAAAAATGATTATTTCCTTTTGCAGTAATCAAGCAGGTAGGATATAAACCTGTATCTAATGGTGGTCTCTCCACTGAAACAAAAACATAGAGAAGATGGACAGACACGGTCACTTTATGAGTCATTTGAGCCTTTAGATGCAGCTAAAATAACCTTTCAGTATGTGAGCAAATTCATTCCTTTTTGCTTGTTTGTCTGTTTATTAATTCAGGTCAATTAGGTATCTTTGACTTATAATCAAGAACCCCAAATAAATGCTATGTGAGCGTCAGGAGAAATATAAGGAGAAGGGATATTTTCACAGTGAAAATAGGATTAATTACATTACACAAACAGCAAAATAGCAAATTGTCAGATGTAAATTTAAACATATCAATAGTTACATCAAATGTGAAATTATTTAATGCCATAATCAAAAGTCAGAGATAGTTGGACTGGATTAAAAAATACCCGACTATAGGCTATCTACAAAAGCATACTTTAAATTAAAAGACAGAAAAGTAAGTTCAAAGTATGAGGAAGGAAGAAGATAGGCTATGCAAACAGAAACCATAAGAAAGCTGGAGGGGCTATCCTAAGACCAGATAAATTAGGCTGTAAGACAACAATTTTTACTATAGGCAAAGAGTAACATTTTAAAACAATAAAAGTATCGATTGATTATAACAATTATAAACACACAGCCACCAATCAGCAGATCCCCCAGAATACAGGGAAAAAAAACAACAAAAAGCTGATGTAATTGAAGAGCTAAATAGACAATACAGCCATAATAGTTCGAGATAGTAATATTTCATTCTCATTAATGAATAGAACAACTAGATAAAAAGTCAACACAGATGTGGAAACCCTAAACAACAATATCAACCAATTTAATGCGACTGACATCTGTGGAACACCACCTAATCATAACAGAGTATGCATTCTTTTCAAGCACACATAAAACATTCTCTTGAATAGATCACATGCTAATTTATAAAACAGAGCTAAATAAATTTTTACAAATTTAAATCTTATGATTGGTGATTACAATGGAATAAAATTAGGAATTAACAACAGAATGAAATTTGGGAAATCTACAAATATTTGGAAAGTAAAAACCACACTCCTAAACCCATGGTTCAGAGAAGAAAGCACAAAGCAACTTAAAAAGTATTTTGAGTTGAATGAACAGAAAAACAGAACATATCAAAATTTAAACTATGAAACTAATGCAGTATTTACAGCAAAACTGATAACCATAAATTTTTATATTAAAAAAGAAGAAACATCCCAAGTCGATGACCTAAGTTTCTACTTTAGGAAACTGAAGGAAGAAGAACAAATTAAACAAAGAAATAATAAAAATTAGAGAGAAAAACAAAAAACATAGAAAAAACTATGAAACCAAAAGGGGGTTGTTTAAAAGATCAATAAAATTGACCAGTATTTAAGTAGATTGAACAACAAGAAAGACTCAAATTAATAAAATCATTACTGATGTAGCAGAATTTAAAATAATTATAAAGAAATAATATGAAATACATTATGCACCTTATCAGACAACATAGACGAAATGGACAAATTCCTAGAAAGACACACATTTCCAGGGCTAACTCAAGAAGTAAATAAATCTGAATAGAACTACCTCAAGTAAAGAAATCTAGTGAAAAATTAAAATTTTCCAGCAAAGAAAACTCCAGACCCAGATGACTTCACAGATGAATTCAACCAAATATTTAAAGAAGAAATAATGCCAATTCTTCATAAATGTCCCCAGAAAGTAGAAATAGAGGGAACACTTCCCCACTCATCCTATGAGTGCAATATTTAATACCAAAGCCAATGACATCATAAAGGGGAAAACTATATAGACAAATATCTCTCTTGAATGTCAGCGCAAAAATTCACAACGAAATACTAGCAAACCAAATTTAGTATAATATTAAAGAATTATACATCATGACTAAGTAGGATTTATACTTGAAATGTGATTGATGTTCGAATAAAAATTCAAAAATAAATTTAACATGCCATATTAATAAAACAAAGGACATAATTCACATGATCATCTCAACAGATGCAGAAAAGCATTTGAAAAAAATCAACATTCATTCAATATAAATCTAACACTGATTTATTATAAAATCTCTCAACAAACTAGAAGTTAAAAGGAGATTTTTTTAACATGATAAAGAGCATTAATGAAAAACCTACAGCTAATCATATACTTCACAGTAAAAGAATGAATGTTTTCACTCTAAAATTGGCAATGATGCATCCGGACTGCAAAGGAAAACATAAAGTAGACTTTATTTTCAGTCAACACTATCATCTATATAGAAAAACCTAAGAAATCCACAAAAACACTACTAAGAAGTAATATACAAGTGCAAGAAATTAGATGGATGCAAGATCAATATACCAAAATGAACAAATTTCTATAGACTGGCAACGAATAGTCCAAAAACAAAACTAAGATATAAATCCACTCCTAATGGCCCCCAAAAATAATTACTACAAAAACAAAATTACTTCAGAATAATTTTTTTTTAAGTAGTGTAAAACTTTTATCTGAAAAATACAAATTTGCTGGGAGAAATAAAAGAACATGTTAAAAAATAGAGAGACAGCCCATGTTCATGGCTTGGAAGGCTCACTATTGTTAAGAGAGCATTTCTTCCCAAATTGATCTGTAGATTTAACACAATCCTTTATTAAAGTCCCTGCAGGGTTTTGTTGGCTTATGTTTGTTTCGTTTTTGCAAAAACTGGCAAACAGATTCTAAACTTTACGTGAAAACACAACCAAGGCATAAGATACTGGCTTAGGTATAGACGTACAGATTAACGGAACATACTTCAAAGTCTACAAATAAACTTTTCATTTATAGCTAATTTGTGACAAAAGCAGGAAACAGCTCAATGGCGAAAGGATTTTTTTTTTTCAACAAATGGAAACAATTGTGTATTCACATGCAAAAATATGAATCTATACCCTTACTCTAAATGAACTCAACATGAATCATCAGCCTAGATGTAAATACTAAAACTACAAAACTTTAAGAAGAACACAGGTGAAAATTTTCATACCCTTAGGTGAGGGTAAGAATTTTTAGACATGACACCAAAAGCATGGCAAATAGAAAAAAAAACATTGTTTTAAAATTAAACTTTGTCAAAATTTAAATGAATTGTACCACAAAAGACATCATTAAGAAAATAAAAGGAGGTCTGACAAAGGGCATAAAGAAATATCACAATTTATAAGAATGAATATGCTAATAATAAATGAAATATTTAAAAAAGAAACGAAAAGGAAAAGTCACAGATTAAGATGAATTATTGGCAAATCATATTTCAGATAAAATACATTCTATTCAAAATATATAATAACACTTAAATTCAATTATACGAACACAAAAAAACCCAGTGGAAAAATGGGTAAAAGATTTAGATAGACATTTCACCAAAGAAGATAGATAGATATATGAACGATTGATAAGTACATGGAAAGATGCTTAATATCATTATTTATTAGAAAAGTGGAAATTAAAACCATCACGAAGTACCATTTCATGTGTTCTAGAATAGCTTTAATAAAAATGATGTACAATAACAAACGTCAGTGAGAATATGGAGAAACAAGAATCCTCGCTCATTGCAGATGGGAGTGTAAAATGGTCCAGCTGCTCTTTAAGCCATCTGACAGTTTATAGAGTTAAACATACATAAATTTACCACATGATCCAGTAATTTCACTCCTAGAAAGTTACTCAGGAGAAACGCAAATGAATGTCTACACAAAGACTTATATTCAAATGTCCATACTAGCATTATTCCAGTATTAAAAAGCCCAAAATTTGGAACAATTTATATGTCCATTAACTAATGCATGGATGAACAAAATATGAATATTTTTACAATAAAATACTATTTGGCAATTTAAAGGAAGAAGTTATTGATACATGCCACAATATAGATGAATCTCAAAAACATTATGCTAAATGAGAGAAACCAGATGCAGAAGACCACATATAGTATGATTTCATTTATATGAAAAGTCCAGAAGAGGCTGCTTTACGGTGTCAGAAAGTAGTCTTGTAAATACCTGGGGTTGTGGGTAAAATAGGGATTGTGCACATGGGCAAGAATTTTTTCAGGATGATGAAAATGTTCCAAAATTGAATTGTGGTAATGTTTGCACAACTATTTATACTTACTCAAAATAATTAAATTGTATGCTTAAAATGGTGAATTTTATAGCATGTACATTATAGCTCAATAAAGTGCTTCTAAAAGAATCATTTAAATAATTTTATTACAATAAGATTTTAAGCAATAAAAATAAATAAAATAGCACGAATGATACTTTATTTTGTTCTTAAGAAGTATACACTAAGAGAAAGTGTTAAGGATACCACAGTGCATCTGTAAGACGTATGATTTACATTAATTGTCTTCGGCGTGGAAATTAATTTGAAACCTACGCCAGCAAAACTATTTGACTAATTATGATGATGTTATTAAAATGGCAGACCACTTTTTCCCCATTTATTAGAAGAAAAAATTGTTTCATAATAGTTTACTTAAAGTAGACCATTTCAAATCTTTCAAATCTTTTGCAGTTTTGACATTATTTCCCTTGGGTCTTTAATTCCATCTGAATGTTAAATTGCTAACATAATAATTTTAAATATAGAGTGATACTTTACATAACATGTAATTAAAGTGTATAAATTGTGAACTGAGTTTTGCATACCCAGACTTACTATAATCACTACATAGACTCTTATATTTTACAAATTTACAGCTTACAAAACTCTCATAATGATTTATTTATTTATTCAAAAAAATACATTGGTCAGTTACTATGCATCAGACAAAATTCTAGTCTCTGGAAATATATTAGGAATAAAATAAATAAATCCATAAATTTTTGGAGCTTATATCCTAGCACAGGTAGATTTATTTTATCTTCTTTTCAAACATTATCAGTTAAACTTTTTTTATCTAAAATGGCTAGTCAAAAGATATGCTAATGCTCTAGGATCTTCTGATTTATTTTCAGATAATATTAAGGTATACATTTTTCTACATTAAGATATGATATCAAAAAAGGAATAAATATGTTTTAGGTATATAATTACTATATATATATATACCTATATATAATATATATACTGAAATGCTAACATGATGGATAAGAAAAATAACAAAATAAAAGCAATACATTTGAGTAGGAAGAATTCTTGCTATATAATATTGCTGACATGTATTTGAAATATAAAAATAAGTTTCTACTTATACAACTTTACCTCAATAGCACAAATATTTTAAAAGAAGCAGTTTATTTATTTAAAAATGTATTGAATTTTCTACTTAAGAAAACACTTTGTGGCACATTTATGAAATAATTTTTACTGCTTACTAAACGTATAAACAGATTTTACTCAATGTTAGTGCTTGGAAAGTGCCATGATTTTCATTGTTTTAAGTTATATGTGTTTCTAAAACAATTATTGGTTTTATGTAAACACATACATCAAGTATGCTAAATGTAATTAAACTCCATCGAGAATTTTGATTAATTCCCTTAAGTGATTCTGATAGTTCCTCAAAATTTATTGGATATTTGAAAGAGTATAACATTTTTAACTAAGATATTTTGGATATTTAGTTTGTGTTATACATTCTAAATAGATTATCTAATTAATCTTCATAAAACCTGCTGTGTAAGGTATTCTTTAACGTCTGTATTGTAAAAATGAAGTGGGGCTTGGAGAGACTGAGAAAAGTCTTCAGGTCCACCCGTACTGCAACAGTAAACTTGCAAGCTCAACACAGAGCCTTGTATCTAGAGTTTTCTAAATGTAGAGTTCTACATCTATGTTTATAGTTATCATTACTAAAATCTATTAAAAATGTCCACCTTTGTATATTTACAGACTAAGATAAAATGAGTCATTAATGTAATTTTAGACTTTTTTCTTTTATGCCAACAAGAAAAGTTGACATAAACATTCCATATATTTCTTCTCATTTTTATCAGAACCACCTTCTAATCTATGTTGATATTGTATGGTGATGTTTTTTGTTATCTTTATGTGAAATGGCAGTATGTCACTATGAAGACATTGTGAAAAAACCACACATGAATTTTTATGAATCTCTATCATAACAAGAGTTGATACAATATTACTGTCAGTTCGTGGTGAATTGTGAACATTATTTATTCTTCAGTCTTTGTGAGGGATCCTTACATGATTGGCAGGAATTTAGTTCCTCTCACCATGTAAGTGAATTCAGGACTTTTTAGATTGCAGTCTTTCAAACAGATGTATGGCTTGTGGCACTTCAAGTATGCCACACATTAGAGAAGCAAATACTGTATCATTCTGAGATGAGACGCAAAAATTGTCCTTTGAAGTTACAAATTGCACTATAAAGTGGTTAAGGATTTCTATGCAGAAGGAGAGATCAGGAGAAATGGGCACTTCTGGAAAAATCAGGAGTCACTAACATGATTGGGGAAACGAAGAGCAAGGATGGAATATCTAGAATTCCTTAAAAGAAACCTTGGATTATCAAGAAAGGACAACTAGCCAACAACAATGGAGAAATCTGCCAGCATAAGGGGCAGCAGAAATATCCACACCAGGGGAAGTGATGAGAAGTCCATGATGTACACACAAATAATTGACATGGAGTCACTATCAGCAAGAGTTAAAAAAAAAAAAAAAGAAAACAAATTTGGTAAAAAATTATTTTAAAAGTAGTATTGTATGACATATGAAGTTTGAGACTATCTCTATGACAACTTATATTTGCTACTAAATGAGTGTGGCTTTTATAAATATAAAAGAAATAACCATCTTTCCAAACAGCTGAAAATAATATTTAACAGCACAAAGTACTTTTTTAAAACTAGATCATTCAATTATGGTTATTACTCCACTGCTTATCTTACCATTAAAAATAATAGTAAAAATTGAGCCAATCTCTAAAATTTTGGAGAAGTGAGCTCTCTTAAAAAAATTTTTATTTTTTTTTTTTTGTACAGTCCTGTTCCTCAGTGTTGTGAGGGTGTCTATTATTCTACATTTTTATAGCACAGAGCACTAACTTGAAACAGTTTGCTGCTATTTTAGTAGGTGGAAATATTATCACGGTGTGGCTTTAACGTTATCTCTTTGATGATCATATAAGTTTAAGCTTTTTCATACGACATTAGCCATCTGACTTTCCTCTTTGTCTGATGTCTCTGTTCATATCTTTTCCCCTTATTCAATGGGGGTGTTAATGCTTTTCTGTTCCATTTGTGGGATGTTACTTTTCGGTCATGCTTTAAAAAGGGATATGAAGTTTGAATGGACATTTTATATTTTTAAATTGTTAATCATCAACTCCTAAATTTGTGCCAGTTTATTTGACTTTTAATTTTATACTTTTAAAAATTATTTGAAGTATTTTATAATTGCATAGTAGATGTGGCAAGAAAGTGAAACATAATGGATAAGAAAGTAGATTTCACACAGTATAGTAAAACCCACTCCATCCTTCACCTTTCCCCCAAATCCTCTGCTTCTTCAAGAAGACAGCTAGAATACCAAGGAGAAGGTGGACTATTTCCCTGCACCCCTACACATACCATTCCTGACACCTCATTGCCCTAGAACTGGATGACAATAGAAAGAATAATTCAAAATTAGGTTTGAAGCTTGATTATTACCTGGCATCTGACTATACAATTACTGAATTTAAACTGTGTTTGCAAAGCATAGGAATCATACAGTGCATAGGTCACCCTACAATGGGATACTATTCAGCACAGAAAATCAATGAACATGCAGTAGTATAAATCATTCTCATATGAAAGAAGCCAGATTCCAAAGGCTCCACACTGTATGAATCTGTCTATAAGACATCTTGGCAAAGGCAAAATTATGGTGCTAAGGAACCAATCCGTGATTATCAGGGGCTGGGAATGGGGAAAGGGGGTGACTACAAAGTTGCAAGCGGAAAATTGGGGGTGATGGAACAGTTCTATATCTTAGTTTTGGTAGTGGTTATGCACATTGTTCAAGACTCACAGAACTGGAACTTAAAAGGGTGAATTTTACTGCAGGCAAATTATATTTCAAAAAAAGTAAATAAAAGAAGCTTGGTAGGGTTATTATGAAGAATATGAAAGTGATTTCACCAGTGATTTTTTTTAAAAAAAGGCAGTCCCCTACTTTGAGAAGCTGGCGTGGCGTTCAAAAAACACTCCCCTATTAAACAAAAACAATGTCACAGAATAATAACTTCACACAGGGTTACTATGGGACCATGACAAAATAAGATAAAGTCAGGCCACTTCACAATTTTGTCTAAGAGCAAGATCACTGTGCAATTCACAAAATACCAAACATCTCTCTCTACCAGTTCATACAAATGACTGCCACTTCTTTACCAATTGTAGGTTTAGCCTCACCCTATTCTACCCTCTTTACTGATAAGATTTATGATTGAGATAACCAAACATAATCAATCATTTCTGACAATGTGCATCTAGAACATCCATCCCTCTCACCCCCCACTTTCTGGGCCCTCCCCTAAATCATGAATCCGAAGCCCAAGTCCTATAATAGGTTCTTTCTAGCACCCTTTTACTGAGACATCCCACAGTTTTCCCAGAGTGTGCATTCTACCTTGCTGTGACAAGTAATAACCCAACTTGTGTAACTGTGGGTATGCTCCAGGAGATCTGAGGCTGAAGAGCATTGACACCAGAAATGTAGCAGAATCTGGGAGTTTATACAGGGGATTCAAGTGAAAAATATTTTAAAATACTAATTTTTGTTATTTTAACTCAAATTGCCTTTGTTTTGCTTTTTGACCCCCATCATGAAAATTCTTTATAGGAGATGAAAGATCTTTATTCCCTACTAATTAGGAAAGGAAATTATGTGTGTGTTTGATTTTGACATTCAATGTTATTTTCAGAGCTTAAAGTTTAAATAATAAGGTTACATGTTCAAGACCTTTAATATGATGAATTGTAACTGCATAAATATTTTCATTGGTTAATTTTGTGAAGCCATACAAAAATAATTTAAAATTAACCTTTGTTAGGTTGATTTTAGTTTTTGCACTTTTCACCTTGAACTTTATTATATTAAGAGTGTATTTTTAAGTAATTCATTATGGTATCTCCTCATTGGCCTGTAATGAAAAGTTATTGTGTGGATCAAATTAGGTAATGCTTGAAAATGAACCTAAGATGGATCTTGACACAATAGGTCAATATATAATTTTTCTTTTATCTCTTATCAATTTAAATTTAAAGTAATTAAGGACATTTCTGTAGCTATAGCTTCCAGGAAGCAATTGGACAAAACTAACATTGCTGGTCAAAAACAATCAAATAAAGGATCCCAAAGGGAACTGATTTTGTGATGTAAGTTGGATTATTTTATGTTTAAACCCATCTAGTGCCATGATTGATTGGAACACAACCTCGACCTAACATTACAAATTCTCCATGTAATCCAGAAATCCAGAAATGTCTTGGATTTCTATTTTCCTACATCTTCACCAAATTTATACTAACGCTGAACTTGGTCACAATGTCTTCCATAACTTCACTCCACTCTCACAGATTTGACTATCTCTTGGGGAAAAAAACAAAAAACAAAAAAAATAAACTTTGACCTCCCCTTTAATGATCTCCAAACCTCTTACCTTATGACCTTTTCAAAGTCTACCATGCATCCAATTTAGGATCCATAATTATAATCACCTCTTTACCTTTACCCTCTCTTTACCTTCTCTTCCCTAGGTATAACTGACTGGCAAAAACTTTATCCTGGTACAAGTCTAATCTCCTCATGCTTCTTTGTTCACCCAAGTCAAATAAACTTGCCTAGAGAAAACCACAGACCCATGCTGACTGGTCTCACTGGAAGTTCACAATCACAAACCTCAAGTGAGCCTTTATGCTCTATTCTATTCACAGTACATTTTCCTGGTCTGTTCCTCATCCCTCCTTCTAGGACATTCAGTTCTGACTTTCTTCTTTCTTCAAACTTCAAACATCTCCTTCCCTCCTTCTTACCCTCAGCTGATAACATGCCTTGTCATTTCAATGAGAAAACAAAAGTAATCAGAAGTATATTTTCACATTCTTGCACCACCAACTCTCCCATCTCTCTCCCAACCTTCTCTTCCCTGTCTCTCTCTATCCCTATGATATTATTACAATGGATCGACTTCCATGCTCTTATCTGACATGCTTCCCTCCACTTAAGCATCAGATCCCATCCTCAATAGCAGTGGACATATTCTGGCCTACATTATTCCTAACCACCCTCTCCAAAGAGATTTTCCAGCTCTTTCTAGATGGGAAAATTGGGAGAATAAGAAAGGAATCCAGATAGTTTATTACTATAGCTCTTCAGAAAAGGGAGATTTAAACTCGTCGATTTTTAGGTCAAGTCTCAATGTAAAAGTAAATGGAAATATTTTTAGATTAATGTTAATTCAGCATTCTTGGTTGAATATGGAAATTGCAGAAAAATGCCAGTGCCCATATCCGTATCAGGTAATTCTTGTGGGAACAATAAATGAAGGATGACAAGTGGGATGACAGGACCTGAGCAGACCTGAGGCAGCTCCACGAAACTGTCGGTAACCATAGGAGTTACAGAACTTGATAAAAGAGGAAGATCTCGCCCTTATCTCATTGCAGGTGGTCTTTTCCTCACCAGTCATAGAATTTGCTGGTGAGACTTTACGCTGCATAACTTTAAAAGAATTGGGGAGTGTTGAGAAGTGTTTTGTTTTGTTTTTCTATTGTTTGGGTTTTTTTTCTTTTTTCTGACAGGTATTTGAAGATTACTCAGGAAGCTACGATGAAATCGATTAAAGCTGTGTTACATGGAATTGGAAAGAGTATAGAGGAAGAGACAGACTTTATCACTTGTCTCTAAACTCTTGAGAACTCTAAAGAAGGATTACCCAGGACGGACTAAAGGCAGTGGAACAGGAATGGGTGTGACCTGGGAGGACATGAAGTTACCTGCCCTGAGGGAGCCTAGAAAGGAAAGATGAAGTGGAGTCTGTATCAGGAGGTTGCACTGTGTGTGACTTGTGTTTGGACACCTGTGGGAACTCAGCCAACCTGTGAAAACCAAGCCAGTGTCTTTACCATTCCCCGTCTTTGAGATAGCACCACAATTCATCACAGTGGAGAAACTCTATTGTTTGTCCAGTATCTGTAGAGAGTGGTCTTCCGTGGCCAGCAGCATGTATGCGGCCCATCCATGCCTATTTGAACTGCCCTGTGAAAGAAAGTGAGCCGAGATGCCGGGTACCTTTCAAGCGTTATTAAAGGAAAAGAATCTGCCAGTCTGTGCCCAAAGTGGGAGGCAGCCCAGGGCTGCCCTCAAAACGGAAGGCAGCAGCTACAATGGTATTGCGAGAGTTTATATTAGCTGTTGGGCGTGAAATGTATGGGGGGGGGGGACCATTAGGTTGATACAACTGGGTGGAGAACTGTGCCCATGCAGAAGCCAGAAAGTTGCTTCTGTTTAAGTCAGGAGGCTTATTATAAAGGGAAGGGGGGGGAGGGGCTTGGTGCTGGAGTGGAAGACGAGGCTGGTGGCTATTTTGTGCTTATTGTGTGCACAATGTTGCTGGTCACATCCAAAATCCATCACCCTGGACAGACATCCTCACTTTTTAACAGACAATCTAAATACCACATGAATAAAGGTGACAGTCTTGCCTAAGGGGTAAATCATTGTAAGGAAGGGAAAGTCTAGCACTAATATTTGAGTGGAACTTGAGTACATATTAAGTCTAATATTACTAAGAAATGTTGAAATTGGTAGGGATTGTTTTCTGTCATTAGATGGAAAGGGGTACTCAAAATAGAGATTACATAGAGTTATAAGACAAATACGTAGACATACAAAGATGTCTAATTACACATCCAAGTTTAGAGGTCTATCAACTTCAAGTTTGTTAAATTTTAATATAGTAGGCATATATTTCTTTATATTTACCCTCTATATTAGAATGCAATCCTCTGGAAGGCAGCATTATGCATTTTTAGTTTCTCTTGCTTGAGGAATTAATGTAGTATGAGGCATATAATAATTGCTGAATAAATGGTTTTATTCGAAAAACAAGAATTCAAGGATGTGTGGATAGATGTAATTCTTAACTGTTAACCACCTCACTCTGATAAGAGGAATGAAATAATGAAAAGGCCTATTTCTTCAATTTATATTGCACAACCATATGATCTGAAAGGATTGTTGTTTTAAAATATATTGTATCTCTGAACACAAAAAAGTACACAAGAATGAACCCTCTGTGAGATGAAAGAGCTGGTGTCCGATTAATATATTCAATTTACTTCTCTGTATTCACCATCTTTATTAAATAAAAACTATTATGAGATATGTGACCAAGCACGAAAGTGTCACTCATCAGTAGTTCTGGGCACATCTCCTCTTCTGGTCTTACAAATTCTCAGGCATATGCACGGATAATCATTGCAGTCAGCATGAGCAAGAAAGAGAAGCTATGGTCCCTCACAGAGCTCCTGTGTTCAGAGCACATGCAGTGCATATAATCCAGCTAATCTGGGAAAACAGGGGTATCTGATATTTTCATGGATTTCTCGTAAATTCCATGATAGTCCTGAGGAATAATAAGAGGACCTTTTCATTTCATAGTGCATTCAATTAAATTTCAGTAGCAAGAAAGAAAATACAATTGCTATTTCTAGTTTGTAGCCTTAAAAGAAACATCTCTAAAACCTAAGTATTATTGACTATAGTCTCCAGAAGCATTGCCTTTTTATTAATTAATCAACCCATTCATTCACCAAACACAAATGTACTGAACTGTGGTATGTGGCCAACACTGTTAGGGGTGCTCGGATGCAGCAGTGTGTCGATGAATCCCGCTCTCATCCAGGCACTGGGGAGAAATGTGGAGAGGGAGAGGGGAAAGACACAAAACAGGCAGAAAAATGACTAACTTTAGAAGTAATTTGCCATAGAAACAATGAACAAGAGTGTTGAGAGAGTGGCTAGAGGGGCCTCTTTGAGGAAGTAAACTGATACCTGAAAGATATGAAAGAATCATCAGGTGTCAAGGCCATCACATTGTCTTTGCCTCCTTTCTTAGAAACTTAGTAAGCCTGGTTAGTAATCAGGACAAAATTTGTATAAAAAAGAGCTTAGAATCATTCAAAAAAAAAAACATCATGGGGAAGAGTTGATAACTGTGCAGGAACTAGTTAGTTCATAAAACCTAAGAAATAAATTAGACCAGGAAAATTTAACAGAGCCAATTACGATATTAGCAGGCATTGTAAGCAGCTATGCAATAGTAACATAACTATCTCTCATTTCTACCTAAAAGCTGAAATTAAGCAATAATAGAAAAGAATATTCAAAAACAATTAAATAGCCTAAAGAAGGCTCTATTAGGTGTTACATTGAAACACAAAATATTTAGCAACTAGACACAATATTCTTTTAACCTCATAGTTTTTAGCTATTTTATTTAACTGTGCAGGGAAGGGGAAAATATTTTTTCCTCAATTTCTGTATAGTTTTCCAGCAAGGGTCCTGAAAATTTGATTAACAAAGGACAGATTAACAAGAGAAAAGCATACAAATTTCACTAACACGTGTATCCCACAAACACATGGGAGAAACTCAGTTATTAGTAAGTCAAAGGGGTGGTTAGAATTCGGGGGAAGGGAGGCAGAGAAAAGGCACTCATGGAAAAGCAAATGACTTTTTGGAGAAATAAACGGGCCTCTAGGAGAATAAATGGAAGATATGATAGTTGGTCAAAACGTCTGTCTGGGTGTGGTGCTGACTTCTCTCCAAGAAGAGAAGATTAGAGTTGCTCCCAGGGACAAGATGTACACCATTGAGTTCTTTTGGAAGGCTCTGCTTTTAGGCAGATAGGAGATTTCATAGATTCAAATGCCTTCAGCTCCAAATAGTTCTTGTGCCAAAGTAGTACATTTTGGGTGGCATATCCTTCAACTGCTTGTCTTTCATTATTTTAAATTAGTAAATGTTTTCTCAAATGTTAGTGTCACTTTGTTACCTGTACCTCTCTCAGCTATCCAGAGTGACATGTGATTCCACTAGACATTTATTCCTTTCTTTCCTCGTGGTTTATTATTGTCATTCAAAATACATGTTCGGCAATAAGGTTTAAAAATGAGTAAGACACAAACCCTACACAATTTAGATTCATGTCTACATTATTAAAAGTAACATCAATTTCTTGGTGGAACTTACCAGATTCAATATATATTTAAAGATATTCACAAACCAGATAGCATTAAATATATTTAACAGTAAGAGAAATTATTTTGAAAGATCAACTTAAGAAGGATAATTTTCATAAATTTTAACCTTAATCTTGAAATTAGTAAAATATGGCAAACCTTTGGTATAGTTAGCATTGAATGATCCCATATGAACTGCTGTGACTCAGGTTCTCACAACCTTATTTTCTCCCCAGACAGAATTTGTCACGTTACACATGGCAGCACAGAAAGCTATGAGAACCTTGAATTTAGTCCAAAGAACATATCAGCATTTGGCTTTGGCATCTCCTTTGTCCCTGTCCTATCCTCATCCCCAATCCCTCATCCCATAATAAATAAGACGTCACCCAACCAGAACTACCGCAGGGGATTATAGCAACAACTATTTTTCCAGGCACTGCAGTGCCTGGAAAACTTTAATGAACTCATGAAACTTTTATTACTTTCTCTCCTTTTTGACTAGTGTGAGAAATAACCACCACCACAAAAATAAAAATAAAAATAAAACTGTTAAAATGTAAAAAAAAAAAAGAAAAGAAAAAGAAAAAAGGCGAAACAGCAGAAATGTCCACAAAGACAAAACACCCCACAGTCCCTTAATTTCTTGTGTTATCTAAACAGGAAATCTTTATTCTCCCTGTGAATGATATCTGATAACACACACACACACACACACACACACACGAATCTCTAAGAAAACAAATGGGTTACACACTGTTGCATGTATGGCCAGCACTTAAATAAGAAACACGGATTCTACTAATTCTCTTGGTTATGTGTTTTGAAAAGCAGGGAAAGGCTACGTAATGATTGTTTTTAAGGATTTTTTTTTTAATCTCCATTAAAAATAATTTTTGCTAAAAGACAAACATGAGTATGCTGTTCAGAGGTTCAAATTCAACGCTCAATCTTTTTCTGCTCTTTTCTTCTTTTTAGTCTTCTTAAGAATCCACTGCCCATCAATTTGGGGAGAACCTTTCAATTCATTCATATATATACATACATATATATAGATTCAGTAATATATGTATATATTACTGAGCCAGTTTGCCATTTTAACATAAAAATCTTTATATGTCTGTCTTTTATTCATTTCATCCTTCCTTAATTTCCTTATAATTGTTCACAATCAATTTTTCTTGCATGATTAAACTCATCCCTTAACCCAGAAAAAAAATCTCATTCAAAATATATCTATTCAAAACAGGAGATAGTACTCTTATTGTTCCTTGTTCTGGCATTAAAATGGTGATTCTGTCCGATAACTGTAGAAATATGTGCTATTTAACTTCTGACTATCCTACACAGAGTGTCTGATCAGTGTGTCATGTTTGCAAAAAGAGCAAATTCACAGCACAAACAAAGCTTCTGCATGAAAATCATTGAGCTCCAAGGGGCTTGTTTGCCTGAAGGGTGAACACAGTTCAACACAGCTCAACTGATTTGCCATTTTGTTAATAAAAAGTCAGGTATTATTACAAGAGAAATATTAAAGTGATATATGATTCTAATAAGACCTGGGAGATGAGTTAAAGTGACAGGGCACCAATTACTGCCTTTAATAGTACATTAAAACCTGAAAACGCGAACACCATGTTATCAGGAAACAGGCAGCAAATCCGTCAGGCATTCTCAAACCTGCAACGTCCTGAAACATAGTTACAATGATACTGCAGTTTTACACTCTCTCGGTCTCTTTGTATTTCCTTTTATGATCGTAGGAACACATTTGATATTTCTAAAGTTTAACACATTAAAATGAGATTTCCACACTAAAAAAAGTAAAATAAATGAATCACCAGATAGCAAAAAAAGAAAGAAATTAAGTTTAGCTGTTCTATTTTAATGAGCTTACTTGGAGTCTCAGTAGAAGACTAAACAAATCCTATTAGGCAAACATACATATTTACTCTTCAGGTTGTCGTTAAATATTGTTTTAACATCCTAATGTTTATAGATACATTATAAAATAAGAGAAATATGCCTGTCTATTGCATATTTCATATTTGTAAGTCCATCTATCAATAAAAATTGATTTCAGGACCACAAAACCCTGAAAAACTCAATATTATACTTGTGTGCAACAGTAGTCGTAACATTTGCTTTTGTAATGGGTGTTAATATTTCAGGCCTAAATGTTCTTAAACATTTCACTGTGTCTCATAAACCACAACTGAACCATGGTTGAAACTTAATGAAAAATTTCAATTAATTATTAATACATTATTACAGTGACCCAAGAGAACTTCTTGTCAAGTACAATTGATACTATGTTTTCTAGTCTTAACTATTCCAACACTCAAAATATTCATTTTTAGAAAAATATAAATTCTAATATAATAGTATAACTAGGATTTTATATTAAGCCTCATTTTCCCATTGAAGTTATTTTGTATTTGAAAGTGGAAACTAACTATGAAAAACTGCAAGGACAAGGTTAAGTTATAGGATCCATTAATTAATATCACAATCTTGAAGCTAAAATCTAGGCATAAAGATATGTAAGTGACTTACTTTTCATTTCCCTGAGAATCAAGTATAGTTTCTGAAATCCACTGGGGCATTTGCCAAATAATTTTCATAGTAAGGAAGAAAAGACTTTAGTCCATTCTCTATATTTTTCTTAAAAATAACAGCAGTGGGATGTATGGTCATAGTTTGATATTTTCAAATGATCATTGTAAATAATCCGAAGATCTTATGCCCTGTTCCTACTAAATCTCTCAGGTTTCCTTATCTTTCTGTTTTAGGTCTCTTCAGTATTATTGGTTTCCCTTTAGACAAGCGTTGTTTATCTGGGTTATCAGATCTGGCACATACAGCTACAAACACAACACTCACAGCTAACGTGCACTAACGTTAACAGCAACAAGAACTTTTTAATAGTGTTTACTCTAGGTGTATTGTCCCACAAATTGTCTTCAATTGTAAACTGAATATAGTTTATATTTTCTCCCAAAGATTGTGGAAAGTATATTTCTCATACAAGATCTAAGAACATTCAATTTTCTAGAATTTCATAACATAAATGAGCATTTAAATGTTTGAGAGGAAGAAGAAGAAAAAAATCTATTAGTTTTTGAGACAAATGTAAATCAATTAAATTGTCCACTAGTTATGTTCAAACTCTGACCTTGGCCTTTGCCTTATACTATGAAAATGTCATTAAGATTCCCATAAAATTGACCCAAACTTTGTTAATTCACTGCAGGTTTTTGTACCTAGGACCGTTTAGCTTGCTAATGTGATAAAATAGCATCATTCTGTGCTAAAGCACTTCTTCTGAAGTGCTTTTTATTCCAAGTTTTTAAATATTAAACCTATAAAATGATATCATCTATTAACGGGCCAGCAATTTTTACATTGTCTCCTAACACTCCATCTGTAACCCAGTCCACAGTAGTACATTAATGCATATCAATTTTTTGTTATATAATAAACAAACATTCTATGTAAAAATACCTTGTGTTTTTCCAAGTATAAGCTTTTTGTACTCTCATTTGCCTTGTATTTTTTCAATCTTATTATGTTTTAAATATATTAACATAATTAAATTGCACATAGAAAAGGAGAACAGTTGGAAAAATATATGTAGCGAAAGAAATCCTACCCTTACAAAACAAGAAGAAGCTTGTTTGGGCACATTTAGAAACAAAGAACAGACAATCGGTCAACCTGGCTCAGAATAAGGAGACTCCCTCGGCACTCCTAGGACAGGTCACAAGCACATCACAGCAATCCAGAGCTAGGTGACTACTGCTTGGAACTGAGTTCCCTCTCTTCTGCTTTCTTCTGCACAATGGCCTCTTCTCTTTAATAATAGCTTCCTTCTGTCCCATAATTTTTATTTGTATGGAGATTTGACTTGTTTTGGTGCCAACTCTAGGTTACTTCTACACTCATCATTATCTGATAACTTTCCCCGAGTCTTTTTGGTCAAATTCTCCAGAGAGAACATTTGAACAGCCCAGCCTCTGAATTAGTTTACTTTGAGACCAGACTTCATCACAGGTACAAGCAGCTAAGGTCAGGGAGGCGACATCAAATAGAGCATTCCTCTCTGCCTAGGCTCACCCCTTTAGAAGGAATAATGGACTGTGGACAATATTAGCAAAACTAAGGTACATACTAGGCAAATACCTCACAGTGTGCCTTCGACAATAGAAAAATACCAATTTAAACAACTCTTAACAAAGTGCTGAAGATCATTTTTGTAGGAAAAAGCAATAATTAATTAAATAGCATAGTAGTTTTATGTGAAATGAAATTATCTGGATCCAGGTTACTACTGGGCAAATGAATTGAAACTAAAATATGCTAAATATAAATATTAATAGATGCAAATATAGACACATATGTATTTATCTATGTAGTGGGGGAGGGTATGAATGCATATTCTAAATATTTTTTTTTCCAAAAGAAAAGGCATGAAAAATTTTATTATTTAATGTGCCAGGAGAGGGCAAAGCATGCGGGTATCACAAGAGGGTAATGTCTCAAATTCCTATGCGAGTAATAGTGCTTATATACTAGTATTCGTGAAAAAAATAAGGTGGGAGGAGGTGGAAGCCTCAAAACAATGGCCTGAGAACACATTTCTTTGAAGTTCTAAGGGGAGGTGTGGTCACAGGTGAAAGAAGGAAGTCAGAAGTTCAAGTTAAGTAGAGACACCTAGTATGCAAATGAAAATACTTCTGGTAATCTCACAGTGTGCTCAGAAACAATATATACTACTAGCCCAAAGAGGGGTGCCTCAGAAGATGCCTGGCTGTTTGTATATATGGATGTGAATTTCTTTCCACAAAGAAATAGCTTTCTAGCTAATCTTGTTTTTCCAGTCTCTCTGAATTAGCTATCTTGAAATATGTCAAAGAAATATATTTTGCAGCTGAAATATTTTGCTTTTCCACAGTCCCTTTTTGAAACTTTAATTTTTAGAAAGTTTTACTTATTAAAATAAAATTGGTAGCTATGGAGAGTATTGGTTAAAAGTGTCTAGATAAGAGATAGGGAAAAAAAAAAGACACCATAAATTGGAACATGCAGAAAAAATAAATTTGATTATACTATTTCACATTTTCTTGAATTAGTCTCTTAGCCCTAAGAATAGGTCACTTCGGTTAAATGGTTGTGTCCCATTCCATGGAGTGGCATTCCAGATGGGCTCCCACCAGGGTTAGGTCTCTGTATGGAATAAGTATACAGATATTTAATAAGAGATTTTCTATGATTTTCTGGGATTGTCTATAAAACTAGTTTTTCCAAAGTATCTGAAGCACCCTCAGTAGGAGTTGCCTGGCGGTGGCAATCCAACAAACTTTTCTGGATTGCAGATTGCATGTACAAAGTCTGCCCAAATATAAGTTGCTAACAGTGATTTCTCTTCAAAGCCAAGATCACTTCAGCCTGTAGGGCCTTGGGAGAAAGATAGTTTTAATTTCTAGTGGTTCCAAGTCAGAAGTGTGGAAGAAAAAAAAATGAAAGATCTGGTCTGGAGAATCACAGCCAGATACTGAAGGAAATTAAAAATTTAGGATTTAGTCCAGATAATAAAAACTCAAAAACAATGAACAGAGCTAGAATCTAATAACATGTGTACTACAGGTTTCTTCTTTTGAAATACAATTTTTTTCTCTCTCCAAGTCCCCACTTTTTACCAAAGATATTGATAACAAGACTAATATTTGTAAAATAAGTTTAAGTCTCTGGCCTGATTATTTGCATAAGGTGCAGCAAGAATAGTGATTTACCATATAGGCTCTTTCTATTGTGGCTTTGCTGTGACTTTTATAAAGAATTTCCATTAGATATTTAAAAGCCTCTTGGGTCTTAGGAAGCCCAAGCCAAGGATTTGACTCACTCTCTGATTACATGTAGGAGCTGGATTTTGGAGATCCCCAAAATGTGGAGGTTCTGGCTTGTCAGAAAGTTACTTTTTACTTACCACAAGGCCAGGAACCCTGTAATCATGTAGACAAGGTATCAGGCCAGTCTTTCCAAGGGACTTTTTATTGGCTCTACAAAACATCAACAGTCTGGTCATATCTGAAAATATGATATTCCAGTGTGGTCATATCTGAAAATTTGACTTTCCAATCTATTCTACAAGTATATATATACACATAAAATAGATGATCAATAGATAGATACATAATAAGATCAACCATCTATGTTTCTATGATTCTACTTTTTGGCTAAAAATGAATCAGGATGCAATATTTTCATCTGATTTATCTTTCTTAAGGCTCATAATGTAAGCAATAGAAAGAATACAGAAGTCTTGGTAAATTTCATTTTACTACTGTTGGATATTCCCTGAGAAAGGAGGAAACACTTGACATGTGAGAAATAGCACATTTGCAAATGCATGTGATTTGAAAAATAGCAGTGTTCTACTCTCTCTAGAATTAGACCATGGTTAACAAAAATATATTTTGGCACTAATAAACTGATTAGTTATCTGTGGGTAAAATAGGAAATAATAATGGTAAGAAAACTAACATTATTGAAAAGTTAGCAGAGGATGTGATTGTTTCAAATACATCATTTTAGTTAATTCACCAAATAACTCTGTGAGGCAGACATTATTGTTATTATCTAAATTTTATTAAAAGAGGTTTAAAGAGACAAAGTGGTTTTCCCAAGGATGCACTGCTAGTGAATTAGACATTAGAACCAAGATTCAAACCCAGTTTTAATTTCACAGTAAGCCATTGCTGGCCTCTGACTTTAGATCCCAGATAGATAAACATAAACACATGTTACTGATATCTAGTAGTTTTGCAGAATAATTCTAATGGTTCCTATGTTCTCTGTCTTATTACAGTAAATTAATCTATGGATATTCAGAGTATAAAGAGCTAGAATACAATCAAGAGTTGTTAAAATTTTTCATATTTTTATTTAAAAGTCTTTGGAGACAATGTGTTAAAATGCATTGAGAATATTAACCCATTCTGCTTCAGCAGTGATACTTCCCCTGAAGGAATTATTTTGTCAGAATATAAGTTAGAAGGTATTGCTTAGAAGTAAACACCAGAAAGATAGACGTAATGGTCTGCACAGTTTTCTTGTTTCTTTGTCCCGTTGTGTGTGTGTATGTGCATGTGCATTTATTAATATGACTAAGGACCTCCAGGGAAGATAATCAGAGGTGCAGCAAATGAGCAGAATCATTATTACTGCATTATAACCCACACCTGAATGAAGTAGTGTAGTGTGGGAAAATAAATTTATAGTTGTGGTTCTTTGTCCTTGGACCAATCTCAAAGCCAAAACCACTCAGATGAAAGGTACCAAATCAGCGTCAAGTCTAAGGGACAATGGGATTTCCGGGATGTTGGAAATCAGAGAGCAGAGAAAATGTTCAAGAACACCTGGGCTCTGACTTCATTTTCTCACCAAGAATGGAATGGTGGCTGCTGATACTGCACTTTATTCAAAAAGCAGAAAAGTCCAACACTGGTAAACATGTACTTAAAGTAATGTGTTAGTATGAGCACATGTGTGATCTCCATGCATGGATAGTGGTCACATCCCACCCACACAAAGGAACATGGAGGCCAGAAACAACAATAAAAACAAAAATCCTTTTTAAAATGCTGCATTTGCTCCTGCTCTGTGCTGCTGTCTAAGTAAATTAGAAACTTATTTTAATCTCACAATAAGTGTAGATGATATATTTCTATCAATCTGTAACTTACTTACAAGCCGGCTTGGAAGGTGATGAAAAACTGGCCAAGCATCAAAAAGAAGAGATCTGCTTAATTATTATCAATAGTATTTATAATAAGACACAATAAAAATAATGGTAGACAGTCAATGTCATTAAACTGAACAAGGTGAGACATTACTTATGATTGGAGAGAGAGAGCTTGTGATGGTAGTCATATGTTCAAAGGACTGAAGCTTTGCCCAGACAAACCCCACCAGAGTCACATGTTTTTGGATTAATACTATGCATAAAATATTTCAACATTGATAACACGCAATATTTAGGCTCATCTATCTAATCATGAAGAGGACCTATTGCATACCAACTGCTGTGGATTGAACAGTGTCCTCAAAAGTTTCATGTATTAGAAATGTAATCCCCACTGTGACAGTGTTAAGAGGGTGGGAAAGCCTATTATGGTAAGGAAAGGCAGGGCCTTTTGGAGGTGATTAGATTGTGAGGACTGCACCCTGGTGAACAGATTGATCCACCCATGGAGTAATGGGCGTGTTTCTGATGGCAATAAAAGAAGAGTGAGTGAGAAGTTAGCTCTCCCTTGCTCCTGCCATATTTGCCATGTGGTACCCTGCATCGCTGCAGAGTCTCCACCAGAAAGAAGGCTCTCACCAGATATGTTGCCTGGACTTTGGACTTCCCCAGCTTCCGAAACTGTAAAAAACACAAATTTCATTTCTTTATGAATGAGCCAGTTTCAGATATTCTATTGTAAGAAACAGAAATGAACTAATACACTAACTAATTAAAACTATATAAGTTAAGACAAATATTTTTATAATAGATCTATTAAGGTACTAATAATTCCTATTTGCATATAATGATCAGAAACCATATTATTCTAGTTATTTATTTTATATCCAAAAATTGGGGGATAGAGTCTAGGTTGTAGTTGAATGGATGATGAATAAATTAATAAACAAAACAAACGAATCAATATGTTCTGAGGTGGCTCCTACTCCATATCTTCACAAACCTCACAAAAAAGAAAAAACAAAAATTATTTAGAGAATGCTGGGCATTTAAAGCCCGAAATTCCTATTCATCACCTTTAATAAAGCTGTATCAGCTCTTCAAAAGTATGAAAACTGAGTAGAGGAACATGTGAACACCCCAGACATGCAGTCAGCAATATCCAGACTGTGGGAAACTCACCAAAGCAAATGGCTCAGATTCATTGACAGATAAATTTCTAGGAGTATCTAGAGATCAAAAGAGATGCTAAAAATTAACAGCAAAGAACAATACATAGGCCTCTTTAGATCCCAAACACACTTTGAAAACAAATTATGACATTTATGAGAAAATTAGAAATTTGAGCACTGATTAGATATTTTATGATATTAAGGGATCATTTGTCATTTATATTTAGTTATGAAACTGGTATTGCAGTTAGGCAAAGGCAAGAATTCCTATTTTTTAGAGAAACACATTGGAAAATTTAGCAAAGTAATGTTATTTTTGGGATTTGCATCAATTTAATACAAGAGTGGCAGAAGACACTGGAAGAAACATGATTGGCTATGAGTTGAAGCTGGGTAATGGGGTACATGACGATTCATTGTATTGCTCTACCTGCTGTAATATATGTTCAAAATTGCTCATAACGAAAATTTTGAAAAAGCATCAGGCTGTTTATAAATGTTCTTCTAATGGGAGGTCATTGGCACTCATCAAATTTTCTATCAGTCTATCTACTAATCTATACCAAAGTCGAGGACTTTCTTGTTATTTATTAAAATGCACACAGATAGGTGCACATATGCAAATATATACATATATTCTATATATAGTTATGTGCCTATATAAAATACATTCTGCATGTAGAATATGAGTTATTGATTCCTCAAAAGATAGTCCTCTATGTTCTCACATACACGTCTCTCAGAGAAAATTGATAGTAGGAAAAGACACACCTTGGTGGCCTCAAGGCAATGGACAAGGTGATAGTTGGAAGAATTTCCACTGCCATAATCCTAGAGTGTGGCCCAAATATTTTCTAAAAGCTTCACAAATGGAGACTTTTGTGGCTTCCTATGTCTAGTTCCACACAATTATGTGACACAGAATGTTGAGTATGAAATCAATTCTGTATTCTTTTTTTTTTTTTTTTTTTTTTTGTCGTTTTTTCGTGACCGGCACTCAGCCGGTCAGTCCTATATAGGATCCGAACCCGCGGCGGGAGCGTCGCCGCGCTGCCAGCGCAGCACTCTACCAAGTGCGCCACGGGCTCGGCCCAAAATCAATTCTGTATTCTGATAAAGATACATGCAGAAAACTTTAGTCATCTTTATATTGCCCCATGACAAAACTTTTATTTTTTTTTAAATGTGATTTTTCACATATGTACCACACCAGATTATAAATGTCATGTTTTTGAAAAGGAGAAATTGTTAAGAAAGAGGTGATTGACCTGTGGTAAAGTGCATGATTAATGTATTCTCTAAAAATGATTTTAAAAATGTGATACTCAAATTCTCAAAATCTTCTACAGAGCCTGAACTATATAATAAATAAATCAAAAATAAAACAAGCAGATTTTCTGTTTCATGTATTGAAACCTATTCTGTGTATGCTTTTTATAAAAATTTTTGCACCATAAGCATGCATTAATTGCTTAAAAAATTCATTAAATATTTTATATAAATTGATAGGTGAAACATACTCAAGAATGGTTGGTAAAAGACAATAGAAAATTATATCGTGGATATAAGGAGGCCATCAGGGAGGAATTTACTATGGAATATTTAAATAATCTAGGAATATATTGTGTTCCTCATATTGGAAATACTAGGTAGCATTATCCAAAGGAAATCATTCTGCACCCTGAAAAAAGTGCTTTTCAAAATTACCCATACATAACATATAATATCAGAATTTTTAGTAAGAAATATTTATAACAGCCTTCCCCCTTATTTGAATTCAGAGAAAACCATTACTACATTATCCACAGCAGTGAGGACCAAAAGGAAATGGAATGTCCTGACCTCAGCCAGCACCTAAGCCTAGACACACAAAAAAAGTGAATACTAGCATGGGGCTATAAAAATAATCCTTAAATATAAGGAGGAAATAGTGTTTTATAGATAAAAAGAAACATGTTTAATGTAAGAGATTTACTGAACAAAAGAAAAAATGTGTTAATAGACAACTGCTACATAGTTGCAAATTTTTTTAAAAAAAATTTTTAATGGACTCTTCAAAAAATTTATGGGGTGTAGGATAAAGGAGATTTTCCAGCAGCCAGGTGAATAACCTGGTGCCAGAGCAAAGACTACCAAATGTTGGAAGTTAGTATTTCCCAGCATTTTTGCCTTCTCCATGCTAATAAACCAAAACACAGGCAATTAGTTTATAAGCTCCACATTCTTACTCAGAGCCAAGATACAAGCCAAAAAACAAACAACCCCCACCCCCCACCCAAAACCAAAGCAAAACATAAAACGAAAAACATCAATTCAAATGAAGAAAAGATCATTCTGGAAATAGAGAACATCACCAAATTTGAATAAAATCAAATGGATACTTCCATTCATAAAATGAGAACAGAATGGTATAATGTAGGCATAATCAGAAAATAAGAATAAGCTGTTGGGATTACCCTCATAATAATTCAATGAAAGAATTGGAAGGTAAAGTCCAGGAACTCTCTCAGAAATCAGAAGAAAAAGATCTAAATGGAAAAATATTTTTTAAATCCTAATCTTGAGCTTAGGTTTGGGCAGAGGAATTGCATCTCTGAATCATCTCTGCATGTAGGTGGCAATTTAAAGCCATGGCCTGGAGTGAGATTGATGAAAGAGTGAAAGAATGATTTGAGTGAAGAAGAGGGTCCCAAACCAAACATTCCAGAGCTCCAAAATGGCCTAGAAGAAGAAAAGTAACCTGCAAAGCAGACAGAAAAGGAGTAGCTGGAGAGGTCAGAGGGAAAGTGAGCCATTGAGACATTTCCCAAGTCAAGCAAAGAGAATGGTCAACAGTAGAAAATGTCGTAGAGCAGTCAAGTAAGAAGAGAACAGAACACGAATAATGTAGTGTGGAGGTAATTGTTGAATTTAGCAAAAACTGTTTGGGTGGTATGTTGGATTAGAAGTCAGATTTTAGGGGTAGGGAGTAAGTATATACTGAGTGAAATACTGAGAAGAGGAAGTACCAGGAAGAGAGAGAAAGAATACTTCTTTAACATGATTTTTTTAAAAATCTACTTTTTTTTCAAACCCGTAGCCTAGAATGTTCTTCAAGTGAAACATTTAGGAAGTATGCTCATATAATCAGGAACATATGTAACATATATAACTGATTCATTGGGGAATACACATTCTCTTTGCATAAAGATGAAACTGATTTCTTTCTTCCAATAAATACTAAAAATTGTGCTCTGTCTTACTAACCACATTTTTTTTTCCTTTCCAATTTCTTGATTAAGCAGGTGATTACTCAGAGCTTCTTGCCATGTGACCAGCAGGATGCCTCAAGCTCCAACAACCTTCTGTGGTTTCCACCAAATGCACAGTGGAAATGTAGATTGCATCACCAAGTTTTCTTCTCTTTTCTCCACATTTGGTTAACACCGTGCACTGGACCAATCTAAAGGCACAGTAACATTAAAATGAGAGTTGATTACCATCCTCCAACACAAAAGAAGGGAAGAACTGTTCAGACATCCCAAATCTTTCAAAAGGTTCCTAACACTCCACCCCAAGGTGAGCTGAAGAGAGAACAGCCTCTCGTTGTGACCACAACTTCTATAACCTTAAACATTTTCTTACTTACATTTTTATTGACTAGGGAATCAGGATAGCTTCATCCCATGGTGGTTCTGGTTCTCTGAATCGGGTGCAAATTCTGTTCTAAGTTGCTAGATCTTTGCTGCCAGTGTTATCACCTGGTATTAAAAACCATCTTGTCACACTTGTATTCTTGGTAATCATTTAATGCTGTTGCTTCAGTCCTGCTTAACTGAATAAGACAGGAAACGGAGAAAGTTAGCATGTGCCTGTTTAAAGAAAAAAGATGATCATTTTTGTGATGATAGTTCAGTTTAGAAAATACACACAAAATAAAAAATGTAAAACTCCTGAAGTTTTACATTTGGTTATACAATGAACACAGAGACATGAAACCCATTATCGGTCAGGTGCAGTGAATTGAGTATCGTCCAAGTTGGCTGGTGATAGTGCATATTAATTCTAATCCTGAAAAGCTTTACAGAGTATATCAAGAGTCGTAAAATGTCCATATCCCTTGATCCAGTGATTCTATTTCAAGGAATCATCCTAAAAAAAATTTTACTCAGACCCACCACCCCCAACATCTGCAGCCAGCCCAGTAACGACCAAGCCACCACCGGAATCCCCTTGGTCTCCCCTGCAGAATGAGGGGGGTGCCACAGGCCTTGAGCAAGTCCCCATTCCTTCCCACTCCTCCCACTCTATATCCTTCCCCTCTCCCCCCACAACTGCTCTGTAACAACATCTTAGAATGTAAAAAAATAATAATGTCAATAAATAAATTTTTTTAAAAAATTTTTAACTAGGTATTTACATTCTAAAACGATTATTAAAGATATGTTTAACCTTGATAAAAAAATAAAAATAACAGTATGAGAATAAAGAAAAGATGGTATTTAAATAGTTAGATACTTAACTATTAAACAGTTAAACTGTTTAACATATTAAATAGTTAAAATGTGCTATTTAAACAGCTGAAGAAATGTGGTATCTTACAATGCACTATTACACAGTCATCAGATGATATATTTATACATTTCTCTAGCAATATAGAAAAATGTTCATGATGCAATGTTAAATGAAAAGGCAGGAACTTTCTGTATGTAGCCTGAGCACAAGTAACATAGAAAATGAGGTCCTCTCTGTTTCAAGACAGCTGAGGCCAAATGCATGTCAAATACACAACAGATGCTAAAAATAAAGTTTTAGTGCTAATATTAAACATGACATGTCTAGAGATCATAAAACTAGGGACTCAATCTGAAAGTAATAGAAACCCTGAAGTTTGGAGTTATGATTTTGCATTAGACTGTTACTTATTTAGGAGTTACCAGAAAGTCTAGGAATATTGCCTGGGATTTCATCTGGGGGCAGAGAAATTAAGTATTCAAAAGAGCAAATTTAACAGGAAATGCTGAAATGTAAATTAGTTGTTTTACAACTACACTCTATCAAATTCTAGTTGTTTAATCTACCACCTGCATGTGTATAAAATATAAAATGGAATGAGATACAGAAAAACATTAATAGAGGTAGTCATTAGGTAATAGATTTATGGGTAATTTTCCTTCCTTACTCTTTTTGGTATACCCTGTTTTAGTGCAAAACAATATTAATTCTAAAATAAATTTTAAAGTATTGTTGAAAAATAAATTAAGCCCAAGAGGTAGAAAAGTAATTCTAAGTCCATAATTCTTAGACCAACTTCTACTTCCAATGTTGGAACCAAGATCCTCTAGTCAAATACTGGGACTCAGCTAGTATAAACTTTGTTTAGACTCTGAATCTTTCAACAATCCAATTTTCTCGTGTACCCTGTGTCACTTTTATCACTGACTTTGGGGAATATTACAAGATTTTTTCACATAAATGGAATAAATTATGCAAATAAAAAGTGCAAGGACAGTATGGTGCATGTATTAGGTATTCAATAAATGCTGCCTGAAACCAGACAAAACTCATTATTTTTTAGAGCTGTTGCTTGTCCATAGAATAAAGGTAAAGTAGTGTTTCTAAAATGAGTAAAGTATGCTAAATGACTACCCATCATCACACTAATTAGGGCTGGATGAGTGATGTATGTTGAATATTCATTCCATAAGCAGGGAAACCTGTGACAGCCCCACAATTCTTCAGAGTGCGTCCATTACAAAAAGGACCATTTGGTTGAAATTCCTAATTGGCAGAGGGGAAGGATTCCTGTTTTATTGTTTACCTTTGTCTATACATATTCCTGCTTCACACTAAATGTGCCAATTATATTCTCATATTATTCATGGTATACAGACTAGGTACCCTCAATGACTGTAAACACTGGCCTTGGGCTTGCTTCCCTATAAATTTGGCAGAATATGTAACGGGAAAGGTGCAGTCATTTGTTGTTTCAATTCAGTTTGTATGCACCAGGCTTTTTTCCCCAGCTCTGAAAGTGTTCTGCTTGTCAGCAGTGTAAGTAATTAAAAGATTCAGTGGCTAAATATTGCTACAAGTAGTTCAAAAATAAACTGTCATTTTAAAAGACAGACGGAGAGACAAGCACAGATGGATAATAAATGCATGATACATGGACTGATGGAGAACTAGAAAAAGAAATGCTGATGCTGTTCTTCAGTAAAAAAAGACAGGAAGCTGAATTTAAATGTGGTGGAAGCCCATAAAGAAATCAGTTGTGATGGTGCGGCACATTATAGTATTCAATGGCAGACACTTTATGAGAGAAAAAATCAATATAAGCATTACATTTACAAACTGAAGTCAGGGTTATTGTTTCATTTGTCAAGGTTTTAGACCACAGAGTAGAAATATTGAACTGAGTGATTTAAATCAAGCTAATCTTTTTGAGATTGTCCATTTATTCAAAACATTAAACTTAATTGACGCTTCAAGACAGATTACTTTTTCCTTTCCATCTTGGTTGTCTTAACTCTCTCCACCGCCTTCCTGCTGATTTCTTTTATTAGACTCCATAAGTCCCATAATTGAAGTTAATGTGTATTTCCACTATCACCACTAAGCTTATGAACTTGTAACAGCTCCTTAACCACCACCAAAATTCCAAATGGGGGGAAGGAAAATAAGTGATAAATATATAATCTTATTTATTTTAAAGAGAAATTCATACCAAAATATTCATTCTCCTCTTTAGAAAAATAATCCTAAACACTTTTTATAATCTGGTTCTAAGCATCATTGTACTGTTTTAGGTGTGGGGGTGGTTGTTTGTTTTTATTGCAATGCTTTAAAAAGCAGGTAAAAGGAACATGGTTATTTGTGGCTATAGCTGTTTGATTTTCTCTCTTCTTGGTTCTTCACCCGTGATGTACAGAACAGAGGACAGAGGATGAGCTTTTCATCCAGCAGAAAGGAAAGTAAACAACTGCCCTATAGCTTGCCCCAGCTGTCCGTGGGAATTTAAAGTTCCCTGAAGAAACTTTTTTTTTTAACTAAGTTATCTTTTCCATGTGGAATCCACTCTGCTCCTGGTACTTTCTAATTAATCCTGCCCGTGGTTTTGTGTTGCTCCTATTTTACAGATGAGAATGACACGTCCCTGGAATCGAGAGCCTGACTTTTAAAAAGTCCCTGTCCTTCAGTTTTGTTTCTCTAAGTTTCCTTTCTCTAAATTTCTCCTTCCCTAAGTCTCTGTTCCCATGAGCAGACTGAGCAGGCTGTACTCAGAATGGAACATTGTAACCGTTTCCCTCCCTTAGGCCAGATGCCAATATTAACCCTGTAAAAGAAGACACCCAGCTGCCTCTCAGCACTGACCCTTTTTTTTTTGGCTCAGCCCAGCAGGTCCGCTTGCTGCTTGCTAATAAAATTTGTTTTCCACACTTTGCCTGGCTAGTGTCTCCTTCCTCGGCGACCTGACAGAGAACACTACTTTCAGAAGCTTGAAATTATTTTTTTCTCGAAGATTCACAGCTAGTCAGTGACAGAATTGGAGTGTGTATCAGCCTCTCCATCCATAAGGTGATAACAGTACCCGTCTCCTTGGCTGTTAGGGTTAAAGGAATTATACACGTAAAGCCCTTAAAACCATGCCCAGCACAGGGTGGGTTCTGTTGGGTGGTTCTGCTAAGTTCAAAGAAAGCAAAAATTTAACAATATTTTTAAATATCCTAAAATAATATTTCTCAGAGCACTCATAATGGACCACCCATATCAGAATACTCTGAGTGTTTATTAAAAAAAGAAAATTCCTAGACTCTATCCTAGACTTCCTAATTAGAACCACTGTAAATAAATGGAGCTTAGATATCTCAATTTTCAACAACCCCCCTACTGCATTTTTTAGCACACTAAGTTTTTGAGAAATGTCCTATTACCTAGTTATGTTTATTTACATAATTTATAATGAGATTATGCAAGGTGAGGTGTAAATAATTAAAATATTAATATTGTAGAAATGATAAGGAAAACAAAAATTTACATTAGAGTCACGTTATTTGGATTTTTTATGACATTGTAAGTAAGACACTTTGGAAATGAGAAACGTGGCCAAGATTCTTACTCCTCATTTTATTTATCTCAACACTTTCCTTTTTAAGTATTTCTTATAGTCGTGGAACATGGAGGAACCATTACTGTAGTCACAACTTTCCTACATTCAAAAATCAACAAGAATTCTCAGGCTCCTGATCATTAGTTTCTTAACCTGTTATTGAGGAACACCACAGGTATGAGTCAGGAACCTCAGTCTCTATTGTGCTTACAGCCATTTAAAATCAATCACACAATACAGTGGTTTCAATTATCTGAGCGAAGGGGAACCGGAGAAATCTGAAAATTGAAAACTTGGCTAATAGGAAATGATCATTATACAGTGGAAATACTGGCTTGTTAAAAGCAATAATGATGCAAGCAGTAATCTAGAATAAAGGGGAACCTTCAAGTGTACACTCAAGACCATCTTTCAGCTGCCTTCAACATCTTACCAAGTTATAGGTGCAAAGATGGACATGTAACCTCTCCCACATCTCTTTTTCTACCTCACATCCACCATAACTAATCCAAAATATTTTTTAATAAAAAAGACTGTGTATAAGCAAAATGCTTAATTGCTTCATTTAAATAAGAAAAAAAAGCTTTACTAGTAAATCCATTAGAGAGTTTTGTACCTGTTATTCTGTTATTTTATGTACTTTTAAGTCAGTCACTTTTCAGCTAAAATAGTCTCCTCTAATCTGTTTAAACATTCCAAATGCAAAGGCTTCTCTTCAGGAAGGATGCAAGGCACATCAGTCATTGTGAGTTCAAGGTACTAAGTTAATTGTCATGTAATCATGCAAAATCTTCTAAAAGTCATCTAATTAATGCTGGGTTTCCAGTGTAAATGCAAAATGTCAAAGACACAGCCAGTGAAAACACTGAGTTTCAATGTGGTCTTGTACTACAGATTATAACAATTATTTTTGAAATAATGACTCCTGCCATATGTCCATAAAGTTCATGAAAGAAAAAGCATGATGTAATACTTATATTCAATTGCATCTATGTTAAAAAGACATTCAGTTTTTGTAAAAACATGTTTTAGATGTAGGAAGAATACGATATCAAAGTACTCCATGGTTTTCATCAAACATACTCCTGGCATGTCTCACCCCTCACTATATTCATTAAGCCATCAACAGGGACTGTCTGCACACAGGCTTGGAGTTTGAAACCATGACAAATATCAAATGACTGTCATCTACTGGACAAAACCCAAAAACTCAAAGTGTAACTGCTTTAATTAGCAGTCCAATCTCAAGGAATTCTACATATTCCATAGATTTTTGAACACACAAATCTAAGTGTTCAGAGGTCCTGAAATGCAAATGAAAAATACAATTATTCTTATTTTGCAAATGAGAAAACCCAGTCCCCAAGTACTTGACATTTCCTTAAGGCAGAAAAAGAAATAACATCCTATATCCCAGATCCATCAATACAATTTTGGGGATAGAATGAAAACAATAAAAGTCAAATCCACAGACCTTCTTTCCATGGTTTAGGGGGGCGGGCTGCAAATTTCATTAGTTCCTATGAGGGTACAATAAATGAGTGCTAATTGCTAAGTGGAATCAATGGCATTTCTCATTCTGAATGAGGCCCTGTGCTATTATTAACTTTGGATTCCCCTGAATTGGGCAGGTTGCTTCTGATTTTGCTCACAGCCACTGCATTGGAGTAAGCACAGGTGGCACATGCTGGAGCACTGGTCACCCCTGAGACCCCATGTCTGCCATCTCTACCAAACTGTCTTCTGTACATGACATCTCAGAAGGAGGAGGAATTTAGTGGGCAATGGATAATTGAAGTTGGACATTCCTTAGAGAAAATCTGTTAACCAAAGGAATTTCTCTAATTAACAGTAGGTATTTTCATGTACTTTAAGTCTTGGAAATGAGTCTCAAAGTTAGTCATCAATGTCAAAATCCTCAACATCAAGACCAAGTGTCAGGATGAAGTGTTTCTATATTTACACTTACCTTAATATACATATTTTTAGATATATAAACCTCCAAAATGCAAATAAAACACGTAACAACTTTAACAATAATAACATGAGCTAATATAATCGCCGGGGGAATGATCATCCTTCTTCTGGGATTGGGGAAAGAGTGGAGGTCCTGGAGATTGTCAATTTTGTGGGTCCTAAAATGGACGAAAGAAAATGAGCCAAAACACCAGGTACAAATCAAGTTTTATTAAAGGAAGAAAATCTGCCAGGCTGCACTCAAAATGGAGAGCAGCACCAGGCCTGGGGGCGGGAGGGCTTATAAAGGCTATAGGGAAGGCTGACGTAATCAGGGAGGGGTTTGGTGCTGGAGTGGAAAATAAGGCTGGCGGATGCAATCAGGTGGAAGGTTGCACCCATGTGGAAGTAGAGGAGTTTCTGTTTCTCAGAAACCATGAGGTTTCTCATAATGGAAAGGTTGGTGGCCATTTTGTGCTCAGTGTGCACAAAAATGGCACCTGTCACATCCAAGATGGTCCCAGTCATGCCCGAGATCCATCATTCCTGCCTTTAAAGTATAGGGAGAAGGGAAAAAGGGGCAAAGGTCTCATTCTTCTGAAGCTACTTCTTGCTGGAGATGGGCGAAGATATAAAAAAATAAAAGATTTATGTTGGCGGGTAAAACAATTAGGTGGCAGGGTATTGGTGTCATGTGGGGAGGCTATATTCTTCCAGGGAAGGGCCGCTGATTCTGACGGGCTGATATCCCCCTCCCAGGAACAATTTAGCGACCTTTTGGTTGGTGAAGGCCTGCACATGTTCCTGTAAGAAACTAGAGAAACACCAAAAGAGGCAGGGACCAAGAAGGATAAGTCCCATCATGGTCAGGGGTCTGACGTGTTTTGTCCTGAGGTCCTCCCTCCCCATTGCTATAGCCTAGGTGAGTGGTTTGGGTGAAGCAGAAATATTTCTGTTGGGGTGGGGACTGGACTCCAGCAGAATCCCCTTTGGAAAGAGCTATCCAAGTTTTTACCCCCATAAGAACATAATGTGGCAGTTGTCTGGTCATAGCATGTTGTGGGAACATATGCCAGGGATGTGAATGTGTCCTGTAGGGTTCCCCTGAAGATTCTGGGTGGCAGACCCGGGAGGATGGAAAGTGTCCTTCCACCCACCAAGACCTTGGTTATACATTGTGACCAGGGTGTGGCATGTGTCTCTGTTAGGAAAAGAAGCAGGAGGAAGAGAAAAGGCAAGTGTTCAGGGGCTGAGAGGTTGAGAGGGTGCCTAGTAGGAAAAAGGAGTAGAGGGTAACCTCATTGGGGGTGTAATTGCAGAGGGCGCCCTGCCAGGCTAATTCAGTTACCCACTCAAGGATGTCTTCAACACTGGAGGTGTTAGGTTGGGACCAGTCTTGGAGCAGCTCCTGTGTGAAGGACATGAAGCGGGTCTGCAAGAGTGAGAGGGTAATCACCGGGGGAACGATCACCCTTCTTCTGGAATGGGGGGAAGAGTAGAGGTCCTGGAGATTTTCAATTTTGTGGGTCCTAAAATGGACAAAGTGTAAGAAGGTATTGGGTTGAGGGTTGAGCAGAGGGACCCCTCTGGCTCAGTGTTAACAGATTCTTTGGGTAAAGTCTCAGGTGCTAGTTTAACCAAAGATAAGTGATACCAAGGGCCTTTCCTAGTACATTTACGGCCTTTGGGGTGGTGAGAATTACTGTACAAGGCCCTTCCCAACATGGTGAGAGGGGCTTTGGGATTCGGGTTTTAATATACACTTGTCGTCCTGGGCTCAGTTTAAAGTCTGAGGGGTTGGTGGGGAAAGGATGAGGTAATAGAAGGTTGGCCTGTTCCCTAAGAAGATCCCAAATGAGCGAAAGAGCAGGGAGATACTGGCCTAAAGGCTATGAGCTGGAAGGGAGAGGTGTGAGAGTGAAGGGCCTACCATACATAATTTTGAAGGGGTGGAGGCCAGGGGGTTTGCAGGGGCAGCCTCAATAGCTCGTGTTCAATTTACTATGGCATAACCAACCCAGGGGGGTGGGCATGGAGGTGGCTTTCCCATCTATGAACAATGTATGTTGGGGCCACATAATGGGATGTGGGGAGATGTGTGGAAAGGGATTGAGAAAGAGGTCTAAAGCCTCCATGCAATTATGTTCTAAGGGTTGTGAGTGTTTGGGGATGAGAGCAGCTGGATTTAAGGGAGAACAAGTTTTAAAAGAGAACTGGGAATTTTCAATGAAGGTAAGGTGGATAAGTTGTAGGAGGGAAGGGGAAAGAATTGACATGGCCTTATAGCTGAGAAGGTCTTGAAGATTATGGGAAGAACAAATAATAACTTTTTGTCCAAAAGTTAGTTTAGAGCTTTCTTGTGCTAAAAGGGCAGCTGCTGCCAAGGCCTGTAAACAGGGAGCCCATGCTCAAACTGTGGTGTCCAATTGTTTGGAAAGGCGTGCAACAAGGGAGAAGATATCTCCCGCCTCTTGTCCCAAAACCTCGACTGCCAATCCTTTGGTTTCGGTGACATATAGGATAAAAGGATGAGATAGGTTTGGGAGGGATAGAGCTAGGGCTGTGAGGAGAGGAGTATTTAATTGCTGGAAGGGAGAATGAATGGGCTTTGTGGAATCTAAGGGAATGGCAGGATCCCCTATGGCTGCCTCATAAAGTGGTTTTGCTCACATGCCAAAGTTAGGAATCCATAGGCAAAGATGCCCTGCAAGCCCCAAGAAAGAAAGGATTTCACCCTTTGTGGTAGGAGTAGGGAGTTCAGAAATTAGACTCTTGCAACCCACCATTATCTGATGTTGGGGGTGAGGCAGACTCCCAAATAGGTGACTGAAGGAGAAGAAATTTGAGCCTTGTTGGGGGACACTTGATATCCCCTAGAGGACAAGAAATTAAGGAGAGCAACAGTGTGGGCCTGTGTATCCTCACAGGAGGGGCTACAAAGGAGGAAGTTTAATGCACATATTGCATTAAAATGCTAGATGTTGGAGGAAGTTCAGATAAGTCTTGAGCTAAGGACTGGCCAAAGAAGTTGGGGTTATCCCGAAACCCCTGGGGCAGTACTGTCCAGGCGAGTTGTTGCCATGTATCAGGATCAAGTGAAGGTGAACAGGTTTTGACAGGAAGGGTGTAAGGGGATAGAAAAAAGGCATCTTTGAGGTCAAGAACAGAGAAGAAATGGGTTATTGCTGCAATTGTGAATAGAAGGGTATAGGGGTTAGAAATGGTTGGGGTTATGGGTAAAGCGGCTGCATTAATAGCCCTGAGGTCTTGAACTAAATGGTATGAGCCATTAGGCTTTATAACTGGAAGGATGGGCTTATTAAAAGGTGAGTGGGTAAGCCATAAGAGATGAGAAGAAAGGAATTTGTATATGATGGGATTTCAGCCTATTAGGTATTTGTTAGCAATGGGGTATTGTGGGACATCAGGAAACAAAGAGGGGTTCCACAACTTAACAAGGATAGGGGAATGGTGTGTAGCAATGGAGGGAGAAGAAGTTTCCCATACTAGGGATTAATCTTGTCCGAGGGGAAGGGGAAGGTGGAAGCCTCAGGGGCCAGGCCTGAGGCAGCCTGTGACAGGAGTATTGTAGCTGGAGTTAAAGTGTTTAGGGTAAGGGTAGCTTTGAATTTGGAAAGGATGTCCTGTCCCAGTAAGGGAGCTGGGCATTGAGGCATTATTAAAAATTTGTGTGTGAATTGGGTGTGATATAGGGTGCAGGAAAGGGGTTGAGTGATCCATGGGTGGTATTCTGATCCCGTGACCCATACTATTGTGATAGAGGATGGGGTTGATGGTCCTGCATATTCAGGAAGGGTAGAGTAAGTGGCCCCTTTATCAATGACAAAGGAGATCAGCTTACCTGCTTTGAGGTGAGTTACCCTGGGCTCATGTATGGTGATCTCCATGGGGGCCTCGGGCCTTGGGCATCATCAGTCCTCCTCTTGGGCAAAGCCAAGAAGCTCTGGTAGGGATGGCCATGGAGCTAAATGTTGTGAGTTAGGGACTGGGCTGCTCCCTCTCTGGAAAGTGAAACAGTGAACCCCCTAGTGACCTGGCTGTTTGCAGTGAGGACAGGGCCCAGGAGGCAGCCTGGGGTTAGAATAGGCCCATGCCCAGTGGCCCGGTTGATCACACTTGAAGTAGTTCCCACGAGGCTTGTCCCTAGAGGCAGCCAGCTTTGGAGTGTGTGATCCCCACATAGCATTAGCCAGGAGCTGGTATTTGGCCTGATCTCTTTTGTATTGATATTTCTTCTCCTCCTCCTCTCTATTGTTAAAAACCTTGAAAGCTGAATTCAGAAGGTCTCATTGGGTTGTATTTGGATCATCCTCAAGTTTTTTTAGATTTTTTTTTAATATCAGGGGCTGATTGGGTAATAAAATGAGAGTGTAAGAGGGCCATGCCTGCAGGGGAGTTTGGGTCTATACGTGTGTATTTACATAAAGCCTCAGAGAGGTGGGTTAGGAGCTCACTGGGATTTTTGGTGGATCTCTGTGTGATTTTTCTAAGCTTGTCATAATTGACTGACTTGCAAGTAGCATTTTGGAGGCCATAAATCAAGCATGTGATCATGTTATCCCAGAGATCCTGATCCCCGTGGCCAGCCTGGTAGTCCCAATTCAGGTCAGTGCAAGGGACAGCAATGGGCTCCCACAGGCCATCTGCTATTTTGAGCATGTACCTCATCTGCCTGTTGTTGGGCCATTATCCAGACCTGCTCCCTGTCTTCAGGGGACAAAGTAGTAGTGAGGATCATAAAAATATCATGCCAGGTGAGATATCTGAATTCCTTAAGATATGTGTCCAGGTCACACTGCAAAGATCCCAGTCATTTTTCAATTTGGGAGAAATTGGAAAGAGAAAAGGGGATATGGACCCAGAAAATTCCCTTCTTCCAAGCCACTTCATGGAGGAGGGTATAAAGGAGCTGGAGCTGAGGCGGGGTTGTCACCTGACAAAGAGGGAGAAGGAGAAGGGTTGGGTGGCTGAGGATGAGCATCTCAAGACCACATGTGGGGAAGAGAGGGAAAAGGTGAAGGGGCTGGTGAAGGATCTGGAGTGTAAGGAGGTGGTTGGGAAGCAGAGTGGTCTGACAGATCGAAAGATTGATCTGAATCTGGAAGGGGAGGTCGTGCCTGAGCTAGGAGAATTTGAGATGTTGGACAGTTTTGACAGAGAGAAGGATGTGATCGGACATAGAAGAAGGCTTGAACATGAGGAATCTCTCTGACTTTGCCTTTTCAGTGACAAAAGTTGTCTAAATCTCTGAAAGTATCTAAATCAAGAGTGCCATCTCCTGGCCACTGGGATCCATTGTCTAGTTTGTACTTAGGCCAAACCTGATTGTAGTAGAAAATGAGGCATTTGGGTTTAATATCTCCCTGGCAGCCAAGAGGTTGGCCAGGAGACAGCCCAGAGGCATAGAGTAGAAAATGAGGCATAGAGCATGGAGGTTTGGGTTGTGAGGATCCCATTTAGATGGTGAGAAAGGAAACAGGCAGTCCTAATAGAAGGAGAGTGCCAACATGGAACATCCTCATTGCTGTACACTTTCTTTTGCACATAGAGAGGAGCCACTGACCAGCTACAGGAACATCCTCCAATAGCTGGGGAGCACGAGAGGGGTTCCCTCGGCCAGGCATCTGGGCTTTGTAGCAAGTAGACAGTAGTCATAGAGAGTAGTCAGGGGAACCCGTAGAAGTAGGACAGACCCACTGACTCACCCTGAATTGAGGTGTCTATACACCAGTGTTGGATGCATTGGTCTGAAACAGCAAAAGAAGAGTCCCAGAGGCATCCAGTTTGGCAGGTCCGGGAAGGGCAGCCAGGAGGGCCAATCAACCCAAGAGAGGGGATCATCCAATGGTCCTGGCCAGGACCCTTCCTGGGTTTTGGCACCATAATGAAAGAAAGTGAGCCAAAACACCAGGTACCAATCAAGTTTTATCGGCTGGGCTGCACTCAAAATGGAGTGCAGCACCAGGCATGGGGGTGGGAGAGCTTATAGAGACTGCAGGGAAGGCTGACGTAATCAGGGAGGGGTTTGGTGCTGGAGTGGAAAATAAGGCTGGCTTATGCAATCTGGTGGAAGGTTGCACCCACGAGGAAGTAGAGGAGGAGTTTTTATTTTTCAGAAACCATGAGGTTTCTCGTAAGGGAAAGGCTGGTGGCCATTTTGTGCTCAGTGTGTGTAAAAATGGCGTCAGTCACATCCAAGATCCATCAGTATCAATTTTGTTTTATAGCTGTACAGATCCTGCTCTGCATTTAGTTTCCCAGTTACTAGGATCCCTTATGCTCATGGTGTGGTCCCCATTATTTCCTAACCATAGGATCAGTCTCTTCAAAGCAAATATCCTGATGTAAGATCCCTTTCTATTCTGCTGAACTTTTTAAAAAGTCTTAAAACTTAAACCTTTCCAGTTATCCCTTGCCACTGGAATCTTGCTGGTCATTTTATCCAGCCACTTCTGTTAAACAAACTCTGGAAATTAACTTCAACTTGAACATTGACTAAACATCCCAAATTTACCTGTTCTTCCATAGAAATGTTACTCCATTTCAGCCATACCTGATGGTATGTGTTCACATGGTGCCAACACTAGAACATTTGTTGCTTGACCTGACTAAAATTTAAATATTCAAGGTTCATGTAAAAATTAAATATAAGTTGTAAATTAATGCAGGCTTGGGAGATAGCTGACTCATTATGCTGGTTTTCCATCTTTCCTCCTAATGTTTCTGGATTCTAGGTGTCTACTTGGAATCCTGAGATTGGAATTCCTGCCTGCTAGAAATTCTCAGAGATCCCCAAGTCCCTATCATTATACTTCGAGAAAACATACATTGAATGGCAAATTTACACCATATATTTTCCCCCAGAAGTAGTGTCAAATATAAATAGAATGGTTTAGTAGTTTTTCCCAAAGAACTTGTTAATCTGCTTTTAAACCATAACAAGCCTTGATGCTGCTCCTATTCCAATAGTTTCCCCTTTGGGTGGTGAAGGAGAAACACTTTAGCTACAAATTGTGGTTGATAATGAACAAGACATTTTCAGAAAAAATCAATACATTTTAGTTCTAATGAAAAGTATATCTATGCACATTCAATAGTAAAGAAATATCATCTAATAAATCAAAATCAGGGTCCAGGAAGAGAAAACATCAGGGTCACAGAGCCCAGGGCGGAGCTGAGCTGGCAGAGGACTGAGCACCAAGAGAGCAGGAGAAAAATCGAAGAAGGCAATGCTGACCTGAGAAAACCAGTGTCACAGTTAGGGAACTGGACCAGGGAAAGAAAAAGTACACCATGATGGAAATAAAGCTGAGGGACTCAGCAGGCACAAAAGGACACAAAGAGGAGGAACCGGCTACAGAAGGAGTTTCTTTCTGCTCTGGGAAGCTTGACTATTGGGGCAAAAGGCGCCAGAGCCCCAGAGTAAAGGGAACGGAAGAGCTCGCTCCCTGCCCTGTCTGCTCATCTCTCCCTTCAGCAGAGCATGAGGAGTCAGAAGCCTCTGTAGCTAGACCCAGGTCATCAACAGGGCCAGGTGCCCTGGAGCCAGCTGGAGAGAGAGAGAGAGAGAGACCCTGACATTCCTGTGGGGACTGTCAGGACTCTACACACCCCAGACGGGATCCCAGTGCTGCTCCAACCATGCAGGGCCTGGAGGGTATCAGAAGGGGGTGGTGACAAGAGCAGCAGTTAGCCTCTCACCCAGGAAAATCCCCAATGCCATGAAAACGCATGGCTCCCAGGATCCAGGTGGCCATCAGGAACAGTCTGCTTACCTTATTAAGTCTGCTCTGAAAGCATGAAAAAAAAGTGCGGGGCAGGGGAGAGAGCCTCAGTAAGGATGCTAAATGTGTGAGTTATCCTTGCCAATGATTAAATGAGTCAGACCTGGTCATATAGTCCATCAACAGGTGAATTAAAATTATTTCTAGAACCCATGGGGGAAACTTCAAATTTTTTATTGCATTGGTGAAAATCTCCACGTGATGGCTCATAGGATTCACATACTAGGCTCTTCTCCAGGGGAGAGCCTTTATTTTAGGGTCTGTAATGGATTTGCAAGGACAAATTTTATACATTGAAACTGGGAGTTTCTGAAAATCTAGGAAATCTCTTCAGAGATGAAAGAACATATCACTTCATCAGATCATAAAATGCTTGCATGTATATATTAATGGGAGTAGAAATGAACCCTGTAGCTGACAACAAATATCATACATTAAATTTTTGGCAAAAGTTATATAGTAAATATTTTTGGAAACTCCCCTACCAGCCTCGTGGAAAAAATATTATTTTAATAAAACAAATGAGAGAGTGCAAGCTTAGCCATGCCAACCTCAAAGAAACTTCTAGATCCGAGATAATTCTGAAGCAATTCCATTGACCTTTTGTAATTATTCCACGAGAAACCAATTTTGAATGGAATGACAATTAAAGGCAGTTAATGTGAAACAAAGACTGTGTGAGAAAATTCAAACTGCCTTCAGCATTATCTGCTTTCACACTCCCAAAGAATGTATTGATGAGAGCAATGGGTATGATCCAAAATACATGATGTCTGTTTCAGCTATTAACAGAAGAGAGTTAGAAATTGAAACATAATAAAAGAGAGTGCTTACTTAGTCAAATAAAACTTTAGTAGTTCCTCTACCATAGACCAAGTGCAAGGAAGCTCTGATTTTAACATCTGGGAGAAACAAATTATAAAATATTCAAAACATTGAAGGACTGTTGACAGAAGCATTTGGCTCACATTTACTTTCAAACTGGGTGTTTGAGTGAATATGTCCAGCTAAAGTGCTTTCTATGCAAGGCTAATACTAATTGCCTCACTTGCTCAGAGCACATTCTCTTAAGATGAACCTCCCAGGACGGATGAAACTCCTGGAAAGAGTATCGAATCTTCACAATCTTCCAGGAAGATTCACAAATGGGAGGAGCTAATGTATGGTATTGTGAAAGTGTCCATTATCAATATTCCTATATGTTACTTTCTTCTCAATCAGGTCCATTCAATTCTCCAGATCCTTCCTGAAACAATGCAAGTTACTAAATAACGTTGAATGACAAAACTCTGGCCATTGGGCACTTACATAATTAATGCCTATTTTATTCTTATAGGCAAGGTAATACTCACCACTCACACACATCTTCCCCATTATTTAGCAAAAATGCAAATTCTTTATCAAATATGCAATGCGTCTCTAGTAAGATAATGGAACTATTGCTAGAAGTGCAAACATATCAACCTGTCAAATTTGGATCCAAATTTATTAGAATGAGAAGCTAGAAATGGATGTACATACTGAAAATCACAGAAAACTTTATTGTGCTTAATTGCAAAGAGACACTTAAAGTCTCTAAAGAGTAGCAGAAACCAAACATCTCATCTCGAGCTAGATATTTCACAAAGTCCTTGATGGTCAATATACAACATCCATCTTCAATTAGAAAGTCATAAGGCTGCAATGTGTGTTTCTAATCTAAGAGGTTTGATCCTCCATCACAACTAGATGAAAGAAAGGATTATTAAAGATGAGATCGTTGTTAATTCACAAACTGCAATCTGTATGACGGACCAACAGTTTAGAGGACCCTTGATTATATCAATTTTCTTTTAAAGATCACAGATTTTTGCAATATTGAGAAGTCACATCCTTTTATGATAAACTTGCTTTATGTCTTTGGTGAATAGGGTAAGTTTTTAAGTAGGGAAAATATCATTTTCTTTAATGTGCCATTTCAGTTAAAGTATAAAATTGTGTAATATTAAAGAAATGCACAGTTGTAGAAATACCAACAGAGAAACCTGTTTTCCTCCCATAAATATGAACATTGATTAAGCAACTCTCCCGTTTCATTTTTATCAAATGTTCCTATCTTTGTGTCCCTGTAAGAAAGGCCTCAACTTTACTGTTAGTAATTCACTTGCATTCAATGCTTTACAGACTTCATCGAGTGTATGCATCACTTAATAGGAGATTTCCATTTACTCAGTCAAGCAATTTTTTTTATAGTTGTATTTTTCAAATGATGTCCTGGGCTTAATATTTATTTTTATAAAAGTGTATTTAATAATTTCTGAGATGAAAACAAAATAAAATGAACAAAGACTGGACTGGGATTGTTTTCTTCTGAAACTTATTTTTTTAAATAATGGAAGTACAGTATTTTCTCTTATTACAAATTGTGAACCTGCCAGTAATAAATTGCACTTAATAAATGGCAGATACATAACTTATAGTAATATGAAAATACTATTTTCTCCTTTAATAAATCATGAGCCATACCTGAGAATAATGGAAAGTCATGTGAAAGACCACTTGCTGTAAAATCACAGTACTATCAATCACGGATACAAAGTCTCCATTTGCCAACTCATGGTTGCGTTGATGTATGTGATCAGTTTGATATTTCCATGTTGTTCCATGATGTTCCCTTTCCTTTAATTTCAACCTATAACTATGATAGTATTGAGTGTTAACGACATACTAACCGTTTCTACAAAACTTCTTACCCTGTAGTTTCAGGGCTAAAATAAAAATCATCCTTTTTAAATGAAAAGCAGAATATCATAATTCCCAAATCATTTTTGAAATATAAAAGAAAATAATGATTGTCAAAAGTAAAGATCATCAATTACAGGCTTCTGTTTCTAAAATTTAGGAGTAAAGCTATCAGGGAAAAAAGAAAATGGTTGGGTTTTAGATAAGTCCAATATAATAAGCTTAACATTTATAAAATATGCAGTTTCTATGCTTCTTTTTTTTTCAAACCACATACTGTGTGAAATCAGATCTTCATAATTATATTGAAACAAAAACTATTGCATAGATAAAATCTTGGTTTTATATCTGCTTTTGAAAGTCCAAAACATTGACATGATTTCTAATATCAGAAATATATATGACCTAAAGACCTCAAAACACAGTTTTCATTTTAACATGTTTTCTGTAAGTCCTATTTAATAAAAATAATATAACTTAAAAGATGGTGTTTCTGCACAGGAGTCAGAGCAGAATTAAAATACAGTGCCTGCTTTAGTAATAAAAGATCTGGATAAGAGTATGGTTTGGTCCTGCAGACAAAATGTGCTCCCTCCAAATTCTGTCCTAATGTGGGTCCTCTGACCAAACTTATTTCAGCGAGCTTAAAGAAGAAAATAAACCCACAGGTGTTTGGAAGAAAAAAAGAACTTAGCCTCTCTTTAGAAAGGCTCAAGTGCTTGGTGTGGTCTGAGGCAGGAACTCAGGAAAGGGAAGAAGAAAATTTTAAAAATTTCTTATGGCAACTTTATCATAAATGGTATAATAAAAAATGTTACAACTTTTTTGTAATCATTTCACCAGAGAAACAGTAAAAATGTCACATTCTGGGCCCAGACTCAATCTAAATCCTAGTTGTATTATTTATTCTGTCACAATTCCTCATCAGAATAAAATACGAATAATACTGCTATTGCTACCATAACTAAAAAGCTGCCAGTCATAAGACACAATTTTTAACACTGCTAGGAAGAAAAACTACAGCCAGTTAAAATATGACACAAAGCTTTCTTAATATTATGAATTTCTATGTTATGTGCTATTGAAAAACCTCCTTTAGAATTAATTATTCACAGATCTTTTTAATCATATACTGTTAGCGAACTAAACTCTTGGGTCACAATGTCATCAAAATGAACAAAATACCTGGCAGAATTTAAGGTAAGCAACACTTTATTAAAAAGTGATAAACTTATGTATGAGGGAGTCAGCAATAGAAAAGCTGTCTCACTGAGAGAAGTTGGGGTTTTTAAAGGCAGGCAATTCTTTAATTGATGTTAGCATCTTGCCTTGAGGATTTCTGATATCTTTATTGTGGTTCAAAGGGGGGTCAACTCCAGGAACATCTTGCGTGCAACTCGCAAAGGGGTCTCAAGGTTAACCTGTAACTTAATTTTTACAATTACAGGAAAAGAAAGAACAGGTAGGTAATGATTGGTTTTAAATAAAGAACAAGCCTTTGGGACGGGGTCTTGCAACTCAGTGAATATCTGTTCCCCTCTTTATTTTATCAGGGTGCTTATGCCTGTAGAGAAAAATATAACTTAAACATAGTCAATTTGCTTCTGTACTAATGCTTGCTAAAAACGAGAAAACATAACTAACGCCATTTTAAGTAGGGCAGCTTCTAAGGGGTTATGTAGAGGCCAAGCAGAGTCAAGGCAGGCCCAGGCACGCTAGATTCCAGGAAGGGAGGAACCACCACCCGGTTCCAGGGACGAGCTCCTTATCTAGAGGCCGCCTGGCCTGACCACAAGAAAGATAAACGACTGGGAAATATACTGTTCCTTATCGGTGTGCCAGCCCGCTAAAGACCACCAATAAATCTAAAGTTCACCTCAGATAACCCATAAGCAGTATACAACTCATCCTGTTGCAAAAGTCTGTCTAAAAAACTGTATAAAAAGCGCCTGTGTTAAGGGCTGGGGGCCGCTTCTGTCTTGAAGACTGAGCGACCCCAGCATGCTGGAATAAACTCCTCTTTCTTGATTGCAACACTCTCTGTCTCCTGGTCTTTGCGAGATGAGCCTTCCCAACAAGTAAGATTCACGCTTTCGGGCCAGTCTTACATGGCCAACCAGTCTCTTTTAGTTATTAGGGCTATTGGGTAATCATGCACCCTGGGGGATTCTCATGACCAAGGAGTGAAAAAATAACAAAGTGTCCTCTGTAGGGAAAATGGAGTCAGTTTGGTTCACAGGCCTAGACCTATCCTGTCTCAATACCACTACCATGCATATATGAAAAGGAAAGTATAAGTAAGATAATTTGGCTTTGAAGGACTATAGAAAATGTCACCCCAAAATATGATGCTTTGGTATGCTGGTTTTTCAAACTGAGGGCACTTGGGGAACAGTGGATACAGGCAAAGCTTTCTCTAATCATCCTTAATCTGCCTAGAGATGGGTCCTTAAAAAGGAACTGGATTGTCTTGAATCTCCTTACAGGGAATCTCATCAAGTAGGGAGGATTAACTTGATCACAGGAGAGGATACTGGAAGACACCACAGACTTTGTCACAAGCTATCGCCTAATCTTCTGAGGGCATGTTCACCTTTCCCAAAAGCTGGGAAACTCTAAGTTGCCCACATCTTCCCTCCCTTGTCTCCTACGAAGAGGGTATGTAAGCCTCTAGATCTCACTGGATTTGGGGATATTCACTTTTCTTTCATGTGATGCCTCGTGAACATAATAAACTTGTATACCTTTTCTCCTATTCATATGTCTGCTGTCAGTTTATTTGACAGACTCAATTAATGAACCCTTAGAGGGTAAAGACAAAATTTTCCTTCCCCCACAGTTTATATATTCCTACAACTTCTTCATGTGCAAATTCTAACTCTTTTGAATCAGTTTTTGAATCAGATTAGTCATTGTCTGAATTCTCCCTTACATAACCCATTGTGCTATCAAAAGTATTAGTGGTACAGAATTTCTTAATAGAAACATATAACCCACTAAAAGTTATTGGTTCTGGGCTCTTGATCTGGCTTTACAATTGTAGAACCAGCCTATTTTTGATACTGTTTTAGGATTGCTGCTGAACATGTCTGGCTGTCCATTCAACCTGCTGACAATCAACAACTATGTGGCTTTTAGGATTTAAAAGTGCTTCAAAAGTGTTCCTGGCTCCAGACATCCATTCAGCACATTGTGAGGCTGGTGACTTTGATGTTCTCATATGTGCAGGTAATAACAAATACCATCCCAGTTTCTGCCTCATAGAGAGCAATACTTAAAAAGTCATCAATTTTAAGACAGGTCTTAATTTTAGAACTGTAAAATATGGGAAAGTACATATCATAGAACTGATAGAAAATAGTAGGGTTGCTATGTGGATCTAAATGAGTTAAACCATCTGAAGACCTTAGTATAAGGGCTGACACAGTGTAAGCACACACCAAATGTGACCAGTTACTGTTGCTTCTAGCTAATCTAGCACACATTCTTGAGCTCCAGTTGGTTACTTAATTTACAAAAATTCTACTCCATAACGCTTTTGCATTTTTTACTCCTTAACAATGAAGAAAAGTCTTTGGAAAGCTAAATGCTAAATAAACCTCCCTAATCAATGGTTTCTATTACATTGAAGATTAAACCAGTGGTTCTATGAAAAAAGTATATGAAGCATCAATACCAGTGTTATGGTATCTGTAGAATCATTATGGCTCTCAGGAAAGTGTGGATTTTATAAAAAATGGAATTATCTTCCCTGTCCCTAATATATTATTCTACGTATCAACCGGAAGAAAAACAAAACACTTTTTACACTACACTAATGCTTAGCCATTTACAACCTCTTGGAGCAGGGGTGTGGGAAACATGTTGCTCAATGGTTAAATTATTCTTTTTTTGTTATACTGAGAAGAGATGATGATATCACATCAGAAGTCTTCCATGGCCCAAGATCAGGAAGAAGAGCAGACTGCATTACACTGCAGGTTGGTAGCTGAAATTTACCCTATTCGTGCAGCATTTTAAACAGCATAAGTTTATATTTTCATGTAACTAGAAGAACCTGCCTGAAAATAGACTCCTAAGATTTGATTTGATTTTATAAATTCACCTTCCCTTTATAATCCAGTACATTTAAATCCTCGTGACTGCAACAATGAAGGATCACTGCCATCTATAGACACAGAACAGATTAAAGAAACAGTTCAATACCATAAGACAAATAAGAATGTTCCAGAATTTAAATAGAAATATTTTGTTAAAACAGTATTTTTGCAAACAGAAACAGCAGCTTAAAACAGAACAATCTTTTAGTGGTAAACATTTTGTCTGTTGCTTTACTGCCCGATCGAATCATTTTTCCAAAAAAGATAACAGTGTTACCTGTGAGATGAATGAGGTGTGTTTATTTTATGTAGTACACTGAGGCTTCAAAATACTAATTTTCCACAGAGTTGGAAGCATGTAGAAATAATATATGTGGCTTTCTAGTTTGTTTTCTAAGAGTAGCTTGCTAAAATGTAAAATCAGCTGTGATCGTACAATAAACATGGATTTTCTTTCTCTCCTAACATAAACAATGAGAAAAGAAAAAGTTGTTATTGCTGAAAGAAAATAGCATACACAGAGTAAGAATTCAATACTAAACCTCTACTGAAGTATTTCCTTATTTATCAAAAAGAAATGGTTCTCATATATTTCCCACAAATGAATGTTTTCATCAGATCAGCCAGATGTCCAAACAATGAAATACCATGTTGTGAAAAAGCCTGGGCTTAAGGTATTTCTGACATATCCATGCCAAAATGTGGCTCTGGCAAGAGTCCTCTTTCTTATGCTCTCAAGTCATATTTCCAGATAGGAGATACTCAGTTACATTCAGAATTGAGCATAAAAGCCTGGAATTTATCCACACCAATTCACACTTTGTTAATGCCAACATTCTTTGGTCTTACCCCGGGTATTCAATCACACTTTCTTGCTTTTGAGGCCTTTTGATCTCAGAAGAGGGTTGGCCTAGAACTAAAAAACAGATTGCTAAAAAACTGAGTGGTGGAAGAACTGAGGCAGTCATTACCTTTCAGAACAATAGAAACTATTGCTCCATAATTGTTTTGAAAAAAAGGTTGCATGTCCATGCATTTATCTCAATGAAGCTTTCCATGATAGTCTGTTTTAAACTGATCAGAATTAGTCTTCATAATACATATTCTGCTCTTTTGTTTCTCAGTATCAGTCGCATAACTAAAAGATATTTGTGTCTCAAATTTCCATGAAGTGAGCACAGAGTTCTTAATTTATAAACTATGTGTCAGTGTAGCAAAATAAAGCTAGCCTCAATAAATACTAGGAATGAATTAAATTTCTAACCAGCATTCTATTTATTAGCAGGTTTACACCAAAGATAATCAGTGGTTTTGTAAAAATAGGATGAGAGGATGGATGAAAAGATGTTTTTAAAAGATAGAAGGTTGTATGATCAAGGCCAGAACTGACCTCTGACTCCACGCAGGCTTTGAAGGCAGCTCCAGAGTCAGGCTAAGTATGGTTGCTGTTTACCATCAGCGAGCCCCTGGAAGAAGAAAAGAGATGGGTGGAGAAACAACTATGAGATCACTCTCATAGCCATGACTTTCTTAACTACATTAAGACACTAATGTCTTCAATTCAGATTTTATCCTGGAATCTCCAGGTTCTGAAGTAGTCTACTATATTATTTCAAAACTTTGATCTTGGTTTTCTTTCCTGCTCACAGTAAGACACAAGAAATAGAAACTCCTAGATAAATAGGGGAAAAGAATTATCCTTTACTTTGTCCTCTGTATTTTCTCCTTGAATCAAAATGTGCTCTCCAGTTGCTCAAGATTGCTTAAGATAGAGCATTTGTATCAATTTATAGATAAGGTACTATACAGATTATCAGAAGAGAAAAATTTTGAGCATCTATTCTGTAGAGATATTTTATAAAAATTACCACACCCATTTAATGCATTAGGAAACAGATGATCATGCAGACTAAGTGGCTTGATTAAGATTAGATGCCTGGTATGTGAAAAGAAAGGATTTGAACCCAAGATTGGCTATGCCCTTTATATTATATTTCACTTACAAGTGGAAGGGCAGAGTTGGGCCACTACTACTGTAAACCTACAAAATTCAATGGTTTAATCAATTAATAGTCTCTGTTCTAACATTATTTAGAGCTTCTTTAGACAATCTGTAGTCAGATTTGTATTTGAATGCAGAAAATTAATGAGAGTATTTTATCTATTATTAGGGAGAATACACAGTATATATCTATTGCCTAAAATTATAGGAGTAGAATAAATCAAAGGCAAGAATAAATCATAGATAAGAATTATGTTCAGTATACAGTCTATGCTGTACAAATTAAAAATATAGAGGGTAATTGCATCCTGAAATATTTAAAATCATAGATCAATACGTACAAATATAGTTAAACAAGTCAAATGCCCTTTACTTAATCAATGAAACAAAATGATTTGAAATAGCAATACCACAAAGCATTTCTGAACTAGTGTTGTCCATTTTTTCTAAAGTAATGAGGCATACTCACTTTCTAGTTTTGTAATCCATAATAAACAATCAAATTTGAGCATCACACCAAGACTGCATCTGAGTGACCTCAAACTATACTTGAATAAAATGTCATAGTTAGAACAATGGATGCAGGTAAAGCAGATTTTGGAATACAAAAGGACATAAAAGGGAATCAGAATGCCCACTTACTAGCAACCTTGGCCCATAACATTAACTCTGAATTTGTAGGTGGAGAGAGAAAATAGATTGAGTAAGATATTTTTTTCTTTACCAAAGCATTTTATAGATTTTGAAAGACAAGTATATTTAAATTGATTTTAACATATTAGGAAAGACATAAGATGTAGGGTCCGCCGCCAGCCGACCTGAACAGCCCTAGCCTCGTTCCTTTTGGTGGGCGAGCAAATGGCCCGGGATTCCTCTTTCCCTCCTGTCCCCTTTGGAAGGAGACGGGGAAGAGAGCCATGAAGAGAGGTGAGCACACTGCCGGTCCCCCAAAAACAGCCCAGTTAAAGGACACTCAGACGCGGCAGGGGTTCTGTCCAGCAGTTCCGTTTATTAGCACACGAGCACTTGCTTTCTTTTTTTTTTTCATTTTTGTGACCGCGCTCAGCCAGTGAGCTAACGGGCCATCCCTTAATATAAGATCCAAACCCGTGGCGGGACCACTGCTGTGCTCCCAGCACCGCACTCTCCCGAGTGAGCCAAGGGTCGGCCCAAGCACTTGCTTTTAAAGGCAAAGGGGAAGGCAGGTTTTTTACATCCTCCAATCAGCTTAAGGGTCCTGTCTCAATGCCCATCTATTGCAATCACGCAGTGTTCAGGAGTGCGGCCAATTAAGGGCTAAGGCAAGGTTCCCGCAGACACTCCCACCCTACTTCCTCCTGGTGCCGTCTTAGGCTGCCACGTTAATCCACTTGTGATGTCACTTAAGGTGGCGTTAGTTTTTAAAGCCCGACAATAAGAAAGCCAAAAATTTCAAAAAGTATAATCACCATATATGTAATTGCCATAATAATACAAATGTGATGGTATTGAACAGTTTCTTAAACATTCACATGTAAACCAAATCATTGTAGGCAATTCAATTCAGTTCATTTGGCAACAAAAATACCTTGAACATACGTTTAATAACAGCACAGAAATGAAGTGATTGCCATTTTTAGAAATGAAATTATGTTTGTGGCAACCCAAATATCTGCCCGTAACTACAAACTATAAAAACAAGAACACCAAACATTCAGAGTATTCCTGGCATGTGCCATACATCTGGCATCAGCATAAAGTCATATGTATAATGGAAGTTAATACACCCTTATTGAATTAATAAATAAGAAGCAGTATACAAACAAAAGAATGTATGATATACCTTCAAAACCACTGTGTAAAATTCCAAACATGAACCAGTTTTTACAGAGTATCAAAACGAAAACTGCAAAGGAGCACTTGATGTTTGAATCATATTTTCCCATCAGTTTGATCAGACATTTTTCTAAGTAACATGTAATTTGAGTCCTGTCATGTCTCAGAATTAATATCCCAGGTATTTAATTCTTACAGAGGTTGAAAAGTTACTGTCTCTTATGGCACCAGTCACACTTGATCAAAGGTAACATCTCTACACGCAACTCTCCTTCCATCAAATTGAGCCTAAGTTTATTTTTCTAACATAAAATGCCAAAAGGACTATGATGTGCAGTGAATCAAATGTTCTCCATTAATGAGTAAATGTTTCATGTGTAGAAAATGATTCTCCAGCTTCTAAATGGCTTTATACAAACACAAAGCCACTGTTGCAAAGTTATTATTTTACTTCCAGGATAAATGTCTGCTGTCTCATGTTTTTGGAAGTAGCACTAAGTTGTTTTCAAGTCTTTGAGCCTGTAGGCATTGAAATGTCACAAATTAGATACACTTACACATATATATATTTTCCTGGCATCATCACACACTTATTTTTTTCTTAACTTCCTTAATTTGAAGATTTATCTAGAGAATAATGTTACAATGTCATTGAATTAATAAACATTCCTTGAGGAAACAGGGTCTCTGAATATTCTATGTCTTTAGGTTCTGCTAAGTATCCTAAACAACATAAATTAGAGTCCATTCTACTATTTAGAATGCACTATTAAGAGGGAAATGAAAATTTGAAAAGGTTTAACAGTAAGAGCACAAAGGACATGGTCTAATTGATTACATAATCTTGGCTTTGTCCCTTCACTTTTTATACTATCAGTATGATCATTTACAAAATAGGTACAATGGCACAAATTTCATTATAAAGATTAAATAAGATTATTTGTGTAAAATACAAAGCTTAGTGCCCAGCATATGGTAGATGCTCAGTAGACATTGTTTTATTATTTTCTCTCCCCATTTTACATATATGCATTCCAGTATTAATTGATAAGGGAAGAAGGAAAAGGTCCTTAAAACTCCTTTTCTCTTTAAATGTACAGTGAACAGTTCAAGACCAAGCCATGACTGATTAGTTTAAAATCCTAAAGGAAAGAAACAAACAAGGGTGGACTTCACATTTGGCAGAACAGTAAGGGAATAAATTTGATATAATACATCCGTTTACTATACTGAAGGGATATGCTCTTCACCAAGTAAAGTTTTCAAAATGTGTGAGCTTCCCAAAATTCTTAGCCCTAGCCCTAACTCAATTCATTGAGTCTTTCATGGCACAGATACCTCAGCACAGGAGGCAGAGGTGGGTTGAAATGCTAAGAAGTCCATCTCTATCTGATGGAACTTCAATGGTACAGACTAAGTAATAGGCTGGATCTTTCCACTACTTGTGATGCTTCAAGTTAACATGTCTCTATGGGTCAGACCCTTCTAGTGTCATCAGATTAGAGTTTCTGGAAGAAAAAAATATCTTTATGGGTCCTTTCCTTGGATTGAATGCCCCCCCCCCAAAAAAAAATTAATCCCCACTTTAACTGTTCAGGGTGAGAAATCCTATTATGGTAATTGAAAGGGGGGGCCTTGAAGAGGTGATTAGATTGTGAGGACTGTACCCTTATGAATGCATTGATACATTCTTGGAATAATGGGAGTGGTTCTGGTGGTTTTAAAAGAAGAGCAAGTGAGAATCTCTCTCTCTGCTCCACCATTCTGCCATGTGAGACCCTGCTTCACTGTCACCATCAACAAGGCCTTTACCAGATGTGCTCCCTGGACTTTGGACTTACCCACCTCTGAACTGTAAGCAATAAATTTTGTTTTCTTGAAATTGCCCAGTTCCAGGTATTTTGTTATAAGCAACAGAAACAGACTAATACAGTCCTGATTATAACTTGGAAATTAAGATATTTCCAGAATAACTATCTGTAATTTATAGTCTGCCTTAAGGTGACTATCTCTCAGTCTTTACTTCTGTAAGTCTTTACTTCCTAGAAATATTGAGCTCACTAACTCTATGGAGGGCCTCATGAAAACCAAAGATTAAACAATGATCAGAATATTATATTAACCATTGGTAAATATTCATTATCATAATTTTTATTTAAAAATTGATAATTCATGTACATACAGAACTAAAGCTAACTTTCTAGTAACACAATTAAAGTAACTAGAAAGAATTATTTATTAACCTTCTGGATGAGTCTTCTATACCCACTATTATAGTACCAATGTAAAAGAAAGAAAAAGAAAAAGAAAAAGGAAGCACTCCTTTAAGAACAAGAAACACCATACCAAAAAATCATTTATTTAAATTTTGTTGAATAAGAGTGATCTCTCAATTCTTTATACTTATATTCCTACACTGGAATATGGTCAAGTTATTTTTTAAGTGTTTTCAGACCTTAGCTCTTTTGAATGAAATAAAACATCTCAAGGCATGATTTAAGGAAAATCTAACAATCCTTTTTGATGGAAGTTCAATCTCTGAGAGGTAAATTTATGTTCCATCACTGAAACTAACTATACTCCCCCAAAATACCACATTCGATTTTATAATGATGCAAGATTATGTTTAAAAAAAATATTTCCTCAAGATACATATTAAAAGCTTACTTTTCTTTTCAAACCATTGAGGGATAAAAAATCTTTTATATTATAAAGTTAAAATTATACAAATATATATATATATTTATACTTATACCTAATGCCATTTATTTCAACAGTAGATTCAAAAAAAAAAAAAGCAGGTTGAAAATGTGATCGTTACAGGGCCATGTATGTAATTGTGGAAATGTCTTTTGAAGTTCTTATTGAATACTTCTCTTAAAATGCCAAACTCTACAACTTGGCTGAAATCCTATTGGGATTTGTGTAAGTAGTTGGATCTCAAACTTGAAAACCTGAGCTTAGATTGCAATGGTAGCACAGAACCCTGATGCAATTTTGTGGCTGCTGACATTACAAAGGGTGATAGAGCACTCTCAGCCCCTCCAATCTGTCTGACACAGTACAAAGCTAAGGACCATTGTAAAAAAGCTGAGTCTCCACAGTATCTTTCTCCTCCAGGCCTCAGCTCACTCGGGGCCTAAAATCAGATTACACTTGATCCAATTGGACAAACTCCCAACATGTACTGAACATAATTCCAATTGTTAAGGGCTTTGCTTACGCAATATCAAGACCAAGAAGAAAATTACTGAGATTTTTTTTCAAAACTTAATTTAATTTAAAGGCATTACATGGACACTCTTAAAGCATAGAAATTGGAATGAGGGCAGCTTCAGCCTTTAAGACATCACTAGGGCCATTTTCCTATATCAGTGTCTCAACTTTGTCTTGTAGCAAAGTGGATTCATTTCCATGTATGGCCAGTTTGGGCCCTTTCTGAGAAGACCACCAATATTATAGCCATGGTTTCAGCATTGATGTTATTTATTCTTTAGATCACTAAACTCAGGCATTCCAGCTGCTCATTTTATAAGCCAGTAAACATGGCATGGACAGCTTTGATTTCAGGGCTCTACTGACTAGGAGAAATCTGGACTGATGACTTATGATAGTAAGAACTCCAGATACAATTACTAATCACCTCATCACTCAGACCATTGTTAGAGTCTGAATGTTTTATGAAAATCTCAGCAAATATTTCTATTTAAATGCCAATGCATTTCAAACATTTTCTAGAAGATTAAAGTTACATAATGAAAGCATTAGATGTAAAGAATATTGCATCTATTTTATTTGCTATCTGCATATATACATATGCAAATATACATACACATGTTTAATAATTCAAGAGCAGAAAAAAATCATTAACAATGCAATAGAAGGGCTAATATTCAATGAATTAGTCCTTGAAATCCATGTGAGATATTTCACATCGTGCTCAGGATTTCCTTCTTCAAGCTGTATCAGTATGCATCTCAGTAGCAATAAAACACTGGTAATTAGGCAGAGTATATAGTTTTAAAGGTTGTGATCAATCATTTTGCTAGAAAAACTTTGAAATTCTATATCCAATATATATTCAGTTGGGTGTATTACAAACTGAAGGTTTTCACCTATTCTATTCTACTCTACCTCTATTCACTATACTTCTAATCTGTTCATTAATGACTAATATGTTTGTGTTGTTTAAATGTAAGGCATGTGGGTATTTATAACTTACAAGTATATTCCTCACCAACATTGGAAAGTCTAAACTCTAACTACCCCAGATTCCTATTTTTGTGACTACAAAATTTAAACCTACATAGTATAGTTTTACACATGTTATATTACTGAGCTTCATAAAGATTTATGAGGTACTAGAGATTTATATCTTTATTTTATGATAAGAAAAGTGATAATTAAAAAATCTTAATTATTCCCTTTGATTTTCATACCCATAAGTAGTATCAAAGCTTGAAATTCTATATTCAGTTCCAATTCTAGAGCTTTATCTACTACAATGTTCTTCATCTCAGCACAGATATTAAGTCAACATTCTTCTGATCATATATAACAGAAATTTAACTCTGAAAAACTTGGAGGAAAATAATATTGACATATTGACTCACAAAACTGCAAAGTCCAGGATTATGTCTGCCTTTGGGCACAATCAAACTGAAGGGCTCAAACAATTCCATTGAGGGTGCTGTCTTCTCCTCCCAGTTTTGGACATTATTTGTATTTTGGGTATTATATTTAAGTAGGTTCTCCACATTTGGTGGGAAAGTTGCCATCTGACATGTTTTTAAGAGACCCTCTGATACCCAAAATCTAAATGTCACATCTTTAAAGACTATAAGCCACATTTGGATCATATGCCCTTTTTTGATCTAAAGACTATGGCCAGAAAGTGGGGGGCTCTTTTTAACCAAACCTGAGCCATGTGTTCATTTCTGACAGTATGGGAAGAGATGGCATGCAGTGTCATCTCACCTAAACCATATCAGTGGATGTCCCTTGAAAAAAAAAAAAATCCTGCTCTTATAAGAAATGCAGACATGGTACTCACCATCAGCACCAATACCACCAACACCTGCACACACACATACACACACACACAAACATCTACCACAATCCGTATCAATATTTTACTGCTGGTTCCTCCCTTCTTGTTAACACTTCACATTTTCACTTTTAAAACTTACACTTAGGTCCATATGTAGATATATTCTAGCCATTTCCTTGAAGTAATAATAGCTAGAATTTACTGAACATTTACTACGTGCCAGTCACTGTACTAATACTTTCTTTACATTGATCGCCTCTTTTAATATGAAAACACCTTAGACAGGAGCCACGGGCAGCCACCCCCTCCACCTGGAAGCAGGCAAGCAGCATGATGAAAACCCCACTTCCACACAGGAGGCCCACCAAAGCCACCACCACAGCCATGGCTGCTGCAAAAGTGGCTTGACACCACAGCAGTAGCCACAGCCACTGTGCACTTGACCCACCAGACACTTGACTGAACTGACACAAGGAGTGTCACCAGCAGAGACTGGAAAAAAGAAGAAGACTTCTCTCCCCTCAAGCCCCTCTCCAGAGTAACAGAAAAAGCAACTGCTCTACCAGATGACCAGATATCAACACAGAGATACTAAAAATAAGAAAATCCAAGAAAATATGACACCACCCAAAGAATACAGTAATTCTCAAACAACAAACCCTACAGAGCAGGAAACTCGAAGTGACTGAAAAGGAATTCCAAGCAGCAACCTTAAGAAAACTCACTGAGATATCACAAGACTCAGACAACATAATGAAACAATAAAAAAAAATCCAGGATATGAAGTACAAAATTTACAAAGAGGTTAATATCTTTAAAAAGAATGTCGCAGAACTCATGGAACTGAAAGATTCACTCAACGAAATAAAAAACACAACTGAGAGCTTAGGCAGCAGGCTAAAACTAGCAGAAGAAAGGATTTGGGATCTTGAAGATAGTCTTCTTGAACTAACCCAGGCAGACAAAAAAACAAAGAAAAGAAAAAAGAATTTTTAAAAATGAAGAAAATCTAAGAGAGCTAAAAGACAACCTTAAGTGCACAAACATTTGAATTGTGGGTGTTCCAGAAAGGGAGCAGAAAGGAAAAGGCATGGAAAACCTATTCAACAAAATAACAGAAAATTTCCCAGCAGTAGGAAGAGAAATGGACCTTCAGATCCAGAAGGCTCAAAGATCCCCAAACAGATTCAACACAAAAAGATCCTCTTGAAACACATCATAGTCAAACTGGCAAAGCTCAAAGACAAAGAGAGAATCTCAAAAGAAGCAAGAAAAAAGCATCAAGTCAACCTGTAAACCAATAAGGGAGCCACTGTTAGACTAACAGCAGACTTCTCAACAGAAACTCTGTAGTCCAGAAAAAAAATGGGGTGATATGTTCAAAATACTAAAAGAAAAAAAACTGCCAGCCAAGGATAATATACCCAACAAGGCTATCCTTCATAAATGAGGGGGAAATAGTGTATTCTCCAGACAAACGAAAACTACAGGAGTTCACCACCCCATACCAACCTTGCAAGAAATCCTCAAGGGAGTCCTGCATCAGGAAACTGAAAAACAATTGATCTTGCCAGCTAGTTTTGTTCAGACTTTCTGTTTTTTTCATAATTCAGTCTTGATAGGTTGCATGTTTCTAGGAATTTATTCATTTCAGCTAGATGATCTTATTTGTTGACCAATAATTGTTCGTAGTATTCTCTTATAACCCTTTTGATTTCCATAAATTTGGTTGTAATGACCCCTCTTTCATTTCTGATTTTAGTTATTTGAGTCTTCTCTCTTATTTCTTAGTCCATTTAGATAAAGGTTTGTCAATTTTGTGTATCTTGTCAAAGTACCAACTTTTGGTTTCATTGATTTTGTCTATTTTTTTAATTTTCTATTTCTTTTATCTATGCTCTAATTTTTATTATTTACTTCTTTTGCTAGGTCTGAGCTTAGTTTGCTTTTTATTTTCTGGTTTCCTAAGATGCAAAGGCAATTGTTGATCTGAGATCTTTCTTTTTTATTAATGTATACACTTACATTAAATAAATTTCCCTTTTAGCAAAAATATATGTATATGTAAAAAAAATACCTTTAGTCTTTTTTTGGAGGTATATCTGGAGTTTAAACATACCTAATTACTTTTAGTGCAGGTTTTTATCTGGCTTTTTCACTTAATATTACATCTTTAAAATTTTTCTTAAATACTCTTCATAATTAGATTTTAATAACTGCAATCATATTACATTTTATGGAGGTCCATAATTTATTTGGCAATTCTAAATATTGGACATTCAATTCATTCCCAATTTTTTATCTTTACATAATTGCCTTCCACATTTAAAATATACATATTTTCTTTGATTATTTGCTTATGGTTTCAAGAAGTAGGATAATTGGTTGAAAGCATATGAACATTTTAAAGACTTCTATTATGAATCCAATCTATTCTCCAAAAAAGTTTTGCCAATTTGTACTTATACAAGAAGATTCTGACATTGTTTCTCTTATAGGACCAGGATTATACAGTATCATATTTTTTCAGTTTGAGAAAAAAAATCCTTTTTTTGTTTTAATTTCCATTCCTATGAACATCTTAGAATGTATTTATTAGCCAGTTGTGTTTCTTTCTAGTGTGTGACCTGTCTGCTCACATCTTTCACCAAATTTCTGTTAATATTTTTCTAATTCATTTTTAAGAGTTCTTTATGGATTAGGGATAATAATCTTTCTGTGCTAAATTTGTTCCTTATTAATTGACTTTAAATTCAATTTGCGATGCTTTCCTTCATTTATATATTGAGAAAATGATTTTCTATCTAAACATTAAATTAGAAAAACATGAAAACATCCTAATATGACAGGTACCATTTTTGTCCCCATTTTATAGTGTGAAAACCTGTGTTTTATAGATCCCAAGGCCAATCAGCCATCAGGTGGCAGAGACAGGATTCCAACTATGTCAGTCTGACTCTGGAACCCATGCTCTTAACACCATGTCACTCATACAGTAGTAGACCCTTCGGAAGGTCTCAAACATAACAGGTGATTTTGTGTGTGTGTGTGTGTGTGTGTGTGTGTGTGTTTATTCTATAAGAAGAGTAAAGCCACCAGGTGTTCAGCTGCAGCTCCTCTTCTGCTTAGCTTGAAATAACTCTGAATAAATGCAATATCAGACAATTCAACATTTTAAAGTGCTGAACTTTTCTGTGAACACCTGGAGCTGTAGGTGGCAGCAGGGAAATAGGCAGCAAGAATTATGAGATGTTAGCCCCACTCCAAGGTAAACATACCAGAAATATACAGAAGTCCAAATCAAAATAGGCCAGCCTACTAATAGCAGTTTTTTGTTTTGTTTTGTTTAACATGGAATATTTTGTGGATTCTTGCTTGGTATCCAAGTCAAAAAAATAAAATATCATGTAAAAAGAATTTCAGAAAACTTTGTTGCCAATCATAATAAATTTTCAATCCAGTAACTTAAAGGGGAGCAAATGGCATTTACCATACATGGAACATATGCAGGGATAATTAGAAACAATTAAAAGGGGGAAATTCTACAATAGGGATGTAGATATATTAATATGGAAATTTTAAAATAGAAAATTAATAGACACCGTTTAATTATAATGCTGAACCATGACCAAAATAGTTTAATGTTTCAACATGAATTCTTGTTGAATCTTATAAGCTTATTTAGGTCATATGTAAAATTCTGGAATTGCTTGTTGTTACAATAGTTTATAAAGATGTATCAAATGCACAATTTCTCATTAAATATCTGTCAAAAAGGGAGAATGCAAAAGTCTTCACGTAGGAGTGGGAGAATGAATCAGCCTAGTCTTGTGCTACTAATTTGGCAACGATCCCTAAGTTGTAATCTGGCCAGTGAGCAGTTGTATTCCAGGCAATCAACCAATTTCTGGGCCTCTATTAGCTTGTCATTAAGAAAAGTCCAATTACTACACTTGGCAATCTTCTGTTTGTCTGCCTCCAGCCCCAGCACAAATATAACTTGAATTTCTAGTGTCCCCTTGAGAGATTACACATGAGAAGCATTATTAGGTCAGCCCAAGGGCAGCACCTAGGTCCACGATTACCTGTATTGACAAAACGCAGATTAATGACTTTGTAATTTTATAATATTTGCCTTAACTTGCATACAAAATGTAGGCAGCATGGTCATTTTACCTTGGAATGCATTCTGAATGTGTTTGTAGGATACTTTACAGTTTTCTTATTCTTGTCACCATTCTTAAATATCTTATTGCTCCCAAAGTTATTTTCTTTCTTTCTTTTTTTAATCATCCAAATATTCTAAGTTACTTTTGTACCAGTTTGTCATGAGCCAGGTAAACAGCATCCTTTGTCTCTGACATATATCCTTAAAAGTAATATTTTTGGTTCTTTTTTTCTGGTTGAGCTCATCTTGCCACCAAACGGTCATTATCAACAAGTGTTTATAAGCATATACTCTACAAAGAACTATAATGAGCTAAGTCTTAGCAGGGTTCCTGGTACTGACATGTATTTTCCAGGTATAGTAGTCCCCCTTTTCCATGGGGGATACATTCCAAGACTTCCAGTGGATGCCTGAAACTGCAGATAGTACCAAACCCTACACATACTATGTTATTTCCTATACATATATACCTATGATAAAGTTTAATTTATAAGTTAGGCACAGTAAGAAATTAACAAATAAAAAATAAGACAGAACAATTATAACAATATAATGTAATAAAATTTATGTGAATGTGGTCTCTCTCTCTCTCTCACTCCCAAAATGTTATTGTATGTAATATTTTCAGATCATGGTTGACCACAGAAAGCATAATTGCAGATAAGGGGGGGCTATTGTACTCATAATTATGTTCTCTGGCTGCATCTCAACCAGTTCAAAGGTAAGAACCCTCACCTCCTTGAATCCCTTCCTTCTCTGAAGATCCCTGACTTGTTACACATGTTCTCTGAAGAATCATTATGGCTCTCATCTTTGCATACATGTTGTTTTTCCTGGGACATACCCAGAACCTTATGGGACTTCCATTTATCAAGCTAACAGAGCCATTTCAGGTGGCAGTTGTGGTTCCTGTTGTGGCTTGGTTATATCCTTTCACTTATCATGAGCATTGGTTCCATTCCTGAAGTTGACACCATAGCTACGAGTATTATTGTAGCTCCTTCTACACACACACACACACACACACACACGCACACACACATGCACACGCACACACACACGGACACACATGCACACACACACACACACACACATGCATGCACACACACACATGCATGCACACACAACTTTTTACTGGAGAGGGGGCAGAAAGAACCTCATCCCACTAATATCCCACCAGTATCACTGGAACAAGCTGATAGATCCTGATTTTTTCCCCCTCTGAGTTTTTTCCCTCCTTGAAACATTCTCTGGAGATTAAGGATAGCACTTATCCAGTGCCTCCAGACTTGATAAAGAGTTTAATTCTAAGTGTTGATTACCATCTCCAATATATCTCATCATTAAATCTCACATGATATTTATCAGGATATCATGAAAATAGAATCTCTAATAACCTATCCTAAAAAAGAAAATTTCAATTGCACAGTCTAAAATTCTCACTAAATGCAAATAATTAAATATATAGTCTCTTTCTTTAAAGAGTTTGAAGGTTAAGAGAAAGGAATGATATGGAGAAGAACAGGTAACTTTCCCAAGATCTAACTTTTTTAATAAGAGTAAGTCCTCTCATTCAATATTGGGCATAAAAATATTGCAGGGACCACTGACTCAGTGACCAAGTATATATATTCCTTATTATGTCTTCTCTATCATTACAAAAGGAAATCTACCAATAAACAGCATGCTTGCACAGTATGAGAGCTTTGAATCACATGCCTTTTATGAGAGTACAGGTGAAACAAATTTAAGTGGACATTGTACACAGGTGAAGGAACAAAATATTGTAGCTCTGTTACTTTTAAAATTGCCTTGTTTTGTTAGTGTTTTATTAAATTGATCTTTCATTTTCTGACTTCATGATTTTTATCACTTTTATTATTTTAGTATTGATTCTATAAATTGTAGTTATTTTTGTACACCTGATATTTACCCAGCAGTGATAGTGAGCTTATGTCCCAGTTTGTCTGGGAAAGCACCTGTTTATTACATGAATTACATGGTCATACTATTCACAGTTAGATTAGATTAGATTCATTCCACCTTTCCCCCAGAGCAGCACCTGAGACAAAGATCTGCATGCATGTAGTTTATTGTAGGAAGTAAGCCTCAGGAACAGGGATGGGTATAAGAGGAAGAGTGAGATGGGGCAGGAGAAAAGGCATTGTGAGGTGCATGTAATCCTAGTTACCTGGGGCTACTAGACGCATTTCCTCTGGGGGAAGTCCAAAGAAATATGCAAAATACGTTTCCTTATTGTCTATCTGAGACAAGAAAGAATGGAATCATTTATCCAATAAGTTTGTTTCTCATTAGACAAGATTTCCACGAAGATTGTTATTGCCTCTCTCCTAAGGTTTGTGCAGGCATCACCATATAGGAGCAGAGTCCTGCAGTAGTCCCACACAGTGGCATTCAATAGCAAAAGATATCTAGTATAGTTGTGACAAGGTGCTATCAGGCTAAAAGTGTGCCTATGGTTGCTGCTGCAGCAGAACTGAAGCAAAACTTTAGGCCAAGTGTATGTGAATCAGGGCAGTGGAGATGTCAAAGCACAATTCATATCTTGTACCATTTGGATACACCAGTGTCCTTCATTAACTATAATCTCTCAGAGAGTATTCAAAAAGATAGTCCCAAATTCTACGAATTATTCAAAATAAGAGGCTTGTAATAAGATATAGTTTCTAGTGCTGCAATTCATCTCAAGATGATAATTAATATTCACTGTCTCCCTCCTCTAATACCATTCTAATTTTCCCTCACACTCCTCCAGCACTGCAGTGGGTCTAGGCTTCTTGCCTGATTGGGTGACACTGACCTCTGTTCCCAAAATAGCGAAGCTCTTATTTGCTTTATCCTTGCCAGGCCGAGGTTGCTTCAATAGCTCATATATGGTTATTACTGGAATTAAAATTACTAAGAAATAGACCAGTGAATCCCCTGATTTCAGCCTACTGTTCCTACTCTGTGTGTGATAGCAGCACTTGCTTCTCAGGGTAATGAGAGCTCAATTAATGCATCCAAAATGGTAACTCATTTCTTCTCCCATTGGACCACTGGAATAAGAAGCTCAAAAGGACAGGGGGGTAATTCAGCTCTGGGATCAGTGAAACATTCATTCTGTTTCCTGATGCAGGGTCCACTCTACTGGGAACCAAGCCCTCTATACCAGCAACACCGAAGTTTGCTGGAAGGAAAACACAAATTGCACGAGGGGGCCATTTGGGATGATGGTGAGTAGGGCCAAACTTACTTGCATGGCTTGGTTCCCAGAACCTGGTATTTTTCCCATAGGAACACTTTTCTGGATAATGGATATGGACTCATTGCATACACCTCATCTTTAAGGCAGCACCCCTAGCCCCACAGGGTGTTGTCTCTGAGCTGTCACTGTAGATGAGCATTCCGCAGGCCATGGTAGCATTCTGTCAGACTGGCTGTCTGGGGGATGTGGCAAATTGAAAGACAGATGGATTCCAGTGCTATGCCAGACCCACTTAATTATAAAGTATGTCCCTTCTTTGAGGAAGTTCATGTGGGATTCCATATCAAGAAGTCTTTCTGTAAGCCCTCACAGGGTGGTACTGACAGAGGAGGCAGTGAGGGCAAACGTGGTCTGGAGTGGCAGTCAGCACTGGTTAGGATGAACTGTCACCCTTGAAAGGTCAAAAGGGTTCTGAGGTAATCAACTTGCATGCCTAGTCTCCATCCCTGCTGTCATGGCATCTCTGTTCATGGCCCTTTTTACCAAACTGGGCTGGTTGTAGAAAGAGCCTGGCTTTCATACACTTCACATATCATCTTATCTATCCCATCTGTCTATTGGAGGATGCGTTCTGATGGGCAATATCATGACACTAAAAGATTCTTATGATTTTAGTTCTGTCTCCTAAGTCAGTTTGCATGCTTCTGCCTCAGACCCCCTTAACTCAATCTTCCTGGATTTTTCCTTCCTGACCCACGCATCACTATCCAGTGACATATCTCCTTACTCCAGGCCATGCCTCCTTCTACACAAAATTAATGACAGGGCAGTCTGCTTGAAGTTCTGCTCACTGGGAGGATTTCCACTTACCATTTAATCTTGGGGCTACTCCTTGGGGGAGCTGTAGTACACTGCAGGCTGTTTTTGGTTAACATCAGTATGTTGGCCCCACCTATAAACGAAGCTTAAGTTTCTTCTCCTCTGTTAACTGGTTTTAAGATACAACCCCCAAACCATAGGTGCCTAAAGGGTAACTCCTTAGAGAAATGCTACACTAGAAAAAATAAAATAAAATAAAATAAGGGGGGTGTGGTTTTTAGTGAGAAATTGGTAAAGGGCCACAGAAAATGATTATATGGTGTAATGATAAATATAGTAATTATCCTGAAAAAAAATCTCCAAAACCGGAGTTGGAGTCCCAAATCAAAAAAGAAAAAAGCAAAAAATATGAATACCGGCAGAAGCACATAGCAGGGAAACTTGAGAATGACAGCCTCAGCCCTTTTAGGGAAAATACTGTCTGCTGAAATGCTTCTAATTGCAATCTGATGGCAAGTATGGTCACAGACACTGAGATAGCATGCATAAATCCTCGAATGGACCCGGATGAGAAAAAAAAGTATAAAGGATAATTTGAGGTCAATTAGGGCTGTGTATATAACTGTGTATTAGATAATATTACTATTATAACATTAAATTCTGGAGTGTGAGAAAGTTAATGTGGTTGTGTTGGATATTGTACCTGTTCTTCTGAGACACCTCCTGAAGCTTTGGGTGTAAAGCATCATGATATCTGCCACTTTAAAAAGATGCAGCAACAAAAAGTTCACGTGTGTGTGTGCATGCACGTGCATGTATGTGTAAAGAGAGAAAGAGGAAACAAATGTAGAAAAATATTACTAACTGGTGAATGTCTGTGAAGGTTATATAGGTATTCATTGTATTGTTGTTTCAAATTTTCTCTTAAAATTTTTCAAAATAATAAGCTGGAAAGATAAAAATGTAGAAATATAAAAAATTGGAATAAAGATATCAAAATGGTCTGTTTAAATATCAGACTACACACAACTAAAAAGAAAATTAATTAATTGTAAAATATATTTGAAGAGATTATGCAAAAGTCACCACAGGTAAGAAATGTGAATAAGAGATTATGAGACGTATCTCTTCCATTTCTCACATTAATTGGCTTTTATATTGCTATGTTTTTTATTGTCCTATATTATATGTGTTAACGTATTTTTTTGGAAGTAGAAGATAAATAAAATATAATGTCTTTAAGTGAATAAGATTTGCTTCTATTTCTCCCTAACTACCGTAGACTTGTGTATCAAGTAGACTTCTCAACAAAAAATGATTGATTAATTATATTTATGAAAAATAATATTATCAATTTCTATTGAATGATAATTGTCAATTAGTCAATACTTTAGTTTGGAACTAAAGTTTTATAGTCATATATTGATACTGAACTGTTATACAACAGTTGGAGGCTGTTGTATAACAGCCTATTGGCAACATTTTGGAGGCTGACAATTGCTGGTTTATTGTAATTATGATTTCTTAAAGCATCAAATGAGAAAGAGGGATGACAAGATTTATCCTAACCAATACTGATTAAAATTTTTTTTAATAAAATATTTGAGAATTCTTACAATATCTTGCTAGTCTAAGTAAGAAATTTAAAATAATAAATGTGGTGTATTTTATCCAGATATCTGCAGCAAAGCAGTATACCCTTATCTCATGTATTTCATATACCAATAGGAATTAGGCAAAAAATTGTTTGTTTTTAATTAACTGAACTTGCTATTTAAATAATCCTAAACTATTCTGATGTGAACTTTGTCAGTCTAATATCATAGTGTGCTGACACCTGACAAAAACAGGCTATATATCTTCAAATTTTCTCTCTTGAGAGATGATATGTACTTTAGAGTCATTTCTCTGTAAAGATTTTATTTAAATATTAACCTTTGGTCTCTTTTCGTTGTTGTCAATCTTAGTCACATAGTAGAAAGGTTTGCACATTGCTCATGGCTGTGACACATTCTAAAATGTAAATTAGACCACATCAGATGAGCATTTCCTGTCTGTTTCCATCCAAAGAGCTGTCTCATCATTAGTAGGATGTGGTATGAAACTGTTATTTTTGTTATTTGTCTCTAAAATTTTCAAAATAAGAGGAAAAGCCATCAAGAATAAATTAGAGTTAATTTTATGTAGTGTAATTTTAGTTGTTCCCTTAGCATTTTTGCCTTGTCTTTATTTTACTTTTCAACCTTTCTCCAGCTTTAGGGCAATTCTGATGAACTTTGGTGAGAAGGCATATCAATCTGGGCCTTTGTCGTGGATCTATATGTAGACATTGGTCAGCAACCGGGCAGCTGCCACCAAAGCCAATGTTACGCAAATATTAATTCTAAGTCTAAAACCAACAATGAGTGGTAAATATTATTATACCCATTTATAGAGGAAAAAAACTGATGTTCAGAAAGTTTAAATAACTATCCCAAGCTCAAATAGTTGTAGTTAGCTAAGTTGCAGTTCAAATAAAAAACTCTCTCAATCCAAAGTTTATGATCCATTCACCATACCATGCTATCTATGACTTAGTGGTATCTGAAATGATATTATGCCTAGATACATACTGTTGTAATAAAACGTGAAATGGTCCACAAATCTACTGGTGTGGCAATATACTAGATGAAAATAACATTTTAAAGCTCATCAGGGCAACTCTACTATTCTGAAATTTGCTCTCTTTTCAAACCCTAGGAAAGTAACAATCATGTAGAATATCCTTCTTAGAACAGCAGGCAAAAGCCTCTGGAATATATTGACTCTATTGTTGGAAATTTATTTTCCATTCAAACAAGCAAACAAAAATGATATGTTTTCATTGGTTTCTTTATTTATGTAGGTTTTCTTTTTTACCATTTCCCATGTTCATTCTTTTGGCCACTGAAAGTTAGGCTTCTCCTTCAGTCCTACTCTCCAGTTGTAAAAATGTATTTGTTTTAATTTCTGATTCAAGATGATAGAGTCAGCACCCATATATACCTCCCATCCCACTAAACACTAAATAGGAAATGATACAAAAAACAATATAGTGGTGGAATACTGGGTACATAACTGTTCTATCTACCCTGGATGAATCATTGTACAATATATGCATGTATAGAAACAAAACACTGTACCCCACAAATATGTACAAATGTTAAAATATTTTTAAAAAACAATGTTTTAAAAATTCATGAAAGCATAGAATAATCAAAGATAGCATTAGTGGATCTTAAATGTTCTGGAATTTGTGATATATAGAAGAAAATAGATTTGGATTGATAGAGAAACCAAACAAGAAAACTTATGTACATGTGTATATATTGTTAGATTCTGCTTAAAGGAGAAATAGAGGTGAAGAAAAAACATTCTTAGGATTCTTATGCTAATGGTATAAAAGGAGATATGGTCTATAAACTTTCTTGCTTATTCTAAACTGAAAACAATGTACTAGAAGAAGGGCCATGCATTTGCTGCATACAATACATGAGTCAAAGGTAGAAAGATGACCTAACCAGAACATCAGATGAGTTACTGAGGTCATGTTTGGAAAATGTGGAGAGCTCTTTCCCTCTGAATTTTATTTGGGAGTATAAGAGATGGAGCTGTTAACCCATCTTACATCTTCATTGAGCCTGAGAATAAAACTAACACATGGAGTATGGAAGAGCCAAGGCAAGACATGGAGAGGGATCAGATCATAATAACATTATTTAAAAATTTGGATCCTGAATCCTTAGCCAATTAAATTGACTTAAGAAAAAAAGATTTGTGTTCTTTGACTTACATTGAAAATGATTTCTAACCAGAATAATCTGGTTCTACAACGTAATAAGCTTGTTGTTTTAATCATTTCTGTTCTGTACAACACTTAGAAAATTCTGAGCAAGGCTGCCACTGGAAGCACTCTGAGCTCACCAGCTGGTGCAGTGGGGAGCTGAGGGCCTCGGACATGCCTCACCCTGACATCTGCATCCAGCCCAGTGACAACCACCAAGCCACCACCAAAAGTGCCCTGGGCTCTCAAGACAGGATGAGGGTGCCAAGGGCCTCAGCCTCATCCCCCTGAAGTCCACATCCACCCCAGCCATGACCAAGCCACTGCCAGAAGCCCCCTGGGCTCCCCTACCAGAATGAGAGGTTTGCCACAGGCCTTGACCATGCCCCTGCTTCTTTCCACCCTATTCCCCTCCCCTTTCCCCTCTCCCCCTCCCCCAACTACTCCACAACATCTTAGAATGTAAAATAATAATAATAAATAAATAAATTTATTTTAAAACATTAAAAAGGCAGTTACAGAAAGATAAAAAGAGAAAATTCTGATTAGACATTTATTAAATTAATAAACTATACTATCTATCTGGTCATTTTTGTTTAAACTTTACCAGCCACACTATATACATATGTATATATATGCAATTCCTATTTCTATGTAAATGAGAATAAAAAGTAAAAATAAATCAGATAACACCAAATCAAATTTTGTGGTACTTACTGCATAAATATATTTTAATGGCAAACAACAGAAACACTGTTAAATTTAAAATCAAAATTCTAGAAAATTATGGTCAATTTCCTAAAGCTCTTTAAAACTGATACAGAGAAGCTAGCATTGCATTGGAATTACCAATTAATCTTGACTTGAGATATGGGTTTATGCTGTATGCCATAAGAGGCATCTGTGTGTATCTGTGGGTGTGTGTGTGCATATGTGTGTGCACATGTATTTGTGTCATTCTTTGCTCAAATAAAATAAATCCACAGGATAATCATGGAGGAATATTAAAATTACTGATCTGAGAGTGCTCAACTATTTATTAAACTTACTCACACTCTCTCTATTTTGCAAAACACAATAAATCTACTTGTTTTATGTTTAAGTGTGAGCAATCCAATCTCAAAGTCACTAGCTACACGTTGTTATTGAACACTTGAAATATGGCTACTTCAATGTGCTGTAAGTGTAAACTACACATCAGATTTCAAAGACTCAGTATTAAAAAAAGAATGTAATATTTCTCAACATTTTATGTTAATTATATGTTAAAACATTATTTTGCATATGTTTAGTAAAAATATATTATTAAAATTAATTTCACCCATTTTTAAACTTTTTTAATGTGGTTGTTAAGAGAAAAATTTAAATTACATGTGTGACTTGCACTATATTTATATTGGAGAGGGCTGATTTAGGGATCATAGGACTTTAACTTTGGGAAACACCACAGTGATTTCACCCAGGAAAAAAACTGAAGATGACAGGATTAAGCCATTTATCAAGGAAGGTACTTAGCAGCATAACTACAAATAATTTCCAGAATCCCTGATTTTTTATCCAATAATCTTTCTATATAGATATAATAATAATAAATAATAATCTTTCGAAATAACATATCATCATGTATGCTAAGGGCTACTTTCACTGTAATTATTTGAAATCAAAGATCAAGAAATACATAACGCATTGCTTAAGGGTGAAAGTATTTCTTGAATTACTGCTAGTGACACAAAGATAAAATATCACTTTTGGCTCTTTTTTTGCTACTCTTAGAAATAGGATGCATTTTTAGAAAAATACTTGTAACAATATATTAATCTTATATAAATTTATAAGAAATATTTAATATGGCTTTTTTCAACAAAATTGAAAAAGCTGTATTACTTAGAACACTTTGTATTATTTGAGGGTCTATTTTATTTAGTGCCATTCTGATCTTAATGACTTCTTTCTGTTATTAATTTTGGAGTTGAATTATTCTGGTTTTTCTAGTTCTTTTGCAGATGACATTATGCTATATATAGAAAAACCTAAAGACTCTACCAAAAAACTCTTAGAGCTGAAAACAATTTCAGTGAAGTTGCAGGATACAAAATCAGTAAGAAAAATTTGTAACATTTTAATACTCCAATAACGAACTAGCAGAAAAAGAAATCAAGAAAGCAAACCCATTTACAATAGCCACCAAACAAATGAAATACCTAGGAATAATTTTAACCAAGGAGATGAAAGATCTCTACAAGAACTACAAATCACTGCTGAAAGAAATTAAAAAGGACACAAAAAGATGGAAAGACATTCCATGCTCTTAGATTGGAAGAATTAACATTGTAAAAATGTCCATACTAACAAAGTGATCTACAGATTCAAAGCAATCCCTACCAAGATACCAATGACATTCTTCACAGAAATAGAAAAAAAAAAATCTAACATTCACATGAAACAACAAAAGCCCCTAAATATTCAAAGCAATCCTAAGGGAGGGGAAAAAAGCTTGAAATACAACATTCCCTGACTTCAAACTATACTACAAAACTATAATAACCAAAACATCATGGTACTGGTATAAAAACAGACACTCTGACCCATGGAACAGAAGAGAGAACCCAGAAATCAACTCACATACTTACAGTCAACTGATCTTTGACAAAAGCAATAAGAACATACATTGGGAAAAAGACTGCTTCTTCAATAGATGGTACTAGGAAAACTGGACATTCATATGTAGAATAATGAAACTAGATCCATACCTCTCACCATTTACCAAAATCAACTCCAAATGGATTAAAGACTTAAATATAAGACCTGAAACTATAAAACTCCTAAAAGAAAACATGGGTGAAACACTTCAGTATGTAGGACTGGGTAAAGACTTTATGAATAAAACCCTAAAAGTGCAGGCAAAAAACAAAAAAATAAACAAATGGGACTATATCAAACTAAAAAGCTTCCGCACTGCAAAAAACAACCCACAGAATGGGAAAAAATATTTGCAAGCTATGCATCCAACAAGGGATTAATATCCAGAATTTACAAAGAACTGAAACAACAGTAAGAAAACAAGCAAACCAATTTTTAAAAAATGGGCAAAGGAGTTGACTAGACATTTCTCAAAGGAAGATATAAAAATGGCCAGCAGACCCTTGAAAAAATGCTCAATATCACTCAGCATAAGGGAAATGCAAATCAAAACCACATTGAAAGATCATCTCACCTCAGTTAGACTGCCTATCAAAAAGATAGAGAATAACAAATGCTGGTGAGGATGTGGAGAAAGGGGAACCTCTCTACACTGCTGGTGGGACTGTATATTATTGCTGCCATTATGGAAAACAATACAGAGTTTCCTGAAACAACTACAGATAGAACTGCCATATGATCCAGCAATTCCACTGCTGGGTATATACCCAAAGGAATGGAAATCATCATTTCAAAGGGATACCTGCACTTCCACATTTATTGCAGCTCTATTTACAATAGCCAAGAGTTGGAACCAATCTAAATGTCCATCAACAGATGACTGGATAAGGAAAATGTGGTATATATACTCAATGGAATGCTATTGTGTCATAAAAAAGAATGAAATTCTGCCATTCACAGAAACATGGATGAACTTGGAGAAAATTATGTTGAGTGAAATAAGCCAGGCACAGACAGAAAAATACCACATGTCCTCACTCATAAAAGGGAACTAAAATAAAGTAAGAAAAGATAGAAAGAATCACAATAACACATTGAGCTTTCAAAAAAAGAGAGAACAGAACTATGGCTATCAGAGGTGAGAAGGCAGGGAGGAGAGTTAATGAGAAATGAGTTAAGGGTCATAAAGATCGATTACATTTTGTAAACCTGAGTGTACAAATTATCCTGACTTGATCACCACATTTTGTACATATATATTGATATTCAAATCCGTACTCTCCAAATATATATAATAAATTATGTTTTAATTTTTAAGATGTAATACTTTATTTTAGGGGCTTCATATTTCAAAAATAGTTTTACTATAGCACTTATGAAACGAAACATAACTGTCATCATTTACTTATGATACTGTCACAAATGTTCACTGTATAGGACAAATATCTCAAATGTTGAAATTTCACACATTCACAAACAGTGCACGCTTTTATTGGATCAATAATACCTATATAAATGGTTTTATGTTTACATTTTATTACAATTGATAACAAAACATTATGTTGGCCAAACTATGTGAATATAAAACAGAAACTAATGATTAACAGGAAAATATATATAGCATAGGTTAATTCACTTAACATAAATGTGGATGCATCTTTACATTTGCTGGCAGTGCATTGGAATTATAAAGCTGCAACCTTACCTTAGATATATGTAGTTGGGATAATGTTTAAAAACAAAAATTTGTGACAGCATAAGATATTCTGTATTCCCCTTTTATTGACTAACTCAGAAATGAGAACGTTTTCAATTTAAATTAAAAGCACTATATTTTTTCATCAAGCCATGAAATTTTTTAAATATTTCAAATAACTTATTTAAAAATAAATGATAATACATACACATAAAATCTTTTCCTTCCAACAAGGACTGAGTTAGAAGGTGCCGATCACAGAAGGTAAGCCCCAAGATAGAAACTACTATCCCTCATTCTGCCCTCTTCTCTTTCCAGTCTATTCTGAAAGATAATTGCTGGACTAATCACATTTATATATCACCTTCAAGTTATTTATCTTCATTAAACAAATATTTCTGGAGTACCTATTTTGTGCCAGGTACTCATAAGCACAAAAAAGAAAAATATCCCTGCTCTTAAGGGATTTATATTCTAACATGCGAGAAAGAAGGAAACCTAACAATAAGTAAAGATATTTTTTAAAAAATAATGTTACAGAAAAAGACAAATGAGGAGTAGGGCATAATGGATTGTGAGGGCTTGTTTTGCAATATTAAATAGAGTACTCTACAAAGGTGATATTTGATTAGAGTCCTGAAAGAGATAAATATATTAGCAATTCAAATATTTGGGAAAAGCATTCCAAGGCAGAGGGGACAGCCCGTGCAAAAGACCCTATGCTGGGAATGTGCCTTGATATTTGAGAAATATCAAGGAGGTCAGTATAGCTACAGCAAAATGAGCAGAGGAAAATTTTTAAGATGAAATGAGAGAGATAATAGAAAGCCAAATCACTGTATCGGCTATTATAAAGACTTTGGATTTTGCTTTAGTGATTTAGGGAGCAATTACAGATTTAGAGCAGAGGTTTATTTTAAAGAGGTAACACTGACTGCTGTATTGTAAACAGGCCACAAGCAGCAAAGGGCAGAAGCAAGATCAGTAATCCAGGTGAGAAGATAATGGCTGGGATCAGGGCAGTGGTGAAAGAGGCAGTAAGAAGCAATCGGCTTCTGGATATACTTTGAAGATAGAGCAAACAGGATTCCTTGATGGATCAAATGTGAGTAAAAGAAAAAGAAAAAGTCAAAGATAACTTCAATCTTTGGGTCTCAGAAGTTGGAAGGATGGAGTTGCTGTCCACTAAGATGGGAAACGCTGATGAGAGTTAATATGGAAGTAGGTTTTAAGAGAAAGTCAAGAGTGTAAGAAAGATTGAGATGTGTACGATACATCCAACCAGACCTGTCAGGTGGTAGGCAGTTGAATATAACAATCTAGAATCAGAAATAGTATTGAGCTAGAGCTATACAACTGGGAGTTGTCTGCATATAGATGATGATCTGAAGCCATAAGATTTGCATTAGTTAAAGAAATATTGGGTTTTATAGCAAAGCAAAAAAAAAAAAAACCCTAAAATAATTAACAAACTAACAAAAAAATCCTGAAAGTATGGCTAAATCATAATAAAATTTTCATCCATATAATTACCAAAATAGATGTTTTGATAAATAGTCCACTCCTCTCCAAGTTTTTCAATGAAGCGGACCTTGGCCATCCTTATTCCAGGGATCAGCAAACTATGGCCCGTTAACCAAATCTGGCCAACCACCTGTTTTTGTAAAAAAAACTTTTATTGGAACACAGTCACTCCCGCTCATTTAGTATTGACTGTGTTTGCATTCACACTACAGGGCCAGGCTGTATAGTCTCAATCAAGACCATCCAGCCTTTAAAGCCTAAGACACTTACTATTTGGCTCTTTACAGAAAGCTTGTCAACCCCTGCTCTATAACACTGTAACTGCCCCCTATTGGTTCTATTTTTATTTTACCATGGCACTTATCACCTTCTTATGTACTATTACATTTAGTAATAACAAAGTCAACTGACTCTAAGTCAAGTTTGTTAAAATAGCTGCTCCTCTATTCTTCCGCTTTTCACTCTTGATTTTTATTCAAACTTTAAGCTCAGACTTATGATATGCCAGAGTGTTCAAAGGCAAAATTAAGAGGGGGTTTAAAAGGTTACCATTAACATTGCTTCATCTCCTCCACGCATTTCACAAGTCTTTGTTACTTCATAAAATAAAAGAAAAAAATTTTGATATTATGTTTTGATCCAGAAAAATATGTTATATCATAATGTTTGCTACTGAATATATCTACTTTACACATGTATGAGTAGAAGTTTTTAATTTAAAAGACTCAGGCAATATTGAGAAATCCTGAAAAGATTATATTAGTTATTTTACTACTGAATATACTGCTTTAACACGTGTATAATTAAAAGTTTTAAATTCGAAAGCTTACAGCAATATTAGAAGTTGTCTAGTATACAAATATTATTACCAGTATTATAACCCTTAAGATTTATAATTCAATAATGAGAGAGTACTTCTATCTTCATAAAAAAGAGATTCAATAGAGCTCAACTCCAGGATAATTTTCCCCAAAAGTCGAATCAAATCTTTTACTAAGTAATTTTAATAATATTTACATTTTATTCTCTTAATGTTTTCTAAAAGTGGTGCAGGGCACACTTTTCTGCAAAAGAAAAGAACAGTGCTCTATGCCACCATTTGGTCTGTAAATGTTCTGAGTATGCACAAAAATTACAGTGTTTTATGAACCCACAACATACAGGGATCTCAATATTCTGTACTCTGGGAGCCTGGGGTAGCCTGTGGGGTAACCATCTTCCAACACTCCATCTTCCAAAGAGAGTTGAAAGAACTGACAGATGTTCTTTCTTGTTTTTATTCCATAACTATCTGTAACCTTCGGGAAATCATCAAACACATCTACAGGAAGGATGACCACCTGCCTTCACAGGGGATACCTAGCAGAAGTGTAAATCAGCCATTTCAAGTAGTAAAGAATAGCAGAAGAGGCTGTGGCTGGTATTAGAAATATAATCATTGGCCAGTTGAATCAGTTGTTTCTAATTTTCCTCATTACATTCAATAACACCCAGCAAGTTCTGTTGAAGGTCACCATATGGGAAAAGACATTAAATGACTAAAGAGCAGACAACAGCGGAGAGTTCTCTAAAGGAACAGGAACACACCATCTCCTGTAATTGAGAGATCAAGCCCACAAAGAGTCACATAGGAGACTGGCAGAGCGCCACAGACCCCTCAGGATATCTGAACCTCACATATGCACAATTTATAAAGATCCTTCCTGGAGGTATTAAAAATCCTTCAAGCAATTGACATAGGAGGTGCTCAGTTTCTCTGGGTTCAGGTTTCAGGATACACCTCGGAGTTTCAAGGTACTCTCCAAAGTCTCAGGCCCCTCCTCTCAGCTCTCCCCTAGAGAAGAGTTATTATTGCTTTCTGCACCTATTATTGGTATTAGCAGTGGGAGATTGAGACTACGGAGGACAGACTTACACGACCCCAGTGGCTGAGTATGCTCACTAAAGAGGAGTTTATCCTTTGCATGACCTTCCACTGGAGGCGCTAGAGAGCACTTAATATTCTTGAAAAGATTATGTGCACGTGGAGGAATTTGACCAATGAGAATGCTCTAAAAGAGACCAACTGAGCATGTGCAAGACTAGGTTACATGTATGCATTAGACACAATGAGTATGTGTTGGATAGTGAAACCATAAAAGTGGAATCCTGGCGGAAGGTGGGGTTGTTAGCTCACTTTTCCTGGGGCCAGCCTGCACTTTGCCAGCAATGCATGTATGCTTTACTTCTGTGTTGAACTTACCTTTAGGGGGCAGCTGCTCACTCTTCTGAGCCAGCCTACACTTTGTACTAAGCTTTAAGTGTGTATTTCTTACTTTTGTACTAAGTTTGGTGCAATTGCCGCTCAGTCTCTGGAGCTAGGCGGCACTTTCCTTGTTAAGTCTGTACTACTCCCTCTTTGCATTAAACCTGTTTTCACTTTCTACTGTAACTCTGTTCTTGAATTCTTTCCTGTGGCAGAATCAAGGACCCAGCAAGAGGATGAGGTAGGTTGAAGCCAGCCACTGGGCCTCCCCAGACCCTCTCCTGGTATCACAATAATCTAAAGATCATTCAGTGAGATGTTGAAAGACATCAGGGTATTGGAGAATACATTCCATAATTTACCAAGTACTGGTTATGATGCAGACCTCAGATGACTGCTGGTGGGAAGACAAACTGGAAAGCAGTTCAGTGTCTTCTAACAAAGATTAAATATACGTTTCTCATACATGCCGGGAAATCCATTCTTACATATTTAACCCTGAGAAATTAACACCTATGTACATCAAAAAAATCTGTGTGTGAATGTTTATAGCAATTTTATTCATAATTGTCAAAAACTAGAAACCAATGTTTTTTAACTTGTAAATAGGAAATCATACTTTTTTGTTAACCATAGGTTGTTTGTAGATGCCCTTTACAAGGTTGAAGGATTTTCCTTTTATTTATAGCTTTATGACAGTTTTTGTAATGAATGGAGGTTAAATTTTAATAATTTTTTACAGTTTTACTTTTGTATGTTGACATGGCAAGTTACATTGTTTTATTTTCAGCTGTTAAATGAACCTTGCATGCCCAGGATAAAACATACTTTGTTATGATCTATTACTTATATTAGGTGTCACTAGTTTCTATTTACAAAAATTGTTTTGAGAGCTACTGAGCCTGTGTTCAAGAGGGATAATATAATGGTCTGTAGTTGGCTTTTCTTGAAATGTCTTTCTCCCGTTTTGGTAGCAGGATAATTATGGCCTCATAAATTTAGTTGGGAAGCATTCTCTCCTCTTCTATTTTCAGGAAGAGTTTCTATAGAATTTATATCATTTCTTCCTTAAGTGTTTTTTATAATTCACCAATTTAGAAATTTGTGGATGGAGTTTTCTTTTTTGGAAGGTTTTTAACTGTAGAGCAATATCTTTAATGCACATGACTACCTACATGATTTATTTCTTCCTAATGAGCTTTGATACTTTGTAGCATTCAAGGAATTTGTCCTTTCATTTAAGTTTTAGGACATAGGGCACAAAATAGTTTCTAATATTTCTTTTTCATTCCTTAAATGATCTCATGATCTGTAGAGTTGTCCTCTTTTTTATTCCTGATACTGAAAATTTGTATTTTCTGTCTTTTTTCTTGGTTGATATTGCTAGACGTTTATCAACTATATTGACCTTTTCAAAGAACTCGTTTTTAGTTTTATTGATTTTTCTCTATTTATTTTCTATTTTCAATTTTATTAATTTCTTTTCTCATCTTTACTATTTCCTTCCTTCTGTTTGTTTTGGGTTTAATTGACTTTCTTTTACTAGTTGTTTACTAGGTGAAAGCTTACATCATTTATATCTAACATTTCTTCTTTTCTAAAGAAAGTATTTGATGCTATACATTTTTCTCTAACCAGTTTTAGCAGCATCTCATATATTTTGAAATATTGTGTTTTATTTTTATTCAATTGAAAATACATATAAATTTTCTTGTACTTTTTTTATCCATGGATTGTTGTCTACGAGTATGTGGTTTAATTTCAAAACGTTTTCAGATATCTCACATATATGAAGGTATTTCAAAAAGTTCATGGAAAAAATAGAATTGAGAGATTAATGTTAACCTTTCCATGAACTTTTTGAAGTACCCTCATATTTCTACTATTGATTTCTAACTTAATTCTACCATGTCCAAAAAGCATAGCTTTTCAAATTCTAATTTAAAATAATATAATGGTTTATTTTACGGCCTCAGAATATGGTCTATCCTGGTTAATAATTCATGTACACTTGAAAAGAATGTGCATTATTCTGCAATTATGTTTAATGTTCTATAAATGCATTTTGATCAAATATGTGGGTAGTGTTTTTTAGTTCTATGTTCTTACTAATTATCCACTTGTTCCATTGATTACCGATACAGATATCTTGAAGTCCCCTACTATTATTGTAGATTTGACCATTTCTTCTTTCATTTCTGACAAGTTTTGCTTTATATATTTTTAAGGTCTATTATTAGGTACACACACATTTAGGAATATTATGTCTTCTGGGTGGTTTGACCCTTTTATCATAATAAAATAATACCTCTTGATGATCGTTGCTCTGAAATCTACTTTGTCTGGTGTTAGTATAGACAATCTCACTTTCTTTGGATTATCATACATCTGGCCCATTTTTTCCCACACTTCTACTGTTAACCTATTTATATTTTTATAAGTTACTTTCTATTTCTTCTTTGTTAAAGGTATAATGATACATGACCTGCCCTGCCTCATAGGGCTATGTGATTAATCAAACTGCTTGATGCTTTGTGTTTACATAATTTAGTTTCATGTCAAGTATATTACTTTTTAGAAGATAAATTTAAATAACTTTTTTAAATGCAAGGATATTTAAACAAGCAGTCATCAGAACCTTGGATGATTTTATGTTAGCAGAGTCTGGGGAAATATTCAGATATAAACATTTCAAGATGTATCATCATCAAAATTAAAGCTAATAATAAATTTGGAGAAAAAAATAAAACACTGCAATGACTGTAATATGTCCAGCTCTTTCTTGTCAATTTTCTGCTCCTTACAATAGTACTTCATCACTAAAATGTACAGCTATGAAATCAGCAAAACTTATACCACCTGTCTCGCTATGCTTTTTTTTATTTTATCTACTATCATATACACTGAAAAAGTAACAACGGTATACATTTTCCATCACATGACACTAAGAAGACTATTCCATGGGGAAAAATGTATTCTACATAATTTTGTATTAAAAAATGGTTATAGCATCATAAAAAGCTTAGAGATATGATATACATATGGTAAAATTCAACTTTTTAAAGTAAAAAATTCAGTGTTTCTTCTGTATATTTACAAAGATTAACAACCATCACTATTATCTAATTTCAGAACATTTTCATCATGCCAAAAAGAAAACCTATACCTATTAGCAGTCACTCTCCATTCACCCCTCTCCTAGCCCTGCAAACCACTATTTTTCTGTCTCTTTCATCCTCTGGATTTGCCTTTTCTTGACATTTCACAAAAGTAGAATCATACTGAATGAATGTCAATTGGAGGCTTTTCCTTTAAGATTTGGAACAAGAAAAGGATGCCCACTTTTCCCAGTCTTATTCAACATAGTACTGGAAGTTATAGCCAGTGCAGTCAGGCAAGAGAAAACAATAAAGTGTATCATATCAGAAAAGAAGAAGTTAAACTATCTCTATTTGCAGATGACATGATCCTATATATAGAAAACCCTAAAGACTCCACCAAAAAATTACTAGAACTAATAAAAAAATTTAGTATAGAAGCAGGATACAAAATCAATGCACAAAAATTAATAGCCTTTCTGTACTCCAAAGACAAAATAGCCATGAAGAAATCAGTAAAGTAATACTATTCACAATAGCTACTAAGAAAGTGAAATGCCTAGGAGTCAATTTAACCAAGAAGATGAAAGACCTTTATGATAAAAACTATAAAACATGGGGTGAAAAAATTGAAGAGGACCGTAAATGGAAAAATAACCCATGTTCACAGGTTGCAAGAATTAACATCATCAAAATGTCCATATCACCCAAAGCAATCTGCACATTCAATGCAATCCCTATCAAAATGCCAATGACATTCTTTACAGAAATAGAAAACAAAATCTTAAAATTTATATGGAACCACAAAAGACCCCGTATAGCTAAAGCAATCTTGGACAAAAAGAACAAAGTTGGAGGCATCCCACTGCCTGACTTGAAAATGTACTATAAAGCTATAGTAACCAAAACAGCATGATACTGGCATAAAAATTTTAAAAAATAGACCAATGTAACAGAATAGAGAGCCCAGAAATAAACCCATTCACTTACAGCCAACTGATTTTTGACAAATGTGTCAAGAATATACATTGGGTAAAGGACAGCCTCTTCAATAAATGGTGCTGAGTAAACTGGATATCCACATGCAGCAGATTGAAACTAGATCCCTACATCTCACCATACACAAAAATCAACTCAAAATGGATTAAAGGCCTAAATTAAGACCCCAAACTATGAAAATACTAGAAGAAAACATACGGAAAATGTTACACAAAGTGGGAATGGGCAGTGCTGTTTGAGCGAGTCTACAAAGGCATGGGCAACTAAAGCAAAAATACACAAATGGGACTACATGAAACCGAAAAGCTTCTGCACAGCAAAGGACACTATCAACAAAGTGAAGAAACAACCTACAGAATGGGAGAAAGTGTTTGCAAAGTACATGTCAGACAAGGGGCTAATATCCAGAATATATAAGGAATTCAAACAATTCAACAGCAAGAAAAACCAAATAACCCAATTTTTAAAATGGGCAAAGTACCTGAACAGACATGTCTTGAAAGAAGACATACAAATGGCTAACAGGCACATGAAAAAATGCTCAACATCACTAATCATCAGGGAAATGCAAATTAAAACCACAATGAAATATTATCTCACTCAGGTTAGACTGGCTATTATCAACAAGACAGAAAATACTGACGAGGATGCAACATAAAGGAAACTCTCCTACATCATTGGTAGTATTGTAAATTGGTACAGCCATTGTAGAAAACAGTATGAGGGTTCCTCAGAGAACTGAAAATAGATCTACCTTTTGACTCAGCTATCCCACTACTCAGTATATAACCAAAGGAAATGAAATCAGTATATCAAAAAGACACCTGTAGTCCCACGTTCATTACAATACTATTCACAACAGCCAAGAGATGGAATCAACCTAAATGCCCATCAGTGGATGAATGGATTAAAAACACTGCGGTATATAAACACAATAGAATACTATTCAGGTATAAAATGAAATGATATCCTATCATTTGCAGCAACATGGATGGAACCAGAAACCATCATGTTAAGTGAAGTCAGGCACACACAAAAAAGTACCTCACTATCTCGTTCATGTGTGGAATCTAAAAAAGAAAAAATCAGTTCTCATAAAAGTAGAGGGTTGAATAATGGTTACCAGAGGCCGGGAGGACGGTTGGTAGTAGGGAGGAGAAGTGGTGGACTAATGGGTACAAATCTATGCTATCTACCCTAAATGGATCATTGATCAGGGCGTGCAGTATATGCATGTATTAAAATGACACACTATACCCCACAAATATGTACAAGTAAATGTTAAAATAAACTTTTAAAAATATGTGGTTTTGTCTTGGGCCTCATTCACTCCAATTACTGTTTTCAAGTTTTATCCATGTTGAAGAATTAATCAATTCCTCATTTCTTTTTATGATGGAATGGTATTATATATTGTATGGATATATCACATCTTATTCATTCCTTCACCTGTTGAACATTTGAGTTGTTTTCATTTCGTGGCTATTATGAATAAGGCTGTTGTAAGCATACGTGTTTAAGTTTTTAAATCTTTTGTATATATAACTAGGCATAAAATTTCTGGGTCATATGATAACTCTGTGTTTAATCATGTGAGCCAGACTGTTTTCCAAAGACACTGCATTACTTTACGTTTCTGCTAGCAATGTATAAGGGTTCCAATTTCTCTGCATCTTCTCCAGGATGTGATACTATCTTCTCACTTACAGGCAGCCTAGGGGGAATGGAACAGCATCTCAATGTGGTTTTGATTTGCATTTCCCTTCTGGCTAATAACACTGTTTCTTCAAATGCTATTGGCAATTTGTATTTTTTCTTGAAGAAATGTCTACTCAAATCCTTTGCCCATTTTTAGGGGTTTTCTTTTTGTCTTTGTTATATTTTTTTACTCATTCTCAATATTAGCCCCTTATCAGATACATGATTTGCAAATATTTTCTCCTATTGTGTCAGTTGTCTTCTTACTACCTTAATAGTGTCCTTTGAAACACAAAACTTTTGATGAAATCCAATTTATCTATTTTTTCTTTGGTTGTGTGGGATTTTTCATTATTTAGGAAACCAGTGCCTAATCCAAGAAAATGAAGATGTACACCTATGTGTTCACCCAAGAATAATAAAATTTTAGCATTTCCTTCTAAGTCTGTGATCCATTTTAAATTTTGTTTTGTTTTTGTTTTCGTTTTTTTATATGATGTGAGGTAGGAGCTTGACTGCGTTTCCTGCATACAGAAATCTAGTTGTCTCAGCTCCTTCTGTAGAAAAGACTATTCTTCCTGAATTGGAATATCTTTGCATCTGTTGAAAATCAATTGACCATTAATGTGTGGGTTTACTTCTAGACTTTCAATTCTATTCCATTGATCCATGTCTATCTGTATGCTAGTACCACATAGTCCTGATTACTACAGCTTTGTGTTAAATTTTAAAATTTCTGATTTTTTTCTTTCTCAAGATTGTATTGACTATCCTGGGTCCCTTACATTTCCACATGAATTCTAGGATCAGTTTATCAGCACCGGAAAAAACAAACCAGCTTGGATTTGGAAGGAATTGTTTGAATCTAAAGATAAACTTGGGTAGTATTTCCATATTAACAATATTAAATCTTTAAATCCTTGAACAAGATATATTTCCTTTTATTTATATCATTTTTAATTTCTCTTACCAATGTCCTACAGTGTTCAATGTACAAGTCTTGAACTTCTCTTATTACATTTATTCTTATGTACTTTATTTTTTAATACTATCGTAATTGGAATTGTTTTCCTAATTTTATTTTTTAATTGTTCATTGATACTTCATAGAAATCGAATTGAGTTTTGTATATGAATCACATATCCTATAACCTCAAATGTTTATTAGCTCTACCAGTGTTTTAGAAGTGTCTTTAGAATTTTCTGTATACAAGATCATGTCATCTGTGAATAGATATAGATATACATTTTCCATCCAATTTGGGTGCTTTTTTGGAAAAAAAAACTCATTTTTCTGTCTGAATCTACAGTAAAATGTTTAAACTCATGGGAATAAAGGACGTTAACATCTTTTTTTGTTTCTGGTGTTAGGGAGAAAGCACTTATAAGTTTATCATTACATTTGAAGTTTATTGGGATTTTTCATAGATATCATTTATAAATTTGAGGAATTCCTTCCTATTCTTAGTTTAGTGTGTTTTATGATTGAAAAAAAAAATAAAGGTGTTGGATCTTGTCAAATGCTTTCTCTGCATCCATTGAAATGATCTTAATTTTTTTCCTTTATGTTATTAATGTCGTGTATATTACATTGAATGAATTTCATAGTTTAAACCACCTTCACATTCTTGGGATAAATCCCACTTGGTCGTGGCATGTAGTTCTTTTTATATGTTGCTGTATTTGTTGCTAGTATTCTGTTGAGTGTTTTTTGTGTATTTTCATAATGGGTGATGATGTGTAGTTTTCTTGTGATGACTTTATCTAGCTTTGTTATCAGCGTAATACTGGCCTCATAGAATGAGTTGGGATTTGCTCCCCCTCCTTCTATTCTTTGGAAGAGTTTGTAAAGGGTTGGTACTCACTTTTTAAACATTTCATAAAATTTGCCAGTGAAACCATCTGTCTGGTTGAGGGCTTTTCTTCATGAGATGTTTTTTTGGGCACTAACTCAGTTTCTTTATGTTATATATCTATACAGATTTTTTATTTGTTTTTGAGTCAGTTTTGATATTCTAGGAGGCTTTTTGAAAAATGTGTCCATTTTGTCCAAGTTTTCTAATGTATTAGCATGCAATTATTCATAGTAATACCTTATAATCTTTTTATTTATGAAAAGATGGTAGTAATTTCCTCATTTTTCCCAATGTAACAATGTGAGTCTTCTTCCCTCACCCTCTTCAATCTAACTATGTATCTGAGAATTCTGTTAGTGTTTTCAAAGAACCACTTGTGGTTTTGTTGAATTTCTCCATTTTTTAAAAATTCTCTTTTTCATTTATTTCCTTTCACATCTTTATTTTTTCTTCCTTTCATTTGCTTTGGGTTTAGTTTGCTTTATTTTATATTTTATTAAGATAGAAGTTTAGGTTATTGGTTTTAGGTCTTTCTTCTTTCTTAACATAAATGTTTACAGTTCTAAATTTCCTTCTAAGCACTGCTATAGCAGCATTCCATAAATTTTGGTATATCATGTTTTTGTTTCTTTCATCTCAAAATATTTTATAATTCTTGCTGTGAATTCTCTTTTCACTCACTTATTATTTGAGTGTGTTGTTTAATTTCTACCTGTTTGTGAATGTCCTAAATTCCTTCTGTTATTGATTTCTAATTTCTCTCCATTGTGTTCTGGAGACATACTTTGTATGATTTCAATTCTTTTAAATTTATTGAAACCTGTTTATGATCTAACATATGATTTATCCTGAAGAAAGTTCCATGGGCACTTGAGAAGAATGTGTATTCTGCTATTATTGGGAGGAGTGTTCTATAGATGTCCTTTATGTTTGATTGGTTAATTGTTTCATTTAAGTCTTTTATTTTCATGTTAGCTTTCTCTCCTTGCTCCATCTATTATTGAAAGTTCCATCCATTATTGAAAATTCCATCCATTATTGAAAGTTCCATCCATTATTGAAGTCTCCAAATATTTTTTTCACTAAATTCCTTATTTCTTCCCTTAATTCTGTCAGTTGTCGCTTCATGTATTTTGGCAGTCTGTTGTTCAGTGCATATATCCTTATTATTGTTATACATTTTTCTTAATAGACTGATCCCTTTGTTGTTATATAGTGTTCTTTCCTGTGTTCAATAACATGTATCTTAAAATCTATTTCAGCTGATGTTAACATAACTACTCCTTCTCTCTTTTGTTTCCTACTTTTATGTTAAATCTATTTCTTTCCCTTTACATTCTACCTATTTGTGTCATTGTTTCTAAACTATGTCTCTTATAGACAAAATATAGCTGTATTATTTTTTTAATTCACTCTGCTCATCTCTGCCTTTTAATTGGAGTATTTAATCCATTTATTTTTAGTGTAATTGTTGATATGGTAGCATCTGTGACTGCCCTTTTCCTGTTATATGACTTATGTCTTTTTTGTTTCTCTATTACATCATTACTATATTTTTTCCCTTTTGCTGTTGTTTTTTTATGTCTTATGTCTTTTTATTTGTTTGCTTCTCTATTATATCATTACTATATTCTTTTGTGTTAAATAGATTTTTTTCTAGTGTACTATTTAGATTCTATTGTCATTTGTTTTACTACATTTTTTAGTGATTGTCTTAGGGTTGCACCAGAGGTTGCAATTAACATCTTAATTTTTTACAATCTAATTTAGATTAATAGCAATATAATTACTATAGTATAGAAAAATTTTGCTCCTATATTGCACCATTCCCTACTGCCTTCTTTTGTTCTGTTACTATCATAAATATTATGTGTTTATACATTGTATACCTATCAACACAGAATTATAATTATTATTTTATTCAGTTTTTTAAATCAGAAAGACCAGAAAGGTGTTATTAACGAAAAATGCAGGTATGCTGACTTTTACATTTACCTAGTTACTTCGGCTAGTGCCATATATGCATGTTGGAGCATGCCTTCAAAACTTAGTGAGATAGTTTAAAACTCTGCCTTACAATTCACTTTCTGCTTATGCAGAAGAAGTTTAGCCAGAGGTGAGAGCAGGGCCTTTTCAATTCTTTGCTGTGCATGCACACAAACCTGGGCATGTCCATTACCCAAGGCATATCTTCTAAATACTCAGGAAGATTTTTAATCTGTGTTCAATAACACAGATGATATGAACATATCATTTTCCGATTTTTTTATTTTAAATTTTTTGGTTTAAAAACTACTTAAATCTAGATTACACTAAACTGTTCAAAGACAAGCTTTGAGTCAGGGGGAAAAAAGACAGTCTTGCTAGTAGGAGCTTCCGGGGAACCACCAAACACATGAAATAATGACAATTATCTGAGATGATGGCCTTGAAGAAACTCCAAGCCTGTTCTACCTCCTTTGGTGGTTGTCAGGCTGCAGGTTTTCACTGTGATTATGGGATTTTGGTTTTTAAGGCTACAGAGCTGGAGAGAGCAAGTGGGAACAGGACATGGCAACACACCACAAAGGTCCCTGTTCTTATCAAGAAATCAGCAGTTTTTCTTGAATAATTTTCTCCATTAGTTCCTGCAAGACTTTGCTTAATTTGCAGAACTATAAAAAAGTAGATTTCAATAATTTTTGCCAGTATTCTTATTGAATTTATGTCAGAGAGAATTTTGGGAGGTCTTTACTCTGCCATTTTCTCTGATGTCATCCCAACCATTAGGTTTTGCTCAAAATGATTTTCTATCAGTAGAAGAATTTTGAAGAGACATGTCAGTTAAATAAAATGATTTCTAATCACCTCTAGCCTTTTTCAGAATTTGTATACAATAGTGTTACTGGACAGCATATCTAGGTTAGTAGTTCATGAAAGAGTCTTTCATGGACCAGCAAAAGGAAAAGAAGAGAGAGACAGAGAAATGGAACATGATAGGGCTTTATTACCAAGTGAAGGCATCTGCCAGTGTGCACAGGCATCTCTGCCAGTGACAGAAGCACATGTCCCCAGCCTTCTTCATCTTCTCCATCCCACGTGCAAACTCCTAAAGGCCAACCTCTGTCCCTCCAGTCCCACCTAATGTGCAGGCTCTGGCCAACCCAGTCTGAATATTCATGAGCAACCTCCCTGGGGCATGTCGCTATTTTATTCCTGCCTCGATACTTTTAACTCATAGACTTAAACAGTCATCCAATCTTTTCATACTTATATTGGTATAAGACAGGGACTAATATGCAAACTCAAAGAGAAGTTCTTAAGAACTAATGTGTCCAAATTTCTTCTTTTTTCATAGAAAAAGTTGTCTTTAAGATTTTGCTCTCTCTACTGCTTCATGTATTTTCCTTTTACCACAACACATGACAGAAATGTCCAGTTATTCATATCTCTGAGTTGTACATAGCAAATGTACAGTGAGTAGCAAACACAAAAGTTTTGTTAATTTCGGTAACTTTTGTAATTCCCATGTTACAGGTATAATTCTAAAATATCAATGAGCTAAAGCAGAATAAACCTTGTATAATTAAAAATACTTATTTTTAAATTTCTCTGAAAAAAGTGGTATTTGAATATTTAGGATATTTTTAAAGGAAACCCAAGCAAACTTCCATTTTGAAAATAATATTATAAAGTCTATTGGGAAGGAAATGTTGGTCCTCAAACAGGAAACACAATTTTAAAGAACTGTTACATTCACTTGTAATAATCCAGGATTTTAGGATGTTAAATCTTTAAAAAATCACATTATAATTTTCTGGATTAAGCAATATGGCAAACTTAAAACAAACAAAATAAAAAAATGAACTCTAATTATACAAAAGACATAGTTTCTGAGTATATTCCTTCCAAATCTGTTGAATGGTGTTTAATCCTGAGATACAAACTTGAAGTGTTACATTGAACCAAGAGCCAAACAACAACCAGAATGGCTCAATACCTTCACAAATGAGATATTTTATTATGCGAGACAAATTTAAAATGATAGCTAATTTTATGCATGTAGATAAGAAGACATAACCAGAAAATCTGGTAGTTTCCTTCAAATTTATGAAAAGCTATTGTTTGGAAGAGGCATTTTACTTATACTGTATTATCATTTGAAGTAGAACTGGGACGAAGGTGAAGATATTACATCATTAACAGATCTCAGTTCAATATATAGAATAATATTAAAATAGTGAGAGATATGCAAAGGTAGAATAGGATGTTACAAGAGGCAGCAAATAATCAACCCATTATGGAACAATACTAGGACAGAAAGGTGCAAACAAGGATTTAAAAAACAGGTTGTTGATCCAGAAGTCTTTTCTAACCTTGATATTCTGATTCTATTATCCTAGGATCATCCCTAATATAAGTCTTTAACTTTCCAGGTACTCCAGCTTCCTACTGTCTGCCTACTAAGAATAGAAATAGTGAGCCTCAAAGGTTGTAACTAATTATAAGGATTCAATCAAGTGCATTACAATTACTTAGTTAGAAGTTTCAGGCAGAGGGAATATAACCTTTTACCCCCTTATATGTATCTCAAAGACTCCAAATTAATGAGAGGGTTACCATTTATGCAATTTCTGTATGCAGAAAAGGACACAGGGAATACCATAGGTCTCTTGCCAAGACATTAGAGAGAAATTTTCTTTATTTTTCATCTTCATAAAATCAAAATATGTGTTAACGTTGATGTTAGGTTTAAAAAGCACTTAATGATAGCGATTTTATAACTTAGAGTTGTAAAATAAAGCTACTTTTTTCCCCAAAAGTTTATGTTTTTATTAGATGGAAGGCAAGAAAAAATAGATGAAAGGAAAAACTTGGTGTATAGTTTGTGAATTTGATGCTTTGCATATACAATCAAATCCATGGTTACATCCCTATCCCTTTCTGTGGAAATGCTTTTTACAACCACAATTTTGGCAGATGCCTTCCTGCTCAGGGGATCAGAAGTAAAACAAATGTTTACTGTTAGACTCTGCCCAGCCAGCAGAATTATCATAGCAGAAAATATTCTCTTTCCGTAAACATGGACTAAAAAAGCATGTTGTGCTATTTCCAGAAATGATACTATGAACAAGTAAAACATTAGTTTGAGAAAATAATGTGGTCACAGATGTAAGCCCATAAGTAAAACAAAAACAAAACTAGATATACACTAAAGCTGTCCACTCACACATGTATAAAGATTCCTTTGTGGCTTATGGCCATGTTGATTTTGCTTTGTGGTGATTTTAAACTCTTTATAATTTTAATTTCAAAGAAGCAAAAACTTTTTGGTTTTTGTTTTTTGTTTGTTTAAAAATTTTATTTTGTCAGTATACAATGTGGTTGATTATTGTGGCCAATTACTGAAACCTCCCTCCCTCCTCCTTCTCCCACCTCCCTCCCAACAATCTCCTTTCTGTTCACTTGTCGTATCAACTTCAAGGAATTGCAATTGTTGTGTCTTCTTCCCTCCCTCCCCACCCCAGTTTATTTGTGTATTTATTTATTTATTTTTAGCTCCCACAAATAAGTGAGAACATGTGATATTTCTCTTTCTGTGCCTGACTCGTTTCACTTAATATAATTCTCTCTAGGTCCATCCATGTTGTTGCAAATGGCAGTATTTCATTCTTTTTTATAGCAGAGTGGTAGAATTCCATTGTGTAGATGTACCACATTTTCCGTATCCACTCATCTGATGATGGACTTTTGGGCTGGTTCCAACTCTTATCTATTGTAAATACTGTTGCAATGAACATTGGAGAACAAGGATACCTTTAACTTGATGATTTCCATTCCTCTGGATGTATTCCCAGCAGTGGGATGGTTGGGTCATGTGGTAGATCTATCTGCAATTGTTTGAGGAACCTCCATACCATTTTCCATAGAGGCTGAACCATTTTGCAGTGCCACCAACAATGTATGTAGAGAGTTCCTTTTTCTCCACAACCTCACCAGCATTTATCATTCAAAGTCTTTTGGATATTAGCCATCCTAACTGGGGTGAGACAGTATCTCAGTGTGGTTTTGATTTGCATTTCCCGAATGCTGAGTGATGTTGAGCATTTTTTCATGTGTCTCTTGGCCATTCGTATATCTTCCCTTGAGAAATGTCTGTTTTTATGCCAGTACCATGCTGTTTTGGTTATTACAGCTTTGAAGTATAGTTTAAAGTCAGGTAGTGTTATGCCTTCAGCTTTATTTTTTTTGCTCTGAATTGCTTTTGCTATTTGTTATCCCATATAAGTGTCTGGATACTTTTTTCCATTTCCAAGAAAAATGTCATTGGAATTTTGATGGGGATTGCATTGAATTTGTATATCACTTTGGGTAGTAAGGACAATTTCACAATGTTGATTCTTCCAATCCAAGAGCATGGGCTATCTTTCCATCTTCTTGTGCCCTCTTTAATTTCTCGCAGCAGTGGTTTGTAGTTCTAATTATAGAGATTTTTCACATCCTTGGTAAACTCTATACTTAAGTTTTTTTGTTTTTTTTTTTTAGGTGGCTATCGTAAATGGGCAAACTTCCTTGGTTTCTTTTTCAGCATGTTCACTATTGGAGAATAGAAATGCTACTGATTTTTTGTGCATTGATTATGTATCCTGCAACGTTGCTGAAATCATTTATCAACTCCAAGAGTCTTTTTGTAAAGGCTTTAGGCTGTTTGATATAGAGGACCATGTCATCTGTGAACAGGGACGGTTTGACTTCATTTTTTCCAATCTGGATGCCTTTTATTTCCTTCTCTTCTCTGATTGCTCTGGTTAGTACTTTCAACACTGTGTTGAATAAGAGTGGTGATAGTGCGCATCCTTGTTGACTTCCTGTTCTTAACAAGGATTTAATTATGTTGAGATAATTTCCATCTATACCTAACTTGCAGAGAGTCTTTATCATGAATGAGTGTTGAATTTTATCAAATGCTTTTTCAGCATCTATAGAGATGACCATATGGTCCTTGTGTTTGATTTTATTGATATGGTGTATCACATTTACTGATATGCATATGTTCAACCAACCTTGCATCCCTGGGATGAATCCCAATTGATCATGGTGTATAATTTTGCACATGTGTTGCTGTATGCTGTTAGCTAGTATTTTATTAAGGATTTTTGTGTCTATATTCATCAAGGATATTGGCCTGTAGTTTTCTTTTTTTTTGTATCTTTCCCAGGTTTTGGTATCAGGGTGATATTTGCATCATATAATGAGTTTGGGAGAATTGCCTCTGTTTCAATCTTTTGGAATAGTTTGTAGAGAATTGGTGTCAATTCCTCTTTGAATGTTTGGTAGAATTCTGCTGTGAATCCATCTGGTCCTGGGCTTTCCTTTGTTGGCAGCCTTCTGATAAAAGCTTCAATCTTATTTATTGTTATTGGTCTGTTCATATTTTCTACATCTTCTTGGCTCAGTTTTGGTAGTTCATGTGTGTCCAGAAACTTATCCATTTCCTCCAGATTTTCAAATTTTTTGGCATGCACTTGTTTATAGTACTCTTGAATTATGCCTTGTATTTCAGAGGTGTCAGTTGTACTATCACCTTTTTCATTTTGCATTTTTGTTATTTGGGTGTTCACTTTTCTGTTTTTAGTTAGCTGTGCTAATGGTCTGTCAATTTTGTTTATCTTTTCCAAAAACCAACTTTTGATTCATTGATCTTTTGTATTGTTTTTTGGGTTTCAATTTCATTAAGTTCTGCTCTGATCTTAATGATTTCTTTCCATCTGCTAAATTTGGATTTGGATTGTTCTTGTTTTTCTAGTTCTTTAAGGTGAAGTGTTATGTTGTTCATTTGCCATCTTTCCATTCTTCTGAAGTAAGCATTTAATGTGATAAATTTCCCCATTAGTACTGCTTTTGCAGTCTCCCACAGGTTTTGGTATTGTATCATTATTTTTATTAGTTTCAATAAATTTTTTGATTTCCTGTTTCATTTCTTCTTGGACCCATATGTCATTAAGTAGAATGCTGTTTAATTTCCATGTGTTTGTATAGTTTCCAGAATTTCATTTGTTATTGATTTCTAATTTTAATCCATTGTGGTCAGAAAAAATACATTGGATAATTCCAACTTTTTTGAATTTGTTGAGACTTGATTTGTGACCTAACATATGATCTATCCTGTAGAATGATCCATGTGCTGATGAGAAGAATGAATATTCTGAGGTTTTTGGATGGAATGTTCTGTAGATATCTGCCAAGTCAAATTGGTCTATGGCATTGTTTAGATCTTGTGTTTCTCTGCTGATTCTTCACCTACGTGATCTGTCCAATATTGATAGTGGGGTATTCAGGTCCCCTGCTATTATGGTATTAGTGTCTATTTCCTTCTTTATGTCTAAAAGAGCTTGCTTTATAAATCTGGCTGCTCCAACATTGGGTACATATATATTTATGACTGTTATGTCTTCTTGATGGATGAATCCTTTTATCATTATGTAGTGGCCCACATTATCTCTTTTTATGGTTTTTAGTTTAAAGTCTATTTTATCAGATAGAAAAATAGCTACTCCAGCTCGTTTTTCATTTCTGTTTGTATGGTAAATCTTCTTCTGTCCTTTCATTCTTAGTCTATGTGAGTCTTTATGGTGAGGTTGGTATCTTGAAGGTAGCATATAGTTGGGTCTTCCTTTTTAATCCAGTCAACCAGTCTGTGTCTTTTGATTGGGGAATTTAATCCTTTTACATTAAGAGTTGTTATTGAAAAGTGTTGATTTACTCCTAGCATTTTATGGATTTTTGTTTGGATGTCTTAAGTGTCTTTTGTTCCTTTCTTTCTGATTTACTGTTTTTCTTCTGTATTTGTTGGTTTCTTGGGTTGTAGATAAACTTTTTTTTTCTCTTCATTATTGGCATTTTTATTTGACTAGTAGGTTTTGGTTTTTCTTGAGTTTTTATGGCAGTGGTACTTATTTTTCAGGTACCAAACCCAGTACTCCCCTGAGAATTTCTTGTAAGAGTGGTCATGTGGTAGTGAACTCCCGTAGTTTTTGTTTGCCTGAGAAATATACTATTTGCCCTTCATTTCAGAAAGATAACCTTGCTGGGTAAAGTATTCTTGGCTGGCAATCTCTGCCTTTTAGTGTTTTGAATATATCATCCCATTCCTTTCTGGCTTTGTGATGAAAAGTCTGATGTTAGTTTGATTGGGGCTCCCTTATAGGCGATTTGATGCTTCTCTCTTGCAGGTTTTAAGATTCTCTCTTTGTCTTTGAATTTTGCCAATTTGACTATAACATGTCTTGAAGAAGGCCTTTAAGGGTTGAATACATTTGAGGATCTTTGAGCTTCCTGAATCTGAAGATCTGTGTCTTTTCCTATACCTTGGAAGTTTTCTGCCACTACTTTGTTGAATATGTTTTCAATGTAATCTCCTTTTTCCTCCCCTTCTGGAATACCCATAACTCAGATATTTGAGCGCTTAATGTTATCTGATATCTGTCTTAGATTTTCTTCAATGTTTTTAATTCTTTTTTCTTTTCTTTCCTTTCCTTTTTTTTTTTTCCCCCCTTTGGTCTGCCTGTGTTATTTCAAAGAGCCCATCTTCAACATCAGAAGTTCTCTCTTCTGCTTCTGCAAGCCTGCTGGTCAAACTCTCTGTTGTGTTTTTTATTTCAATCAATGAATTCTTCAGCTCAGCAAGCTCTGCTACATTCTTTTTCAGGTCATTGATTTCCTTGTACATTTCTTCTTTCAAGTCCTGCAACTTTTCTTTGTTCATCGTGTTGTCTATCTGAGTTTTCTTGTATCACATTTAGTTTCCTTAGAATTATCACTCAAAATTCTTTGTCAGACATTTCAAGGGCTTCTTGTTCTATAGGATCTAGAGCTTGAGAGTTATTACCCTTTGGTGGTATACTTTCTTGATTTTTCATATTTCTGGTATCTTTCCTTTGAGGTTTAGTTATTGTGGCAAGGGATTTCACGACCCACTGGTTTGACACTATTGTTTGGCTGGGATCCTGCCAGGGCTGCCAATTTAGCATGGCTGCCTCAGTGTCTGCTCAGTCAGACACTGCTGGCACCATTGGGCACATGGTCTCTGCAGGTCTTGGGCCTCTCTGGGGTGGTGACTTTCTGGTCGGTGCACACTCAGCTGGGCTAGCGATGGGGTCTGGCAGTGGCAAGGCCTTCCTGCTAGGTCATGTGCTGGTGCCACAGGCCCCATGGTCTCCACAGGACTCAGGCCTCTCCGAGGGTTGACTCTGGTTGGTGCAAACTCAGCCAAGCTGGAGATGGGGTCCGGCGGTGGCAAGGCCTACCTGCTCAGTCGTGCACCAGCACCACCTTTTGGGGGGGTGTCTCTCTGGTCAGTGCACACTTAGCTGGGGTGGGGATTGGGTCTGGCAGCAGCAAGACCTACCCACTTGGTCACAGGCTGTTGCTGTGGAGCGTGTGGTCTCTGCAAATCTCTGCCCTCTCCAGGGACCAAAATTTTTTTTGACTAGAATTATTGGGTACATTATATTTGTTAAGCATTATTTTAGAATCTACTTATTTATTTATCCATCTATCTATCTATATACTTTTACTTATTGGGAAGTAAAAGAAGAATGTTTGGCTAATGGAAAAGTCTTATAGTTCTGTCCATATAAGAGGTATAAGAACATACTGATAGAGAAACAAGCAAAACAAGCAAGTAAATTTTGACCATTCAGGGTGGACTCTATTTGCCAGTCAGAATTTTTTTTAACATATCTGGGTTTTCTCATCAGTCTATAGTTCAAACAGTGAAATTTTTTAATAGTGGTTTTGCATAGTAAAGAATTTAATCAGGAATATAACCCTAAATGCCATAACAATGTGAAATATCACAATTTCAAAAATTTTTACTCATTGACTAAGCATGTGTAATAATCTGTAATCCTGTATTATGGAAGAGCAATGAATTATGAGATTATCTAATAAAGATAATTACGCATCTTCTCATTTCAGCCTCCAAAGATTGTAGGGAGCTTCTAACAACAAATAAAATAATCTAGCCATATCACAAAACTGTTTATAGCTTACATTTATACTTGACCAGTGCTATAGGTCAAATGTGTCCCCCAAAAGTTCATGTATTGGAAACTTTTCTCCATTGTAATTGTGTTAAGAGAGTAGGAAATCCAGTTATGGTATTTGAGAAGGGGGGCCATTAAGAGGTGATTGGTTCAGGAAGCCTGTGCCCTCATGAATGGATTGACGTATTCATGTACTAATGGATTGATGGTTTAATGGGTTGCCATGGGCATGGTTCTGATGGCTTTATAAGGAGAGTGAGTGAGTTTAGCTCTCATTCTTGCTCAGGCCATTTTCTCTCCATGTGATACCCTGCATTGCTTTAGAGAGGTACCACCTTGAAGGAGGCCCTCACCATACGTGTTCCCTGGACTGTGGACTTCCCAGCCTATGAAACTGTTAAGAAATAGATTTTATTTCTTTATAATTTACTCAGTTTCAGGGATTCTGTTATAAGCAACAGAAATGGACTGATCCAACCAGCCAGACTATATTTAACATTAAAGAACTCTACAGTAAACTCAGAATTACACTTTGGAAGCTGATTTAAACTTACCTAATGGTACTAATAGTATTATAAAACATTCCTTACAGACATATTATTCTTTGGAATTAGTTTTAATTTGTTCTAAATTAAAAAGAGTTTGACAGACAGCCTGAGATATTACCTGTTTTAAAATTAAAAATTTACATTGTTCCATCTTTCTTAAAATTTCCAGGGTTCTTTTTGGCACCATCTGAAGGAATTTTTGTTGGAAAAAATGCTAATGTACATATCTCTTGAATATTGAATAACATTATCCTTCAGTTTTTAAATGTTGGTAGTTTTTGTTTGTTTGCTTGTTTGACTTACTTTGATCAAACAAACTAAGAAAAACATAACAATGTGACATGGAGCTAAAGCAGAGGCCAAAAATTGACTGAGATAATGAAATGTCTTTGATTAATTGGCCTTAATGTATAAGAAACAAAAGAATGTCTCCTGTTTTATACATGCTAATGCCTACTAGTTAATTAATATCAAACTTAAAAAATAACAAGAATTGAATATTATTGCTATTGAAAGAAACTTGTATGAATTGGGGGTAATGAATGTAAATTTTTTTAAAATTTTTTTATTGAAATATTGATTTTACATATTTATGGGGTACAGTTATATTTCAGTACACATGTAAAATGTATGATGATCTATCTATTCAGGGTAGTAAGCATATTCATCATTGCAAAACTTAATCATTTCTTTGTGATGTGTACTTATTTTTTTAATTTTTAATTTTTTTTGTCATTTTACTTATACCTAAAAGCATTTCTTATCTAACTAGACTGTGACAATATGTTTTTTCATTGATTTGTTTCTGCTACATTTTGATGTAGAAATGTTCAGTTGATATTTTGAAAGAAAATTCTTAACCATATTGCAGTAAAAATAAATCTAAAATACTGTCAAATATTGTTTCCAAGCAGAAATATCCTTACTAATCCTAGCTCTGCAATGTGGCTTATTATTGCATGCCCACTGAATTGATTTTATTCTCCAGAGTTTCAGAGAATTGTTTTTAATGTACAGTTTACTGTTATTCCTATGCAGATTTGCAATATTGGAAAACTAGTTGCATGATTTACTGTTGTTTATTTGGAATTCTCTTAAGAGAAAGGCACTGTAATTGATCTTAATAGGGACATTTTACAGAAAATTTAGCCTGAAGAATACAACTAAGTCTCCTTAGATTGCTCTACTATTGAAAGAGGAAAGACATAGGAATTTGTATATCAATACCTGCCTTTCATAATACGAAATTAATTATCAAAAAGCAACTTTACAAAAATAATTTACTGCCTGCTACAGTTGACTTTTTGTTTTACTAAGAAAAATAATACAAGACAGATATGCAGTGTCAAGTTAGTGACAAGTAGGGTCATGAAAAAAACAGCAGAATTATGTCAAAAACATAGCATATGATGCTGATATCCACTATGGTACTTCTGGAAATGTGTGTGATTATTTTCATGTGGAATGCAGTCAGATAATGCAACATTTTGCCTCAACCTAATTAGATAAGAAATCCTTCTTTAAGGTATAAATAAGATGAGACAAAAAATAATTGTAAAAGAGGAAATACATCTTTCCTGTTATGCTAATGGAGAGTTCCTACGCTTATAAAATCTTAAATAGCTCATAGTATTTAAACTTTCTTTCAATACTTAGTGATAATTAAGTGACCATGTTTTCTGAACCAAACATTAAGACACATGCTCTAACATCTCTTAGCATCCTTACCCAGAACTAGGACAAACTATTTGGAATATTGTTGCGCTGATAAATGTAGAAGTATGAGTGACATGGGTAAAATGACTGATAATCGAGTCCAATACATCGATGATGTGAAAGCTGGCACCTTATCATGATCTATTTATTCAATAAAACACTAATTTGATATCTCATCTCTTTTTTGGGCACCATGCTACAATCTAGCAATATAAACAACATTCCATGCCCTTTGCTCCAAGGAGCTCATTTTGTCACAGCAGAGGCAGACATGTTTAAAGCATGTGTGAGTTGCAGAGATGTCCAAAGGAAGGAAGTGGCAGGCTCCCCAGGAGTGGAAATTATTGTGGTGGTAAGTGAGTTAACATCACCACAGATCCCAAAAGTAGCTCTTCAAAGAAAAAACAGAACTGCAAAAGACTCTTCAAATAGACAGTAAAACTTAAAATATACAATTTAGAAAAATGAATAATTGTCTTGCATATATTTTTACATTTGTAATATAATCAGGTTACTAACTTTGCTAGTCATAATAATTAAAGCAGTTCGTTTTAGCCATTAGGGAATTTGGGGGTGGTAAGAGAGGAAAATAGGTGATTCATTTTTACTCCTTAGAAACAATTTCCAATAAAATTGAAGACTAAATATTTTTATTTAAAAAAGGAAATTTGAGTTCTATTTTTTTGTAGGTAAATCATAAAGAAGTCAGGCAATTCCAATCTGTAGAATCTAAATATAAAGGGATCGCTTCGGGGCATTAAAAAATAATCAAAGGCATTGAAAAATGACCAAAGATCAGCAACAATGTGAAAGTGTTTACTCATAAAAAACTATTTCTGCATCAAGTAAAAAGGTCAGTTTTGGGGTTTCTTGCCTAAGAATATTCCCATCCTCTTCAGCATATGCAGTGCAGACCCAGGAGTCAACCAACTGGAGGTGATAGGCTAGACTGGGGTAACCAGCAAAACAGCTAAACATTTCAGGATGATATTTTTAAGTAAGAATGGATCACTCCACATAGAAAGTCACAGAAAACGGCTGAGACAATAAACAGATCATTGAACAACTGCTAAACTATGTATGTGTGCAGGAGATGCTATGAAGAAAAGTAAAATAGAAATCGTGGAAAAACCTGTGTATATACTGTATCTTTGAATATATTTTTCAACCTAAATGATGCTCAGTTGCAAAGAGTGAAAATCTTTATGGCTTGGGGTGTTTCAGCCTGACCTGCATAAATAATTGCATAATCACTAAACAATATAGCTGAAGGAAGACCTCGTACAACTCAGCATAAAACACATGTACAAACAAAAAGCTTGATATGAGACAACAGTGGCTGCATGCTATTTATCAGTTTGAGTCCAGTCAAGTACATTGATTGTTAAAGCAAATCAAAACAAAACAAAAAACTAACAGCCTTCAGAAGAGAAAACAAAAAACAGAATCCAGAGTTGCTACAATATATTATCTACATTGTTCAATTTTTAATCCAAAAAAATTAGACATAAAATATACCAGGAGAGTGCAGACATACTCAGAAGAAAAAGTCAACAGCAATTGACCCCGAGTGAGCACAAATGTTAAATTTAGCAGAAAAGAACTTCAAAACAAATATGATAAATAGGTTCACAGATCCAATAGGAAAAATAATTGCTAAATATTAGTAAATGGGGAATCTAAAAGGAACAATGGAAACTATTAAAAAGAAGTGGAAGCTCTACAGATTAAAAAGTACAATATCTGAAATTTAAAAAAATAAAGAAAGAAAAGAAAAAACACTAGAGGACACCACAACAGATGGGAAATGACAGAAGAAAGATTTAGTTGACCCAAAAGATGAATAGAAGTCATCTAGTATGAAAAAGAAATTTTTTTAAAAAGATGAAGAAAAACAAGAGCCTCAGTAATTTCAAATTTAAACCCAATCTTTTGAATATGTATAAGGGTTCATGAGGGGTCCTCAAAAAGCTCAATAGAAAGATTTGTGTTATCTCTTAATTCTATTTTTCCATGAACCTTTTTAAGTACCCTCATATTTGCAGGCAGTGGATAGATATGAAAGGTCTGTTTGAGGGTGTAAAATTATTATCCTGAGTTTCAGAAAAGAAAGTCATGCAGGATAGAAGATTTATCAGTGAAGAAAGTAGTTGAAGCATAAAAAGACGTAAGAGGGTCTGAATTAATATGGTGGGACTGAAAGGCAGGAGAAGTGGCTAACTTAACAGACATGAGAAGGAGGGAGAGAAAAGCAAAGGAAGAGTTGTATAGATGTGTGTGAGTGTTTGTGCAGCAGAAGAGCGTTCATGAATGTCCATGTAGGGGGTGCATGAGCCCCAAAGCTGTAGTCTTGAATAACATAAGCCAGTAAGTGAATAGAGAACATACAGGATAGGCTGAGAATGTAACTTTAAGGAGCACCTACATTTATGGGACAGATGAAGAGAGGATAGCCAGCCATGGAAGGAGACCAGAAAGTAATGTTCTGAGAGCCGATAAAGTCTGAGGAATTGTGTCATGGAAACTGAAAAGGAGAAAGTATCTAGGGAAGAAGAGGGTCATCAAGTACAAGTATTCCCAAATTGTCAGTTTGGATGGGATCAAAAGCAAAGCCTGAGCGTTAATAGTTGGGAGACCACGTGACAGTCATGCTAAAGCTCTTTCTTCACATAAGTAAGAATTGAGGCCAAATTGATATGGGTTGAACTTAAATGCAAGGTTAAGTGAGTAACTCTTCTAAGGATGTTGAAAATGAAAATGTAGCAAAGAAAAAGACAAAATTAGAGTGAATATTACTTTCAGTATTAAAAACAAAAACCATGAGAGTTATACCCACAGACAGATGGTTAGATCTTGGCCCCTGAGGATGAGAGAGGGAACACTTCACAAAAGCCCAGAGGACGAGTGAGTCCTTGCAGAAGTGTGCATGTGTGTGTTTGAGGGGGCAGGGGCCTGTCTCTATAACAGAGTGGCTGATACCCAGCTGCTACCTACTCGTTCAGCCACACTTGTTTCTAAAGCACTGTGATACCCACACAGTGGCTGCTGGGAGGCTGCTGCTCTTGGTGCTCACACCCTGGTGTTCTCTACCCCACCACTGTCTCCAGCCCAGCCAAGCCCCAGCAGAAGCCCTGGAGAACATGCCTTCCAGCTCCGACAGTTCGGTGCCAGTTCCTCCCCCATTGCTTAATATTTTGAGTATCACCCTTGTATTTCAAACTAGTGAATATAGATTTGGGGCTTGACATAAGAGAAGCTAATTAATAGATCTGCAACATAACCAGTGCCATTTTAGACAAGCCCAAGTACAAAATGGCACCATCCACCTCCTCCCTTCCCCTCCCCTGTTCTCTTTTACAAGAAGCCTCATGGATGCAAAGAAAAGGAAACTTTTGGCATTTCTGCATGAGCAGAACTCTGCATCCCCATGACCTAACTCAATCCCCACCCCGCAATTACATCACCCAGCTCTCGGCACCAACATACCAACATAAGCTCCCGCAGCCCTAGGCTAGCTGCTGTCCTCCATTTTCAGGGCAGCCCTGGGCAGCCTGCCACTTTGAGCACAGCCTGGCAGATTTCTTTCTTTAATAAAGCCTGACCAGTACCCAGCATTTCTTGTTTCACTAGTAAGTCCATGTCTTAAAATTTCAGTGATTTATATGTTAAAAATCATCTGCTGGGAGAGATAAAGAAAAGATGATTTGGGAGGCATGAGAAAGGAAAGAGTCTAAATAATAGAATTATTATTCTTTGGTAATAATCAGATAATAATTTACTGATTGATTGATTGATTAATTGATTGATTGATTAGAATTTTATTTTTTTATTTTAATTTTTTTTTTTTTTTTTTTAACTTCTATTTTGTCCATATACATTGTGGTTGATTATTGTTGCTCCTTACCAAAACCTCCCTAAACAATGTCCTTTCTGTTCACTTGTCGTATCAACTTCAAGTAATTGTGGTTGTTATATCTTCTCCCCCCCCCCGGTTTTGTGTGTGTGTGTGTGTGTATGTGTGAATTTATATATTAATTTTTAGCTCCCACCAATAAGTGAGAACATGTGGTATTTCTCTTTCTGTGCCTGACTTGTTTCACTTAATATAATTCTCTCAAGGTCCATCCATGTTGTTGCAAATGGCAGTATTTCATTCATTTTTATAGCTGAGTAGTATTCCATTGTGTAGATATACCACATTTTCCGTATCCACTCATCTGATGATGGACATTTGGGCTGGTTCCAACTCTTGGCTATTGAAAAGAGTGCTGCAATGAACATTGGGGAACAGGTATACCTTCAACTTTATGATTTCCATTCCTGTGGGTATACTCCCAGCAGTGGGATAGCTGGGTCATATGGTAGATCTATCTGCAATTCTTTGAGGAACCTCCATACCATTTTCCATAGAGGCTGCACCATTTTGCAGTCCCACCAACAATGTATGAGAGTTCCTTTTTCTCCGCAACCTCGCCAGCATTTATCGTTCAGAGTCTTTTGGATTTTAGCCATCCTAACTGGGGTTAGATGGTATCTCAGTGTGGTTTTGATTTGCATTTCCCGGATGCTGAGTGATGTTGAGCATTTTTTCATATGTCTGTTGGCCATTTGTATATCTTCCTTAGAGAAATGCCTGCTTAGCTCTTTTACCCATTTTTTAATTGGGTTGCTTGTTTTTTTTCTTGTAAAGTTGTTTGAGTTCCTTATATATTCTGGATATTAATCCTTTGTCAGATGTATATTTTGCAAATATTTTCTCCCACTCTGTTGGTTGTCTTTTAACTCTGTTAATTGTTTCTTTTGCTGTGCAGAAGCTTTTTAGTTTGATATAATCCCATTTGTTTACTTTTCCTTTGGTTGCCCGTGCTTTTGGGGTCGTATTCATGAAGTCTGTGTCCAGTCCTATTTCCTGAAGTGTTTCTCCTATGTTTTCTTTAAGAAGTTTTATTGTTTCAGGGTGTATATTTAAATCCTTAATCCATTTTGAGTTGATTTTAGTATATGGTGGGGTCTAGTTTCATTCTCCTGCATATGGATATCCAGTTATCCCAGCACCATTTGCTGAAGAGGCAGTCCCTTCCCCAGTGAATAGGCTTGGTGCCTTTGTCAAAGATCAGCTGGCAGTAAGTGTGTGGGTTGATTTCTGGATTCTCTATTCTATTCCATTGGTCAGTGTGTCTGTTTTTATGCCAGTACCATACTGTTTTGGTTATTATAGCTTTGTAGTATAGCTTACATAATTTAAAAGTTCTGAAAATCTGGATGAGGTTGGAGCATACACAAGTGTCAAGGTGCTATCACCACTGCTACATGACATTTCCTAAGGGGAAGCAGGAACATGGAAATCCAGGAATTCATTACAATTTTTAAGCTGGGCAAGTCCTGGCAGTGGAAGGACAGAGAATCAGGAAAACAGTAGGCCCTGGAGAGACAGCACTTACTGGTTGTGAGGGCAAGTGAAGTAGGAAAGGACTCCTTAAGTCAAGAAGAGCTGAGACATCGTGGAACAGGGAAGCCTCCAGTGAATGAAGGTCACAGTAAAGCCACGGCTTTGTGAGAAAGGTTAAGGGATAGGATGCTGAGGTAGGAAAGAAAAAGAACAGGAAGAAAACCTCAGGATTTCCAGTTTTAGAAATGGAATAGTTTTGAGAGATGATATGGTCTGGGAATCAGTCATGGGAGAAGGTTAAATGAAGAAGAAATCTCTCCCTTGTTGGGTACAGCAAGGCTATGTGAGGCCAGGGTGACGATTGTCAATGTGGGTACAATAAGTTAGCAAGGATGATGGAAGGAGACAGAGTGGAAAAACAAAGAGCAAAACAAAGAGCAAAACAATAAAATATGAGCCAAGTGATATAGAGATGTGACCAATGACAGTGTGAAGATGGAGCTGGTGAGAACTTAAAAGACAGAGGAGAAATGGGGCCAGTTCTTACACTAGCTGTCATGTTTTCAATGTGACTCAAGCAGGGAGATTTTCAAAGGGCAGTGCTTATTAGTGGTGGGTGCTGCAGTCCCGGGAAGAGCAAGAATTGTTTTTGCTACGAGACTTTCTTTTCCAGCAGCACTGCTCACATGGGAACATTTGCCACAGAAAAGGTGGAGTGTGCCTCTCTGAACACAGTCACACAAACTCAGACCTGAACTTTCACTGCTTGAAACAGGCTGGTGCAATCTAGCTGCCTAAGAAATTGATAGCACTGCCTTACTATTCAGGGCTCCAACATAACTCCTTGAAGTTATGTGAAGCAAGCAGTGGATTGTTATCCTTGAAAGCTTTGCTCTTTGGTTGAAGCTGTAATGATTTGCTTGGCCTGGTGCTTGAGAGAGTCAGGGGAGTGGGACTGCTGAGTAATTATAATAAGAATGCTTGTCCTGGGATTTCTGCAGCCACCCACCAGACTGACAGGTTATATTCTCTACTTCAGCATCTGCCTTTTTTGATTATGATTTTCTTTTGTGCATAAGTGATACCTCTCTCAACATACTACCCATAGCCATGGAACTCAAAAGCCATTCAATAGCAAAAGTGCAGAGCTGCTGGTTGAGACAGACACATCCCCAATATTCAGAGATATGAGAAAGATAGAAGTTTAAAACACCTGCACTGTGTTATAAAGCAAAGGATATATAGCGACGCAAAGCCAGCATAACTCAGACAGGGTATCTCTCTCAAGCAGTAAAAATCCCCAGCCCAGTAAAACGACTAATAATATTAATTGCTCTGTATTTATATAGTGTCTTCCTACAAAGGACCTTAAAATGTTTTACTAACATTTTCTCATTAACTCTACCTTCATCTCCATGAAATATGTGGTGAGAGTTGTTAACTGCTCTTTTTTCTTGCTTTACCTGTGGTTAACATGATATCTGACATGATGCAGCCATAAACTCAAGGTCATACTGTGGATTAGTAATTACAAGAGTTTGTTTTATTTGTTTTTCCCCATTTGCTCTATGCTCAGTAATAATGTCTCAATCCAGATTTTTCAGCTGTCAGTATACCTGGTTGGATATAATTGGGCGGAGATTATATACTGACTTGATGATAATATTGACAAACTTTCATTTACCTAAGTTCTTTGCCATTAATTAAATACTTTCACAATAACGATCTGTCATTTCTTTGATAGGCAATGGAGAAGAGATTATTGTGAGAAAGAAAAAAATATCATTAATCAGCTCTGTAAGTTTCTACTTTTGAAAAATAAAAATTAGAATGTAGGAGAGGAGAGAAGCACTGAATAGCAATAGAATTATCTGAAGAAAATTCTTTGTAACATGCAGGAATCAACTCTTGTCTTCTGTGACTATGATAATATTTCAAATAAAAGTCTTCACGTTACTATAAGAGGTAAAATGGCAGAGAGCAAATTGGAGATTTTAATTATGATCAAAGTATTTTCTTTAAAAAATGACATTGAAAAACAATGAAATTGATTTGGCTATTTCAATGACTTTATATTCTATTGTCTGAAATTCATTTTTTGTATATTAGGAGTCTTCCATTGCAGCGATGTTTTCTTATGTCTCTGTGCCTTTACCACACTGTTCCTTCACCCTAAACAGATTTCAGTGATATCTTATATCATCTCTCTGAAGCTTTTTCTGAACCCACAAAAATGTAGGTCTCTCTTTCCATTGGATTTCCGCTGCCCTATGCACAAGCGTCTGTATCATAGCTCTCATCCCAATTTTTCAAATACATGTTTATGTGTTAGTCTCTCTTAGACTAGGACCTGCTTAAAGGGGAGGGAGCATAACTTATTAATCACAGTCCCAGAGCCTGGCGTATGATAAGCACTCTAAATGTAAAGAATGAATGATTTAATCAATCCTTGAGGATTCCACTGTGTCTTACCACCTTATTCAATTCATTTGCTGAATAAGTCTATAGTTAGATAAACGATAAACGAATGAAGGAAGCATTCCACTGATTGATAAATGTATTGTGAAAAACTTCAGCCTCCCTCAGGCAGTCTTAGCAGGTGAGTACTTTAGCAGAAGCGTTGACTTTCAGCATCTATGAGTCATTAAGTCATGTGCAAACTCAGCTATTAACCTGGGCCATACAATGAGCCTCTTGGCCTGTACAGTTTACTAACAGTGAAAAAAGGTTTAGCTACTAGCTACAAGATTTTGTTATTGTTCATGGATATGTCCACTTATGTGGACTTATCTTCAAAAATATATTAGTTTATTTATCTTCAAAGATATATTGGTTGCTGTCTTGAGTAATTTCCATTAATCAAGGTATTAGCACAGCATTTAAAAACATTCTCTTCACCCAGCTTTCTGTTCTATCCCCAGACATGGGTAAAACTGCAATTCTAAATATTTAAAGTCATGCTGTGCTTTACCACCAGTTGAAAAGTTTGATTCTTCACGGCAAGTTAATCCCATGCTCTTCCAGGGGTTGACTTATCTTCACTCACATCCTCTTCCTCATGCATCTGCATCACTTTTTATCATTCTTTGGGTTTTTCTGTCACCCCGCCCCTGCCACACATGCACACATTCATACATACATACATGTGTGTGTGTATATATATTTAAAAGTGTGTGTACATAGAGATATACAAATGTGCGTTTGTGTGTGTGTGTGTGTGTGTGTGTGTATTACAATACGTTTCTTTTAGGGCAGTATTGTGCACATAGTATTCATTCAATTAATATTATGCATTTTTTGAACAGTGAGAACATGAGAAAAAGGTGATCATCAAAAGTCATTTGATTCCAAATAGGCAAAAAAATTTTCTTTACCTTCTTTTTGCTTTATGTAGAGCCCTTCAAAACCCCATTATAGAAAAGAGAGCTTAGATATTCAGGCTAAAGAAAAAGTATTTAAATTTGTGATAATGATATTATATCTCATTTCATAAACTGACAATTTAACTATTTCAGTGTAAAAATTTAGAAATATATCGTAATCCTGTTAAAATGCATCATCACTGACATATCATGTGGCATTAAGTCAAGTGATTAATAACATTAAAATTTGCTGTGACAAGGCACTGCCATAACTACTTTTCCCAGATAATTAACTTGGTTACCATTACACATCTTCAGTCAAACAAAAGAATCAGTATTCTGAGAGGTTAAGAAAAGTATCTTAAGTATCTTAAAAGGTTCACTGAAATCTATGAAGTGTTGTTCAAATATAAGAGATCATGTGCAGCTATATTGATCAGTATGCAATTGTGCCATTAAAATGCATGAGCTTCCCCATGATGGCCCTTTCCAGTAATACTAAATTACCTCATGAGTTTATTTATTTAGAGTTTTAAGGATTTCAAGCGTGTTTCTTTTGGAAGTAGATATTAAATTTTCTAAGAAATCAAGTAGACATACAGAATAAATATTTAAGTTTTGATTTTTGGTGTAAATAGATCCCAGACCAACATTTTCCTTCATCCATGTGTTTGTGACTGTCATCGGGATGATATAAACTAGCTGTTAACTATACTAATGGCAAGAGTAACAATCATTATGTTTACCTTTTAATTTAATATTCACTATGTGACAGGTTCTATGCTAAGTACTTTATATTGTTACACTTAAATTTTCGTGTAATTGAAGTAGTTTCTTACTTTTTCTAAATATAATCTTCTCGAAGATATCCTACCACAATGGGTGGCCTGAGCCATACAGGGCTGCTCTAGTGTTGTCAATAGCTTGGGGTCTGGTGACATGTTCTTTATCCTGTCTGGCCCTTTGCCTCTGGTCCTGAAGTCCCTCTATTCCACAGGCTCTTGCTTCTGCCCGAGGGCTCACTGGTCCTCTCAACACTCCTAGTTCCATCAGCAGGGCATGTGGAACCTCTATGTGTCCCACCCACACTGTGGGGAACTGGAAGCATTATCTCAGCCTGCAGGTGTCCTGTGAATCCAAATGTGAGATTTCTATTATTACCGGGGGAAAAAGATGTCTCAGAATCCCTCGTAACTATGTGGAGGTTTCTATAGCACACGTCATTAGGTGTGACCCTGAGATGGTGGGAAAGGGGAAGAAACTAATATTTTACCTCCTTGCTCTTTCCTACATATGTCTGCATCTCTAAACAAGATTAAATATATGGTTATTATAACTTATATTACAAACATCCTTTGTGCTCATTTATTCAGCAAATATTAATTGTGCACTGTTATGTGTAGGCTCTGTCCTGTCCCCGTGAATTATGCGTTTCAGTGGGAAAGACTGACATAGGCAAATGTGCACATTAAATATTTAATTAAAGGTCATGGGGAAGGTTAAAAGGATAGAGCACAACAGGGGACGCTATTTTGGATGGAGTGGTGAGAATTTCTCCGAGGTGGTGATTTTGAGCAAAGACCTCAATAAGTTAAAAAGCAAATTGTGTGTATAACCGAAGGAAGAACTTTTCAGGTGGGTGAAAGACCCTGTCATGAAGACGTACTTGGTCAAGTCACTATAAGAAGTGAATAGGTCAGAATAATTTAGGGAGAGAGTGGTAAGAGAAAACATTTGCAGAGATAAGGACAGCCAGGGATCATATGACGTGGGCGGTGCAGGCTGCTGTATGGACTTGATATTTTATCCATTGAGTAGTAAGTCACATACAAGTATATCACTCTCTTACCTCTTTCTAACTTGTTTCCAGGGTCTGCCTGTGTTGATGCACATAGACTCAGTTCATTCATTGTACACACTATACACTATTTCATCTTTAAAATGTACTAAAATTTTCTATGTAGTCCTCTTATTGATACTTTTAGCAAAGCTGAGGCATTGTTATTCAATCTCCAAGTTTCTGTCTTAAAATAAGACTTCATGATTTATTTATTAAGACTGGTATTGTAAAATAATTTCTGTGATCGGGTTTTATGGTTTCTGATTTGCCATATTTTTGTTTTAATTTCTCCTTTTCCTGCCCACTGTTGGATAAACTGCATTTTATTAATTCCCATATTGGTATTCTCTGATTTGAAATTAAAGCAGTATGTTTTATGTTTACCTTGAAATGCTTAACACATGTGCTTATCTTTTAAAAGGCCTAAGGGATCTAATATCTTTGTCGTCTTCCCAAACAATACAGTTCCATACAATTCCCATCTGCCGTATTTTTGAAATCTAGCATTTAATGTTTGTCTTTCTAAAAATTTCACCTAGATCGTCATTAGATTTCTTTATAATTCTAGCCAATACTTATCTAAATGTGACAACTTTTAACAATTTCTTTGTGTATAATTACTTTGTATATACTTCTTCATCTGGGTTCCTTTTTTTTATTGCTGAGTACATTTTGGGGAGAATTTTCAGTAAGATTCTATGAGCAGAAATTGTCTTTGTTTTTCTTCACAATTATTGCACTGTCACTTGACATTTACTGATGCTACAGAAAAAATCTACTGTCTTGTTCCTTTGCAAGTAATCTATAGTGTCCTTTTGTCTTTGATGCTTGGCCTCTGCACCACAGTGTCTGAGTTGGAATTTATTTCTATTTGTGCTGCTTAGTCTGAGCACTCATGTCTATATTCAATTCTGGAGAATTCTCAACAAACTATTTTAGAATAAAATATTCTCATATTGTACCTTCACCATTGTTTCAATTTCTTGCTTCTGCAACTTTTAATAGATAAAGGCTGGAGCGTTTTCTTCACTTCATTTTTCGAATTTGCTTTCATATTTCCTATCTCTTTTCCTCACTGATCTCTGTATTGAGTAATTTCCTCATATCTATATTCCAATTAACTAAGCCCACTAATACGTTAATCTATTATTTAAAACATCCTGTAATTTGTTTAACCTAGAAATTCTATTTCTAATAGTCTTGTTTTTAAATTTTAAACTAATAGTCTTGTTCTTATCTAGTGATTTCTTTAATTCTTGGGGGATGAGCCTCCTGTTTTTATATCCACTCACTCTCACCCATAGCAGTTTGATTTCCTGGTGGGAGTTGCAATTTTTTTTATTTTATTATTTGGTGTGTGTGTGTGGTGATCTCTATGATATGTAAGCTTCTTCCTTTGTATCAGAAATATCTGTTTGCAACATGTGTTCCTTTTAGGGTTATAAGCTTTTCAAAGAATCTGGGCTAATGAAGTCTCTTCCTATCTATGTCACATGAGATTGGACCCTGTATCACTACTTGGCACATAATTGGTATTCCAATTTCACGTGGATGACATCATGTCTCTGAGATATTGTGTGGTTTTTCTAGTTCCCACTTCACAGAGGATTATGTAAGGAGCTTAGTTTTGGTTTCCACTCAGAGAGATTTGGAATCTGACCTCTTTTCCCCAGGCTGGAGATAAAACCCTAAATCCTAAGCCTGTAACTGGCTCTAAGATTCACATGAACCATTTGGCTTTCAGATCTCTTCCTCTAACAGTTACTTAGGTGTTTTCCTATCTAGCATGCAATGCTTGTTTTGTTTGTGTGCATTTTGTCTTTTTTTTAATGGACAATGTGTTTTTCCTAAGCCTTATTCTAATCCTTTTCTCACTGAACTGGCTATACCTAAAAATCTTACACTAAAGCTAAAATGTCAAACGTATTTTAAGAAGTTCTACAAACTAGTTAGATGCCCATCAAAAAAACCGTGTATTGTGTTAGAAAGCTATACTTTCTGAGTTGAAGGGTTTCTGAGTTTTGCTCTTTCACCAAGTAGCAGGGTGGTTCTGGGCAAAGTACTGAAATTCTCTGGGTTTGTTTTCTTGTTTTATCCCTGCATTACCTGCTTTCTTTTGTAATTTCTGTCTCCTTTACCATCTCTCTCTCTCTCTCTTCTTTAATCAAATAAGCCACACAAGCCATTCAAAAGTGGGGTTTCTCTACCTCTCTGTATTCTTTTCTACTCATTATTATATGAACTGCTGTAAATAAAATGGAGTTCTTGCATCAAAAATTTCTAAGGCCAGGAAACTGTGACATTGAGACTTATTTTACCATTTGAAGCGCATTAAATGGCTTCTTTTTTCGTTCGTTTTGGTCTTCATTGGCCTTCATGAAGTTCATTGACTTTTCCAGCAAACATCCCAAAAGGAAATCTGAGTCAGAACTACAGATGAGCAAGAGTCAAATAGCCTGTCTTATCTGAACAACTGTATTCAAGAGAAGTCCTTAAAGTCAAAATTGGAAGAGGCCTTTGGGATAACAGAAAGTCACTTCAGTAGAGGTAGAGATACTCCTCCTATCAAACTGTGGCTTTGTACCCTTTAGTTTTGATATTCGGTTGCAAGTAGGACAACTAGAGTTAACAGTACTGTAGTACGTATTTCAAACAAGCTAGGAGAAGTTCATGAATGTTGTGATCACAAAGAAATGACAAATGCTTGTGATGATAGACACACTAATTATCTTGATTTGATCATTACTCAATGTACACATGTATCAAAATATAATATTGTTCCTCATAAATATGTATGGTCAAAAATTAAAAATAAATAAATAAAATATATTATAATTTTCCTTTAAAAAAATAAAGATAGAGATAAAATCTAAATGGTCTTGTTCCTGGCTTTATACCATATATGACATGGAAAACTGGGATAGTGTTAATATTTAAGATAAGTTTCCTTATCTAATTCTTAGCCATAAATAATAGAACAGTATCTAAGTTCTTTAAGTAAAATACTTGAATTCTTTATGTATTCTAAGTGGATGAATAATATGAGTACAGCCATACACATTCTTATTTAGAAGTCCCCTAGCTAAGGGATTTGTACCCCCTAATTTGGCATATAATGTCCACAGTCCCACTGAGTGGGTTAATTCATGGAAGATTGTAAGAAGGATAAAAATACAAGAAAATAAATAACAAAAATAATGTATTGTCCTATGTATATATCAAAATAATATAATTATTTGACTTACGTTTCTTCTAAAGTATCGTTGGCACTGTAAATTGTTTTAGAATATAACTTAGATAAATATGTTATACATTTTCATGTGCAATAGCAGTTTCTTTATGACTCTGTACTCTAAGAATTCTGAGTTGCATCCATAGGCAGCATTTGAATCTACCTCTCCCTCTTATTTGTTTATTACTCTGAGAATCATGGCATATTTCACTCCTACTACGCACAAAAACAATCATAGTTTTGAAGCTTAAAGCCAGCTCAAGAAGAAAAGTTGGGATCAAGCAGCATATTCTTTTCATAGTTTAAATGAATAGCGCCCAAAGAACTAGTTGCAAAAATAAAATAAAAACAGAGGAATAATTTTGTGAAGTGAATAAGTTGCAGAAACACTTTGCTGGGAAAAATATAATCAAACATTGATTTTTATGTCCTACAAAACTAAAAAGGTTACTTTGAACATATTTTCCCAAGGCATAAAAAATCATTCTTTTTCTTTGATTATTTATAACTACCCTTTAGAAACTTGAAACTGGTTTGTTTAGGGTCATTCGTGAACAACAACTATAGACATGGATTTCTTCGCATTTCAAGAGAAAGAAATTTGAAACACACGTTGTGGTATTGTCTAGAATCCTTGAAGAAATTAAATAGATTTTGCATACAAGAACAAAAATGGAAAAATTTCAAAATATTTACTTTAAAAATGCTAGATGAAACTACTTGCCACAAGAGAAAGCAATACTTTAAGTCTATCTTAAAATAAAGTACAAGGAAATTCATATGACTCCACATTATATTTATAAATGTTTTTCTATTTTCTATTAAACAGTTGAAGCGAAAGCCTATACAAAGGGCAAATTTCCTTATAAAACAAATAAGAAATAAATGACTTGAGGGAAACAGCTGCACTGTTGTGCAGAAGGGTGGTATACAAGTGGATGAGGATAATTTGCAAACAGCAGCCTTAGGTTACTAATGACCAGCAAAATCGAGGGTGTAAAGGATTTCAAATACCTCTCAGAGCTTCAGGCTAACTTCAGGTTTATCATCTGAGTCCTGTAGCTAACTATTGGATAAAAGTGTCAGTAGAGATTTAAAATAGACATACAACTGTATGTTGAGAAATAAATGGGGCCAGGAGTGTTTAAATGTACATCTAAATACATAGAAATATTTGGGGGGGAAACTGTGCCACTATTAATTTTTTACAGTAAAAAAAGATATTGTCCTACTGTCAAAATAAAGAGGAGTGTTAATATTGTGCATGTACATTCTGTGTTTATAGTTCCTCTTCTAGAATTTGAATTTGTTTTTCACATTCTAGACAATGTTGTTAGAAAGGAAGCTTTTTCTGAACTTTTTCTGGGTCTATCTCACAGTTTTAATTTTTAAAGTTTAGGATCTGTACTTATCAGCAATGCACACAGCAAAATGTTGATCTGTAGTACTGAAAAGCAGGAAAAGCCAGTCATGATTACTTTGATTGCTATAAAAATGGATCTTCTTTTGTGTATGGGTGTCAGCTAAAATGCAGATGCACTATAAAAATTTCAAGACCAAAATCTTGTCACTTTGGATGAATATGGGCTCAGCAGCCTATCTAATAACACCAGAATTTCCCCACAGGACAGAGAGATTTTAGTAGCCTAGAGTGGACATTCTGAATTACAGCTGCAAACTCTTTGCTCACTACATAATCGCAGTGAGAAAACTGCTCCTATAATTAACCGAAGTTATTAGGTTTCATACCTACTTTTACTTATGTTGACAGCTCACAATTGCGGTGCAAAGCTACTTCCAGGATTTTGTACTGCCATTATGAGGCAAGAGAAAATTGCAGAGTTCACATAAGACCACTAACAGAAAATGAGCCTCAGTTTTTGAATTGAAAGTAAATTCCAATGGCTTGCATTCTGCCTAGTTTATCTATGAATATTATTTTCTAAATGAGAAGTAACATCAAAATTATGAAGTTGAAACTCTTTAAATAAATTTCTAATAATATTGTTTTCTAGAATAGCTAATGCTATACTTTCTTGAGTTAATTTTAATTTCAAGAAAGGTTTCCTAAGTGTTTACCTAAACACTTTATAGATGGACTAATTTTCTGTTTATATATACATGAGAGTACTTCAAAAAGTTCATGGAAAAATAGAATTAAAAGAAAATACAAATCTTTTCATTTTACAAATCTTTTGAAGATCTCTAGTAGATATGGCATTCAATTAATAGTTGTGTGAAGATATAAACTGTCACAAGTGAAGTAATAATGTGACTTGTCTATGTTAACCTGACATACTGGTTGAAACGATCCCACTGTTAGTAATTTGGATTAGATAAGATTTTGAAGCAATTTCTCAGAGAGGAAGTGAAGGAGACCAGAGATATGTGTAGACAGACTGAGAAATGCCTGGTGTTTTATAAATATCCACACCAAGCTTCTAGACATAAGAAGGACGATGACACTCCAGCAATAGCTAAGGTTCTCAGGAAGGAGTGTACCTAGTTTTACTTTTTCTCTTTCTTTAATTTTACAGTAGATCTTTCTCTTGATCACTCATCTCTCAAGGAATACAAAAGTATTATAATTAGGTCATAAAATACTAGTGAGTCTATTTGTTTGTTTGCAAAAAGACATTTATTTTGTTGATATAAGAGAATAATGGTGGTGGTAGAGGTTTTATTACCCATATTGACCTTACAGGTAAGGTTTTAGCCAATTTGGGTCACCTATTTAATTTTTCCCCTTACATCCGGAGTCCGAATAAAATGAGATCCAGATGCCTATCCATCCTCCACATTTTTTTCAGCAATAACATCTGGAACCCCCTTTCTTTACGATGTTCACAAAAAAGTAAGGCTTCATAGATGGTTATTTAATACTGTTCCTGTACAAAGCATATCACTGAAGTGCTATTCTTAGCCTATTAGAGAGATAATATTTCAGCCAATCTTGAGATTGGCAGCAAACACAAATTTTTAGAAATATAAATTTTCATCTACAAAGCCCCAAATTATGTTAAATTTAAGCATCTACTCATATCATTTTTGTTTTCAGTTACAAAAGCAATTCCTGTTATACACAAGAAGTTATTTTTATGGAAAATAAATAAATAATTAATAATGTAAATTTTTAAGATTCAGACACTAGTCTTTAACCATAATTGCTGGATAAATTCTTAAAGTTTAAAAACCTAGAATAATTTATTCAAAATAGGGTATAGGAAGATATAAAAAAGAAAAAGATCTTTTATCATTATATTCTGACAAATTTCTTATTTACGAATTTGTGAAAGCAAAAAAGGTGTATTGCTCAGTGAACTCCAGAACTGTATTATATTTATTGTTCTCTACTTATTCAGTTATTCTACCAACTTCAAAAAGAAAATAAAAACAGTAGCTAGTTCTCATAAAATTTCTTCCTAATAAAAGGGAAGGTAAGGGAGGGAGAATTTTGGTTTTCATTCACTAATGAGCACATTAGTGTCATTTTATATTATGGGCCTTGAATTTATCTTCTCACCTGCATAGAGGTAAGCTGGCATTGATTCAAGTTATTATTTGTCTCCTTTCAATGCAATGTATATTAAATAGTATGTAAATAGACATATCAAGCAAAACCCATTTATTGTTACAGGACAGTCATTTGGTGGACAGCTTGTCAGAAACTGGAAAATTAACATCTTTCTCAGACACTTTCTTCTCAACAGATTGATACATTTAAGTCAGATATATAACATAGCTGCTGTTATTAAAGGTAGAACTATGCTTCCTGCATCTGAGGCTTAAGAGAAAGCAGTAAAACAATTTCAAATTTTGTTACAGCTTTGACACAAAGTAACGTTGTCTTTTAACTTTGGTTGAATTTTAAATCTTATAAGGTATATTCATACCTGTATGTTCATTATCATACAATAGAGAAAATTCGCCTTTATCAAACTTGCCAAAACCACAGAAAGAAATAAAGATATCTAGAGGAGTTATTCTCACCTTTATTTTTTTATTTATTTGGCTGTCCAGGCCTCCTGTTCTGTTATGGAAAGGTTATTGTCTCAGATGAAAACCTCCAAGGAAGAACTAAGAAATTATCTGTTGTCCAACGCCTGCATGCTGTAATTAAGTATAGGTGGAGCAAACAAAGACACCAACAATAAATGCGGAAAGAAATGAGGAATAATGTAAGAACATCCAAATGCTGTGTTATCCTAACAGTTTGAAAAATTATGGCCTAAAATAATCTCAATGTTAAAGCCCAAGACAAACATCCAGACAAAAACCTTATTCAAAGTTTAATTGCATGGTACTCGTGATTCGCTGACAAACACATCAAAGTCGTAAAAACCCAATGGTACAACTGAAGATACTTGTTCTAAGATTTGTTCATTATGAATATTATTATTGTAAATAGTAATAGTAGTGGTAGTAGAAATAGTATTGGGTTTGGGACAATCTATCGACAACAATGTATAGAGTCCAGATTTACATGTACAGATAGAAAAGCTCATCAAGCTTAGCAAGAGCTGAAACTAATTGCCTATCACAGAAAAATCCTTTTTTTTTTTTAACTCAAAAGCAACATGTATTAACTAACAAGGTAATCAGCTGCTCAAAAACTTCAGTGATTTTCTTTCTTCTAACAAATTAAACACCAAGTTCTTAACCTGTCTCATGGGCTCACCTAAGTGACTTATGCTTTTCACATTTATTAGTTCTTTTGGAGAAAGATAATTAGTCTCCAATAGATAGACATGGTTGAGAATCACAGGTTCCCTTTTCCCATCTACCACTGCCAGGTGGTATAAAGTCAATTCTCAGACCTAATTCTGCCCCACTCTCCCATACACACACACACACACACACACACACACACACACACGCACACGCACACACGCACACACACACACACACACACGCACGCAGCCTGTCACACACAATATTATGCAATCTGTTGTTATTTGATAAATGGTGTCTCAAATATTTCTTCCCTTTTGGCCCTCCAACTATAATCTTAATTGTAAGATTCATTGAAGGCAAATAAAACAATATTCCAGTGGCAGAATTTGGCCACCTTTCTCACTGGAATCAGGTGACAGAATAGGCAGAGTAGCATGAAGTCCTAAGCCAAGGTTGTGCTCAAAGGAGTACAGTTGCTGAGCTCCCTGAATTCTCATGCTTTGTCTGTGGAAGGATGCAGGTACATACGTTTTATTAAGCCTACCCACATGTCTCTAATCTGATTCATTTCATCAAAGAAAAAATCTGTCTAGCATTCTTTATGTTATCTAAAAGGAAGTGAGAAGTGCTGATCAGCCTAGCAGATAAGGGAGCTACTCATAACAGCTGTCTTTGGAGGGTGCAATCCTCACTAGAGTCTTTCAAATACCAAATAACCCCTGGAGTGTGTATTCCTGATTATCTTCCAGTATTTCAAATATTAACTAATGCCCCTAGAGGTAGATTAAAGATCTTTCTATAATACACTGTCTCTTCTAAAGTTTTGTTTTTTTTTAAATCAAGGAAAATATGACACATTCAAGGTCCTTTATTATATGGTTCTCTTTACATTCTTTTCACTGACTTCTCCCCTACCTGCTCCCATCAAATAACTCACTAGACTTGAACATATTCCGTGCCATTGTCTGTACTACTTTCTCTATCTGCAAAAACTTATTTCTTCCCATCTCTACTCAAAAAACTTAATTCATCTTTGATAGCTTATTTTTGAAACAAATTTCTTGAGATTTATGAACATACTTTTCTATACATTTTAATATCAAACTTACCATACATTTGATAACAAATTCCATTAATTCTTTTATTTACTATATGTTTATTAAACACAGACTATGTGCTAAGCAGTGGGATTAAATGATGTATTTTGTCCCTGAATCCAGGTAACCTACCAGTATACAAGCAAACCAAGGAAAAACAGTGATGACTATGCTCGTGGAGAAATGTAAGGCGAATTTGCTGCTAATACAGCCTGAGAAAGGGATCTTCTAAGCTGGCTTGGTAGAATCATAAAAGCTTTTTGAAAAAATACTGCTTCGGTTAGATTACACAATAGATAGAAAATGTTCTATTGAAAAAGGCAAAGGCAGAGAAGCATGAGAGAGTCAAATCTGATTTTACAATAATAGATTGTGTGACTTTTTTTGTGCCTGGTGGCTACTACATATGTGCACCATGGTATGAAATTTGAATCATGTGTTATAGACTGTATGAGTCATTGAACTGGAAAAGTAGAGAATGATTTCAAATAACAATTGTAGAAAGATCACTCTTACTGCCATGTGGGTGAGGGATCGGAGAGGGCAGGACTGGAAGAGCACAGAAAGATTTGCTAACAGTTCAAATGGGCAATGAGGAAGGCCTGAAGTCAGTCAGTGGCAAAGGGGATAGAGATGGAAAAATAGGAGCAAAGATGAGATTTAATTAAAATGCATGAACAGCATGACTTACAGCAAAAGTGTGAGAGTGCAAAAGAGTTTCAATGTGAAGAGGGGTCACATTATCAATTTCTCCAAGACAGTAAGTAAAATAAGAAGGAAAAAATAAAAAGTAAAAAATAAAAACAATCCACTGGCATGGCTCTAGAAACTTGGAGATGGCTATAGTGAAATAGGTTCAGTGAAGTAGTGGGACAGAATAAGGATATACTAGAGTACTTCAAAAAGTTCATGGAATAAAGGAATTAAAAGATAATACAAGTCTTCCCATGAACTTTCTCAAGTTCCTTTTAATACTTTGCTCAATGTTGCCCTCATTTTATTTGTTACTATGTCATCTTGTTCTTTTCTAATACCACCTCCTCACTGTTATGTCCTCATAACTTATCTTGGTGCTAGAAAATGAATCATGTCCCCACAAAATCCACATGTTGAAATCCTAACCCCCAGTGTGACTGTATTTGGAAACAGGACCTTTAGGAAGATTAAATGAGGTTATAAGAGAGGGGCCCTAATCCAATGTGGCTGGTGTCCTTATAAGAAGAGGAAGAGAGAGAGAGAGAGAGAGAATTTCTTCCTGTGCACAAACACATGGGGTCATGTGAGTACATGCAAGTTGGTGGCCACCTACGAGCCAAAAGAAGACTCAGAATGAAAATTTCCTTGTTGGCAACTTCTTTTTTGGACTTTCCAGCCCCCGAAACGGTGAGAAATAAATGTCTGTTGTTTAAGCTACACAGTCTATAGCATTCTGTTATGACCCCCAAACTGACTAATATAATTGGTTTCTACTGTAGCGCCTAGGGCTATACCTTAAAAAAAACTTTTTGACTTGTTTCGATCTTATGCATGATATTCAAAATAATAAACCTGTGCAAAAAGCCCAAATGGAAAATTCATCTCTAAAAAGTATTTTCCTATATATACAACCCATAAATTTTATTTTCTAGGGAAAAAAATTAATAAAAGTTTCATATCCATTATATAGTGTTGCGCATATATTTCATATTTATAAAGGGAGAAGAGGAGACTATCAAGGTCTAATATACTGGAAGGGAATGTGAATCCCAGGAGTTTCCTGGCAATGAGAATAAGATATTTTAAATTCGTTCACTGTAGGTTTTATAACCTCAGGGATATACAAATATAGGAAGTCTCAGAAGTCAGAGGCTCAGCAGGAAGAGATAGCAATGGTTCCATGAGCAATGTGGGCACAGAGAAAGTAGCAAAGGAGCCAATCCCAGTGCAGTTGTTGCCTATTATGGACAATAACTGTCTTTGGCTCACAGATGGACTTTGGCTCCTAGAGCAAACAAAAAAAATTGCCTTCTCATGACCAAAATTACAAAGTGTTAAGTCCTCTGGCACCCAGACAGCTTAAAATTCAACACCAGGCAACAATCAATTGTGTCCAGTTTGCAGTGATTTTCCCAAGAGCCATCCTGAGCCTTTCTACCACTTTCTACACGGTGCTTGCTGCTCTTGTGATTTCATGCCTCTGAGTCAAAACGAGAATGTACCACGAGTGACTATGGACCTGGAGTAAATAAATAATTAATTCTAAACTCAGCCGGAAGCCACTACTGCTGATTTCAGTTGACAAAAAGCAACTGTTACCCTGACTCCAATGCTGAGTGGAGAGACTGGGAAAAAACACTGGGGTGTCGTGAAATTTGCAATTTGTGTGAGTGATGATCTCCTTTTAAGACAGTTTCTTACCTCCTGTTTTCCCCAGTGATAACCTAGTAGCCAGAAACAGCCTGAGAGAATCTACTATTCTCTTTGCCTTTTTTTCTTTCTTACTACACTGTGGCATGATTTATCTGTTGATATTATGTGTTCTTTACTATTCTTAAGATCAGGGGACCTGTTTTAAACGTACTAAAAGTTCAAGATCGGCAAAAATTTAGAGCCCTCTCTCTTCCTTAAAACCAGTTTATACCACAGATATCTGCACTTAGCCCTAGAAATTTCATTGCATTCACAAAACTGATTAGACAAGGAGGTAAATGCAAAAGGCCTAGCCAAGTAAACAGATGAGAATTGTTCTTTCTAAACTTCAAAACCAGAAATTTTAGTCATTTATTTCCTATTTTTTTCCTATTTCATACTAAATATGGCAATGTATACTAGGAAAATAACAAAAAAAATCTCTTGGCTAATTAAGATGAGCAATCTCTAAAACATGGGTATGGGTCAAGAGCATACAGAAATATCTATACTTATAATTTTTCCTTTTTTTAACTCCCTAATTTTCTTAAAACAATGATTTTGAGGAAATTAAAAACAAAAAAAAAATCAGGGCAACTGATTCAAATAATCTAGAGTTTTAAATAACGCCTAGAGAGTGAATGAAATTCATTTAGCATCCACCCAGTTATGGTCACTGGCCTCCTCATTCTCATGGACCAAGGTTATAGGGTCACTTGAGGCTCTTGAAGCTCCATGAACCTCTTTTTCTTTCTGTAAATTTCATGGTCATGACTCCAGCACCTTTAGTCTCACCAACAGCCATCCCCTCTGACGTCCTGCCACCATCTCCAAATATGCTCTGGATGGGGAAATAAATCCTTATAAAGTATAGGAACTATTGACATCAGCCCTTCACCGATGTCTGGGAAAATCTCTAGTGCTTTTCTGTATCCTAAGACACTTTCTTCTCTTTGCTTCTATGTGACATTTCTTCAATGCTCTTTCACATAATGGAGGAAAATATCATAAAGAGCTATTGTCCTCCTGTAATTTTGATTCAGGGGGAAAATATCTCTGAGGCAAGAAAATAGTAAAAGCTTTGCTACCCAAATAGAGGAATGGGAAGGCCTCAGGAGAGAAAATTCAAAGAGCAAACCCAAAATCAATATCTCAAAAAAGTATCCTATCACCATGGTAGGGTTAAACACCTAGATAAGCCTGGGTTCAAATCCCAGCCCCGCCATTTGCAAGTTTTGTGACCTTGAGCAAGACATTTGACCTCTTTTTGACAAATAATATATATTAATACATATGCGAATATACACAGAGAGAAAAGTGCATAGTTCCACATACTTTCATAAGGTGGACAGACCTAGGTGGTTAGCACCCACACCCAGAGGAAGAGTGGCACAAGCACACCTGAAGTCCCTCCTTGTTCCTTCCTCATAACTTGCTGTCCCTGTGCTAAGGCAACCACCCTCCTGACTTCCAATAGCACAGAGTAGTGATTGATGGCTTCGGTGGGCACCGTCACATAGGTTCTTTCTGTTTCGTTCGTGAAACAGGGATTATAAAAATACTTCATCCTGGGGTTGTTAGGAGAATTAAATAAATTAGTATTTATAAAATGTAAAGAAGAGCCTCCTACATACTAAGTACTATGTCATTATTTGTTAAATAAAAATAAAGTCAATGTTTCAGAAAATTAATGGTTTAGTATAAGTTGCATGACCCTAAACCTATAAATTGTGATTAAAAATAGTCAAATTGACATGAGGAAGTAAGTGATGATACCCTGGATAAACCAAAAATCAATTTCACAAGTGTATCGTTCAGTTTTACACAGTGACTTTGGAATAATATACAGATTTCTTTGATTGGTTTAACTGAAATAAAATTTAAACGTATCTCCATAGTGACTGAACATGATTTCTTTCAGAAATCTATCACTTTTTCTTACTGTGAAATAGGTATACATCATATCACATGTCACTTCAAAGAATCTCCAGATATTTTTCAAATTCATTTGTTGTATTAAAATTTGCATATGGCTGATATAGAAGCATTATTAATTTTTTACAAAGTAGACTTAATAGAGTTGCTAATATTCTGATTAAAGACTCATAGATGTGGGTATTGAATTTGAGAACTACACCTACATTAAAGAAAATATCTGGAAGAAACGAACTTGCCATCAGAGTAAAGTGGTTTACTACACACCAAAAAGGGCACAGGATCAGCATTAAGAATCCTGTTTCATTAATCTCCATCTCATGGAATTGATTTTCCGTCCTTGGAGATAAGGAAATTTTGTAATTGAGCCACTAGAAGACAGCATGACTTGACTCCAAATACTTTTTTCAAAGGACAAGGAAAAAGAAAGCAAAAAATATTTTTTCCAAGCTGAAAGAACAATATATAGATTGATTACAACACCATTTCATGTACATTTTATGACCTTTTTTTTTTATTATTGAACACTTATTACATGATTGCTTTAATTTTCTGAAAATTTTCACACTTCACACATATATTATGTTTTAGGTCTTCAGTGACATTATACAACCAAGCACTTATATCAGAAGATACAATATCCAGTGTTACATTTAGAAACAAATGCCCAAATGACCAACAGTACTCAAATTTGAAGGTGTGAAATTGGGAAATATTTAATAATTAAATTTAAAAACCATCACGTCAAGTTTAGAAATACCCATTACAGAGGGTGATTCTCTAAAATCCCATACTTTTTTTTATTAATTTTAACTTCTCAATATACATTGTAGTTGATTTTCATGACCCTTTGCCCTTTCATCTTTCCCCCCTCCCCCCACATCATGTCTGTTCACTTTTTTCTTAAAGCAAAAAAAAGAATTAGCACATACTGATATTAGGCAAACATCCTATTGTTTTAGGAGATTTGTTATTATGTTGCTGGGGGAATATATGTGAATTTTTTCAAGGTGTAGGATCCACTGGGCCTTAGAATTTTTGTCATAAAATACGTTTAACTTATTAGAGGGACTGCAGGTTCGTGAGCACGCAGCCTATGCTGTCTTATCAGAAGAGTCTCTTACATGTGTTCTGCTCTCACCATTTAGAAATTCTTAATAATTTTTAAGAAGGAGACTCCATTTTCCTTTTGTACTGGACCCTGCGCATTATATAGTCTGTCTTAACTAAAGAACAGCTCAATACCCCGGTTCTCACTTTAACATATATGTTCAATGGACATTCAGCCTGTTTATTTCCCCTAAGACCATCTGAAAAGAATACAAATACCAGCTGTGCATGGTGCATCTGCGTAAATGGGCTATGTGTTTTGGTCCTATTTACCCTGTGTTGCTTGGAAATTTTGGGGTTTTTTTTCTTTTTTTACTTTCAAATGAATGTAAGGGTTAAAAAGGGAAAAAAAATCCATTTGGGGGACAGAAAAAAAAATGCACTTTCTCAAGAAACAGGTGATGTTAGTGTAAAAAACTCTTGTGCAATCTTAAATAAAAAATATTAACTCTTTGAAACAAAATGTAAGCAATCAAAAATGTATTTGTAAGATATGAACTACACTATCTATACAGGTTTGGAAAATATGAAGTTGTACATAGAATTTTTAACTAAGGTTTTCTGTATGAGACTATACACTATTTCGGTTTTTTACATTATTTTGCACTTTCTAGATTTATTTATTTAATTAAGTTAATTCAATTAATTAAATGAAGATTGGCTTGTACTTTTTGTGAACTAGACACTGTACTAGGTATCACCATGGATACTACAGTAAGCACATTAAATATGGTCTCTGCCCTTCAGACACTAACTCAATAGAAAGCGATATAGGGTATTAAACTGAGGGGTAGAATTCAGTGTTATAAAGCATTACGATTATATGCAGTATACCATAAGAGACATGGGGTTATAAGATTAAAGCTATACACCCCCCTCAAGCATGTCACAGAGCCTATGCTGTGTGTCACTTAACAATATGATGGAAGCTGGCCTGGGTATTTTCAACTCTGGCCCAGGATTACAAGGTCTCTATGACAAGAAGACCTAAAAATCCTGGTTGTCCATGAGTTAAGGCCACCTCAGTGCAGATGAAACTTTCCTGAACCTTTAAACAAAGCTTATCCTTATAAGAATAGCTTAAACTCTCTTTATGAAAGAATCACCTGGTAACCAACCTGGACCGTATACAGGTTTAAGAAAGAGGAAAGAATCCTTAAACTCTGAGAATGGTCTTCGGATGGAGACCCTCCCAGTCAGGTTGTCGTTGAACCCCCGGCTGTATCTGGCCCATGCCACTAGCCTGCTCTCAATGTCCGTCTTCTAACAGCACTGCCAGAATGAGCTGCCAGATCATCTGTCTGTGCCCGAGATGCAGTTTTGACACAAATGGGACCTAAAGGGAAAAGTTGCTTCTGGGGAAGCCAGTCCATTGGGACCACCAGAGAGCCCCAAACATGACATTATACGTAATTGTATAATAAGAAAAAATATCATACACAAACAGCCCTTAGGATTTGGCCAGTGGGAGACAACGCAGCAGAGAATAGCTTACATAGGAAAGTAATTTATTATAAAGTGAGTGGGCATTTAAGCAACAGAGAAAGCAAATATACATTTTCTAAATCTGCTATGTTTGGAAATAGAGGAGTTGAACACTACCTGAAGGGCAACCTAGAATTTGGGGGGGGGGGGGGTAGATTGTATGAGAGCTGTGTTAATGACAGAACAGAAGAGAGAAGAAGAGAAAGAGAAACCAAGAGAGAGAATGAGACAGGGAGAAAGTGCATGCCTGGTAGCAGAGGGGCCCAGACATCCAGTTTTTCTATACTCACCTGAATTTCCTAATTTCCCAATGTCTGTCTCACTGAAACACAATGGTCCTTATCCCAATTCTTAGGTCCATATTTATTGCCATTTTAATTCATCACAAAGATGTCCTTAGTGATTTGTCACTTGGGTTGCAGAATGGCTCTACAGTCTTTATCTGGTTAAATGGAATTGCTAATGGCCCTAATTATGGCACAGGCTTTACCTGTGATAATTACACCTGAAGACTAGAGAAGTATTTGGCTCTAAATGAAATAGCTAATTTCATATTTAGTCACACTGTAGACGTAAAATACAAAAATATTTTGAGTCAAGTGTATGTTCTCTAATTACCAAATGGCAGAAAGAAGAAAAAAGAAGTGAAAATAATATGTGGATATTTTCAAGGGGGGTATTGTTTGTTTTTTTTGTTTTGTGCAAATGGAGTCAGCCAAAAAAGTCATTTGAAAACTAGTCTCTGCGATATTTCTAGCTTCTTAGCAAGGATATTGGTCTTGAGAGCTGAAAAGAGTTTTTAGTAAATTCCCAAACCTAAAATTCAAAACTCTAAAAGGATTTCTTTTCCCTTATGATTGCAGTTTTAAAACAGCAGTCTATGAGAGTGTTCATCGTCTGGTGATCCGCAATGATAGGGCTTTGAGCCAGAGTCTTGAGAATATCAATAAACACACTTTTCTATCAACCACACTTCTCACTCCCCTGGATATTATGACATAAACACCAGTTGGTTAAATCTGGCCTCAGCTATTCTCTGAGAATGCCAAACTGAAACCACGATTATGTGCATGCTTGCAACACGGCCCCAGGGGAGTTGAGTCCTGGTGCCCTGCGTAGCCTGCTGTAGATCAAGTCCGCCACCCGGAGTGGAGAGACAGAAAAGCAGAGCAGGGAGATACTCGTTCTACATTTATTATATTTGGGTGATATTATATTTTCAAATACAGAGATATTTTCTTTGATAACTATATTTCACCCATTTGCTGTTTGATGATATCTTACTAAGATATTAAAAACTTGTTTATTGGGTATAAATATACAAGTATGTTTTACAGAAAGAGAGAGAGAGAAAGAAAGAAGGAAGGAAGGAAGGAAGGAAGGAAGGAAGGAAGGAAGGAAGGAAGAAAAAGAGAAGAGGAGAGGGAGGAAAGGGGAAAGAAGGGGAGGAAGAAAGGAAGATAAAACAACAAAAGCTGCCTTACTCTCATAGACACTCTTCTTTTCAAATGGTGATCATTATAATTCTTTAAAAAACTAACTCTTAATAAATGAACAATTCTAAAACCCTAGAATAATTTGCATTTTTGTGGTTAAACAAACCAGTATGAACTCTTTAAATAAACCACGAGGGCTTCAGAACCAAGACTCAAATGTCTCAGTTGTGCTTGATCATTAAGCAGGGTTTCAGCTGTGGTCTGCAGGCTCTGGTAAACTAAACCTCGGGGTAATAGCCCATGTTTACAGCTCATCTGTGATCCCTGGGGACAGAATGTGTTGAACTGGCTTTGCTGCTTTGTGAAAATGCTTTTCTAGTTCTTAAAGTCTCTTCCATGCATTCATTCCATGTATGTGAACATAAAGACATTCAAAATACCTAATTCTCTGGAAGCTGTTTCTGGAATCATAAATCCAGTGATATGAGCCAAAATCTCCAGTGGAAATTCTCTTGGCCTAAAAGGCTCTGCTCAGTGAGCCTTCCTACCTAGCACCTGGGCCCAGCCTCATTTCTCTCCATGCCGCTCTGCACTTACCATCTCACAGTGGCCTTCAGTCAGTCTCCAACCTTCCCTTATCAACACTACTGCACCGCCTGTTCCTTCTGCCCAAGAGCAACACGCCTAGCTTATCCTCATCCACCTGGTTTCAGCTTTCATGTCAGCACTGCTGTCTTTGACCAACCAATAGCAATTAGGCCTACCTATTTACTTTCTTCAGCCAACTCACTCCAAGCAGCAACTAGTCTATTATTTCCTTCTGTTTGTTTCATTGCTTTTTGCATATCTTTCTCTCTAAAATATAAGCTAGACCAATGTAGTCATCTTAACTATCTCACCATTTTATTTCCAGTTTCTAGTACCACGTTTGGGGGAGAAACATGCACATAAATATTTTTGGACTACGTGGATGAAGGTTCCTGCATCAATCAAACTGAACAACCTGTCTTTTGATATGCTTAAACTGATGTAAATAGCTTGATTATATCATGCTAGCAACATTCTAAGAGGTAACTGATGAGCTATAAAGGCAGAGAAGAGATAACTACTGTGGTTTACTAGTTTGATGAATAATATATTTATGGAAAAAAATGTTCAAACTTTTTCTGGGTTTCTCCATCATCATTGGAGAATAGATGAAAGAAAAATATCACTGATTCTCTAGCACATACATAGGTGATCTCAGTGCAGATAAAGAAAGTTGGAAGTTGTTCAGTATCTGGCTAACTGAATTTTCTAGTCTATGTATATAACAATCACTCAAGATCTTGATACACTGGTCGTTTTGAACATGGACCAAAGAAAATTGAAATGACTGAAGCTTTCATTCTCATGCCCCTGGATATATATTCTGAATGTACAGACAGTTAAAATGAAATCCAAAGAAACAAGTATTTCTGGAATATTGCATTTCATCAGACTTCTTTGTTCCCTATTTTGTGCCAAGTTTAGCTGCTTTGTATGTTCCAGAAGTACCGAGATTTTCTCACTTAAATAGTAACAAATTAGTTTCAATTAAGATTGTTTATTTACAAAAGCTATTTAACTGCAGCTATGAGAGACACCATGGGGAGAGAGTTTTCAGATTAGTAGGACAGAAAAAGGTTTTTTATGGAAGAATGAAAGTGAGATATTGTTTACTAAAAAAAGAATAAACAAGAGACAGATAGTGAAAAACAATCACATAAAAATTATCAAAATAAGAAGCAAATAGATCTCCTCTTCCTAGGAATGTCAATTGTCTTTGAGTCAATGGTAAAATTAGAAAAGTAAGGGTAGATTGATATTGACTTTGTGACACTAGGTGAGAAGAATATGTTCAATTTAAATTTTAGTATTCTAACTTTAAAAATTAAAAGTCAAATAACCTTGTATTGACATTCTAATTTTTGTTCTGTAATTTTACTGAACTCTTAAATCCGAAAATCTAGGAGGTAATTTATGCTAAGATAGATCAAATACAAGTCAGGAAGATGTATCATCAGAAAATATCAGAAGACATAGCAACAGAAGACTGCCCATCCATTTAATCTCCTTAAGTTTTGTGACAAACTAATAAGACACCTTAGGAGAGGCATATTTGCCAAGTTTATCAACCATTAAATTAATGTTGACTTACAAGAGTTAACCTGATTAACATTACTCCCGCCAAGAGGATAAGTGCTGTTGGTCATTTATTCCAGGAATCTATAGAAGGTAAACATTTCAAACCAGAAATATTCTACAAACTAATAGCAAAGAGACATCACCATCTCACGATGGTGGGATAGGAGATGACAGCCCAGAGACCATTAGAATAGTTTCCTTATCCATATAATGCTTTAAATTTAGAAAGTTGATCTCACACAAAAAATGAGTTTATTATAGTTGAGGTTATAAAAATAAACTAATAAGAACAGGAAATGATTTTGAAGAATAAATGATAAATACCCAAATGTAGAAAAATATATAGAAGACAAAATTAGTGTTAAGAGCGGAAGACATAGATGTGAGTCGCACTGTAGAGGTGATTTGTTCTTTTGTTTTTGTTTTTGATGTTTTTTCCTGCTTCCTTTAATTAATTTATTTATTTATTTTTATTTTATCATAACACAATATAAACATTTTTGTGTCCTTTTACCAATTTCTCTCTAACCCCCCTTCCCCTCCCCCTTTCCCACCTCTAGTGTCCTCAATCTCTTATCTCCTTCTGAGAGTTTAAGGAATTATTGTGATTGTTGTGTCTTTCTTTCTTTCTTTCTTTTTTTCAATTCCCACTTATGAGTAAGGACATGTGGTATTTGTACCTAAATGTCCATTGATGGACAACTAAATAAGGAAAATGTGGCATATTTATACAATGGAATACTACTCTGCCATAAAAAAGAATGCAATTCTGCCATTCACGGTAACAAGGATGAACTTAGAGAAAATTATGTTAAGTGAAATAAGCGAGCTCTAGAGGTGATTTTAAGCCATGCAAACTGCAAAGCTTCTGATATGGAGAGAATGCAAAGGAAGAACAGGGACAACACTGAATCCCTAGGAGCACACAAGTTTAAGGTGGGGGAAAAAGTAGATGAAAATGAATATTGAGGCCAGAAAATTAAAGTTTCACAGAGACCTAGGCTAAATTGTAAGTATAATGAACTGCCTTTGACCAGTAGAAAATATATATTGCCAGTTCATATCTATTCTTTACTCATTTTGCTAACTTAAGTTATTCTCTTTAACTAGACATTCTGATCAGTTTTCAAACTGAAATGGGCAATCATTGATTTATTTTCCAGTTTTTTATGAGGACTATTAATTATATCAAGTATTGGGATCATCTTTCTGAGTGCTTTGAGGAAAGATGAATCCCACAAACTTTAAAATGTTATATTAACTAAGCAAACGTGATTTGCTTTCTGTTGTGCATCTAAATAGGTAAACTCATGTAAATCAATACTCCAAGAAGAACAGAGAGAATAGCCAATGAATGCAGATCCAAGAGAGGACAGCACTCATCAAGAATAAATATGAGGAAATTCAACTAGCCAACAGAACGAGGCAGTGCTCTGAGCTTCTGCAAGCAACTTTCTGCACTGAGTGCCCTATTACCCACTTTGCTTTCTCACCCTTTGTCTTGACACAGAGAGCTGCAAGAACAGCCATCTAAATACTCCTTTTCTCCATGACCAGAATCTTGAAAGTTAAATTGGTTCCTTTCACTGTTTCTCCTTGGAAGGAAGCCAAAGGATCCATTCACTACAGGTGGGTATCAGTCAACACTTGCAACTAGGGTCCAGACTGGTTTCCAACAGAAACACATGACATTGCTAAAGGCAACATGTAAAGCATTTTCTATAAGATCCAGAAATGCCAACAAACTTATATCTAAAAAGAACTCTAAGAAGAGTTTCAGAACCTTAGAGTCCTAATTTTCAAAAGCTAGCTTGAATTATTTAAACAGTTTCCTTTTTTCCTTCAAGAAAATTATTTATAAGAAATGCATTTTTTGCACTTCTTTCATCAAAACTTTCTGAGTACCTAGTCTTGGGCCAGACCCTGTTTTAGACATTGTAGGCACAGCAATGCATATGACATAGTCGTACTCTTGTGGAGTTTATACTCTGATGAAAAAATAAAGACGTTATTAAGTATATACAGATAGTTATAGATAGTGTTAAGTGCTATGAAGAAAACAAAACAAGGTAAAAAGATAGGGAGTTATTAAGGGGTGGGCACAGGCAGCAATTTTGGTGAGTAAAGAACTAGCATTCAATTGAAATGTAAACAGTGTAAATAAACCAGCTATCTAAGTATTTCAACTATAGAAAAAAAAAATGAAAGCCCTGAGATGACATAGAGCAACAGCAACAACAACAAAATAGTCTGGCTGGCATAAAGTGGGCAAAAGAGGAATGATAAACATGCTGAAGAAGAAGGCAAGGGTGGAATCATTTAGGAAAAAAAAAATTTAAATAAAATCAGAAACAAATCAAAACAAAAAAAATTAAATTAAAAAAATAAAAGACCTAATGCAGTAGTAAAAAGAAAAAGAAAAAACACTGGACCATGTGAAGAAATTTTGACTTTCACTCCTGGGCAAAGGGAAATCCTTGAAGTGTCCTTAAAAAGAGAATGGCATAAATTGATTGACATGTTGAACCTACTCGGTTTCTTCATGGCAGATTCACTGCAGGAGAGCAGAGGTTCTACTGGACTTTTTCCCAATAACTGCAAAAAATAATGGTGCTGCCTTCCCTGAAAAAAAGCAGGGGGTGAAAAACACCTGTGCGTTCAATAGGTCAGGTAGCTCCACCTAGGGAAGAGCTTTTCACTAAAAAGCAATCACTGCTTTCCACTAGACCCCTGATGAGGTCTTTGTTAAGTGAAACATATTTCCTTGATTCTTACACCTGAGCATATCTCCTTTTCCTATTATTTTAGCTAGAAGCAATAACAATGTCCCAAGATGTGCAGTTTTAGCAGGAGTAATGGTGCACATGTTCTCAGGTAGAAGACCTTTTGGAATGATTCAGAAATTATAGTCAGTCCTGCAGCAATGAGAAATGGATATGGCAGTCCTCTGTAAACAATGATGCATAGTGCAAGCAAACACCATTACTAGGATTGGAATGCCGAATGTGCTTAGACAAGGGCAAGCCCCTGCACTAAACTTCTACTTTTCATCACTCGGTCCATTGAGTCTGTATTTGTAAGCAAGTGTCAGAAAAAGATGTTTGGCACTGCAGTGATGACCTATCTATCAAAGTTGGAAGCTTTGAACTCTGAATTACCTCCCAAAATAGAAACCTCAAGCTGGAGAAAGCTGTATTCACCTGGGGCATTTCTGTGAAAATACATTAAATATTGTATAAAAGAGATAATGGACATAATCAGCATCCAGCTTAGTGTATTCTTTTCTAGTGACTCTCAGAAAAAAAAAAAACAACATGATTTTCAAAAATGCATTCTCACCTTGTTTATATTTACTTCATTGAAATTGACTGAACAAACCCATTGGTATAAATATTGAATCAGCCATTTGCTCTTTAGCACAGTAGTCCAAGGTCATTTCACCAAAGGGGGAAAAATTAAAACTACATACGAGAGTAGGTCTGGAATGCCACATTGACTTTAAGGTTACTAAATAGATTAAAATATCAGTTTCAATGACTATGGAAGAAATAAGAAAGCATTTTTTCTATTAAAACATATCAGACTGATAATGCCAAAGTAGGAACAAAATTTTCCCCTCAGCTGTGATTAGTATGGTATGTGGAAAATACATAGATAGTTTTTCAAGGTTATCAGGGCTGATAGACATACTGACTCCATTGTACCACAGAGGCTCAGATCCTGGGGTTCAAAGAGGTACTGCAGAGACCTCTCAGCTAGATGAACGTATTGCTTGTGTTTTTGTTTGCTAGCTAAGTAAGTACATAGATCAAAAAGGGTTTTATGAAGCCAAAAATAGACCCTATTTCTCACTCTTTAGATGAGTCAAACCTTATTGTGACAAAGACTCTATAATCTAAGTGGACAAGATCTAAAAGTTCGCATTCATTTAAGTTTACCAAGTTGGATATTTCTTTGCTGTTACTCAAAACCAGAGTAGACCTAGATTTGGAAAGATGTAGAAATTACTTGTTCTGTATAAGACTCAGATAGTACTATCTTTTTGAGTTCATTGTGTGAAATGTTTAAATGGAATAAAAATTTTAAATTCTATAGATAATGAAGTGGTCTTTCATATTGGAGTATAAACAATCATTAATTGACCTTGAAAGATAAAGGTGAAATGGGATCTGGTCAAAATGTCTATGCACAAAAAGTTAATAAACTGGGAGAAATATTATTTACTGAATTATAAAATAAGTGCAATTTCAAGGCACTTCTGAAAACTTGAATAAGGCAATTTAACAACAAAAGACAGTGTTTATTTTTCTTTATTTACTTCAAATGTGTAGAATATATATCCATAATCACTTATTCATGTAGCACTAGGTGCTTGGACACATTTTAAGATGTACATGCATGTGCAAGGACGATAACCAAATTTTCATTCTGGCTCTCTTACTTTCTGGACTATCCATCACTAGAGGACACAGTGGGCTGACTCCTCTTCAGATGCTTCTTTCTAAGACATTTAACAGTTTTGATTTCAAGTGACCTGTACAAATGTTGAAGGATTTTGACATTGCTGACCATTGGTACAGTTTAAGCACCTTATTTCAGGCCTCCACAGTTGGATTATCTGGATAGAATTTTGGTTCCACCTCTCACTTACTGTGTGACCTCAGGCAAATTATCTGAACTATCTGTTTTGGTTTCCTCAACTTTAAAATGGGAATATTAATATTACCCACATTTGAGGATATCATGATGATTAAAAGACATACTCATATAGTAACTGTATACATAATGTACTTAGAATAGTGGCCAATACACAGTATTGATAAAAAAATGTTTAATGGTGTTTAATGGTGGTGGTAGAAGTTAGAGAGTAGTTTACAGTCAATCATTGGATACATATATGTGAAATGATGTACTATGTCAAATTTGGAAGCACTCAGGCTTATATCCTCTCTCCAACATTATTATGCAACTTCCAAAGTTCAGTGATAAATGAATGAAACTGAACACACTCATTTGTTCTCTGTGGAAGACACTGATCAACCATTAATATCTCTATTTTTAGAAGAAGATATTGAAATGGAAGACAATATGATAGTTTGCCAAATCAAGTAATTCTGTGGTTCCTTGCCTCCTACTTGTTAGAGAAAACAAATATCAGAAAGGAACCCCTTCAGATGTCCTATCAAAAGATATAAAATCTTGCCTGAATTTGTACCTTCCCAATCCTTCTTCTATCATTGCTCATTAGAGGAAGTGTTACTTCTATACACGGTCAGTTCCTCTTTCTTGACTCTGGATCCTGCCTCTTCCTGCCCTCTCAGTTACTTCAGTTTATATTCTATCTATGGCTTCCATGATATTTTAAAACTCTCTCCACCAGCCCCTTTCCATCATCATTTAAATTTTTCAGGTCTTTCCCAACTTAACAATGAAAAATGAAACAAAGTATCCTTTCTAGTTATTATTCCTGCTTATGTCACCAAATTATCTGCCTGTGCTGGCTACATGTTCTCACCTCCAGCTAAGAAGTCCTTACCGCAATGGAGCTATTGCCCCAACCATCCTCTGCAAGTGACCTTGGAAATGACAAATGACCTTTGTGTTGCTAAATCCTCTTAACACATTTTATATCATATAGTCCTTGATTTCTCAGGATCATTTTATGTTGTTCACTACTATTAAGCTTCTGAGAATGCTTTCTTCCCATGATACCATTTCTGTGACGTCCCTCCTTTACCTCCTGCCAATTCTGCTCAATACCTTCATTAGGGCATATTCACATTGTTTTATAATAGGTCTTTATGTATCTCCCCTTTCTAGATGACTCCGAGTCCTTTGAGAGTAAGAATTATGTCTTCTTCTTCCAACCCCCCCCAGAACTTTACCATGTTAAATTAATGATGGAGCAAAGAAAAAACATTGTATGACATTGTATATCTTCATCTTTAGCAAACAAAATTTAGCAACTTCTTGTAGCTGATGTTGACATCCAAATTCCAAGTTAAGCTTAAATGGTTTTCATACTGTTTTTATCTGAAAAAAAAAAAGCTAAAATTAAATACATTGTCACTTTCGATAGACTGGTAATTTCAAATAATATCTCATGGGCATATCACTAAATTAAATTAAACACAATTTAACATAATGAAAATTTTAACATCTTCTCTTTGGATAACTATCTTTACTACAATTGATCATTTGTATACATTGTTTTATTACAGCCACAAGATGAATCATGTACTAATAGGAAGAAAAAAGCAGGTTACTAACTGACACTGGAACAAAATTATGACTCCTGACTGCCATAGCAATTCATGCTGTAACTTTTTTTTTAAGCCCTCCAACCAAACATTCTCCCCAGAAATGTTTCAACATACATACTAGTAAGATATAGGATGTTCAATAATGGTTTAGATTTATGGGATTTTGCTTTTTAATAAACTTCATCCTGTGCCAGCTTCTGGATTTTTGTATTCCGAATAGTTCTAAATTTTAATGTGTTTTCAAAAATAAAAGTTTAAGATCCCTCATTCTTTTCATTTCCGCAATTCTTCTCTGTTGACCTTAGTTTACTATGTCTTGATTGTTGAATCTGACCAGACTGGCTTCAAACCTCAACACAAAAAAGCTATTTCAAACTCCGTAAGGTATCTGACTCCTCTAAGTCATATTCTCCTTACCTGGAAAATAAGGTATTGGATCTTTGGGATTAAAAGCAAAATATATTAGATACTAAACCAGTACTTATTAAATGAGTAAATGCACCATCTCCTTTGCTCAGCAAGACGTGTGTGTGTATGTGTGTGTGTGTGTGTGTGTGTGTGTGTGTGTGTGTGTGTGTGTGTGTGTGTGTGTGTGTGTGTGTGTGTGTGTGTGAGAGAGAGAGACAGAGACAGAGAGAGAGAGAGTTTACAAGTTAACTATCTAGATGGAATGTTTATTTATGAATGAACTAACAACTTATAAAAGTTTGTCTTCAGTCTGATCTCTCGCTTGCTTAAGGCCAGGTCATTTCCTTCCCTAACATGTCAAAGATTGTTGGATGTTGTAAAAAATTCAACTAAACAATGATGATATAAAGGCAATCAGTCAAATAATGGTACTGCAAAACTTTCAAAATATCAGGATTTTATGTTTATAAGAAAATGATGTTGAGAACTGGATAAACAAAATGGAAACAAACAAGCAATAGAGAAAATGAAAAAGTCAAAATGTAGTTATTTTAATAGATCAGGAAAAATGATAAAACCCTACTGGATACATCAAGGCAGGAGTTATCCCTGCACTACCTCACAAACATTAAAAGAATAATAGAATATGTAAGCAGCTATGTGTCGAAGAAAGAAACAAAGAGAAGAGAGAAGACATAAAGATCAGAAAGAAGTGAACTGTCTCAATTTGCAGATTACCTAATTACTTACATTAAAAAACCCTAAAGATTCTACAAAACAACTGGCAATTATAATAAGTGAATTGAGCGTGGTCCCAGGTTACAAGTTTATTTTTTAAAAATCAGTTGTACTTTTATATAAAGCAGCAAACAATTGCAAAATAAAAATTTTAAAATAACATCCACAATAGCACCAAAACCCATAAAATTCTTAGAAATAATTTCAACAAAAAGTGGGTAATATCTTTATAGAAAACTACATTGCTGAAAGAAATTAAAGGTGTCTAAACACATTGGGAAATAGAAAGTGTTTATAGATTGTAAGACTCAACATTAAGATGTTAATTGTCCCCAAGTTAATCATGGGTTCAATGCAATCCCAAATATAATCCTAGCAGATACTTTTGTAGAAATCTAGAAGCTGATCCTAAAATTGACATTTAAATGCAAATGAGCAAAAACAACAAAACAAAAAGTCACAGTTCTTACACTACATGATTCCAAGACTTATTATAGAGCTGCTGTCATCAAGTCAGTGTGGTAATAGCCTACAATCAGGAAATGAGACAGAATAGTGAGAATAAAACTAGATTCCAGCCATCTGATTTTACGCAAAGATCAATGGGAAATAATTTTTTTTTTCAACCAGTGGTGCTAGAATAACCAGATATTCATATAAAAAAATTAAATTAAATCTTAAACTCTATTTTACACCTACAGAAAATTTAGTTTGAAATGTTCATTGATGCTAATAAATGTGAAAACTAAAACTACACAGCTTTTAAAAGGGAAAATAGAAATAAATTTTTGTGTCTGTGGCAAAGGTTTCTCATGTTACAGAAAAAAAACATTTAGACTTCATTAAAACTAACAACTTCTGCTCATAAAAAACTTCAGTATTAAAATTAATAGATAAGCAACAGACTGGGAGAAAATATTTATGAAACAATCTCTAACAATGGTCTGGAATCCAAGATTTACAACAAATTCCTATAACTAATGATAAAAGGGTAACCAAATTCATAGGAAAGTTCTTACCAGTCCTTTCAAAGATGGATTATAAATGGTCAATATCTACATGAAAAAATGCTCAGTATCATTTGCCATCAGGGAAATGTGAATTAAAACCACAGGGAGATAGAGAAGAAACAGAAAAACAGATAACCCCTAACATAGGCAAGGATATAGAGCAACTAGAACTCTCATGTGTAGAACAACTGTGCAAATAAAATTTTGTTATACAACAAGTTGTGCTTACCTCAAGAGCCCATAGTTCAAATTCTAGGTATTTCCCTCGAGAAAATAAAAACATATGTCTACATAAAAATACCAGTATTGCCAAAATTTTTCAATCGATGTTTCGTGGCAAATATTATTATTTTATTAAACCCATATCTATAATTTTTTGGTGAGCAGAATAGAAGAAAAATATTTATACATTGACTAAATGTTATTTTCTGTACATTACTAGATAATATGTCACAAGTAACTAAAATGTAAAAATATAAAATTTCAGTAATTTATGTTATTTATTCATTTGTACAAAAGAAATATGTAGGGCATTTTTTACTATTTTTTTTCTTGATTTTACCAAAACCCCAAGGAGAGAAGGTTTCTGGCTTTAAAAAAGTCATACGTTACACTTTATATTAGAATTTAAAGTTTTTTTTAAAGACCATCTAACCTAGCTTCCTCAGTTTACAAAAAAGAAAAATGACGTTCAAAAAAGTTAAGTGGCTTATTCATACTATCATGGAAGAGAAAACCAACCAACCAAACAAAACGCAGCACATAACAAGGTATAAAAATCTATAGTACTTTTTAAGCTGAACCTATTTTATTTATTTCTATGGGGTATAATAGCAATGCTATCTATATTTAATTTTATTTTTTAATGTGTGCCTATCGATCTTATAGGAAGTCAGTTGGCATTCTTCAATGTGTATTAAGGAAAGCAAGATGTATAATATCATCATAAAACTGCAGCACTGAATTATTACTTATCTATCATACAACTTTTATTTAAAATTCTACTAGTCTTCCTTATGTTTCCCATTGAAAGTAAAATAAATTGCTAGCAATTCTTGGTTTCTCCTGATATTTTTGTTAGAAATCATATTAGTTTCTGATCATTAAATTAGATGACCTCTCATACCATCAGGATTGAAAAATCCATTTGTAAGTGAAAAGCAGAGAGATCTTGCTAAAGCAAACATTGATTTGTTTTTTCCAGCACGTGTACCAAGTATCATCATCCAGCTGGATTTAGCTTTTTCTGACCATGTGACATTTTGTTGCAAGCTGTCTAGTGTGTGGTGCCAGCCACTCAGAGCAGCTGTAGTCAAAGGGGAGTCTGATTTGGATTGTGACACTAACAAGAACTGAATTATAAAGGCTAAAGTGCAGCCACTGCAACAGGAAAGGACTTAGACAAATAATGCCTTTTCACAAACATTGTCTCTGTGCCTTTCTGAATATAGCTAAAACAATGTAACTATCATTCAACATATGCATATTTGAAAGTTGGCAACAGGGTGTCACATGTTTCCAATGTAGAGGCCAGATGAATATTTGAAGCAAAATTCTCCGGCTCGCTTTATTCATAAAATATTCCTGAAATACATTTTCTCTGTGTCAGGCCCCTAACAAAAATGTGGTAATTTGCAATTTTTCTTGGCATAGGAAAGTTCTCCATTTTCTGTCCAGTTGCTCATCTTGGATGTTCACTTCTTCCCAGCCAGTAAAATGACCATATACTCAGGCCAACCCAAACCTGCCTTTCAGGGATTGAACTGATTCACATTAGTTTCTCAATGACTAATAGGGTTTTTCAAGCTCATACATTATTTTGATGGAATTTTCATCACATTTGAACAATTACATATCCATTGATATATTTTAATAGAAAAATTCAAATAAAATGAGAACATTTTTACAAACATTTACATAATAAAATTAAGAATTTTGTAATTTTTATTTTATAATTTCTCCTTATAGGAGATAGTTAGATATTAAAGGTTTCCCCACTTTAGAGAAATTATATCAATTTAAATAATTGTTTATATACTTTTTAAAATATACATAGATTTTTAAAATCTAATTAATGGATATTTAAATAGCATAAGATATTTTATATTAATATGTTTCTATCAACCGGATAAGATGTTCTGTATTTTGGTTGTTCATTAAGTCAATAACATCTTCTAACTCCTCAAATTGTGGGAGGTATTAGAGAATAAAAGGAGAAGGATTTGTAGGAGTTTTATAATCATTTGCGGAAATTACTTTTAGATACATGGATCACCTTAAGAAAATGTTAAAATGGTCTAACATTATAAACTGAATTGTATCCTACAAAGGTTGAGATAAAGGCACAGATAAATCGTTAGAAGCTCTCATCACGAAAGCAATAAGAGGTAGTCTTATTGAGATAGAAAGAGACAAGAGAGAATAGATATTTTAGCAGTGGGGAAAAAAGAATGAGGAAGCATAGGGTAAAAATGAGCATGACTTGTAGGGGAGAGAAAATATAACAGGTTACATCCAGATAAAAAGACCATTTCAGTGAGCTGGAGAGGAAGGTTGCATGAGAGCATCGAGAACCTGGGGTGGCAGGTCAGAGATGTTTGAATTTGATCTACTAAAGCAGTGTGGGACTCAGAGGCTGGAAGAGGCGTCGTGGGACAGGGGTCTGCTGGCTGACCCCTGCAAGGCAGAGGCTGCAAGCAGAATGGCTGATAATTGCTTCATTGCTTGAGAAACACGGATAAAATGAAACCCAGCCACAGCACTGGGATGTTCACAGGAGCTTAGGTTGTTTATTTGCACATCTGGCTTATGTTGTAGTCAGTTTCTATTTACCTTCCCTTCAGTGACCTCTTTGGCCAGTTCTGTGTATTGTGAATAAAGCAATGAGAATGTAAATTGTCACTGTGGCTCATCACAGCTGATAAACACAGCAGTAGAAACATTGTACTGTTTTCACAGCGATCTCACAAGAAGAACTAAACCGCCCAAGCTCTTTTAAAGACTTACTAGTAAAGGCCATGCTGTAACCTGTCAGCTCAGTTCTGGGGAAAGGCATTAAGTGAAATTTTACGTAAAGACAGAATGTCTGTTGAGGGTTTCATTAACATGATAGTGGGGATAAATTCTAAATTATGGATGAGGATTAATAAACACTAGCTAGCTTCTTGCCTTTGATGTGCAATATGGTTGTGCTAATTTAGTCTCTAAAAATATTCCTCTGTTTTTGTTGTTAATGTTTTCAATTTTAGCAATTATTTTTGTTGCCTTTAATTTAATTTTTGTGTATGTAAAATATTTGCGTGATTTAAAGGTCAACACTACTGTTTAAAAATATACTCAGAAAATTCTTCCAGACTTATCTCCCCTGTTCCTACCCATCGTTTTCATTAGCTCCTAGTTTATGATATCCAGAAATATGCCCAGTGTTTGGATGTATTCTTATTTCTCCTTTTTGATACAATATATATACAATATCCCACACTGCTTGCTTTAATCATTTACAGATTTTTTAATTTATTCTGTGTGCTCACGTGTGTGCGTGTTTGTGTGTGTGCGTGCGTGTGTGTGTGTGTGTGTGTTTATAGTTGATAATATTCCACTGGGGATGTATGCTAGGTTGACGGACATTAATTTTATTTTCCAATCTTTTATTTGAACAAACAATACGTCACTGAATAAATGTGCGAGGTGAATCTTCCAGTTACATTTATAGAAATGGTATTGCTGAGTCAAGGAGTAGATAGAGTAATGAGTTTCTTAGATATTGTCAGACTAGACCCTTTCACAAGGGTTTTAGCAATTTGCACCCCCACCAACAATATATCAGAGCAACTGGTTCTCTGAATCTTACTGGAAATATGTATTTTAAAAATTTTCTATTTTTGCCAATTTGATATGTAAGAAATAATACTCAGTTTTAAAAGTTTTCTAACTATAGCAAATTAACAAGCATCACAGAAAGGATAATAACTTGTTTTCAGTTTTACAGTTTGGGAAGTGTTCTATTATTTAGAAATAGCTCTTTAGTGTCCTCAATTTGCAAAACAACTTTTAAAATACCAATTACAGGCATTACAGTGTCGGTTCATTTGCCAGCCAAGAAGAAAGATGAATCCTTCTTTGTATTCTCTAAAGGGAAAATTTATAAAGAAAACTTTATATATCATTTGGAACTGAAGATCACTAAGTCTTTTTGATGATAATACTGCACATAATATGGTTGTGTATACTGCATAATAGTCATATTGTTCCAACTTATACCTATAAATGCTTTTTCATTTTTATAAATGAAATGACTTTATGATTCTCTTCTAAATTAACTGTCAGTCTCGAAAGATTTGACATTGAGTACACCATGCATTGCAATTCCAAGGAGTAAAAAAATAATCATTTTTTTGCTTTCATGGAACAATGAAATTTTATCTAGATTTTCTGATTAATTTGGTATTTTACTTTGCCATTATAATTCGATTTATGTAGCTTTTCTCTCCATTCCTTGAAGGCAATTTTTATCATCCATGAAAATCTGAAATAAAAGGGAAAAATATTTCAATATTCATTTTTCCCCACAGGCATGCTTGTGCTACTCCACTTCAAATAACTATTCAGAGCTGGCATTTTCAATGTTTTTAAGTGCCACAAAGCAAGTTTCCACTTTTTCATACACTATTTTTTATTGCTCACTAAATAAATGAAAATAAACTCAAATTACTTGTTATCACTAACACTGATTTTCCAATTATCCCACAACAGAATAAAGGTAGTTAATACCTCTTTTTGTTATATTACATCGTGCTAGAAAATAGATTATTATTATTAATATTCTTGTGAATAAGAGACCATTATATTCTAGATCATATTTTAAGCAACAGTAATTGAATAGCAGCTTATTTTATTTCTTGGTTATGCAGCTTCATTCTCACTATCTTTACATCGTTTTTTCTAAAGAGAACTAGGACTACATAAAAATGTAGCAACAATGTCCATCATTAACTTCTTAATGGAGAAACCATACAAATAGTAATAAATATTTCATACTTAAAGTAATACCTGCATTTATGTGTCATAAATCCCCTCTAAATTATGAATTCAGTATGTTCCAGTGATGGTTTAGCTCACAGATAAATCCAACATAATAATAATCTAAATTATAATTATACTCTAAAGATTATAGTGTAACTAAACTTGTGTGTTTCCATCTAGAAGCAAAATATATCCTCAGTAAAAAGGTTTGAAATAGGCTTGTGTTGTTTTATAGTTTAATAATTTGCAATAAGTAATAGGTATAGGTTAACTATTATATATACTACCAAGGTAACAGGTGTATGTTGATTATCTATAATAGGTACAAGTGTAGGGAGAAAAGCTGTGTGGTTGAGGCAAAAATGTTATTTCCAAGGATCATATGTATATGTGTGTATTTTCCAAAGATCTAGGGAGGGTCCTGATAACAATGAAATGTCCAGGATTAGCTGCTACAGTCCATGTCCTTTTCTAGATCACTATTCTCCAGGCTGAAGGTTGTTATGCTGCACTTAGTCTCGCTCTCGGACACAAAGGGAACCTGAGGTGCCTTCCTCCTCTTTGCACCACTTAAAGTACTGTGGGTAACTACTGTGCCCCATGCGCTAGTGTCACTGCTGAACCTATGTATTTCCCTAAGCCTCATTCACATTGTCGTGATCGCAGTCCTCCACAGAGCCAGAAATAAACATTGTCTTGTAAAATACAGACACCAATATGTCCCTCCAGTCTTTTTCCAAGTTTCTTCACACGTTAGTTTTACCTTATCTTTTCAGCTCTAGTCCCTATCACACACTTTCTGTGACATTATTCTGAAGACACAGCAGATAACTCTTCATTCTTGGAATATACCGCACTTTTATGCCTCCTTGCTTTGATTTTCGTCCTTTCTGCTTAAAATTCCCCCCATCCACGTCTCTTCTCTCCCCATGGCATCTAGACATGGTCACGTGATTAACTCCACTGTAACTAGTGAATAATAATTATGAGTGTCCCTTCTGTACCTAGGTTTTTAAGAAGTGGTTGTGCCTCTCTTGTACTCTCTTTAATCATCTGTTAGATGGGTGCAGAGGTTGAGAGGCCTCAAGAAACAGCAGAGCTACAAGGAAGGAATCACTGTGTGTTGGACAACAGTCCAACGATACAAACACCTACAGCAGACTGTTGCATGTGCAATGACAAATTGTCTGTTAGTAAACCACTGGCATTTTGGAGTTGATCTGTTACAACAATTACAAACCCTAAATACTGCAGATCCTAAGAAAGAAAGAGCATTCCACAGTTTAAGCTGGGAAACTTGTCTCTAATATTCTTTCTGTTTCTGTTAATTCAAGAAAACAATATTTATTAAACAACAATTTTGATTAGAATACTATTTTAAATTCTCTTAGGAATGTGCCTATTATCAATATAAGGTTCTTATTCTTAAGAAATTTAAAAATTAGTATTACCATAGTTTTATTAAGCAATAAAGAGGTCTTATTTGTGAACTTATTATCTTGGAAAGCATGCTGTGTATATAAAGAACTGAGTGTGGGTGAGGTTTCTAAGTCTGTATTTTACATAGATTTAAAAATTTTCTTTAAAATGGTATCTACAAAATATTTTTATAAATTTTTATCAAAACCTTATTGGATGTAATATACCGTACAAGTCACTGTGGAAACTTTAGAAGGATACAGTCCCTGCATCAAATGAATATAAAATATAATGACAAGCAGAGAAGTTAGACTATTTTCTTCTCTCATTTTGGTGGAATGTCTTGGTTTTATAAAAAGAAACTTTTTGGTTATTTAAAAAGAAACAGTTATTCTCTCAATATCAAATATAAGTAGTTTTAAACTAATAGAATAATCAATCATAAAAAAAATATATGATTAAAACTATATCACAAGATCTTAATTAAATTTCTTGTTTGACCAAGGAAAACAAAGGTTCTTAAAAACTAAAATAATTCTTTTGTTAAGAGGCTAAACTAGAGTCTAAAAAATTTCAGTTAAAAAAACTTATTCTCAGAGCCAGTATTGTCCTGGAGTAATATTGCATTATATAAAATTTACAAGGCTCTACTTGAAATTTTAATTTATATTTGTGCTCTTTTGGACCAACAGACTGGCTCTATATCATATTATTATGTAAACATAATATAGTCCAAATAAAACTGCATCATATAAAGGGGATACCTTAGAGACAATCACCTAATATGCTCCAGATTGGCCCAGGGGTGTACCAGCACATTATGTGATAAGACAGTAAAGGCCTTCCTGATTTTCAAAGTAATTCTATGAAACAAATCAATTATATGATGTTATATAACGGCAAGAACTTTTTGTTTTCACTTAGTAAGCCTGGATTTTTATATAAACCTGGCTAACAGTTAAGTAAATACTAAGTTCTGCCCAAGAATAACCACATGTGTAATGCAAAGTAACAACTTAATTGCTACTCGAGTTTTTCCACTATATTTTTCACCTTAAGTCACATAATAGATTGTTTAACTTGAATACTTAAGGAAAACATACACTGAGGGAAAACATTTTTATGATGCATTAAAATGGAATAGGCATTTCATCCAGAATGGCACTAAATGTTCAGTCCTCTATTTGCCTTGAATTAACTTTTTTTTTTTTTTTTTTTTTTATCTAAACGTTATTTGCTATGGGTTGAATGTGTCCTCCAAGAATTCACGTATTGGAAACTTGATCCCCATTGTAATGGTGTTAAGAAACAGGAAAGACAACTATGGTACTCAAAAGGTAGGGCCTTTAAGAGATGACTGGATCATGAGAACTGTGCCCTCGTGAATGAATTAATCCATTCATAGATTAATGGATTGATGGTTTAATGGGTTATCAGGAAGTCGTTCTGATGGCTTTATAAAGAAAGAGAGCAAGTGAGCACGTTAACTCTCGCTCGGCCATTCTCATTATATTACCCTCTGCATTGTCACGGGACTCTGTACAGAGCCCCCACCAAGAAGAAGGTCCTCACCAGCTGTGCCCCCTTGATCTTGGACTTTCTGGCCTCCAAAACTGTAAGAAATCAATTTTGTTTCTTTATAAATTACCCAGTTTCAGGTATTCAGCTATAAGTGACAGGAAATGAACTAATTTCATATTCAAAAATAACTTGGCTTAATTTCGAGTTGTTAAATCAAAATCTAAAATTGTTTGAAACAGTACTGTCTCCTAGTATAAGAAGGTATTCTGATTTTGATTGTAGACAAGCCCTGTCACATTCAAATATGTCATCTGTAGCTCAATCTCTGTGCATTTCTGAAGCTGCAGACAGATGGACGATGGCGTGTCATCAACGTGAAAAGCTGCACTACTAAATGACATCCCAGATTATATTTAATAAAGTTTCTCAAAGCAACAAACCCCATTTGTCCTTGTTAAAGGTTACTATTATTATATGTTTGTGGTTTGTTGTTGTTGTTTGTTTTGTTTTGTTTGTCCAGAATACTAACTATTGGCCTTAATTCCCTCTTCCATTTATAGTGAGATTGCTATTACTGACCCGTGTAAACTTTAAAAATATATAAACATACATAAGACACATATACACATACAAACACAAAAAGGAACTTTAAGCAAAATTTATTTTCTTTCACATTTTTATTAATAGTTTTAAAACCATATAAAAATGTAAATATCAATTTTAGTGTTTATAGCAAAAATAGCTAAGACACTATGATTAAAAAATTAATAAAAAATAAGAATGATTCTATTATCCTCCTAAATAATAATGTTTTTAAAAATTTTGCTCTAATTGATCTGTTTTAAAATATAATATATTAAATAAGTTTACTAATTAAAACTATTTTTGGTGAATATATATTAATTTGTCTTTTGATATTCAAAAATCCATCTTTAAAAAAAAAAAAAAAAATCCATCTTTATAACCAAAGCAGTCCTCTTGCCTAGTGATAAGATATTTCAGAAAATAACCTTAGAATGGAATAGGACTCTACTTTATCAAATAATCAATAATTGTTTATTGAGTAATTGGCATAGCAAAGTGCATAAACATTTGATATTTGTTATATTTAAATTTACATTATTGGATATGTGTGATTTATAAATATGTAGTTCTTTTTTCATTTAAATTATTAAATTTATTATTAGCATATTCATTATTACAAATCATGACATTTCTTTATGCTCTTTACCTGACCTGTCACTTCTCAAACCCCCCACCCTCCCCCCATCTCTAGTATCATTAGGATTGTTCTCTCTTTCTGAAAGTTAAACATATTTTGTGGTCTTTTCTTTCTTTCTTACCTTCATCCCTCCCTCCTTTCCTCCATCCACCCTCTCTTCCTTCCTTCCTACTAGCCGGTTATGAGTGAGAACATGCGGTATTTCTGTTTCTTTGTCTGGCTTAATTCACTTAACATAATTTTCTCCAGACTCATCCATGTTGCTGCAATTGGCAAATTTCATTCTTTTTTATGGCTGAGTAGTATTCCATTGTAGATATATACAACATTTTCCTTATCCAGTCATCTGTCAACGGACACTTAGGTTGGTTCCATATTTTGGCTATTGTAAATAGAGCTGTTATAAACATGAGAGTGCAGGTATCCCTTGCACATGATTATTTCCATTCCTTTGTGTCGGGCCTTAAAAACTAAAGCCACCTTAAGTGACATTACAAGCGGCACCATTACGGGCCCACAAGGGCATATTAATGTGGCAACCTAAGACGGCGCAGGGAGGAAGTAGGCTGAGGGTGTCTGCAGGAACCTTGCCTTAGCCCTTATTGGCCAAATACAGGCTTCTGCACTCCTGAACACTGTGTGGTTGCAATAGCTAGGCATTGAGACAGGATGCATGCCCTTGACCTTTAAGCTGATAGGATTATGTAAAAAATCTCCCTTCCCCTTTGCCTTTAAAAGCAAGTGCTTGTGTGATAATAAACAGAACTGCTCGACAGAACCCCTGCCGCATCTGAGTGTCCTTTAAACCGGGCTGGTTGGGGCCGGCGGTGTGCTCACCTCCCTTCACAGCTCTCTTCCCCCGTCTCCTTCCAAAAGGGGACTGGAGGGAAAGAGGAATCCGGGGCCATTTGCTTGCCCACCATAAAGGAACAAGGCTAGGGCTGTTCGGGTCGGCTGGCGGCAGACCCGACAGAGTAGTGCCCCGTGTGAGGCATTTTTTAAAAGTCATGGGTGAAAGACGAGCGAGTGAGGCCCCTGGCTGCTCGGTCCTGAAAGAAGGTCAACAAAGGGTGATCAACCAGCAGAGTGGCCCCTGCAACCGCGGTAGTCGCCGTGAAGTAATCCGCCTGCATGTCAGGGTGAGTACCATAACAGGGGGAAGTCCCTGCACTTCTCTGCCCTGTTGCTCCCTTTGTCCCTTCCTCACAGGGCAGCATGGGAGGTGTGTGTGGAAAGATGAGACAGCCTGCAAGGCTCTAAAGTACATGTTAAAAAGCAGAGGTCTAGAAATATCTAACTCCACGGCCACCAATGCCTGGCATCATGTGGTGCAGGTAGCCCCTTGGGCACCTTTGTCCAACTTGTTCTCATATGAGACTTGGGACTGGGTTCAGACCCTGGCCAGAAAGAATGAGATTAGTCACAGGCTAGACCCCCCCTTAGGGTTCTACCTAACCATCTCTGCCCTAAAGCTTTGCTTCTGTCCCGAGCATCAGGAAGGGGCAGAAAGGGATTGGGCGCAGTTTGATGAGGAGAGAAAAAAGGAAACAAAGCTGCCAATGCAAGGCTCTGAGCCACTGAGTGATATCTATGCCCCTACCCTGTCACCCCGCCAAAGTTTAGGCAAAGGAGAGAAAGCGGCACCTGAAGAAGTGGAGGAGGCTAGTCCAACTTTAAAAACATCCCCGGCAGAGCTGCAGGCTTTTCCTGTCATGGCTTGCTGGGAACCCCCAGCCATCTGCAGCCTGTGGGGGGAAGCAGCCCCTCAGGCCTATGGGGTCAACATTGCCCCTGGTGGAAATAGGCCGGCCACTTGGTACCCTTGGGAAGCTCATGACCTTAAAGAACTGAAAAAGGCTGTCGCAGAGGATGGGCCCAATTCCCCATGGGCAGAAACCATCCTCCAGGGCTTAGCACACCAACCCTGCACAACCCAAGATTGGAAAATGCTCTGTAAGGCTGTCCTCCCCCCAAACTTGTTTATCAAATTCTGCGCCTTCTTTAAAGAAGAGTGCCATGTGCAGGCAGAGATAAATCAAGCAGTAGCATTGCCCAATGCCACCAACCCCGGACTCACCTTCCCACGGGTCCTTGGCAAAGGTTCCTGCGTAGGTGCCAACAACCCTTTTGCAGCACTGTGGCAAATCTCACCACCCCAAAACCCGAAATAAGCAGACCTGAAACAAGCGGGCCGCAGGGGCAGCTGCGGTGGCCATCAGCTCCCTCTTGGGAGTTATTGGAGCGGGTACCGGGGCCACCGGAATAGCCTTGGCACATCAACAGGTAGCTTCCCTTAGGGAGGCAGTGGACATAGATCTTGGTCGCTTGGAGGTGTCTGTATCACATTTAAAAAAATCGCTAACATCACTTTTTGAAGTTGTTTTACAGAATCGACGTGGACTAGACCTGTTGTTCTTACAGCAAGGAGGATTATGCGCTGCCTTCAAAGAAGAGTGCTGCTTCTAGGCCAACCACTCTGGAGTGGTCAAGGATTCCCTAGCTAAGCTTAGAGAAGGATTAGAAAAGCGAAAAAAAGAACGCAAAGCCAATAGTAATTGGTTCCAAAGCTGGCTTTCAAGTTCCCCATGGCTCACCACCCTGCTGTCCTCCCTGGCAGGCCCCCTAGCCATTTTCCTTGTCTTAATCATCTTGGGGCCTTACGCCATTCGCCAGGTTGTGTCCCTTATAAAGCGCAACACCACTTCTCTTGTACTGCTCACCCAGGTGGTAGAGGAGGTGGCCCATAATGAAAGCCATGACAGCCCTTGGGTCACTATGGCCCTTTAAGAAATCAACACCAATCTCTAAGGCTCCGCCCCGCCCCCCGCTTGGCTGGATAGTCAATGACGAGTAAGATTTCCAGAGGGAAACAACCTAAGACAGGCACAGCCACCAGAGGGAATGGAGGCGAGGCTGGGAAGGTTAGCTGCCTCCAGCTGCCTTATTAAAACAGAAAGGGGGAGATGTCGGGCCTTAAAAACTAACGCCACCTTAAGTGACATTACAAGTGGCACCATTATGGGCCCACAAGGGTGTATTAACATGGCAGCCTAAGACGGCGCCAGGAGGAAGTAGGGTGGGAGTGTCTGTGGGAACCTTGCCTTAGCCCTTATTGGCCAAATACAGGCTTCTGCGCTCGTGAACACTGTGTGGTTGCAATAGCTAGGCATTGAGACAGGATGTATGCCCTTGACCTTTAAGCTGATAAGATTATGTAAAAAACCTCCCTTCCCCATTTGCCTTTAAAAGCAAGTGGTTGTGTGATAATAAACGGAACTGCTCGACAGAACCCCTGCCACGGCTGAGTGTCCTTTAACCGGGCTGGTTGAGGCTGGCAGTGTGCTCACCTCCCTTCACAGCTCTCTTCCCCGTCTCCTTCCAAAAAGGGACTGGAGGGAAAGAGTAATCCGGGCCATTCATGCACCCACCAAAAGGAACAAGGCTAGGGCTGTTCAGGTCGGCCGGCGGCGGACCCGACACCTTTGGATATATACCCAGTAGTGGGATTGCTGGATATTATGGCAGTTCCATCTATTGTTGTTTGAGAAATCTCCATACTGTTTTCCATAATGATTGTGCTAATTTACAGTCTCATCAACAGTATAGAAGAGTTTCCCTTTCCCTGCATCCTCATCAGCATTTATTCTTCTTGGTCTTTTTAATAATGGCCAGTCTAACTGGAGTGAGTCTCAATGTGGTTTTGATTTGCATTTCCCTGATGACTAGTGACGCTGAGCATTTTTTCATATTCCTGTTTACCATTTGTATGTCTTCCTTTGAAAAAAGTGTATTCACCTCCTTTGCCCATTTTTAATTTGTTTTTTATTTTTACTATTTATTTATTTATTAATTTATTTTATTCATTTTATTATTTTTTTACATTCCATGATGTTGCCATGGAGCAGTTGAGGGGGAGTGGGAGAAGGGAAAGGGGAAGGAAATGGGATGGAAGAAGGAGGAAGGAGGAGGGGCAGGACTGGGCCTGTGGCAGCCCCCACATTCCCACAGGCGGAGACCAGGGGCTTCCAGTGGTGGCTTGGTCATTGCCACTTTGCCCATTTTTTAATTGGACTATTTGATTTTTTACCATGAAGTTGAGTTCCTTGTATATTCTGGATATTAATCCCTTGTTGGATGTATAGTTTGCAAATATTTTCTCTCATTCTGTAGGTTATCTTTTCTCTCTGTTGATTGTTTCCTTTGCTGTGCAGAAGCTTTTTAGTTTGATAAAATCCCATTTATTTATTTTTTCTTTTGTTGCTTGTGATTTTAGGGTCTTGTTCATAAAGTCTTTGCTCAGTCCTACTGCCTGGAGTGTTTCCCTTATGTTTTCCTTTAATAATTTTATGTTTGGGGGTCTTATACTGAAGTCTCTAGTCCATTTTGAGTTGATTGTGGTATATGGTGAGAGGTACACATCCAGTTTCATTTTTCTGCATATGGATGTCCAATTTTCCCAGCACCATTTATTGAAAAGGCAATCTTTTCTCCAATGTATGTTCTTTTTGCCTTTCTCAAAGGTCAGTTGGCTGTAAGTATGTGGGTTGATTTCTGGGTTTTCTATTCTGTTCCTTACACAAATTTTCAGTGAAGGAAGGACTTTAAAGATAATGATACTGGTAATATTTCTTTTTACTCAGAATATCTTCTCGGTGATAAATTCTCTATCTTATGGTCTGGTCTTATGTTTTTGTACTAGCTGAACCACCTATGTATTGCAGAGCTGTCACACGTAAAAACAGAGACAACATTTTGTCCTTTTAGTCTTTGTGTCTCCACACTTGTTTCTTTCTAGTTTTTCTCCCACTCTATTGCCTTATTGCATTTATTATGTACCCTCCCCTTACTGATCTGATAATAGGGATTCTATCAGAGACTGATAACTGTTCACCACAATGTATTTTTTTTGTTGCTCCTGAGCATATATGTAGACTACATCTCCCATGCTCCTGTACAGTTAGATGAGACCAGGTGACTGATTTAGCCATCAGAATGTGAATGGAAACAACATGTACCATTGAGACTGGGTTCTTCAAGATCATAGAGTGGCTCTTCCACATTCAACTCTGCTGGCTGGGATGGAAACAAACAGAGTGACCTTGGAAGTGACCTTGGAAGCCATATGTTAAGGATCGCAGAGTTGCCAGGATGAATAACCACCTGAGGACAAATTTCTACTTACCTGAAACACCCACCCAGACTAATTGGTACATCACAGAGCAGGAAAAACTTTCAGTTGTTTGAGTTACTAAAGTATTGTTAATTTTCTTGTTATGGGAGTTTAGTTATCCTAACTAATATAGACTTCACAAGTCAGGTGCTACCATAGTAAAAATTTATGACATTTAATGGTTTAGGAAATAGATGGCAAGAAAATAAGTCTAACAGTGTAAAAAACTGATAACCTTTTTTATGCCACGATAAAGCTTTTGGTAAGCTTGTCATGCGACTAAATTAGAAAAGACCCCATTTGCCTCCAGACCTTATATCTCTAGGATTTGCACTAAGAACAAGTCAGAATATTAGAATATTAGTGCTTTTGAGCTAGGAGGTGCTCAGTTTCCGTGGGTTTGGGTTTCAGGACACACACTCCTGGGTTTCAAGACACTCCCTAAATTCTCAAGTTTCTCCACTAGGTCTTTCCCTAGAGGAGAGTTACTGTTGCTTATTGGACCTATTTTTAATACGAACATGGGGAAATTGAGACCTCAGGGGGAAACTTATGCAAATCCAGTGGCTGGGCATGCTCAGTAGAAAGGGGTTATATAACCCTCGTAGCCAAGCATGCTCTGTAAAGTGGAGTTTATCCTTTGAATGACCTTCCACCAGAGGTACTAAATACAGTTCAGTGCATGTGCTAGAGTTTGACCAATGAACATGCCCTAAAAGGAGACCAACTGAGCATGTGCAACACAATGTTTCATAACTGGGAATCACCCTCCTTAGTTGAATATTCATTAGATAGCATGAATATGTATTAGATAGCAAACCTATAAAAGTTGGATCTCAGAAGAAGGTGGGGTTGTTGCTATCTTTCCTGGGAACAAACCACGCTTTGCCGGCTGTGGTGTGTATACTATTGTACTAAGCTTACTTTTAGCAAGTGGCTGCTCACTCTCTTGAGCCAGCCTGAATTTTGTGCTAAACTTTAAGCATGTATTTCTAACTTCTGGATTAAATTTGGAATGGGACCTGCTCAGTCTCTGGAGCTAGGTCACACTTTCTCTATGAAGTCTGTATTTCTTATTTGTTACTTTGAACCTTTTTCCATCTTCTGCTGTGACTATTCTTGAATTCTTTCCTGTGGTAGAGTCAAGAACCTGGTAAGAGGACAGGGTGGGTTGAGATCAGCTACTGGGCCTCCCCAGACCCTCTTCTCTGGTATTACTTTTACTAATATTGGCTGCTTTTGGTTTTGTTTTTGGCAAGACATAGGAGGAAAGAACTGAGTTCATGCAAAACACAGCTGTTTTGCAATCAGAGATGGTGAGAAAAAGAGAGTTCAGAAATTGACTATCTGTTTTAAAAGCTGAACCAATTACTCCTTTTTTCCTCAAAGAGCATGAGATAAGTCTGAAAAAGGCTTCAAAAAAAATGAAAAGCCCATTAAGACTTAGCCACACAGAAGGACTACCCCATGCTAAGATTAAACATATTGCCTTCCCATCCAAGCCTATGATTTCAGATGTCCTCAACACAGTTTCCATGTAGTTCAAAGGGAGCTGTATTGGGTCAAGGAAGCAAAGGAATATAAAAAGATTGAGGATTATGTATCTTATGTTGGGTCCTCCCGAGCAGACAATGAAATTTGAGAACAAAAAGGGAAAAGAAGCAAGAGAAAGAGAAAAGGGAAAGAAGTCAATAAGAGAGGGCATTATCAAACAGGTGGTAGCTGTGGATACTGAGGCTTGATTTTGCTCTGGGAGACAGTGCAAAGCATAACACAGAATTATCCCACTCGAGGGACAATTCAGTTGTGACAATGAAAACTAGAGAATAAGGAAGAACTTCCCAGGAAGCAGAATTAGGTGCCATGTAGAGCAATGGACAAGGATTTTCCCCTGATAGAGTGGAATCAGAGTCAAATTAAGAAACTTCTCCAAATTTTTTAATTTTTAAAAATGTTATACAATTAAGGTGTACACTCTGATGTTTTGATATATATATACATTATGAAATGATTACTATAGTCGGCTAATTAATATATCTATCTTCTCACAGTTACCATTTTGTGTCTGTGTGGTGAGAACACTTGAGATCTACAGCCTCAGCAAATTTCAAGTATACAATACATTACTATGGTTACCATGTTATACATTAGATCTGTAGAACTTATTATGCTATGTAACTGAAACTTTGTACCCTTTGACCAACATCTCTCCATTTTTCCCACTCCCAGCCACTGGCAACCTCCATTCTATTCTCTGCTTCTATGAATTTGACTTTTTTAGATTTCACATAAAGTGAGATCGCGCACTGTGTATCTTTCGGTGCCTGGCTTATTTCACTTAGCTTAATGTCCCCTAGGTTCATCTATATTGTCGTAAATGGCAGGATTTTCCTCCTTCTACAGGCTGGGTGGTATTCTGATTTTGATGTCATGTTAATGTTCTCTTCAGAGAGTGAGTCTGGAAGTGTTCCTTTCTTTACTACTTTCTGGTGCAGAATTAATTAGTATTAATTTTTCCTTTGGTAGAATTCACCATGAAACTATTTGGATGTTAAGATTTCCTTTTAGGTACATTTTAAATTCTAAACTTAATTTCCTTAGATATTATAGGTATATTTAAATTATCTACTGTATTTCATATTAAATGAGATGAGGTCATTTGTACTTTAGAGAAGTTTCATTTGATTTAAGTGGTCAAATTTATATGTGTGAGGTTGTTAATAGCATTGTTACTGTCCTCCAAATGTGTTCAGATTCTCTAATAATATCTCCCATTTCATTTGATATTAGTAGTTTGATTCTTTTTTTCTCTGTAAGTACTGCAAGTGGTTTGACAATATTATTGGTCTTTTCAAAGAACCAACTTTTGGTTTCATTGATTTTCTCTACTGTTCTTTATGGTGGTTTTCAATTCCATTGATTTAAGCTCTTACCTTTATTATTTTCTTCTTTTTGTTTTGGATGGAGAGTATTTTGCTTTTTTCTTTCTAGTTTGTTGATCTGGGAGCTTAGATTATTGACTTAAGACTTTTTTCCTTTTATAATGTATATATGCAGTGCTATAAATTTCTCTCTCTGCACTGCTTAAGTGTTGTCCCACCAATTTTAATAGGTTGTATTTTCATTCTCAATTAGTTCAATGTATTTTTTATTTTATTATGTTTGTTTAATTTGTATTTTAATCTATTTTTTATTTAGAAGTGTTTAGTTTTCAAGTGTTTGGAGATTTTCCTATTATCTTTCCTCTGATTTCTAGTTTTATTCACGTGGGGTCAGATAACATACTCTGTACAAGTACAATGTTTTTCTTTTTATAGCCAGAGACTCGGTCTATTTTAAAGTCTATTCTGTGGGCATGTGAAAGGAAGTAAGTATATTGTGTAATTTTGGGGTGGTGTGTTCTAAATGTTGATTGTATCTTATAGGTTGATAATGCTCTTCTATATCCTTGCTGATTTTCTATCAGTTGTTATGAGGGGATGCTGAATTCTTCAGTTATGCTATTTTTTAAAACATGCTCTTACAATGCCATTTTGATTCATCCGTGAGTAAATATGTTATGACTTAAAACAAACCATTACTATTTTAGGATTTTCTTATACGTACTAATGGCTTAATCAAATGCCATTTTGATTCATTGGTGAGTAAACATGTTATGGCTTAAAACAAACCATTGCCCTTTTAGGATTTTCTTATATTTATAGTAATACAATATTTTAATCGATCTATTTTTCTTTCAGTAATTCATCTTTTATTCTTTTACACGTTTTCCCTATAGATAGCACTCATTACCTCCAAGAAGTATGTTTACAGCACGACTGTGCTTGGTTTTTGCTTTTTCTAAATAAGCTTTCAAAACTCATTGTTGAGATTTTACATATGTGAGGCAATGTTTTTCAAGCCTTTTCAAGAACCAAATACTAGAACCCGGAGGGACTCGAGAAATAAAGTTCACTTATAAATAACAGATTAGGCAGAATGTACAACAAAGTAAAAGCTGGTTTTCCTGCCCTGAAGGAAATGAAGATCCCTGCACTTAGAATGGAGGAAAAGCCATAAATCTGTAAGGCTGGAAAAAGTTCTTACATCCCTAGTGTGGATTGTATTGTGGGAGTTACTGAACTCGGAACCTGGTAGAATTTACCAGATTGGATACTGAAAGAAACCAAGGACCAGACACGAAAAATGTTTGTATTATCCTATGCCAATATGGAAAGCTGAAAGCTGAATCAGGCATGCCTTCCCTTCCCCAAACACTGACAATTCTAATAAAGCTCTTCAAAATGTCATTGGAATTCAAAAGAGAACATGGAATTCTCTCAGTTTATCCAGAATTGCATGAGATTAAATTTTAGCCACCATAATGAACTAGCAGCTCATATTATAAGTTAAATTCAGTTGTAGAAAAACAAAGCTGCTTTTTTAATACACTTACATTTATGAACTAAAATGTGTAATAATTGCAACTACACACATCACACTGACAGACTAAACCCATCTTGATTCTTGCCAGAATCCTGGGATCCTTTCCATCCCCGCCTCTGAAGAATGTGATAAGATCATGGGTTGTAAGGCGATCAGTGAGGGGTGAGAATTAGAAATGGGAGAAGAGTTAGGAATTAAAAATAAATAAATAAAACTTATTTGGGAATGAAGAATGTTAAAATGTTAATGGTTTGGAGTATGAATATCAAATTTTGCAAAAAAGTTTAAAAGACCTCCAAGTTCTCATGCATATCTTAAACTATACTAATCCAGCTTATTGTGGATAAAAGTTCATATGCTCCAGCCTAATACTTGGACTTTAAGAATAGCCCAGTTACACACTTCTCTGCATGGCAAATGTACCCCCGTTATAACCCAAGCTCATACACGATAACTTTAACAGGAAGAAGCAAAGACATTTTACAGAAAGAAAATCAGCAAAAATCAGATATAAATATCTTTATTTAAATTCTAGTTCTATCAATCAACTAGGTAAAATCAAAATGAGGGTAATCATCCCATTATCAGAACATCATAGTGAAAGGTAGAGCCCACAGTACATCTCAATACATATTGGTTTTTCTTAATCTGATCAAGTACCACTCTTTATTAATAGTTTATGGGTAAATCATATAATCTGTCTGAATCTTCGTTTCATTAAAAACATAGATAATTATTCTATGTAAAAATGTTACAGTACTGAATAAATGAGGTAATATATGTTTTGTCCCTTTAGATATTAAACCATACAAATAAAACACAACCATCATCATTACTCTGTCATCTTAATTATTATAATCTCAGTTGATTGGAAGCCTCATTTTCTCATTAAATATAAAGTTCTTAACAGGAAAATCAATTAAAAAATAATGGATTATATGCTAAAATTGAATTAATACATACTGTATATGTAGATAAATATTAAAAATTATAAAGCTAACAAATCCCTTATAACATTTAGCTAAGCATTATTTGAAAATATCAGAAATGAATCCAACTTCCTATTTTGAATTTACTGTCTTAAATTTTCTTACAATATCCAATCAGATTTGCACAAACTTTGCCAAGTCTGAGGTTAAGAGGGATCAGTAAATATTTACATCACTTAAATTTTCAGTTCAGTGATTAAAAAAATGATCACTATTTGGGTGGCTGAACCATTAAGGGGTTGAACAGATTGTAAATTAAGCAGGTGCATACTTAAGGCGCGGTCAGTTTTGTTATTCTAGTATTAAATATATTTACCTGCTTTGTTCCTCGTATTTGCAATCATGGTAAGTTGGAGACCATTATACTTCAGGTTATAGAAATTCAAATTTTATAAACATAGAAATTGAAGAGGCACATTTAAAAGCAACACTTTTTATCATTTGTAGTTTACCTGTATAATTTATATGTGTATACACAAAAAGATATTAATGTAAATATTTGCTCTATAATAATGAATTTTGTGTTTTTCTGGCTTAACTATATCATCTACCATAAGTTTATTACCACTGGAGGTAAGTTGTGTTTAACTCAATACTTCCAACATGAATTTTTTTACAGATTACTTACAAAATTCAGGAAACATTCACCTTTTGCATTTGTAATCTTTTGTGCAGTTCCTTAAGTTAATGGCTTTTATTTCTGAACTAATAATCTCCTGGACACAGGATATACACTCCCTTGTCTTTAAAACAAGAGAGCAATTAGAATTTAGCTTTGAAAGCAGGACTTTGCCCAGCATCTACTACTGTTTTAAGTGACAATTTAGAAATTGTGTCTACATTGCCATCTGTTGGTGCTGGACCTGTCATACTATCTCAAATTATTACATATTTAGACCAGAAAGATGCATAGGATATTTGAAACATTGCAACAGTTTCTTCCAGAAGTAATAGAACTGCTGTGCGTACAAATGATAGTCTAACACTACACATTATTCTGTGGAAAGAGGCCAGATCCTAAACAGTCATGCTGCATGTAATAATGTTTTTTTTGGAGAGACTATGACTTCTCCTGCCTAAAGGGAATAAGAGAAAGACAAAGTACAAGCTAAATGATGGGTTATAAAGTAATCACAGATAACTCTCAATTATTCATGCAAAGTTGTACTCATTGCCAGAAGTAAGGTTAAGACCCTAAATCAACTGTGCAGACGAGCTCTTGATGGTGCAGTCTCCATGCAGACAGCTGTGCACTGTCACCAAGGCTGAGGCCAGCACATCCACCCACTGCTTCATCATAAAACGAAAAGCAATGCCAGAAGAGGAGGGTTGGGTTGGTCCCACCAGCCAGAGAGGATCTGGGTTTGATCCTGTCCATTCATTCTAAAACTATTGAGCAGCTACTATGTGCTGAGCCGTGCTCTAGGTGCTTGCTGCAACTACAGCAATTTTTTTTAAAAAAACTAAAAACTACTGCCTTTCATGGAGCTCACATTCTAGATTGTTTTTATTAAAGGATTCAGCAGGTTTTTCTTTACTCATTACCTTACTCTTCAACCCAGTTTTGTCCAAACACTCGATCTTTGCATTTAAGACTTCTGCAAAGCTGAAAAAAATCTTGTCATAAAGCAAGTACTTGAAGTATAGTAAACTAAGTATGACGGCCTTAAAAAAGGATTCAGATTCTTCTCTTCTTTGGGAGAGGAGCAATGGTCTCCCAGGGATGAGGACCAATGAACAAAGGTACCAATGTTCTGCTTCATTAACCCAAGTTCAAGGCACTGATCAAATACACCTAATACCTACGACTCCTGCCTAAAGGGCTAAAGAGCACTCAGAAGCTCTTCTCTGGAAGAAAACAAACAATTAAAAAAAAAAATAACCCAGTTCATTTTAGATGTCTCCAGGACAGAGAGAGTAGTAAAGATTTTGACCAAGCACTAGAGAAAATGGTTTAGAAAGACAACACAGCAGGGACAGCAATCACGGCAGAAGCACTTTGGCATGGCCCTCCTGTAACTGCATCAACTTTTATTTCACCTTTTCAAGTATGGAATAACTAGAGTAAGGTAGTAGGAGAAAATAAATAGCTATTTCCTGGCCTTTTAGAAAATGGCTCTACTAAAGTCATCTTTGCCCTTTGCTGAAAAGAACCTTTTTCAGTTAGGGGAAAGTATACAGTTTCCCACGTGGGAGTACATTTTCATTCTCCAACTCTTACTTTCTTGTATGAGGGTAGAGATCTAGAATGTTTTTTCCATCCAAAGCCTGCTCTGTGTGACTGCTTGGTCACCAGGAAGCATTCAGATAAATGTCACCGAAACTCCCCAAATGCTGCTGGCTATATATCAACTATTATAAAATAAAACTAGTTTTTAAAAAGTAAATAAAGAAATATTTGAATGAATGTTTTCTTCAATGCTTGATTTACTTTTACTTTAAAAACTGAGCGAGTTTTTCTGAATAAATAAATTGTGCATAATTTATGTTAAATACTTCAAGAATAAAATCACACAGCTAATTTAGTCTGCTATGAAAATGAATTTGACTCCCATCAGATTCCCCATATTAATAAAACCAAATGGTGTGAATCAAAGGAACAACATTGCATAGGTTAGCACTTAAAACGCCAGTGAATGATATTCAAATGCAATAACACAGGAAAGTTTTCTGGAGTATGTATTGCACAGTTCTATCGGTGATGACCATTAAATTTATTGCAATCATTTACACTGTTAGTATAATGGTTATTACTACTACTATCATAAAGCATACCTTTATGATCTATGTTTTGTTATGGGCAGTTTTATTTATTCTTTTAATAAATATTTTTTGATCCATCACTATGCATCCATCAGGATGCTACTCAAGATGAATACAGAGATGACCATGAAATAGTCATTGCTTTCAAAGAACTTGTAGACTAGTCAAGGAAAAACATGATGTATATGCAATTAGATATTTAATTACAGTGTTTTAATAAATTCTACAAGTAGTAAACTAAAGAAATCACTTAGGAAGAATATTTAAGTTAGCCTTGTGGAATTTGAGAATCCCCCCTTGAGGAAAAACATAGTTAAGAAAAACACGAAAAACAAGAAGATGTTAGCCAGGTAAAAAATTTTTTTAACTTTTTTCCAGGCTGAAGAAGAGTCCACGAAAAAGACCAAAATTTAACCCATTCAGGGAACTGAAGGAAACACAATATGCCAAGTAAAAGGGATAGAGGTGGAAACCTAGAAAGAAATGAGGTTGGGGAGTGAGCAGGACCTGAAGCACAAAGGGTAAGGGATTTGAACACTCTCATGAGAGTTAAGAAGTCTTTGCATAGACAGAGAACTAACAAGAGATTTCTGTCTTTTAAAGATGACTGTGGCTGCAGTGTGAAACAAGGGTTGGAAGACAAGATTAAAAGCAAAAAAAATAAGTGATTATGAGGTTATTGTATACCCCAGAAAAGACAAAGGTGACACGGACTTGCAATTTCACAAATTCGAAAAAAACGAGTAAGCCTAGATGTCTTTAAAATAGCACATGAATGGGCATGCGATGCGGCCTTTCACGGTTCCAACTAGATCATGCCACGTTCCCTTTAATGACAAGTATCTTTGTGGAGCTAGGTTTTCAGAGGTGTCCATGATAAAAAGAAGGTACTGTACAAAAATCAGTGTGGAGCAGGATGTGAAGATGACAGTGTCCAACTTGATTCCAAGTGGAACAGTGCAGTGTCCAACAGGCACACACATCCCCCTCACCAATAATGCTGGCTAGGAATGAAAGAAAAATATTACTACTTGGTCCTTCAATTTACATTTTTTTTCATATGACTACAAAGTTATTAGGACATGAATAATTATTAAATTGTTTAGACCCAACTACCTAATGAATAAAACTGTTAGATATTTCTTTTGGTCTAAGGGATGCTGTGAAAAAAAAATCAAAAAATTAATATGGCATTGTGAACAGAAAAATTTTGGTAACCTCTGACTTAGGGTTATCTTAGCAGTGAATAAAATATGAGAACATAAGCTTTTTGGGAAAGGAGGGGAAGACATGAAGCTAATGGATAGGAAAAAATTAAAAGAGGCAATAGATTCAAAGTTCTAAGGAGATCGAAGAATAGTTGTAGTTGGAATATTGGAGCAAGAAAGTGCAAATAGAAAGATTGTGCTCAGAGTAAGAGTTGGCTGAATTTAGATTTTATGAGTGGAGCAGTTATGAGTGAGACTATGAGAGTGACTGATTGCCTTAAGCTTAATACACCCCCAAACATATTCATAATTCCCACTCCCCAACCTACTCGTCCTCTAATCTGTCAGTAAATGCTGACATCAACCACTTACTTGGATAAGCCAGAAACTATAAAGTCAGCCTTACCCCCTTCATCTCCTTTACTTCTTATGCCTTAGCAATTACCACATCCTGATTACTCAGCCTCCTTGACATCTCTTGAATTAACCCACATTCATTTTCTTCCACTTCCAGTGCCACAAGTATAAGCTATGAAGAAGAAAAAAAGGAACCCTCAGAGATACAAAATTATCTGTAAACAAAGACAGTTTTATTTCTTTCTTTTCCATATGCATAGCTTTTATTTCCTTTTCTTGTCTTATTACATTGGCTAGGTCTTCCAGCACACTGTTGAATAAAAGTGATGAGAGTGGACATCTTTGCTTTGTAATGAATCATAAGTGGAAAGCATCTAGTTTCCAACCATTAAGTACAATGTTAGCACAGGTTTTTTGGTAGAAATTCTTTAAGTTGAGGAAGTTCCCCTCTAGTTATAGTTTGCTAAGAGTTTTGTTATCACACATGAGTATTGAATTATGCCAGGGTAACTTTTCAGCATCTACTGACATAATATAATATTTCTTCACTAGGCTGTTCGTGTAACGGATTACATGAATTAATTTTTAAGTGTTGAACCAGCCTTGTGTATCTGGAATAAATCCTACGTGGTCATAGTTGAAATTTCTTTTATACCATGTTGGGTTTGATTTGCTAATATTTCATAGAGGATTTTTGCATCTATGTTTATAAAAGATATCAGTCTATAGTTTTTCTCTCTTCTAATGCCTTTGTTTAATTTTGATATAAGGTTAATGTTAGCCTTATAGAATGAATTCAGAAGTGTTTTCTCTGATTCTGTTTTCTGGAAGGGATTATAGAGTATTTGTATCATTTACTTCTTAAATATTTGATAGAATTCATTAAAACAATCTGAGCCCAGTGCTTTCAGTTTGGGGAAGTTATTAATTATTGATTCCATTTATTTAAGCAATATAGGCTTATTCAGATTATCTATTTATGAGTTGTGATAGATTTGTCTTTTTAAAAAATTTATCTTTGCATCTAAATTGTCAAATTTGCGGGCATAGAGTTGTTCATGAAATTCCATTATTATCCTTTTAATGTCCATAGGATCAGTAGGAAAAGTGCCTTTTTTATTTCTGATACTAGTAATTTTATGTCTTCTCTCTCACTCTCTTTCTCTTTTTTAGTTAGCCTGGCTAGAAGTTTATCAATTTTATTGATCTTTTTAAAGAGCCAGCTTTTAGTTTTGTTGATTTTCTCTATTAATTCCCTGTTCTCAGTTTGTTGATTTCTGCTCTAATTTTTATTCTTTTATATCTTCTGCTTACTTTGTATTTAATTTGTTCTTTTTTCTAGTTCCAGGGTACATTTTCTTTTGGCTCCTAGTAATTTTTAATTGTTTGCCCCATTGAAGTCTTACTTCTATGTGACCCAGTACAAAACATTCATTGTCTCTAAGCTTAAAAATAAGGGTTATTCTTGATACACAACTGATGATAATCTGAACGGAAGTGATTTGGATTTGTAGGAGCCAGGATTTACTGTGAGAAAAAGAATTTCCTTAAAACTTTCAAATCTGAACTTGAGATATCAGTAACAAAGCTTCCAGAATGAGAGCACAGAGGTTTTATAAGAGTAGAAAGATAAGGCTAAGACTTCAGGAAGGTTGACAACACAGAGAAAAGAAAGCAAAACCCTCCCTGAGGCTGGAGAAAGAACCTAGTGGTGCAAAGACTGGAGAGCAAGAGTTCAGATACAAGTTTCTACCTACCCCATTTCCTTCAAATCAAAGTCCTGGTGAAAGAAGATAGCAAAAATACCAAGGTAGTTCAAGAAGTCCAAGACATGGATGAATATTTCCTTGTTTCCATAGGTAGAGCCTTGGGAGACTGAAGCCCTTAAAAAAACATGTTCAGAAGGGCCTCGTGTCTGACATGGTACAAAAAAGTGCAGAAGACAGAAGGTCAAAGAAGATCTCTAGGCAAATTTGTCAGCACACAGCCTGTAGAAACCAGCCCACTGCATACAAGAATTTTCAGTCCCCCTGCAAGAGACCGGAAGTTCATAAATGACAGGTGGACTCAGAGAAGCTTGGGGTCAGCAGAGGAGGAAGCAGCATGGGGGAATGCCAAGAACTGCAGTACCTTGTGGCAAAGGCCAGAATAATTCCTAAAAGGTCAGTTTAGAACAGCCACACCTCAGCCAGTATAGCAAGAATAGTGGCTATTTGGATATCTTCCTTAGAGAAATGCCTACTTAGCTCTTTTGCCCATTTTTTAATTGGGTTGCTTGTTTTCTTCTTGTAAAGTTGTTTGAGTTCCTTATATATTCTGGATATTAATCCTTTGTCAGATGTATATTTTGCAAATATTTTCTCCCACTCTGTTGGTTGTCTTTTAACTCTTTTAATTGTTTCTTTTGCTGTGCAGAAGCTTTTTAGTTTGATATAATCCCATTTGTTTATTTTTCCTTTGGTTGCCCGTGCTTTTGGGGTCGTATTCATGAAGTCTGTGCCCAGTCCTATTTCCTGAAGTGTTTCCCCTATGTTTTCTTTAAGAAGTTTTATTGTCTCAGGGTGTATATTTAAATCCTTAATCCATTTTGAGTTGATTTTAGTATACGGTGAGAGGTATGGATCTAGTTTCATTCTCCTGCATATCGATATCCAGTTATCCCAACACCACTTGCTGAAGAGGCAGTCCCTTCCCCAGTGAATAGGCTTGGTGCCTTTGTCAAAGATCAGATGGCAGTAAGTGTGTGGGTTGATTTCTGGATTCTCTATTCTATTCCATTGGTCAGTGTGTCTGTTTTTATGCCAGTACCATACTGTTTTGGTTATTATAGCTTTGTAGTATAGCTTAAAGTCAGGTAGTGTTATGCCTCCAGCTTTATTTTTTTTGCTGAGCATTGCTTTGGCTATTCGTGGTCTTTTATTGTTCCATATAAATGTCTGAATAGTTTTTTCCATTTCTGAGAAAAATGTCTTTGGAATTTTGATGGGGATTGCATTGAATTTGTATATCACTTTGGGTAGTATGGACATTTTCACTATGTTGATTCTTCCAATCCAAGAGCATGGAATATCTTTCCATCTTCTTGTATCCTCTCTAATTTCTCTCAGCAGTGGTTTGTAGTTCTCATTATAGAGATTTTTCACCTCCTTGGTTAACTCAATTCCTAAGTATTTTATTTTTTTGGTGGCTATTGTAAATGGGCAGGCTTTCTTGATTTCTCCTTCTGCATGTTCACTATTGGAGAAAAGAAATGCTACTGATTTTTGTGTGTTGATTTTGTATCCTGCTACTGTGCTGAAATCATTTATCAATTCCAACAGTTTTTTTGTAGAGGTTTTAGGCTGTTCGATATATAGGATCATGTCATCTGCAAACAGGGACAGTTTGACTTCATCTTTTCCAATCTGGATGCCCTTTATTTCCTTCTCTTCTCTGATTGCTCTGGCTAGTACTTCCAACACTATGTTGAATAGGAGTGGTGAGAGTGGGCATCCTTGTCTAGTGCCTGTTCTTAAAGGAAAAGCTTTCAGCTTTTCCCCATTCAGGATGATATTGGCAGTGGGTTTGGCATATATGGCTTTAATTATGTTGAGATACTTTCCCTCTATACCTAACTTATAGAGGGTCTTTGTCATGAATGAGTGCTGAACTTTATCAAATGCTTTTTCAGCATCTATAGAGATGATCATATGGTCCTGGTGTTTGAGTTTATTAATATGGTGTATCACATTTATTGATTTGCGTATGTTGAACCAACCTTGCATCCCTGGGATGAATCCCACTTGATCATGATGAATAATTTTTCGTATGTGTTGCTGTATTCTGTTTGCTAGTATTTTAGTGAGGATTTTTGCATCTATATTCATCAAGGATATCGGCCTGTAGTTTTCTTTTTTGGTTATATCTTTACCTGGTTTTGGTATCAGGATGATGTTTGCTTCATAGAATGAGTTTGGGAGATTTGCGTCCGTTTCAATCTTTTGGAATAGTTTGTAAAGAATTGGTGTCAATTCCTCTTTGAATGTTTGGTAAAATTCTGCTGTGAATCCATCTGGTCCTGGGCTTTTCTTTGTTGGGAGCCTTCTGATAACAGCTTCAATCTCCTTTATTGTTATTGGTCTGTTCAAATTTTCTACGTCTTCACGGTTCAGTTTTGGGAGCTTGTGTGTGTCCAGAAATTTATCCATTTCCTCCAGATTTTCAAATTTGTTGGCGTATAGTTGTTTATAGTAGTCTCGAATGATTCCTTGTATTTCAGATGAATCAGTTGTAATATCGCCTTTTTCATTTCTAATTTTTGTTATTTGAGTCTTCTCTCTTCTTTTTTTTGTTAGCCATGCTAACAGACATATGAAAAAATGCTCAACATCACTCAGCATCCGGGAAATGCAAATCAAAACCACATTGAGATACCATCTAACCCCAGTTAGGATGGCTAAAATCCAAAAGACTATGAATGATAAATGCTGGCGAGGCTGCGGAGAAAAAGGAACTCTCATACATTGTTGGTGGGACTGCAAAATGGTGCAGCCTCTATGGAAAATGGTATGGAGGTTCCTTAAACATTTGCAAATAGATCTACCATACGACCCAGCCATCCCACTGTTGGGAATATACCCAGAGGAATGGAAATCATCAAGTCGAAGGTATACCTGTTCCCCAATGTTCATCGCAGCACTCTTTACAATAGCCAAGAGTTGGAACCAGCCCAAATGCCCATCATCAGATGAGTGGATACGGAAAATGTGGTACATCTACACAATGGAATACTACTCAGCTATAAAAACGAATGAAATACTGCCATTTGCAACAACATGGATGGACCTTGAGAGAATTATATTAAGTGAAACAAGTCAGGCACAGAAAGAGAAATACCACATGTTCTCACTTATTGGAGGGAGCTAAACATTAATATATAAATTCACACACACACATACACACACACACACACAAATCGGGGGGGGGAGGGAAGAAGATATAACAACCACAATTACTTGAAGTTGATACAACAAGCAAACAGAAAGGACATTGTTGGGGGGGAGGGGGGGGAGGGAGAAGGGAGGGAGGTTTTGGTGATGGGGAGCATTAATCAGCTACAATGTATATCGACAAAATAAAATTAAAAAAAAAAAAAAAAAAAAAAAGAATAGTGGCTAATTCCACAAAATTAGGCAGGGTGAGAAACAACTAAAGGCCTCAAATATCTAATCCTGTTTTCTTGTTGCCAGAATGATATATAATCCCTCAGGTTACTTGGTTTACTTTTGAGAATAGTTGAAGATTTCTCAAAATAAGATCTATCCAGAGTGACTGCGTTCTTTTGACCTTTCCCCTTGGCATGTGGCCTGTCATCATATGACTTGACATATCCAAATATGTGTGAGCAGATACAACATCACTGTATCCCAACGAAAGGTGTGAGAGCTACTGAATGTTTCTGTTAATGTTCCTGTGCATTTTAGGAGAAGAAAATTAGCGAAACTGTCACTCTTTTCACAGATTACAATTTTGCAGCCCTGGCTGTGTTAAATGGTTGACACAAACTCACCCAGATAGTTGGTTACAGAGCAGCCAACAAAAGAAAACTGAAAGACAGAATCACAAAATATGGAATTGCAGAATTAGACAGGATCTTACACATAATCGTTTAACAGAGTAGGAAAAGCATCAAATAATCTATTCTAACTTCCAAGTGATGTAGTTCTTGGAGGATTTAACATCAGCATCTAGGTCCAGTGTTTTTCCATTCTAGTGCATTGCCTAGAACTCGGCCCCTGATACCCAAACCCTGGCCCCTTCCGTAGAGAAAGGAAGTATGTCCTTAATTAAGTCTTTTGAGATTAGATAAACTCATCAGACTAACTTCTGAAATGTTCATCAAAATGATTGGGTTTTTAAAAAAATTTTCCACTTATCACTCAGGAAGAACAAAATTCACTCAAACATTCGTTTATTTATTCACACACCCACTTAGCAAATAACTTTTCCCTAGTCGCTCTATGCTCAGCGTATTCTCACCACTGGAGACACAGCAGTAACAAATAGAGTTTATATTCCAGTAAGAAAAAAAGGCAGTACGTAAACAAAAAGTAAATGTATAATGGGTAGTATGTTGATAATTACCATAGAAAATAAGAAGGCTAAGAAAATAAGTAGCACTATGTAAAATCTTTCTGATAAAGTAACATTTGAGCAGAAACATAAAAGAAGTGAGGAAGTCAATGAACATCTGTGGGAAGAGCTTTCCAGGAAGATGAAACAGCTACTGCAAAAAGGCACAATAGTGCTCGGTGTTTTAGAAGAGTATAAAAGAGGTCAGTAAATGGGGATGGAGCGCAGAGGATGAGATGAGATGGGTGGCATTGGAATGAGACATCTAGGTACAACTTGGAAGGATATGGGAATTTACACAGAGGAAGACAGGAATCTGCTGATGAATGTATAGAAGCAGGAGCACTAGTTAGAAATCTATTGCAATTATTCACGTAAAAAGTAATGATGGCTTGTACCCAATTTATAAATGCTCTTATTTATGTTTAAAGCAAACTATGGCCTAGTCAAGTTGAATGACTTCTAGAGGGGACACACCCAAAGGAAATGATGTAACTTGACCTTGAATATACTTCTACTTTCTATCTACTCTTTTTTATCTGAAACAACATAATCCTTCAATTCTACAAAAAAAAAAAAAAAAAAAAATGCAAGGATTTAGAGTTACATAAAGACTATTTGGCTATAATTCTTACCTGGGCTGACATTTTATATAATCTTTTGGGTTTTTACTGTGAAATTTTATATCTCACTTTTAAACAATTTTTGTTCTTCATTGTTCAAATTCAACTTTCTGATCCCAAACTGTGTCTACTTGTGCACATTTGCCTCTTTTCTTGGTTCTCTTCTATAGCAAAACTTCAATCTATACTCATTTTCTCTAATTATCTTCTGTTCATTCACTCGTCATCAACTTCAAATCATACTTTTTTCAATCACTCCACCAAATAATTTTCTTTCACAATCATCATTGACCTTTGGTTGGCAACATCTACGAGCCAACTCTCAGTCCTCATCTCCTTTGACCCATCAGCATCTGAGAAAGCTCTTCCTCTTGATTACCTACCTAACTGGTTTATCCACTTCTAAGTGTTGGAGTTTTCTAGAGATTCCTCCTCAGAAATCTCTCTCTATACTCCTTCTAGAGTCCAAATAAACTCAATCCAATTCATGATATTAAATAATGATTGAGTACTAATGATTCCAAAAATTGTATCTATGGCCCAGAATTCACTACTGCATTCCAGATTTGTCTGCACATTTTCATTTGGAATCTAAGAGCCATTTCAGATTTTGCTCATCTGAAATCACACTCCTCAGGCTTGATCTTTCTGCAGCCTTCCTCAACACCATTCTTCAACACGCAACTTCATTCTTTCAGCAGTAAAAAAAAAATGGGCTAAAGATGGGCTATATTTTATTCTCACCACTGTATTTAATCCATCATCTAACTGTAGTGTTCACACTTCAATATATTTAGAATCTGATCACTTCCTCACTTTCATTATTGCTATCCTAGTCTATATCAACATCTTTTCATCTTGGATTATTGCAGTATCCTTTCTGCTCTCCCTGTTTCAGCTTTTATTCCTTGCACAGTAGTCAGAGTAATTATTTTAAATGATACAAAAGACATTACTCCTGTGCTCAGAATTTTTCCACTGGCTTCTCATATCATGCAGAGACCCCAAGTGTTCCTTGACTGTACCATGACCCACCGCCCCAGTTCTAGCCTTAGGTTCTTTCACTCTGGCTTCTCCTCATTTTGTTCCAGCCACACCGACCCCCTTACCAGTCCTAGAAATGGAAAGGAGGGTCCTTTCCTAGGGTTTTTTTTTTTTTTTTTTTTTGTAATGTTCTTTTTGCAATTATTTATTTGGTTTATTTCTAAACTTACTTTATACTCTGTATCACCATGTTAGGGAGACCACCATTGACAGCTCTATGTAAAACAGCTGCTCAGCCAGACACCCCCCATTTCCCTGCCTACTTTAGTTTTCTTTATACACCTAACATCCTCTAATGTGCCCTATTTTACTTGCTTTTGTGTTTATTATCTTTCCCCCTAGAAAGTAAACTCCATGAGGACGGACTGTTTTGTTCCTGCAGTGTCTGACAGTGTCTGACACTGAATAGTGTCAGGCAAATAGTGGATGCTCACTGAGCAGAATATCTAAATGAAAGACACAATATAATGCCAAAGGTTAATAGCAACAGGAAGATAATTTAGATAAAATTCATTTTCTTAAGCACCAGAGTCCATTTACAAACTTGGAGGATCTACCTAACAAGCCACATTTGGGAGATGTAAATCTTTCTTTTCACTGTTTTATAGACTTTAAAATAGTCATGGTATTTTCAAAATGCACAATTCATACTAAAAACCAATTGGAAAAATATGTTATAAAAGTTTCTAGGGTTTATGTTTGTAGTAAAATAAATTTTAGAGTACAGTCATAACTCCTGTCTCCTGACAACTGCCTTCCATAATAAATCTGTTTTAGAAATGGGCCAAAGGATGCATTGCAGAGTATCACCATGAAATTGGACTCAAAATGATTGTTCATGAAAATGTACTTTAAAATATGTTTGATTTTGATTTTTACGGTATATTTTTAAATCTTGTATTAGACAATTACTTGTTAAATCAACATTTATTTTAATGTGTAATTAAACAAAGTTTAAAAACAAACAAAAAATGATTCATGACATGAGTGCTGTAAAAATGTGTCAAATGAAAGTTTGTATGCCTTGGTTGACATATAATTCAATGGAAAATATAAAGATATTTCCACCACAGAACAAAAAATGTTAGCTCTTTAATATTGATTTCAGAGGCCAAAACCATATATTTAGCTGCTGATAGTAAAAAATTTAGTACATTCACTCTCAAGTTAGAAATATCTCTGTAGTAGATTTTATAACTATGAAAAAAATCTATGCTGAAATATCTGACTCCACAGTAAAAAGTATTGTAATTTTTTTAAAAGTTGATTGCCTTTAAATAAATTATAAAAGATTTATCCAAGAGTTAACAATAATTTCTTGAAGGACTTTGAAAAACAGGCAAAGCTGTAGGGCTGCTCTTTCACAGTCAACCCTCCTCTTCTTGGGCTGTGTGTTGGGAGACAAGTACCATATAATTAGCATGAGGTATTGCGAAGGGTGAAGAAGCAGGTGGGGTCAGGCTCCCAGAGAAAGGGTAGAAGTGGGAGAAATTTTACAACTTGTCCCAAAGGCTATGTATGGTAGACATGACTTCTTTTCCCAAGAACCCATAAATCTTCAAGAAAAAATAACAAAATTCTCGATATGCTTGATAGAAGCCATCGAGGGAAGAGAAGTTTGCACCTATGTCAGTCTTATGGTGGAAACAGATGGATGCAGGATTAAATAAAAAAAGAAAACTTAGTAAAACAAGTTCTAAAATCAGAGGTTCAGACTGTGAATCATGTACATCTAAATATCTAAGGGGCAGAGAGCCTTCTAATTGAAAGTTGTATTACATTATGGGGTCCTCATAAAAGATCTCTGAACTAAACTGTAATCTCCAGTCACAACTTAGGTTGAATTTTCACCTTGACGTTCAGTGCAAAGTTCATTTCCTCCATGCCTGTCAGATTATTGGATACATAGTGTAGAAGAATGGTGGTAAGATGGCATGAAAAATGATGGGTGTTGTAGATTTGATGTGATGATGGGAAGGGAGATAAAGTTAAAAACTGTTTGTTTGCTTGTGTGGTTTTCAGTAATGGATACAGACTCTTATATGATTTTATTAGAACAATTAAGTCTTTGGAATTTCTTTATGAAATAAGCACTAAGAGAATATTCTAGATGTTAATGTCTAACACAACCAAAACTGATGCACAAAACCTTTAAAAATGAGTTATTTGCAGAAAAAGAAAAGAGACCTATTTGAGCTTATTAGACCCCTGTATCCTGATTCATTGCTGAGAACAGAGACCCTGCTGGTAGCGAACAAATTAGTCTGCTGTTGGGAGAATAGCTGCTGGGTCCACCTTGGAGCTACTGAATGAAACCACATGATAGCTGAGTCCAGTTCATCTGCTGGAAGGCCACTGGTTACATCGATGACAACAATAAATGTAGGAAAATTTCAAGTAGTTTTAAAAACAAAAACATAATTTAAAATATTAAAAATTACACTGGGTTTTGACAAATGACAACATGTATTCTTCATTATAGTATCATACACAATACTTTCGCCGCCCTAAAAATCCTCTGTGTTCTGCCTATTTATCTCTCCCTTCCCCCGACCTGTGGCAACCACTGATCTTTTCACCATCTCCATAGTTTTGCCTTTTCCAGAATGTCATAGAGTTGGAATCGTATGGTATGTATCCTTTTCAGATTGACTTTTTTCACTTAGAAATGTGCATTTATGTTTTCTCCGTGTCTTTTCATGACTCAATATATTATCTCTTTTTGACATGGAATAATATTCCACCGTCATTATACATTTGTCAAAACTCAGAGTGTACAATGCTAAGAGCAAACCCTAACGTTAACTATGAACTTTGAGTAATAATGATGTGTCAAGGTAGTTTCATCAAATGTAACAAATGTGCCACTGTGCTGCTGGATGTCCATAGTGGGGGAGATTGTACATGTGTAGGGACAGGGGGTATGTGGCAACTCTCTGTACTTTCCATTCAATTTAGCTGTGAACCTAAAACTGCTCTAAAAAATAAAGTTTGTTAATTAAAACAGAAAACAAAAAGAAATTTTTTTAATATTTAAAAATTACAATGCAATATATAATTTCCAAATCACAAGACAAAGAAGAGATAAACATAATCAATAGAATGAAATATAAAAAGCAATAAAAATATCAAAGAAATATAAATAATAGCATAAGACAGAAAAGTGGGGCCAGACATATTAATTTTCATTAATTCTGAGTTATATTAATTTAACATATTAATTTTGACTACATGACATAAAAGGTTTGAATTAAAGGACTTTCGTATCATAGTCTAGATGAGAAGACTCAATAATATTAACTCTTTAATTAGCTGTAAATCAATTTAAGATATGCTTAAATTTAGATAAAAATTCCAAGAAGAATTTTTTGGAACATGAAAAAGTGATTCTAAATTTTTCTGATGAATGAATACACAATAAAACTGTAAGATTTAATTATGGGTATTTAAGTATAACTTTTAAAAATTAAATAAATTCAAAATCAAATAATAATAAGTACATAATTGGAAGAGAATAGAAAGCACATAAATTTAGTTTAATAATAAGGTCACATTTCAAACCTGTAAAACCAGAACGATTGTTCCATTCATGGTATTAGAATACTGATTAATAATTTGAGAATGTAAGATCATAGAATTGGGTCATGATCCCATACCTTATACAGAAGTTAATTCCAGTATTAAACGTGGAAAAGAAAAAAGAAACTAAACAAGAGAGGAAAATTAGATGTGTGTGTGTGTCTGTGTGTGTCTGTGTATTTTCTGATCTTGGGAATGTCTTTTTAAATCATAATTTCAAAGAAAAATTGTATAAAAAGAGATGATAAATTAAACTATATAAAACATAAAATTCTTACATATTACAACGGTATATAAAAGCAAAAGACAACTGGGGAAATTTTCAACAATTACATAAAGGCTAAAATCCTTATGACATAAAATATGTAAAACATATTATTATTAATGACTGTTTGGTCTTCCAGCTCACCACTCCTTTCTCGGTGCTCCATGGTAACACACAGGCTTCCCTCTCTTGCTACACTGACTGATCCAGGGGCTGGAACTTGAGCCAAGGTAGGTCCCAAACCCTGAACACGGAGTGGTGCTCACATAGGGTGTTAGCCATGCCAGGACTATCTAATCCTCTCCTGCAATGTCTCAAACACCCACTGAAGACAAAGATTTAGTTCCTCCCTGGAAAAATCACGTAACGCTTGTTGCAGGAACTGTCATTTTTTATGTTCCCAGACACATGGAAAAAACTGGTTTGAAGACTGATGCTGACATGCCAAGAGAAGCAGTCATACAGACACACCATAACCTACTGACAGTTCCCACTTTTAGAAATTAATTCGGGTTTCAAGAAGCCTGGTTGGTAAAATAGTCTATTCAATGAATAAGCCAAGGAAATGTATATAAATATACATATATAACCATAAGGTCACAAGCAGTACTGTGAAAATCAAAACTTAATTATATTAAACCATGTAAATTATTTAATGTTTTAAAAAAATCAAGTTTTTCTCATTACTGGAAAGTATTCATCACAGTAAATTGTGAAGATTCTCAATCAGGTCAAAAACTCTTTTGGGGGAAACTTCCCCTTCACAAAATTGCACTTAAGAAAACTTTACTTCCATTCATTGTGAAGTATTTCTTTAAGATGTTTTTACATGTTTTAGGTAGAACTGTCAACGCTAGTTTTAAAATGTACTTTGAATTATTTTCTATTATTTTTAAAATCTTAAAGGGAGGTTTTAATCCTCATAATCTTGATTAGTATTTGATTTATACTTCATATTAACAGGATTTCTTTTCTGAAGCATATCTACTGTCATTATTAATAATGATTTAAGACTTTATTCCATAAAATCTATATTATTTGTCTTATCAAGAATAGAAATGTGATTTTCATTATTAGGACAGATAAAAGTAATCCTTTCAAGATACAAATGCCTGAATGATTTACCAAAGGACTCTGATTTTAAACTCCATTTATCAAATGTATCTATATTTCTATATGGATGCATATGAAGAATATGTAGTTTAAATCATTGCAACTCTTGTGCTTTTAATGAGCTGTGATAGTCATTAATATTTTTTATTACAATTCCCCAAATGTAGGTTAATTACTGTTATTATTTTTAGCTACAAATAAAAAAATGCATTTTCTATTTTTGATGACTTTGAAACCTAACTCTTGGGATATAATCTCTGTGTGAAAAGCATGAAATGAACAGTCTGTCAAACTGTATGCATTTTTCCCATCATGAAAATTTCCTCTACAAAAACATTCATCTTGTATCACCTGATGGGCACATAAAAGTCAAGCTTTGCTAGATGTTATTTATATTGAACTTGTCCCAGCTTCAGGTATCACAAAAACTGGGCAAGAGGCCACAAAGTACACACACACATATACACACATTCATATAACTTGTATCATTATACTTATATAAGAGTCTAAAGAGGTGAGAAAATATATTAGACTTCTCTAAAACAGTAAGTTTTATGGGGTCTACTAGAGAGTATCACTGTAGATAAGAGTGTGATGCCTGTAAGAAATACCCTAATTCAATTTAGCCAATATTTACCAAGTATACAATTTTGAAAACGCTGATAGAGAACCCATGAGGTAGGAATCCTCATCCAAATTGTAAGAAATATGCTGCTAGATACTATAGTAAAATGAGTCGTGGTAATTTGTAAAATATATCTAAACAACGATGTCTGTGTTTCCTTACCTGAAATCTTTATGGAGTAATTGCGTATGTCGATTTGCATCTTCCCATGAACATAGATAGATTGATAGACAGATAAACAGACATTGATAACCTTCCTCTACAAGATTAATAATTAACTTTAGTTCACCTGTGCTATACATCTCTCCGAAGCTGTGTTCACTTTCAGATTTGATTATTATATTTATGATTTGATACCAGTATTGAACCTTATGATGTGATAGATTTTTCCAGAACCTGCTAGAACAATTGATTTTGCACTCAGCATTATAAAGCTACCTGTGGCATATAAATATTTTGCTCACATTTATGTGTAGGCCTGATAAGAACAACTTGAATTATTTTTATACCACCTTAGTTAGGAGTTGTGTTTCTAGTTGGAGTTTTTGAGCTCTTTTATAATCCAATTTTGAATCCATAAATTTGAATTCAGTCTGATATTTACAGATTTACTATTTTATTTCACATGATGCTCATAGCCTTGATCCATTACACAAGCTGCCGTATTGATCTCTGTAGCCTAATTACTACAAGCTAGAGAGAAGTGGTAGCCAACATGAGTCCAGAATACAAATTCTATGACTGCAGAAGAAATTTTAAACTAGCTCGTAGAGAATACCATGAAGTTTGTAATAGATATGCATGGATAAAATTCATAAAATTCTTATTTTAACCCATATATTCTTTAAATTGGGAGAAAATTTTAAATGTGCAAAAAGTAACAAATTTTCATTCATTGTGAATATATTATTAATATGTCAAAAATGTGGTTTGTGTTTTTATCTCTGCAAAGTTTAGGGACATTTGGGCGGAATTATGAAGATTGTACATAATGCTGGAGGGTGGTTTTTGACAAGAGGAATGGTGTCATGTAGATATACTATTGTCATAGCTATGTGCGACCAGTTCCCCCTCAAACCCACGGGACAATACTAAGTTCACCAACATTGAGATAGCACCCACCTGGTGCTAAGAGAGAAATTAACACTGCATAGAGTCCATTGTAGAGGAAGTTCCTTTAGTGTAAAGACAATGGATTATTTGACTTTTTATCTCTAGTGTCTAGTACAATGTTCATAACACAACAGATGTTGTCTGTGGTTTTTCACAAACAATGTATATTTCTTCTGTAGCATGAAGTAGAAGTCCTAAGCTTTGTTATTATGGTGATCCAGCACCCAATTCGGCAGTAGAATCTTAGCACTGTCATCTAAACACTCATTTTAATGCTCTGATCCTTTATCCTTGCTAGTCAAAGTATGGCCTGTGGGCTTGCATTTTAATGAAATCCCCAAGTGATTCATTGCACAGTAAAGTTGGAGAAGCACTGCCGTACATCATGTGTGACAGGCTCTCTACTAGTCACTATCACAAAGGGAGGTTGTATTTAGAGTGTTTAAGTACATGGGCTCTGAAATCAGATAACTTAGGCTTGGATTTGCCTCTATTTCTTACTAAGTAGAGAACTTTGGATAAAGTTACTTAACTTTGCTAGGCCACAGCATGTCTAAAGTGGAGGCAGGGAGTAATTATAGCATTGTACATATTATTTTAAATATGATATTAAATAGCACATGTGAAGCTTATGTAATATACTTAGTGCACAATAAATATTAGTTATTAACTCATTTAATCCTAATGAAGAGATCCATAAATGTGTGCACAAAGACTTTTTTCTGTGATTACAAAATGTCCCAAAATTAATCTCAATTTAAAATCAAGAAATTCTTTCACCTCTAGCTGTAAATCAATGCAATATGCCAGAAATATATGTAATCATATTATTGTTGGCAGTGAGATAAGAGATTTAACATCCAAAGAAGAAAAACAAGCTATGTTTGCAGACTACAGAAAGTATCTCTGAGATAAAAGTTGACAATCTATAGAAAAAAAAAGTTGATTGTGCAAATAAAACTTTATCACAGTCTTCTAAAGCAACACTAAGAATAAAAACTTATTCTCATCTTTCCAACATTCTGAAAAGATTAATCAGTCACAACCTACTGAGTGTAAGGTTCAAAAAGAGAGAACATTGATGGCACAAAATAAAATCATGTCAGCACTATGAAAACTGGTATGATTTAGTGTTCCCCTACCATTCTCTGAGACTAAGATGGATTAAATATCAGTGGCTGACCTCTGATAACAGAGTGAGAAAAGGACTATAAAAATGCATGCACTACATAATTAAGAGGATGGGAAGGGACTAAAAAAAAGCAATCCCTTGTTGAGTTTGCATTCTCTTTGCCTCATTGGTGAAGGAGGGAGTCCTGCTCTAGGGTTCCAGGGATGAATGAACACACAACACCTGATACTGAGCACATGAAATTGTCAGTAGTTTATTAGTCACACATACTCACAGTTCAGGGGAGGATGACACTGTGCAGGTCTACACGGGGGTTGCACTTAGGAACAGAATGAACTAGCAGAGGATGTGTGAGGCAGGCTTTCTAGTAACCAGAGAGTGGGGTGACACCTGGTTCCCGTGGAAGAGTGTGCTTGACTAATTTGAATAGTTTTGCAGTCTGGCAGGTTCAGGACCTGTTGGGGTGTAGCTGGTCTGGTAGCACTTGGCATTTTAGGTCTCAGAATAAAATTGACCCCTTGATGCTTTGACAGCAAATATCTATTTTAGTGATGACTGATATCTTGAGAGGCTGAGAGAGAAGTCAGTTGAGACATCATCATAAGTGTTTGAGGGCATGAGAGAGGATTAGACAGGCCACAATTATGAGTGATAAAGTCTGCAAGTCCATGAAAAGCTATAGCCCCCATTTGTTTAGGAGGAGGCAGGAAAAGAGATCTGAAACCTCTGGCAGCATAGGCATGTTTTAAATATTTGGGAAACATTATATATTATTACCTATACATTGGTTTTCATTACTCCGAAGAGTTGTTGGACCAGTCTGGTTTGATTTATCCACATACAACAAGTGGCTTCCTGTATGAAACATGCCCCTCACCCCTTAGGCAGTCCAAGTGTAAGGGTTGTCAAAAATGTGAACTTCAGAGTATGTCTCTTGATGTCCAATAAAGGCAATTGAGGGAACTGTGTGAATTCATAAAGTCTGTGAACTTCCATTGCTGTGCACTCAGTTGATCACAAGGAGTCTTGGAGAGGGGTGACCTTTTCTAGCACCATGACATCTAACAAGGGACTGGGGACACGGAAAGCCACTTCCTCTTGCAGATGAGGTATACCAGGGGGTCCAGGCTGGCTTCATTCTATAGCAAGGAGGCCACTGAAGCCATGTCAAGCCTGTGGAGTGCTGCTTCCTGAGGCATGACAGGCAGCTGGGTACAAAGGGTCATGGGCTCAGAGTCTGTAGGAGCCTATATTTCCAGGTGAGTCCAGTAAGTGACCAGCAATTGCAGCTCTGATGGTATATAGCCCAGGGCCAAGGAGGGGCAGTTTGTTACATGAGAAGTCCAGGGACAATTTATGGACACCATCTGTGGTACAGAGACTTCAGGCGGCATGAGAAGAGGTTGCTAAAGCTTCTACATTGACATCTCTGAAGACATTAATGGCAGTGCCTGTTAATTTAAATTTGAACAGATTCTAGACACACTTGTTAGAGGAAGCTCTGTTCAAGGTGGGCCAATTTGCAAGTAACAGCATCAGTGAGATTAAGTTAAATTTGTAAATGAGGAATATGTCACCTACAGAACCCCCCCAAAAAAGGATAGAGCAGCACTCAGTTGACCAAAGAATTTTCAGGAATTTAACCAAGGTGACAGGGCCTTCTGCTATTTGTTAGGGAAAGGCTCATTCTCTCTTTGTGAGCCCCTTTCTATTTGTATGCCCTTGTGAGTGTTCCAAATGAATTTCCTCTGAAAATGATGTCATCAGTAAAATGTCATACCTGTGCTCCTGGAGAAGGGTAGATGCAGTTAAAATCTTGTCTGCAAAGATTGCATGTAATGACAAGGCTGCTGAGGTGCTCCATGAATAGCCTGGTCCATTTGGAAGTGAAGGCAAATTGTGGCTGAGAGCCTGTTGAACTAGGCACTAAACAGAACATATTAGTCAAATCTATAATAGCAAAATATTGACCAGTTGGTAATATATTTACATATTATATATAAAGATGTTTATTATAAGGAATTAGCTCACACGGTTATGTAGGCTGTCCCAGGATCTTCAGTTGGCAAGCTGGAGACCCAGATCCGCCAATAGTACAGTTCCCGTCCAAATCTAAAGGCCTGAGAATCAGAAGAGCCAATGATGTAAGTTACAATCCAAGTTCAAGTCCAAAAGCAGAAGACCTATGTCCCAGCTCAAAGATAGTAAGACAAAGACTGCAAATTCTCTCCCTCTACTTCTGTTCAGGACTTCTATGGATTGGGTAAGGTCCACTCACACTGAGGAAGGAAACTGTTTTACTCAATCTACCTATTCAAATATTAATCTCATTGAGAAATGCCCTCACAGACAATTCAAGAATAATATTTAACCAGATATCTGTGTACCCCATAGCCCAGTCAAGGTAACACATAAAATTAACCATCAGAGATGCTGTAATTTCACTAACATTGGGTATTGGGTATAGAGGCCTTAATGGATGGCGACACAGCACTAGGGTTCCAGTAATCCACTGTGAGTGCCATTCATTGTCTCCAGGTTTAAGAACAGGCCAAACTGAGCCACAAATAGAGAAGCAGTGGGGATAATCATCTTTTCACTACTTAGATCTTACTTGTATAAGTTTTGATCATTTAAAATCATGTTTTAATTTATATTGAGCCATATTAGCTAATTTAACCGGGGTGAGGGGGATTTCATGGGGTCTCATTTTATGAAGTCAATTTGTCAGTGTAAATGGCTTAATTTAATTTCAATTTATTTCTTATTATGTCAGAGCATCCAGTTTCACTGTGGGATATTTCAGTGCCCTGCATGCTATGACTATGGGAACGTGAGGCAGGGCAACAGTGAAGGTGAGACATAACTACTTGTTCTCTGTTTATACGTAGTCACTCCCCTAAGATTATGGGGGATGTTATGTTTAAATTTAGCAGAATCCCCAGGTATAACTGTAATTGAACTCCAGTATTGATTAAGTCCATGAAGGCATGCCAACTTGTACATTTCAGCAGATGTAGAAGTTAATTCAGAATCTATGTTGTAGAGGTACAAGCCAATCAACACCCTTTTATTTTTTGGCTGTACCAATTATTTTGGTAAATATTGGATTTCCAACTGGTTCAGATCATGGACCTCTGTTTTCATTTAAATTGTGCGTGTGAGTACGTCCTTCTAGCTTCCCTCCTTCCTTCCTTTTTTCTTTCTTTCTTTCTTCCCCCTCGCCTCTTCTTTGTCACTGGATATACTGGGGAGCAGGGGATGTTCACTTTACTCTGCTCATCTTCATAAATGTCTTCCTTTAAACAGACTCAAATCAGTAACTTCAAGGTTAGGTTCCTCCTTCATGGCAATGATGATTATAAGGTCTGAGAACCCTGCACTTGAATGAGGTTTGAATAAACCCCCTCATAGATACCACAGGGCTATCATGTGTGTTTTTCCCTATAACTGAGTACTCGCATCTTTATTGCAACAGAACCTTAAGCAGCAGGATGATGCAGCAGAAGGGACCCCCAACTCAGTCAGTGGATTGAAACTGTCCTCTGCTACAGCCTAACTTTTCCTGCCAAGATGGCTTCCCCCTTTTTCTTTTATCCACTTTGGGTTTCTAGCCATGTAGTTATGGTTTTCCACTTTCATCTCCACATGATCGTTCATAGTGTGGACCTTCTGGGTGGTTATGAGGGCCCAGCAGGCCCCCACTTCCTCTGGGGGATGCCATTCAACTTTCCTGGGATCAGGGTCCATGTCCAATTAGATCATTTTGTCTGTGACCCAGCCAGGGGCATTCAAGCCCAGTGACCACCAGATAATTACAGAAAATTATTCTTTTTATGCAGATTACTAAAAGCCAGTTTATCTTAGTGACTCATATGTGAAAAGATGAATATAAAGGAAGCAAGAGAGGAAGAAGAAAAGATAGAAAAGAATAGGAAAACACCTTAAAAATTGTGCATATGGGGCCGACCCCGTGGCGCACTCGGGTGAGTATGGCACTGGGAGCGCAGCATTGCTCCCCCCACGGGGTCGGATCCTATATAAGGATGGCCCGTGCGCTCACTGGCTGAGCGTGGTGCGGCAGTCACAAAAAGACAAAAAAAAAAAAGTGTGCAGATGAAAACATTCACCTTCAAAAACCTGTTCTTAATCTCCAGTGTTTTGCACTTTAATCAAAAAATAGGACAAACATACTTTCTGCTTAAGGACTGTATTAGGTTCCAATATTGTATTTTATGTTAGACTTTTCAAAAGATGAGCTAACGGAGCTAATTGGGAGGGGAGGTTGTAAAACAACCTCAAGGGCTGTTTAAAACTGTTTCAGCAGAGTTGGAAGGTAGCTTACTTGCTTTTGATAGGTGAAGACTAATCTAATGTGTGAGCTGAAATCTTCACTCACAGTGTGCCTCAAGAGAAGGAGCATTGCTGGAATTTGGCGCCAATAATTCTTTATGGTAGGAGACACACTCAGGAATGGAGTGAACCAGCGGCTGTGAGAGACAGGCTTTGTAGTAACAAAAGGTTGAGCAGTTTAATGTGCTCCATAGGAGGGTGTTTGTTGGAATTACGCTGCAGGCTGTATCAGTAGCATCCTGGAGTAACTGTTGCAGCCCAAACGATTCTCCAATGCATATCTAAGTAAACTGGAGAGAGGAGGTGCGTTAGTGGTTAAAGCACTGCCTGGAACCACTGTTTTACCCCAGGTTCTTTTGTATATTTTAGTTAAATTGCTTCTATAGTCTAGCAATTATAGGCTATAACAAGCCTAGTTTACAGTGCTGCTGTAAATTCTCATATCTTCTAAGTTTCTGTATTTCAGAGGGAAGGATAGAAATTTCAAATCAGTTATCTCAAGCTAACTCCCACTTCAATCAAGAAACCCAAAAACCTAAAAGGAATTTCACCACTTACTGAACAGAACTGGTAACAACTCTCCTTTTAAAGGAGACAGGGACTCCATCATTGTTTATTAGTTTTTTGTAAAAAAAATGCTTATCATCTTCAAGTGGTATGCCTGACTTTCAGTGTAGATGTCTTAGAACATACATAAATAATTTTTGAGTTCTTCTATGTCCGATCCTTTTCAGGATCGAAAGCTGTTCTATTAATGTCCCTATTACTCTTTAAGTCCCACAGAAGTATCAGAGATCGTATAAAGTTAGTGCTAATATGTTCTGAAGAAAAGCCAGATCCAAGCTTTGGCATGTGAATGAGGATCTGAATAAATGTCAAGTTAAACTAAATACTTTGATTATCACGTTGTACTTACCTGTCACTCAGCAAAGACTCTCATCTCTGGACCTTTCATTCTGATGATTTAAGAAGAAAAGATATTACTATTTGTGTTGTTTGTTATGCTTCCTCACACCCCTGAGATTGTTATTATTTTATAAATTGACTGTAAATAGAGTCGTGTGGTTTGGAAAACCATTAATATATGCTACAGTCTGAATGTTTGTGTCTCCTTAAAATTTGTATGTTGAAATCCTAACCCCCAAGATGATGGTATTCAGAGATGGGGCCTTTGGGAGATAATTAGGTCATAATTCTGTCCTCATGGATGGGAGCAGTGGCCTTATAAAAGAGGTCTGAGAGAGACCCCTTGCCCCCTCCACCATATAAGGACACACCAACAAGGCACCATCTCTGAACTGGAAAGTTAGCCATCACCAGACACAAAATCTGCTGGCACCTTCATCTCAGCCTTCCCAGCCTCCAGAACTGTAAGATATATGTTCATGTTGTATAATCCTTTATGATCTCACCATGGGCATCTATAACTTGATGATTTTTAGCTGGGATTCTTAATCTCACCATCTTCTACCAAACCCTAAAAGTGTCACAGGTTCACAATATAAATATGGAAAGGAAATATCTTTGGATGATTTATCTGGTATATAATCCTTTATGATCTCACCATGATCCACACTGAGAGAAGAGTTACAATGAAGGCATATTTTGTTAGGTACAAGTCTAAGCACGTTTAAGCAGCCTTTTCTTGCTCTTCAAGATTAGCACTGTTCAAATATGTGAATCATGTGCAATTTTAAATTTTTGGTAGCTACACTAAAAAAAAATGCAATGTATGAAATTAATTTCAGTAATACATTTTGTTTAACCCAACATATCTGCAATATTATCTTTGAAGCCAGTAATCTATATACAAAATTTTTAGTGAAATGTTTTCATATTTCTTCTCCCTTCTGTCTTTGAAATCCAGTGTGTATTTTACACTTACAGCACATCTTAATTTGGACTAGTCACATCTCAAGTACTGAATAGTCACAAGTGGCTATTGGCTACCTCATTAAACAGTAGCTTGAGATTTTACTACTATAAAGGACAGGAAAAGGAAATCAAACAGTAAAATAGGAAGGGAAAGGGAAAGTAATTAAGCCAAAAATATGTTTCAATTTCCTCTATAGACTAGACCTGATCAAATCAAAGCAGCTTTTTCTAAGGGGTTCAGGAGACAGTGAGTGGAAATAAATGCAGGAAGGAAAAAGAGCTTGGAGATGCCCTAACAGGCAACATACTATATTAAATATAACTGGATAATAGTAAGACACACTAGCAGCCCTCCAAGTGACTATTTTAGTTAACGTATAAGATAATAATACACTCACACTTTAGTAACAAAAATTAACACTCACAGCTCCAAAGATCAAAAATAAACAATGACGATTCTGATACCTATTGATTTTAGGCAAAATTATATAGCTCAAATGTCTAAATGCATCATTAGAAACACACAAAATTTAAATACATGTTAAACAGAAATTGAATAAAAGAAAATTTTCACCTACTAAATTTTTCTATTACAGCCTTTTTATCATACAGAATTCAATTCCCATATTGTATTCTGTCTGGCTTCAGTGAAATGTGATGTGTTTTATTTTAGCAATACAACAGTGAGTATTTTAACAAATTGAGAAGACTTTATTAATTCATCTCTGTAGTTTTCACCAAATAGCAATAAATCTGTATTCTCCAAAGCAAGTAAAACTTGGAGCAATGCTAAAATTTAAGAAAGAAATTTACCAAGGAATACAAAAACCAATTAAAAGTTTCTATTATTTAAAATGTTCTCCTATTTATTAATAAAATTTTTTAAATGTGAAATTCCAAGCCCATAAACATAGAGCAGTAACCTAACTTGGAGAGTTTAGACACAAATGACAACAGAATTTCCAAATGAAGAATTAGAAGAGACAATGTTGATCAAATCCTTGAGGATAACTAAATATATTCAGGCTCCTGAGTGATCTGTGATAAGAAGAGAACCAAAAAATGGAAAATTCCATTTTCACCTGAAAGGATGATATTTAGCTCTGAATACAAAACATGCATTCAAATAGCTACTGTAAATTATTTGACAAAAAGAACTACCTTATGTACCTCATAGAATAATTTAAGTAGTCACATTTGGAATTTGCAGCAATACGATCATGATGATAGTGACATTGTTCAATCTCTCCAAAACTCCTCCCCAAAACAAAACAAAACAAAAATATGATTTAAAACACAACACAAGGGAGGGAGGGGGAAGAAGACACAACAGTCACAACAATTCCTTGAACTTGTTAAGCCAAGTGAACAGATATGATCTTGATTGGGGGGAGAGGAGGAGTCGGTAAAGGGACATGAAAATCAACTACATTGTATATTGATAAATTAAAATTTTAAAAAACCACACAACACAACAACACAATCACAAAACAGCACAAATGCACTCTTCAGCCAACAGAGATGATGTTTATCAATACCTGTGCCTTTTTTAATGTTTATAAACTTGATTCTGTCTTAATTATTTCCAAAGATCTATTAGCTCTATTTTTGTTCTTCTCTGTCTAATCATTTCATTTCCAAGTTTATTTATTTATGATTGTCCTCTTATAGCCAAGATTCTATCATTGTCTAAATTTAGCTCATTTTGTAACATTAGGGTCATTCACCAGCTTAATATTGCCATGTTTTACTGTTATGCTATTTTTTCTGTCAGAAGTTAGGTTCATTTTTTCTTTTTTAGTCATAATAAATTTGGTATCAAACAATATTCCTCTTTTTAAGTAGTAAATATTATTAAAAATTATGTATTTAAATAGTAAATGTTACAAACTCCATTCACATAGAAATTAAAAAAAAGACACAACCACAACAATAATTCCTTGAATTTGTTAAAATAAGTGAACAGATACGATATTGATGGGGGTGGGAAGGGGAGACGAAAAAGGAAAGGGAGGAATTGGTAAAGGGCCACGAAAATCAACTACATTGTAAAAAATAAATAAATAAATAAAATTTTATCCAAAAAAAGTTGTGAGTGAGAATCATGTCAGAGAGCACTATTACTGCAAGAATTTATTTTTAATATAAAAATAAATTAAAAATTAAAATTCACTGGGAAATCAGCATTTGGTGCTATTAAACAGGTGGTATAAAATGTTTCTGCCTAATACTGTATCTATTCAAATAGAAGCAATTTGGATATGACTAGAATTGTTAAGAGAAGATTTCAGATAACTAATTCATGACTGATGTCTGACTTGCACCTATTGTAAAAAATAGTCTATTACAAGCTGCTTTCTGATGTTGCAGAGATGTGAAAATGAAAAAGTGTTTGTCCTTGAATCAATAATATGCAGTAACTGACAAACTTTCTAGTAAAAGAATTTTAATACCTATTTCAGCTAGAAAAATATATAAATTATTTTGAAAATGCTTTAAAAAATTTAAAAATGAAAAAATAAAAATATAGAAGGGAGAGGAAGTAGAATAGAATAAGGTCATAGATTCCCTTAGCTATGTTGAATTAAATAAGCAGGAGGCCATTACTCTGAGGCCATCTCTGTACTTTGAGTTTCACATTCGCACTGCAACCTAGCTTAGTATATAAAAAAAACCAAAACCTAATTTAGGAGTATAACAAACAGCCAAGTTGCAGACAGTAATAAGCAGCCAGATATCAGCCAGTCACAGGCAGCCTATTCACCACACCATGCCCAAATAAGGCAGATGCCTTGCTGTAGCCAATCAGGTGATTTCTCGACTTTGCTTCTGTGTTCAGCCTTTAAAAGCTCCCTGTTCATGCTGCAAAGTGGAGCTCTCTGAACCTCTTCTGGTTCTGAGTGTTGCCTGATTTGTAAATTGTTCTTTGCTCAAATGAACTGTGCCAATCTAATTTGTCTAAAGTTTTTCCTTTAACAACTGGGAGGAAAGGGTTATCTCTTGCTTTGTTTTTCTCTCCTCTCTGGAATCATTTAGAATTTTCTATTTGAAATTGGTGAATGAGTTGGACCGTTTTCACTCCTTCTTATCCATTGTCATTGTGAAGTCACAGTTCTCTCTCCGAATTCTGGGAAATTTTTTTTTCTTTTACTATTTCCTTCCCTCCATCTTTCTTGGTTATTTTAATGAAATTTCTGTGAATTAAATGTTGATCTGAATTAATCCTCCTCCTCCTCTCTCTCTCTCTCTTTTTCTTTTCTTTTTCATTTGTGTTTTCTCTTCAGTCTCTATGTACTAGGAGATTTTTCTTGCATTGTAGTTTGCAACCCTTTTATTGACTTTTATTGGCAATTATATTTTTAATTTTCAGAGTTCTTTCCACTATCTTTTGCTTTAATTTCTTTAAAATAAAAAGATCTTTTATAAGTATAAAATAGATTTAAACTTTTCTAAGGATACCAAACTGAGAGGTCTTATGTTTTATTGAGACCGTGGTCTCTAAATCATCACTTTTTATGTGGATATGGCTCATCAATTATTTTAGCGTGCTCAAGTAGAAAAGTAGGTATTGTGTGGCTTTCCCACACTAAAATGGTGAAGATATCCCCTGAGGAATAAAACTGGAGAGCTTTTTAAAAGTACATTTTTCCATAAATTCACTTATAAATATTCAGATTCAAGTGGTTAAAGTATTCAACTAAAAGTCTAATTTTTAAAAAATCCTCAAGGTGACTCTGATAATGCACCAGAGTTGGGAACCTCAATTTCAAGCTCTTAGACCTAAGTGAACTAAGAAGTCTAATCACTGGGCCAGTGCTACTCAGTTTGTGATCTACAAACCTGCAGCAGAATCACCTATGATTTTTTTCTTTTTTTATGTAATTTCCTGGTCCATTCCAGAATTGCTAAAACAGACTATGTGGTGGTGATACTTGGAAATCTGCCTTTTAATAAGCTCCTTAAGTGAATTTTAGGCATGCAGGTGTCTGAGGCCCACTGCTATAGTGGAACTCACGGCCTACCCCAACCCTGAGATCATATCTTCTCCCCCTGAAGACTACAGGGGACATAAGTCAAAGCCAAGCAAGCCGGGCAGTGCTGCTGGAGTGGTGTTTTCAGTGTGAGGAGGAAAGGCATTGGAAACTGTTTGCTTATTTAGCATGGCCTCTGGACTATTTTCATGGGATTCTCCTTTCAGATGATGGCTCTTCAGTTCTTCTTGTGAGTCCATGTTACTGTGGAATTTCTTTATCATCTGTTGATATGATTTTTAAAAAAAGTATGGGATCTTTCCCTAGTCTTATTCAACACTGAGAAGCCAACCAAATTCCAGGGTCAAGACCGAAGGAAAGGAAGCCCATTTAGGCTAGCTTCTAATTTAGGTGAAGGGATTTCTTGTAGCTCACAGAACTCAGCAAAACTCATCAGGGCTATGGATCTACAGAGGGACAAGTTGTCACCGTAGTGTTAAGGAGTGGGCATTCACTTCTCTACACAAAATAGCACTGCCCATCCCCATTTATGTCTAATCTCTCATCCTGATTTCATTTTCTTCATAGCACTTATTACCACTTTATAAAGTATACTATTATTTACTTTTATGTCTGTCTTCTCTCCAACTAGAATTTAAATTTTGTCTGAGTTCAGAATTTGTTTTTTCTCTATGATGTCCCTAGCATGGTAGGCCACCAGTAAATATATATTGAATAAATATGTTTACTTTCACATCTTTTCTATGTTTATCTCTTCTGGAGTCTTAACTAAGACTGATCAGTAAGAAAGAGAAAAGCTATAGAATGTTACCACAGAAATTGACTTTGAAAGGCGAAGATATGAAAGTCCTGATCCTAACATTAAGCATGATATTCAACCCTATTCCTAGTAAGCTAAGAGTCAAACATTATGGATAAGATTTAATAAAGTTTTCTTTCAATTTTTTTTTTTAACTGCTGGAATGTCCAACAAAAAGCAGCAATTTAACAGACTTGTACATCTCTTAAGGAACCAATATGTACATACATCTGCTTTTATTTGTGGTTGTCTATATTAAATCTAGAACCACTGTGCCTACAAAGAGTTTCAAAAGTGGGTCTATTTCCAACTTTTATGCATAAATTCCTGAGCTACATTTTGATAGAGTCACAGGAAGTACTGGATGTTTAGTATGAAGGAATTTATTGCAAAACACTATAGCAGTCTAATAAAATACTTTTGAAAAAAATTAGTGCTTGACAGTCTAAGTTCTTTATTGCTGACAACCCTGGCAACTTAGATTAGTTGTACTCTTACACTGCAAACAGTATTTGAAGCCAGGTAAACAACTAAGAAAGTAAAACTGTTGTGTGATTTTAAAAACAATAAATCATAGAATTTTTTTCTGAAATAGAGGGGGGAAAGACTGAATTATTGGCCTATCCTAAGTAAATATAACAAGCAGACTTTTTTTTTTTTTTAATTAATTAATTAATTAATTTTTTTTTTTTTTAATTTTTTTTTAAATTTTATTTTGTCGATATACATTGTAGCTGATTATTGCTCCCCATCACCAACACCTCCCTCCCTTCTCCCTCCCCCCTCCCCCCAACAATGTCCTTTCTGTTTGCTTGTTGTATCAACTTCAAATAATTGTGGTTGTTATATCTTCTTCCCCCCCCCCCCCCGGTTTGTGTGTGTGTGTGTGTATGTGTGTGTGTGAATTTATATATTAATTTTTAGCTCCCTCCAATAAGTGAGAACATGTGGTATTTCTCTTTCTGTGCCTGACTTGTTTCACTTAATATAATTCTCTCAAGGTCCATCCATGTTGTTGCAAATGGCAGTATTTCATTCGTTTTTATAGCTGAGTAGTATTCCATTGTGTAGATGTACCACATTTTCCGTATCCACTCATCTGATGATGGGCATTTGGGCTGGTTCCAACTCTTGGCTATTGTAAAGAGTGCTGCGATGAACATTGGGGAACAGGTATACCTTCGACTTGATGATTTCCATTCCTCTGGGTATATTCCCAACAGTGGGATGGCTGGGTCGTATGGTAGATCTATTTGCAATTGTTTAAGGAACCTCCATACCATTTTCCATAGAGGCTGCACCATTTTGCAGTCCCAACAACAATGTATGAGAGTTCCTTTTTCTCCGCAGCCTCGCCAGCATTTATCGTTCATAGTCTTTTGGATTTTAGCCATCCTAACTGGGGTTAGATGGTATCTCAATGTGGTTTTGATTTGCATTTCCCGGATGCTGAGTGATGTTGAGCATTTTTTCATATGTCTGTTGGCCATTTGTATATCTTCCTTAGAGAAATGCCTACTTAGCTCTTTTGCCCATTTTTTAATTGGGTTGCTTGTTTTCTTCTTGTAAAGTTGTTTGAGTTCCTTATATATTCTGGATATTAATCCTTTGTCAGATGTATATTTTGCAAATATTTTCTCCCACTCTGTTGGTTGTCTTTTAACTCTTTTAATTGTTTCTTTTGCTGTGCAGAAGCTTTTTAGTTTGATATAATCCCATTTGTTTATTTTTCCTTTGGTTGCCCGTGCTTTTGGGGTCGTATTCATGAAGTCTGTGCCCAGTCCTATTTCCTGAAGTGTTTCCCCTATGTTTTCTTTAAGAATTTTTATTGTCTCAGGGTGTATATTTAAATCCTTAATCCATTTTGAGTTGATTTTAGTATACGGTGAGAGGTATGGATCTAGTTTCATTCTCCTGCATATCGATATCCAGTTATCCCAGCACCACTTGCTGAAGAGGCAGTCCCTTCCCCAGTGAATAGGCTTGGTGCCTTTGTCAAAGATCAGCTGGCAGTAAGTGTGTGGGTTGATTTCTGGATTCTCTATTCTATTCCATTGGTCAGTGTGTCTGTTTTTATGCCAGTACCATACTGTTTTGGTTATTATAGCTTTGTAGTATAGCTTAAAGTCAGGTAGTGTTATGCCTCCAGCTTTATTTTTTTTGCTGAGCATTGCTTTGGCTATTCGTGGTCTTTTATTGTTCCATATAAATGTCTGAATAGTTTTTTCCATTTCTGAGAAAAATGTCTTTGGAATTTTGATGGGGATTGCATTGAATTTGTATATCACTTTGGGTAGTATGGACATTTTCACTATGTTGATTCTTCCAATCCAAGAGCATGGAATATCTTTCCATCTTCTTGTATCCTCTCTAATTTCTCTCAGCAGTGGTTTGTAGTTCTCATTATAGAGATTTTTCACATCCTTGGTTAACTCAATTCCTAAGTATTTTATTTTTTTGGTGGCTATTGTAAATGGGCAGGCTTTCTTGATTTCTCGTTCTGCATGTTCACTATTGGAGAAAAGAAATGCTACTGATTTTTGTGTGTTGATTTTGTATCCTGCTACTGTGCTGAAATCATTTATCAATTCCAACAGTTTTTTTGTAGAGGTTTTAGGCTGTTCGATATATAGGATCATGTCATCTGCAAACAGGGACAGTTTGACTTCATTTTTTCCAATCTGGATGCCCTTTATTTCCTTCTCTTCTCTGATTGCTCTGGCTAGTACTTCCAACACTATGTTGAATAGGAGTGGTGAGAGTGGGCATCCTTGTCTAGTGCCTGTTCTTAAAGGAAAAGCTTTCAGCTTTTCCCCATTCAGGATGATATTGGCAGTGGGTTTGGCATATATGGCTTTAATTATGTTGAGATACTTTCCCTCTATACCTAACTTATAGAGGGTCTTTGTCATGAATGAGTGCTGAACTTTATCAAATGCTTTTTCAGCATCTATAGAGATGATCATATGGTCCTGGTGTTTGAGTTTATTAATATGGTGTATCACATTTATTGATTTGCGTATGTTGAACCAACCTTGCATCCCTGGGATGAATCCCACTTGATCGTGATGAATAATTTTCCATATGTGTTGCTGTATTCTGTTTGCTAGTATTTTAGTGAGGATTTTTGCATCTATATTCATCAAGGATATCGGCCTGTAGTTTTCTTTTTTGGTTATATCTTTACCTGGTTTTGGTATCAGGATGATGTTTGCTTCATAGAATGAGTTTGGGAGATTTGCGTCCGTTTCAATCTTTTGGAATAGTTTGTAAAGAATCGGTGTCAATTCCTCTTTGAATGTTTGGTAAAATTCTGCTGTGAATCCATCTGGTCCTGGGCTTTTCTTTGTTGGGAGCCTTCTGATAACAGCTTCAATCTCCTTTATTGTTATTGGTCTGTTCAAATTTTCTACGTCTTCACGGTTCAGTTTTGGGAGCTTGTGTGTGTCCAGAAATTTATCCATTTCCTCCAGATTTTCAAATTTGTTGGCGTATAGTTGTTTATAGTAGTCTCGAATGATTCCTTGTATTTCAGATGAATCAGTTGTAATATCGCCTTTTTCATTTCTAATTTTTGTTATTTGAGTCTTCTCTCTTCTTTTTTTTGTTAGCCATGCTAATGGTTTGTCAATTTTATTTATCTTTTCAAAAAACCAACTTTTTGATTCGTTGATCTTTTGAATTGTTTTTTGGTTTTCAATTTCATTCAGTTCTGCTCTGATCTTAATGATTTCTTTCCGTCTGCTAACTTTAGGATTGGATTGTTCTTGTTTTTCTAGTTCTTTAAGGTGAAGTGGTAGGTTGTTCACTTGCCATCTTTCCATTCTTCTGAAGTGAGCATTTAATGCAATAAATTTTCCCCTCAATACTGCTTTTGCATTATCCCACAGGTTTTGGTATGATGTATCATTGTTTTCATTAGTTTCAATAAACTTTTTGATTTCCTGCTTGATTTCTTCTTGGACCCATATGTCATTAAGTAGAATGCTGTTTAATTTCCATGTGTTTGTATAGTTTCCAGAGTTTTGTTTGTTATTAATTTCTAGTTTTAATCCATTGTGGTCTGAGAAGATACATGGGATAATTCCAATTTTTTTGAATTTATTGAGACTTGATTTGTGACCTAATATGTGATCTATCCTGGAGAATGATCCATGTGCTGATGAGAAGAATGAATATTCTGAGGTTGTTGGGTGGAATGTTCTGTAGATATCTGCCAATTCCAATTGGTCTAGAGTCTTGTTTAGATCTTGTGTTTCTCTACTGATTCTTTGCCTAGATGATCTGTCTAATATTGACAGTGGAGTGTTCAGGTCCCCTGCTATTATGGTATTAGTGTCTATTTCCTTCTTTAGGTCTAGTAGAGTTTGTTTTATAAATCTGGCTGCTCCAACATTGGGTGCGTACATATTTATGATTGTTATGTCTTCTTGATGGATCAGTCCTTTTATCATTAAGTAGTGTCCCTCATTGTCTCTTTTTATGGTTTTTAGTTTAAAGTCTATTTTGTCAGATATAAGAATAGCCACTCCAGCTCGTTTTTCTTTTCTGTTTGCATGGTAAATCTTTTTCCATCCTTTCACTCTTAGTCTGTGTGAATCTTTATGGGTGAGGTGGGTCTCTTGTAGGCAGCATATAGTTGGGTCCTGCTTTTTGATCCAGTCAGCCAGTCTGTGTCTTTTAATTGGGGAATTTAAGCCTTTTACATTAAGAGTTGTTATTGAAAGGTGTTGATTTATTCCTAGCATTTTATTGGTTGTTTGGTTGTCTTAGGTGTCTTTTGTTCCTTGCTTTCTGATTTACTGTTTGGTTTCTTTGTTTGTTGGTTCCTTAGGTTGTAGATAGTGTTTTTGTTAGTTTGTTTTCTCTTCATGAATGCCATTTTTATTGTACTAGCGGGTTTAGATTTTTCTTAGGTTTTTATGGCAGTGGTAGTTATTTTTCAGGAACCAAACCCAGTACTCCCTTGAGGATTTCTTGTAAGGGTGGTCTTGTGGTAGTGAACTCCCGCAGTTTTTGTTTGTCTGAGAAATATACTATTTGCCCCTCATTTCGGAAGGATAGCCTTGCAGGGTAGAGTATTCTTGGCTGGCAATCTTTGTCTTTTAGTATTTTGAAAATATCATCCCATTCCTTTCTAGCTTTTAGGGTTTGGGATGAAAAGTCTGATGTTAACCTGATTGGGGCTCCCTTATAGGTGATTTGACGCTTCTCTCTTGCAGCTTTTAAGATTCTCTCTTTGTCTCTGAGTTTTGCCAATTTGACTATGACATGTCTTTGAGAAGGCCTTTTTGGGTTGAATACGTTTGGAGATCGTTGAGCTTCCTGGATCTGAAGATCTGTGATTTTTCCTATACCTGGGAAGTTTTCTGCCACTATTTTGTTGAATATGTTTTCAATGGAATCTCCATTTTCCTCCCCTTCTGGAATACCCATGACTCGGATATTTGAGCACTTGAGGTTGTCTGATATCTCTCTCAGATTTTCTTCCATGTCCTTGATTATTTTTTCTTTCTTTTTGTCTGCTTGTGTTATTTCAAACAGCCCATCTTCAAGTTCAGAGGTTCTCTCTTCAACTTCGACAAGCCTGCTGGTTAAACTCTCCGTTGTGTTTTTTATTTCGCTGAATAACTTCTTCAGTTCAGCAAGTTCTGCTACATTTTTTTTCAGGACATTGATTTCCTTGTATATTTCCTCTTTCAGATCCTGTATACTTTTCCTCATTTCATCATGATGTCTAGCTGAGTTTTCTTGTATCTCATTCAGTTTCCTTAGAATTATCACTCGAAATTCCTTGTCAGTTATTTCAAGGGCTTCTTGTTCTACAGGATCTAGAGTATGAGATTTATTAACTTTTGGTGGTGTACTTTCTTGATTTTTTGTATTTCTGGTGTCTTTTTTTTGGTGTTTATTCATTGTGGCAGGGGGTTTCACAGTCCACCGGTTTGAGACTAATGACTAACTAGGATGTTGCTGTGGTTGCCAATTTGGTATGGCTCCCGCCGTGACTGCTCAGTTGGCCACTAGTGTCTTGTGTGTGTGGTTGCCTCGGGTCTTGGGCTTCTCCGGGGATCCACCTTTCTGGTCAGCTTGTACTCTGCTGGGCTGGTGGATCACGTACCACAGGGTATGTGATCTCTGTTGAGCTTTCACTTTCTGTACAGGACTTCTCCCCGTTCGGTGTGCTCTGGCCCAGGCTGTTAGATCGTGCAGTGGCGACCCCACCGGGTGTGTGGTTTCTGTCGAGTCTCCGCCTCCCTGGCCGCACGTCTCCCCCCTCTGTGCACACTGTGCTGGGCTGGGGTGTGTCTTCTGCACCCCTCGTCTATCAGCTGTGCCTTCAAGACCCTGCTCAGCACCGCCTCGCCCAGGAAGTCTAGCAGGTTTCTGCTAGGCACAGACGACCGGTCTCTCCGGGTGCCTTTGTATCACTGTGTAGATCTTTCTCGGGTCTTGTTCACCTTTGTATCCCCCCGGTATAAATCGAGTCTAGTGCCCGCCTGCAGCCTGCTCTCCGGCAGGTTCAAGCGGACCTGGGAACTCTCCTACCACACTATTCCCAACCAGAAATTCGTTAGGCTTTTTTCCAAACTGGTGGTCGCAGAGATGGTATCTGCCTCCCAGTAACAGGAAGTTTACCGGGGCGGAGTCCAGGGTGTGGTGGAGTGACAGTCAGCCCGCCTGTACTTCCTAGCCCTCCCAAAACTGGTCGGGACGCCCCACACCCCCAGCCCCGCCAGAGAACCGCGGAGGGAGTGGGAGAGGAGGCCGTTCCGCAGGGTCCGGAAAGCCCCGCGCCAGGCCAAGCAAATGGGTTCAGTGATGGCCGAGCAGGGCGGAGCTGCCCGCACCTGGGAAAATGGAGGCAGCACCGGGGCAGTGAGTGGCCTGGTGGTGCAGGCAGGAGCCGCGTGGGCATCCACCCCCCGAACAGAGCTGTGCCAGGGATCACTCACAGTGCTGTGCCAGGTCGGGCGCTCGCTCTGTCTCTGGTTTGTTGCCTTCCGTGTTCTCGGCGCTGCCGCCTCGGGCTGTTCAGTCGTGGCACCGCTCGGGTGCTCCCAGGAATCTTCTTTAATGCCGGTCTGAAACCTCAAATCCTGAATAGGGCAGCTGGCCGCCTTCAGTGCGGCCCCAGCCTCCGGGATCCTGGCTGCATCCACAGCAGCCCTGGCGCCGTGTTCCCTGTTTCAAGACTCGGTTTTGCAGCTAAGAATCAGTTCTTTTCCTGCTCCACACTTCAAAGCTGTTGCCTGTAAATGAGGCAGCCTCTCCTGCCGGGGGCAAAGTGGCGTTGAGCCCCCACGACCGGCCAGCAGCAGCAGTCCTCCCTTAAGAGATGGCCAGAGGAAGGTCCACAAGCTTCCCGGCTGCCTGAGGCTCAGTGGCCACCTTTTCCACCTCAGCTACTCCGCGCCAGCCGCCGCAGCCGCCGCCATCTTGAAAGCTCCCTCAACAAGCAGACTTTTTAACTTACAAATGTTTCATATAGAATGAGGTGAATGTATGGACCTTAAGTTTCTGCAGATGGAGTCAGCCACGTTCTAAACTTACTGGGAAATTTGTCACATAGTCCCATCTTGTGGTTCTTCACCTAATATCCTACTGATATCTGTATTTCTTTTCTGATTTCTTAGGTTTTTCTTCCAAAAACCTAAAATCCTTAATCGTGATTTTTTTTTTATCTTAGATAGTTCAAGGTCATTTCTCACTCTTAGTGTCCCCAGCCAAGAAAGAGTCTTTGTAGGAAATAGATATGCAGCCACTGACTTTGAGACTTGAACTCCTGAGGAGACAATATTTGAAACAGAGAAACAGAGCATGCCAAGTAGAGATTACAGAACGTACTTTACAATTTGCAGTTTCCACAATCAAAGGACTAAAGGCCAAGCTTCATTTTTTACAAAAAGGGGGAGGGGGATTCTTTGCAAGATGAGAGATGTTCCAAAGTGAGAAGCTTACCTGCTGAGGTGGTGAGCTTCTCAAGAGACACTGGCTGTTAAGAAATAACTTCCAAAGTCAAGTCTCAGCTCTGTCACCTCATATACAGCCCATTATTTCTACCTTTGAGTTACAACTACCATTCTAACATTTGTGGCCATTTCCATTGTTACATCTCTTGGTCTCAGTAACCACTGCTAACCATTGCCCTTACTTGGCTTGCTGAGACCTTTTAACCAATTTTCCTACTTTCATCCTAACTGCCCTAAAATTTACTTTCAACATAGCATCCAGAGGGGTATTTTGAAAACAAGTAAATTTACATGACCTCTGTGGTCAGGACCCCCCATGCCACTGAGTGAGAGCCACGGACCTAGCCTAGTCTCCCTTTCTCCTGGCCACACCATGGCCTCCCTACCATGCTCATGTAGTCCCATCAAGTGCTCTGCCCCAGTACTCCTCCACCCCCACACCTGGGCTTCTCCTCTGCACCTTGAACACACCAGAATGGGCTTCCACCCGAGGGCTTTTGTACTAGCTGTTTTTGTCTGCCTACATGCTCTTCCCCTTGTTAGATGCATGGCTAATTTCCTCACCAATTTTAGGTCTTTGCTTAAGCTACTCGTGAGGCCTACACTGACTAACCTACTTAATGTTGCACCTGCTCACCTCTACCCCACGTCTCGCTCTAGTTTTTCCTTAATATTTGTCACCTTCTAACATATATCATAGACTTGTTTTTATTATTGCATATTGTCTTTCTCCCATAAACAAGACTGTAAGTTGCATTAGGCATGGATTTTTGTTGAAACAGACCAGAAGAAGCCTTATTATTCTTAACATGCTATATTCAGTTCTTTACACAGCTTTTGTTTTCTGGACACTCTTACAAATTTTGACCATTATTTTATGTCTGTATTAGTCTGTTTCTGTTGCTTATTACAAAATATACAGAACTAGGTATTTTATAAAGAAAATGAAATTAATTGCTTACAGTTTCTGAGTCTGGGAAGTCCGAAATCCAGGGAACACAGTTGGTGAGGGTCTTGGTGGAGGTAACAGTGATGGCAGAGTATCACATTGTGAAAATGGTGGAACAGAGAGAGTGAGAGAGACTAACCTACTCATTCACTCTCTTTTTAAAGCCCTCAGAACCACACCCCTGACCACCATTTTTTATCCATTCATTAAGGCATGGTCCTACAATCTAATCACCTCTTCAAGGCCCCACCTTTCAATTACCATAATAGAATTTCCCACCCCCTTAACAGTCACAGTGGGGAGCAAGTTTCTAACACATAAAACTTGGGGGACACAATTCAAGCTTCAGTGAGTTTTAGGGGGACATAACTCAATCCACTACAAAGTCTATGTTTTTGGTTTACATTCACCTATATATAACCATTAAAATCTAATTTAATAGGAATTTAATAGGAAGAAACTTTATTTCTTTACATGCTTTTCTCTTTTTCTTTCTCACTGGAATTATCTTCAGTTTTACCGTCAATATTATGCTTTTGAACAGTTTCTCATTTCCCTTTAGCTGACACTGTGGGACTCTTACCTTCTGAAGACAACTCTCTGGTCTAAAGTTATTTGTTAAAATATGTCCTTCCTCATTTATGCAAATTACAAGGACTCCCAAAGTATTTACCATTTGTACTTAACAAGAAGCTCTCCTTATCAACCAAAATTAAATACAGAAAAGAAGTGCCCCTCCTTATTTGCACAAACCAAGGAATGAAATTGTCCTGAAGGTAGGACAAACATCCCTCGTGTGTTCAACTTCAGTGGAGTAAGATTTCCAGAAAGATCTTACCAGTTCCACAGTATGATTTCCTGAATACTTGAGGTTAACAATAAGCACAATATTTTCTTTGTCTTATGAATTACGTTTGAAAAGCATTATGCTTCTCCTCCATAGCTAGGCAATCTCACAAACACCGCCACGGGGTTCTCTTGTCTCAGTTGCTCAGTCAAAACCTGTTCACCACGGTTCCACATGTGTTTGTGTCAGCCACCCATCCTCCATTTATATCAGATTCTTTGGAAAAATAATATATTCTTCTGCTGGCATATTGTCAACAAGACTTTCATCTCAGTATGTATTGGTGTTACCTAAGGTATCATGTTCGTTTCCTTTCGTTAAAATTTAATATTTCCTCATTTATCCTGAGACTGAATTCTCTGCAGTGTCTTCCTGACCATTACTAGGCATCACCCTGCCAATTTTTCTCCTCTCTGTAAAGCAGATCTAAGTTTCCACAAAGTGAGTTATACATTAGAATGTATCTCTATCTTTAGCCATAAATCTGTCATGTTATAAAAAATCAAAATTCAAATCCAAATTTTGTTATTTGACATCTTCTATGCAGACAGTTATTTAATTTCAATCTCTTCCTTATAATTTCACTACTAGAAATTTAAACTTGAAAATAGATTAAAATATCATTATTTCCCCAACTTCTTCAGTCTTCATTGTAAAACATCAAAAATGTGAAGAAAAATCATCAAAGAAGAAAAGTCAGTATCACATAGATGCATTCAAACATGGAAAGATGTAAATACAATATTTTTAGTAAGTGCTCAAAAACTACTATACTATAATGAAATATAAATGCAGTAGTTGCACTAATGGAACTATTTATAGTCTTGAAACCCTTTTAGAAATTTGCATGCTACTTAGAGGAAATCATGGTGAAACTATCATACACAGGAAGAAACTAATTATGGAAGGTGGGGTGTAATGCCAATATTTAAACAATTTTGTTTCAGAGAATAATGAAGCAAAAATCTTCATTTATAAAGGCAGCCTATTATAAATGTGCTTTGATTTCTCACTTGTTGAAGACTAAAGGACAAAATGACAGACCTCTTAGTTCTGTCTACCTGTGTTCCCTTCAACAACCAAAGACCTTTCATTTTTCAAATCTAGTGTCTCAAATATTACAATAAATTGCCTTTTTCATTCTACTCAGAATACAGAAAGCTATAACTATGTTAAACATTGTTTTCTGCTTTATTGAATTGAATATACCAGTTAAATTAGTTTGATAATAAACTGTACAAACTAATAATTTCTGGAAAGAATCTAAGACATTTGTCGACTTGACTCTACCAAAATGTGTTCCTTTCCTAAATACCTATTGCATCTTGACAGTTGTATATGTGGTGGGAATGAGAGAGAAAGACTCCTGGGTGACTTTGAAAGGCTACTTAAAAACAGCTTACACCATTTAATTTCTGAATAAGTTAGAGGTCAGCATGCTTCAAGAGTTTCTCAATCTTTTCCTGTTGATAGATGTACCTCTCTTTGCCTGCTACATACTGTGAGTTTGAATGTGTACAGGGACTAGAATCCTTTTGCTACCAAACACATTGGGAAACAACAAACATGATTAAACTTGGTGGTTTTATGTGTTTTATCTGCCAGTGACATCATGACAGATGAGAATGTTCTGCCAAGAAAAGTCAAAATTTCCTAACATTAAGGTATTCTCAGACAAATCACATGTACGAAATGTCTTTAATCTATACTAAGATTTTAACATAATCCAGACCCAAAGCAGGAAAAAAAAAAAATCCTCAACTGCCGAGCTTACTATAACAAGACATTTGATGCAGAATAAATCACTGTTGGGATTTAGAAACTATTAAAAGTTAAATACAATAGTTTGATATCTATGGTAAAGGACATGTTCTTTTGTTTTTGCACTACTGGCTCATCTGATGAGGCATCCAACATCCTACTGGGAAAAACAGACAAAAGATAGTAAGTTAATGTTCTTCTTTTAGCTGTGAATCACAAAAGCAGTACAGCAATAAGTAAATGAGTTGAAGGATGTATTCATAGAACAGAGAATTCTACCAAATCTGCTTCTTTTAGAGATAAAAACTCTAGGATAAGTGCATCCAAGGGGAGATTAAAATAAGTCAGCAGAGCTCCTCTGAGATGAATAGGCATTGCATTTCACAGGGAAGGGCTTTTTATCAGGCTAGTCATTTAGATAAAGTATACTCAAACAAATATAAACTGAGTACTCACTTTTTTACACGGTGTTTTTCTATTAACACTGAGTTTTAATCATTCAAGGATTATATCCACTAACAAGTTCCTTAAAAGCCATACTCTGTGGACAACTGCCTAAGTGAACAATGACCCAATCCTCATAAATTGGGTTTAATAAAGCAGAATGAAGCCATGATTGGGTTCTTTATGAGACATTGAGGAACAGCTGTGTGGTGTTTGCCACTTTCTAAATGGGCTCCGCCTCCAGCAGTTGTCTAGACCAGATGGAAAAGTGACAAGCTTCACTTAATATGTCACAGCATCAGCATGGTCATAAAAGAGTCTCCAGCAATTCGCTTTTGAAAAGAAGCCACCTGTTTACTATAAATGTAGCTCTTATTTTTCAAACTGCAATTTTAATTTGCAACTTACACCTGAAAGGTAACACACCTTTGAGTTCAAAGCTGCCAGGTTGCAAATCAATCAGGAGTGTTTGAAGAGTTCAAATCTCTGTGGTAGAATTTGGACTGTTTTAAAACTTTAATGTGTCTAAAGCTTGCCTGTAAATGATCCAATCCATCTTCTCTTAGAAGGGGGTTTTGTCAGAATTATAATTTCAGTTGGCATTTTATTTGGCCTTTGCTTTATTCTAGAACTATGCTTATTGGAAGCAGACTCAGTGCCCCTTTGGTTATTAGAAACAGACTCATTATACCTTCTCGTTTATCTCGGTAGCAGAGATCTAGGCTGGAAAACTAAAGATCTGGCTCTAGCCTGTAGGTATAACTTCTTCATGGAAAAGAGTATTTCATCTGGCATCTGGGGCCCCTCGCTGTTCATTATGGGAGATCATCGGTATCTTTGGATGTCTATGATGGTTTAGCAATGATCACACGTCTCATAGGAAGAAAGAAAAAATTACTTAAAAAATTTGAGCTAACTCATAAATCTAAAATCAAAGATAAAAGACATAGCTAGGGATCAATCCATATTACTCTGCTATAACTCTATTACAGCAGACACAATTTCTCTCTGAACCAGACATTCAGCACAGGAATAAAGCAAAAGCAGGAAAAAAAATCTTATTTGGATGATGAATTCTACAAGAAATTTATGGTATAGCTCAGTTTTTCTATTACAGGTTTTATTAGGAGCCTGGGATTAAACTTGGAATCCCTTCAGGATCTAATGCACAGATCATTTTTCTTGCCCTTTTTCATTTTGGCTACAAACTTACCCACTGAGTTAACAATACTAAATCCAGAGCATGCAAAGGATACTTTATGTAGCAATATTTTAAAAAGGGGACAGGGAGGTGGAGTTTCATCAGCAGGGTTGGAGCATAACGTAGGTTAATTGGGCATTTCTCCAGTTCACTATTATTGAGGAGAGAAAACATGAATTTAGAAGGCAACTGTGTTGGGCCCCAGCATCATGTTGATCTATCTGCCTAGGCTAAAGAGTCTTGAAGGGTTCATTAGTCACAAACATATAGATATATTATCTGTTTTTGTTTTCAATTTTATGTCTAAGTTACATCTATTATTTCTTTTATAGATCATGTTTTCTGGTTTAGCCTAACTAAGAAAAAAAGGCAGTGAAATCATTGAAACTGTTGTAAGGACAACTGATTGCTTAGAATATTTGTAAGGCAGTGCTGCTCTGGGTGCTCAAATAATCGTACATTGTTGAAGTATGCATTATCAGGTAATCCACAATCACCAAGTCACACATACCATTCCATTCATTTACACACACAACTCTCGCTGTACTAATAAACCACAGACATGTTTTAGAAGACAAAAATGGGGCCGAGCCCGTGGCGCACTCGGTAGAGTGCTGCGCTGGGAGCGCGGCGACGCTCCCGCCGCGGGTTCGGATCCTATATAGGAATGACCGGTGCACTCACTGGCTGAGTGCCGGTCACGAAAAAAGGACAAAAAAAAAAAAAAAAAAAAAAAGACAAAAATGAGTCAAGTTTAATGTGGATTCTTACAATGACCAGACAGACAGCACAAAAACTGTTTTCTAGCTCACTCCCTCCCCCATATTCCCACCACAAATATTCCAAGGTCCAGGACAAAAGACAGATTAGCAGTTATGCTAATGCAGGCATGTAAATCAAACAGTAGGTTGCATTTTGATCTCCGGGATCCATCAGCTTTCTATGTTTGACCACATTTCCATTCTCTTGGCTAAGCAACTCCTATGGTGAACCAGGGCTGTCATTTAGCACACACAGGCTGGTAGTAACTCACTTGTCATGGTTTTCCAGCAATCCTTGGAATGCTATTTCCCAGCTTATCAGAGAGAAGGATGTTATCAGATGTCTATTAAGTGTTAGAAAATAAAATATTCCTGACTTTATGCATTCAACCAAACATCACCAAAGTATTTCTGAATACCATATAGTATGGATTCAAAGAATAAAATTAAAAGAATATTTCTTTTATGAAAAATAGGAAATCTCTTATTTGGAGGAAAATGTAAAAACTTCATTTCTTCTTACAAAATTGTTTTAACATTGGGTATGTCAGCCAGAAAGTTTTTCCTAATATATGCAACATTGTACTCATCAGTTGCCAAACATTTCTAACAAATCTTTCTTCAAAAGGTAGACTTGCTCTCACAATTAAACAAGCATTTGTTTGCTAATGCATTTCTTTTGTTAACTCCTAAAGACAGGAGTGAGATAATTTGTGCTACTCAAAAAATAAAAGCTGACAATCTCATTTTCATAACATTTTATTGTCTGATATTTGCAAGGTGGTTTATAAGTTATTAGCATATCTTCCTATTGTTTGTTACTGTTAACATTCCAATTCTACAGCTAAGAAAGAAAATAAAAGGTTTATGCAATGTTACTGACTAAATCTGGGGCAATGCAGGATTAATTTGAATTGAAGTATCTTACTTTTAATTCAAAAATTTTATTAAAATATAGAAGAAATGGCAAATCAGATTATGTTCTGATAGTTTTGTTTTTGCCCCCAATATGATGTTATTGTAAGTAAATGAGTACAGTAAATTTTTTCTTAATCTCAAAGAAAAATAATTTATTTTTAAAATTGGGTAATTTACAGAAAATCATTACTGTTTTATACTTCTATAAATTAGAAATAACTGTCATATTTTCATGTAGTTATTCATGTCTTTTTTTGTTTTGAAAAAATGAAATGAATTCAAAGCAGTTCGTAGGGTTCACATTTATACAGTGTTCATTTGAGAATCTTTAATCTTACTTAATTCAATAAAGTTGTCTTTTGTATTAGTTTATATCAACTTAAATAGATAAAGCCAACACAATTAAAATTGTGAAATATTTAATGTTTTTACCTTAATCAGTAATGAATAACTATTACCAATATTATTATTTAAAATATTTACAAATAAACTAATCTACATTGCTTATCATTTTATAACAACATTCTATAACTCTTAAAGGTGTGTTGCCAATTGCATATTGTATAGGATAAGTAGGGTGGAGAATGTAGCTTGTTTTCTATATTGCTAACTAAGTACAGAACTAGAATTATTGTAGACATTTTTATTCTATTGTAAAATTGCATGCTAATATATTCACTAATTCTTGTTTTTAAGGTTTTCAAACAATAGAGAATGGCATAGAGTACAATAATAGCTTGTTTTCATTGACTTCTCACCTAACACTCAACAAACTCATGAAGTAGGGTTATTGCTATTTTATTTTAAAGATACAGCAAATGAAGCACTGATTGGTTAAATAACTTGCCTAAGCATATCATTGAGTAAGGAGCAGACTCAGGACTCAAACAGAAGCTGTGTGACCCTAGAGTTCACATAATTATGATTCTCAAACTTTCATGTGCATAAAATCATCTATTTCTGGCCAAGATGGAGTAAAATTTCCAGACTTATCCTCCTGCCTAAATCAATTAAACAAGTAGACAAAATGTATAAAAAAGCATTTTTTTCAAGATATTGGATATTAGGCAACGAAGAATAGCGATCCCTGAGAGATGAAAAACTAAGGAGATGAGCCCTGCACTTGACATAGCTTGCTGCCTAGAAAGCGTTTACAGTGGGGAATGAAGGGAAGAGGGACATTGGCGATAATCAGCAGTCTTCCACATTTGAGGAGACAGAACCAGGAGACCAAATACGCCAATATAGCTAGAGTTTTCAGGACAGAATGCCAGAAAGGAGAGAACTGCATAAACAGAACTTCAAAGAACTTCAGAAAGTATGTCCTGTATATTCAATTGATTACTGATTAATGCATACATATGAGAGAATTACACAAAGCCAGCAAAGAACCACCAGAAATAAGAACCAAAGTGCACAGAGGAGTGGAAACAGTGTCTATTCCTACCAGATATGCTGGAAAACTTCATATTTCACTGGGCATTGGCTAAAGTACTCAGAAGGGTCTTGCCTTGGTAATGAGGCAAAAATAGCCCTAGACTAATTGCTATGTTGGTCTCAATTTTAAAAGCTTAAAAGAAAGACCCAACAGGATTATATTCTTTACATGTAAATAAACTTTGTCTAAAAATAAAATTCAAATACATTTTAGGAAATTATCCAGCATCCCGAAAGAGGTAAAATACACAATGTCTGATATCTAAACAAAAATTATGAGAGATTAAAAGAAAAAATATAATACCACCCATAATGAGGTGAAAATCAGTCACTCAAAACTGACTCGTAACTGACACAGATAAGAGAGTTAGTTGAGACTGATATTAAAACTGCAATCTGCACAGTTAACATCGTACTGAATGGTAAAAGACTGGTTGCTTTTTCACTTAGATAAGGAATAAGGCAAGGTTGTTCATGCTTATGACGTCTATTGTATGCTTTACACTGTATTGTAGGTTCTAGCCAGGGCAATTAGGCAAGAAAAAGGTTGGAAAAGAAGAAGTAAAACTATATCTACTCACAGATGACATGATCATAAGATCCTGTCATCTTATGATCATGTAATTATTCATGTCATAGAAAATCTTGTCTACTAAAATGTAGAGCATATAAGTAAGTACAGTAAAGAATTCAGGATACAAGATCAATAAACAAAATCAATTGTATAACTCTACACTTGCAACGAACAATCCAAAAATTAAAATAAGAAAACAATTCCATTGTAACATCAAAATGAATTTAAAAACTTAGGAATAAATTTAGCAAAAGGAATGCAAAACTTATACCCTGAAAACTACAAAACATCGCCAAAATAAATTTTAAAAGACCTAAATTAACTTTTAAAAAATCCAATGCTTATAAATGAGAAGCCATAACATTGTTAAGATGAAAATATTCCCCAAGCTTATTTACAGATTCAATGCATTGCCTAACTGATTCCCAGCTGACTTCTTTGTATGAATTGACAAGCTGATTCTAAAATTCACATGGAATTTCAAGGTGCCCAAAATAGCCAAAACGATCCTGAAAAATAAGAATAAAGGAAGAAAACTCCCATTTTCCTAGTTGGAAACTCACTAGAAAGCAATGGTAATCAAGAGCATGTTGCACTGGCACAAAATATACAGAGAGACCAATGAAATAAAATCAAAAGTCTAGAAATAAACCATGCATCTATGGTCAATGGATTTCAGCAAGGGTGCCAAGACCATTCAATGTGGAAAAGAAAAATCTTTTCAACTAATGGCACTGGGTCAACTGGATAGCCACATGCAAAACGATGATGCTGGACCCCTGCTTTATTTAATAAACAAAATGTGACATATCTATATAATGGAATGTAATTCAGCCATAAAAAGGAATAACGTTTTGATGTATGCTACAATATGGATAAACCTTGAAAACATTGCACTGAATGAAATAAGACAGTGACAAAAACGGTAATCCATATGTCCAAAAAAGCTAGAGGGAAGACTGAATGTGTTAAGTAGAGACATGGGAGATATTATAAATTGCAAACATAGCTTCTAGAAAAAAAGATTGCAATGTCTGAGATGAAACACACTCAGCAGGATTAACAGTAAATTAGACATCACAGAACCATAGAGGAGTATAAAATGCAGCAAAGGATGCCATCCAAAATGGAAACTAGGAAGAAAAAAGAATTTTTAAAACTGAACAGACACCAGTGAGCAGTGGAACAATTTCAAATAGGCAAATGTATGTGTAGTGGGACACCACAAGGGGAGAAGGGAGGAAAAGATAGAACCCAGATGTCTCCAAATTTCTTTTTTCTTTTAAGGAATTTATTTTTTAATTGAAATGTATTGACTGTACATATTTACAAGGTACACAGTTTCAGCATATTTACCATCACAAAACTTTATCATTTCTTTGTAATGAGAACATTTGATCTCCTCTCTTCTAGACATTTGAGAACATATAATAAATTATTGTTAATTATAGAGACCTAGCACTACTGTACACTAGAAGTTATTTTTCCTATCTACCTGTAGTTTTGTATCCAAATTTCCACAAATCCAAGAGCAACAAACTTCAATCACAACAAACAGGCAGAAAACAAGCACATCAAACAAAGAAGATGTATTATTCAGGGTTCTCCAGAGAAATGGAAGCAATAGAAGATGGAGAGAAAGAGGGAGAGAGAGGAAGAAAGAGAGAGAGAGAGAGAAACAGTTTATGAGTCAATGTTGCAATTCAAGTCTGAAGAATTCTTCTGGAATAATTACCTCTTATATGAGAAGTCAGTCTTTTTTCTGTTGAGGTTTTCAACTGATCAGATGAGTTTCACTCACATTATGAAGGGTAATCTGCTCTATTCAAAGCCTACTGATATAATCTAATCTAAAAAATACCTTTGCAGAAACATCTAGAATAATGTTTGACCAAATATCTGGGTACTGTGACCTAGCCAAGATGACACATAAAATTAACCATCATCAGCAAATAAGAATCAAATTGTTCAAAATCAGTAATAAATAGAAAAAAATTAAAGTTAAATGGTCTAAATATCCCAATAAAAGACAGAGATTGACATATTTGGTAGAAAAGCCTCTATGATGCCTACAAAAAAACAAACAAAAAGCCCAATAACTTGAACACAAATAGGTTAAAAGTAAAACGATAAAAAAAAATCTACCATCTAAAGTCTAATCAAAGAAAACTGAAGTGGCTCTACTAATATTAACTAAACAAAGTAGTTTTTAGAGGAAAGGAGAAAAGAGGGTCATGTCATAATGATAAAGAGTCAATTCATCAAGAGGAGATACAATTTCTAAATATTTATGTAACTCTTAATTACTTCCAAATAAAGGAAGCCAAAACTGGTGGAACTACATGGAGAAATAGACAAATCCATAAATCTAATCAAAGATTTCAATAATGTTCTCTCAATAACTGATAGAACAAGTAGACAGATTCTGTAAAAATACGGAATCTTTGAACAAAAATTTCAACCATTTGACCTAACTGGCATCTACAGAATACACATTTTTCTGAGTGCATGTGGAACATTTATTAAGGTAGGTCATATCCTGGGCCTTAAAACAAGTCTTAAGAAATTCTTAAAATTCAGTCACAGTGAGTTCTGAGACGATAATGGAATTAAAGGAGAAATCAATAACAGAAACAACTGTGGAAAATCCATAAATATTTAGAAATTAAATAACAAACTACTAAATAACCAATGGGTAAAATAAGAAATCCAGAAGAGAATTAGAAAGTACTCTGAACTGAATGAAAATTAAAACACAGCATGTAAAATTTGTGAGATCCCCCTGAAGCAGTACTTAGGGAGAAATTTATAGTAGTAAATGTCTATATTAGAAAATAAGAAAAGTCTCAAAGCAATGACTACCTTATAACACTAGAAATGGAAGAGCAAATTAACCCCAAAATAAATGGGAGAAACAAAATATTAAAGATCTGAGAAAAAAAAATCAAGGAAATAGAAAAGCAATAGAGCAAATCTATAAGAACAGAAGCTGGTTCTCTGAGATGATCAAAAATGAATAATACACCTCTATTCATACTGATCTGGGAAGAAATAGAGATGCCATAAATCTCCAATATCAGCAATGAGAGAGGTGATATCATTCCAGTTTCTATGCATATAAAAAGGATAATGAGAAAATGTGTACTTACGGCAAAAATTTGACATCCTAGATGAAATCATCAAATTTCTTAAAACACAGTATGTCAAAGCTCACTCAAGAACCAGAAACCTGAACAGCCCCACATCTATTACTCTTTATCTATCACTCATATTTATCTACGTGTCAAAATTTTCCAAATTGTACACTTTAACTATGGAAAGTTTGTTGTGTGTCAATTATACCTCATTATAGCTGTTGGGAAAAATGAACTTGAAAAAAATAATACTATGGAAACAGAATATGGTGAAAGTAACACTGCTGACTTTCTAGGTTTAGGTCATAAAAGGTGATTCATCTTCCAACTTGTTGCTGAAAACTCACTTTTAAAGCCCCAAGCCATTCAGGGCAGTGGGGCACATCAGCCACACACCCTCCACCGACATCTGTAACCAGCCTAGCAATGACCACTGAGCAATCACCAGAACCCCTCTGGTCTCCCCTGCAGGAATGAGGGGGCTGCCATGAGCTTTGACCAAACCCCATCTCCTCTCTACTCCTCCCAATCTATTTTCTCACCCTTTCCCCTCTCTCCCTCCCCCCAACTGCACTGCAACATCTTAGAATGTAAAAAATAATATTAATAAATAAATAAATTTAGAAAAAAAAAAAAAAAGAGAGAGAGACCACCATGCAGTCAGAAAGACCAAACCACATTGGAGCAGCATCATGGAATTGTTCCTGTCAATGGCCCTAGGTAAGACACCAACATGTGTGTAAAAAGCCTTCCAGATGACTGCAGGCTCCCGTCAACAAGTCAGTCTGAGCAATCGAATCTTCTCAGAGGCCCCCATTATTACCATTAGGTTCTGTCTTAATTCTTGAATAAGGATCTCTGAGTGTAATAAATTTATTACTTATTTAAACAGCTAAATTTTGGATTAATTTTTATACAATAATAGAAGTGAAAACTTAGGCTAACGTTCCTGAATATAACAATTGTAAAAGTCTGTATAACATATTTTTTTTAAAAAAACAACTATTTGAGGGCACTGGGGGGCAACCAAAAAGTAGGCAGGAACTGAAAGTAAGGCAACTCTAGGCAGACAATCGCGCCAGGTTAGATTTGCTTTTTGCCCATGGCAGTCTCCAAACCAGACAGCTCAGGGTGGCAGAAAGCTACATTTTTATTGGCTTCAAGTGTCAGAGGGTAGAGTTTCACGTTGACAAAGTGACTGAGAGAAAGGAGTTGCTGAGGAGGTGAACCTTGAAATCTGTGTTAAAAATTGGCCAAATTCTTCTCGACTGATCTGTGTCAAGATCCTCATTCCCACTATCATCTTGTACCTACAGAGCATTCCCATCACTGCCTGCCACTCATCTGAACACCAATGTTTTCTTTGCTGCTTTAGGAAAGCACCCTCTTAGGGACATAGAGAAGGGATTTAGGAGTGGGTTATGCATGATGAGTTCACTCTAATATCCCTCTATTTCTCCACTATCAGAACCCTTTCTTATCTTATACCAAGGCGTAGGCGGCATCTCAGCTTCTTTTGACACAGGCCTCCACTGGGTCTGGGATGCAGCCACAGACCGAGTAAGGATAAACACTTCCAGCACCGGAGCAGCTGAACAGAGTTCACAATCTCTAATGAGGGTGCCTGGTGCTTATAGGTGCTGCCCAGCCAAGAGCTACACTTCTCTTTTCCTGGTCTACGGAGGATGAAGCTTCCTAAAAAACATTCTTACATATATTTTCCAGATTGTTCATGGTAAAGATTGGTGAAATCTTAAGCAAATGTTGCCTTTCTGCTGTTCTACTTCCATTTCTCAGTTTTGACTCTGCAATTGTCTTCTTGGGGCCTACTAGAATCTGGAAGCAATGAGGTGTGGTTGGAGAGCAAGTAGAAATCACCTCCTCCTGTGACATTGTCACAGTAGAATTGAGAAGTGTCATCAGACAGCAGAGGAGGGGCTGTTTCAGCTGATAAGGGAGGTTTGGTTGGGCTCAGGACTTGTGGTTATTCTGATTTATTTGAATCTCTCCAAATGTCTTATTCTAATCATCAAATGCCCATTTTTCCCAGTCAATAATCTGATTTTGATATATCCATCCTTCTCTGTAGAGATAGGAGATATTATGGAATTATTACGGAGACTCCCTGCATTTTTTTATTTTTTTAACATACCTTGGGTTGAGATTTTGATGTTTTAGCCATGCGGACTTATTTCTAACAGTTGGACATAGCGAGCACACCGCACATTCCTGGCATTCCACATGCACTTCATATGGATCTGTGACTCCAGTGACACCAGTTTGCCACTTTGTGTTCTAGACAGCCAGAGTCCAATCCTGTGTAAGATAATCAACCTTTGGTGGTCAATTCCTCCAAGGACTATAACTGTGCCAATAGGATTTATTGATGCTAGCCATGGAATACAATTTTTGCTTTAATCAGAATATGAGTTCATTTAAAAAAATTCAAATTAGTAAACATCTGTAAGGGCCTAAGAATCAGCTGAACGACACAGGTAGGAACAATTCCCGAACTGCTCTGCTGGCCCAGTTACATTTAATCCTTACTCTTGGCTACTGTCCCCACTGCTGCTGGGACATCTGCCTCTGATGCCTCTAAAAGCTCTTTATCTCTCTCCCGTCTTCTGCCAACTGGAGTATTTCCTTACTTTCTCTCTTCTGAATCCATGTCTCATGTCAGTGCATGTACTTGGTGGAAACTAGGTCATGTTTTAGCATCCTGCCTGCCAAGAAGGCTGGAGAATTGGGTTCGAGCATCTATTGGGGTGGTCATAAAGAGTTACAAAGTGAGAATACTCCAAATGTAAAAAAGGCAACTCAAAAGGTGTGGGCAGCCACACAAATGACATATTCCTCTACTCTATATAAGTAAATAATCTGCTGATACTTCTACTGCTTAATTCACTAGCTTTAGGAAAGGTGAATATGAAATGGTAGAGTAGCTTCTGGCCAGGTCCCCTTATTGGGGACGAGAGTATGCTGTTCTCTAGAACGAGATACTTTCCTCTTTTGTTTCATTTCTCCCACCCACCCCTTTCATTTTTTACTCACTATGTTCTGCTTTTCTCACTACTCCAAAAACCTCCTGTAGGAGCTCTCTCTAGGCAAGCACTTTTCTTGCTTTCGAACACAGCTCTGGGTTTGAAGTCTGTGGCCAATCCCAGCTGTGCTGCAGGTGAGAGCGAAGGGCTGGTGGGGAGGAAGGGCGTGCCCGGATGGGCCCAGGTGATCTGACTGCCCTGCTGCAACCCGTTACCTGATGACTGCCCAGTTCCCCCTCCAGCTCTTTATTTTTTCACTCAAGGTTTGACGATTTTCTGAATATGTTCACACTTTAAATCATGTAAAACATAGTTCTCTTATATATTTCATTTTTTGCCAAGATGTTTTGTTTTCTATTCTCAATTCCATACCCCACTGCTTTCTATTTTCCAAGAATGTTTTACAATATTTCTACTGAGGCACCCTTTCTTACATTAGATCTATGAGTTATATTATTATTCTCATTTTAGATAGAAGAGAACTGAGGTTTAGATAATTTAAGCAATTTGCCAAAGGTGGATAAGAAATGAAGTGAGGATTTTAACTCAATGCCATTTAACCCCAGATCTTAACTTCGGGGGGAGATTGTTCCCACACGTTATGTGTTATCATGTTGCTCATAATAAATCATTTTTTTTTCCTGCCCTCTTTATTCAGTGCTCTAAAAATTCCTATTAATTTCAAATTGTGAGCACTTTTGTAATCTGAGATTGCCAACTAGTATTATACCTACTTAATCATACTGGGCACCAAATTCAATCTAACTGCAGATCCATTGATTTCTCATGGAAGGATGTTTCCCAAAAGCCAGTTTCACTCTTCTTCTCAAATAATCATACAAATCTTCCAAGCTCATCATTCCCCATTGTAGGGGATCAAAATATGCCACCCCAAAATATGCTACTTTGACATAAGCAAAATATGCTACTTTGACATAAGCATGTTTTTAATTGAAGGTACTTAAAAACAGCAAATGCATAAAGGGCACCCTGACCCTCCTTTTCTTTTGAATAAGATGAAACTCTGATGTGAAAGTGTTACCAAACCCCAAAAGTCTATTTGCTCACCACCCAGCCAAGAATCAAGAGACAAATGTTGGTGTAAGAAAAGGCAGCCTTTAATCAGGAAGCCGGCAGCCTGGGGAAATTGCGGACTCATGTCTCAAAAGACCATCTCTGCCTCTCCCAGGTTTGCCAAAGCGCTCTATAGGGGACTGAGGTGGAAAGTCGATTCATTGTGACCAAGTGGGGATGTGCAGACATGCTTCAGTATTTCAGACAATCGTCAAGGAACTTCCCGGGTGGGAGGTGACCAGGGTCATGCTTCATTCTTCATGGGCTCAATTCCTATTATTCTTAAATAAGATCAGGTTAGTAAGCTAGTAAAGAATGGCCATCTGCTTTAGTAATTTTTCCTCTAATTATTCGTGTACAATGTGAGAGCAAGAGTCATTGTGTTCTGGAAATTAGCTGCAGGCTATGTGGTTTGTGTTACAAGACAGAGCAAGTTTTTAAATTCAAATGCTGAACAAAATGGAGTCACTTCTGTTCAGGCTGCTACAAACTGTGCTCTCCCCGTACCAGGAGGAAAAAAGGCATTCTCATGACCAGGAATATGCAGTTGAGGCCATGAGAAATCTGCCTAAACAATTTTTGTTAAGCCAACCTTTATCTTCCTGGTCACTTTGCCACAATTGACTGCTCTAGCCCAAACGCTGTTGTCTTGTCACATTTTCACAATTGACTACTCTTTGTCCAACCTAGTATGTGTTTATCTCTAACTGCTTCTTTTGAGTCTTCGTTTTTCTTGTGAAGTCTTTCATGTGCCTGTAAAAAATACTAAATATAATTTGTATGCTTTTCTCCTGCTAATCTGTCCTACGTCAGTCCCAGCTGGAGAAATTTTACCCCCACCCCCAACACTTTGATTTTTCGGTCAGAAATTTAAATGTGATGAACACAACCTAGCAGTTTGCAACCATCCCATAGTATTAGACTGTCTTCCTCTCTTACCGGAGGACAGCATTCTGTTAAAGGATCTAGATTTAATAGGTGGAGTCCAGATTTGCTAAAAACAAGGAATTCTCCAATTCTCAGTAGCAGGAAGCTCTAATTATTCCTTTGAAGAGATACTAAATACTGAGAGAGTAAAGCAGAAAGAAAAATGACAGTATTGATTTCCTAAGCCTAGATAAACTAGAAAAATGAGTTGATTTGGAATGCAATGAGTACTGGGACCTTAGGCATACAACCTAAGGCAAAATATCTTGTCAAGTAGGGTGTCAAGCTATAAACCTCTAGTCAATGTTTTTATTACTAGATACACAAAAACAATTAACAGCTTGCACCTTAATCTATTACAGAGTCCTGTAGATAAGAGGGGACTTAAACAGCACCCTTCTGAAAAATGCCTTGAAAGTCATGAAAAAAGCAAACTACCTATTAAACCATATTTAATATGCAAATAAATATGTCCCTTAAAAGATGCTTACAATGCAAATTTCTATTAAACCTACTACCCCATTTATTTGCATAAAAATCAAAGAGGCATACTTACAGGTAAAGAAGTAAATGTGTCCGGGACAAAATTAAGGGAGTATGTTAACCATTCAAATAATTTTTAGTAAAGGGGAGTAGTATTTCTGCAAGTAATTCCTAATAACGTAAGCAAAATGCAACAGTAGAAGAGAATTTTAGCTTTAAAAATGTCCAATAAACACAACGTTATTACTTCAGAAACTAAAACAACTAAAGTAAGAAAAAAATCACAATTAACAAACTAATGTATTTTACTTCAAAAAAAAAGTGGAAACCAAAACCAGCAAATTACAAAAAAGTAAAAGGGAAATTAAATAGTGCTGTAAAATATAATTAAAAGAAAAATATTTAAGTGTTTAGAACCAGAGATAAACATATATGTTTATCATTTAATTCTGGAATATTCCCGAATCCTTTAAAACATCATCAAGACTTTCAAGATTAAAGTTCATGGGTTTAATAAAGATGAAGATGATACTGCAAAACTGCAAGAAGAAATTTCATCCAGAATGAAAAATTACAACTCCTAAGTTTAAATGTCCCAACCATATCAAAAACGGCCTTCAGAAGTAGCTTATAAGCTACTGAGGAGAAACTTATTTATTTCCTTCAAAGAAAAAACTGCTGAATGTAAATGCCTACTAATAGTTTTCACCTAAGGCCTTTCTTAAATTTTCAGCTATCAAAATTTCTTATAGCTTCATGCATGCTCAATTTGCAGCATGGTGCAAATTATGTACTTTTTAAAATAACTTTTATTGTGTATATTTAAGGTACACAACATAATGTTGTAGGATACATATAGATAGTAAGAAGGTTACTATAGTGAAGCACATTAACATGTCCATCATCTCACACACTTATAGGTTTTTTTGTTTTGTATTGTTTTCGTAGAAAGAGCAGCTAAACTCTATTATTTTAGCAAGAATCCCAAACACAGTATAATTGTATTAGCTGTAGTCCTCATGTTGCATATTAGCTCTCTAGACCTGTTCATCCTACATATCTGCTACTTTGTATCCTCTGAACTTCATCGCCCCATTTCCTCCCCACCTCACTCCACCCCTGTTCCTGGTAAACAATGTTTTTTTTGTCTGTCTCTATATATTCAATATATATAAATATATAGAATTCACATATAAGTGACATCATGCAATATTTTTTCTTTTTGTGTCTGGCTTATATCACTTATCATAATATCTTCCAGGCTTATCCATGTTGTGGCAAATGGTAAAAATCTCCTCCTTTTTTAGGACTAAATAATATTCCATTTATATGTATACATAACAGTTTCTTTATCTATTCATCCATAGACAGACACTTAGGTTGTTTCCATGTCTTAGCTATCGTGAATAATGTTGCAATGAACAAAGGAGTGCAGATATCTTTATGAAGTGGTGATATCATTTGGGGGGCTGTACGCCCAGAGGAGGGATTGCTAGGTCATATGGTAATTTTAATTTCTTTAGAAACCTCTGTGCTGTTTTCCATAATGGCTGTATGAATCTACATTCCCACCAACAGCACACAAGGGTTCCCTTTTCGCCACAACCCACCAACATCTTTTGACATTGATAATAGCCATCCTAATAGGTGTGAGGTGATGTTTCACAGTGTTTTTGATTTGCATTTCCCTGGCAATGAATGATCTTGAGCATCTTTTCATATACCTACTATCCATTTTTATATCTTCTTTGGAGAAATGTCTATTCAAGTCTTTTGCCCATATTTTAATCTGGTTATTTTTCTTCTATGGAATTATGTGAATTCTTCCTCATCAGATATATGTGTTACAAATATTTTTCCTGGTCTGTAGGCTGCCGTTCGCCGATTGCTTACTTTGCTGTGCAGAAGCTTCTTAGTTTGATGTAGTCACATTTATCTGTTTCTGCCATTGTTGCCTGAGCTTTTGGTGTGATATCCAAAAAATGATTGCCAAGGCCAAGGCCCAGGAGCTTTTTCCTATGTTCTTTTCTAGGAGTTTATAGTTTCTGGTCTTACATTTAGGTCTCTTATTCATTTTCTGTTTATTTTTGTGTGTGATATAAGACTCTGATTTCATTCTTTTGCACATAAAGATTGTTTTCCCATCAGCATTTATTGAAGAGACTATCCTTTCCCCATTATGTCCTCTTGGTGCTCTCATCAAAAATTAGTTTACTGCATATGTTTGGATTTGTTTCTGGGCTCTCTATTGTGTTCCACTGGTCTATGTGTCTATTTTTATGCCAGTACTATACTGTTTTGATTAGTATAGATTTGCATTATAATTTTAAATCAAGAAGTGTGGTGCCTTCAACTTTGTTTTTCTTCCTTAGAATTGTTTTGGCTATTCAGAGTATTTTATATTTCCATACATATTTTAGTTTTTTTTTCTATTTCTGTGAACAATGCCATCGGAATTTTGATAGGGATTTCATTCAATCATATATGCTTTAGGTTGTATGGACGTTTTAACAATATTAATTTTCCCAATCCATTAACGCAAGATACCTTTCCACTTATTTGTGTCTTCTTCAGTTTCATTCAATAATGTTTATAGTTTTCAGTGTACAGATCTTTCAGCTCTTTAAATTTATTCCTAAGTATTTTATTTTTAATGCTATTTTAAATAGGATTGTTTTCTTAATTTCTTTTTCAGTCATCATTATTTGTATATAAAAATATTACTTTTTGTGTGTTGACTTTGTATCCTCCAAGTTTACTGAATTCATTTATTCTAACATTTTTTTGTCTGGAATCTTGGGGTTTTTTACATATAGAATCACATCATCTGCTAATAGAGATAATTTTACTTCTTCCTTTCTAATTTAGATTCTTTGAATTTCTTTTTCTTGTCTGATTGTTCTTGCTAGTACTTCCAGTCCTGTGTTGAACAGAGGTGGCGAGAATGGGCATCCTTGCCTTGTACCAGATCTTAGTGAAAAGCTTTCAGTTTTTCCCCATTGATTATGTTAGCTCTAGGTTTTTCATAAATGACCTTTATGAAGTTGAGGGACTTTTTTCCTATACCTAAACTGTTGAGAGTTTTTATCAAGATTGGATGTTGGACTTGGTCAAATGCCTTTCCACATCAATTGAAATGACCATGTGGATTTTATCTTTCACTTTGTAAATGTGATGTATCACATTGATTTGTGTATGTTAAACCAGCTATGCATGCCAGGAATAAAACTTACTTGGTCATGATGTATAATCTTTTTGATGTGTTGCTGTATTTGTTTTCTTAATATTTTATTAAGGATTTTTTGCATCAATGTTTATCAGAGAAATTGACCTATAGTTTTCTTTTTCTGTAATGTTCTGTAATGCTGTTTGTTTATATATATATATATATAAAGGTGATACTGGACTCATAAAATGTGTTTAAAAGTATTCCATCTAGCTCTATTTTTTAGAATAGTTTAAGAAGTATTGGTATGAATTATTCTTTGAATGTTTGGTAGAATTCAGTTGTGAAGCCATCTGGTTCTAGACTTTTCTTTGTTGAGAGGCTTTTGATTACTTCTTCAATCTCTTTTTTTGTTATTGGTTTGTTCAGGCTATTTCTTCCTGTCTCAAACTTGGAAGGTAGTATTTCTCTAAGAATTTATCCATTTTCTGTAGATGATGCAATTTGTTGTCATATAATTGTACATAGCTGTCCTTCATTAGTCTTTTTATTTCTGAGGCATCTGTTGTAATTTCTTTGTGTTCATTTTTGGTTTTATTTATTTCAGTTTTCTCTCTCTCTGCTCTTTTTTTTTTTTTGTATTTAGTATTTAGATTAGCTAAGGGTTTGTCAATTTTGTTTATTTTTTTCTAAAAAAACAACTCTTTCATTGACTCTTATGGTTTTTATGTCCTTTATCTGATTTGTTTCTGTCCTAATTTTTATTATTTCCTTCCCTCTGCTAATTTGAGATTTAGTTTGATCTTCTGTTTTTAGTTCTCTGAGGTATAATGTTAGACTGTTTGTTTGGAATCTTTCTTCTTTTCTACATAGGTATTTATTGCTATAAACTTCCCCCTCAGAACCTACATCCCCCAGGTTTTAGTATGTTGTGCTTCCATCACCATTTGTTTCAAGATATTCTTTAATTTTCCTTTTGATTTCTTCTTGGACTCATTGGTTGTTTGGGCCCATGTTGTTAGATTTACAAATATTTGTGAATTTTCCAAGATTTCCCCTGGTATTGATTTTGAATTTCATATCATGTGGTCTAAAATGCTACTCAACATGATTTAAATATTTTTAATTTGTTAAGACTTGTTTTCTTGTCTAACATATGGTCTATCCTGGAGAATGTTCCACGTGCACTGGAGAAAAATGTATATTCTGCTGCTTTTGGATAGAAAGTTCTATATGTGATTGTTGGGTCCATTGAGTCAAAACTACAATTCAAGTCTAGCATTTCCTTATTAATTCTCTGTCTAGATCAAATTATATTTTATACACTACAATCACTTTTAGAGCTATGTGAATAATATTTCAAATATGTACTTTGAATGGATCTAGATCAGGTGTGAGAATCATATCTCTAGCTCCTGAAGATCCAAATAGGATTTAAGACTCATCAAATTAGAAGTGGAACAATTCCTAAATCATGGATTTCAATTTTTCTTTAAAATGATTACGATTTTGCCTCATCTTCCTCATCAGTCAAATGAGCTATTAATGGTAACTACCTCATAGGGTTGTGGTGAGAATTAAATAAAATACTTAGAATAGCACTCCATGGGTATGGCATATGATGATGGTGACAATAAGACAATGATGATTATAATATTCTGTCCCCTACTTGAAGCCACATCTACAAGACTGGATATTTGTGCCCAACACACGGTTACTAAATTTAGCAAATAAAAATATAGGACATCTAATTAAATATGCATGTCAAATAAACAATGAATAATTTTTTAGTATCAATATGTGGAACATAATTTAACTGACCTTAAGATGAATGATTAATAAATAAATTTTAGCATAAATATGTCCCAAATATTGCATGGGATGTACTTATTTTTAAAAATTATATATTGCTTAAATAAAATTTAAATTTAACCAGTGTCCTATTTTACCTGGTAACCCTAGTCTAACACAGATTAGTCATTTTCAAAAGCATTTAGTATTTGTTTTGAAAATGAATTTGTAACATTATTACATTAGTACTTTAAGACATATCAGTGATCCTTTTTGTATCACCATAGAATCAATCATTTGACAGTCCAGAATATGGATGTCTACATTATTCAGTAGGAATTGCATATACCCTGGAATGATTCTTGAATCTATCACTTAGGAGCTGTGTGACCTTAGCCAATTTAAATAATACTTTGTATGAGCATGCATTTACTCATTTTTTAAATGAAGCTAAATAAAATCTATAATCTCCTTTACATAGGACTATAAAGAAGAGGTAAGTATGTAAAATGCTTAGTGCCATGACTGTCCTATGGCAGAAATTACGTTGTTCATCTTCTCCTCCTGTCTCAAATATAAAACAGTTACTGAAACAGCACCTACATTGCTTTTTAAATTTCAATTGTAATTTGGAAAGGTGAAACTTGCAAATTGAAACTAATAGACTGATTAAATGAATTAGATGCTAAAAGGGGAACAAAAGAGAGAGGTCAAAAATAACTCCAAGTTGTGGGTAATGAAAGGGGAAAAGAATAATGTCACTATTGAAAAAGAGTGAATGTAAAAGAAATCATGTCTGAGAGAGAGACAAGGGTGAGCTTTAGAAATAATGAGTTTGAAATAATGGTGAATTTTTGTGAGAGCCTCTCAACTTGTCTTTTAAAATATGATCCTTATTATCTTAATTCTCTCATTTTATTATCATTATTCAACAATAAATGAATTAATTAATCTATAACACTGGAAATATTATCTGGAACATAGTAAGGCTAAATGTTAGCTGTTATTCAATTTGTTTTAGGTATTATTGTTCTTAACCATCCTTTCAACTGACCAATTTGAAATTGTAAAATCATCCTTGACTCCTTCTTAATGTCTCCTGAATTTTTTTTCTTTTTTTATACCTACTATTTCCTACACTACATTTATAGTTACAAAGAGGAAACGAAAGTCATTTTCTCAAGTTTGTTCTAATCAAGGTAGGAAAACCCAAAACTCCCTTCTGTACCCTTCTCATTTCTACCGAAAGCATTTCCATTTTCTTGATCTGTTATTCAGAATCACAATTTGTGTGTGTTTAAAGAAACATAAGAGTACTATAAAATGCATTGCACATATATGAATATATATATGATTGATATTTAAATAAATAGATGTTTATTATTTAAACATTAGCAAAAATAGAAAAGTAGAAAAAGAATAATAATCACTCATTCTTAAACCATAATATTATCAATGAATATTTCCAGTATTTTTGATATCAGAATTTTATGAAGATTCACTCCACAGTTTTATAGCCACATTGTGTATTCTAGCTTTCAGACTTTATCATGTGGTATAAACTTCCCCCAGTCACTGACGGATATTTGTGGTTGCTTTCTAACATGAATTTCTAGATTACAAGTTTATACATTTATGTGATGTTAAATATGAGACCTAGTTGGATTGAACACTTGCAGATGCTTTTAAAGACCAAGAACCCTTATACATTAACTTCAACACAGAAAAATCTATCCCTGGAAGCCTAGACCTTTTCTCTCGGAGCCCACATCACTGAAGCATATTATGGCTCATTCTTTCCAGAGAAATGGGAATATTAATATCCATCTGAGTTGAGAACTTCCTCGAGATTGTCCATTTGGCCCAAAATTAATCCTGCTGCTATTCGTGCACTCCATCCTTCCTACCAGTCACTGGGAATAATTCTCTTGGCAAATTTATGACTCGCTGAAATTAAGAGCTAATCCAATTCATCCATCTCTCTCTCTGCTCCGTAATTTTATTCCCTTGACCCATCTTCTCATCTGCAACAAATTCTTTCATTGGAATTAGTACCCCATGCTTAGAGAAATTTACTAAATCCTTAACTTTTTCACCAAAAGTTCCATTTCATCTTCTCACCTTAACTGAAACCAATCTTTGCCTGGAGGACACCTCTTCTCTTATTTCCATCTCTTTCAAAAGTTACTCATTACTGCATACTCAACCTACTCCAGAGTTGGGAGTTAGCATCAATGTCCTTCTTACATTAAAGAACAGCTTCTGATTTATTATTTCTTTACCCATGTATCAAATCCTCTGCTTATTAAAAAGAAAAGCTTATATTCAGGCTGGCAAGTTAGCTGAGTTGGTTAGAGCATGGTGTTATAACACCAAGGTCAGGGATTCAAATCCAAATACCAGCCAGCTGCCTCGGCCCCACCCACCCCCCAAAAAATTATATATGCAACATGTACCCCCTCCTCACAGTGTCATCTCCCTAGTCACATTCTCTCTTCCCATTCTGTAAAGATTTTGGCATTTAAATTATACCTCCCCTCACTGTCTACAAAGAAAATGTATCTTTAATCTCCTCAAGCTCAGTGACTTTAAAACATACCTATTTGAACTATGTACTTACTTCCCTTGACAGCCAGGATAATGCTATATTCTAAAATTGCAAATCCATACAACCCACTTTTTGACAAGTAAGTCTCACTTTCCCAGCTCTTCCATCCAGTTACTCCCACAGCACCTACCCTTGACCACATCAAGATTACCAGACATTGACCCCTCTACATTCTCCCAATCTGAACTTTCCAGCATGTAACTTCTGTCTCATTGAGACTAGATTTCAATGGACAAAACATCCTCTGCTCTCTTGATAGCATCCTCATATGCTTTGCAACAATTTCATTTTATTGAACACACATAGTAAAACCAAAATCTTAATGAATCCAACTGTTTGCTCCTCTAAATCAAGATCAAGATAATGTTACTATAAAATGTACCCCATATGCAAAGATTAGTGCCAACATAAACCCAGAATTACCATTCTCATCTGGACTTTTAACATGGCTACTAATTATTCTAACAATTCCTACACAGGTCTCTCTCCCATTTTCCGCAACAGCCATCACCAATCTCCATTCTCCTCAGTCCTCTATCCATGTCACCTTCCTCCTCATTTTCAGCCGTTAATTTTCCACCTACTTTACGGACAAAATAGGAATCATCAGTGCCAAAATAGAAATTTCCATCAATCTGAAACCATCTTTTACTTCCTCTTTGTCCAGAGTTCTTGCTTTTCCGAAGACTTTGCTCTCTATTCATGCTTAAAAGCATTCATTTCACCTTGTCTGAGATTTATTCTATATTTTCATTCCCTGTCTTTTAACCTACCTCTCAGTACCAGCTTGACCTCACTAACATCAAAATATACTCATCTCTTATTGTAAGAAGAAATATTCCTTTCTATTGATTCTGCCTTCAACCAATGACATATTTTTTGTATGCAACTCTTATCCTGTCACTTACTTGGTTAACATCCTCATTGGCTCTTTGGCTTTCAGGGAGTAGGTGAACCCCTCAGCTTGGTACGTAAGGCCCTTCATGACTTTGTCTCTGACTAGATCTTTCAGTCTATTACCACTTTAGTCTGGACATTCCAATATAATTATAGTTTACTAAATATGCTATGTTCTTTTGTGTCTGTGCATTCTACAAACAGTTCCATCTTCCTAAAAGCAGGTTCCTACCTCTCCTACCCTTGGAAAAATGACCATGTTTACTTCTTAAAGCAGGAGACAATTAGGAGACATACTAATAGTAACCCAGAATTAAAATGACTTGGATCAGCCTGGTCATGGTGCAAATGGTGAGAAGCAGTTGGAATCCACATGTATAAAGATAGAACTAATAGGATTTGTTGACGGGTTGGATGTAGAGTATCAGTTAAAAAGAGGAGCCTAATAAGTTTTGAGTGTAAGCCACTGGGACAGATCGGTCATTTGCTGAAATGGAAAAGACAACAGAAGAGATTTGGGACCCGAAGTGGGGGGCAATTAGGATTTTAATTTTAGATATGTTAAATTTGAGATAGCTACAGATAATGCCAATGTAGGATTTAAGTGGGCAGGTTGATATTGAAATTTATAACTCAATGGAGAGAACAAACTGCAGGTATAATTTGAGGCACAACGTGTACATGGATGCCTTCTAAAACATGAGATTTAATCCGGTCACTAAGCAGAAGGTGTAAAGAGAAAAGAGATCTAAGGATTAAAATTGTGACACTATTAGTGTCAGAAATTGAGGAACCAGCCAATAGTAGAAAGAAAAGTAGTCGGTGAGGTAGGAGAAGAACCGAGAGCAATTCGTGTAAGGGAAGCTAAGTGAAGAAATATTTCTTGACAAAGAAAGTGATCATCTGTATTAAATATGGCTGAAATGGCAAGAAAATTAAGGCATGGAAATTAATCACTGGAATAAGAAATATAGAAGTAATGTGTACCCTTGAAAGAGTTTTGTTAAAGTAAATAAAAGCAAATGCCACAGAGGAGTTTGAAACATTAGGTATAGACATTTCCAAAGGGTTTTACTGTAGAGATCAGGCAAATAAGTAGTCTATAGCAAGGAGAATCAAGTGAAATAGTGTTTGTTTGTTGATTGGTTGATTGATTGTAAAATGAGTTTCTTTAATTTGAAAAAATTAAAGTGTGTTTATATTTGTATTTGAAGACACAGGAGAAATAAGGAAAAGTGATTTAACTAGTAATCAGAAAAACACCGATTAAAGTTGCGATGAGGTGCTACTGCACACCAACCAGACCAGCAAAATGCAAAATTTCTGGTGGTAGCAAGTGATGGCCAGAATGTAGGAAATCACAAACTCTCATACACGTAGCTGGTGGGATCATACATGTTAAGAGACACTTAGGAAAAATATTTAACAATAATATTTTATTTTATTTTATTTTAAAAGCATTTATTTCCCATGACCTAGTGATTTCACTTTCTGGCATACCTTCTAAAACAGTGCTCTTCAAACTTGCAAACTTTACTGTGCTCACAAATCACTGGGGATTTTTTTTAAATGCCAGGTCTCATTCAGGAGGTCCGGGATGAGGTCCGAGCTTCTGCATTTCTAACAAGCACCCATGTGATGCTGTTGCTGTTTGACTGTGGATACACATTGAGTAACAAGGCTCTGCAGAAGCTTTCACACACGTACCAGGAGACAGATGCAGCGACATTCACAGCAGCACCAAAACAGGGAAAAGCTGCCAACTGTTTGCCAGCCCATTAATATGAAAACACATAATACGTTATAATATATTCAAAAGAGAGAATGCCATGCTTGTTCTATCCTTAACAGTATGGTGTTAAAATGAAAAACACATCAAAGAATTACACCTACCATATGTTGGCCCTTATGTGTGCTTTATTTCTGAGCATAAAAATATAAAAATTATAGTAGAAGACTACACACAAAAATGCATGAAAATGGTTGCCACTGATGGGAAAGAGGAATGAGATGGGATGGACAGAGGACTTACTCTTTGTAATATAAAATAAACCATGCGAAATATTTGTATGTATTGATACAGTATGGCAGATATGCATTGTATCATTTCTTTTTAATTTTATGGATTTTTAAATGTTTAACTTTTAAACTTACATAAATGTTTGAAAAGAAAATTCCCCAAAGAGGGGGCATTCATGGAGCAATTATGGGAACGTTTCTGTGCACTAGAGTTATTTTTAAAATAGCCTCCTATGGGCTTATACAGTCTATAAAAGTTTATGTGAACAGGGAGCAAGGTGAAAGGATATATATGAAGCTCAAAGTTTCAGAAATGGAGTGTGAGTAGCAGAAAATTCCTTACATTTTTAGCATATGAGGAGTCTTCATAAAGCCCATGGAAAGTTTCATGTTATCTTTTAGTTCCATTTTTCCACAAAGTTTTTGAAGTACCCTCGTACATCCTTTGTTTGTTTTTTTTTTTTCATTTCAAACAATAATCATGCAATATTTTTAATATGAACTCTAATGGAAAATTTAAAGCACAATAAACTTAATATCAAATAAATCAAAACATTAAAGAAAATTAACATAATAAAAAGTGTGGGAGCTTAGAAGATGAAAGACTGAAAATATTTTCTTTAAAAAACAAAAATAAAAACAATAAATTGCTACCCAATACTGAGTACAACTTAGGAATAATTATGTTTTCTCTAATCAAAAGACTCATTCATAATCAGATATAAGATACTTAATTTCCACTTCAAAGCATATTAACAGACATGTCATTGATTCCAGCTTCTCTGCTTCCTAGTCCCTCCTCACCCCTCTTTACTTAAATAACTGCTGGGTCCCAGTCTGCATCCCATATTCAGTCACACTTCTTTGTACTTTTTGTCCTGATTAAGTCACCCAAGGTGAGTCTTTTCCACAATTCAACCCACTCAAATCAGCATAACACGTCATTGAAATTCTCCTGTAAAATCTCTGCCTTTGAAAGGAATTGCATTGTTATTAGCATAAAAGACAGATCGGCGCTGGCTTCCATTTTTCCAAAAAATCCTAAATGCTATCTAATGGCCAGTTCAAACTGAATACAGTGAAGCCAGTGATGGACAGCAATCTAGGCTTCAAGTTCATTCACGCAGATCAAAAGCAGAATCTGATGCTGAAAATGACAGAAATTTAACGCATTCATTCATTATCATTCTCCTGTCATGACCCAGGCACTAGGCTTAGGAAAACAGAGGCATAGAATGGTCTGGCCTGCTTCCTGCTTTATCTTTCAGTGAGGCACAGGCCTTTTTCCCACTGCATGCCACAGTTCAGACAAGTGCTTCAGAAATGTTGAGTATGTCCATGTGCAAGAGAGGGAAATAGATCAATCTAGGGTAGTGTTTTCTCTACGGACCCTGATTAAATAGAAATTGATGGTCCCATGTGACTTGTGCTTGTTCTACCATTTCCTTAGTTGTTTCTTTTACAGTCTCTTCCACTCAAGTATCTATTCCACAGAACTTGTCATTGTTCAATTTAGATGCTCCAAATGGAATTAAACACGGGTGGGGATTAAAAATGGTTACATGGGTATTTAGAGCAGGCTTTCAGTTTGGGTTTCTGCCTTTATCATCACCATATCACCAGGTGCCCTGAAGCTGAGATTATCTAAAAGTAGATAATAGCACACAAAACTGGAGGCAGAGGAAACGAAACAGTATTTTACTCAGCAAGTGTGTAAAAAAATGAACAGTGTATCAAATGAGTATACATTTTCACGGTTGTGTATGTTCATCTCTCAACAGTTATGAAAGAGCTGTATCCGATGTGCTGTGATGACCTTATTTCTTATATGATTGAATCTGCAGAAATTCTCCTATTTTCTTTAATTTTAAGACATTAGAAACACTGTGCTAGCAATTTGAGGTAATCTTTGCTGAGAAAAATGGTTGGCAGGGCTCTCAGCTGATGACTCGGGACCACTAGCATCTATTCCACACAGGCCATTTTGCTTTATTAACCTATCAGCAAAATGATCTCAAATACATTTTATCAACAACGTAAAACTTCAGACAGCAATTAAAGGCAACAATAAAAAAAAAGCTTATGCTTCCTTTCTTCATATTACTATCTTCCACACATTCTCCTCCCCATGTAAATCTAAAATGAAAATAGCAAAAACTTTGACATAATACTGTGGAAGCTTTCTTAGTCCTCGTAGACGGAATGCCTGAAATTTCAGGGCCTTAGTTCTATGATCATCTTCCCTGAATACCAATGTGATGTCCCTGTGACTCTGTTTAAAGCTCTCTTTGCCCCCAGGTCCCATCAGATAGGGGCTCATGGAAGCTGTGTGGTTAATAAGCCCTCTGCTTCTGCAGAAGTCTTTGGTCTGCACCACTCAGCCCCCAAAGCCCACTAACTAAGAAAGTTTCCTAGAGGCCCACTCTCACTGATAATTCTATTAAATTCTCCAAAGAGTATTTAGGGCTTTACTACCATGACCCTATGTTTAAGTAGCTCATAGTCCAGAGAGACAGCCATAAAATGGAGTAATTCAGTGCAATGTGATAAGTATAACACCTAGAAGCTTGTACAAGGCCGAAAAGGCCAAGGAGAATGTGAGGAGCCAGAGAAGTTCTTCTCAGAAGAATCGCCACCAAGTTTTAGTTTTGAAGGATGAATGAACATTCCTTAATGGGTCAGGAAGTGAAAGTTCTTTCAAAAAGAAAAGTAGGTACAGTGTTTGCAAGGAAGTATAAATCAACACATATGAACTGAGGATCTAAGAATCCAAGCTGGACAAACTGGGGACTGGAGAGTAGAATGTGAGATGGAAAAGCCAGTGTAATCAAAACTGGACTTTATTCTTTTGCACTGGGGTCAGTAAACTATGGCTAGTGGGCAAAATCTGGCCCGCCACTTGTTTTGGGGGGAAAGAAAAAGTTTAATTGAAACGAGACACACTTGTTGCAAAAAAGACCCAACGCCTAACATACTGACTATCTCACCTTTTACAGAGAAAGTTTGCCAACCTCTGATTTAGATACTGGAGACTCAGTGACATATTTTAAGCAGGTGTTAATGAAAACAGATTTGTGTTTTAGTCTTTTTGTCAGCAGAGGGGGAGTGAGCCAGAGACTGATGACACAGAGGCAGGAAGATTTAAGATTGAGAAATAATGAGAAGCTAAACTGAGGCAGTGGTTGTGACAATGAAGATGGAGCCCAGGGAATGAAATCAACTCATGTTTCATAGACACAATGTTGTAGGTGCAGAGAGTAAAGGGAAGAGTCAGATTTTTCTACCACTGAGATCGGAGCAAAGTGAGTGGAAGAAGTGGCAGATTTGGGTAAAGGAAAGACAGGAGAGGACCCAGAGATGATGGACTGACTGCTCCCTTGAGTCAGAGCAAAACCATTTTTATCTTTATAAAACAATATACTTTCTTGTTCTTATTACAAAAAGTAACATAACATGTTTGTTGAGAAACATTGTAGAAAACAAAAAGAGAGAGAGAAAATAAAACTATAGAAGTAATCCTTAATAGTGCAACTAATAGATAAACCCTTTTAGTTTGTGAGTGTGTCCTGTTCCCACGAACGTATATGCTTTACAATTGTTTTACCAAAAGGGAGCCACACTCTTATACAGTTTCATAAAATCCACAAAAGATGGATATTTAGAATATTTTCAAATTTTGTTTTTATAAACATCACTGTAATTACCTTGTTAGGTAAAATTTTAACACGTATTTAATTCTTCCCTTAGGATAAATTCCTGTATGTGGAATCCCTAGGTCAAAGACACTGCATATTTTTAAGTGTTTTCTTTCTTGTTTTACAAGTGTCTGATTGCTATTTGTTTCAGAGTATAGAAATCCAGACAAACCTGTGCCAGGAAAAAAAGAGAATTTATTAACAAGAACACTATTAGACTCTAATTGCAGAAATAGACGTGATCCTTCTGAGAAATACACTGAGATCATGAAAGTTAGGCATGAAATATCTTTCATTCTTCCTCTTGCTCTTGTTCTTTCTTCTTCTGTCGTGGCATGATCTTTATTTATTCTCTCAGGGCTTCCACACCATGATTTTAACAGCATTTCCTTGGCTCACCCATCTGATTACACCTGACACATTATAGCGGCCCAATATAGTAGCTTTTGTCTCTAAATCTAAATGATCTTATAGCTCTACCTGATTTCAACTTTAGAATTTCTAAAGCAAAATTATCAAAAAAGACAAAAATTGCTGCTGGACTCATCGTAGATTATTTGTTTAGCTTTCTTCCAATCATCTCTGGCAATGGATTCATAACCACTTGAGAGAGCCTCCCATCCCTTCCAAGTCCTTTGAAGTGGACAGGTATCTTTGTCAGAAATATAATGACAGGGACCTCTACCACAAAATGTACTCAATGTTTATTATTAAAAATAAAATATAAATTAAAATATGTAATATTAATAATTAGAATATCCAGTTTCCATTTTTGTATACTGTCTCTTACATTTATTTTATTTTTACACTTAAAAAAGTCAAAACATTTTTCCACGTCCAAAATTAAAACCATAAACCATCATCTTTAATGGTTGCTTAATATTTATGTATATACATATCAAGTTATGGAGTCATTCTTCCCCTGAGGGATGTTAAAATTGTTTCCAGTGTTTAGATATTAAACACTGTGAGGTGATGAACATTTTAGCTTATTTCTCAGTTTACTTATTTAGAAAAGACATTTTAGGAGGGGAATCATTAATTCAAAAGATTTTCAAGCACCAAGAACTTTAGCTCATGTTGACAAATTATCATATGCAAATTCTTACCGATTTCAAAGCAGACTACTCTAGCCTGGATGATGCTGGTGAGATGATTTTCATCATTGCCAACCTGACAGATAAAAAAATGTATAATTTTCAAGACTTTTTAAACAACTGCTCAAATGGTGATTGTCCATACAATAACCTTTTCCTTTTACCTACAGTCTGCTTTTGATGGATGGTTATCTCTTATTTATTTATACAAAGTTTTCCTTTATCAGGATAGTAGTTTTCACTGCATATATTTGTTTAAATACTTTTGCTTTGCATTTTCACTTTAACACTGTATATGTTAGAATTTTTGTTTGCTCCTTTTTTGTTTATATGATGTACAATGGATAAGTTTCTTACATATACGTAATCAAATTTATGAAGCTAACCATACATGGTTTCAGCCTGTCTCAGGAGTTGGTGATACATTTATTATTTACTTATTTATCTATTTACTTATTTATTTATTTACTTATTTATCTATCTATCTATCTATTTACTTAATTCTAAATAACATATTTTTATTACATAGTGATGCATGAATATATTCTGATTGTAAGATAACTCAAATATTAAAGACAAAAATTAAAGTCCCCTGTGATCACCACCCCACAGTGCTATTTCTCCTCCCCAGAAGTAACCACATATTAATTATATAGCAGCATGTATTAGTCATGGTAGATTAGGTAATGCTGCAGTAACAAGCATCCTCAAAATCTCAGTGTCTTAAAATAGCAAGTATGTTTTGATCGCCTTACATGTTTGTCATGGGTTTGCTTAACCTGTATCTTTTAACACAGATTGAAGAAGCACCTGGGACATGCTGATTTCATGGCAGAGGGAAAAGAGAGAATGGTGGAACCTCTTCAAGTTTTTGCCTGCAAGTCTCACATGTTACTTTTTTTTACTGAATCATAATTGATTATACATATTTTGGGGGTTCAGCATTGATGTATGTTGATCAAATCAATATTATTAGCATATGCATTATCACAAATCATACTTATTTTTAAGTAACAGTTACTCTGTTGATTTGTTTCCTAGATGATCTGTCCTGTGCTGAGAGAGGTGTGTTCAGGTCCCCCACTATTATTGTAGAGCAGATCCTTCTTCTATCACACTGGAATGGGCTTTGTGGAGAGAGACAGCCTCTTCCTGTCTTTGGTCTCTGCTGGTGACTCTCCTTGTGTCAATGCACTCGAGTGGCTGGCAGGCCACCTGCACAGTAGTTGTAGCATCTAGACACTTTTGCAGCAGCCATGGCTATTGTGGTGGGTGTGTGGGCCACCCACACGGAAGTGCTGTTTTTGGCATGCTCTTTGCCTGGTTGCAGGAGCAGGGGTCAGTCCCCCACTCCATACCTCAGGACCTCAGGTGGGCCCCATGGCAGCAGTGACATGCATGGTTGCAGGAGGAGGAGTTAGTCCCCAGCTCCAAGCCTCAGGACCACAGGCAGACCCTGTGGCAGCAACGGTGTGCCTGGTTGGGGGAGGAGGGGTTGGTTTACAGCTCCATCTCTTTTTATATTCTAAGATGTTGTTGTGGAGCAGTTGAGTGACAGGAGAAGAGGGGAAGGGAAAAGGAAATAGGGTGGGAGAAGGAGGAAGGAGGGGGGAAGTTGTTGAGGCCCATGGTACCACCCTTATTCTTGCAGGGAAGACCAGGGGGCTTCCAGTGGTGGCTTGACCATTGCTGTGCTGAATGCAGATGTCAGGCGGGGTGTGGCCAAAGCCTCCAGCCCCACTTGCACCCCAGCTCAGGAGCCCAGGGTATTTCATGTCATGGCTTGGTGGTCATCACTGGGCTGGTTGTGGGTGTCAGGGGAGGCATGGCTGAGGCCAGAGGCACCCCACTGCCCAGTTCAAGAGCTCAGGGTGCTTCCTACAGTGGCTTGGTGGTCATTGCTGGGCTGAGTGTGGGTGTTGGGGGGGCACGGCCAAGGCCCTTGGCCCCCCACCATCCCAGTTCTGGGGGTCAGGGTGCTTCCTGCAGTGGCTTGGTGCTCATTGTTGGGCTCATTATGGGTGTTGGAGTGCACGGCTGAGATGCCGGCCTTCCCCTTTCCCTGCCTTGTAGGCCCAAGGGGCTTCTGGTCCTTCTAGGTTTTATAGGTGTTTTTTGGTGAAGTGAGATCTTTACTAGTTAATATCAAACTTTGTCTCTGGTCTACGGGTATTTTGTTTCTTCTTTTAGTTCTGTGTTGGATTATTCACTGTTTCCACTACTTAAACTCTGCACTGAAACTAATTTGTTGTCCTTTGCTTGCTTCTAAAATGGGAGAACTTCCTGTGGGGTCAGCACTTGAGCCCTGTGGTGGAGTTAAATTGCTGCTTTGCTGCTGATTTCCTGGGGAAGGCTTTTTGTGAAGCTCAGGTTTTAATGGTTGACTATGTAGGTACTTCCTGGTCTCGTGAGATCCAGTGCACCTGGGTTGTGTAGAAACTCTGCTCTGGACCTAAGTGTCTTCAGCAAACTGCTCCCCCTGCAGTTCTATATTCCTGACCAGTCTACACAGAGTGGGACCTTGCTGATTGGAGAGCAGATCAGCTGTCCTTGCTGTGCCCCAGTGTTCCCTTGCAATGACTCACCAGCCTCTGAGTGGCTCCTTTTTTCAGTTGTTCTGGCTCCTCACTCCTACGTAAGTTCATGGAAACCCTGTTAGTGGACTTGCTGGTGTGAGGGCCACCAAGGCCCTCTTCTCCCCTGCTGCCTCCAAGCAACTTCATATGAAGGGCACAGAAGTGGCTTTCGTGAGCTCTTGCTCCATGTGCTCACCAGCTCCAGCCTTGAAGTAGCTGGGATTTGAAAAGATAGGAGCCATCCTTTCTTTCTCTCATCATGGCTTCTCCTGCCTTCATGAGCTCCATAGGTCTCTCCTCCTCTGTCCTGAGCTCTTACCCCAGCTTTGCAGTCATTGCTTTTTAAGAGCTGTAAACTGGTTGATTGTGAGAGAGAGTGACACTGGGGACCATCTATTCTGCCATCTTGACTAGAAGCCTAGTGACACATTTTTAAAAGCCTGTTCCAATTATAATACAATTTTTAAAATGTTTTTATACTGTTAAATTTATTTCTAGTATTTAATGACCTGCTTTGTTCATTGAAAGCTTTATTATTTGTAATTTGTTTTGGTGTTATATGTGAGAAAGAGGTATAAAATTTTCAACTCATAATATTTTAACAGCATAAATTTAGTAAACCATACTTTCCCCCGTTATTTTAAAATTTGAAAATTGACATATATATTTTCTGCTCTGATATGTAAAGAGGTAATAGGTTGAGACTCCTGTCCTTAGCAAAAGAAAAAGTTGGACAAAATGTAAATTAATAACTTTCTTGGAACAATTGAAGGTTCTGAATTTGCAGAAAAAAATGTTCATCCTAAAATCTGGGGAGACCAGCACATCCAGAAAAATATAACAACCAAGATCAGCATACCTACAGCAGAAGCCACAGGAGCCATGAATTGGCAGAAATCCTCCAATGGTAATTTTGATGAATTGCTGAGGGCTAAGTGTGGACTAACATGAGGGAAAGAAATTCCTCGTGAAATTCACAGTCTTAGCCCCTCAACACACACACACACACACACACACACACACACACTCTCTCTCTCTCTCTCTCTCTCTCTCTCTCATAGAGTGTCTCTTTAGGGATACCACCAAATTCTCACAATGAGGATTCAAGAAAGATCCTCTCATAGCTTTAGGCAGGGAAAGAGAGAGTAATGATTGTGAAATATGCCAACCCTTTCTCCTTAAAAAGTTCTATGATACAGATTAGAAGACTTTGCTAGAGTGCAATTCTGAAATTTTATGCCAACTGGTAGAATAAAATCACTCCTTACTTCAGCCTTCTCCAGTATTTCTGTCTCATCTAAGTGGAAACAACAAACAAACAAAAACAAGACAGGGGTCAAAGCCTCAGTAAATAGATTGGGAAAGATGTAGTCAAAGAAGGGAGTAGGGAGCAGAAGGAATGAAAGATATACCATTTGTAAACATCACAACCTAGGGGCACAGGCCAAGTGAAAGACAGTGATTTATTTGAAAGATAATAGAACACCCCCTCTCTTCTTTATTCTTAGCCACAACAAAAGGGCTACAGTATCATAACAGTGTATTACAACTAGAAGAGCTGCAAGAAACAAAATCTCTCTGAGGAGTAGTATGTAGCAAAGACCAAAGGTAAGAAGGACACTAAGAGAATTTGAAGACTTCTATACCTATAGCTACAACAAACAAATACAGTCCAACTCCCAGCCCAATTAACATAAACCCTTACATTAGAAGTCTATTTACCTCAGTTCCTATGACCCAACACACATCTGGCTTTCAATTAAACAGAATTAAAAGGCATGCCAAGAAAAAATACAATCTAAAGGGACAAAGCAATAACAAAAGCCAGACTAAAATGTTATACAGATACTGGAATGATCAAAAAGAGAATTTAACATAGCTGGGGTTAATAGGCTAAGGTTTTTTAAATAAAAAGTAGACAGCATGTAAAAAATATATGTGTAATGTTAGCAGAGAGATGGAAACTAAGAAAGGATCAAAAGGAAATTTCAAAAATCAAAACACAGTAACAGAAATGAACAATGTCTTTGGTAGGCTAATTAGATTAAGCATGACCAAGGAAAGTGTCAGTAAACTTGAAGAAAGATAAACAGAAATTTCTCAAACTGAACTGAAAAGACACCAAAGGATGATAAAACCATAGCATCATATCTAAAAATAATAGGACAGTATCAAAAGGTGCAACTATGTGTAATTGGAATGCAAGAAGGAGAAGAAACTGAGAATAAAGCAGAAGAAATATTGGCCAACCTGTTCCCCAATGTTCATCGCAGCACTCTTTACAATAGCCAAGAGTTGGAACCAGCCCAAATGTCCATCATCAGATGAGTGGATACGGAAAATGTGGTACGTCTACACAATGGAATACTACTCAGCTATAAAAACGAATGAAATACTGCCATTTGCAACAACATGGATGGACCTCGAGAGAATTATATTAAGTGAAACAAGTCAGGCACAGAAAGAGAAATACCACATGTTCTCACTTATAGGTGGGAGCTAAAAATTAATATATAAATTCACACACACACACACACACACACACACACACACACACACACACACACACACACACACACACAAAACCGGGGGGGTGAAGAAGATATAACAACCACAATTACTTGAAGTTGATACGACAAGCAAACAGAAAGGACATTGTTGGGGGGGAGGGGGGGAGGGGGAAGGGAGGGAGGTTTTGGTGATGGGGAGCAATAATCAGCCAAAATGTATATCGATAAAATAAAATTAAAAAAAAAAAAGAAATATTGGCCAAGAATATTCCAAAACTAATGACAGACACCAAACTACAGATACAAATAGTGTAGAGAACATCAAGCAGAATAAATACCAAAATACCTATACCAGGTATATCACATTCAAACTGCAGAAAACAAAAGAAGAGAGAGAAATTTTTAAAAACAAAACAAAATAAAACAAACAAAAAACCCCTCAAAAACAAAAACCTTATCTACAGAGGAAAAAAGAAAAGAATTACAGCAGACTTCCCACCAGGAAACACACAAGCAAGAAGAGAGTGGAATAAAGCAGTTGAAAGGTTGAAAGAAAAAAAGCCACCAACATAGAATTCTAAATCCAACGTAATTATCCTCCAAAACTAAAGAAGAAACAAAGACTTTCTCTGTCATTTCTTGTTAATGGTAGCCTAGCCTATCAATTGTACCCTAACAATGAAAGAGGTATTGAATGAGGTGTTATGAGCAGTTGTGTTCATCATTTTCATAAGAGTTGTTCATGGGGTAGCTGATACAAACCAGACAAATACAAAAGTCAAATGGGGGGAAACCAATCAAACGAAGTTTTCAATTTAAAAAAGCACTCTAACATGTTTTCCTTCCTTAATGGTTATGTATGGATGGAGAGCTGTGTACAGTGTTGGGAGGAAGTGTTATTTTCCATAATCACATGCATTTATAAATCATTCCTGAAAAATTGAACATGATTGCTCCTCAAAAGTTGTTAGATGGTTCATATTTCTAAAACTATAGTTTCATATTATTAAAAATCTAAATAGAAATATTAGAATAAATACTTTAAAAAAAGAAAATGTTTCTCACATTCATAAGACTCATTCTTCAATTGTTCCTTAAGCTTACATGATTCAATGGCAATAAGATACACAGATTCTGAAGAATTTGTTAATTAAAATTTTTGAGAATAAAATTTTTTTAATGTAAAGTCTACCAAGGAGTTGTAAATTATATTTGGTTCATACAATATTAATATATACTAAGAATTCAGCAGTCAAGTCAGTTCGATGTCTGTAAAATTAAAACTTATAGAAATAACAAACTAATTCTTCCTTCTCTGTGAGTTCTTCCCTGATAATCGATAGGCAGCTTTACGTGTCCTTTCTTCCCTGTCCTCAGTGTGTATTGTGGCATAAACTTATTGTAGTAGAATTGGTTTTTTTACAGGTCTATCTGCTCCTTGTATTAGATGCTCTTTGCAACCTGAGATTGTCATTTCACCTTAGTATTTCCTGTAATTACTGAACAGAGTGAGCATTTAGTAAAAACTTGCTCAATTAAAAAAAAAAAAAAACCCTGAGGGAATTTATTGCCAGCAGACCCGCCTTCTAGGAAGTGTTAAAAGAGGTTTTCCAGGCAGAAAGAAAATTATATAGGTAAGAAACTTAGATCTACCTAAAGGGAGAAAGCCCATCATAAAAGCAGTAAATGAAGGTAAAATATAAACTTTTAGTTTTCACATTCTTTTTTCTGCTGTATCCAAAGTAATTTTTATTTCTTGTGCTTATACCACATCCAGCAGGAAGTATGAATTTACACAGTGCCTTGATCAGCACTATTTTTGACATTCTTTCCTTCCCATGGAAAAGGATATAGGACCTATATATATATACATATATTTATATATTTTTTTTGACTTGTAAGGGGATCGCAACCCTCGGCATGGTGTCATCTGCACCATGCTCAGCCAGTGAGCACCAGCCATCCCTATATAGGATCCAAACCTGCAGCCTTGGCACCACCAGTGCCACACTCTCCCGAGTGCACCACAGGGCAGGCCCCAGTATTTTTTTTAAAGTAAGTTAAATCGTCCAGTTACCATCTCATGTAGAAATTTTTCAGTCTTTTGGAGTCTCTGCTGTAATTTATAAATTTTTTTAACATAATGGTTTCTTTAAAACAATAATAACAGTGTATTGGAGGACTAGAACATATAGATAAGTAAAATGAATGACAGCAGGGTCACTAAGAATGGGGATGGGGAATTGGAGGTCTCTATTATGAGGTACAGATATCAGATATGCTACATGTGAAGCAGTGCAGTGTTTTTTAAAGGTGGACTTAGTCAAAAATTTATATTGTAAATTCTAAGGCAACCATGAAAACATTTTTAGAGAAGCATAATTGTTTTGTTAAGAAAGAGGATAAAATGGAATCAAATGGAATTTTCAATTAAAACCATAGAAAGCAGAAGTTGAGGGGAAATATTAACAGTTACAATTTTTTCTATGTACTTGAGCCTCTTTCTGAAATTTTTACTTCGTTTTACTGCTTTTACACTTTTTACATTGTTTTGCTTTTTTTCTGTTGAAATCAGTAGCATTAAAACAAATACAAATTTTGTTTACATTTGCATTCAGCTTATTGAATAATTCACAAAAAAGTGATATCTTGGCCATGCTGAATTTTCTTTTGTTCCATTAAGTCATATTTAAGTCATTTTTCTCTCAACAAAGTTTTATGTTTTTTTTCCATATGCTCAATCCTGTCATTAGGTTTAATGCTAATATTATTTTTTCTCTTTTCTAGAAAGCCAGTCGTATTTTTTGCAAATAATGTCAGTTTGTTTCTTTCTTTCTAATATTTTAATTTACATTTTTAAAATTGCATTGCCTAGGACCTGCAGAATATTGTTATATATAATAGTGCTTACAGGCCTTCATTTCTAATTACTGAATTTAAATAGATTGTTTCAGTGTTTTTTATTAAATATTAGCTTTCTATCAGTTTCTTTCACTTATTCACCAAAAAAAGTCAATAAAGGCACTTTTCTAGGTTCTGATAGTACAACCAGCTAGACACCATACCTGGCCTTGTGGAATTTATAGTCTAATTGATAGTCAAAATAAATGGATAACTGGATAAATACTATAATCATTGAATCAAGAATGCATCAACTTTAAGATCTGCCATTGTTTATTTCACTATGCTAAAGAATAATAAAGTCCCAATTAAACCATTATATATGAGTAATTATAAGACATATTCTGATTTCAAAAATGTAAAATATTTTAAGAATTTTGTTTTAGAACCAACTTAAAAATTGATGAAATAGCACAAATAGACTAAGCAAACATAGATAATATCAGACAGTAGACAGAGCTATTCAGATCATTAAAATAGGATGTTAAATTAAATTTCCTGGTGGTGGTTAGACACTGGTGATCAGAAATGGCTTCTTTGTGTAGGCAACATTTAAGGAGAGATCAAGAGGAAACCATAGGCACGATGATGAAATGGACACTCCAAGCAAGTGTCTAGTGAAAACACCCCAAGGGAGAAATAAGCTTGCCATGGTGAGGAACAGAAGAAGTTCAGTATCACTGGAACAGACCGTAGGAAAAAGGGAAAGTCCTGCTACATGAGATCAGAACGGAAGCAAGTTCAGGTCTTTCTAATGATTGCCTTTTTACACAGTTTAGATTTATTCCAAGAACTAGGAGAATTTGCTGAAAGGTTTTAAGAAATAGGAGATATGAATCATTTTATCCTTTAAAAAGATAATCCTAGCAAAAAATGGATTTAGTTGAATGAGTAGAAACTGAGAGACCTGTTAGGAGGCTATGATGGTAGCTGATGTGGCTTTGGGCTAATGTAATGGTGGTACAGATAGAGAAAAATAGATTTTAGTTCTATTTTGACATTATAGTTGGCAGGACTTGCTGATGGATTGGGAGGTAGATGAAGAAAATTGAAAAATGAGGTACAAATCCTAGATTTTCATCTGAACAACTAAGTGTATGATCGTGGTATTTTCAGAGATGGGAAAGACTTAAGGAGAGAAATATCTGAAGGAAAATACAAAAGTAATGCTGTCCACATTACACATGAGATGCCTCTGAGATGTCCAAATGGAGATCCAAGTGGGGAGGTTAGATTTACAAGCACAGAATTTAGGAGAGACAACAGGGCTAGAAATAGAATTTGGAGAATTATTGACACACAGATGTTATTTGAAAGCATTGACTAAATGTGATTACCTAGGAAAAGTTAGTAAACAGAGAAATGAAGAAACCCAGTTTTGAAACTTAGAAATCTTCAAACTTTAGGATTTAAAAATCCAGCAAAGAATACAGAGAAGACATAGCCAGTGAGCTCAAAGAAAAACCAAGCATCCTGGAAAGCAATATGAGAAAATGTTTTATAAAAATAAAAAAGATAGCTACCATCTGAGTTGAATAAATCTGAGAAACTAAGTAAGAGAAGTCTAGAGAAGTGTGGTTTAAGGCCTAAAATTAAGGCCCCAAATTATGTGCTGCCTTGACATCTGATAAAACCAGGAGGGCCTTGAATGATCTAACTCCAAGTTCTCCCTCTACATTCTGCTCCCATGGACAGGCTCCCTCATCATGCAGCCCTCTTTACTGAGGGAATCATTCCTGCTTATCCCTGAGTAGTGGGTTTCAGTTTCCTGCCAGCCCCCAAAATTATTCAAACAAGCCAATCACATCCTCTCATGGGAAGCAGATGTCACCACACACTCTTGAAACTCCGAAGCCTGCCCACAGCCCTGGCTGTTCATGCTGCTGCTAGCAGAGCCCTCCCCTTGTGTGGCCAAGCACAGTGTATGGCTTCCTCCTCCTCCAGGCCGTGAATATATGTGATTAATACACAGCTGTCAATCTCAGCTATCCCATGTTGGGTGCTGTGTGTTCAGCCATTCCCATAACCCTAGGACAGAAATCCTTCCCTACCTGTGAGATGAAGAGGAGGCAATTCAAATAAGTGACCATTGGATTTGGCAACATAGATGCTAGTAGAATCACGAATGAAATACATTGATAAGGAAATGTGAGGAAAAGAAGTAGAAACAGGAACGATAAAGACCTCTATACAAAAATTTCACTATGTATGGGAGCAGAGAGATTAGGTAGTAGCTAGAAAGGAAAGTGAGATCAAGGGTGGTTTTCTAAGAAGAAGCTCCAGCATACATATATATAATGAACAAGAAATAAGAAGAGCATATTGATGTTGCAAGAGTAGGGGCCAATCACTATAGGAGTAAAGTCTTTGCAATGGGAAAGGTCAAACTCTAGAGCACAAGATTTTTCTCAGGTAGGAGCACAGAGATTTCACTGGAGGTAAGAGGAAGATGGAAGACAGTATAGACAGATACAAATGCGTTGCACCGGTAGATGTGGTAGAAAGATGAGAGTCTTCATCTGCATGGCCGTCAGATTTTCTTCAGCTTTGTTGATCTGCTCTAGGGCAGACCTAGAGGAGACAAAGTTGAGTTTAAGTTTGGGGATTGGTCCAGAAAGGAAGTCAAGAATGTTTACAAGAGAATGATAGATACTTATTATCATCTAAAAAAAATAGACTTTTATTCCTCATTAAATGAGGTCAATAAGAGTTTATTTAATTGAAAAGAAATGTGAAATTTTGTCAAATTTTATGTGAAGTACCAAAACGATCATATTGTTTTTCTTCTTTAATTAAATAGCATTGTTTTTCTTTACTTATTTTAAAAATTAAGAAACTAGTTTAAAAAATTGACTGAATGAAATGTGCTGAGTTTTAACTAAATGATTAAGCTGAATGCTGTACCTAAAATATAAAAAGTATGCTTAGTCTTCCTTAACAATGTTTGGATTTTATATTATTAAATATTTAAGGTCTGATCTATATGATAATAATGTGCAAATTTTTAATACCAAATAAATCAAAGAAACTATAACCATGGAAAATGACATAGGAGTAAAGGTGCTACCTCTGGTTCATGTTCAAGTGGCTTTAACACTGTCCAAAAGGCATTTCTGGGAAATGACATTTCTGGGAATTTACATTTCAGTAAGTTCTGGAAAACCAGACTAACTGCATTTTATTGTTATGTTCTAGTTCATTTAAAACATGAGCTGGATGTTTCAATTCATATCAAATTAGCATTCAGAATATGAGGTAATATACGTAATGCATTTAAAATAGTACCTGGCATATAGTAATGACTAATAAATAAGCTTTAATATTGTCAGAAATGTTTGTCAAATATAAGAATATTAAAAATGATGTATATAAAATCCATTCATCATCTTGAAAATATTTTTATTGTTTTATTGAAAACAAAGCAACATCCATTCCACTCTTAAATTTGTTTCCTGTCGGCTTCTAAGCCTGTGATTAGAGCATTACTGCAAACCCATGATGACAAGCCTGGTCATTATAAATATAATAAATGTTCAAAAAAATTCAGTTATCCTCACTTCCTGTTAGACCTGTTATGCTTAGATACATGTCTTTCTTTTTACATGAGTACTAGAAATTTTAACTCAGTCCAAGCACTATTCATATACCGTGGTCAAAATTGTAAATTGAATAACTCTCCTATAAGGCAATTTAGCAACACTTTTTAAAGTTTTGCAAACTATTGGAACTGACAAGTCTCCTTCTTGAAATCAAGTATATTCAAACATATTTATCTGTAAAGATATTATTGTGACAAGAGCAAAAAATCTGAAAGAATCTAAATGTCTACTGATAAAGCAATAGTTAAAAAAATATGGCAATAACATGCATGTATCAATTAAAAATAGCATTGCATAATACTTTATAGTGAGGCACAAAGAGATTCTTAATCAATTAAGAAGTGTAACTGCTATTGCCCAAAACTAACTGACCCTATCTTTTATAAAATATAAAACTAAAAGAGAGTCATTGAAAAAAAAATATGAAGAATATACCCTAAAATGATAGTAGTATTTATGTCTGAGTCGTAGTATTGGAGGTAATTTCCATTTTTTCCTTTTTCTGTATTTTTCAATTTTTAATAAATGTATCCCTGATTTTACTTAGAAAAATAACTTTTTTTTCAACTAAAATGCAACAGATAAAGTGATATATAAGCAGACCTACTTCTGACAACATTAAAACTCAGTTCACTAACATCATGCATACGAATAAATGTTCAAAACCAAGAGAAATAAAAAATCTATTACAATTAATAATTAGAAGGGTCAGGAATGAAAAGATCATTTGTACTAGTTACAAAGACAACAGAAAAGTTTATAGCTCTGGTGACATTATCATCATCATCATCATCATCAATTAACATTCATTGAGTCACTTCTCTAGGGACCTAAATCTATTTCTCAGAAATAGGGCACATCTGGAAGTAAAATTTACTTTTTCAGGGTTCAAGAGGACTATTTAGGAAATTCCAACTTCGGACCATTACATGGTATCTAGTCTCCTGAAAGAGTTAATGTAGTTTCCAGAACAGTTCAGTATATGGACTAGTGTCCACAAAAAACTGCTGGATTATAAAACATAATCCCTGAACATCCACTCTGGGAATGGCATTGCTCAAATGCTCTGTAACCATTAGAAAACTGCTGCAGGCACACTCTACAGCTGATGACCCTTGTATCCCAGACACCACTGCCCTCAAAACAGAACACTTCCCAAGGTGCAAGGCAGAATTTAAGACATGTCAATTGAGATCCAAGGTAAATAACGGGCCAGAAACAAAAAAAGAAGAATTAAACCAAACTTAAGGGAACCTTCGAATTTAAGAAAAGCTTCAAAATTATTCATTCAAAAGCTAATTTCAGTCTGAAAATGTGCGTAGGTATCTAAATTAGCTTTGTAGCCTTTGCAAGTATGTCTTCCAAATAGTCATTTTTATACAGCAATACTTTTTTAGTTTAAATTGCCTAGAGATTTAATTAAATCTCTGCAGTTGAATAAATATGTGACTCGTTCTCAAAGAATAATTTCTAAACTTTATTTTTCAAAAGAAAAAAAACTTCTGAGTTTTCTATAGTAACTATGTAATAGAACATATTCATTAAGAATACAAGTCAATTGCTTATGATCAAATCCCATCTCTGCCTTGTGGCCCTTGTTAACTTATTTAACATCTCTATACTCTGGGTTATTTATCTATAAAATGGGTATAATTATTATAATACACAGATGTGCTATGTGGGTTCACACTACAAAAGCACTTAGAATAGTGCCTGGTACAGATTAACTGCCTGATAAAAGTTTATTATTTGTATGCTATAATATGCAGTCATGGCAGTATAATAGAGTCTGTTTTTAGTTACCATCCTGAATGACCTTCTCTGGAAAGGGTTTAATTCCTCAAAATCAGTTAACATGACACCTTTGGTGACGCACCACTATGCTTTCTCCTAGCTTTCCCCCATTTTGCCCTTTCCCCTTAATTCCAAAAAAAAGCCAAAGTTATGTTCTTCGAATTTACACACCACTAAGCATGGAGAGATAAGACTATGCTGAATGATAATCTCAAGATTCAAAATAATCTTCATACATTGGAATGCTGACCTATAAGTACTATGACAAAATGCAACATGAATAAATAGGATCTCGCACATTTGGATTACAAAGATCAAATGCATAAATTCAAGCTAACGGAGCCTAGGTCTAAAAATTTAGATACAATTGTATATTGCAACCATGCTTTTCTAAAAGCAAGTCTATTTTTATCAACATGGAAATTATAATTCCAAAAGGAACAGAAAATCAAATCGACTAAAATACAGGGAGATGGTAGGAGTTCAAATTCACTTCCGAACTTTCAATAAAAAAAGGGGTATTCTGTATTATCTCTCAGAGCATCTTTATAAATGTATAAAGAATGAATAATACACAGAGTGAGTAATAATATAATATTACAGAGTGAGTATAAAATATGAAGAAATCCCAGGACTAAGCCCAAAAGATCTCCAATGTGCAGGAATAAAATTAAAGGAAGAATAGCTGACAAAGAGCATTAAATGAAATAGTCAAATCACCAAGAAAGCAAGTTAGTAGGGTGTCATGGAAGCTCAAAGAGAGAAATGTTTGTTTACAGGAGAAAATTGTTAACTCTATTGAATGCTACCAAAAAATCTACTAGAATGAAAACAGAGAAGTGTTTGGGATTTAGTGTTGAGACAGACGTTGGTGATATCACGTTCCTGGCATGATGGGGTCATGCTAGACAAGCAGGAAATGGTAGGCAAGGAGTAGAATCATATATAGACAATTAGAGAATTAATTTGAGAAGCTTAGTTGTAAGAACAGCAGAAACATCTTTCAAGGAAGGAGCTAGTAGGATAGAGGAAAGATTATTTTCCCCCAAAAGAGAATCTATAATACTTTCAAGTGCTGAAAGATCTGCTGGAGAGGGAAAAAATTAGGGAATAACCAGATCCCCTCCCACCTAAATAGAGAGAGGTGCTAGGATCCCAATCACATGGGATAGGAATAGTAAAGCAGGGTCCCTGTGGATTCCTCAAGCTAGAACTTGTCAGAAGAGAAAGAGATTTTTTGCTCTTCATGATATGTACACTGAGGTCCTATAGTTTAGGATATACTATTAAAGCTTCTTAAGAACAAAAGTACAGCAACATAGCCAACAGATGTGGATTGGGGAGTGTGTATAGATTCAACCTGCTCCTTGAAATGAAATGTAGTGCTGCCCTGCCTGATCCACAGTGCTTCCAACCTCTTAATAATACCGGCTGCCATGTATTAAACTCTATACAGTGTCCCAGGTACTACCATGGGATATACTACATGTATTTACATATATTAATTTGAATCCTCACAGAAATTTTATGTTATAAAAAAAGACTATGGGATCCTACCCAGAAGTAATCTGCCATCTATATTTTTAGTCTCTTAGTACAAAATATCAAACTGGGAAGAAAATTCCAGAATTTTAAATTATCTAACTCATCCAGCCCGGCGATGACCACACCACCACTGGAAGCCACCCAGTCTCCTGAGCTGGGATGGCAGGGCACTGAGGGCCTCAGCCATGCCCCTGCCCTCCAATGTCCGTATCCAGCCTGGTGACAAACAGCTGGCCACCAGAAGCCCCCAGGGCCCCAAGCCAGAATGGCGGAGATGGGTTGAGGGCCTCAGCCACACCACCTGACATTTTGCATCCAGCCCAGTGACAACCAAGCCACCACTGAAACGCCCCCAGATTCCCGAACCAGAGTGGAGGGAGCCCTTGGGCCTCAGCCATGCACCTCCATCCTCCACAGCCAAGCCAGTGAAGGAGCCAGCTGTGGGCCAGCCCACCCCCCAGCTCCACCTCTGTCACCCTGCCGTCTTCCTTCTCCCCCTCCCACTGCTCTGCAACAATATCTTTGAAGGTAAAAAACAAAATAAGTAAATAAATTAATTTTTAAAATAAATAAATTATCTAAATCAAGTAATAAAGTACACAGATAATAGTTTCAGTCAAATGTTTGCAATTGGTCCATGCATCTTGATATTTATTGAATGCCTACTATTCCAGAGTGTGTTGGAGGCGACGAGGATTGATTTAACAATAAACAAAATAAAGCCCCTGCTCCAAGACTGAAACTTTAAGAATATTGCATCCACTTAGGGGAAATGATACAAAAACTTCTTTATTGATTGAACAGAACTCTGTTAGATACTGATATCAGATTTGACAAAGTTCTCCCCAAAAGCTGATTTAACATATAACATAATAAAGAATTTACCAAGAATATGTACATAATATTGTACAAATTAAAATAAAACAACACGGTGCACTAATACCTTATAATTTAAGGTCCTAGACAATAAGGATAAAAGAGAATCAAGACTCTAAAATAGTGACAATGCACGTTAAGCATTTATTGTTGCCAAAGAGTGTATTATTGACCATTTTACTATAACAATTTTTTCCATTTGGGTAGACTTATAAAAGGATAAAGAGAAAGTAATTTACATGAAATCATGGAGATGAGTAAGAAGAGTTAATTAGGAAGATTGTTTAAATTACCAAAAGATAGATTACAAATGAACTCATTAGAAAAAAAAATTACAGTCTGAAAATCCACCACCACTATTATTTCCTCCCTAAACACACAAATACACACCCCAATTTACTGTATTTAAAATCCTGAGTGCTCCTAGGTTTTCATTAATGATATGGACTGCTAGACAGAGAAGTTAAAGAGGGTGAGGCTGTCTGGGTTCATCAGCCTACAGACCACTGAACAGCCCGAATCTCAGCTCTAGGGGCTCCCCGATATGTGACGTTGAGCAAGTTTCTGTGTCTGTGTAATAGCAGAGGAATGGTATTGTCCATCATGTAGTGTTGTAAGGATTAAGTGGGTTAATTCAAAAGAAAGAGTTTAGAAAAGGGCCTGGCACATCATAAGCACTCAAGTTATTGTTACTATTATTACAACTGTTTTAATTGTTTAACTTTATGTCTGTCGAGCCTTTTTTAATGTAGTTCAGAATTTTTCATCATTTTGAAAGATAGACAATTTTCAGATTGCATAAATTGTGTTGGCAAACACACACGTGCATGCACGCACACCCCGATATTTTGGGTCATCACGTTAGTTCCATATGATATCCAAGAAGCATATGAGTTCCACTAAGTCTCCATAACCCTTGCTCCCATGAGCATTTTTCTAAGGGATTTATTGCCTTTTGTGACGAAAGAGCCCACACATGATATATTATTCCAGCTTCTGATTGAAAAACAATTGTTATATTTAACCATGTATATGTAACTTGTGGTAGTGATTATGAGTAGAGAGGTGACTTCTGGTTTCATGAAAAAGCACCCCATTATTTTGTTTTCATTTATAAATAGTACCAGAAAAGTGAGAGGCCATTAAGTGAAATGTATATGACATAAACTGCACCCTGTAAAATAATATAATATATTGCTCGTTGCTTAATATTTATTAAAACCATGCCATCAGTCAAAAGACTACTCTGTGTATTTTCTATTTCACTTTTGGCATTCTTCTTTTCCAGAGAAATCGGACACAGGTAATGGGGGACACTATTTTTACAGTTTGTTAAAGAGATTAGATAACAAAGAAAATTATTTCTTTAATTCCTTATATACAGGTTTGTCTTTAGGATAAGTCCTGATTAGAAGCAAATATTCCACAGGAAACTCTCCTTGTGCACAGCAAGTCAGGATGGAAAGAATAAAAAAACAGGAGCAGGAATAGAATTTGCTTTCCATTTTTAGCCAAGAGCTGGTTGAGTGAACATGCTTAATGCAGTTTATTTCTTTGCCCACATTTCCTCTTCTGTTAAATTAGGGGTTTGGGTTTCTAAGTTATCTTCAGCAAAATATTAAGAAACAAAAACCAATGTGTATTTTCAGAAACTCCGAAATATCAAAGCTTATGGTATCAAAATTTCTTAGTAACTTAGCTAACTTTCATTCTCCATCAATTTGTCGTAAGTGATACAAAGTATTTTTATCCAAATTTTGGAATAATTATTAATTTTCAACTAATATTGACAATCTGGAATTTTCATGGCCTTCCAGAACAGCACGAGCCTGGAATTAATAATCAGTAATATATAATATAATACAATACATAAGATATAATATAATAATAATATATTTGCCCCCTTTCATTGAGCAAAAGTAACTCAAGACCTCTTAGACATGGCAAAAGGATCTGCTGAGAACAATTAAAATTCAGTTTGGAACGAGAGCCATGTACTTTACTTTTAGCACAAATATATACAACAACAGAGCTGTGTGTTAACCCACAGCCCTATATCTTTACCTCTAACTTTCCCAAATTGCTTGTAAGTTACGTGTAATGCTTTAGGGCATGACTTAGATTCCTTTAAAAACATAGATTCCCTCAGGAAACAAATAGTTAATCTTCAATTCATTATTCAGTATTTGGTATAAGTGATTTTTGAGAATCTTCTAAAGTGCAAGGAAATGCACAGAACTGGGAACCCTGGGGAAATGACAATAATCTTTGTCTATATCCCAATTTCGCTGCGAGCTATTTCCACTAAGAAACAATGTATAACCCAAAGGCATACTGTATATTTATTGCCACTGACAATTCAGGAGAAAAACAATCCAATCAAGAAATCAGATTGAGCTAATCTCATGTATCCTACTTCCCATGAAATGACAGAAATAATAAAATTTTTAAAAATTTTAAAAATCAAGAAACAAGAAAGAATATAAGTCTTAGTTTGGGCTACTCCAACAAAAATACCATAAACAGGATGACAAACAGCAAACATTTATTTCTCAAAGTTCTGAAAGCTGAGAAGTCTAAGATCAAGGTGCCAGCAGATCTCCTGTCTGTGAAAGCCTTGCTTCCTAGGTAACAGACCACTGTCTTCTCATTGGGTCCTCACATGGCAGAGAGAGTGGAGAGGAAGCAAACTCTGTCATGTCTCTTCTTACAAGGGCACTAATCCCACTGTGAAGTTTCCACCCTCATGACAAAATTACCTCCCAAAGTCTCCATCTCCAAATACCATCACATTTGAGATCAGGATGTCAACATATAAATTTTAGAGGAACACAAACAAACTCAGTCTGTAGCAGAACATCTACACAGTTCCTAAAAGAAAGAAAGCATATTGAGCCAACAAAGAAAGCAATTGAAAATGCTACTGGTGTGGGAGTGGTTTTCAAGGAGCTCAGAGCTAAGACTACACAGATAAAAACTGCCCTGGGGTAGTTATTGGGGGTGATTAATATGGTAACTACAACAAAAGCACCTGGACCTGACTGGCCCCTATTTCTTCTTCCCTTTTGCTGGGCAATGGTCAGAAAGAGCATATGCCCCTGTGAAAGCAGGAGGTGAGGTTCCCAGAGCAAGAGAATGAGAATGCCCAGTTAGCTACTGACAGCAGAGGGCTAATAAACCCCAAACAGCCCTCAAATAGCACTTTGTCACCTCACTTGCAATCACTCATGACCTGGTCAATATTTGCTATAGCATTATAGGCATTTACTGTTTAATAAGACGTATTGTTTCAAACTTCCTCTAATTTTGAAAGTCCTTTTAGTTATTGTACTTTATATATTTTATGTAAATTTAAACATTAAATGGTTGAATATTTAATAGTATTTTCTTATATTTCAGATATTATTAATTTTTAAAATTAATGACAATAATTTAAAGTAATTAAATAAACTGAATGGCTCAGAGACAAGGATTTCCAAAGGAAAAGATAAATCTACAAGCATTTGAGCAAACACTATGCCAGGAACAAAATACAGCAAAAGCAACTAAAACAAGAATTGACATTCATGGCAATCTAATTAATAAGTACAACTCGGAATGACAAGGATATTAGAGAAGACTGTATATATGTGAGAAAGAAACACCTGGTGATCTCAGAAATTTCAAAATATGATTGTCAAAAAAATTAATAGATGAGCTAAAAAGTAAAATGTGATCAATTGAAAAGTGAATTAGTTGAAATATGAAGAAAAACATTCTCCCAAATATGGAAATATTAGAGAGTTAAAAACCTGAAAAAAAATTTTAAATTTTAGAAATGGCTGTGATAGAAGTGTAAACAGAAAGTGTAAATAATTAGAGAAATAATAAAGATCGTTTTTTAAAATCTTAAAAAACAATTCGAGTCTCCAGATTGATAGGGCTCAATAGATGTCAGGAAGGATAAATGAAAAAGAATTAATTCTGATTTAGTTCACATTTTACACCAATGATAAAAGAGGGGAAGCTTAAAAATCTGTGCATGTATTCATATATGACCATGTGAGATATAGATATATATATATATAAAGCACCAATCCATGCATTATTTATTAAGAGAATGTTCAAAAGGATACACAGGAAGCTATAAATAGTGGTACTTCTTGGAAAATGAGTATATTAGAAAAAGATGAAAAGAGTTAAGAGGGTCTTCATATTACTTTGTTTGAATCTTTTTTAATTAAAATGTCTATGTGTATTCCCTGCCTTAATTGGAAACATAATTTAAGAAAAATTTATATTTAATGGATTTAATGGATTAATAACATTTTAAATGTTAACATAATAGAAAGTTTGTTAGTAATATTTAAATAATACTATTTACTTAATATTAAAATTAAAATAATTTAAAAATTAATAATTTATGAAATATAAGAAAATAATATGAAATATTTAACCATTTAATATTTAAATTTATATAAAATACATAAAGTACAATAACTAAAAGGACTTTCAAAATTAGGGGAAGCTTGAAACAATAGGTCTTATTAAACAGTAAATGCTTATAATGCTATAGCAAATATTGAGCTTTCAAAAACCTACACTAATAAGAATAGGAAATGCAATAACCATGGTCTTTCAATGATATGTTGGAGATGGCACCTGCAAATATGAACAGGAATATCCTAAATTAAAAGAAAGCACCCCATAAGATTAAAAATAAATATAGAACTAGTATTCATTTTTCCAACAGAATTTGCTTTATAACAAATAGACCTATTTTGCTTAGCATAAAGTAACACAGAGGGTTTTGGTACCTTTTAGGAAAAAGAAGACATAAATGATTATCCAGGCTTTTGTTATATTATTTGAAGTGAAAATATTTATTAGCTAGCATTAGATTAACTTTTAGTTGTATACAGGAGCATACTCCCCCTCTTAAAATTCAGGAATTAAAAAAATATATAGGAGGACCCAGACCATTATGGTATCTAGACATAGGTACCCAATAATATTTCTGAATGAATGAATAAATGAATAAATGTATTAGTTCTAATAAATTCCTGCTATATAAACTGGATTGTTATATGTTCATTGACATGGCATAAGGCAAAATGTTTAATAAAAGTGCATAGTATTTTGCTTTCAAGGCCATGCCTACCACACACCAACTAGCTATAGAATCCTGAGAAAATAATTAATTTCCTGATTATATAACACTAATAATCATCTTGCTTTCCTTTCCCAGTTCACATTAGATGGTCTAAAGAGGTACATATTAGCAACTTTAAGTAAAAGGGATACTATGCAATGATTTGAGTCATTCCAGAACGATACCATCATCACTACATAATACTCTCCTTTCAAATATTTCGATGACAAAAGAGAAATTTTTAGATGACTTTGCTCCACCGGCAATGAGTGGTCAAAGCAACAAGACTAAACTCTAAATATTATATCTGTGCCACGTAAAGCCACATGAACGGCGAGACCTTGCCTATTACCCAAGTATTTGGGTATTAGGATCAGCTGACATGGCGCACTTGCAGGTACAACATGCAAACTCGATCTTTAGCCACTCAGGTTAGCCTGTAACATTAAAAAAATGAAAATGAGAGAGGACAAGTTGACCAACAGTGATTAACACGATGTGACTCAACCATAGAGAAAATGAGGGCCGAGTGCGAGGCTACCATCGGAACCCAACAGAAGGTTTAAATCTGAACTTCTGACTATGTTCACTCCCAGTACCCACTGAGCAAAAAAATTAATCAGGTATTTTTAGCACAAGATTAGAAAATCTAACACCCTGTACACAGGAAATAAAAATGCTATTCCCTCACTAGGTAATTTGATAATTTCTTTAATTCCAATGGAAACAGACAAAGCTTAAGTCACTCTTTCGTACTCATAGCAAGCCTTCACATTTCTTACGGACAACATGATTTTGGTTATTAAAACATTAAGCTTGAAAAAAAAGGTTGATAAACTTTGTACTCAAGTGGAATTGAAATAATACACAAAAAGCTTATTTGGTTTGGAATTACACTTATTTTGTATGGAAATATACTGAAGGCCTAATTAGTAGTTCTAAAGGAAGTGATAACATGTATTCACTAAATTTTAGTGAGTTGCGTAGCATACTTACATAGATAGTGACTTACGGTGGTGACTAATAAAGCAATGAGCAACTCTATAAGCCATATGTAAAAATTGATAATGATATTATACCATGTATTATCAATCACTCCTCTCAACATTTTACATATAGTAATTTATTTCTTCCTCACAGCAAACCTATGAAGTAGTTGCTATGATTATCCTCATTTCAAAATAGAAAAAATTGAGACACATATAAATTAAAAATCAAAAGTGTCCAGAAAACAACTATGATGATGTACAGTCTGGATTCTAACTATAATCTGAACTATTGACCATTGCACAGTAGTTTGCTTCATACATCATAACAACAAGCAACCCTATTCACATACACAGTTTATACTATAAGCCATCAAGAAGAATGTTTACTGAAGTAGAAAGTGTTAAGACTCCAAGAAGGACAGATACTCAAAGACTTTCTCTGAACTAAGTAGACCTAGGATTGCAATATCTGACATAAACGAGGTCATGAGATAGTCTTATGTAGAAGGCAGCAAGATTAGGCTGAGATTAGAATCCAAGTATTGACATGTTGGCACTGAAGATGGGTTGATATTTTTTTTAATTTATCTTAAATTTAAACAGTTGCAGAAGATTTAATTACCAGCATATTATAATACTGAAATTTTAAATGAATGGGTAAATTATCCATTTAAATATAGCCAGTAAAATTTAAGAACAATAAAAATTTATAAGCTTTTTTATAACAGCCAGAAATTGCTCTTCTCTTTAAATTCATTTTGATTCTCACAGAATATTATTTTTATGTAATATACTTGTGCTTATATGCCTTTTATTGATAACCAAACTATATTTTTCAAACAACATTCTAAATATCAATTGAAATTTATTATTCTTATTTTATGTGATCACAGGTCTCCAAGTGTTTAAAATTTTCAAGATTGAGTTATCATTACAATAATTATTAGAATCCATTTTTTAAAAACATATAAATATTTTAAACTTTTTTAAGCAATTAAGAAACCTAAAGTAAATTTTCTCTGGAAATGCAGCTCTTAATGAGATAAATGGAATTGATATATTTTATTTTTTTTCAACTGGGTCATATATCCATGGATATTACTGCTAGAATAAGACAGGATTCAGCATCAATTTTATTCCTACTTTTCATTTTTATAGATGTAATCTCTGAAAACCTTGTGTACATAAATAAGCAGATGGAAATTAAGTGAGTTGGATTATAGCAGTGTCACTCAATTATTTTAAGTTCTTTTGAATTATATGTTCACAATCTTATAGTCATTTATCACTAAAAACAATCATTGTTATTTATCTAGCAGCTTCTCCTTCAGAGCAAAGACGCAGAAACTCCCTGACTTGCAAAAATATTTTTACCCAGTCACCTGAACCATGCACTCTCTCAACACCAACAATGCTTGAAATCTTCCCTTCACACCTACCCCAATATTTCTACATCCTCAGGTCACACACACAGGAAGATTCACATGTGGAGAGAGAGGTGATTTCCTACTGGGAAAGGGGAGGCAGGAAAGAAAAGACAGTTCTTTCATCACAGGCATGTACTCAGGGAGATCAAATTTAAGAAAAAATATAAAACAAAATTGGGGTCTGGAAATGATTTTCCTTAATACCACCCAAGTCTAGCACCTCTTGAAAAGTCTTTATTTACCCCCAGCTCACACATTCTCCACGTGTGTTAATGTGACTGTACATACATCTGAGGCTTTGAGTGTGTGTGTATGTGGTGAGTTACTTCATCAATCGGCCTCAGTTTCCTCATCTGTAAAAATGGAAGTAGCTGTCTTACAGAATTCTGATGAAAATGAGAGACAACGTATGTCAGGCTCCTGCTGCACAGTGCTTGATACAAACCAGACACTCGATGACTGATAATTTTATAAATGTGCCTATGGTATTTGGCCCTTGTGGCTCTCACTACCAGGAGTCCTCTTCTCCTGGATCATTGCAAGCCTGGCTCCATATTGTCACTCAGTCCTAAGCTTAATCGTCCTCCTGAGCCCTTCCTGAACACCCAGTCTAAAGTAGCCCCCCAATCACTTGCCGTCACATTGTGCTGTTTTCTTTCCCTCATCACTCTTAGTGCTACCTGGTTTTATCTTTTGTTTTGTTTTATTTTTGTCTTGTTTTTTGTCCTTTTATTGTTTTCATCTACTGGAATTTAAACTCTGTAGAACAGGATGTTATCTATGTCTCAGTGCCTTGAGCAGAGTCCAGCACAGAATAGGTTTGCTGTAAATGATTGTTTAATGAATGAATAAATGAGTGAGTGAGTGTAGTAGTCTAGAGCTGCCATAAAAAGTACCACAGACTGGGTGGCTTAAACAACAAACATTTATTTTCTCACAGTTCTGGGATTTGAAGTCCAAGATCAAGATGTCCACATGCTTAGTTTCTTCTGAGGCCTCTCCCCTTGACTTGCAGACGGCCACCTTCTTTCCATGTCATCACTTGGTCTTCCTTACATCTGTATTATTTGTATCTTAATCTCCCTTCTTTTAGGAACATCAGTCATATTGGATTAGGGCCTACCCATAAGACCTCATTTTACCTTAATTATTTATTTTAAGGCCCTATCTCCAAATACAGTCATATTTTATGGCACTAGAAGTTAGGACTTCAACCTATGAATTTTGTGAGAGACACAATTCAGCCCATAACAATAAACTGCAGTTTCAAATTCTGACCTACAGCAGCCAGACCACTAATCCTGAAAAGTAATTCCAGGAACTTCTACTCACCAAGTGACAGGTAATGTCTGGCAAAAACCTAATAAGCAATGTCCAGGTTAAAAAACAGAGCATATTATACCCACCTAAAGTCCTGTACGCAAATGTTAATAGCAGCTTTATTCATAACAGCCTGAAACTAGACACAGTCCAAATGTCCATCTAATGGTGAATGGATTAACATATTGTGATATACCTGTATAATGAAATACCACTCAGCAATAAGAAGGACCTACTGATATATGAAAAAGCATTGATGAACCTGGAAAGCAAGATGTTAAGTGACAGGAACCAGAAACAGAAGACTCTATACCATACAGATTCATATATATGACATTCCAGAAAAGGCAAACCTTTAGGGACAGAAAGCAGATCAGTGGTTGTCAGGGGCTCAGGTGGGGAAGGGGATTGACTTCAAAGGAGTACTAGAGAACTGGATGGGGTGATGGAAAAATTCTATGACTTCTTTGTGCTTATGGTTACATGACTATATGTATTTGTCAAAACTCATCAACTGTATGCTTAAGATGGGTGAATTTTATAATAAGTAAATTGTACATCAATAAAGCTGATTTCTGAAAAATCAGAGCAAACCAATTTCTTCGAAATCCATGTGTTCGTATAATAGCAAATACCTTTTCTATATATATATATTTCAGGAAAAATTATACACACACACAAACAAACATTTATGGGTAAAATGAAGAAAATAGAAATGTAAATTTTATTTTTAAAGTTCTAGAGAATGCTGGAGGAGTAGAGAGCCCCGTTAGTCTGCACCTGGAATTCTCCCTGACAGCCACTGAGATAAAGCCTCATGCATTTCCTCTTGCAAGGCCTCCCCTGAGCAGTCAGTAAGGATGTTGGAAAGATCCCTCCAAGCCATCATTATTCATCTCTGTTGACTAGAGCGCACTTAATGATTTTTATATATTTTTTCATCCCATATTATTTAATCATTTAGAATTAAAGTATTTCCCCAAACAATAAAAAATGTTAATGCTATAAGCAAAGTAGCACTCAATAGAAAGGAAAGCAATTTGAAGGGCTTAAAATACTTATGCTCCAATTGGAAAAAGTAAGAATTTTTGGAGAGTAAGTTTTGTCTAGAAGAGCTTATTCCGTAGAGGACAGATGGAAAAGATATTTGTGTTTAATTTAAATGCTCTGCAAAAGTTAACACTTCCGGCAGCACAGCAACACCCCCAGGTTTCTGGCAAGTGACAGGAACACTTTATCCTGAATCCCCAGCAGGATCTGAGACCCAGGGATTTTGAGCTCATCTGGAGCTAGAGTAATCTCTTTGAAATGAGGCAAACCAGGAAAAGACTCCGAGGAGACTTCCACGCATCCACTCCAAATACACACGCAGCCCTAATCCCCCGAAGTTTCATGTTCTGATTAATTAGAGATACCAGGTTTTCATAATCACTGACTGTTCTTTCTTTAGGGGCTGATTTAGTTTAACGATTCTTGACATTTCATCCAGCACACTGAGCTTTTTTACAGCTATAAAAAATAACAGCCTCTCTCCGTGACAGCAAAGAAGGTTTATTCCATGCTGTCAAATAGATGAACAGCTACAGCTCTCCTCCACACCAACTCACAGCACAATAGGTGAAACATCAAGAATAATTATATTGAATGGCCATGGAAACTGATTCACAGGATGAGGTGCAGGTGAACACACGTTTCAAATCTGACACTCTCTGTTGCCTTGTGCTGTTTCCAGCAGCATAGGGGTTCTCAAAACTTCCCTCCCATCCTCATTTGAGTGCAGAAAGCTTCCAGGAAAACTCCTTTTGAAAAGCTGTGATCTAAGGAACCATCTCAAGACTGGGCTTTGAGGGCTTTCCCTAGGAAGTGGCCTGTTCAGTGCTTGGAGACAGAGATCAGGCAAAGAGTACTGCAGTGAGTGGACAGGGTACCTGGTAACAATTCGATGCTTGGGGCCAGCGTGAAGTTGTTGGGATCATCAGTAAGAAATGTGGATAATGGCACAAGCATCTACCCAGGGGAGTCTCAGGAAGAAAAGGATTAATGACCTCTGAGACTTGTTCTCTCTCTACTCTTTTCCTGAAATGCCAAACCACAGAGCCAGTTATCAATCAAGAGAGTGAAATGTATCAGTGGATGGATTCGATTTGCTACAGTGACAGCCAGCTCTGCTTTTGAATACTCTTTGAAAACAATTTTTACTGTGCAGTGCTAGAGAAAGCCAACAAATAATAAACCTGTCGCAGTACTCACCAAGTGCTCATAAATACGAAAGTCAGCCTCGCAGCTGCAAAGGGAAGCCATGCCTAAGCTTGAAAGATTGTCAATGCTCAATCATTGCATCTGATGCCAATTCTCATTCTGGGCTGCGATCTGGGGCGACTCTTGTCTTTAGCACTCTAGAGGCGGGAGCCTCCTGTTCACAGTTATCAGAAGGAGGCACAGCAGATCTCAGAACTCTGTTTATTTCTCCAACTGTGCTGTGATTACACACCAATAAATTCATCTTCTCGTTTAGTTCAAAAACCTATGCTGAATTGTGCTTATTGTGCATTTTTGGTGATAAAATTTCAAAGGCCATAGAAACCCATTTAATTAAAACCTTAGGCCTCTGGGCTGGGGTCTGTGTAGAAGTCCGGTGCCCTGTGGCACTCCAAGTGGTCTGCTTGTCATTCCTCATTCGTCCTCCCAAAGCAATTGTCATCATGCTATGTCCCCAGAAGACTTTGTCCATAGTCCAATTCTTGCCTGCCTTCTCTGCTCCTCTCTAACACGATCAAACAAGCCCTTGGGGGGAAAAATCCTCATACAAACCCTTACTTGAGAGAAGCAAGAGCTCTACTAGACAGCCGGGTGCTGAGTAAACATTTTTCAGCAATATCCTGCTGCTTTTGTGGGACTCAGCTAGAGCAAAATTTGTGACCAGATTCTTCAAAGGAGGACCAGGATGCTGCCTGCTGGGTACTTTGGAGGGTTTATTGTGAACAAGAGCAAGTTGTTTCAACTAAGCAAAGTGCTGTTTCTAATCAAGGGAAAGTTTCTAGGCTTTCAGAATGTTCCCGTTTCCTGAGAGCTGCCAGGTCACACATTTCAGTGTTGAAACTAAAAGTTACTGGATTTGGAAGTGACAGCTATAAGCATATATCCCTCAGAAAGGTGTTTTTCAGTAGTAGAAGGTGGTTTGTTAAATGAGGTATCTTTTTTCCACGTTAACCTTTCCCATACCTGGACTGTGTTGTTGCAGAGATATACGCAGTCCCCTGCAGGGTCAGTTCTGTGATGCTGAGACAGGCCATCTCCAGGGTTTCCCAGAGACTATCTTCTTTTGCTGAAACTCTATTTGCAGTTATTTTTAGAAGAACTCACTTTCCCAAACCCCTCTGAATATAGTAGGCAATTTATGTACAAAGGTGACAATTTGTTACTGTGACTAAGCAGCCCTGTCCAAAATGGCTATCCAGGGTCAACAATCAATAAATCACTCCCAAGAAAGACAAGCAACTAAATTGTATTCATGGCTTCCCACTTGGTAACATACAACAGGACCCCAGACCTAGAGGGACTTCCTATGGAGACTGACTGCTGTCACAACAGGAAACTCTAATGGTTGCTTATCCTGATGCACCACTGGACTATTGTCAGTGACAGGTCCAACAAGTTAATACTCATCAACAACAAAACGTGTGTCCCTAATAGAAATCCTGCTTGCCCAAACCCTCCATGAAAATACTGATTTATGAACGTATTACTGACACTTGCATCTCATTAGGAAATAAATGAAATATAGCTAAATGTTATACCAAAACATACCCCTTTTTGACAACAGCTACATCAAAAATAATTTACTCCACAACTATTTATTGGCTGATTTGGTCAGTTGCTAAAAACAAAAAAAAATTTGAAATCATCCTGAACTTTCTCGCATTTCATCCTTCTAAAACCCAATCAAATCTACCTTTAAAATAAGAGGGTACTTCAAAAAGTGCACGAAAAAAAAACAACAGAATTAAAAGATAATATGGATCTTTCTATTAACTTTTTGAAGACTCCTTGTATATCTTGCATTTGAGTAATTTTCACAATTTCTACAAATTCTATTTAGTCATCTTTTGACCACACAATTGTGCTCTGTCATCTTCTGACTACAGCCTTTTTTAGTATACTTCCTATCTCTCTTTCCCCCTTCAGTTCATTCTCCACATAGTAGCCAGTGGGGTCTTTGTAAAATATAAGCCATATCATGTCAGTTCTCTGCTCAAGTACTACAAAGAGTTACAATGGTCTATAACAGGGATCAGGAAACTTTTTCTGAAAAAAATCCAGGTAGTAAATAACTTGGACTTTGTGGGCCATATGATTTCTGTTGCAACTACTCCAATTTCCATTGTAGCATGAAAGCGGCCATAGGCAATACATAAATGAATGGATGTGGCTGTGTGTGTGCTAATAAACACTTTTTATTTACAAAACCAGTGCAGACCACCTGTGGTCCAAATAGTTTGCTGACTTCTAATATATAAGATCATACATGATCTGGCTTTTGGCTCACTGTTCTAATTTTTCCCCACTGAATACCTCCACTTTAATCACAATGGTTTCCTTGCTGATCTGGAAACATGCCAAAAACAGCCCACCCTTGATTCCTCTGCACTTGCTCTATGTCTTCTTAAAATGCTTGACTTAGATTCATATTGTTGCATAACAAATCATAACCAAACTTAGTAGCTTAAAACAACAAAGACATTGATTGTCTTCTGTGATTCTGTGGATGGACTGGGCTCCGTTGGGCAATTTTTTTTTTACAGGTGATGTTAGGTAGGAACACAGTCACCTGAACGGTTGACTAAGCAGAACATCTAAGATGGATGGCCACTGGTGCTGGCTGTACTGGGCACTCTACTGGAGCTAGGTTCTCTTATACATGGTCTTTCCATGTGGCTTGAGCTTCTTACAACATGGTGGCTGCATTACAAGAGGGGAATATTCTAGGAGTATAAAAATGGAAGCTACAGATCTCCTGCTTAGAAACTTACACAACATCATTTATTCTATAAACTATCCATCAAAGCAAGTCATAGGGCAAATTCAGATTCAGGGGAGGAAAAATAGACTCCATTCAACAGGAGAAGCATGAAAGAATCTGCAGCCATCTCCAACCCACTACAGTGCTCTTCCCTGCCAGTTCATCTTTTGAAGTCTTTGTTCAGATGTCATCTCCACAGAGAATCCATTTTTGGCCACCCTTACCCTGTACCCCAAACAAATTCTACCTGCCTAATACAATTTTATCTTTATATGCTTAAACCAATTTCTGACACAAAGAGGACAATTCACTAACTATTTTCTGAATGAATGAGTGCTGACTATCTACTACATACCATGTCACCAGACAGTATTTCTGCTCTAAATAAACTCACAGCCTAAAACTAAAAGGCTGTTAATCCAGAACTGATGATATGGCTTCCCAACTCCAATAATGTGAAAGAGAATCACAAAATTGTGTAATCTGTAAGCAAAGTTTCCAGCGCACCAGAATGAAATAAGAATATAAAATATTTAAATGAGTGAGAACATGTAGGTCACCCTTCTTCTGCCAATGGCAGTGACTTCCAGAAACCTATGGTAAGAGGACATTTGAAGTCATTTCAAAGTTCAACAGTGAAGACTATCAAGACTGATTGCTATTTTCTACCACAGCTTTTGAAGGGGGTATTTAACAGGTATTTTTCATTTATGTTTAAATTCTTGAATTAAGGAATAAGAACCATATTGATTAAAAATGTCTTAAAAACATCTTCAAAATACAAAGCATGACCTACTTTATTAATCTACTTGCATATATCACCATTTTCTCTAATATTTATACCCTGAAAGATGTCAGAGAGAGAGAGGATAGTATCCATGGCTGAAGAAACATATTAGACCATGCTTGATACACTCATTAATATTTTAGACAATTCTATTGACTAAATAGTGAAGCTCACAGAGCAGTATGAAACAATAGCACTAAATAGTGAAATGCACTATAATATAGATATGCTATTATTCATTTCTAATTTCAGTAATTCCTTGACAGTAATTCCTTAAGAGTAAGAGACATGTGTTCACTTTGTATATGTGTTTTGGGAAAGTTAGAATAAGATGTTATATAGGTGTTGTAATGCGGGAGCCCCAGATCTGAGAGGGCACTTGCATAATGTTTGCCTGTTCCAAAGAAATCAGCCTGTGGCCCAACGGTAGAGACGCTGGTTTATTAGACTTACAAGAGGTACTGAGGTGGTGGTCATTCACAAAATCTCTGTCTCCAAGGAGTACATACAACAGTTATGTAGTGAACAGATCAGAGTAGGGGTGTAAATCATTTTCAGGCTTACGTGCAGACTCTCACCCAGCTCACATGACTCAGAGCGCATGGGAGATCTGGCTGAGAAGATAAGATACTGACTTATCTTGTCTCCTGGTACTGCCTACTCTCCTGGTGCCAGAGTGCTTGTTCATTTACTCAGGGTCCCTGCTCCCTCTAGCCTTCTGTTTGTTCTTAAAGGGGATGTGCCTTTCCTTGGGCAACTATGTTGGCCAAGGCTAGTCTCCTGAAGGGAGGGGGAGCTCTAGTATGCATGGGGAAGGGGGAATAGGGCTATTTCCAGCACTTACTCTACAGGTGTATAATTCTTACTTTTTTTTTTTTTCCTTTTTTTTTGACCAGTAAGGGGATTGCAACCCTTCACACAGTGTGGTCCGCACTGTGCTCAGCCAGTGAGCGAACCAGCCATCCCTATATAGGATCTGAACCTGTGGTGGCTTCGGCACTATCAGCGCCACACTCAGCCACGGGGCCGGCCCAGGGGTATAATTTTTAAAAATTATACTTGCATTCAAGATTCAACCTTGTTCCAGTGTCTGACTTAGACCTTAAGTCACTCTTGCTCTGTAAGAAATTATCCAAACAACTATTACACCCCTGACAATGCTACTGATAGCTCTCAAATGGGTCAGAAGTATCTTGGAGAACCTAGCCTCTATCTTCCAAGAAAAGAGAAAAGTTATGGGATAGCAGGTATGGTTAGAAGAGTGTTAAGGTCAAGATTAACTGCGTGATAAAGAAACTCAAAAACAGAATAATTCAAACAAGATAGAAGTGTATTTATCTCTCATGTAATAGTCCAAAATATGGCAGGCAGTTCAGAGCAATTAGGTGTATCTTCTCAATGATGTTATCCAGGGATACAGGTTACTTCTACAAGAATATTGTTGCTTTGCTCGCTATTCTTGAATACATCACTTACCTGCACACCTGAACCTGGATCGCCATCACACTCCTGCATTCGTGCCCCTGGAAAGGATGCGTGGAAGGCAAGCAGCTTCCTTCCATACGCTCATCCTGTAATTAGCACATGTCACTCTCATTTACATATCTGTCACAAGCGTTTACTCATACAATGAGTACTCACACGGCTCAAAATGTAGTTTCCAGTTGGGTGGCTATGAGCACCACGACAACTCAGAAAACTATAGTATTACAAGGAAGGAGGGAAGAATGAAGACTGCAGAATAATTAGCAGTCCTTGGTGTAGTTAACTAGTCGACTAGTTCTCCCAACCCCCAAATCAGCAGATTATCTTCACTTATTCTGGATGAGATAGGGTTCTTAGAAGAATTTTTAAAATAGTTCAATTGTGTTTTTAGAACAGAGATATAAGTAGGAGGTATATTACACTGGAAAAAGAAATATGGATTTTTCCTTCTCAGATGTGGAAGGTAACGTATAAGTCACATACACCTGCAGGCACACACACAAAACGAGCACCGAAGGGAATGCGGTCAGTACTTGGCCTGGTGTTCCACGACGACAAAAGGGAAATCAGGATAAAAGCAATTATGTGTATTTAGATCTGCAAACTGAAAGGGGAATCAAAAACAAAAACAAAAAAGCCAAGAGGAGAATACAGATAAGCAAATTCTTTCATCAGAAAATGGTCTTATTTTGATCTCCTATTGAAGAACCACACAGCCTAAGTAAATTGAGTACATATGATGGCCACATGTTAATGTCCTTTAATTACACATCAAAAACTAAAACTAAAACATTTTCCGTTTAAAAAGATATCCACAGATGGTTGTGGAATAATATCACTAATACCTGCAAGATTTCATCTTATAAAAGAATCTGAGGATAGTTGATACATATCCAATAGAATTTTCAAAGTTAAAATAAAAAAGAGTCAAAGATGATGACAAGTATAGAATGAAGCAAACACCAACTAATTAAAGTAAAATCAGCCTCCCAGACATGCCTTTGTATGTGCTGACCTGCAGTGCACTTTTCTGTTTTTTCAGTGATACGTGTAACTTCCCATAAAAGAAAAAACATTTGTGTATATAAAACCCAAAGTACTATTTATTAAATGTCATCAAACTTTTTCTAGAACAAATTATTTTTTAAAAAATTAAGTCATCATGTAATATTCTATTTTCATGGCACTGGAAATTACTAAGAAAACAAAAGGAGAAAAAATGTTGCAAAAGTAGAAAAAAGAGCTAAATGAATTTATATAAATTGTTGACAGTAAATGTAAACACAATCATTCATTAAGTAATTGAGGCTCACTTCTTTCAGAAATATATTTTTTATGCAGTTATATATTAATGACCTATGTATAATGTATAGTGATTTTATTTGAAAATATCTGTATTGTGAATTAGCAAACAACAATGTGTTGCTTCTTTTATGGCAAACTGAGAAAAACTTCTGTCCAAACATAGGAATTGACCTGAAGTGAAATTAGGTTATACTCAAACAATTAGACAAAGCAAAGTTATCCGAACTCAAGACAAGGATCTGCATGATTTTTCTACAAAAAGTAAGATAGTAAATATTTTAAACTTTGTGGGACACATATGTTCTCTATTGCTTATTTTCTTTCTTTTTTCTTTTAACAGCCTTTTAAAAATGTAGAAATCATTCTTAGGTTGTAGGCATAAAAACAGACCAGGGACCCTGATATTTGCTGCTGGCTGCTCTAAACAATTAGCCATGCAATTCGAATAATGCTCAATTTATAGCTTCTCTATGAATATTAATTGCTTATATACATATATATTTTTGCTCATAAAATATTCATGTTCATTTCTTGAAATTCATTTGTTACATTGTTTAACAAAACTTTCTCTGTTCACTTTTAACTCAACAGGGAATAGCCATTGATTTTACTATAAAATTATAATAATTTTTTTAATATGCCAAAATTCACACATATATATAGTTGTGTTTGTATTGAAGGAAAGATTGTCCTACCATATCATGGTGGCTGTCGTGCTAGGCCTTGCAGAAGCATATTACATCCACTGTCTCATTATTCCCCACTGCTATGCTATAAGGTAAGTACTTATCATACATGTCAGAAAACTGGGTCCAAAGCAACCCAGTGACTTTCCCAAAGTCACAGAGCTACTAAGTGGTAAAGCTAGAATTTGAACATTTTTCCTAAAAATAAGGCTAATCCCCTCCTACCTCTTTGAAAATTCTAGCCCTACCCACCTCCTCAGGACTCATATACTTAGACACTAAGGCATAGGCCTAATCTGGTCCTCACCTGTTTTGATATGGCTGAGGGCTAAGAATGCTTTTCACATTTTTAAACAATTGGAGAAATTCAAAAGAAGAATATTATTTCATGGCACATGAAAATTATATAAAATTCAAAGGAACAAAACTAAAAGCCCTGAGAGTTAAGAACAGAAGCCACAAGAAAATAGAGAATCTAAAAACAGTTTGGAGAGATGTTTGTATTCTTGGGCAGAAAACACCTTAATCTCACTGCCAAAACAACATGGTCCTTAATATACTCTCATAAACGAAGTAAGAAGAACAGGCTATTAAATTCAAAAATCTGTCACACATATTGGAGTTAGAAATATACAGAAACACAAAGACATTTGTTGTTTCACATCAGACAACAACAAAAGCAACAAAATAGTAGACCTGTCTTCAGTTTTAGAAGAAATACCTCGAACTGAAATACTGAGATGAGAAACCTTAAGTACTATATATCCTTTGCTTGTGTAGTCCCTACGAACTACGTGGAGATCAAGATGAATGCCCTCTGTGATAAAACATGGCTTGGCAGCGAATCGTGTAATGTATATGTGTAATATTTAGCAATGGTGAGGCACTCAGTAGATTTTAGCAGGTGCCTTCATTGCTCCCACAAGTTTTTAAGCATCCATTCTTTTCTCGTTTTATGTTCTCATGAGTACCTTATACATTTTACAGCTGAGAAAGAGACAAAAGCATGCTAATTGTACTTAATTATTTGAATAGTTCTTTTTTTTTTTAATCAAAATTATCTGTGATGGAATTCGAGAAATATTTAATGCAACATGTAATGTCCTCCATGGTCATTTTCTTTTTGAAGTTAGTTCATTTCAACATGCCCAGTAGTGATAAGTTTATTTTCAATACATGTGCAAGCATAAAATCTGATATTCAAAAGATGACCCCGGGAGCACAGTCTAAATCACACCACTTACATAATTGCATCCATCTTATCCCTGAGAGATTGTCGTCCAACATCTACTTGTACACTTCCAGTGACAGGGAGATTACTTCAAAAAACACCCTGATTTATTGTTGAAAAATGCGGGTTATTCGAATTTTCTACCTTAAAGTGGGTTGAAAATTGCTCCTTTAAAGCAACATAGACTAATTCTATTTTTTCTTGCATGTTACACTTCTTCAAGCTTTCAAATTTAGGCACACCACTTTGAATTCTTCTTTCTTTTTTTTTTTTCTTTTTTAATGAGGTTTAAGAAAATGAATTCATGCTTTTGGTTCAGCACACAATTTTAAAATCAGACAGATCAGAGTTCACATTCTATATCTGCCATTTACTAGCCATAAGGATTGAGGCAAGTGACTTAACATCTCTAAGCCTGTAATTTCCACAGACAATAATAATAAATGACCTGTAAGTCAGTTGTGAGATAACATATGAGGCACTGAAAAATAGCTAACGTGTTTGAGTCATTTATCATTTTTGTCAGATTGATATTTTACAGGAAATTAGGAAGATTAAATGATATAATCCAGTTTTAAGTTTGTCAATTACAAAGCATTATACAATAGTAGTTGTTATTTCTTCTTTTTTTTTTTTGTCTTTTTGTGACCGGCCGCACCGCGCTCAGCCAGTGAGCGCACCTGCCATCCTTATATAGGATCCGAACCCGCGGCGGGAGCACTGCTGCGCTCCCAGCACTGCACTCTCCCAAGTGCGCCACGGGGTCGGCCCAGTAGTTGTTATTTCTAGTTATGTTCGGTCTTTCAATTATAATGATCAACCTGAAGTGAGAAAAAACTAACCTTATTTTACACATGAACTAAGTATAACACAAACTGCTAAATATGCTTACATTTTTTATTTTTACAGATGTGTGCTAGTGACTTGTAACCAAGCATTTGTTCTAAAATAACCTCTGGAAGAATTTTTATCCTTAACATATATTAATTCTCTATATAAACCATGATGAAGCTGAGCCATCCAGAATTGAACATTCAAGATAAAATTTTTGTGGAGCAACAAACGATTCTTGAAAATTCAACATCATAACTATAGAACAAAATTTAATGTTATTATTTTGAGGAATGAATGTCATTATGTTGAGTGTCTCCTCAAGAACTTGATGCTTTTCGACAGTAAGCATGCCATTTCCTGCCTGTTTTGTTGAAGCTGAATAGGCTAGCCACAGCCCATTGACATGAGAATAACCCAAAGGCCACCAAATCATGTCGTTACAGAACTTTTACCCCACAACTAAGGGTCACCTTAAAGAAAGAACAGACAAGTAGAATTTCACAACAGCATGTTTTATCAAAATATGGTTTGTTATTTCAATATGAGCATTAATAAATTAACATGCTACAAGAAATATAGTATCCCATTTCTCACCTGGGAAATTCACATGGTGCAACAAATGTTCATTGGAAATAAGAAAAAAAGAAAAAATTGAAAGGAAAATGCAGTGCTTTACACTGAAATCAGTAAAATGCTTTGTACTTTCTAGGCATTGAAGTACAAACTACTCTTAAGTAAGAATTCTACTTTTATAGCTTTATATTTAACTTAAGACTTTATTGATACATTGTGAGGGATCCTTCCAGTCATCAAACATTCAATTCTTTTAGACTTAATTATTTGTTTCCAAGCACATAATAAAGCAAACTAAAAACAAAAACTATCAAACACAAAACATATACAAAAACTGTCCTATGGAGTTTATATTCCAAAAATTTTTGACGCATGAAAGGTAATCAGAAATGATTACGGCAGTAACTTAGTCCCTCCCAGGAAACATTTAGTGTGTTTTAACTCACTGCCAATGTTTGGGTCACTGGCAATTATTGTCACTTTTGAATTTTCAGAAACCTAACGTCATACAATCTTAGGCACAATAGGAGAAAAATTTGGAAACAAAATCATATTCAGACGTTATTGTTTATATTAGTTATATCTTTTATTCATTGTGTTATTTATGATCAAGGACAAAAGGATCTACCTAATAGATTCACCTGTAGGTGGCTCCTTTATATCAAATTAAGATATTTTGCTTTGGAAACCTTTTACTTCACTATATCAGAATATAATAACATTTTGAAAACATAAAGTGTAAAATAAAACTTCATCTTAAATTAAACAGAAAGTATGTGAACACGACTAAATTCATAAGACGTATCTGTGGTTATTTAAAAAGTTGATTGTTTATGGCAAGCAAAGAAGTAGGAAAAATAGCTGGAACATGACTCTTAAAAGTATGTAAAAATTTCTAAAAGAGGAAAAAAGTTTAAATCATACAAATAAACATTAACTAATTCTATCGACAGTATTGTGTTTTCCCAAAATTCATATGTTGAAGCTGTCCCCCAATGTGATGGTACTTGGGGATGGGGACTTTGGGAGATAATTAGGTTTAGATGAGGGCGTGAGCATGAGGTATTCATGACAGGATTAATGTCCTTATAAGAAGAGACACCAGAGAGCTTGCTCGCTGTCTACCATGTGAGGACACAAGGTGAACGCGGCCATCTAGAAGCCAGGAAGAGATCCTTCACCAGAAACTGACCATGCTGGCACCCTTAACTTGGACTTCCAGCCGCCAGAACTATGAGAAATAAACGTCTGTTGGTTAAGCCACCCAATTTATGGTATTTTGTTACAGCAGCCTGAGCAGACTAAAACAACTAATACTTGTTGAGCACTTACTATATTCCATGCACTGTGCCAAATGTTTTACATGCATTTTCTAATTTGGACTCCACGAAAACTCGTTGAGATAGTTACTTTTATTAATCCTTGTTATAGGTGATACAAACGGAACCTTAGAAAGGTGTCTTAGTTCATTTTGGGCTGCTATAACAGAATACCACAAACTGAGTAATTTGTAAAGAACAGAAATTTATTTCTCAGAGTTCTGGAGGCTAGGAAGTTCAAGACTAAGGCATTGGCAGGTTGGGTCTTTGGTTCCAAGATAGTGCCTTGTTGCTTTGTCTTCCACATAGGAGGGACACTATGTCCCCACAAGGCAGAAGGGGAAGAAGCCATTCCTGCAAGCCCTTTTAATAGTGGCATTAATGCATTTGTGAGGTGAAGCCCTCATGACATAAACAACAAAACACATTCAGTTAGGCCCCATCTACCAACACTGCTTCCTTGGGGATTAAGTTTCCAACACATGAATTTTGGTGGACACATTTAGACCAAGCAAAAGGTAAAATAACTTCTCTAAAATCAAATAACTAGTAAACTGCTGAGCCAGAATTCAAACCCGGATCTGTCTGAAGCAAAATGCAGACTCACAACTGCTATCATATATGCTAGTAGCTTTCAAAAATGAGTTGTTAAATCAATTCAGTTACTACTGATCAGCATTTATAGAAAATGAAATAGAGTAGAATATAATAGAAACTATCAGAATACATTACAGGAAGGTAAATATCATTTCATAAGTCTTTTATTTCAGAAGCTTGATAGATGATAGATTGATTGATTGATTGATTCAGACAGCTGCAGGCCAGGTACAGGTGGCTCCTATTGTAGAAATGCTACGCGCCAAAAATAGGGTGATAGAAGAATGAGGGGTGTGGAGCACGACCAATAGGTGCTAACCTTTCATATTGCTGTGAAAATTAAATGAAATAATGGGTAGTGCCTAGCATATAGTGAGTGCTCAATAAAGTCATGATTATTCTTGTCAGTAAAAAATAAGCATTTTTAGTATTTCCACCCCCACCATCCAAAAAAGAGCAAAGTCTACCTGCATCTCAGAGTCTCATGAGCCTTAAGGACCTTTCAATCTTATCTAATTTATTAGTTTCTAAGATTTAAATCCATTGTATAAAGTAGATACAAGCAGACTGGATGAAGCGAAGCAAGGGTCTGGCCTCTGAGCTCAGCCTGCCCTTTTTGATCAATCAAGTTCACTTAGAGAGGTTTTCCCTAACTACCGGTCTATTGCTCTACTAACCACCGTGTTTGTATCACCACTTAACAGTCTCTCTCTCTCTCTCTCTCTCCCTCTCTCTCTCTCCCTCTCTCTTCTCTCTCTCCTCTTCCCACTGCCACCAAAAGCAAATATTAGGTTCATGCAATCAGAACTTCATCTCTCTTGTTCATCAACAAGAACTGTGCCTGAAACACAGTAGGCAATCAATAATTGCCTACAATAATTATAATTTATAATAATTCTAAATAATTGTGTTAATTATTTATAAATGAAATCAAGAAGTCAGTGAAGTTTATGTTGATGCCCATTCAATCTTCTTTGAGATCTTCTAGTCCTTGTTCTGGACCGTCAAAATCCTCAGTAAGAGATAACCAATATTATTTTAAAGTATCTGCTTTTTGGTGCATTAGAATTTTAGCAGGAGCTTATCTCCGACCGGTCCTGTAGCCCAGAGCTCAGGAAGGGCTAGCTGGGGACAGCCAGGCTGAGTCACCATTACCAACAAAGGATCACTAAATCTGTCCCTCCTATTTTCCTTCTTTCCCAGTGTTTTCCCAGCTGTGTTGTCAGTGTATCTGGGTCTTGTATCAGACCCAGGAGAAGTAGAAACAAAAGAAAAAATATATATATAAATATGACTTTTTGTATTATACGAGAAAGAATAAATTTATCTATAAATATTGCTTTATTTGTACATTAGACCCCTTAAATATGAAGTGTGTTTTCTTATATTTGTGAGTGATGTCTGTTAACCAGGAGGTTCCAGAATCCCAGTGCAGCTTGTGAAATTTATTGAGTACTTCCCTGAATTCTCTGGTAATGATAGCATTAGGTTAAAAAAGTTCCATTTTATAATTTTTCTTTCAAGAAATTGATGAGGAAGAATTTAATCCTTTATCTTTGGGAAGTCTATTTGGAAAAAGAGAATATTCAATTTCTTCACTCAAAAACAAGCTTGCTCCCCCCAGTTACCTTCATAATCTGGTTTTTAAAAAATGACCTAACTTTTGAATGGATTATGTGTTTGAATGGAGTATGACAGGCTAGAAGAGAGCAGAATAAAGAAGAGAAAAGATCATTCAGAGAAATTGCTCTTAACCCAGAGGAACCTAGTCTCTGCTCCTCAAAGAGATGAAATCTTTCTTTGAAGAGAAATGTCACAAACAGTTTACACATACAAGCAGAGTCTACTTTTTCAGTTCCTTTCTCCTTTAATTCATTTCATTTCCACTTTCTTCTTCATTCTTAACTCCTACATTTTGGTAAAAGACCTATTCTCCCCTAACTTTAATTCCAGATTGAAATAGTCACTTAAAGGTCTGCAATTAAGGGGCACTCATTCCTGGAATTATGTGCCATTCTATCCCTAGTTGAATTACTTGCTGTTGTTTAAACATGACCCTACCATTCAGTTTCTAACAGTTCCCTCTAACATCATGATTATAATAATGGGTACAATCCAATGGTAAGCAAATAATTACTCCAAGAGCATACTTCATCCCTCCAAGGAACAGAAACCTTTCCGAGCAAATGGGATCTCATTAACTAGCTTAAGTGAGAACACGTGCATGATGCCATTAGCCATTTCAGATGGCAAAGTGCCAACTCTGGACTCCAGAATAACCTAAGAAACAGAATACCAGCTTCTGCCAAATTTAAACCACATACAATATTAAATAAATTGAGAGTGCAGCAACTATGGCTCTTTAGGTAGATACCCTAAGTAAGGTATAACACAAAACACAAATCTTTGAATCCCCTGTAGATTTTCAAAAGCTGGGGTAAATTTCAATCTAGCAGTCAGCTCTGATAAGGTTTCTGGATCCTCCTATTTATTTGGTTCCCCCCTCCAATTTCTAACAGGTAACAGTCTAATATTGAGATATTGCATTTTAAAGTAATTATTAATATTCTCCCATAGTCAACAGAGAAAGGAAAGGAAAGTATCATTTCCTGCCTCATAGAATTTTATTTGGAAAGAATTTGAAAGAGAAGCTGGTTTACAGCCTCAATGTTTAGAGGAAAGGGACACCAAGAGAGGATGAATATGTCACCTGAGTAATACAGCTAATTAGAGGCCATGCTTGGACTCAAGTGCTCCCTTTTAATTCAATTCAGAGTTGTGCAACTACTTTGCAGTTTGATGTTTGATACATCCAAATGAAATTTACAAACCCATCTGTATCAGTCGGGGTTCTCCAGAGAAACAGGATCAACAGGATATGTTATAAATACATGAAAGCAGATTTATTAGCGAAATTAGCCCCCAGAGTTGTGAAGAGAAGTCCCATCTACAAAGTGGATGCTGGTGCATGGCTCAGTCCAAGTCCAAAGGCCTCAAAACCAGGGAAGCCGACTGTGTCCTTGGTGTAAGCTTGGAACCCAAAAGCTGGAGAATCTTGAGCTCTGATGTCCACAAACAGGAGAGCAAAGTGTACCCCAGCTCTAGCAGATAGACAGAGAAATTCAACCTTTTTTCTCCATTTTTTGTTCTCTCTGGGCCCCCAACTGATTGGATGGTTCCCACCCATCCTGAGGGTGGATCTTTCCCACCCAGTCCATTCAGGCTCTCATACAAATCTCTGCTGGAAACACTGCCATGGTCACACCTAAAGAGATAGCTTTACCAGGTTTCTTGGCATTCCTTAATCTAATCAAGTTGACAACCTAGAATTAACGTTCACACTATCTGAACTCTACCTTGTCTCAGAGTTAGGTGACCTTAAAGAAAAAGAGAAAGTGAAATTAGGAAGAGAGATTCTCTCTTGGAATTTCTGAAATTCTTTCTCCCAGAAAAGCAAAGCTTACACCCTGAGAGTAATGGGTCATTGTCTCTGAAGTTGGTTAGAAATCTATTGATAATATTTCACTACCAGTAGTTCCCCAGGGCCTTTTTCTGATTCTAGCTCACAAATGTGGAGAAATTGGATTCTTGTGGGTAATGATTCATTTACTTCGACTCCTCCTTTGCCCTCTTTCATTTGGCAGGATTGATTTCCTTTCTCCATATAATTTCACTTGTCACTGTTCACAACTTGAGAGTTGACCCTCTCCTCTCTTTGTACTTTTCTTCATGAGCCAACTTCTATTCTTAAAAACAATTGAAATTGCACATTAATGAAAAATTATTGAAGATGGCTTACAAAAATGCTTGCTTTGGATTACTTTTTCCTACAAATGAAAAGTGCCGCTCTTCAGATATACCTGTAAAAGAATATCAAATCACCACCAGTACCTAAATAAGGAAATGAAACAATTATCAGGTGTCCAGTCATAGTCTCACCTCATCCCACACACACCCTAGTAGCAAATCTAATCTTTAGCTCCCTTTTCTCCTCCAGACAGAAGAAATAGGAAATAATAGAATCTCTGCCTCCAAGTTTCTAAAGTGATGTTCAAGTTTATAAAGAAAGAGAGAGTGAAGAGTTGCAGGAAAATAGACCTTCTAAAATGCTGGCAAGCTAGAGAGACTCTGCTTTCTCACCTTAGATAAAAACAGTGTCTTCTTGGGGTTGAACTTAGTTCAAATAACTGGTAGACCTCAATGACTATAAAAATTTCCTTAAGCACAAGTATTATTAGTGAATATTGTTCCAAACTGATGATGTAAGACCTGAGAATAAAAGGGCAAAACCAGAACAAAACACTTTCTGGGTCCATCAAGACCCTGCTGTGTGCAAATAGTGTCACTAGCCATGTGCCCCCTGCCATGGACCTTGGAGGCAAGGAAAGCTACAATAAGATTCAGTGCTCTAGCTGCGATAATTGTCCTCTCTTTCCAACTCCACTATACTTTATTAGGTTACTTTTTCTGGAATGGGATTTTTCTGAAGTGGAAATTCCAGTGACTGCCATGCACTGCCTTCATGTGCTAAAATAGCTGAACAAATTTATTTTTCCTTATTTGCATGAACATGAGGTACAACAATACTTACCTGAGCAATGCTACAATGATCGCAATATTTTGCTAAATTGTCTCTCATAGACAAATCAACTGTCAAAAGCATAATCTTACACTGTGGGAAGAGTTCAACTTCTCACAATAATGAAATATTTTATATTAAGATAGTGACCCAAATTCTGAATTATCTATATGTATTTTTTAAAATTTATTTTTCAAACTTTAACTAACTTGAAGAAAAGTTATCTCAAGGAAACTTAGCTTATCAGGAAGAGGAGATACTGAATTGCCATACCTAAAAATCATTTTTAGCATATATTTGCTGTAATTTGGGTATGTTATTGAAGCATTGTGTACCTTGGTTTCCTCATTGACAAAATATGGAAATAATACCTACCCTGTAGACTTTCTATGAGAACTGGAGAGAATAAATATAATGTCTTAGTAATATGCTATACAATAAAGGGAAAAATAGTGTTGTTTTTTAAGAAAGTATTTGGAAAATTTGTCGAAAGAAGAGTCTGTATAAGGCTTAAGCTAGATATGTTGAAATTAGGTTTTGTACCTTTCTGGAATCTGAGAAGAATGGAAAAGCTGGAGCCAGAACCAGATTTAAGGGCCATAGAGGCAGGTTTGGATATTTAAACACTAAAGAATGTCAGAATTAAAAAGCACATGGCAATTTCTCAGTTAGATGGCATCACAAGGAAAAGCATTCAACTCTGCTCCTTGGATCCCAATGAAATGATCAGGTAGATCTAAAAATTGAGTAATATGGGCACTTGTGCTGGGGAAACAAGAAGAAATGCCAGCCCCATACCAGAGATATCAAAGACTATCTGCTACACATCCAACCCAATGACAACCACCGAGCTGCTGCTGCAAGCACCCCAGGCTCCCAAGCTGGGGTAGGGGGGGCGAGGGCCTCATCCACACACCCCTCCCCCCAACATCCACATCCAGCCCAGCAATGACCACTGAGCCATGGCTGGAAGCTCTCAAGGCTCCCCTGCCAGATTGAGGGGGGTGGCAAGGGCCTCAATCTCCTCACCCTGTATTCCTCTCCCCTTTCTCCTCTCCACCTCCCCTCCAACTGCCCCACAACAGCGTCTTAGAATGTTAAGTAACAATAATAATAAATAAATGAATTTAAAGTTTTTTAAAAAACAGAATATCTGCTAGATGTTATACAAACATTAAAAACAAAAATGTTAGAATAGGTTCTTCCTCCCGCTCTCAGGAGAAAGCACAGCATTCTGTACTCTGGGAACTAAAAGGAGCCTTAGCCAGAGAACAGCCATTTGGGGGTAACTAGGACCAAGCAGAAAATTTCAGCTGGCCATTAACTTGGGAACTGATAATCATCAATTCCTTGAGGTTAGCAAAGGAAATGAATGAGAAACCGGCCACACGGCTGACACTGCCCCAAGATGAAATCATGCCCCGAAAGGATCCTTCTCAAAAGTTTTTATTTCTGTTTGTCTCCCATTACACCCCTTTATATTGATTTGCTTTAGATGTTGTGCACTTACAATTAAGGATACAAATTAAGTTTTCTTGTTTTTCTTACCTCCCTAATCAACTACAAACAGAGGAAATTCAAAAAGAAAGGCAAAGCACTCTAGCCAATTATTAACTCATCTTCTTGCTTAAAAGAAAATTGCATCCACGTTACTTATAGGTTCAGGTCAGGTATTTTAATGTTCCAGTGATGCTTAATTAAGGTTATTGTCTTTGAGTTCTCCCTAGGAGATAAGGACACCAACCCCAAAATAACGTCAAGGGTTTGAAGCTGACCAGTCCACCAACTGCAGACTCCATAATGCTCAATGCACCCAGTCCATCACGGGACCCTGATGACCAGTCCACCAACTGCAGACTCCATAATGCTCGATGCACCCAGTCCATCACGGGACCCTGATGACCAGTCCACCAACTGCAGACTCCATAATGCTCAATGCACCCAGTCCATCACGGGACCCTGATGACCAGTCCACCAACTGCAGACTCCATAATGCTCAATGCACCCAGTCCATCACGGGACCCTGATGACCAGTCCACCAACTACAGACTCCATAATGCTCGATGCACCCAGTCCATCACGGGACCCTGATGACCAGTCCACCAACTGCAGACTCCATAATGCTCAATGCACCCAGTCCATCACGGGACCCTGACATCCGACTCAGACCCTCTGCTGATCCTGTGACCAGCCTCCCCCTTTCCCTTACCTCACCTTCCTGCCTCTTCCCCTTTATAAATCCCAGAACAGGCCTCAGAAGGCAGAATGACTTTATTCTGGTCATCCCCCAGATGCTAGTTATCTGAATAAACCTTCCAGTCCTTGCACTTACTTTTGGACTTTCGAGTCACTTCTTTAGTGACAGAGGGAAAATCAAGCCTGGCTGCCGGTATCAGAACTACCTGCTGAACCTGAAAGTGCACCTAACAACCTCCAGCGGGAGGACTGGAAGTACTGCTGCCCTGGTGCAGTCGGGAAGCACACCGCTTAGGGTTCTTGCTCATTCTGAAGAGTCGCCCAAAGGCAGGCAGACTCAGTTGGTGGAGTCGGGTGTGTACTGCAGCACAGCCAGCCGGAGTTTAGAAAGACCACTGGGGCCTCTCCATGAGGTAGACAATCTGGAACTAGGCCACAGCTGCAACTTGTGCCTGGCATAGAGAACTGATCTTTGGATTTTTCAAGATGGGGGTTTTTGGAGACTTTGATCAGAACAATTTTATTAAAAATAACACCAGTATTCTTTTAAACTTCACAAAATAATTTTGACACCATCTGGAAGAACTGAATAATATCCTGTTGGTGAGAGTATGGGAAATTGGTATTTTTGCTCTTTGAAATGGGGAAGAAAAACTTTTATGGAAGGCAATTTAGCCTAAAAACTGTTTATAGTCTTTGAGCCAATAAATGACAATTTAGAAATTTCTCAAAGGAAATAAACATACATGCATACAAGCATTTACATAAAAGATATGTTCATCTTAGTCTGACTTAAGGTAGCAAAGAGTAAATTGGATTTTATCTGTTTTTCCTTTCCACCTGTTTGTACTATGTGTACAATTTTACCCTCCAGAAATGCCTCTGTTTCTTCTCTTCCTTATCTAACCTGGGCTTCGTCTTTCAGACTCAGGTCATGCCTCTACTCTTCTAGGAAGCTCTTCCTAACATCCCAGGCTAGATCACATGTTCCTCCTCCGAACTCCTGCAGAGGACTCTGCATATTTTTATCATTGTGCTTATCATAATGCATTAAAAATGTCTGAGTGACTCACTTCTGTACTCAACCACAAAATCCTGAGGTGCTCAAACATAGCTTCTGAAAGCGACTGAACTGTTTAACTGAACAGGGAATTTGGAAGAGACAGTTTGGAGGAGGTCGTGTATTCAGTTTTGCATATACTGAGTTTGCAGTCATAATAGACTATCCACACGGAGGCTTCCAGGATAAGTGTTTAGAAAACTGGCAAGTGGGAAATCATCACACTTTGGAGTCAGGAGAGAAAGGCCACAGGCCACAAGAGATTATATGTGAACTCCAACTATTTATTAAGAAGGAACGCTTTAAAATATGGATGAAAATATCAAGGAAAACATATAAAGAGGAGGAAAAAAAGAAGGCAGAAGAAAGAACCTAAGAGAATGTCTATGTCTAAACAGAGGACAGTGTCGCCAACACCAAATCACAGAGTTTCAAGGAGGAGTAATCCATGTATCACGTTTTGTTGCTGTTGTTTATGTATAGGGCAGTGGTTCTCAACCTAGGACAGTTTTGCTCCCAAGAAAATATTTGGCAATGTCAAAGATAATTTTTGTTTGTCATAACTGCAGGAGTGAGGACGGGGGGTAGGAATGTCAATGGAATCTAATAGGCAGACGCCAGAAATGCTGCCTATGTTAGTTTGCTAAGGCTGCTACAAAAAATATTATAGACAGGTGGATTATACAACAGAAATTAATTTTCTCATGGTTCTGGAGGATGGAAGTCCAAGATTTAGGTGACGATGGGGTTTGGTTTCTCCCGAGGCCTCTTTCCTTGGCTTATAGATGGCTGCTTTCACGCTGTATTCTCATGTGACCGTATCTCTGTGCATGCATGACCCCAGTGTCTGTGTGTCCTAATCTCCTCTTCTTACACGGACAGTAGTCAGATTGGATTAAAGTCCACCCTAACAGCTTCATGTTGACTTAATTACCTCTTTAAAGGCTCTGTCTCCAGAGGCCCTCTCTGAAGTACTGGGGATTGGGCTTTTACATATGAATTTGGAAGGCAACAATTCACTCCATAACATTTCACCCTCTGGACCCCCAAAATCAATCCATGTCCTTCTCACAAACAAAATAAATTCACCCCCATCCCAACAACCCAAAGGTCTTAACTCATTTCAGCATCAACTCTAACTCCCAAATCTGATCTGAATATCATCTAATTCAAATGTAAGTGAGATTTAAGGTGTAATTCATATTTTTGCCTGAAGCAAAAATTTTTATCCAGCTGTGGACCTGTGAAACTAGGCGCATTACGTGCTTCCAAAACGTAATGGTGAGGCAGACATAACATAGACATTCCCATTCCAAAAGGGAGAGATCCCGATGAGTACAAGACCTAGCAGGATAAATTCCATTAATTTAAAAGGCTCAAGAATTATCCTTTTTGAGGTTCCAAAAACTGGGGTTTTGGAATAATGGAAGGAATAATGGAAGGTTACTGTTTAATCCATATAGAGTTAATGTTTAGGATGACAAAAAAGTTATGGAAATAGGTGGAGGTGATGGTTACACAGCATTATGAATGTAATTAATTCCATGGAACTGTATGCTTAAAAATAGTTAAAATGGAAAACCTTACGTTACACACACACACACACACACACTTTTTTTTTTTTTTTTGCCACAATAAAAAACTCAATTTATCCTCTTTGGCTTGATGATCTGCCCTCTAGGCTTGCTAGGGCGGCAGCCCTGCCATGATGGCCCTGGGCGGTAGTATCACCCCCACAGCCCTGGGCAGTAACCTGGCCCCTGAGGCCCTAGGTGACAACCTGGTGTGCTAAAACTGAGGAGGAGACAGCCTCAGCCCCTAGACCTGTGAGGGGAGTGATAGACAATTTATGAATCATCTTTAAGATCATTCTTCTCTTTTCTTGAAGGATAACATGTTTGCAGATAGATATTTATACTGGCTATTACTAGAGAATCCCAGAAGTCTGACGGCCATTCTTAGTTCTGTGCCACCTCTGTCCCCTTTAGTCCAAGCTGGCAGTGTTTCTGCTGGTATAACCCCATATCCATTCCTGACTTCTGAGATAACAGATTGGATTCCTGGATTACACCTGGAATCTCTTTATGGAGTGATTGTCTAGCTATACCCTTGGTGTTCTCTCCGGAGCACACTTTCTGGAGGTTATCCAGTTTTTACAATATGGATAGACCAAGAGTTTTCCAAATCTTCAAGTTCTGGCTCCTTTTGGCTAAACAATTCCATCAATTTATCTTTCTCCTCTCATATTTCACTATAAGCAGAAGGAAGAAACCAAGCTACACTTTCAACACTTTGCTTAGAAATATTCAAATATTCTTTGAAATTTCATAACTAGGGTCACCTGTGCCCCAATGTCTAGTAACATATCCATCCGAGGCCTCATTAGAAGCATCATTAAAGTTCATATTTCTACCAACAATCTCTTCAAGGCAGTCTAGGCTTTTTCTAACATGTACACACACTTCCACATGTTTAGGTAATTGTTACAGCAGCACCCCATTTCTCAGCACCAAATTCTGTATTTGTCAGCGTTCTCCAGAGAGACAGAGCTGATAGGATGTGTATATATGAGGATACTTCAAAAAGTTTGTGGAAAAATAGAATCAAAATATAATACAAATCTTTCCATGAACTTTTTAAAGTTCTCTTATAGAGGGAGAAAGAGAGATTTATTTTAAGAAGTTGTCTCATGTGATCATGGAGGCTTGGCAGGTCCAAAGTCCTATGGAATAGACTGGAAGTCTGGAAACTCAGAAAAGAGTTGCAGTTCAAAAACAAAGACAGTCTGCTGGAAGAATTTCTTCTTGCATGGGGGAGGTCAGTGTTGGGAGTACAAGTTGTGTGATATTGTTACTAGTTTGTGTTTGTTTTATAGCAGAAATAGATTTAGTTAGCTAGAGAACATGGAGGAACTTTGGTCAAGGGACTTAACATCACAAACCTGACAGCCTAAGTGAAAAAGCCCACTCACATGATGGGTCTTAACCTGTTTTGCCCTTTTGAGATATCACCATTTGGTCCTGGAGGGAGCATCTGTGAGGCCACAACAAGGAGATAATCAGCCCAGGCCAGACCTCAAACAAAGTATAAAGAAACAGAGGCAAGAGCCCCAAGTTGCTGCATCTGTCAGTGGTGGCAGGTTGTTGGCCAGCCGCTCAGACCCTTGGTCCAGTGGGCAGAAACAGTTTGGAATTGACAGTTCTTGGTGTGGGCTACTCTCACACAGAGGTACAAGCCAGTCTTGTTGAAAGCTACAGGACTTTTAGCCCATGAGGATAAGGACCTTTGAGCACTGCCTCTGTCACTGTGAGAAGGGACCCAGGTATACACTGCTCTCAAGCCACGTTCTCAAAGAGCATCTATTACACCCCATCAGATGTAACCAGATCCTGGGGGACAGGAGTCAGGAAAAGACCTCGTGCCAGAGAAGTAAGATCCCTGACCTGTTCCTAACAGGATAAAAAGCAGGAGTTGTGTGCAGTGCGCCCTTAAGGGATCATTTGGTTTAAATTAGAAGTAGGCTAGGACATGGAGTAATTGAAAGTGAAAGTGTGTTACGTGTGCTATGTGTGATCAATAAACCGTGTGATTCAAGCATCTAACATCTTGGTCTCAAGTGGTTCTTGCTTACCAGTAAGTGTCTGTGCACAACAGTCAGTCTTTGTTTCATTAAAGCCTCCTACTGATTGGATAATTTCCACCCACATCATGCAGGGCAACTGCTTTACTCAAAGTCCACTGATTTAAATGTTAATCTCATCTAAACACACACACAGACACACACATTGACAGAAGCACTCAGGATAATATTTGACCAAATATCTGGGCAATGTGGCCCACCCAAGCAGACACATAAAGTTAACCATCACACTGCTTCATCCCACAGTGCGCAAGACAGTTCCCCACAGTAAAGAATTATGCAGCCCTCAATGTCAATGGTGCTTAAGTCTGCTGTAGAAAGATGAAGAGTATTATAATGAGTGTTACAACAACAATGGATTTTTTTAACAGAAAAAATAGAATTTAGACTCCTTAGAAGCAAAACTATTGGTATACTCCCTTTTCAGGTAACTCCCACATAAATCACAATTAGACACGCTCAGAAAATAGGGAGCATTCAGTAATTGCTGCTGATTGACAATAAGTGGACTCTAGCAGTAGGGCAATGAGAGGAGAAATATCACCAGATCTATTTGGTTTCATAATTTTCTTGGCCATCGGTTTAGCATATACATTTCAAAAGTTGGCTATTAAAATAACAAGTGTGGCTTATTTTTCCCCTATCAGCCTAAAGCACATTTTAGTGGTCTTTTGTTTGTTTGTTTTTTATCAGCCTGAGTCTATAGGTGTCTTTAAGCTGAATTAGGGGCTTTGTATTTGGAAATAAGGTACTTTGGACGACTGCTGGCCATTGCTTACTAAATATTGCCTTCTTATTAATCACTTCCTTACTAATAATTCTCAAAATCACACACTTAAAGACAAACCTTAATTTTGCAGGATATTCCTCAATCTGATTGGTAATGCCTAAGGGGTTCCTCCTTGGGCTGAACAATGTTAGATGATCATAATGACCATTTCTACTTATTTGTCACTATTAAAATAAAGATACTTGTATAAGGTGTGTTGCTTTTCTTGCAAAGTTTGGGTCAAGTACTTTTAGTTAAAATAAGGAAGACATAAGAAAATCTAATTAATTTGTGTCAGTGGTTAAACCCTGATTGGTTATCATGGAGGAAAACTTAGAATTAGGGAAACAAGGTAGTGTAGATTTATATTCTGACTGAAGGTCAAGTAATACTTTGTGTAAGTGTCACTGGTAGCATTGGTTAAGCCCACTCACCTTAATCAACTAAACCAGAGGGAAAGTACCCTAGCTCCAAAACACAATGAAATCCAAACATATGAATTTATTGTTTCGAATTTGGTATTTCTGTGCCAAGTTTCCTATTGGAAATGTTTCTTTTCTAGAAATACTTTTTTTTTATTTGTAAAAGTATTTAAAGGCATAATAGTCACATTATCCAAAGAAATATCAAATCTGACTCATAACAACGTAGAGGTAAAATCTACATCATTCTTTGAGTCAATTGTGTTTTTTTAATAAACTTTATTTTGGAATAATTTTATATTTACAGAAAAGTTGGAAAGAGTTCAGAGAATTTCTGTACACCCCTGCTGAAATAATTAAATGGGAAGTCATTAATTTGCGGTAGCTCTAAGGCCCTGGGTTTCTACATAAGCAAAATGAAACTTATTCTCAGGCAATCACAGGCAGCTAACTGGGCACTCTCAAACTTTAACCAGTCAAATAATTTCTTTGCTCTGCTTCCACATTCACCCTACAAAAGCTTTCCCCTCACAGCCCCTTGGTGGAGCCCTGAACCACTGGTGGTTTGGTGCTACCCGATTCATGAACTCCTATTAGTTCAAATAAACTCTTTGAAAAAATTTTTTTTTAGTTATGATCTTTTTTTTATTAACATTATCATATTTTACATTTTATGATACTGTTGCAGAGAAGTTGGGAGGGAGGGAGAGAGAGGAAAGGGGAAGGAAATGGGAAGGAAGGAGGAAGGAGGAGGAGTGGGGTTGAGGCCTGTGGACCCCCTCATTCCCACAGGGGAGACCAGGGGGCTTCCAGTGGTGGCTTAGTCATTGCTGGGTTGGGTGCAAATGTCAAGGGGGTGTAGCAAAAGCCCTCATCCCCCACCACCCCAGCTTGGGAACCCGGCGTCTTCCTGCTGTGGCTCATTGCTGGGCTGGTTGCAGGTGTCTGGGTAAGGTGGCTGAGGCCCTCAGCCCCCCACCACCCTGGCTCGGGAGAGCCCTGGCCACTTCTTGCAGCAGCTTGGTGGTCATCGCTGAGCTGCTTGGCTGTTCAGGGGGGTTGCTGAGTCCCTCAGCCTCCCACCACCCTGGCTTGGGAGAGCCTGGGACACTCTCTGTGGGAGCTCAGTGGTCGTCGCTGTGCTGATTGTGCTTGTCAAGGGGGTGTGGCCAAGTCCCTTGGCCTCCACCCTCAGGACTGGTTCCAGGTGTCAGGGGGGCATGGCTGAGGCCCCCGTTCCTCCCCCCTTTCTGGCTTGGTAGCCCACAGGACTTCCAGTCCTTCTAGGGGCTCTTTGGTGAAATGAGACCTTTACCAGTTAATATCAAACTAGCTTGATTGTCGGTACTTTGTTTTTTCTTTCAGTTTTGTGTTGAATATTTGCTGTACCCACCGTGAACTCTGCACTGGAACTAATTTGTTGTCCTTTGCTTACTTCTAAAATGGGGAGACTTCCTGTGGGGACCAGTACCTGAGCTCTGTGGTTGAGCTAAATTGCTGCTTTGCTGTTTCCCTAGGGAAGGCTTTTTGTGTAGCTCAGGGTTTAATGGTTGACTTTATAGGTACTTCCAGGTCTCATGTGATCCAATGCCCCTGGGTTGTGTGGAAACTCTGGTCTGGGCCTGAGTTTTTTCATCATACTGCACCCCACGCAATTCTGCATTCCCAACCAGTCTCCTCTGAGTGGTCTTGCACTGATTGGGGGGCAGATCAGCTGTCCTTGCTGTGCCCCAGTGTTCTCCTGGTGGGCCCATCTCCCCCACCCCCCATACTCTGAACACTTCCCATGGGACAGCCCATACTCAGTCCCTTGTGATGACTCACTGGCCTCTGAGTGGCTCCTTTTTTTCAGTTGTTGTGGCTCCTTGCTCCTATATGGGTCCACAAGAACCCTATTAGCGGTCTTGCTGGCCTTGGGGCCACCAAGGCCCTCTTCTCCCCTGCCACCTCCAGCAACTTCATCCAAAGGGCACAGCTGCAGCTTTCGCCAGCTTCTGCTCCGTGCTCTCAGCAGCTCCAGTCTGGAAGCAGCTGGGATTTGAAATGGTCAGAGTGGTTTTTTCCTTCTCTCATCGTGGCTTCTTCTGCCTTCATGCCCTCTGTAGGTCTCTCCTCCTCTTCCCCTGAGTTCTAGTGGCCCCAGCTTGGCTGTCATTGCTTTTTTATAGTTGTAAATTGGTTGATTTGTGGGAGAAAATGATGCCAGGGAACTTCTATTCTGCCGTCTTGACTGGAAGTCTCAATTCTTTAAAAAATGTAATGCGCCTAAGTTACCTTTTAAAATCTCTCATATAGTTTCTCTTATTTTTAACGTTTTTACCTTACTACGGCATGTTTATCAAACAGGAAATTGACATTGCTACCTGTACTACTTTCTTAGGGTTGCTAGAACAAATTACCACAAACTTGGTAGCTTAAAACAACAGACATTTATTCTCTCATAGTCTGGTAGCCAGAAGCCCAAAATCAAGGTGTTGCAGGACTGCACTCCCTCTAGAGGCTCTAGGGGACATTGTATTCCTTGTCTAATCACTTCTGGTGGCTGCAGATATTTCTTGGCTTGTGACTCCATTCAACAATCTCTACCTCCTACTCCTTTTCACTGTGCATCTCTCTGTGTTTCTATTACAGAGGATATTTGTCATTGGATTTAAAGTTCACCCAGAAATCCAGAATGATTTTCTCATCTTAAGATCCTGAACTTAATTGCCTCTGAAAGGACAATATTTCCAAATAAGGTAGCATTCACAGGTTCTGGGAATTAGTACATGGACATGGGGGCTGGGGGGGGGTGGCACCATTTAACCCACTACAGAACATTACTATTAAGTAAATTTTGAACAGCTTTTTCATTAATGTCCTCTTTCTGTTCCAGCATCCAGTAAGGGCATGACATAAGGTTGCCATGTCTCCTTTGGTCTGTGACAATTCTCAGTTCTCCACACTTTCCTTGTTTTTCATGACCTTGAGAGTCTTGAGGTGTACTAGGTGCTATCCCATAGAAAGACCCCCATTCTGCGTTTGTATGATGTGTTTCCTCACACACTTAAGGGAAGGAATTCCACAGAGATGAAGTGCTTTTCTTGTCACATCAAATATCCACGTGATATTCAAATGATCTAATTGAGGATGTTAACCTTCATCACTTGTTTAAAGCAGTTTGGGCTCAGTTTTTTCTCTCTAACTTTACTGATTATCTTCTTTCTCTATTCTATGGAATCAAGTCACTAAGTCTAGCCTACAGTTGGGGGTATGGGGTGAATTAAGTTCTAACTTCTATAGAGTGAAATATTTACACGTATAATTTAAAATTTTTCTGTAAAAAAAAAATTGTCACTTCTTCCCCATTTATTTCTTATGGTTTTCATTTTTATTTTATTCAAAATGTTTTAACACTTACTTTGTCAATATTTATGGGGTTCAGTGTGTTATTTCAATAATGCATACTGCACAATGATTCACTTAGGGTAAATAGCATAGTTTTGTATCCATTAGTCCACCGCTTTTTCTCCCCACCACCCCACCATGTAACTATTATTCTACTCTCTACTTCTACGAGAACCACTTTTGTTTTATCAGATTCCACATATGAGTGAGATAATGCGGTACTTGTCTTTCTGAGCTTGACTTACTTTACTTAACATGATGGTTTCCAGTTCCATCCAAGTTAATGCAAATGATAGGATGTCATTTCTTTTTATAGCTGAATAGTATTCCATTGTGTACCTTTACCACAGTTTTTTATTCATTCATCCATTGATGGGCATTTCAAATGATTCCATCTCTTGGCTATTGTGAATGACCTTGTGAAGGACATGGGCGTGCAGGTGTCTTTTTGATATATTGATTTCATGTCCTTTGAGTATATACCCAGTAGTGGGACAGCTGGGTCATCAGGTAGGTCTATTTTCAGTTCTCTGAGGAAGCTTCATGCTGTTTTCCGCAAAGGTTGTACAATTTACATTCCCACCAAAAACATAAGAGAGTTTCTTTTTCTCTGCATCTTCACCAAAACTTGTTAGTTTTTGGCTTGTTGATAATAATCATTCTAACTGGAATGAGATGATATCTATATCTCATTATAGTTTTAATTTGCATTTCCCTGATGATTAATGATTTTGAGCATTTGTTCATGTGTCTGTTGGCCATTTGTATGTCTTCTTTTGAGAAATGTCTCTTCGGGTCCTTTGCCCATTTTTTAATTGGGTTATTTGTTTTTTGTCTGTTGAGCTGTTTGATTTCCTTATATATTCTGTAATGTGTAGTTTGCAAACACTTTCTCCCATTCTGTAGGTTGTCTCTTCACTTTATTGATAGTATCTCTTGCTGTGGAAAAGCTTTTTAGTTTAATGTAGTCCCATTTGTTTATTTTTGCTTTAGTTGCCTGTGCCTCCAATTTTTGTCCATCAGTATGATATTTTCTGTGGCTTTGTCATATATGGCCTTTATTGTGTTGAGGTACATTCCTTCTATATCTCATTTTTTGAGTGTGTTTATCATGAAGGGGTATTAGATTTTACCAAATGCTTTTTCTGCATCTAACGAAATGATCATCTCACTTTTTTCCTTCTTTCTGTTGATGTGATGCATCATGCTCATAGATTTCCATACATTGAAACCATCTTTGCATCTCTGGGATTAATCCCTCTTGATCATTGTATATGATCCATATAATGTGTGTTGGATTCTGTTTGCTAGCATTTTCTTTGTATCTGTGTTCATTAGAGATATCGGTCTATAGTTTTCTTTTTTTGTAGTGTCTTTTTCTGGGTTTGGTATGAGTGTAATACTGCCCTTGGAGAATGAATTCAGAAGTATTCCATCCTCTTCAATTTTGGGGGGGAGTTTGAGAAGAATTGCTATTAATTCTTCTTTAAGGTTTAATGGAATTCAGCAGTGATGCCATCTACTCCTGGGATTTTCTTTGTTGGAAGACTTTTTATTACTGTTTCAATCTCATTACTTGTTATTTGTCTGTTTAGGTTTTCTAATTCTTCATGGTTCAACCTTGGTAAGTTGTATGTGTCCAGGAATTTATCCATGTCTTCTAGGTTTTCCAGTTTGTTTGCATATAGTTGTTCATAGTAATCTCTTATGATCCTTTGTATTTCTGTGGTATCAGTTATAATTTTGATTTCATATGAGTTTTCTCTCCTTTTTTCTTTTTTAGTCTAGCTTTAGGTTAATCAGTTTTGTTTATCTTTTTGAAAACCAACTCTGTTTTATTGATCTTTTGTACTGTTTTTTCATCTCTAATTCATTTATTTCTGCTCTGATCTTTGTTATCTCTGTCCTTCCTCTGATTGTGGGTTTGGTTTGTTCTTGTTTTTCTAGCTCCTTGAGGTGTAACATTAGGTTGTTCATTTGAAGTCTTTCTTCTTTTTTGATGTAGGCATTTATTGCTATAAACTTCCCTCTTAGAACTGCTTTTGCTGTATCCCATAGTTTTTTATATATTGTGTTTTTATTTTCATTTGTCTGCAGGAACTTTTTAAAATTTCCCTTTTGACTTTTTTCTTTGACCCATTTCTTGTTTAGGAGCATATTGTTTAATTTCCATTTATTTGTACTACAATAGGCTGATTGGACTTAACAGATATACCTAGAACATCTTATCCAACAGCTGCAGAATGCACATTCTTCTAATAGTACATGGAGCATTCTGTAGAATAGACCATAGGACACAAAACAAATCTCAACATATTTAAAAGAACTGAAAGTATATCAACTACCTTGTCCAACCACAATGGAATAAAAACTAGAAATCAACAACAAAAAGGACTCCAGAAACTGTACAAATCCATTTACTTATTTTTGAAACATGTATTTATAACAGTATGGACCTATGTATATTTATTTTATACTTGAGTTATAATCTAATATGACATTGTTTATTTTATTGCTTAAATTGTTCCAGCCTTGCCACTGAGAGCTCTTTCAGGTTGACTCCCATGTCCCCCTGACATACCCCCATACTTTGGTTGTTCTGAGCACATTTTTATTTTCTACTGCTATAAGATACCCACGGGCTTATCTTGTATGTGTGGTTTACTCTTTAAAGCCAACTGAAATATTAAACGCTCAAGACTTCGATTTTGCTTGTTTGAAAAGAAGAACAAAACTTACTGATACCTTTTAAAATCTCCCTAAGTAAAAATAATGACACAATTTCATAAAGTAATAATTAAACAAACAGCCAGGTTAAAGAGTTATGTGAGACAGATAACTGCTTTTTTACAACTAAAGTTTTCATGCCTCAGGCAGCAGACAGAGCAGTAACACTGAATTCTAATAACAGAGTTAACAACTTTTAACTCCAACACAACTTCAGCCGAGATTATCCATTCCCTATTGGTGCAAACCTCTACTGGCTGTGGACTCAGAGCTCCCATCTCACTACTTTTAACCTCTATCAGTGTTCATAAATGTACAGATTGTGCTGTCTCATAAAATGGCCAGTGAAACAACACATTGTTTTGATAGAACAGTTTTGGTCCTTGAGACCTCTGAAAATTTTACAATGTAGATGCAGGTCACTTACCCCAGAAATGAACTGAAACAAAGTCTGCCCGTGGAAAGGAAAGCCTGCGGAGAGCACATTTGGGATAAGCAGCAGCACTCAGAATTTCAACCTATGTGTTCGTTTATATTTTCTCTAGAAGAGGGAAGCTAAGAGAAGTTTCCCTGATTATTGTTGGACTTCCTAGGAAGAAGGCTGGATCTGCCTAATACTCTTGGTCAAAAGCACACAAGTTAGAATGAAGGTATTAGACAGTAATAAGGATAACTTTAATAACACATAGCATTAAACTATTTTCAAAACACACTCACACAGGCTTATTACACGAGGAAAATAGTTCTACCAGACGGGCAAGAAAAGTATTCTCAACATATTATCTCCACTCTATGGATGAGGAAGCCTGAAGGAAGGGAGGCTAAATTTCTTGGGGTAATCAATTATTTACTTACAGAGAACAAGAATTCAAGAAGACTCAGGAATGTCTTTTGAATCCTTTTGTATTAACAATATTTGTACAGGACATCACAAAATATGTAGTATATCTAAATTTTTCTTTATTATTCTTATGGAACATAATGAGGCTAATCCCAATGAGAAATTCAAAAAACAGCTACAGAGTAACCAACCTTCCTCAAAACTCAAGCTGCATTTACATAATCCAGTGTGTTACAGCCTGATTAATAAGGCAGTTTTCTAAAATTTAGTCTGGCAACAAATATTCTAAATTCTTAAAGTGTAATGTCAAGGAAGTTATGTGTGTGTTAAAGTCAAGGTGGAAAAATACATGTGTTCCTTTCTCCACAACAAGGAGTCTTTACAATAAAATGTATCTTAGCAGGATATGCATCGTAAGATTATAAATGAAGAGATTTGACTTGATGTGCTCTTTTGTTTTTTGGCATGAAAAAATTTTTAAATGCTGCATTTTGCCTTTGTCATTTCTACAAAAGCACTTAGCAACCTTTCATAGTTTCAACATCATTTTTCAACAAGACAAAGAGAAGAGTAATCTGTGGGTGGCACTGAAATAATAAGTAGAGGAGTGTCATAAGAAAGAGCATCATGTCAGCTGTTAAAATATTCACTGACTATGCTTCCCTGAGAATCAGGACCATCTTGATGATTACTTAGGACACAGAGTGATTTTGCTTTTGAAATACAAATGAAGTCATTAATTCTAAAGGGTAGTTCACTGCAGCCACCTTTTTAAGAGTAAAGGAAGGAGGAAATTACGCAGCCAACTTAAAGAATTTTTCTCAGCTGGTCACATTAGTCTCCTTTTATTCTTCCTTTTAAGACAAACATGATCTAAAATATCACTGAATATGAATCATGGGTAATTCTCTGAAGAAGTCATCTAATGTATTTTGATGGTTGGTTTTTAAGTGCAGTTAAGAAAGTACCATCCCCAAAACTGTTAATGAATGCTAAAACTGGCAATTATTCTGTTTTCTTTCAAGATAAGTCGTGGTGAATGCTTGATTCTCTTTGGTTTTTCAGGTTGTAAAAGCAATGGCGTATAAATCTGATTTCATTTCTTTCACTTCTGCCACTGACCAGAAAAAGTGTCAGCATGGTACACCTTTCTGCTTCCTCTTACTTTCAACCTGTCTTAGTTTTTGTATTAAAGCAGAATTCAAGTAGATAACATAGAGTTTGGTCTCATCTTTTTTGTCCATTCCGATCACCTGTCTTTTAACCAGCATTTTTAGACCATTCACATTTAAAGTGATTATTGAGATAATTGGATTAATATCCACCATGTTTGAAACTGTTTTCTATCCCTTGCATTTCTTCTTTGTTTCAGTTTCCCCTCTCCCCACTGGTTTTAATTGAGCATTTTATGTGATTCTATTTTATCACTCTCCTAGCATATTATTATATTTCTTTTTTTTAATGTACTGGTTTCCTTATAGTACGTAATATGCATTTTTAAATAATAAGACCATCTTCAAATGGCACTCTACTGCTTCACAAGCACTGCAAATTTGTGAAGCGGGTTCATTGGACACTGGTTACTGACTTGTTTGAGTCCAGTAAGACAGAACACACTGACACACAAGTTACATGAAGCAGTGTTATTACTTACAGATTAGCAGCAAAGGATAACAGAAACCTAGGATCATCACTGCCAGCCCCCTGAGGCTCAGGAAAGCTGCATAGGGAGGATGGAATCTCATCTGTGTGTGCCCCACTTGTACCACACTTGAGGAACCCTGCAAAGCAGCCCACCTGGGATTTATATCCCAGAGGTAACAGGACTCATTGGGCTAAAATGTTGAAGGACATCCTGTTTCTGGGGAGTAGGAGTGGGAACTGGAACAGAACCTGGGCTGTTCTGGCCAGTTCTTCCTTATCTCAAGATGTTGCATTCCCAGCAAATTCCACAGATGTTCTTGAAAAATGCCAGCAAGAAAGGGGGGGAAAACTAGGTCAGTCCAAGACCACCTGGAGAACTGTCCTGCACAAATAATAGTGTACTTCCAATTGTTCCTTTCTATCTCTTAGGACATGGTGGTCATTTATTCACTTATCCATATGGTATAGTCACCCAATACATTGCTACTATTATTAATTTAAATAAAGTCATCTTTTAGATCAATTTAGAAAATTAAAAGATTTAATTTTACCTTCATTTATTCCTTTTCAATGCGCTTCCTTTCTTTATATAGGTACAAGTTTCTGGCCATATCATTGCCCTTCTTCCTGAAGAATTTGTTTTAACACGAGTTTCAGGGAGGCCTTCTGAAATACTCTCAGTTTTTGTGTGTGAGAAAGTCTTTATTTCTCCTTCACTTTTGAAGCACATGTTCTCTTCATACGGAATTTTAAGTTGGTGGGTTTCTTCCTTTCCTTATTCTCTCCTCCTCAATCTCTTCTTGCTTGCATGATTTCTGATGAGATATCTTCTGTAATTCTTATCCTTGCTTCTCTATAGATAAAATGCCTCCGCCCAAGCTTCTTTCAAGATTACTTTATATAATTGATATTCTGCAGTTAAAATTTTGATAAACCCAGATGTAGTTTTTTTGTTTGTTTGCTTTGGGTGTTTTGGTATTTATCTTCTTGGTGTCATCTGAGCTAATTGTATATGTGGTTTAGTGTCTGTCACTAATTTTGCAAAGTTGTCAGCCATCATCACTTCAAATATTTCTTCTGCTCTATTCTTTTTTTCCTTCTAGTAATCCAGTTAAAAGTATGTTAATACACCTTTTGAAATCATACCCCAGATGTTGAATGCTCTGTTTTTTTTCAATCTTTTTTTATTTACATTTCAGTTTGAAATGTTTTTATCGACATATATTCAAGTGCACTAATTCGTTCCTCAGCTATGTCCAGTCTACTGATGAGCCCATCAAAATCATTCTTCATTTCTGTTATTGTGGTTTTAATTTCTAGAATTTCCTTTTAATTATATTTTAGTGTTTCCATCTCTCTGTGGACATTATCTCTTTTTGCATGTTGCCCACTTTTTCATCAGATCTCTTAAGATATTAATTATAGTTATTTTACATTTCCTGCCTATGATTCTAATATCTATCATTCTGATACTAGTTCTGATGCTTGCTTTGCCTTTTCAAACTGTATTTCTTCTTGGCATGCCTTGTTATATTTGCTGAAAGACTAGATGGATAGATACAGATATTTAGAGATATAGATATATCGGTTTAGACATGTAGGGATATACATATATATAACAATGTATATACATCTATATTTGTATAAACTATAGCCTTTAGTGCAAGGATTTATGTTAATTTTGCAGGTGTCTGGCTTTGTTTAGCATTTGCTATAGCTATAGGTGCCAGAGGCTTCAAATTGGAGAAGTGTTCTATCTATATAGTCTCATGACTAAGTACTTCAGTGGACATGGGTCCCTGGGTCATGATTTTTACAAGTGTTTCTCAACTTTCCTTCCTTCCCTCAGTGGTGATACAGGAAGGCTAGAGGGGGCCAGACTCATAGATATACCCTTGCCCCAAGTGGGAAAAATCCCTAGTAGTCTTTTTATCTAGAGAGGGGGCTTTGTTATAGGGAAGCTTCTGTGCCTATTACTCTTGACAGAGCCACAAGAGATCTTTCTTGGCTCTTCACCATGAGATTTTGGTGGCATTCCAGGCTCCAGCTGGAGTGGGTAGGGGGGAACCCAATACTAGGGTTCCCAGGGGTTTCTTGCTCTCAAATTAGTCCACATTCAGCCTCTAGCAATTCATCAAAATTACCGTTTAAGTGTTCCCACAAGTTTGTGTAATTTAAAGTTAATTACTTAAATTTTAAATAATTAGAAGTGTCTATAATTTAAATACTTAATTTAAATTAATTTTGATGGCTGGAGTCTTCTCCACCTGCTCTGTCGAGATAAGCTAATCTTGACTGTGTTTTTCTGTATTCACCTGTCTCTCCAGATTTCAGAATGATGGTTTGCCCTGTGACCTAAGGACTCTGATGAGTCTAGGAAAAGTCATTGATTTTTAGTTTGTTCAGCTTTTTCTTGTTGTAAGAACATACTGATGACTTCCAAACCCTTCATATATCAGAGGGCGATTGTAACAGGAAGTCTCTAATTTAGGATTAGAACTGTTTTACTTGCTAATTTCTTCACTCAGGACAGTCGCTGCAATATACCACTTTTTTATTCAAGACCAAAGAGATACAGGACTAATAATTAATTTAAAGAGCCAAGTGTTCTACCTTTAGTCAGCTCTAGCCTTAAATTACTGAAAACATTTAACAATTCTCTTAAATCTAAAGGGAATTGCATTAATTAATCAACCTTAATAACTGATTCTAGCAATTAGGAATAACCATCAGTAGAAGTCTGGACTACGGGTATATTACATTTTAAATTTAATTATACTGCATATTATACTATACAACAGATTTTAAGAAATTTGATGGCATAGACATTAACTATAGTGTGTGTGTGTGTGTGTGAGTGTGTGTATGTATTTATTTCTCCCCTTTAGCAATTTCAGATCCATTCTCCACCCTTCTCTACCCTCCTCTGTGTCTTGGGAAAATGATCAATGGACACTAAATTGAAAGGTTCCCTGGCCTTCTAGCTTCTGGTTGGATTCATCAAAAGGCAATAGCACAAATGGAGGGAAAAGAATGCAGTTGAGGCATTAACTCCCTCAGCTTATTTCCTATGTGTTCACCTTAGATTAGGTACGTCCCTCATACAAAGTCCACAGCTCCTCCCCACTGCTGTCCTTTCCACAAGAATCTCCCCTGTAGGCTTTTCAGCTACTCCTGCTTGCTGCCCATTTACAGCTGAGTTATAAAAGCCCAACTGTTCATGGGTCTGACCTCTGTACCAATTTCTAGCATCTAAGGCAGAAAAATACACAACCCAGGATATATTGTGATAATGTCATCCCCAAAGCTCCTTTTCTTTCTCTCCACCTGTTTTCAGAGTCTAGACCATATTAGTGTGTCTACAGGAAAAAGGAAGAAGGTAGTGTTTTTGCTGCCCCCAAAGTAACATCTACACAGAAGAGGTAAATGCCTAATATTCTAGGTAAAGGCCATGCATTTCTCAGCCAGGACCAGCAGCTCTTGTTTTCAGTTCTATTGTGTTTGTAGTTGCTGGAAATTCCTTCCAAATTCTGGCAGCGTTGATTGTCATAACTAATGTGGGTTGTTGTGAATTTTGGCTTTTTTTTTTTTTTTTGTCCTAACAGATATTTTATTGGGAGGTTAGGAGATAATATCAGACACTATTTTAAACCCAAAGACTGAGTGAATTAACAATGACTGTTAAATAAACCACACACATTTTCCCTCCCACATGAGGCTCAACACAATTTGGAAGTAACCTCTTTATCTGAACTTTATACTTGAGCTAAGCTACATAGATATCCCGAAACTTCTACAAGTTTATGACTTTTTTTTCTTACCTACTGTTAGGATTCCCTTAGCTCCAGCTCTCCCTGTTGAAATTCTACACTTTATTCAAAGATTATTACAAGGAGTAGCTCCTTTATTAAACATATTCTGATGTCTTCAATCAGATACTATCTCTCCCTCTTTTGTGCAACTTTTGTATATTATTTATGTCTCCCTTATTACCTTTTCATATCACACACACAGAGATGATTGTTATTATTTGCTGTAGTTATGTTCTATAAAGTTGCTGGTAACACCAAACTAGTGAATATTGAACCTTGCTCCTAGGAGAAATACAGGGTTTAATTCCTGTTAGCCTTTGGACACATTTTTTCCCGCCCCCATCCTGGTAACATTTTCACCATTGATCAATACAGAGTCTTGTTTTATGTATGCTTCTGTTAAAAGCCATCTTATTTAATATATGCTGTTGATTCATTAATGTTGAACTCATGGCCAATAGCACTCATGGCTGATAGTACTCATGCCCAAATGAACTTCTCTGTTACCTTCAATGTCTCCTTAAGGCACATCGGTGCCTTCTTGCTCTTAGGAACACTAGACAGAACCTCAGCACAATGCTTGGGGCCATTTTAAACAGCAAAGTCACAAACGACAGGCACAAAAAATGCAAAAAAAGAAATAGACTGCAAATAGGATACTTGTTTACAGTAGGAGAGCTGAAACAAGAAGGCAGAGAATCACCTTATTTTGAACCTCAACTGGGAACATGCACGTTGGGTGACTGAAATTTTTCAACCCTCTGCACATGTCTTTTCACAGTGACTGACAGTGAAAGTATTACAGTTGTTGATTTTGGTACTACAAATAAATTACAGCAAGTCAGCAAATTTGCAAATATGGAATTTGTGAATAAGGATAGACAGCGTGTGTGTGTGTGTGTGTGTGTGTGTGTGTGTGTGTGTGTGGTTGTGGGTGAATGTGTGGGTGTGTGTGTGAGTGGGTGTGTGTCCAAGTGTGGGTGTGTGTGAGCATTAGGTACCTGCTCTGTGCCTGGCACAGGGTAAAGCATTGTGGATTTATAAAGGAGGGGTATCACTATCTGGAAAAGAAGATAATCAAGTAAACTGATGCTTGCAATGTGGTGCGAAATATGCAAGAGGAAAGCACATGGTCCTATGAGGCCTCATAATGAGGGAACCTGGTGAAACATCAAGGTTCAGGAAAGGTTTCCTGAAAAGAGTGGCCCATGAGCTGAGTCCTGAAGGACAGTTACAGCAGAAACCTTTAGTATCTGGTTCTATAGCATCTAGTACAGTGCCTGGGTATATTATAAGTAAACAATAAAAGTAAAACTTCGATTAGCCAGTCGACTTAGGGTAGAGATACAAAATAATTTTTTTAACCTAACTGAAACTTGTATAAACAATTACTTTTAAAATCTCAAAGACTCATTTTAGCCACTGAAATTACCGAAGCAGAGCACAGAACTTTCCTTTTGGACTGACGTCACGTGTGATGACACCATGCATGACTAGATGGGGACAGGCTGGCACTGAACAGATGGACAGCAGCCAAAATCCAGGGAGGCTCGTATATCATGCAGAGAAAGAGTAAACTGAGGAGGCTTGAGGGAAGTAAGAGGATTATCAGTTGTGATATCCTAAAATCAAGGTGGAAGCTTCACAATGGAGGGAGTGGTAAGCGCTGGAAAGAGTCCAAGTAATATGAAGAATGAAAAGTATCCATTCATTGAGTTTCAGAGCTAGAAGGTCATTACTGACCTCGGCAGGAGTGATTTCAGTGGAGAATTGAAGAGAGAAGCTAGTTTTCAGTGCACTCAAGAGCAAAATTAATGTTGTTTGTGTGCCTTGTTCTCTAACTCCAGCTGCACAGCTTTTTTCAGCATCTCAAACATGGCATGCTCTCTCCAGGTGAGGGTCTTGCATTCTCTCCCTTCTTATCCAGTTTACTCTTGAGATTTAATTGGCTCTGACTTTACTTCCTCCACATGATCTTCCCTAAATAGCACCTGCCATATCTAGTCTTCCTGTTACAAATTCTCATAGCACCCTATCACAGATACAAATTCCATGTCCATCTGATTATTCGAATAACAGCTGCCTTCCCTTTCCATCACTAAATGAAGACTGGGACCATGCCGTGTTTCTCTGACGATGGTATCTGCAGCACTGAGTGATGTTCCTGGTACATGGTTTTTACTCAACTAGTAACTATTCCCCATGTGAGACTAAAAACTCATTGAATTTATTCATTCATTTTATTTCCCTGTGGTGCCTTGCATATATGGAAAGTGCTCAATAATTATGCTAAAGCAATCAAATAGCAGTTAATTAAATTGCAATTTTAAAAACTAATAGGAAATATCTGGATGCTATGTGAGCATCTAGAATCTTCCTCCAACGCTATGTGGTTTGTCTTCTTTGCTCACTGCTCTATCACCTTTGCCTAGAATCATGCCTAGCACAGTTACTGCATAACAAATTTTTTGTTGAACTAGTAAATGAATGATTGAATGAAAGTAAAAGTATAATGAGTTATGGTCTATCTATACCTTAAGTTTGTAAATTTATAAGGCAAATTTCAAAATACTAGAAAAAAGCAACAGAGTCTATGATGAGTCCACAATGCAGGGAGATCATTTCAAAGGGAATTCTGGTTCTTACTGCAACCTGTACTATGAGGAAGAAAATGAAGAGGTACTTTCAGAAATCAAGGTAGCTTAGCAAAGATCTTTCAAGTAGCTCAAATTTGAAAGGTTATGAGTAAGAAAAACAAGATTTGCACATTACCAAGAACACACATGAAAAAAAATTATGAGTATCACTTAAGATATGGTAGAGCCAGAATAAAGTCAAAAACAAAGAGTAAGGAAAGGCAAGATGAATTTTAGGTTATATATGCAGCCACAGGAAACATAAGAAATAAACAGCTTAAGATCATCAACAGCATTAGTCATCAAGGAAATGCAAAATTAAAACCACAATAAGGTATTATTACATGGCCACTAGAACAGCTCAAGGAAAAATACCAACAATTCCAAGCTCTGGTGAAGACATGGAGCAACTGACCTCATATACTATTGGTGGAAATATAAAATGGTACAACCACTTTGGAAAATATTTGCCAATTTCTTATAAGTTAAATATAAACTTACATTATGACTCAACTTTACTCCTGAGAAATGAAAACATATCCACATTAAGACCTGTCCTGGAATGTTCACAGCAGCTTTATTCATAATAGTTCAAAAACTAGAAACAACTTGAATATCCATCAATAAATCAATGGATACAAATTATGGCATGCAAAGTAGTGTGTCTCAAAAAGAAAACACAAATAAATTGCATATACATTCTGCAATATGAATAAACCTCAAAAGCATTTAAGTAAAATAAGTCAAACTAAAGGACTACATACTATATGATTCTATTTATGGGAAGTTCTAGAACACATAAAACTAATGTCTAGAAAGAGAAATTAGGTCAGAGATTGTCTACGGTGAGTGATAGGGGAAATCATTGGGAAAGGACTCAGGGAATATTCTGGAGTGATGGGAATGTTCTATAACTAAAATGTCACAGAGAGTACATGGGTAAATACACTGGTCAAATTTATTACACAGTATGTTTAAAATGGGTACTGTCAATCCATTTTCTATTGCTTTTAACATAATACCTGAAACTGGGTAATTAATAAGAAAATGAAATTTATTTCTTACAGTTTTGGAGGCTGGGAAGTAGAAGGTCAAGGGAGTACATCTGGTGAGGGCTTCTTCCTCTGGGGACTCCCTGCAGTGTCCTGCGGTGGCACGGGGTATCACATGGTGAGAAGGACAAGAGTGTGTTGATGGGCTTACTCGTTCTCTGTGTAAAAACCCCAGTCTACTCCCATGATAACCCATTCATCCTTTAACTCATTCCTCCATGAAAGGATTAATCCATTCACAAGTCCATAGTCCTCCTGATCTAATCACCTACCAAAGCTCCACCTTTCAAATACCCTATTCCAGCTTCTCACACTCTTAATACCGTTACAGTTGGAATCAAGTTTCTTACTTTGTTGTTGTTGTTTTCAAAGAAGTGAAATTTATTGTACATTAATTTAAAAATTAAAAATAAGCCAAATGCCTGTAAATTATTTCTTTGTGTGTGTATTTTTTTAAACTTTAACATTTACTTGTGCATATTTGTGCAGTACATTATGTTGTTCTAATACATGTATATATCACATAATGATACAAGTAGGGTAGATAGCATAGTTTTGTTCCAATTATTCCACCACTTCTCTTCCCTTCAGCCCCCTCCCCTCTCGGCCACTGGTAACCATCATTCTACTCTCTACTTCTCCATGAGAACCACTACTTTTTTTTTTCTTTTTTAAGATTCCATACATGAGCAAAATCATGTGGTATTTGTCTTTCTGTGCCTGACTTACTTCACTTAACGTGATGGTTTCCAATTCCACCCATGTAGCAAACGATAGGATGTCATTTCTTTTTATAGCTTAAAAGTATTTCATTGCTTATATATATATACCACAGTCTTTTTATCCATTCATCCATTGTCGGGCATTTAGGTTGATTCCATCTCCTGGCTATTGTGAATAGTGTTGCAATGGGAGGACAAATGTCATTTTGATAGGTGGATTTCATTTCCTTTGATTTCTTATTGATTTCTTACTTCCTTATTGATTTCATATCCCAGTAGTGGGATAGCTGGGTCATAAGGTAGATCTATTTTTAGTTCTCTGAGGAACCTCCATACTGTTCTCCACAGTGGCTGTACCAATTTACACTCCCACAAGCAACGTAGGAGACTTCCCTTTTCTCTGCATCCTCATCAGCGCTTGTTATTTTGTGTCTTGTTGACAACAGCCATTCTAACTAGGGTAAGATGATATTTATATCTCATTCAGGTCTTAATTTGTATTTCCCTGATGATTAGTGATATTGAGCATTTTTTTCACATGTCTTTTGGCCATTTGTATATCTTCTTTTGAGAAATGTCTGTTCGGGTCCTTTGCCCATTTTTCAATTGGGTTATTTGGGGTGTTTTTTACTACTGTTTGAGTTCCTTGTATATTCTGGACATTAGGCCTGCGTCTGATGTGTAGTTCGCAAACATCTTCTCCCATTCTGAAAGTTGTTTCTCCACTTTGTTGATAATATCCTTTGCTGTTCAGAAGTTTTTCAGTTTCATATAGTCCCATTTGCATATTTTTGCTTTAGTTGCATGTGCTTTTGTAGTCTCACTCAAAAAAGTGCCACCCACTACCATTTTGTGTAGTGTTTCTTGTATGTTTTCTTCTAATACTTTTGTAGTTTCAGGTCTTAAATTTAATTCTTTCATCCATTTTGAGTTGATTTTTGTTTATGGTGAGAGATAAGGGTCTAGTTTTAATCTTCTGCATGTGGTATCCAGTTTTCCCAGCACTGTTTATTGAAAAGGCTGTATTTTCCCCACTGTATTTTCCCCACTGTATATTCTTGACACCTTTGTCAAAAATCAGTTTACTGTAAGTGTGTGGGTTTAATTCTTGGTGCTCTGTTCTGTTCCATTGAGCTATGTGTCTGTTTTTACGTAAGTACCATGCTGTTTTGGTTAATACGGCTTTATAGTATATTTTGAAATCAAGGATTGTGATGCCTCCAACTTTGTTCTTTTTGTTCGAGATTGTTTTAGCTATACAGGATCTTCTGTGATTCCATACAAATTTTAAGATTTTTTTTTTACAATTACTATGAAGAATCATTGGTATTTTGATAGGGATTGTGTTGAATGTGTAGATTGCTTTGGATAATATGGCTTTATTGAAATTTCTTTTATTGCTTTCTCTTGCCTTATTGAACTGGCTAGAACTTCCAGTATCATGTTGAATAAGACTGGCGAAAGTGGGCATTCTTGTCTTGCTCCAGATTTTAGAGGAAAAGGCTGGAACGTTTGTTCATTCAGTACAACATTAGCTGTGGGTTTGTTGTACATGGCTTTTAATTGTGTTGAGGTATATTCCCTCTATACCTAATTTTTTGAATGTGTTTATCATGAAGGGGTGTTGGATTTTATCAAATGCTTTTTCTGTATCTATTGAAATGCTCATATGAGTTTTTTTTCCCCTTCATTCTATTGATGTGATAAATCACATGCATAGATTTGCATATGTTGAACCATCCTTGCTTCCCTGAGATGAATCCCACTTGATCATTGTGTACGATCATTTTAATGTGGTGTTGGATTCTGTTTGCTCGTATTTTATTGAGGATGGTCATTAGGGATACTGGTCTGTAATTTTATTTTTTTGTTGTGTCTTTTTCCAGTTTGGGTATTAGGTTAATACGGGCTTCATGGAATGATTTTGGAAGTACTTCCTCCCCTCAATTTTTTGGAATAGTTCAAGAAGAGTTGGTATTAATTCTTTAAATTTTTGGCAGAATTTAGCAGTGAAGCCATCTTGTCTTGGGATTTTCTTTGTTGGAAGACTTTTTATTATTGCTTCACTCTCATTACTTGTTATTAGTCTCTTTAGGTTTTCTAGATCTTCATGATTCAACCTTGGTAAATTGTATGAGCCCAGGAGTTTATCCATTTCTCCTAGGTTTTCCAGTTTTTTTGCATATAGTTATTCATAATAATTTCTTATGATCCTTTGCATTTTTGTGGTATCTGGTGTAATGTCTCCTTTTTCATTTTTATTTATTTGAGTCTTCTCTCTTTTTTTTCGGTAGTCTACCTAAAGTTTTATCAATTTTGTTTATCTTTGGAAAAGCCAACTCTTTATATTATTGATTTTTTTTTCATTTCTAATCCATTTATCTCTTCTCCTATCTTTGTTATTTCTCTCCTTCTACTGATTGTGAGCTTCATTTGTTCTTGTTTTCTAGTTCCTTGAGATGTAATGCTAGTTTGTTTATTTGAAGTCTTTCTTCTTTTTTGATGTAGGCCTATATGGCTATAAACTTCCCTCTTAGAACTGCATTTGCTGTATACCATAGTTTCTGATATGTTGTGTTTTCATTTTCATTTGTCTCCAGGTCTTCTTAAATTCCCTTTTGGATTTCTTCTTTGACTCACTCATTGTTTGTGTGCATATTGTTTTATTTCCATATATTTGTATGGTTTGTAATGTCTCTTTTGTTGTTGATGTCTAGTTTTATTCCATTCTGGTAGGAAAAGATAGTTAATATGATTTCTACTTTTTTAAAAATTTGTTGAGACTTGTTTCATGACCCAACACATGGTCTATTCTAGAGAATGTTCCATGTGTTTGGATGAAATGTTCTACATATGTCCATTAGGTCCAATCAGCCTAGAGTAGAGATTAACTCTGAGGTTTCCTCTGAGGTTTTTCTGTTTGATGATCTATCCTTTGCCAAAAGTGGGTGTTAAAGTCCTCAACTATTATTGTGCTGGAGTCTATTTTTCCCATTAGGTCTGATAGTAATTGGTTTGTAAAACTGGGTGCTCTGGAGTTGAGTGCATATGTATTTAGAATTATTATATCCTCCTGTTGAATTCATCCCTTTATCATTATATAATGTCCTTCCTTATCTTTTTTTATTTTCCTTGGCTCAAAGTCTATTTTATTTGATATGAATATAGCTAATCCTGCTCTTTGTCAGTTTTCATTTGCATGAAATACCTTTTTCCATCCCTTCACTTTCAGTCAGCATGTATGTCTTTGTAGGCAGCATATTGTTGGTTCTTGTTTTATAATACATTGAGCCACTGTGCCTTTTAATTGGGTTTTTAACTTATTTACATTTGGAATTACTGACATATAGGGACTTGTTACTGCTATTTTGTTCCTTTTTTTCTGTTTTTTTTTTTTTGTAATTTTTTTTTTCCAATCTTACTGTCTTCCATTGTCATTGAGTGGTTTGTGGTTTTCTCTGGCAGTGTATTTTGATTTCTCGCTATTTATAGTATGTCTCATAAATTTTTGTGTTATGGTTACCATGAGGCTTGCAAAAAACATGTTATAGTTATAATGAATTATTTTGTACTAATAACAACTTAACTCTGACATCTAAGAAAAAAGAAAAAACCAAACCAGCTCTACACTTTGACATCATTTCTACCCCATCCCTACTTTTTGACAACCTCTTGTTTCCAGTGACATCTTTTAATATTGCCTTTCTCTTATACAGCTGTTGTATATGTTAGTGTCTTGTTAGGTTTGTCCATTAGTCTTCATACTAAGGATGTAGGCAGTGGATTCTCCACCCTTATGTTATTGGACTATTCTGAAGTTGTCTGTGAACTTGCTTTAGTAATGAATTATGTACCTTCAAAAGTTTTCCTGATGCTCCTTAGCATTGTCATCTTTCAGATTGAAGAACTCCCTTTAGCATTTCTTATAATGCAGGTCTAGTGTTGATGAATTCCCTTAGCTTTTGTTTGTCTCATAAAGACTTCATCTCTTCTTTATATTTGAAGGTTAATTTTGGTATATAGAGAATTCTTGGCTGACAGGCTTTTTTTCTTCAGAACCCTTCAGAACCCTTGCTATATCATCCCCTTCTCTTCTGGATGTAGGGTTTCTACTGAGAAATCTGTTGAGAGATGTATTGGGGCTCTGTTGAATGTTATGTGTTTCTTTTCTCTTGCTGCTTTGTCTTTGGTTATTGAAAATTTGATTATGATGTGACTTGGGGTGTTCCTCTTTGGATTGAATTTGATTAGCTACCTCTGAGATTCCTGTACCTGGATGCTGTCATCTTTCTCCATACTTAGGGACATTTTAGTCATTATTTCCTTGAACATACTTTCTACAACTCTTCTTTTTTTCTTCTCCTTTAGTATACTAGTTATACAGAGGTTATTTAGGGAGTTCTATATTTGTTGTATTTCTGTTTCATTTTTTCTTATTCTGTTTTCTTTTGCTCTTCTGATTTGTTAATTTCATAAGTTCTGTCTTCAAGCTCACTGATTCTTTCCTCTGTTTGATTAAGTCTGCTATTGGAGAGTTCTATCGAGTTTTTCAGTTCAGCTGATGTATTCTTCATTTCTAGAATTTCTATTTGATTTTTTAAATTGATTCAATTCCTTTGTCAAGTTTCTCATTCTGCTCCTGTATTATTTTCCAGATGCCATTTAATTTTCTGCCTGTATTTTCTTGTGAATTCCTGAACATCCTTAAGAGGATTATTCTGAATTCTCTGTCAGATATGTGATAGATCTGCTGTTCCTCTGTATCCATTGCTGGTGCTTTCTTTGTTTCATTTGGTGGTGGTATATTTCTGTTCTTTCTCAATCTTTGTGTCTACATTGATATCTGAGCATTTGAGGAGACTGTTACCTCTTCTAGGATTTCTAGGCATTCTTTGGTGGTTTTAGACCTTTACTGGTTAATATCAGAGGTTTGTCGCTGGTCTGTGGTTTTGATTAATTCCAAAATTGGGGGACTTCTTGTGGGGATTGCTTTGCTGCTGATTCTCTGAGAAAGGTTTTTTGTGCCAACTGGATCTTAATTATTGTCCTTTTAATCACTTCTGGGTCTTGTGAGGTCAGATACACCTGGGATGTATAGAAATTCTGGCCTGGGACTGAGTCTTTCCAACAAATTACAGCCCCTGCAGTTCTATTGCCCTGATCAGTCTCCACTGAGTAGGCCTGTGCCAATCAGAGGACAAGCCAGATGCCTACTTTGCACCCCAATGTTCTCCTGGTGGGCCAGCCTCCCACCTGCACTTCAAAAGCTTCCTTTGGGGTGGGTTGTGTGCAGGTCTCTTGCAATGACTCACTGGCATCTGGGTGGTTCCTTTCTTCTGTTGGCTTCAGCCCCTCCTACGTAGGCCCACAGGAACCCTGTCAGTTGTCTTGCTGGCCTGGGGGCTGGTATGATGTGCTCCAAGGCCCCCTTCTCTCCTGCAGACTCCAGGCTGTTTCACATAAAGGGCTCAGCTACAGCTTTTGCTGGCTCCTGCTCTGCATGCTGCATCTTCTTCCCACCTTACACAGGCCCAGCCCTGAAGCAGCCAGAGATTGAAATGTTCAAAGTGGTTTCTTCTTCCTCACCGCAGCTTCTCCTGCCTTCATGAGCTTCACAGGTCTCTCCTCCTCTTCCGCCATGCTCCAGCAGTCCCAGGTTGGCAGTTTTTGCTTTTTAATAGTTGTAAATATGTCAGTTGTGGGGAAGAAGGATGCTGGGGACTGTCTATTCTACAATCTTGATGATGTCTGTGAACAGGGATTGAGTTTCAAGATGAGGTTTGGATGGGACATTCAAACCATATCAAGTACATAAATTTTATTGTATGCAAATTGTGTCTCAATAAATTTTATTAAAATGTTAAATGATATGTTAGCTGAAAAAAAAAAGAGAGAGAAAATAGAAATCCTCTACCCCTGTTTTGTTTTTTTCTACTCTTACTGCTAAGGAAAATTCAGTAGAATTAACATTGACAGAAATGAACCAAAATCAAATATGGACAGAAAATTGTATGGTAGCATCTAGACATTAAATGAACTCAAGTTTTAAAGATCAAATATTATACCACATATATATTTGTCAGGGTTCTTATTTCCATAAACAGAATCCACTCCAGTAGTTTTGACTATGCAATGGACTCTGTTGTTTCCCCCAAAATTTATATGTTGAAGCTCTAACCCCCAATGTGACTATATTTAGAGATAGAGCCTTTACAGAAGAAATTAAAAGTAAATGATGTTGTAAGAATGGGGTCCTAATCAGATAGGATTAGTGTCCTTATAGTAAGATGCACCAGTGAGCTCTCTCTCTTTTCCCCATGGGAGGACACAGCAAGAAGACAGTCATCTGCCAGACAGAAAGAGAGCCCTCACCAGAAATCAACCCTGCCAGACCTTGACCTGGGACTTTAGCCTCCAGAAGTGTGAGAAAATAGATTTTTATTATTTAAGCCACTCAGTATATAGTATTTTGTTATGATAGCTCAAGCAGACAAATACAAACTGACATTGATTTCTTATTAGATACTAGATAGCTTGCAGAATCTCTGGGAGGGCAAGAAAACCAATTTTGGTTAACACTCAAGGATCTGCCACTTAAACTTCTACCAGAGCATCCCAGAAGAGCCAAGTATCTCTGGGACATGTTCCAAACAACAAGAGCCAATATTCTGCCATGCAGCTACTCCCCCAGCTACCTCCCTTCATGCTTCCAAGTCTCCCATGGGGGTGTTTGCCTGGCAGAGCATAAGTGGGTCAGGCCACAGGACCCACACCACCAGAGTGCTGAGACCCCTTGCTGGTAAGACCACTGAGCTGCATTCAGGGGATTTCAAGGAGTTCTTCAAGGAAAAGATGAAGAAAGACTGAAAATATTCTATAGCCAAAAAGAGGACTGAGGAATCACAGACCAGACCAGTGAGCCTGATATTCCTTTGCCAAATTTCCAAAGCAGATGATTAAAAGGATAATTTTGAGCCCTTTGTGAGAAAAAGTAAAAATCACTAAAGGCAGCACAATTTTATTATGAACAAGGTTTCTCAGATTGTTATACCTGACTGATCTCGGGATGACATTTGAGAGTCTCCCATAGTATATTTGCACAGGATTAAGAAATATGAGACAGGTTAAAATAAAACATAATTTTTTTTTTTTTTTTTTTTTTTTTGTGACCGGTAAGGGGATTGCAACCCTTGGCTTGGGCGTCGCCCGCACCACGCTCAGCCAGTGAGCGCACCGGCCATCCCTATATAGGATCCGAACCCGCGGCCGGAGCACTGCTGCGCTCCGAGCACCGCACTCTCCTGAGTGAGCCATGGGGCCGGCCCTAAAATAGAACATAATTAACTGATTGACATCACCCTTAAAAAAAAATGTTCCTAGGTACCTGCCATGAGAAACATTTTTTAATATGAATATGCACACACGTACACACACACATCAGCTTACCAAATTTGCAAATGACACAGTATTCAGGCATAGGTTTAATGAGATTTCCTCTGATGCCATGTCCAATTTTTTTCCTGCTGCTTCAACTAGTGTCCTTCACTTTTGCTCCACTACTCCAAAACCATCCACCTTGACACCTGCTAAGAGCACTGGGCTGATATGAAATGCTCGCTTCCACAATTTATTTGTTTGATCTTAGGTAGTTCATTTCACCTCCCTGGGCCTCTGGTTTATCATCCAAACACAAAGATCATTCCAAGGCTCATCTCAGCTCTTAATCCCCACGATTTATATGAAACCTCTTACATTTGGCAACATTTTTGTTGTACTCAGAAAACAGTTTTTAATCTGCTCTTACCTATGGGTTTTATGAGGCTATCTAACTGATGTGTTACTAAGCATTTGGAAATTGTTGGTTATAAAGGACAAATAAAGAATGAAGCATCTTTTCAGAAATATCTTTGTGCATGACCCCAGTTCATAGTGCTATGCCTCTTAGTATAACCAGGGAGTGATTTGAAAACAAATAAACAAATGAAAAATTGAAGGAAGAAAAAAGAATCAGTGTATTTTATATACCTGTACATTTTCTTGAGGCCATTTGACTTCTCAGATTTGCAGAGGAAAGAAATTATGTACATTAATAGAGAATTCCAGATTTTTGTCACAGTGTTCGTGAAGAGCCCCAACCTATTTTTTCATATGGCAAGTAGGTCCTTTTGCCAGAGACACATGAACCAGTGGGGCTAAGCATTGACCCTGAACACCAAGTTCTCTATCCAGCATAAGAATCAAATCCTTTTCCCTCAAATACTGTACGTCTTAACCTAAGATCTCTTCTTACCAAAGCGTGCTAAAACTGTCAATTCCCTTGCTCTATTACCTGTTCTTCACGTTCTTCTGGGGCCAAAATGTGTCAAATGGACAGATTGCTCTGCCAGAGACAGTCAGATTTTGTCAAACTGAGAAAATTAAAGCCAGGCCCTGTCATAAAAACACAGCTTTTGAGTCTGCCGGATGCACCCGCAAACTGGTCTCACTCACAGCTGCAGGCCCTCCTGGCATTTCAGCACTGGCCAAGTGTTGATTCAAAGCAAAACCAAATCAAAAATCTCTCAAGCAACCTCTGCCTCAGCTGACACAGCTGACTGGTTTCGGGTAAGTGGTGTTTGACAACCTCCAGTCTGAATTGCTGACCATAAAACATGAGATAATGAAGAAAAATTAAGTCCAGAAGAAATGTTTCCAGTTGTCTGAACTTGTCTTTTCTGGCTTTTGTGGAGGTTTTTTAGGCCTTGGGAAATATAAGAATTCTTTACTTCATCCATCCTGTTTTTGTATTTTAGGAAAGTTTGTAATATTCTCTAAATAGGTTTGGTTTTCATTTAGGATTCGAATTTTAGTTGTAGAGTCATTACTAGTGTGATTCTGCCAGTTAATTTATGATGGTTAGGATTCCCTATTGTAGAAGATAGTAGAAGATTAGATACATAAGAACAGAGCCAGGTATTCAGGGGAGATGTACCAGCAAGAGCAGTTGCCTCTTGGGTGTCTCTTGTCCGCCTTTGGCCAGGGTATCTGACATCTGTCTGTTGTACTCTGCAGGCTTATTGGTGAGCTCTGGATGGATTCTAAGGTTTCTGCATAAATCTCAGAATTCTTCATTTCCTCCACAAAAATATTCCAAAGAACAGATGGCTGGGAAATTATTGCATCACAAAGTAAGATAGAAATAGAAATGCCCTTTCTTGCTAAATTACTGATCATCATTTTATGTTGGCTAATTTGAAAGCAGCAGAGTGATTGTGCCTACCTTCAGTCATAACCCAATTTCCAGACACATTATACATTGCCAGAAAGGTAAAATCTACACTGACACTCTCAAATGTGAGACAAAAATATTAAAAAATAAATAAATAAAGAGAAATGACTAATTTTTTTAAAGTAGCACTTTAACCAATTCTACCTGTTTGCCTTTTGCTTCTAAACAAAAAGTTAATTTGGACTCAATCTTCCAGACCATTGAAAAATTGTGTTCATAATTACTTTTTGCTCTTTCTGGTTTTAATGTGTTGACCCTAACCCCTGTTCCCATTGAGGCTCTGTTATTTATTTAGCAATCGACTATCGGGATGGAAAAAGAACACTCTGTACAGCCTGAAACTATGGATGTATTGCTTATTATATTTCGCTAAAATTTAGTATAAACACGTAGATACAGGCATAAAATTGTTGTAGAATTGGCATATGAAATAAAAAACATACTTCTTCAACTATCTCTCAGAATTTCTTCTTCCAAGAATTCTCTAATTAATTAGTCAGACGCTTGTTTAAGCCATTTCTTTAAATCCCAAGAGAGAGGCAAAAATCTGTGTTTAATTTTGTTTAATGTGTTTTCCCATTCACAAGTGGATTTGAACCGAAAATTTAAAGGTGAACTAGAGCTGTCAAACCTATTTTAGGATGATTCGCAATTATCATGAATTAAACCAACACTACAGAACTTTTAGGTTCAGCTATTTCTGAGAATAGAGTGTATTCACATGTGTTTACTAATTTTCATCTTGTTTCTAATCTATAAATAATTTACTCAATATCTTTTAAAGCTTCTTTCTCAGCCTGTTGAAAAGGGGCAAAATATCTGTTCTGAAATCTTATCCTTCCAGAAACTAAATCTATCCAGACATTAAACGGTGCCTCTTTTCTCTACACATTGCCTTGTAATTCTCTCAAGGCATCTGTGTAATTATTTATTTGTCCTTGAAGTTTTGACAACTTTTATTTGCTATGAGCCTATGAATTCAATATCTAGAAAGATGGCCATTACCCCCACATGACATTCAGCCATGTCACAGAAACAGAAGTGGTAAATATAATCCACCCAAAGTTATGAGTTTTCCTGAGAAGGGACTCGTGCAATAGCATTCAAAATACGGGAAGGGAGAAGACCCTTGAAGTGGTCATGGATGCAAAGAAAATATGTGAATGTAAGTTCTGATCTATGGAAGCTGAAGGAGCTAGCAAGGACACATCCTGATTTTACAGCAAGAGCATTTAAGGTACGGAAGATAAAGCAGAAATGTGATTTGTAGCCACCACAAAACTCACCTTCCTTGCTAATATCTGGCATTTTAAAGCCTTCGTTTGAAAACACTTCTGCATTTTGGATTTGTTGTATTTCTATACTGTTGGCAATTGGACAGGTTGTTTATTAACCCCCTAAGAAAAGGATCCAACCTAATTTTTTTTATTTTTGGTGAGATAGCTATTCAAGAAGTAACAGTGCTTTTAATGCTCTTGTTTACTTAACAGAGTGAATGATTAAAATGTTCACCTGAAGAAGTCTGTAAACCCATAAAATTCTAATCTCTCCAAGCTTTGGGTGTCCTTTGTCTATTTTTTAAACAATTCTTTAGGAGCTGAGCCTTTCCTTCAAATGATATCCCACATGAATCTAGTATGTAGAACTAATTAAAATAAGGGTAGTGTCTGGAGCACCCCATTCTCCTCTAGGGCTTGTAACAGACCCCTCTCCCTCTACACACACACACACACACACACACACACACACACACACACACACACACACTGCATGGGCCCTGAGGAGATCCCAGGGACACACTTTGAAAATAACCCTACTAAATGGGCTCTCAAGACCTCTTCCAGCCACTTATTAAATGTCTTTTTGTTTTGTTTTGTTTTGTTTTGTTTCCTAAAATGCTGCTAGGGTTAAAAACAAACATAGAAAAGACTACATGGAGAGTATTTTCAAGTGTCATTTTATTATTGCCAATTTTAATTTGTTCCTTGAAGGCAATATCCAGTGGCCTGCACTCTGGAGCCAGACTGCCTGATTTCAAAGCTTGGCTATGCCATTTACTAACTGGGTGACCTGGAGGAAGTCCTCATCTGTAAAGTGATGTAATAACTGTAACTACCTAATAGAATTATTATACATATTAAGTGATTTAATCCATGTGGAGCCTTTATAATAGTGCCTGGCATATAGTAAGCACTTAGTAAAGTTAAGCTACTATTACTTAGTTCAATAAACCAAGTACCTACAATGAACAGGGCACTAAGAGTTTTAGAGAAAAAAGACAGTCAGTAACATGTAGTCTTAGCCCATAAGAAATTTACATCCTTAGATAAGGACCCATTTAAGTGCTTAAGGATAGTTGCTAAGATTTATGGGGATCCAGTTACCCAAAACTTCCTCCAATCTACTTGGACCTAACTGAAAGAGAAGAGAAGAAATGCAAGCTGCTAAATGTGGTTCCTAGTGCCCATCTCATTAATAATACAAGGCAAGTGCCAGATTGCTGTAGGCGGTGGGCTGTCTGATACACTAGAATGTAGAGTGGAGGATTTTCACTCTCCCTGTACAAGTCTAGCAACAGGATCTGCATGAACCCAGGCAAAGGAGCTGCCTGGACCAGACCTTGCCTAATACTTGTATGGCTGGAGAGGTTCCAAGTGCACCAGAGCACTGTGCAAGAAAAAGGAAAAAAACAAACAGATCTTGCCTGAAAAGTGGGTTTTAGCACTTTAGCCCCCGCCCGCTAGAGAACCATGGTCAATAAAGGCCGTGCTCTCACAAACCTCACCAGATTAATCAGTCTGTCTCCCAAGAGGATGAGCAAGTAAGGGGACTCAGTGTTTCATAAGGGGACTCAGTGGTTCTCAAGGGGGTCAGATGACACCACTGGAGGGAAAAAGAGGCTGGAAATGAAGGAGGTGTTTGGGGTTCACACAATGATGGGGATGCTAAACTGTCCTGAAATGAAGTAAACAGTCCTATACAATGAAGAACTGTAGTGTCCAATGTGCCAGTAATGCCCCCAATGAGAAATAGTAGAAAGAATGACAGAAACATCCTCTCAGCACTTCTACTATACAGTAAAGGTAATGAAAGTTCTTTCTCCATGACCCTAGGTGGAAAAGTCGGGAGAAGAGGCAGAACATTCTTTGCCCTAACCCTAATGCCCACACAGAAGATTGCTTTTAACTGGAAGTCACCCAAGGAGAAAGTCAAGTTCTTAAAAGTGCAAATTGTTTTTAGAGATGTTGAGATATACAAGAGACAGAAGATACAGTGTGGAAAAGGAACAGGGACAGAGAAATAGCAGGTACCTTTGAGAAAGGGCAAATGGCAAACAATGTATAAGTAGGTACTGGAGCTGGAGAAACTCCAGGAGTTTGGTCTTCAGGGTTCCTGGGTAAGAATTCATGGGTGGTGACCATCCTGTAAAGTTGGAATGCAGTCTGTAGACAATGGAGAGCCACGGACCTCTTTGGGTTGGAGAAAGTATATGCTCAGAGAAGCAACAGATCAAATGGATTCAACTGGTAACAGACACAATTCAGAAGGCTGCCCTAGCTGTTCCACAAAAAGGATCACAGCTTTTCTTTCTTTTCTGCCAGCCCACATCTCTTGCATTCTTCAAAACTTACACCAACACAGTTCCTTATACATATAAATTGCATGTTTATATGCAACACGTCTTAGCATATACATACACAATTTTTCTTATAATTACTTTACTCATATTGCTCTGAAATTATTCTCTACTTTGAATTACAGAGCTGAAGCAAACCTTGGCAGTCATTTGGCAATTTCTCACAAGAGGAATTTGAAGATGAGAAAACTTGAAGGTGTTTTTATCAAGGTTACAGAGACAGCTAATGAGTTCATGTGCATAAATTTCTTCCCCAATTGGTAAGTTCCTTGAAGACAAATACTATGTCTTGGAGTTCAAATATAGTGTTATTTAATTTTTAAAATGTCATTTAATCCAGCACTTTGAAAGTGATCAACCTTTACGTGAATATCTGTTGCCCATGAAAGGAGAAATTTTGTGAATGATATCTTGTTAAAACAAACAAAGAATCCTGTAATAGATGCTGTTTAACAGGTTTCTGGCTCAATCTCAAAGCCAATCCCCAAAGAAAATTCTAAATTCTTGTGTTTTCCTTCGTGGAATTATTTATAGACACTTCCCAAATGGGTTAACTAGATTGTTACTTTTAAGCATCATACTTATACCATATAATAACAAAAAAGTCAACATGACGTCTTCCAATCACAAGGATTTTTGGCATCAAAAAATATTTCCCACAATATAAAAATTGTTGAATAGAAAAAATAAAGCCATGAAAAACAGCCATGGAGCTAGAATATTAAATCTTAAGAATATTAGTTCTATTTGTAACACTTGCATTAGTGAGGAACTACCATTTCTATCCTTGGTATAAGAATTCAGCTCTTCTTTCTTTTGGCGAATTCCATATTACTGGTTCTTAATTTCAAGAGGTGAATTCTTAGAATAAAAGCATAGCAATGGAGTCTTCTGCCAACTTTGCAGAGGCTATGGGAGCTGTACATAGCTGAGAGCTCAGCTGTTTTCTAATTGCTAAATTGTATCTTCTGTATACCTCTTCAAGAAAAATCTCTAAACCATGCCACAGACCCTAGACATTGAGTCCGATAAAACTTATATAGAAAGGTTTATTAATTAAGTATACGATATGTTTTAAATATTTGCCTTGGTTTTATTCTATATCCAAAGTGACCTCTAAGCAAGTTTAAGTGAATGCTTTTTTAAAATGTTGATTATTTGATGCCTGAATGCTTTTAACTGGCTGCCAACATGAATTGGCAAAGAGAGATACATTTTTCAGATGCTTTAAGGCAAAGAGTCACTTTTCCTTAACCTATAGGGTGAAACCCTCCGATTCCTTCAGTGTTTCTAAATTCTATATTTAGGTTTGTAGAGGTTTTAGAATAACAATATGATTTTTTTATTTCTCTTGATCCTGATTTAGCTTATTCACAGACAATATCTTTTATATTCTACTACTTTTCCTCAATTCCAGTGATAGAAAAAGACAGTGATTTCCCATCCTTCACAGTTTCCAAAGAAAGATGAAAACTTCCACCATATTCCCAGTTGGGAAAAGTATGGGAGAAAAATCGCTTGTCTCTCTTTAAACCCTTCTACTGTCCCCAAGGAGGCAGGAATGACTATTAATTGGGGAACTTAGAAAATAAAGCTTCTCAGTTCATTTTTTTTAAGATCAACTTGTTCAAAAGAGTTGAGGACTTCTGTGCCCCTGCTAATTAATCAGCATATAGAGGTATTTTCATCTCCTTCTGTATTATTTCTCCTTTACCCCTCCTTTTCCTTCTTTCTCAAATTTCAAGTGGTTTAGAATGTGAAGATATATGGATTAGAACACAGCAAATTTAATCACAACTTCAAAGGAAAAATAAAGTCCCGCATTAAAGATTCACTTTAGTTGTAAGACACATACCAACCTAAAAATGCTCAAATGCGGGGGCAAGGGGAGTATAGAAAAATATAGAAGTTTGGAAAACATTTACCAACCATCTTAAATTTCTTGGTTTCACCACAAGAAGTATCTAATTGGTAGTAAATATGTATGATGGAAGATTACACTTGAATTCTCATACAATGTATCACTGTAGAAGAACCTTCCCTACTGAGAGAAGTCACAGGGTTCCCAGGGTTACCTTTCTCCAGGCACCATCATCCATGACTAAAACTTGGAGCCCTCCTCCTGGTTACCAATCTGTGCTCCAGCCCCACCACCCACAGCACCATTACTCATCAGCTATCACAGCGCTGTCCAGCAAGCTCACATAAAGCTTTTCCAACTTTCTCATACTCTCCCCTTATGCCATCCCAGGCTGGCATAACCAATCGCAGCCATTACCCCACTTAAGAGGACAGAGTGTCTCATTGCAGAGATGGAGTTGGCATGAATTGGGCAGGGAATAAAGCACAAGTACATAGGTGGGCCTCAGACTAAACAGAAAAGATAGAACTAGGTCAGGACCAAACCCTGAAATCGTATAAATCTAGGGAATGTGGCCATGTGGGTAAAAAGTCATTTCACAGTCCAGAACCTTTCTGTTTTGAGCCTTATACAAGGTGACTGCAAAGTCTTCATATGATTGCATGATAGAAAGAAAAGTTTCTACAGGAATTAAGCTTATAGTAAAGTCATCTTGCAAAAAAAGTTATAACAGTCTAGGCGGTTCTAGGCACAACATAAGAATACATATATTTTTAATGAATCTATTTAAAACATAAATTATATCTCTTACAAAAGGATTTAAGATAGCTTACAATTATCAGTTTCAGAAAAAAACAATTAAACCCAAACTAATATATAAATGTTGCGAGTTAGTGATCCCATAATAAATAACCTGCAGTTAAATAAATAATCCTTTAGGCTAATCCCTAAACTAACAACACTGACAAAACTAATAAATCCTTTATAGACTCTAGTTAATAATAGACTTTAGATCTGACAGGCATGTGTTCCAGAAACAAGCAAAAATCCAAGTATTGTTAAGGCTCTCTATTCCCATTCATTGATATTGTGTCAAACATGGGGCCATTTTCTTCAACAAAGATAATAGCATTTCTTTTGATTAATGACTTGAAACTTCAAAATTATTTGTATTTATGGGTGAACCAAAGTTATTTTAAGCTGAAAAAAAAAACAAAAAGCAAATAACAACAACAACAAAAAAAAAAAAAAAAACGGGTAACAAGGAGGCCATAGCTATATAATTTACTCATCAAGGACTTAGGCTCCAAAGTCAGATAGATAGATTGGAATCCCTCCTGTGACATACACAGCTCAGGGGCTTTGGGCAAATTACTTAATCTCTGTACCTCCGTTTTCTTATCTTTAAAATGGTTAAAATAGTTTCTACCTCACAAGTTACTGCAAGGATCAGTTGATACAGATAATGATCCGAGATCTGATCAGAAAACATAGCATTAGTAATATTGTTGGTATTAATATAGATTTACTGTAACTCTTGCTTAGCTAGAGAAGCAACAAGAGAGAAAAAAATAGTTTTGTCTCTATTCAGCTTTTGCTAATATGAGACAGAACCCATCATCTAGAGTTGTAGGTAGTAAAAAAGGTTAAATAAACTGTTAACTCTTAAGCGTGTGACACCCTTCATTCAAACATGTCAAGCAGGATCTTGATAGTATTTGAACACGCTGTTTTTAGTCATCATTTCCTTTAATAATGTGATCAAGGAGGCATTGTTTTAAAGCCACAAGAACTTTAAATCAAATGACCCTGTTTTTCAAAGAACATTTATTCTGGCCTTTCCCAGAGCACAGGTTTCTCTGCTCGACAGTAACGCAACTTCTTTTTTGAGTATTTCCATGTACAATTTGACTGTGGCCTTCATTCCTTGTCAGGTTTTCTATTGCAATTTTCACTAATCCCTGGGAGTGCTTTCCCTGACAAGGAGTAAAAAGTCTGGACCATTAACTTAGTCAAGGGCACTGGGCCACATTTTAGAGATTTTTTTTATCACACACCTTTGATCCCAAGAAGTACTTCTCAGCTAACAGTTCACTGAGAATTTAATACATATTAAATGAAGTTGACAGAGAAATGTTCACTCTACTTCCCCCCCAAAATTCCCTACACCAGAGATTCTGGTTGATTTCAAGAAAGCCTGTAAACTGCAGTAGGACTCAAAAACATATTTTCAATGCACATGGTTCTCAGGTTTGTTCATTTTCCACAAATAGATTATATATATGATAAAAAATAAACAGAATAACTTCTAGGCTGAACTAGCTATAATCTGTGTCCCTATCTTTATACAATGCAACCTCTTTAGACTTAAAGAAAGACTCATCTCCTGTCTTTTGCAAGTATTTCCAGAAAACACAGATTGAGTTTAAGCTTGTGCTTGGCCCAGGTGTTTGGAAGTCTGTGCATATTAACAAGCAATCAGAGGTCACTGGACCCACTCATCCACTTACTCATTCATTTAAAAACCTGAATGCCTTCTATGAGCTGGACACTGCTGGAGGGGCAAGGGATACAGCAGTAAATAAAAAGGGGACTTTCTAGTGCATTGTGCCTTTGAGAACTGGGCTTTATGGTTCTACTATTTACAATTTTAGAATATTCTAGCAAGGCTAGAGCTTATAGATAGAAAAATAAACACAGGAAGAAGTTAGCTTAGAAATGAGAAGCAGGCAGGATTTTTCCTTCGGTGCTCTTTCCTTTAAACAAAAATTTAAAAGAGAAAGCTCAAAAAAAGAAAAACAAAAAGTGGTTTTTTCAGACAGAACAAAAGCACTTCTACCTTTTACAAAAAATAAATAGTCTCAATCAAAATAAGACCCATAAAGAGAATTAGTTTCAGTATCAGGCTGAACACTGAGAAGTTTAATATGTGAAAAAAGTTCAGTATTCAGAATAACGATGTTAGTGAGTTGAGAACTAATTTCTTCAATCAAAGTTTCTAAAACAGTAAGCGATAGTCTATCAATACAGACAGGAGTCAGCATGAGGTAGACTGTTATTTACATAATAAACGTGTTAAGTTTGCTGGAATCCAGGGAGTCTTTTAATTGTTATTCCTACAGAGAGGCAGAGAGAAATGTCAACGAAAACCCTCAAATTACTCAGCGTCTGTGAAGGGTTGCAAAACATGATTAGAACATAGTCTTGTCTATCAAAGATGTCCTAGTGCACTGTGCCCATGAACAGCTGAATCAAGCTTGCTGCTCAGAGGTACCGCTTCTGACCTCAGGTAGGCAAATTTCAGAACTGCAAACTCAGAAAGTAGATGTGGACAATAAGACTCGTTTTAAATCAGACAACACTTATCATGCCCTCCTGTGAGAGAACAGATGGTGGTAGTTAAAATTTCTCCATAATCATTAAAATGAGGGCATGGAGCCAGGTTGCACTAATTGAAGAAAAACATACTAAAAGATAGTCACTTTTAATTGTTACACCATCTACCCTTTCTCGGCAGCAAAATTCAAAGGGCAGAGATCGGAAAGCTAAACACAACTCCATGCAAGCTGATCCAGTGTCATATGGAAAATTCCATGTAACGTTGCCTCTGCATGGATAGGACAGAGACCCCTTAAATTCATGAGTACAAAAGTGAACTCTTGCTTACAGCGCCTCTCAAAGAAGTTCCTTCCTCAGTGCTGCCCAGCTCAGAATAGCACCACAAACTGAGCCAGAATTCTGACATTGAACCTAGATCCCTCACATTCTCTGGCTCCTAGATGCCCAAACTATTATCAAGTCCTGTTGATTCTATGCCCAAAAAGCATTTCAGGTCAATCTGGTTTTTTGTTTTGTTTTTTTTACCTCCACTGCCACTACCTTGGCTAGTTTCACCTCGCAGAGGAAAGAGCAATCATCTGTAGAGGAAGGTAGCATCGTACAGAGCTGTAAAAATTACTTTATGCACAATGAGTGGCATTCAATTTTTAAAATGCTAGGAAAGTCAATAAGCAGGATTTTCTAACCAAAAGCCAACAAAACAAAAACAATAGAGAGATCTGCAGATAAATAAGATATTGGATTTAGAAGATAAAAAACCTAAAATAATTGTAATTATTTTTATTAATTAATAAATATATGCAAGAGAATAGAGTAGAAGATAGAGGAAATAAATTAAAAGATAAAGAATTTCTTTAAACTATTGGCATCACTAGTAAAGAACCCAATATAAATTCTAGAATTGAAAAATACTATAACTACCATCAAAACCTTAATAAATGGATTTGTACATTAGACATAGAAGGAAATAAGACTGGTGAACTGGATGCTGGATCATTAGAAACTATCCAAAATAAAACACAGAAAGAAAAGAAATGAAAAATATAGACCAGAGAGTAAGTGATAGATAAGACACCAGGAAAAAATTCCAGAGGAATAGAAAAAGACTGAGAAAAAAAGCAATAATTAAGGAGACATTGGCAAATAATTTTCTAAAACTGAAAAAGATGCAAGCTACAGATTCAAGAATCAAATCTGATAAATTCAAGAACACACCTAGGCACATTACATTAAAATAGCTTTAAAAAACAGAACAAGAAAGGAGAGAGAGAGAAAATCAAACAGCAAAGAAAAAGACAGCACTTTCAAAGGAGGGAAACAAGGCTGTCTTCTCAATAGAAGCTAATGCAAGCCAGAAGAGAATAGAATGCTATATTAGAAATGCTTTGTACAAAGTAACTGCTTAACTAGTATTCAGTAATCAGTAAAAACACTCTTCACAAATGAAGGTGAAGTAAAGATGTTTTCAAATAAACAAATATTCAGAATGAATTTGTCTGTGGTTGGCCTGCACTAAATAAAAGAAAAAAAATGCTAAAGTGAGCTCTTCATGCTGAAGAAAAGTGATCCCAAAGAGATACAGAAATTCAGGTAGAAACAAATAAAGATGGAAAGAGTAAACATGTGGTTGTATATAAGTGAGAACTGACTGCACAAAACAACAATGTCTTGTGAGATTTAAAACAAAGAAAATTAAGCAGCAAAGATTTTAAATAAACAGAGGTAACAAGTTTTTAAGTTTCCACCATTACCAAGGAAGTAATATAAGTAATAATTTATATCAGATTGTAAGAAGTCATAACACATCTTAAAATATCTAAGATAGCCAATAAAATAGAGGCTGGCCGGTTAGCTCAGTTGGTAAGAGCACAATGTTATAACATCGAGGTCAAGTGTTCAGATCCCCGCACCAGCCAGCTGCCAAAAAAACAATAATGATAATAATAATAATAGTAACAACAATATAAAAGAATGTATAACTACTAAGCTAATATAGGGGGAAAAAGAATAACAAAAATATTTACTAATCCTAAAGAAAGCAAGAAAAGAAAGAAAAATAATATAACATAGGTGGGGAACATAGAAAAGAAGTAGAAAATTGATAAATATCAGTATTAAATGTATCAGTACTTAATATTTAATTGAAAGTATAAGATTGTCAGGCTGAATGAGAAGACAAAATTCAACTTATTCCACTTACAAGAGACATATCTTAAATTTAAAAACATGGAAAGGACAAAGCAAATGGTAGACAAAAAAGATATACCACAAAAAAACTGACCAGAATAAAGTGGTGGAAATATTTCAATATCAGATTTAGTAGATTTTAAGACAAAAAGTATTCTTGTCTTAATGATAAAGGAATTAAACCACCAGGATGATATAACAAATATAAGTTTATATGCATTCAAGATAGCTGCAAAATTTTATATATAAAGCAAAAATTAACAGAATTAAAAGTGAAAAACTAATTCAAACTGTCAGTGGTAGACTTTAATGTACCTGTATCAATAGCCAGTAGAAAAATCAGACAAAAATTTAGTAAGGATTTAGAAAATCTGAACACACATTTAGCAAACTCAGCCTAATTGATATGTATAGAGTAATGCCCACAACTACACCAGAACTTAATTCTTTTTAAGTGCACGTAGAACATTTATCAAAATTTTCCATATACATATAAGGTATAAACCAAGATTCAATAAATAAATTAGATGGTCACAGTGATACTGAGTTAGAAACAAATAAATAAATGGCTAGAAAACCTGCATATCTTGGAAAATTAAGCAATGCACATTTAAAATAACATATTAAGAAGTCACAAAAAAACCTTACAATTATTTTCAAGTGAATAAAAATGAAAAAAGGACCTATGAAAACTTGTTGCTTGTATAAACTGCAGATTAGACAGAAATTTCTTGCATACATATTTTGGAAAATGAAAGTAATCTAAGTTTCCACCTCAAGAAGGTAGAAAAAGAGTAGCAAACAAAACCCAAAGAACTTAAGAGAATATCATAAAGATAAGATCAGAAATCTGTAAAAATCAATAAAACTAAAAGCCAATATCTTGAAAAAAATACCAAAAATTATAAACTATTAGCAAGACAAAACAAGAAAATAGAGAAAGCACAATTTACAAATATCAGGAATAGAAAGGGATATAATTATACATTTTACAGACATCAAAAAGATAATGGGAAGCTATTAAAAAGAACTTCATGACAATAAAACTAGATATTTTAGACAGAATTCCTAGAAATATATAATCTTAGAAAATTACATAGGAAGAAAAAGAAAATCCGAACATGCTTTTACCAATAAGGAAACTGAACTTGTGTCCGATCTGCTTTTAAATTTATCTCTGGTATTCTTAATTTCAATTATTGCATTTTTCAGTTGTAGAATTTCTACTTGACTATTTTTATATATTCAAAATCTCATGCAGAGTTCTTAACCTTATTCCTTATTTTCTTGGATATGTTTATCACAGTTATTTTTCAAATTTATGACTGATAATGCCAAAATCTGGATCACCTTTGGGTCTATTTCTAACGTGTATTTTTTATCTTGTCCTGTTCATTGCAGTGTGCTAACTCTTTATTTGCATTAGAAATGTATAGAAGCTTTGGAGATTCTTCACCAATGAGGGTTCACCCTATCCTCTGGCAGAGAGTGGACACAGAACACATGAAACATATCACATCAATTTCATCACAGATAACCCTGCTGTTGATAGGGTTTCAGTCTTTTTAAGGGACCCCACTAGAGGTTCCAAGTAAGATTCTGGATGTTTCCTAGGACTGTTCTTCCTTGGCAGTTTTTAAATTCCAATTTTAGTTTCCTCAACACCTTGAGATTACAAAAACTCTATTTCATTTTCAGTGGCTTTATTATTGGCTTTTTATTTTCCTACCCTACCCATAAGAAGAGTTCAGCAAATGACTCAATGGGAAATCGACGTGTCAAACTTATTTTTCTATGCTCCTTTCTCTCAGAGTCCTTGCCATCTCTATTCTGGCTGCCTTGGCAGTCTCAAACATCAAATTGCATTTGCTTATTTCAATTCACTTTCATGAGAATGCCCAAAGTTTTACTCCTCTCTCAGACTTCTCAGTCTCCCACCCTCACCCTCCTGCATCAGCAAATGACCTAAGAGGAAAAAAGCACACAGAATGTTACATTCATGCTCAAAGATCTCTCTTCTCCCCAGTTCCTTGTTCCCCAAAGTCTGGCTGTTTCAGAGGCACCCTGGTGCCTTCAAAAAGATGGATTTTTATAATTTATTCAGATTTTCAAGTTGTTCTAAAAAAGACCGTTGATAGACTGTATGCTACTCCATCACAGCTAAAAGCAGAAGTCTCTATCATATTTAAATTTTGCTTCATTTATGAAAATAGCCTTTCCTTGGTGGGTGACATGAGCAAATGAAAGAGTTCCCCCCCCTCCACCTGCACTATCCACTAAATTTGAAAAAATAAAGTAAAAAGATACAATATTGTCACTATATAAGGGAAAGATTTCTTACATACTATCTTGTTTGAGAAAGTGTTCATATAATTTTGCTCTTTTTAGATGTGAATCTCAATGAGATCAGAAACAGGAGCAAACTTCCTGCACCCCTCTTCATCCCCAAAAAAGCTCCAGTTATAAACTATCATCCTCCATGAAATACACTAAATTTTAGTGAAGCAAATTGTGTTTTACCTTTTAGTTCTTTTCTGATTGTAAAACCTCTTCTCGTTGGAATTAAATATTGAGACACAGGATAATATCTTTTGTTATCAGAGTGTCTTTGCCTTATTCTTTGTTACCAGCATGACTACATGTATTTGGTAGTTAACGGTCCTCACACCAAGAAAAATGTGCAGGACCCATCCATGATTCATTTAGAAACAGGCCATCTGTCTAGTTCATTCTCAGACCAAACAGAGGGCTTAAAGTACAAATAAATTTCTTCCAGAACTAGAGTGAAATAAGACCTCAGCACAAGAATTTCTAATCTTGAATACAGAAATAAAAGGAGCACATCTATATTTATATTATTTTCTCTTGAGAATGTCAGATTATATTTTCTATGCAACTAATCTATTCCTACCTATGTTTACATACATATATTGTTTTTGCCAAATAGATGTTGCTGAATAGTTTTGTGAAAATCGAAACATTTCAAATTCTCCAAATGAGCATTCTGTTTAAAGGAAACATATATTAAATGATTTTCTAAGTGGAAGAAGCTTTCAAATTACTTTTCAGACATGTAGATGGCCAAGAGTATATCGGATATTAGTCACATTAATGAGTTCTGGACTTCCCTTTACTTTTCCTTTCTCTATCTATTAGGATTTAATCAAGGGCTTGTAAGGATTAATTCCTTATTAATATTTTAAACCAAGGCTGATTGATAACCCTCCACTGGAATTTTTTTTTTTTTTGCAAGTATTTCCCACTAAACTACACCTTGCTAGACAAAAGCTAGCAGACGTCATTACTGAAACCTGCAAAATGAATAGCAACACTTTACCTCTCTGTACATACATATTAACCAATCTGCCATCACTCCGGGCAGTACAGAGTACCAAATTAAAGAATGTCAAGACTTCCCTGCTGATTCAGCAAGCAAAGTACTAAGCTTATAACTATCACAAGCAAATCCACTGTACTGTCTTTCTCTAGACAACCCTCCCAACATGGTTAACATTAATTCAATAATGCACAAAATAATAGGACAAGTGCAGCCAGATCCAAGTGTTGGCTCTGTCACTTGCAAGCTCTGTGGTCCTGGGGATGTTTCTTGTCTCCTGGATCTCAATTTCCTAAGCTCCTCAGTATCAAAATAAGGACTAATACCAAATATGTCATAAAGTCTTTGAGTATTATTTAAAATTACTTTGTTAAATAATGATTATTTTAAATTATTTAAAAATTCTTTACAGATCTATTTATAAGGTCTAAAATAATATTAAAAAGCTAGAAGGGAGGACCGCTGCTGCTGGCCGGTCGTGGGGGCTGACCGCCACTTTGCCCCCGGCAGGAGAGGCTGCCTCATTTACAGGCAACAGCTTTGAAGTGTGGAGCAGGAAAAGAACTATTTCTTAGCTGCAAAAGTGAGTCTCTAAACAGGGAACACAGTGCCAGGGCTGCTGTAGATGCAGACAGGATCCCGGAGGCCGGGGCCACGGTGAAGGCGGCCAGCTGCCCTATTCAGGACTCGAGGTTTCAGGCCGGCATTAAAGAAGATTCCTGGGAGCGCCGGAGCCGCGACACAGGACCAACTGAACAGCCCGAGGCGGCAGCGGCCGAGAACGGGGAAGGCGACAAACCAGAGGCAGAGAGTGAGCGCCCGACCTGGCACAGCCCTGTGAGTGACCCCTGGCCCAGCCCTGCTCGGGGGGATGACGCCCACCCGACTTCCGCCTGCACCACCAGGCCACTCACCGCCCCGGGGCTGCCTCCATTTTCCCAGGTGCTGGCAGCTCCGGCCCGGCTCAGCTAGGCCCCTCACTGAGCCTTCCCACTTCCTTGGCCCGGCGCGGGGCTTCCCGGGGCCTGCGGGCCAGCCTCCCCTCCCACTCCCTCCGCAGTTCTCTGGCGGGGCTGGTGGTGTGGGGCATCCCCGGCAAGTGTCGGGAGGGCAAGGAAGTACGGGCGGGCTGACTGTCACTCCACCACACCCTGGATTCCGGCCCGCAGTAAACTTCCGGTTACCGGGAGGCAGATACCATCTCTGCGGCCACCAGTTTGGAAAAATGCCTAACCAATTTCTGATTGGGAATAGTGTGGTAGGAGAGTTCCCAAGTCTGCTTGAACCTGCCAGAGAGCTGGCTGCAGGTGGGCGCTAGACTCGGATTATACTGGGGGGATACAAAGGTTAACAAGACCCGAAAAAGATCTACACAGTGCTACAAAGGCACCCAGAGAGACCGGTCGTCTGGGCCCAGCAGAAACCTGGTAGACTTCCTGGGCGAGGCGGTGCTGAGCAGGGTCTTGAAGGCCCAGCTGATAGACGAGGGGTGCAGAAGACACGCCCCAGCACAGCACAGTGCGCACAGAGTGGGGAGATGTGCGGCCAGGGAGGCGGAGACTCGACAGAAACCCACACCCTGTGGGGTCGCCACTGCAGGATCCAACAGCCTGGGCCAGAGCACACGGAACAGGGAGAAGTCCTGCACAGGAAGTGAAAGCTGAACAGAGATCACACACCCTGTGGTACGTGATCCACCAGCCCAGCAGAGTCCAAGCTGACCAGATAGGAGGCTCCCCAGAGAGGCCCAAGACACAAGAAACCATACACACAAGGCACTAGAGGCCAACTGAGCAGTCACGGAGGTAGCCATACGAAATTGGCAACCACAGCAACATCTTAGTTAGTCATTAGTCTCAAACCGGTGGACTGTGAAACCCCCTGCCACAAAGAATAAACATCAAAAAAAAGATACCAGAAATACAAAAAATCAAGAAAGTACACCACCAAAAGTTAATAAATCTCAAACTCTAGATCCTATAGAACAAGAAGCCCATGAAATGACTGACAAGGAATTTCGAGTGATAATTCTAAGGAAACTGAATGAGATACAAGAAAACTCAGCTAGACATCATGATGAAATGAGGAAAAGTATACAGGATCTGAAAGAGGAAATGTACAAGGAAATCAATGTCTTGAAAAAAAATGTAGCAGAACTTGCTGAACTGAAGAAGTTATTCAGTGAAATAAAAAAAACAATGGAGAGTTTAACCAGCAGGCTTGTCGAAGTTGAAGAGAGAACCTCTGAACTTGAAGATAGGCTGTTTGAAATAACACAAGCAGACAAAAAGAAAAAAAAAAGAATCAAAGACATCGAAGAAAATCTGAGAGAGATATCAGAAAACCTTAAGCGCTCAAATATCCGAGTCATGGGTATTCCAGAAGGGGAGGAAAATGGAGATTCCATTGAAAACATATTCAAAAAAATAGTGGCAGAAAACTTCCCAGGTATAGGAAAAATCACAGATCTTCAGATCCAGGAAGCTCAACGATCTCCAAACGTATTCAACCCAAAAAGGCCTTCTCCAAGACATGTTATAGTCAAATTGGCAAAACTCAGAGACAAAGAGAGAATCTTAAAAGCTGCAAGAGAGAAGCGTCAAATCACCTATAAGGGAGCCCCAATCAGGCTAACATCAGACTTTTCATCACAAACCCTAAAAGCTAGAAAGGAATGGGAAGATATATTCAAAATACTAAAAGACAAAGATTGCCAGCCAAGAATACTCTACCCAGCAAGGCTATCATTCCGAAATGAAGGGCAAATAGTATATTTCTCAGACAAACAAAAACTGCGAGAGTTCACTACCACATGACCACCCTTACAAGAAATCCTCAAGGGAGTACTGGGTTTGGTTCCTGAAAAATAACTACCACTGCCGTAAAAACCCAAGAAAAATCAAAACCCACTAGTATAATAAAAATGGCATTCATGAAGAGGAAACATGCAAACAAAAACACTATCTACAACCCAAGGAACCAACAAACACAGAAACCAAACAGCAAATCAGAAAGCAAGGAACAAAAGACACCTAAGACAACCAAACAACCAATAAAATGCTACGAATAAATCAACACCTTTCAATAACAACTCTTAATGTAAAAGTCTTAAATTCCCCAATCAAAAGACACAGACTGGCTGACTGGATCAAAAAGGAGGACCCAACTCTATGCTGCCTACAAGAGACCCACCTCACCCATAAAGATTCACATAGACTAAGAGTGGAAGGATGGAAAAAGATTTACCATGCAAACAGAAAAGAAAAACGAGCTGGAGTAGCTATTCTTATATCTGACAAAATAGACTTTAAACTAAAAACCATAAAAAGAGACAATGAGGGACACTACTTAATGATAAAAGGACTGATCCATCAAGAAGACATAACAATCATAAATATGTACGCACCCAATGTTGGAGCAGCCAGATTTATAAAACAAACTCTATTAGACCTAAAGAAGGAAATAGACACTAATACCATAATAGCAGGGGACCTGAACCCACTGTCAATATTAGACAGATCATCTAGGCAAAGAATCAGTAGAGAAACACAAGATCGAAACAAGACTCTAGACCAATTGGAATTGGCAGATATCTACAGAACATTCCACCCAACAACCTCAGAATATTCATTCTTCTCATCAGCACATGGATCATTCTCCAGGATAGATCACATATTAGGTCACAAATCAAGTCTCAATAAATTCAAAAAAAATTGGAATTATCCCATGTATTTCCTCAGACCACAATGGATTAAAACTAGAAATTAATAACAAACGAAACTCTGGAAACTATACAAAAACATGGAAATTAAACAGCATTCTACTTAATGACATATAGGTCCAAGAAGAAATCAAGCAGGAAATCAAAAAATTTATTGAAACTAATGAAAACAATGATACATCATACCAAAACCCGCGGGATACTGCAAAAGCAGTATTAAGGGAGAAATTTATTGCATTAAACGCTCACTTCAGAAGAATGGAAAGATGGCAATTGAACAACCTAACACTTCACCTTAAAGAACTAGAAAAACAAGAACAATCCAAACCTAAAGTTAGCAGACAGAAAGAAATCATTAAGATCAGAGCAGAACTGAATGAAATTGAAACCCAAAAAACAATTCAAAAGATCAATGAATCAAAAAGTTGGTTTTTTGAAAAGATAAATAAAATTGACAAACCATTAGCATGGCTAACAAAAAAAAGACGAGAGAAGACTCAAATAACAAAAATTAGAAATGAAAAAGGCGATATTACAACTGATTCATCTGAAATACAAGGAATCATTCGAGACTACTATAAACAACTATACGCCAACAAATTTGAAAATCTGGAGGAAATGGATAAATTTCTGGACACACACAAGCTCCCAAAACTGAACCATGAAGATGTAGAAAATTTGAACAGACCAATAACAATAAAGGAGATTGAAGCTGTTATCAGAAGGCTCCCAACAAAGAAAAGCCCAGGACCAGATGGATTCACAGCAGAATTTTACCAAACATTCAAAGAGGAATTGACACCGATTCTTTACAAACTATTCCAAAATATTGAAATGGACGCAAATCTCCCAAACTCATTCTATGAAGCAAACATCATCCTGATACCAAAACCAGGTAAAGATATAACCAAAAAAGAAAACTACAGGCTGATATCCTTCATGAATATAGATGCAAAAATCCTCACTAAAATACTAGCAAACAGAATACAGCAACACATACATAAAATTATTCACCACCATCAAGTGGGATTCATCCCAGGGATGCAAGGTTGGTTCAACATATGCAAATCAATAAATGTGATACACCATATTAATAAAGTCATACACAAGGACCATATGATCATCTCTATAGATGCTGAAAAAGCATTTGATAAAGTTCAGCAGTCATTCATGACAAAGACCCTCTATAAGTTAGGTATAGAGGGAAAGTATCTCAACATAATTAAAGCCATATATGACAAACCCACTGCCAATATCATCCTGAATGGGCAAAAGCTGAAAGCTTTTCCTTTAAGAACAGGAACTAGACAAGGATGCCCACTCTCACCACTCCTATTCAACATAGTGTTGGAAGTACTAGACAGAGCAATCAGGGAAGAGAAGGAAATAAAGGGCATCCAGATTGGAAAAGAGGAAGTCAAACTGTCCCTGTTTGCAGATAACATGATCCTATATATCGAACAGCCTAAAACCTCTACAAAAAAACTGCTGGAATTGATCAATGATTTCAGCACAGTAGCAGGATACAAAATCAACACACAAAAATCAGTAGCATTTCTTTTCTCCAATAGTGAACATGCAGAACGAGAAATCAAGAAAGCCTGCCCATTTACAATAGCCACCAAAAAAATAAAATACTTAGGAATTGAGTTAACCATGGAAGTGAAAAATCTCTATAATGAGAACTACAAACCACTGCTGAGAGAAATTAGAGAGGATACAAGAAGATGGAAAGATATCCCATGCTCTTGGATTGGAAGAATCAACATAGTGAAAATGTCCATACTACCCAAAGTGATATACAAATTCAACGCAATCCCCATCAAAATTCCAAAGACATTTTTCTCAGAAATGGAAAAAACTATCCAGACATTTATATAGAACAATAAAAGACCACACATAGCCAAAGCAATGCTGAGCAAAAAAAATAAAGCTGGAGGCATAACACTACCTGACTTTAAGCTATACTACAAAGCTATAATAACCAAAACAGTATGGTACTGGCATAAAAAACAGACACACTGACCAACGGAATAGAATAGAGAATCCAGAAATCAACCCACACACTTACTTCCATCTGATCTTTGACAAAGGCACCAAGCCTATTCACTGGGGAAGGGATTGCCTCTTCAGCAAATGGTGCTGGGATAACTGGATATCCATATGCAGGAGAATGAAACTAGATCCATACCTCTCACCATATACTAAAATCAACTCAAAATGGATTAAGGATTTAAATATACACCCTGAAACAATAAAACTTCTTAAAGAAAACATAGGAGAAACACTTCAGGAAATAGGACTGGGCACAGACTTCATGTATACAAACCCAAAAGCACAGGCAACCAAAGGAAAAATAAACAAATGGGATTATATCAAACTAAAAAGCTTCTGCACAGCAAAAGAAACAATTAACAGAGTTAAAAGACAACCAACAGAGTGGGAGAAAATATTTGCAAAATATACATCTGACAAAGGATTAATATCCAGAATATATAAGGAACTCAAACAACTTTACAAGAAGAAAACAAGCAACCCAATTAAAAAATGGGCAAAAGAGCTAAGTAGTCATTTCTCTAAGGAAGATATAAAAATGGCCAACAGACATATGAAAAAATGCTCAATATCACTCAGCATCTGGAAATGCAAATCAAAACCACACTGAGATACCATCTAACCCCAGTTAGGATGGCTAATATCCAAAAGACCCTGAACGATAAATGCTGGCGAGGTTGCGGAAAAAAAGGAACTCTCATACATTGTTGGTGGGACTGCAAAATGGTGCAGCCTCTATGGAAAATGGTATGGAGGTTCCTCAAACAATTGCAGATAGATCTACCATACGACCCAGCTACCCCACTGTTGGGAATATACCCAGAGGAATGGAAATCATCAAGTCGAAGGTATACCTGTTCCCCAATGTTCATTGCAGCACTCTTTACAATAGCCAAGAGTTGGAACCAGCCCAAATGCCCATCATCAGATGAGTGGATACGGAAAATGTGGTACATCTACACAATGGAATACTACTCAGCTATAAAAACGAATGAAATACTGCCATTTGCAACAACATGGATGGACCTTGAGAGAATTATATTAAGTGAAACAAGCCAGGCACAGAAAGAGAAATACCACATGTTCTCACTTATTGGTGGGAGCTAAAAATTAATATATAAATTCACACACACACACACACACACACACACACACAACCGGGGGGGGGGGGAGAAGATATAACAACCACAATTACTTGAAGTTGATACAACAAGCAAACAGAAAGGACATTGTTGGGGGGGGGGGGAGGTTTTGGTGATGGGGAGCAATAATCAGGCACAATGTATATCGACAAAAGAAAATTTAAAAAATAAATAAATAAAATAAATATAAATAAATAAATAAATAAATAAATAAAATAAAGAGTAGAGATGAAGATCCTTTGGGTAGGAAAAAAAAAGCTAAAGAATGGTATTTATATTGTTTTTATTATTGTTGTTTGCAAGCTTACTGTAAAAGTCGTACTGGTTATCTAAAATAGCTATATAATGTAACTATGTAGGTGCTCCAACCAGGTCTTTCAAGAAATATGTTATGTGATATATAGTTCATTGCAACAAATAATTTGATTTCTTTGAGCTTTATTTGAGGTATATTTCTATTTATGAGCCAAATTGAAATTCTGCTGTATTTAAATTTTGGTTAACTGCATTCGAGGAAGGAAACAAAATTGCATTAATCTCATCATTACTTTTACACTGATTTCTTGTCAGTGTTAAAGCTATGTTCAAACGGGGTCAACATGATGAAAATGTGCCAGTGTGAGAACTGAATAAATTAGTTTCCATGATTCAATTCATGCCTTAAACCCATGTGGATTTGTACTCTACAAAATAAACTCTGGGATCAAAAACCAAAACCAAATCACCTACACTATTAATAATTAACACCTTAAGTCTGAATGCCTCTTCTCTCAACCAAAATATGCTATAATCTACCCTTCCTTCCTGCCTGCCTTTCTCTCTCTTTTTCTTACAGTTCTATTTCTTGGAGCTACTTCACTCAACTATCATTAACTAGCTGTTATAAAGTCATGCTTGACTCCCACCAGTGCAAGTGCTGTCCACTACAGGAATCTGGGTTTGTGCAAGAAATTTCGTCCATGACAGTGACAGACAACAGATTCCAAGATACTGACCATTGGTTAAAACATCTGTGAAGAGTTCACTCACAGGACACATCAAATCCATCCAGCATGTGAGAAAATGCAAAATCAGAGGAATGTCTAAGAATAAATAAAGTATTACTACAAATTGGAAATTCCAGAAAAACAACTGTATCAAAGCCCGGTCTACCTGACCTTGCCCAGGGCAGCCGATGTCATTAATATCAGACCATAGATTGTTAATCAAAGTTAAGCAACATAATATATAAAAGAAGTGCTTAGTTTCCGTGAGCCTCTGTTGCCCTCTGAGTAAAAGATCTTCTGAAATCTCCTCCATGTGTACAGCACTCCACATGCCTTATCTTATCTGGTATCCCTTCATGTATCTCAGGATCATTGTGAGAGTTTGGTGTATGTTTGGTGTATATTCTTAACTGTCAACTACTGCAAAATGTTAAGTTTTAAGTACTAAGAACTGGGATGGGGCGAGATTACCAGCTATTAAAATATTGATAAATTGACCACTTGTTTCTAGTTTGGTCTAACCATATGTCTGGCTACAACAAGGGCTACTGCAAGGCTAATGCTGATGTCACAAATCCTGCTCACAGTGCCAATTGTCTAGCTTTTAATTCTGTTCGTGATGCCAATTGTAAAGCTAGGCAACCATGCTAGTTGTCGCAGCTCTTTTACCTGCCAGTAATCCTGCACCGACTGAGCCAATGTTTGAGCTAGGGCTGGGTCTGGAGTTCCATTCACAGACTGGGTCACAAACCCTTCACATGCCAGGCTGGGTCACCAGACCCCTTCACGCAGGTCTATGAGCTAGGTAACTGGCCACACGGTCCTTGGAAGCTGCAGGTCTGGAAAAGCATGGCTGCACCAGGCGGACACCCGAGGCAGTAAAACACCAGCCAAAGCAGCACTGTGCATGGCACATACTCCACCCACACACACACAATGTTTACAGAACTGCCCCTATCTAGCCCTGAGGCAAGGGGAGCCTGACCAAATTGTTCCATTTCCCCAACAGTCCACCCCTTCAGGGTCCCTTGCCACACAATCTACACATCCAGAATCTTCCATAATGTTCCCTTACTGAGGATAAACGACCATTACATTTACATAACCTATTATCCATTCAATATGCCTTAAGGCTCACAGTTCTGTCCTTTTAACCGCATATGTCTGGTTAGTAGTCACCACTGGTATGATCCTCCATGTAAATCCTGCAGTCATACTGATGGGAAGTTCAATGCATATTCAGCAGCCTGACACATTGATCACATGACTCTGGTGCAATGCCTGCAGCCAGAACACTATGGGCGAAAAGACAGAAGAGTTATTGGTACTAAAAGGGGAAGTTCTCACCCCTCTGGTAAGATACATGAGAGTTTGCCATCCCGAGAAAGGATGGTTGCAGGAGTACGTAACTTACCTTGTTTATGATACCATACTTTATCTGCTAACACTGTTGGATTTGTAGGTTCTACATGTAACAGTGTAGGGGAACTCATAATTGGCCATAATGACAATACAAATATGCCCTTTGGAATAGAGCACTTATCTGTCCCAGGCCATGTCACCTTTACTCAAGGAGGCCAGGTGCTTGTCACCCAAGGTAAAACTTGCAAGCCTTCTTCTAATCCTTTTCCCCATGGCCCTGTTAAACCTGCCCAGTGTATATGGGGGGCCTTTATTCTCCAAGGCCATTCCCATTGTACGGTCTGTCCCTGTTGCAAACAGGTTGGAGCCAGTAAGAGAATATTTCCATTCTTACCATATCCTGGCTTCAAAAGCTTATCTTTAGTAGCGATTTGCAGCTGTGTAGGTGCTGCAGCCCTCTGCAACAGAGCTTCCACTGGAGAGGGTCCACCCTTGTGGAGTCTCTCATTTAGAATTCTGACTGTTGGCCGTAATAGCCATGCCCACCCCTTCAGGGATGGGGGTTGGGTGGATAGCCTTATTCCCTTTTTTAAAAGGCCATTGTACTGTTCTATCATTCCTGCCACCTGGGGATGATATGGCACATGTAACTTCCACTGAATGGACAACTGGGAGGCCCACCTCTGAACCCCACGTCCAGTAAAGTGGGTTCCATTATCACTTTCTATAATTACAGGCCATCCATACATAGCAGTAAGGCTATTCAATGCCTTCACACTGTTTACCTGGTCTGGAACCTTACAAGGCCACACAAACAAAAGACGAGTAGCTGTATCAACAGCTGTGAAGATGTACCTGAAATTCTGTGACCTTGGCAATGGTCCGACAAAGTCCACTTCCCATTGAGACAGGGGCACCCTTCCTCAAGTTATTTGCCCATCTGTATGGGTCATCCACCGGGCGTGTGGACTCTCTTGAGCACACACTGGACAAGCACAACAGGCATTCACTACATCTTCCCATTTAATAGGCAGGGTTCATCTTTGAGCCGCCATCCACATGATTTTACTGCCAGCATGCTGCATTCGTCGATGTAACCACTGGGCTACGTCAGTAGCTGGGGCTCTCTCCAGCCATCTTACCTTAGCCAAGGCATTGGCTTCATCATTTCCTGGACTGGCTAAGGGGAAGTGTCCTGTGACATGGAAAAGGTTTACTTCTTTCTCATGTCCCAATTCCTGTAACTCTTGCCACATGGCTTGTCGCCACAGAAGACAGTGGCCTACCATTCACCGTTGATACTTCCAAGTAGAAATTCAAAGGGTTAAACTTTTGTACACAGCCCAGCTGTCAGTACAGATGGTTAATGGCGCAGGTTCATTTTTTATCACCATCCATACTGTTCTTAACTCAGCCCACTGGCTACTTTGCCCGGTGCCGTTTTCATACCACATGGTATCTGTTAAGGGCTGGACAGCAATAGGTGTCCATGATGCTGAGGGTCCCATGCTAGAGCCATCTGTATACCAAGCTTGCTCTGTGATAGGTCCCTGTCCCTCATGGAAAGGTGTAGCCTCCACCTCCATGGGTAACGGTTGTATCAAACTTTCCTCCACAACCTCTACTGGGCCTAGCACAGTTTGCAACTCTTTGGACAGAGGACTCGTTGATACAGTGCTCCTTTGTTCTATATATGCTCCCCATTTAGATCGAGTGGGAGTCTGAGCTACACCCACTTTAGGGTTGGTGGCCCATGTGTGCAGCCAACATATTATGGGGTATGTCGTCCTTACTAGGACTTTGGCAGTTCCTGTGATAGCTTCAGTGGCTAGCAAGGCAGAATACACACAGCTGCCAACTACTTTTCTATTAGGGTGTAGCACACTTCAGCGCCCTTCCAGAGCTGAGACCAGAATCCTACAGGTGTGCAGAATCGGTCTTGTCTCTACCACAAACGCCATTCTAACCCCTCCTGGGTTCTATGTACGTCTAACTCAAACAGCTTAGTGGGGTCAGCCACTTGTAAAGCTTGTACTTGCTGTATTGCCCTTTCTGTAGCCCGATAAGCTTGTTCTACTTCCTCAGTCCAATCTCAGAGGGCTCCTTTCTTCATCAATGCATATAGTGGGCATGCCATTTGGGCCATATGGGATACAAAATCTCTCCAATACCCCAAAAGTCCCAAATATGTCTGTAGCTGAGCTACCGTTGTGGGTCGAGGGTATGCCTGTATCTTATCTATTATAGCTTCTGGGATGACCCTCGTCTTACCCAACAAGACCACTCCCAGGAATTTGACTGACAGCCCAGGTCCTTGCACTTTGGCTGTGTTCATGATCCACCCACATTGCTCCAAATAACTTAGCAGCGTTGGAACTGCCTGGGTTAAATCTGCAAGAGAATCAGAGGTTAGTTGATGGAGTTTGGATGTGTTGTCCCCTCCAAAACTCATGTGGAAATTTGATCTCCAATGTGGCAGTGTTGGAAACTGATTGAGTCATGGGGGCAGATCCCTCGTGAATGGATTAATGCTCTCCCTGGGGGTGGGGGGGAGTAATGAGTGAGTTCTCACTCTATTAGTTCCCATGAGAGCTTGTTGTTTATAGGACCCTGGCACCTCCTCTCTCTCTCTTGCTTCCTCTCGTCATGTGATCTGCTTGTACCCGCTGGCTGTCTGCCACTTTTCTGCAATGAGTAGAAGCAGCCTGAGGCCCATGCCAGATGCAAGTGTACCAGAATCGTAAGCCAAATCTCTTTCCTTTATAAATTACCCAGTCTCGGGTATTTCTGTCATAGCAACACAAAATGGACTAAAACATTAGTAATACGTCATCAATGTATTGAAACATTGTAACTGTGCTGGGCCTAGTCCACTTGGCTAGGTACACAGCCACCAAACCATGAAAGATGGTTGGGCTATGCAGATAACCTTGAGGCAATACTTGAAGGGTCCACTATCTCCCTTCCCAGGTGAAGGCAAACTGATCTTGGCTATCAGTTGAGATTGGAATGGAGAAAAAAGTATTTGCAAGGTCCAATACATAATGATATGTCCCCAGCTGAGTCATCAGCTGATCCATCAAGTCATGAACTGAAGGCACAGCTGCATGCAAAGGAGGCACTACTTTGTTCAGCTCTCGATAATCTACAGTCATTCTCCAGGTACTATCAGGCTTTTTCACTGGCCATACCGGAGCATTAAATGGGCTCTGAACCAGATGAATAATGCCAACTTTCTCTAATTCCAATATAGTAGCACTTATCTCTGCATGTCCTCCTCATAGGTGATACTGCTTTACATTAACTACTTGTCTTGGCTTGGGTAACACCTGTGGGTCATGTTTAGCATATCCTCATAACACAGGATTTACTGTCCGTATTCGCAGCCAAAACTCTCCAACTGTTGTTTGCTGGTGCAAAACGTAAAGTACATCCATAACCAAGATGTATTCAGCTATGGGAGATATATATACAGTATATACATGAGGAGGTAATCTTCTTATGCCCAATGGCAATGACATAGTTTTGACCTCAGAAGTATGTCCTCCAGAGCCATCTATACAAACTGTGGCCCCTGGAAACTTATCTGGATTGCCATACATATATCAGGCTACATTCTGCACCTGTATCCACCAGCGCCAAAACACACTGCACATTCATCCTCAACCAATGTATTGCCAATTCAACATGAGGCCTCCAGTCCTCACCTGCCCCCAAAAGATGAGTACCTTGGCATGTTCCCTAATCAAAGTGAAACAGTTCATCCACCTCCTCGGGAGCAACCAAAAATTCCTTTAAATCCACTGAGCGTACCTTGCTACCTGTTTCCTGACATTTGGTGAAACACTGTTCAGGGCACAATTGCTGCCACAAGGCAAATAGAACTGCATTTGACTGCTGGTCAATTTTCTTGCTATCAACCCCTGCTGTAAGCAAGTCAAGCCACATCTGCTTATGCCTAGTCTTGCTTGGTCCCTTTGGGATAAAATCCCAAGTACTTCTTGAGAGGGTTGGTGTTAAGCAACTTTTGGACCTCTTTTGCTTGTCTTCTGTGCTCTACTTCACCTAGGCTGGCTATGATGGTCGTTACCTTATGTATAGGACGACCAATGTATAGGGCCAGTATGGCCATCAGTGACCCAAAGGACATTGATGGGGCATTTTGTAGCACTATGTGTCTCATGCTGCCTGTAAAGTTCTCATTGTCCGGGCCATGCGTGTTCACATTAAACATGGACAGCTGCATCCCCAGTTCCCGAATGATTTGGACCAGCTCAGCATACGTTTGCCATTTACTAACAATCTTGGGCAGTTCTCCAGCACTTGCCCACATGGTTCAGGCAGCTGAATTCACCCAGTCAATCAAGGAATGATTACCTCATCCGGGTGCATATCTGTAGCTATTTTGCAGCCATTGTCTCAGGGATGGATGCATGGTGATGGAGCCCAATTTCTCCATCTCCTCACCAGAGCACATCACACCATCCATCCCTAGGTCCCATAACTGCAACAGCCAAGCAGCCAGGGTCTCCCCGTGTTTCTGCCTGAACTGTCTCCCCAAGTCAACCACTTCAACCTGGGTATATGGGACATAGGTAGTGAACTGAGTCACCTGTGGATTGCCCACCTGTTGTCCATCTGGTCCCATAGGCTTCTCATGCCTCAATTTCTCATGCACAACAGGTCGTGCCTGGAGATGCATGGTTTCCACCAACTCACCATTGGGTTGATCATCTTCCCTGGTGTGAGGGGCAGGAGTGGCCAGTCGCTGCACATCATCCTCCAGGACATTTATCCGTGCTTCCAATGACTCTGCTTTTTGCCTCAAATCTGCCAGTAGCTGTGCATCATCTGCCAACAACTCTGCTTTCCACTTCAAATCTTGATCAACTTACAGCAGAGTGAGCAACAGCCAGGCTCCGGTCAGCAGAAAAGTGGCCACTGGGCACCACACGTTCAAAGACAGCCACGTTTCTTCCCCATCCCAAGCAGTTTTCTGCCGTAGTACTTTGTCTATGCTGCTTTGCAGTACAGTGTGCAGCAACCAGGTCCCAGTCAACAGGAAGGTGGCCATAGGGCACAGCATATTCACAAGTAGCCACATTTCCTCCTTCTTCCAAGGGCTTTTGGCTCCTGTATCTACTCAGAGTCCTGTCGCAGGCTACGCCAAATGTGGCATAATCCTGCCCAACTATGCCAGTTTATCTGGTTACAACAAGGGCTACTGCAAGGCCTATGCTGATGTCATGAATCCTGCTCACAGCACCAATTGTCTAGCTCTTAATCCTGTTCGTGACGCCAATTGTAAAGCTAGTCAACCACACTAGTTGTCGTGGCTCTTTTACCTGCCGGTAAATCCTGCACTGACCAGGCCAATGGTTGAGCTAGGGCTGGGTGTGGAGCTCCCCGACCCCTCAAGCCCATTCACAGACTGAGTCACAAACCCTTCACATGCCAGGCTGGGTCACCAGACCCCTTCACGCAGGTCTATGAGCTAGGTAATCAGCCATACGGTACTTGGAAGCTGCAGGTCTGGGAAAGCATGGCTGTGCAGGGCAGGAGCCCGAGGCAGAAAAATCTCCAGCCAAAGTGGCACCCTGTGGGCGTGCTCACTCCACTCCCACACACACAACGTTTACGGAACCACCCCATCTGGCCCTGAGGCAAGGGGAGCCTCACCAAATTGTTCCATTTTCCCAACACCATAATATAAAGATCTAGTACAGCACCTATCCCAGAGTGGAATCTGGATAGATATTTGTGGAATCAATTACTGTATTGATTAATACAAATATAATACCTGGTCAAAATCTTTCAATAGTAATTGAGAAAGGCACCCCATTAATATTTTTATTTACAACTGGTTAGTTCAAATAGTGACAAGTGTTCAACAAGGAACACAGACACCGCTACCTAAATTTATAGCCACAGGACAAACTGATATCTGTAAAGTATTGCCTCTAGTCAATGGTAGAAATATTCACATGCTCGCTTTACATGAAATTCAATTCATGCCACCAAGATAGCGTAACACTAGGGACTGAAGAACCCTGAATGCTATTTTTCTCCCTGCCCCATAAATCTGTCCTACCTGTTAGCTACATGTTTCAATTTTAGTAAAAATAGAGCATTTGATTCCATAGTCAAAAAATAGGATTTAAGATGAAAAATACCACTAATAAAAGTAATAGGGAATTAATTCAATAGGCCATAAATTACTAAAATCAGCATATTTATGAAATTATAACATGGGAAATTTTCTCTGCCTCACATTAGGAAATTAGCGAATATGTTCTGAGTAATAGAGACCTTCAGAGTCACAAGACACATATAAAAAGAATTTCTTTTGCACTTCACAAGCTGCAGATAGCAAAATATACTAAGAAATATTTTACCAGTAGAGGAAGCAACAATTAAGCACATAACTTTGCTAAACAAATGTAGTTTTCAGTTACTTATCCAAGAAACATTAGAAAAGGGCCCACAAAGGCAGAAGTGAGTAGGGCTTCCTTTTGGAGGAAACAGTTGTAAGCATGATCAATTTCCAAACTGAAGAATGACTATTAACTTGATTGACATGCCCCCCAAAATAAAATCAATGCAATTTGAAATGCAAGAATTACCATTCCAGGTTCTTTATATGAAGCCTAATTAATATTCATAACAACCAAGGCTCTCAAATTTTAAGCAACTCTTACACAAGACCATATGACTAATGATGGGAGGAACTAGGTGTGAATTGAAGTTTGTGTAATGACAGAGCCCAAAGTCATTCAGTCCAGCACAGTGTGTCTCCAATCCCTGAATCAGTGGGTGAGAGGTTTGGTTTGGTTTTGCCTGTATTATCTTAGTTTTAGAATTTATGGAAATACTAAGAATACATTAAGCTTCTTCTGTTGCTGTTTTCCCCATTTCAAACAATTTTTTTATTTAAAAAAAAAATCCTTACTGGAAAAATACAAATATGAAAACTAGAGCAAGAGAAAACAGAAAAACCACTGGTAATGCCACTATGCAGATAAAATCACTGTTAATATTTAAATACCTATTCTTCCTCTCTTTTTACATACGTATGTGTATATTATGTATATGTTTATGTGTGTGTATCTATACTTCTTTAAAATGTTGTGACCTTTACATTTGCATTTTCCACTGTCATTAAATGTTTGTCAAAAACAGAATTTCTAATGGCTGTGTTTTTCCACTTTTTTGGTTATACCACCATTTCTTTACCCACTTTCTTTATATTGGACTTTTACCATGTTTCTAATTTTGTTTATATTAATTCTCTTGCCACTTTTTTCTAAAATTATTTCCTTATCTGAAAGCCAGGAACTGAGCTATTTAATACATGAAAATATTTTTGGAAAAAAATTCTCTTGCTTGCAAGAAAAAATTGTGAAAAGGATGATCCTCTGTGAAAATTGATTGCCATTTTCCCACACCTCATTGGCTGTGAGTTTGATGAAGAGGTGCTTATATATGTTTAAGCTCAGATACAATCAGACAAATATTTTTTTCTCAAAATGTGTGATCATTTCTTCTCTAAAGACTTTGTTTCTCTTTGGATGTTGTTTAATTTCCTTTTACACACTTTCAAGTGGCTGAGCTAAACAAAATAATCACACACTGAAACGATAGGTAGAAAAAACACTGTCAAAAAGTATTTGTAAAAATTCCGACATGTTTGGCGTGTATGACATCCAAAGAGTCATCAGGCTAAACACCAGGAATTTAAAAGTGATATATGATACTATACTGTCCAAATATTTATGATCTTCAAAAACACCCTTGTGAGTTTAAAACATAAAGCAAAAAGAGTAGATAAATGCAAATAATTTCACCAGCCTTGAGTTCCTTAAACTAAATAAGGCTCTTTCTTGAGAAGCAAAAAAAAAAAAAAATCAATTTATGCTAATTGAGAGGATTTCATTTTTTATTACATGAGAGAGAATTGATAGAACCCAAATCAGTTAATCCACTTGGTTAAATATACAATTGGCAGATGATAGTACTGTGCTAGCATAAAAAGGGGAAAAATTGAGTATAATGAATGGAAGCTTTAGCCAGAGACTCCCACATTAGGTCCTACGATTAAAGCGTCTCCCAAAATTCCTTCTCTGACACTGGCACACACCCTAGACATGGAGAAAAAGGGGCTAGAACTCGTTGACAAAGATGGGGTGAGAGAAGCAGTTCCCAACAGGATCCAGAATGAAAGGCGTCTACAGAACTTCCACAGAAGCTTCAACACCAATGTTATTTTATACAATGCTGGAAGTTCAAAGAAGAAAAACGTGGTGAGAGGTTCAAAGTCATTCAAATACTTTTGAAAGCATTTGCCTCTTTAAAAAGAAAATATCCTTAAAAACTTAGAGGTCTGGCACCTAAATAAACTCCGAGAAGCGATACTACCTGAATGAGCAAAGCAACACCTTAAGTGGTATTTTGCTTTGTGTACTGGGTCTTTTTTTAAAATCAAATTGCTGGTTGTTCTCATACAATTCACCTTTTCAACTCATATGTATTTTTTTCTTCCTTTATTCCTTTCCCTTCTTTCCATTTCTCTTTTCTTTTTTCTCTTCTCTCTTCCTCTCTCCCTCTCTCCTTCATCTTCTTTGTCTTGTCTTTTTTCCTCCTTCTTCTGTGTCTCTACCTGGCACCAAAACTGTACAAGAAGTGTTCATAGTGACGTGGAAAGGCCAGGCTAATGAGAAGATTTGGGCTGACGGTTGTCAATTCTGGCCAGATCCTTTAGAATAGACTCGAAATTGGATTTGTGATTACAGCACTCCAACTTAACAAAGCAGAAATAATTTTTTTTCTTCCTGGGCAAGCCTCCAGGCGAGAGCAGTGGATCACAGTGCCAGATCATGCCGTTTGGATTCTTCTAAAAAATAAAAAAAATTAAAAAAACAAGTGGATCACAATGCCAGCTCATCCATTTGGATTCTTCTAAAAACAAAAACGAAAAAACAACAGAAGTGTTAAAGAGGAGGATTTACAAACACTGGTATTGAAAGTTTGCCTATTTTTCCTTTGCTAGTGATATTTTTTTCAACATAAAATCACCATGAACATAAGGAAATACTATATGCAAATAGCATTCAAGAAGAAATGTTTATTATCCAACTTTTGAATTTATTATTCAGAGAAAAGAAAGATGTAAATCAATTGCAAATGAAGGTGCCAATTAAACTTAGAAAATATTTTTAAATATTCCTGTGGTGACAGAGTCACAGGCTTTTCTCGTTTAATTTACTCAGATTCTAAACACAATAGAGGCCATGTTACAGAGACGCATCAGGCAATAGTATACAGAAAAGACATAAAAAATAAAGTTATGGGTCTTAAAATCCATCTACTTCTTTTACAGATTAGTGATTTCTTAGTGTACATGCTGGAAAGAAAATTATACTTCCACTGAGCTAACAATATTACCTGTATTTTGTGAAGAATGACAGTATTGCATGTTTTAAATTCAGAATAAAAAGGAAAACTGATGTTCACAATGAAAATCAAATTATGTAGTCAAAATTCAGCAGGATTTTCGTTCCTTGCATTTACTACAATTTCTTCCTCTTGAAACGGGTGTCATTTATTTTCAAGTATGTTCCCAGGATTGAAAGTCTTATGGTTTTTCAGTCCTAGGTCAACAGTGAAAATGTTAGCACAAGGAAAGTTAATACCAATATTCTCACCTTGGACTAACAAGATTTCTGGACTGAACTGGCAAACAATTCAATAGAAATTTAGAAAGGATACTTTCAGAGCAGGAAATCTCTTGTCAGGGAGAAAAACTATAGGCAGACAATTCTCATGTCCAATGACTTCTACATTAAAAACAAATGTTTCATACTATTGAATCATTTCATTACCCAGCTCGTTCCTCTTATCTGGAGGTAATTTTTAACAGATTGTAGCCTACTTTGCAGACACAAATTTCCAGCCACTCTCCTGCATGCCCCAAGAGGCCATTTCATAAGCAAGCTAACATCAGTTCAAACAAGATTCATTTTTTCCATCACTTTACACTAGAAAACTGATACAGACTTCCCCAGATGAAGTTTAATGCAGAACATAGGTTTATGAAGTGTGGAACCTCATTTCAAATGTACACATAATATATTGATACAGACTTTGGGAACGTTTTCAAAGAATACAAATGTGCTGGGTCCAAGGCTTAAATGGTCCTTTTCACTAAAGTACCTCTCATAAAAGATTTCAGAAGGCCAGAAAACTTTAAATTTAGGTCTCTTTTTTGAGATTTCCCAGAATTTTCTCATTTAGAAACTAAATAGTATATTCAGCATGCAAATGTGTAGTATAAGCAAATCATTAGGTTAAACGAATTTGACAATTGAGAACCTGATTATGAATTTCAAAGCCTGAGGGCTTAGAGAAAAGGTGCATGAGTAAAAACCATGATGACAATAAATAATATATAATACATGAACAATAAAATGTCCCCCAAACTTAAAAATATGATTCCTCTTAGTTAGTAGAAATGCTTTCAGGGTCATGGCTCTTAAAATTCTATGTCCTGTCTGAGAAATGTCAGCAAAGGATCTAAGACACAGAATTGTCTCTTTTATGATATCTTTCTTAATAGCTTGGAGATGTACCCTCAATCCTGTCCAAACTTCCTTATGGTTATTTATCTGTTATCACGCCCTTTCTACATAAATGTATACAGTACTTTCCCCCTTTCTCCATGGTTTTGATTTCTGTGGTTTTAGTTGCCTGAAGTCAACTGTGCTCCAAAAATATTAAAGAAAAATTCCAGAAATAAACAAGTTGTGAGTTTTAAATTGGTCACCGTTCTGAGCAGTGTGATGAAATCTCGCACCATCCGGCTCGCTCTGTCCCGTCATCACAAGTAGGAACAGGTTGAGCACAATACGATAAAATATTTTGAGAGCAAGAGAGAAACCACATTCACATAACTTATATTACAGTATATTATTATAATTGTTCTCTCTTATTGTTAGTTATTGTTGTTTATCTCTTACTGTGCCTAATTTATAAATTAAACATCATCACAGGTATGTACTTACAGAAAAAGCATAGTACATACAGGGTTTGGTACTCTCCATGGCTTCAGGTATCCACATATGTCTTGGAACATACCACCGGTGGATAAACTGGGACTACTGTATTTTTAATCCTGAGTAATGAGCTCCATAATTGAAGTGGACTATGTAAAAAAATAGTACATTTTTTACTTAGCCCAAACCACCATTTCCGCCTGATGGTTTTCTAATTTCATTCATTCAACAAATGTTTATTGGGTGCCTATTTCATGCTAGGGATTGAGATACAAAACTTAAAAAAAAAAAAATTCTTTGCCTTTCAGAAGCTAAAAATTAAGAAATTCTAAATATTATACATATTTAAATATTATAAATAAATAAATATGATAAATGTAATATGGGTATATAATCTCCTATTGGTTCTGTTTCTATGGAGAACCCTAACAGAAGAAAAAGCAATTTATGATTCTACAATTCTCTCCCATGTTCCCTCCCAAACTACCATGATGTTTATAAGTTGATCTAGTCATGGGGTCAAGAAGAAGTGAACATTCCTGAAACAATATCATACTTCTGCCACCGTCCATGGAGAGGGACCAAGGAGGAGCCCTCAAGATCAGAAGTAACTTGACCATCCCTCCATTGACCTCCAGGTCTCATTAGCAGAAGTCAAATGGGAACTCCCAGCTCCAAATACTCCCGACAAGGTCTCATCACCACTATGTAGTGGTCTCTCTCCATCATGACGAATCCCGTCATGCTCTTTATCCTTATTTATATCAGGCACACAGGAAGCCCCCGTCTTCCCAGTATTTTCTAGTACCCCGGCCTCTAATGTGTTTCTGAACATCCCCCTTCAGAACTTACACCCTTATTTTTTTCTTAACTTATACTTTCATACTGCCTCAAACCCTCACTTAATCCCCTATATTCTTTAAGCATTTTTACACTAATTATCTTTTAACTTTTTGCTGTGCAGCACTGTTTACTCTGCAGCCTGCTTTGGAAGGGAGATATATGTCTTCCTTGTTTCTGATGGCTGCTTCTGGATCGTCCGCCCATAAACACTGAGCATTGACTCTCGTGTAATTGAACTAAACAACCCCCAAAACTTGAGCTGCTCCCCTTATTCCTTGAGGAGATTAGCTACTCCTTGGACCTCCAGTTCACCACATGCTCCTGGTTTTCCTCTGACTCATTGGCCATTCGTCCTCCTTTACTGGTTTGCTCTGTCTCTGATCTCTAAACGTTGGAGGGTTTTGTACCTTAGTCTTTAGATCCTGGTCTAATTTGATTTTGAAGTCTTATTGCAACCCAAAGAGCCCTCTCAGTCTTCTCCATCTGAATTAAATGTGATTCCATTCTTTCAGTTGCTCAGGCAAAAATTAAAGTCTTCCTTGCAGAGTTGTCCTTAACTTCTCTATTCCTCTCTCATACTCATCAAATGCATCAACAAATTTACCTCCTAAACACCAGGTTTTGTCATTTCTAGCATGTACCATTTTTCACATTTTAAGATCTCTGAAATTGGTATATGGAAAAATGAATTGCAGATCATATTTTAATTAGCAGTTCTAACTGAGAATCTAAATTATACATTTTCTTTCTTGGTTAAAATGTACATTAAAGCATACCACTATCCTGCTTGAAACCTTCCAATGCGTTCTATTTTATACTAGCTAAAACCCAAGGTCATTACCATAACTAGGAAAGGTCTATAATTTCTGCTCTCATATCTTTGAATTAATTTTCCCTTTGCTTAGTCCATTCAGCCCTAACAAGGAAGGGCAATGGGGAGTGTTGGAGGGAGGAATGCTGTAATTTTAAATACAGTGGGCAGGGAAGGCTTGACTCAAGGAGCGATACTTGTTGAAAGACCTGAAGAAAGTGAGGGATTGGGACATGTGAATATCTGAAAGAAAAACATTCCAAGCTGAGGAGATAGTAAGTGCAAAGGGCCTGAGGAGGGTGTGTACCCAGAGGCCAACACTCCCTATTGCCCTTTCTTGTTATATTTTCACTGTAGCACTTATTAGTTTATAATGCATTATGTATTTTATTTATTTATGTTGCTAACTATCTGTCTCCCCCGCTAGAAAGTGTCAAAAGGAGTGAAATTTTCTTTTCTATTCTTTGTTGGTTTTTTTAAATTTTTTCATTCATTTCTATACCTTTTGTGCTAGAACTGCATCAAGCCCAAAATTGGTGCTCAATAATTAATTTTTGAATTAATAAATATATAACATAGATGTAATTCCTCTTTTATAACATTAGACCCAAGTAGAGTGCATGCCTACTCTTCTTGCTCGGTAGTAATTTGGACAATATACATTTTCTTTTTATCTGATGTAAATTAAATTTAAGTATCTTAAGTATGTCTTTTAATTTAGAAAATCAAAATTATAGATAATTACAATGTCAATATAATTATATTATATGGAATGTCAATATAATATATTAATATATTGGATTGTATTATACTTTCATTTTAATAATAATATATGGTATTTATTAAGTACTCTTTATATACCAGTTATTATGCAAAATGTTTTCATGTATTTTTTATTTAATTTTCATTACAAGCCTTTGAGTTAAGTAATACAGCTATATTTTAGAAACTAGGAAATTAATTCTCAGGGAAATTAAATAATTAGGCCAAGTCTCCCAGTAGCACAAGAGCAACAGGCCTGGGATTCAAATTCAAATCAGACTCATTCCAAAATGTTCTAATTTATTATTTCCTCTGTTGAATGCAGAATTTATGAAGGAAATTGCACTGGTGATATTTGCAACATTTATTTGGATTTGCCTATGTATTAGTCTGTTTTCTATTGCTGGTAACAGAATATCTGAAACTGGATAATTTAGAAGAAAATGAAATATATTTCTTAAAGTTTCAGAGGCTGGGAAGTCCAAGGTCCTGGGAACACATCTGGGGATGGCATTTTTCTTGGTGGTGACTCTGTATGGAGTCTAGTGGTTATGCAGGGTATCACATGGCAAGCCTGGCATGAGAAAGAGAGCTAACCTGCTCACTTGATTTCCTTATAAAGCCATCAGAACCATATCTTTGACAACCCATTAAATCATCAAGCCATAACTCCATGAATGGATCAATTCATTCATGAGGGCATAGTCCTCCCTAACCAATCGCCTCTTAAAAGCCCCACCTTTCAAATACTATAATCAGATTTCCCACCTTCTTAGGACTCTTACAATGGGGATCAAGTTTCCAATGCATGAACTTCTGAGGAAAATTTGGCCCAGAGCAACCTAGTTTGGCTTTTTATCACCAGGCCATTTATCCAGAGGCATCCCTCTTCATGAGCTCTTTATTTGAATTCTCTCATAAACAGCTGCTGTGATTCCTTTTAATATCCATATGTGTATATTTGTCATTTACTTGATGGAAGAAAATTTGGGTGTTCAACATCATTTGTGATTCCCTGTAGACAGTGTGGTTTTGCTCTGTTTCCTGTTTTGTCTTGTTGCACTATCATTGCCTGCAACAAGTGGAAAAACATGCTTCCTTGCTTCCATGTTCAACTGTGGTGGAGAGAGAAAACTTTTACCATGGCATACAAGCCTTTCACTTTGGTCTGTTTGCACCAAACTAGGACATGTCTTCTTATGGACCAACAACTGTCACCTGAAAAATAACTGGCCTGAATTGGCCAAAGCCTAGTTTCCTGAAGCAATCAGTTGTCAGAGGGACAGGATCACTGCGATTGGCTTAGTCTAATGAGGATTCGTGCTGGGAACTGAGGACGAGGATCTTCCAGTGAGACACATGAGGTGTGTGATTAGAGTAGGGAGAGAGCTGGAAAGCTTAACAAAACCAGGGGTGTTCTAGGCAAGAATTACAGGATGCTGGGTAGTCACCTGGCAATGCCACTACAGGAGAAAAGTTGCTCTACGCCTTCCAGGAATTAGCTCATGTAAAAAAAGAGCTAAGATTTCATTAGTTGTAGATTAGATGGTTCCTCTGTACAGCTTCCAGGAGAAAGGAGAAGTTTAAATTTCACCGCACATTTTCTCTATAGTTTAAATATCTGGTAGCCTACAGAGGATAATTAAAAAAACAAAACAGGAAAAAATCACAGCAAGAATGTTGGCCTCTATGTTGAAATCTCTCATCTGGGTTTGGTGCAGCAGTGAGAAGTTAGTTCCACCAGATCACACTCTTTCCTTGGTACAACTATCTGTTTCTGGTGAATACTAAGGCTGTGCCGTGCCAGCTGTAGCACATGATGTGCTCACGGTAGCAAGAGCACGTCCCCTCCCTCTGGCCCACTCTCATCAAGAACCTCACCCCTCAGAGGTAGGAGGTATTTCCAGAATCTTCCCAGACTTCCCTTCACTAACTTTCCAAGTTTGGGATTGCCTAAAATGATTTTTGCTATCCTGATCAATATGCCAAATATTTAGCAGATGTTCTTAAGTTCCTGCCATTTGTATGAAAGCTTTTTCTAGGATCCAGTAATGCAGAAAGATTTCACTGACTTTTCCTCCTCTCTAGCCCACTAGTCGTATCAATAAAAAGCTGAAGAAGGGGAAGACAGAGTTGGAGAGCTCAACCCAGGGAACCCAGGAGAACAGAGTAGGCTCTGGAATCAAGTGACAAAGGTCCAGTCCTAGCTCTGCCATTTACCAATTTGGACAGTTATTGAACCACTAGGCCTTTCTGTCTGCCTCTGTAAAATGGAAATAACAGCAGTACTGACTCCACATGGAGGTCATCAGAATTAAATAATTTAATACATATAAGCATTTAGTGGTGTGTTGGACAATCCAGTGAGTGCTAAATATTATTACTATTATGTCACAACTGAACCTAATTTCAAAGTTTTTTTCTCTTAAAGTTCATGTTTATACAGTATTACTCTGTCTCTTTTACTATTTTTGATGGCCTTTCCTAACCTACTATAGTTTTCATAGGCCTTTTTTGACATATGGCAACTAAAATATATATGGTATCCCTGGTGTCCAACAATAGGATAAGGTATCTGCTTTGTTTCTAGTTTTATTTTGTTTCTAATTATTTATTACACTTGGATACCAAGTGAGGCTAGTTAGCCTAAAGTTATTTATAATATTTAGGGACATCAATAAATTAGATACCTAAAATTTTAATTAATAAAATTAAATTTAGCTTTTGTAGCAATATTAAAATATGATTCCAAATTCTCTAAAATGCCTCCCAGCAAGAAGTGGGTGTATGTCCCCTCCCTTGAGTTTGAACAATTTGACTGCTTGCTATGATCTAAACGTTTGTCCCCTCCAAAGCTCATGTGAAAGCTTGATTTCCAATGTGGCAATGTTGAGAGGTAGGGCTTTTTGAGAAGCTAGGCCCTCATTCATTAATTAATCTGTTCATGGATTAGTGGATTAATGGGTTAATGGAAGAGAGGGTCATCATGGGAGAGGCGCTGGTGGCTTTATAAGAACAGCAAGTTAACATGTTCTTGCCCTGTTGCCGTGTGATACCTTGTGCCACTTTGGGACTCTGCAGAGAGTCCCCACCAAGAAGAAGTTCTTCACCAGGTGCACCTTCTCACCTTTGGACTTCCCAGCCTCCAAAACTATAAGAAATAAATTTTGTTTCTATATAAATTGTGCAGTTTCAGGTATTCTGTTATACACTACATAAAATGAACTAATGCACTGCCTGATTAATAGAAAAAGGGTACTTCAAAAACTTCACGGGGAGATTTGTATCATCTTTCAATTCTACCTTTTCCACGAACTTTTTGAAGTACCCTTGTGCAGCACAATCCAGGCCTTAAGAAACTGGCAGTTTCTTCTTTCTGTCTTTGGAAAAACTCACCCTTAGAACCCAATGACCATGCGGTAAGAGAAAAGCCCAAGTGGTCCATATGAAAAGGAATAGAAGCCCCAGCCCGCATCCTAACTGAGCTTCCAGCCACCAGGCAGCACCAACTTGCCAGTCATGTGAGTAAGCGACTTGGAATTAAATCCTCCAATCTTCAGTCAGTCTGTCTCTGTCAGTGTCACTTGGAACAAAGACAAACTGTCCCTACCAAGCCCTGCCCATATTGCAAATTTCTGCCATTAAGTTTTGGGGTGGTTTGCAATAAATAACTGAAACAAACTATAACATCTTACTCTTACCTAATTACAATTTTGATATATAATCTTGAAATATTGTAAATTACTGCAAAAGAAACTTATTTCAGTTTCCCTCTATTCCTCAGTGCTTTCCAATGAAGGATCTACAAAGTGAAAGATCCAAAATTAAGGAGACTAAGGCTGATGTAAGGCCTGGATAATCCACACAATGGGTAATCAATGTTGTGTCATTAAGATATAATGTATAATTATCCTGAAAGTCAGTGTGTGAAGGATTAAAATGGGACATTATGGCAGTGCACATATTTTAGGGGAGCATAAATTTTCTGGTAAGACAGTCAGAGCTGCACTCTTCGTGTTGTCAAACTACCTCTTAGAAGCAAGATAGTGGACGCTGGTCATTGAAACACAAGCTACTAGGCTGAAATCTTAACTCTTAATAAGTCACAGAGCTAAAGTTTTGATTTACATAAAATATAATAAGCCATTTCTGTACCAGATATTGAATCACATGCTTTCACATGATCTTTGTTATATCTTTTTTCTTCGGATATTGTATCATTTCACACAATCTTTTCTTTGAGGGAGAAATGTTCTCCTTCTTACCATGAAACTTCCATGCATAAAATGAAAAATGTAAAAGTAGCATAAATATATTCAAACCCAGGATCACTGTACTTTTCAGTTTTGTTTTGACAATTACATGACTATGGCAATCATTCTGCCATTTAGATACATTTAAGCATCATTTTTAAAATAGCAATTATTATAAAAAACTAAATGACTACAGAAGAGAAATTTCTTTCTTTTAAAAAATGTCATCCTAAGAAACTCTCTAATTGCAAAATAAGGTACGGTCTATTATTTCCTTCAAGACAGTAGACTTCACTTAAAGGGGAAAAGGAGTAATGAAGCAGCAAAAGCAGTAGTAATAATAAAAATGAAATGGTTCATTCGTAGACATAGAAGGAAATGTTTAAAAGTATTAATTTTAAAGTAACTCAGATACAAGCCTACTGTGTGTTTTCAAATAAAAGCAATAATTACATAAATTAAGGCCACCTATTGTAAGAGATTGTATTTATGAATTGATGCAAGTATAATCCAATCGCATCTCATTCCTAAGAACATGTGCAAAACCCCCAGAGTCTGAGAATTTACCCATTTCTGACCCTCGGAGTTTAATGACCAGCAAGTGCTGACAAGAAAGCATAATTTTAGTTGCAGACTCTCTAGGAGTTAATAAATAATAGTGAAGATTACTATGGTCCCATCTGCATTATTATTTGAGTCCTTATCTAAAGACTATGCATATTTTTCAAAAATGAGCTCCAAATCATATCTCATTTTCCTCACGTTTCCATGAGTCATATGCCTTCTATTCATTATAGATCACAACCAGGCTTAGTTGTTTTTAAAAGACCTTCAAGTCCAAACCAATAACACTGGAGAACATTTGGTTCAGCAGCTTTTTTAATGGGGCAGGTGGAAAAATAAAAGATGATTGATGAAGCAGTGACACCCATCTAAGCCACTGGTAAATACCAAGTTATCCCTTGAAATAAGTGGCGTTATCACTTTTTTCATATGTATGCACAGACGTGTGTGCACACGGAAGTAACTAATAACATAAGTTTAAAAATGTCCTTTGGCTGTTATTAAGTTGAAAAAGTTTATTACACAACAAAGCAGAAAATAATGAGTTCTTTTGTTTATAAGTAAGCTTTCAAACTGGCAAAATATGATTTTGGTTAATATTATTTAGAATGCAAATTAAATGAAGAAGCCATCTAGCAAAGACAATTTTGAATAAGTATCAATAATGTGTATATATATATAAAATAATGTATATATATGTATGAAATACAAAAGTATATGTATGTGCTTATTTTGAAAATAGCTTAATGAAAAATAAATCAGTGGTGTCAGTTATAATTTTTAATAACAGTTTCTTGTTTGTTCTTTAATAAATTAGTTATCCAGTTGACCTTTATTTTCATTGATACCTTTCATTGAAGTCTAATTTTACTACTTTATGCATTCCCTTCTTAAAGCAATGCTAATTAAGTTTTGCTGTTTTGTAGATTAATAAACTATCAATACTCATTTTGTGAGAATTTAACATTCCCGATGCATTATTGTTTGTACAGAGCCCACAATGTCTATCACTGATGAAGAGTACATGAATGTATGAACAGAAACTCAGAAAACAATGTTATTCCAGGAAAATAGTACTAGGCTTAGAATCAGACAAATTAGAGTTGAGTTCTGTTTTTCCATGTTAGCTTTGTGACCTTAGGAAGCTTGTCTAATCTCCTTAATTTCTTCTTCTGCATCTCAAAAAACAGGGTCCAAATACCAACTTTGGAGAGTTTTAAAAATAATTTTAGTTTTTTAAATAATTTAAGGAGCATAGTTTGCAAAAAACTAACTCAGAGCCTGGCCCATAGTACTTGATTAAATATTTAATTGTTACCACTGTAATAAACAACATATTAACACTACCTTGTTTTTAGTATTAATAAGAAGGCAGTATAATATATCAGAAAAAATAATGGATTCTGAGCAAAACTGCTAGCATTCAGATCTTGGATCCTCTTCTTACTCACTGTGCAATCTTATGAAATTTACTTACCCTCTCTGTGCCACAATTCCCTTATCTATAAAATAAGAATAACAATAATAATATCTATCTTCTAGATTTCCTTTCAGGATTAAATGAATTAATGTAAAGAAAGTGTTTTGGATAGTGTCAATTACACTGTAATCATACATACATAGTAATATATGTGTTTTCTGTTATTTTTAACTAAGGTGATTTCATTTATTATCTTGTATATTGTCAATAGACTGGGTTTGAATCCCAGCTTTTCCACTTACAGAGAGGGTGACATTGGGCAATTTTTTCTTACTGCCTCTACGGCTCAGTTTTCTTATGTGTAAAATAAGTATAATAATAAATCCTCAGAGGATTTGGGATGTACATATATTTTATATATATATATATATACGCATGTGTGTATATGATTTGGAACTCATTTTTGAAAAATATGCATAGTCTTTAGATAAGGACTCAAAGTTTATAAATATAAATATTATTAAAATTACAATATATATAAACTAAACTCGCACAAATTTAAAGACAATAAATTGCTTTATTAATGATAGCCATAATAATAAAGTAGATAATTTGGTTTGTCATGTGTTTAAGGCAGTAACTCAGCTTTCATATTTTTCTCTGTAGGAAAATATGTTAGAAATTAAAATACAGATTTACATTCAAATAATTCCTTATGTTCAGGAGCAAATCTTTCCCCAGCCTCTTGAAAGGTATTAATTAAGAGCACAAGATAAAAATGATTTCTGTAGGCTTAGCCCAAGTTTCAGTGCTGGTTGATTAGAGCACTGACAATTTAATCCACCTCCTCAGGTTATGTGGAAATCCAGTTCAAGCGCTGGGATTAGAAAACCACATTAACTGATTGCCCTGGCTAAGCACAAACCCCTTCCTTCAGAGATGTTTTCCCTGGTTGTGAGAAAGACCATATGCCTAGAGTAAATAGCCATTAGCATAAGAAATACTGGATCAAATTTTATTAATCCTGTGAGATTTTGGAGTGCCTTTCTTAACGTCAATGGAAACCATGGCTCCAGTGCTTAGGGCACAGCTCTGAACTAAAGATTAAAAAATAAGCAGATAAAAACCAGAAACCTGGAAACCAAGTCAGAATGTTCATTCTAGTGAAAGGATGCTGGAAACCAACCACCCTACCTCGACACCCTGGCTGAATTTGATCTGAGAATTCTCAACATTGAAATCTAAAGATAGGTGTCTTCAGTTGCTTTCTGTGAATAAACTTCAATCTGTTTTTTCTTTGGCTTTTTAACGTCTTGCCTGAATTGTTGTTTTGAGAACCTAAGCAGTTTCAGAAACAGTTATTTCTGGTCATGAGAACCTAAGAACAGAACCACTCAGAGTTTCTGGAGCATAATTACTACCTGGAGTGTAAATTATACTTCTGGGCATTCTAAAACATACATTCTTTCTCTCTCTCTGTCTCTGTCTCTGTCTCTGTCTCTCTCTCTCTCTCTCTCTCTCTCTCTCTCTCTCTCTCTATATATATATATATATATATATATATATATATATATATGAGTCAAAGCCAATCATGTAATGTCTTAAACAATTTTAAAGTACATAATACCCACTATCCAGACCTCCTGAACCTTTTATGTTTTACTCTGACAATATAACTTATTATCCTTAAATAAATGTTTAAGCCTAACATGTAATCATCATTTAGAGGAACACATTCCGACAACTAAATATCTCAATGCATTTCATTCCTTTCAAACCTAATTGAGCTGCCTCATTTTTTAACCATTTGATAAATCTCATAATTCTATTTTGACCTGAAAAGTTCTCCTCAAGCATATTAAAATTAGTAGGTGTTTGAAAGCTTCAATTCTGAAGTGAAGTTCTGTAACAACTTAAAGAAAATAGTGAATAATGAGAGAAGATCCACAATAAAAAAAAATCCCAACCTAAGAGTTAGGAGACCATAATAATGTCTTATAGTCTGTCCAAAAAAATAATCAAATGGCATTGTTTTGTCTAACACCACCAGAAGGAACTCCAAGCTATTGGTTAGAGTTTAAAAGCATAACTCCTCCAAATCCAGACATGACATTAGTGATAAATAGTTGATAGACAAATGCATAGATGCATAGGTACATAGATAGATGATAGATAATGGATGGTAGATAGATTCATAGAGAAAGGAAGGAAGGAAGGGAGGGAGGGAGGGAAAGAGAGAGAGAAAATTAGATTTACTTCCAAGAGCTGGACATCAGGGAACATTCCCAGCATTTTGGGTTCTGAGGAACTGAGTGCAGGAAAGAGCTTCTCCAGTACATGGGAGCTTTCCAGTTCACTCATGTTATGTGCAACGATGGGCACATGGAAGGCTTTGCTCATGGATGTCTGGGTTCTAGAAGGATTACAGACCCTGAGCTGATACGAATAGTCTCTGGATTCTTTGATTCATGTTAGTTTACATTTCAATGTGGTGATTATGGAAAACAGTGATTGTAAAGGACAGAAATAGCTTCTTTTCACAATCCAGTTTTCTCATGTGAGATTCTTTGAATGAAGCTGAAAAACTAGTTTGTACTCACTATTTGAGTTAACAACTTAAATCAGGGAAGAAAATGGAGAGATTTTGGAGTCTGAATTCAGATATCTGGAGCAGAAAGGCACGGCCTAAGGAGTGATCTGAATATAGAAGCCAGTCATGAGAAAACAGACAAATAGCATTATGCATGCAAGACAAGCAATGTTAGGTCTGGGCATTTCTGTTAATCTCAGAATAAAAGAAATGTTGTGGCCCTACAAGGCCCACAGGAAACATGCTGCTCCTTAAAGGGAAGCACAGTTCTTCAGGGGCCAGAGGGCTGGCAAAACAAAGGACTAAGTTCCCTGCAAGTTTTAACACGAATACTTGCTTTTTTGTAATGATTCTGAAAGCTAGCAAATGTGAATGAGGAGCATTCGCCACACAAAATTTGGGACTAGAAAAAAAAATTAGGAGTGGAGACATCTTCTAGAATAGATGTACGAGATAGCAAAATATTTTCAAGATCTAGCAGGGTTTTGGACAGTGAGCTGTATTTTTTCCAAGACTCAATTTGTCCTTAATCTTATTTTTTAGAGAAAAGATATGTTTTCATCTATCTTGCTCAAAACATATTAATGTCTCCTACACAGTGCACATAAGTTTCTAGAAGAGGTACGCTTAAATCTATGAAATTTTTAATCTAGTATAAGAGCCTGCATGAGAATCTATGAAATAAGTCACCTGCCTCAGAAGTTGTGGACTATCAGGGCAGCCCATCTGTATCCCTCCTCCGTGCCTCAGTACTTCCTAGGAGGAACGCAGAGGACACTGGAGTACGCTGTTGAGCTCTTGAACCTCAAGATTAACACTCTCAAACTAAGAGGAAAGATAAAATCTGTTCTAAACTATGGATGGTAGAAACAAACAAATTTTAAAATGCTTTGGAGTTGTCTTTGTTTGCTTTGTTTTCTAGTAGATCTTAAAATATAATATATTTAATAGCTAGAAAAAGAGTTTAAAATTGTGGAATAAGCATATATTGGTTTTAATTTCTCCTGTTCATATGCATCACTCATCTCTAGGTTTATCTCTGCTTTAGGGCAACACCTATCTTTAAATCTGTAGATGACTGTATCTATTCCACATGGAATTATCTCCATATGGGTATAATACACATCCTTGCCATTTTTACAAAGTATTTGATGCTGCTTCTTCATGGCCATAGTCCTAAAGTTACCTGGAGACATCTCTTCCAATCTGTTATGTGAATTATTCATTTTTTTAAAGTAATGAAATCTGAAGGATCTAGAGGCGTGGACAATCTTCAAGAGAAACAGATGGATTTGGTTCTTTTCGCTCCACAGCCTCAAAGTCCTCCACTTGGCATATGGGTGTCCTGGCCTTCAACTCCTCAGTCAACACTACCCATGCTCATAAATATAATGTCATCCTCCGTATTTCAGGGAAAACTACACTCAAGCATGAATGAAAAAAGCTTTGTCCTGCAACTGTTGACATCTCCAATAGGCATGGTAGAAAGGACAGAGTTGCCCTCTGACTCAAAGTGATGCACCATTGGTAAAGCAGATACTCATTTAAAATACTCCATCCCTTAACTGAATTCTCTCGGGGATTTATCCTTTGTTTCATACAGAAGACATTGAAGTGGAAAGAACTCCATTCATAGAGTCTGAAACCCAGGTTTCCTGGGTAACATTGAGCAAGCTGACCTCATGTGAAAAAGGTAATTATAATTTAATGGCGGACATCTATTCTATCATCTGCCTAGCTTTCTTTGATTTCCTTTAGGGGATCAAGCATTTCCCACTTACAGTCCCTGTGGTATTGACCACAGGAGATGTGCATGCCTCTGGCCACGCAGATGGGTTGGAAATGGACACATGACCCAGGCCTGACCAATGAGATCCACACCTTGGACCTGTGCTGTGGCTCTCTGGAAAAAGGTGTTTTCTTCCCACCCCTAAGCTAGATGTGCTAAGTGTAGAGGGGTTGATAGCCTGGAGAACTGCAGACTATGCCTGCTACCACACAGGGAGAGCATAACAAAATAAAAGCAGTGGAGAAGAAACAGAGGAAAGACACAGAGAGAGATGGAGAGACTATATTCTGGTGTTATTATTCAGAGCCTCTCAACCTAGCTCTGCCTAAAATTAGAAACTCCCAGATTCTCGTATAATTACATACAGTTTTATTTATTTGAGCTGGATTTTCTTTCATTTGCAATCCAATCATTTGGGGGCTATTGCTGAAATTGACATCTACCAAAACGTATAGTCATGAATGGAAAAGGTCTTTATAAACTCTAAAGTGCCGTATAAAAGTGAGGGGTCATTTCCCCAAAACAGAACATTCAGCCTGCATAAAATTGTAAGTCCTGCCCTACAGTCATCTGCCCCAGTAGTATCACACAGTGGCAAATTCTAGCCCAGCATACAAACAAGCAATTGCTTTTCTATTTTGTTTTGGGTTTAAAAAAAAAAAACTACATAATGCAAATTCCTATTACAAATTGTAACTGACAAGTTTCCATAATTGTAAAGTTGCAATTACTGTTTCCTGGAATGTCTTTCCCACAAATTTTTTGCATAAATGACTCTCGTCAGTCTCAGCTCTAACATCACATCCTCAAAATGTCCTTCAAAGGGTCTCCTCCTAAGGAGTTTCTCCCCCATAACTATACCATAATTTTCTTTAGTACTTATCATTATCTGCATTTCTTCTGTTTATCCATTTACCTGATTTTTGTCTTCATGATACAAAAGCTCCATCCAAGTAGAAACCTGGATCTTTATAAATTTGCTCTCAGACATACCGTTATGTTCATATACAGGGACCCCAGGGCTGAATCTTCATACAGGGAAAAATGACACCACCAATGTGAGAAAAAGAAAAGTGTCCTGAGGACCTCAGTATTCCAGTTGTTCCCCACTTCCCAGGAGACAGGATTGAATAATGCATTCCTGGGGTGACAAATGACCCCCTGCTAACGTCTGGAATTCACACTTAGTAATAATCCTTCCAGTTTAGTTGCTGACAGAAACCATAAGAAACTTTCATATCTGATTTTAATGATTAAGACTTGCTCCAATACATAGGCTCATGAGTTTGGATATGAAAAATTGCATTATCATAGCCAAGATGACTAGAACTATAACTTTGGCAGCTTTCTGATTTATGAAAATACTACCCTCTCTGCTTTAGTAACAACCTTAGAAATTCAGTGTCCTTAAGTGTTTATCAATAACTGAATAGCCTAACTGATAACAAATTATGTAGCAAGATGACATTATAGAATTTTAATTCTATAATAAAATATAAAAATAATAAAATATAACCCTGCATATCTTTATATGCATGACTGATAATTTGAAAATATTATTTTGAGGAAAGAAAATAGTCTTCATGCCTAAAATCCTAAGTGACCAACAAGCTAAGCAGACAAGAGGCTCAATCCTTGTTTCAAATATGATTGTGGGGGCTCTGCTGGTCCCTTAAGTGCTTCAGGATTGCAGTAGTCTCAATGGGATTATTTGTAAGTCATCTTTCTCAGTATTAAAATGTCACTGGTTGCACTGATTTCTTGCAGTTGCTGTATAATTTAGTTCCTCCACGATCATGATACTTGGAGGAAGAGAGCTCCTCCTAGAGCAAAAGGGAAAGCAGGTGAGGAGGGAAGATGGAGGCCCCGAAGAACTCTTTTACAATTGTAAGGTTGGTCTTTCCCTGAATTTGGTCCCTCTGTACCTCAGTGAATGTGCAGCAATGGACAGGTTGCTTAAGTTCTCTGAATCTGTTTTCTCATCTACAAAATGGGAACGATTGTTTCTGTTAAAGTTTTGAAAAGACAGGCCAGCTAGTTAAAGAGATGCTAGATATAACTGAAATGTAGAATGTATTCATTTCTATCCTAATCCACTTGATTTGAGCAAGCTCATTTTCTTGGTGAATATATCGTCATCCATGATTTTGGTCTCTGTTTTTTAAGTAAAGAAATTAGACAATAAAAGCAAACAAATATATAATAATAAAAAAAAATCACAATAAGGGACTTCCCAGAACTCAGTTTACATGATATATAAACTAAGCTGTTGATTTATTTATTATTACGATTTGGAATATTATCCCTATTCATAGGCATCTACTTTATGGTCTCAAGTTGTCTGAGAAGCTTGAATTTGAACCAGAAATGCTTTTTGGTGTGTATAAAATGACATCAAAGAGAAGCAGATACTCCTGAGGGACAGCTAACCAGATCTCCCAGCTGGGAACGTCTCACTGTCATCAAAACGCCCACCCCTCCAGTTCACTGCTCCAGTATTGCTGACTGCACACATGGAAGAGAGCTTCTCTGAGCTACACGTGCTCATGCTGGCTACGTCCTTCTTAGGAGCTGGAACAGAAACGCTCTTGACTGGCTAAGATGACACCAATTCCAATCCGATTCTCCCTTGTCTACTCCCAGGAGAGAAGTTAATACCTGCTTCTCAGTCCTCCTTGAAACTCAGGATGGCTTTTTGTCAGTTCTGGTGAATAGCAGATAAGCTGAAGACTGCTGGCCCCTTCTAGGAAAACTTTTGCATTCCTGATGAAAGGGGCAGGCAAAGCTGGGGCCATCCCTTCCCCCTTCCTCCTGCCTTAACTGGAGACACAAGACCCCTGGGCTTGCAGCACAAAAGTATTTTATTAGGCAGTACATCAAGCCAACACACTTAAGATAGCAGAGTAAAAATCTAGAAGGAAGCTGAGTTTTGGTGGCATCACTGAGTCACTCTTAACCCTGGTCTGTCTGTCTAAATATCTTGTTATGAGAAACCATTAAATGGCTTTATGGTTTAGGCCACTTGCTATGGTTTGAATGTTTGTCCTTTTCAAAACTCATGTTGAAATTTAGTCCCTAATATGACTGTATTGAGATGTGAGATCTTTAAGTCATAGGACTCTGCTCTCAAGAATGTGTTAATCCATTCACGGATTAATGGATTAATGCGTTATCATGGAAGTGGACTGGTGGCGTTAAAAGAAGAGGAAGAGAGATGTGAGCTACCCCACTCAGCACCCTTGCCATGTGATGTCCTGCACCACCTCAGGTATCTGCAGAGAGCTCTCACCAGTAAGAAAGCCCTCACCAGATACACCCCCTCAAACTTGGACTTTCCAGCCTCTAGAATTGTAAGAAATAAATTTTGCTTCCTTATAAATTACCAAGTTTCAGGTAAAATTCTGGTTTTTCTTTGTTTTTAGCAAAGTATTCCTGAAATGTATATTAACATCAATGGTTAATCTGTAGTTAGGATGGATGCTAATAACTTGGACCTAAGAGACATCATGGTCTTTTTATAATTTAGCTATTTAGTTTAACTGTCTCAGAGCAATGGTATTTCCTGCATTTTCCAGTTCTTAGATGAGTCCATACTGTAACTACCATGACTGTCTGCAATACCTGCCTTAAATTCTTGTTGCAAAGGTGAAATCACATTTTTGAAAGTGCCTTGAAAATGATAAAGAGCTTTACAAAAGCAAGACAGTCTTATTACTACAATCTGTAACATTTTCTATTTCAGGAGAATGAAAAAAATCATTTCTGATTAAAGAAGTATTTTGTAATATTCAGAAGTTGCTTATTGCTATTTAACTACCAAGATTTTTTATAGAATTTGTAACTACGAAGGAGTCACTAGCCACTTTGATTTTACCTTATGTTTTGTTTTTTAAAATAAATTTTATTGTGTATATTTGAGGTTTACATAATGATGTTACAGGATACATATGGATAGTAAAATGGTTACCATACTGAAGCATATTAACATATCTATTATCTCATATAGTTATGTTTTTGTGACAAGAGCAGCTAAAATCTACCTATTTAACAAAAATTTTAAATATTGTACAGTTTTATTAACTATAGTTCTCATGCTGTAGATTAGATCTCTAACTTCTTCATCCCACATCTCTGCTCTTTTGTGTCCTTTGACCTACGTCTCTCCATTTCCTCCCCCCACCCCCACCCTTGGTAATGACTTCTTTATTCTCTATCTCTATTTAGTTAACCTTTTTTATTTTTAAAAAAAATTCCACATATAAGTGAGATTATGCAGTATTTGTCTTTCTGTATTTTGGCTTTTTTCACTTAGCATAATGTCTTCCAGGTCTATCCATGTTGTAGCATATAGCAGGACCTCCTTTTTTAAGGCTGAATAATACTTGTGTGTGTGTGTGTGTGTGTGTGTTTATCCATATGTCTGCTGATGGACACTTAGGTTGTTACCATGTCTTGGCTATTGTGAATGATGCCACAGCACACAGGAGGGCAGATATCTTTACAAGGGGTGATGTTATCTCCTTTGGGTATACCCAGAAGAAGGATTGATGGGTGATATGGTGGTTTTATTTTTAATTTCTTTAGGAACCTCCATACTGTTTTCCGTAATGGCTGTACCAATCTACATTCCCACCAACAGTGCACTAAGGTTTTCTTTTCTCCACATGCTTGCCATCATTTGTTATATCTTGTCTTTGTGATAATAGTGAGACTAACAGGTATAAGGTGATATCTCATCGTGGTTTTGGTTTGCATTTCCATGATGATTAGTGATGTTGAGCACCTTTTTAATATACCTGTTGGCCATTTTTATGTCATCTTTGGAGAAATATCTGTTCAGGACCTTTGCCCATGTTTTAATCAGGTTATTTGTTTTTCTGCAATTGAGTTTTAGTAGTTTGTTATAAATTTTGGATATTAACCCCTTGTCAGATATGCGGTTTGCAATTATTTTTTCCCAGTCCACTGGTTACTTTTTCATTTTGTTGATTGTTTCCTTTGTTATGCAGAAACATTTTAGTTTGATGTAGCCCCAATTAATTATATTTGCTTTTGTAGCCTGGGCTTCTGGTGTGATATCCAAAAGAAATCATTGCCAAGGCCAGCATCAAGGAATTTTTCTCCTGTGTTCTCTTTTAGGATTTTTATGGTTTTAGGTCTTACATTTAGGTCTTTTATTCATTTTGAGTTGATTTTTGTGTATGGTGTAAGATAATGATCCAATTTCATTTTTTTGCAAATGGAAATTCAGTTTTTCAGCATCATTTATTAAGTCTGTCCTTTCCTCATTGTGTACTCTTGGTGCCCTTGTCAAATTAGTTGACCATATATGTTTGTATTTATTTTTGGTCTGTCAATTCTGTTCCACTGGTCTACATGTCTGTTTTTAAGCCAGTACTATAGAGTTTTGATTACTATATCTTTGTAATATAATTTTAAATCAGAAAGTGTGATGCCTCCAACTTTGTCTTTCTCAATATTGCTTTGCCTGTTAGGTTTTTTTTTTTTTTTTTTTTTTTTTTGCGATTCCATACAAATATTAGAATTATCTTTTCTATTTCTGTGAAGAGTGCCACTGGAATTTTGACGAGAATTACATTAAATCTGCATATTGCTTTGGGTAGCATGGAAATTTTAACAATATTAATTGTTCTGATCCATGAACACAGGGTATCTTCTCATTTATTTGTGTCTTTTTCAATTTCTTTCATCAAATTTTTTAAATTTTCAGTGTATAAATCTTTCACCTTCCTGGTAAATTTATTACTAAGTATTCTCTCATGCTATTGTAAATGGGATTGTTTTCTTGATTTTTGTATGTTGATTTTGTATTCTGCACCTTTATTGAATTTATTTATTAGTTCTAACTTTTTGTGTGGAAGCTTTGGAGTTTTCTACATTTAGGATCTTGCCATCTACAAATAGAGATGGTTTCACTTCTTCCTTTCTGATTTGGATGCCTTTTATTTCTTTTTCTCGGCTGATTGTTCTTGCTAGTGTTTCTAATACTATGTTTAATAGAAGTGGCAAGAACGGGCATCTTTGTCTTGTGCCAGATCTTAGTGGGAAAGCTTCTAGTTGTATTGATAATGATGTTAGCTGTGGGTTTTTCATAAATGGCCCTTATTATGTTGAGGAAGTTTTCTTCTATACCGAAACTGTTAAGAGGTTTTATTAAGAAGAGTGATGCTAAATTTTATAAACTTTTTTTTAATGTTAAAATGTGAATAAGTATTTAAATAAGGAAAAAGAAGGTATTATCAGGGTAATCAGCCATATATATCTGCCCAGGACTGTCCCGATTTTATCACTGAATGTCCCATATCCTAGGGAAACCCTTCAATCCCAAACAACCCTGGCACTTCTTTAATCTCTTACTCTACAAACACATTGGATGAACCAGCCCACCAATGTGGTAAGCTCCATGGGTATGAAGAAGAATAAATCTCGTCCAAAGAGTTCACAAATCTAGTGGGAAGATCTGAACTTGACGCAAAATTAAATCATCATAACACTACTTCTGACCGACCCAAATAAATTTGGTCACTAACATCAATGTGTTTTTATTTATATATATATATATATATATATATATATATAAACATCTGTTACCTCCAGCAATGAAAGACAGGAAGGAACTATTTTTGAATCAGGTAAAAAATTATGATAAAAGCAAGTTACAGACCAATTCTGCTGCAAATTCAAACATTTAGAAGTGAAGATGCCCCAAAACAGTCATGCAACCTATTTTTTTTTAACTCAATGACATCCTGTGGTTTGTTCTGACCACTCATACAAGCACTCCACGTGAAAGGTTGACTTTAGGAGGAGCACAATTACATTCCAATGAGCAGGATCAACTAACCTTTAAGTTAGATTAGACAGAACAATCCTGCCTAAGAGTGGGGCCAAAGGACCAAATGAGCATCTAGAACTTGGACTTGACACTTACAGGCATGATCCTGCTGGATTTGCCGGATCCCAGTATTTCATTCACACGAGGGAGGCAGACTTTATAAAATTTTTCCAGCCAATTATATAACTTGATCTCTGTTTATTTCATCAAGAAAAAAAAAGCTATCTCTAGCATTCTTTATGCTAATTAACAAACCCTTCGCTATATATTGAGATGATACTTGAAATACTTACCATAGACATCTCTAGAGTGTAAAATCCTTACTAAATTCTTTCAAATGCAAACTAACAATCCCTGGAATGTGGATTAAATTTAATTTACACACATAGAGAGATGTAAGATAGTAAAGTATTTATAAATAAATTATCTTGCAACAAATATAAAAAATACTTAGTAATTATTCTTAAAATTCTTAAAAATTCTTAAAATGTTGACGAATCCTTCTGACCAAACAAAATATTCAGGTGCTTCAAGGACTTGACAACTTGACCTGTGATCAAGACCTCAGGATGAATACAGATTTGCAAAATTAAGGGAGGAAAAGTGATGTTTGTTGGAAGACAGAGTACTGTGCGAAGATATCTATATGAAAGGGCTTGCTATTTGGGGAAACAATTAGAAGTAGCTGGAGGCTCAGAGAGCTTTAGGAGCGGTGCTGAGAAATGTACCTGAAAAGGAGGTTGGAAAAGCAGAGATGATGGCAGGATCCACTAGTCACACTGTCCAGTTTGGGCTTTCTGCTCTAGGTACTGAGATGGTAGCAGGTTTCTTTCAGATGGTGGAATGACTTGTTGCTTAGGTAGCAATGGGGAAAATGAATTGAAGAGAGAAAGGGGTCAGGGAAACAAATCCAAGCAAGAAATGATGTAGATTTAAACCTAGACTCTAGAATTCATTCATCCATTCAACACTCAACACAATATTAATTGAGTACCTACTAGACACCATAAAGTAAAGTAGACACTGGAAATACAGCATCGAGAAAAGAGTCAAAATCTCAGCCCTCATCAACTGCGTCACCACATCCCAGGTTGTAAGGATTAATTGTTTAATGTAAATATAAACAATTAATTTCGCTCTCCAAGTATCCCATAACATGCAGCAAATTAGGTGCTCATCCTCTCATGGAGCATCCATACTATAAGATGAGACAGGCATTCAACAAATCGGGCTGGCTGCTTAGCTCAGTTAGAGGGCAGCCTTGTAACACCCAGGTCATGGGTTCAGATCCCGTGTACTGGCTAGCCACCAAAATAAATAAATAAATAAATAAAGCCTGTCTAAATTTGTAAAATATATCCAGTGGAGACATGTGCTCTGAAGAAATCTGAGGGAAAGAGTTCCACACATAGTGAACAGTTAATGCAAAGCATCTGAGCAGAAGCGTGTGTTTGAGGAACAGCAAGGAGGCCTGTGTAGCTGGAGCAGAGAAGGGGAGAATAACAGGATGAGATCGAGCACTTGCAAGGGACCAGACCATGTTGGCCCTTGAGGGCCATTGGAAAAACTCAGAGTTTGCCACTGAAGGGGATGTGCTACCACTGGACAATTTTGAGCAAAGGTGACATGGTCCTACTAATGTTTTAAAAAGATCTCTCTGAGTTTTATGCGGACAAAAGTCATAAATGTATGAAAATAAGTAATAACTTTCTCCACCCTGTTTTATTTAGGGTTAAGTTGCACGAGCCAGTGGCTGGTATTTAAGAGTAATTATGTAAATAATATTTTGAACTACAGGAGAGGATTAAATTTATAGAGCTGATAAAATAACAGTAACAATAATTGCAACATTTTACATGCCTATCAACGTGACACTTCACTTCCTTTACATCACTTTAATTTTTACAACCTGACTACAAAATACAGGCTACTTCTTCATTTTACAAATGAGGAAACTGAGTTTCAGAAAGTTTAATAATTTGAAGATACACAGCCAATAAGGGGCATAGTGCAGATTTAAAATCTGGCTTTTCAGCTAATAAGGCCCATATGTTTCATACTACCTAAAAGTGGCTATTATGAAATAATGATAATGCTAATTACTATTATAAGTATGCACGATTTAAAAATATACTTGATATTTTCTGCTCGAATGAGATTAGAATAATTTTATATTATAAAGGAAGAATGTCAGTACTTTCTCATTCCCAGTAGAAAAATGAGTGTTCTAGTACAAATATTTGTAATAGTATAGAATGTATTAGTACTAAAACTAGTAAAGTACTAGTAGTAGGAGATTACCAGTAAAATGTGAAGTTGTGTTTGTGGAAAGCAGTTCTTTCCTTGCAAGTAGCATTATCACAGAAGCTAGTAGGATAACTTTGATAGATGTGTTCTTTAAGCTCCAGCCATCTCCCTAACCAGTAGAGGAAAAGATTCTTGCTGGCAAATGCTGGACAGCACTGGTGGTTAGCTGCTACTAACTAAACCTGGCTTGGAAATATGATCTTGTCTCACCAAAATAGTTTAAATTCTCTTCTGCATACTAAAGTCTATCCTTGCAAAACTGCATTAATTCTCCATGTTTCATCTTCTCAGTAGTCCCAAACAGTTTTATCTACTCTATGTCTTATTTCAAAGAAAGCCCTCTACTTCTGTAAAACTACAGTCCCACTAGTTTGCAGAATACCCCACCTTCTTAGAGCCAGGGAGGGCAGAAATCTTTAAACACTTTGGAGTCACTTCACCACTTCTGGTTTGTCTCAGGGTGAAGCTTCCTGGCAAGATTTTCGCAGGGAAGTGAGGGGTGTGGAGGGGACCAAAATCTACCCAAAAAATGATCTGTGGCTCCCCTCACAGGGCTGTGACTTGAGGTACACTTCTCAGAAATTATGAACAAAAACCAGAGTCACTGAAGCATGGGACAATAAATACTCTTTAAGAACTTTTACTTTATTTAAGCTGCCAATCAATTCATATTCTATTACAGAAATCCCAGTTTTCAGAAGGCAAAGTAACTGACTGGTAAATAATTTAAGACAAGAAATATATAGCTTTAGAGCTAGAAAGACCCTCAGAGGCCCAGAATGCCTTTCTGTCTGTTCTCTGGGGAGCTCCTATTAACTATTTAAAAAATCAGCTCTTCCACATACACTAACCGCACCCTGTGAGTTGTTGGTGCTTTTTCTCTATATCCTCATAGTCCTTAGGAAATACCTATTTTATGATAGTTTGCCACATGTTGTTTATTTTTATCTTTAATTGTGGTAAAATTTATAACATAATATATACCATCTTAATCGTTTTTAAGTGTACTGTTTGGTATTGTTAAGTATATTCACATTGTTGTGTAACCAATCTCTAGAAGTTTCTCATCTTGCAAACCTGAAACTCTATACCCATTAAATAATTCTCCCATTTTCCCCTCCCTCTTGGTCCTGGTAACCACTGTTCTACTTTCTGTTTCTACAAAATTGACTATTTTAGATACCTCGTACAAGTGGAATCATACTATATTTGTCTTTTGCAACTGGCTTATTTCACTTAGTATAATGCCCTCAAAGTCATCCATTTTGTAGTATGTATCAAAATTTTCTTCCTTTGTAAGGTTGAATAAGATTCCAGTGTATGTATATGCCACATTTTCTTTATCCATTCATTCTCAGTGGACACTTGGGCTGCTTTCACCTTTTCGCTATTATGGATAATGCTGTTATAAACATGACTGTACAAATGTCTCTTCAAGACCCCATTTTCAGTCCTTTTGTAATTCCTGGATTATATGGTAACTCTATGATTAACTTTTTGAGTTATCACCATATTATTTTCCATAGCTGCTGCACAATTTTCAATCCCGCCAGCGACACACAAGGGTTACAATTTTTCCCTATCTTTGCCAATACTTGTTATTTTCTGGATTTTTGATAGTGGTCATCCTAACAGCTGTGAGGAGACTGTCACATGTTATTCTAATTATCCGTTTGTTGTCTGGCACTAACTTCCTTCCAAAAAGAAAATGGTGCCTTTTCAACTTCACTCTCTCATCTTTATGTTGCTGCTATCGAATCACATGCCTGGAACATAATATGTCCTCAAACAGTGCTGCTCAAAGAACAAATGCCACAACTGAAAAAAAATGCTATAAAACTTCAGAAAAGCTTGAGGCTTCTTCAGGAACAGAAGGACAGTGAGTCACTGAATTCTTTTTTCCAGTGGGCCAAGGAGTAGGGTAGTCATGGATGGAAGCTTCAGATGGCAGAGGTGGCAAGAGGTGCAGCTAGCCTCGTGGCCCCTTAGGGAAAAAATGGAGAGAAACCAGTGAGCCCACCCAGGACTGATATATAGCCCTGAGAGTTTTCATTAGAAGAAAACTGTATCTGCCATAGTCCTCAGTCCCTAAATTCCAGGACGCCATCTCCATCTCCGCCCACCTGGGCACACTTCGTGTTCTCCTGCCCCTAGCCATTGGATATGTAGGAAGGGGGTACGTCTGTATTCCTGGTGCCCAAGTCAGAATACAGCCAGATAAACTATACAACTCCCTTGAATTAGGCTTTTGTGAGCCAGACAATCTTGGATCATAGCCCATTGGCAAATTGGAGAATGCCATAGTCTTTATCACAATTTTATTTATAACAAAACCAAGATTCATAAAGAGTATAAACAATGACACATTATTAAAGATTATATCCCCAAGGTCCTAATTCCTGCTCTATTATGAACGTTGGCCTTGTGAACTTTATCTGCAATTTAAAGATGCATTTTGCATATTTCATTGTTGAGCTGTTAATATATTATTTCCCCGCAGCTCAGCTTTTCTAAGGGAGCCTAATTTCTTGTTTTATGTCCCTTCTTTTATTACTACAGCATCAGTAGGTTCTGAACTTCCTATTGCTCGACATTTCATGCTTTGAAAGCACAGGTTTTCCCATTCAGTATATTCTATAAATAATTACAGGTCTCTTTTATCATAAATTCTTCCCAACTTGTTACAGGACTACATTTTTATCTTCTTTTGGTTCTGCCTTCAAAGTTGCTTCAGCAATGTTAATTATAAAGAAAAAGATAAGGCCAGATTGCTTTTCTTCCCCACTCACAGCAGCTCAGAAAATGAATTGTAGCATTCCACTTTCTTATTTGTGTAGGTGAGGATGTATTCATTGTGGCAGAGACTTCACAGATAATAAAAATTACATGCTTTTAGCAGATGTGCTAATTACCTTTTCTCGATAAAGAAAAAAATATTGAATTGGCTCCCAACTGCACAGTTTAATTTATACCCATATTTGATGCTGGCAAGAAGCCTGAGCTACTTTATGTTACTTTATTTTTTGGATAGGAAATAAAAATATTCTGAAAAATTATTATTAAAAAATGCTTACAACAGCTAATATATATGATTGTTGTGGAAGGTCACCATGAGTTAAGTTACAATGCAGATGTAAATACAGAGAAATGGTAAGGAAACCAAAAGACAAACAGGACAGATGGTTTGCAGTGTCCGACTTGAGTAATGGGGACTAATTCAATCTGTTTTGGACATGCAGAGATAACTCTGTTATTAAATGACTATTTGTGCCAGGAAAAGGAGCAAACTATGTATTTTTAAGACATAAAAACTATATCATTCCCCGGCAACTGAAATAGCCAACTTTTTCATGACGTTCCATTCATTTTTTTCTTTATACTGGTACAGCATTTTAAGACCAGAAGTGCTTGCAATTGCAGATTAGTTTTACTAAATTCTCTTTCTTTTGATCACAGTTCACCATAATTTTCTGAAAGCATATTTAGTTGTGAATTTGATTTAAGACTATTTTCTCGGTGATGGGGGGGAACCCTGGTCTTTAACCTTTAATTAACACATTTCAAACTCAAGACCATTACTCAATAGGATTTGTGTTTATAAAGTAATGCTTTCAATTCTATGCAATATTGCAACTTAAAAATCCAAACAATTCGCTGTCAAGAGAGAAACAGCTATCTTTATGTGTTGTGTTTTGTTTTGTTTTGTGTTAGTGGGAACCAGATTTCTCTCCAATTTAAACCTATGGACATTTTCAGAATAAATAGAGAAATCTGGCTTGCCTTTGCTTCTAACATACAGAAGTCATAAGCCAGGTAATCCACATTTTTCTCAACCCCTTTCTCTCTTGATCTTATCTGTTCAGACATACAAACTCACATAAAATGTCAGTGAGGTGTTTAATATAAGCCCACTATAAGATCTAAGGATTGCTGAGGCCATCGCTCCAGGTTGGTTTGGATATTAGTGCTTCTGGGTTAAAAAATAATGATAATATTAAAGTAAAATACAGACCTAGAACTAAAATTCAAGTCTTTTGATTCCCAGTCAAAAGTTCTATTCCCTACAACTCTCTTGCCTTATAACTTTGGACAAGACTCTCCAGTTTTCTGAGTCTCTGTCTCATTTTCAAAATCAGTATAATAATACTATCAAAAGCTATTCGTTGGGTTGTTTTGACATAAAACTCACATTTACATGAAAGTATAATATAAAACATAAATATAAAATGTTCCGTTCTTGAAAATAATTTAAAAACCTCAATATCAAAAAATTATACTATTCATACTAGTACAAGGGCCAGACTTCCCTCTCACCTGATAATAATGGTAATAAAGACTTGTGAAAGCCTCTCTGTGGAAAGGAAAGTGCCAGCCCATATGTGCCTGTGGCTTGTGTTCTGGCCAGAGAATCCCTGGCAAGACCTGGTGCTGTTCCCTTGATCCTGGAGCTGGGATGCTGCTGCTGCCATGACAAATGCAGGGATCCCATGCAATGGCTGTGTACCAGGCCCCTCATATCACTATCTCATGCTCCTCATCCCCCCCTCACCAGAATTATCTGTTGATGGTAAAGTATGAGATGCCACAGGACATTCTCAACATCCATCCATGTGGCACCCAGAAGTGTGAGGTAAATGACATCCCATGAGGTGAAATTTGACCAATGGAAGGCAGTTCTGGCAGAATAATTCTGGTCCTTTCCACTCTCTGGATGAACTGTTTGGAGAGGCGGCACCTTCGAATGGCTTCTCCGATGACAATATTCTGTGCGACGTGACTGTGACCAGCTTGGTAACAACTCCCCTACGTGGGCAGTTCCTCTTTCCCTGCCTAAGTCACCTTTTCCTTCACTGTTGTATTTCTGGATTGCACTCATAATAAAGCGTAGCACCTATTATTTGCCTCAAGCACGACTTTCTAGGGAACCTGGGCAGAGACAGTCTCCAACTAGGATAAGCAAAAAGACTAATGACTGATTAAGGGCCCAACTGAAGATGGAAAGTATAAATTCATATTCATTCAGTTAGCAGATCTATATGGTTTTTTCCCAGCACCCCAGAAATAGAGAAAACAGGGAGCTAGATTCATTTATTCATCTGACAAATTGAGTTTCTCCTACGTGTCAGTCACAAGACTAATCATTAGGGATTCCAAGAGATAAAAAACAATCCATTGAGTTCTAGCCGATCCTTCTTCAGAAATTAACATTCTATACTGGAATTTCAAGTCAAGGTAATCCAAGATACAGGGGAAGTCGTATTTGTGAAGAGTAGAGAGGAAAGAAAATAACACATCAGAGGACTAGGAGGGGTGAGAAAACTGATGGTCCAGATGAGATCAGAGAACAAGTCATTAAAGAGGGGAAAATATAGGCAGTAAAGTTCAGTGGAAAAATGTCAGAATTCATTGCAGATATTAAGCTATTCTGGTGTTAAAAAAAAAAAAAGTCCAGAATATCACAAGAGTGATATTGGTGCTAACGCAATAGAGATGAAAATTGTATAAGTAAAGAAATTCACTGAACAGTAAGATAAATGTGGTAGATGACTCATGAGTGTGAATTGAAAATCTACAGGATAAAAGCAAAAAGTGTTATATGCCAACTCAGTCTTTGCTCTTCCCTAAACTCGGCTGAGTTAGGAGCAATGTGTAATTGAGAAGGAAAAGTGCTAAACTCATCGGTTGCCCTGCATTAAAATGACCTGCATCAGTCCAGTGATGGATGAAATAAGACTTCACAGGCCTTTTCCGGATATAAATATCTTAACCATGACCATGCTGTTAAGTCAATTCCCAGAGTGAGAAGTGATACAAATCGGAAAAATAGCATGTAAGAATGAGGGAAAGGCACGAGGAAATTATTAGGAAAAAACTCGAAGATTCAGCCTTGTATAATAAGTGCAATAAATGCAACCAGGAGGCAAAATGAATCAGACTGAGGAGGATGCAGAGAAAGCAGCAGTACAGAGTACCGTGTTCTGCAGGTGATGCGAAATGCCGACGATGATCCCAATCTCTGACTAAATTGCACTAGCAATGAAGTAGCATGCAGGGTTAATGTTATTGCTTTATTTAATTATGTCATTTGCTTCTGTAAGCATTGCTTACAAAAGCAAAACTGAGAGACACCCTATCTTAGGAGACTCAGGGGCACTCATAATAAACCATGCGGTGCCTCCTCGGTTTTGGCTACACGGCACTACCCTGCTCCTTTGCAGCCTCCCAGAGTAAAAGAGTTTGGAAGCCTAGGACCTGCATTCAGCAGCATCCCTGGCTAGCAGAGTGGCCAATGAGAAGCCCTTGTGAAGAATTTGGGATGGAGAAGAGAGGCAGAGCCATATGAATGCATCTCTGGGTATGGCAGGCAAACACGCAGGCATGTGCAAGCATGAGCTTTTGTGGCAGCCTTCAAGTGTTCTCCTGAAAATCACCTTAAATACAGAGAAAATATCTGATCATTGCCATCTACTTCCTGGATCTGTGACCCTTTGGTCTCTGAAAGCTCAGAGTGCACATGAGAGTTCACAGTGCTTGCCCTGACCCTCAGTTTCCCAACACTTCAACATTTGAAAGCATTTAATCCCCTGGATTAAATACCATCCTGCTTGAAAAACCTAGAGTAATTTCTGTTCTTTGGACAGAATTATTAATACACATTTTTCTTCTTTATACTACCCATCTTAACATGGAAACTGGCTATCTTGTAGTGCAATAGTAAGTTTTTAAAAGGTTTTTTTCATTAACTATAGAGTTGGGTTTTTTTAACTACATCCAATGAAACTGACAGAGATTAAACATAAAAATAAGATACCTCTGAAATACAAAAACTATTATCAGAATTTGTTGATATGCCGTTCTTGCTATTACCAGATCAAATGAATTAATAATATACTTGTTTCCTTGGAGTAAGTTCAACTTTATAAGTTTTGGGCCTAATTTCTTTACTGTGTAACTTAATAGAAGCCATAAAATTCAAGAACTGGTGCTTTTGCATAAGGAAAAGAAGGAAAGAAGTTAATGGCTGCTCTGGCGTAAAAGAGATACTTTCCACCTCTCTCTAGGGAACACCGCAGGATTCCATAAATAACCACTTAGTCATCTGAAAATTGTTATTTAAGGTTATAACGATCCTTATTGTAATTTTAGGTGCAATTTTCATTCATTTTAATTACATAAGCTGAAAATCACCAAATTATCCTTTAAACATTTATTTTTCTCACCTCTCTGTTAGAAAAATGTTACATTTTTCTTTATTACTTTTTCTGTTATTAATTTTTCTGATATTTAAGAAGAAAGAGCAGGGATGTATAAGTTTATAAGTATCATTAAAGCTACAGACCAGATAGATAGTTTTACCCAGTTCAAGGAAGTTCAGTTCATTCTACACAGAGAAGAAAGTGGCGATGCGCGCATAATGGTAAGATATGGGCAAGTCTTCAGCCTCTGGACTAGCTGCTGCCAAGCACGGAAGCAGACCCAGGGCCCTGGGCTTAGACAGAATCTCAGCCACCTCCTTATCTCAGCCTCTTACCTGCACGAATATCAGACCTAGTTACAATAATTATTCAGCTTTTGCAGCACATAGTAAGGAAAACTTACAGAATATAGTTGGCACAATGGGAGTGGGGGAGAAGCTGGATTGAGTATTTCATTCCTGGAGATGAATCCATGTGGCCTTAGAGGGGAAAGAACAAGAAAAGGCATGCTTACCTGCCAAGGATGAGACAGCCTTGAAGCCCTCCTTGCTGGTTCTGTGAAAAGTGTCATGGTTCAACCCTCAGGAAATGAAGAGATGATTTTGGGGACTATTTTTGTGTTCAGTGCTATCCCATCTATATAACTCTAAAAATTACCTTGAGCTAAATGCAGAAGGAAGGGAGGAGAGCTACTCACACAAGCACATACACTTATAGAGAAATTTCACCATCACAGTGTGTGGTCCCCTATTCTACTTTAGCGAGCAGTCACTATGCAAGTGCTGTCATGGCAACGCCAGTAGAGCCAATGACCCCATCTTCAGAGTGTATTCTATACTACCAGGTCTGTAATCAGAGTGTGATCCTTTTTCCTGATAAATGTTGTTAAGACTGAGAGTCAGTAAACATTCTAGCAATCAAAAACTTAAGGGAAGTTTAAGTCTGTTTTTTAATTTACTCCACTATCAACCAAATTAGATGTTCTTCACAAAGGTAGTTTAAAGGAAAATAATGTTAACAACCAGATGTTTACTATCGTGGCTAAATAATCTGTAGAAGAATAAAAATGTCTTGCAGAGAAAGAATAAAGGGGCCACCAAAATAACCAACCTTCCATTTATAAAATCCTTTTTTATACAAAATTCCTATGTAGACAGAACTTCAGTTTTTCACGTGCTATACTTCTATGCCACAGTTAACAAGGTCCAGGCACCATTGGTACCACTGTCCATCCCATGAGAAGCCGATGGGTGGAAAGCTGCTCTGAGCAACACCATTCATGAGCACAGAGGCTCCATCTAGAATACAGGGAGTTCTTGGGATTTATCACATACAGTATTTACCTTCTGTAGTGGATTGAGTTATGTCACCCCAAAACTCACTGAACCTTGAATTGTGTCCCCCAAGTTTTAGGTATTAAAAACTTGGGCCCCACCGTGACTGTTAAGAGGGTGGGAGATCCTATGATGGTAATTGAAAGGTGGATCCTTGAAGAGGTGATTGGATTGTAGGACCATGCAGTAGTGAATGGATTAAAAATGGTGGTCAGTGGTGTGGTTCTGAGGGTTTTAAAAGAAAAGAGAGGAGAGTCTGCCTTGCTTTCTCATTCTCTCTGCTCTCTCTCTCTCTCATTCTCTCTGCTTTCTCTCTTGCTCTCTCTCTCTCTGCTCTGACATTTTCACAACGTGATACCCTGCTCTCGCTGTCACCACCAGCAAGAACTTCACTAGCTGTGTTCCCTGGACTTTGGACTTCCGAGCCTCAGAAACTATAAGCAATAAAATTCATTTTCTTTATAAATCACCTAGTTTCAAGTATTTTATTATAATCAACAGAAACGGACTAATACACCTCCTCAAAAAGTTGAGTAGGATAGAGAAAAGAAGGTACAGAGAGTTACAGAGATTCGTAGTGAGCTCAACTCTATGAGAGATCATTGCTGTTCTCAATGATTAAAGGCATTTATGTAACGGCTACTGTCATAAAAACAAGGAACTTCAAGAGACCTAATATCAAAGCCTATGGAGAGTTTACTTCCTTTAACTCTGTTTAAACATGAAATGTTCTTTCAAAAACCACAAGCACATACTCAACCATAGTTTCATATATGTATATTTAACTGTTTATTTTTTACACATGGATATTATCTTCATTTAAAATTCCTACAAAGTTAGGACTATATCTATTTTATTAAAATTGAACGATAGCCAGGCTAACACTCCATTAAGATGAGCATTCAGAAAGCATATTGACAGTGACTAAGAATATTAAATTGTGAGATTTTATGGTCAGATTTAACATATTCATATTAGTCTTCCTTATCCTCAGCCTACAGTTTAATAACCTAGCTCAATCCTTTTTTTTGGGCATCTATTTCAATAAAAGTTAAATAAATAGATGAATGGATGAATGAACAGTGGAGTCCACATTTTCAAATCTCATCCTATCAAACATTTTTCCTCAGAGACTCTGCTATATATTCCTATGACTAAGCTGATGACCTGGAATAATTTTAGCTCCAAAACCCAAAGCTATGAGGCAGAAGTTCCCTATTTATCAAAAGGTCCCTTTGACTTCTCTGATGTATCTTGTACTTGCCATGTCTAAGTACAGACCATGTAAAGCCATCACAAAACACTCAGTTGCATATTCTTAATCTGATTAGCTGGTAAGAAATCACAAACCCACGGTGAATTTTATTTCTTCACAACTTCTAGATCTGGAATATAAAAATCTTATGGTCCTAGTACGTGAAATTGCACTAACACAATTTATAAAATTAGTTCAACTAACATTTCCTTCCAAGGAATTAACAATAAGTTAAATTGGGTGCTCCTCTTTTCTGTTCTTTATTAAGCTTCTAGATCTGCTCAGCTTTCTGTATCTAAAACTCCTACTAGATACTCCATTTTAATTAGATTCTCCCATTCCAGTGAAGGACGCAAATAAGAGTAAATATACAATTAGCTTCTTTAAGCCAGCAGGACACAAATAGGCCATTAGGGTGGCAGAGTAAATAAAGGATTTCAAAGGGAGAGAAAGCCAAAGGTAGCTAATAAATGATATTCATTCATTAGCAAATGCTGTTTACAAATCATTCAAAATACCTTTATTGCTAAATAAGTCACGGGATTTGTTTTGTTCTAAAACCAGTCTAAGACAAGATGATAAAGTCTGGAGAAAAGAGTTGCTCCAAATCACCATGATTCACCACACATCTTTGGAAGACTGAGAATGAGAAAGATAAAGAGAATTAATTCCTGATTTATATATTCTGCTAATAAAGTGGCAAGGTCTTATGGAACAAACACAACAGCTGCAAATTATGTAATTATGTATCTATATGCAAATTTACAGACATCTCATAAATGCTGGAACGCTATTTGCAATGCTAATTAAGTCGTTTTTATTGAGGCTGCATAATTCCTACATGTGATTTGGTTCCAGATGTCGTAGCTTGTGAAACCTTTATTGTCAGGTTAGCTGAGGTAGCACACATTAGCACCACTCATAAAACCTCTATTTATTATGAAATTACTTGCAGTGACTCAGTGATGTTTCATCATCCTCCTGTCTCACCCTGCAGATTGAATTGCAACTGGAAGCATGGGCCAAAAGAAATTTCTCTGTACCTACATTCCCATACAAGTGGCTAATCTATTTAATCTCTTCCACATAAACCAAGTTCAAGTGTCTACTGAGCATGGGAAACAGAAAACAGTCAGGCCAATATGGGATTGTTGGCAGATGCCATAAGGTTTTATTTTAGGTTTTATAGCTCTAAAAGAGGAATAATTCCTTTTGCTATAATCTAATATTGTAATAGCCCAAGGAATTATTCTTTCTTTTAGAATGATACAAAATGTTTTGAGATTATTGACTAGGTAGTTGGTACTCTACCTTTAATTCACAAGTAAGAAAAAAAATGTCATTAAGAAAAAATATGTGTTGAGCACCCACTGTGCACACAGCACTGCAGGACTACAAAGAAGCATAATTCAGGGGCCTTCAAGTAGCTCCTAAGTAGTTTGGAAGGCAAGAGGTAAAAAAGATTTACAGCAAAATACAGAAACATGAGAACTAAACACCTAAACGAAATAAGAGATAATCCTCATAGCTATTTTAATCTAATAACTTATTTCAGCTTTTTCCCCTACTAAAATTTTCATCAAAACCATCAATAATACCAGAAATATGAACTGGTATTTTCACTGCCCCTTTCTACTTCTTCTAAGAGGAATGAAAGAAATTGTACAACGAGCCCCTGGTGCTTTCAGGCCTGGCTTTCCTTTAGAGGACGGCATAATGAACATACACCATAAACTATCATAAGCAGAAAACCTACCTTCATAACAAGGTGCTGAGTGGGCATTTTCCTGGTTCCTGGAGATATGGATTTGGCCCTACAATTAAACTAAGGCATTCCTTAACTCCCTGCTCTACAGAGGAGTGCCTGATACCCCTGGTACCTCCTGGGAGGACTTACCATCAGCAGCAGGACTGGCACTGCTACCGTTAACCAGCACCCCATCATGACCTCCCCAGTCTACAAAAGGTGACTAAAGGTGGAGGGTTTATGCACTGTTCTTCTGAGGAAGCAATCTTTTAATTCTTAGTAAGGAAGGAAGGGCTTGAGATTGAGGGAGTGTGCAAGGATGAGAGGCTGGGATATCATGACTCAGCTTGATACTTGCACAGCTGGCCTTCCAGCTACTGCTGCCTCAGGGCAGAGCTGGATGGGAAAGCCCTTATGAGAGCTGGATGTCTGCACCCTGAGGTTGGGAGTCTACACGAACATAAAGATGACTGTTAATTTCTCAGCTAGAGAACAAGCCAACAGGATGTGAAGGGGACGCTTTACAAGGTACATGAAAGGAAAAGGATGGGGTCATTCCGCATCAATGTTCCCCATGGCACTGAGAAGGCCCAGAAAAGATAACAAGCAGCTCCACCTGAAAGCACAAGGAATGATCAGGAGGTTACTCCAGTGCTGCCAGGTAAAGAAACTCCAAACCCAGAGACGAGGATGTGGGGGCAGTAACCAGTGACGGTGCCAAAGGAAAACTAGGCCACCCTCCCCTCAGTGAGAGAGGGCACCCAGTTGAAGCTGAACATTGGTCTGAGAAAAACATGAATGCCACCTGTGCAGACATCTCACACAAACAAAGACCATCAACGTCAGAGAGAAACAGACCAGACCAGAGCTGAATATGGTCGGCTCCTCTGCACTGACAGCACCAGTTAGGAAGAGTATCTTTTGAATCCAGAACCTGTCTTTACTGTCCTGCCCCAACATTAGAGGACCTGGCCCTAAAAAAGGGGAGGGGGGAGTTAGAGGTATCTCAAAGCTAGATTATAACCAGCCCCCACCCACGTACACACACACACACACACACACACACACACACACACACACACACACATTCATACAGAGAAAGACAAGATCAAAACTCTAATAGAAAGAGGGGTGAACTTTGACTTGAGTATGAATACAAGATTCATATTCTACATTGACCTGGACTAAGGTTTTATAAGTAAGAGTAGCCAGACACTTGAATGTGTTGTTAAGGGGTGGGTTGGGGGAAAAGATTTAATATGAGACATTGGCAAATAATAATTGAAAAAAAATCCCAATGAGATGAGAATGAGAATCCTGGACATCTTAATTTTATACCTTCCATCCTTTCCTAAGCCTACTTCCTTACTGCCTTTCTAGTGTTCTATACTCAGGCAGATCAGCAATGTCCCCAAATTAGAAAGTAAGAGAAAGTTTTGAAAACCAAAAGGTCAATATGTTGTTTTAAAAAAAATTAGGGAGCTACAATTTACACGCCATAAAATTCACCCATTTAAAGTTCCGGTTTGGTCTGGTTCTTTCTGGTGCTGCTGGCCTCTGTTCATGTCTACATAGGTGGTATTTACGTTTTTCTCAGACTAGTGTTCAATTTCAACCTGGCCCCACTCTCTCACGGAGGGGAGGGGAGCCTAGCTCTCCATTGGTACCATCTGTGGTATCTGTCCCCATGTCCCTGTCCCTGGTTTTGGAGCCACAGGACCTGGCAGCACTAGATAAGCCTACAACTGAATGTTTTCAATAGAATTCACAGAATTATGCAACCATCATGACAGCATTTTAGAACATTTGTATCACCCCCCCAAAGAAACCCCACCCCCATGAGCAGTCAGTCTCCATTTTCCCATTCCCAGCCTTCCACCCAGCCCTAGGCAGCCACTAATCTACTCTCTGTACCTATAATTTGCTGATTCTAGATGTTTTATTTAAATCAAACTGTATGAGATGTGGTCTTTTCTGTCTGGTTCATTCTGTTAATATAACGTTTTCAAGGTTCACACATTATTATAATATATATTAATATTTTACTCTCTTTTATTGACAAATAGTATTCCAACATCATTTTATCTACCCATTCATCAGTTAATGGACATTTTTGTTGTTTTCACTATTTGGCTATTATAAATAAAGATGTTATGAATATCTATGTGTGCATATTTGTGTGGATATATGTTTTCATTTCTCTTGGGCATATACCTAGGGATAGAATCACTGGCAACTCTGTGTTTAACATTTTGAGAAACTGACAAACTGCTTTCCAAGGTGATGGCCATACATTCCCTTGGCAATGCATAAGGGCTGCAATTTTCCACATTCTCCTCAACATTTCCCATTGTGTACCTCTTCGGCTATAGCCATCCTATTAGACATAAAGCAATATCTGATTCCGATTTGCATTTCCCTAATGACTTATGATGTTGAACATCTTTTCATGTGCTTATTTGTGATTCGTATTTCTTCTTAGGAAAAGTATCTTCTAAATCTTTTTGCTTATTTTTAATTGGCTTATCTGTCCAATTTCCCAATTGCCAAATTAGAAAGTCCCATTTACCTAGTATCTGTTTTCTCATTTGTGCTTTGGACATCATATCTAAGAAACAATTTCCTAACTCGAAGTAAAAAAAAAAAAAAAACATAATTCCATTTTCTTCTAGTAGTTTTATATATTTAGCTCTAACATTTAGCTCTCTCATGTATTTTAATCTTTTTCCTTTTTATGTAGTGTGTTAGGCATCCAGATTTATTCTTTGGCATGTGGATATCCAGCACTGTCTGTTGAAAAACTACTTTTTCTCATTTGAATTGTCTTGGAACCCTTGTCCAAAATCAATTGACCATAACTGTAAGGAATTATTTCTGGACTCTCAATTCAATTCTATTCAAATATATTTTTATGCCAATACTATGCTTTGTTGAATACTATAGCTTGTAATAGGTTTCAAAATTGGGAAATGTGAATAATCCAATTTTGTTCTTTTTCAAGATTGTTTTTTCTACCCTTGATTTCCACATGAATTTGATGATCAGCTTCTTAATTTCTGCAAATAAGACAGATGAGATTTTGATAATGTTTGCATTAAATCTGTAGATCAATTTGGGGAATATATCCACCTAAATAATATCAACTCTTCCAATTCATTAACATGGAATGTCTTTTTATGTACTTAGGTCTTTAATTTTTTTTCAACAAGATTTTTTAGTTTTTAGTATACAAGTCACATTCTTTTTATTAAATTTATTCCTAAATATTTTATCCTTTTTGATGCTAATGTAAATAAGTAGAATTATTTTTCTTATTTCATTTTCAGATTGTTCATCACTAGTGTTTAAAAATAAAATTCTTTTATTAGATTGATCTAGGCTGTACTGGTATATTACATCTAATAGTTTTTTGGGTTTTTTGTTTGTTTGTTTGTTTGTTTTTGGTGGATTTCTTAGGATTTTCTGTATACAAGATGTCATCTATAAATACAGATAGTTTTATTTCTTCTTTTCCAATCTGAATGTCTTTTATTTCTTTTTCTCATCTAATTGCCCAGGGGAGAACCTCTAGTAAAATATTTAATAGATCTGGCTAGAGTGGATATTCTTGTCTTGCTCCTGATCTTGTGTAGAAAGCACCTACTCTTTCACCATTAAGTATGCTGTTAGCTGGGTGCTTTTCATAAATGCCCTTTATCAGGTTGAGGAAGCTCCCTTTATTCCTAGTTTGTTGAGTGTTTTTATCACGAAAGGCTGTTGGCTTTTCTCAAACTATTTTCTGCATCTATCTAGATAATCATAGAGCTTTTGTCATCTATTCTATTAATATGGCATATTATAATGATTGATTTTTGAACGTCAAACCAGTTTAGCATTCCTGGGATAAATCCCCTTTAGTCATGGTATAAAATCCATTTAAATGGTGCTGGATTTGGTTTGCTAGTATTTTGTTTTAGTTTTGGCATCTATATTCAAAAGGGATACTGATCTGAAGTTTTTTTTTATTTTTTTATTTTTTCTTGTCATGTGTTATCTAATTTTAGTATCAGGGTAATCAGTTTTGTAGAATGAGTTGGAAAGTGTTCTGTTCTCTTCTAAGTATATAAAGGTTTTGGTATTAATTCTTTTTAAATGTTTTGTAGAATTCATTGACGCCATCTGGGCCTGAGCTTTTCTCTGTGACAAGTTTTTTAATTACTGACTGAATCACATTGCTTGTTACAAGATGTCTATTTAGATTTTCTATTTCTTCTTGAGTTAGTTTTAGTACTCTATGTCATTCTAGAAATTTGTCAGTTTTCTCTAAGTTATACAATATGTTGCATGGAGTTGTTTACAGTATTTCGTTATCGTCCTTTTTATTTTTGCAAAGTTAGTAGTGATGTCCCCTCTTTCACTCCTCATTGTATTATGTTGAGCTTTCTCTCTTTTTTTCTTAGTATTTCTTTGAGTGGATTCAAGTTACCATCTAGTGTCCTTTTGTTTTAGCCTGAAGAACTGTCCTTAGTATTTCTTGTCAGATAGGTCTGCTGTATCAATGAATTCTCTCAGTTTTCATCTGGGAAAGTCTTAAATTCTCCTTCATTTTTAAAGTATCATTTTGTAGGATATAGAAATCTTGGTTGACAGTCGTTTTTTTTTCCTCTCTGCATTTTGAATTTGCCTACCTATTGACTTCTGCCTTCCATGGTTTCTCATGAGAAGTCAGGTCTTCTCCTGAGTGGGGATCCTTGTCCATGATTAATCACGTCTCATATGTGTGTGCTGTTTTCCAAGTTCTCTCTTTATCTTTGACTTTCTACAGTTCAACTATGACGTGTCTAGATATGGATCTCCCAAGTTTATCCTACTCAGAATATGTTGAGCTACTTGAATATATAGATTAATGGTTTTCATCACATTTGATGAAAGTTTTTAGCCATTATTTCTTTAAATAGTCTTTCTACTTCTTTTTCTTTCTCTTCTCTTTCCGGAACATTCATTAGGCCTATTTTGGTATGCATTATGGTCTTCCACAGGTCTTTGAGGGTTTGTTTGTTTGTTTGTTTGTTTGTTTGTTTGTTTGTTTTCTGTTCCTCAGACTGAATAATTTTGCATTGAGTTATCACGAATTGCTCTGATTCCTTCTCTGGCCACTGCACATCAGCTGCTGAGCCCCACTAGCAAATTTTCCATTTCAGTTATTGTACTTTTCAGTTCCAGAGTTTCTACATTTTTTAATAATTTCTACCTCTTTACTGATATTCTGTCATGGTTGAGATATTATCATCACCCTTTTCTTTAATCCTTTAGACATCGTTTTCTTGAATTCTTTGAACATATTTATAATAACTATATAAGGCCTTCATTTTATAAATCCAACCTCAGGGCTTCCACAGGGATAGTTTATATTGATTACATTTTTCACTGTATATGGGTCATACTTTCCTTTTTTATGGCTTATAACTTTTTGCTGAAAACTCAATATCTTAGAAAATATAACTTGGCACCTTTGTAAACCAGATACCCCCTATAAGGCTTATTATTGCCACTATTTTGTTCTTCTTCTTGCTGCTGCTGCTATTTATTTAGTAACTTTCCAGGACTAATTCTGTGTAGTCTGCCTTCTCTGTAATGTGTGGCAACTGAGATCTCTTCTGGGTTAGCATAGGGATAAGCTAATAATTTTTCAGGGATTTTGTAGAACCAGTAAGTCTCCCAGACTTTTTAGAGGATCTCTGTGTTGGGACATGCATTCAATATTCAGGCAGTTTACAACTCTCTCTCGGCTTTCACATCCTGCTTGTACAGGGCCTCAAATTCAGCCAAACGCCCCCCCCCCCCCAAAAAAAAGGCCCTTTCAGGTCTCCTGGGCATGCACACAGCTCTATACATACATGTGCCTGGCCTTCTAGATCCTCAGAAATATGACAACTTTTCAAAGGTCCCTATGGATGTCTTGTTCTCTGGATATTCCTCTTATGATTCTGACCAGAACAGGTCTTTTCCTACAGAGGGAACTCTGAGTCAGGTCAAATAATGGCAATATCCTACAGATGGAGCTTTTCAGGGAGCTGCAAGACAGGTCAAATAGGGGCAGTGCTCTGGGAATGAGACTTGTGAGGAGCTCCAAGCCCAGGGTGCAAGTCTGCTGCTTTTCATAGATTCCATGGCTGTAAGGCTGCCGACTTTCAAGGCTACTGCAAAGCTGGGGAGAGGGTGATGGGAATAGGTTACATATCACAAACTCTGATGTTCTTACCACATTTCTGCTACGTTTTTTTGAGTAAACACTGCTCAGATTGTTGTAAGCCTTTAGTTGCTTTCCAGATTTCTGAAAAAGTTGGTTTCTACAGTTTTTGCCACAGTTTTTATCGCTTTATTTTGGGGCAGACATACAGAGGTCCTCAGTACACCATTCTGGAAGTTCTGCCTCAGTTAATATACTTTTATTTTTAACTTAGGGGTATGACCATTCTAAAATTATTAGTTATTTCTATAGATTTCTCAGTTGGTAACACCATAAGTTTTCACTTTAAACTTCTTCCGAATAGAATCTTCTGAGAGACGAAGAATAAAGTTTGCAAGTTACTAAGCTACTACAAGAACAAAGAAATTTATGTTTGGAAATATCATCTTTTCATTGATAAAAATATCAATGATATTTTTCAGGTCAACAGGTAACTATAAATAGTTTTTTATCAATTGATACTATCACCTGCTAAATAAAGACAGTGAATTCATTCATGATTTTATAAGGGGCATTCAAAAAGTTTATGGAAAGATTCCTGTTATTTTTCAATTCCACTTTTCCACAAACTTTTTGAAGTACCCCCATGTAACTGAAAACCCATAGGTTAGAGTAAGATTTGCTGTCCACATTTCAGACATTCTCCTTCAGTAATTCTGATGGATTGCCCTGTCACCTTTGCTGCCTGCATACATAGAAAGTTCCTGAAATGTTAGCTGGGATTTTTAAGATGTTTATATGAACCACATGGAAGTGTGTGCTTCCTTTTTTCCTCCAATATATTCTTTGATTTCCACTTTCCAAAAGGTTTTACTACTGCTTAGGGCTAAGCTGAAGAAGATAAAAGATGAGATACTAAAAGAAAAGAGAAAATAAGTAATAGGGATATTGTTGGATTATGAAAATTGAATCACTTACCAATTTAAAATAGCGGACGGATTATCTGGGAACCTGCCATTTGATATGTGTGATTAGATCAGCCTTATCTTGCCTGGTTTTTGGCATCTTACACAAGTAGCAAACAATTTCTTAATATAACAATATAAGAAATCAATCATGGGTGAAGACAAAGTAATATTGAGCTGTGTATACTGTCTCTGTCAAAGACACAGTATGATTTGTGAGAGAGTGTCATTGTGGTTTTCCATGATGTTGAGCTCAAAAGATTAAGTTGTCTCCTGAGCATATTAAATAAACCTTTAATAACTCCATATGGGTCTCTCGTCCGTGATTTTATTTAAGCTTTTCTTATACACACACGCACACACATATATTCCCTTTATGAAGTAAAATCCAACTTGATATTAACCTTCAAGAATTCATTAACTCTTTTAACCCTTAAATACCAGTATGTGTCAAATATGGCCCCATGTAATAACTAGGGATAAGGGAAGGGATCACTTATTTAGGTCCTGAGTTAAATCTTCAACGATTGTCTTTAACCACAGCAACCATTTTAAAAAGGTCACTGAAGCTCTGTGACAGTAGGCCCAAAGAATTACCAGATTATACAGGCTTCATATTCCAACCTTATTTCTGCTCAGTGTCTATATTATTGTTTTTGTAAGCCTTATCTGCCTCTTTCCAGTCCCTTCAGAATGATGACTCCTTGGGGTGGTATACTAGCTATTCTCTTGCTTAGGCCTTTTAAACCACCTGTAGGCTCCATTGTCAGTAATTCTCATCCAGGAGAAGAGTTTAGCACTTCAAACTTTTCCGTATATTATTGCCATACTAACTTTCTTGGAGCAGTTTTTAATCTGTCACGTATCTGCTCCAAAAACCTTCAACAACTTTCCATTTCCTATGGTACCAACCCAGACCCTGTATGGATTTTAAGTACTTCAGCTGCATGATTGGACCCCAGTAATTCAACCTGATCGCTTACTACTCCATAAACTCGTATCACCCAAAGCAGATAAACCCATCTACCTTTATGCTCTCTCTACTGACCTTAATACTATTTATTTATGGACGAGTTTAAACAAGTTTCCTCCTGGTTACTCTATAAATACTGTTTTTGATAACATAGTTATTGGTATTGATATTGGTTTAGGGGTTTATCTGCAAATAATAGATAAATATGGTGGTCATATAATTTATAGTTCAAACTAGGATACTTTTGAAAGTGAAGGGAGTACTGTTAAAGATACACCTAAACAAGAGACATAAACCAGAATGCTTCAGGCAAACTGAGACTATCCCAAGCAAACCAGATCTCATGGTCACCTTATAAGACAATTTTTGTATTAAATTTTAAGAATAATATTGAACTTCTACAAATTAGAAAAAAAAAATTTTTAACTCTGTGATTATATTACAGGATGAACTGGGAAGAGAAAACATGATGTAAAATTTCTGATAATTCATAGATCCTACTAGTAAATATCAAAATTCTAAAGCAAATTAATCTCAGCTCAAACAGAAGGATACGTGTAGAGTTCCATGTATCTGGACTTCACCATACTCTGGTATACACTTGCTGGACTCCAGCTCTGGGGTCATCCCAGATCTGGTTAAGGCCAATCTGCTTCAGTCTGTGGGGATTCTGACTCCTGTTTGATGACATTGTGAATAATGTTCTGAAGTCATCCAGTGCAGCAGTCCTTACTCAAGATACTGCTAATTCACCATTAGATGAAAATATACAGTATCATTCCAAATTTATTCACAGCAGCTCAGAAAGGATGCCCTTTGGATGTAGAAAATGAACTCATTGCAGGCAAACCCTCATTTCCCTGGTGCCTAAAAGGATGCCATGACATCTCCTCCTGGTTGCTGGGCCCCGGTGAAACCTGCATCCCACCAAGATCTGGCTGCGTCCCTCGGCTGCTGGGTCTTAGAGCTACTAATGACATAGCACCAGCCTCCTCCTTCTCCCAAATTAGAAAATTATTGACCAAATTATAGCTCTACTTTGGGCTTAGATTTATTTACCAAGGGAAGAAAAAGGGGCTAAGATCTTATCAACAACAACAAAATTAAAAAGTGTACTACTCCATTTCTGTTGCTTATAACAGAATACCTGAAACTGGGTGATTTATAAAGAAATAGAGTTTATTTCTTATGATTTTGAAGGCTGGGAAGTTCAAGGTGTAGGAAACACATCTGTTGAAGACCTTTTTCTTGGTGGTGACTCTTCACAGCAATTCAGGATATCACATGGCAAGAGTTGGCATGAGCAAGAGTGAATTAACCTTCTCACTCTCTCTCTTTATAAAGCCATCAGAACCACACCCGTTACTCCACGAATGGCTCGATCCATTCCCAAGGGTATAGTCCTCACAACCTACTTACCTCTTAAAGGCCCCACCTTTCAATGACCATAATTGGATTTTCCACCATGTTAACACTGTTACAATGGAGATTATATTTCCAGTACATGAACTTTTGGGGACACATTTGATCCATAACAAAAAGAAATGCAAACTTGATTTGAAAATAGCTATTTCCTTGTCAGAGATATTTCCTGTTTAGCTCATTAAAGTAAACCACTGTCATCCAAACAGATAAAATAAATTCATTGCATCAGTGATTTCTGTGTTAATTTGGAGGGGATTGGTGGTTGCTTAATTATTACTTTTTGTAAACTAGCTTAAGAAACTATTAGTAGAAAAGTTGTTCTATTTTTGTCCTCACCTCATAAAATATGGCCACCCATAAAAGTTCCTCAATGTTTACTAAATAACCAGACGTGAATTAACCAAATATTAATATAAGTTTACAGAGTTTTAAAAGTTAATTCAATTAATCAAAACTAATCCAATCTATTTGGTGTGTTTCAATTTCTAAGCACTGATAGAATTCCCTCCATAATTAGTCTTGAGATATTAGGCATTGTTACTTGAGGCAATAAAAAAAAAAAAGCCATTTATTAAAATCACACAGAAGATGCCTACTGAAGCTCTCTCCTCCCAAGCCACCCCCTCTGTCCAAACGATGCAGGCAGGAGGAGGGAAGGCTTCATATGAGGTACCCACGACTGAAAAGGGCCCACAAAGAGAGCAACCGATAAATCACCCATGGAGGAAGACTTCACCATTTTCTATAAGAACAGCCAGAAGAAACCTGACTGAAAGGAAAGAGACAGCCTCAGCTGTGGTAGCTCTGATAAAAACAGCAATGTCAATAACAACAGTGTTTAACATTTACTAAGCAATTACTATAGATCAGGCAATACTAAACCTTCAGGGCATCTTTTCACCATTCTTCATTATCATCTAAAATTCTGATGCATCACTGCAGTAGCTGGAGACTACCTCCATCAACAACTGTGTTAATAGGCCAACAGCAAAGAGTTCCTGGGAACAGGGTGGGACCCCTGTTTACACAGCTATTTAAACAGTGCACATGATTACATGCCCTGAGGCTTATTAGTCCCTACCCAGTAGGGATGCATTTTACAGAAATTATGACTCATATATAAAACTAGTTTAAGATGTCTTATAAATAGCCTGGGAGTGCCTTTCACTGTTACTTAGGTACTGTGCAGTGTCTCCATTTCTGTGATGTGCATGGCTCTCAATGGCTTTTATGTTCCAATAGAAAACCAATTTTCCCTGTTGTGGGAGAAATGACCAGGTGGGAAAGATTATTAATTCTGCATGAAAGAATGAGAGTTGGTTGTTTGTTTGTTTTTTAATGTTCAGCTTTTAAAAATCAGTGCTTTATATTCCTCTGGCACATGGGGCAAGTTTTCAGGCATCCCCAGAGAAGAGGCATTTACTTGGAGCCTCCTGGTGCAGATCCATTTTCACTGAATGCAGCCAAGCAGAAACACCATCAGTTCCTTTTGCCAATGTGCTTGGCTTCTTTACAAAGGAGTCAAGTCACAAGCCCACAGGACATGCCTCAAAGAGCATATGCCTCTTTCTTCTCACAAGGTAGCCACTCTTTTTCTTTGTTCCAAGGTAGGGATACCGCAATGACATTGTATTCTATTACATTCATCCAGCGTCTACTCTCTGAACTCACTGTGCTGCCTTGGAGTTTATCAGTCTCAACTCCGGTCCCATCTCTACATCAGGGCTGGAAGAAATTAGGAAACAGAAAATGGAATTGAAATGGCAATAACTACAGGAGCCTACCCCCAAGTCCTTTCTAAGTTCACACTGATTTTACAAAATAGCCAAAACCAAAGCAATCATTATTAGAGTTTACTTTGCATAACTACCTTGGGAAACATGACAGTCCCAAGGCCAGTCTTAGAAACTGATTTGCACATCTACTCTTGAGCTTTCAGGGGAAGCAGCAGGAAGAATTGAGGAGTTCTGGTAGGTTCTTCAGACGCCAGAGTTTGCACACTGTTAGTTGAAAGTCATAGGCTCCACCTTGTAACAATCTAGAGATGCGGTGGCCTGAGGGGCAGGGGAGGTACCCATGCTAAGGGGAGTATGAGTTCATTAGGCAGGCTGAAGGGAGCTGAGGAGGAAGAGAAAATGAGCAGCCTGGCCCTCTGCACAATGCTTTTCTAATGCCCCACAGGAGCTGTAATTAGGTTTCTTACAGGCCCCACTCACTGGAAATTGGGACACTCTGTGGCTCTGCTGGAACATTCTATGACTACCCTCTGGAGAGATATTGATGGTGACCTACTAGCCTAGGCTCAGTAAGATGCAGGGGACCAAGACCGGAAAACTCATACTTCGATATACTCCCATGTCTAAAAATACTAGCACTTTCTGGCTTCTTCCCAGAACAAAAAGAATAATTGGCAAGGGACCTAGGCCAGTAACCACATGTGACACTAGAACCTATATTGGCAAATCCTGTTCTTATAAATACTATGATATTCAGATTAGAATCCATCACCAACAATCTCTTCCTAGAAATAGAATTTAGGGACCTCGACATATTAGGGTTCACTGATTCTGACCCCCACTCCCTACTGCAGCTGGATGCTACTCCTCCTGAGGGCCTCTGCCCCTGAAGAAGCTTAGAAATGAGGGATCCTAAGATGGCAGTGGCTGCGGCCATTGGCGTGGAGTAGCTGAGGTGGAAAAGGCAGCCACCGGGCCTTAGGCAGCCGGGAAACTTGTGGACCTTCCTCTTGCCGTCTCTTAAGGGAGGACCGCTGCTGGTGGCCAGTCGTGGGGGCTGAACGCCACTTTGCCCTCGGCAGGAGAGGCTGCCTCATTTACAGGCAACAGCTTTGAAGTACGGAGCAGGAAAAGAACTGTTTCTTAGCTGCAAAAGCGAGTCTCTAAACAGGGAACACGGCGCCAGGGCTGCTGTGGATGCAGACAGGATCCCGGAGGCCGGGGCCGCGCTGAAGGCGGCCAGCTGCCCTATTCAGGATTCGAGGTTTCAGGCCGGCATTAAAGAAGATTCCTGGGAGTGCCTGAGCCACGCCGCGGGACCGAATGAGCAGCCCGAGGTGGCAGCGGCTGAGAACGGGGACGGTGACGACACAGAGGCAGAGAGGGAGCCGCCCAACCCAGCACAGCCCTGTGAGTAACCCCCGGCCTGGCCCTGCTCGGGGGACGGACACCCGCCCGGCTTCTGCCTGCCCCACCGGGCCACTCACCGAACCTGGGGCTGCCTACATTTTCTCAGGTGGTGGTGGCTCCGGCCTGGGTTGGCCAAGCCTGTCCTCCTTGCCCGGCTTGGCTCCTCACTGAGCCCTCCCACTTGCTTGCCCGGCGCGGGGCTTCCTGGGGCCTGCGGGCCGGCCTCCCCTCCCACTCCCTCTGCGGTTCTCTGGTGGGGCTGGTGGTGTGGGGCATCCCGGCCAGCGTCGGGAGGGCAAGGAAGTATGGGCTGGGCCGACTGTCACTCCACCACACCCTGGGCTCCGGCCCCCGGTAAAGTTCCTGTTACCGGGAGGCAGATACCATCTCTGTGGCCACCAGTTCGGAAAAACGCCTAACCAATTTCTGGTTAGGAATAGTGTGGTCAGAGAGTTCTCGAGTTCGCTTGAACTTGCCGGAGAGCTAACTGTGGGTGGGCAACAGACTCGGTCCGCGCCAGGGGGATTCAAAGTTGAACTGTTTGCAGCGGGCTCCTCCCCCAAGGAGCTCACGCTCTGGTGTGGGAGATAAGACAAGTACACAAATAACTGTGATACCAGGAGGAAGGTGATAAGTCCTGAGAAAGATCTACACAGTGCTACAAAGGCACCCAGAGTGACTGGTCATCTGCACCTAGCAGAAACCTGGTAGACTTCCTGGGCGAGAGGGTGCCGAGCAGGGTCTTGAAGGCCCAGCTGATAGACGAGGGTTGCAGAAGACATGTCCCAGCCCAGCCCAGTGCACACAGAACGGGGAGATGTCTGGCCAGGGAGGCAGAGACTTGACAGAAACCACACACCCTGTGGGGTCGCCACTGCATGATCCAACAGCCTGGGCCAGAGTACACGGAACAGGGAGAAGTCCTGCACGGAAAGTGGAAGCTCAGCAGAGACCACAAACCCTGCGGTACCGCCCTGTGATCCAGCAGCCCAGCAGAGTCCAAGCTGACCAGAAGGGTGGCTCCCCGGAGAGGCCCAAGACCCGAGGCAACCACACACACAAGGCACTAGAGGCCAACTGAGCAGACATGGAGGTAGCTGTACCAAATTGGCAACCACAGCAACATCTTAGTTAGTCAATAGTCTCAAACTGGTGGACTGTGAAACCCCCTGCCACAATGAATAAACATCAAAAAAAGATACCAGAAATACAAAAAATCAATAAAGTATACCACCAAAAGTTAATAAATCTCAAACTCTAGATCCTAAAGAACAAGAAGCCCTTGAAATGACTGACAAGGAATTTCGAGTGATAATTCTAAGGAAACTGAATGAGATACAAAAAAACTCAGCTAGGTATCATGATGAAACGAGGAAAAGTATATAGGACGTGAAAGAGGAAATATACAAGGAAATCAATGTCCTGAAAAAAAATGCAGCAGAACTTGCTTAACTGAAGAAGTTATTCAGCGAAATAAAAACACAATGGCGAGTTTAACCAGCAGGCTTGTCGAAGTTGAAGAGAGAACCTCTGAACTTGAAGATGGGCTGTTTGAAATAACACAAGCAGACGAAAAAAAAGAAAAGAGTATCAAAGATACTGAAGAAAATCTGAGAGAGATATCAGACAACCTTAAGCGCTCAAATATCTGAGTCATGGGTATCCCATAAGGGGAGGAAAATGGAGATTACACTAAAAACATATTCAACAAAATAGTGGCAGAAAACTTCCCAGGTATAGGAAAAATCATAGATCTTCAGATCCAGGAATCTCAACAATTTCCAAACATATTCAACCTAAAAAGGCCCTCTCCAAGACATGTTATAGTCAAACTGGCAAAACTCAGAGACAAAGAGAGAATCTTAAATGCTGCAAGAGAGAAGCGTCAAATCACCTATAAGGGAGCCCCAATCAGGCGAACATCATTCTTTTCATCACAAACCCTAAAAGCTAGAAAGGAATGGGATGATATATTCAAAATACTAAAAGACAAAGATTGCCAGCCAAGAATATTCTACCCTGCAAGGCTATCCTTCCAAAATGAAGGGCAAATAGTATATTTCTCAGACAAACAAAAACTGCGGGAGTTCACTACCACATGACCACCCTTACAAGAAATCCTCAAGAGAGTACTGGGTTTGGTTCCTGAAAAATAACTACCACTGCCATAAAAACCCAAGAAAAATCAAAACCCACTAGTATAATAAAAATGGCATTCATGAAGAGAAAACAAGCAAACAAAAATGCTATCTACAACCTAAGGAACCAACAAACACAGAAACCAAACAGTAAATCAGAAAGCAAGGAACAAAAGACACCTAAGACAACCAAACAACCAATAAAATGCTAGGAATAAATCAACACCTTTCAATAACAACTCTTAATGTAAATGGCTTAAATTCCCCAATCAAAAGACACAGACTGGCTGACTAGATTAAAAAGGAGGACCCAACTATATGCTGCCTACAAGAGACCCACCTCACCCGTAAAGATTTACATAGCCTAAGAGTGAAAGGATGGAAAAAGATTTACCATGCAAACAGAAAAGAAAAACGAGCTGGAGTAGCTATTCTTATATCTGACAAAATAGACTTTAAACTAAAAACCATGAAAAGAGACAATGAGGGACACTACTTAATGATAAAAGGACTGATCCATCAAGAAGACATAACAATCATAAATATGTACGCACCCAGTGTTGGGGCAGCCAGATTTATAAAACAAACTCTATTAGACCTAAAGAAGAAAATAGACACTAATACCATAATAGCAGGAGACCTGAACACCCCACTGTCAATATTAGACAGATCATCTAGGCAAAGAATCAGTAGAGAAACACAAGATCTAAACAAGATGCTAGACCAATTGGAATTGGCAGATATCTACAGAACATTCCACCCAACAACCTCAGAATATTCATTCTTCTCATCAGCACAGGATAGATCACATATTAGGTCACAAATCAAGTCTCAATAAATTCAAAAAAATTGGAATTATCCCATGTATTTTCTCAGACCACAAAGGAGTAAACCTAGAAATTAATAACAAACGAAACTCTGGAAACTATACAAACACATGGAAATTAAACAGCATTCTACTTAATGACATATGGGTCCAAGAAGAAATCAAGCAGGAAATCAAAAAATTTATTGACACTAATGAAAATAATGATACATCATACCAAAACCTGTGGGATACTGCAAAAGCAGTATTAAGGGGAAAATTTATTTCATTAAATGCTCACCTCAGAAGAATGGAAAGATGGCAAGTGAACAACCTAACACTTCACCTTAAAGAACTAGAAAAACAAGAACAATCCAAACCTAAAGTTAGCAGACGGAAAGAAATCATTAAGATCAGAGCAGAACTAAATGAAATTGAAACCCAAAAAACAATACAAAAGATCAATGAATCAAAAAGTTGGTTTTTTGAAAAGATAAATAAAATTGACAAACCATTAGCATGGCTAACAAAAAAAAGGAAGAGAGAATATTCAAATAACCAAAATTAGAAATGAAAAAGGCAATATTACAACTGATTCATCTGAAATAAAAGGAATCATTCAAGACTACTGTAAACAACTATACGTCAAGAAATTTGAAAATCTGGAGGAAATGGATAAATTTCTTGACACACACAAGCTCCGAAAACTGAAACATGAAGATGTAGAAAATTTGAACAGACCAATAACAATAAAGGAGATTGAAGCTGTTATCAGAAGGCTCCCAACAAAGAAAAGCCCAGGACCAGATGGATTCACAGCAGAATTTTACCAAACATTCAAAGAGGAATTGACACCGATTCTTTACAAACTATTCCAAAAGATTAAAACAGATGCAAATTTCCCAAACTCATTCTATGAAGCAAACATCATCCTGATACCAAAACCAGGTAAAGATATAACCAAAGAAGAAAACTACAGGCCAATATCCTTGATGAATATAGATGCAAAAATCCTCACTAATATGCTAGCAAACAGAATACAGCAAAACATACGTAAAATCATTCACCATGATCAAGTGAGATTCATCCCAAGGATGCAAAGTTGGTTCAATACGCAAATCAATAAATGTGATACACCATATTAATAAAGTCAAACACAAGGACCATATGATCATCTCTATAGATGCTGCAAAAGCATTTGATAAAATTCAGCACTCATTCATGACAAAGATCCTCTATACGTTAGGTATAGAGGGAAAGTATCTCAACATAATTAAAGCCATATATGCCAAACCCACTGCCAATATCATCCTGAATGGGGAAAAGCTGAAAGCTTTTCCTTTAAGAACAGGAACTAGACAAGGATGCCCACTCTCACCACTCCTATTCTGCATAGTGTTGGAAGTACTAGCCAGAGCAATCAGAGAAGAGAAGGAAATAAAGGGCATCCAGATTGGAAAAGATGAAGTCAAACTGTCCCTGTTTGCAGATGGCATGATCCTATATATCAAACAGCCTAAAACCTCTACAAAAAAACTGTTGGAATTGATAAATGATTTCAGCACAGTAGCAGGATACAAAATCAACACACAAAAATCAGTAGCATTTCTTTTCTCCAATAGTGAACATGCAGAAAGAGAAATCAAGAAAGCCTGCCCATTTACAATAGCCACCAAAAAAATAACATACTTAGGAATTGAGTTAACCAAAGATGTGAAAAATCTCTGTAATGAGAACTACAAACCACTGCTGAGAGAAATTAGAGAGGATACAAGAAGATGGAAAGATATCCCATGCTCTTGGATTGGAAGAATCAACATAGTGAAAATGTCCATACTACCCAAAATGATATACAAATTCAATGCAATCCCCATCAAAATTCCAAAGACATTTTTCTCAGAAATGGAAAGAACTATCCAGACATTTATATGGAATAATAAAAGACCACGCGTAGCCAAAGCAATGCTGAGCAAAAAAAAATAAAGCTGGAGGCATAACACTTCCCGACTTTAAGCTATACTACAAAGCTATAATAACCAAAACAGTATGGTACTGGCATAAAAACAGACACACTGATCAATGGAATAGCATAGAGAATCCAGAAATCAACCCACACACTTACTGCCATCTGATCTTTGACAATGGCACCAAGCCTATACACTGGGGTAGGGACTGCCTCTTCAGCAAATGGTGTGGAGATAACTGGATATCCATATGCAGGAGAATGAAACTAGATCCATACCTCTCACCGTATACTAAAATCAACTCAAAATGGATTAAGGATTTAAATATACCCCCTGAAACAATAAAACTTCTTAAAGAAAACATAGGAGAAACACTTCAGGAAATAGGACTGGACACAGACTTCATGAATACGACCCCAAAAGCACGGGCAACCAAAGGAAAAATAAACAAACGGGATTATATCAAACTAAAAAGCTTCTGCACAGCAAAAGAAACAATTAACAGAGTTAAAAGACAACCAACAGTGTGGGAGAAAATATTTGCAAAATATACATCTGACAAAGGATTAATATCCAGAATATACAAGGAACTCAAACAACTTTACAAGAAAAAAACAAGCAACCCAATTAAAAAATGGGCAAAAGAGCTAATTAGGCATTTCTCTAAGGAAGATATACAAATGGCCAACAGACATATGAAAAAATGCTCAACATCACTCAGCATCCGGGAAATGCAAATCAAAACCACACTGAGATACCATCTAACCCCAGTTAGGATGGCCAAAATCCAAAAGACTCTGAACGATAAATGCTGGCGAGGTTGCGGAGAAAAAGGAACTCTCATACATTGTTGGTGGGACTGCAAAATGGTGCAGCCTCTATGGAAATTGGTATGGAGGTTCCTCAAACAATTGCAGATAGATCTACCATACGACCCAGCTATCCCACTGTTGGGAATATACCCAGAGGAATGGAAATCATCAAGTTGAAGGTATACCTGTTCCCCAATGTTCATCGCAGCACTCTGTACAATAGCCAAGAGTTGGAACCAGCCCAAATTTCCATCATCAGATGAGTGGATACGGAAAATGTGGTACATCTACACAATGGAATACTACTCAGTTATAAAAACGAATGAAATACTGCCATTTGCAACAACATGGATGGACCTCGAGAGAATTATATTAAGTGAAACGAGTCAGGCACAGAAAGAGAAATACCACATGTTCTCACTTATTGGTGGGAGCTAAAAATTAATATATAAATTCACACACACACACACACACACAAAACCGGGGGGGGAGGAGAAGATATAACAACCACAATTACTTGAAGTTGATACGACAAGCAAAGAGAAAGGACATTGTTGGGGGGGAGGGGGGAGAGGGAGAAGGGAGGGAGGTTTTGGTGATGGGGAACAATAATCAGCCACAATGTATATCGACAAAATAAAAGTTAAAAAAAAAAAAAAAGAAGCTTAGAAATGAAAACCACAGGCTGATTTTCAGAATAAGGAGATTTGACTGATGAGCGTCTTCCGTAGTCATTCACCATTGCAGCCTCTGCACGCTTCCTTCCTTCATTCATTCACTCATTCATTACCAAGCACCTGTTACTGAGTACCAGGCATTGTGGCAGGTGCTGCAGACACATGGGGAACAAGGTGGATGTAGCCGCTGTCTTGGACTGTGTGGTGTAGAAGCAGAAGTACACAAGAAATACACAAACAAATAAAACAATCACATGTTGCAATGAGAGCTATGAAGGAATAAATAGAGCACGGAGACAGAGACAAACAGGAGGCAGGGGAGAGCTGCTTTAGATAGAGTGGTCTGCAGGAGGCCTCCTGGGTAGTTGAGATTTAAGCTGAGACCAGAAAGATGAGAAACAACCAGCCACAGCAAGTGCGTGTGTATGTGCGTGTGCATATGTGTGTCTGTGTGTGCGTGCACGTGTAGGGGGTGTGCTGCGATGGAGTATTTCCTCCAGGGAAGAGTTTGACTCAGAAAGGAAAATGGTGTGTCTGAAGAGTAGAATAAAAGGAGAGATATTATAAGATGAAGTTGGGGAAGTAGGTGGGAACCATGTCATTGTAGCCATGAGTGTCTGGGAGAGAAGCTGGTTTTACCTTCTAGCTGTATAAACAAATAAAATAAAATGAAGGGTTTTAATCAGGGGAGAAATGTGGTTAGGATAAATAATTGCTGAATGATTGAAGGAATGAATGAATGAACGAGTTCATTTCTCCCCAAGAGCTTCAGATACAGTCTGTGCCCCTGTCCCTCCTCCACTCCCTCTGCTCCTTTATTAGTATCCTCTCAGCTCCACATTAGGCAGCATGAAACCCAACCCCACTCTCCTTTACAACTCACTTTTTCCTACATCCAGACCTCACTGGGAGAGGAGAGCCACGTGCTAACACAGAGTTACCCCTTGAAATGCACGGAGACCCACAGAATTGCTCACTGACGTTTGCATTTGGTGAGAAAGCTGTTTTGCAATTTGCTTACCCACAGCTCCTAGTTCTCCAGGAATCCTTATCTATGGGAATGGGAACTCCATGGGAGCAGGAGGTGCATGGTCTTTGCTTCAGTTCTGTGTGTGAACATGTCACCTAGCTCTGCACACCCAGCAGCAGTGGCAGATCTGCCCTCTATGCCTGCCGACAAATTACCTGCAGCAATTTCTAACACTTCTCTGAGGGAAAGAGCAACAAATCTTACACTAGTAGCTGTATTTATTGGTAAATAAAATTGAGGACTGCTAGTGGCCTTTGTAAGTACCAAGTTTCCCTAGAAAAACACTGGAGGACCTTAAACAAGGGACTTCAGTCCATGTATCTTGAGGAAAATACCTTCCCTCTCCAGCAGGAAAAAGGTTTTGATTTATCCAGAGCATTTATGGCTTCAGGAAGGTTTTTTTAACCCAAGTTTGTTTCATAAGATTGTCATGGAAATCTCATCTGATTATAGCCTTTGTGCATTTTTAAAGCATCAAAGTACTGACCTTGTCTTTCCATAGCCCAAGAGAAAGTCTTGTGGCTTCTATCTAAAACAGTTCTTCGTACAGAGCATATTTTGCATAAGTTAAATTGTTAATGGGCTACTCAGGGGCTGTATAATGTTCTGCATTTGTTTTTCTTCCCTTTATCTTTTTTTTTTTTTAATCTCCTCTAGGTGATTCATCAAGCAGACTTCTAGAACCAGCTGTGAAAGATTAAGAAATGTTATTTGCATTCATAGGAAGAATTTTCAGGCAAGGAACAATCTGCCTGTTGAATACATTCATGTAAATGGAACAAATGTTTTAAAGCTGAACAAAAAGAAAGCAAGAGGCACATGGGAGGGAAAAAAAAACTACCTCTCAGCATGAGCCACATAGAACTTTGATCATGACTTCAAATGAGACTAGATCTCACCAAATTCGACAAGGCTCTGGATCCAGGACGCCTGCAGCGCTGATTAAAGTTCAGGCTCACACTAGCAAAGCTTCCCTCTCTGCCTCAATTCCACTGCCCTAGCTACAGAAGGCTCCTGCTTCCAACCTGCATCTTCAGCAGTGACACCACAGGGTGTAAAGGAGGTGCAGGGAGTAGGAAAAGCACCAGACAGGGAGTCAGAGGACATGGTTTCACTTCCAACTGGGTCACTGATAAATAGCACTATGATTAGTAAGATTAAAACCCAAGGCACAATAATAAAGGCCACATTCACTGAATGCTTCATACATGTCAAGCCCTACATTCCCACTAGTGTTCAAAGAAAAGCTTGAAATAAATTTAACTGTTTATTTGAGCAAAAAGTGATTCGTGAGTAGGACAGTATTCTAAACCAGAAGGGGTTCAGAGAGCTCTGCTCTGTAGGGGTTTGAGGACAGTGAACTTTTATGAACAGAATGCAGAAGTAAAGGACAGAAATAGCTTGACTGGTTACAGCTAGGCCTTTGCCTTATGTGGACACGGTCCGCTCAGTTGGCTGCCTGTCATTGGCTGAAGCTTGACTGCTTATGATTGACTGGCTGAGACCTGGCTATCCATGACAAAAAAAGAATATGCTCCCAAACTGGGTTTCAGTTTCTTTATGTACTAAGTTAAGTTGCAGTTTGTAACACAGGAACTTGAAATATGGGCACAGCCTGAAGCTAAATTTAATTTAACACTAGGTATTTTATGAACAGGATTTGACATCTTTTCAAAACCCTCTGTATTTTTTTAACAAATGAGCAATCTGAGGTTTAGAGAGGATTCGTGATTTGTCCACAGTCATTTTGCTAACAATGGTATTTTGACTGATACTTTTCTGTACTTTATTTGTTGTTTGTTTTCTAATCTGAAAAAATAAAGGGTTGGTATAGGTGAGCACTCAGGTTCTTTCTAACTCCACCACTCTTCAATGTGACAAGGTCTCTCGGCCTTGCAAGATGTGTTGTCTCTCTGCAACTTGAGTTCTAACAAACCCAGTTTGCAGCCCCATTCTCCTGAGTCTCTTTCGCCTGGACAGGAGAAGTAGAAAGGAAAACAGAGCGATCATGATGCAATGAAAATGACTTCACACTACAAGTTGCAGTAGTGCAGTGTCTGCTGCACAGAAAGCCTTCAATGCTGGCGCCTCACACTAGTCAGGGTGTGACCAGTCAACTTGCTTACTCTTGAGTTTCAACCTGGTCCCGAATGTATTCATCCTCTGAAGATACAGTCTGTGGTCTTTAGAGGAGCTATAAACCCAATATTTTATAACAAAGACAACCAAAATGACAAGTTATGAAGTATCAAAATAGTAAAAATCAAGCTCAAAGCAGGAAAAAAAAATTACTCAGCCGCTCCTTTCTAGTTTCTCTCTACTTGCCTTGCATTCCAGGGAATCTGTAAACCACATATAGCCATTTTTGCTCTCAAAGCCTAAATTAAGGAAAACTATAGAAAGGAGCATGAGGTTTGACAAATTTTATTGATCAAGAATTTTCAGATGATGTTTAAAATCTACTTGAAAGCTTATATAGATGAGAGATGACAAATGCAGGGATGAGGGGAGGGCCCAAGTTCAACTCCAAACATTCAGGGGACTGTATGGCGCCCTCATCTGCCGGAAGGAAACAGCAGCTCACAAAGGGAAGTAAAATAATATAGAAAGAATAGCTTATTTATGTGTTATTAATACATATACACAGGTGTGAGTAAACTATTTAAAATATCACCATGGGTAAATTTAGAGGCTTTTAATTTGTTTTGTTGTTTGTTTTGTTTTTTATAGAAGTACTTGGATGGCATGCAGAACTAAATCATGATGCAAATCCCACATAACACTGTGAAAAAGAAAAGGTTTATTTTCTGGAAATTGAGAATAATCCATACCCTCAAAAACTGAAGGTTGATCTTCAATTTGCTGGAAGCTTACCTAACAATTGAAGAACTTTATGTTCTGTAGCTTTGGGCTCAGACCTGTGATTGAGTTTTTGTTTGCTGGAGTTCAGGGTTGAATCAGGGTGTCATCAAAGCCCAGTTCATATTTGGCTGACCTGGACTTTCTCCCTGCCCTCTGCCTGCTCCTCCCATCCCCACCACCTCTTTACTGAAAGTAATCTGTCTAAATACTTAGAAACTTTATAATGTAAAAATATAGCTGAAAGGTACAAATCATTCAAGACATGTATATATTTCTTAACTGGAAACTAACTTTTAAGTACCCAGGAAGGTTTCTAATTTGTTCCCAGCTAGTTTAATAAACCTCAAAATTCCAGTTCAGAGACTTAATTTTTTTAGTTGGAAATAATTTGAAATTTAGAGTAAGGCTACAAGAATAAGAATAATACAAACAATAAGATTCACCTCTGATTAATATTTGTTTTATCGTTTGTTTTCTCTGTCTCTGTTCTCTGTCTCTATCTCTCTGCCCCTAGATAGATACACAGGTAGATAGATAATAGATGGATGATATTATATACATAGATGATATTAGCATTACATTTGATGACATTAACATACATGCAGACTGTAAAACATTTGCGGTTAAGTTATGTAACATACATTGTGGCCTTTACCCTCTAGTTTATATTTCCTGAGAATAAAGATATTCTTTTACATAATCTCAATTTTCAATTTCAGTAGATTGATAACAATAATTTTATACAGTACTTTTATCTAATCTTCCATCCACTTTACTATTTTTTGATTTGACCTAATAATACGCCTTATAGCATTTTTTCTCCTCCCATAGAGGGTCCAGTCTAGCATCAGGAGTTGTATTTACTTATCTTGACTCTTTAGTTTCCTGTAATCTGGAAAAAATATCTACAGCCTTTGTCTTTGACTACCTTAACATTTAAAAAAAAAAATGCAGTCCCTAGCTACTTATAAACAGGATGTTCCTCGCTTGGGATTTGTGTGATGTGATTAGATTCAGATATTGCATTCTTCACTAGAATACAGAGACGGGTATTTTATTCCTCTCACAGCATCACACTGGGGATGATAATTCTGATCACATGATCAAGGAGCTGTCTGGTTTATCCATTATAAAATTACTGTTTTTGTTTCTTTTGCTACTAATAAACAGCCTGTGGGGAGAAAATCACTTTATGAGCATGAAAATACATTGTTATTCACCAAAAAGATTCCTCTAGATTTATTATCAAGGATGACTTTAGCCTGATCCAATCTTTACTATGATAATCACAAAATGAAGTTTATTTTTCTAACTTTATGATCCTTCCACATTTACCAGTCAACAAACAGCAATTTATTGTTAGCAGGAGACTCTTTCCTATTTGTTTGTTTATCTATGAATTTGTATCTGTGCAAACTCCTGAATTCCTGTCCTTTCAGTGGTTTATAGTTCAGTACTCTTCATGTTTTGGTGCTCAAAATGTCCTGGATTTGGGCTGTTGGAGCCTCCTCCAGACAACTTTTTGAGACATGCCTCCATAATTTTTTTTTAAGCACATTTTTATTTTTTGGCATAACAAGGTATTTTGAGTTCACCTTTGAACCTACTGTGCCCAAGCCATGGAAATGACAGTTTCTCCAAGGAGTCTTAGTTACTTTTATGGATGCTACTGGGGTATCCTTGGTTTCGGGCTCTCTCAGCAGCCAGAGCAACAAAATACATGAATGTATACAGCCATATATACATATACACACACATTTATGTGGGCACATTGAAGGGACCTACTCGGTACTCCAAAGTTGGTATAAAGATTATTTTAAGCGAAGACATTTGAGATTCAACAGATGCAGAAAGAAGCCTTCCTGGAACTTCTCTTATCTGACTAAAACAGAAACTTTTGGGAAATGAGACTGCCATAAATTCCTTCTTTGGGAAGTCTTTTATTCCTAGGAAGGACACCAAGAGTAAACTTGCCAAAAAACCCCTCTCTAGGGAAGTTTTATGGCCATGCAAAAGATAGAAAGACCACTTGCATGAGCATAAACAAACATTATCACAAATTTTTTACCTCCCATTTGTTCTTCTAGAAATCCCTTTGTCTTCTGTAAAGAAGATATAGAGTCTTTTGCTTCCACCTCACTTTTCCTAAGTTATAAAACTTCTAACTCTAACCATGTATTCAGCTACTTTTGTAAGCTCCTATATGCATATGAATAAACTTTTTCTCCTGTGAATCTGTCTTTTGTCTGTTTAATTTGCAAGCTCACAGATATAAAGCTGAGTGTAAAAATTTTTTTCTCTCTGACAATATATATGCATATGCTCATACATTTACCTGTTTTAGACATTATAAGTTTACAATGATATCTCTAATTCCAACCCATTCCCAGAGGTTCTCCCTTCCTTTCCCCAATTTTATATCTCTGTGTCTCTTCTTCCAGACGATAACCCTCACTTCCATAACACCACAGCATTTGCTCATGCATAGAATTTCTTTGTTCATGCACTTTAAAAATAAAAAAGCACTAAAAATAATGCAGGCTTTGTCTGGAAAAAGAGTGCAGGCTTTATTTGCAGTAAAATCCCACCCATCATTAGTTATTTTTATTAGTTTTAAGAGTTGTTTTTTCTATTAGTTCATTTTATCTGCTCTTTCTTTTATCCCTTTTCGTATGGTTATTTTATTCATTAACATTAACATTGGATTGGTTTCTGTTTGCTCTCAGTTCTAAGATATTTCTTTCCCCATTCCCATTCTTTTGGATTTAATTCTAATTTTTAACATGTAGAATGGTAAATGCTTAAAAAAATTGAAACTCTGCAAAAAATATATATATTCAGAGAAAGGCTTCTGAATGCTGGCCACCAAGTCCTCCAGTCCCAATCTCCTGTGAATAACCAATTTCACTGTTTCAGGTTTATCATTCCTGTGCTTCTTTTTGTAATGATAGGCATTTATAGAGAAATGTTTTTCTTTTTTCCTTTACTACTGCATACAATGCAGCAAACTGTTAAAACTCATTGCTTTTTTTATTCAATAATATCTTCTGGAAATCAATCTATATCCATTTATAGACTTACTTTTCATTTATTTTTATAGCTGAATAATACTCCATTGCATGTGGAGTATTTATATTACTTTATCCAATCAATGTCTTCCATTTGGACATTTAGATAGTGTCCAAATATTTAGCAATTACAAATAATTCTTTAATTAATATCCTCATGCATATGTATTTTTACATTGTTGAAGGCATACCTTCAGGATAAATTCTTAGCGGGGGATTGCTGGGTTGAAGAGTAAATGCATATGTAGTTTTCTTAGAAAATTACTAAAATTATCATTATAGTGGTTATTTTACCATTTTCATTATCACCAACAGTGCATGAAAGTCCCTGTTTCTCCACAGCCAAAGAGATTATATTGACAAACTTTGAAATTTTTCCAATTGAATGGGTGAGAACTTAAATTTCAGTGTAGTTTTAATTTGCATTTCTCATTATGAGTGAAACTGGGCATTTTTTCATATGTTTAATGGCTGTTTTTATATCTTTTTATAAATTGTCTTTTTATATCTTTTGCACATTTTCAATAGAATTTCAGATATTTTTTCTCCATGAAAAAATGTCTTTATAAATTAGAATTATTATCCCTTTATCTGTGATATATGTCCCAAATATATTTTCTCAGTTTGTCATTTGTGTTTTGAATTTGTTTAAGATGGCTTTAGCCATCCATAAGTTTTTTTCTTTTATTTTAGACAGTCAAATTTATTAATTTTTTTTTATTTACTGCATCTGGATTTTGTATTAGAGTAAAAAAGAAACTATGCTATAATATTACTCGCCCATGGTTTGCTTGTTTGTTTGATGTTTATTTTATTACTTTTGTTCTTTAACTTTTACTTGCCACCATTACAGTACTATCAAGTTTTATACTTTTTTGTGCTATCATGTAGCTGTTTAAAATCCTTTGGTTTCAATTTAAAGAACTCCCTTTAGCATTCCTTGTAAAGCAGGTCTGGTGTTGGTGAACTCCCTGAGCTCTTGTTTGTCTGGGTAAGTCTTCATCTCTCCTTCATTTTTGAAGGGTAGTTTGTTGGGTATAGTATTCTTCTTGGTTGGCAATTTTTTCTTCCAGTGCTTTGAATATATTATGCCATTCCCTTCTGTGTTGCAAGGTTTCTGCTGAAAAATCCTCTGTTTAATCAAGGTTCCCTTGTATATGACAAGTTGCTTTCTCTTGCTGCTTTTAAAATTCTTTGTCTCTGACTTTTGACAGTTTGATTACAATGTGTCCAGCAGGGGTTTGTCTTATTTATGGTCTTTTGAGTTTTCTGGATCTGGATGTTCATTTCCTTCACCAGATTTGAGAAGTTTTCAGCCATTAGTCCTTTGAGTAATTTTTCTAGTTCTTCCTCTCTTGCTCCTCTTTCTTGGACTGCAAATGCACATTGTTCTGCTCAATGGTGTCCCATGAGTCTCTTCAGCTTTCTTCATTCTTTTTCATTCTTATCTTTTTTCTCCTCCGACTGGATAATTTCAAATAACTTGTCTTTAAGTTGAATGACTCATTCTTCTGCTTGCTGAGTTAGCTGTTGAAATTCTCTATTGGTTTTTACTCAGCTCGGTTATTGTAATCTTCAGCACCAATATTTATGTTTGAATCTTTTTAAAATTTTATATGTCTTTTCAAAAATTGTACTTTGTTCATGTGGAGTTATCCTAAGTTCATTGAGTATTTTTTTTTTTTTTACCATTTTTTAAAATTGTGTCAGGTGATTCATATATCTTCATTTCATTAATGTCAATTTCTGGAGTTTTATCTTGGCTTTTTGTTTGTTTGTTTAGATTATGTTTCCCTGTTTCTTTATTTGCCTTGATTCTTTTGTGTTCATATCTATTCATTAGAAAAAAACCACACCTCTCCCAATCTACATAGATTGGCATTTTACCAGAGAAGACCTTCACCAACTAACCCCTCTAGAGCTTCTATGAGCCTCTTCAACCTACATGCTAGTCCAAATTATTTTTGTTTTTAGCTGCCTCCTGATTTCTAGAGTATGCTAGATCCTGTCAGCACTCCAAATCTGGTGAGATAGAATTCACTGACTCAGGTAGCACTTGGAGAAGTTGGAACATTGAATGCATGGTCTAACTCTTTTCCTTCCCATTGAGAAGGTGAGATTGGGAGTTTTTTGCTCATTTACTCTTAACTACAAGGAGGAAGAGGCCATGGCAAGTGCTTGCATGCTAGCTCATGCCACCTTCTTTCCTATTGGTGGCCCCCAGACATCTAGAATATGCTGGGTACCACCAATGCTCTGAGACAGGCAAGACAGAAGACAGTTCTTCAGGCAACCTCAGGAAATGTTGGAATGTTTGACATGTTGTATAACATTTTCTCTCTCCAGGGAAAGCTGGGAGCTGGAACTTTTTTCCACCCACTCAATCTGCAATGAACCAGTAGGAGGAGTTATGAGTTCCCACATGCTAGTTCAAACATTCATCTGTGATCTCTGGTAGCTCTTCCAATGGTCTAGTGTATGCTGGGTCCCATCAGCACTGCGAAACAGTCAAAATTGAAACCATCCCTTTGGGCAGTACTTGGGTTTCTCCCAATCATATGGCGCTATGCCAGGTGTGAAGATTGTGGGGAAAGAATGGTTTTGCACTTGCTTGGGCTACAGGAACCTCTCGACTAATTTCTGAGTTTCTCACAAAGGAATTGATTTATGTATTACTGTTGAATTAGTGTGTCCATGGAAGAAAGGAGAATGCAGGGTTTCCTATCCTTCCATCATGCAGACTTTCTGGTTGGTTATACTTTCTTAATGTGGTATTCATGTCTATTTGCTAATATTTTACTTAATATTTCTGCACCTCTACTTATAAATTATATTGATCTATCACTTCCTTTTTTTCTTTTTACTTATCATATTTAGTTTTATAAAGGTGTTCAGAGTACTTTTTAAATTTTTTTCTTATCTAAACTTATTTTCTCCTCAGTTCTTTCCTAATTTATATATGTTGTTTACCTAATTTTTCTACTTTGTTGATTTTTTTAAGAATTAAAATTTTGATTTAACAATTTGAGCTGCATTTTTTCTGCTCCCTACCACATTGATTTCTGCTTTTACCCTTATAATTTGTTTTTTTATATACTTGGATTTCTTGTTTGTTTTTAGATTTTTTGAACTGATAACTTTTCATTCTTTTATTTTTATTGATAATGTATCAACTTTTGGTTCATTAATTGTAAAAATATATATATATAATATATATTTTGTATATATACTGTACTAATGTAAGATGTTAATAATAGTGGAAACTGGGGATGGTGTGAAGAAGTTGGCATATAAGAATTCTCTATATTATCTAATATAATAAGGACCAAAACAGTATAATAAGAAAAACCAACTTTTAGTGATAGAGGAAAATTATATTAGTCATATTTTTAAAGGCCACATGTATATTTTGTAAATTGTCAAGGCTTATTTCCAGGGAAATCAATAAATCAACTATTGATTATTATCAATTGATTTATTTATTAATTATAAATCAATTATTGATTTATAGACAAATTAATTAGCAATCATTTACTTGAATTTTTCTATAAAAATAAAGTCAAGTGATCAGATGTCAATAGATATTTAATTTTGGAACTTCCAACTGAATTTCTAGATACAAAAATATTAGAGCATATAATCTTAGAGCTTGCTCTGAAGCTACAGTAATTTAAAATTTGTAAGTTTAATCACTTCACTGAGAATGGAGATGCAAGTAGCATTATCATATATATCTAACTTAAAAATTATAATTTTGTTTTATCACTAATTTGTAAAAGGAAAGATACCCTGAAAATAATAATTACTCTAGGTTTTTTCTTGCAGAAGCACAATAGTCCTATAAGTTGAGTTATATTGGTAGTAGATGCTGGGGGTTAAAATATAATGTGTCAAAGCCATTAGGTTAATTGATCATACTAACTCTTGAAACTCTTTTTCTCCTGTTATATTTCAGTTCTTAAGTATCACCACATATCAGTGTAAGTGCAAGAGTTTATATGTAGAAATGTATATTTAATATCATGCTCTAACAATCCCATTTCAGTTCATTCTCCTTTAAACAGTAAAAGTGAGGTACATTTTTTTTTTTAACAGAAAACAACATAGCAAAAGAGATCATCGCAGTCTCTCATAACTCACTTTTAACTCACATCCCAGATTTTGGAAACAATGTCTATAAACAAGAGCAAGAGAGAGAAGAAAATAAATTTACTTTTAAATCTACATAGTCTAAATAAATATTAAATTTTATTCACAACTCTATTAAGTTGCCAAAATTAAAAAGAGGACAAGACTAGCCCCAAGATGGTGCACTCTTTCTCTCTCTCTTTCTATCTCTCTATCTCTATCTCCTTTTCCCTCCAAATTTTAGAAATATTGATATTTCAAGGGATTATAATCCTTAGTCCCTTAATTCATTCTGAGCACAGGCTGAACAACTGACTTTTGTTTTCTACATTTAAGTTACCAGAGAATAATAGTACTATTTTTCCAGAATCCATCCAATTTCACCATAATTCTGGATCTCACTTCCAGTCTTATAATCCAAGTAGAAGTTAAACCTAAGCAATGCTTTTGCCTCCGTAAGATATGAAGAAAAGTTTATCTTATTAAAGATTATAGCTATAATTATTTGGGGATATGAAAAAAGCCATAAAATTAAGTGGAAAGAAGACATAATTCCATAGATGACACATCTGGATTCACAAATCAGTGCTTCGTCATGGAATGAAGGATCTGCCCTTTACTTCAGAAGTAAAATGAAAATTCTTTAAGACAGTTTTGAATTTGGACTCCTGTTTAATATTTTCAATAGCTATTGAATTGAATTCCCTCTGTTCCATCATTAAGAGTAATGATCCCTCTGCACACACAATTTCTAAATTATTTTAATTATTCTTTTGGGGAAAAATCTTCCATAGAGGTGGGTAAGAGCCTACCACATGTGAAACTCTGAGTCACTTTCTAGCTAAAGGAGTGAACTGAGGGCACCCATTAGAGAGCCTTCCCTTACAGGTGCCCTAATTATCGTGGCTGCTAACATCCTGACCCAAATAATCTACAGTATGGACACATAAACATTATATTAAATTTAATGCATAACTTAAGGGGATCTATTCAGAAAATAAAAAGTATATAAAGTCTCTTGTCTGTCTAGGTTTGCATTATCTTCAAGTTATCAAATTAAGAAATATCAAAAGTTAAAGAAAACATCATTGGTGATCATTTGTACTTCTCTCTTCAATTTCAGGGCAAAAGCCTTTTGCCATTTTTGGTTTAGAATCTGAAAAATGGCATTAACTTACCTTATAAATTTCAGTGACACAGACCATCTGCTTCATGTGATAAAATAAGGTGGTGATTTACTGCTGTGCCTTTTTCAAAGAAATAAAACACAACTCATATTTGCATCAAAGAACAAATCAAATTAATTATACATTGAGATGAATACAAATACAAACTTTCCAACATCTTAGTAAAGAAGAGGTAGGTACCAACTGATCACAGTTCAAATCAGATTCAGGTCAGATTGATCAGGGTTTTTATAACATATGAAATTAAAACAAAAAAAGTTAAAATTCTAATGAGATTCTCCAAAGGAATAAAGTATTTGTAGTCTGTGCCACAATCACTAAGTTAAGATTGGGGGCCAATAGTCAAACAAAAGTCTTATTTAAAAAGTACCAAACAATCTGGGAAGATGCACTGGAACATCTAATAACAGTGTTGGATGCTGCCCTCAAAAAAAGAAAAAGAACTTCATCTGAAGACAGAGATTGCTTTCTCCTTTTCTTGAGATCCAGGGAAACTCCGATGTTGTTTCTTTAACTTTGACTTTAAGTTGTTTTCATATTGTCAGATTTCCAAATACCTGCAAGGTTTTAATACAATCGGATAATAGGGTATATACATTTTTGGAAATTTCTGCTAACTTTTGGAAGTTAACAAGCTAAATGAAGTAAACCTGGAGTTTTTGTCCTGTCTGTCCACCTACCCATTCATATCAAACGCTACCTCTTTCTTTCTCTAGTTCAAAGAAACAAGTAAGTAACTCTAGGAACATAAAAGTGAATTATTGGTCTAATGCTGACCTCATAATGGTGGTCTCTAGTGCATCCAATGAAGAATCACTTTGGGTGGAAGTTAAATCATCTCAGACTTTCAAGATTTCATGTGTTTTCCTTTGTGTAAGGAGATGACAACTGACACATCAGTAGCTCGTCTGGTTTTTTGGTTGCTTTTCCAGACGGACGCACACTTAACATCTTCCTTCTGGTGGTTCTCATAAAAAGTACTCATTTGGGGAGCTGGCTGTGTTTAAAATAAGCAAACTAACTGGGTCTCTTCAAGAGCAATATTTTCAGGGTCTTCTTTTTACCTAAAATTGAAATAACACCTAACTCACAGATTTTATCTGGGTTAAATCAGATTTGTCCATGTGCAGACCTAGAAGCTAAAACAGTGAGTAACCCATAGCAAATGTTTATAATATTTGTTGAAAATGAAAGTCTTGGTCTCATTAGTACCTATACTCACTGTAGACCAAACTGGAAAAAAAAAAAAAAAGAATCATTTCTTATCAAAAACAGATGAGCCACTTTTAAGAGCAAGTATAGAAAAGGTCTTCGGTTCTTCTAGATTTTAGAACCAAACCGGCCTTAAAAAGAGTGTGAAACTAATTGTAATTTCTGCTTCTGTTGTGTGGAGGAGGGGAAATTACAGCTACGGTACAAAACTGAAAACCAGATTCACTCATCACCACATGCAGACTTTAGATTCTGCCAGCAAATTGCCAATAGTTAGGACCAGGGTTGCCCAGCTTCCTGAGAAGTGCCAGTTTAGACTGTCCCCATCAACAACCACCATGTATCACCAATAAAGATGAAGAGAGAAATTTGTAGCTAGAAGGAATGTTAAAATAAAGTTCTTGTAGAGAGACTCTGAACTCTCCTGCATCACAGGGAGGGAGACTCCATCTGTAAAGACGGGGATGCCTGCAAGAAGAGGGGTGGTGTAGATTGAACTGTGTCCCCTAAAGTCCATGTATTAGAAACTTAACCCCCACTGTGACAGTGATAAGAGAGTAGTTAATCCTATTATGGTAATTAAAAGGTGGGGCTCTGAAGAGGTAATTAGATTGTGAGGACCTTACTCTAGTGCATGTATTAACAAGTGGATGGTTTAATGGTGGTCAAGCGTGTGGTTCTGAGAGCTTTAAAGGAGAGCACGTGAGGAGCTCTCTCTCTCTATGCCTCTGCTATTTTGCCATGTGCCATGCTGCATCACTGAGCAGAGTCACCAACAAGAACAAGGCCCACACCACACATGTTCCTGGACTTTTGACTTCCCGGCTTCTGAAACCGTAAGGAACAAATATTGTTTCTTTACAAATTGCCCAGTTTTAGGTATTTCTGTTATAAGCAACAGAAACGGACTAATACAAGTAGGTTGGCGTTTCATACTCTGACTCCATGTCTGCTCAGCCATTCGCCTCACCAGCTATCTCCTGTGTCATCAAGCATGGAAAAGAGGATCTGAGAGAGTAGAGACGCCAAGAAGAGTGAGTACCCTACGATTACGGCAGAACCACACAAAGTAGCCGAGTTTGAAGCTTCTTGCCAGTGTCCCACTCAAGATGTCCCTTTAGTTAAAGGATCCCAGCAGCAAGAAGACGATGGCAGGAGAGGAATCATCAACACAAGAACGAGACAGACTGTGTAGAGGTGGCAGAGTGCAGACAAGGTCAGTCCTGAGCTATCCAGTGGGGAGGTCATCCTCTAAAAGTGTCCCTCTTAAGAGTTCACTCACATGCCACAGTAACAGAACCAGTATTTAAATGCCTTCCACTTAGAGTCTCAAAGCACAAGCAACACTGAGAAATGAGAAAGAGCAAGAGCCAACCAAAGAGAAGGCAGCATCCTTTCTGGTTAATCAAGAAATTTTTCATTTTCCTTCTCCTTATATTCCCCTCAAAAACATGGAAGGAGCTATCACCTAGAAAAGGAGAAGGGGACATATGAAAGAGCAGATGAGCCTCCCTCCTTCCCCCAGACACAAACTCGAAGCCTGAACAGCAATCGATAAGTTTAACTGCAGTGGAAAGAAGAGGAGATGTCTTTGGTAGAACATCACAGACCAATGTTAAAATTTATGCACAAATGCAAAAGACCTAAAAGAGCCAAGACAATCTCAAGGAAGAACAAGGATGGAAAATGTACACTATCAGATTTCAAGACTTTCTATAAAGCCATAGTAATAAAGACGGTGTGATGTCAGTGCAATCACAGGTAAACAGACCAGTGGAATAGAATAGAGTCCAGAATAGACCCACATATACAAGATCACTTGAGTTACCACAAATAATGGTATTGAAGCAATTAAATACCCATATGACAAAATAAATAAATAAATAACCATGACAACCATCTCACATTATGCACAAAAATTCATTTGACAGGGATTATAAACCTAAATGTGAAATATTAAAGAATACATCTTCCAGGATTAAACTGTGTGCTGAGGTGCCTTGGGGGCTGCAGTAGACTCAAAGGGTACCATGGGATATTTTACACTTTTGAGGGAAAGAGAGACATACAAACTTCTGTCTGACCACTCACGAACTACCAGCTAAAGGTTTTTCACACTGTCCACACTGCATTGTGTTACATCTCATTCTGTGCATATCTTTGCAAAAATTATGTGCTTAGTGGTGGAAAAATTCTGTGCAAAATTCACATGGAACAGCGTATTAAAGTGTTGGTGTCCAACTCAATTGCAAGATTTGGGAAGCCACACAATGCAATAGGCACACATCTCATTAGTAAGTAGTTGTGGTTATTTAAGAATATAATACATCATTTTTCTTTTATTTGTATTGTTTTTCCAAACATCTACTATGACTTTTGGACAAAAAGCCTTAAGTTATTAGGACCTTAATTTAGCTATTTAATAAACTGATAATAAATCATTATTATTAATAATAATAAACTAATTATTAGATCATTGTTAATAATTAATCATCATTATTATTCTAAGTACTTAATAAACAGAACTATTAGATGTTTCTTTTGACTTAGCAGATCCATGAAAAAATTATTAAATATTAAAAGACTTTATAGAAAAAAATGTAGGAGAAAAATATGACCTTAGGGTAGGCAAAAGTGTTTTAAATTGGAACAAAAGCACTAAATGTAAAACACATTTAATAAAATTAGAAACTTCTATTTACCAAGACATTAAAAGAAAGAAAAGGCTACCAACAGACTTGAGACAATGTTTATAATACATATGTCTGAAAAAAAAATTCATAACTAGAATATATAAAGAAGTCCTACAAATCAATAGGAAAAAAACTCAATTTTTCAAATGAGCAAAGAATGTGGACACTTGAGCAAAGCAATTGTTAAAACAGTCAATAAGCATACAAAAAGAAGTAAGCTTCATTACTCATAAGGGAAATGCAAAGTAAAACCTCAATAAGATACCACTACACACCCATCAGAATGCCTAAAATGAAAAAGATTGTTAATGCCAAGTGTAATTAAGAATGTGAAACAATAGAAACGCTAATATGTTCCTGGTGGGAACATACTTGGTTTTACTACTTTGAAAAACTGCTAGCAATATATACTAAAACTAATATATACCTACACTATGATATACTAATTCCATTCCTGGCTACACATCCAAGAAAAATGAACAAATGTGTCCATCAGAAAACATCTTTCAAAAATGTTTATAACAGCTTTGTTCATAAAAGCCTGTTGTGATTTTTACTGTTATGGTTTCTTTTTAATTTGGTCTTGAGGTCTCTCTGGAGAGTGGCCATTAGCCAAAATAGGTACTCTCTAGGAGAATCTTGATGGGGGGAGGGGGTGGCAGTTAAGGTTTATATGTGAGTGTCACGTAAGATACAATGAGCAAGTGAAACAAAAATGCATGAAACAGAAGAAATTTATTACTCACAGTTCCCAGAGAAGTTAGAGGTGCTGACTGGAGGCCAAGGATAAGTCCAGAGATGGTGTGTGGTGGGGGCAAGTGGAGAGAAGATGTGTGGTTCCATGGCTTTATTATGGTTCATGGGAGCTGTCCCTTAGTCTTTCCCTCAGGAGTTGTAGACTGGCTAGTTTACAGAAACACTCCCAGAGGGGGAACTTACTTACATGACCGTGGTGTTGACTGTTAGGTTTCATCGTGGTCAGCAGCTGTGGTGTGTGTTGGGTTTTGGGTCAGTGAGATGTGGAACAAGCCAGCTATATCCCAAACAACCACATGGGGAGGGCAAGTTTTAACCAGGCCAAAGGTGGTGGGGTGTGGTAAGACTGGATTTCAAACAACTATGTCAGCCCTAAAAATGGATGCCGAGGCAGCAACTCTAGTGAACAAATTTATGACACAGCCAAAAAATAAATCAACACAAATATCCATCAACAGAATAGATAAGTAAGTGATGGTATCCTCAAAGAGTAGAGTAGAAAAGAACTAACTACTACTTCACACAACACAGATGATTCCCAGGCTTTATGTCACAGGAATGAAGCCAGGCACTACAGAATACATACTCTATGACTCCATTTACCAGATGTTCACGATCTGGCAAAACTAACTAATGATTATTGAATCCAGAAGAGTAATTACCTTGGAGAAAACACCACAGACTAGGAAGGGCCCTAATAGTGGTACAGCAAATGTTCTATATCTCAATCTGGGTAGTGGTTGCATATTTTATACATATGTAAAAATCTATTCAGTTGCCATTTTATGCACTTTCCTGTATTTATACTTCAATAAGTAATTAGCCAAAACTGAGTTTTAGTGAACACAATAAAACAATTCTAAACTTAAATGACTAGACTATGATGTAATCTGAACAAAACAGTATTAACTGCAAGGGCATTCAACCTAGCACAGTTGTTGGCAGTTATTTACAGAAAGAATTCTGCATTTATATCCCGCACAATTTAATATTGCTCTATATACAGGTCAGTAAATACTAACCTACAAGCTCGTATAGCCTAACCTACAAGTTTGGGTTCCAGCTACACTATTACTGTCTGTATAACCCTGATAGGTTACCTAGCCTCCCTTTAAAACCAAGATAAAAATGTCACCTTCTCTACTGGATTGTTGAAAAGAGTTAAAAGGGATAATGTGTGGCTGGTAGAGGGTAAGAGCTAAGTAAATGTTTTATTTTATCATTATCATTATTATCATTTCTCTCCCACAAATCTCTAGTAAACTTGAATTTGCTTTTGTAAGCAGTTTATGCAGCTACAACAATATTATTTTCAGTATATACACAATTTTAGTCACTCTGATTGAGACAATTTTAAAACCAGAAAACCAGATGGAAGTTGAGAAGAAAAAAGCAAGGTAACATTGAATGGATAAGGATGGGTAAGAGTAAAGGTATTTTCAACACAGCTTTGAAAAAAGAAAGAAAATGCTGATGCACAATAATTCCATTCCTTGAAACAGCACTCTATTGTCTGTGGGCAAGAGGACCTGAAGTCATCACAGTGGAACTAAAGCAACACGAGAGGGTTGAGACATAGCTATTCATCTGGACCAACGTTGTTCATCTCAAGGGTCTAAATTATTCTTTATCTCTGACACTAAGATGGCACCAGACGAGCAGAGAGAAGAGGAGTTATCATGTCAGAGTTATGAAATTACTATGTCGATGAACATTCAAATATCTAATTAAAGAAATAAATTTGACTCGGTGTACATAATGTCTGTATCAAAGCAACATTAATTCCAGTCACATTTTTGAAACTGCAGGAGATCGTGAAAATTGTCTAGTGCTTATCATACTAAATGGAAATCAATCATACTATCCCCATTGATTTAAATGTGTAAAATGTTTTGTAGTCTAATCACAGTGCTATTTTACTGGTTTTCATAAACAGAAGTATCATTCATAGCTTCACTCAAGACCTTAGGCTCTCAACCTGTTTTGTGCTCATAACGTGTGAAGTTTCTCTACTGGGAATTCTCCTACCGTATGATTATTTTAGAATGTTCATCCTCAAGAAACAAGACATAATACCTTAGCAGAACGTCCTCTTGAGCCAATACCTGCAACCCTAAGATTTCTGTCCACATAAGCATGTGCAGGCTTTTTAAAATTCCTCATTATTTCTGTTGAAAGAATGGACCTGATTCTCCTTTTCTTTGACTACTAATCAGTGAAACTTTTTTTTTCTCCCTAGGATGAACTAGTTTTCAATGGTCAAAATCTCTAGCAAGTATACTTGTCAGTTTTAGGAGACATGAACATTTTAAAGAGATGCTTTCTTCATTGTTTAAGGCAGAATTTTATGAGTAGTAATGATGAATATGATCTACTTTTACCTATGAGCAGGTGAAAACTGGCTGATTATGTCACCCTTTCAAACTTCCACTTTTTTGTACCCGCAATCCGGGCTCTTTCATATTCTCACAATTTTTTAATTATTAGGATGATATCCAGTGTGAATTGACCTCCTAGGCAAATACGGACAAATTAAAGGGTAAAAGATCCCTCGTGGGCCCTGAAATAATAAAAAACAAAGAACCTCAGAGACCAGCTTCTTGGGAAGAATGCAAGGAGTTTTTTGACATTGCCCAGGATGGCATGGCTGAAATGAATACACTTGCTGTTCTGGAAGAGGTAATGTGGGATTGAAGCCCCAGCTGTGATAATAGCAGTACAGTGACCCGTGACTACATCTTGACTGAATTGCAGGTCTTGAATCTAATCATTATGTTAAAAAGAGGTGTTGAGCCTACGAAAGAAAGGCAAGTCTGGAAAAAGAAACATGGCAAAATGTTAAAACCAAACTATAACCTAAACCCTGCAAATACATGTCATCACACCTGCTATTTGTTTCTTACAGAGCTGTCATCCAGTGATCTGGAGACGAGAAAGGGGAGCAATGGCTTTTACAAGAAGTAATAACGTGGGGTGTAAAATTGTGTCTGTTGCTGAAAGGCCATGTTCCTGTGTAACCTTATTTCCATCCCTTCAGGTGGTGCTCCATGAACTTCAGCTCATACCTGAGAAACACACTGGCTCAGCAAGCTAACAGCATGCAGATTTCTACTCTTTCCTATTTCACACCAGGAAAATTATTAACTAGTATTTCTCAAATCTTGAGCAATATCACACAGTAAGAACTACATCCTACTGAAGATAAAAATGTACACCTTTTTGTACTATATGATCCTTTTCCACCTGTATGTAATACCTTGTATTAAGCCAGAGCCTAGTGATTATAATACCTTACATTTTTCTAATACTTTGTAGCTTTAAAAATCTTTTCATGTCAGTTCTCCCATTTGAGACTCTGTGAGTTTCATAAGGTTGTATTATTATCCCCATCTTAAAGATAGAAAAATTGAAATCAAAGCCTTCTAGAGATTTGCTAAGAGTAAATATTGGAGGTCAGACTAAAATGCCAGATTCCACACACTCACCCCTCCCTCCTTCCACTACACCACATTATTCTCAAGGAAGAGAGAGAAGGGAAATATGAAAAGAAAGTCTCATTATTTTCTTCAAAGGAAGGTCATCAGAATCATCAGTTTTGAAGTGTATTACCAATAAACCAACAAAGATAGTTCCACTAAGGCCAATTCAAAATCTAATTCAAATTATATGAATTATTAGATAATAAAAGACTTCTTGCCCTTACATTTAATTCACCAGGCATAACTAACAACGTAAGTGTGAATTATCTGAGAACAACTGGGAATGGATTTGTCTCTTTTTATTCAGAGTACCAAATCACATTTCTAAATTGAAGCTTAATCTAAGAACTTTCCAGTACAATGTCATATAATTAGGTAATTTTAAAAAATATTTTGAAAATGAAATCTCCAAGAACCATTCATTAACAGATTTTGATATTCTCTTCAGTCAGTTCAATCACAGCTGAGGAAGCAACACTAACCTAGAAACCACAAGTATGAGAGAGAACTGAAGGAGAACAGGCTCTGGTTTGCACAGTTGAAAATAGAAGACCACGTTCCTAAGCAGGAATGAGGACCCCATAAGCATCCCCAAAGACACTGACCTGTCTTCATGACTCCTGGTCATCTCGTGACCTGGTAATCTTTACTTTACTTGTACTCTGATTTCCTTCCAACTTTTCCCCAATCTTTAAATGTAGTTTACATGGCTTATTAACACTGATGGTTTCAACCCCTATAGCAAGGTCCAAATTCTCATTTCAGTCTTTGTGTTGGTGTCCTTACTGCAGACTTGAGATCAAGTCGAATGCTTAACAGCCATACAACTTCACACCTTGCTCAGAGGGTGCCTTGGGGAGAGTGGATAGTGAGCAGAGAAAATCCACCTGTGCTACTGAAAAAAACACAGGACACAAGGCCAGAGTGGAATGTTCGCAGGCATACCACACACATCTGAACTGGATTTTACACAATTACCTACTACCTCTTAACAAGCTTCCCTTCTACAATCAATTAAGTGTTTCTATCCTACTAGCAGAACTTAATGCCAGGAGAGTCACTACACTGGAAACTCTTTGAGGTGGGATTTTCTCTTATTCAGTATTTCACTACCAGCAATCAACATAGAAGAAATACAGTAAGTGCTTCTTAAATAAATGATCTTGGCTGAAATTAACATTTGAGGTAAGAATACAGAGAAAACAGGAAATACACACTTGACATATATTTTAGGTTGTTGAGGGCATAGAATGAAAAATAATGAGATTTATAACTGACGGGGTATTATAAATATTTCCTATCTAAGATGTGATTTTGTCCTTATCACAGAGAAATCTTATAACCGAAACTAGTCTCCCTTGAAATGCCTTCCCAGACATGGAAACAAATTATTTGACTTCATAGTGCTACTCTTCCCCCACTAAACATAGTGCAGCATTAATATTATAGATGTGATTGCTCTAAAATTCACTAAAAAATACTTTCAGATACTGTCATTTTTAAAAATAATATCTAGGCTTGCTTTAATTCCTCATGTCACTAATGATTAATGTTTCTAAGAAGTTTATGGGGTAAATCCAAAACATTTGCTTATAACATATGAAAAGGTTTTTAAACAACCACACAAAATGAATATAATTAGACAATCAAATACTAAATATTTTAGGGCATGTTTATCTTTGTGAGCCAAATATTGGAGGAGCAGATTCAAACATAAGAGCTATCATTGACTTTTTAGCACCTACGACAGACACCGTCTCCTGCAGATCAGCTGTCCAGCTCATGTGAGTCACCATGCAGAAACTAGTCATTCCTTCAAATCCCCTTGAAATCACTTCAAACTCAAGCATGCACAATTGGTACTCATTTTGCACTGGACAGCAGGGAAATGACCTTACAAAAAACTAATGGGCCTCGCTTCCTGAGAATCTCTATCAGGGCATGTAACATAAGATAAATCACAGCCAAGGTATTTTCAGGTTTCCTGATGAGAGAACCATGACCTTTTCTAGTATAAAGTGATGGATTGAATGAGGCAAGCAATATGTAGATTTTTAAAAACAAGGCTGGCAAAAACCAATGGTGTGTTTGCCACAGTGAGCTGGAACACCTGGCTGGTGTCCTCAGTCAGGAAGCAAAAGGAAAAGGTTATATCTGTCTGAAACAAAATAACTTGTTAAACACAGAAATAAAGTGAAAACCAAGCTCACTGTAAGCAATGTTATGTGGGCCAGTGCTGATTGCCACATCAAAAGTTTCTGGTGTTTCCAAAAAGGTGGGTGGCCAGGTGTTTGTAATACACAGCCTGTCTTCTCCAGCTGGGGTCTCTGAATAAGCTGCTGACTGGAGACCAAGTGCGGAGACTTTCAAGTCTATGTTGAAGGAGGGGTGCAAATTCCTTTAAACAACTTTCCACGGTGTGAATTTATGGAGCAACATGCAGACTGTGACTTTCATAATCATCACTTAGTTGGTTTTATGCACACGTCACAGATTTCATTACATGCTGGCCCTTAAAGAACTTTATAATTTGAAAGAAAGAATCCGAATTCTTTGGTCACCACCTGAGTCTAGATTCACTACCTTATTGTCCAAAGGGGAGTCTGAAAGCACGAACTGAGTTTATTTCTCCATAGAAAATAAGCATTCACCAAGGCACATCTGCTCTATTTTTGTTCTTAACTAGACAGTTAATATAATTGTTCACTGCTTGTTTTTTTAAGCCTCCCTGCAGGATCCAATCACGGCTTTCTGTGGCATTCCAATCACACAGAGATATCAGACATTCCAAATAGACCCCAGACAGAAACTGAAAACGGGCAACAGGGCAGGGGGGTAGGCACAGCTCTGCCAAGGCATCACCTCTTTGTTTGGTAAGTGAGCTGAGGTATTTCTACTCAAAAATGCCCATCTTGCTGCTAAGGTGAAATGAGAAGGCTACCCAGTGAAAAAGTTCCTTTCTTCTGATAAACCTAGACTCCCTCAATAAGTGTCCTGGTGGTACCCAGCTCTGACCCCCAGAACAGTGCCCACACTCTTTTACTTTGCATGGACACAAGCCTTCATATCCCTTGGGGTTCGTTTGACTTCTTCAGACTAGATAATGTGCTTCATTCTAGATAATGTGCTTGCCCTAGATTCTTGGCTAGGTCAAGATCACTCTCCAAGCCCTTGGTTCGTGTCCTCAGTTTATTCATTCCTTTCTCTTCCCTTGCTCTGTGCTGTATCTCTGGATATGACCCCTGCAAATCATGTTTCCCAGGCTCAGATGGCTTCTGGCCAGTTCAGCAAATGGGAGGAGAGAACACAGATCCCAGGCAGGAGACCGGTGAGCAAAAGGAAGGGAGAACACAGATTTTCTCCTTCTCTGTCTACTTCATGCAGCAGCCCCAGCAGCAACTGTGTATCCTCCACAGTTGACAGGACAAAAAAACTTGAATTCTGGATCTCCTCCTGGGTTGCTAGGAAATCTTTTCCTTTGATATGTAAGTACTCAATATATTTGCTTTTTTTTTCAGTCAGCCTTTAAAGGTTCAACCACAAGAATTTCACATCAGAAAAGAAAACAATATAGAAATATAAAATTCCAAGGCACTGAGAGCATCATGATTAGGAAAGTGAAGGATTATGAAACTGACGCCAGCAACAGTCCACCTTTCTGAAAGCACTCAGACCCTTAGACAGTCCAGGAGCCATATGCATTACCATCCAGGGAATTTCCAAAAGAAGCCAATCTCTGGGAACCAGGTCTAGAGATATGCTTTTTAACAAGCTCCAAATGATTATTCTGAACACAAACATATGAGAATGACTTCACATCTCACCAGAGCCAAAAGTAGTAGACAAATAAGGATGAGATTCATTATTCTTTCTCCTTTCTGCATATGCACTCCTACATAACAATATGCAGTCTTAAAAACAGAAGAAAAAGATACATGTATCTTGGTACACACACTGAATATGTACAGATCCTTTTTTCACTCACTTTAATGGAGAAGACAGGAAGTAAAAGAAATGTGGTGGGACATCCCAAAAAGAAGACATTACACTTGGAATATTCATAGGTATTTCAAAATTGCATCCCTATTTAGAGTCATCACTTGGAGATCATTCGGGGGCAAAAACGTACTTTCTTTCCTCGTACTTCTTTTAAGAAAGTTTAGAGGGAAGCTGTCAGTTATTTTTGCTTTCAGCTTCCACAATTCTAAATCAGATGAAACAGTGTTCTACTTATGGGAGACTTTTATTTTTATGGCTCTCTCCTTCCAACTGTTATAATAAATATAGCTACCTATAATCAACATGCTTCAAAACTGAATGGGACTGTGGCCTATTTAAGTACCGAACAAAATTGGTTTCTGGAAGAGACAGCTATTTTGAATGCAATCCACTTGAGTCAAAGGTGACGTTGACAGACAGAACACTGCTTATAAAGCGCCTCTAGAGTATCTCCTGCTAAAGTGGTCTACATTTCAAAGTGGAAACCAAATCTTCACTGCAACTAGAGTCTTAATATTTCTTGGGTTATTAAAAAGACTTTTATCTGACACAGAAGATCTCATAACTTGACTTGGGTTGAATATTAATTCTGCCACAAAATAGCTGTGTGAGTCACCTAATCTTCCTGGGCCTTGATTTTCTCATTTTTAAGATGAAGTTTGAAAATTTTAGGATTTGTTCAACTTCAAAACATATGATGCCATGCAACGGAGAGGTAGCACATTGACCTGACCCCTGTCCAAAATCATATTCTACCATATACTTTCTTAGTCTGTAAAATTGCAAATGCTAACATGCAACCACCTTTGTATGATTGACTACATGTCGTCAGCTTAATTTTTATACTAAGTGGTAAATTAGAGAACACCTGTCCCAATGACCTGAAGTTCACTGGTATTAAACAGAAAGAAAGAAGGTTATGGAATTCATATTAAGGAGCTTCTCTGGGCTGAGATAAGCTTAGTGATTCACAATAGGTCACCCCCAAACCTGGGAAGTATTACCATCCCCAGCAACTACCTGAGTAATAAGAAAGTTCTAGGACTCTTAAGAATTATCATATGCTTGAGGGTTAGCTCTAATGCACCTTGATCTAAACAGTTCAGCTTAGAATGCCCACAGAACAGAGAAAAACTCATAATGATGACCCAGGACTTCCCAGCTTTTCAGGGAGTGCTCTGAGGACTTAGGTCCTTACCTATAGCTAGAAATAAAAGCAGGTGTAGCTTCCAGAAACCAAACCGTGGCCTGAAGCGGCCCCTAGAGGTTAACTCTGAAATTGCTTTGCAATCCCATACCCTTTCTATCCACCAATTTTCACGCCAATGTAATACAGAAATTTGCAGTTAAATCCATTAATACCTCTTTGCCTGGTCTTCTTTTCCAGGTAGTGTTGTATGTGGTGGAGGGTGGAGGGAATGGAAGGGTGGACAGGAGGGTATGTGTTGCAGTCCTCACATATCACAATGGTGTTAGTACTGATGTGCACAGAAAGCTTTATTGGTTTAACTATTATTTTATTCATATGTGGGCTTAATCACTTTTGAGACAAATTAGTAAAAAAAAAAATAAAATAAGACAACTAATATTTAAGCTGATTACTTAGATAAATGTATATAAGAATAACTGCATTTCAACAACCATAAGGACAATAAGGATGAGGTCATATCCTTGTTTTACTCAAATTCCGGCTTAGTTCTCCATTGAATTATTAAGGGAATCAAATAGCTGAGAAGATTCTGCTCTGTCATGTAAACCAAAAGCCACCCAGTAGTTGAGAAATTGGAAACAACAAAGCTTGGGAAGAAAAATGAATGCTTTGGAGCATAAATTTTTCCATTAAATTATGCCAATAAACTTGGGACCTTGAAAGTCCTATACAAAAATACTTTTTAAAAGGAAGGAAATTCTCTTTTCTGCCTTCAAACTAGGACTGAAAATTGAATAAATAGAGTAGCAAGATTTTTTTAATCCTACTAAAATAAATAGATCAATTTATCACTTTCCTATTAATTTAATATCATTCAGTTTGAACTAAATGTAAATTTATTAATGTAGGAGACAACTTTTCCAATTTTTCAATTAAAAAAAAAGAAGCCTAGGCATGTCTCTAGTTATATCTTTCCTGAACTTTCCAGATGAATACTTGTTTTTCCACTAGTTGAGAAAGAATTAAGGATTGTTATATTAAATTAAAATAAGAACAAATCCCAAGATTTAAAGGCACAGAAAGTTGCTGAATTTGAGTGTTTCTATCTGGTACTAGTTAGAGTTAGTGACAGTAGAAGAGCACATATAATTTAGGGTTGGATTATAGTGCAAGATGTCATGTTATCGCAGTCACATGTGAGCTACTAATTTACAGGCAGTAGGGAGCAGAGTGCAGTGAATTATTTGCAGTGACCCTAATGTTCTCTCCATTTCTTTCTTCTCTGCCTGACATTTTTTTTCTCCTCTTCGAATAAAAATCGAATAAAAACAGGCCATTGATAGGATGTAAAGGGAATAGCATGGATTGATAATCAGGATTTTGGAGTTCTAAGACAGTTTTTGCCAGTAATTAACAAAGTAATCATTCAAGCATTTAATTTTGCTATATATGATAGTGGTTGAAAACATGCTTTCTTAATAATTGTTATTCTAAATTTAAAACCTACTATTGTCCAATTTTATTTCAAAGAGGGATAAAATAGGACAGAACAGATATAAAGCCATGGGAAATAAAGAAAGAAGCTTAAAATTAAGTTTAAGACATAATCCCAGGAAAATCATCAAAAGATTCTTAAATCTGGGTTTGGTTGTATACAGACTAAACTATCCCTCCTTCTGGGATTTTCTTATCTATAATAGAAAAATTGATTTCACTGTGACCTCTGTCTCTCTTGGCTTTTAGAACTCGAGAAGTCAAAATGCACAACAAGTCACCATGTGAGCAGGTGAACAAGTTTGCTCAAGAACCACGTATACAGTGACATCTCACTGATGTGGAAGAGGAAGTACCCTCTTGTACAGCTGTGGGATAACTCAGTTTCTAAGTTATTTCCCATCCAAACATCACATTCTTCCCACATTTCATTATCACCCACTTCCACCTCTGTGCAACTTAGGCAAGTATCAGCGCCCTAAACCCACCTTCTCTTTCCCCCCCGACACTTCTCTTTTAAATACACGTGCTGTCCTGTTCATCCTGTGCTTGACATCCCATTCCTCTCCCTCACACTAACTTAGCAGACCACTCACTATTTGTTATCTTTTACATGCTCCAATCCTCCGCCTCCCCCATGCCCATCACCCTCAATAAATGCTTACATAGAAGTCATACAGACAGCTGAATGTACCATGAACAAATACATACGTTAACATTGTAGTGAGGACAGTCCAGGAGTGAGTATTTATTGAAGAATAGGTCAAGAAAAGCAAGCGATGGAAATTAGTCAGTGGAAATGTTTCAATTTCAGAAAACGTGTCAGAAATGATATCATCTATGACATAAAATTTCCAAAACCACTGATTAAGATTTAGTTTTCTTAGCCATGCTGAGACTAAATATTTTTTTATAACATCAGTATCTGCAGTATTTGAAATACCAGTGATCTCACTTTGCAATCCTTCATTATCATCATATCCAAAGCAACTTCAAAGACAGCTCTGCTCTGAATTGCATTATCTTCCCAGAAAAGTGTGGCAAAGAGCCAGCTCGGGAGGTTGTGGGACAGACAGAATTACCTTTGGTCTGGCATTCCCTGTTAGTTTCCACTGGTTGCTTTAACACATTCAAAACTGTAAAAATAGCCATGCTGCAAGCTTCAAAAGGACACCAACTAACCTACAAGTATATTTGGCCAGTCCATTTTCCCAAATAAAGATGAGAGTAAAATAAATAAGGTAATATGCTTTATCATTGCCTCGATCAATGTGAGGCATTATTAATAGTAATAACTCCTTTGCAAGAAGGAAAAGAAAAATCTAAAATATCTAAAGCAGTCTTAACAAGAACAAAAAAAAATTTTTTTGTTTCAACATTTACTGAACTCTTTTTCACTAATCACAGCTGGAAGCTTCACGACACATACAGCAAAATACTTTGGGCAGACGGCATATAGTCCAGGTGCTTTGTAAAGACTGCAATAAGGGAAAGGCAATGTGAGCATTTACTTGCTTCAAATGTTCTAAATCCACTTATTTTTAATTAGCAAAAATCATCACACGCACATACACATTTATCTTCTACATTGAGGCTTCTATAATAGTGCTTTTATTTCAATTTGGTTAATTGAATGAGGATACAGATTCTCCTGCTGGATAGGTGCTCAGATGTGAAATTATGTTTTCTGTTAGATGAGGAATTCCTTCAAATGGAACTTTCCTGCTTCAAGAGCCCAGACAATACAATTCATGTTGAGGACAGAAAATTTGGCTTCAGAGCATATGAGAATGGGCTCATTCTGCAGCTTTTCCCACTCACATTACAATCTTTGCAGTAAGAATAGATTCATATTATGGTATTTTCAACTCCTATTATCATCTTTTGTCACAAGCATAAGGTATTAGAATTTTAATGCCTAATAAGTTCTGACCACAGAATCCTACACCAGTATTATTTTATGCTTCCGGACAGAGAAAGTACTTGGATCTATTGGCAAATCTAACTGGAAACAAGGCTGTAAACAGGGAAGGAAAGGAATACCAGCAATCAGATCAGTAGACAGGATTTTAGAAAATCTAAGAACACATCATTTTGCATCTTGGAATATAAAGGCTATTAAAGTTCTGATCATGTATTCTGTAACAAATGAAAACAATGAATGTTGTACTCCAGGACATACTCATAACCACAACACATTTTAAATTCTGGAAGAATATCACCCCCTGGCCCCTAGAGTGAGAAGAGGTGATCTCATCCTGTTCCCCAGAGCTGAACAGCTAATGGCACACTGATATTGATATAAGGCAACAAAATAGACACCAAACAATCACACATTTTTTTTTCAGAAACTGGATGTACAGTTTGCAACAATTTTCTTTCCAGAGGTATGATTTCTTTTTTATCTCAGAGTTTAAAAATTTCAGGCCTAATGCAGGCTTCACTAATTACCAGCTTCTAAGCTTCTTTTTCCTCAACCATAAAGTGGAGATAATACCTGCCTTGCACATCTGACAGAATTTTGGCAGGAACTAAATGAGACAACGTGTATGCAAACACTTCAAAATATACAAGTTGTTTTTACAAACATGACATGATCATTATTAAATTATCTTTAAATCAGGCATACACTGCTAAGCAAAGCCTCATTCTGGATATTATTATAACCTTCATAACTGAGGCCTCATAATTTCAAGGCAAAGTGGTGGCATCAGCTGTAGTGTACAAAATCACACTGAGGCAACGTGCAGGTGTACGATAGAAGGCTTCGTGCATCCCTTTGGACATTTTTCAGTTCTACCTGCAGTCCTTTAGAGCATGGGCCAGGAGACCTTCTTATATTCCTTGTGAGTTTTCCTTCAACTCAGTTCTGCTCGGATATGCTTGAAAAATGTGTAAGCTAAGGAAAATGATGCAAATCCTGCAATATTGTCACTTACCATCCCAGCCAGCATTGCACTTAGAAAATGAAAAAGCCTCTGACATATTGAAACTTAGCAGCAACATTCTAAATGGGGCAAGAACAATATTTTTAATCCTCCCTAGGAAGATCAAATTAAATCAGCAGCAAGCTCTGCCTGATACAGCTTATGTCACTGACTGTTCGGATGAGAAACCTAGAGAAGTCCGCAGTTTTTGACTTTGTAACCCGTGTCTTTCTATAGAAATCCAGGGAGCAGCGATAAGCCATTCCTGCATAAAGATTAGCCTCAAGACAGTGAAACGGTGTGAGAGGGGAGGGGTGGGAACACAGACACACATTTGGCCTGTCATTTAGATTCAGATAAAAGCCATCAAATTCCACAGCTGAACTTCAAACATCACTCGGTTAGAGGCTTGACTTTCCCTCTATTTTCAGCAAAGCAACACATCTGTACTTTTCAGCACATGCAGCCATGTATTTTAGCAATTGTACATTAAAAGCAGATTCTCTTAATCAGTAATAATTCAGAAATTATGCCTGTATCAACTAAAAGTTCTATTTAATGGCAGTTAAAATTCAAGAGCAGTGGTTTCAAATGATAGTAAGAAACATCTGGAACGTGTAAAAAATGCAGATTCTAGGGGCCCACCTGCAGAGTCTCATTGAGTAGATATGGAATGAAACCCCAGAAATTGCATTTTCTAACAGGCACCCCAGGCAATACTTGTCCTACAGTCTTCCAATTTAAATGTGAGTTTTATAATCCCAATTGCATTTAAATCCTTTGAAGAAATGAAAAAATGGAAGGAGGGGGACAGCCCAAAATGCATCTTGACAGTTTTATAGATAGCCTTGCTCTGGCTTTTAGAAATTTTAAATCAAAATTTTATGGCATGTTAATCCATAATATGAATGCTCTTTTTAAACCAAACAAATCAAACACAGAAAAGATGTGTCCCCAGAATATTACTCAGCTTCCCCAAAGCATCCTTTTACGTAGGATATTTCAAGGAACCTAGTTTTATATGTTCAAGTTAATAGTCTTAGCCACAGTATTTAATTTAAGTTTAAATTCAGTTTAAGGCTTTAAGTTTTTGCATTCTTTTTAATAGTATATAAAATGCAAGTATAAAAGTACTGTGACCGATTCAAGATGTTCCAATATCCTACCATATTCAATCTGCAGTGAAATATGACTTCAACTTTTCTCCAAATATGAAACCCAAAACTTGCCCTCACAAAATCCACATTTTTTTATTATTTATTTTAAAAGTCTGAGACCTCAACTAACTTTGCATAATGACAGCATTAAGTATAACAAATCTAACTAGACCAATGGTATATAACATTGATCTGTATAGTAACTGCTCTTTTCAAATCAATGTATTGTTTTTGGAAGAAATATTAAATTCTCCAATGCTGGGCAATTTCGAAATCTGTGTGGTGTTTTTTTGTTTTATTTCATTTTTCTTCTTTGCCCTTGAAATTGGATTTTACTTCCTTTAGCTTATTACTTCTGGCCAGCTTCTAGAGTGTATGATCCATAGAGGTGCACAGAGCCAGGCACTTGGTTTAATGCTCTACCATCATTGTCTTAAAATTCTTAATAATTTTTGAACAAGGTACCTCGTATTTTTACTTTTCATTGGGCCCTGAAAATCAAGTACCTAGTTCTGCTCCTTAACAATATTTAGGTGTGACATTAAACGCTCCTTTCAATAATTATCACCAGTGTTAATACACTACTTTGGCAAGGCCATAATCCATTAATAAATTTGTTCATTATACATATATTTATTGTTAACTACTGACTACAGAAAGGAATAAAAATGCAGTCCCTATCCTCACAGAATCCCTAATCCAATGGAGGAACTTATGGTCTCTATGTCAGATTAAATATTCTCCATGAGTAGTTTTCTTGAATACTACTATTAGTCATGATTTTATATGAATTTATTAATATACTAACAGAAACATTGCACCTAATATTCTAGATGCAAAGCAATTGAGACTGTGTCTAAAAGTCAGGCAATATCAGGTACTTTGCATCGTGAAAAACAACAGAATTATTTACTATTTCGTTGAGTGTGCTGGAGTCAGGTAGATGTAGCTGTAGGGGGCTCACAATGGCCCAAAGTACCCTGTGGAAGTATTTCTCAATAACACCTGAAAATGACCCACTTCTTCCACCTGCTTATGGATACTGCTGTCCCCATTAACTGAATTTGATAAATAACCAGAAGTATGTCTCATTTTAGTTTTACGTACATGTGTCCTAATAATCCATGCATAAACTTGGAAAGAAATGGCACAGATAAAACCAGTAAAGAATCTGTAAAGGCCACAGAGTGCAAGTCAATAGCAGTTATTCTTGAAGCTTCATTTTAAAAAGTAAAAAATAAAAAACACTGACCTATATAGTGGCCATGTATGTCTTCAAGGAGAAAGTGCCTATTAACAGATCTCACAGGAGTTTTCCACCTGGGAGGTAAGGTCTGAAGGGTAGTGTACACACATCCACAGAGGCTGAGCCCACCCATGGGATGCATTTTCTGGCTACACTTCCTTGCCCCCAACCACCATCCCACTAAATTCTGTTTGCTCAGCAGAAAGCATTTCCTCAAAAGATACTTACATATTAAGTTCCCAAACACTGTAATTGTGTTTTTGCTATAGTCAATCTCTGCCTCCAAAACTCTACAGACTAAGTAATTCTATGAACCAAAGATTTCCAGATATTTGAAGTTTTACCATTCTATGTGCTAACACTGTTTTTCCTTCTGAACAAGAATGAAAATCTTTTATCAATTAATCTACATGGTCTCTTCTTTATAAATACTGTATTTGATGCAAAGTATTTTAGACTTTCTTGATGACTCCTAATAATAATTTAGATCATTGATTGAAGATTTTTACTTCTAGCCAAGATGAAGTAGATTTACACTTTCACCTGAAACAACCAAAAACCCAGAGAAAAATATATATATAACAACAATTTTTAGGACACTGAACCAGTTAACAAAGTATAGTAATCCCTGAGAGATAATAAACAGACTAGGTGAGTCCTACAATCACTCCAGCTTACTGCGATGAAAGAATTTCTGGGGTGTAATGCAGGGAGGTAGAACTCAATTGGATTTCAGGAGACTCCATGAGTGGAGAACATGGAGCTGACAGTCTGGGGAAACCAAGATGTCTAAAGTACTGGACAGGAGAGAGAGTCACAGAAATAGCTCCCCTGTATCAGTCAGGGTTCTCTAGAGGAATAGAACCAATAATAGGGTACAAATATGTGTGCGTGTGCACATGTATGTGTATATACATGTGTATATGTGTATATATGCACATATATGTATATCCCATTTTATATATATCCTATCTTATATATGTGTATATAATAATATATGTAGAGAGACAGAAAAACAGAGACAAAGAAAGACAGAGATAGAGAGAGAAAGAGAGAAAATTATTATAAAAAAATGGCTCATGTTATTATAGAGACTAAGAAGTCCCAAGATATGCAGTCAGCAAGCTGGGGACCCAGGAGAGCTGACGTGGAGTCTGAAAGCTGACAGGCTAAACATTTAAGAAGAGCAGTTTAAGTCAGAAGTCCAGAAAATTTTAATGTCCTGGTTTCAGCAGTCAGGCAGGAGGAATTCTCTCTTATTCTGCCTTTTTGTTCTATTTAGGTCTTTAATTGATCAGATGAGACTCACCCACACTTGGGAGGTCAATTTTCCTTACTCATCTACCAATTCAAAAGTTAATTTCATCTAGGAAAACCTTCACAGACACACCCACGATAATGTTTGACCAAATGTCTGGGAACCCTATAGTCCAGTCAAGTTGTCATATAAAATTAATCATCACATCCCCCTACAGCATCCAGCAGAATGCTGATAGTGTGTTTGTGTAAGGAAATTACCTGTGTTTAGAAAAAAGAACTACCCAAATTAATTAGAGGAAGCAATACCTACCACTCACACAGGGATGAGAATAGTATCTTTTTCTACAAGCCCAAGTAGAAAATTCATCATTCACAGAGTATTGCATGAAGAAATCAGAAGGGTCTTGTCTCAGCGATAGGGGATAAATAGCCCTAGACAAAACACTTCTCTGTTCTCATCTAACAAATCTTAAAAGCAAGACCCAAAAGAATAAAATGCTTCTGACTAACAAAACTGTGTCCCAGGACAAAATTTAAGAATATTTACAAATATCCAAAAATATTCAGTAACTTAAAATATAAAATTTGCAACGTCTGTCATCAAATCAAAAATGACCAGGCATGCAAAGAAGCAGGAAAATACAACTCATAGTGAAGAGACAGATCAATCAATGTAAACTGACCCAGAACTTACACAGATGTTAGAATTACCAGGAAAGAATATTTAAAAAGTTATTATCATTGTATTCCATATATTAAAAAATATAAGTACAGCCATGAGCAATAAAAAAAAATCCCAAACTGAATGTTTAGAGATGAAAACTACAATTTTCTGAGGTTAAAAAACTGCACAAGATGGAAATAACACCAGATTCAAAATTGCAAGAGAAAATATTAATAACTTTGAAAGCAGGGCAATAAAAACTATCCACAATGTAACACAGAGACAAAAATAATAGTAATAAATAAATTAACAGTATTAGTGAGCTCTGGGACTATTTCAAGTGGTCCAATATACATGGAATTAAAATCCCTAAGGATGGGAACAGAAAATATGTTAAACCCACAGATCCCAGAAGCTCAACAAATCCAAAGCACAAGAATCACAAAGAAAACCATACAAAGACACATTATAACCAAATCGTTCAAAACTAGGGATAAAAAAGAAAATCATAAAAGCAGCCAGGGAATGGGGGAGGGTGATGTCTTATACATAGAACAACAAAGGTAAGGATGACAGCAAATCTGTCACTGGAAACAATGTAAGTGAGAAGACAGTGGAGCAAAATTGTTAAAGTACCGAAAAAAAATCAAAATCAGCCCAAAATCCTCAACCAGTGAAAATATCTTTCAAAAATGAAGGTATAATAAAAAGTTTTTCAGACATACAAAAACATAAATAATTCATTCTCAGCAGACCACACTATAAGAAAGGTTACAGATGACTGATCAACAAACATTATTATGACAGAGTGATCCCCAAGGCTTATGAGTTAACAATTTTTATTTTACTCCTTTTATTTTTACTCTAAATGGTCCCAGTAGGCCGTGTGTGTGTGTGTGTGTGTGTGTGTGTGTGTGTGTGTGTGTGTGTGTTTTCAATTCACGTGTCCAATTTTATAATTTTGTGGCTTTCAGGCTTTTAGCTATCAGTTCTCACAATTATCACTGTTCTTTCCTTTAACAGTCTTTTTTAATCTTAATTTGGTACATTTAATCAGTGGGCTTAAAAATTAAATTAAAAAGCTTATAAGGATTGTGAATAAATTAATTTAAATAGTCTCATAAGCTGTAATCTTAGATTTTGTGTGATATACTTAGTCGCTGAAAAGCTTTTCCTCCCATCCATATTCTGGAAAAGAATAAAATAAAACGATTATTGTAAGGAAAACTATTATATCCTGAGTGCCCACTGTGTGCTAGTCATTATCCTAAATTCTTCATGTACATTATTTCTAATTTTTTTCATAGCCTCCAGAATCTACTGCCAGAGTAGATAAGTGTCTGCGTAAAGAGGCACAATAGCAAAGTGCTTTAAAGTACCAAGATATCCCAAGTTAAAAATCACAAATCTGCTGTTTCCTAGCACTAAACCTGTGAACAGGTCACTCAGGTCACATTCTTTATACAGGCAACCCCAAAGGCCTTTATCTGATTCTGTGATTACTGAAAGCACAGTACACAATAAAGCATTCAAACAGTCAACTACTTATGTTTAGAATTTATCTAATGCTCACAAAATAAATACAAAGCACTAAAAGTTATCACTGTGTATTTCTTAACTCTTGTTACCTTGATCTTATTCTACCAAATCATGAGGTCCAGGAAATAGAAATTTTCGAACACGTAAATCGGATATCTCAGGGATAACTAGATCGACCACCAACCTCTAATAATCTCCTGGGGACAGCAATTGCCACACAGTTTCCTTAAAGGAACCCAAAGTCTGCCACGGAAATCAGAAAGGAAAATTGGGCCCAGCAGCATGATAGATGGGTTAGATTCAGCCTGTCACTCCAAAGGACGCTGCCAGAATAATCTGCAGGGACAATGACTTAGCAGTGAACCATAACTCAAGTAACACAACGAGCAGTCACACAACTGAAATAACCCCTATTTAGGTCTGATCCACAAGACGGTGAAAGGTGTACTGGTCACTTTTGAAGGCACATTAATTCTATCAGTGTTCACTCAGCACTTTACTGGCAGCAATATGTATGAATGTCATTTCATTTTTGCTTTTTCAGATATTTATTAAATTTATAGATGGCTTCGTTTCCAAATGATCGATGAATTCCAACTAGAGTCTTTAAGTCAGAATAAGAAAACTTAAGGACATAGGTAGACCTAATCCTTTGTTTGATTTCATGCATACCTCAAATTATATTGCTTTCATCACTGACAGTGCAGCTCATGGAGGGATTTATAGTCTGTGGGATTATTATGACAGCCCATTCAGGGCAGCATCTTTGAAAGTTAGAGAGTGAAGAGCAGTGAAATAGCTCTGAATTCAGGCCAAAGAGTTAATCATTTCAAAGTGCGTGGGGAAGATATGTAATGGACTGAAGGCCAGGGGCCAAGTCAGCACAGGAGGCCACCTAACACTGCACTGACCACTCAGTCCTCTCCAACCTGTCCCCATCCTCCCTCCTGTACCTTTCTATTTCTTGTCCTGTTATTCTCTATATTTGTCTGTTCTCAGTTCTTGCTCCTCTTTCCTTTTCTCTCTTTTTTAATTTTTTTTATTGTAACATAGGTGATTGTACATATCTGTGGGGTACACAGTTTAATATCAATACCTGTATGCAAGATGTGATGTTCAAATCAGGATCATTAGTATATTCAACACGATACAATGTAATCATTTTTCATGGCCCTTTACTAATTCTTCCACTACTCCTCCTCCTGCTCCCCCTTTCCGACCTCTGGTAACCTCAATTCTGTTCTCTCATTTTGAAAGTTCAAAATATTATTGTGATTGTTGTGTCTTTCTTTTTTTTATTTATTTGTTTATTTTTTAGCTCCCACTTATAAGTAAGAATATGTGGTATTTCTCTTTCTGTGCCTGGCTTATTTCACTTAACAGGATTTTCTCTAAGTTCATCCATGTTGCTGCAAATGACAATATGTCATTCTTTTTTATGACAGTGTAGTATTCCATTGTGTAAATACATCACATTTTCCTTACCCAGTCATCCAACAATGGACGTTTAGGTTGGTTCTAACTCTTGGGTACTGTAAATAGACATATGATAAACATGGAAGCGCAGGTGTCCCTTCGACATGATGATTTCCATTCCTCTGGATATATATCCAGCAGTGGGATTTCTGGATCTTATGGCAGTTCTATCTATTGTTATTTGAGAAACCTCCATACTGTTTTCCATAATGGTTGCACTAATTTACAGTCCCACTAAAAGTGTAGAAAAGTTGCCTTTTCTCTGCATCGTCACCAGCGTTTCTTATTCTCTGTCTTTTTGATAATAGTCAGTTTTACTGGGATGAGATGATATATCGATGGGTTTTCTGGGGGGGAAGGGGGTTTGGAGGTTTTTGTTGTTTTTTGGTGGCTGGCCGGCATGGGAATCTGAACCCGTGACCTTGGTGTTACAAGGCTGTGCTCTAACCAACTGAGCTAATTGGCCAGGCCCTCAATGTGGTTTTGATTTACATTTCCCTGATGCTGAGTGATGTTGAGCATTTTTTATGTGTCTGTTGGCCATTTGTATGTCTTCCTTTGAGAAATGCCTATTCAGCTCTTTTACCCATTTTTTAATTTTTTTTTTTAACCGTTAGATTGTTTGAGTTCCTTGTATATTTTGGATATTAATCTTTGTTGGATGCACATTTTCTCTTTTCCTCCATGTCTTTTGCCCTTTCCCCTTCTCTTTTCTTTCCTTCATTCTTTTCACTACCCTTTATATAGTACAGAATTTAAGTCTAGATGTGTTTTTTGTTGAATTTTGTGTTATAGGCTTACTCTTTTAAAAATGGAAACAAATGAAAACTTTTACACACATCTCGAGAATTAAGCAGTTTTCCATATGGCCTTTGATGCTTTTTCCCTGGAGCAAATGAACTTTGCATTAGGAACCCCAAATCTGAAGCTGTTTTTTTTATTCAAGGCCCCCAGAAAGTCAAGACTTGACTTAGTCTTGATTGACATCATCAACGTGCTTTCAGCATCTATTCGATCACCCCATTCTTTCATCTCTCTTTTATAATCTACTATTTTGAAAGAATAAATTCATATCTTTGGTTACATATCCTATCCTCCCATCTTTTTATTTTTAAAAAAATCACTTATTTTAAAATTTTTGAGATTTTGTTTCTTTTTCTACTTTTTTACTGGCCCTCTGAAGCATATAATCTCAAGTGCCAGTCTGGATTCCTTTCAAAGATGTAAGAAATATCATTTTAGAAGACATTAGATAATTTCTGCCTACTCTGGATTTTGTTAAGCCTTAAAACACTGTAGTCTACTTTTTAAGTGACAAGTTTAGAGATGTCAGTGACATTTGAGTTTCCTGTGCCTAAGGAATTCACTACCCCACAAAGCTCTTAGTCACCATATCCCACAAGGTGATCAAGACTGCATTTTGGGCAACTTTATAATGTTCACAGTGCCAGGTGCTAGGGGGAGAAGGAAAGAAAACACCCAAGTGGCAGGAGTGAGAGTTCCAAGTGACAACAAGCATTTGTTCATGCACTGTTTTCTAGTACTCCCATTTCCACAGAGTGCCCTAATTTATGCAGTATCCCTGGGCCCTGGCCACATCCCAGAATTATCTGAAGAGCTTTCAAAATATGAATCCCTAAGGCCATACCCAACAAGGGATCCTGACTTAGAGAGTCTTTCTGACTATGAGGCCAAAACATACATAATTTTTAAAATCTTCTCAAGAGATGCCAATGTGCAACCAGGGTTAAGGACCACTGAGTTAAAACTTAAGAATGCATGAGAATAGGGCCGAGCCCGTGGTGCACTTGGGAGAGTGCGGCGCTGGGAGCGCAGCAACGCTCCTGCTGCGGGTTGGGATCCTATATAGGAATGGCCAGTGCACTCACTGGCTGAGTACCGGTCACGAAAAAGACAAAAAAAAAAAAAAATCAAAAAAAGAATGCATGAGAAGAGCCTGGAAGCTTGTTAAAACACAGATTGCTGGGCTTCTCTGGTACTTGAAAGGTCTGGGATGAGGCCCCAGACAAGTCCCAGATGATGTTGATGCTTCTGGCCCACAGACCACATTCTGAGGATCCCTCAGAAGAATGCATAGCCCATCTCTGCTTCCTTCATTTATTCCTTCCTCTTGGACAAGGAGAGACCGATCTCACCATTGAGTTTGGGAGAAGAAACTGAGCATGCTCAATGGACCAGCTTCCTCTCTCTTTTCAGATCTGCGAGCCTGGAAAGAGGATGACTTTTTATCCATTCTGAAAATAGCTTTTCGGGGCAGGCTCTGTCTGCATGTGCAGGGTCATAGGCTCCAGTTTCCTGTTTTGATTTGTTTAGGGAAGCTTTAGCATAAGTTTACAGGAAGTATTAGACCACAAAGCTAAAGTTATCTTCTCCAACATGATTAGAATTTTGAAAACATATGACATATACTTTTGAATTTTGGTCTCCATTCATCTGTCTCCTGGGTTTTTTCTCAATATATTCTGGACTCAAGATGGGGGAAAAAAATGAGTGTAATGTATTAGCTTCCTAAAATCCCCACATAAGTATTTCCCCTTTCAGATGGTTTCTCTTCTTGACCCTTTGAAAGCAATGTAAACAATTTCACTGACTTAGTAAACAAAGCTGTAAAACCTGAGGAGAAAACGTGGCCCATGCTGGATGGGATCAATTCATTGAAAGAGGAAGAAGACACATAGCCATGACACATCCACAATAAACAGTTGCTAAAATGCACGCGTGAGCTCAATGCTGCTCCACTCCACAAGCTTTCATCTTATTTAACTCCAATTTCTAAGACTACTATAAAAAATTTTTTTAAAAAGTACAAGAGAGACGATCCTGAACACTAGCTGGTAAAAGCACCAAATAAGGCAAATATTTATTGAACCACAATAACGGTAATAATAATAGGTGTCTTTTCAAACCCCTGCTATATACTGGGTACCGTCTTAACCACCTTCTGCATAGAACCATCCCACTAATGAACTCTCTGCATAAATAGGTATTACATGGTAAGGAAACTGACGTATAGCTGGATGGGTTCATATCTGGCAAAAGTAAGGAGTGAAGGTAAAACTCATACTCTGGTTTGTCTGGGTGAAAAGCTGATGCTTTTTCCACTGTACTGTGCACTGTATGCTGCAGCCAAACACCATTATAAGGGCTATGAAAGATACAAAGAAATAAAATATTTTATGCCATCTACCTAACCTCAAAAAACATATAGCTTAGTTGAGATAAAGTTATATGTTAAAAAAAAAATACATAACAACACAAGATCTAAAGATTAATATAATATTATTTTTGCCTCCAATCTAAAAAATATTTCAAAAACAGTGAAGTGACTAGGAGAAATCCAAATGCATAAAATCCAAGTGGTAGAGACTACGGTTAGTCTCTCATGGTCTACTCTGCTTCCAGGAAAAACTATATCTAATTAGAGTCTCTTGGAGACTGAGATCCATTATGCAAAGTGTATTCTACTTCTTGTCTCATTTCTCAATGACTCAGTCAGACAAGACAATTCCTTTCCTCATTACGTTTTATTAATTTGGCTAATTTCTTCTGGTCCCTTTCTAGGTTTTGTATCTTGATCAAATCTTAAGGTACAATCCAGTAAACTCAGGACCCCCATTGTCCAAAAGAAGAACACTTTTTTATGCCAACTATTTGCTGTGATTCTGTTTATTTCCCTCTAAATAAGCAGGAGCATGGTAACAATAAAAAAAAATTAGGGAAGTTGCCATCATCTCTCAGCATGAAAACTAAGAAACTAAGTATGATAACCACACAGCACTAATATTCGAACAAAACAAAAGCATCCCAGAGAAGGAGAATTGCATAGAATTGCTAGGATCAAATGTAACACAAAGAAAACTGAACCATGGAAGAATCATAGAGTAGAACCACTAATAAAGTCCATCTTGTTATTCAGTAAACAGAAGCAGTGGAGCATAGCAAAGAGAGAACTGGGTTAAGGGGATCCAAGGTTGAATCCCATTTGGCCAACAACCTACAATGTGATCTTGGCACTTCATTGCACATCTTGAGGTCTTTGTTCCCAGGTAAAATTGGGACAATGAATTAGATCAGGGGTTCCTAGATCCATTACTATATCATAACATTCTTTTAAAATGTTTTGATAAATGTTTCAACATAATTGGCTTCTTTTATAATCATATGTATGTAAGCTTATGGTTTTTTAAATGTTTTTTCTAAAATGGGACTTTACCATCAGGGTACAGGTTCCCCCGGGCTAGGCCGTGTCTAAGAGCCATTTCTTCTAACACTGTAGAATTCTAAATCTCCTGGCTCAGAATCAGAGATGCCCCACTGGCTGGAACATGAATCAAAAATAAACAGTAGCAGGAGATTGAAGTAACTGCCATACAGGGAGTGAGGTGACAAACTCAAACAATGATGGCACTGGAATTCATTGAATGCAAGTTCGGGTCATGTAGGGTGACTAGGAATTGCTGAGAGAACAGAATAAGATGGAACAACTCAGATCACCAGTAAGAAATACTGAGCCAGCATATGCACCAGGCAGCCAGACTGATGCTGATGACAGAGATGCCCACCCCATCAAAAAGGTGCACATGTGCACACGCTACTCCCAGTACATGCTGCCAATCGGCTCCTCTTATGAGCTGTTAGTTGCCAGCAACTAACAAATAAAAAAGCATGAGAGATTCTATGGTCACACAGATCACAAGTCTGATGGAAGCATATGTATGTGCTTTGATGAGAATGGAAAGAAACTGAGTGCTCTGATATGTGAAACACATGGCTGCTGGTTGGATGCATAAGATAAAAATTACAACAATATGCCTCATGATATAGGCCTATGCGCTGAGCCATTTACTCTGCAAATCTACCCTAGCTTCTTCTGGCAGTGAGAAAATTAAAAGGCCCTTCTATAAAGAGATGCGTGAGTTAGCAGAGGCAGCTCCTAGAGGGGAGATTTAGGAGTAGACTGGGGTGAGTAGGTGGCATCTCCTGAACTTTAACGTACCAAAGAAGTAACAGGGTATTTGGTAAAAGTTCAGATTCTGGGGACACCCCCCCTCCCCCCCTGCCGCCAGCAGAGATTCTGAATTGGGAGATCTGGAGTGGGATCTTCCAAACTGGCAGTTAATGGGTACCTCAGGTTTATTGTGATGCAGGTGATCTGCAAACCATACTTAGAAAGACCAGCTGAAGCCCTAGTTGAGGTATTATGAGTTGAAGAAGTAAACCAAATCACCACGTTTGTGAGCCCACACTTACTTCAGCTCAGGCACCTGTAGGACCCTGCACAATGAGTAAAAATCTAGACATGGGTTAAGAATTGAGTAGTGAAGAGGACACTGAGAAGGCAGCTGAAGATCAAGAGACAAGGAGAATGGTGAGACAAGAGGAGGCCAGCACAGCTGTAAATAAAAATTGCTCCTCTCAGCCAGCTATGTAAAAGGTAGGCCCTATTAAAAATGGTATCCCCTTAGAGAGTAGTTGGCTAAAGGTTTCCAACAGGGAAAGGCTCTGACACACAGACAGTCACATCCTTGAAGGAAAACAGCTGGATTCAAAGCAAAAGCGGAAATCTCACAGCCCTGGTTGATACACAATCTGTATATCAGAAGCACTAATTTAGACAGACCCTCAGCTTCTAGGATAATCTGGCATTTCCCTCCATCTCTGTGAACTCACATGGGGTCCAATTTCAGCTATGTAGTAGATTCTTTAGGAATGATACACTGGCCCAATGGCCTAAATGTCCTACTAAAGCACATAATAGAAGCAGAGAGCTGGATTTTTCTCAACAAGGTTGCAGAAAGCCCTGTCTCAGCCTGGTCGCAAATCCAGGTCAACCAAGTGCCACTTTGAGTACATTATTAATCTTCTCTTTATGTATCACCACTGAGGAAACAGATCTTCCCACCCAACATCCAAGCCCTTTAACCACCTTTCCTGTTTAGAGCATAGATAAAAGAGGCTTTAAACTACAGATTTTTTTTAAAAAAATCCTGCAGAAGAGAAATCCTGGAAAAAAATATATACCGACAAATCAACTCATTGCATGGGCTTCTCCAGAACAGGATCTGCACTTGGAACTTGGAGAAAAGAGAAAATCATGGCCTTTTGTGTTAATCAGATCTTAGGAATCTACTTTTGAATTTGAAAGACTGGTGCCTGGGTAATGCCAGTGAGCAGGGAGGATGACAGGAATTAGTAAAATGACTCAGTATTGATCTGTCGGTTCTATGACCGACTGAGGCACTGCAGATCCTTTCAGAACAAGACGGACTATCACTTAATTTAACTCCTACTCAACTCAGTCTACAAGAGGGGTATATTTTTAACAACTAAAAAATACTCATTATGAACAAGCTTCTGAATACTATGGTTTGCTCACACATTATTATAATTAATTTTAAAAGAATTTAAAATCTTCATGTGTTGTCATAAAGACATTAGTGACCTGTTAGTCTTGGGGTGTTTAATATATCTTTGTGGATAAGCTTAATTATGAAGGGGTGAACTGGAGTTTTCTGATGATGCTTTCTAGAATTTTGCAAAATGCTTTAAAATATGACATTCGTGTCTGCCTGGAAGCCAAAGCAGGTTTTGCAGAAGCAAATTGAAAACATGCTTAAAAGACTCATCTTGCACCTTTCAGATGTCGATGGGAAGACCACACCACTCCTGTTAATTTGAGAGGAACAACGAATTTTCAGCTGACTCCACATTCATCCAGATAAATCCTTTGGGCATGTTTTTAAAGGTGAAACTTGCATACTCCATGACTTTTCATTTCCTGGCAAGGGTTTTCGTGGTGTTATTCATGACCTAAAGAGCCTAATTGTACCATCCTCAGAGAGCCAGGAATCCTGCTCAAAGTTAGAGAGGCAGTTTGAAGCAAAGTTTACTTCACACAGTTCCTACTTCTTCTGACTATTGGATTTTTTATTTCGTCAGGTTTATCATGTGCTCGATAATTCACATTCATGGCTTTTCTAGTGCTCAATTTATCAAGAAGAGAGGTGCCACATCCTTCTGTATTTTATCGCAGGTACCATTAGGGTAAGAGAGACAGATTCTCTTTCTCCTGCAGTGACTTTGCTGCTAAATCATAATTCACAATGATGCGTCTTTCCTGGGTTCAATTTTTAATGTTGTTTCCCTTTTTGGAATGTTTACATAACAGGAAAAAAGAGGGGTATATACGAGACACATCTACATCACTCATGTGTTCGCTCCCAAGAAGATGAAACCAGGAGGCTGAAAAATACTCAGCGATTTCAGCTGTCGCTTTGGACATTTTTTGTGAAGTTGCGTAATTTTTCGTTATCAAAGACCAGAAAAATGACAAGAAACGGGAAGTGGCCTGAAATTATGACTTTCACTTTCTTTCTAAGTTTAAAAAGTGAGGTGGCTATGATAATGCATATTGATTACGTGGTACACGATTAGTTAGAATTGGGACCACGTGGATTAGCCAAGGGCCATTATCCATCGGCAAATAACCCTATTTTCTTTTTATGCTATTCTTCAAGCTGTGAATGCAGGTACTAATAAATTCCATTTTACTTTAGACAAGAGCAACAGATCCTCTCACTTTCCCCTGAAAATAATGCCTGTTGTTCTTAATCCGTTTCTTTTTCCCCCATTTACGTATAGAAGGCTTACCTGTACTAGATGAGCACGTGGTGCAGTCAACTCTACATGGACCATGAACTCTGGAGATCCCCAGTGTGTTACCATGGAAAGTTACTGTAGGTTCTCCAAGTAAAGGTGTATCCAGTAAGAATGAATATTAGAGAGCAGTAATCTTTGCAGAAAAAGTTCAAAATTTCTCCTTTAAATGACTTCCTAATGAATAGCAGAAGGCACCGTGTTGAGTCAAAAGTCACTGGAAAATCACCTACTGTGTGACTTTCAACAAACTACTTCATCTCTCTGAGCCTCTGGTGTCTCATCTGTAAATTAAGGACAATTCCTGTTCTCAAATTTCTTTATTCCTTGACTAACAATTTTTTTCAACTTTGTTGAAAAGAACAACAAATTGCATGATCTGTTTGGGTCTGATGGCTCTTATTCTGATGAGTATAAAACGTGACTGTCAGAATCCCATTCCAAAATCTTTGACAAATTCATTTGGCCTCCTTTCTTCTGTATGCTTTAAGTATAGACCCATAATACTTGAAAATAATGTATTATTTTCCCCAAATTTTGTAGGTTTAAATAAGATGTTAGTTGTGTATCCTCAAGACCTATAACTAGGTTAGTCCCTAGAACATTTACATAAATGCAGCACCTGTTATTAGTTTGGTTAAAGCTTTTAGCACTGTATTAACAAGTTAATAGCTATTTGTAAGCATTTTCAAGATCAGTTGTTATCTACTCACTCTCTAAGTTAAATTTTTGTCTCACTTTAATTGTGCCCTAAAGTGCTCATTGAAAGTAATTTGAGTCCTGAGGTAAAAATGAACTCAATATTACTATCTTACATAAGAAGAAATTATAACAACAAAGATTAAAATGACTTTAGGATCATGTAACAGGTCACAGGTTTAAAAAAAAAAAAGCCCAGAAGATGAAAATAAGCTTTTCTTTTTTAATACAAAAAGAAAAAACATATCTAGAACAATCCAACATTTTCAGGCACTTTAATGAACAAACTTTTGGGTAGGGGAATGCCTGATACACATAGTATACACTTAATAAATGTTAGCTCTCATGGGAATAATTATTCTTACTGAGATTGAGGCTTCTGCTTTTCTGCTGGAAAAATTTTTACCATTGAAAAATAGCCAATAGACATTGATTTGTAAATACTTTTAGTTCTCATTTCTTGTCTGCTCTGCCTTAAGAAGAACTTGGTTGTGAGAAAGACATTCCCCTCCTCACAAACACTTGAGATTAGGTGCATTGTTCTGGAGTTTGCAGTGGTGGTGGGTTCTTTTCTTTTGGTTTCTTGTTATTTCTTATGATTTTTTGACAAGCACACTAGTCACTTAATCCCCAAACCAGTGTTTTCTCAGAGTCATTGGTGTCTCTCTTTGAAAGACCCTTTCCATTTAAAACCCAAACCATTAAAAGTTTTATGCTATGTAACATAGTGTACTAATGTTGGAATTATGTTCCTGTTGCCTTACCTTTTTCCTCTGTAACAGGTGGCTGGGGGGTGGGGGTGGGGAAGGCCTGAAAAAACAGGTGTGTTCATGGATGTATATAAATATGTATATGCATATAGTTATGTTTATGTGCATCGCTCTAAACAGCCTATGAAAAAAGAACAAGTAATAATCTTCATTCAAGAGCAAGGATAATTTTCCCAAGACCATTTACATCTTCTAAACCTATTAGCCCTGGATCTTAAATGAGGACCTAGAGAAGGCATTGCTGCTGAAGCCAGTTTGCCCTGTAGTACTCACAGGCACAGATGAAAGAGATTTCTCAGCTCAGGTTTGGTTACAAGGCCATTTTGGGGGAGTGTGGGTTGGTGAGAGAGTAAAATCTCTATCTATAGTTATATGCGTGTGGGTGTATTTGACACTTATAGTTTCATATTTATTTATTTGCTTATTTATTCATATATATATATATCATTTGACAAATGTGGTGTGTGTGAGGATGGTCACCTAAAGGCATATTATGTAGAATTATTCTTTATTAATATTTGAGTATTCTTTCTACGAATTGGAAATCATATTGTGCGTGCCATTTTATAGTCTCCTCTTTCCACTGTGCACACTTTCAATGTCATTAAATATTCTTCTAAATAATAATTCTATGGCTACCTACAGATATATCAAATTACTTAATAAATCCCTATGTGAATCCTTTATATTATTTCCAATTTTTCTCCATCACAAATAACACTGTCATGAACATCCCTATACAACTATCTTTGTCTAATATTGAAGATATTTCCCCTAAGATAAATCTCTTGGAGTGGAATTGCTGATGCAAAGAATATGAACCTGGGACCAAAATTTGCAATATACTATTCAGGGTTCAGTTTCTAACTAAGTTTCATCCCTGAGACATTCTACCATGGAGTCAGACAGACTTAGGTTCAAACCTGAGCTCCGGACTTTGTAGCTTGATGGAGTTTGTACAAAGTGGCCTGTAAACTTCGGTTCCTTCATATGAAAAATTGGGGAAAACGACCACCTTCCATGGCTGTTGTGAGAACTTAATGAGATCACATGTATAACCTTCTTAGCACAGTTCCTCATATATACGTTGAGTCAATAGCTATTTCACCAAGAACTTGCTTGAGGCCAAGGCTATTAATCCAAGTGAGTCAAAATTCTGAAAACTGGGATTTTTTACCCCAACATTTTAGTAAAATGTACCTTGTGGGAGCACATATCTTTTGGGAGTAGAATAGCGCACTTTGAGATTGTCAGCTAGGTGTCCAAGCTCTGTAGTTAAGTGCCCATGTGATGAACCTGTCTGCATAATCTAAGGTGTAGTCAAGAACTGATCTGATCTTGATTCACCCTTCCTTCCTCATCCTGGCCCAGATTTTCTGTAGGTAAACACACTGCCTCCCTTTCTGACTTTGAGTTTAGCCTTATGACTTACTTTGGCCAATAGCACATGAGCAGACCTAAAATATACCATGTCCAACCAGAGGCTCCAAATGAGCTCATGAGGTGTGGCTTGTCTTCCCACATTCCTTCCGCACACCATGAGAAGGATATGTCCCTGTGTCACTGTCCTTCCACCTGGGTCTAGAACAAAAGTCATATGGAACAGCCCTGAACTCCACCACAGCCAACCCATACACCAACCTGGAAGAAATTAGTGCTTGCTGTTGTAAGCCACAAGTTTTGGGGCCTGGCTGGCTGATACACATGGCTGTCCATTTCTACCAGCAGAGGCATGTTTGATTGCACAATAGAACATCAAGGGAGAGGAAAGAGCCTCTGGATGGGGGCATATTTGTTCTGAGACATTTACTAAAAGCAGGGCCACAACAATGATCCAGCCCACCTTTTCTCATAATAAAGGCAAGGTACCACAGAGTGTTAGCAAAGACAATATGTTTGAGAAACTAGAGCCAACGTCCCAAGGTAGACAGGCTGGTAATGGAAGTCTACCTTGTCTCACTTTGGTTATTTCTCTCCAGGGGTGATTTACAAGGTGATAAAAGACTTCAAGCTGCAAAAGTTACTTAGGCTGTTAAAAACCAGCTTTTTATGATCCCTTGTTCTTTATAGTACATGTTGTTTCATTAATCAAATGCTTATTCTATTAGAAGTCCCAAACCTTTAAGATGGTGGGACGTTTCATTTTTATTGCCCTGAAGTGGCATTAAAATTCACATGCTCCCTGGCAGGCCACTGGTGAATTCTCAGTGCCGAGTCTCTTCATCCTCTGTCTTCTATTTTGTATTGATCTGTTAGACTCCAAACTTGGAGTGTGTGCATGTGTGTGCATGTGCGTTGAGACTGGACTAAGTATTGAACTGTTAGCCAAAAGCCTTTTTCTCTTCCATGGCCACGTATTTGAAGGCTGGAACCAGTTCTTGATGTCATAATCAAGCCTGTGGGTGTATGCCACGCACCTCATCTCTTCTGGCCTCAGCTTCAGCTGGCTCTGTCTTATCTTCAATGGGTAAGATTTGATGTGTCTGTTCAGTCATCTCAGTCATCTCAGGGCAAAGCCTGTCCTTGTCCTTCTCTCCCTTGTCAATGGTGCTTATTATACTGAAATCTCTCACTGTATACTTTCATGACCAAAGTAATTAATTTGTCATTTTCTAGTTTTCCTTTTTAGACTGTTCTGAGTAAACCATGCAATTATTTGTAACTATTTGTTCTGAGTAAACCACGTAATTATTTGTAATAATTACAAATCTATAATTCGTGATCATTATATAGCAGCACCTCAAATCAACTTTTAGAAATAGATGGAACATATATGAGATAAGTAGATAGGAAGATAAATTGATAGAGACATAATAATAGATATAATACTAATATATATATTATAATACTATAATATAATGTAATATATATTATAATTATAATATATAATATATATAATACTAATATATAGATATAATACTAATATGTAGATACAATACTAATATAGATATCATTATCGCTAAATTATAATTCATGAATACTTCAGAGACTTTAAAAGAATTTTCTAGACAAATGCAATCCTTATCTTATTAATGCCTAAACTGTAAAAGCAAACACTTGAAGAATTTCTAAAGAAGTGGCAGATTCCAAGTTGCCAAACTGCTAGAACAGTATTTAATGAGCAGCAAACAGTGCTTACTGAGAAGGAAGAGAGGAAGGAAGGAAGGGCGGTCTCATCTGTGAAAGAAAACAGAAACTGGAAATAGAAACAAGACCAGGAACCAGAGAACCCCTCCCAGTCTCTTCTTCTCTGGGAGGGGAAGGCACTTCTGCACTTAGTCTTCTCCATACGTCTTCACTGGTTTCTTCCTGTGCTTTCAAACACACACACATCTCCTATGGTGGGGAAAATGTGTATTTGGTGATATTCCTTTCTTACATTTGTCCCTTTCCTCTTGCAACAAAACTTTCAATGTTCACAAATCTGGATTTGCTTAAATGGCTTCTCGAAACAGGCGAGACATCATTAATCCCAAATCCAGCAATCCATTGTTTCCTCCCTTGATCACACTATAAGATTTGACCCTAACTGTCCCTTCAGTCTTAAAACTTTGCTCTAATAACTAATTGTCATCCTACTTCTGTGGCCACCCCTACTCAGTTTTGTTCATGAGCTTCTCCCCTTCCCTTTACTATCTAACTATGGCAACAAGCCATAATCTTTAGCTAAGTATCCTCGCTACCTCTGAGCACTCGATTTTCTTGTTAAATATGGGGAAGATCCTAAAACATCTGTCTCTAACCCAGATCTCACACCCATGAGTAGTGAATTTGCACTGGGGTGAACATCTGTAACTATTTCATCTCCAATCCCAATTCCCCCAGCATTCACTGTGCGCCTCTCAGGATCAGACTGGTCAAAGCATCTTCCTTTCCATTCCCACTGCCCAGATCTTAACCCAGCCCTCCAACACATGTCAATTTTTATAGTTGTTTCCCTTTATGTGGCCTGAGCCTGACCGCTGCTTCCTCCATGGTACCACCAGCGGTTCTGAACCAGCCATGGGCTCAGAATCAACCCCAGCACCTATTGTGCTGTTACTTATTTATTTTTATTATAAAGGATATTCCTAGTTCCTACACAAAAATATTCTGATTTAGTAGGTCTTACATGGGGCTCCAAATTTTACATTTTTATTAAAAAAAAAAAAAAATGCAGGCCGTATTAGTTTCCTAGGGCTATCATAACCAAGTACTGCACCTGAGTGGCTTAAAACAATAGAAATGTATCATCTCACAGTTCTGGAGGCTAGAAGTTTGAAATCAAGGTGTGGGCAGGGCCTCTTAAGGTACCTCTTAAGGTACTAGGGAAGGATCTAAGATTTTTCTTGGCTTGTATATGGCCGCCTTCTCCATGTCTCTTCATACTCGCTTCCCTCTATGTATGTGTGTATCCAAATTCCCCCTTTGAAGAAGGACACAAGTCTATTGGATTAGGACTCACCTTTAATGACCTCAGTTAACTTGATTACCTTTACAAACATTCTTTTCATTTTCAAGTAAGGTCACATGCTGAGGTACTGAGGATTGGGACTTCAACACAGCTTTTTGAAAGGACACAATTCAACTCATAGCACAAGTAAATTATTATCCCACCTAAAATTTGGAACTACTGATGTAGACCAAGGGTCAGAAAACTACATCCCATAGGCCACATTTCCTGCCTGTTTTCAGAAATAAAGTTTTATTAAAACACAGCTTCACTTGTTTGATTTTGTGTCATCTACGGCTGCTCTCGCACCATGATAGCAGAGTTAAGTAGCTGCAGCAGAGACTGTATGACCTGCAAAGCCAAAAACATTCACAGAAGTTCGCAGGCCCTGCTTTAGATCATTGTTGCCTCAAGTGAGGACAAGTGACACTGTTGGAAGTGGAGATGATTTCATGTGGTACTCAGATATGAAACCAAATAATATCTAATCATATAGTAAAAAATGCCTTCTCTATTTAACTTTTCCATTATTGCATGTAGGAGACAATCTGTTTTGCTGAAGACCTTTATTACCTTTTAAAACATGCTTATGTCTCTTTATAAGAAAAAGAGAACAGGCTGGCTGGCCAGTTAGCTCAGTTGGTTAAAGCTCAACCTTATAAAACCACTGTTACAGGTTCGGATCCCCGTATAGGAGAGCCACAAAAAAAAAACAGCCAAAAACCTTCAGACTTAGAAACTTTGGTAGAAGACAGTATCTACCTAGAATTCAACATTTTTTCATTGTATTAATTTTTATGTTTATTTCAATTAGTGACTAGTGATATTTGTTTTTCACGTACAGTAGTAATGTGATTTCCTCCTTTTAAAGAAGACCATTTAAATTAAAAGTTATTTAAAGAAAAATATGAGTAATGTGTAGTAAAGGTGGTACTCAGATATAGAAACACCCTGAAGGTGTTCACAAATGCCTGAGGTTTTAAAAACACTGCTATTGTCTAATGCTGTGTCAGTCTTTCTAAAATACTGTCTGACTTGCATCATGTCAATATCTTCAGTGGCTCCTCTCTTCACCCCCATATTCAAGGCCATTTACTATCTGTTCTCATGTGACATCTACAACTGTAGCCAACCACCTCCTGCACTAGACGTAACTCTCCTATGACCCCAGACTTTCCGTCTCTCCTCTGATCACACCTTGGCCTTTTCATCTCTAATCAGCTCAAACACTTCCCATAGTATTTTTCCATCCCTTGTTTTTTGCACTTTCTCATCTTGTCTATGCCACATCCTATCCATTTTCTCAGGACCAATCTCGAGCCCTACTCTCTGTGACTTCCTTTCAGATCCCAACTGCACTTCATTGTCTGTTCCATACAGCTGGTTCCTGACTCATCATTAAGTATTTACAAAGCACCTGCTGAATACTGAGCCTTACCCTAGGGACACCATAGTAAACATGAGAGATGTGAGCCCAGCCCTCAGCAGGTGTACGGTCCTTCAAGGAAGAGGGACTAACAAATCCCAGCATAGCAAATACTGGATATTATAAAAAGGAAGATGCTATGAGAGTGTACAGCAGGGAGATCTTACCTGTTCAAGAAAGTCAAATCAGATTTCCACTAGAAAGTGAAAACTGAAGAATGAATAGCAGTTAGCCTGGTGATTGAAGGAGTCAGGGGAAGTTGACATCAGAAGGGGTGATAGGGGTGAAATGAGGGGTGGAAGCATTTTTCAAGGACAGGAGATGGGAGAGAGCATGGCATGTTTGAGAAGTTGTAGGAAGGATGTGGTGAAGGAAGGTGAGAGATTACAAGTCATGACACTGGAGACCGGGCATAAAACAGTCTATGAAAAGCTGTGGAATCCTCGTGGTGTTGAACTCTAGAGCTTGCAGGAATGGACTCATGGCTTCTAATCCAAACAGTGATGTGGTCAGATTTCACTTCAGAAAATGCACTGTAGCCTCAGTATAGAGAACAGATCGAAGTGAGACTGGAAAGAGACCAGCCAGGAGGCTGCTTCTTCAAATGAAGAATGACAACAGCTGGGAGAGGCGGCGGCATTGGAAATGGAAGGGAGGGAATAGATTTGATAGATGTTTAGGAGGAAGAATTCATAGGACTAGGTTGGATGTGCGGAGAGAGGGAGACAGGAGGGTCTAGAAAGTCCCTGGTATTTAGCTTGCACAACCTGGTAGGTGATGAAGCTATTTACTATGACAGGAACAGAAAAGTGAAAGGGGGTGGTTTGGGGAGGGGATGAGAAATTGTGATAAGGTGAGCATTACACCTTTTAAGCTTCAGGAAGCTCTGCCATCTGCAAGCAGTGGTGCCTTGCGGGGAGGTCAGACTTGGCTCTAACGCTCAGGAAAGATACAGACCTGGGAATCATCCACGTCAACTGAGCTTTGAAGTCTGGGTCTCCTTTGCAAACACAATGAGACCTACAGACGGAGAGTCCCAGGACCCTGAATTTCATTCATGGACCCTAGTTTAATAATTCCTGCTATGGATATAATAGATGCTACAGGATTGGATGAGACAGTCCTGGGAGAGAACAGAGCAGAGCACTTTAGTCAGAGCCCTGGGTAACCCTGACATTTAAGGACTCAGTAGAAGAAAGAGAAGAAGAGAAGACTGCAAAGCATGGTAAGAAAGAATAGCCAAAACAGCGACATGAAAACTAAAAAAAAAAAAGCACTGCCTAGGGGAAACGAGTCTTTGAATCAGTATCATTCTGTCCTTTCTTTCCCTTTTTATTGTTTAGTTTAATTTTTTTTAATTGTAATATAGTTAAATATCCATACCTGTGGGGTACAGAGTTGAATGTCAATACTCATGAGCAATATGTGATGCTCAAATCCGAATAATTATTATATTCAATAATATATACTGTCATTGCTATTCGTGGCCCTTTACCAAGTCCTGCCTCCCCTCTCCCTTCCTGCTTCTAGTAACCTCAGTTCTCCTTTTGAAAGTTAGCAAATTCTCTAAAGGCAAGAGCTTACACTTCCTTTGTATCCTGGTATCTAATAATTGATTCTCATATGGCAACCACTCAATTGATACACAGTTTCTTTAATTAAGTTTGTAGATAATGAGGAATTAGTAGGACAAGCCTGATGTAACTCCAAAATAGTAAAACAACTACCCTATGAAACTGATACTATGTATAAACCATGGGACAGTTTACCTAACACAGCCAGGAACATAGTCTGCCCTAAATATAAGTTTACGGAATTTGTACATGAAGCTTTTCATGGATTAATGTAAGCTGTATTCATTGTAGCAAAGATTGATACTGACTGTGCAGAACATTCATGGAGAAGTTGAACAGTCACTGGATTTGAGGCCCAATTCTGCCATTAAAGTAACAGTGTTACTTTGGGCAAATCTCTGCACTTTCTTGGGTTTAAGTTTCAAGTTCTGAAGTTCTATATTATCCACTCTCTGCCTTTACTGCTTGTGACAGTGTTAAGAGGGTGGAAAATCCAATTGTGGTACTTAAAAGGTGGGGCCTTGAAGAGGTGATTAGACTGTGAGGGCTGTGCCCCAGTGAATGGATTGACCCATTCATGGAGTCACGGGTGTGGTTCTGATGTTTCTATAAGGAAAGTCAGTGAGGAAGGTTAGCTCTCTCTCACTCAGCCTGTTCTTGCCACGTGACACCCTGGTTGTCATCGGACCCTGTAGAGAGTTCCCACCCAGGAGAAGGCCCTCACCAGATGAGCCCCCTGAACTGTGGACTTCTCAGACTCCAAAATTTTAAGAAATAAATTTCATTTCTTTATAAATTACCCACTTTCAGGTATTCTGCTATAAGCAACAGAAATGGACTCATACACTGCTGAACATCAGGGATTTCACAGATGCTAGCAAATGGCCTGTAAATTCTATCTGACAGTGCATCTCTTACAGGTTGCAGAACCAAAGCTATTGTTACCAACCTTTGACAACTGCCAACATGTTATTAAATTTACAAAAGATGGATTATTTCTTTTACCAGTGTGTTTCTACTGATTATTTTGGCCAATGAGCAATTTCTAAGAGTGGGTGACAATGATTAATGGCCAAATGGTTATAATCTGTTATCTAACACCATTCTGCTACTAATGGAAAGGGGGAAATAAGTAAATTTATCCCTAATAGAAACCTAGCATAAATAATAATTAATTTTCTTCATAAAAAGCTAAGTTCATTGACTATATTGAAAGTATAAGCAGAAAAATAAAACATAACCCTAACAACAAACAGATGGCACTCCCTTTCTGTGATTATGTACACTTTTGAAGTTTTAGAGAAACTGCACAACACTCATGCTTTCAATTATTTTTCCAACAGAGACAGACACCAAATGTACTTTTTTTTTTCTTTGTAACTGATTGCTCTTCCATTTCAGTCCATGTGCCTGAGCTGGAAACTCACCTCAGCAAAAGAAAGAGAAATAAACTTCAGCAACCTTTTGACTTGGCATCCCCCAGAAATACTTGACTACATTTAAATCATTATTTGGCTAAGTTCCTTCTTCTCCTTTCTTTTTTTCTGGGGGAAAATAAGAAAAAGATACTCAAAGAAACTGGATCTAATTAAACTAACTTTGTTCTTTTTCTTTTGGAGAAATTTACCACACTGATAAATACTAAGTACATGTGGATTTTTCTTTTGTTTCTTTCTCCATATCCTCTTGGCTATATCTTTTCTGCCCAAACTGAGGGAATCCACAGATACAGAAGGGGTATGTGTATTATCTTTGCCTGAAGCATTCTAAACTGTGCATATTATCTGTTGAGATGTTTCTACAAGTGGAGATAAAGAAAAGAATCATACAGTAATTTGAAATGCATAAAGATATTTAAGGGGGTATAAGAATCATGTCACTTGGGTTCATTTATTCTTTCCTTCAAAAAGCATTTATGGAGTGCTTCCTATGTTCTGGTACTGTTCTAGGGTTTGGGAATACGATAGTCAGGATGACAGATGCCACACTTGTCTTCAAGCACCTTATATTCTTCCAGGGGTAGAGGTACAATAAACAGGCAAGCAAATACATAATCAGTATGATGTCAGATGGTGCAAAGTGTTGTGGAGAAAATAAAAAGAATAATGTGATAGTGATGACAAACTTTGGTGGGGTGGCTGGGAAGCTCTCTCTCAGGAGACAATGCCTGAGATGAGGACTGAGTGAGCATCAGTCATGCAAAGTGCTGGGTAGGCTGGGGTTGGGGAGACAGAGCTCTAGGCTAGGTCGGAACAAATGTAAAGACCTTATGGTGGGCAGAGCACTGTGGATTTCTAATAAGCACATTCAAGACATCAACTGTTTTAGCTACCTACGTAACATATCTGAATCCTTAAAATGCCTAATATCCCCATTTTACAGGAGAGGAAACTGATAGCCAGAGAGATGGAGCTTCCCCAGACTATCAAGGAAATATATGATGGAGCTGAGAGTAGGACACTTTCTGACTCGAAATTTATGATACGTTGTTTCTCAATATGGTGCTTCTGACATAGGTGACACACAGCTACTGGACCAAGACCAAGACAACAGAACAAATTTGACTATACTTTATACAACTAATATTTTCTCAGTCCATTTAGACTGCTACAACAGAATACTATAAACTGGGTGGCTTACAAACAACAGAAATTTATTCCTCACAGTTCTAGAGGCTGGGAAGTCCAAGATCAAGGTGCTGGCAGATTCACTGTCTGCTGAGGGTCCCCTTTTCTGGTTTATAGAAAGTATCTTCTCACTGTGCCCTCATGTAGCTGAAGGGACAAGACCTCTTGGGGGTCTGTAAAGGCACTGATCCCATTCATGAGGGCTCTGCCCTCTTCAACTAATTACCTACTGAAGGTCCCACCTCCTAGTACCATCCCCTTGGGGGTTAGGGTTCTAACATATGAATTTGGGAAGGACACGTTCAGTCTATAGCAGATATTTTGTCCCAGAATCCTGTAGATGCTACTGAGCCTTGGGACCTGTCTTGTTTCCACTCTTCCCACAGCACAGGGTTGGACTGTCCTGTGACTCTAGCTCTGGCCACAGAACCTCTTGTGTTTGCTGTTGTCTGTCCACTGGCCTCATTGTGAGTGACGGTAAAAAAGCAGACTCCTCTGACTCAGGAAGGGTGAAAGCACAAAGACCTTTTTCACAGATAAATTTTTTAGTCTTAATTTATTACACTTTTGATTATTATGATATTCAAAATAACTTAAACCATTAAGCCAAGAAAACAATAGCATGAAAATACTTTTATTTGACATCGTGCAATAAAAGGCCTCAAACTCCTACAGAGAAAAAAATAAATAACACTTGGAAATTAAGCCCATCATAAGATGTGGTGCTGTTTCCTATCTGCTGTGGCGCTGTCTCCTCTGGCCTTTGCAGGCTTGCCAGCACTGACTTCCAGCAGCGACTCCTGACTTTCCACAAAAACTGATTTTTTTTTTCCTGATTAACTCCTCCTCCAGGTTTATTGGTGATTTGTTCACGCAACCATCATATGTTTTGTGCCTTACAAAATGCAAGGTACCATAACAGCAAACATAGATGCAAAGTCAAATGAGACACAGTCCCTGCCCTCAAGAAACTTATAGGAGGAGATAATCTTATAAGAGTCTTTCATGGTGAATTATGACAAGTGCTGACACAGGAAGCACAGGGATCCATGAAGACAAAGAGAGGGCAGGAGGGACCCCTGCTCGACATCCCTTCATTTTTGTATCGTAACCTGTGGTGGTTTGATACCTGTCCTTGCAATCTATTCCTGGTGGGCCAAACTGCTCAAACAGGTAGTCTTCCTGTTCATCAGAAACTCTACCATAGTACCCATCATGTTGGTTGCAATGGCTCTTCCTCCTCCAAATCTTTGCACAGATTTCCCATTCACATTATTTTTGCTTCTAAAAAACCAAATAATTAAGATTAATGGTTTTCTTCTTTAGGTCTTTGTTCAGAAGGGTTATTTGTTTATTTCTCAATAATCTTTTGAAGGTCACTTTCTCTTAGATGCTGTTTCCATCCATCCTTTTACCTCTATAGTTCACCACTCCCAACACCCATTATGCCATGATTGTACCTCGTCATTCTTGACAATCCCCATGAACTTCAAGAAGCAGTTGTTTTCTTCAGGATGCATGTAATCAGACCCATAGTCTCTGTGATGTTTAGCCCTGTCCCTGAGCCCTAGACTCAACCACATATCTAAAGCAACTTGTTGCACTTGAGTATAACAGTAATTGCACAGCTCCAGAAAGGCACTTCTACCTTTAGTATGAATAGTATTATATTCACATCCACAACAAAGCTTGGAGCAAGCTTGTACTAACATCCCAACAGCTTGCTCTAGCATGTCAGCCTATTCCTCTCTGCATTGATGCTGTATTTTAGGGTATATGACTTGACCAATTATATTTTCATGATATATATAATTAGATTCTTGTGGGAATGACTGAAAATACTATTTGGAAATCTCAACTAAGCAACATATGTGACAAATATATACCAAGACTTCTGTTTAATTCAACACTCAACTGCTGAGGTCTGCAAAAGACAGATGTCTCTGAGTAGCTGGCTTGAGAGCTCCCACAAGGCAGGGGCCTTGTCTTTGACTTCTGTACACTCCATAATCCTGCACAGTTACTGGCACATTGAAGGTTTTTGATAAATAAAACATTAACACAATATATTGTATTATAAATCCAAAGCTCTCAGTTAATTTAACGTACTTTTAAACAGTGAAGTCCAAACAATCTAAAAGAATAAAAGATTGTCTGTTTTTTTAAAAGCAATGTGCTTTCAGGAAAGTGTGAGTGTATTGCTGTAGGGATCTCTTGCAGAAGTTCTCACTTTGTATGTGTGTGTGTGTGTTGGGGAGTAGAGGTTGATTGAAGCACAGAAATCACCCAGAGAGGTCGTCTCACAGTGCACATGCTCAGCCAGACCTCAGGTAAGGTGAGGATGGAGGCTCGGAGACATTTTTTAAAAGCTATCCTTGCAACTTCACCATCTCCCCGTCCTCCTTTACCCTGCCCCCACACCTGCGAGTCCTCAATGTAATCCACTGTCCATTCTAAGGAACATAATCCTCACAAGATTTGTATTTAAAAGTTTGTGTAGTAAACTAAGATGCAATCCAGAATTAAGAGCTGTGCACTAAAGGGAGAGGGCTACATCTGGTTTTTATATTTCAGACACCCTTTTCATTAGCGCGAAAAGTCACCGAGGGAACAATGGGAAGCTAAACTATGCTCTCCCCTTTGAATTTTAATTGATGATTTAATAGAGGGCTTCCTGCACAGATGTAGAGAACAGTCTCCTGATTCATTAGCAATAATGGTAAGAGCAGCCATTAATTAGAGAGAGAGATTAGTTTAAACAAAAGGGAATTAAATGTAGATTCACTTATTATCCTTTCCATTGTTAGTACTATTGAACCCTGTTGTGGGTGGGATAAAGACAAGAGAATTAGTGATTGTGCAGAATATAAATCAATTTACAAGTATATTACATGCCTGCTCTGTGCAAGTATTGCTCCTTTAAGATTTAAAAAAATATGACTTGATAGAACAGAACATACACACATAAAGATGATAGAGACAGAGAAAGAGAGAAAGACCAGTTCTACCTTTTCTTCTTGATTATGGAACTTTGTTTTTTCTCTATATTTAGCTGTAGCCCCTTCCCTGCTCCCAGACATATAGTCTACACAAAATCTTTTCTATTTCCTTCCCTAAAATCTGTAATGTCTCTGGGGACAGTTTGTGAAGTATTAGATCTTACCCAATTAGAATTGTTTGTATACAGCATCACAGAGTGGTTCTCAATCCTATTAGACCAAGGCCCTCTCTTCAAGAAATAAAACTATTTGTAATACCCCATTTGCTACCTTGAAATGAAATCCTTAGGTAATACAATCTACCTGAGCACCTAATTTAATAACAACAACAACAACAACAAAAAAAAAAAGCACTGGTATGTAATAGTGAGCATAGCTGCCTTCCAAATTACAAAAAAAAAAAAAAAAGTACTAATAATAATATAATATAATGCCATAAAAGCAATATGGAAAAGAAATAAAAGGAAGCAAACAACAAAAAGAAGAAGAACATTGAAGAGATAGTCCATTTGTATTTAATTTTCCTGATTCTTTTCCTTTTTTTATACATAATGGATCATTTTTAAGTTATCTCATCTTAAAAATGGTGAATAAATTATCTCTTAAAAAATACTTTCACATAACACGAACTAGAGAATCAGATGGTTATAATTTCTGCACCAATAATTCTTAACCTTTGCTGAGACACACACTCTTTTGATCATCTGATAGAACTTTTCCCAAGAAAAGTGCACAAAAGCACACACACAGTTATACACAAACATTTCTGTAGGTTCTAGGACCCCAGAAATCATCTGTGACCCAGATTCCATCCCTCTGGTGTCCCAGCGGCAGAGTCTAGCATCAATTTCAAATGCAAATTTACTACACTCACCTCACAGTGTTGGTGCCGCTATTTCAACATTCAACTCCACATTTATTCCAGTATTTAAATTAATCCATAAAGGTTCATTTTGTTTTTTAAGAATGCCTCTATACAAGCAGAACATTAAGAAATTATTCATCTATTAGATGGGCTAATTAAAAAGTCCAGATTTCTAAAAATCATTATAAAAGTATAATTTTAGGCTCACATGAAGATACAGTAATTTCTTCTCATCATGGTTTTTTTAATGCAAAATTTAGTAGAAACAGTATTTTTGTATACCTTTTCTTTAATTGTAGGAATTGTAGATATCGTTATGTTATCTGAGTTGCCACCGTGTCCTATCACTGAATAGCTCTCCAGATGGAAGAGATCTCTGGTTATTCATCTTTGCCTCTATTCTCCCTATTGCCATCTACCCAGGTATTAATATATCATCTTTAATTTTATTTCATTTAATTTCATTGCATTTTATTATGTTCTTTTTAATAACTATTTTTAACTGGCATTTACATAGTACATACATAGGGCTTTTATTACGTGTTGGGCATTGTTCCAAATGCTTTACTGATACTAATTCATTTAATCCTTTCCAATAATTTTATGAGATAGTTGCAATTATTGTCTTGATTTTACAGATAAAGCAACTGAGGAACAGAAAAGAAAAATAACATGTCCAAGTTCGCAGAGCTAGTTACTGCTAAAGCTGTGATTGAAACCCACTTAGTCTGACTCCAGAGTCAGTCATTGAAATCAACTATCTTTCACTTTTTTGTTGTTGAATGTGTTATCATGTGCTGCTTATTTAGCCCCCACAGTATTGATGAGGAAGTGAATTCTGGATTTTAGTTGTTTGGCACAAGAAATGTCATGCTGCTCCCTAGAGAAATCCATTTTCATTGTGGACCTAAACATAAAACCCTCTTTCTGCCACACAAGATTTAAGATGCCAATCCAATCACACAGAATGGAAAATGCTCATGATGACTGAGAAAATGCAGACACCAAAGAGAATACAGGAAAAAAAAAAAAAAAAAAAAAAAAAACCTCTCAATTTAGAGACATGAAAACTGCAGCATCAAAAACTCAGACAATATGACTCTTACAGAGTATACTTGAATAAAGCTCCAATGGAAATAAACTAATTAAAAAGACTTAAAACTTTAAAACACTACTTTGAACGTGTACATAATCAACAGACCTTCCATTGAAGCTTGGTTGATTTGCTACAGCCCTATGAAACTACATCAATAATATGTTACCACCATACTTTCTCAAAAAGAACTTAGAAAGGATGCTCAGGACAGTGGGATCCACTTGCAGTGCTATGTAAATAAAGAGTGTGGGTTGTGAGTGCTAAGACGCCTGCAGTGACTGGAGCTTCAATGCTAGACTCAAGCAACTCCAATAGAGTGCAGATACATGGGCTGCAGGAAAAGAGTTTAAAGAAGAATTATTTACCAATAGTAGTCCACAAATTTCCCTTCCTCCTTCCTTAACATCCACATCAACAATGCCTTATCATTATCATAAAAAAAAGGGAAAATTGAGTATCCTGCAGAAACAAGAGGCAGAAGAAACACAAACCCCTCCCCTACTCCGCAATTATCCATTAAGAAAACAGCACATAAGAGGGCACAACTGACAGGGAAAAAAATGCAAAATAAATATGAATAGGGAAAAAACACATCCAAAAAGACTACTGTAAAAAAATTGCAAAGGTAAATCAAATCATTTCTGCTGATAACTGTCCCCACCCCCAATTAAAAAGAAAATACAGACACAAAACTGAATAAAACTAACAAAACACTCCAAAGTGAATTAAATATCTTCAAACAAGTGTTTGGGAATAAGACAAAATACTTTCAATAAAAAATGCAAAACCAAGAATAGAAAAGGATCAAAAAAAGGAATAAACATGTTTTGCATGCTTGTTGTTTATATATAATTTTGTTGATGAAACACAGGATTAAAATAGAAGGAAAAGAGACACTCTGGCTGGAAAACTAGATCTAAGCAATATTAAAATATGCCGTAAAGCATCTAAAATTAAATTAGTGTGGAATTGGTGCATAAAAAGGCCAATGGGATAGAATAGCCAGTCAAGAAACAGATCCAACTACTACTGAAATCTAACGTACTATAATGGCAGTACTCAATCACTGCAGCAAAGATGGTCTTTCTACTAAATGGTGTTGGGGCAACTGGGAAAATTCAAAAAAAGATACAACGACATCGATTCCTTACACCGTGCACAAGAACATAATCCAAAAATATGAGAGATATAAATGTAACAAATGACATTATAGAAGTGCTAAAAAAAAAACACAGTTGAATTTCTTTTTTAACCTTTTCTAAAAATGTACATGACATAAAATTTACAATTTTAACCATTTTTAAGTGTGCAATTCAGTGCCATTAAGTACATTCACAATGTTATGCAACCATCACCAGAACGTTTTCATCTTCCCAAACAAAAGCTCATTCATTACCTGGGTCTGAGAAAGGCTTCTGACTCCTACTCAAATCTAGATTTTATGAAACATTGATAATCTTGACCACATTACAATAAAAATTTTGCATGGCAAAATCAAAAGGCAAACAAACTAGGACAAAATATTGGTTACATATAATCACAGATAAAGTGCTAATCCTCCTCATATACAAAGAACCTTTAAAATTAGGGGAAATAACCAGAAATTCTACAGAAAATGGGCAAAAGATTAAAAAAAAAAAAAGACAATTTACAAACAGATATACAAAAATAGCCTGAAAGCATATGGAAAGAGTTTTCAACTTCCCTACAAAAAGAGAACTGCAAATTAAAACTACACTGAGATACAAGCTGTTACCCATCAGATGGGCTAAAATTCAAAAGTTTGACTATGCATTCAGTTGATGAAATGGTGGAGGAAAAGGTACACTCATACATTCTTGGTGGGAATGCAAAATGATACAAACCCTACGAAGGCAAATAGTATTATACATGAATTTACTTTTCATTCTAGCAATCCCACTTCTGGGAAATTTCCTAGGAAATATACTTCCAAAAATACTCAAGTACTAAGTTATTACTTGCAGCATTAATTTTATTGCAAAAGTGTGGAATTACCAAAATGTCCAAGCATAAACAATTGGTTGATTAAACTATGGTAGATACACATAATGGAGTATTTTGCAACTGTAAAAATGAATAAGCACAATCTCTGTGAAGAGAAGTAGAGTAATTTCCAGATGTTATCAAGGAAAAAAAAAGAAAGTGCAAAAGAGCATATACTGTATGCCACTTTTATGTAAGAAAGAAAATAATGACAACAAACACATGTATGTGACTTTTTACAAAAAAAGAAACATTGGATGGAAAAAAACCAGAAAACAATAAGGATGGTTATCTGAGAGATTGGGGAGAATGGGGTAGAATTGATACAGGTTGGGGTGACACTTCTCTAGGTACATCTTTTCTTATAGTAAAATTTTTTAAAAACCATGAGAATGGGAGGTAAAAGCCCCAAAACTTAAAGCAAATTAAAGCAAACAAATAATGTTTTCAATTAATAATATAAACACACTGACAGGAAATAAAAAGAAAAGAAGGTATCCATGAGCATAGTATTTGACTAACTTACCATTAATTAAATTAAAGCCTGAGCTTTTCACATTAGGTGTGATTTTTGTAGAAGTATTCCAAGAAGCAATTCTGAAACTGTCTTAGATTTATTATAGGAGTGAATGAATGAGTAAATGTGGAGTTAGTTCTCACTATGGAAGATGAGACGCGCAAATATGGAGTGGAGGAAGTCAAGAAGCAACCTCGTAGGGACGGTTTGAAATCGAAGACAGCGTGAATTAATGATTCCTAAAATACATATATGAATTTATACATGAATATGCTCATATATGTGCACATATATATGTATGCATATACATACATGTCATTTGTGTAGGTATGTTAAGTACATGTACATATGTGTATGTGCAGGTCCGTATTTCCTTCCTATCTCTCGTCACTGAAAAGAACTTGGAAGCAAAAACACCCAACAGTTATGAGCTCACCCGGGACCCAGATTTTTGTCTCCAATACTCTTCCCCACTAAAAGGAACCAGGACTTCTCAGAGAAATGGTCAATTCCACAGCTGGGACAGGGAAACTGCAAGATGAGCCTAGAGCTCTTCTTGTGCCATAAATTAAGGAAGTGCTCAAAAAATTGATGGAGGCATTTCATGAGGACATGGGAGCCAGCTTGAAGGAATTCATACTGGTTAACTTAGGACAATTTGGGCACCAAAATAATTAAACACAGTAATGAATTACAAGCCATGGGAAAAAAATAGGAATCCATGAGCCCATAAAAAGAATATTAAATAAAGAAATGTTAATAGGGGAAAGGAGGAGGGCTCTTGCTCCCACTAGAGTGCTGAGTGTTGATTGCTAAATACGGAGGAAATGCTGGAGGTGGATAATTATCATTTTGCAGCTATCATAGTAACCCTTAGCTCAGGCAAGAATCAGCAGATGCTAAATTTCAGGGAAAACTTGGATGAAGAGTAAGAAATGTTTATGGTTTTACATACTTAGGATATTTTCCCCAGAGATTATTGTTTGCAAGAGAAAACACAGTAATTTTACAGTGGAGAAATTGGACAACTTGACTTTTTGATCAAAATTAGCATCACCTATGAAGCACATTGTGTGCCTCCAACTGTGAGACCCTGAGAAGAACACAGTATCACTGTGTAGTGTTACATCCAGGAGCATAACCTATTCCTAGTCGTGAGAAAATTCCAGAAATATCTGAAATAAGGAATAGTCTTTTCAAAATGGAGGGTTATATCATTCACGAGGTCAAAGATGAGAGAGAGAGAGAGAGAGAGAGAGAGAGAGAAAGGCTGTGAAAATATTCCAGAATAAAGGACATTAAGGAGACGTGACAGCTGAACGTAATATTTGATCTTAGACTGGATCCTGCACTAAATGGAATAAAATGCTATTAAGGATATTATTGGGTCATTTAGCAAATTAGAATACAGACAGTAGAATATATATGTGTGTATGAGAATGTATACATCCTGTATAGGAGGGTATTTCAAAAAGTTCATGGAAAGATTCATACTATCTTTTAATTCTATTTTCCACAAACTTTTGAAGTATTCTTGTACTGTAATGATACAAATGAATACATAAATATGTGTATATGTACATAAATATACATATCTATATAAGTGAGAAAGAGAGAATGATCAAAATAATGGACAAAATATTAACAATCTGGGTAAAGAGTGTATATGGGTGTTATTTGTACTATTCTTGCAACTTTTCTGTAAGTAGTGTTTCGAAATAAAAAGTTTTAAAAATTAAATATGTAGAAATATATCATATAGTCTTCATTATTTGTAATTTACAATCTGTTTCATTGTTTTATTTTATCAAATGTATATTTTTTTTAAAATATAATCCCACACATGCCCCACCCTAATTCTTTCTTGAATTCTCTCATCCTGATCTCATAATCTTTTCTGTCCATTCTGTTTCTCCAAAAAAAAAAAAAAAAAAGGCTTACTTCCTCACTTATGATAACTACATCCTAAAAAATTCTTTAGGAAATTATATTTATGTTATTAGGAATAGACTACTATATACTTCTGGTTATAAGGTTTTTGCTTCTCAGCTTTAAACTCACCACAGGTGAGATGCTGCAATTGGGACTTGACAAACATTTCTCTTTGGATCTCTGTTGGTTTTGCCAAGAGGGAGCACTAGAGGGAGACTGGAAGGCAGGAGGCGGAAGAAGAGACCTGCCCCCTCCTATCTGCTTCCTGTCTGGCCAGAGTTGCTCAGCGAGGGTTCTTCACCGAGGCAAGAGCAGTCAGTAGCAACAACATTGGTTCCCACTTCTGGCCTCTTTCCAGACTACCAGAGCCCACCTCCACATGCCCACTCCCAGGTAAGAGCACACAAGCACCAGCTGGGCAGTCCTCCCTTCTTGGGAGTCTGAGTCCCAGCTCTGAAGACCCTTCCTGCAGCTTCTGGATTCTTATAACTTCAACTTCTTCCTTCTATTCCCTCAGCCCTAGAGGGGGTAGCTGCCTCCTGCAGTGACAGTCTCTGAAATTCTTCAGTAACAGCAGGTAGATGAGATTCAGTGGCCGCAACCACCACCCAGCCAGTGGATGGCCATCTTTTGACTGAGACAACATGCATGTTCTGCCCAATGGACCAAACTATGCACAGTGGAGATGGCCATGCAGGCCACCCCATCACCACATCTTGCTACATTTTCACTGACTTATGGGCCACTGCCAACAGCCTAGCCATCTGGTCAAGAGAATGACAGCTGAGTGACTAGACTATTAAAAGATCCCCTATTGGGGGCAAGAACTGGCAATAGCTTGCCACCTGGAAGGGTCAAATAGTTGTCATTCATGTGGATGCTGGGACTGCCATAGCCACCCTTGAAAGGAACCCAAACCATGTTTTTGGATACCCCATGGGACTTCACTATGACCAAGAAACATCCTTTACTGCCCAGCCAACAAGACAATGGGCCCACTCTCATGTAACATTAAGGACTTTTCATACACCTCGTCTGCAGGACAAAACGGCTGTATGGAATAGCTGACTCACAGCACCAGAAGAAAGGACATCAAGACAGCCTGCCAGTGGGTTGGTACCGCCATCTGACTAGGGCGGTATGGACACTAAATATCGCACTCCAGTGCACTGGATATAGCAGTGCAGCGCATGTTGAGAAACACTGAACTTGGTGGGGGTCGAGATGGACCACACTGCCAGATTAGGCTCTGCCTGTGAAATCCCAATCTCAGTGTTCTCAATAATTCTTTTTCCTTTTCCCCTTTAGAATGCGCTTCTTGGGGGTGGTTTATAGTTCAGGCACTATAGTACCCCAGACAGGGCCTCCCCTCTGTGAGATTCCACAGGGGTGGGGGGTAGGACCAAGGAATACCAGGGTGCAACAGACCCTCTACTGGTTCTGGGGACATCTGGTGTCAAGCATGTCAAGTTTATACAAGAAGTGACCTCCCTTCCTGGACTGAACAGCCAAGGCCAAAAGGTCTAGACTGGATAGCCAAGGCCAAAAGGTCTGGGTCAAGCAACAAGGGCAACAGGTGCCCACAGCAGTAGCACCTCAGGACAAGAAGAGATAGACCAGTCACTCCATCTACTCAGTCCAACTCCTATCTGTTGAGTAGGAAACACCTGGGACCCCGGGAGAGTGGAGGTGGGGTACAAACCCATCAATCTGCTTTTTCCACAAGAACTTGGCGAGAGAGACCTTCATGCCAGTAGTAAACTACATCAGCATTCCTAACATCACAGTGTACACCAACAGAACCTGAGCCCCGGCTTACTGAGTGAGAATCTTGCACCAACTGCAATGGGAGGGAATTGGAGATGACCTGTTTTAACTTAACTGACTCTGACAAAATGTCACAACCACAACTAACAAAACCTTGGTGGGCTGGTACTTTAATGCATCAAGCCCCTTTGATTACCTGGACTAGAAGTGTCCCAGCAGCAACGATGAAAATAAGGACTGCACTAATGCTAGTCCTCTGTGTATGGGCTTCACGAACAAGACTTTATGGGGAAACCGAGCTCATGAAACTATGCCATCAGTGAGAAATGGCTGGCAAACGCCAATGCCTCCATACCCATGAATGGGTCACTGAACAGTGAAACAGGGAAAGGGTGCTGTGAGCACCTGGGGCTGCATCTTTCTCTGCAGGTGTCTGATGTGACCCAAATAGCAGGATGGGCAATGTCATGCAGGGAACGCTGGAAAATGGTGGGTTCCTGCATACTGGGCATGCAGGTGTACCCTTGGATATTACCCCTGGCAATGAGACTCACCACTGGGCCAGCAGCCTAAAGGTGTATGCCAGGCTTGCCAGGAAGCTGCCAGGAGGTGTGACTGACTCTGGGTTTATGTTCTTTATGACGTCTTTGGTATCATACATAGGAGTCAGCACTCATGACAAAATGATAAGAAGGCTGCTCTTGACCATGGCAGATGTTGTTCCTTCACTTCCACTGTCTTGGCAGCTCAGCAGAAATCCCTCAGCTGCCTCAGGAAGGTTGTTTTAGATAATAGAATTGCTCTAGACTTTCTTTTAGCCCGACTGAGAGGAGTGTGCACAATTGCCAGCACCTCTGGCTCTACCTGGATAACCACCTCAGGTATTGTAGAAACACAAATAGAAGAGATTCAGAAACAGGACCACTGGCTGCAGACAGTAGGGCCACCTGAAGGATCGTTCTTCAACCTCCTTAACAAGTTCTTACTTGAATCACCAGGATCCTGGTCTAGGTCCCTGCTTCGGGCAGCTCTGGCCATCCTGCGCATAGTAGTGGTCCTCCTGGGCCTATGAAATGTGTTCTGGCTCTGTCTCAATGATGTTGCACTGAGACTGTGGCAGTCAAGGTGTTACATTGATATGACAAGACAAACCTCCATCTCCAGATCCAGGAAGGCTGGTGGGCATTTGACATAGACTAATTTGCTAAGGGGGTATCTGGGTCCGGGGTGAACTGCAGGACAGTTCTCCAAGCGGCCTTGGACCAACCCAGTTCTCTCCTCTTTCTCAATCGTAATTCTCAAGAATAACTGTACAACATGCTGGGAGTGCTACATTTTGAGGTAACGAGGGACTGGCTAGAACTCAGGCTCTGTTCTTGTCCTCCCCTAGAAGCGGGGTGTCCTTTGGTGCTTTATCTCAGTAAGTCCCATTGCCCCTGGGTATAAAACCCAGGGTTGGCTCTTTCCAGGGTCTCTCATCTGCAATACAAGTGGGGTACATGCAGTCAAAACTTCATCCATCCCAGGCAGCTTTGTGAGCCTTGGGGAAGCAGCTCACAATAAATCCGAGGCTACCGTTGTCCCTTGCTGCTTATCTGTAAGTAACAAATCTACTTCCTGTAACTTGTTGTGTATGAGTGTGTTCTGCCTCACCAGACTCCAACGAGTCAGTAACCAGCACACAATGAACCTGCTTCAACATTACTTCTTCTCATCTGGAAAATGAGAATATTTATATCTTCCTTGCAGGATACTATGGGAATGATATAAAGCCTATGAAGACTTCAACAAATGTTGATTCCCCTCATCCCTTCTCGCCCACTCCAGACCATGCAAATTTCTCTTGTGGGTAAAAAGAAAAATAAACACACATTGTAACCTGATGGAGAGATTCTAGGTGGCTAATAAGTTTCAGGCTACCTAAAAGATCACCAAATCAATGACTCTACAGTTTACAACTCAGGTCAAGTTACTGTGAATAGGCAGATGGGAAATTCACAGACTAGAGTCGAGGGACTCAACACCAAATTCAGCACATAAATGAGATTATTTCCATCCAATTCAAGCTATAAACAAGTGCCTAAAGGGAGGAAGAATTATGGATAAAAGTTGTTCTGCACAGACACAGAATAAAGTTGGAGCAGTCATATCACATGAACAAGTTTTTAAAATAATACAGAAGGCAACCTCTAATACCACAAGAGGAATCTCTCAGCAAGAAAGAGAAAGTCTTAGAATAGTATTGATGGAGAAGGGGCAGGCCAGTTGGCAATGCTATTTATCCAGGGCCTGAGGATGGAGAAGGTAACTAAATAATGCCTGCCAGCATCCGGGAGAAGGACTCCATACAAATCCAATCAATTCGTCATTGCAACTCTTGCAAATAATATGTTCTGGAACATTTATATGTCTTATTTCCTTTTTTACAAAGCTACCTGTGGGTTGATTTGTAGATGGGGGAACATAAAAGAAATATGCAAACAAACTTGCATGTATGAGAGTACTTCAAAATATTCATGGAAAGATTTGTATTTTTTAATTCTGTTTTTCCACAAACTTTTTTAAATGCCCTTATATATTTTTAAGTAAAAGTGTTTATTTCTCTTAGCTTTCCAAATGTCCATGTTGAAAGACCTAGAGAGAAATACAGGGAGAGATTATAGAGACACATAAAAGAAGTTTATAGGAACTTATCCTTTATGTCCCATTGTTTCTTTTGTAAATGCAAACTTTGTATTGAGTATAACATTATATTTAAAGAAATGTACAATTTTTTTCCAAATATACTTGTTTTTCTTTATTTTTCACATTCAAATAATTAATTTGACTTCAGACCAAAAACACAAGTTTGAAATCACTTGTTGAAGTTAATTCAATAAATCTTGTGTCAACTCAGTACTGTTAACATTGAATTCAAAGTTATTGAGTAAATTGAAAAGCAACCCTAAATTTATCAATAAAGCATTTTTCTTTTCTTGTAGTTTCTGCAGTAAGTTTATGTAACACTGTCAAATACAATTAAAATCTTGTACATACCGCTTCATGCTAAAAAAAAATGTGTAAAATTATTCTTAGTGATTTTTATTTTTAAGAGTTTCGATTTCAACGTAAATTTTTAAACGGCAGTTTGATTTGTTTTCTCCCCAATATCATATGGGATGTGAATGATCTAAATTTGAGCTCCAAGGATAGGAAAAAGCTTACTTGTGCTTTACCTAGAAGTATACAAATTGCAAGTGGTACAGCTCAATGGGTTTGCAAAAGCAAACACACTCATCTAATCAGCACCAGATCAAGAAACAGAGAACATTACCAGAACTCCAGAAGCCTTCCTGGGGCCCCTTTCAGTCACCAAGGGTAAATACTGTCCTAACTCTCTAACACCACAGATTAGTTCTGCCTATTTTTAAACTTAAATAAATGTACTTATACAGCATGTATTCTTCAGCCTTCTTCTTGTACTCAACACAACATTTGTGAGATTCACCCATGCTGTAGTGTGTAATTGTAGCTTGCTCGTCACTGCAAAGCATTCTAACTTTTTTTTTTTTTTTCTGTCTTTTTCGTGACCGGCACTCAGCCAGGGAGTGCACCGGCCATTCCTACATAGGATCCGAACCCGCTGCGGGAGCGTCGCCGCGCTCCTAGCACCGCACTTTCCCAAGTGCGCCACGGGCTCGGCCCAAGCATTCTAACTTTTTAAAAATCCATCCTACTGCAGATGAGTATGAGTAATTTCAGTTTGGGGTTATTACAAATAATGCTTTTATAAACATTTTAATAATGTCTTTTGGTGAATAGATACATTTCTATTGGGAATATGCCTAGGATTGGAATTCCTGGATCATAGGTATGTTTGGCTTTAGTAAGTTCCACCAAAGTTTCACCAATGCACACTCCCAGGAGCAGGGTTATGAGAGTTCCACAACCTATTCAATATTTAATATTGTCCATCTTTTCCATTTTAGTCATTCCGGAGGGTGTCACACGTATTATATTTTTAAAGAATTGTAATCAAGAAAATGGACTGTAAAAAATAATAATATTACTAATTTCTGTTTGTGACGAGCCTGGATATCCACATTTTCATCATGAACTCCAGTTGCTTTTGATACAGATTGTCAGGGTACAATGATTGGAGAAACACTGCCCCATGGAAAGAGAACTAAGAGCCTTTGAAAAGTGTTGTGTGGTAGGCACTGGATAGAGTTGTTTAACTATGTACTTTGAAATAACCTAGATTGGTTAATGTTATTAGCTCTCATTTATAGAGAGGTTATGGAGACTCAGAAAGTTAGGTATTTTGTCCTGTTCACATATCCGGTTAGTAGTGGGGCCAGTGATTCAAACCCAACGCCCCTTTCTCTGAGTCTCTAATAATCAAGAAGCAATCAGTCCTTTCAGTCTAACTCTTTCTAAAGCATCGAAGTCTTGAATATAAGACCTAATATCTAAATCTGTCTTTTCAGTATGTTATATTCCCTCAGACCAAAAAACTGTCGTAGCCAGTCTTTATATTGCAACAGCACAATTTTCATCCAGTTCTATCAGCTACTGAAAAATTCTTAAGTGGCCTAGAGAAAGGTGTTTACCAACATGCCACCTGGATCTGTTCTAGAGCTCACATTGTTTGTCACTTGTATCAATGACAAATTGTAAGTGGTACAGCTCAATGGATTTACACAAACCAACACAATCATCTAATCTGTAACTGGATCAAGAAACAGAGAACATTACCAGAACCCAGATGGGTGACAAAGGACATATGCCAAAGGACAGGCTTATCAAAATTGTAGGTTTATCAGTTATCTAATGCTGCCTAACAAAGTACCCCAAATCTTACTGACTTCGACTTCTCACAATTCTCTGAGTTGGCTAAGTGATAGTTTTGTTGCTCTTACATGGGCTTGCACTGTGTTGAAATTGAGCTGGAGGGTCAGCTGGGCCTGGGCTCTGCTGAGAAAATTGGGACAGTTCAGCCTTTTTTCTAGATAGTCTTTCATCCCCAAGGTCATAACACGGAAGCACTAATGTTCCAAGAAAGAGTAAGCAAAAGCTCCAAGGTCACTTGAAGTTTGGGTTCTTTCATTACATTCTATCAGTCGAAGCAAGTCACAAGTTTATCCCAGAGTCAGGAGTGGAGAAATAAATTACAATTCTTGGTAGAAAAACTGCAAAATAGTGTGGCCACGTTTTTCAGTCTGCCACAATGGATGAGAACCTGAATATGCTGGCACAAAATGAGAGCCAAATAAATATTAATATTTTACTAGTATTATAATTACTACTAAAAACCACTAAATTTACATTTAAGAAGTTGGTGGTTGCTTAACTGTATTTGCCAGCCTCAGTAAAGCCTTTAAACAAATATCTGCCCAGTGTGTAGCACATATGGATTCATTAAAAGTCAGCTACTAATGATACCACAAAATCCTAACCAAAATTCCCAGAAGTCAGTTCTCTGAACTGTCCTTTCCTTCCCTGCCCATTGTCAAGGCCCTAGTCACCTTTTAAAAAGATAACTGGCACCTGTTCCAGCACATCATGAAATCTCCAGGTTTCATCTTCTATTTCCCTTTCAAACCTGCTCTCTCTGCTCAGCTATTTATAGTTATAGTTGTATTGCTTCAAATTGGTTTTCTCTTCGGCACTGAGTCTCTTGAGGTATTCTCTTAGTCCATTTTGTGCTGCTATAACAAAATACAACAGACTGGGTAACTTATAATGAACAGAAATTTATTGACTCCTGGTCTGGAGGCTGAGAAGTCCAAGATCGTGGGGCTGCTGTTGGCGAGGGCCTTCTTGCTGCACCATTCCATGGAAAAAGGGCAAAGAGGAGGAGAGAGAGAGAAGGGAACCAAATTTGCTTTCATAAAAAACTTGCTCTCGTGATGACAAACCCACACCTACTATAACAGCATTAATCATTTTATGAGGGCAGAGACCTCATGGCCTAATCACTTCTCATTAGGCCCCTCCTTCCCAATGCTGCTGCATAAGTCTCCAGCACATGCTTTTGCAGGGGACATAGTCGAACCATAGCAAGATATGATGCTTGATTTTGTCTTTGATTCCTGACCCCTTATCTACTTTTAACCACACCTTATTGGCTATCCTTCATTTCCTCCCCCAAGATGTGAGGCACCCCACTCTACTCCTGCACTTGACCTCAGTCCCCAGATCTTCCACCTGGCTCAGGGTTCAGGGTCAGCCACTTGCCAAGGATGGCTGTTTAGACTTCACTCCTCTGTGAGAAGAAGTTATCAACACACTCTTTCAGTATCCACTGCACAGGTGCACAGAAAACAAAAATAAAACCCATCCCAGCAATTCCATAAGTGGCCAAGCTATGACTGCATCCAAGAAAACCAAACTTACTTGGAGATATTCACATGCATATAAGTAATAGAATCTAAAGCAAGGTAACAACTATAGTAAAACATGTGTTTTGAATTTTGGGATTTCTTTTTTGTTCATTTCTTCAGAAGAACTTGGTTTAGATGATGCAATGAAACAAGAGGACATAACGATGGTGGATCTTGAAGTTCATAAGTTGAGGGTAATTTGACCCAAATGGGAACTAATGTGCCATAATGGGGGATAGCACAGGAGAACTGAAGATGAGCCTCCCTGTTACCTGCAGGATAGACTGAAGAAGAGGATTCCAAAATCCAGTTATTGCCCCATTTCCAGCACACATGGACAAGGCAATCTGAAAAGGAAATGTATCTGAAAATAAGAAAGAAGAAGCCACAGAACTTGATGACAAGCTACACGTAAGTGGCAAAGTGAAGAAACGAGACATAAATGGCCAAAGTTTGCATTTGATGTCACAACTCAGTCACGAAAAAGCTGGGGAAGGAGACAGTAAGGAAGAAAGTTCTGCTTTTAGTGATAAATGGTGATGTCCTTTAGACAGGAAAAATTTGAGGCCTGGAAAAAAATGGGAAACAAGATAGATAAAAGGAAAATTAGATGGAGGAATCTGTTGTGTTATAGGTGAAACAAAACTCCTCAAATATATTTAGTTTAAATGAATATCTAAAAACATCCTCACTTAGAGGAACACAAACCTCAGGGTATGTTGTTAATACTCTCTCTCCTCTCCACAATTACTTCCTAGAAAGTTTCAATCAGACCTGCATTTAGAGAAAAGAACTACCCATATTTACATTAAATTAACCAAAAGGGAAAACACTGAAATAAACTAATGGAAAACAGTATCATTTCTTCTAACATGTATTCATAATGTCTGAAATAATATTAATGGAAAGTTCAATGTGGCAGTTAACCTAACACTCATTGTGACTTCTTTATGGCAACTTAACTTGCTAGACAAGGGCAACAAACTTTGCATGCAACACGCAGCTTAGCGAAGCTTCTGTCGTACTTAACCCTCACTTGTGCATTTTCCAGATGTCACGATTGGCATCATTCTACAGAAGCTAGGCACGGAAGGAACTTTGCCTCATGTGACTGAGAGAAAACTGCGCTCACAACAATGTCATCTTTGCATATGACATGTGGGCATATTTGTTTTAACCCTCAACAGAACAAATGCCTTCCCTTTTTACTTCTTTATCTACAATTATGAACTATAGGTAGAGTCTCGGATTCTTGCAAACGGAACAACAAAACTGAAAATGTGTATATATAACACCTTCCAGTGCTTAGATTAGAGGTTACAGTAGGACAGGTCTCAGGGTCAAGGAGACTGAAGTTCCACGCTGGAAGGCTGGAAATCATAGTGTTTTCCCAATGTGCACAGGTGAGCGTGTTACGTCCTAGCCCTGGTTTCAATGCCCCGCAATGTCATATGAAGATCCCAGTCCAACACCTCACCCCCAGAGGGAACCACAAGTGGGCTTGGATGGGTACAAGGAAGCTGAGGGAGCTGGACACGCAGCCAGGCAGGAGACTTCCATGGCCCTGCTGCAGTTAGTCACTCCAGCCATCATCTCTGCCTTCTCTGCTTTTTACCACCCCTTCAAAAGAGCCACGATGTTTAACATTACTCTCAAAGAAGCCTTTGTGTGGCGTGGACTGGAAATGACTATCTGGCATTTAAGCAGTCTAGTCTTGTGCTTCTCAAATTATCATATGGAAAAGAACCAGATTGGGGGAGGGGGAGGGCGATGGTGGTTGGTTTTTTGTTTTGCTTTGTTTTTTCTAACCCACTGTAGACTGACACCTTTATAAATTACAATAAAAGTGAATTACTAAAACAGCTCACATCTTTATACGCCACTACAATGTCAAATTTCTTTACGGGTTTCTAAATCCTTATCTTATGGACTTATCTCTGACTGGTAACAGTCCCCAGCCTACGCTTTGAATAGCACTGGTCTTGTCCAGTGCTGTATGGCAGAGGGTCCCAGCCCTACACAGAGAAGAAGGGGCAGACCATGACAGCATGACACAGCCAGGACACGTCCACAGCTAGGTGAGCTTTGTCCACAGTGCACACCAAAAAGGTGACCCCAGTAGCATACTTGTAAAGATGTTGAGCCTTTGGGGCATGATCTCTTTAGGAGTCTGTGTTCTAGCTAAGACTCTGAAGTCCATATTCCTAGGAAAGTAATAGTTTGTCATCTGTTTCACATAACCTTTCCATAACATTCCTCAAAGTCATGAAAATAATAAATTTAACAAGGCATTTGCCTTATTTAAATCTTGATTAACATTTGAAGCCCCTAACCGAGATCCATAAAATATATTTTTCTTCCAACCTTTATCAAATTTTAACCTTTAGTTCTCACCCAGAAAATAACCTAAGAGTTCTACTCTATTTGTAGATTAAATCAGCCAATTGCTTTACACACCTGAAGATGAAAGAATTGATCAATTCATAATTTCTACCGGAATAAAACCAATTATGGAAAATCAATAGATTAAAATGTTTTAACTACCATTTAAAATACTGCCTCATATAGTAAACAGAATGCAGGGATTATGTACCTGTCTCACATCAGCCAGAAAGACATATAAATCCACATTCAGAAATGTGTGACAGCATTGGCTTTGTATAGATCATTCTCTGATGGGCATTTACCAAGCCCATAGTAAACATCAGGCCTTCTCTTTGGCCTCAAATGCTAGCAAGACCTTCAAGACAGATCCACAACTTTCATATTGAACCAACTCTCTCTTCCTCTAAGACTGGAGTTCTCAAATGGGCCCAATTTTGCCCACAGGGGATGTCTGGCAAAGTCTGAAAATATTTTAGTTGTCACAACTGGGGGAATACCACTGTCATCTAATGGACAATGGCCAGGGATTCTGCTGGGCATACTACAATGCACAACACAGCCCTCACAACAGAGAATTTGCCAGCCCAAACTGTCAATAGTCACAAGGTTGAGAAATCCTGTTCTAGGCTGTGCTCAACCATGTCCTCAGAAAGAACCAGATATACGCACTGTCTCAAGCAGAGGTGAGTGGAGTGCTGGAGCTGGCTTGAACCAGCTCATGGAATACCACTGTGCACAGGTCTTCCCATCTCCATTTTCCTGGTCATCATGTTGGTAACTTGAAATGGATCGTGGTGGGAGTATTTACATCATGGAAACTGGCAAATGCTACAAATTAAGGCCCTTTTATCCAAAGAGTTTTAACAGTTACAAATTTATCAGTACATCACTGGGTGCAGGCCTTCTCAATCGGAGTAACATGGCCTAGTGGACCATAATTTCTACTCTACTTGTCTTCTCTTACTTCTTGGGTTAAAAAAAGCAGCTCATTAGCAAAGTACTGCTGATGACACACGATGACCAATTCTCATTCAGCCAGGAACTCAGTTTTTCCAATCAAAGTGAAAGTTTACCTCTATACAGAACGGTATGGATTGCCTAAAGCCCCACATCTTATAAGCACACGCACACGCACACAGCACAGGAGTGCACACATGCACACTGATTTCTCAGTGATGCAGCACAGGAATCAGGAGACCTCACCCCACTCCCTCACACAGAAGGGAAGGCTGCGACCCTCCCCAGGTAAGAGTGGTGTGCATTGATTACTCTATGCAATGGCAGATACCCCATTCCCTCACTGGTGCATGGTTCAAGAAGAAGCTTTGATGTAAAGACCAGTGCTGTGTGGGGGGCAGTCTTCTGAAGGGCCTCTACAAAAGTTTTTCTCACTCTCAAAAAGGAATACACCCTCTTTCCATGTTCTTTGGAGCTGGAGTATGTGGGGGGGTGGTCCCCAAGAGGAGGGAACTAGAGAATAGGATCATCGCATTCTGTGCATAACCCAGTGCAAGTCTTGGGCTCACCCCTTAGCTGTGCATGCCAAATGTTTTGAGAACTCAACTGGCATGAGAAACTGGCCAGATAAGGTGAGACAGAACTTGCAGTCTGAACCAAACCACATTGATTGCCTGTTGGGAAAAAAACTAAAGTCAACATTCTCCAGAGGATTTTAACAAGAGTGTAGTTATTATATTTTCTTATTTTCTGTGCTCTTGATGCATTGGTGTCTTGGGTCTTGCTGACTAGAGATAGACTGCTCCTCTTGGGGTTAGTTAATTCCTAGAGACAGCAAACAGCTCACCTGGGAGCAGGACTTTCATCCATAAACCAACCAATTCAGAGTTCACTGCACTCCCCACCTCCTCTATCTGTCTGTTACACTTCAGGCCAATATTCCCTTCCCTAATCATTCCAGGGCCAAGTACCTGACAACTCAGGACAGCCCCTACATCTCAGAGCCTGCTGAAGTTATTCTAACCAGGCAATCTTCCCCTGCCTTGCCCATTCCTTCCTGCAGAAACCACATTAAAGGCTCTTGCCACGTTTTCCTCCTGTTGCCTCTGCCTCAGACTAACCTGATGCTTCCTCACGTGGCCATGTAGGTCAAAGCATGCCCCTTTCTCTTGGGAACTGTGAGTAGCAAACTGTAATTTCAGTGGCAGTCATATCTTGATCTGTTGGCCTCACCCTACCTGAATAATAATACAACTTACATTTCAAAACAAAGACCCAGCACTTACACAATGTAATATTCTAAATGCCTATGATACAATTCAAAATTAATTGACATATAAATAACCAGAAAAATATGACCAATCCTCAAGAGAAAAGACCATTAAAAGATTCCAAACCTGAAATGGGCCAATGTCAAAATTATTGGGAAAAGACTTTAAAGCAACTATATTATAATTGTGCTCAATGATGTAAATGCATTTGAAATGAGTAGAAAGATAGAATGTATCAGCAGAGAAATAGAAACTATAAAATAAACAACCAAATGGTGCCTTGAGCCACCAGAAGCTGGAAGAGGCAAGGAAAGAATCTCCCCTAGAGCCTTTAGAGCAAACTCAGCCCTGGCTACACCATGATTTCAGATTTTCAACCTATAAAACTGAAATTGCTGCACATGACATCTGCATAGGAAGGCAAGGGGCAGGATTGGTCCCAAGGGGCGGGGGGACTGAAAGAGAATAAACTACTATTTTTTTAAGCCACCAAGTTTATGATAATTTCTTGTGTGTCACCACAAGAAGCTAGTACAGAAGAATAAACCGTATAAATAATCTAAGTACAAAGACCACAATGCCATCGTAATGTGCTAAGACCCAACAATGTTCTTTCTCTTCCCAGAACAGGAATAATGAAGGCAATGTAGTTTAGTCAGGGTTCAGGATAGTCATTGATACCAGATGCGCTATGAGTAATATCCACCTTAGGGGAAATATCTAGACCCAGAAGAGTCTTCTGCTCTAAATTCAGGGGTAAGAGAATGCTAAGGTTTGAATGTCCCCTCATGTTGAAACTCATGTTGAAGCTTAATCTCCAACATGGCAGTGTTGAGACGTAGGGCCTTTAGGAGGTGATTGGATTGTGAGCGCTCTACCCTCTTGAATGGATTAACTCATTTATGGATTAATGAGTTATTGAATTGAGTTAATGATGAATGGGTAATCATGGGAGTGGAGCTGATGGCTTTATAAGAAGAGAAAGAGAGACCTGAGTACATGAACACACTCCTGACCTCTCACCATGTGATGCCCTGCACTGCCTTGGGACTCTGCAGAGAATCCCCACCAGGCAAAGGCCCTCAACAGCTGTGCCCCCTCAACCTTGGAGTTCCTAGCCTCCAAATTTGTAAGATATATATTTTTTATATATAAATTATCCAGTTTCAGGTAGTCTGTTATAAGTAACAGAGAACAGACTAAGACGAGAATAATTCATTCCCTTTCCTCTTTTTTTTCCTTTTTTTCCAGGCACTCTACTGCCCACTGAAATATTATTTCATTTGTTGAACCATAGTAAGAAGAATTGAAACAGGCTGTCCTTGAGATTTTAAATTTCTCTAGAAGTCATTTTTCAGCCATATAAATTCACCTCCACTCTAAAAATTTATCATAAGATCAGAGTGAAGAAGCACACAAAATTTAATGTGCAAAGTATTCATCACTGCATTATTTATAATAGCAAAAATATTCAAAACAAACTAAACAACCAACATTGAGGATTGGTTAAATACATTTTAGTGGAAACATACCAAAAGATACTATGCAGCCATTTTAAAAGGATGTTGCTAGTGATATATTTTTGATAAGTAATATATTATTTAATAGAAAATTCGAAACAAAATACAAACAAGTAAACAGTATGGGGGGAAGAAGACACAACAATCACAACAATTCCTTGTACTTGTTAAGACAAGTGAACAGATATGACATAGATGGGGGGGAAAAGAGGAATGGGTAAAGGGACATGAAAAGAATCAATTACATTGTATATTGAGAAGTTAAAATTTAAAAAAAGAAAATTCAAAACAAAATATTACGAACAGTTTTTTCCCCATGTTGTATGAAATAAACAGAAATGTCCACATGATTATGTAACAAAATATCAACAGTGATTTTCTCTGGATATAAAGTTACAAGTGATTTTTACTTATTTCTCTGTGCTTAACTTCTAATATTTCAAAAATGAACATATATTACCTATGTAATTAAACAGGCATTTAAAAAAAACATTTTAGAAAATTGTAGACTCATGAACCATTGCTCGTTTTACCTAAAGCTCTTCTATTCATGGATTCCACTAAATGTCATTAGATGATTTTCCTGTGCTTTTCTCCTGGGCAACTTCAAACATATTTCTGGTTTTACCATCCACTTGTTAAAATAATAGGGACTTTATATACATTTTCTGTTCATTAAGTCCCCTATCTGAGAAATCTGATGCTAATTCCCAAAACACATTGGAATAAAATAATCAGAATATAGTTAATAGACAAAAGCAGTCTTCAGCATTTGTCAGGTAAACCTGCAGTTTTCCTTAAAAATGATATTTATTATATAACACAAGTTAAGTATATGATTTGTAATGAGACCCAATTAAATAAAACCAGTCACTCACTCTTCAATTGCCAGGCACATCACAGGACTACACGCCTGTAGTTATTGCCATTGTTCTATCAACCTAAAGGGTTAATATAATGGAAGTTCAGTCTCCAAGTTCATGGAAATTTGGCATGCATCATCTTAACAACTCACAGGACCTTAATTAGGACAACAGTAAACAAAATACTATTGAACGGCTTCACTTTGTTTTTTCCATTATTACAAATACCAAAACTCCTTAGGAGAAATTTTTTTTTAAAGTTTACAAATAATTGGCAATTGGAGAAACTTTTCATTGCATAACTTCATACAAAACAAATTAATGAGGAAAGATTCATCATAAATTAATATATTGAATGAAGTCTTAGCTCAATGAGATTACATTAAAATCTCATTTTATTCTATTAAAAATTCAATAAAACAGTGCCAATTAAATGAGGCAATCGATAAGAACAAGGAGATTAACTTGATGTTTCATCTATTCTTCCTCATTATTAGGTTTCATTTTTAACATTTTGTTGACAGTGATTCTTTTCTTACAGTACCAGAGTGAGACTCACGAGTCGGTTTTGCAGTCAATTTGGAAAAAAAATAATAATCCTCAAATTGCCATTTAGTACATCTGCCTCTCCAGGTAATTGAATTCTCATTGGAAGTACATCACTGAAGATGTATTAGAATAGCAGGAGAGAGACTGAAGTTAGTAGGTAGAAACACTGAAAATATAGACTGAAGAATGGCATGAAGCATAAGGAAATAATTTAGAAAGTTGCCACTCGCTGTAATTTCTATGCATTTCATCTGGGAGATCGGTCCCCAAAAGACTAATTCATTCTCATTTTTATTTTTGCACCACAGGTTGTGGTTTAAAGAGATGTGGGCCTGCTGATTTTAAGTGTCACATCCCAGGGCTTAGTCTATTGAAACACCCTGGTAATGGATCCAACCACACTTTGGAACAGTCCACCCACCAAGTCTCAGCTGGCTTGGATCATCACAAAAATTCATAATCGTTCCACATATGGACACACAGCCTACCAACACTTGAGGCACCAGTAGAAAGTAATATAATTTGGCTCATCTCTAAGCATCCCAGAGGCAAGAATCATGGCAGCTATCCCATAGTTTTTCAACCTCCATTCCAGTCTCTTGATATCTTGGACACATTCACCCAGTGAGGGCTTGACCCTCATTAACACGGTACTAGATTTTGAGTATGCTTTCCCTAACTCTTCATTACTTCAGCCCTAACCCATAAATGCACTTATTTTAATGGCTTTTCAAGTCAATCAAATTCCAGAGATTTGGCCAATAAAATTGTTAAAAAAAAAAAAAAAAAACTGGAATATTTTGTAGCATCTGGCACACAGCTAGACTCGCATTTGTTAACCGACATGTATAGAGTAGCATGCCACAAATACCTGTTAAATTAAAAAAAAAAAAATGAAACACCAAGAAGGACCTTATCATCAAACACAGCAGAAGGAAGACTCCTAAAACAGTTTGATATGAAAGGGATAGAGCTGTGGTTCTGAACTGAGGATGATTCTGGCCTCCTCCTCTCCAGAAGGTATCAGTCAAGGTCTGGAGACATTTTTGGCTTTCACAATAGGGGAGGATGCTACTGGTATCTAGTGGGTAGAAGCCAGAGGGGCTGCTAAGATATCCTGCAAGACACAGGAAAGTCCCCACAACCAAGGATTACGCAGCCCAAAATGTCAATAATGCCAAGGTTGAGAAACCTTGGGATAGAGAGAGAGAAAGAAAACACTGACCCAGGATTGAGAATCACTGAGAAATTCATGACTTAGAACAGTCTTTACAGACAACTCATCATCTCCTGCTGTGAAGCAGAAAGACCTGAGTACATGGAGAAGTACTCCTGGTTGTAATGGGACTTTTACAGATTGGAGTGCTGAGACAGTGGAATTACGAAAATTCCTTCTTTGGCAACCACATTCACAAGCCTGCTGTGTGCAGTTGTAACCCAGAAACACTGAGCTGGAGCTGAAATTCAAACCCCAGCTGTTTTACACGTCTACAGTCTATAGAAGGACCTTGCCCAGATTAGCAACTACGACCCTTTCCTTTTAAAGATCAGAAGGCCTTTTGTATTATACAAGTACCTCTCTACCACTCCTGTCTGCCACATGAAAGAAACAAAAAAGGAAAAATATCTTATTTTTCCCTCCTAATTCACGGATCCACTTCTCTTTTTTAACTTAATAAGAGACATGCATGGTGTTCAAAGTCATGGGTCTCAGCATTACCCATACTTTTTGCAGGAAATTAGGGGATAATTAAAGGTAACATTTACCTTTGTTCTCCCATCTTTCCCGATGTCTTATTCCTTATCCCTTCAGATGACATATAGCATCACTTGGTTTTCTGGAGTTTCTAATCACCACCATCTCTCCCATGCTTTGACCCTCCACCCCCAGAGCCTCCAACAAAAGCTAACTATTCCATAGGGCATGCCTAGTGGACCAGGCATTAGAAGGTGTGATGAGAGGGGCCAGGAGAGGCATAATAGGTTCCTTTCACAGTGTACTTATGTATTAGCAGGTGACTCTGACAGACGTCAAGGAGCTCATTCGTCATAGTATACCATGACTGGCACGACATCAGGCTGGAAGGAAAACTATAGATATTCAGGGGACTCAAAAAATCAGCTTTTTGTCAACACACAGATTATGTCAAAATAGTCATCCTGCCACTAGGTAAGATTAGTCCTAGACCTGGCTGACAACAGGTTTTACATTCCCTACACTGGAACGTCGGGACACCTCAGAGGGAGAGACGAGAGGAACCACACAATGCTGGTCACACTGATGCAGGAGAGCATGTCCCGTCTCTTTATCTGGCATTCTGGAGAGATTGTTAGAGCCCTGGGGGTGGGGGGGTAAAAGAGTTTTAAAGAATATCTAACATGGGAACACAAACATGAACAATGGGTATGTTCTCTGAAATCAGAACCGTCTGTGTGTGAACTGGTGCAGGCAACTTCCATCCCTGATACAGGGATCAAGATACTCCACAGTTTCTTCCTTCCCTCCTTCTTCTTCCCTCTCTTTTTATTTCTCTACCTTTTCTTTTTGTTCTTTTCCTTCTCCCACACCATTTTTTCTTCTCTCTCTTGTGTATCTGAGTTAGGTCCACCAGCAACCCCAGGGGTGCCCAGAAGCACAGCTTGGCTCAAGGCAGACCTAGCAGCTGCAGGGCTGCTAATCCTCTGATAGGAACAGAGGAAAATCAGGTGCTTGTATAACTGCAGGATGATTCATCCGTCACATATTCATCCAATTTTGATGAAGCATGTAGTTCCCACCAAACAATGACTGGGATACAAAGATGAATTAGATATGACCCTGGGCACAAGGATTTCATACTATTGCTAAAAAGAGGAACATGAAAACAACTGTTAAGAATGAAATAAGGACAAAATCAAGAAATCAGTGTTCTGGTAGCATTAGAGCTCTGCCTTGGAGGATCTAAACCCCCATCCTCTAAACCTGTGTTACCCGAGGCACTGAGGCATGAAAGCTGATCAAGGCGCGGAAAGACACCAGAGTTCCTGAAGCGAGGGGCAGCAGGCTCACCGTGGGAAGGGGAGACAAGCTTGTCTGAGCCGTGAACAGCTTTGGTAGTCTGGTGAAGCCAATGGAATCTTCCTCAGCACAGTCTACAAATGTGTCAAATAAAGTAACACGTAGGATAGGATTAAGGTGAAAACCAGTTACCTGAAAATACAGTTCTATTCATGGGCTCACCAGTGATTTACGGGCCCCTAGGGAACTCCCCTTAGCTGGAGACTAAGGTCAAATTACAAGAGTTATCTTCCAGGCTAGTTATAAAAATGACGATGAGAAACAAGGAGTGAAGCAGTCTGGAAGTGGGAGGCCATGCCTGTCCCAGCCTCACCCATAAAAGGAGGTGCCCATCTAGTGGGAATGTGGCAGCTGACAGCCTAGGCCATGCTAGAGAACTGAGCAAAACGTAGGCTCAGAGAATTTAGAGAAGGCTAAAGACACAAGAAGTGGTGTCCTCATCTCCTCCCTCCCTGAAGGACACTGATTGTTCCGTGACAGGTGGCCCTTCTTATATCATAGAACACCTCTCTTCAGGGATCAGAGCAAACCATGTGCATGGCTTAACTCAGTCAACCCCTCCATCACTCCAGGAGCTCAGTGTTTCTAAAAGAATATTGAATGACTCACTCATAAATCAGTTTTTGCTGTTTATTACCTTTGCTTCTGAGGAACCCAGTATCCTTTAGACTCTAGATTTGGAAGAAATTCAAATGCTGTAGGTCCTTCCACATATGACAAGGAAAACTGTGGGGATCTCACTAGTGGGGTCTGTGACTGAGCACTTAATATGCCAGCAGGCTTGCCTTTGGGGTCCTTAACTCTCAGCATCACCCCAGCATACTCCAAGGCTCAAAAACTTTATTTCTGAGGATATCTGAGAAGTAAGTCTGATTGCTCTGTGGATCCACAACTGATTCTGTCTTTGGGAAAAGTTAAGCTGCCAAGACGACAAAACAGCTTCCAGGGAACAGAGATAGTGTTACCAGGGACCATATTTAGAACAAATAGCCAGCATTAAACAGGGACTTAAGGAGGGTGAAAATCTGTCCCCTGCCAGATATTGCAGCTCAGGATGAGCTGTTGCGGCCCTACTTCCTCGATGGCCACTTAGAATGAGCCACTATCAAGAAACCTAGGTCGCTCTAAGCACTGGTGTCAGGTGTCACGCAAGAAGAGCACCGCCTTGCTCAAAGGACTTCAACTTCTTTACCTAGCTCAGTGCAATATGTGAGCCGTGATCATACCAGTTACTCAACTGTTTCTTGCTTGCAGTGATACCTTATGAATTACAAGCTACGTTTTCATGATGGAAGCTACAGATCTCTCTATATTTTATTTTATTTTATATTTCATTTTCTCTTTGGTGGGAGTGATATGTTAAAAGGCATGCACAAAGATGCAAACAATACTTCAAAAACACTAACCACTTCTCTCCTAAGATATTTCTCTGGAAAGTAAATGCCAATATGCTACCTTCCCCCGCTCAGATGACACTTCTGAACATCATGCATGGATTCCTATAGACAATACTGCAAACCACAGAGAGTACATTCAGTTTAGCAAAGTCCAATTTGAACAGGAGGTTCATTGAGAAATCAGTCAGCCAACATCCAAATGGAGAGTCAGCAGGGTAAAGGAAGGTTACAAGGTGTACAGTGCAGTGACAGCAAAACAGGGCCTAACCTTGTCAACTGTAGCTGGGGAAAGAGCTGCTGAAGTATCCGTGGAAAACAGTAAACAGTATGTTTACTGTCTATTTGAACAAATTGGTTTATGGAGCAGCAAATCTCCTAACAGCCCAGGAGTACACAAATTAGATGCTCTCTGTCCCTGCTGTCACGATGCTTCTATGACAGCCGTACTTGGTGGTAATGCTGCTACATACTGATGAAGCCTGATGGGTCACCCAAACCATGTATCTTCTTGGTAACATTTTGGTGATTTCAGGTACCTCTTAGAAAAAGCACATTATGAAAATGAGCTTCATTTTGAAAGGTGAAAAGAGACGAGTTTTAGTACAAATTGCGACCCATTAATCCATTAGTGGAGAACTCAGAGCTTATCTCTGTAGACCCATTTCTGACTTAACCGAAAAAAGAAAGAAATTGGACAGTGATTCAGCTTGAGATTTAACATTCAAGAGCCTAACAAATGCACTCGGTGAAAACCCAGCCTTGTTACACCCTCCTGACTTTGATAAAGCGTTCCTGGTTCTCACAGATGCCTGTGACATTAGACTTGAGGCACTGCTATCTCTGATAAGGAAGAGAAACAGCCAGGGATATGTACTTGCGAGAAACTTTTAAAAGGAAAACTCCATAACTTTCTATTTCAAGGAAAGTCTTCCTCTTCTGAGATGTTGGTCTGTTCAGCAGGCTTGCTGAAATTTTCTCCCTGACCATAGTTCAAAAGGAATAAAAGCAACATTTGTATTTAGACAATATTTTATTGGAGAGTTTAATCAGAATTGCAGTTTATGAGGCACCTAAGTATATACCGAATATAAAACAGTATATTGAATACAATGTGTCCACAATGTATGTGAATGATAAAATACTATGTTAGGAAGTGTATATGACTTAAAAAAAAAAAAAGAGTCCTTAAATGCTTAAGAACTTTTAAACCTGGTATAACGTAATATGCATAGACATTTAGTTGTTTTTCAAAATAGAGATTTATTGTCACACAAACATACCTAAATTTTAACTTTTGCTATTTTGCTTATCATTTTCTCATTTGGGATCTTTTTATTTGCCTTTGAATATGTTTTTCTAGGTCTCCAGGACATTTTTTATTATTACAGTCAGCCCTCCATATCTGTGGGTTCCACATCTGTGGATTCAATCAATTAGGGATAGAAAATAATCAGGAAAAAAATAGAAAATAACACAACAATAAAAAACAATGCAAATAATGCAAACAAAAATGATACAATGTAACAACTATATTCTTAGAATTTACATTGTATTAGGTGTAATAAGCAGTCTAAAGATGATTTAAAGTACTTATGTACGGGAGGATGTGTGTAGGTTATATGCAAATACTACACCATTTTATATCAGGGACTTCAGCATCCACAGATCCTGGTATCAGCGGGGGTACCGAAAGCAATGCCCCATGGATAATGAAGGACAACTGTCCACTTTCAGTAGCTTTTAGTGTTTCTAATAATTGCCCCATATGTTTAAGGTTTAAACATCCTCTTAGTAAATTATTTTGATCACTTATCTTCTTCTCTTCTTCCACAGCCCATTCTACCTGAATAGGTCTACTAAAAAGTTTAGTTATACTAATCCCTTTCTTCAGTCACCCACACTCTGGTTCCAAAAGTGCCAGGGAGGAGAATATGTGGAGACCATGGGTACCCAAAGACTAGCCATTAAAACAAGTCTTACTAATTGGCTTAATAAAGGTGTTTTGCAATACTTGTGATAAATGTTAACTTTATTTACTCTGTCACTCTACAAATCAAAAGAAATGAATTCATTAAACATGGTTTTGAAAGTAGCATTTCCAATGGAATTTGAAATTATTAAGGAATCTCAAGGGCACTACGCCTGAAAGTAAACCATTAGATTTCCTAAACAAATGGAGCTAATATTGGAAGATTGTGTGCATGTACACAGTTTGTCTTTTCCCCTCAGCCACTAAAATTGGAAACACACCACAAAGAGGAAGTAATAACACTGTAGTCAAATATTCAAAGTTCAATTTTTACTCAAATTGATTATTTTTTAATATTTTGAAATATGATTTTTGTGCCTCCATCTGAAAGTAGTTATAATACTGGAATTCCAGGGCTATGTTCAGCACAATATTTTATGAAAGCAATATTTTTCTTAGTTATCTTGGTAGGGGAGGTGGTAAAAATGGAAAAATATGACAGCGATAATTTTCTAGTCACCTTTCCAGATGAACAATTTATATTCTTGTCCTAACTCTCACTAGTTGGAAAACATGAACTTTCACTGCAGCATTATCAGCTAGTAAATACAATAATAAGAGGGAAAAAAGATTCTCCTTCAGACTTAATTCAAGTTATTTGGGTTTTCACCTTGCTTCTCTCAATTTCCACTTTTTTTCCTCCTCTTTCTACTCAGAAAATGAGATATTCATCTTTTTAAAAGAGAAAGCCTGGAGTCATTTCTCAGTCCTTGAAACTCTGAGTTAATTCATTTCTGAAACAGATCAATGCCCATCAACACTGCTGGCCCCATCACGACCAGTCATTCTCAATGATAAAGCAGAAGAGACTATACACATGGCCAACCGCCCTTTGAGAGAGAGAGACATGTTATCGTAATAGCATTCATTCCGAATCTACAGTGTATGTCATGGTTCTTTGGCCAGAAATGCTCTCTATCTGTGCTTCCAATATCACTCAGGAAGTTGTCAACAAAATACTGTGTTTGAACGAGTATATCACAGGATCACAGCAAGAGGCTTTTCAGTGCTCTCTAAAGTTGGTTTGCCATTTTCTTATCATTGTTTATTTTCATCTTTATGATGCACAGTGATGTTGACGCTAGGGCTTATTTAAAACAAAATAATTGGGCCAGCCCCGTGGCGCACTCGGGAGAGTGCAGCGCTTGGGAGTGCAGCAGCACTCCCGCCGCGGTTCGGATCCTATATAGGAATGGCCAGTGTGCTCACTGACTGATTGCGGTGCGGATGACACCAAGCCAAGGGTTGTGATCCCCTTACCGGTCACAAAAAGACAAAAATAAAATTAAATTAAATTAAATTAATTTAATTTTTAAAAAATTTAAAAAATAAAACAAAATAATTGCTAGTTTTCTGCTTGTCATGCCAAATTTTGGCCCTGTAGCTTCTGACCAGTCTCTCACTTCAATTCAAATATATTGTAGATGAGAACATTTGGTCTCCTCTCTTCTAGCCATTTGAAAACATACAATAAATTATTATTAATTACAGATGACTAACACTACTATATACCACTAGAACTTATTATTCCTATCTATCTTCAATTTTTTGCAATGATGAATGTGCGAATTACCCTGAATAAATAAACACAAATTGTATACATGTATTGAAATATAGATACCTCTGTAACCCAGAAATATGTGCAATCAATACCTTTCAATTAAAAAATGTATAAACTTCTTTATAATTAAAAAAAGAAACATAACTTTGGAAATGGGTAGTGAGTAGAAGCTGAAGGAGGTTTGAGGTATATGCTAAAAATATGAATTTTAAGGGCAATTCCAGTGAGGGCTTAGAAATAAGAGAAGTGAGTGGGAGAGAAAGCTTCTACCTTCTCAGAGAATACATAAATAATCTTGAGCAAAATTTTGGTAGAAATATGGACATTATAGGCAATTCTGGTAAAGTCCAGGCAGAAACAAGGAACATGCTATTAGAAACTGGAGGAAAGACTATTCTTGCTATATAGTAGCAAAGAACTTGGCTAAACTGTGTTTTATTGTTTCACAGAAGGTAGAACTTGTGAGTGATAAAATTGGATAGTTGTCTGAGGAAATATCTAAGCAAGGTATTGAAGGAGCAACTTGCTTCCTCCTGACTGCTTATAGTAAACTGTGAAAGGAAAGAGGCAGATTAAAGAAAGAATTGTTAAACAAAAAGGAACCAGAAACTGAAGATTTGGAAAATTCTCAGCCTATCCATATTGAAAAAAAAAAGAGAGAGAGAGAAATTTCACTCTAAAGAGAGCACTAAGAGTGTGGTGAAACAACCACTTGATAAAGAGGTCTCGAGTATAACACATAAACTTAATCAGCCATTTCGACAGAAGACGGGAGGAGATACCAGCAAAGACGCTGCAAGCCAGGAAGAGAGCTCCCACCAGAACTTGTCCATGCTAACACACATATCTTGGACTTTCAGCCTGCAGACTGTGAGAAATAAAAGTTTTGGTTTTAAAGCCAAAAAAGAAATATATACATACACATGTAAAAGATATTTTAATGGGATTGTACAATGAATGAATGATTTTTCTTATTCATTCTACAAACAAATGCCATCCATCAACATGGTAGATGAAGAGGCACTACTCTAGGCTCTAGGCACAACATGTTAGCAATTAAATGGAATAAGGTACTTAAAAAATCAAAGGATAGCAATGTGTATTAGATACATGGCACTAAACGGATAGTGGCAAGTCTGCTTCAACTAATTTAACTCTGTTGTAAAAATTTTTAAACTTGCAAAATGTTATTCATTTGACCTTGATGATACTTGTAGGAATTATGTTGAATATTAATCCTGTGTCTATGAAAAAGACTGGAAGAATCATGAATCATGTTATTTCATGATCATGTTATTATTTTAATACACTAATGACATTCACAGATACTAATACAACAATAAGTTCTCTTTGTGTATTAACATGGTACCCAGCTAAAGATCTATTGAGAGTTTTCAAATCAAACTTTGAAAAAACATTGATAGGACACTGGGCCCATCCTTATCTGTCATCTCTGGGCAAATGATTCATTCTTTTGAAGCTATTTAGGCTAATACCTATTACTGTTTTTTATATTATTAGAGCCATCTGAGTCTATCCATGGCTGTGACAAATACTACTTAAGCTAATGGTGGCATTCAATGAAATCAAGAAGCGTTTAAACGTTAAAGTCAAAAGCCAATCTTGGGAAGTTCCTCCTTTCACAGAAGAATCTATCTAGTTCTGACCTTTGAAGTGTACTATAATTATTGGGAGTGAATGGAAGCTGACTCGACATAAAACTCAGAATCTTTGGTGGATTTCAAAAAACATTTCTCAGTTTCAAAAAACATTCATCAATGGCTCATCCAGTCAGTGCAGTAAAGCAGAAAATATGAGTTCTCAGATAAGACTACATTATAGAAGACACAGTCTAAACTTGTTTTATTACTGAAATAAGTCATTTTTTAAATTACTCTGTCATTTTAATAGTGTTTAGTTTCTCTTAATTTGCTACATGAATTATCATATTTTAATCTTCAAAATACTAAACAGAAATTCAATTCCAAGGCAGAATTACACTTAAAACACTACTAAAGCAATCTTGATAGTGTTTTTTTTTCACCTTTGATAGTGTTTAATTGTAATTTTGCCTGCATTGTTAAACAAAGAATTCTGTAGGTGAATATTTTTTGTTGCTGTTGAAATAATCATTCCCACACATGCATAATCTGTAGTTTCTTTATCTGATTAGCAATTCCTTTAACTTGTATATTACTTCAAGAAATACACACACTTTCTTAGTTATATATTAACTTGCTAGAATGTTTGTCTCAAGTACATAACTTAGGTAACCAAAGGAATCTTGATAACCATTTAGCATCAGGGTGGGGGCGGGGAACAAAGCATTGAATAGTATAACTCAAGTGAAAAACCATTAGAAGCAATTATATTTTAAAATATAGTAAACAGCAACTCTGAAAAAATTCAGCCGGTTGAATTTCCCCTTATTTAATTGAATGCTTCTACATGTCCATGAAGATACCAATACCTTCATTCAGTGGTTCAAAGAATTTCAAAAGCATTGAGACATTGACCCTCAGAGTATCCTAGGTGGTAATGCCAATCATCTCCACTTGCAGTTATAAAAAAATAAGACACAAAGGTAAAATGAATAGAGACCCAGGCATTTATTTCAGTGCTTTTGATTGCAGCTGTGGCCTCCACTTGTTTCTTGTTACAAAGGAATCTAGACTCTTTAAATCACCTAATCCCTTAGAACAGAAGCATCCGAAGAATTAAAATTGCATTTCTCTAACATGGTCATAATTGTCTCATTCAAGGCCTTCTTTACAAGCTTTGTCAATTATTTTTAACAATACTCTGTTTTGACCTTTATTTCTTACTATATATTTTAAGAGTTCCTGATTTAGTTAATATGGGATACAGCCTGCAAATTGGGATTTTTTTTTTAAAGCTCTCTGAGTGAGTCCATGCACAACAATGTTTGAGAACAACTATTCTACACAATATTTTCTAAAGAAAACTAAAAGTTCACATAAATCTGGATTTTTCAGATAATGGGCCTAATTCTTTACTTTACAAAGTAATATAACTTTGGGGTCTCACATAAACTAAATTAATGTTTAGGAAATACAGTTTCCATAAGATATCCACATCATTTCTTTATAGTTGAACTATATGTGTAATAGATCATGTCTAAATGATAAAACTTCAATATTGTGAGGTAAGATCATCAATGCTCTTTGAAACTTATACGCGAACACACTCTTTCTGGAACTGACCAACATTGTCCTCATACCTTGGCTCAACTTTCCCACACCTCCTCCTGCCAACTCCCCACTCCTAAACATTCCTCTCTTCTTCTGCAGCTAGAAGGGTGCTGTGGATTGAATGTCCCCACAAAATTCATTGAAACTCCATCCCCATCATAACAGCATTTAGAGGGTGGGAAACCAGACTACAGCAATGTTGAAAGGTGGGACCTTTAAGAGGTGACTGTATCATGAGGACTGTGCCCTCAGGATGGATTAATCCATTCATGTAGTAATGGGTTAATGGTTTAATGGGTCATCGTGGAGTGGTTCTGATGGCTTCGTAAGGAGAGCAAGTGAGTGCATTAACTCTCTCACTCATGCCATTCTCACCATGTGACAACCTTCAGTCTCAACCAAGAAGGCCCTCACCAGCCATGTTCCCTGGACCTTGGACTTCCCAGCCTCCAAAACTGTAAGAAATGGACTTCATTTATTTATAAATTACCCAGTTTTCAGGTATTCTGTTATCAGCAAGAGGAATGATCTAATACAGAGGGTGACTCCTTAAGTTTTTGCTAAATTAAAATCTCTTGACAGGTAACTCACAACTTGCAAAGCAGCTGGTTTCATTAGTGATAACTCCAGTCATTACAGTGCTGCTGCTTCTCCTAAAGGGCAGATACCTCCCAGCAAATTTCACTTATGCTTTCAGTTCTGCCCTGTGGGGGGAAACATACTAAGTTTACTCTGTCTCTTACGTAAGAGCCCTTTACAGTTTAATACAATTAGCCTATCTTCTTCCCCATTTTTCTTCTCTTTCCTAGAAAGAGATTTCAGGTAGATGCCATCTACATCAATGCCCACCCAGATCTAATTATGCATTTTTCAATCATTCAGTGTTCCAGTTTTATATTTCTACATTTAAAACTACTCCCCAAAATTAGTGGCTTAAAATAACAGCTTATTAGTTTATTTCACAGTTTTGTGGTTTGACTGGCCTTATCTGTATGTTTTGATTGGGGTCTCCCAAGTGGTTGCAAGTGAGACAGCAGTGGGACTAGAGTCATCTGAAGATCCTGTGGGATGATCATCTAAGGTGACTCCTTTTCTCACCTCACTGATCCTTGGTCGCCCCCCACCCCACACTCCACCATGCTTCTCAATCTCTAAGGAATTTCCCCTTGCATTGGACTTTTCATAGCTTGATGACCCCAAAGTCTTCACACTTCTAATGTGGCAGCTGACTTCTAAGAAGCAAGACACAGAAGCTTCAAGGGCAGTTAAGGGCTATACTCAGATTGGCACAGGGGTCATTCTAGCCATATTTTATTAGTCAAAGCAGTCACCATACCTGCCCATATTGAAGTGGGTAGAGAAGTAAACTCCATTTTTTGATAGAGGTCACTTACAGAGGAGCCTGCAGAAGATACTGTTATTATCAGCAAACCTTCAATAAGTGTCCTTCATGTCCCAGATAGCAGGCTAGTTTCTAATGATTAAAATACAAGTAAGTCATTGTCCCTGCAAGTTAATAATTTTAGCAGTTGAGTCACATACTGCCTCCGTTCTCCAGGTCTTATTCACAGGAACTGCTGTCAAGCTACTACCTGATATTTACATTAATATCTTTTCAACTATAGTTGCAATTTTGCTTCTCTCCTGATAAAATTTTACCTGGTTGGTCTCACCCCCTATTCTAACCTAAAACCATTATTCATAATATCTTCCTCTTCAACTCTCATCATCTAATAAACGTACCTTCTATATCTTATACAAATCATTCACTTGTTTATTCAACACATATTTATTGAGCACTTTCAATTGTCAAGGCAAAATATATACATTGAATGGAACATGATCAATCACTTGACCCCTTGTTATCCCACTAGACACTTCCCTAATGCTGACAGTTTTCATTAACACATCCCCAACACAGCTGTTCAAATGAACAAAACCTCAGTCAATGTACTTGTATTATCTGTTAGCCCATATTTCTACAACTAGTGAACAAGAAAAACACACCAGACTTTCTCGGGTGCCATGTTTGCCATATCTGAACTATAAGAACAGAATCCTATCAAAAAAAAAGAAATAAATTTAGTTTAATGACTTAATGCAAATACAAATGGGTTCCAATTGGTCACTGCTTTCTATTTTAGGGCCTTACATAATATTTGTTTTATAATATGTTTATATTTTAAAATCTTTTAAAGTATTAACAATTTATTTTATATCATTTGATCCTTGAAAGCACCAAAACCTGTATACCAAGAATCATTAATCAAAAACTCTTAGTTAAAAAATATTTGTCAGTTGTGTGTTGCTGGTTTCAGAAGAATTAAAATTTAATTAACATACTCAATTGAGCATAAATCATTGATAATCCAGAATTCCATCACAATATCACTTAGTCTTAGGTCATCATTAATAGCAACACTGATTACTATAGAGTAGGTTTGCTGTTTACAAAGAGTTCTAATTGATACAAATTAATGGACAAAAAGGGAGTTTTCTGAAATCATTTCTCTCATATTTTAACCCAATATAAGGGTTTAAAGGCTGTAATCTCCAACACAGAAACTTCTCTGATAAGACGAATACTTGACTTTAGCTTTGAAAGCATACAATTTTCCAACATATGGACACACAGATTTGGTTTCTGGTGACCAATTTTTTTTTTATTTTCCATCTGTATTTCTGCATTCCCGCAACCAGTACCATAAAAGCAAATAAATAATAAATTATTTCCAAATTAATTATCACCGAAGTCCATCCAGTTTCATTCTTCTACTGAATCAGCTCGTTCTGTGGTAGACCTGTGCTATTTTTGGATCTGAACTTCAGAATTCCATGGAAGCTGCCTGGGATGAGCATTCTCGAAGCTCCCTGCTGTTGGGCTTTTTCTTTTTTTTTTTTTTTTTTTACTGTGTATGTATATACTTCTCATCTAGGAAAGCAAAATAGTGCTAAAGTCTGTTTTGCTGCAGGCCTGAATAAAATTATATCCCACTATCCATTTCATCTCTAAAATATTTCTCAAGTATTATCTAATTAAAACAGACAATTATATTAAGTAACCTGCTTGAAGGTAGTGACTGTATTTTATCAGAATTATGAGCCCGCCACAGACTGTTAAGAATCTTGATGGCACCTGATAAATTATACATTATAAGTATTCATATGCTTTATTGTATTCTGTTTTTAACATATAGGGAAACTAAGTCACAGGGCTCTATAACCCTGTTAAAGATCAGAAATGACATTAATTCCAGCACTGAAATTAAAGGCTTTCCTGATTCTACTCATGAGTCCTACCTACCAGACCATAAATTCTACTTTTAAAAATCATTAAATTCCTCTTTAGTTCAAGTGAAAGAACAGTTCCTTTTAGACCTAGAGGTCTTTGGTTTATGTGCCAAAATGGAAGGATTTGTCATAAAACCACAAAAAGGACTTTGATTAAAGAACCCCTAATGAAGATCTGACATTTAATCTGCTCTTTTATTGGATAAGATCTTTAAATATTCTCTTCTTATGAATTCATTTTATATTCATTTGGAATAGTACTTGATCATAAGAACATGACTGTATGCTGGTACTGAAAGAAGATAATTAAGCAATATGTTCTGCCAAGGACATCACCACCCTATAACATCCATCATCCCACTTGGATAGTTAATAATTTCAGTAATGTTGCCATGACATCGTAATGAGAATGTTTAATATCCTGCAGCTCCTTTGTCAATTGGACCTGCTCTAAGGTCAAAAGCCAGCAGCTTTGTAATAAAACTTTCATGTTGCTATGTCCCTTCTGAGGGGTCCCCCACACCCCACATTAGTAAAGAAAAATGCCAACAAGGTTTAGACAGTAGACAGGCTCCTAAAGACTATGTCCATATACTCCCATTACCCTTGGGAACATTCTACCAGCACACATTGAGAAAAATAATATTCTGTGAATTTGTATAAAGTATAAAGGAAAAAAGATGGACATTATGCATTATCTGTTAATACAGATATAGATGTAGACATGTTGACATATATACTAAGGAATAGAGCCATATTTCAAGTGACAATTTTAAAATAGTTTCATGAAATTGACTTATAGTTGAAAATCTAACAGCACTTTTTCTTTTTGTTTTGTTTTTTCCTTGTGAAGTTTTCTGTTGATGAGGAATTTGTCATGACTGAAAGAAATTGCGAATATATGAAAACCAGTGGAACTGGGTAAAAGAAAAACTATTAAAAGAACCTAGAATCATTATTGATAAAAAAAAAAAAAAAAAAAAAAAAGTTAATCCTTCTCAGTGCTAGGTAGAATTTTTCACTTTATTTCAGCAATCACCAAAACTTTACATGAGTCACATAAAAGAAGTCCCCAGAAAACTCGAAAAGTCACCTCTCTTAATAGAAGCAACTATTTTCCTATGAAGCACATTACATCATGTAAGGACATTTGTCATTTTTATGGAAGATGTATTAGTGTTCCTGTTTTTTAATGTGATCTAAACACTTCTAAGTTGTAAACGAAATTTTTTTTCATACATTTAAAACCTGATATTCTGGTCCCTTTTAGATGAATTTGTATCGAATACTTAGTTTTCTTAGATTATATATATATTTCTTATTTTGTGTTCCAGAAATTTAGTCCCATCTTCCATTTCTTTTCTTTTACAATACCTTTCTGAGATAATGCCAGCTTCATTGTACAGAGGGGAAACGTAAATTTGAGTTCTGAAATCATTTTTAAGTCTGGGGTTTCTTCTTCCTTTATTTTAACTGAGAAATAAACAAAAATCCTCCATTTAAACACTTTGACATGATTGATGACGTAAGTTAACTCTTTGTCATGGAATAAAGTCACCTTTAGAAAATGGGAGAAAAAAAAATAAATGGAAGGGTGTTTATTCTCTGATATTTTTAGCAGACCCCAAAGGAGCCAGGAGGAAAGTAATCTGTGCTTATCTTCTCCGAAAGCAACAGCTGTTTCTCTCAACAAAAGAAAATGCTGGTGCTCTTGAGCACCTAAGCCACCTTAAAATTCTTTCTTTTTTCCATTTTGTTCTTGCTCTCCACTCTAACGTTTATAAACTTTCCATATGGCAAAGTAGATGAGGATCCCTTTGGGTATATCTTGTAAATACCAAACGGAGTTTCATACGTGATAAAACGTTACAGTCGTCTCATTCCTAATGCTTCAAATGTTGCCCACAGTCTCTCAACTGTGGCCTCACGTGTGTAGTTGCAAAACCATCCCCTTTCCTGTTGAACTGGAATAATTCACAGTTTCTTTCCTAAATTTCAACCTTCAATTTAAGCAATGGAGAACAAAGCACAGTATCAATATGAGAAAAGGAAAAAAACATTTAACCTGGAAAACGATGAATGTTTTCTCCATGGTATGATTGAATACAAAGTAAGCCAACACGAATGGGAAATTTTAAAATTTAAGGAAGTGGGGGAACCACCAAGAGTAACCAATTGTCAGTGGGCATGAGAAATAGATGTCAAAATACATCTCTGAAAATCCATTCAAGTTCTTGATATTTAAGAACCACGATCAAACAAGGAAGCACAGGTAAGCAAATAAGTCATCTAAAAGAAAGTTTTTAAATTAGAGAAAAAAAAATCTGAAAACAATACTTGGCAAACTTCTGGTAAAATTTGAAAGCACATATTGCCTAAATAAAAGTAAATAAATAGATAAGTGTAAAATGTCACAGTAAATGTACCTGCTGACTTTTACTTAAAACTACTATGTAGACATAGGTTAGTAATAGGTCCTGAGATGAGCATACCTGGTACATTAGAGAAACTCTGTGAATGATGCTGAACTGAATGAAATAGAATTATTATATTACCACAGAATAGAAACTACTGGCCAGCATTTCTGATTAATATTATTTTCTGCTTATATAAGTATAAAAAAAGTTATGTTAAAGGCAAAGTTTTGATCTGTACTTCTAAGAGATTTGCCCTCAAATTCTAAACTGTTTGTAAAGTAGAATAAAAATGCCCCCATGACTCTCCCTAATTTTTTTAAATATTGTCCTTACGAGCATTATCTCTCTTTTCAATGAATTTTTTCATCTAAGCAAAGTGAAAACTTGAGATGACTCACATGGAAATAGATATTTTGCCTTAATTATCTGAACAAGGGTTGTAGACTTCTGCTTTGCTGTGGTTATGTAGACTTGTTCTCTATGCACTAAAGCCTCCTGAATCATTTAAATTATTTTCATCCCTGGTAACATAAATCATCAGTTCTGCTTTAGAGATTAGGAAATTGATGCATTCATTCTTTCATTTAACACACATTTGTTAAGGTGGATACTTCATTAAATTTGGAGAATAAAAAGATTAATGTGATTCAGTCACTGCCCAAAAGGAATTCACACAATAAACATAGATTTTAGTACAAAAACATATATACAGTGCTATGTTCTATAATAAAACTATAACAAAGATCCACGGGCACACAGGAACCTGGAGAGGTTGGTTTAAGGCGTAGTCAGATGAGAGAAAATATGTTCGAGTCATTTATAAATTTTAACAATGCTGTGCTTCGGTTTAAAGAGTTGGTGGTCAAACTAGAAACCCACTCATTTACACTGGATACAGACAGCTCCATGGTGATTTGGGCTCTGGGTAAATGCCTATAAACCCTGGGCCAAATAATGACTAGACAGGCTTCTCTGAGTGACTTTTTCAACTAAGCCCTGTCCTTTGACCTTGTCCTCAAGAACCAGAATCCTGCTGTCAGTTTAGCCGGAACCCCCCACCCTTGATAACTGATCTGATCATTTTTCTCATCCTCCGCCATTCCCAGGTGATATCTGATCACCCTGCCAGCCTTCAGCAAGAATCCTGTTGAGTAGGTTTAGCCAGAACCCTTCCTTATCCCCAATGTTTCCTCTTGGTAATTTTCCATCCGCTGACACCCTCAACCCCACACTGGGCTGTCAAGCCCCACTTTTCCATGCTGTATTTGGAGCTGAGCCCATCTCTCTTCCCCAGTGCAAAACCCATTGCAGGAGTCCCTATGCCTATCAAGATAGTCCCCCTGAATAAAGTCCGCCTCACCGTGTTAACAAATGTCATGAATAATTTTTTCTTTGACATAAGCTGGACCATTAACTATGGTGTGATAAAAAATATAGATTTAGTCATTGACACTAGTTCCTGGCACAGAGCTTCTTAAAACCCTTGGAATTTCTTGAGTGATAGGAGTGTTTTTTGTTATTCATAATGAGCTCCTTTCAATCATACCTGAGTGTATGCTAATGAGGTGAGTATTGATGGCCACTAGATAACTTCAAGATGGTGCTGGTTGCCAGAGGAACCCACCATGTGATTAGAGGGTTGGTACTTTCAACCTCACTCCCCCTACCTCTGGGAACGAGAGAAGAGCCAGAGATTATGTGCAATCACCAATGGCCAATAGTTTGATCAATCATGCCTATGTAATGAAACCTCCATTAAAACTCCTAAATAATGGGGTTCGGAGAGCACTCAGGTTGGTGAGCACATCAAGGTGCTGGAAGGGCAGCACACCTGGAGAGGACATGGAAGCTCCATGCACACACATACCCCAAATACCTTGCCCTATTCATCTCTTCCATTTGGCTGTTCCCGAGTTGCATCCTTTATAGTAAACTGGTAACAAACAATGTGTTTCCCTGAGTTCTAGTGAATTTTCAAACCTGTGGCAGGGGAGGGTAGTGAGAACCTCCAAATTTGTAGTCAGGCACACAGAAATGTGGGTAGCCTGGGCACCTGATCTGTGGCTGCCATCTGAAGTGAGGGCAGTCTTATAGGACTGAGTTCTTAACCTGTGGGGTCTGCACTATCTCCAAGAGTTAATGTCAGAGTCAAATTGAGTTGTCGAACACCCAGTTGGTACTGGAGAATTGAATTAGTGTTGGGAAAGACACCATGTACTTGGTGTCAGGGGTAAAAAAAACCTCTTAACCACACACATGAGCTTTAACAGTTCCTCTGCCATTCCAGTGTCAGTTCTGCTTTTAGATGTGAAAATGCTATCAACAACTAAAGGTCTCCACACTAAACCGATTAGTCATTCCTCCTCTGAAATGTAGTATTTACCACATTACATTGCAATTTTTTGTTTATTGGTCCATAAACAATTTTTTTGTTTATTGCTCCCCCATAGGAACATGAATTCCTGGAAGGCAGGAATCAGGTGTTATTTGTATTTGTCACATTACAGGCAATCAATAAATATTGGTTCAATGAAAGGAATGAAGAAAATTCTAACAGAAATGGTAATATCTTAGCTCTAAGTAGACGTAAATAATGATTTGCATAACCCTAACCTGTCGTTCAAACTGTAATGAAAATTGAGCTGAAGAAGATTTGAACTCGCCACAATAACTCTTTGAACCTAGACAGGACCCACAAGGCTATTTGTAATATTTGAAAAAGGCACAGAATATTAATTAAATTTACAACATGCTGAAAATACCAAATGCTGATGAGGCTGAGGAACTAGAACTCTCATAAGTTGCTGGTAGGAGTGCAGACTATGACCACTTTTGAAAACAGTTTGTCCATTTCTTATAAAGTTTAACATTACCCTAAGACTTAGCAATCACACTCCTGGGTATTTACCCAAGAGAAATGAAAACATATGTACACATAAATATTTACATGCAAATATGATAGCAGCTTTACTAAAATTGCCAAAAACTAGAGGGGGAAATCAAAATTTTCATCAAATGGTGACTACATTTTGATATATTCACATAATTGAATTCTACTCAGCAAAAAAAAGGAACTAACTACTGATGCAATTAACAACATGGATGAATATCAAAGTAAAAGCAACCAAGCACAAAAATCTACATACTGTGTGATTCCAATTATACGCATTCTGGAAACAGGCAAAACTAGGAACAGAAGAAAGCAGATCAGTGACTGCCAAGGGCTGGGCATCAGGGGAATGGACGGACTACCAAGAGGAATGGGAAATTTAGGGAGCAATGAAAATATTCTGTATCTTGATTGTGGTGGTAGTTTAGTACTATATACATTTATCAAAACTCATCAACCTAATCACTTAAAAAGGATGACTTTTACCACCATAGGAGAGAAGAGATTTCTTTTCTCACCCATTGCTAGGTTCACAGCTTCGATCTCCGTAACAAAAGATAGATTAACAAGAGAAAAGCATGCACATATATTTAGGAGAAGTTTTGCATGACATGGAGCCTTCAGAAGTGAAGACCCAAAGGAACAGAGAAACCTGCATATTTTTATGCTATGTTTGGTGAAAGAGTGAGTTGTGGAAAAATCTGATTGAAAGTGAAAGGGGTTAATCGAATGGTAACAAACTAGGGGTAACTTAGCAAGGCCTTTTGTTCATATTCTTCTTGGCATCTCTGTGTCTGGGAGGATAAGGATGTCTCTTTCCTCTGTTATAGGGAGGGTAGCTCTTTAATGAAAGTTTTATGACCTGCTTTAGAGGAAGGTCAGAGAATTCTCTTTTGACCTGCTTCAGGGGAGAACAGGGGGGAAGGTAAATCGTTTCCCTGCTTCTGATGTTTCCTCAAATGCCAAGGCTCCATATTTGGGGGTTGCATGTCTTGAAACACATCATCACACATAAATTATACTTCAATAAACCCTGACTTTAAAAAATTACAATACATTATTTAATCCTGCTATTAAATTGGAAAAGTTTAAAACTTAAACATTACACCAAATTTTCTTTTTCTTTTTCTTTTTTTTTTTTTTTTTTTTTTGCCTTTGCTACACGTTTCCAGGACATGGAAATAGGAATTCCCAGTAGTAGAAATTTCCAACTTTTTTGTGTGTTAACCTGCTGCAATTTGAAATTAAAATATTATTTTACTTTATTAGTTCCTTGTCACATTAAGAAGGCTGGAAGCAATTAAAGTGAATCCTCCTTTACATTTTTGTTACTTGATACTTTATTCTAGCAAACAGAACCAAAATATTCTGTTTTTATATATGGCATCATAAGACAAGCCTTGGTGCGTGCGTATTATTCAAACCAGCTTCATCCATGACCAAGCAAGAGTAACTGAAGGAACGCTCCAACCCGCCAAAAATGTTAACTGGTCTTGGCCAGAGTCTTTCTAACATTGCATAGCACCTCCACAAAGCATAATCATCCTGTACAAGTCACATTTAATTTGATGCAAATTCTATAGGGTCTCCCCTCCAAAATTATAAATAGCATTAATTTAGAAACTACAGAAAATTTTCCACCAATATTGCAAACATAGACAAGAGGGAAACCTGCACTAGAAACGAAGGTGGCCCAAACCTTTGTTTTGACTGACTAAGGATATCAGCTTCTGAACATTATTAACCTTAGGACCTTAAAACTAGAGTAGAATGCATTCTAAAGAAAGAGAGAGAGAGGAAGAAAGGAAGGAAGGGAGGGAGGGAAGGAAGAAAGGGGAAGGGAAGAGAAAACACAGCAAGAAGGATATGGTTTGCTCTGAATGGAGAAATACCATGCAGATTCTAAATAAGGGCCTGAGAGAATTCATGCTTCTCCAAAAATCTGAACACACTCTGTCTATATTTCAGAATTAATAAGGAAAGGAGAAACATGGACACCTGAAACCCAGTAATAATAATGTGTCTTACCGTCATTTATGACCATGTCCCTGACAGATTTTACAAAAGAGTTATTGACCAGTTAAAATAAGGCAATATGCTTTTTCCCTGATTCCTTACTTTGCCCACACAAAACAGATCATTTATTTTCCTCAAAACCAACTTTCCTTCTAGACTGTTCTGTTTCTGACAATTATGAGATCATTTACAGTGCTGTAACCTCTGACGCTTCCCACCGCGAATCCTTGCGTGCCATCAGCAGCTGCCCAGCCCTGCTCCAGGAATGCCCCACGCGACCATGCTTCCACCTCGCCCGGGCCCACCCAGGCCAGAGCTACCATCCCTCACCCGGCTTCCCTCCCACAGGTTTATCCATCTAACCACTGCTTCTCATGTAATCCTCTCTCACACAAATAATTTGTGCAGGTCAGTCTCCTGCAGAAAAACCTCCAAAGTCTCCTTACTGCCAAAGGTCAAAGAACATTTAACAGGTCAAAACTTGACAACACTTCAAAACACAACTCATTATCTCCAAAATTTTGCCACTCTCCTTGTAAATTAATCCTCTATTCCACACTTGCTTATTCTTCTCTTGAGAACGGTGCTGTGTTCGTGACCCTACATGACCTTGCTGGGGGAGAAAAGTGCTCAGAAACTAGTTGGCTGAACTTACTAAGAATGCCCCAGGCTTTTCACGGTGTGACACTTTCATTCTTCAGGACTGAGCTGAAGTCCCAGCGCTTGCTTAAGCCTGTGCAGCCTCCACAGTCCCCAATGCACTCTCTCCTCAATGGCTGTGCATATGCCTATCATTTGTGTGTGTGTGTGCCTGCATATGTGAGGGTATTTCAAAAAGTCCATGGAATTGGTAAAGGGCCACAAAAAATGACTGCATTGTACAATGTTGAGTATACTAATTATCCCGATTTGAGCATCACATATTGCACACAGGTATTAATATTCAATGCTGTACCCCACAGATATGTACAGTTATGTTTCAATTTTTTTTAAAAGTTCATAGATTCTGTATTATCTTTTAATTTTATTTTTCCGTGAACTTTTTGAAGTATCCTCATATATACACTGGCATATGCAGGATTATGTAGATTATTAAATACATTTTTACATTATATATACTATATATTTATTTATATTTACATATGTACTTATAGATGATTATTGGTGTATGAGTATACTAATAGATACCTAAATGTATTCGTATTTGATATTCTATATAATTTTATTAAATACTTATTATAATTAATTTAAAATCTAACTTTTATTATATTATAATTATGTTATATAATTATACGTTATAATTATAATATAATTAATAATACATTTAAATTAATATATTGATGGATTATTTAATATATATAGTCATGCACCATATAATGTCTCAGTCAACAACAGTCCACATATAATGGTGGTCCCATAACAGTATAATGAAGCTGAAAATTTTCTATTGCTTACTGACGTCATAGCCATTGTAATGTCATAGTGCAATTACTTTATTTTTTTAAAGAATTAATGTAGCCTAAGATTACAGTGTTTATGAAGTCCAAAGTAGTCTACAGTGTGTACAGCAATGTCTTGGCCTTCACCTTCACTCACCTCTCACTCACTGATTCGCCCAGAGCAACTTCCAGTCCTCCAAGCTCCATTCGTGGTAAGTGCCCTGTACAGGTATTCCATTTTTCATCTTTTTTTTTTTTTTTTACTATTTTTATTGTATCTTTTCTGTATTTAGATATGTTCAGATAAACAAATACTTACCATTGTTACAATTGCCTACAGTATTCAGTACAGTAACATGCTGTACAGGTTTGTAGCCTAGGAGCCACAGGCTATGCCAGCGAGCCTAGGCTCTACCATCTAGGTGTGTGTAAGTTCACACAATAAAATCACCTAAGGACACATTTCTCAGAATGAATCTCTGTCATTAAGGGATGCATGACTGTACTTATATAGGATATATATTTATTTATATTTGTATATATATATTCACATGTATATATACAATATGTATACATACATATATAAATATGTATATATTCACATATGACAGATAGTTAGAAAATTGTTTATCTCTATCAGGACATAAACTTTGTATCCTAATACTTTGTGCACAAAGTACAAGTTTTTAAAGAAGATAATAACAGCAGCATAAGGAACAAAAGGAAAGAAGAGTGAAACAAAACCAGAACTATTTATTGGAAGCTGTGGAAGAGTATTAAAGAATTTCCTACCTCCCACCTGCTTGGCCTGTCATTCTAATGATCCAAGGCTCCCAGGAGTCTATCAGATGATTCTGAGATGTTTCCACACCACTTCTAAGGAGAAGACATTAGGAAAGAGGACAGAGACACTGAAGTAGCTTGCAAGTGACTGCTTTACCACTAGTGAGGGAATGAGTAAATAGAAGAGCATTATGAAAAAATAAAAATGAAAGCTCAGTGTGACTGTCATAGTTAATATTTTTAATACGTAAGATTTATTTTTTTAAAAAAAAAACTGGAAACAAAAGAAAAAAGAACAAAGGAATTGAATTAAAAATTCTCAGAAAAGCAAAAAAAATCAATCGTACAACTCGTTAAAGAAACTCAAATTAGAGGACATTTTGAAATGTCTATCCAATTACTGAGTGCTTATGGTTTAGTTTTTAACAATAGCAGTGAATATATATAATATATAGTAGGCATGGTATAGCAAAATACTCATTCTCACATACTGCTAGTAACAGTAAATCTTGGTAAAACCATTTCATGAAAAACCTCAGTAATAAATATCAAGACTCTGAAAATCTGTATAACTTTGAACTTAGTATTCCTCCTTTTAGAAATCCAGTCTAAACAAACATAAGCCGAGACTTACATAAAAGATGTCTGAACATTGTTTCTAACAGCAAAATTGAAAAACAAAATAAACTTTGAAAAATAGGAGAATGGTAATATGATGGCTCATCCAGTGATGAAATAAATACTATGGAGCAATTTAAAAAGTAGGTTTTGATAAATATTTAACAACATGGAAACTTTTTGCAATATCATGTTAAGGTAGAAAAGACACAAGTTGTTTCTGTATTATGATTCCAGTTCTGTTTTAAAGTATGCACAATAAAACATCCTGGAGGAAATAGACCAAAATGTTAAAAATAGTAATAGACTTTTTTCCTCTATGTTTTATTTTATACATTTCAACTCCTTCGCAATTGAACATGTATTAATTTAATAATATGAAAGTGGAGGTCTTCCTTAAAATCATAGTTCTTAAGAAATACTGGATTTATTTTAGAAAAAAAAAATAGATGTAATAGAAGCCGTAAAATAGCTGATTACCAAAGAAGCCATTATATGCAAATTTCTAATGAGCACTCTCAAGGGCGGCTCCTGCTGAGAATGGGCTATTTTCTCTCTGATTTCAAACTGGAAATTTGGTGAAAGGAAGTCCCTTCTGATTGTTACCAGGGACATTCACAAAGCCCACAGAAATTTGAATCTGGTTAAATTATTAGGAATAATTTCAATGGAATTATGAACATTTCATAATTAGGAACATTTCAACAGAATCTCTGCATAAGATTTGTGTTGGAGCAAGAATCAATATGTTAAGAATTAATCAAAAAGAAAAGGACACAAAGAATGTGTATGTTTTTTAATGACAAATAGGCTAATTATCCTGATTTGATCATCACATACTGTGCACAAATACTGATAGTCAACTCTATACTTCACAAATATGTATAATCAATTATATTTAAAGAAAACAGGGGGGAAAAAGGAAAAAGAACCAGTAGGAACTTATCTATTTATTTATTTTTGCTCTTTATACATTTTTAATACACAATGCAATTGCTGTTACCAACTAGTCATGTGATCTTGGTAAGTCACTTTATTTCTCTGTGTTTCAACTTCCTCCAAAGCTGTAGAGATTGCACTACTGCCAGAGGCTGACTGCCCTGGTTTACATTCTGTTTCTACCACCTTCTAGCTCTTTGACCACAGAAAAAGGAAAGGAACATCTCCAGGCCTAAGTTTCTTATCTGTAGACTAGGGATAATAATAATCACAACCACCTCATCAACTTTTAAGAAATAAAAATGTATATAAAAATATCACTGACAACAGAATATTTAGTGCTCTGTGTGTTAACTACATTACCTCCACCTTTAAAATGAGAAGCTTAGACAAGATCTGCAAGTTCCCTTTCAATTTAAAAATTTTTGTTTGAGAAATTTTAATTACTGATTGGGGTTCTTATGTTCAAATAGTTTGATAAAGAATTACATTTTCAGTTTTAATAGGTAAAGAGATTAAAACTTAGACCTTGAACTAAAGATACACCTTGTTAAGATTTGGTCTAGGCCTGCAAAGGAATATTCTCTTTGTTGTGCCTTCATACCTCAGAGAAATGGGTTTAACTCCATAAAGCTATATAGCTAATAAAAATCAATTTCCAGACTAACCAGTAAAATAAAGAGCCGATTGGTACATACTAAGGTATCACCTATACCTTTGGCCACCATCACTCTTGTGACAAATTTAAATATCTTCAAAATGGTTAATTTGTTAATCAGATGTTGGGTTTGATTAAATATTATGGGTGAATTAAAAGCAAACTCCAGTTAACTTCTTTCATACATTAGTTTTTTCTTCCCCCAAGCTATGATAGATGCAAGTGATTGGATTTACTTTCTTTTGCTGAAGAGGACTGCCAAAACTTCACTAGATGCTTCAGCAAGAAGAAAATAGGGTATTTGAAAAGAACTAGAAACAATCAAATATCAGATCTTTATTTTACTGGTTACTCAGAACACTGATTTTTATTTTCTAATCCTAAATTCAAAGCTAGCTCTCTTGGGTAACTTCACTCCCTTTCCTTCCCAACCCTCTTCCACCTCTCTTCAGCCAGGACACAAACACACACATGTATTTAATAGCTGAGCAATAAAAGGAGGAAGAAAATAAAAATGAAGATTTGAAATATGTCATCTCAACACTCACAACATGTGTCACTCAGAGGAAGGCAGGTGATGGAGACAGAAACAGCACTGCTCCCTTTCAAACTGGACTTCATCACAATGAGTGAATCTGAGCGAAGATGCTTCCCTGGCCAAAGAGAACACCAGGAAACAATCAGTGAACTCAGTGAGCGTGGTGAGCTGCTCGCAGCATTCCTCTGACTCGGAACAATTTTTTCTCTGTGCACAAAAAGGTTTAGGAAAGAACAGAAATGAAAGGAAACGATATCACAGTTTGATGGTCCATTCTGTCATTTGGCTTCTCTTATTGCAATCAATTCAAAAACTAATGGGAAACTCTACTTAAGTTTTTTTTTTTTTTTTTGGCAAAATAATCAGTATGAAAAAACAGGAATAGAGACAGTTCTTTCCAGATTCTCAAAAGGGCCAGCAATGACGGTTGTAGTAAATTACTCTACAGAAAATGTACATAGTGGCTCAGCATCACAAAGAACAAAGCCACAGAAAGGTTTTCTCAAAGGAAATCACAGGGGGAATATGAGCAGATTATAGAGCACAAAAGATATCACAGCCTCAAAACTGGTTTTGAGCAGCAAAACAGGTGACATAACAACAGAGCTGTTGAAAGCTTTAGAGTCTAGTCTTGATTCTAAAAATGTAACATATAACCTGTATACAAGATTGATATTTCTCTACCAATATTTAAATTAACTACTCTCCAATGGGGCACAGCATTCCAAGATTTAAATTGTGAGATCCCTCCAAATAGCATACGTTCTGTATTTCTAATACAATCCTCTCTTTGCCTGTGGGAAATGGCTACTTCACAAATTCCCATAAGAGAAAATTCTAAGGTCACATGCTCAGATGAACACAGTTTATATCAATTTATACCAATTAGGAAAGGAGGGCTCTAGCCCAAGTGAAACTGGATAAAGAGTGAAGGGATTTGAAGTAATATTTGAAATTCTAGTCTCAAACTCATGGACCAACAAGAATTTTTCTCTATTGTGTAAACATTGTAAGATAATGGGAAAACCAAAAAGACCCTCTGACTGATCTGCTTGAAGTGAGCTGCTAGATAGCCAGATACTGTTGGCAAACTGTGATCTGCAAGACATTACAGTGGACTAGCATTTCATTCATAATGACATTACAGTGGGTTAGCATTTCATTCATAATGACATTACAGTGGGTTAGCATTTCATTCATAACTGAAGAAAGATTTCACTACATAAGACAGTGCTATTGACTAAGACTCCTGAGGAATTCGTCACCAAAGTGTTACTGAATTAGGCCCTTGGATCACAATGTCATCAAAATGAAAAAAGTATCCAACAGAATTTAAGGCAAGCAACGCTTTATTAAAAGAGGAGATAGATTTATACATAAAGGGAGGTAGCTACAGGAAAGCTAGCCCTCGGAAGGGAACTATTCAGGGTTCTTTACAGGGAAAGGGGTTAGGGGGTGCAGGTCAGTATCGTCATTCTGTGCCTCTGGAGGTGGTCCACTCTGTTCGTCTTGGTTACATCAGGGGCACATGCTCAGTTAGGACTTTGGTCCTTGCACCTGCTCAGTAGGTCCAAGGTGGTGGTGGTGTTCATTATCAGCACTCCAGGAGGGTCATTGTAGCTGTCATCTTGAAGCTTTGTCCCAAAGGGGTTTTTGAAGATTAATTCTAGGTGTCAACTTGATTAGATTAAAGAATGCCAAGAAACCTGGTAAGGCTATCTTTTTAGGTGTGTCCATGAGGGTGTTTCCAGCAGAGAATAGCATGAGAGCCTGAGGGGACTAGGTGGAAAAGACCCACCCTCAATGTGCGTGGGAACCATCCAATCCACTGGGGGCCCAGAGAGAACAAAAGACTGAGAAAAAAGGTGACACTCTTTCTACCTATCTACTGGAGTTGGGATACACTCTCCTCTTCTGCCTGTGGATGTCAGAGCTGGAGACTCTTCAGCTTTTGGGTTCTAGGACTTACACCAAGGACACCACTGACTTCCCTGGCTTTGAGGCCTCCAGCCTTGGACTAAACCATGATACCAGCTTCCAGTTTGCGGACAGCCTATCATGAGACTTTTCTTCATAATCACATGAGCTAATTCCCCTAATAAATCCCCTCTCACATATTTATAACATATCCTACTGATTCTGTCTCTCTGGTGACCAACACAGGGTCTTAAGGTTAATCTGTAACTTAATTTTTACAATTATGGTAAATGAGCCTTGGGGAGGAGTTTTGCAACTCAATGAATATCTGTTCCACTCTTATCTCAGTTTATCAGGAGGGGCCAGGGGGTCATCAGGTGCCCTGGGGGGGTCCCATGACTGAGGAGTGGAAAAGTAACAAAGTGTCTCCATTCTGGGAGAATGGAGTTGGTTTGGTTCACAGGCCTAACCCTAGTCAAAAGATGTACATAAGTAAAAGTACAAAAATAAAAGAGAATATATAGAGTTCAAGAGAGAAGTCCTGGGGACCCATTTTAGAAAGAATTTTCTATCAAGTAGGTCTATGAATATAAATATAGAAAAAGAAAGATCAGGATAAAATAGGTAGAACAAAAAATGTGTTTAAATGATAGAAAAAACATTAGCCAAGGGAGAAGTTAAAGAGAGAAATAAGGTAAGTGACAAAGTACTGTGATAATAATAATGCTAAAATGAGAGCAGGTTGTGAAAGCTATCCAAACACAGTATATACTCATCAAGACAGGAACTTTAGAGGGTTAAGCTCAAGGAGACAATTTAGAAGAACTCTACTTCACCCTTTGGGTCTATAGTTATTTTGGTAGCTGTGGGGAAAATAGGATAATTTAGTCAGTCTCCCTCAGCTCAGGTCTGGTTGGGGGCCAAGCAGCAAGCACATTCTTAATTCTTTGTAAACAAGTTGTGTGTGGGTGGGGTTAGTGGCATGTGGCCAATGTATCTTTTTAGTTTTATTGCTATTGTGTGTTCTTCAATTTGTGAAGCAGGCTGGCTGGCAGAGCTCCTTCTAAAAATAGAGCATGTTTACTCTGCTGGCAGCTGCTCAGTTTTTCTTTGGACTTTGCCTGTAGCAGTTGAGTTTCTGGGTTTCTCCTTAGGACTGTTTAACTCTTAGACGTGTGTGTGCTGAATAAAGACTTTTCCTACTTCAGCCAAGGCTCCAAGGACTTTTTTCCTATTACCTAGCTTATAGACCTGCATGTGAAGGGTTTGTGAATGGGCTCGAGGGGTCTGTGAGCTCCAGACCCAGCCCTAGCTCTACAGTAGCTAAAAAGTCTTGTAAAACCCAGGAAGCCATTTAGCTGCTCATTCTGATTTCTGCTTTTATGAGAAAGAGGCAAATGAAAATAAATTAATCCAGTAGTTATTTAAGGAAATACGTTATGTTTGACTCAGACAAAAATTTACACCTGAAGTCTGAGAGAATAAGTGGTAATGGTGAATCTGAAGCATCAAGAAAGTTCTGGATTATCCTCTGTTTACCAAGGCAAAAAAGGTATGTAATAATAATTCTTAAATGTCAATCAAAAATAGTTGGAAAAAAGTATCAGTACTAGTATTAAGACACAGTCAGCAAAACAGGTCACCCCACACGTGTTATAGACACACCAAACTCTATAACTGAAGAAACTTTTGTAATCTAGTTCAGAACTTTTCAATTATAGAGATCAAGATGTTCTTTTATAGTTAGTGCTATGTGTGTGTATAATTACCTTATACACATCATATGTTCTATTCCTATAAAATAAGAGAAAGGCCAAAAAAAAAAAAGAGATTTTAAACAAAGATTTTAAAAGACTTAACTAAGGGTTCCCAAATGGCAATTGGTGTAGAGCTGGGGAGGGTCAAGATTAGGAAGAAAAGGGACATGTCATCTGACTCACAAGATTAAAAGCTGTAAGTAGTATTAAAGGGAAGTCATTAAGGAGCTATCCTTATATCCTGAATTGGAAAGGTTTGAAAAATATCACAATATTCACAAAAGAGAAGCCACTCCCACAGTGAAGCGCTGTTTCTCATGCAGGACTGCAGTGTTCTGTGCTTTCCATTCCTTACCTGGTTCTCTCTTAAAAGCATTCGTATTTCCCCATTCTGCCCACCTCCCAGGAGAGCACTTGGGCAGGAGGGCTAGGTCTGTTCCCTGTTCATTTGCAAAACAAGTAGGCACCTCTCTCTCTTTCTCTCTCTCTGTCTCATTCCCACCCCCACCCCACCTCCCTTTTAGCACAGTGTTTATGCAGCCTCCTGACTGCCCACCATCAGTCACAGGCATGGCATAGCCTCCCAGATCATTTACAGCCATATTCACTAAATTACGCATTATGTTCTGCATAACAATAAATATAATAATGTGCTTATATTCACATAAATTTTATACTTGAGAAGTAAATAAGATATAAATAGGAATAGCTTCCCAAATCTGTAATATCATATCATAAATTATGTCTGCATTTTCCCTTGTTATTAGTTATGTCTAATGTTCCTTCCATCATTTCAGTGAGTATCTGTGTTAATATTAGCATTAGTGCTAGTATTCTTATTTTCTTAGAGTAACAAAAGCCAGGGTTTCAGAGCCAGACATATCTGTGCTTGAATCCATCTCTGCAGCTTTTTAGCTATGTGGCCTTGAGCAAGGTGTTTAATCCCTTAATTCTCAATCAGTTTTCTCATTTGGTTTTAGCTCACACAGTAGTAATAAGAATGAAGTGAGATAATCAACAGGCAACATTGTTCGTGTCACCTAGTATGTATAAGTCTCATAACAGTTAGATCTCGTTTTCTTCTCTCCCATTTTGGATGGACTCTCTCCTAAATAATGCAGTAAGAGTCACTCTAAAATTCTTGTGGGGTTTTCAGCCGTGTCTCCCCAGTGAAAGACAAACTTCAGCAGTTAGGATGCTTGGTAAGGTAAGACGGAAACTTGACTTGAAAGAAAGTTGTGCAAAAATCCCCATAGTGAAAGAATAAGACCAGGGAAGAAGCTGCCAATTAGCCAACAGTGCAATGATGTATTGTGAGTGTCAAAAGCAAAGTAGCAAAGTCAGTACTATTTTTGCTGTTGAGATAGCCAGACTTCAGGAAAGGCCATGTTTCCCAGTAATTTAATTTGAAAGATATAAATCATGACTGAAAAGCTCTCTGAATCAGTAATGGAGAGAAATACCTACATTCTAGCAAGGTTTCCATGATAAAAGGCAGGTTTTCATACATATGAGATCAGAAAAAACAATTATCAATCAAAGATAACCCCCTTGATAACTGTTTGAAGTGAAACTGGAGGTCAGCAAAGGCCAAAAAAAAAAAAAGAGAGGCCTGGATTGTCTCTGCAATTTTAAGGAGCTCGTCACTAGAAATTCTGTTTTACCAAGTTTCAGCTGTATGTGATTTTGAAAACACTAATGATTTAATGCCTACCAGACAAAGAAAGAGAAAGGATGTCAAAAATCAAAGACAGATATAACTGTATCATCAGCATAAAAATGGAGACTGACATCATAATGGTGAAAAATCAGTTCAGGGCAAAAGTATGCAAACCGAAATAATGGCCAAACACATAATCTCATGGTGCTTTGGAAGAATACAATTGGCAATTGGTGAAAACAAGATGATGTATACCACCTGATATCCTGAAAACTGGGAATTCACAGAGCAAAAAGTCAGGAGCCCCAGAATGGTCCTTTGCTATGCAAATACTATGCAATACTCATCCAAATTCATCCCTAAATCAGAATTATCTGTAATTCCTCTGTGCTGCAGCCTGTGTAGAAGCTTAACCACATTATCCGACCAATGACCATCTGGGCTATTAGAGCATAAAATAAATTTTGGCCTCACCATTCCTACAACAGTGGAGCCTTGAGATCCTGAGAAGTCCCCCCATGCATTCAGTGACTAGTCACTGAACGTCTGTTTTGCACACATAAATGAGTTGTTTTACAGAAGAACAAAAAGCTTAAATTGTTAGCAACTCCTAGACGATAAGATCCTTACTAAACAGTTGCTTTCTTGAGAGCACAGATCAGGTTTTATTAAATCTCTGTAATCACCAGAATCTGTCCCCTAGTGCTTCCTCAATTAAAATTAAATGTGGACCTCAATAAAGCTGAAAAAATATATAAAATGGAACGAAAAGAAATTAAATGGGGAAGGAAGAAAAAAAGGAAGGGAAAGAAAGGAAATGAGGGAAAGAATGGGGAGGGAAGAAAAGGTAGAAAATAAGTGACATGCCAACCCTCAACTCTAAAATTTAGATGAGGATATCAAGATATATATGTAAGAAAATCAAACCAGGTATGCTGAATTAGTCAGGGCAATGCTCACCAGCTGCTGTAACAAACAACCCCAAGATTTCAGTGACTTAACACAATAAAAGTTCATGCCTTTTTCTTACTAAGTCATTGTCTCTTCATTGAGACAGTGGGTCTCCTCCAAGTGTTAACTCAGAAATCTGAGCTGCTTTCATATTTTAACTATGCCATTTGGAACACACAGGTTCCTAGGTTACCACAGAAGAAAGAGAGTAGTATTTTATGATCAACCCTAGAAATGACATCCATCAGTTCACATACATACGCCCACATACCATTGGCCAGAACACAATCACAAGCTCCCAACATCACCATAAAGGAGTCTGGGAAATGTAGTCTTTGCAAGTTTTTAAGAAAAAACAGATTAGAGAACCACACTTGTCTCAAAGCAGCATGTGATCCTTATAAGAAAACAGGGAGGGCTACATGAAAAATATGGGACTTGAGCAGGAGGAAGAAAGGTATTTCAGCAGAGGGAACGATGTGATCAAAAGCTTAGAAAAGATGTGTGCAGAGAGTGCTTAAGGATGAAGGATTAGACGGATCTGTCTGAAGCAGAATTTTTCAGTAGCTGAAAAGAGAGAAAACCAGATAGGTAAATTAGAATGGAGAGGATATTTAATGCCAACAAAGGAGCTTTAACTTTTCCCTTTAGATAATAAAACACCTTTGTTTATAGCTCCTGGCTATAAACAATGAAGAGAACTGAGGGTACACATGGTCCATTGAAGAGAAGGAACTACTGGCAGTAGGAAACCAGGAAGGCTACTTTTGCAAGAGCTGGTACTAGTCTTGGCTCCAGTACTTAACTATCTGTGTGAATTTGGACAAGTCCATCAAGTCCTTTGTGTCTCAGTTGATACATCTGTAAAATGAGGAATATAATGTTCAATGTGTAAGAAAGCTATGTGGATCGATTTCTCAATTGCTGTATGTGAGAGAGGGTAAAGCAACACCAAGGCATGCACAGTTCTGGTGCTGCAGCAGTCAATCACTATGAGGTGTCAAGAAAGGTGTTATGGACATAGAAACAACAGGCAGGGCACAAAGGATAAATTAACAAGATTTGGAAATACAACGGCATGAAAGATACAGGGTAGAAAGGAATCAAAAACAGCTCAAGTTTTTGAATCTAGGTAGCTGAAAGAATGATGGTGTCACTGGAAGAAATAAGGTAGTTGTGTGGGGCCCATTTAATGGGGAGGACAAGGTATTCAATTTTGGCCAAATCAACCTGAATTGAAGGCCAGAAACCAAACGTCCTGTGGACAGGAAGAGATAGCCAACCAAAATTTAGGAAGTGATTGCCACTTAGGATCAATTTAGGACCAATTCACATAGAAAGAGTTCAATCCATGAGTGAAGTAAACACTGTGGATCACTTTCAGAATTTTGGATTATTATAATGTAGATTTAAACTAATTACAAGTAACTGCTTTTAGTATCTGCATTTACTTATCCACTTCTTTTCTAAATACACATAACAATTGAAAATCTAAACAAATATCAGCTTTCAAAGAAAAAAACTGTTTACAATTGGAAGGAACAGCAATGGTCCAAATCTACTTGGGAAGCAGAAAACCAGACTCCCAAACTCATCGTTAGGTCTTTCTTCTAGCAAAACATTTCTGTTTACATGACAAACTCAAATATGCACAGCTCAGTTCCGTGCGCCAATTCTTGGAGCCTTCTTGAATCCCAGGAGACTCAGATTCCTCCTTTTCCATCACCTCCCAATGCCACCCACCTTCCTTGGGTGCTTTCCATTTGGGTGGGTCGAGGCCTGCAGTTTCTCTACTTTCTCTAGCTGTCTGCTTTATTCCTAACATGCTCCAGGGCTGGTGCGGGGAGAGCAATGGGAGACTCATTATGGACGGTGGGGTCACCAGGAGAGAGCAGCAACCCCTGGGCAGACAAATCTCTATCGTGGGGTCATTGGTTCCTACAAATTCCAGTCAATGACAGAGCTAGGTGGTCTGGTCTGAAGTGCAGGTTTGGAAATGAGACCAAACGAAACAGAAAGGAAAAATAAGGCAAGGTAAATAAAATGCAAAAAAAAAAAAAAAAAAAAAAAAAAGGAAATTTCACAGGATTTTGCAAACTCCTGTTAAGCATCCAAATTCCAAAACACTCAACAAAGTAAAACTTTTTCACAGCTATTTGTGCCTCGGGTTTATTTCCTAATTCCACGCTGTAATGGGACCAAGTCGGTAAAAGCCTACAGTGGAAAAGTAGGGTACAATGCAAATTGATCTCTACCGCTGTAGCTAATTTATCTCCTAAGACATTTCCGAAAGCTCTCCTTTCACTGACTCCAAATATTGTCCGTGTGGGTGCTTAGCATCAAACTGTGAAATGCCTTTGTGAGTAGAGCAACCATTAATCTCAGAAGTGTGAGAGCAAGTGAGCTGATCTGCACAGAGCACTTATCACAGTACCTGTTACAATGTAGATACTTCCTTCCTCTATCTGACAACAAGATAGGAGAAGCACAGCTTGCCCGGGAGAAGCACAGCTTGCCCGGGAGAAGCACAGCTTGCCCGGGAGAAGCACAGCTTGCCCGGGAGAAGCATATATTCAAATGAGAGTTTCTCTCAGCCTTCCTTTCAGCTTCCTCTGTGTGAGGCATTTGGGAGATGCATGTGCCTTGGCATATGCCCAAAGAGGGGTTTGGGCTGAATCATGATTTAGCTGAATCATCTTGAGCTGAATCGTGGCCACATATACTGAGCAGGCTCAGCCAGGAGCTAGAACGAGGGCAGCGAGTATTATTTGTGATGATCTGGAATGGACAAAACCAGAGTGCCTGAGTCCAAGTCATGTCAGATTAGGTGAGGCTGAGTGAAAGCTAAAGAAATAAATCAAAGACAAGCACCAAATCCAAAGACAGGGATGTTGCTGCAAATGGCAGGTGGATCCAAGACTGACCACCAGGCAGAAACTGGAACATAACCAGGGATTGTAAAGTGAGAAATGTCCCGAGCTGTGGCTGAGAACATCACTGGGATTTCCTCAGCTTGTCTTCGTTTTTCAGAGGATACAAAGGTGTAGGATCAGGACAGATGTACAGGGAATGTTTGCCTCCAGCTCCATAGCCAGTGTCCCTATTCCCATACTAGAATCACTTTACCTACTAGAATCCACAAAACTCACTTAATCTGAGACAAGTTTGTTTAAATAAAATGTTTACAAGTGACTCATCAAATGAATGATCCCTATAATGTATTACATTTCCAAGAGAACCTAGGCATACAGAATGTCATGATTCAAGGACACTTGAAGCATTGAGCCAAGGGATTGGCAAACTTTCTCTACAAAGAATCAAATTGTGAATATTTTAGGCTTTTTGGTCCAAAAGACAAAAATCAAAGACATTATGTAGGTACCAACAGAAGTAGAATAAAATTAATTTCCACAAAGTTTTTCTTGACAAAATTCAAAGTATAGCATAACGATTTATAATTTTTTTGTAATACAGGCCTACAAATGAGACAAATGGAATTTGTTGGGAGAGGGGAAACATTTTACTTACCTGGAGCTCAAAGTTACTTTCCAATAATCAAATCAATGCCAAAAATTCACCTGTGAAAACCATTCTTAGCTTGTATAAATAAACAGATGAAGGCTGGATTTGGTCTATGAGCTGTAGTTTGCCAACTCCTGAATTAGACTAACCTTCCTATGTCATACATAAGGAATCTGAATCTCGGAGATTTAGGGAGTCCTCAAAGTCACAGAATTTGCAGAAATAGGACAAAAACCTAATCCCACCATAACAACTATGTGTCCTGACTCCAGGACAATTCTGTCAACATTGAAGATTCAGATTGATCGTGCTGGTTCATTTCATGAGTCAATCTGGCTAGGCCACAGTGCCCAGGTATTTGTTCAAACATTATTCTGGGCAAACATTATTCTGTTTCTGTGGGATGTTTTTGGATGAAATTAACACTTAAATCAGTGGACTTTGAGTAAAGCAGATTGTCCTCCACACTGTGCGTGGGCCTCATTCAATCAGTTGAAGGCCCGAATAGACCGAAGATTGACCCACCAATCAAGAAGGAATTCTGCCAGCAGATGGCATTCGGACTTGAATTGCAACATAGTCTCTTTCCTGGGCTTCCCGCCCAATGGTCTTCGAGCATCAGCTCTTCCCTGGGTCTCCAGCCTGCCTGCCAACCCCACCAATTTCAGACTTGCAGTCTCCGTAATCTCGTGACCCAATTCCTTAAAAGAAATGTCTGTCTCTCTATTAATTGTCTAACAGATAGGAATTGGAAATATAATAGTGAATACGCCAGACCCAGACCTGCCCTCTCGTTGCTTATATTCTAATGGGAGAAACAGAGGGAAAAGAAAAAATAAGCATTGAATAGACCAGTAATAAATAAAAACTGATGAGAGTGCTGTGTAAAAACGTAAAAGAAAGGGGATTGACAGAGAATGATGGAGGCCCAGGAAAGGCCTTTCAGGAGCTCAGGTCTGAAGAAGTCTGGAGTTCTTCATAGAAATTCCGGGGGGGTGGTGAAGTTGAAGCTCAGGAAACAGCATGACCAAAGAAGCCCTGAAATGGAAAAGGGTGTAGACTCTTCACAGACCTGGAAGATTAATGAATGGTGGAAGCATAAGATAAAGTCTTAAGCAGAGAACAGGAATTTGGCTCCAAAGCTGGCGGTGGGATAGGTAAGACTATGTAGCAACGCCCAACACGTGCCCCTTTGTCTCAACTCACCAGTGGCAGATTTTCCCTAAAAACGGATTGAAAGAGAAAGTTCCCATTCAAATTGACCCTCAATGGACAAGACCAGCCCCTGGGGAAAAGCGTTCCTCACATGTCACATCAACTGCCAGCAGCGCCTCAAGATCCCTACGTTCATGCCTCCCTACATAACTTTCTACACAGTGAATCAGTAGTGAGACATATTCACCAGAATGTCAGCTGGACTTCAACAGGAGGGATCAAGCTCAAAGCAGGTCATATTGGATTTTTAGGGAATTGTGACAAATTCAACTGTTTTCAGCACCTAACTCAGTGCCTGGCATATAGCAAACACTCAACAAATTATATAGGATGTTATTAAGGGTTATTATATATAACAGTGTTACAAAAGTTTTGTTAAATAACAAGTAAATGGATAAAAGGAGCCAGGTTTTTGTGTGTATGGGTGTGAATATACATATCCAGCTACACCTCCTAGAGTTTATACCCTAGTTTCTTGAACTGGTTTAGGCTATTTCAAAAATTACCTAGACCACACATTGGCAATTAGTATTCCGGGTGATGTGATCTTACCTGGGATATGTTTCATTGGCAGAGAGCGACCCCTTCTCTAGGTTTTAGAGGCTCCTTCCTATGCTCTTTTTTTCCATCTGAAAGTTTCGATAATGTTTACTGGAAAAAACAAAGCCAATCTTGCAAAGCTTGGGAACATTCTTGTGAGCTATAAGATTTGCTTTGTGGGGTTTGGCTTTTCTACTTCGTTGAACAGCTGCTCTCCCTCTCAGGAAGGATCACTAGTAAGCGGTATCAATGCACAAAGAATGGATCTCCACATGGCCACAGATGGTCAAATGGCTGATGCTAAAAGCTAGATGATTCACATGCAGAAACCTTTGGCTTCAGTTATTTGGGGCATTTCTTCTTTTGTGCATTTGGAGGTGGGGGCAATACTGAATGGGTTTTGTAATTCCTTCTGTAGAGACCCAGCCATAAAAGCCTAGAATGAATGAATGAAACAGTGAATGAACAAACAAATGAGTTTTCTAAAATAAATGGTTTTTAGATTAGGTCATATGTTAAAAGATCTCCACGTTCTTTTTATGAATTCCATTTATGGAGAAAAATAACCACTTTTATCAGGTTCTGTCTCAGGAATACAGAACATGCAGACTTTTCAGGGGAGGGAGGCATTTAAGAATAGCAGCATCTAATATTTCCCAAGAAGTTGTGTATATTTCTGCAATGTAATTACTCCTTATGTCCCCTTCAAACCTTCGTGTATCTTTGCCTTGGGTGAGTGGGGTTTATGTGGAAATCAAGGAAGAGGTGGGATTGTGTATCTGGGTAGATGTCATGTGGAACAGGGTTAGCACACATAAGAAAATGATACAGACCATAAACTAAACATCTACAGGAAGTAGCATGCTTGTTAGGCCTCTCCTATCTACATCGCAGGAACAGGGAAATCCCAGTTGATATCTGGATTACATACAGAGAATTCATTTGGCAACCACACCACCACTACTGTCACCAGCTGCCAGCCCAGAGACCATATTACTACAGCACTTCTTTCCCAGAGGCATTAAAGCCTCCCTCGAGGAGATAGGCTTTGAGCCCTCTGATTGCAGCACACACTTAGTGATCATGCTCAGAACCAATAGCTTTTGCTGACTGATCTGAAATCTCTTCAGCAAATGACTAGAAAGAGTTCCTAACCCACAAAGGTGAAGTCATTTTCCCAAAGCCATACAGCCTGGTATTTTCCAAGCTGAGGCTAGAAACCAATTGTCCTGCCTCCTACCTCAGTGCACTACCATTGGTGCTGCCAGACTTTAAACCAACAAAAAGAAAAAACTAAAATCAGGGTGCAATTTGAAGACCAGGAGAACGAGGAGAAACAAGACTATCTGGCAAGGTAAGATGAAGAGCTTTGTGGCAAACCAGGACTGAGGTCTTGATACAGAAGGCTTCGAGAGGCTGCTGCAATCCCCCGAGGAACTAAGAAAGACTTGGCAGCAGCCACCTCTGAAGAAACAACTGAAGAGAAGCCACTCTGGAGGTGAGCCTGGCCACTTAGTGACAGCAACAAGCCACAGTTTGGCAAACGTATGTCTGGTTAAACCTAACATTGATTGTGAAGGTGCAGAGTTTTCATACAAACTCAGAAGAAAATGTGGCTAATAGCATGGCCCCTATATTAAAGGGTCCCCTCAGCCTAACCTCTGAGCTCCTAACATTAGAGTCAAATTAGGCCTTTCTAGAAACCGACTTACTTTCAAATCTGAGAATATTTGTAACATAGCAGATCAAGAGATAATCTACCTAATTATCTTGACATGTTTGAGGCATCTGAGACAAACATCTATACTAAAGACACATTTTTCTCAGTATCTCCTTTTAAAATCGAGAGTGATCTAAAAAAAAATTTTAAAAATCTGTTTGAGAGATTAGATCTAATAAGGGTCTGGTGAGTAAATGGTTGCTTTTGGAATGTTTAGAACTTGGAAAGAGATGTCACAGGTTTTCCGATCCTACTATATTATTTCTGTAAGGATGGGGCTAAGTGTATCCCTCATTTGCAAAAGAAAAACTGTAATGAAGTCAGTGGCGACTATCGCTAGGTCAAGATCCAATCTAAAGGCATTCAATAAATGGTTAATGCTTTGACACACAAAATCCTTACGTATCCCTCATCGATCATGCTATGTCCTTCCTCTGAATATTGGGACTTTACCAGAACTTGGTAGCTCTATTTTGATTTTCTTCAATAATTTGGAAATCTTGCTTTATAGAAGACCAGAAATTTTATGCCAACTGTTTCTGAGAACATTTATAACAAAAACAAAAACAAAATATTTTGATTCATGATCTAGCTTTGTAAAGACAGCAAACTTCTGGACATTATTTAGATAGCAACTTAATATGTGTGAACTAGAAAAGGCCAGCATTGAATTTGGATATTTTTGACTTTTTCCTCATCTTTTTGAAGATTAAATCATGGAATTTTATCTTCTTTTATTCCCTTTAGGGAAAGCAATCTGTCAATGCTTTTCTGAAAGATGCTAACAATATAAAGAAATATTGAAAACAGTTAAAGGAAAATGGTGCTTTGAACTTAGGGGAGAGTGTATATCAACTCTCGCAGGAAATTTCAGAAATGCTATTAAAAATCCTAGTCAATTCATTTTTCAGAGAGCAGAAAAGCATGTAGTTATTTATTGAGTACACTTTGTGGGGGGCTTACGAAGCATACAAAGAGGTTTCTTTTGTTTATTATAATGATTCCCACTGCGTTCAGAAGGTTTTCTTCCAACAGTACCATCACAGTTTGTCCAAAATTCTTGTAGGAAGCAACAGGATCTCTACTTAAAGCTCTTGTGAACAGATCCACTGGTCATGTTGCTTTTCCCGTAAGAATTAGAGCCCTGTGGATCCTATTCTATCTATTCTTTCCCCAGCCTCCTGTTCTTTCGGCCAGGCAGATGCCTCCCAGAAGGAAACCAGATGCCAGGACAGTGGGGGACTCTTAAGCAGCATAAGCCAAGCTGCAGGAGTTGGGAAGAGGACGCTTTGCACAGTACAACCCACACCTAGTGAGGTCTCTATTGTCAAGAAGGATGTGCACTGTGAATGCGGAAAACCATCCAGGCTGAAAGAGGGAGTTGTGCAGACAGGAGAGAGCATTGCCAAACAATTGAGAGCACTCTCTTCTGTGGACAGACAGCTGGGTTGCTCATTATTCCGCCTTTTCTGTTATTGGCAACATGCCGCCAATGGAATGTTGTGTCCTGAAGGCTTCTGAGATCTCTGCTGAGATGAGGGTCCTGGAACGAGCCTGTGAAGTTTTTGCCTAGTTCCCCCTAGACTCAGAATCAGTTGTGCAGATTTCTCATTCTGACTCAAGGCTTAGGGAAATGTCATATTTTTGCACCATTAATTTAAAAAATTATGATATTTACCAGAGCTGTTTCAACCAATTTAGAGAAAACCTTGGCCTTTAGGTCATCAGCCACTGAAAGTCTAACTGTTTCTTCTATTTGAATTCAAACGAAATGTTAGCTTCCTGGCATCCTGATTTTGTGAAGATGCCAGTCTAAGCGTTGGGTCTTCAGACTGACCTAGCACTAGGTAGGTAGCAAATGCAATATGACAGCAAGGTCTCTGTGCTTCAGATTTTGACTTTTTAAAGAATGAGAAATAATTTCATACCCACTTCCCCATTTCACAGAATACTAAAAGTTAATATATGTCATAGTGTTTCCGTTTACAAGAAAAAGGTAGGATAGTAAAGTGGTTGAAGTGGTTAAGGATGCCATCGCTTCTATCATGCCAGGTGTGGCAAAGTCAGACATTGAATGTCAGGAAAGATCAGTTAGTGTGCCTGCAATAAGGTGGTAACCAAGGGCTGTCTGCAAAAGTTCCAATTCTCTTACCAGTCATGTAATACAATAAGACTACATTCCCCATGTTCCATGATTTATACTCAAGGTTTGTTTAAATCAGGTATGGTAAGGTGACAGACACAGAGACAACTGCCTTTGAAACAAGTTTATTACTTTCCATTCCCAAGAAAAGGGAGCATGCCATGCCACACAGGGCTACACGGGGCAGTGCCAGGATGGGTCAGGAGGCAGAGGAGTGAGGGGAAGGCATTTGTCAGAAGCCTTCATTACTACAGGGGTGGGAAGTTGTTAGGTGGTTCTATGGGCCAAATGTGTCCCCAAAATGATCATGTATTAGAAATTTGATCTCCATGGTAATAGTGCTAAGAGGGTGGGTAATCCAATTACGGTATTTAAAGGCCTTTGAGAGGTGATTGGATCCTGAGGACTGTCTGCTCTAGAATGGACCATTCATGGAGTAATGAGTTATCATTGGGATGGTTCTGATGGCTTCATAAGGAGAGGAAATGAGAAGGTTAGTTTGCTTGCTCTGGCCATTCTCACCACGTGATACCCCGCATTGCTGTGGAGAAGCACCACCAAGAAGGCCTTCACCAAATGCACCCCCTGGACTTGAACTTCCCAGCCTCAAAACTGTAAGAAATAAATTTCATTTCTTTGTGAATTACCCAGTTTCACGTATTCTGTTATAAGCAACCGAAATAGACTGATACAGGTGTGGCTGTCCCTTATTGGACAGGAAACAAAACACAGATGTTGGGGTTTGTGGTTAGAGGATTTGTAATATGATTTTGTACCACCTCAAAAGCTGGATCAAGGGGCTGATGTAAACAACTTTGAACATTAGTTTGGCCCTGTGACTAATGGATACCAAATCATCAATTACGGAATCTATAAAAGTTGGTTAAAACACCCCACCTTATGAAATTAGTCATGAATCATGAATAGAAGTGAACTGTGTCCCTTCCTGGCAAAGGACCAATGCAGGAATCGCCACAGTGATCAGGAAAGCATCCTGTGAGATGGTGCCTCCATAGACCTGCATTCCTGACTACATGGAGCCGAGGCCCCACTGACCTATGCCAAATGTGGAAGAGCAAGAAATAAGCTTGGGAGTTAAGGCACCAAGATATTAGGGTTGTTTATTCCACAGCAAAATCCAGTCTATCCTGACTAGAATGACTTTGGCCAAAGATTGGGGTTCAAATACTTTGAAAGTGAGACTTGGGCCTCTCCTCCCCACTCCACCATGGGCACTTCCGTGGGCCACTTGTCACTTTGCTGTGGAACATGGCTGAAGTACCCAAGAGCAGCCCCGTCTGCAGATGCAAGCAGAGAGATGAAAATGTCCCCTTCCCCTTATGGTCTGTCCTGGTTGTACACAAGACAGGTACATGTAAGTTGATGTAATTAGAGAGATTGACAATGTAGGACAGGCTACCTAAGAACACACTGGCAGCTACGACTAGCTCAGAGTCCATGACGATAATAATGAGGTTTCTAATCTGGTTAGAACTGGGGAACTGGGTCTCAAATGGCCGATTACTGAAATATGTATTCAAATCTTCATTTACTCTTCTTTAAAACCCACTCCTTTCCCAAAGCAGGTGATCTCACTTCAGGTTGTATCCTCTTTCTGCTGATGTACATTTCTCCAAATTGCTTGAGGAGAGGAAGCGATTGGCAGGGACTCAGAGGACAATAACTGGGGGGGCTGCAATTATATCAAGCCCTGAAGAACCATCCAGGGAAAGGGCCTTGGTTGCTCCTGTTTTTGCCAGACTGTCCAGGACAGACATGGAACCTGTAAGTCAGGGCTCCAGTCTGCAACAGCTATGTGTCCACGTATTTATGTCTGTGTCACACTTGGTGGACAAGTGCCTGTGCATGTGTCTTCCAAAGAAAACATTTGCTCTCAGGGACCATACAGAAAAAACTCAATGAGGAAGAAAATCTTTTTCATAAGTGCCCCTCGTTTGCATGGCAGCTCGGTCCTCCACAAAGTCAGTGAATCGTGTTATGCAGAATAGCCTTTGGCTTCCTCCTGCTGTTAGGATATAAGAATGGAGAATACAACACATACGGCCTCTCCCAGCAATACACAAAAATGGCACTCTCTGATGGCCATCTGAGTAAGGACTCAGCTTAATCTTTGGCCAAAGGCTCTTATCCTCAATTTACATCTAGGAGTAGGGGACAGCGTAGCCTCTTATTCCAACTACACAGGCATTACTTTCATACAGTTATCACTTTCACGCTTACTGTACTTTGACACCCCTAAGCCACCATTTGGATGTGTACTTCAGTGTCTCAAACACTGTCAGTACTACTGGTGAAACTGCCCAGCATCCCCAGACAACAACATAAAAATCCTGGCCTCAGCCAAGGCAGCAGGAGACTCTACTTACCGAGGGAAGTTTGTTGACATAATCTTACATTTTAAATCATGAGCATTATGTACTCTATATTTCCCCCTCCAAAGGGAATTATCCTCCCCCCTACCTCCTGCTGATGTGGGGCTACTCTTCCAGGCTTTCCCTGCCTCCCAGCAGCAAGGATGCTTAATGGCAGGGTTACCAGGTGGTCAGTTGGGGAGTTTCATAAAGACTCTATGTGCATGTAAATATGGGCTTTACTCATGGATCAGATATTGATTACCAAAATGATGCTGGGGAACAATCACAAAGCCTCAGTAGCACATAACAATGATCTTTCATTGCCGGTGTGTCTCAGCTAAGGGAGACACACTCATCCTAGCTGGCCTGAGAGTGGGCTGGCTGCCAGCTCATCTAGGATGGCCTCACCTGAGATAACTGCATTGACTTAACTCTATTCTATGTGTCTCTCACCAGCCAGAAGGTTAGCCTCAGGGTGTTCTCACAATGATAGCAGAGACTGAAAAAGAAAACAACCCCAATAGGCCAAGAATCTCTCAAGGCTCTGCTTACATCACATTTGCTAACATCCCATCTGCCAAAGCAAATTACATGGTATAACAGCTAATTCTATGTGTTGTATTAGTCTGTTTCTATTGATTATAACAGAATACCTGAAATGGGTAATTTATAAAGAAATAAAATTCATTTCCTACTGTTTTGGAGGCTGCAAAGTCCAAAGTACAGGGAACACATCTGGTGAGAGCCTTTTTGTCGGTGGTGACTCTCCACAGCGATGCAAAGTGTCACGTGGTGAAAACAGGCTGAGTGAGAAAGGTAACCTGCTCACTTGCCCTGCTCATAAAGCCATCAGAACCACCCATTAAACCATCAACCCAGTACTCCAGGAGTGGATCAGTCAGTACTAGGGCAGGGTCCTCACAATCTAATCACCTCTCAAAGGCACCACCTTTTAACAGTACTTCCCACCCTCTTAACATGGTTACAATGAAGATCAAGTTTCCAATGAGTTTGGGGGGGACATTCAATCCACAGCATGTGTCAACTTGACTGGGCCACAGAGTGCCTAGCTATTTGGTCAAACATTATTCTGGGTGTGTCTGTGGGGGTGTTTCTGGATGTGATTAATGTTTAAACCAGTAGACTGAGTACAGTAGAGTGCCCTCTCTATATGTGGGTGGACCTCATCCCCTCAGGTGATGGTCTGAATAGAACAAAAAGGCTGACCCTCCCTCAAGTAAGAGGGAACTACTCTTGCCTGACTGCCTACAAACTGGGACATTTTTCCCCCCTGCCTCCAGACTTCAACTGAAACAGCTTTTCGGGGAGCCTGCCAGCATTTGGACTGGAACTACCTCACCACCTCTCCTGCTTCTCATGTCTGTGGACTTGGACTGGAATTACACCGTTAGCTCTCTTAGGTGTCCAGCTTGCCAATAGCAGATCTTGAGACTTCTCAGCTTCCATAATCATGTAAGCCAATTCCTTATATTTTTATAAAATAATGTTATAAACAAGATATACATACAGGCACACACAGTACTTTTAAAAGTTTGTGGAAAAATAGAATTCAAAGTTAATAAAAATCTTTCCATGACCTTTTTGAAATATACATTCATATATACATATATATACATACATAGGCATATATATATATGTCTCCTATTATTTATATATCTTATATTATATTATTTCTGTTTTTCTGGAGAACCTTGACAATTCACAAGGTTAAGCCCAAAGTTCTGTAAAATTACATGACGAAGGCTGTAGATATAGGAAACAGTAAAGAGTTTGGGTCATATTTACAATCCACCACAGATGGCAGAAAGATAAACCAGTTTTTCCTATAGCTGTTTTCAGCTACCCCAAATTTCCTAAAGACTAGTAATGCCTGGACTGCTGTGGCAAAGGGCAGGAGGGGCAGCCAGCCCTGGGGGAAGAGGAGATGTTTGCAGCACCCTTCCCATCTCTGGGGGTGGCTGGTAGCCCTCTGTGCTAGGCACAGATGAAGATAGCCTGTAATTAACCATTGTTAGGAATTTTAAAATATATTTTTAGCTCTCTGGAAATATAACCCTTCATTGCTGTCTGTTATTCAACTTTGAAATACGTGTAGGATTCCACTGTGTATGGAAAGAAGGAACTGCCTATAACAAATCCCTTTTCACCCAATAATGTCTGGGTCACACTACCACGAGTTAAATCTTTAATGCTCTTGATACAGAAGAATAACTTGGTAAGGTAAACAAAGCAAATATTAACAATTCCATTTTACATATGAGGAGACAAAAAGACATTAAATGATTTGCCTGAAGTCTGAAAGTTCATCAATAGCAGAACGAAGAAAGGATTGCAAGGCCTCTGACTCTTTGGGCAGGATGCTCTCCACAGCATAGGGTGGCCACTCACTGAATCATTGAGAGATGAAAAACCAGAACCTAGAGAACACCAGAGTGTGGTTGGGTGAGTCTGTGCGGTGAGCAGCAGAGCAATCCTTCTAAAGAACTCGCTTAGGCATTCTGTCAACAAATTTTCATTGAGCACTTTCTCCTTTCTCTGTACAGAGCACTATGCTGTGTCCTGGAGGTGCACTGGTGAGCAAAACCAAACCCAGGACCTGCCCTTAGGAGAGTATGCTGTAGCGTGGGGTGGGGTGGGAGTAAATGTGAATCAAATATTCACATGCACAAATAGAAATTCAGCCACTGCAGTGAGAGAGAGACTCCTGGTGCTATCAGCGCCTATAACAGGAGGCCCTGGGCTAGGCAGAAGTCAGGGAGCGCTTTCTGGGGAGCAGTGCTTGAGATAAGATGTAAAGAGGGAGTTAGAGTTATTGAGATAAAAGAGAAGAAACAGGGTTCAAGGAGGAGGGTCTACAATGTGCAAAGGCCTTATATCTGGGAAAAAGGAAAGATTATAAGAGATCAAAGGAAAACCAGTGTGACCAGGGCACAGTAGCTCTCAAAAGATAAGACTGGATAAAATACACAGGAGCAGATCATGCAGGGCCTGGGGGCCATTTTAAGGAATTTGCACTTTATCCAAAGAGAAATGGCAAGACATTGAAAATTTGTAAGCCAGGGACTGTCCATACCATTAGAATTGAACCCAGTGTCCACCCATGAAAAAAGTGTGCTATTTGGGGGGAAGCTTGTTCCAACAGTGGAAGAGCAGATGGGCTTTTTTACTTTGGCCAAAAAATTTACATATTCTACTAAAACATCCCCCCTCCATGCTCACCAACTTGAAATCTTCTCCACCCATTCTTAACTTTCTGAAATGGTACAAGACATCAAGAAACACCATACGGAACAGAGCAAAGAGGCGGGCTTCATGTACAGATATAATCTGCATCTCAGCTGTGCCACAAATTGTGACAATGAGAGCACTATCAAGTTTCTCATTTTACCTCCCTTTATGTTCAACAAGGCAGCTCACCTCTGGGGCCAGAAATAGTTCTCTGCTCAAGGTGGTGGCAGACGGAGCACCAGGCAAATTGATAATCCATGTAATCAAATTTTAAATAACTAATTATTACAGTCTTTCTCTGGTAATTGAATCAAGTTTTTCATGTGAGCTGAATTTCTGTTTAGAATTTAAACTTGCGGAGGAGAAAAAGTCCTTGAAAGTGTTATGACTCATTGGTAAAATAAGAAAATACCAGTAAAATATGAGAAACACAGAAAGAAATTAAAAGACATCAAAAATCTATTATCTATCCTGCACTCCAAAGTAATTTTTAAATGGTAATTACACCTTTGAAGAGTATCTAATTAGTATGAAAAAGAACTTTGGATGAATGCAGAGCTCTTCATCTAACTTCAATTGACACACAGTGATGGCATTCAAGACAAATTTCCAAGCTTTTGTCGCTTGACCGAGCATGGCTCTGTTTCTGAAGTTTAAAAGGATTTTCCAATCTTTTTGCTTATCAGAAGCTAAGCTAAGGATCTGTCATGTGCTATGGAGGTAAAAGAGAGGAGGTGAAAGTATTTTTAAGTGCCCTATGGAAAATGCTGTCAAGTCCAGTTATATAAGCTTGCAGTTTGTGGTGAAACAAGGACTTAAGCCACAAACTTCAAAAAACAAAGTTTCAAACCTTTTTCCATCTGGATCATACAGTAGTATCAGGTGGTTCTTTTAAGTGGCTGGCTTAAACCATGCTGACCCTGGAGAACCATCCTCACTCTCAATAACAAAACACACTTAGTGCTCAGTGTTTGCTTGGCCTTATGTCAAGCGCTATTCCAGTTAAATGATGAGCATTGTGAAAGAGTTTTATTTTTTTTTTTTTTTTTTTTTTTTTTTTTTTTTTTTTTATTTTTATTTTTATTTTTTTTTTTTTTAATTTTATTTTGTCGATATACATTGTAGCTGATTAATGCTCCCCATCACCAAAACCTCCCGCCCTTCTCCCTCCCCCCCTCCCCCCCAACCATGTCCTTTCTGTTTGTTTGTTGTATCAACTTCAAATAATTGTGGTTGTTATATCTTCTTACCCCCCCCCCCGTTTGTGTGTGTATGTGTGTATGTGTGTGTGTGAATTTATATATTAATTTTTAGCTCCCACCAATAAGTGAGAACATGTGGTATTTCTCTTTCTGTGCCTGACTTGTTTCACTTAATATAATTCTCTCGAGGTCCATCCATGTTGTTGCAAATGGCAGTATTTCATTCGTTTTTATAGCTGAGTAGTATTCCATTGTGTAGATGTACCACATTTTCCGTATCCACTCATCTGATGATGGGCATTTGGGCTGGTTCCAACTCTTGGCTATTGTAAAGAGTGCTGCGATGAACATTGGGGAACAGGTATACCTTCGACTTGATGATTTCCATTCCTCTGGGTATATTCCCAACAATGGGATGGCTGGGTCGTATGGTAGATCTATTTGCAATTGTTTAAGGAACCTCCATACCCTTTTCCATAGAGGCTGCACCATTTTGCAGTCCCACCAACAATGTATGAGAGTTCCTTTTTCTCCGCAGCCTCGCCAGCATTTATCGTTCATAGTCTTTTGGATTTTAGCCATCCTAACTGGGGTTAGATGGTATCTCAATGTGGTTTTGATTTGCATTTCCCGGATGCTGAGTGATGTTGAGCATTTTTTCATATGTCTGTTGGCCATTTGGATATCTTCCTTAGAGAAATGCCTACTTAGCTCTTTTGCCCATTTTTTAATTGGGTTGCTTGTTTCGTGAAAGAGTTTTAGAAAAAGACATTTGTGGCCAGTCTCAAGTAAATGCCCGAATGGTCTAACTAGCTTATTAAGCAGGATCGTTCATTACAAACCTATTAGATTTGCATAAAATATACTCTACAGCACCACTGTTCACAGATACAATGGCAACAGCCCTTTAAACGAAGGCCCATAAGTGGCCTTAATGGGTTACATCAAAATTTTAATGGCCCAGAACTGGGCCACTTACATTTACTACCTGGACAGATGTTGAGTGCTGCTAATGAGAAGGTTGTCAGGTACTGGCTTTATAATGAGCTTACTTTAAATTCTGTAGTTGACACACTGCCATTGTTTAACATTTTGATCCCTTCCTTAAAGAAGGGGTTTTAGGGCCGGCCCCGTGGCGCACTCGGGAGAGTGCAGCACTTGGGAGCCTGGCAGCGCTTCCGCCACGGGTTCGGATCCTATATAGGAATGGCTGGTGCGCTCACTGGCTGAGCGCGGTGCAGGCGACACCAAGCCAAGGGTTGTGATCCCCTTACTGGTCACAAAAAGACAAAAAAAAAAAAAAATGGGGGGTTTTATAACAACGGACCCAACTATCTTTTCCTGTGCATTAGGGTTCAATGACTTCAAGTACATTTCTGACCTCACCTCCCACTAATCTTCCCCCGTTCACTCTATTCAAGCCACACTTACTTCCTTGATGTTCCTCAGAAATGCCAAGCTCTTCAGGGCCTTTATACTGTGTAATCTCTGCCTTGAACATTGTGTAAGTCTGGGTCCTCAGAACAGCAGAAACCAAGATTGTATCTGACATGCAAGAGACATAGTGGAAGAAACACCTGTGAGGGAAAATAGGGAGAGGCTGGAGGAGGAGGGAGGAAGGAAGGATGGACAGAAAGAGTCTTAAAATATAGTGCAATTTTAAGAAACATTTGGCAAGACTGGTAGTGGAATCCCCCAGCCCAGTTTGCTGAACAGAGGGGTGCTACATCTCCTTGCAATGGGTCTGCCTTTGTATCCTGCCACAAGCAGTCTCTGGCAAACAGTGATGGATTTCAGAGCAGCAGCTGGCTGCTGGGCAATTACCACCAACTCCCAGCCACCATCAGAAATCCGAGAAGCACCTCCTCATGGCTGTCACAAGCTCCCTTTCTCTAGAAGTTCTCACAACTGGTGCCCATACTTTTTCAGTTTCTGCTCAAATATCCCCAGTGGGGTCTGCCCGGACCGTCCCATATACAAGGGCACTTGAAAAACTTCATGTAAAGATTTGTAATACCTTTCGATTCTATTTTTCCATGAACTTTTTGAAGTACCCTTGTAAATAGCAATGCCCTTACATTCACTCACCCTCTACCACTCCTTATTCACCTTTCTCTGTTTTGTTTATTCTCCATATCATATACATCAGATATAATATATATTTACTTGTTAATATAGTACATTATTTCCCTTCACTAGACTGTAAGCCCCATGAAGACAGGACTTTGCTCTGTTAACTGATACATTCCCAGGTAACCTAAAAAGTTACCTGACATCTAGTTAGCACAAGATATTTGTTAAATGAATTAATGAATGAAAACTGAATAAGCAAACATGTATTGAGCATCTACCACATACTAAGCACTGATTATACACAGATATAAAGCGCAAGATTCTTGCTCCACTCTTTCATTTCATGAATAGATGTGTTACTCACAAACGTAGCATCTGACCATAATTTTGTAAGACTGTTGGAGAACCAGTGTGGTAGACAGACTCTGAGATAGATTCTTCAATGATCTCCATCACCTGGAGTCCAGACCCTTGTGTGATCCCCTTCCCTGGAGTGTGGGCTGGCATAGTGACTTAGTGTGTCTGCCTAATATCCAAAGTCAAATATCCATCCAAAGTGGTGGGATGTCACTTCAGTGATTAGTCTACATAAGATCGTGGCTTCCATCATGCCAGTAGACTTCCTCTCTTGCTGGCTTTGATGAAGCAAGATGCTCTACTGGAGAGGCCTACATGACAAGGAACCGAGGGAATACTTCTGCTGACGGTCAGCTAGGAAGTGAGGTCCTCAGTCCACGAGCCCAGAAGTAACTGAATCCTACCAATGACCACATGAGATTGGTAGCAGATCTTTCTTCAATCAAGACTTCAAATGAGACCCCAGCCTCGCTCGACACCTTGACTGAAGCTTTGTGAGAGACTCTAAGGATCCAGGTAAGCCATGCCTAGGTTTCTGACCACAGAACTGTGAGATAATAAATTTAAGCAACCAAGTTGTAGTAATTTGTTACACAGCAATAAATTACTAATACAACCAGAATCTCCCAACAGAGATGCCTCTGATGAGCTGCTCTTTTTAGGTCACAAAAATTATCCTTTGTGGATCATTTTCCTCATCTATAAGAGAAGATGTTGGACAGGAAACTTCTAGTGCTCTTATCCACCTGCAAAAATCCATGATTCTATTATTTAACTCCTCCTACTTTAAGGCAGACCTCATTCATAATCATATCAAGTACAGAATATTCTTAAGAAAGAGAAATTAACCCTCAAATACGAACTAGTTTTATGTAGCTATTCCCATTTTCCACCATAGTATAGAACAATCAAAAGTTATTTTCTTTTTAAGAACATAACTTTTTATTACAAAAATATTTTGGAAAGTTCAGTTATTGATAAAGAAAATTAAAGTCACTCTGAGTAATATCATTCTGAGATTACTGCTGGTAATATTTTGATGGCTTATTTGCAGTTTTTGTACGTGCACATCTTTAAATATATATTGATTCATTTTACAAAATTGGGGTCATACAGCATATTCAACTTTGTATTTTTATCTCAGTTAACAGTATATCAAACAAATTAAAAATTAAGGTCATATATATAAATCATAGAATGTATAAAAGATGTGTCCACAAAAAAAAGTATATGATGAACATTTTTCATGTTCTTCCAAAACATGATTTTAAAGACTGTATATTTGGTTGCATGATGTGTCTTCTCTTTCACATTATAATTAGTAGTGTAATTTATATATTAACACATTGATTTGTATATATAAGTGTATAATATAGTATATTAATATAATTAATATATTATGTATATGTTATATAATATAATTAAATAATTATATAAATGCTGTAACATATCTGATTATCTAGGTTCCTAGAAAGATGGTTACAAGATAAAGGGCTCTACACTTAAGGGCTTAAATTTCTGTTGCATTCTGCCACCCTATTTCCAGAAGGTCTTCTCTGGTTGGCACTCTCACCACTGGTGTTTGATAATGCCTATCTCAATGCACTCTCAACAACACTGGTTTTTTTTAATCTCTACAAATTTCATAGGTAAATATATTTGTATCTTGTGATTTTTATGTGCATTTATTTCATTATTCAGGTTTCCATCAGCTTTTCTGAGGTATAATTTGTTGTATTGTCTCCCACGGATTTGTCACCCCTTTTCCCCTGGGCGATGGAGCTGCCAAAGATTACTCAAAGCCCATCTCTTCTGAGCAGTGAGAAGCCCTGAAAAGGGGTTAATCTCCCAGAACTCTCAAGATAGAGGCATTCCTTCCATTTGGGAAATTAACCATGAATTGATGTTCTCTTCCTGCATTTATTCTCCAGATCAGGAAGTTACAGGAAGAAAACATAGGTGGGGTTTTTGCTAAGTATAGTTTAACATGTTTAACAACAGAAGCTGGTAACATTCAGTAAGACAAGCAAGGTGATATTCCATAATGCAATTTGCAACAAAAGCTTGATTTTAGCAAACATTCTCTTCTTACAGCAATTTTCCCGTATCTTTACATATCAATCAGTAACCTGTCTGTCTTTGAGCCAGCAACCTTGCTGTGTTAAAATTCTTTATTCCTGTCCTTTGCAAGGTCAGTGGTTGAAACTGCAAGGCTTTGGAAAACCAGTGAAGTACATTTGCTTTATGCATACTCCACAATAATTGATATATAAAAAACTGCACAAATTTAATGTATACAATTTGATGAGCTTGTTCATATGCATGCACCTGTGAAACCATCATTATAATAAAAGTTTATCATTCATGCTTTTGAGCCTAGTTTTATTTTTTGTTGACCATTTAGTATTTCTTTTCTAGTGAACTATCTAGTCTTTTACTTTGCCAATTTCTCTATAGAAAGGTCAGTGTATTTAGTAACAATTTTACAATGATCGATTATGTAGATATACAGATACACACGTTTGTGTGTATACCAAATTGAATCATGCCCTCTCTCTCAGTGATACATCCACCCAGAACCTACGACTGTGACCTTTATTTGGAAAAAAGTTCTTGTGATGTGATGAAGTTAAGAATCTTCCGATGAGATCATCTAGATTATCAAGGTTGGCCCTAAATCCAAAGACAAGTTCCCCTATGAGAGAAAGGCAGAGGAAGACATGACACACACAGACACACAGAGAAGTCCATATGAAGATGGAGGCAGGGATTGGAGCAATGCAGCCACAAACCAAGGAACACCTGGAGCCACCAGAAGCTAGAAGAGAAAAGGAAGGATCCCCTAGAGCCTTCAGAGGGAGTACAGTCCTGCCAGCTACTTGATTTCAGACTTCAGGTTTCCAGAACCGTGAAAGAATAAATTTACATTGTTTTGAGCCACTCAGTTTATGGTAATTTACTACTGCAGCCCTGGGAAACTCTGTGTGTGTGCGTGTGCGTGTACATGTGCGTGTGCGTGTGCGTGTGCGTGTGTGTGTGTGTGTGATTATGTGTTTGTGTATTTGTCAGACTGGCACACTTTAGTACAACTCAGTGTAATTTAACTTTACTGCTTCACATTACTTGAGCTAAGATAAAAAATATTCTCTAGGAAAGATTCTTCTAGACTTTGCTTCTATATGATAATTTTCTTCATTTAATTTTTTAATACCACCTAAAAATTAAACTTCACCACGTGTCTTTCTTACGTGTCAGTTGGTCATTTTTGTCATAATAAAGCAAGGTTTCTCTGTGGTATTTTTTTTCTTGTCCCACTACATCCCACAGTCAATCATGTTTATAAGCTCAGATGAGAGAAATGACCAATTTGCTAAAATAGAAATATCTTTCAATCCTGAAGATTTTATTCTTCTTTAAAGAATTTTCATATATAAAGACAACTAAGTATGCTCTCAAACATCAGCTTTTTATACAATTCGTCATCCCTGAGAGCTATGAATTGTTGGTCCCGTGCTTCTGTGGGTCCCATATTTTAACATGTTTTTATAGCACTACATTACGAGATTCCTGAAATCAGCTCTTATGTTTCTTTGAGTCTCCAGTGTGAAGCATTGATCTTTGGACATAGCTCGTGCTCAAAAAGTGCTTATTAAGTAAATCCTCAAAACCTTGAAATAAATTAAGTGGCTGTCCATTAAAACATCCCCCAAGGGCTAAATTCAGACTGTACTATAAAGTTAGAAAGAACACAAATGCAAATACGAAGGATTTAGGTAATTTGCCAAAGATTTGTAGGTAAATTGCATGTTCAAAGACCACTTGACAATTGCTAGTGCAATTCTATTAATCATAGTCCAAAACATGAGTATAAGTAAGCCATAAGTAATTCTCTTTTTCACACTGGCTTAGCACAAAGCTTTACCTACTCCAGACCTTGGTTTATGTTTCTTACATTAAAAATTTAGAGAAGCATCACAGAACCGAGCCCCTCACCCATGCAATTTAAATACTGGAAACACAGCATGGCAACTGTTTGATTATGAGATAAGAAACACTGTGAAAGAAATAGAAATGAGTCCTGTATCTGAGTTTTAGGAGGAAGCTATACCAAAAAAAAAAACCCACCACCATGAATTAACAGCTACCATGTCCCACGCTCTCCACAGTTTTTCTGCCTTCCACTCATCTTCCAGAGAGATTACTTTAGGATGATATGTTCAAAGTACTTAAAGCCATTCATCTCAAAGAAGTTGTGACAGTTACTTCGCTGTTTTCTTCCCACTCCTCAAGGGGAAATTTAATCAAGATTGTCAGTGCTTAAAAGAAAAGGGAAGAAAAAACACACACAATCAAGCTACACTTCAATAACCAAATAAAATCACCAAAAATTAATCAAAACGTGACTTGAAACCCTTCCAGAACTACAAAGCTAAGACAGTATCCTAGAGATAGATGACACCATGTATTCTGATGTAAACAACGTACCATTTGATAAAATGGTGATGTTTTCCTGCCATAAGTGGTATAATTACACTATGCATCATAGTCATTCATTTAACAATTTTCCCTCTTCACAGTCAGCCAGGCATTTCTCACAAACCGGCATCTTCACAAGCCATTCATTGAGCTGAGTCCACTTTCCCCTGTAGTTGGTCAGGCTGCAGCTGCTGTTTTGTCACAAGGCAACCTAATGATCTAGCACTTTCTTGCATGTTGAGGTTAATAGATAGCTAATATATTTTAGCACATTCATTATAGCCAGTTTTCCACTAAGAAAAAAAAATTGCACATTTGGGTCTTCTGCCTTGACAAATGTGGTGCTACATCTTGAAAGTTGATTAAAATCAATGCCCCGTGGAAAATTGCATACAAAATGTATTAGTATCCAGGATATTCTGATAAGAATGCTGCTCCCTCTCAACTCTCACCTCTCCACCCCCCCAACAAAAATCATGCTTAAACTGGATGTGAGTACTCATGAAGAATTACAATGTTTTTCAACTAACAATCAAATTAAAGTTACTCACCACTTAAACCATAGCTTGTAATTTAAGACAAGTTCCATTTTAGTTGAGTTTGGAGAGTAACACTAACTAAAGTACAATGGCAAGAAATTTCAAACATTCTGTGTTATGCCCAATTGAAATTTCAGAAAGCTTCCAGAAATTTGATGGGATAAATTTTCTCAATTTCAAAAATATGTTGTTTCAAAGTCAGTGGTCTGGAAGAGAATTGCCTATGTTCATGAACAAGTACATTGTGGTTTTCACTAACCCTTACAGCACACTTTCTCACCTCTGTTTCTCATCTCATCTCCTGAGTCTCTGCCACAACCTTGTTTGTTTACCACACTAAACTTCTCACTCTTCTCCTGAAAAGTCAAGCTTTTTCCAAATAGTTTTGCTTGGTAAACACCCATTAATCTTTCAACTTCTAGTTCAAGTGTTACATAACTATTGTTCTAGTTACTATGGCTGTGTAACAAATAACCCCAAAACTTAGAAGCCTAAAACAACCACAGATTCTGTTGGTCAGGGACTCAGACAGGCAAAGCAGGAGTGACTTGTCTCTGCTGTATCGTGCCTGGCACCTCAAATGCAAAGACTTGAAGACTGCAGGTGTCTCAGTGATCACAGCTGGAATCAACTGGAAACATTACTGATCATGAGTCTGGTGGTTGACACTGGTTGTCAGCTACAACCTCAGCTGGGGCTTTTGAGGAGAGAACCTTCCTGTGTCAGCTCCATTCAGTCTGGCCTTTCTCCCAACATGTGGGCTGTGGAGTCTTGCTGTATCCAGATTTTTTACATGGTGGCTCAGGGCTCCAAAAGTGAGTGCTTCAGTAAGGGAAGCAAAAGCTGTATCACCTTATAAGATAAGAAAAAATTTTTCTCTACCATCTTAGGTTCTGTAGCTAGACTTGTGAATTAAACGGACAAAAGACAGATTAGTAGAAGAAAAGCATACAAATTTCATTTAATATTAATATTTTTATGTGCCTGGGGGCTTCATAGAGAAGCAGTGAAAAACGCAGATTAGTTTTTACACTTAGTGGCTTCTATACCATTTTAACAAAGGGCAATAAATTGTGAAGAGTAACTAGACCAAGAAAAGGGAGTTTGGGCTTCTAGGGACAGTGAGTTGTAGGAAGGTAAACATACAGGGAAAAGTGATGATAGCTAGGATTATTTAATAAGGTTTGTTTACGTGGATTTATCTCAGTGCTGTTTCCATCTCTGGTGATAAGGGTTTTTCTCTTCTTTCTGGTATGGGAGAAGGGAGAACACCTTCACAAGGGGAATTTATGCCCTGCTAAGGCAGATAGGGGAAGGCAGAGAGCTATTCCTGTGTCTTCTTTTAGTCAATCACCTTCAGCGCAAAATAACCTGTATGCCAAAGAGGCATGTTAGGGGGCAGCATATTCTGGTACCCTTCAATCTTTTCTGGTGCAGCCTCCAAAATCACCCAGCATCACTTTCTCTGCATTCTTTTGGGTACAAGTAGGTTACAGAACAGGGAAGAGGAGGAAACATTTTTATTATTGATGGTGTTCATTTGTTTGTTTTGGGCTTGTTTTAGGCTACTTAAAAGAAAGAGGAGAGAAGAGTGAGAGGAAGTAGATTCACAACATCACAGAACACCCTAAGATTTAAGATTCAGGATATCTAATAAGCCATCTTAATTTGTTTGAGTTGCTGCAGTGTCTAATTCTTTGCTTTCCTTAAAATTCTGGTAATGTTTGTTGCCCACCCAAAGGCCTGGGTGAGTGTTTTGTGTGGAATGGTCTGAGTTCCACAACTGAGCATATTCCAGAGCAAAGATCAGTCCTAAAGTTAGGACAGAGCAGAGAACAAGCAGAGAGCAAGAATTCAGTGGAGCAGGGAGTCAGAGTTGGAAATGACCATGGGAACATAAGCCCCTGCAAATTTGTAGACACTTGATGAAGAACTTTGGATTTTGCACTGGCAGAGAATAGTGATGCATAGAAATCTTAGCCAGATCTTAAGGATCCCAACTGGCAACACGATTAGGTATGTTTTAAGTAAATTTCATAATTCCCTGAGCAATAAGTTTTAGTGAATATTATTACTCCCATTTTACAGAAGAGGAACAGAATCAGACTCAGTAAGTGCCAAACTGGAAATCAAGCTCAGATCTGCCTGACCCACAATTTGGTTCTTTCCACCAACCTCCACTTGCATTCCCCAGCACCCATTGACAGAGCTGTGGCTCCATACTCTACGTTCTCACACTGTTTTTGTTTGTTTGTTTGTTTGGTGGTAATGTTTGTTGGTATCTTAGTTTTTGGTCTTTACATCTCTATAGCAGTTTTTCTCATGTGCTGTGGCAGTTTATCTCCTTACATGACTGTCTGTCTTGGAAGATTGAGTTCCTTAAAGGCAAGAAGCATTTTGTTAGTATATTCTCATTTTCTAGCATTGTCTAGAGCACAGTATGTATTCAATAACTTTTTGTTCCTTCAGTCATTTATGCATTAGCATTTATTGAACACCTACTATGTGTCAGACACTACAACAGGCACTGAAGATGAAGCAGTGAATGAAAACAGGCAGAAGACGCTGCACTCAGTCTAGGAGGCAGAAAGCATCATGCAAATAATCACAAAAACTAGAACACATAACATGGCACAATGAGATATGTGCTACATCAGAGAGGAATGCAGTACTTTAAGAGTACAGAACAGTTTGGAGAGTCAGAAAAGGACTGGAGAAAAGGATGTGTAAGTGAGAGATCAAGAATGAGTATATGGGTAGAAAGTCCTGGCAGAGCGAACAGTATAAGCATCCCCTCAGGCAGGAGGGGACAATGCACGACTAACTAGAGGACCAGTGTGGTTGGAGGGCAAAGAGAGGGAATCATGTGAGGTGAGCACAAAGACACAGCCACTGCATCAGAAAAAAAGGATCTCACAGGAAGCAGTCTACAGAGATTTCTGCAAAGAGAAAATCCATGAGTGCTTGCTTCATTCCAAAAATGTTTGGGGCAGCTTCCCTTTTTCTCACAAACTCACTCTTTAAAAAAGATTTCTTAACATATTATGCAAGAGAGAAAGTCTCAGTTAGTACTAACATGTCCTTAGCACTGTATTGTCCAGACCAGGGACTCTGCTACCAGCAGCTGCTCTGATAACTGGGGAGTCAAGAGCTTCACAAAAGCCACAGCACCTGAAAGGAAAAGGCTAAGAAAGCGAATGAGGGTTTCCTGAATATGAGGCAAGAGAAAATGCCTTGTGTGCAGTGCTGGTGATGACACTATATACACAAGTGATTACCAATAAATACATATTGGTAATTATTAGCAGAAAACAGATTTTCCTTAAAAAGCATAGACCAACCACAGTTAAATAATTTAATGGGTATATTTTTCCTTACATGCTACATACTGTGGTGTATATTCTTTGCTAAGAGGCATTCTTCCAAAATTCTGTTGTAATGGAAACATTTAAATTAAGAGTATTCCAGTGATATGGTTGATATGACAACATCAACAAATAAACATGTTTGAAAGTGGTAACATGGAAACTGTTTTGCACAGTTGACTGAACACCACTCATAACAGTTGGTTCTCCCACAGCACAGAAGACTGCCCTGCTTGTTTACAAAGCAACCTCCTTCTTCACCCTCGGTCTCTTACTACTACTAGGTCACCCCAGCCTGCACCCAATCATCACTCTCACCTTGATTCACAATCTGCATCCTAAGTAATTTTGCCTCCAATTTCCCTGCACCTAATTTCTCAATCTGATCTTGACCTCTTGCACTTCCCCCCTCTGATGTGAATGACTTTTCCTAGCTAATCTCAGGCATTTCACCAAAACTACAATTTGAGCTCACCCCTAGACTGACCCAATCTCAGCCTGATTGTGTGACCTGATTTGAGCAGATCCTCCCCAGTTCCAGGACCGACCCACTCCCGGGTGGTGGGGCCAAATATCTTACTAAATTCATACCGCACAGGAGAAGACAGCTCTTTCCTTAGAAGATGCTTGCTGCAGTCAGCTTGGGAAGAAGTCAACTCACAATGCAAAGACACAAATAATCAGTAATAATAATAATAATAATAAGCTTATTGGGTTCCCCCCCAATTAATAAGTTGGTAATTCCATCTGCAGAAACTAACAGGAAGCTGAACTGGCATGCACTACCTGACACTACACTCCTATTTTATACTATCAACAAAGACTAAAATTTAATTTCTGAGGATGTTCAGCACAGTTGCTAAGAAGGAATGCATACTTTCTTAGGAATGAAGAAATAGCTGTGCATGTCCCTAAGGATAAGTAAGTCATAATGAGTGGGGAAAGTGATTTTAGAAAAAGTGCAGGTGACTAAGGCAGCATAAGGCATTTTAGGTTTAAAGGAAGTTGAAAGACAAAATAAGATGAAGAAAAATTAAGAGCTTCTTGCATGGTTATCAATAAAAATACTTGTTCATAGAAATAAGTGGGGTTTGTTTTGATTGGCTTTTTATTAGTAGTTGTAACTCTTTCTATTTCCTGGATCAATGAGACCTAAATTGGAAGTTAATGGGCACATGGTACAGTAATCTAGGGAGATTTTGAATATATGCAATTAAAATGGATTTCAGAATGACTTCTTTTCATAGCTGTGAGCTAAGCATCAGAAAGCAGACTGTTTTCAGTCCATGCTGTGATGTAGAAAAAAATTGACCTTTAGCTGGGGAGAGGAGTCTATCCAACCCTACTTCTGGCCCTTCTCCTTTCTCTTACATCTCTTTATGTTCTCATGGACTCTCAAGTTGAAATGAATCAAATTTGTTCACACTAAGGTGTTAAGCTGTTAACATTTTAATATGTTATCCCTCCCACTGGTATTTTCACTTGGTGGAAAATAATGATTTAACTCAAAAGAATGAATCAAATTGTTTGGGCAAGCTCATGGAAGAGAGGAGGGGGTGGGGAGAGGCAACTCCTCAATCACAGGTCGCTTAATGCAGTAGCTTATGTAATTAGCTCAGAAAAGATCTAGACGTTGGATTCTCAAAGTGTGGGCCAAGGACCCCTCAGTTCTCTATTCTGTTCCATTGGTCTGTGTGTTTGTTTTATTCCAGTACATGCTGTTTTGGTTACTATAGCTTTGTAGTATAATTTGAAGTCAGGTAGTGTCATACCTTCAGCTTTATTTTATTTTATTTTATTTTATTTTATTTTATTTTATTTTTTGCTCAGGATTCAGGATTGTTTTAGCTTGTCAGTGTCTTTTGTTGTTCCATATGAATGTTAGGATTGTTTTTTCTATTTCTATGAAGAATGTAATTGGTATTGATGGAGTTTAGATGTGTTGTCCCCTCCAAAACTCATGCGGAAATTTGATCTCCAATGTGAATGGATTAATGCTCTCCTTGGGCGGGGGGGGGGGGACTAATGAGTGAGTTCTCACTCTGTTAGTTCCCGTGAGAGCTCATTGTTTAAAAGACCCTGGCACCTTCTCTCTCTTGCTTCCTCTCACCATGTGATCTGCTTGTACCCGCCAGCAGCCTGCCACTTTCCACCATGAGTAGAAGCAGCCTGAGGCCCACGCCAGATGCAGCTGTCCCAGAATCGTAAGCCAAATAAACCTCTTTTCCTTATAAATTACCCAGTCTCAGGTATTTCTGTTACAGCAACACAAAATGGACTAAAACAGGTATTTTGCTGGGGATTGCTTTGAATCTGAAGATCACTTTGGGTAGTATGAACATTTTCACAGTGTTAATTCTTCCAATCCAAGAGCATGGAATATCTTTCCATCCTTTGTGTCCTCCTTAATTTCTTTCAGCAGTGATTTGTAGTTCTCATTGTAGAGTTCTTTCACCTCCTTGCTTAAACTGAATGTTCATCATCACTAGGCATCAGAAAAATGCAAATCAAAACCATTTTGAGATATCAGTTCATGCCAGTTAGACTGCCCAGTATCAAAAAGACAGAGAATAACAAACGCTGGCAAGGGTGCAGAGAAAGGGAAACCCTACTGCACTACTGGTGGCACCGTAAATTAGTTCAGCCCTTACGGAAAACAGTATAGAATTTCCTCAAATGACTACAGATAGAACTCACATATGATCCAGCAATCCTGTTGCTGGGTGTATTCCCAAAGGAATGGAAATCAAATACTTGCACTGCCATGTTCATTGCAGCTCTATTCACAATAGCTAAGAGTTGAAACCAACCTAAACGTCCATCAACGGACAACTGCATAAGGAAATTGTGGTATATATACACAATGGAATACTACTCAGCCATAAAAAGGAATGAAATTCTGCCATTCACAGCAGCATGAATGAACTTAGAGAAAATTATGTTACATGAAACAAGACAGGTACAGAAAGAGAAATATCACATGCCCTCACTTATAAGTGCAAGCCAAAAAAAAAATAAAGCAATAAATAAACAACAATAAAAAGAAAGAAAAAAAACAACAATCACAATAATTCCTTGAACTCTCAAGAGGAGAATATGGAACAGAGAACTGAGGACACCAGAAGCAGGAAGGGGGTGGGGCAGGTTAGGGAGAAATTGGTAAAGGGCCACAAAAAATGTTTATGTTGTGTAATGATAAAATCAAATTTAAAAAAATTAAAGATATAAATTAAAAGGCAAAAAGTCATGCAATTTCACCACACACTGACAGCCCTCAACATTTTGGTGTGCTTTTTGCCAGCATTTTTTCTTATGCTTAGTATTATATAGTTGTGATCATATACAGTACATGATTACACAAAAATCAGGACTTTTGGTATATCCATTAGGTTATTTTATTTCCCATTTTAGAATAAGTATTTGACATGTCATTAAAAACCCTTTTAAACATAGTGTTAAATCTTGTGTAAATTCCATTGTGCCATACTTTCCTTCATTGTTTCTATCATTAAATACTTAGGTTCATCTTTCCCTAGTATAAATAATGGTATTAAGCATTTTTATAAAATAGCTGTTTATCTTTAGCATAAATCTTCAAAGTGTTTGAAAGGATATAAATAATTGTAAAGTTCTTGTAAATTTTAAAGACATACATGTCAGTATGTCTTTTTTCTCCTGAACAGAAATCATAAGCAGAATTCCCCTTTTTTACAAAATCTTCAATTGGGGGTTTATTTTTTCAAAATTTATGTTCTGAGTTAGAAATTAAAAATACCTATTTAACTGAAATTAGAATCCCTAAAATATATTTTAAGTGGTGCTATGGGCCAAATGTGTCTCCCAAAAGTTCATATGTTGGAAACTTGACCCCCATTGTAATAGTATTAAGAGGGTAGGAAATCTGACTATGGTATTTAAAAGGTGGGGCCTTAAAGACATGACTGGATTGTGACGACTGTGCCCTTGTGAATGGATTACTCCATTCATGGAGTAATGTGTTAATGATTTAATGGATTGTCAGGGAGTGGTTCTGATGACTCTGTAAGGAGAGCAATTGAGCATGTTAGCTATCTTGCTCAGTCATTCTCACCACGTGATACCCTGCTTGCCATGGGACTCTGTAGAGCCCCCACCAAGAATGCCCTCACCAGATATGCCCCCTGGACCATGGACTTGCCAGCCTCCAACACTGTAAGAAATAAGTTTAATTTCTTTATAAAATACCCAGTTTCAGGTATTCTGTTATAAACAAGAGAAAACAGGCTAATCTAAGTGTGATACTTTAAATATATTGGGCTGTCCATGTTACACTCCAAAGAAGCATCAAAAATATGGATTTGGGCTCAAATGTTTGGATAACACCATTCTTTGTGGGATGGTGTTCTCATTTTTGAACCCCCATGATATTTGCAGGATTTTTTGCACATCCATTCAGGCACTTCGGATTATTATGTCAAGGCGACCTTCCTAACTTGCTGCCTTTTTTTTTTTTTTTTTTACTGCAACTAATGAGTGACTTTGTAGAAGTCCTGGGCAAAATTCTCACTTAGAAAATTGAGTGTCAGACACTAAATGGACATTCAAATTGGCTGGTAATAAAATAGATGTCGGAAATTTTTCACCAACCAAGCAAAAGGGCAGAAAATTAGCATAAAATCACTGAGTAGGTGTGAGTCAGCAGGGAGCCAACACAACCTGAGAGAAAAATGAACCATCAGTTAAAACAAATCCCATCTCAGGAATGCCAAGAAAACCATTATGATATTGCTCTCCAAAAGGGACATGCGACTAACGTGAGATAGATATGTAACATATTTGCTTTATTCTCTATCCAGGTTAAACATGGATTAGCCAGAGAGCAAAGATTCTATGACACAGACTTAGACAACAGCCTTAGCATGGGAAACTTCGAAGTTATCCAGACTAACAATCTGACTCTTGTGACTGGTTCATACTGAATACAATACAGCACAGCAAAATGTGACTCCAGAGAAGTAAAAGGGCACAGGGAAATGAGGCAGTTTGGTGATTATTTCTCTCTGATGCATGATGTTTCATTAATAGGCATAAGCTCTTTATGTAAGTAACATGGTAACAGGTAAATAGGGTGATTTCATGCTCTGCTGACAACAAGTGGGATGGCTGTCTACCCTAAAGCACTAGGTGCTCCTCCAAGCACTGCATGAAGCATAGTTGCTATTTCTTTACCACAAGTAGCATCTTAGTTATATGAAATAGTTGGTCCGGCTTCCTGCAGAAATGCTCTGTTTGTGTCCAGTGTGCATTTCATATGCTCCACGGCCTGCTGGCTCATACAATTGTATCCAATGTGGACATTGACTGTTCATGTCACAATGAGAGCAGTCTTGCTTTCATACCACGTGGTATATCTCAGTACACTAATTCCTGCAAACCCATTAGGTCAGTGCATCGGCAGGTTGAACTGATACCTTTTACAGCGCAAAATCTTGAAAAATCTTATGACATATTACCAAGGACCACAAAATCCTTATTTTTCTTAACTGGATTTATTCATCATGAAGTGCAGAGTAGGGCTAGGGTCTGGAGCTCACAGACCCCTTGAGCCCATTCACAAACCCTTCACACTCATGTCTATGAGCTAGGTAACCAGCAAAAAGGTCCTTGGAGCCTTGGTTGAAGAAGGAATAGTCATTATTCAGCACACACACATCTAGGAGCTAGGCAGTACAAAGAGAAACTCAGAAACTCAAACGCTACTGGCAAAGCCCAAAGAAAAACTGAGCAGCTGCCAGCAGAATAAACATGCTCTACTTTTAGATGTGAGCTCTCTGCCAGCCAGCCTGCTTCACAAACTCAAGAACACACAATAGCAACAAAACTAAAAATATACATTGGTGCACATGCACTAACTCCACCCACACACAACTTGTTTACAAGAAATGTGCTGCTCAACCCCCAACAAGACCTGAGCCATGGGAGCCTCACTAAATTATGCTATTTTCCCCACATGAAGTTCTGGAGATACATCTTCTATCACATTTTGATTCACAAGTTCTATTCATTCAGTCAATTAATAAATTTGTACTGAACATCTAGTATGTGTCAAGCACTTCTGAGTACAAAGCAGTAAATAAAACAAAGAAAAATCCCTGACCTCATGAAGAAAGCTAAAGCAGTACAGACAGACAGGGAGTGCCAGCTTGCCATTTTAAACACAGAGATCAGGAAAAGGTTCACTTAGAAGGCATTTGAGCAAGACCTAAAGAAGTGAGGGAGGGATCCACAAGAATATGTGAAGAAAGAATACTCCAGAAGGGCCTAGAGCATAATCTAACAAGTCTCTAGAGTGGTAAAGAGTCTAAAGGGGGTGAACAAGGAAGAGTATGGAGGTGAAGTAGAGGAAAGGAGTAGAGACAACCAGAGAGTGGGGCCTTAAGTGCTATTGTGGGGTCTTTGTCTTTTGTTGAGTGAGGTGGGAAGCCATTGGAGATTTTGTATGAAAGACTAATATTAACAGACCTGCCTTTTTAACAAGACCCTATGTAGAGAATAAACTGTTAAGAAGTACAAAGAGAAGAGGGAGACCAGTTGAGAGACTATTGCAATAATCCAAGTACAAGATGACTTGGACCAGGGAGTAGCCAGGTAGGTAGTAAAGAGTGGCCAGTGCATGGGTCTATTTGCAAGGTGGCACCATAGAATTTGCCAAAAGACTGAATATAGGACATGGGAGAATGAGAAGAGTGTGAGGATTATCTCCACGGTCCATGAATATACACGTTTGGAGTCAGGGATGGAGTCTGGACTACACATTTGAATCTGGAAGTCATCAGTATATAAATGGTGCTGTGTGAGATCCCTAACAGAGCAAGTGAAGGTAGAGGAGCTGCCAGAGGACTGAGCTCCAAGGGGCTGCAGTGTGTAAAGGACAGGACAAACAGAAGACACCAGCAAAGCAGAGAGAGTGGCCAGTGAAGGACAGAAACCTGAGAAACGTGTGGTGGCATACAATCAAGTGTGAAAGTGTCTCAAGGGGGAGTCAATGACCAGTTGGACAAATACTATTAATTAATGGTCAAGTAAGAAAAGTACTAAGAATTGACCATTGGGTTTAATAGCTTGGAAGTTACTAGCATCATGGAAATGGGCAGTTTCTGTGAAGTGATGTAAACAGAAGTCAGATTGAAGTGGGTCTGAGAGGAAAAGTGGAGAGAGAAGTTGGGGACAGTAAGTAACAAAACTCTTTCAAAAAAATTTTTATTCTGAAGAAAGCAGAAATGGAGTAGTAACCAGAGGGGAATATAATAAGATCAGGAAAGATTATGCTTAAATGGGATAAATTCCACTGTGTGTGTTGGAAGGAATATGCAATAGAGAGGTGAAAATCAGTATTGCAGGAGGCAAGGGATGAGCTGCTAGAATTGGAGAGAGATATTGGGATTTAGTACTCAAGTGTAACATGGAGTAACAGGAGGAAAGACAGTGTATTTGGACATAGATACAGGTAGGGGGGTTAATGAGGGAGTAGCAATTGATAGATGCTCTCATCTTATTATTTCTGCTTTTGGTTTGGATTTGTTTTTCTTTCAGTGAAATATGACCCAAGGTCATCAACTAAGAATGAGGATGGGACAGAAATTGTTGGAAGCTTAAGAAGAGGGACAATATGAAGCAGACTTCCAGAAGTGTGAAGGAGCTGGGGAAAGAAGTAGCATGGCAGGGTGCACTAGAAGTCTACGAGGGGTTAGTGACAGGGCCAACTTCATCGACATGTGAACTGTAGAGTCATACATATTATTATATATATTTTTTTGCAATCTGTAAATTTATGTTATTACTCATGTATGACTGTTACCTGTATTATGGTTTATAACACACAAAATATTTTTTAAATGAATAAGCTTTACATATTAGCGTATCTAATGGCACTTTTTACCTGTCTTTTGAAAGGTAAAAACCCCGCAATTTTATTTAGCACTGGTCGTGGTTAGTGGTTGTGAATATGAAGGGGAAGTAATCAGTATGGCTGTGGGATTTTTCCAGCCCCATTTAGCTCAGAGGAGAGCTGGATTTATAGGAGCTGAAGTTGTGCCAGGTAGATAACATCAGATGAGAAAGGGACAGGTTTGTTGACAATATATGAAAATGAAGATTCTAAAGATAGCTGGAAGTAAATAGACTTTCTCTTGCTTCAACTCAGTACAAAGTGAGGGCATCAGAGTATATATATATATTTTTTTTTTTTTTTACTTTTTTTTTCATGAGAGTATATTTTAAGTGTCACATAATACCTCAGAGAATATCTGTTCTCCAGGGCTCTTTGCACGGCATCCAGCAGTGTCTGAGCTAGCTTACTAGTTCTTACAATAGATGTACCTGAAATTTTATTGTATGATGCTGATTACATACAAACTTACTGTCAGTCAATGTTTGACTGCTTTCATAATGTTCAATACCTGAGTAGTTCCTGAAGTTTCCTATGGGAAAATTGCTTTGGATGAGCAAATATATTGAAGTTTGTCTTCAGCTAACAAAATTCCTCACCATGTGCATGCTTATCCCTTTACAAGTTCCCATATTCATTTAACACATTTGCTTTTCTTTATTTAACCATTAACATCAGGTTATTTCCTAATTCATTAATAGTTATCCTAATTACTGTGTGTGATGGTTAAATTTATGTGTCAATTTGAATGGGCGACAGGGTGCCCAGATATTTGGTCAAACATTATTCTGAGTATGTCTGTGAAGATGTTTCAAGATGACATTAATCACTGAGTTGATAGATTGAGTAAAGCAGATTGCCCTCACTCATGTGGGTGGGCATCCTCCAATCAGTTGAAGGCCTGAATAGAACAAAAATCCTGGCTTTTCCATGAGAAAGAGGGGCTTCCTTCTGTCTGACTGCCTGAGCTAGAACATCATCAATCTTTTCATGACTCAGGCTCATACTGAAACATTGGCTCTTCTTAGGTTTTGAGCCCACCAGCTTTTGGACTGTAACTTACACCATCAGCTGTCCTAGTTCTCAGGCCTTCAGACTCAAACAGGAGCTACACTATCAGCTCTCCTAGATCTCCAGCTTGCTGACCACAGACCTTGGGACTTCCCAGCCTCTATAATTGTGTGAGCCAATTTCTCATAACAAATCTCTTTCTACATGTGTGTGTATACATACATACACACACATATACACACACACACACATATACACAACCTGTTAGTTCTGTTTCTCTGGAGAATCCTGATTCATATACTGTTATCCCCTTAGTTTGTAGTTATTAGTCTCATGACTATAGTATCTGTGTTAGCATCCCTCAGCCATTGCACACCTACAGGCTGCACCCAAAATTCTGGCCAGCTTAATTAAGTATAACTCACAGTACAACCCAGGTAAAATAGGTACCTTGCCCAAACCCCCACTGCAGAAACAATTCAAACATCTGCTATGCTGATGGTTGTTCATAGAGTCATTGTCATATTTTCATATTCAACAAATAATAGAAAATACATAACTCTGTCAGACATTTTCACAACTAACTTTTTTAATTCTTAGAATATTCCTATGAAGAAAGTATTATGATGTTCATTTTAAACATGAGGCATAGTGAATTAAATAACTCAATCAAGTTTATACAATTAGAATAGAGGAAAGAACACGTACTTTTTAATTAAATCCTTGCAAAATGTGGTATATATACTCAGTGGAATACTACTTGGACATAAAAAGGAAATTCTGCTGTCCCGACCCGTGGGATATTCAACACAGACCCTGGAGCGGGGAGTGGGAATTGGATGGGACAAGAGATGAGAGAAATGGAGACAAGACAGTATTCTGATCAAGTCTCATTTATTAGCCAGAAGGTCACAGCTTATATAGGCAGCAAAAGGGAACAGCAGATAAGGAAGTATGCAGCAGATGTTTTCTGAGAAAAACCATTAGGGTAAGTCATTCCAGGAAACAGAAAAGTCCCTAGCTGTCTTTGGCAAGGTAGCAACGCTATCTACGCCCACAGCGTGCAAGTAGCAGAAGAGGGGGAAGTAGAAAAATACAGCAATTAAGGCCTTGAGGCCTAGAGGCTATGGTCAAGGCTCTATGGCTCCAGGTAGGCAGGCTCTTAGGCAGTAGCTGGGATCCAAGTCTCCAGACATTCTGCCATTTGCAACAACAGGGATTAACTTAGAGAAAATTATGTTAAGTGAAATAAGCCAGACAGAGAAAGAGAAAAACCACATGTCCTCACTCATAAGTGGGAGCAAAAGAAAGAAAGAGGGAGGGGGGGAGGGAGAGAGAGGGAGGGAGAGAGAGAGAGAGAGAGAGAAAGAGAAAGAGAAAGAAAGATACAACAATTACAATAATACATTGAACTTGCAAAAGAAGAGAAAAGAACTGTGGTTATTAGAGGTGGGAAAGTGGGAGGGAAAGGGGGTGTAGTGAGGAATTGGTTAAGGGTCATAAAGACTGATATGTTTTGTGAACATGAGTATACTAATTATCCTGATTTGATCATCACATATTGTACACAGGTATTGATATTCAAATCTGTACCCAACAAGTATGTATAATCAATTATGTTTCAATAAAAAAACTATTTAAAAATATTATTAACAAAAAAAATTAAATCCTTGCTTTTCCACTTTTATAAGTTACTTAAACTGTCTGAGGTTAAAATTTTTATCTTTGAAATGGGGATAATACTGCCTACCATGGGTGGTCATTGTAAGGATTCATGCAATCGTTTATGTTCAAGTGCCCAATACAATGCCTAATGTTAATTAGATGCTCAATAAATTTTATTTCTCTTTTCTTTTTCCTCTCTTTCCCAAGCTCTCATTGGCTATCTTGTACAAGATATTTGAATTGCATGAATATCACTGAAATAAGAATTAATATAAATCTTCAAACTCTGATTTATTCAAAGCTAGGTAAGTTATAGCAGGGCTCTTGTTTGGGGAGCATGCTATTTGTGTTTAAATATAAATTTGGAAATCTTTAGAAGCATATACTTACTAGTTTTCCACAGACCCCACACTTCCCCATTATCCTACATGTAGTCTGATTGATACGTTCCTATTACCCTCCTAGTCCCTACAAAGTTTGAAATTTCAGCCTCTGCAATGCATCCCGTGATTCTGCCACATCAATGACCTCATAATATCTTGGTTTGGACAAAGTATCTTCTTTTATTTTAAAACTTTGGAGAATGATACAAAGAAGAGTTATTATTTTTACTAGACCAAGAATCCATGTTTTGATGGTCAAATCAAAGTTGTTTACCCTAATTCACCAACAACATTGTCACATTAGCTACATCCAAAGTCCAGAGCTCAGCAATAATTCATAACTGCCAATACACCTACCCACTGGAAAAAAAAAAAAAAAAAAAGAATGGAGAGGGAAATTTTAAATTTATAGCTAGGTAACTTAATTTTCAAGGTATTATTAAATCTGTGTCTCTAAGTTATGTGTAGTGTCTTTTTTTTTTTTTTTCCTTTTTCTGAGTGCCTTCAAAACAATTGTAATTTTAGATGTGAGCCATGCAAAATGGGCCAAATGATAAGATAATGGGCAAAAGCATTTCCAAAATGAGACCAGCTGTCGACCTTGTCTTCAGAAGGGAAGTTCTGGCAAACTTCCATTGGCCTAGTCTTGTTTCAAATCGATTAGCAAATATTCCAGTCAATCAATCCTGTCCCAAATTAAGTTGTTGGTAAGACAAAACAGTATGATTTGCATTACAAAGCTCTCAGGCATCTGACAGATGAGATGTGACCTCCCTAAGGCTCCTTCATACTGAGTAAAAATAAGGCTTCGCTACGTTCCAAATCAAAAGGGAGGAACAAGCCCAGAGCATTTTACATACTAAACCATGAACTAAAATTGAGTGTTCAGGTGTTTTCTATATCTGTAGACAGATATAAGTGAATAGATTTTATATAAACTGAATTTCTACTTTGACAGCTACCTCAGCCCACATGCAAAAATGCTAGCAAATCTCCACACAGTTCTAGAAATAGCTTTCTGGTGTTCTGAGATAGGACTTATGACATAATAATAATCATATTATTTCAGGCTCTTACATTTTATGATGTTTCAGAAATTATGATGTACCTAGGACATATTCCAATCTAAATGCTAAAATAAAATTCCAAATAGCAATGCTAAAATAAAATTCTCTCCTTTTCCAGTTATCTCGAGATTTTATTAAAATTAAATTTTATTCCAAGGAACTGCCTGAAAGTATGTTACCAGAGTAATAAACTGAATCATGGCCTTAGAGCAAATAGTAAACTTTGCATTCAGGAGAAGCCTAAGAAACCATCTGTTCCAACACTTTGGTGTTGGAGCTCAGGACATTGTGGCTCAGAGACATTGACTGAATCTGCCAAAGGTCATAACACAAACTTGTACCAGAGCTTGAATAAAAATGTAGGTTTTCTTATTCCTAGCCAAATGATTTTGCACTGTAAGAGTGATAATTTTGTGTCCTCAGGAGGCCTAAGCTACTGTCCCAGAGTAACTTAGAAGAATCTGGCTCTTTATGAATCATTTAGTAATATAGAAATAAGGTTTTTAGTATGTCTATAATTGATTGTGTGACTCTGTGTGTAAAGTATAAAACCAGAAGACAGATGTGGTATGAAGCTGGCAACATGCCATGCCATGCTATCTTTACCCGTGCTAGGAGACAATATAATTTCCACCTTACTTACTTTATAACAGTATGAGTAGCCTGTTAAGTATTTGAATCCTACAGTGCTGGCTGCATTCCAGGGCTAGCTGTGTCAGGGTGCTTATAAGCAGGGAAGCTCATTAAGCTACAGAGCCCTCAAATTGTAGGAGTGGAGGAGAGAGAAAGAAAAGAATCACACCCATCGTTATTGTAAACCAAACAGAAATATTTTCATCCTCAGCATTCTGTAAGATAGGAAAGAAAACCTTTCCTCTCCCATCTTAGATTTTGTGGCTGGAGGCTATGAATTAAACTGACAAAAGACAGATAAACAAGAGAAAAAGGTATATGAATTTAATTGATGTTTTCAATTTTACATGCATGGGACTACACAGAGAAGAAGTAAAAATGCAAAGCATTAGTTAGACTCTGAAGCTTATAGACCATTTTAACAATAGGCAATAAACTGTGGGGAAGTGATTAGACAAAAGAAAGGGTGGGGTTGGCTTCTACAGGTGGTAAAATGTGGAAAGGTAAATACATGGGGAACTAATAAAAGAAAAGGGTTATTTTAGTAAGGATTTTGTTTACACAGACTCATCTCAGTGCTGACTTTCATATTCGTCATGGCCATAGAACTCCTCTGAAGAAGGGCTTTATGTCAGTCCTCCTTTCTCAGAAGCTCCCACTCTTAGTCAGATGAGAGAAGCTCAGAGAAGGCTTCTTTCTGCATCTGTTGGTTCTCAATTGCCTTCAGCTTAAAATAACCCACATGCCAAAGTGTCATATTTTAAGATGACATATTATGATCCCTTTCAGTTCAATTCAACAAATGGGAAAAGCTATCCAGAACCATTTTATGAGGAGAAAGAATCTGGTAGATATTTGAACAAAAGATCACATTCAATTCTAGAACTTTATTGCTGGAAGATGGCTTAAAGACCATCATGTACAACTCCCTGCTTTTACAGGTAAGGAAACTGAGGCTGCTGTAGCTTTCCCCAAGGTGTTTAGCTAGTGAGTAGCAGAGAAAGAGCTTAAGTCAGGTCTCCTGACTTCAAGTCCAACTCAGTAGTTCCATTAACCTATCAGAGATTTGCTGGTGGATGTGTCCTATAATATCACCTAGGTTACATGGTCTCTATTCTTAACACAGCCTACATCAACACAAACAGAATAGCTGCAGCACTTTCTTAAAAGCATCTGTATCTCTGATGCTAAGTGGTATATGAAAGATTGTTCTCATGGGAGATGTAATCTAATATACACTGTCAATACATTTCAGACAAAAAATACTCTAGACTAAAGAATAAAAGTAGATCTCAGTATTCCTTTTTCATCAGTTCTACAGAAGCAAGCTTAACTGAAAACTTATTCATTGTAGGAAAAAATAGTTCCTAATTCCTCAACCAATGTCCATGAATTATTTTCAATAGCAACTTGAAGATACAGACTCCAAATGCCAATACACATGTCTCCTTTCATTTGAGAGCCAAAGTGCTATCTGGATAGAATGAAGCTCATAGAACAGAAAGAAAAGAGCTGAAATGGGCTGAAGTTTCTCTTATATCTCAAGCATTGAAGCCTCTTTCAGAGATTCTTTAAAAATATATTCCTAAAATAATCCTTTACTCTCTCAATGTAAAACATTAAGCATTAAGACTATGTTAAACATGAGAAAAAGAGGACTGGACTTTGACACTAATACTTAACAGCACAGTTCTATCTTTGTAATTCTACAATAGCTCCTACTGACCTCACCAAAGTAGTATAGGCACACCACATATTTGAAGATCCAAAGTTAAATGGATAAGTATGCAGCATTCAGTAGGTGAATCAACATAAGCAAATGTATAGAAGTGGAAAATTACTAGGTGTGTCCCAGGAACAGCAAGTAAATTCCACTGCCAGTTTTGGCTCTGGAGTCAAACAGATCTGAGTCTGAATCACTACTCTGATGTTGCTGTGATCTAAATGCTTGTGCTCCAAAATTCCTATGTGGAAACCTAATACCCATTGCAATTGTGTTAAGAGGTGGAGCCTTTGGGAAGTGACTAGTTCATGACAGTGCAGCCCTCATGAATAGGATTAGTGCCCTTATAAAAGAGGCCTGAGGGAGCTTGCTTCCTTCTTCCACCATGTGAGGACACATAGATGGCCAGATCTATGAGGAACAGGCCCTCACCAGACACTGAATCTGCTGGAGCCTTGATCTTGGGATTTCCAGCCTCTAGAACAGTAAACAACTCATTTCTGTTGTTTATAAAGTACCCAGTGTAAGGTATTTTGTTATAGCAGCAGGAATAGACCAAGGCAGTCATCTTTCAGGGAATTTACTTTTCCCTGGCTCAATTTATGTTTTATAAAACGGGAATAAGAATAGAACTTACAGTGCTGTGGCAAAGACGAAATGTAATAAAAAGTTCTTAGCACAGTCCTGGCAAACAGTAAGAAATCAACAAATGTTAGCTATCATAATAATTATTAGTTGCTACAGTGGAGAGTTTATAGAGAGAAATAGAAGGATTTAGGCTAGAAATTGATCAGGTCCAATCATGGAACTATCAGTTACAATGTGTCATATCAAATCTACTGAAATCTCAAACATATGTTTGAAAAATGCTCAGAAGTCAAGCTGTTCCAAGAAAAATCAATGGCACCCATCACTAGCTCTTCATCGTGGGCCCTTCAGCAAGCTCTCTCCTCATCTGGAGATGTACAAGTACTACCTGTGAGAGGAAAAGGAGCCTTTCGTAATGGGAAAACATGCTTGGATTAGTGCTTAAGGGAAGACCCTGAATACAAGCGAATTATGCTATGTGTTCATTAAAGTGAAAAGCCAGCAATGCTAGCTTGGATCCATTTCTGACTTGGCAGATAACTACCAAAATCACAAGTATTGTTAAAGCATTTCAATGAACATATACAGCAAAGGCAGTGAATTGCTTTGAATGTCTCCTAAATAAAAATGACCTGTGTATCCCCTAAGTAAAAATATCATTTTGAAGGCTTCTTTAATGTGGAAAATTCTGCTAAGGAACAAGAGAAGCCCATTGGCTTGATTTGCAGTTACATCCACTTTTGCTGGTTGTCCTTGGTTACTGATAATTCTTAGCACATGTGTTCAACTCCTGTGATGTGATATTCAACTTTTTGATGAAGTTGTTCTTTATATGTCTCATCCTAGATCCCAGAATACAAGCTCTTCCGAGGCAGCACAGCCATGTTTTGTGTTTCTGTGCATGCCAAAAGTTGCACATATAACAAATGCTAGTTGAATAAATAACATCTTTAGGCAAAAGAATCAAATACCCTTCCTAGTCATAGTACAATTTCTATAGGGTATTTTGCAAATAGAGTATATAAGAATTACCAGCACCAGATGAGAGACCTTGGAGTATCAGACATGTTGAAATAATCTCCATTTACTAGATTCTTAGTAAGTCAATGCAAAAAGAGAGTGTTTCAAGAGATTCACGAACAGAGCTCAACATGACCACTGAGATCCTTCAAAACTCTAAAATTCTGTGGCATTCTAACAATGCTATATTCATAAATATATATTTTAATGATTCTTACCATATTCTATTTTATTCACTTTTTAAAGGTCATTTAATTTTTTTAAGTGAGCTAATTAGCAAGCAAAGTAGTCTTGAATGATTGCAGGTGGCAGTATTATCCTTTTACCCTACTTAAAGTTAAGGTGACACCAATTAAATTAAGGGTGACTGATAATTCTCTTTTATTACTACACCTGTATTCATATTTACACACTTTTCATTAATGCTCTCGGAGTCAGCTAAAAGATAAAGGGGAACTAAACTCAGCTCATTAATAAAATTTAAAAGTTGAGTTTCCAGGCTCTCCATGATAATTACTCTGTGCTACCACTTAGGCATTTTAAATCAGCACAGATGAGCACATAAGCAATGAAAATAGACTATCCAGAATGAACCTTGAAGAAGGAAAAGAAATAACAGGCAGGATAAACAAGATCAGCAGCCCAGCAGTCTGCCAATTCTTCCCTCGTCCCAGTGGTACTTGTAACTTATTCACGTTGGCTGGTGCTGTTTTCGGGCGACCTGCTGTAATAAATGCTTCATTGTTTGGTAACCAATGGGAACAGCACTCTTACTGCCAGCAACGTGATTAAGAACTTTGAAAACAAGAGACACAACAGGTAATGATCATTCTGCATGGGACCTCTGCACTTTGTAACCACTCAAGCTTTCCGAACATAAAGACGTGACCTTTTCAGTCCCTGTGCCTCTTAGGTTGTACAGTGCTGGTTGGTACAAGCAAAATGCCAGTAGAATCCTCATAAGTGGCTCTCAACACAAATGGAGTGATCACCATGCAAATCATTAATCCCACTCATTTCATTGACTCTAAATAAAGGAGGATTAACAAGTCTCCTCTATTTAAATGTCCCTCTTTGTGTTTATGTGTCTGCATGTTTGCCTGTCATTTAAAGGTATGACCAGGTGCTAGCCCGCAGCCTTTTCCTAGTAATGTAAACTCTTGTTCATTTTCAGTTTTTTCCTGACTTGGCATTCCAGTTGAATGGTGATCATTAAATCAATTTGTAATGTAATAGTTTGGAGCATTCTGTGATGGCAGTTTTTAAAAGGTACAGCACAAGTGAATATTTCTCTTAAGATGGTGATAACTAGTGAAAATACTACACCGATAATTCTCTATTAAGCAGTAAAGCAAAAGCCAACATGTTATTGATGCTTTCTTGTGCTGGGCAGGAGGTGATTTTTCACAAGGTAATGGACTGCATTTTATCTGTTCTGCACATTGTCAAAGGACCTTGTTCTCTCTTTAAATAATCTTTCTTTAAAAAAAAAAAATCACTTATTCTTTACCCCCTTGACATCAACATACACTATGTAGCTTCCAGAGAATGCCTTCTCTGTGGAATCTTTTCTGATATCCTCAAGTGAAGAAATTTTTTTCCTCCTTATGTCAATTACCATTTTTCACTTTTGTGTTCTCTTTTGCGCATTTGTATTCTATCATATCACCCTGTGGTTATGGCACATGATATTAAAGATGTTCATAATTTCTTGTCAAGTAAAATGAATAAATGGTCTGTGCCAATTTTTCTCAAAATTACTTTCACCCTCAGTCTGAGAGGGGCTTCATACACTTCACATTTTCCTGCTGATTGAACATAGGAAAATCGCAGGTCATCCATGAAACCTGTGGTTCTGGTTACCTTCTGATTTTTCCCAGCTGTCATTCAAGAGTGGAAAAAATGTCTGCTAACAGCTCTGCTTCCAGACTCCATCTAAATGCCCACTGTACCCCATTACAGCCTACTAACCAGAACTGACTAGAGTCCTAAACAAAATTTATTGTCCCAGATTGGTGTCTACTACAACTGATGGAGGCAAGGAAAAAGAAATGTTATACATTCGGAGTTTGGTTTCTCTTTTGCCAAACATCAGGGTCTCCCATTGACACATCATATATAAAACATATGTAAGAGGAGAAAATGTAATAAACATTTACAAATATATATTTAAATCATGTTAATATAAGGCATTGGAAAGGTCTAGGAGCTCTCTTGGAGACATGTGAATAGAGCACTCTCAAGTGACATGCCAGTACTATGGTATGACCTTAGATGTATAAACAGCATCTCTTATCTTCCTGAAAAGAACAGTAAAAACAGCAAGAAGAATTTTTTTTAAATACAAATTCCATTTTCAGCAAAACTAAGAAAACATAGATATAAACCATAGACTCCAAAATACATATAGAGTCTCAAAACAGCTGAAATCAAGCAAATCATGTGAGAGGAAAGGGAAAAAAAGAATGGTAGATGGCTCAAGGGCATGGTGGTGACTGATTTCAGAAAATGTTAGAAAAATTACTCTTCCTGAAAGCCAGAGACTCACTCTCAAGTACAAAAGTTGTATTCTGTGTTGGCAATAATGGGTTCAGGAGCCCAGATGGACAGGGATGATACCAGAATCCCTCCTGGGCCCAGTTTGGTTCAGAGGAGGTGGTTCTATACGAAGAATCCCACCAATTAGCCATATTTACAGAAGCAGTCTGTTTCTGTGGTACCAGAGGAGAGAAGCTTTAGGTTGTGAAGCCTTCAAGACAACTTTGGCCTCTCTCTTGTCCTCCATAAGAACTTCCCACAAATTGCTGATTCAAAAAAATCAATTAATTCAGTAATAAATAATTACTGACTTAGGTAAAAACACTAAGAAAAAAACAATGGAAAAACAAAGCAAAGCTTATCAACAGATAAAGAGTGTATAACAAAAATCATTGACAAAGACAAGGTGAAAATTTTACCCAAATATTGTACCATGAAATAAAAACTTAATAAACATACCACATCAAAAATGAAAGTCCATGAAGCAGAAATATAAGAATTCAAGAAAGAAGAGATGAAACAATCAGAGATAAAATTTGTGCTGGCAAAAACCAGAAAAGAAGAAAAGCCAAAATAAACATAGAAATAAAAGTAAACATGGAAGAAGTACAGAGATAAGAAGAGATTAGAGAAAGTATAGTAAGAAACATAGAAAATAGAAATGAAAGAAGCAAATAAAATTGAAACAAAAGAAGAGTCTAAAAAGAATTGGAAAGAAAACAACGGCTACAGAAGATAAGCAAAGACAGTCTAAAATACACAAAAAAGGGGGGAATGGAAGTATTGAAAAATGAAAGCTGAAGCATTGTAACGGCACAATCACTTAAGAACTGATTCAAAAAAACTTTTCCAAAATAAAATTAGATTCCCAAGAAAGGAAACACTAAGAACATCCTAGAAAATTTTAAAGAAACATTAAACAAAAGTAAAATATCCTTCAGTCTGTCAGGGAAAAGAATCCAGTCACTTATTTAAAAAGAAGAATGTGACTGATCACCCTCATATTTTTCTCTAGCAACATTCAATGACAAAATACAGTGGAATAATACTTACAAGATATTCAAAAAGAGAAACTGAGAACCAAAGGTTTTATATCTAGCCAAACTATCCTTCAAATATAGACTTCAGGCAGTTTTAAATATTAAAAAGATTCAGGGAACATTCTCCAGTTTAGGAAAAGTACCAGAAAATGAACTTCAGCCAACCAAGAGATGACTTTGTTTTTGTGAAATGGCATTGACTAAAACTAAAATAAACATGAGAATCAGGATAATAGAATGAATGTAAATGCCATATGCCCTGGAAATCAGCAAATATTACAGCTAACAAAAACTGGAAGAGGAAGGAAGAGAGGGTGTAGCACACAGAGGAGACCAAGACTGCTGCATAGACGTGCAGTTTGTATCATTCACAGTTCTGAGGGGTGTCACTCGCCTGGACTCTGACATGAACAGCAGCCCCTAGAGCTGTGTAGACACTATGTGCACAAACACAGGTACAGTCCAGAGTTGACTTACCTCATTCACCTGATCTGTAATAGCCAGGAGTCAAAGTATATCATTTAAAAAAATACATTAAACTTTAAAAATATAAGCATATTTAACAGTAAAATAGCAAATACTAAATACTAAAACATAGATAATGTTATTGACTAAATTCCAGTGGTGAAAGAGATAGAATGAAGGAGTAAAAAGAGAAAATACCTAATTTTAACACTATGCAAAATAGAGAAGAAACATATACTGAATAATTGAATGGACTATTAAAAATATTATATAAAGTTATTATTTTAAAAGTCCCCACTACCCACTAAGCAAGTACTCAAACTTAGCTACCAGAAAAATTATTTACAAATAAATCAGGTCACATAGTAAAAAACTTCTAAAAATTTATAAATATATCAAATGCAATATAGATGGATGAAAGGCCTAACTATTTTATCAATAGCATAACTACTATATCAATAAATATAAGTGTAATTGTGATATACATATTGACGGAGTTTGGATGTATTGTCCTCCTGGAACTCATGTGGAAATCTGATCCCCAATGTGGCAGCGTTGGAAACTGATTGAGTCGTGGGGGCGGATCTGTCATGAATGGATTAATGCTCTCCCTGGGGGAGGGGGGATTAATGAGTGAGTTCTCGCTCTATTAGTTCCCGCAAGAGCTGGTTGTTTAAAAGACCCTGACACCTCCTCTCTCTTTCTCTTGCTTCCTCTCACCATGTGATCTTGTACCCGCCGGCTGCTGCCACTTTCCACCATGAGTAGAAGCAACCTGAGGCCCATGCCAGATGCAGCTGCCCCAGAATCAAGCCAAATAAACCTCTGTTCTTTATAAATTACCCAGTGTCAGGTATTTCTGTTATAGCAACACAAAACGGACTAATACACATATATACATAAAATTAAAACATTACTGAAGGACATAAAATAGATTTTGATCAGACTTCCAGAATACAGGAGCTCAGCACACTCTTCTCTCCCCAGTGAAGCAACCGCTTAACTGATGAAAATTATAAAACACAAACATTTAAAGTCTCTGGAAATTGTCCTAACGGCAGCCAGCAAATCATAAAGCATTTATTCAAGAAAATCTAAATGTTGGTAAGAACAGTGGGAATCTGTGACAGTTCAGTCAGAACCAGCTTCTGTTCCCTCCTCCAGCTACATTTTACAAAAGATCTAGTCCATGTCACATGGCTAAGAAGATGGGAGCTCTGGTTTCCCTCTGCTCCTTGACAAAAGGCTATGATTTCACTCCAGGAGAAGTAGGTTACCAACCTATGTCATCCCCGGAACCCAGCCCTCTAAGTTTCTTAGATTAAGATGGCATCTCAAATCATAAAAGGGGAAAAAGGGAAAAGATGGGATATTTCAATAAATGATGTTTGGACAACTATGTAGATATATGAAAAAATAAAGTTGGATCCATGTACCACATCACATACCAGAATAAATTTTAAATAAAACAAAAATTTAAATATAAATAAATATAAAATCATAAAAGTAACATAAAACAAGAATGGAAGAATTCCTTTAAATCCTGGAAGTGAGTAAAGCCTTTATAACTATTTCTGAAAATCCAGAATCCATGAAATATTTTTTTTTTAAATTTTATTTTGTCAATATACATTGTGGCTGATTATTGCTCCCCATCACCAAAACCTCCCTCCCTTCTCCCTCCCCCCCTCCCCTCCAATAATGTCCTTTCTGTTTGCTTGTCGTATCAACTTCAAGTAATTGGGATTGTTATATCTTCTTCCCCCCCACCCCCGGTTTTTTTTTTTTTGTGTGTGTGTGTGTGTGTGTGTGTGTGTGTATGTGTGTGTGTGTGAATTTATATATTAATTTTTAGCTCCCACCAATAAGTGAGAACATGTGGTATTTCTCTTTCTGTGCCTGACTTGTTTCACTTAATATAATTCTCTCAAGGTCCATCCATGTTGTTGCAAATGGCAGTATTTCATTCATTTTTATAGCTGAGTAGTATTCCATTGTGTAGATGTACCACATTTTCCGTATCCACTCATCTGATGATGGACATTTGGGCTGGTTCCAGCTCTTGGCTATTGTAAAGAGTGCTGCGATGAACATTGGGGAACAGGTATACCTTCGACTTGATGATTTCCATTCCTCTGGGTATATTCCCAACAGTGGGATAGCTGGGTCGTATGGTAGATCTATCTGCAATTGTTTGAGGAACCTCCATACCATTTTCCATAGAGGCTGCACCATTTTGCAGTCCCACCAACAATGTATGAGAGTTCCTTTTTCTCCACAACCTCGCCAGCATTTATCGTTCAGAGTCTTTTGGATTTTAGCCATCCTAACTGGGGTTAGATGGTATCTCAATGTGGTTTTGATTTGCATTTCCTGGATGCTGAGTGATGTTGAGCATTTTTTCATATGTCTGTTGGCCATTTGTATATCTTCCTGAGAGAAATGCCTACTTAGGTCTTTTGCCCATTTTTTAATTGGGTTGCTTGTTTTCTTCTTGTAAAGTTGTTTGAGTTCCTTATATATTCTGGATATTAATCCTTTGTCAGATGTATATTTTGTAAATATTTTCTCCCACTCTGTTGGTTGTCTTTTAACTCTGTTAATTGTTTCTTTTGCTGTGCAGAAGCTTTTTAGTTTGATAGAATCCCATTTGTTTATTTTTCCTTTGGTTGCCCGTGCTTTTGGGGTCGTATTCATGAAGTCTGTGTCCAGTCCTATTTCCTGAAGTGTTTCTCCTATGTTTTCTTTAAGAAGTTTTATTGTTTCAGGGTGTATATTTAAATCCTTAATCCATTTTGAGTTGATTTTAGTATACGGTGAGAGGTATGGATCTAGTTTCATTCTCCTGCATATGGATATCCAGTTATCCCAGAACCATTTGCTGAAGAGGCAGTCCCTTCCCCAGTGACTAGGCTTGGTGCCTTTGTCAAAGATCAGCTGGCAGTAAGTGTGTGGGGTGATTTCTGGATTCTCTATTCTATTCCATTGATCAGTGTGTCTGTTTTTATGCCAGTACCATACTGTTTTCAGAATCCATGAAATATTAACATCTGACTACATAAATTTCACATGGCAAAAATATAATAATAATAAGCAAAATCAAAGGACATATGACAAACTGGAGGATACATTCGTCATCATATCACAGATAAAGAAAGGGTGAATCTCCCTAATACACAGGAAGTTCTTAGAAATCAATAACGAGAAGATTAACAACAATAGAAAAGGGTCCAAAGATATGATAGTTCTCAGAAAAATTCAAATGATTCTTTGCCAGGTGTCGACATCAGTTACAAAATGAGAAAGGAAAATTAAATGACTCTGAAATTTCATTTTTCACCTTCTAGTTGACAAACACTCAGTTTTATAACATACACCATCAATGAGGCTGTGGAGAGAAATTCTTACTACCCCTATGGAGGGCAATTATAATCTGTCAAACTTACAAATACCTTTCATCTTTTTTGTTTGTTTGTTTATTTGGTTTTTTGTTTGTTTTATCAATATACAATGTAATTGATTTTCATGTCCCTTTACCTACCATCTTTGACAGAGCAATATCGCTTCTGGTACAACATACTCGAACTTGTACAAAATAATGTATGCATAAATGTATGTATAACCATTCTTCAATCTTGGACTGGTTAAGTATATTATAGTCTATCCATTTGATGGAATGCTGTGCCATCAAAAAAATTGCATACATTTTGCATAGTTATTGATATGAAATATTCTTTAGAGAAAAACCAAGATTTAGAACAGTGTGTTTAGTACACTACCTTTTATGTAAAAAGTGGGAATGTACAGTATACATTTATTTTTCTTGTATATGCAAATAGAAATCCTAGAAAAAAGCACAAGGAAGTAACAGTAGTATCCTAAGGATGGGGCCATGGGAACTGGATGGGGAAAAGTGTGAGATTAGTAAACTTTTCAAAAATAGAAGACTTTTTTTATATTTAACCATGTGCATCACTTTCCTACTAAAATATAAATCAAATCTTAAAATTAAAAGTACAACATAAAAAAATTAAGATGGTATAGGCCACATAATCCATTCTCCCTGGCCCACTCACGACTCCTTCCTATGAAATCCTCTAGAGAAATATACCTGCAGGGAATGATGCAAAAAATTAATTAAATATTAAAATAAAACAAAAAACCCAAAAAGCAAAGCATCAGTTATTACAAGCTAAGATTTTGGTCTCCCAGTCCCACAAGCTGAACCATCTGGAGAACTGTTTCAACCTTGTATAGACATCTACATGACTCCTTGAAGACAAATCTGAATCTCAGAGTTTCACCAGGGCCAGAGCAAGGGGAAGCCAGGGGAGAAGAAAAATAACATTTTCCAAAGCCTAGAATTAACCTAAGCCTCCTCAAGTCAAGTAGTAGCTGAGTACCAGGCTACCACATAGTAAGAGGGGGTGCAGGCATTAGTCCCTAAAACCATTGTTCTACGTCTTTCTAGAAACATCTGAAGGGAGGTAAATATCTGCTCAGTGATCTTGCCTTTCCAGTCAGTTAGAATAGGATTCTGAGTTTTACCCCTTCAAGGCTCCACCTCTAGAAAATGTGAACTAATCAACATCACGAAATCTGAACCCTAGTCCTTATTTTGGAGAAATGGACTTTATTGCTCTTGATCAACACTCAGCTCTTGCAGAAAAGTGGGAGAAGGGGAGAGACAAGGGAGTTAGAGGAAAAGCATTGTACTCCCCAGAGAGGCTAACTGGATATTTTCTGAGAATAAGCTCAGGAGCTCATCAGTTACAGAGGACAGGGATTTAATGCTTCCTACTGATAAATATTTACACATATATAATCTACATGAATTGAATCTACAATGTGCATACATTTCCTGTAACTTGAAAAAATCTAATATTTAAACCGAGTAGAAATGTAATCATAGATAATACAGTACACACAATTACAGCTTAAATTTTAAATGAAGCATTTTTTGTGCTAGGGTAGAGACAAAAGTTGCTTGCTATGGAGTCCCTGGAGACGCGTCTCTTCAATCATTTGTATACTATAAAATGACATTTTTCTAGTGAAACTAGGAAGTATTAAAGCTGTATCCAGGTGTTCTCTAACTTACTTGATCAATGTTGCCAGGAGAGGTTCAGAGATTGAATATTCTTATGTGCAGCTCTCAATTTTCTTCACAATGCACGTAAATTAAAAGTTTAAATGTAGGATGATGATGATAATTTACATAATATAAAACCCAATTATCTAAAATCTTTGGAACATGAGAATACTAGACAGCCAAAACTTCTAGTTAATTGAGGATTACCCCTTTAACCAACAATAAATTTCTTTAAATAATTTAAATATTTTGGGTGAAAATCTCTTTTTAAAATTTCCAGAGCTTAAAAAAGTATTGCAAAAGGTCCTGGAATTTAGTTTATATTTTCTAAATTACTGTTATGCATACTAGATAACATATAACAACTATAATCTATTTTGTATATATATACATAGATACAATAAGGCCTATTAAAGTATGAGAAGTTAATTTCAGTCGTTAGCTTTTTTATTCATTTAAGTTTTTCTCTCCCTGGAGGCTGTCAGTGCCCCCATGCAGCATCTTTTCCCCCTATTTCTAGTTTTTTGGGGTTTTTTTTTTTTCATTTTCATCTACCATGGGCTCAGAAATCATATATTGAAGCTTCTTTAAGTAGCATGTAACTTAAGATTAGGCTTTGAAGTAAAGGCTAAGAAAATCACTTTTAAGCCACGTGAGTGAGATTTTAATGCGGGGCCTTCGAGACATCTACTGTGGCCATGTACAGGGTTTGTTACTGCTTTGGACTACATCTAATAGAAGAGTTTGCTCTTATATGAGTTTGTCTAGATTAGGCATCACTTTATTAAAAATGTCTACCTTATTTTATTTATGCTTTGCTTTTTTATAAAAAGGAATTTTATTAAAATGCATATAAAATCACAAGATAAAATAATTTTTTTTAAATAAAAAAATAAAAAAAGAAAGAAAGAAAAAGAAAAGACAGAGCCAGGTAAAAGACTTATCACATAAGCATTCTAAACAATCCCCTATATCTGCCAGAGGTAACAAATTTGGCTTTTTGCTTTGTAGTCAATCTGAACAGGTAACAAAATTCATATTGTCTACCTATTGTAAATTTTTAAAAAATCACTTCAGTACAGCACAAGTTTTTCAGACAGTGAGTCCAGAAAGCAATTATTTCTTAGTTCCTCATCAAGTCACCATGAAATATAAAAATAACATTCTCAACAATGATTTTACAAAAGACACCAAGATGAGTTTTGCTGGACTGTTTTTAATAAAATCCTACAAAGTAAGTCAACAGCACAATTCAATGAAAAAGAAAATTCTATGGGGAAAAGAAAAGATTACAGTTCACTGAAAACACAAAAAATGACTTATTCCAAAACACAGTAAGTGTTTGATCATCTGGCTGTTCCTGGTGGCCCAATGGCACTATCTAGCATAGTGTTGGGTACACTCACTTGGTTACTTCCCAGTCTGCAATGTGAGTCTAATTAGCAGTCAAGTCACTTAAGAATGTGTGACAGACCCTCCCAGGCCCCAGAACTCTGTCATCAGCACATCAGATAAATTTGGATTTAAGCCAATGGAAAACACAGCAGGGAGCTTCCTTGTCATTCTAAATAGCCACTTAAAATATGGTTGCTCACTATGTGCTTTAGAACAAAGGAAATAGAAACAAGTTAATCAAAAGAAACAAAACATTCATTAAAGACATTAGTGTCAGTGGTTAGTGATCGATGCTCAAAGAAACCTGGGCAAAATGCTAGCTTATTGCTGAAGGCGCAGTCCAAGGTACAGAGTGGGGAAGTGAAAGAAAATTCAACACGTGAATACAGTCCTAGCCTTTTTTGCCTGTGAAAGCAAGCCAAAGTGTCAACACTGACTCTTTAACTTCACGTTCTGTATAAATAAACAGTATTAGCATTTCCCCAGAGCAAAAGGTAGAAAATTGTTTATAATGAGCTAAGATTTGGAATTAAAAACACAAACAGTGGTGCTCTTGAACAAAGCGAAATTATCTAGTGCAAACAGTGGACCAATTGTTAATTGAGTGAAAAGACAACAAAATCTCCAGTGCCCAGGGTCTGGGAAGGATAGCTATTACGCTGAAAGTTTTTATGCCTCAATTTTCCTATGTATTAGAGAAGAGAACAGTTTAACCTGACGTCAAGAGATCTGTACACACAAATGCCTAAAAGTAACTTAGCAATCAATTGGAGTAGTCTGAGCCTCTTGGAAAGACGGATGACTTTCAACTATTAAAATTAATTTTTAACTATATACCAAAACTGTGAATATTAAAGATTCATTGAGCTCAGCAGTTACCGTTCTAGAGAAAGAGTACCAGACTTTCAGCTGTTAAGAGCGTAAACCACTAAAATGCAGAGACTCTGTCTGTGTAAGTCACTTTGTTCAGCACCAAAACCATGTCAATGAGGAATGAAGTGTTTACAAACACTTTTTCAAGGAAAATGATACGGAATCAGGAATCTTGAATGAAAGGATCAAATACCCAACTGAAATCATTTATCTCAAAATAGGAATTGGCAGCTCCCTTAACCAAATTTTGGGAAGAGCCTGGGCATAGCTGGACCCCAGAGTCTGAAAAGGAACCAAGACTCCCTATGTCTAGGTCTTTCATTCCCACATTCTTGGTATGTTGGCTTCATTCTCTCCAACATGAGGCTCACTTCTTTCCTCAGCAGGAAACATAAATCCAGTAGGTTGCTCTCTGCAAGCATCATTTTAGGGAGCTGAAAAGATGCCCTCCCTTTACTTCACTCTGTGATTAGTCCAACTGAATCACCCACCTATTCTCAGGCCAGTTCTGTAGCCAGGGGTGTGGCATTCTGATTGACCCAGCTTGGGTCATGTGCATAACCCTGTGATGGGGAGCAGAGATTACGGTTGCAGATTTATGACTGCAGGAAAGAGACGTAGTTCCTGCAGAATAAAGGAGAGTGCACTGAACTGCAGAAATAGGAAGAAGTAATAAATCAAATAAACCACTATACTTATAATTAAATACAACACTGTATGGAACCATTGTCTACTCCTGTTAAGGAGAGCATGAATGCTAAACAATGTAGCTAATTTTTAAAATACACATTTCAAGTATTACTTATCTCAATGAGCTTTGTTTTTCAAAGTCATCATCATCTTCAAAAGCCATCTTCTTCCAGTGATGCTGAAAATATTTCTAAACTCCACTTTGGGGATTAACTTCACAAACTGTTTAAGATTGTTATAAGCAAAACTCTCATTAATTTATGGTTACATGTCAGTGACAAATTAACATTATGTACCATAATTGGGTATGGGTGATTTTTGGTTGTTTTCAGAAATCACAAATACCCATAAATGATGAAGATTCACTATCACTGAGACATCTTTAAAAAATGTGCCACAGAATCTGAAATGAATTCCATAGGGCTTCTGAATTGTTTAGTAATTGTTATTGTAGAATAGGGGCATAGTTGAAATAAGAAAATAATGATAATAATAAGCCACTAATAATGATTATGTGGAAAGTAAAACATGCCTTTTGATATTTAAGACGTTGATTTGTTTGTTAATTTTTTTAAAGTCATATTATGCACATTATGGTACCTATTCCCAATTCTCCAGGAAGGTCTACCATACAAACCACAGGTGGGCTTGGTTGTAAAAGGCCCTGTTTTAGTCCATGTCTGTTGCTTATAACAAAATACACAGAACTCGGTATTTTATAAAGCAAATGAAATTTATTGCTTAAAGTTTCAGGGGCTGGAAGTCCAAAGTCCAGGGAACACATCTAGTGAAGGCTTTCTTTGGTGGTGACTTCACTGACAACAGAGTGTCACATTGCCAAAATGGAGGAGCAGAGAGAGAGGTAGTTCCTCATGCACAGTCCTTTTAAAGCCCTTAGAACCATGACCACGACCACCATTGTTAATCCATTCACTATGGCATGGTCCTACAATCCAATCACCCCTCAAGGCCCCGTTTTTCAATTACTATAATAGGATTTTTCATCTTCAACAGTTACAGTGGAGATTAAGTTTGGGGGGAACATTCAACCCAAGGCATTCCAACCCTGCTCCCCCAAAACTCATGTCCTTTTCACATACGAATACTTTCATTTCATCCTCAAAGTCTTAACTTGTTTCAACTCAGAAGTCCAAAGTTCAAACTCTTATCTGTGAAATCAAGAACAGGCTATCTACTTCCAAGATACAATGGTGGGGCAAACATAGGGTATACGTTGTCATTCAAAAAGGAAAAAATGGCCAAAAGAAAAATGTAACAGGTCCCAAACAAGTCTGAAACCCAACAGGGCAGGCATTAAATCTTACAGCTGGTGAATTATGTACCTTGATTCCATGTTCAACATCCTCTGCACTCTCTTGCAGGGGTTGGGTCCCCAGGTCCTTTGGCAGCTGCATTTCTGAGGCTTTCCTGGTCTGAGGCCATTTTTCAGCTCTCACAGGCTGGCGTTGCAAGCTCATAGCTCCACCATTCTGGGATCTCCGTGGCAGTTCCACTCTTAGGACTCCACTAGGCATGGAGCTGATGGGGTTACTCTGCCACAACTCTGACCCCATGTTTCCCACCCTTAACAGTTACAGTGGGGATTAAGTTTTGGGGGAACGTTCAACCCAAAGTAGGCCCGCTCAGATGCTTTTAATATTCACAGATATCCTGCAGGACACTGAAGGCTAGGTCCATGCACCCCAGTGGCCAGTTATGTTTAACATATGAAATTTAAATACTAATCATGGCCTAGTGTGTTGCTAACACCCTTTTTTCCATTTTCCTGATACTCACACAATAGAAAAGTTCCTATATACTCATCACCTGTCATGACTGTTCACATTGATAACTTTAAAATAAAGATAACCAGAATTCATCCTACCATGGATTAAGCACTATCAAGGATTTCATAAATGAAGATAAATACGTGATAAGAACAAGTAGGAAGGGAAGAAATGGAGGGGAGAGGGAAAGAGGGAAGAAAAAATACAGATATGTTAAAAATAACAACACTGTCAAAAACGAGACGTCCACTAATTTTCATAAATTTCATTTAGAGTCATTACTGTATTTGTGCTAAGGACCTAGGCAATTCTTCATGAGTTAATTTTTTCTTGCCTAAGCATTTATTGTGAGAAAATGATGTGGTCTAAAGAGGGAGACAACCCATCTGAGCTCCAGAAAACAGAAAGACATCTGACTGCTGCTTCCCAGACCACTGTGCATAGCCATTTATGAGTCTGCCTCTTGGAAAACATTGGACTGACAACAGGGAGTGGCCAGGCACTCACCAGTCCACACACCCACCAGTGATATTCACCCAAAGGAAACCTACCTTATTTTGCTCTACTGAGCATTTTGGCCACTTCAGACCATGCAGAAGTTGTCTACAGAATGGAGAATAGCTTCATGATACTAGATACATGATCTCATTAAGGTCATTAAGGTCTCAAGTAATCTTCATTTATACCTAGCTTTAGACCAATATGGATTTAAGACTGATTTCAATGTTAAATAACAGACAGCAAGAATCACACGAATGTATACTGACAGTAATAGAAGCCAATATTACATAAAAAACAATCAAAATTATAAAACTCGTTCCACGAAGCACAGATGTGTGACAAGAACATAGCATATCTAGACTAGATCACCATGTAGCTCAGCAGGAGTACTTGACAGTCCCATGTGTTAACAGGCAAGAATGGTTTTTATATAAGATGTTATTTGTATGAAATTGTATATTTCTAATGTACATAAAAACAAACCTCTCTTTTTAGCAGTAACTTGTAGATATTCTGAAAAGCCCTTGATGTAAAACACATAGAAATAGCAGGCAATACAGCAAATATCCATTTAAATGCATAGGTGTGCTTCCAAGAGAGTAAGAGAAATACCCTGGGGAAAATCACTATAAAACAAAGCAGAAAACCTGAATGGTAAATAAATACAAAAACCATGACTGCTCTGGAAACATTGGCCACTGCCAAGAATCTAGACATTTGAATCTCAAGCCTGGACAGGAAGCAAAAGACAAGGCTTTGGGCCCCCAAAAGGCAGAGAGTTGGAGGTGAAACCCCTGCATAAATTCAGAACTCATGATGATCAGGAAGTAAAAGCTTCTAACAAAAGTAAAGAGATGAAAAAGGAATATGTCCCTCTCAGTCTGAGTCCTGAGAAATTAAAAATTCTCCACTGAGAATGCAAAACTGTAGTTCTACCCTGAAACTGATTTAAATTTTGAATTTACATATCAGCAGGGTCTAGGAAAATCTATGCCAAGAGAGAAATATAAAGAAATCCCAAGTAGGGAAAGTTTTGCAACACCAGTCTGAAACAAATTCAAAATTTCTCTTGAATGACATACAACTGGAGCCCCACAGACTTTTTACCGATTAAGAATAGCTGAATAAGCATCCACAAATCAAAATTACAAAACAAATAAACTATTTGTTGGTTCTACTGACTCTGGCCCGTGTTAGCTTATTTCTTTATTTAGAATTAGACGAGGGCCAGAATTTTTAAAATCCATCAATCCAATAGAAGTCAGGAAAGGAAGAGTGAAAAAGAAGCATAAAAAATTCAGGCAAAAGAAAACACTTAAATAAGGTAGTATAATAAATACAAATGTCAGTAATCAACATAAATGTGAATTGCTTCAACCAGTCATTTATACACATATAATGAAACTAGACTCAAAAACTGAATCTAGCTACATACAGTTTAAAAGAGTCACACCTGAAACATGACGATAAGGAAAGATTTAAATGAAAAGACAGAAAGGGAGACACCAAGCAAATATTAATATCAGCCTAAAGAAAGCCGATATAACAATGTTAACATCTAATAAAATAGATTCAAGGAAAAAAACATTATGAGAGAGAAAATGAGCACTAATTAATTATGAAAGTTTCAAATCTCTGAAAAGATATAATAATATAAACTTGGATACCACTAAAAGTATAGCTCCAAAATATAGCAAGCAATTGATAGAATTAAAAAGAAAAATGGACCTATCCAACCATCCCAACATTAAATGTTAACACATCTTTCTAAGTAATTGGTATATCAAATATACAAAAATTTAATAAGAATGCAGGATATTTGGGCAACATAATTCATAAAAGTGAACATATATGAGACCTTGCACCAACAATTAGTAATACTCATTCTGCTCTAGCATATGGTTACAAAAGAGGCTACCAGGCAAGTCTCAACAAATTTCACATAATCAATATCACAGAGATAAATTCAAATTTCATTACCTTAAAATTGACCATTTCAATTACATGAAAATTAATTTTTAAAAAGATCATTTATAGTATAATACATATGGAAATTGTAAAACACACATAAAATAATGGGTTAAAGTAGAAATAATAATGGAAATATACTTAGAAAAATAGTGAAAATACAATGTATTAAAACTTAGAGAAACAAGTAAACAGGGAAATTTTATATAAGAAAAATCTAAACATTAATGAATTAAATCATTCAGCAATCCCACTTCTGTGTATATATCTAAAACAACTGAAATCAAGATCTCAAAGAGAAATTTGCACACCTATGTTTATTTCAGCATTATTCACAACAGCCAAGCGGTGAAAGCAAACTACATATTCATCTACAGATGAACAGATAAAGAAAATGTGGTATATACATGTAATGGAATATTATTCAGCCTCAGAAAAGAAGGAAATCCTGTCATTTGCTGCAACATAGATGAACCTCGAGGATACTATGCTAACTGAAATAAGCCAGTCACAAAAAGATAAATACTGCATAATTCCACTTATATAAGGTATCTAAAGTAGTTAAACTCTTAGAAAGTAGAATGATGGTTGTCAGGGACTAGGGGAGGGGAAATAGAAGAGTTGTTAAATGGGTATAGAGTTTGTGTTCTGCAAGACGAAAAAGTTCTAGAGAGCTATTGCACAACAATGTGTATACTGTTAACACTAGTGTACACTTCAAAATTGTTAAGATGGCAAAATTTATATTAAGTGTTTTTTACCACAGTAAAAAATATTAATGACTTAATCATACAAGATAAGAAGTATGAGGGGAAACACAGGACAAATCCAAAGAAATAAAGAAATAATAAAACTTAGAGCAAAAAATAATTAAATGAGGAAAAAAGATTCAATGAAAAGAATCAACCAAACCTGGCATTGACATCTTTGAAAGGATTAATAAAGTAATCAATTCTCTGTAAGAGTGATCAAGTGGGGAAAAAGAGAGAACAGAGAAATGAAAACGGTAGGAAGGAAATAGAAGATATACCTGTAGATAAAGCAGAGATTTAAGAGATAAAATCATGAGTAACTTTATAGTAATAAAATTGAAAACATGGGAGAACTGGGAAGATGGCAGGCTAGAGGTGCCAAGGGCACATTCCTCACAAAGAAGACTGAAAAGGGTCCACCCACCGCAACTACTGCTGCACTCACTTCAGTCATTGTCCAGTCCCAGAGCTGTCGCCCATTGCAGAGTAACTTCCTACAGGGCAGCAGTCCTATGGATGGGCCATCACTGCAGCCACGGACACCACAGACATGAGGGAGGTGGCTGTAACCACCACTGCTGCTGCCACCCCTGTAAGATAACCCTACTGTGCCAAGGACACCACAGACAAAAGGGAGGCAGTTGCAGCCACCAGCGATGCTGCCACCCCCGCAAGGTAACCCTACTGCCACCATAGACACCACAGAAATGAGGGAGGCAGTTGCAGCCACCAGAAACATACAAACTACCAAGACTGAACCAAGAAGAAATATAAAACCAGAACAGACTAATAACAAGCAACAAGATTGAATCAGTAATTAGCAGTCTCTCAACAAAGAAAAGCCCAGGACTGGATGGCTTTGCTGCTAAATTCTACAAAACATTTAAAGGGAATTAATACCAATTCTCTTCAAACTATTCCAAAAAATTGAAAACTTTTGATACTTTCAAAAATGAAAGAATGAAAACTTTTCATTCTTCCAAATTCATTCTATGAGGCCAGCATCACCCTGATATCAAAACCAGACAAAGATACAATAAAAAAAGAAAAATATAGACCAATATCTCTGATGAATGTAGATGAAAAAAATCCTCAATAAAATATTAACAAATAGTATACAGCAACACACCAAAAAAATTATACAGCATGATCAAGTGGGATTCATCCCAAGGATGCAAGGATGGTTCAACATACGTACGTAAGTCAATAAATGTGATACGCCACATCAACAAAACCAAGGACAAAAACCATGAGATTCATATGATTATCTCAATAGATGCAGAAAAAGCATTTGAGAACTTTGACATCCCTTCCTAATAAAGACTCTCAGCAAATTAGGTATAGAAGGAAAGTATCTGAACACAGTAAAAGCCACATATGACAAACCCACTGCCAATATCATCACGAATGGGGAAAATAGCTTTTCCCATTCTGAAAGCTTTTCCCTTAAGAATGGGAACATGACAAGAATGCCCACTCTCACCAATTCTATATAACATAGTGTTGAACTACTGGCCAGAGCAATCAGACAAGAGAAAAAAATAAAGGGCATCCAGATTGGAAAACACAAAGTCAAATTGTCCCTGTTGGCAGATGACATGATCCTATATATAGAAAAGCCTAAAGACTACAAAAAAAACTATTAGAGTTGATAAATGATATCAGTACAGTTGCAGGATACAAAATCAATGTGCAAAATTAAGTAGCCTTTTAATACTCCAACAAAGAAATAGCAGAAAAAGAAATCAAGAAAGCTAACCCAATTACAACAGTCATCAAAAATAAAATACCTAGGAATAAAGTTAACCAAGGATGTGAAAGATCTCTATGACAACTACAAATCACTATTAAAAGAAATTAAAGAGGACACAAAAAGATGAAAAGACATTCCATGTTCTTGGACTGGAATAGCTAACATTATGAAAATATCCATACTACCAAAGCAATCTAAGATTCAACACAATCCCCATTAAAATACCAATGACATTCTTCACAGAAACAGAAAAAACAATCCTAACATTCATATGGAACAGCAAAACCCCAAATAGCCAAAGCAATCCTGAGCAAAAAACTAAAGCCAGAGGCATAATAATACCTGACTTCAAATTATACTACAAAGCTATAGTAACAAAAACAACGTAGTACTGGCATAAAAACAGACAAAGAATCTAGAAATCAACCTACAAACTTACAGCCAAGGCACCAAGAACCTACATTGGGAAAAGACTGCCTTTTCAATAAATGGTGCTGGGAAAACTGGACATCCATATGTAGAAGAATGAAACTAGACCTGTACCTCTCATCATATACCAAAATCAACTCAAAATAGATTAAAGACTTAAATGTAAGACCTGAAACTATAAAACTCTGAAAAGAAAACATAGGGAAAATACTTCAGGAACTAGGATTGGGCAAAGATTTTATGAATATGACGCCAAAAGAACAGGCAATTAAAGGAAAAATAAACAAATGGGATTACATCAAACTAAAAAGGTTCTGCACAGCAAAAGAAACAATTAACAGACTGGAAAGACAACCTACAGAATGGGAGAAAATATTTGCAAACTATATATGCATCCAACAAAGGAATGATATCCGGAATATACAAGGAACTCAAACAACTTAACAGTAAAAAAACAAATAACTCAATTAAAAAATAGGTAAAGGAGCTGAATAGGCATTTCTCAAAGGGAGATATACAAATAGCCAACAGACACATGAAAAACTGCTCAACATCACTCAGCATCAGGGAAATGCAAATCAAAGCATATTAAGATATCATCTCACCTTAGTTAGACTTGCCAGTATCAAAAAGACAGAGAATAACAAATGCTAGCAAGGATGTGGAGAAAGGGGAACTCTCCTGCACTGGTGGGACGGTAAATTGGTGTAGCCACTATGGAAAATGGTATGAAGTTTCCTCAAACAACTACAGATAAAACTGCCATACGACCTAGCAATCCAACTCCTGGGTATATACCCAAAGGACTGGAAGAGGTAACTGCACGCCCTTGTTTATTGCAGCTGTATTCACAATAGCTAAGAGTTGGAACCAACCTAAATATCTATCATCAGACTACTGGATAAGGAAACTGTGGTATATATACTCAATGGAATACTACTCTGTCATAAAAAAGAATGGAATAGTGCCATACACAGCAACATGGATGAACTTAGGGAAAATTATGTTAAGTGAAATAAGCCAGAAAAAGAAATATCACATGTCCTCACTCATAAGTGGGAGCTAAAAAAAAAAATAAAAAAAAAAACAAATAAGTAAAAAAAGAAAGATACAACAATCACAATAATAAGTTGAATTTTCGAAAGGAGAGAACAGAACTGAGGTTACCAGAAGTGGGAAAGGGGGAGGGGGAGGGGAGCTAAGTGAAGAATTGGTAAAGGGCCACGAAAAATGATTACATTATATAATGTTGAATATACTAATTATCCTATTCTAAACATCCCATATTGCACACAGGAATTGATAATCAACTCTATACCCCACAGATATGTATGATCAACTCTGTCTCAATGAAAAACAATTGAAAACATGGATTAAGTAGAAAATTTCCTACAAAAGTATGATTGTAAAGAGTAAGCTAAAAACCTGAATGGTGTAATAGACTTTACAGAAACTTAACTAGTAATTAAAAATAGACTCCACTGTCACCCTCCCTTTACCAAAAATTCAAATCAATAAATAACACACTGAGCTCAGATAGTTGTATAGATGAATTCCCAAGTCCAATCCTACTCAAGCTGGTCTGGAGGATAGAAATAATGGAGATAAAATTATAGACTCTTGAAGGGTAGAAAATGTAAACTAAGTATTCTATACCTTGCCACATTGTCATTCATATGTAAAGAAAAACAAAAAGAGATTCTCAGATATGCAGGAATTTAAAACATATCATCATTTGTATAACCTTATTGAAAATCTATCCTCCAAATAAAAATAAATTTTAAGCCTGCAGAGATCAAAATATTAATAATTATAATACCTATCATTTATTGAGTGCCTCATCTCTACCAGGATTTTTATTAAACCTTTATAAATGTTATTTCTGTCTGTCCTTCAACAAACATCTAAGTTAGATATTCTATCCACACTTTATGGACGAGAAATCTGAGAGTAAGATAGGTTAAGCAATTTTCAAAACATCACACAGCTAGAATTGGAATGTTACTCTGGATCTTTTTGATGTTAAAACTTAAAGTTTGTGCTGAAATGTTTTGGGTTGACAAGCAGACAATTCTTAAATTCATCACAGAGCACAAGCACTGTGGCATATACACAGGAAGCATTCAATTACATTTTCAATAAAAATAGAGTAGGCTTAAGGGGAAGAACTATGGCACTAATAGCTGAAATTCAAACTCTCTTTTATTTCACACTTCAAGATTTTCATCTTCCACTACCATTTCTACATCCCTGCTCATCGTTGCTCCTATTTCTCCGATCTAGTTACTGTTTTGTTCTCTTCTAGTTCAGACTCGAAGTGATAGGATAGGATAGGAGGAAGTGAAAATCACAGAGGATTGGTAGGAACTGGAGAACGGGGCCCCCGGAAACCTTTGATCAATTTTGCTTGGGGCTAGACTTGATCCTCAGACGCTGGTTTTCTGTGCAGGACCTTTCTTGTTTCCTCCTCTTCGTTCATTTTTACTCCTGTCTCATCATCACCTTTTCTGACTTTTAAATACTGATTCTAATATTCCCTAACATAAAGGAATAACTGAAGCCCTGAAGGGCCTGGAGGGCAGTGATAGACATTTAAATCATTTGACTTTAACCAAATCTTGAAAAAATCCATCACGCTCAGCATGGCACTTATATGCATGCAGAGAAAATCATCCACACACCACTACAAAAGTAGCAGCAGCTCTAGCCATGAATCTTGGGAATCCCCTCCTTTTTCCTGGGCTCCAGAGAATTGCCAGGTCTGCTCTGTTAGTTAGAGGCAATGTGTTATGTAAGAATGATAGCTGGATGGGGCTGGGTTTGTTATTTACATAAGGGATAAAAGTGGGAGATAGTTCTTATTTGCAATTGTATGTTCTTTATCCTTCAAACTCTGGGTTCACACCTCTCAATTCACTTATTTGCACAAAATCTCACTACATCATTAGGGGAGTTACCCAGTATATAGATAGTATCATAATTCCATCAACTCTATCCTGATTAAACATGCATTTGTCTTTTTTCAAAAAACAACAACAACAAAAAAAAAAAAAACTGGGGAAAACTGGTTCACATGCTACAGTGAAGAATTTGCCAAAACTAAAGTGTATATAGAGCTAGTTTTATTTCAGACATAATACAGCTAAAGGATAGTATCTATTGAGGCACTCACACTTACTCAGCAGTGTCCAGCCTGGCTGTGGCCATTAGACATCCATGCTGTGCCATGCTATGCTGTAACCAAGACCCCCACCCAGATGTCATGCAGCCCCGCCCAGCTGCAGCTGCACCTTTGGCTTGTCTCACACTGTAGTTACCACGGACTGCTAAAACAGAATTTTTCAGCATGCTTCTCACCTGCTCTACTTTTCCACCCTGAGACAGAATCATAACCACAAAAGATCATAAGATCACTGCTCTTGCTCAGTTACAGAAACCTGGATATGCTATGATATAAAAATAACTGCCCCACTGCTTTGGGGTGCTCAAAACTTTGGACATGAGTCCTTTTGAGCCAAATGCCAGCATTTCAATAAACTCTGTTTTCCTGTTTTAAGCCTTAGTGTTTCCTGCTTCTCCCTGTGGGTTCACAGTAACTCACTGCAACATCTGCAAAGCTGTGTTGTATCTGAGCATCTCGTTTGATTTATTTCTTGAGACCTATTTGCTACTGTTCTTTTCTTTGAGGCTGTCATTGCAGAATTAATATTTTTTTATCATTAGAGAATAATAGTTTAGTACTGAGTCAAAACTGCAATATTACTCAATCACATTTTGAATTCTGTACGTGCTTATAGCCCCTTTGAAGGTCCTTAAGCATCAGAGTCATCATACGCATTTCCCTGAACACCTAGGAAGCGAGATTCACAACACTCTGATTGACCCCAGCTGTATTTTGAAGAGACTATTTTGTTAACCACAATTTATTAGCATTGAGTTCTTAGGTGATCAGTTGCACAGAACGTCACATTACTGAATAAAAACTGACTTGGGGCCTTTAGGGTGGTGGTAGTTGGGGCTGACAGCAGTGCTGCAGGAATAAGGACTGAATCACAGAGCAAGTGTGTACAGAGCGACGTGATGAATGCATTTTCAATCACACAATTTCCACAACAGGCCAAGTGTAATTCTCATATAGCTAAGCCAGACCAAAAGTAAATATTGAATAACAGCAACCATATTTTTTTTCCAAACCACCTGAATTCACTGATTTTTATAAATGTGCTATTTTATTCTATCAAATAAATTCTACTTCCAGATTCCTTAAAACAACTTCTGCAGTACTTCGTAAGTAATACTATGAATGTGCATAATTACTTCATTGGAAGTTATTAAACTGCTTAGGCTACGAAATTCACTAAACTGATTTTCATTGAACTCTAATCATTAAGTGAAATAATACCTCTCCTCTCAAAAATGTACCAGTTTCCTGGAAATGCACCTCATGGTTTTTTGTTTTTTTTTTTTTTTTCCTTTGCTAATTGTTCCTGGTCACTTAATTCAATAACTTTTATAAAGTTAAAATTATAAGAATTTAATTGACTTTTGCTCAGCTTCCAATTACATTTAATTTGTTTCTATTCATTCTCATTAAATCCAATTACCGTTGGACTAATCGTAATTACTCCCAATAGTTCATATACTTTAAAAGAAGAACACTGTCCTCTGTTACTTTCAAGTAATTTTTCATCAAGGTTAGGTAGGGTCTCTTAATTATATTAATACAAATGGCTTTCTACATGCATCAATAAGTTTGCATTTAATACTTAGGCAATCCCATGTAACTCAGCAAAGCTAGCAAGACCCTTAGAAACGGAATAGCAGATATATGGTAGTTTCCCAGTAGCCATGATTAATATCAATTGTAATTGGTAGACAATCACATGGTTTCACATTTCATTACACTCATTATAGAAACTTGAAAAAAATATAGAGTTTGAAACAAAGGGAGTGAAGGTTAACATGAATAACGTTCACAGACAACATTTAGGAGAAGTGGTACTTTCTCAGAAATGGCGTATTCCTAGAACAAACTCATTTTACATTTTCTTTTTTAAGTGTCTATTTCCATTTTGATAAACCATTACAAAGGTCAGGATTAACAGGGATTATCCATGTTAGCAACCATGCAAAGGAACGCCTATAACATAAAATCAAAAAAAAAAAAGTCTGGGCTGCATATTAAACACTTATTACTGAGCTTTCTGAGAAGAGGTAAAGACCATGTAGGTACTTTCATATGATTAAAAACAGAAAGTGAGAGAAAATGGAACAATAAATGTTTGGAAACAACAGTGGGAAACAAGTAGTGGAAAAAATGAATGGAATTATTTTTTGTTTGGTACTGATTTTCTATTCTGATATCAGAAAATAGAAGAATGAACAAAGCACATTTTTCAAGACAAATAGGACCTGAAACAGATGATTGTCGAAAATTATTTTGCACAGCTAACAAAAATCTCTGTGACTTGTTTCTTCCATTTAAGTATAAGATACTGTATTATTCCATTTATATAAATTTTTGAAATAAAATTATAAAGATGGAGAACAGATTAGTGGTTGTGAAGGAGAAGGATTAGGAGAAGGGCGTAACTGTGGTTACAAAAGGGTAGCATGAGGGAGCCTTGTAGTGATGCTGCAGTTCTGTCTTACTCGTGGTGGTGGTAGTTACACAGATCTACACGTGATAAAATTGCACAGAACACAAATGAGGGCATATAAAACTGTTGAGACCTGAATAAGCTTTGTAATTGCAGCTATGTCAATTTCTGGGTTTCGATATCGTACTATAGTTATGCAAGATGTCACCATTGGGAGAAAAATGAGTGAAAAGTACACAAGACATCCTTGTGCCTTTTGCAACTTCCTGTGACTCTATAATGATTTCAAAAGAAAGTTGAGATATATATAGCAAGACCTAAAATCCATCATTTTCAGAGGAAAACATTGAAGATTAATGGAATTGTCCGATAATGTCAAATACGCATAGTCCACATGAGAGCCATATTCCATCTGCTCACAGCAGAGCTGTCATTTGGCTTCTTTCTGATGTGCCCTGAAGGACTTAAGCTCCTCTTGTGTTCCCAAGGCCCATAACATTTATTCATTACTAACGTCATACTAAACCAAAAAAATGCAAAGTGACAGAATCATTGTTTATAATTACAACTAGTATATTTATTTATAAAAAGACAATAAAGGTGAATAATTTAAACCTTTGGGATAAAGGATAGGATCTTGGTGACATAGCAATGGGAAAATATTAATGAAAGAAAGGAAAAGAAAGGAATTGTAAACATAAGTAGCTCAATATTGTGGGAAAACCTTGGCTCGGAGCAGGAGAGCTGAGGTTTTATTGTGTTTCTGCCTCAAAGCTGCGGTTCAACCTGAACTAATGCATTCCCTTGTCCTTACTCTCAGTTTTCTTTTCTACAAAATAAAGGGAGTGAATTAGATCATCTCTAAGGTCCCCCAAATACTGACATTCTTTGACTCTAGATACAGTCTGATTGTATCCCTAATTTTGATTTTGATTATGCTGCACTGCAAGCGGCATGTCTAAACACTCATGTTGGTCCTAATAAATATTAAATGTAACATTGGGTAGCCGAAGCCTACTTCACTCTGTTAAGTATTCCTGAAGCTTATTCTATCAGTGTATCAAGATAAAATGCTAACAACATAATAGGTATAAAGCCTTTTAGCAACTATTGGTGCTGTGTTACCTCAGAAGACCTTGTGAGGATAATGTGAAGAAGTGGATCGTGTAAAAATTAGCCTGATTTTTTTCCTCCAAGATGCAATAAAATGATTCATCTTTCCATACATCAGAATTCACTGCTCACAAATATCCAGATCCCTTCCTATCACTTGCAGTTCCTGGGCTGACATTCCAATTCTTCATGCAAGCATTAATTGCATCTTCATTTAGCTGAGCATCATGAATAACAGCAGCCTTACAATTCATCACAACTTCTTTACACACCAGTTTATATTTGTGATCATCATAATGTCAACTTTAATACTCATCAAAAACTTCGGGGAAAAAACATATAACATGGGCTAAAGCCAGCATGTCCATGTATAATCAAAAGCTAAAGCCAGTACCAATAATCTCTGACGATGTTGAGAAGACATCAAGTTCAATATCCTAAAGTCAATTTAAAAAATCCATTCTTAACCAGCTGCTAAACTTTCAAGTTTTCATGTTGCTTGCAACCAAGATGTAAGCCCAGTCAAGAATATGGACAATATTCATATGAACATCTCTGCTAAACTCTATCTGACCTCACCATGAGAGAAAACAGGGAGGCGGGTAGTAGAGGTGATAGCTCTCTCAATATGACACTTGACCCTCCAGGAGGCAAGGGAACAGGATTATTGCCCCACCATGGCTCTTTCCCATCTCTTTTGATCATCCAGGCAGACCTATCGTGAAACAAATTGGAAGCACTAACATTCAGTTTCCTTAGCTATATTTTTCGTAGTTTCACACAGAGAAACCCTGGTCACACTGCTGCAGACTGCACTTCTCACCCCAGGATTTTGCATTCTCATGTAATTGATCACAAGATGCAAAAGGCAATGCAAATCCATCACTAGAGCTGGAAACAATGCAAAAGACACATGCTATGGACAGCTGGTCAGAGCAATCACGGAAGCATCAGAAGCCCTGCTCGCCTCTCATGTCCTGACTTTGTGGGCTGCCAGTTGACCCCACCCCACTTCAGGCACAGCAGAATAGAATACAGTAGGCCAGTTCACAGACTCATGTGGCCTGTCAAGAAAAGTTATGCACAAACAAGAACAAAATGAGCCAGTGGGATTCTCTTCCTTGGCCATTTAAATTGGGAATGTATAAAAACCAGGCAGCTGGTGATAGAAGCAGAAGTGGGAAAATTATGAGATAGAGAGAGGCTTTGAAGGACCAAAACTGAGCCAGGGTTACCACCAGGATGCAGCATGACTTCTGGTCCCTCCACAGCCCCCAGTCAGGGGATGCAGCTAGAAATGTGGAATGCTGTGGAGACAGTTTACAGCTCAGATCAAAGAGATAATGATTTTTAACTGCCAAGTTCAAAGAGAGCTCTATTCCTCATGCCAGACTCTCCCGAACCATATCAGGGCCAGGCAAAACTGATTTAGAGATTTTACTCAGCAGAAGAATTATGTGTTAAGGGACAAAGAGAGTTTTGAGAGAGGTATTTAGAAAGCCAGAAGATTGCCCTCTTACCTTTCCTTCCAATTTGGGTGATTGCATGAAAGGTGAGCAGCGTGAGGCCAGCACGCTCAAAAAGTCTATGAATTTTGGAACACGCCAGGATCCCAAAGAGTGACTGTGGGTGTGTCAGAGATTCGCAAATCGTTTGTGGTCCTAGAATAGCCACAAGAGACATCTAGGCATAGGTGACCCCTTAGCTTCCTACATCAAAAGGCTTCAAGTGTGGCAAATGGACTTTTGTGGAGAATATAGACCAAACTGCCTGCTATTAGTGAGAGGAGTGCACCTATACCTTTTTTAAAGCTGTGGAAGTAGTACCTAGTTGCCACCAAAGACCGCTGATTTCTCCCCAAAAGACAAAGTCTCAGCTGCCAACCTACATTTCCAGAGACCAGACCAAGTATGGACAAGAGCCCAGGACCACCAGGAGCATGACAATGAAGCAGCTGCCCACCTACCCTTTTCTGGCAGGAGGTCCTCACCTGTATTAGTACCCCACCCTCTCTCCTTGCCACCTGCCCTTCCTGGACATGAGGAGAATATGAAGCCATCCAGGAGTTTATGGATAGCCTGCAAGAAAAAGAAAGGAAGCTGAGAGAGAGAGAGAATTCTGAGAATTGTGAACAGTGACCAAAGACTTTAATATCTAGTTCAGACTTTTAAACATATTACCAGAGTGACCCAAAGTCACTGAAATGGAACCAGATATGGTTGAGGGAGCCTAGGAGATCTAAATCCAGAAAAGTGTATACACTTATAAGACTAGAGTGAGATTCAACCTCATTATTCTTTAGTGAAATACAAATAAAAAACATTGGGATAACACCATACATCCACCAAAATACCAAAAAATTAAATACTGAAAATAGCAAGTGTTTGCAAGGAGGTGCAGTAAACTGGAATATTTATATACTGCTGGTGAAAACCTAAATTAGTATACCCATTTTGGAATATTGTTTGTTGGTACTAAAACTGAATCTTTTTAGACAGTACAGCCCAGAAATTTTAATCCTAAGGATATAGTCAACAGAAATTAATACATGTGTACCAAAAGTCATGCACATGAATGTTAACAGCAGCATTATTTAAAACAAGTAAAAAATGGAAACAACTGAAATGTCTATCAACAATATAATGATAAATATGTGTAGTAATATTTATATAACAGCAATAATATGTAAGAACTATTGCTACATGCAGCAACATGTATTAAATCTTACAAACACAGTGTACAGCAAAAGAACCCAGTCATAAAATAAAATACCAAGTGTAATTTCAGTTACATCAAGTTTTAAATCTGGCGAAAGTAATCAATAGTGTCAAAATCAGGAGAATAGTTTCTTTGAGGTAGATAGTCTGAGTACTGACTAAAAGGGGGCTTAAAGGGGCTGCTATAGCAGAGACAGTGTTTTATATCTCAATCTGGATTGTAGTTATACGGGTGTGTTCACTTTGTCATAATTCATCAATCTATATACTTGTGATTTGTGTACTTTTATGTGTGCATCCTACACTTCAGTAAAAAAGTTTATTTAAAAAAAGATAAACACACACACCAAAAACATGCACATTATAATAATACTAATTAAAACAGTGATAATGAGAAAATCTTAAAAACAGCCAGAGGAAAAAGACACATTGCACACAGAGCAATACAGATCAAAAATAACTGCAGACATCTTGTGAGAAACATTACAAGCCAAAGACAATAGGCCAACATATTTCAAGTTCTAAGGGGAAAAAATGCCAAATTAGAATTCTATAAACAGTGAAAATAACATTCAGAAATGATAGTGAAATACACTTTTTTTTTCAGACAACAAAAAGCTGAGCAAATTCATCACCAGAAAACCTACATCACAAGAATTATTATGTTAAAATTTTCTTCAGGGTGAAAGAAAATGATACCAGATGGAAACTTGGATCTATACTAGGAAATAAAGAGCTTCAGAAATGGTAAATATGTAGGAAAGTATGAGACTGTTTTTCTCATGTTTTTTTAATTTCTTCAAAAGATAATTGACTGTTTTAGGCAACAACAATAACAATGCATTATGGAGATAAAATATTGATGTAGAATATCAGACAACAATGGCACAACTATTTTAGGCAAAAACAATAACAATGCATTATGGAAATAAAATATTGATGTAGAATATCAGACAACAATGGCACAACTATTTTAGGCAAAAACAATAACAATGCATTATGGAAATAAAATATCAACGTGGAATCGCAGCAACAATAGTACAAGGTTGGTAGGGGAGTTGGGAGTCCAGGCAGTCCTCCCTTTGCATGGTCATGCAAGACTGTTAAAATGACCCTGCAAGCTGAAACCATGCAAAGTGACGTTTCTAATCAACGAGAAAAATGGTGATTGTTCTATGACCTTTAAAAATGTTATCAAGACATTTAATACTCTTACTATCACTTATAAATATAGACAGAAATTAAAAAAATAGTAAAATTTATATTTATTGAGTTCATTGTAATTTAAAACAGTAGAGACATTGAGAATTACAGCAGTTTATTTCTTTGTAAAGTAAACTTATCGAGAGTAGAAAGAACAGTCCTTGCCATCTTCTCCTCAAGGTATAACTTTCAGTTTGAAGTAGGCATCTTTTCTACATGTTTGAGAATTGCCAAACTCCTTTATAAGTCTGTATTCATTTCTACCATTTTATTTTTTGAGCTTTCAGTGTTATAAAATACTACCAAGATTTCCTTTAAAGTGAAGTTTTTGTTGACATCACTTCTTTAGGAATATCTTCATCCTTTTGTCACAACCCCTTCTCTCATTTTTGTCGATAAATTAACCTTCACCCAAGTTTCTCTTAAACGGTGGTGGTGCCCACAATTCCATGGTTAATTACTGCTTCCATAACTCCGTTTACCTTCTGTTTGAATCTTGAATGTGATTTTTATTTTTATTTTTTTTATTTTTTTTTATTTTTTTTTATTTTATCGATATACATTGTGGCTGATTATTGCTCCCCATCACCAAAACCTCCCTCCCTTCTCCCACCCCCCTCCCCCCCAACAATGTCCTTTCTCTTTGCTTGTCATATCAACTTCAAGTAATTGTGGCTGTTATATCTTCTTCCCCCCCCCCCGGTTTGTGTGTGTGTGTGTGTGTGTGTGTGTGTGTGTGTGTGTGTGTGTGTGTGTGTGTGTGAATTTATATATTAATTTTTAGCTCCCACCAATAAGTGAGAACATGTGGTATTTCTCTTTCTGTGCCTGACTTGTTTCACTTAATATAATTCTCTCAAGGTCCATCCATGTTGTTGCAAGTGGCAGTATTTCATTCATTTTTATAGCTGAGTAGTATTCCATTGTGTAGATGTACCACATTTTCTGTATCCACTCATCTGATGATGGACATTTGGGCTGGTTCCAGCTCTTGGCTATTGTAAAGAGTGCTGCGATGAACATTGGGGAACAGGTATACCTTCGACTTGATGATTTCCATTCCTCTGGGTATATTCCCAACAGTGAGATAGCTGGGTCGTATGGTAGATCTATCTGCAATTGTTTGAGGAACCTCCATACCATTTTCCATAGAGGCTGCACCATTTTGCAGTCCCACCAACAATGTATGAGAGTTCCTTTTTCTCCACAACCTCGCCAGCATTTATCGTTCAGAGTCTTTTGGATTTTAGCCATCCTAACTGGGGTTAGAGGGTATCTCAATGTGGTTTTGATTTGCATTTCCCGGATGCTGAGTGATGTTGAGCATTTTTTCATATGTCTGTTGGCCATTTGTATATCTTCCTTAGAGAAATGCCTACTTAGCTCTTTTGCCCATTTTTTAATTGGGTTGCTTGTTTTCTTCTTGTAAAGTTGTTTGAGTTCCTTATATATTCTGGATATTAAACCTTTGTCAGATGTATATTTTGCAAATATTTTCTCCCACTCTGTTGGTTGTCTTTTAACTCTGTTAATTGTTTCTTTTGCTGTGCAGAAGCTTTTTAGTTTGATAGAATCCCATTTGTTTATTTTTTCTTTGGTTGCCCGTGCTTTGGGGGTCGTATTCATGAAGTCTGTGTCCAGTCCTATTTCCTGAAGTGTTTCTCCTATGTTTTCTTTAAGAAGTTTTATTGTTTCAGGGTGTATATTTAAATCCTTAATCCATTTTGAGTTGATTTTAGTATATGGTGAGAGGTATGGATCTAGTTTCATTCTCCTGCATATGGATATCCAGTTATCCTAGCACCATTTGCTGAAGAGGCAGTCCCTTCCCCAGTGAATAGGCTTGGTGCCTTTGTCAAAGATCAGATGGCAGTAAGTGTGTGGGTTGATTTCTGGATTCTCTATTCTATTCCATTGGTCAGTGTGTCTGTTTTTTATGCCAGTACCATACTGTTTTGGTTATTATAGCTTTGTAGTATAGCTTAAAGTCAGGTAGTGTTATGCCTCCAGCTTTATTTTTTTTTGCTCAGCATTGCTTTGGCTATGCGTGGTCTTTTATTGTTCCATATAAATGTCTGAATAGTTTTTTCCATTTCTGAGAAAAATGTCTTTGGAATTTTGATGGGGATTGCATTGAATTTGTATATCACTTTGGGTAGTATGGACATTTTCACTATGTTGATTCTTCCAATCCAAGAGCATGGAATATCTTTCCATCTTCTTGTATCCTCTCTAATTTCTCTCAGCAGTGGTTTGTAGTTCTCATTATAGAGATTTTTCACATCCTTGGTTAACTCAATTCCCAAGTATTTTATTTTTTGGGTGGCTATTGTAAATGGGCAGGCTTTCTTGATTTCTCCTTCTGCATGTTCACTATTGGAGAAAAGAAATGCTACTGATTTTTGTGTGTTGATTTTGTATCCTGCTACTGTGCTGAAATCATTTATCAATTCCAGCAGTTTTTTTGTAGAGGTTTTAGGCTTTTCGATATATAGGATCATGTCATCAGCAAACAGGGACATTTTGACTTCATCTTTTCCAATCTGGATGCCCTTTATTTCCTTCTCTTCTCTGATTGCTCTGGCTAGTACTTCCAACACTATGTTGAATAGGAGTGGTGAAAGTGGGCATCCTTGTCTAGTGCCTGTTCTTAAAGGAAAAGCTTTCAGCTTTTCCCCATTCAGGATGATATTGGCAGTGGGTTTGGCATATATGGCTTTAATTATGTTGAGATATTTTCCCTGTATACCTAACTTATAGAGGGTCTTTGTCATGAATGAGTGCTGAACTTTATCAAATGCTTTTTCAGCATCTATAGAGATGATCATATGGTCCTTGTGTTTGAGTTTATTAATATGGTGTATCACATTTATTGATTTGCGTATGTTGAACCAACCTTGCATCCCTGGGATGAATCCCACTTGATTGTGATGAATAATTTTACGTATGTGTTGCTGTATTCTGTTTGCTAGTATTTTAGTGAGGATTTTTGCATCTTTATTCATCAAGGATATCGGCCTGTAGTTTTCTTTTTTGGTTATATCTTTACCTGGTTTTGGTATCAGGATGATGTTGGCTTCATAGAATGAGTTTGGGAGATTTGCGTCCGTTTCAATCTTTTGGAATAGTTTGTAAAGAATCGGTGTCAATTCCTCTTTGAATGTTTGGTAAAATTCTGCTGTGAATCCATCTGGTCCTGGGCTTTTCTTTGTTGGGAGCTTGAATGTGATTTTTACAGTGCAATAAAGTTTTCTGCCATTCTGCATGCATACTATTCATTTTCCTTTTTGCCATGATGCTTAAACATTTCAATTGCACTTTTTAAGTAATATTTCTTCCAAAACTTAGCTAAAGAAATTGCATAATCTCCACTTGTAGCATCAATAGCCTGTCGAAAAGTTTATCTAAGATAATAGGCTTTAAAAGTTGAAATAATTCCTTGGCCTATTGGCAAGATTAATAAAGTTGTACTTGTTAGTAAAAAGCAACTTTTCACATTTTCCTTTTACTACCTAAATGAAAAAAATTGACCAGAACCATTATCCAACAGTAATACTGCCTTAAAAGTTAAATTATGTGAGCCTGTCACTGTAAAATAGGGTGTTAACACAATTACACACTTTGACGTCTGTATAAACTAAATTCTTACTGATGTAGAGATGCACAGTGTCAAATCTCCAGCAGATTTTGGCAGAAATGATATGAATGTTCACTGATCTTGATGCAAATCCGCTAATTACTTACTGATTTGTGTACTAAAAACTAGCAGTTTTAGTAAAGTAAAGTTTTTACTTTCTGCAATTACTCAAAGTTCATGCACTGTAACAACTGAAACTTAAACCGTGTTGGTGGAGGAATAGTGTTATCTAACTAATCCACTGTAACTGAAATTCATGCGTGTTAGGACCATGAAAAGTCAGGTCTGCCTGTATACTGCTGTAAGATTTTCACATTATTTAGGAAGTAATATAATATTACTTAAGGGCAAACTATGATAAGTTATAGATACATATTGTAAACCCTCATGCGATCATTTAAAAAAAAATACAAGCTGCACCTAATAAACCAATAGTTGTGATAAAATGTAACACTTAAAAGAATTCAATTAACCCAAAGAAAACAAGAAAAGAGGGAAAAGATAACAAAAAACAAATGGGAAAATAGAAAACAGCAAGAGAGTAGACTTATAGCCAACTATATTGATAATTATTAAATTCAAATGAACTTAACCTTCCAATTTAAAAATGGAAATTATCACATTGGATAAAAATGCAAGAACCCTTGAAATACTGTGTAAGAAAATCACTTTAAATATAAGAAAGAGATAGGATCACAGCAAAAGAATAAAAAGGGATATAGAATATAAAACCTAACAATAAAAAAATCTGGAATGGTATTAATACCAGATAAAATAGACTTTGGAAGAAGAAATATCAGTGATTAAAAAAAATTAATGACAAAGGGTCAACGTATTAAGATATGATAATCATAAATATGTATGAACTTAATAATACAGCTTCAAAATACATGAAGAAAAAACTGATAGAACTGAAAGGAGAAATAAGCAGATTTCAACACACCTCTTTTGAATATTGGTAGAAGAATGCTGAAAATCAGTAAGGATAATGAAGACTCATAATGCTACCAAACACCTTGACATTACTGACAGCACAATATACATTTTTTCAATTGCACATGGTAAATTCACCAAGATAGGCCACATGCTGCCATTTAAATTTCCGTAAATCTAAGTGTTGGTATCATGCACTTAATTCTTTGACTGGAATGGAAAATCAACCATGAGTTCTTTTAAATCTGCTAAATATTTGGAAATTAAGTAACACATTTCTAAACAACCCAGAAGGCAGAGAAAAAAATCATAAAGACAGCTAAAAAATATTTTTAACTTGATAATGAAATCACAACTTACCAAAATTTGTGGAGTGCAATAAAGCAATGCTTACGGTGATATGAACATTTTTAAATGCTTGTAGTATAATAGAAGAAAGGTCCAAAATCAATTTTCTAAGCTGCCATCTTTAAAAAACTAGAAAAAAACAGGAACCCAAAGTAAGTAGAGGAAAGAAAATAATAAAGATAGGGAAAATAATCAGTGATATAAAAAACAAAAACAATAGAGAAAAACCAGTAAAATAAAAAGATCAATATTGATCTTTTAAAAGATCAATAAAATCGGCAAACCTTTAGTCAGACTGGTCAAAAAAAAAACAAGAGAGGAAGTCACAAATGATCAAATCAGGAACAAAGGAGAGGACAACATGACTAATGCTACTGACTTTAAGGAATTAATCAGGGAATATTATGAACAATTTTATGCCAATAAATTCAAGAGTCTAGATGGTACAGACAAATTCCTTGAAAGTCATGTAAACAAAACATGGGCAAAAGGTGTGAACAGACACTACACCAAAGGAACATCTCAGTGGCCATTAAGCACATGATAAGTTGCCCCACATCCTTAGTCATCAGATTCATATTTAAACCACAATGAGATTCCATTTCATACCCACTAGAATAATTAAAATTAAAAAGATAGAAAATACCAAATGTTGGTGAGGACAGGGAGCAACTTAAAATTTCCCACTTTGCTGGAGGTGGTGCCAAATGATAGAAGCACTTTGGAAAACAGTTATTTTTCATAGTTTTTTATAAACTTAAAAATATTATATGACCCAGCCACTCCATTCCTTAGATATTTACCCAAGAAAATGAAAACATGTCTTCAGAAAGACCCATATAAAAATGTCCGTATCAGCTACATTTAGAACAGCTAATAATTGAAAACAACCCAAATGTCCATCAGCAAGTTAATTGGGGCATATCTGCTACTCAGCAATAAAAGGAGCAATGAAACAAAATAAAATAAAATGGAACAAACTACTGATGCATGACACAACTTGGGTGAATCTCAAAAACCTATGCTGAGTGCTATAGACTGAACGTTTATGTCTCCCCAAAATTCGTGTATTGAAATCCTAACTCCCAAGCTGATGGTGTTAAGATGTGGGACCTTTGGGAGGAGACTACGTTATGAGGGCAGAGTCCTCATAAATGGGATTAGTGCCCTTAAATTTCCAGAGAGAACTCCTTTGTCCCTTCTCCATATGAGGACACAGCAAAAAGACAGCAGTCTATAAATAAGGAAAAGAGCACTTATAGGCACTGAGTCTGCGGGTGCTTTGATCTTGAACTTTTCAGCCTCCAGAACTGTGGGAAACAAATTTCTGTGGTTTATAAGCCACTCAGTTTCTTATATTTTATTATAACAGATTGAAGGGACTAAGACACTAAGCAGAAGAAGCCAAACAAAAGAGTGACACTGCTTGAGTCCAAATATATTAAATTCTAGAACAGGCAAAACTAATCGAAACTGACATAAAACAAGTCAGTGGTTGTCTGATGAGGTTAACTCCAAAAGAACATGAAGGAACATTTTGGGGGGAAGGAAATGTTCTATACCTTGATTGTGATGGTAGTTACAAAGGTATATGCATTTATCAAAATTCATTCAACTGTACACTTAAAATGATATATTTTAATATATATGTTATGCCTCAATAAAGTAGATTTATAAAATAATTTCTAAGAAATATTTAAGCATATGCATTCTCAGAATTGTAGACAATTCTTGTAAACTCTTACATAGTGTATTCATTACAAATAAATTCTGTGCTTCAACTTTAGCTACTGTAGAAATTCTAAGCTTATTTTTTTTAAATTAAGACAATAAATGCATTGAAAGGTGAATAATTCTTAAATGTACATATCCTTGGCAGAATAAAGAGAAGTGATCATGATGTCCCCAACTAAGCAGGAAGGGCTCTTTCTATGGTATTCAAGTGAGTCTGAATAGAGACCACTGCTCTGCCTCCACTACAGACCTGACACTCATTCCAGTAATTCACAGGCTGAAAAGAGCACCATGGGAAAGACTGCAGGGAGTGGGGGCTAGGACTGAGGATGAAGGAGTGAAAGAAGAAGTGTGAAATGGCACGTGTATATTACAAAATTGATTTCAATTTATTCTTCAAACCCAATTATAACCTACAAGCATGTTAAAGTCTCCATTGATTCAGGAAATAGTTGAGAGAGAACATTACAGTTTACCTAAAGGGACTAATATTTTTTAAAAAAAAAAAAAAAAAAGGAAGAACATTTAGGACACAATAGAGGTTATAACATTATTAATGAACTATCTCAGTTGGAGTGTTGAAACATAAGCTGGAAAATATGTCACGAAGTGGGGCAAGGAAAGCTTTTTCACATCTTCTCAACATGTGGAACAGACACCCACTTCCTCCACATCCGCCATGAGGGCTGGGAAGTAAATCACCATACAAATAAATAGAACCTTTATGCTTTTCTGCCTGTGTTAGCATGTGTTGATCTCAAAATCAGAGCCTGAGATAAGGGACTGGAAGCAGGTAGTTTATTTTATAATTAATCCCTGGGAATAGGAGTGGGAGGCTTGGAAAATGGAAAAGTGAAATAGGGAAATAGAAAAAATCAATTCGAGGGTCCATTCCCTAACTGATCACCACTGTAGGAACTGAGGTTAACCCCACTGGGACATTCTGAGCAGCTGTGCGGAATGCACCCGAGAATTTTTCACCCAAGAGATACATTTGTCCACCAGCTCCGTCTACCATTGGTCAAGGGTAGCCCCAGCTACACAATGATTCTCAACCTTGGCTGCTCATTGGAATTACCAGGGAGCTTTTAGAACATCCTGATTCGGGATGCAGAGCAAACCAGTTAAATCAGTGTTTAGCCATTCTTGAGAACCTCGGCCCTAGGGGATACTGCCCTTGCACTTCCAGATGTATGTGTGTGTGCCGGGAAGGCTCCTGCAGGTGTTTCACACCAGGGCATCAGGAAGGCCAGGCCATGCACGGAGAGAGTGCCCCAGTGCAGCAGAGGCAAGGTCACATCACTCCTGTAAAAGGGGGGTGGTTACAGGCAGAGCACAAGAGAAGTCTGACACACTTTCTAATTCCAAATGTAACAGACAGTTGGATTGAGGAAGAATGTAAGACACATGCATTGCTACTGAGAAAGAAAAATGTAAGCTCCAGAGCCCAGAACAAGCCTTACCTGTCCTTGATCACCCCAAGGCTTCTAATAGTCACTTGCATTGCACACAGTTGATGCTCCATAAATGTTCATTCAACTGAGCTAAAGCATTCTCAAGGACACCTGTGATGTGGGCTAAAAACAGAAAGGAGTACATCATTGAAGGGGTCTCTACCTTCTGCCCACCTCCCCAATGCCAACACATTAGTGCTGTTTGTATGACATGTAGAACCCCATAATATATATCCCATAATCCCCAAAGTATCTCAATATTTTGTATATGCCTGGGGTTAAATTAAAAGAAGCCACATGTTACAATGATATTTGATGGGAAGACTTTGATATAGCATCACCAGGGTTGGATCTATAAAGGCTGAGAGGTTTTCCAATTGCCCTAGGGAAGAGGTGAAGTTCCCCACCTCCACCCCCCACCCCCACTCCATCCACACATTTGTTTCTGGAAGAAATATCACTAATATCTTTCTGGACACAAAGGGGAGACTAAAGAACTTTGCTTCAATACCTCTGATGTGCTGTGTGATTTGGGGGTAGCTATGAATCTTCCCTGTGCTGATGTTTTTTTGTCTTCAAATTAAAGCATTAGATATAGAGTCTCAAAATCCATTTGAAAAATTCTGTCTAGAGCTATTTTATTTTAAATTTCCTTTAAATGTCAGTCTCCTAGGGAAAGATTTATTATGCTTAAATATTTCCTCAATTAATGAAGTTTTCTCAAAACACTGTTAGGGTAACTATGATTTTGGCAAATATGCACATATTATTATCCTGGATTTTAAATTTACTCCCTGGTGAGTTTCCATAGAGTTTATAGTCTGTGCCAATTCTAGCCCTCGTTTCATATGTATTTTTTTCACCAATTAGTCTGAAAGCTCCTTGAGTATGGAGCTCTGCCTCAAATGTCTTTACCCTCCTCTAAAATGCATAGAGAGTCCTGTCTGCACTGGAGGGTCTTAATGTTAATTATAAAATTGAACAGGATTGAAAGTAACTTTCCCAAAACACACAGTAAATTAATGTGCAAAAAAAGTGAGAATACTAAGTCTACCAAGTTTTCTTCTTTTGCCATTCAATTCTTTGTTCCATGCAACAAATTCATTGAACAATGTTTGATACAGGACATCAAAAGGATGTTTACTGTACTGCCAGAGTTTTTACTGTAAAAGGTGTGAACAAAACACAACAAGTGTGGCATTAAAATTATAAGCCTCAATATTTTGAGTATGCCTTAGGTTAAGTGAAAAGAAGACTACATGTTGCAATGATATATGATGAGAAGACTTAAAAGGAAATAATTATATTGACCGTAATTGCTTTGAGAATTCAAGTGTTGTGCAGATTATAGTTCTTCTCAGAAGGACAAAAGAGAGAAGGTTGAAGACTATTTATATTCTGGTGATTTAAGACAGTGAACTATTAAAGATCAATCAGAGGAGAACTCGTTTAAGTTTAAAACTGTACGTGCTCTATTTTTTTAATCATAATTACAGTTCTTATGTTTTTCATTCAAGAAGAAGAAATAAGCATTGCTTGTTTCATTGTTGTTGTTATTGTTGTTTTGTTTCTTTTTCTGTTTTCTTTTCTTTTTTGTTTTTGTTTCTATTTTTGTTTTAATCTCCCAGGCAAGCAGGCAAGTAATGTATAATCACAAGACTTGGCCCCGTGTGACATGGCTCCATGATAACCACAAAGTTTAGAGAAGCTGTTTGTCCCAGGATATAGTATTTGTTCACTGGGCTATAGAAAATATGTTTCATAAGGAACTGAATGTTCTTACTTAAGCTGTGAATCAATTTGCCAGCTTCATGGTGACAACCCACTCTGTAAACAAACTCACCAACTTCGTGCTAATTAATTTACCTCAATCTTTTTACATAAAAAATTTTTTTGTCTAATTTTATCCCTGCAGAGCTGCTTGAAATAAAGATTACTTGTAGCAGATTCTGATTCAAATATAAGTACCAACAGCCATCTATTTTGGGAGATTTTATTAATAGCAATATTTTTACCTTGAAACTTTCAAATTAGCCATCTCATAAGCTAAGTATTAACATACCAATTTGATAGATGTGGAAATTGAAACAGAAAGAGGTTAGTAACTTGCTGAAGTTTGTTCTACTTGCAAGTTAGTGGCTACCAACCAGATCTTCCCTGTTCAGAACCTCAATCTAAAACTGCCTCCAGAATCCAAAGAGACTCAGCATTGCACATTGAAAATCAACACTATCAGTGCTGCCCACCCTAGCACATTAAATCTCCCCAATTCCTCATGTCCATTTCTAACCTTGGGTCTCCCTTCTCATCCACTTTACCTAGTCCCTTCCCAGGCTGCCAAGCAAAATGGAAGACAACTGTGTACAGGCACAATCATTCCCCATTTTCTGGCTCACGTTTGCTCAGCAAATACTTATTGAGTGTCTACTATATCAGGCCCATTTCTCGGTGCTGCCCATATAGCTGTTAAAACAAACAAAATTCTCCTAAGTCTACAAGAGCAATATTTCTTTCTGCTTCCAAGCCTACTCTTTCAGCTTCCAACTGACTCTTTGAGTCTTTCTCCCATAACTACCACCTATCTTTTCCCCATACATTCCCCTTTTCTTTCATGGCATTTTCAAATGTTAGCAACCAAAGAGCACTAAGTGACACACCAGCCGCTCTTACCTGGGCCCTACTATTACTTATCTTCCCCACTGGAAGGAAAGCACCACGCTCCAAAAAAGGAGGGGTCAGGTCTCCCTTAATCAGCACTGGCCATGCAGAATCTCTTATGCAGTAAGTGCTCAATAAAGGTTTGTGAAAGGAAAAAAGGAAGAGGGTAGGAGGGAGGGAGGAATGAAAGAAGGGACAAAGGGAGACAGGAAAAGGAAAGACAAAGGATGGAGGGAGAAAAAGCAGGAGGAAAAAGGGAGAAGTAGGGATCAACACAAGGGTTTGGGAATTAATCCCACATGACCACCTCTGACCAAAAGTTTTAAATTAAAAAAAAAAAAAGGACCACTGGAGGATCACCTCTGTTTTCATTTAGGTACATGTTATATTTTAAAAGAGCAGAGAAATTATAGCATATATATTTTACACGAGAATTGAGGAAAATTAGAACCTGAACAAAATTCGAAAAAACACAAAAATACAAAATTAGTTACCCACATTCAGAAAAGCTGGTAAATATTAATGAAGTGAAAGATTAGGCAAAGATATCAGGAATGGAAGTGTAACTCGGAAAGTAGACCTGAATTAAAGAATTAAAAGTTATTTGAAATTTAGTTAAAGGACTTGGTTGGGGTAGGAATCTACAGAATTCTTGCTTTTCTGTTTATATCACTTTGATTGTCAGTATAGTGCATAAAAAGAGGTAAGGAGGATTGAGAAATTATGGATGATCTTTCTGCTTCAACAAAATTTTGAACAAAACCAAAGAAAAAAAACTTTTAGTGTGGGCCTCCTATGTGGAACTCTCTCTATAAAGACAGTTCACATGTTCTTTGAATATTTGGCTGGTTAGATTTTCATTGCTTAATGAAATCTAACTTAAAATGATTTTTCTCTCTATTCTTACTATTTGCTAACCAAGGTTTCCATTACAAGTGCCCTCTATCCCCTTGTTACCAATTCCTGATTAATAGAAGGATTCCATCTCTTGACATTGTAACCTCCAGATTTTATTGATGCTGCTTTTAGCATGCATCAGTTATGTAACCCAAGGGCCCCTTTCTCGTGCATCTGTTTTCATTTTGTGGTGCAGAAACTTTACATGTCCAGCCACTACCAAGCAGAAACATGGATAAGCAATTATCTGTTAATCAATATTTCCCAGATGCAAGGTATCTAACGTTTCTATTAACCCTTAGAATGCCAATGTTATTCAGTCTCCACACCAAGAGACTATTCGGTAGGAAATGCAGCTACTGTATACACAGTCATCCTTCAAAACTAAAGCAAAAAAATTAAAATATCTCTCCAGCCAATCAAGCCACCTTTTAACATTTCTACATGGTATAAATAAGATCTAAAACAATTTTCATTCATTTAAAGAGGAAAAAAGTATTTTAAAGTCTGGTACTTAAAGGAATGATTAGAGGTAAATCTAGTCAGATTAACCAAATGTATATACGATTTGTGTCCAAATAAAATCCTTAGCGTACTCTAACTAGGAAGAGAATGTAAATATTGGATAAGGAAAAAAATCAATCCTCCTTATCTCATCTCTTCTCAAGTACACATTTAAACCTTTCATTGTTCTCATTTGAAGCACAAAACAAAATACAAGCACAAATTTTGCTGCGAGTGAATTTTAAATCTTGATTCTAAAAGCCATTCTTCTATTCTGGTTAACGAAAAAAGTCATCTTCTGTCTTTTACCACTGCATTCTTAAGCTACGATTATTAAAGTGTTTCCACCAGCACCTAGCACAGCACAAGGTACTCGGAGGCAATGTTTAATATCGACTGGACAGTGCATTCCGGCCCCAACCCATGCAAGACAGAATTCTTTCAGGGGCAAGTCCCCTCTCCTGATCTTCCTTGCTTTGTACAATCTCACTCCTCATTTTATTTCTCCACGCCCTTCCCTTGACTCTACCCTTCATAGAGTCACAGGAGACTTTCCAAGACCAGCAGCCGTGATCCCCAGTCCAGTACAAGCCTCCTTATCAGGGGCAGCAGATAAGAAAGGGGCAGTATGATCAGGACAGGGCCCAGGTCATAGCAGTAACCAAAAGTGACATGGTGAGGGATAGAGTTTAAACACTTTGAAAATGAGACTTCTGACCACACTGGGAGAAAATTCAGCACCTACCTATAGCCTATGCACAGAGGGCTAAGCAGAGACACCAAATTACAGGCATATCCACTACCTGTTCACTGGGTGCTATCATCACCCACCCCACCCCACACACCATGTTGTCTCAGGTCTTTCTTCATCATCTCCCACCTCTTTCTTTTATCTTCATCCTAGCCCACCATTCCTTCTTACTTCTCAGGAATGATTGTGTCTGTCCAAACTAAAAAAGAAAAAGTCCTTCTTAACCCTGAATCTCCCTCCTTACCAGCGGTTCTCCAACAGGGGCAATGTAGCCCCCCACCTCCCAAAGGACATTTAGCAATGTCTGGAGACATTTGTGTTTGTCATAACTAGAGGAGAGGTGGCCACTGGCATCTATTGGGTAGAGAACAGAGATGCTACAAACCATTCTACAACGCACAGGACAGCCCCACGACAAAGAATCATATGGTCCAAAATGTCAATAGTGCCAAGGTTGAGAAACATTGCTTCAGAAGTAACTCTTGAAACTTCACAGCCAGACTTCATGCATGTTGCCACACAACGATTTCTACCTTCTCCCTTCCAACTACCTGCTGGATTACAAGCATTTGTCAGCTGTCCTCTCTGCTCCACTCACGCTGCTCTTGCAAAGGCCACACACAATTCTCATACAGAAAAATTCAACAGATACTTTTGTCTTCTCCTTTTCTCTTTGCTTTTGTAAAAAAATAACCTTCTTGTGAAGACCATATTCTCAGAGTGACATCAGCAAGATGGTGGAATAGGAGTTCTCTGGCTTCACTTTCCCCCACAGAAGTCCAACTAGCAACTGTCTGCAGGTAAGAATACTGTTATGAATATCCCAGAACTCACAATCAAGGCTGAGACATCTCTTGGACCACAGATCTGAGAAATGCCACATCCAAACAGTAAGAGGAATGGCATTCTCCAGCCTCACCAACCCTTCCCCAAGCCAGTACAGCTCCACACACAGAGAATTCCCCTGTACCCAGGTTCTACAGTGGGAAAAATGAGTGGGAGGCAGACATTCAGCTTCCCCACCACTGAAGGACCCTCTGCAGGAGGCGCACTCCCACCTATTCTTATGGGAAACACTTTTATTGCTAGCAGGGCTAAATTACCTGGGGTAGGTTAAAAACAAAGAACAGAGTTGGGGCTCACAGTGACCAGCACACAGATCTTGGCAGTTACTCTGCATTCCAGCCTGTGGAAGTGCCACACCAGAGGAACTAGCCAATAGCATCACACTTCAGGAAAACACAGTCCACAGGTCTCCCAGGTGCAAATCCCTAGCCAGCTTCCCCACACAGCCCCGGTTCTTTTATTAAGTCCTCCCCAGGTTGAGAGACAACTGCAAGTCAGCAGGTACCCAGTGAGGAAGCATCTGACCCAGGCCTTTCCTAGTAATGGAGAGGTAATCTAACAAAGACTCAGTGCTCACATTAAGTCTTCCCCAGACTAGGAGGCTACTGCAGGTCAGCAATTACCCAGAAGGATCATCTGGTCATACCCAACCACAACTGTTGAGCAGCAACTCCACTATATCTCAGTGCTCTGCTTAAGTCGACCCTAGGCCAAGAGGCAAGCCCATGTTCAAACATATCTGTGGGGCATCAGCTTCCAGCCCTGCCCCTCCTCCCCATGTGGCCAAGCAACAATTCCAGAGACCTCACCAAGCCTTGGGGCCCAGCACATGGCTCTGTCCAACTACAGATTCCAAACAACTGTGTAGCTCAGCCAGGGAAGACAACCTGCAACACTGCCCGATCAGAAACAATTGGAGAGCTCAACCAGTAGCCCCACCTGACGGCAGAGTTCAGCCAGTGGTCTCTCTGGACCACAGAGCACAGCCAGCAGTACCTTTGGACCTCAGAGCACAAGAAGCAACCCAGCCCAACTACAGAACCCAAAACCAAGGTCTGCCTGTCTGGGGTTGCTACCAGCTGGCCCATTCTGAATCCCAGGCCAGACTGTATAGTAAAGTTCTATCACCATCATGGAACATCTGCAAACACTGGAAAAGGTGGCAGTCTCCTCAAATACGCAGGCATCAACATATAGACACAAAGATTATAAAAACACAGGGAAATAAGAATACGATATTAAATGAAATTGGAAAAATAATTCATGAACAAAAGTAGAAGTTTGACAAAAAAATAGAAATAATATAAAAACCCAAATAGAAATCCTAGAGATGAAGAACACAATAAATGAACTGAACAATTCAGTAGAAATTTTCAACAGCAGACTTGGTCAAGCAGAAGAAAGAATCAGTGAGCTCAAAGACAGGACATGTGAAATTATGCAATCATATGAAGAAGAACTCTTCCAAAAAAAAATCAAAGTGGAAGAATACTTCCAAACTCATTTTACAAGACTAGCATTACCCTGATACCAATGCCAGACAAATTTCACTAGAAAAGAAGAAAATTACAGGCCAATATCCATGATGATCATAGATGCAAAAATCCTCAACAAAATATTAGCAAACTGAATTCAAGAAAACATTAAAAGAATCATTCACCATGATTAAGTGAGATTTATCTCTGGAATGCAGTGATGGTTTAACCTATGCAAATAAATAAATGTAATATACCATATTAATAAAATGAAGGATAAAAATCATACAATAATCTGAATAGATGCAGAAGAAGCATTTGACAAAATTCAATATCCTTTCATGATTTAAAAAAAAGGAAAAAAAACATATTAAGCGTGGAGGGAATTACCTCAATACAATAAAGGCCATCCATGACAAATCTATAGCTAACATCATCTCAAAGGTGAAAAGTTTAAAGCTTTTCCTTTTTGGGGGTGGCTGGCTGGTACAGGAATCTGAACCCTTGAACTTGGTGTTACAAGGTGGCACTCTAACCAACTGAACTAACCATCCAGCCCTCTAAGATCAGGGACAAGGCAAGGATGCCCACTCTCATTACTTCTTTTCAGCATAATATTGGAAGTCCTAACCAGAGAAATTGGGCAAGAGAAAGAAATAAAGGGCATTCTAATGGGAAATGAAAAGTGAAATTGTCTATAACTGCTGATGACATGATTTTATGTATAGAAAACCCTAAAGACTCCACCAAAAAACTGTTAGAACTGATAAACAAAATCAGGAAAGTTGCAGAATACAAAATCAATGTACAAAAATCAGTAGCATTTTATATACTAATAATAAACTATCTGAAAAGGAAATTGAGAAAACAGTCCCATTTATAACAGCAACAAAAAATTAAATACTTTGGAGTAAATTTAACCAAGGAGGTAAAAGACCTGCGTATTGAAAACTATAAAAAACTGATGAAAGAAACTGAAGAAAACACAAATAAGTAAAAAGATTGCCAGGTTCATAGATTGGAATAATTACTATTATGAAAATATCCATACAGCTCAAAGCAATCTACAGATTCAATGCAGTCTCAATCAAAATTCCAATGTCATTGGGGGAAAAAATCCTTAAATTTGTATGGAACCACAAAGGACCTCAAGTAGCCAAAACAATCTTAAGCGAAAAGAACAAAGCTGCAGATATTACACTCCTTGGTCTCAAAACATATTATAAAGTGGTTAAAATTAAATCAGCATGGTACTAGCATGAAAACAGACACATCATTAAATGGAACAGGATAGAAAACTCAAAAATAAAGCCACACATATACATTCAACTGATCTTTGACAAAGGTGCCAGAATACACAATGAAGAAAGGACAGTCTCTTCAATAAGTGGTGTTGGGAAAACTGGATACCTACATGCAGAACAATGAAATTAGACCCTTATCTTACACCATATGCAAAAATCAACTCAAAATAAATTAGACTTTAATATAAGATCTGAAAATGTAAAACTTCTAGAAGAAAACACAGAGGAAAAGCTCTACAACACTAGCCTGGGCAATGATTTTTGGATGTGACCCTTGAAAACACAGGCAACAAAAGCAAAAATAGACAAAGATAGACAGGAGGAACAGGTTTTGAGATCTGTTGCAGAGCAGGGTACTATGGTCAAAAATGTATTATAATTTCAAAATAACTAAGGGAATAAATTTCAAATATCTCACCATAAAAAATGATAGGTAAGCGAAGTGATAGATATGTTAGTTAGTTTGATTTAATCATTCCACATTGTATACATATATCAAAACATCACATTGTATCCCATAAATGTATACAATTATAACTTGTCAATTAAAAACAATATCAAAAAATATATGTAAATAATAAAATTTTTTTTAAAAGACTTTGTTCTCTGCTGGTGTCTATGATCTCATCACATCACCATCATGATCATTGATACTTGCAAGATAAAATCTGAATACCTCTGCCTGACTCCTAAGACCCTTGTCTACTCGCTCACCACTGAGTCTCAAAGGTTTTCCCCTCACACCTTGCTTTGCAGCCATGCAAACCTCTTGCTTATTTCCAAAGAAACCAAGCACACTCTAATCTCTTCTTTTCTGTACATGCTATTTACTCTGTCCAAAAGTTCTTCCTACTAGCCCACCTAATGAACACTTACCCAACGTTCAAAATTCAAGGCAAATATCTCCTCTCTGTGACAACTTTCTATGACTAAAACAGACTTTGGTGCCATCTGCAGTGCCTCCCCCTTGCCTGACATATAACTTTTAACACTTTAGCTTACAACCTTGCTACACCTATTTGTTCATACATCTATTGCAACCCGCTCCCTATGAAAATAGGGGTCCCTGGAGCTGGGGTTCTCTGCATTTTTGTGTACTCAGAGCACAGTACAACACCCAGCAAATAGCTGGTACTAAAGAATAAAAGTTTGTAAAATAAATAAATTATTTCAAAACAAACATAATTTTCATCTAAACAAGTTATCTAACTTTATCCCATTACCCATAAATTCTTTCTGCTTTTTTCCTCTCTTCCCCAGCCTTTACAAATGAAAAGATCCATGTTCTGTAAACCTTCCTACCAAGGCATGGGGAGTAATGAATTAATATAATGAATTACCCTGTTTCCAAGGTGAAAAGAGCTGAGACACAGAGAAGCTAATAACCTACCCAAGGAGGAGCTGTGACCTAAAGTCTGTATGTTTAACACTCTACTAATACTAATCCAGCTGATGGAAGGTCCAGGGGAGTGGAACAGGAAACATGGGACCATGAAGACAAGTGGAAAAGCAATCTGGGAAAGACACCAGAAACAGAGCCCTGTTCCCAGGGCAGGCTCTTACGAGATCTCTGCAAGATGGTGAGTGGGCAGGCCAGCAGGAGTGGAGGAGGCCAGGACAATCCCCCCATCGTGATATCTATCTGTAACAGAACTGACTGGAATGTCGGCATGTTCCAGGCAGTGACCTGTCAGGTAAGTGTGGCAGATGTTAAGCATGACTCTAATGTACTGCTTCTATTTTTTTTAACTGGAGTCGGTGACTCATAGTCAAGTATTACTGGATGTGACCCTGGCTCTGGTCTACCACAGTTACACTAGTCAAATGTTCCCTGGGGTGCCATGGTACCATTTATTGAGCGTCCTCCCCAAGTTCAGTTCACTGTTTCTTATTCTCCCTGACACATTTGCTTCTGACGTCTTTTCCAATCAGACAAGGTCATTTTTGAGGCTGAATTCTCCTCTCCAAACTAAAGAACAGACCTCAAAACTCCAGCTTGGTCTAAAAATAAAATTTATCCTAAAATATCTATATTGGTTTCAAAAACTAAATGTTTTCAACTAAATCAACTCAGTGGAAAATAAAAGGGAAAATTTTGTTTGTCCAAATTTGTTTACCAAAGGACCATATAATTTTTTAAAGATAAATATTAGTCAAAAAAGTAGAGTTTGTATAAAATTTCAACAGAAAGTAGCATTCTGCTGAAAAAAAGCATGTCCTGTATATAAAAAAATACTATATAATGTACACTATATATCTAACACTTTATAATATTTACCATTTGTATATAAATATTTTACTAGGATAATTATATTGATATGACATAATTTTGTTATAATTTTGAAAATCACAGGTAGAACTTTACAACATGTTAAAAATTTTGAACTGAAAAGCAATTGATACAATAATGCAATTTTGATCTTCCAAAGCAGGTGCATATCATTCAGTAATTATACATATCCCCAAGTAAATTAACTTTTACATTTGCCAGTAAAGTTCCTTGGAAAAATAAACTTAAAAAAAAAAACTGTTAAAGATGTTTCAAAATTCCAGACAACTTATCTAATGTACAAAAATGTCTCAAAATGTATAAGGGTAAATTAGTGTATGAATGTCTGATTCCATTTTATTTTAGTAACTATTAAAAATGAAAAACTTCCTTTATAATATTTCTTAAACTAAAAAACAATTAATAAACGATGGTTAATAATGTTGCTACATCTTGGGTGTGCTCAGGGGACTATCTGAATTCTTCTTCACTCAATTGTGTAAGAAAAGTAAAAAGCTGCTCTAAGAAATAATTAGGCTTTTGAAACTGAGATTATTATTATATTAGGTCAGGGAGATCCACAGCTTAATTTGTCATTTTCATATGTCTCTTTTCATCTTCCAAATATAGCTGCCTTATTAGTTGCCTTTTTTAAAACTGTAAAATGAAGTTCAGTGCACAAATAAAAATTCAGTCTAGTTCAACACATAAAAGTTGTTTCTACAGTGATGCAAAATCAAAGCCATCCTGTCCCATCCTGATCTCATTTAGAATGGTATTTAGTTGGAGTAGAAAGGTGGTGGTAATGGGCCGATCTGCAGTGAAATAAATGCAAGACTATGAACTAGAAGGCATCTGTGTTCAAAGTCCTAATTACCCAGATGGCAGAAGTACAAAAGTATATGCTTTCATAATCTCAAGATAATTAAGATAGTTTGCAAAATTTTGTTCAGTGAATTTTGAATCTGGTTGACCCCAATGGTCTATCAAAGAATGTAAAGAGGCCCTCAGTAGCCTCCTGCCTTCACGTCAGTGGCACCCTCCTTGCTGTCCCTAGTAATGCACACTGTGACCTCATACCTATACACATGAGCAGAGATTCCTGATGTCATGTGGCTTCAGGCATTTATTCAAAATGTACAACATGCCACTATTAAAAGCGTGTTCTGAAATTATACTGATAGCTCTCTCACATCAACCGCCACCCATGTCCTACAAGACACATCATCACCAGTTATAAATAAAACAGTCATTAGAGCTGACAAAAAGCTGTAATGGCAAAGCGTCAATCATTCCCTGTCATGATATAAAGTTAAAATTTTCAAAGTGACTGAGTATAAGGGTGAAAAGGTGTTTTGCTGGGTCACTTTTGTATTTCATATTCAAATTTCTCTTAAAAGGAATCCAAGTTAAACTTAGCTCATAGTATCAAGCACCAGATCACATACTCCTCATTGAATCAAAACAGATGGATGTGGCAGTGAGGTTGGACGCTTTGCTAAAAGCTTTTCTGTGTATGAATTCTTGAGGAATGAGAGAAAAAGAGAGAGAAAATAACTGACGTTCAGGAGCAGCTATCACATGATAAGAGGTATGCTGCCCAATACAGCAGCCACTAGTCACATGAGGATATTGACCACCTGAAATGGGCTAGTTTGAATTGAGGTGAGCTGAAAGTGAAAAATACACCATGGATTTCAAAGGCTTAGTATGAAAAAGGTTGCAAAATATCGCATTAATTTTTTTAATTGATTATACACTGAAACAATATTTTGGATATACTAAGCTAAATAAAATGTATTATTAAAATTAATTACACCGGTTTCTTTTTTAAATTTTTAATGAGACCACTGAAAAATTTAAAATTTTTTTTAAAATCCTAGTTACCCATATATTCAAAAGAAATTGAAAGCAGGATCTTGAAAAGACACTTGCACACCATGCTCATAGCAGTATTATGCACAAAAGCCAAAAGGCAAAAACCACCCAAGTGTTCAATAGATGAATGGATAAACAAAATGTGGTATATGCATATAATGGAATCTTCTTCAGCCTAAAAAAGAGTGAAGAACTAATACATGCTACAACATGGCTGAACCTTAATAACATCATGTTAAGTGAAAGAAGCCAGTCACAAAAGATCACATATCATATGATTCCATTCATATAAAACAGCAGAATAGAGATCTATAAGGACAGAAAGTAAAGGAGAGGTTGCTTAGCTTTGGAGATGGAGGGATGAGGGAATAACAGGGTGACAGCTAAAGAGTACAGGGTTTCTTTTTGAGGTGACAAAACTTCTAAAATTGACTATGGTGATGTTTGCACATATCTGTGAATACCTTAAAAATCATTCAGTCATACACTTTAAATGGGTGAGCTGTATGTGAATTATAGCTCAATAAAGTTGTCTTTTTAAAAAAGAGAGAAAACCCTCAGAAAAAATAGGTGGAAGAGAGGAAGAAGAAAATTCCAGGTAGGGGAATGGCACTTGCGAATAGACAAAGCTGATAAAGGGCAGATTTGTTCTCTCCCCTTGGGTGGAGGCCCCCTGTCCTTCGTCAAGATGCAGTCCAGGTTGTCACTGGCATTCATGGCACAGTTTTGTAAACCTTACCAGGTAAAGCTCTCCAGGTTCGACCTTCCCACAGCACTGATAACTACCTTTTAAATGTGCAAGCATGCAACCTCATTAAGACTTGTACTAGCTCCTGGAAGAAATGGTTAGGGAGAAAATACTGCACAGCAGGGAGAAAAGACAAAAATAAATAAATAAATAAATAAAAATTAAAAAGCCCTTCCTAGAATGCATTAACTTGTTAGCAAAAATTATATAATTAACATTGTCATTAAGAGGCACAGAAGTTGCTAGACAAAAATAATGTAACTTCTCAAACAAACAAAGCAAGTGGACGTATTCATAAAGATGGAAAATGTGGAAGAGTTTTCTCACTGAATTGCTTAGAATCTGTTGTACTTGAAACAAAGGAAAATCCTTCTCCCCTAACAGCATTTTTTAAAAGCCAGAAATATGACTGTTGCAATCCCACTGAAGAATAGAGATACTTTACATTACTGCTTTTGTTACTCTAAGTCTGTAGACTTATACAACTGAATAAGAAGGAACTGCTAAACTGCTACCGTGAAATGGAACTTTTGGCCTCTGATTTATTGAACTGGCAGAATGATGGAGAGGCTGACCTGCTCAGCTTGCAGGTGATTGAACCAAGCTCCTGGTTTGGAGAGGAAAACCATATTGTTACAATGGCCCATTCACTCCATGTGCTTGCAACAGGACCTAGACAGCAGGGTTCGCCCCAATATTAGGAAAATACATAAATGCTGGTCTCCCATGTAGAAACAGAAGATTACATGATACAAACAGCACCTGCTATGTGACTCTCAAAAAGAGGAAGAGAATTATATGATACTTTTCATTCTTTCTGTGGTAGTTGTTCAAATATCTGTACATTCATTACTGAATTTATTGACTAATCCCTCAGGTAGTTAAGAATGCATGAAAAAATGAACATTATTAAAGCCTTTTCTGCATTTTTAAAATGTGTCCCAGCCTTGGCCAGTAATATTTTAGGATGCTAAATAGTGATTTACGTGATCCTGTGAAGTGACATAATAAGAGTACATGCATGCAATTAGCATATGTTCCAAATCAAAACTTGGGACACAAGGTGCAGTATTTAGGACCCATACATGGTAGAACTTATGCCTCTTTCACATCACTTTCTAGGAGATGGCAGGTCATTCAGGGTGGGTAAGTGGCTCTGTCCCATGAAGTCATCTAGGGCCTCTGATGCCTTCTTCCTGGTTGCTCTGACCTCCACCAGGGTGTTCTAAGCATCCATACAGTCAGTACTGACTCCCCACGATGCCCATGTCTCATTCTATGGGAAGAGAAAAAGAGAAAGAAGGCCCAAAGTACCTCCTTTTAAGAGCATTTCGTTGCTAGGAGTGTTAGACATATGTCCTTGCCTTTTTGTAAGGGTTGATGAGATATATAGTCTCCATCCAGGCAGCTAGCTATGTGCCCAATCAAAACTCAGGGGATGGGCCTCTGAAGTTAAGGAAGACAGAAGCATGGGTACTGCAGGACAGTTAATCTGACCTGATTTAATAAAGCATTTGTGTGCTTCTGCACGCAGAAGGCTGTATAGTTGGGGTTTTTTTCTTGATATGATACCTATTATTTTTTATTTTTTTGATATTCAAATCAGGATAATGAGTATATTCTTCATTATGCAATGTAATCAATATTCATGGCCCTTTACCAATTCCTCCCTTTCCCCCCTCCCTTTTTCAATGGCAGAGTAGTATTCCATTGTGTATATATACCATATTTTCCTTATCCAGTTGTCCATCGATGGACATTTAGGTTGTTTCCAACTCTTAGCTATTTTAAGTAGAGCTGCCATGAACATGGGAATGCAGGTATCCCTTCTACATGATGATTTCCATTCTTTTGGGTATATACCCAGTAATGAGATTGCTATTTTATCTGTTGTTGTTTGAGGAAACTCCATACCATTTTCCATAATGGCTGGACCAATTTACATTCCCAACAACAGTGTAGGAGGGGTCCCCTTTCTCCACATCCTCACCAGCATTTGTTAGTCTCTGTCTTTTTTATAATAGCTAGTCTAACCGAAGTGAGATGATATATTAACGTGGTTTTGATTTGCATTTCCCTGATGGTCAGTGACATTGAGCATTTTCTCATGTGTCTGTCAGCCATTTGTATATCTTCCTTTGAGAAATGCCTGTTCAGCTCCTCTGCCCCTTTTTTAACTGGGTTATTTGGTTTTTTTACTATTGTTTGAGTTCCTTGTATATTCTGGATATTAATCCTTTGTCAGGTGCATAGTCTTCAGATATTTTCTTCCACGCTGCAGATTGCCTTTTTGCTCTGTTAATTGTTTCTTTTGCTGTGCAGAAGCTTTTTAGTTTGATATAATTCCTTTTATTTTTTCTTTTGTTGCCTATTCTTTGAGGGTCATATTCATAAAGTCTTTGCCCAGTCCTACTTCCTGAAGTGTTTCCACTATGTTTTCTTTTAGGAGTTTTATAATTTCAGGATGTATATTTAAGTATTTAATTCATTTTGAGTTGATTTTGACATAAGGTGAGAGGTACAGATCTAGTTTCATTCTTCTACACATGGATGTCCTAGCCAAAAAAGAAATCAAGAAAGCTAGCCCATTTGCAATAGCCACCAAAAACAATAAAATACCTAGGAATAAAGTTAACAAAGGATGTGAAAGATCTCTACAATGAGAATAGAAATCACTGTTGAAAGAAATTAAAGAAGACACAGAAAGATGGAAGACATTCCATGTTCTTGGGTTGAAGAATTAACGTTATGAAAATGCCCATACTACCAAAACAATCTAAGATTCAACACAATCCCCATCAAAATTCCAATGACATTCTTCACAGAAATAGAAAAAACAATCCTAACATTCATTTGGGACAACAAAATATCCTGAATAGCTAAAGCAATCCTGAGCAAAAAGATAAAGCCAGAGGCATAACACTACCTGATCTCAAATTATACTACAAAGCTGTAGTAACCAAAACAGCATGATACTTGACAAACAGACTAATGGAACAGAATAGAGAACACAGAAATCAAACCACATACTTACAGGCAACTGACCTTCAACAAAGGTACCAAGAACAGACATTTTCAAAGACTGCCTCTTTGAAAAATGATCCTGGGAAAACTTGATATCCATATGTAGAATGAAAGAAGGCTGTATAGTTTGAAACAGTTGGATTTTCAAAACTATTTAACAATTTTTTACCTCTTTCCTGTAACTTTCTGTGTATACTATGATTTCCTACCTGACCTTATCCTCCCAAACTCTTCCATTGTGTCCCAGGGAATATATCATCTGTATCTGCCCCCTAAATCCTCTCTTATATCCTCAGGTTCCTGGCTGAAAATTCCTTTCTTCTCCTTGCCATTGGCAAATACTACTTTTCCAGTCATCTTCTCAATGGGAAACAGTTTTTTTCCTCGCACCTTCTACATCAGTAATGACCTACAGGTGCGCTAGGTTCCCGCCTCATTCTCACTGATGTGTCCAAAGCATTTCTCCTTCTTTCACCTTCAAAAGCCCCAGCTCCTTTGAAGCCTGTACCATCTGACTATACTCCCTGCTATTCCTTGTATTCACCCTCAAACTTTCCATGTTCTTTCCTTCATCCACCAAGGAATACAGCACCTGATTCTCTCTTTCCCTCTACCTTTCTCTAGTTACCATTTTCAGTGACTTCAACTTCCATATGGATAATCCAGCGACCAATGAGCTCTCAAATCCTTAACCTCCTCACCTGTAATACTCTTTCCTCTGCCATACCATAAGCTCAACGCCCATGATCATGCCTTAGACCTTGTCATATAACAATTGATGCAGTATACCTGTAACACTGATCTTAACATCTCACTCTTCTACTAATTTTTCTTATCTTCCCAGTCTACTCACTCTAGGCTATCTACTCCAGCAATTTTCCAGCATTGTAAACCACAAATTCATTGACCTTAAAATGTTTTGATTATTCATCATGCCCTCCTGTCCTTACTTTGCTCTTTCCCATCTTAGAGTCCAGGGCTCATTATATATTATTCAATTACATAAACTAAAATCATAAACTTTTGTTCCATTATATTCACAGAGCCGAGAAATATCCCAGATTAAACCAACTATTCACTTACTCAGCACCCTCAACCAGTAGCTGAAGAAAATCACAAAGTTGCAATGACTGTTCACACTTTAAATTAATGGTCACAAATCTGATAACACATACTTATCACTGTCCAGCTGTTCTGCTACATTTCCCTGGTAAACAGTATTCCAATATCTAAGACATCCAAGTATTTTCCACTTTCTTTTTCCTCCTCAAGTCTCCAACACTTCACCCTCTCCCTTCTCAGCTGTGGCATAGAGGAAACCCAACAGAACTCCCTCGTTTTCCCACCACCAACTACAACCTACCAGCAGCTTTGCCTTGATTGATGGTCCTCTTCTTGTAACAATATCAAGGTATCCCCATTTGTGTCTCAAGGCAACACCTCACTTGCACTCTGGACCCCATCACCTCTCACCAGCTCAAAGGCTCTGTTTTGGCCAGTGTCCTCTCTCACCTGCATCATCACAATTTCTTCTACACAAGATGATTCTCATCAACATACAAACCAACTCCAAAACATCCCTCACTTAAAAACTCTCCCTTTACCCAATGTCTCTCTCTAGCTCTTTCCCTCATTTCCACCCGCCCACATCCAATCATTCTCTCTTACTCCCAGTCTTGGCAAATGTCCATCCCAGTCACTCCCATGAAGCTCCTTTTACCAACTTCATCAATGGCCTTCATGCTGCTGAACACAGTGATTACTTTTCCTTCTGCATCTCTCTCTACTTCCCAGCAGCATTTGGCAGAGCTGATAATTCTTGTTGAGACGTTTCCTTCTATTGGCTTCCCTACCAGCATATTGTTTCCCCCACTTCTCTGGCCACTCTTCTGTCTTTTTGGATGGTTTCTGCTCCTCTACCAGATTTCTAAACCCAGGATTTTATCCTGGGCTATCTTTCCTTCTCTATCAATTCTATCTCTGGTTAAGCTAATGGGGGCCCATGCTTATAAATTCTATCTCTAAGCCAATGACTCCCAAATTTATATTTTCTATTCCTAACTAGCCTTAGATGTCTAATGGGTCTCTGAAAAGTAACACATTCAAAACAAGATTTACAATCCAAGTAAACAATACTGTCCACCCATTTGCTTAGGCCAACAATCTAAAAGTCCCGTTCTTTTTCCCTCATTTCCTGCAATCAGCCCATCAGCTGAACCCACCCTCTTCTCTCTGACACTATAGCATTACCTTAGTCCAACTCATGATCTAGAGCGTAAACTACTGTAATGTTCTCTTAACAGGTTTTCCTGTTTTTATTCTTGCCCATGTATAATCCTTTATCCACAGAGGGACCACAGTGGTCTTTTTAAGATATAAATCAAATCATGTCATTCCTTGCTTAAGGCTTCCAGTAGCTTTCTGTTCCTCTTGAATGAAATGCAAACCCCTTACTATGTCCTATCTGGCTCTGTATTACCTGGTTCTGGTTCACCTTTCCGTTTTTATCTTTTGCACATCCTGCCTGGCATCTGGGCTGCTTTGGCCTCTGTGAGCATTTCAAATGTTCCCCTCCTTACCATCTCTCTGTTCTTGCCTTTTCTTCTGTCAGGAATGCTCCTCCCCCAGAACTTTATGTCTGTTTCCTCCAGTCCTAACAATTTTGTTCATTTCATTTGGAGCAAACATTCAAATTAACTCACATCTATATTGTATTTAGATCAAATATGGGTTTACATAAATGTCAGATTTAGTTCTAACAATTTAGACAACCCATGAATACAGGTATTTTATAACATGAAACGTATTTTAGTATAGAAAAAAGCTAATGATAAAGTTATATTGGTTGAAAAATATTTTTTAACTCAGTTCTGAACATTGACTTTTCCACTTCATGGCGTAAATCAAGCACCTTGTCAAAACAAAGCACTTCCTTGTTAAAAATTAAAAACCAAAGTGATAGGGCATATCCAGAATTGAGAAAACTGACTCAAGCAAAAACAATGTGATATACTCTATTTTATCATGGTTTGTATATAAATACTCTTGTCAGTGGTTTAGAATTAAAACATTCCGACAAACTCCAACACTGTCATCAATTTTTCAAATTTACATAAGAAAAGCTCATTTTCTTTATCATTAAAAAATTTTTCTCATGGAACTTAATGCTGGGGGGAGGCAGACAAGCAAATGGACCTATAGATAATCATTTCTGACAGTGATAAAGCTATGTATGACGCTAACAGTGGAAAGTGTTGTGAATGGTTTGGGAGGAGGCCTCATTGACATAGCATAGGGAAGGTCTCTAAAGCGAAGGTACTTGAATTAAATTCTTAAGTAGAGACAAGTGTGTTGTGATAGGATCTATTCAGATCTTCAGGTGTTTTGAATACTGGATTTCTATGCCTTACATGTCTAGTAGTGAGTTTTGGAGAAAAACAAGGATTTGAATGGGAATATGCTAGAAAAAAAGAATTCTAATTCGTACCTAAGATAAGCCCACCTCAAACCATTCTTGAAATGTGATTGTGCTGACTCTCCAATTCAAAGAAGTAGTAGGTTACTGTGATTAACACATTTTTGAAATGCCTGGATGAAACAGGGCAGCCATCCCACATAGAAGCCTTTCTCCATTTAGGTTTCTGCTGCTTTTTATCTGATAATATTCAAACACCACAGGCCAGGGCACTGGAGAAGCAGTGGTTCCTCCTAAGACCAGAGACCATTCATCCTGGTCTTCCTATAGCTCTGCACACTTCTGGGCACATCATAGGCATTCAATAATCATTGAATCAACCAATCAATCAATCATTTTATTCTCCGGTGTCGAGCTAATCCAGTTTCTAACACATAGGAGGCACTAAATCAATATGTTTGCTGAATTAACAAGTTACAAATACATCATTCATCTAAATCCCTGAGGCTGGGAGGCAGCAAAATCAAAAGAACATTGGCTTTGGAGAGAGACAGGTCTGGAGTCCAAGGAGCCCCAGCCCTACTCCTCGGTATCTATTTGAACTTAGACAAGATGAGTAAACTTTCTGGACTTCAGATGCTTCATCTGCTGGAAAAGGATAATAATTTACAAGGTGCCATGAGGACAAAAGACAGTGTGTGGAGCTCCCAGCAGTCTGTGGCCCAGGGAAAGCCCTGGGATGGTGCAATGGATATTCCAATGGTATTATTATTAAGTACTTGCATGTATTTACTAATTGCATTCAGGTGCCCATGAACACAATTAGTAATGACTCTTTTCATCATCCCGTGAGGCTGAGGTTCTCCCTAAGCAGAGCAGAACCAAGAACTAAACTCCATACTCCAAACACTTATTCTCAATCTCAAGATAAAGCAGCACAAGACATGAGAGTGGGAGCCACTTCTCTGGTAGAAGCAAGACAAAAGCGAGGCCTTCCGCCAGAGAACCGCACGTTGTGGGTAGGTTTTATAAAAGGCTATTTTTCTCAGACCGTAAGAGATATTCTGTTGGCATTTTCAAATGACCGTATGAAATGGCAATACGAAAACAGGGGTTGTTGTGATGAGATAACATCGTTTACAAGATTTTCTTGTTTTATTTCTATATACAGGGATTTCTATTCATACTCATACATGACTCGGGCCATCGTCCCTTGACCCTTTTCTTTCTCTTACACTTTACATCCAATCCCTCAGAAAATTCAGTTGGCCCTACTTCCCAAACCTAACTGGAATCTGACTGTTCTCACCACATCCAATGTCACAACCTGGTTTGAGTCACCATGATCTTTCACCTGGATCCTGCCCCAACCTCCAACAGGTCTCGCCACCTCTGCCACTGACCTCTATGCTAGCACACCACTCAGAAGCATCCTTTCAATCTAAGTCTTAGCACGCCGTGCTTCTGCTCAACACCCTGCAGTGGCTCTCCAATTCACTCAGAGTAAAAGCCAACATCCTCAGGATGGCCCCCAAAAGCCACCTATGGTCTGGCCCCCCTATCAGTCTGGCTGCCCACCTCTCCCACAACTCCACCCTCACTCACTGCCACAGCCACACTGGACTCCTCATCCCAGAATGCAAACGGCAAGCATCTGCCTCGTGATCTGGACTGTACCTTCTCTGTCTTTCTGGAAGGCTCTTCTCCCAGATACCCCTTGTCTATTCCCTCACCTCCTTCAAGTCTTTGCTCAGGTGTCATCTTCTCAGTAAGGCCTGTCCTGCTGCCCTGACCATCCCAATTAATACTAAAACTCCCCCCATCTCTCTCTCTCTCTCTCTCTCTCTCTCTCTCTCTCTCTCTCTCGCTCTCTCTCTCACACACACACACACGTACACTCTCCATTCCCTACTACCCTGCTCTCCATCTTTTCTCCATAATTATCACCTTCTAACATTCAATACAGCCTGCTCTATTATGTTGGTTATTCATTACCTGTTTCTCCCTGTTAGAAGCAATCTCCTTGAGGACAGAGATCTTTGTCTGTTTTGTTCATTGATTTACCCCAATCACCTAAAACTTCCTACCAAGCAGGGCTGGACTCTTAGCAGGTACTCAGTAAATACTGAATTGGTGAATATAAACCAGGATAAAAATGCCTTGCCATTAGTAGAAATATGCCTGTCGTGTGGGAAGCAAGCTAATCATGATACACACAAAACTCGGGATTTTGCCTCTTGGTTTAGAGCCACCATTTCTGCCTCTGCTTGGAGGCATCAAGAGGATGTGAACAGATATTTAGTAGAGAATACAGTCAGGTTAGGTCTCAGAGCAGATGATACACAAGGGTTTTGCTCACATGGATTATGAGACGTTGAGCCTAAGGGTTTGGGAATTTAGACAAAATCTACATATATAAGACAGAAAAATAACTAGAAAAATTAGCAATTATTCCTTACTGTTGTCACTTTTTCTATCTGCAAAGCAAACATATTAAAAGGAACTTTTCATTTTTAAGTCCTGAATGCTATTGTTACTATCTTTTTTAATATCCTTCTATTTGTCTTTCATTACTCTAGCCATGCTGTAATCTGTTATTATTTCTATTTGATTTACCTGTATATTTGGGGAATAAAGTGTTTTAACAAATTTTTCCTTCAACCTCATCCCTGGTCTCAAAACTTTCTTCTAGATAGTCTTGAACTCTAGGGGTAAACACAGGAGAACAGCTGAAGAGAGGGTTATATTAGGCTGGGAAACCACAGCCTGACGGCCAATGCCAGGTGACCTGCCTTCCTACTGACTTTTCACAGGTTGCTACATGAGGTCATTTACTGAGCACCAACTACATGACTTTGTGTCTGGTAAATGAGGGTGACATTTGCAAAATTAGTGACAGTTTCCAAAGGTGGCCCTGCACAAGTGTCACTCCCTCCCCTCCACTTCAGAGAGAAAATAGAAAAGAGACAGAAGGGAGAAATTGTTCATATCCAAAGAGTAGATGTCTTTCACTAAAGGTCATTGCCAAGCCCTTGACGCTCAAGAAAAGAAAAGAGGGGAATGTGGAGAATACAGGAAACAGGGATGAGGAGCACTTTCTTACTTTTGCTGATAACTCGTGGCAGGACAAGTGACCAGAGCCACTACTTCATTACATCATAGCATGGGGCAAGACAAAATCTAAAATTCTTTAGGGCATTGAGCAGCTGTTTGACTTCAGCTGCGTACTCATGGCAGCCAACAAATGCGGGGGCTGCACCCCGGCCCACCTGTTGCTGGGAGGCTGAGAGCTGTGCCATCTCCATGTCACGCTGCCACTGCAGCCACCAACATCCTCAAAACAAGGCCCACGGGACCTGAATGCTGCCTATGACCCAGGCTTCAGCTCAGAGCCATGAAATACCAGCTACCACGCTACGCTGGCATTGCACAAGCTGCATTTCACCAGTGGAAAACCACATGGAAAGCATGTTAGCATCACAGGAGTCTTTTGTGCCTTCATCTTCTCTGATGTTCTGGTCACAGACCCCTTAAAGCATTCCTTAAGCTGGGATCAGTAGCAGTCCATTACTTGGGAATATGTGGTATACCACAAGAAAAGTTTACAAATCATTGATCCTTGGAACTTCTGTTTGAGGTGGTTCATAACATACTACAAATAATAAACAGAGAACAGACATATTTTGTCCATAAGTGAAATTCTTTTTGTTACCTGATTTTTTTATTGTGGTAAAATATACAAAACTTAAATGTGCTATTTTAATCGTTTTTAAATGTACAGTTCAATGGCATTAAATACCTTCATGCTGTGCAACCATCACCATCATTCGCCTCTGAAGCTTTTCCATCGTCCCATATTGAAACTCTGTACTCTTTAAACAATAACTCTCGATTCCCCCTTCCACCCAGACCCTGGCAACCACCATTCCACTTTCTGTCTCTGAATGTGACGACTCTAAGTAGTACCCTATACGAGTAGAATTATAGAGTATTTGACCTTTTGTGACCAACTGATTTCACTTTACGTAATATTTTTAAGATTCATCAGTGTTGTAGCATGTATCAGAATTTCACTGACTTTTCAGGCTTCACAATATTCCATTGTGTGTACGTATCACACTTTGCTTATCCATCCATGCACAGATACACACTTGGGTTTCTTCCATGTTTTAACTATTGCAAATAATGCTTCTATGAACATGAGTGTAGAAATACCTCTCTGAATCCCTACTTTCAGTTCTTTTGGATATATACCCAGAGGCGAAATTGCTGAATGATATGGTAATTATATTTTTAATTTCTTGAGAAACCTCCATATTGTTTTTTATAGCAGCTGCACTATTTTACATTCTTCCCAGCAGTGCACAAGTTTCCAATTTCTCCACATCTTTGCCAACACTTGTTATTTTTTGGATTTTTTTTTTTTTTGGTTTTGTTGTTGTTGTTTTGGTAACAGCCTTTCCAATGGATATAAAGTGGTATCTCATTATGTTTTTGATTTGCATTTTCCTAATAATTAGTGACACTGAGTACATACACATTTTTAAAGTATCCAAAGAGTGAAATTGCTGGATCATGGGGATTAAATATGGTCAGTTTTTCTGGGTAATATTTACTGTTCTCCAAAGTGATATACACATATAGGCATTGTGAACACATGATAAGCATACAATAAGTATTTAAAGAAAGAAGGGGCTTTCCTTGGGGCCCTCCCAGGGCATGGAGAAGGGGACCGGACTGCCCTCCCACAACCAGGCACACCATGCCAGCGCCTTGGGTCCCCCTTGGGGTCCAGAGGCATGGAGAAGGGGACCAGACCCTCCTCGCATAACCAGGTACACCATGCCAGTGCCTTGGGGCCTGCCCAGTGACCTGGAGCATGGAGAAGGGGACCGGACCACCCTCCCACACCCAGGCCCACCATGCCAGCACCTTGGGGTCCACCTAGGGACCCAGGGTATGGAGAAGGGAACCAGACCACCATCCCACAACCAGGCATGCTGTGCCAGTACCTCAGGGCATGCCTTGGGACCTGAGACATGGAGACGGGGACTGGACCCTCCTCCCACAACCAGGCACACTGCGCCAGCTCCTTGGGGCTCACCCAGGGATGCGGGGCATGGAGAAAGGGACCAGACACACCCCACAACCAGGCACATCACCAGTGCCAAGGAGCACGCCAAAAACATCACCTCCTTTTGTGGCCCACCACAGCCACCACAATAACCATGGCTGCCGTGAAAGTGGCTAGAGGCCACAACCAACACGCAGATGGTCTGCCAACCAGTGGAGTGCATTGACACAAGGAGAGTCACCAGCAGAGACAAAGAAAAGAAGAGGATGTCTCTCGCCACAAAGCCCATTCCAGAGTGACAGAAGAAGCATCTGCTCTATGATAATATTAGGGGACCTGATCACACCTCTCAGCATTGGACAGATCATCTAGGCAACAAATCAACAGAGTAAACATTATTCTTTCAGAAGGAGAGAAGAAATCTAGGGTAATTAGAGGGGGTCGGGGGAGGGAATGGAGGAAGGGGAGAGATTGGACAAGGGGCATAAAGAATAATTATGATTTGTAACAATATATATGCTAGTAATATTGATTTGATCAACATATCACAATGTTCAACCCCAAATAAATGTATAATCGATTTTGATTCAATAAATAAATTTTTAATAAAAAAGAAAGAAAGGGCTTTTTAAAATTTTCTATTTAGCTTTGAAACAATATTAAATTCACAGAAAAATTGTAAAGATAGTATAAAGGGTTTCCCAATACCCTGCACACAGCCTCCCCTAATGTTAGCATCTTATATAACCATTTATCAAAACTGAGAAATTAACATTGGCACACAATTAATCAAACTAAAAACTTTATTTGGACTTCCCCAGTTTTTCCAGCAATGTCCTTTTCCTGTTTGAGGATCCAATCCAGAATACTGAACTGCATTTAGTTATCATATCTCCTTAATTTCTGACAATCGGTGACAGTTGCTCTGTCTTTCCTTGTTATTCATGACCTTGACACTTTTGAAGAGTACTAGTCAGGCATTTTGTAGACTGTTTCTCAGTTTAGACTTGTTGATGTTTTCTTGTGATCACACTGGCGTTATGGATTTGGGGGAATATATCACAGACGCAAATTGCCCTTCTCATTGCATCATATCTAGGGGTACCTGATATTAACTTATCATTGCTGATGCTAACCTTTACCACTTGGCTAAGGTAGTATCTGCCAGGTTTTTCCATCATAACGTCACTCTTTTTCCCTTTCCCATACTCTAATCATTATAAGCAAGTCACTAAATTCAGCCCATCCTCACAGGGAGGGAAGTTAAATTCCACCTGCTGGAGGAAGAAGTATCAAAGAATTCATAGACATATGTTAAATCTACCACAATAATTCACAAAATGTTCGGGGAGAGATATCTGAGGCTCTGCAAATATCCTGTTACTCCTTCATGTTTCCGCCACTGGTTTCAGCATTCGCTCATGAATCCTGCCTGCAGCCATTATTCCTGTGGTATTCTAGTGGTCTTCTTCCATTGCCCCCATTCCTTCCATAATTATTATTTGGAATTCTACTGAAAGGAAGATCTGTCACTTCTCTTCCACTTATTTATTTCTTCATTCATTTATTTATATCAATATGATCGCATTGATATTTATTTTATTCTGTGAGTTATAATTCAGTAGTATTTTTATTTATTTTATTGCTCCAATTGTTCCAGCTTTGGCCATTGGGAGCTCTTTCAAGTTGGCTGCTGTGTTCTTTTGACATGTCTCATTCCATTCTTTTCCTCACCACCCCCTTACTTTCTGTCACCCCATGTATTTTCCCAACCCTAGTCGTAGAATCAGCTATTTCTCCAGGGAACCCGACTTCAAAATGCATCACTTTTAAAGTCAACTTCCTTTGTTACCATGTGTAATTCCAAGATTATTTCTATGCTATAATTAATGCTATAATTAACTATGGATTTTCTATAATTAAGCCATATGTATTACAGTACTCAGGCTAATAAGCTGCATTAAGAAGGAACATGAATCCATCAAAGATGCTTGACTCTTTTTTCCCTAGGACTCACCCGCTAGTCTCTATGGGCCCTACAGGCTTTAAAATTCCATGATTCTAAAATGAAAAGACAAAAGGCAAAAGATGCTTTCATGAGGCACTTTTCTTCAAATCAGAGAATTCTTTCGTTTTGCTAAAAATAAAGCTAGGCCTTAGTTGACCTCTATTTCATCTTTTCTAGCCCTCCTATAGTTTAACCCTGTTCCTTCCTTTTATTACCAACTTTGAAATGAAATTTTAAATTTCTTTTGCTGTATCAAATTACTATACAAGTAAGATAATAAAAATATAGAACAATGAGTACTGCTTATTTATAAAGCCTACAGTTTTAATTTCTTGTAATTAACCAATTTTGATCTACTGTTACCTAAATTATTATCATCAAATAGTTTAAACACGAGCAGAGGTTCTTGACAGAGGGGGTTTGCCACCCAGGGGACATTTGGCAATCTCTAGAGACATTTTTGGTTGTGGCAACTGGGAGGGATGCTACAGGCATCAGTGGGTAGAGTCCCAGAATGCTGCTAAACATTCCACAATGCACAGGAGCCCTCCACAACGAAGAATTATGCAGCCCAAAATTCAGCAGTGTCAAAGTTCAGAAATCCTGCATTATAGGAACTTAACAATTTTCAAATTGGGTAAAGGGTTAAGTAACAGACATTTATCTCCAAAACTCCTAAAGAAAATGATTAGCAAATACTAAGGACTACCTCCACTAAGAATAAGTACAATAAAGAATTTCTTGGAAGAATCAGATGGTGGAACATGAAGGATCTACTGTAGCTACACAACACTAAGAAAGCAAAAGCAGAATTAAAGGATTATGCTACATCTTAACTTATTCCATTCTGAATAAGTTATTTATCTGAAACAGCCAAGGTTCAAGTGAAAAATATATGGTTAAATACATGAATTTTCACTGAGTTTGTCCTTTAAACAATACACTAATGGTCTGTGGGCTAAGAAGATATAATTTTAGTGTGATGTAGTAAGAGAATTTGGAGTTAAGAGACAGAATCCAGGACTCTAGTCCTGGCTCCATCTCTTGCTGACTGTGTGACTCCGGGCAAGTCATACAGCTCACCTGGGCTCCAGTTTCCTCATCTGATAAATGTGAATGCTAAAGCCTGCTTTATCGACCTCACTGGTCATTGTAAAAATCCAATTTTTTTAAATGCACGTTCTCTTTACTTATGTGGGTGTTGGTAGTGTCTCATATCTTTCTTACACTTCATATATAAGGTTTTGGAAAGAATGATGCCTTTAGAAGATCAGTAAAAAGTGGATTCCCAAAGGAAGGAGGTTGATCCCCACGTGAAGACATTATCAGGCTCTTCTAATTAAATAACTCTGTTTCCTCTTCAAGGGTCCCATTAGCGTGTGAAAATACGTTTAAAAATAATACCATAGACAAGGTGCAAACTGGGAGAAAATATTTTCAAAACACATATCTGATAAAAGACTTGTAGCCAGAATATACAGAGAACTCTTAAAACTCAACAATAAGAAAACAAACAACCCAATTCAATACTGTGCAAAAGATCTGAACAGACACCTCAGCAAAGAAGATATATGGATGCCAAATAAGAATATAATAAGATGCTCAATATTGTTTGTCAATAGAGAATTGCAAACTAAAACAAAAACGAAATACCACTATATGCATATTAGAATAGTAAATATTTTTTTGAAAAATTGACCACACCAGCTGCTGGTAAGGACGTGGAGTAACAGGAGTCCTCATTCATTGTTGGTGGAAATGCAAAATGGTACATACAGCCACTCTGAAAGACAGCTTAGGAGTTTCTTACAGAGCTAAACATAGTCTTACCATACAATCCAGCATTTGCCCTGCAGGTATTTACCCAACAGATTTGAAAACTTACATCCTCACAAAAACCTGCAAAAAAATGTTTTTAACAGCTTTATTCATATTTTTCAAAAACTGAAAGCAAACAAGAGGTCCTTCAGTATGTGAAAGAATAAACAAAATATGGTATATCTATGCAATGGAATATCGATCAGTAATAAAAAGAAATGAACTATCAAGACACTCAAAGACATAGACGAACCTTAAATGCGTGTTCTTAAGTGGAAGAAGCCGGTCTGCAAAGGCTACATAATGTGTCAGTGCAACTCTATGACACCCTAGAAAAGGCAAAACTATAGCAACAGTCAAAACCATAGCAACAGTCATCAGGGGTTTGGAAGGGCTGAACAGGAGAATCACAGGGGATTTTTTAGGTTAGTAAAACTATTCTATGTGACACTGTAACGGTGGAAACGTGACATTACGCATTTGTCAAAACCCATAGAACTTTACAGAAGAACAAACCTAATGAATGCAAATATTTAAAAATCATTTAGGAGATCAGAGATTTTTTTCATGGAATGCAGACTGTGACAAAAGAATCTAAGTGTATTACAAATGGGCAGAATGATCTTACTGAAAAGGATGGAGGGAAAAGGTACTGACAAGTATTTTTGGAAATGAGTGGAGTCTAAGACTAAAGGCAAAGGAGTGGCACATAAGCACTGTATTCTAGTAAGAAAGTTATTTCCCAAAGGGGTCTGAGTTAACAATTCTAATATTTTTATACGTGTATATTGAAATTGAACAATTAAGTAAATGGGTCATGCATGGTAGGAACAAGGTCTCTCACTATTGGAGTGAGAATTCACAGATAAGTAAGGGAGAAGGCTGGAGTGATCCATGCTGTGATGGGTTAGAGCTAGAGACATCAGTATGCCCTCCTGTTTAGCTTAATACATATGCATATGGTTACAGAGAGAAATATGTATATTCATGTGTACATATGCAGTACACATACATATATTTCTTCTGAGAGGACCTAGAAGCAATGACACCCAGAAACAACAAGTACTCCTTGCACATAGGAGCCCTGGTGAAGTCTGTGTTCTTCTGAACATCCCCTTCTCCAGTTCCAGTATCTGACAATCTATTAGATGTTCCAAAATCCATCTTCGAACGTTTCCTTAAAGCAGCAGATAAAAAAATTTTAAAAATGTATTTTATTAAGTTTATCGTGGTGAGTCTGGCCAGGGCCCCTTGCTGAAAAATGTGCTGGGTTTATTTACCATTCCTCTCTCTGTGCTCCAATCTACTCATATCAGCATCAGACTTCCTGCAAAAAACAATAAAAATAGTTGTTCATTTAAGACAGAGACCCATTTGGTTTTATATCCAGTAGGCGTGTAAGATAATATATTTCTCTCCCAAGTGCCACTCCAGAACATAGCTTTCTGACCCACAGTAATTTCTCCTTCAGCTAATACAAGTTTTTCCCACCTAAGAAATCACCAGAGATGCTGTTTCAAGCCTGACTTACTTTGAGTGCTCAGGTGCACTTGAAACTGAACCTCCTTTGTAAAAGAGGGAAGGATCATGGGGGCAGACATGATACAGTGAATCTTGAAAACACCTAGAATTTTGAATTAAAAAACTATTATTTCTTCTCCCCAACCCCACAGACAACTACACTAATACAAATTGCATATCATAAGTACGTATAAATATCCTAATTAAAACACAAAAACAACTACAACTCATTCAGTGCTGCTAATTGCTGACTCTTTGTGGTCCACATTCAATTTTGCTTCTTTGGAGCATCCCTACCTTCCCCTCAATTCACAATGCAATTAAAAGAACTTTCATGTCTGTGCACTCTAAGCTCCTTGGGGATGGCGTCACAAGAGCGGAGAAGACCATGGGGAGAGAAACTTGAATGCAGGGAGCAGACTGAGGTAGTCAGCGTGTTCTGCGGTTTGATCCTGACATCAAGTTATTGAAATTGAAGATGAAAAATCTGTATTGAGTCATTCAGCTCTCTCCCTCAAGGGCAGTAGATTATGCTGGACAATATATTATTTAGCACTTTGTCTACCTCTATTTTAAATAGTTCTTCCTTGGAGTCTGGTTAACTAAAACCTGGCAAGGATTTTATTACAGATGGAGGACTCTATATTGGCTGGTCCTTTCTTCCCCAAAATGCACATTCTCCTGCTGAGACATTAAAAAACAAAACTTACCAAAAGCATGAAAACAGTGCAGTATTGTGGAAAGAGTGTGAAATAATAACCAATTGCCCCAAAGTGGCCCAAGATGCTCACTCTGACTTGCCTGGACAAGCTTTCTGAGACTTCTCTCCTCCATACTCTGTCGCTGGAAGAGGAAGGTATATCCAAGTTTAGCTGTCCACAGGATTGATGGCTTCAAACCCCTTTCTCCCCAAGTAACATCTCATAGGCCCCAGCATCTCCAGATTCTGGGCAGCTAATGAGTCTCATAAACAGCTGACACCACATACAGACTTCTTGATACCAAGGTAGTCTGATTAAACATCTGCAAGTTTGCTCTCAGGCTCACCCTATTAGAAGGGTGGGGTGCCCCCACCAGAATGCAAGTCCATGCTGCTAGTCAGCAAAGCACCTCGGTCCTTATACTTTCTCCGTGGAAAATATGAGAGTGTGGGAGACAATAGACATTTCTCCCCCCTGGTTTTGTAAATTTCTGCCTTCCCCAACACAGCAGACTTTCTAACCCATGCCATTCCTTACCCAGGTACAACAGTATCCTAGATGGAGCCTTCCTTGAACAACAAAGACTGAGGACTTCCAAGCCAAAAACTGGGTCAAATATGTGCTCTGATGCTCATTAGATGAGGGGCCTTGGTTTCCTCATCTATCAACTAGAAATAATACCTGCCAGATTGCAAGGGCTTGTGATAATGTATCCTGAGCACACAGTGTAGGTCAGCACATTAAGGAAACTCAGTAAATGGTGGCTACTATTGCTGATGTGTGTATGCACAGCAGCGGAAATGAACAGAAACCCCCCTGAAACTTAGGAATATTATTTTAAAGACATGCATAACCTTAAAAGTGTACAGTTTGGTTTGTTATACAGAAATAAAGTTTTTAAATCCAAGGAGTAGATGACAACAAGGAAGCACGGCTTACTGGCTGTATACATGAGGAAGGAAATCAATAAAGTGCTCGTATTGATCCCTGCCCATTAGCACACTTAGCTCCCAACTGCCCAGATGGAAAACCTGAATATGCATGACATTTACCGAGCATCTCTCCAAAATCACTCGCAACTTCTCTCCGTAACTGGTAGCTTTTGATCTCATGCAGTTTCTTAGCAGTGCCCAGTATGTCACACAGGAGACCATCAGTAACCCTTAAACACCACATTGCACACACTATGGAACCAGAAATACTAAACACATGAGAGTATGCGAGATATGAAGGCGTAAAATTGTGTGATAATCTCGCTGACAAAACAAGGCAGGACCCGGCCTTTTTGTAATCACCGTTAAGGCTCTGTGTGGAGCTCAGAGCTATCCTGATTCCGTTCCTTAACCTTATTATTATTATTATTATTATTATTATTATTATTATTATTCCTTAGTGCTGCTCGCAGGTCTCCATTTATAAAACTACAAGAGAAGGAAGACAATAGAGGGTCATGAGTTTAAACAGTTTAAAGTAAATTGACATTGGCTCAAATTGTGGGAAAAGAGTCACTATTTCATTTATGTTCATTTTTATGACAGTGAATGATCTAACTATCTAGTGGGAGGCAGATGTAGATATCTAAGATATGCAGAAATCTATAGCAAATAATCTGCAACTTTGTGTGTTTGTGTGCTTCTATAACAACAACTTTTATTATTGTGCTTTTCCCCCTATTTCTGGTGGGAAGAATTCTAAAACAGCCTCAAGATTCCCATCTCCTGGTGTGTATAACTTCTATCCTGACCCTCCCTTATGTTTCAGTTGAATCTGTGAATACGATGGGATATCACTCCTGTTTTTTTGCTTGTTTGTTTGTTGACAATTTTGTTTGTTATATAAAGTGTCATTATTTTAAAATAAATTAATTAATTAAAATAAAATAAAATAAAATAAATTGGCATTGGGTGTTAAAGTCCTTAAATTCCTCTATCCACGTTTGCAGTGTTTTAGGTTGAATTAAAACAAAATCCAACAACAACACAATGTAACAAGATGCTACTTACTAGAAACATAACCAAAAACTGAAACAGAAGTTCATGAATTAAGGGCTGGGTACATTTTAACTAATCAAACATACACAAAAAGAAAGCAGCTTTGGCAATATTACTTCAGGCAATGTAGTATTTAAAGCCTTTTTTAAGCTAGAAGAGCATTGTATTATGTTAAATTGGTAAGCTAATAATAAAGATATGGGATGAATAAACCTTAATATGCCAGCTAAAAAAGCCTCAAAATGTACATAACAAAAACATAAAGATATATGCCAGAAGTTGATAAATGTTTAACTCACTGTTATCAATATATAATAGATCCCATGTTCAAAACTGAAACATAATAAAGTAAGGACTGAAAAAAGAATGAGTAATATAATTGATGAGGTAGAACTAATAGAATATGCCAAACTCTTTATCTCAAAAGTAGAAATCTCATCTTCTTTCATATCTTTGGTTCGTATACAATCACTAACTGTAAAAATAAAATTATCAGCCTATTACAATGAATTATTATGACAAAGAGCTGATAAAAATATCTACCCAAGTAAACCACTAGGATGCTAATGGTGTGGATGTACGTGATGATTTAACTGCTCTTTGCATGCTCTGCTAGCCCCTGTAATTCAGATATTTTGTTTTTTAACTTTTACGACCTTCTGGTCTGCAATAATAATTTTATAGTTTGCTGTGGAATGGCACCAAATCTATAAAATCTGCAAAAGTCCTCAAAATTCCACATATGTGGATTGTCACTGGCCCTAATAATTGTTCACGTTTTGCACCAAATTCTTCAACGACAATGACAGAAAAAAAAATACACCATGTGCTATAGAGAAACAAAGAAAAATACCTACCAGGAGACTCTAAGCTAACACTCAGCAGCTTCCGTAATTCTGCATTTGAGTCTTTTGTCAACAGCTCTGCCTTTCAATTCCCCAATCAACACATTAAATACACATCCTTTTCAGAAATTACTGTCTGTGTTTCTTATAAATCGAAACACCAAAACCATTTCACCAGGAGGACAGGAGTCTTTTCGATGTTTGCTGTGAATGACGAAACCATAGAACCCAATCGAGCCATGGACCTGAAAATCTAGGTGAAGACCAGCGATGGCGGGAACACTGAGTATGCAGACAGGGACCATAAAACTTACACAGCTGTTAACTTTTCCCAGAAAGCAAACTCAGGAGATTAGTAGCTGTTTTTCTTTCCTTCTTCTCTCTTCTTTTCTTGCTGACATTTGAAACATATGTCCGTCTACCCCACTATCACTGCCACCACGCCTCCCACCAATGGATCGGTCTGTTGCATGAGTTGAGGGAGAGACATCTTGTCACCAGTTTCCTCTCTATCCAGATGTGATTATCCAGAGTAGCAGAGCTCAGGAAGCTGGCTTCACTATAAAGGTTATTGTGTGGACCATTATTCTCTGATGTTATGTGCGGAATAAAGTGTGAGGAGAGGGGAGGGGATGTGTGTGTCCTAACGAGGCAAGTTAAGGACCCCACTGGTTCGTAGGCTTCTCTAAGAGTAAAGTATTGCTCTATAGGACACGAAAGAGTTGATTTAAGAGAGTCTTCAGGAAACTGGTATTGTTTTTATTTGGTCTATAGAATAAATGTTTAAGGAAATACAAAAATCTATTCTTGAAAAAGATGTACATGTGAACTCCCATGACTACAAGCCTGTGCACTAGGGCAACAGCCAATTAAAAGCAAGCAAAACAGCAACAAATTTTACCTTCCCCACCTCCAATTTTCTCTCTTGGAAAATGGTTTCAAAAGTAATAAAATATAATTGTCTTCTATAAAATTAATCTCCAAAGGTTAGAAACAGACACCAAAAACATCCTAGATTCCTTTAACTCATTATAAAATGGTCCCTCAAATAAGATATCTACATAAATACTTTCATAACTTAGAACTTTCAAATTTATCTGGTTCCCTTAACTACCTTGCAAGGAAAAATTCTTATCAGTAGATTTCTTTTAAGTTTCAAGGCATATGAATTGAATGTGCAGATGACTGCAAAATAACAATTTGTATTTGCTATCAATACATTTCTGCTCAGGATCTCAGAAGGAAGGGAAAACATAATGGCAAGTCCAGTAGGCTGGAGTTCAGTAGACCCAGTTCTTTGGCCTTGCTGTTAACTGCTTCTGAGATCACGGAGAAGTCAGACCTGCCTCTCAGTGGTCAACTCACACAGTTGACACTTCACATAGTTACTATTCTTTACTTTGAACTTGCCACCAAATAGTTCACAGGACTCTGTTTGTATTTTACCCAGTGGATAGAAAAGTAGGCTAGAGACATAAAACAGGGCAGCCAACCGGGACAGAGGCCAGGCTCTCCTGTGATGCCTGTCTTTACATCTTCCCTTCCTCTGTTCCACGTATCAGGATCACTGGAAGAACTAGAGACAGTCCTAGAGAAAATGTGTTCATGGTCTTTCTCTCTCTCCTTCAACAAACAAAAAGCTGTAAGTTGTCTTTTATCATGTCAAGAATTTAAAAATTTATGTTCTGTTGTGAAAGGAAGCATAACCCACAGAATCCAATGATAATCCACGCCTGTTACACTGACCTCCAGCTCACTCACCTTGAGTACAGGCCATTAACTTGATACCATAGTTTATTTGCCTACAAGAATCTTTCAGACATCCCAAATCACGGTCATGAATTGTGCTGCAGATGGTACAACGGCCTTGAACTCCCAAGACATCCTAGAAACAGAACGGATAGGCTGGTCTGTTATGATTGCGGTAAATAAAGGGCTTGGCTGGCTCTGGGAAGGCAGGCAGGAGTTGTATCTGCCAGCTGGCATGATCTGTTTCATCGCAGACCACCCCAAAGGGGCAAAGTTTGTTACCATCTTGCTTTGTTGTAAATATCGGTAGTTAAGCTTCCCCCAGAGAGTCACGGAAGAGTTCTAGCCTGTGTAAAAAAAGACATGAAGTGAGTTCTTTTTCACAAATCCACCCTTAACCACAGTTATGCTTATTTGTGTAACCCAAGAGAAGAGCTCATTAAGAATTAGGCACCAGGGCAGGTGCAACTTCAGATAATAACTGTGACTTCACTGTCATTTCCACTTAAGCAGCTGATTCTTAGATTTCCATCCATTAGCGGGAAGTATATCTCATCTCTTATATAAAAGTCTGGATTACACCACAGAGTCAGTTAGGCATTTCCCCAAGAGCAGTGACCTGGCGCCCAGGGGCACCTTACCTTCAAGATCCATCTTCGAGCCTCACACCCTTGCTTTTTCACAGGGTTGTTGGTTCTCATAAATCACCAACTCTGGAAGTCCCCCCTCAAACAGAAAACTGACTGGCCAAAAGTAACACAATCATGATTTTTTTATAGGTAACTGCAATTTGCCTCCACATCATTATTATTATTATTTAAATTTTTTGGATAATACAGCCTTGTTGTGACTTACAATGCTCAGAGGTATTCTTTCAGGTTAATATAATTCTAGCTTTATTGCAGCTCAAATCAACATACTTTTTTAAAGCTATGATGAAATATGTTATATTAAATACTAACTAACATCATTCTTGGGCTTAACATGAATAATCAAATTTTTATTTTATTCTACATTTGCATTTATTACCAGTCCATGCAAACACTTTAGAACAACACTTCAGCAGAGATAAATGCACCACTATATTATGGTGAGATTACACACAATTTCTATTTTGTTATTTATGCTTTACTGTATTTTCCCAGTTTCCTAGAATATTAAGAAAATTTGTTACTAAAATTGTAACAATCTTTGAAAGTACATACATTTAATAACATGAGCATGTGTAATTATGTGGAACATTCTAAAAAAGAAGAAAGGCCCAACTGGCACCGTTTCTATCCTATACAGCAGAAGTACTCACAAGGCGCCTCAGCAAGTGCTCTGAGACCTTCTCAGGCAGCAATTAAGTAAGGAACTTTAATTCACCAACCACAACAGGAAAAACTAAATTATGGAACAATTGATGATCTGCCTTAGATGCCCACGTCACCTCAAGCCCTCCTGGGGAAAGACAGTCCTTGACGCCCGTTATTTTGACCAAGCCATATGCTGTTCCAAGGCCTTCTGCATTACTCTTAGAGAGGACCTAACGTATGGAGCCTGCTTCTTAACTTCCCTGCCAGTTTCCTTTCATTTTCTTCTTAATAAGTTGAAGACTGCCTTCAAAATAATTGTGCAATAAATTGAAAGACTTTTAAAAAGCTTTGTTACAAAAAGAGTTGTTCCTTTTGTTGCTCTGAACACCAAATAATGAGTCTAATATTTTCCTTGAATTGGCAATTGGCTTGACTTGTTTCAAATTGGCTTTTTTTGTCCTTTGGTGTCACATAGACATGACCTTAATTTGAAAGTCATTAGCAACTAAATGTAAGATTATTGATTTCACTGCACAGGAAACCAAAAATTTGACATCCTTTGGAAAAGCTTCATACATTTTTATAATAAGAATAGCTAATATTAAGCAAGCACTTAGGATACACCAGGGGGTATTCTAAGCACCTTACACGTATTAACTCTTTTAATCCCTGTAGGGGCCCTAGGAAGAAGGCAATATTAGTATCCTCATTTTAAAGAGGAAGAAACTGAGACACAGTGCAATTGAATAACAGCTGATCAAAGAAGCAATGAATGCTTGAGAAGCGATCTTTGTCTGTGGCCTGCACTCAACCAGTGACTAGAACTGCAACACCACACTGCAAATAGTGCTGTGGTTTATTAACACTGTCAGGCTATATAAGGTAGTGAGCAAGACCATGGGCTTTGGTGTTACACAGACTCAGGTTTTCATGCCCAGCCACTTACTACCTGAGTATCCTTAGACAAATTACTTTATTAAGTAAACCTCTTTGCCTCAGTTTTCTTAATCTAGTACCTAACTAACATGATTGTCATAAGGATTAAATTCGATAATGTTTGCAGAGTGTTTAGCCAGTGTAATCACATATTAAGTCTCCTGTAAATGGTATTCAGCTAGGATTATAACAACTTCCTAACATAAATTTTATCCTCCACAATAGTAGATTGCATTTATAATATGTACAGTCAAATGAGAAGTTTACAAGGAGGAAGGTGGATTCTCTTCTTTTAGAACTGAAGAAGAATCAAAAGCCAAGAGTTAGCTGTAGTTGGAAAGTTTTGCAGATCTCAAGTGAGTAGCACTTTCATCGAGGGATTCTTTTATTCAAGGACACAGGAGATACCCTTATTGGAGTGTTTTTAAATTGTTTTTTGCTGCCAAAAGACAGAAACACAAACAATGCACTGCTTGTAATCCTTGCCTCAAGAGATCTGTGAACACAATGAAGAGACAAAGAGCTGGCAAGAAGGACTGAGCTGGCCAAGTTCAACACTGCACTGTTTCTTGGAGTGGGGGCGGAAAGAGCAAGTAATTTCTTCCATGATAATAGCCAATTCATGTTATTCTAGTGAAAGTACTTAAACACACAGAATAAAGACAGAACATAAAAAACAGCAAATTGCTTCAAGAAAAAAGTAACTCTTCCAGGGAAAAGATGTTCTAGTTTAGTTTTGTACACCCATAAAGCAGAAATTAAGGCTGCGAGGGAACGTCTAGCACAGAGTCCAGCATGCAATTGGTAAGGAGGTCAATTGCCATCTGCTAGATGAGCCGTAGAAGAGCACCTAAAGAATGACAACAAAAACCTTTCAGGAAAGACAGCTATTTGCTTGATTCACTCTTGAACATGTAATCCACCCAACCATAGCCACAAAGAGAGGAATAGTTTTTATAGAAAACTATGCCAACATTTTTAAACTTTTTATTGGATTAATATATTTTAAAATCTTAAAATTTTATGGAGAAAAAAATGATTTTGCCTTTTGGACTTAGTAAACTTTGCAAATTTTCACCAAAAATTTAAGACTGTTGAGTCTGCAGAGCTGAGAGATCAGCAAAGATGACGGTACGAAGTATATCAGGTAGTTTTTGTTTCATAACAAACCATCCCATGCTTGGTAGTTGTGATGGTTAATTTTATGTCAACTTGGCTAGGCCATGGACCCAGATATTATGTCAAACACCAGTCTGAATGTCACTGTGAAGGTATTTTTTAGATGAGATTAACATTTAAATCAGCAGACATTGAGTAAAGCAGATCACCTTCCATAATGTGGGTAGGCCTCATACAAATAGTTGAAGGCCGCAAGAGAAAAAGACTGAAAGTCCCCTGAGGAAGAGGGAATTCTGCCTCCAGACTGTCATCAGACTCGAGCTGCCTTATCAACTCTTCCCTGGGTCTCCAGCCTGCCAGCCTGCTCTGCAGATTTTGAACTTGACAGCCCCCACAATTGTGTGAGCCAATTCCTTAAAATAAATATCTCTCTTTCATATATATGCACATTCACACATATCTATATACATATATATGGGGGTATCATATATGTGATATATATGATATCATATAGCATATATACATATGATATCATATAGCATATACATATATATGAGGATACTTCAAAAAGTTCATGAAAAATTCATTTTATTTTTATGATAAAAGACATGATATATGATATATATATATGACATATGAATGTTACCTCATACATATGACATATATATATATCCCATTGGTTCTATGTACTTCTCTGGAGAACTCTTGACTAGTTCAGTGGCTCATACAACAACTTTACTTAGTTCACAATTTTGTGGGTTGGCAATTTGCTGCCTTCATCAGAGCAGTTTTGATTATCTGAGCCAGACTTAATTGATCCAGGCAAAGCTCATTCATGCATCCGCAATCAACTGTCATCTATTAATCAGACATTTAAAAATTTGCAAAAATATAAAACAGTATCTCTTTTCTCACTGATTTTTGGGAGTTAGGGAAAATATTGTCATTTTTCATAAAAATGTGTTATATATGTTTAAAGGTGTTAGACTTAATATTATTTTTAAATGAGTTAAGTGTTTTTTAATTTCTCGGTTTAATTTTTAATACAATAAATATAGATAGCTAGAACCTACATAAGCAAAAGCCCTTAGTGGTCCTCGGTAATTTTTAACTATGTAAAGGGGTTCTGAGGACAAAAAGTTTGTGAATCACAGCTCCAAAACATGTCAGTACAATCTAGAAGTAGGTAGTGTGAATTATGGCCTTAATTTCAAGGGCATGGGTTTAACTATGGGCAATGTCACTGGTTACATAAAATGTACTGAATGTTTACTATATGCAAAAAGGTGAGGTTTAATGTGTTGGCAGAAGCCAGGTCATAGGAAGCTTCAGGTACTTAGCTAGGGTTTTGACTTTACTCTGTAAGAAAAATTTAAAGAGTGACTGAAGTGTTTTAAAGAGGAGAGTGATACAGTCTGATTCATATTTTAGGGAGATAAATATTTATGGGCCGTGTCTATGAAGGAAACCAGTCTGAAGCCAAAAGACCAGCCGGAGCCCTTAGCTGTAACCCAGGTGAGAAGAGATCAGGGTCTCCTAAATTAAAGCAGAAACAGAAGGGAGAGAAAGAAGGTCTTTTGGGAGAGATAAAGGAGACAGAATCTTCACTACTGGGTGACTAAATGAGTGCACAGAATGAACAACAGAGCCTTCCTCCAAAACCTTTTCAGTATTTTGCTCAAATCCTTAACATTATTCAAAAGATGTAAACAGGTGCTTTAAAAGATATACAAGTGATAAACTTACTAAAATGTGTTCAAAAATCACTAGAATCAAAAATTCAAATTTAAACAATAAGATAAATTTTATTTAACAAAATAGTGGGAGTTTTTTTGTTGTTGGAAACATCTGTTTCAAGGACAGGAAAAAAGACATTCAAACATATTTGGTAGAAACATGAATCAGTCCAGCCTTTCTGAAAGGCACTTCAGAAACGTGTCAGGAGTCTTCTGGGAATTTACCTTAAGGGAATGCTGTTAGGCTTCATGTCACTTAACACTTTCTAATATACGACATAATTTACTTATTTATATTTACTGTCCACTTCCACCCAATAGAATATAAATTCTAAAACAGCAGGGATTGCTCACTTTTGTAGCCCAAGCACCTAGAATAGTGCCAAACGCATTGTAAGTACTTCATAAACTCTTCTTAAATTAATTAATTGAGATGTCCACCAAGAGTTCTGTACAAAAGTGTTCACGACAGGACTGCTTACAAGAACTAAATATTGGAAAAATATAAATATTCACCAGTGGAAGACTGGTTAAGAAAATAATGATGCCATCACACAATGCAGTATCGTGTAGCCATTAGAAAGTAAGTCACTAAGATTATTTAAGGCTATGAGAACACATTCACAATATATTAATAAGGTAGGAAAGAATTTAAAAAGCATATAGACAAGTAACATATTAGCTTTATTGAGAAATAGTAATAAAGCCAAAATGTTAACCACGATGACCTCTGGCTAGTGAGTTTATAGCCATTTTTTTTTTCTCTATACTTTCCATATTTTCTACAACCAAGTAAATAAAATTTCGAACCATCCCTACACTCCACAAACTTCTCCAAGTACATTTTATCACACAGCATGGTGTAATAACAATGTTGACAATAATAACACAGGGTTATTTTATAAATATTAAATTGCACTCAATAACCTCTGTGTACAAAGAAGGAAAATCTGTGTGTTGAAAACGTGGGTTTGATTAGTCTACATATTTCTTGCATTCTTATTTCTAAATTCAGGAGGTGGGTTATGCACTTTTTAATGCATCCCATCCAAACAAGTTAAAATTTTAGTGTGTTAAAAGTTCTTTAAGGCTAACCTTCAATTACCTGTAAAAGTCATTTCTATAAAATACCTAGGTCCCAATATTGCTGGTTAAATGAAACATTATTTCACATATTATGGAGGGAAAGGTATTTATTTGACCTTTGGCAGTTTCAACAGTGCAATTTAATACCGTATTTTCCATACTGTGCAAGCTGATCATATAGTGGAAATGGCAGAATTTTGAAAAATCTATCTTCCATTAGTATCGATTTACAGTATCAGTTAGCACCAATGTATTATATACAATATCTTAAAGCTTTATGAATATTTTTAATAGTCTTGCAACAAGGTTCCAAAATACAACATAAGAGAAACCGAAGCATGGTAAGTCTGCATGGCTGGCTCAGGCTTACATAAGAGAGCATGCCTGTATTGACACATCCAATGAGGGAATTCTACAGATGGGAGTTAGGGTTCCTCCAAAACCATTATGGCAGACTCAGAAAAATTTGACTGAATGCTGAATTATGTTTTTCTTTACTAATACACTCTATTGATTAGATTTTTTTTAACTTAGTGAAAAGTGACAAAATTTAAATCTACCATTTATAGGAACAGAAATGCTTCCTGCCTATTGATCTTTTAGTTGTCATTAGGGAAAGCTAACTTCAGGGTTTCCTTCTTGATTTCAGTATGGCTCTTACCGTGCAGATCTACCTGTGGGAATCTTCATGAGCTGCAGAGCCCAAAGACACGCTCACAATTCATCCAGAAGCTTATCCAGGGCATAGTATTGGTTTGATATGGTTGTTATATTCATAATTTGACCATCTGGTTCTTTTACTTCACCAGTCTGTAGGTACGCAAGATATTATTCCACAAGGAAGTGTTTACATTGAAGAAATACTAGCCTCACAATAAATAACTCATATAAATTACGTCATAATGTTTATATTGGGCTCGCTCTCTGCTGAGCATTGATTAATAGCACTTTGGCCCTGTTGATTCATTATCTGGGCATGTTTATTTGAACATATTCCCTCTGTATTTTCCAAGAAATCATTTTCTTCACTACCTTAATAGGCATACTTTTATTCTTTTTACTGAGGTAATTACAAGGAACCATTCCTAACTCCTATTTCTACATGTATGATTATCTCAATCGGCAGACTGAAAATAAGGGAAAAATACTTGGGTACAATGTTTTTAAGTCTTTCAAAAATTCGTTGATAAGCTGAAAGAAAGAAACACTAAGAATTACAAATCTGAGTCAAGCCAGAAACCTGGAAATGTAAGCAGAGCACTAAAGCCAATTTGTGACCATTGGGCATCTGCCAAACCACTGAACTTCAGCTACAACTTTCATGGCCTAATGTGTGGGTGGAGAGAGACAAACAGGAAGACAAAGGCCAAGGCCAGCACAGAAACCCACCTAGCTCTTGAAAGTTCAGAGCAAATATTAACAATTTTTTTAAAAGAAAAAAAAAAACAGTGCCCCCTTTGCTATTTAGGGCACTTTCCATTACAGAAGCCAAATGGAGAGCAAACATCTGACCCTTTTGCTCCCAGGAAGGTAAGGCAGGGAGAAGAACATGACCTAGGCTTGGCCAATCAAAGCTCTGACCAGGTCTAGGATCTTGAGAAAGTGATGCAAAGTTCTGAGGAAGGCAGAGATCATGTAACATCATTGTGACCGTGTAGTTAGTGCAGCAGCATCAGGGCAGCAACTGTTCATTAGCGACGATGCTAATGGCTGTGTTCTCAGCTGCCTACTCTCACTTGGTTCCTACATATTTTCTGAGTATGGTTCTCCAGACTTGTGACTATTCTTCTAAATATACTTCTAATGAATATTAGTTCTTCTGAATTTTCCACTTAAATTAGCCAGAGATGATTTCTGTTGTTTGCAACTGAGCACCTCACTGATATAACCTTGCAAACTTAGAAATCTTCAGGGATAAAGCCAGAGAATTCTACTGGAGAAAGGCCACCCAGTAAAGCCTAAATCTCAATAAAAAGTGGATAATCTGAAAGAAAGTTTTCTCATAATTACTGTTCCTATAGATCAGGGATCTATCCAGGGTCCTGGCCTCCATTATAACTCTATGACCTTGAAAGCCTTGATTGTGATCCTACTCTTCCTGCCTTCTATCTTCTTAAATTCTGATCCATATGACTATGACTCATGGCCACTCCAGTAACCTGTCTTGAATATTCATGGTCCAGTCACACCCCGACTAATTCATATCAAGAAGAATTATGATGCTCATTTTCCAAATTATAAACCTGAAATTAGTTTAGTAGCTTGACAGTTAACAGGAATAAAAAGCCTGTGTCACAAGTGTTCACAATTAGCATTGCCTCATGGCACTAAATTTGTTTCACTATGTTTCCATAGAAGTGTCCTCATTCATTTTTTTATTAATCTCCTGCAATGATCCCAACATTTAGCTAGGTGCTCTAGTCAGTGTAAAGAACTGGTCTTCCATCAGCTGGTCCTGTCATAGGAAGATCTTAATTTGTAAACTGGTTTATCCAATTACTGTGTGTGAATTCAGATAAATCTCTTAATGCTTTAAACCTCAGTTTCCTCATCTGTGAATTGGGGGTGATACTCATTTGCCCTGTCTGCCTAATAGGATTGTTGTAAAGATCAAACAATAATTGCTGACAGTAAAATAGTAAAATGTTCATCCCGGAACTTGGAAACAAGAAAATTAAGATTATTCTCGAAGAATCAAATTATGAAATCAAGACATAAAGAATCAGAACCAAGCTAGATAGCATCTCCTTAAGAAGACAGGATAAATTGCAGGTCAACAAAATGAACAATAATCTGATTAATCACATTAAAAGTCTTAGCGATTGGATGTGGCAATAGTAAAATGGATCACTAAAAGAAAAAAAAAAAGGTCAGAAATGCAAGCATTGGGGACTTTAGCTGAAGAACTTCAATATCATGGTTGCATTAGCAAGACCATCTACATTACAGAGGTGAAAATATCATATTAGTAACTTTCTTAGCCCCATCTTTGTCAAGTAATTATCTTAAAATTTTAGACTTCTAAAGTAGCCATATCTATAGGATGATGTTCAAATGAGAATTCTTGTCAATGTGACCATTGAAAAATTTGTAACTTAAAATTAGTCTTGTGAGCTTCGTGTCTAGGAGCCCACTACTGACAATGATTCGTTGACAAAATCAGATTTATAAGCCTACCAGACTGAGGGCTAAATCCTAAACCCACCCATGTGACGCCATCCTGGGAAGACTCAGGAAAGGCAGCCAACACTCTGAGCTTGAAATCTCAGGGTTTACTAATTCCTCATGGGACAACTCTTTCCCTCACCTCTCTTGAGCTTGACTTTTAAGAGTAATTAATATGTGGATAAGAGGAGAACGATGGCAAAGACAAAGGTGTGTCACTGGTAAATAACAGAGATAAGAATAAGCTCAGTGAGTTCAAGATTCAGAGATTAGACAAGCTTGGCTTTTATCGGGGAGTAAAAGAGATGGAACTAGAGAGACCAAATTCTGGAAGATCTTAAATGCCAAGAAAAGGTGCTTGAAGTTAATCTAGCAGGTAATAAAGGCAGCCAAAAGTTTTCAGCACAGCATGCTATGATCTAATGAGCTTGGAGAGATTAATCTGGCAGTGATGTGCACAAAATGGGAATAGCTAAAGGGCAAAAAAAAAACAGTGAACAACTGATTGTAAAAATTCAATTGCAAAGTTATTCAGGACATGACTGGGGTTGTTTGGTTTTTCCTGTCCAGTGCCCCTCTTTTCCTGTGAGAAGAGGTGCATCCCTTCTTGCAAGGAACTATTTCTCTTTGCTCTCCAACCTTTACCTCTAGTAGAAGTTGATTTTAGGTTACCCCATCCCTGGCTTCTGCTGTTTGGTCAAAAAATGGGCACACGATCTCAACCAAGGCAGTAAAAGCCCTTCTATGGGATTTCTCAATTGATTCCTAAGAGTGCAGAGTGCCTAAGAGTAAAGCCAATCATCTTCTAGTCACTTGAATTGGGCAGCTTAATCTTACAGGAAGATTATCTCAATGGTGTCACCATATTCTAATCGTCCATTTTTTGACGTGTTTTTTTCCATTTGCTGCTTTGCCCCGTCACTCTGCACAGGGCCCTACAATTTCCTCCTCCACACCTCATCCCAACCCAAGGAATCTCAATTATTTCCAAATCCCACCTAGCAGGTCACAACTGGCAACTGTTCATCCATGCTCATTTGAGACATAGCTCAAAATATTCTTTTTCCATTTGAATTAAGTCTGACACAAATTAATACTTTATTCTAAAATCTTTTCAGTCACAAAATATTCTAATTACTACACCAAAGGAAAGTGATGAATTAGAGTAACCTTGCTATTGACACCCTCAAATTAATTCTCATATTTCTCACTTATTCTTTACCATGCCCCCAGTCACAATCATCTTTCTTAATATTTTCTCTTCTCAATGAGAGAACGCTATTTTAGCAAAGTTGTTCTCCTTAACCACATTTAGAGTACACACATAGAGATAATCCCAGGATTTTGATATTCTAAGTGCCAGCATTTCACACCGAAAATTCTTAAACACGTGAAAAACTACAGTGTGGAAGGAATTCTCAACCATTTGGGTCTCAGAACCCCTTTACACTCAGGAAGTATTAAGGACCGCAAAGAGATTTTGTTCATTTGATTTACACTTATTTTAAACATAATATTTACCATATTAAAACAAATAATTTTTAAAATATTTACTAATTCATTTTAAAGGAACAATGATAAATCCATTACATATTAACATAAATAACATTTTCATAAAAAAAACTATTTTTCAAAACTAAAAGAATTAAGGAGAGAAGTCACGTTTTTCAAGTGTCTATAATTTTTTGCTTAATAGAAGACATCTGGGTCCTCCTGTCTGCTTCTTTGCTCAGTCTGTCACAGTGTCACTCCATTGTGTAATTGGGAGAGAGTGAAAGAGGCAAGTGAAGTTTAGACATTACTGTGAAAATAGTTTTGACTTCTTGGATCCACTAAAAGGGTCTTGGAAACTTCCAAGGTTCTCCAGATCACACTTGGAGAACAGCTGACCTACGCTATGCGCAGACAACCCAAACACAAAGGCTCACCTCTAAATTCTATCCATTACTTCGTCAATTAAAATACCGGGTCCCCAGAGTCCTCACACTTCCTTCTAGCTGCCCAGAATCCCTTATCCCACAATCACACCAAGGTGGAACTGACCTATCTGTAGCGTCCCATGGCCTCAATGTGCCAGTTTTTTTAAATCAAAATTATATTCATTCCCTGATTATCCCTTGAGGGTACAAACTGATAACATGCTGGTTTAATGATCTAAGCTGTTAATTGGTTATAATCATTTAATGGCTCATCCATCCTTCATATAATATTGTGTTTACAAACACAAGTCTTCAATGCCTTCACTCGAATAAATTACTTTTACATGAATGTATCCATTGGAAGGGCTTTTATGTCACTTTCCTCAAATTACATCAACTCTTCTCTCTTTGCCTAGCACTAACCCTGAGCACAGTGTGCAGTGAATATTATCAGGTACATACATGAGACATTTGAAGAAACACTTAGATTATTTTGTACTCTTCATAACTTTCACTTTCGATCATCAAAAGTAGACAAAACCAAGGCAAAAAGCAAAAGATACCCACAGAAAAGCAGAATAACAACAACAAAAATACAAACTCAGGTGCAGGAAGTGATGCTGCACCTGTGATATTCAAAGAGAAGCAATGATAGTATCAGTTCCTTAAAAACTTAGCAATGTTCAACTTAACTGTTTTTAAGAATAAAAATAAGGAACATTTTTTAAATGGTTTACAATATAAGAGCACTTAAAGTTATAAGCAAGGTCTAAGTATTGGTTGTAAGAACATAATTTTTGCATCTTGTCCATCCAAAAAGAACAGAAAAATGGATCCGGGCTGGTTTCACTGAGTCATTTGAAACTCAGAAAAAATAAAATTGAGCTATTGAGTTACGGTGTTAATGAATATCCATTCAAACATTGCCTCAAGATAATGAGGCCATATTGTCATGGTGTGAGATGGGTAATTAATGCTTCCAATTATCATGAATTTTCAGAGGAAACAATGTTTAAGAACTGCCACAAGCTATGCTTTACAGATTGCCGTAGCCAAAGGGGAGAAACTCTCAGAAAATTTGATATCTCTTTTTGTGCTGGAAGACACAAACCAACCTATTTAGAAGAATATTTTTATTACATGAGAAACAAAATATTTTTTCTAAAGTACCAAACTTACAGCACCCGCTCAAGTGGAACAAAAGGTTTTACAGACTCTGTAGCCTCACGTTGTGGGTCTGTTCTCCAGTAACTTGAGCCATTTATAACTGCAGGCTCTTTCCATAGATTGGCTTCTAATTTTGTAAAATCCAAATGTATAGCCATAGGAAAATTTAGAACAGACACACAAGTTTTTGCACTTTGGTTACTGAAAGGGATGTTTGCCTTGTTAATCTCAAAGGATTGGCAGAGCAATTCTATCACATTTTCTGAAAAAAAAAAATCTATACAGATTTAAGCTCGCATTCTGGATTTAATTGAAGTAACCTTTTGTACGATCTAGCTTTAATGAAGTGCAATGGAGTTAAACTCCATGGGGGCCATTAATCTGAAACACTCCATTTAAAAACTACAAGGGGAGTTTTTAATAAACAGTGTGAACTAATACCCATGTGGAAACGCAATTGAGAGAGAATTCGTGTCTGGGCCAGATTGTTATTAAACCCTTATCACAGGTAAAGCTGAAACCCCAATGGCAAGCTGCCCTGTGATTTATCATGCCCTTCTCATCCTAACTTTAAAGGAAAGGCTACATTTAATAATGAAAAATTCCTGTGACTAAGCTATAAAATAACTGAGCAATTACTTAGAATAATTTATACAGTGCAATACACTGACCTTGCTTTAAGCATAAAATCTACAAAATAACTTTGGCAATAAAACTGTGAACTACTAAAAAGACTAAAGGTTTTAACCAATTTTAATGGGTGGTGCCTGGGGGGACCATAAATACATATTACACTCTAATCACAGGGCTTAAGAAAATTCATATTTTTTGTAATCTTAAAATGGTTTTTCAGAGGAGAGTTTCCTCAGTTCGGCCAATTGCAAATCAAGATGTCTATTGTCCTTACTTTAAAAGAATTACATGTAATTTCTACAATATTCTTTCTCCGTGTGTGAATTCTGCCTCACTTTCTCTTATAATTCCCAGCCACGGCCTACAGAAGAAAAATAGCAATAACTTTTCTGTATTCACTATTTAAATATTTACTCTTTTGAAATTAAAAAATAGCAGGCACCTGGGCTCTGTTGCAATCATAAGGATTGATGCTATCTCCCAGCCCACCGAGACAAGGGTGCTTCTATGTCTGGTACGTAAAGAATGCTCTACCACTCAGCAATCCACCATGCTTCCACTTTCCACAGTGGTTTGCAACCTCAAAGTTCAGCTTTTACTCCAGACTGGCATCAGAGCAGCACATAACCAAGCATGACATATCACTCTAGCTGCCTTCAATTTCCCAATCACCATGGCCAAGCAAACAGCTTTTCTCTGAATGCTTTGAATTCATGAATTGATTCCAACAGACTGTCTTTCAATTGACTTCAAATTCCACGAAATCCAGTCGATTTCTGCAAGATTGGAATATCAGTACATTGAAACCCTGTAAAAACAAATCTACTCTTTTGGCCACAAAAACTCTGTACTCCTAAGGTTTACTTTGCTTCAACCCAAATAAAGTTAGCCAGTTTAACTCCCACATGAGAATAAAGTCACAGAGATGTTGTCCCTGGGGCAGCTTTACATAAAGAAACTAAAGGGAAACCTCCCAGTCATAAATATTGCCTAAATATTCTACCTTTAACACTTCTTGAGCTATAGGCATGAGAAAGTTACTGCTTGAAAGCAAAAGGGTTTTACAGTATAATGCATTAAGCCATTATTAGTCTCTTAAATACATCTAGCAAAGTTGCTATCCAATCATCTGGACAGGCATTAAAAGATTGGAGCACAGAAAGTGTTCTGGGAGTTCCAGCCCTGGTGAGACCTTTCAGAAAATGAGCCCTGGGGACCTCTGGGAGGCATGGACTCAACTCGAGTTACAGGAGATAGTGGATTGAAGAAAAGAGAAGGTGGTGTGAAAGTTCAGGGCGTGGGCCCTGTTGTTGCGTCCTTTGTCATGTCCCCAGAAGTAGACTGAGCTTCAGAGAAACAGCACAGCCATGCATACAAGCTTGATTCTTCACTAGTCCACAGACAACCAAATCCCCAGATGAAGACTATGGCCTCTAGGAGAGAGCAGCCTTTCTGAGAGGAGGAGGATATAGCTACCTTCTTTTAGGACTGGGAAACTGCCTTAGGAAGAGCCCAAGTCTTTCACATCTAATTTCACTTCCTCACAAAATTCAACTAAGACATCATAAAAGGAATTTTTTAGAGCCTAGACCTATAAGGACAGGGAGAACGGGAAAAGAAACCAGAGCTGGGAAACAGAAAGACGTGTGGAAACTGATTTGATAGATCCAAGAAAGATGACTCCTGGGACTGAAACAAAGGAAGACAATAACCAATTTGACTTAAACCATAAGATCCATAAAGATTCAGCAGGGAACCATATACCTCTGGAAGTGAGGTTAAGGTGGAGGAATGTTTGGAAGCTATTTAAAAGCAGATAGATTTCTAGATCCCCACTCTAGCAAGGAAAATGGAGTTTAGTCTTTTGAAAAGATCAAATGTAAATTTTCAAGAAACTACCAATAAGGTAGAGTAGGAGGCTACTATGTTAAAAGAAGGAGATTACGTGAAACTTTGCATCCTGGATGCTGAGACACCCCCACCCACCAACCCAGCAATCTTCTCTCTTAGTTCCCAGATTATTGACGTGGCTAGGCCTTCACCCCTGCAGAAGATTGAAAATTTTTTCTCCAGGGACTCCATCCTGCCCAGGATGAGAGACAAAAGTGATTGCTACAAGGTTTCCCCAACACAATGACTCAACCAGATCACCCTATATTAAAGATCGAACCAGTGAGCTCACTCACGTGTTCAGGGCTTCCAATCAGCTTCTTAATCTTCCGCTTTTACATATGACCAGAGATCCAAGGAAATCCTGTCATCTGAAAAAAAATTACTCGCATGAAAGAAAGGAAAAAAAAAAACAAGGCAATGAAGATACTTAGGAAGATACTATTAAAAATCTATCCAGAGAGAACATAACATTCCCCTTCAAAAAAAGTATTACTAGTCTCAGAAACGTAAGACAAAATGATGCAATCAAGAAACAAGAACAAGGTGCTATTAAAAATGAACATTCAGAGAACTAAAGCAAGCTCTTAGAAATCTTAAAGATGATAGCAAAAAGTTACCCCAAGAAACTACAGAAGATTGGGAAATAAAGGTGAGTGAACCCCACAGAACATAGGGCAAGGTGTCTAAAAGATATGAAATAAAGAAGAAAAGATTATTGGTCCAGGATAACTATTGTCTAATAGGAGTTCCAGAAAGAGGAAAAAGAGAAAGTGCCTGCAAGGTCAATGTGGGTTGATTACATTCCTGAGGTGTTTTTCTCTGTCTCCAGGTTCCAGTCCCTGCTTCCTCCCCTTGTCCCTGCAGACCTAGACGTGGAAAGGGAGCCTTGCTCCTTTTGCTGGCTGCAGGGTATTGCAGCCTCCCACACCTTTGTAAACAGTCCTTTCATTAAACACTCCTTCAAGTGTCTGAGTTGACTTTGCCCTCTGAATCCTGACTGATAGGTCTCCCATGCCTCCTTCATCAGCAAGCTCCTGGAGCAAGCTCACCAAAACAAGGAATCAGATAAGAGGGAGGGAGACAGGTACAGGAAACAGGGGCACACACTCAGTAACAAAGAGAATCTTCACAGTGATGGTAAAGGGAGATCCTAGAATCATCCCGCACAGCTGAGTGTGGGATGTGAAAGCAAAGAGTTTGGACTGGATTAGGTCTGAAGGTTCTGGAAAAGATTTACTCAAGAAGATGAACGTTTCAGAACACCTAAGGTATGGAGACTTTTAGAAAAGAGATTTAAATGACTCCAGGGAGCTTGGGGTTAAAATAGTGATAGAAACATAGAGAAGGAAACAAATGAAAAAACAGTTATTAATCTATAAAAGACAAGAAGTCATCTAGAAAAAGAAAGCAATCATAATTTGCCACAGGCTCCTCCCTGAATGCCAGTGACACAAGTCACAGTCATGACGACAATGAACATTGATCTCACCAAAATAGAACATAATGGGTGGGGAGAGGAGGAGGAAAGAAAGAAAGACACTTAACTCCCATAAATAATTCCTAAAGTTGAAAATTTGAGAAGCAGCCATAAAAGCATACTATATTTAAATATAGGGGCAAATACAAAAAAAAAAAAAAAAAAAAAAAAAAAATGTCAGTAAAGTTTAAAGCTGTTGCCGCTGGGAAAAGGATAACAGGAGGAGGGAGACAGCAGATCACTATCTTTCATAATAGACCTTATGGAATTATTTGATCCTTCAAACTACATATGTAACTTTGTTAAAAAATTAAATCTAGACGGAGGAGGGACGAAGGAAGGAAGAGAGACTTGGTTTTTAAAAAAAATCAGATTGGCTGAGATAAAAATGGCAGGGCACAGGGGCGGAAACTTTGCCTGCAGCGACCTCAGCCCCCAGGGCCCAGAAACTGCTTCGCTGCTTTCCTGGCCCTTCCTTCTGCTGGTTGGCGTCATTCCACTGAAACCCAGTGACCAGTTGAACAAGCCTACTGCAGTTTGTCAGCAGTCTGTCCTGCTCTGTGTCTGACCAAATCCCTCAGCTGAGCCCAGTCCTGGCAACTCCACATCAGCCCCAGTGTGTGTGACTACAGCTCCTGGACACCAAATCCTCCCCCTCACTGTAGATACTCTTTAGCCCTCCAACAAGGAAACCCAAGCACATGGTGATGTGCGGAGATGACCCCAGAATTTCATACCATACACAGTTCTTCCACCTTTCACCCCCTCCCTCCTCTTGGACCAGTCGTTAGTTTTTAACATATATGAGGGGCTTATTTTAGTCAAGCCACTTCCACCAAACCTAGATTTTGCAGAATCGGAGATGGAAACTAAAACCTAAAATAAATAAATAAAAATAAAATTTTTAAAAAGATGTAAGCTAAGGGCTTGACTTGTGCAGTTGAACTACTGCACCTTCTACTGATATACTCTGTAGAAAAAGAACCCTCCTGTGCGGCAGCGTGGATAGTCTTACTCAAGCCAGCAAGGAATCTGCACGGCTGTGCCCACCTTATCTACTGTACGGAAACCCCACAGTGGAAGTTGACTTTCAATTTTCATCTGGTATTTTCATCCTCAGCCAGATTTTCAACCATGGGTATCAATTCCTTTAATACTTCCGGCAAAATCTCTTTTCTACCTCTCAAGATCTAAGTTGACCTCTTATCAAAATATGAAAACAAAAACATGGGCCCAACCTAAGTAATTCCAACCAATCTAGCAGAAAAAAAGTGTGACATTATAAAGAAAAAAATGGATGCTATGTTGTAACACCAAGGTCAAGGGTTCAGATCCCCAAACTGGCCAACCACAAAAAAAAAAAAAAAGGTGCTAACATCATTGAGAAAAGGAGTGAGCTTTCTGCTGAGTCTCCACGAAGGACTTCCAGAACACCCTGAAGAGTTGGCCATCCAATGGGAGTAGCACATTTAGGAAGTTGGGGATAGAAGATAGCCATCAACACCCATCAAAGCTTGTGGCCAGACTCTAGAACACTGCTACAGAAACCCTTGACCCCCACCTCTGGGCTTGCCAGCAGGGCGACTACCTCCTCATTTCTGACTTCCAAACCTTACATGAGAGAATAATAATCGCTGAGGCCAATTATTTTTTGCATCTAGAACCCTAAGCAGAAGAATGTCCAAGAAATGTAATTTTGGGCTTCACAGCCTCTGCAGTACAGGAAGGCACAGCAGGAGGAAATGGGTGCTCAGGCTAAATGTACCACAGATGAGGTAATTAATCTGACCTCTCAACAGCCTCCACCTGTAGTCATAAGCCATGAAAACTTCCTCACCTGTGCCAACCTAGACACCCACAACTATAAATGCACTAAATACAATAGCCAACATTCACATGCACTTACCTTTACATGATTATACGCCCACTTTAAAATTAAAGCAGCTGAGAAACAGACACATAGGAAGTAGTGGAGAAATCTGGCTCCGTAATCTCTGATCTAAATCTCTGAACTGTATAAGTGAAAACCATAGTAAAACTTTCAATCCAGGCTGTCTAGACTGGGAGATATAGAAGACAGGCCGAAGGCCTTTCCCTATAACCATATGCCACCTAATTCAGATTTTCTGATATCTCACTAAGCCCAGTATCCTAACCTCCTGCCCACAGAAGACCAGAGAGAAGTAAGGGCTTCCTGTCACTGTTTTCTCTGCTCCCCATAAAGTGTTGGACCATAGATAAGGACAGATTGCTAAAAGAGAATATGAAGACCTGCATGATCAGTCTCTGAGGACCCTCAGTTTTGTAGACGGTACAGCCACCCACCATAGACAATGCGTGATACACACAAATAAGGCCCCAGATGCTTTCACCGGTGTTGAGGTCCTGCCTTCATATGCCTGGTGCTTTAGGGGGCTCCACCTCAGAGATGGAGGGGCAGAGGAAGATGTGAGCTGCCCATACTATTAGGGCAGTAGGAGCTCCATTAAGCCCACAGAGAAGGAACCTTACTCACAGCTGACCTCGGGCCTCCAGACCCAGAGCCTGCCTCACGGCTGCGCCAGCCTTAAACTCTGCCTGTTGGTCAACAAAGGTCCTGGACCCTCGGACCATGCTTTATGCTTTTCTCCATCCAGCAATCTTGTCTAACCAGACTTTTTTCAATTAAGCCCTGCCTTTGCTAGACCCCACCTCAACACCCATTTGTTTAACTTAATCTGTGCTCAAACTTGCCCTCCCAAACCTGCCACTGCCCCTCAAGGACAGAATATTGATGCATAATATTCTCTTGCTTTACAATTTTCAGAGGGTTCATTTCTTTCAGCCTCCACACCTGCAAAGAGAGGCATGCACACCTTCTTGTGAGAAGAGAGAGTTCCCAAGAGAAATTAGGTCTTCAAGTGTTTGAGCTACTTTTTACTCAAAAAAAGTAATGTTACCAATTCAGAAAAAAAATTGAGACTTTTCAAAGGCTCATTGGACATTAAATAGTCCTTATAAAACTTGCTATAGTATAAATTAATCAAAATTATGCATCTTTAATGTCCTTTAAAAATTCAGCATTTTACAGTTTTTAGGGGCCCGTGAACCATCAGAGTGAGTCAGAGAAAGGAGAAATAAGAAAGCAAGAGTTGAAGGGGAGGAGTGAAGAGGTCAGTAGAAAAAGGGCAATTTGTATGAGTCATATAAGTGCATGATAAGGAAGTACAAGGCTATGCAGATGCAGGCAGCCCAGACGTGGATGTCATGGCAGTCTTCACATCTGTGTGTGACAAGTATGAATGCATTAGAGGCGGAAAAGATTGTGGAGGCAAGATAACCATTAACAGATTATTATGAGAAACAAGGCAAGAAATGTGGATGGGGAAGTGGAAGTGGGTAAGGAGTGAAGGGGACAGATTGACAGGAGGACACAGTGGTTGACGAGGTGTGCAGGGAAGATTAGAAAAAGAAGTCAGGAGCACACTCCAAGTCTGTAGACTGGCCTGCTGGGTGAGTGATGATTTCATTTACTGAGGTGGGGGACACAAGAAGTGGTACAGGTTTAGGATAATGAGTCCAACTTTAGACATATGAGTTTTATGTATATGCATCATATGTCACCTAATTGTAAATAACCAGTGGGCAAGTGCACATATAATTACTGCAGTGAATAGAATGAAGGGAGATGCTGTTAAGGAAACAGAGGATTTCTGGGCAAAACTGAGAGCTCAGAGAAAGCTGGAGATCATAAGAGTGGCGTCAGTCTTCACGGTAGCACCCATTATCTCTTTTAATTAGTTTTCAACTCTGTATGGATGTATCATTATCCGTATTTTTAAGAGCAAAATAAGGCTCAGAAAGGCTAAGTAATTTGCCTAAGTTCCCACAGCTTTTCTAGACCAACATTGAGACATCAATCTGTGCAAGCTTAAAGCTCTGGCCACCACACCCATGCTGTCCTCCGGAAGTGTTAACTCTTATCTTCCCAGAGAGATTGTCTTAAAGATACCAAGATAATGATCATGAAATGTGAATCTTTGCCTCAAGAAAATCTAGTGGGAGGAGAGAGACATATAAATGGCCACTAAAATGTGATGCGCTAAAAATAAAATAGAATCAGCATAAATAAGATATGTATAAAATCTGCCGTAATACAGAGGAGGGGAATATTTGAATTGACCTTAAAGAATGAATAGGCCTCAAGTATGCCTTGGATGACAATTTTTTCCACATTTACAAATGAGGTGAAAAGGCTAAACCAATAAACCCTTGCCAACCAACACATGCCTTTCCATAAAGTCCCTGACGGTTGACTTCAACTGCAGCCCAGCTGGAAGCTTGTTTCAGTGCCTGACCCCAAGTCACCGCTGCTTTGCTTATTTTGAGAAACATCATGTGCTTGTGTCACAAGTCAAACAGTTATTTTGGTAATGTCATTGTCTGGCGCCTCCTGTTCACAACTCATCCCTCTGTAAGAATGTTACTCTCCAAACAGCGGGAACTGTGCCTAGCGACATCATTTTTACTTCTAAGGGCTTTAGCCCCCCAACTTTCAACCTCACCCTGTTAGAATAACCACCTCTTGTTTCACTGTGAAGTCCCCCATATCCACATAGGTCTACTCATTACCTGTTGGTGGCTGTCATTTCTTACCCCTTGTTTATTATTTAAATTATGATTAGTAAAGGTAGTAAGAATGAGCTTAGAACTTGCTAAAGAAATAAATTCCACATTGTTTCAAGATGTCTGTTCTAGTTCTACTGTGCTTTTAAGGAATCACTTTTCTTTTCTTTTGTAGAAAAAGAAGTCATCTATATGAAAGTATGTTGACCAATAACCTATTCATGTATATCCATCATTTAAGGTTAAAGAAAAAATAGCTGCTTTAGAAGCATTTGTATTGTCGAATTCTATTGCTTTGCACTTTTGCTGATAGTTTTTCCCACCCCCTGCAACTCATTGTGTGTATCACAGTCAGATGAATTTTCTATAGCACTACCTTTATGTCACAGTCCTCTTTAAGTGGTTTTCTATTGCTGTCACATCTCATCTAAACTCCTCCTTGGTTACCTTGACGGCAATATCTATCAACTGCCTCTAACTTGTTTCTACTCCTCTCAACACAAACTCTCTGCTCCAGTCAGCAGGATTTCCTCACTGAGCCACCCCTTCTCCTCTTCACCCTATCCCCAAACACATCTGCCCTGCTCATTTCCGGCTCTCAGCCTTAGCTCCTTTATTCAACCAATGTTTATTACTTTCTACTATCAGCCTGGAAAAGTAAGGGACTCCTGAATACTTAATACAGGATTCCTGTCCCTCAATAGTTTACAGCTCTGCAATAGTCCATTTTCTGTCACTTATAACAGAATGCCTGAAACTGGGTTATTTTATAAAGAAACAAGATTCATTTTTTACAGTGTTGGAGGCTGAGAAGTCCAAGGTCCAGGGGTCGCATCTGAGGGGTGCCTTCTTCTTGATGGAAACTCTCTGCGGTGTCCCAAGGTGGCTCAGGGTGTCACATGGCTAGAGAGCAAGAGCATGCTAGCATGCCTTCTTTCCCTCCTTATAAAGCCACCAGTCTATGCCTGTGACAACCCTTTCACCCATTAATTCATAAATCACCCCTTAAAGGCCCCATCTTTCAAATGCCAGAGTTGCATTACCCTCTTAGTACTGCCACAGTGGGGGATTAAGTTTCAAGATGAGCTTTGGAGGAGACAAACATTCACACCATGGCAACTTCTACTAGGCAATATGTGACATCCAAATAAATAAGTACCAGAGTATGACAGTTGCTCTAACAGGGGCATAGGTAAGTCCCGTTTCAGGGTCTGAGGAGAGTTAATGTCTTGGATACCCTTCACCTTCCTCTCTATACCACGGTACTTCATTTTCAATATCTGGTTCAAGTCCCACCTCATCCATGAAGTTTTCCTAAACCACACCTGTCTCCAGTGATCTCTCTCTTTCCCTAATTTAAAGCATACTGTTAATCTGCAATAAAGAATCTAACTCTGAGTGACAGACTGTCTCATACTGTTCCTAGTAGGTTCATGTAGGTAGGCCTCATCTCTGGGTTCATATGTATATTTATATTGTACATTTCAAGGGCTTCCAGGCTTTTTTTGCTTAAATCACTATACCCAGCAGAAGTAATTACTAAAGACATTTGTATTCTATCTAAACTTATAGTATAATGTACCCATTTTATCAAAATTGTTTCAATCATTTCTAAAAGAGTAATATAAATAATAAATGGACTAAAATACAAATAATAAAATAAAAATTTTAACAAAAAGTTTTCAGTTTTTAATGGAAAATATGGATCACATATATCTAATAAAAAGAATCTTTAATTCATTTGGTCTTGATTTTTTTAAAAATAATAATCTACCTCATTCATTCATTCATTCATTCATTCAACAATTGTACTGAAGACCTACTGTGGTCTAAGTGCCGGTATTTCCTTCATGATGTAAGAAAAATGTCCTACTTTAAAGAGTTGCTGTTCCAGGAACTCTCAAAGAGGGACGAAATCCTAAACCTTGACCTTCAACCGTTTCCTAATGTTCCAGAGCTACTAGATCATTAAGTGGGAGCCAATATCCACAGCAGGTCATTCTAAGGATTTCTAAGCTAAGAATATATATTTTGTTCTTTGTAGTTTTTTCTTTCTTTGTTTAATAGGTCTTTGGTATGATCTGTAATGTGACTGTCCACTGGCCAGCTCCAGCATGAACCACAAATAATAGGGTGGCTGCAAGGAGTACAAAGGAAAACGTGGTTCACCACACTCATGATGATGGCCCAATATTTTTCATGATTTTCCCCAAAGAAACATAAGCATTAGAGCATTTAACTCCAGTTGGACCACATAAAGAGCTTATCATGATGCTGCAGCAACCTCTCTGATAAGTAACTCATAGCATTTTCCTCTACCCAGGTCAAGGAGTGTCATGGAGAAAATTCACCAGAGACTCCCACCATGATTCTCTATTTTCCTTTCTGCCCTTTGAGAACTCATTTCTCGTAGAAGAAACAAAATTATCTGTGTTTTCCACTTAAGCCAACTGCCAGAAAACTCCCAAGAAAAATTGGGAGAGGAGCAGGAGATTGGAGGACTGGGGAGAAAGAACGTAAACCTCCTTCCATCTTATCAAATCCCAATACTCTGCTGCTCAAGAGAATGTGGAATCTCAAAAGCAGTTCAGACAAAATATGAAAATGACATAATTCATTTGTTGACAGGCAGGTAAAATCGTATCCTCATATAGTCACAGAGTGCTGTTATTATTCGAACAAAATAAAGCAACACAAAAACTTTTGGCCAGCGAGGTTCACAAGATGCAAAATACCATAAGCCAGTGAGTGATGGGCAGACTTTCTCCAGTTTTGCATTGTCATGGCGAGAGGTCAGGTCTTCAGAGAAGCCTTGACAAGGGATTTTATTGACCTCACCATACATTTTGTCTCTTCTCAGAAATGTTTAATGTCTGCAATTATGTGTCAGCCGCCTGAGAGCTTCAGAACTCTAAGCAACTGCAGTCCTGTAAAAGGACACTAGTTAGAAAAGAAAACTGGGACAATACTGTCCTCTGCTGGATACACAGTTTATGGACTACTTCCACACTCTAGAGGATTTTAGAGAAGTACTGTGTATAGCTGTGTGCAGTTGGGGGCATTACAACGAACAACCTTGAGCACACAGCCCTTAATCTGTGCCGTGTCTACTTATATGACCCTTGTGGCAGCTGAGATAATTCACTGCACCCTCAATCTACATCTAACTTATTATTAAAACCAAGGAGTGACTTTGAAATATTTTAATTGTTCCTTTTAAGTATTCTTACATATTTAAAATAAATGTTTTTCTTAATGTGAAAAATGCCTATCAACATGTACTCATAATATTAAACAATCACCATCACCATATGTCCAAAGAGACAGAGACACCAATATTAAAATGAGAAGAGCTATTCCTTCCGTTTCACAGGTCGAAGACATTATACAAACCATTAAGGACACTTACATATGTTTGTCATTTATAAATTTGTTTTGTTTCCTTTTTGAAACCAATACTTCTTTTAAATGTTGTCTTGAAGCTTCAATTTCAATGGAGTTGCATTAGTTTGAAAATCACTTTATATCTGTGATCATGCCTATACAATAGCAGCAGCCTGGACACACAAAATGCAGCCCTGTGAGGCCTTCTACATTCAAAAACAGAAAAATCAATGTATCCAACTTCCAGTCATAATAACTTCTGTGATTGTCTAGAAGTCTGCTTTCACCCAAACCCAGTTAATTTGGAAGATGAGGAAACAACATTTACTGAGCGCCTTCTCTGCCCCAAGCTCTATCCCATGTCATCTCGCAACAATACTGTGAGGTGCACATTGTTATCTGAGTTTTATAGATGAGAGAACAACCTCAGAATGCTCACATAGAAGAGGCTGCTAGCATTCACCCCACCATGGCTTGGGCTCCAGGAACGTGATCTCACCTCTATGTCATTCTTCTAAACGAGGTGGAGAAAGGAAAGTCGGAGAACACCCTGGATGCTGCCACCGACTTATCCATGACCTGGGGACAAATCACAAATTTTCCAAGCCGCTGTATCCACATCCGCATGATGGGAACAGTATTAGTACCACACACTCCTCACTTCATAGCTGTTCAAATGAATGGTTTTTACTAGCAGATTCTTTGTACTGAGAAGAAAATATTTAGATGAGCTTCTTTTAAAGAAGCTGTCTGGCTCAGGGCAAAGAACTCTGACTCTGGAAGTAGATAAAGCTGGGTACAAATCCAAGCTCTGCCACTTGCCCTACATAACCCTGTGATACTAACAGCCCAAATGCCCTTGTTGTCAAAGAAAACAGTAACGACCCTCCTACCGTGTTGTTCTGTGAATCAAATTAGCCTGTCCTATAGTAAATACTCAACAAATGTTCATTAATTTCTATGTCCCTAATTACCTTCAAATGTGATGCATTCTCCACCTATCTGAAGAAATTTCAATGTAGCTTGGGAAAGGAACTAGATTCTTCTCAGGGTCTCTTTCAGTCCTATATTTTTACAACTATCATTATGCAAACATTTTCTAAGTGCTTAGGAAATAGAGGAAAGTAAGAGGCCACTCCTACGATCCCAGCACGACTACAGAAACAGGAAGAAACTTCAAGAGCACCTGGATGGGTTCACTTACTTTAGAAACAACAAACCTTGGCCCAGTGGACTTGCTTAGGAAAGAGCCAAGACCAGAACCCTAGCCTAGTGGGTTCATAAAGATATAACAACGCTGCTTTAACTCAATCATCGCTGGAACTTTCCTAGAGCACACTCTGCTGGACATGCTGGTATTTGGGTTCAGAAGTTGAGTCATCCCTCAAGTCACAAAAGGTGGGATGAAAATCCGATAGACTACCTGGTCAGGGAATTCCTGCAAATGAACACCACAAGAGGGATTTTTTTTAACCTGGGTAGAAATAAGCCTATAGTCTTAAACAAGTTTTTTTTTAAATCTGCAGGATTTATGTTTTTGTGAAAACATTACTAAAAGCTGTCGCTGAGCACATTAACATAAAGCTAACTAAAGAAATAAAACCAAGAGGTCTGAAGGAGAAGAGAGAATGGCCTTTGGCAGAAATGGGAGAGAGATGTTGTTCAACCACAGATACGCCCCGTCACTGGGCATCCTTGGCTTGTCATCCCCCACCTCTGGGGGAATTTTGAAGTGTTCTTCATCCAGTCGCATAAATTGCCTTCTACCTCTAAAAAGATAAGTTTCTTCCCCAAACTTATTCTGGTATTAAAAAGCCCTATCTAAGATCTATAACGCAATATTACCAGAATTTAGTCTTTGCCAACATTCAGCATCCTTAGTATCCCATCTCCCAGAATACATTACAAAGGTATTTCACTATAAACTTAGTTGTCTTGCAGAAATGAATACAAATAGCACCTTGTTGATCTAATTAGACTGGGATGGAGCTTTTATCTGTCTCCGGAGTTTAATAACGGGTGACCCTCCAGGTGTCACTTCTTTCTCAGCTGCTTCCCAGCAAGCACCCCCGATTTCACAGGTTTTCTAATTACTCTGTAGTGGGTTTGGTTGTTTTCTTGGGTGATTCGTTTAGCAGAATCCCTGCCTGGAGAATGATTTTGGGTTTGCTGGTTCTGATTTATTTACTTGCCAATGCCATGGCAGCAGCACCAGAAATTTGCATTAGAAAACAGAAATTATTATCACTACGTCTTTGGTGTCATGCATGCACATATATATAACTATGAATGGAGATAAATTGCCTTTAAAAAAAAACTCTGATGATATTTTATGTAGCATCTTGTGTGCATGTGCTTTTTGAGCAAATAGTGCATGGCTCTTTTTAGGAATATTGGCTTGTTAACGTAGCACTGTACAAATCCAGCATTTTTAAATACTAACCAAACAAGTGTTAAGAAGAAAGATTTCACCACTGAGAACAATACATAAACACAAATCTAAGTTTTCCTTTGTCTGTCTGTTTGAACACATATTTTGGGCGTATCTCTTAGATTGCAAAACCAGAAGTCATTCCTGCTGGAGAAGTTTATAAATACCCAAGCAATCTTCCCATATAACTTATAACTTAAGGGCCTATACATTTGTATATTTATCTGTATTAGGCAAAGCTCGTTTTTAAGCCTCTGTTAATCCCTAGAAGTAGGAAAATAGAGGTGTGAAATCCAAGACTTTTATAAAAAGAGACTCACAATGCCCTGCTATCCTCAAAATCCATTCAAAAGACCACCCTAGGGCCGAGCCCGTGGCGCACTCGGGAGAGTGCGGTGCTGGGAGCGCAGCAGCGCTCCCGCCGCGGGTTCGGATCCTATATAGGAGTGGCCGGTGCACTCACTGGCTGAGTGCTGGTCACAAAAAAGACAAAAAAAAAAAGACCACCCTAGAGAGGACGCCCTCTTAATCAAATAGTCACTCATCCTTTTGAGTGAGCTCCCAGAGAAAATCTTTCAAACATCAAATTTCACAGGATTACAAATTTGCTAAATTGGAATACATTTACATCTTGTATCCTTTCTTGAAAAAAATGGAAAGGATGGGAAATGGACTTTTGACTAGCCTTCATAAGGAAAAAGGCTATCTTTTTTTCCTTTGCTTATTTTTAAACCCGCTAAGCTTTTACGTGTAGTAGAAATATGGAAATACTCGGGGAAATAAATTCTGAGAAGCACAACTGATGAGTCATTTTAACATATTTACCTGAAGATCATGAATTTTCCTTCCCTAAAAAATAAGTTGGATTGACAAGACATCCTTTTTAGGTCTGGTAAGATTCCTGTGCGTTCCTGCAATTCAAGGAGCTGCGACTCAGGGAGCAAAGGCCCCAAGATTTCTACCTCGAGAAAGAGAGACAAAATCTGAGAGATGAACCAGATATTTCCCTGAGGTCTATCTACAAAAATTAAGTTCTTTGTCGGAAATAGCAAGTATATATCATATTGACTAACTGCTAACTATTTAGTAATTCACATTATTTTATAATAAATTATGAGAGATTTTTAAAATTGTAGTTAGAGATGGATACTTGGAGTTATCAGTCTCCACCTGTTCACAGCCCTAGTTTCACTTCTGAGGCCCTTCAGAGAATTCCTCAGTATAGTCATAAAAAGCTATGTTTTCTTGTGATGGCAAATTAACCCCTGCAATCTCAGGGGCTTATGATAATAAAAATATATTTCTCACTCAAGTCCAATGTAGGTCAGTGCAGGCTCTGCTGCACCTAGTTGCTTGGGAACCCCAATGGTGGACGCTCTAACACCTTAACACGTGGCCGCATTGCCAAGTCAGGGAAAAGGTGAACACGGGCAACTTCCAGCTGCTGTTCTATGCTTCAGCCCAGAACTCGTACAAATGACTTCGACCTTCAGCTTCAGCCAGTGCCAGTGGCATGCTTCCAGCCTAACTAGAACGGACGGTGTGATGTGTGAGTGAGCACATGGGCATTCAAAGAGCATTAAATGTCTCTGAAACACCTGGAATCCTTTTGTGAAGGTCAGAAACCCCTCACATCAAAATCAGGCTTGGTACACTCCAGCTTTAGAGAGAGGGCCTGCCACAAAAACTCTTCTTCCTCCTACCTATTTCCTGGCTTTCGAATCGAAACCCATTCATCAAATTGATTAATTGTTTTTAAAGAAAAATAGAAAGTAAGCTTTGATTCCTCAGTAAACAGGCATTCATGAGAACAGAAAGAGCTCTTGCTTTAGGATAAACAGAACGATCTGAACCCAGCTCTAGCCTTTACAAGCTGTGATACTAAAACTTTCTGTGTTTTGTTTTTCTTAGGCATCAATGGCAAATCAGCTTGTTGTGAAGATTGTCCTAATTAAATTATAACCTTCTTGAAAGCAGAATCCACATCCTAACACATCTCAATACCTCCCGTAACACCTAGCACAGCAACCTGCGTGGGAGTTGGGCTGATTTAGGGCTACATTAGGAGACCTTTCTCCTGCTGGGTATATCACGTATTCATTCTCATCGGAGAGAAGAGACAGCATCTGTCCGGCACTGACGCTCATATAAAACTGCAAGTTATAATCATATTTTTCATATTTGAGCTTCAGCATTGATGATTCTGTCAAGTGGCTCCTGGATCAGGCAAACCCTTGCTTAGATTAGGGCAGGAGGCTTGATTAACATTGTTGATCTGAAAGCTACCGCACATTAACACTCTCAGAGGAGAACTGCAGTGTACTTGACCTCTCTCTTAAAAAGGAAATTAAAAGATTCATTCATAGCCCTTCACACATCATCTGTAACAACCTAAACCAAGCTTTGTTTTCTTATCTAATCACACCAACTTCTTCCACTTGGCTTTTAGAGTTATTTAATCTGATCTTATCCTATTTCTTCATCCCCATGTGGACCAAAGCTTGCAAAGACTTGTATTACAGGGTAAGAGGTTTTGGACTAAATATGCCTGTTCTCTTAGGGATATTATTTGGGGAAGTTCTGAAGATTTTAAAACTTTGCTCACATTGTCCTAAAACCCTTTGTCATTTTTCCCATCAAGAGATGGGGCCTGTTCTCCCCCCACACCACCACCACCACCACCCCACAACCTTGAGTCTGCACAGGCTTGTGATTGCTTAGACCAATGGAGCATGGCAGAGGTAACTCTGGGTGTCTCCAAGGTGGGTCATAAAAGGTGATTCAACGTTTGCTTGTACTCTGCAACACTCATGCTTGGAGTCCTGAGCTACCATATAAGAACAACTACCCTGAAGCCATCAAGCTGTGAGGAAACCAAACCACGTGAAAGACCACATCACTCCAGTCAGCAGCACTAATCTTTGCATCATTCCAGTCCATGCACCAGATGTGTGAATCAAGGAGTCTTCAGATGATTCTACCCAGTTATCAAGTCTTTTCAGCTAAAGACCCAGATATCACAGAGTAGAGGCGAGCCATCATGACAATGTCCTATCTGAAGGCTCAACCCACAGAATCAGTGAATGTAATACAATGGTTTTTTTAAGGCTCAGAGTGTTGGGGTCATTTGTTACACAGCACTAGTAACTGAAACAGAGATCTATGCCTCTAGGCCCTGTATTAGTTTCTGAAGGCTGCTGTAACAAAGTTCCACAAACTAGGTGGCTTACAACAACACAAATTTGTTGTCTCACAGTTCTGGAGGCCAGAAGTCCAAGATCAAGTTGCGGGCAAGGTTGTTCCTTCTGAGGGCCATGAGGGAGGGATCTGTTCCAGGACTCTCTCCTCAGCTTGTAGGTGGCTGTCTTCTCCCTGTGTCTTCCCACCATCTTCTCTCTGTACCTATATGTTTCTAAATTTCTCTTTCATATAAGGATACTAGTCATATTGGATTAGGACATACCCTAATGACCTCATTTGAACTTGATTACATCAATAAAGACCCTATGTCCATATACAGCCACATTCTAAGGTACTAGGGTTAAAACTTCAACATACGAATCACTGATGGACATGATTCAGCCTATTACATGCCCAAAGGCAATTTACCTATGGCATTGTGGTATCTCTGGGATAGTGAAAGAAATTGCTTAAAACCATTGTGGGGCCAAGTTCCACCTTTTGAGTGTATACAAATATGTACACTATACATGACATATGTATATATACTTGTGTGTGCGTATGTGTCTCCAAGAGCAGCTATGGTTAGAAGTCACCCATGGTCTAGTAAACTAGATTAAGTTTACTACTGGGATACTTTCAACAGGTTTAGGAATAAGAAGAGTCAAAATTAAGAAATCTAGATTTGAGAAAGCATGACACCAAGCTAGCATCAAGTAGCCAATCATTTTGAAAGAGGTTTGGCGCATGTCACCTTGCAGAGAAGCAGTGATGTTTTATAATACTCGGACCACCTAAGGAGCAGCTATGAAAGTAAGGTTTGGAAGAGTGTCAGACTCACCTGAGCAGACTTAGTCCTAGAGTACTTAACATTAAAGCTAACTTTGCCTCTTGGGAAAAAAGAAGGGGAATTCCATAAAGGAATTCCATCAGTCAACACCCCTCCTCCAGGCAGCTGGGAACAGAGCTCTCCAGACTGGAGGTAATAATAGAGAAGCTCTTTTGGATGTAGCCAGGTTGAGATCTGTTATCAATGCATTTGCAGGATTTTAGGGGCTATAAATTTCAAGAGGAAACTTCCACATGGCGATGAAAGCAAAATGGGTTCCTGGGACCAGAAACTATGTGGACAGGGCAGCAGGTTGATGGTAACAGGAGCAGCAGGACTTGGAGGAAAGAAACTCTGGCTAGAATTCTGAGGGGAGGAGGAGAGAAGGAAAGCCTCTGACAACACCCTCTGTGACACCCAGCCTGGTTTCTCTCCCAACTCCTCGCAGCTGGGGTACCCCGACCGCACCATTCCAGTCTTTCCTACACTTGATGTTGACCTTATATAAAAGGTATTTAAGGAGTCTTAGGCCAATATTCTTGGATTGAGCATCAACCCCTTGTATTAGTCCAGTACTGATCTTGTGCTTCAGGCTTCACAATTGGGCTTGTGCCTCATTCCCAGGGTTCGTTATCTAGCTTGCACATCAGTTGTGCTTCCCAGATTCCATTCCTCGGTCCCTACCATGGAAACCTTCCTTTACCTTTCTTTACCCTCTCACTTGAGGTTTTGCCTTACTCTTGACAGGTAGCTTCAGAGCTTGTGCATCTATCTCTGACCACCCTGGGTGATAAAACCCTGAGAAGTGCTGCAAGTCCTATGCCTGGATGTTCTTCTCAATAGAGCTTTTGCTGGGCTTGATGAATCCTCTGGGTCCCTCCTATTACCCTGGAAGAGTACCACTCAGCCACATCCTGGTGAACTAAATGCATTTCTGTTTGTCCTTTGCATTTCTAGGAATTGGCTAACTCTGGGAGAGGCAGTACCTCCAGGGTCAGCAAGACCTCAAGATGTCAAAGCATCAAAAACACATGGTTAATACAGCCTTCAAAAGTCTTAGCCCCTCCCTGCATACCCTGCCCCATCCCAAGAAATTGTTCCTTCTGTCTTATCTAGAATAAAGGCATTAGCACACCTCTGTAAGTAAGTGCATCAGACTCAGAAAGCATATACATGGAGTAGGCACCAGAAGACCTCAGTTAGGCAGGTCTGATAGCAGCCTGGTTAGAAGACCTGGGTGGGGATTTAGGCACCAAACTAATCAGAAGCATGTGTTTGCGGCCTGTGTTTCCCCAAATGCAAGTTATACTAATTTCCTGTCACTTTCAGAAGCTACTCTAGCTAAGCTGGTCCCAATGTGTCACAAGCATATCATAACCTCTGCTAACAGCAGATCTTTGCTTACCTTTTTTTCCTCATCTAAAATCCCATCCTGTCTTCTCTCTTCTGCCTATTCAAAGTCTGGCAAGTCTGACAACAAGGCCCTGCTCTTTTTATTAAATGGTACTTAATCCAAGTCCCACATCTTCCTTGAGTCTGACCTCAGCCATCACTCATCTTCCTGTCCTAGGAATCACTCAAATACTTTTAGCATGTCACAAAATTTAGATTTTAATTATGGATTTACTAGAAATTATTCATCATTTAGACCATAAGCTCTTGGGAAGGAAGAATAATGTCCATAATTACTTTTATTTCCCACAAAATATCTTAGTGGTCCTCCCTAGATGCCTAAATGATGGACTTTTACATGTGAGTCAGTTCATTTAGAATACTTGTACTCTTTTCCTTCCATTAACTTGGGCAAATTGGAGAGCATAAATTAAGAGATAAAAGCAAATTAACAGTTTTGATTTCCGCTCAGGGATGTAAAGAGATGGAAAGAGCATCTCTCCCACCCATTCAACAGCAAAATGACAAGTTTTCAACTTTCCTTAAGACTGTCAGAGAGCTAAAATTATAAAGCAACCAAATAACCCAAAATCTTGGGAGAGGCAGATGCTTACAAAGGAGACACAAACACTTGCTTATCTGAGGCAGATGCAGCCAGACACCAGTAAGAATTCAGCTAGAAGACTTGACAAATTGATGGAAGCCAAGTGAGGGATGGTAGGACAGCACAGAACCCCTAGAGGCTGCAGATATTGCAAACCCCACTCTGGGGTGGGGAGAGAAAGATTCCCTTGGGTGTTACAGGTTCTAAAAGAAAAGAACAGTAGGAGGAACATGAAATTCCACCCAGACCCTTCTCCCAAATCTCCCCTATGGAACAAAAGTCTTAACCTGTGCTGGGAAAAGACAACAAAAAATGTCACTCTTGGGGCACTGGTGAAGTCCCATTGCAGCTGGAGGAAGGTAACAGAAAAATCCTATCCTTGGGGAAAAGGCAGGAAAATGTACGAGGATCAAAACTATAGCTGAGGAGGGGCGGAAACACTTGCTAAGGCCACATCTGTGAGAGCCAAGATTAAGACTAAGATTTAATCAGAATATCATGGAATGTGTCCCCCCTCTACTTTCCACCACCAAACTAACAAGCTTTGAGCGTAAATAACAAGTTACAGTGATACTGCTGGGAGAACTACAAGAGACAGACACTGTCTGAGGTGTGGCGTGAAGAGAAGATCCAAAGCTGAGGGTGGAATAGACTTTAATAAAAACTCCTGGGAAATCGGTCCCACCATAAGCACAAAGTATTGTTAGAGAAATTTGAAGACTGTGGAGCACTGAGAGTAATCACAGCAACTATAAATCTCAAACCCAGTACAATTCTTCACTAGATGTATATAAATTCCCACACTAAAGGAAACAAGCACCCATTTCCAAACATACAAACCATCTACCTCGGTCTCTTCTGATCTACACAAGATATGTGACTCTCAAACAAAAAACTACAGGTATGTGAAAATGCAAGAAAAAGCAAAGCACTCCTAAGAGACAAAGCAATCTATATAACCAGACTTAGATATGGCACAGATGTGGGAACTATCTGGTGGAGTATTTAAAATAGCTATGATTAATAAGTTAAAATCTCCAACAGAAGAGGTGGTCAATGTGTAAGACCAAATGAGTAATTTCAGCATAGAAATGGAAACCATAAGAAATAGTCCAGTTTAAATCCCAGAAATAAAAGATTCAGTAATAGAGATGAAGAATGCCTTCTACTGCCTCATCAGACTTAACACAACTGAGAAAAGTGGACTTAAAGATAGGTCAATAGAGGGCCGAGCCCGTGGCACACTCGGGAGAGTGCGGTGCTGGGAGCGTAGCGACGCTCCCACCCCGGGTTTGGATCCTATATAGGACTGGCCAGTGCACTCACTGGCTGAGTGCCAGTCACGAAAAAGACAAAAAAAAAAAAAAAAAGATAGGTCAATAGAAATTACCTAGACTAAAAAGAGGTGGGGAGAGAAAGAGAGAGAGAGAGAGAGAGGGCAACAGGGACAGAACACAGCAACCAGGATCTGTGAAGTAGTATCAAATAGTCTAACATACGTATAATTGGAATCTCAGAAGAAAAAGAGAGAGAACAAAAGAAATATTTGAAGAAATAATAGCCAAGAGTGTCAGAAAATCAGGAATAAATACCAAAATGCACACACATACATGCACACCTATGCATTTCATATTCAAACTACTGAAAACAAAGCACAAAAAGGAAATTCTAAAGACAGCCAGGAAAAAAAAAGAGAGAGAGAGATAGACATGTTTCTGTTGGGAGACAACTTTCCACAGGTCTTACAAAGGAAGGCACTGATTGCCTATTGTTCCAAACTATCTTTTCAAAAATGTTTGTGTACACAATGACCTTAAAAGATAAAAATAGGGTCTCTTTTCAGAGCAAAGAGTAGGTTTGCTTACAGTCTCAGATGATACAGTGTCTCTCTCAAGAATAAAGGCAGCTCACTATAAAAATTTGGGTCCCCTAAGGTCAGAGGTGATCCATCTGGACCCACTTGCGTTATCCTTGCAATATTGGGGGGAAGAGAAATTGAGGCAAATATGCTGCTTGCTCTGCTATCAGGAACAGAGTTGTTTGTGTCTGACTCTATAGTCTTTTGTCTTCTGCCAGCCTCTATGAAACTGTGGCAGGCTAAATTTTTAGCTTGCAAGTAGAATAAAATCCCAGACCCTGTATATTGGCTATTAAATATATGAAGAGGAGCAAGGAAAGATTGCAGTAGACGTCTCATCAGAAATCATGCAAGACAGAATACAATGGGGTGATAACTTGAATGTTCTGAAAGAAAAAACCACCAACCTGGTGTTCTATTCCCTGCAAAAACATCTTTCAAAAAACAAAGGAGAAATAAAGACTTTTTCAGATAAATAACTGAAAGAATTCATTGCTAGCAGACCTACACTACAAGAAATATTAAAGGGAGATCTTCAGGAAGAGGGAATAAGATAACAGGAAGAAACTTGGATTTACACGAAGCAATGAAGAAAGTTAGAAATAGAGTAAATAAAAATTGAATTCTTGGGACACTAATATCTGCCCCACTCATCTCTAAATACATTATTCCTTTTTGGACACTGGGCAGCCAGCCATGCTGAGTGGTGTGAGGGACAGGATCAGTTCTACAACTGGGTTGGGAAGTCAAGAGAGTATGCACTGATGGTACCAAGGCCAAGTGCATCTAAATGCCTTGACAGTTCTGCAGTTCTGAATATCTGGACAACAGTACAAAGAATATTCAAGGGTGAAGTAATTCAAATCTGGAGGTGTTGAGTGCATCAGTTCTTGGGGCTACAGCTGCTACAAAAGGAATCCAGACTCCACCTAAAAGCCTGAGCAGCTATGGTAGAAGTATTTACATCTCAGAAATTCAGCAAACGCTGCAAATCAGAACTTTTGTACCTGTATACCACTGTCTTAGCCTCAGACCTAGAGGCACATATATCCCTTCTCCTCACTCTCGCAAGATGCTATGGTACAGACCTGATTCCTGGGTCTTTTGCTTAGTCAAGAAGAATGGTTGGACAATTTCCTCCTAAATTAATCTCTCATGTAACTCCAGTTTCTTCTCCACATTGCTGCCAAAGTTATCTTTCTAAAACACAAATCTAATGTAACATGCAAAGTTTAAAGTTTTAATATGACATTCACAGTCCTTCTAATTTGGCCTTAATTTTTCTTCTTCATACTTTATCTTAATATATACGAGGATACTTCAAAAAGTTCATGGAAAGATTCATACCATCTTTTTTTTTTTTTTTTTTTTTTTTTTTTCCTTTTCTTTTGGCTGGCTGGCTGGTAAAGGGATCCAAACCCTTGACCTTGGTTTTATCAGTACCGCACTTTCCCAATTGAGCTATGTGGCCAGCTTTCATATTGTCTTTTAATTCTATTTTTCCATGAACTTTTTGAAGTATCCTTGTATATTCATGGCTCATTTCATTTTACTCTCTTCTAGATCCCAAAGGCCACTTGCTATTTCCCAGAGATTTAATGCACTTTCAAGCTTCCATGCCTTTGTCTCTAGTGCTCCTTTAGCCTAGACTACCTTCTGTTCGAGTTTGAATTTGACCACTTCTCCAAAGCCTTCCTCACGACTGTGCAGAATAACTCTCAGGTCCCTTCTCTCATTCCTCTAGTAGAACACTAGCAACCATTAATTTTAGATGGCTGTACTCATGTTTTATCTTCCCTCCTGGATTTTGTGCTCCCAAAGGAGATAACTGTGTCTTACTCATCTTTATATCTACTAGATCAAGATAGTACCCAGCAAAATATCAGTGGTCAAAAAACATTTTCGAATGAATTAATGAAGATCTAGAAGAGGCATTGAAGGAAAACATCAAGAACAAAAGTTCAAATTGGGTAAGGGATAGAAGGAATAATTACAATTTGTAATAATGAACATGCTAACAATATTGATTTGATCATCACATATTGTACAACGACAGTCAACACTGTATCCAAAAAATATGTATAATCAATTACTCTTCAATTACAAAATAAATAAAAATAAAATTTTAAAAAAAACAAAAGTTCATCTTCCTCTTTTCTTCCTAAATAATTCAGTCCAAAAGCCATTAGTTGGGTCTGGGCAAGAAAAACATCTATGCCACCAATGAAGGGTGTGGGGAGGAAGCTGAGGTGGCCCGTAACACAGTGTCAGAGCCTGAGCAGGAAAGGAGGGTGTCCAAGAGGTGGCACAGCAGGGAAACCTGATGTGGGTGTCAGATACCAAGGTGTGTAAGAGGGGCATCCACACAGAGACATGTTAAAAGACAAAAAGCTAACTCAAAGGGGTTCGCACTGGCAAAAGCTAGAGGGAAAAAAATTGGCATTAAATTAATGATAGTAACATATTATAATCCATTGAATCAAACAGAATAAATCCATACTAATATAAATACATAGATGAATTAGTTGAAGTCTGATTGGGGACGTAATATTTTCATAGTCTCAAAATACCTCTCCACCAAGTACTTGTTAATTACAAAGTAAAAATGAGTAACTTTAGTGGAGAAGACTGGTGGATATTATCTTAATCAAGTGATCAAATTAAACATTACCAGTAACTGGATGAATCGAAATTACGCACCACCTGATATGATGCAATGAGAACACAGTGTTGCTCACGCGATGTTTCTGCCAGATGCACTTCTTGAATGTAACCGTGAGGAAGCCTCAGACAAATTCAAATTGATGGACATTCTACAAAATAACTGGCCTGTAATCTTCAAAAATGTCAAGAAGATGAAGGTCAAGAAAAGAATGAGGAACTTACTTTTCTAGACTGAAGGAAACAAAAGACGGGACAGCTGCAATTAGCACAAGATCCTGAACTTGATCCTTTTGTTATAAAGAATAATATTATTAAAACAATTAGCAAATTTGAATGGTGTCTGCAAATTAAATGATTAGTAATGTACCAGTTTTAGTTTTCTGATTTTGACAGTTATATTGAGGACATGTAGGAAAATGTTCTTGTTTATAGGAAATACACTATAGAGTATTCACAGGTGATGGGGCATTAGATCAGTCATTTGCTCTCAAAAGGATCACGCAGAAAAAGATTATTTGCATTGTGCTTGTTACTTTTCTGTAACTTTTAGAATAGAACAATAAGAATTGTGTTTATACATAAATTCTTCCTAGGCACTGAAAATCAGTCATTGCTAGAGAACCAGCCACACTGGTTCAATGTGCAAGCTATTTTTACTAAGCATCCAAAATTAGATCTTTTGATTTTCTTTTAATATATTTGATGTTTGTCATTGGCTGTAAAAAAAATTTCGAATGATTTTTATGTCATATAAATATTGTATATTTTTAAACTTCTGAGTGTGAGCATTGAATTTTTCCACTAAGAGAAAGAATTATGTTTTGGTTTGGTTTCAGTGCTATTTTTAAAAAATACTGGAGGTAGTAGAAAATAATTTCTTTAAAAATTTGACTCTCTTGCTAGTTCCACATTTGGTTTCTGTGTTTTTGTGAAAGAATGAAATTAGTTTAGTCACTCTTGACTGTGGTGTTTTGAAACTGAAATGGAATCCATCAAAGCAGTAAGCCACAAACATACACACATACTCTCAGAGGGCTCTAATGTAGGAAAAGATTATCAGACATTATGCAAACAAAAACCTGATTTACCAACTCCTTCACCCAGCTGGTCATCTTCCTAGGATTCCACATTGTTTTAATTTCCCTATTTTTCTTCATCCTGTGATCACTTTTTTTCGTATTTTAACATTTCTGAAATAAAGTATAATTTTTCAATCTATGTCAGAAGAAATTTATCATCTGCAAGGAGGTATTGTAACTAGTATTACAACTTGTCATTGCCTATACATGTATACACGTAGCCAAATCTCTTCGAATAGATGACAACATTTTCAGAGCTAGGGGAGGTTATTTTGAATTCATGAAGGACCATCACTCAGGCTCCAAACATCTCCTATCAAAAGCATCAAGCTGTCCACTTTCAGAGATTCATGAATCAAATAAGGAAAAAATGAAACAACAAATTTAAATATAGTGTTCTTCAATGTGTCTCAAAGGTACAGTAGCCATTTAACTCTTCCAGTGCTACAGGGATCCAGAGCAGGAGTGTGTGTTCTAGGAAGCCCTGTGTCATTATGATATTGTGAGTCACAAAAGATGCTAAAAAAGGATTCAGGAGAAAACTCAGACTTTGAATGTGACAAAGGTTTAGATCCAAACTTCAAATAAAATAAATTTGAAAAAAATAAACACATGATATTGTCAGCATTAAAAATTGTCTACATTTAATGCATTTTTAATCTATAAAAGCTGTATATTTTATGAACAATAAAGTCATCAAATTTTTTTTAAATACCAGTTCCAAAGACAGTTTCCACTGACACCGTGACTAAAACTGCTAATAGTTCTTCACTTTTGAAAGCAAACAGTAACATGGACAAAGATTGAGAAATACAAGATCTAAATCTACAGTATCTTTAAAATTCTTGAATTAGAGGTTTACATTTCCACAAATAAAGCCTAGCTGAACAATTTTCTAGGAGGCAGTGAACTTGAGAGCATGATATTTTGCAGATAGCTTAATGCAACTACCCAGTGGATTTCTTTTTCAGTTCACAGTTACTCTTTCACTTTCTAATTATTCTTTTTCCACTTGCGGCAGTAAAGGACTAGGTAAGGTACAAGATCTAATAATGTTCTTGACACACAGTCGGCACTCAATAAACATTTGCTGATTATATAAATAAACTAATCGAGTTGAATTAGTTCACCCACATAAAAAAGAATGTATATTGGTGTCTAAGAAAGTTAGAATTAGCTCTGCCCTAAACTGCTTCTAACTCAAAAGATTTTCTGAGCCCCATTTTCATTCTATTTATGTGACCTTTAAGTGTCTTACTATGGGACTGCTTGAAGCTCTGGGAAAAAATACATCTTACAGATCATACTCAACTACAAAAGAAACTTGTTAGATGGAGAATTTTATTCTTAAAATAACAAAACACCTGTCTGCTCTGAAAGGTAACCTATAAACCTATTTCTTTTTAGATTATATTTCATTATGCTGTTTTGATTAGAACTCTGCTTTTACGACACCCAAGGTGCCACCATGAAGAGTTAGGTTGAAATAAAATTCTGATTCATGAACTAATGAAAGTCTTGATACTTCACTTCCAACATGACCTTTATCTTCACTTTGGAGCTCTCGTTCAAGGAGCTAACGGTCATACTGATGTTTTATATTCTGTCTTTCTTCCACCATCTAGATGCCCATGTTTATAATCGCAAAGCAAAGAGATATAAACAAATAGAAATCAGACACAAATGGGGTCATCTTTGGCTCCTCAACTTGACCCGTTCATTCTTCATCAACGGCAGCCCAGGGCCCAGTGTCAGCAAACACATACCATTTGTCAGTCATGGCTTCTCTGGTTTTAGGCTCCTCTCTGGTAAGTGTGACAAGCAATTGAATTCAACAAGAAAGGTTTTGACCTTTATTCTCTTCTGCTGACAAAATTTGTACAAACACAAAAAAATTATTTTGGCCATGAGGACATGGTACGCAAATGCAGACTTCTTTTCGAAAAATAAGGACTCTATCTGACCCAAATCCAAAGGGCTGATTTAAACTCTATAGTTTAAATCTCTCTGTAGGTGTTTACTTTATAGCATCATGTAAAATCAGTAAGCATTAAATCAGAAAAAATGGACCACGTAAGGTGCTATATTAAAGTAAGAAGTGAAAAGAGCACAGAATGTAGTCAGAAGTTCTGCTGAATTTAACTGACACCAGTTAAAGTTAATTAACTCTATGACTTTTGCCAAGACATTTGACCTCTCCATCCTCAAAACTGAGAAGATGTATTTGGTAACAAACAAGTCCCATCAGCCAACGTGTGAGAGGACAACTTAGTCAGGGAAATCCCTGACCCATGTGGGTCCCAGTACTCACCACTGTATGATTGCCAATCACACCACCAGACAGAACATAAAGGAAAGACTTTTTATTTCAAAAGACGATGAACAGGAGACAAAGGGCAAAGTCCTAACTGCTCCCCTATCAACTAAGGGCTGGGGTTTATATAGGTAAATGTACTGGAAAGATAGGATGCATAGTCTTCAAGCATGACAGACAGCTGCTTCCTGACCATTATCTATGACACCAAAGTCGCATCTGGTTTCTGTTCCACGATGTTATCTTTGAGAGATGTATAGTGAGACAGGATGTGACTGTCAGAGGCTTGCGATTCAATCTTAGTTAATCATTAAGGGCTAGCTACAAAGTGAAAACAATCTTAGTTCTGTAGTGTACACATAGGTGTGGGGAGTTTTCTACATTTACATATTTATACTTAATAATAACAACACTACAACAACATAATTACTGTATTTACTTCACGGGATTATTTGAGAATTCAAAGGAGATAATAATGTTTTGCAATAATTTGTAAACACGATGTACTATTATTATGGCAACACTAAATAATAAACAAGAAGTCATCATGTTTTCCTAACCCACAGGGGTATCTTCCAAAAATTCTACACACGCATTGCCCATGTTGCAGGATTATATTGCAGGGAACACATATGACCCAAGAAGACATTCTCCTTAGTAGCAAATTTATCATTCTAGGAGGTAAAGGCACAGTTAGAACCTAACATAGTCGTGTATAACACCATGATAAGATAACTTGAAACTGACTTATGTCTAGTGCCAATATTTTGCTGGGTTCTTTTAGGATTTCCCATAGTAAGTTGTAAGTTTTAAAATATGGAATGAAGATAGTATGCACTGCACACAACTTATGGGAAATGTGAACCAACAAAATATGGTACATTTGCTGTGAAGACTGCCTGGATTACCTTCAAAGACCCAAAGGTGGATGAGCATACACAAGCCTGATCTACATAAGCAAAGATTAAGTTTATGGGGTACCTGGTGAGGTTGCTAGTGCCTAGTCCCTGGAAGCACTTGAGCAGAAACTAAATAACCCTCTGTAAGAAATGTTACAGGACGAGTTCGCATTTTGGTAGAAGTTGGTCTGCACAATCTTTAAGGCTTTCAGAGGCAGTCTCAGTGACTCAGCTGGTTTGATCAGTTTGTTTAACTATGTACTGCAACTAATAAAGTGAATACCACTGATGTAAATTTAATTGGAAATTTTTTCAAGATTCAGATATCAAATTTTATACTGTTCAAATTCTCTTAGACCACTTCTATTGACATTTCCAGATCGGCCTAATACAGTATCTGCCTAAATCTTCCCCAAAAAACAATAATTTTAAAGTTGCATATCCACAGTTAAAACAGATGTAGGATACAATTATTCTCATCCATTCCTCATTGAAATATAGTGCAGGGAAATTAGGAGCCTTAAAAAATAAACATCCTTTTTGGCTCAATTAATTCCAGTAATTCTTCTAGGAACTTATCCTAGAAATGATCAAAAACATACACAGAGGTTTATATACAAAGATACTTAGTTGGAAGTTATTTATGCTAGCTAAAATTTGAAAATAACTTGAATGTTAATAAGGGATTAGTTAAATTATACATATTCATGAAATTATACATATTCATATTCATATACATATTAAATTATAATATTCCATAGTCCATTAAAAATCATGTATTATAAAATTTTATTAACAAAGGGAAATGCTCATGATATAATTAAATTTTAAAACAGGTTTTAAATCGATATATATGATGTGATTTCAACTTTGTTTTATGCTTTATTATTATGTATAAAATGATATTTCTTCTGGCCTTTTTCATTGTGTATACACGCACACGCACACACACACACAAGGGCCAGAGGAAATATACCAAAATATTATTAGTGATTGCTATCTAAAGGGATAAAATTATTCATGATTTTTATTTCTTTCCTGTTTTCCAGAGTTTTCCAATTTTTTTACAATGAAAAAATACGTCTGCAATCAGGAAAATAATAAGTGATAGTTTCCTTTTAAATCTCTCTAACTAAATCCTTCTGAATTACATGGCCATCATCTAATTAAATAACACTATTTGAGGATTGAGTTGGGCCAGTGTTTGGAAGTGTTCTTCTACCATTTAATCATTACTATCAAAATAAGAAAGGCTGATGGAGATAAAAACTTTATATTGTGTACTTTGATGCACTACTTAATTAAACATAATTATTTCTGACTTATAACTGAGTTTCCCTGTTTAATTTATAGTCACAATTTAAAGATTTATACTATATGACATGTAATGAGATACTTGATGTTTTATTTTTCACTGTATTCTATGCCTTGTACATAATCAACACTCATTTCTTTTTTTATTGGTTATGAATATTCATGAGATACAAAGCTGATTGTCACACCTCATGCCCATGATGTGAGGGCCAGATTCATACTGGCAGCACACCCATTACCACAAATTGCATTTGTACCCCGTGTCCCCCACCCAATTATCCCCAACCTCCATCCCCCTCCCCCTTTCCCCACCACTCCACTTTGTAGCCCAAGGAATGTTCTCTCCCTCTGCAAGTCCAACACACTACTGTGGTCTTTCTTTCCTTCCTTCTTTCTCTCTTAGCTCCCACTTATGAGTGAGCACATACGGTATTTATCTCTCTGTGTTTTGCTTATTTCACTCAACATAAGTTTCTCCAGGATCATCCATGTTGTTGCAAATGGGAGTACTTCATTCTTTTTTATGGCAGAGTAGCATTCCATGGTATATATATATATACCACAGTTTCCTTATCCAATCATCTATTAATGGACATTTAGGTTAATTCCATGTCTTGGCTACTGTAAACAGATCTGTGAGAACATGGGAGTGCAGGTATCCCTTCGACATGATGATTTCCATTCCTCTGAGTATATACCCAGAAGTAGGATTGCTCGATCGTATGGAAGATCTATCTGTAGCTGTTTGGGAAACCTCCATACTGTTTTCCATAGTGGTTGTACTAATTTACAGCCTCATCAACAGTGTAGGATTGTTCCCTTCTCTCCACATCCTTGCCAGAATGTTATTCTCCATCTTTTTGATTATAGCCAGTCTAACTGGGGTGAGGTGATACTCAGTGTGGTTTTAATTTGCATTTCCCTGATGACGAGTGATGTTGAGCATTTTTTCATGTACCTGTTGGCCATTTGTGTGTCTTCCTTTGAAAAATGTCTATTCAGCTCCTTTGCTCATTTTTTAATTGGGTTATTTGTTTTTTTACTGTGTAATTGCTTGTGTTCCTTGTATATTATGCATATTAATCCCTTGTCAAATTCATAGCTGGGAAAAATTATCTCCCACTCTGTAGGTTGTCATTTCACTCTCTTGATTGTTTCCTTTGCTGTGCAGAAGGTTTTTAGTTTGATATGGTCCCATTTGTTTATTTTTTCTTTTACTGCTTGTTCTTTCAGGCTCCTGTTCATAAAATCTGGGCCCACACCTAGTTGCTGAAGTGTTTCGCCTATATTTTCCCTTAGTAATGTTACAGTTTCAGGTCTTATACTTGTCTTTAATGCATTTTGAGTTGATTTTAGTGTATGGTGAGAGATGCTATCTAGTTTCATTCTTCTGCATATGGATATCCAATTTTCCCAGCACCACTTGTTGAAGAGGCAGTCTTTTCCCCAATGTAGATTTTTGTTGCTCTATCTAATATCAGGTGGCTATAAGCCTGAGGAGTGATTTTTAGGTTCGCAATTTTACTCCACTGGTCTGAATGTCTATTTTTATCCCAGTACCATGCTGTTTGGGTTACAATAGCTTTGTAGTATAATTTGAAGTCAGGTAGTGTTATGGCTCCAGCTTTATTTTTTTTTCTCAGGATTGATTTGGCTATCAGGGTCTTTTATTGGTCCATATGAAGGGTAAGATTGTTTTTTCCATTTCTGTGAATAATGTCATTGGTATTTTGATGGTGATTGCACTGAATCTGTAGATCACTTTGGGTAGTATAGACATTTTCACAATGTTAATTCTTTCAATCCAAGAACACAGAATATCTTTCCATCTTTTTGTGTCTTCTTTAATTTCTTTCAGAAGTGGTTTATAGTTCTCATTGTAGAGGTCTTTCATTTCCTTGGTTAAATTGATCCCTCGGTATTTTATTTCTTTTGTGACAATTGTAAATGGGCTTACTTTCTTTATTTCTCTTTCATTTAGTTCATTATTTGAGTATATAAATGCAACTGATCTGGGGGCATTTATTTTGTATCCTGCAAAGATACTGAAGTTATGAACCAGCTCTAGGAATTTTTTGATAGTTGTTAGGTTTTTCTATATATAGTATCAAGTCATCTGCAAATAGGGAATGCTTGACTTTGTCTTTTCCAATCTGGATTCCCTTTATTTCTTTCTCTTGCCTAATTGCTCTGGCTAGTACCTCCAGTACTATGTTATATAGAGTGGTGAGAGTGGGCATCCTTGTCTTGTTCCTATTCTTAAGGGAAAAGTCCTCAGTTTTTCCCCACTCAGAATGATACTGGTGGTGGCATGTCATAAATGGCTTTTATTGTGTTAAGATATTTTCCTTCTATATCTAATTTGTTGAGAGTCTTTATCATGAAGGGATGTTGAATTTTGTCAAATGCTTTTTCAGTATTTATTGAGATAATCATATGGTCTTTGTCCTTGAGTTTGTTGATGTGATGTATCACACTTATTGACTTTCATATGTTGAACCATCCTTGCATCCCCGGGATGAATCCCATTTGATCATAGTGTATAATTTTTTTAATATGTTGCTGTATTATGATTGCTAATATTTTGTTGAGGATTTTTGCTTCTATGTTCATCAAGGATACTGGCCTGTAATTTTCTTTTTTGGTTGTGTCTTTATCTGGTTTTGGTATCAGTTATGTTGGCCTCGTAGAATGAGTTTGGGAGAATAACTTCTGTATAAATTGTTTGGAATAGTTTGAGGAGAATTGGTATTAATTCCTCTTTAAAAGTTTGATAGAATTCAGCTGTAAAGCATTCCAGACCCAGACTTTTCTTTCTTGGAAGATTGCTAATTACTGCTTCAATCTCCTTGCTTGTTATTGGTCTGTTCAGGTTTTCTATCTCTTCTTGGTTCAGTCTTGGTAGTTTGTATGTGTCTAGAAACTTATCCATATCTTCCAGATTTTCATATTTGTTGTCAAACAGTTCTTTATAATAGTCTCTAATGATTCTTTGTATTTCTGTGGTATCAGTTATAATGTCTCCCTTTTCATTTCTGATTTTTGTTATTTGGGTCTTCTCTTTTCTTTTTGTAACCTAGCTAATGGTTTGTTTATTTTATTTATTTTCTCAAAAAAACAAATTTTGCTTTGTCAATCTTTTCTACTGTTTTTGGGGTCTCTGTTTCATTTAATTTTGCTCTGATCTTAATTATTTCTTTCCATCTACTACCTTTAGGTTTGGATTGTTGTTGTTTTTCAAGTTCTTTGAGGCATAGTGTTAGGTTGTTTATTTGAAGTCTTTCCGTTCTTTTGATGTAAACATTTATTGCAATAAATCTGCCTCTTAGTACTGCTTTTGCAGTATCCCACAAGTTTTGGTATGATATATCTTTATTTTTATTAGTTTCTAGAAGTTTTTTGATTTCCTGTTTAATTTCTTCTCGGACCCATAGGTCATTCAGGAGCCTATTATTTAGTTTCCATGTATTTGTATAGTTTCCAGAGTTTTGCTTATTATTAATTTCCAATTTTAGTCCATTGTGGTCTGAACAGATACTTGGGATGATTTCAATTTTTTAAAATTTGCTGAGGCTAGATTTGTGACCTAATATGTGCTCTATCCTGGAGAATGTTCCATGAGCTGATGAGAAGAAAGTATATTCTTTAGTTGTCGGGTGAAATGTTCTATATATATCTGCCAGGTCCAGTTGGCCTAACGTGTAATTTAAATCCTGCGTTTCTTTGATTTGTCACCTGGAAGATCTGTACCATACTGAGAAAGGGGAGTACAGATCACCCACTATTAATGCATTATGGCCTATATCTTTATTTAGGTCTAAGAGTGCTTGATTTATAAATCTTAGTGCTCCAGTATTGGGTGCATATATATTTATGATTGTTATGTCTTCTAGCTGGATTGATCCTTTTATCATTATATAGTAGCCTTCTTTGTCTCTTTTTATGTTTTTTGGTTTGAAGTCTATTTTATCTGACATAAGAATAACTAGTCTTGCTCGTTTTGGGTTTCCATTTGCATGGTATATCTTTTTCCATCCCTTCGCTTTCAGGCTGTGTGTGTCTCTATATGTGAGATGGGTCTCTTCAAGACAGCATATACTTGGTCTGGCTTCTTAATCCAATCAATCAATCTGTGCCTTTTGAATGGGGAGTTTAATCCATTCACATTTAGGGTGGTTATTGACAGATATTGTTTAATTCCTGTCATTTAATTGCTTTTTGTTTAGATGTTTTTAATATCTTTTGATCCTTACTTCCCCTTTTATTTCTCTTCTTCAATGTTAGTTGGATATTTGAGGTGGCATGATTTAGCTTCTTGCTCTTTTGCACTGGCATTTTTGTTTTAACAGCAGGTTTTTCTCTTTCTTGTATATCCATGGTAGTTACATTCATTGTTCCAATTCCAGATGAAGGACTCACTTGAGAATTTCTTGCGGGGCTGGTCATATGGTGGTGAACTCACACAATTTTTGTTTGTCTGGAAAATACACTATTTCTCCCTCATTTCTCAAGGAGAGCCTTGCTGGGTAAAGAATTCTTGGCTGGCAATTTTTTTCTTTTAGTGTTGTGAATATATCATTCCACTTTCTTCTGGCCTGTAGAGTTTCAGTTGAGAAGTCTGCTGTTAGTCTGATAGGGGTTCCCTTATAGGTGACTTGATGCTTTTCTCTTGCTGCTTTTAGAGTTCTATCTTTGTCTACAAGCTTTGCAAATTTGAGTATAATGTGCTTGGAGAGGATCTTTTTGGATTGAATCTGTTTGGGGACCTTCGAGCTTCCTGGATCTGAAGGTCTGCATCTCTCCCTACCACTGGGAAGTTTTCTGTTATTATTTCCTTAAGTAGGTTTTCAATACCTTTTCCCTTCTCCTCCCCTTCTAGAATACCCACAATTCTTATGTTAGAGTGCTTGAGGAGACTTCCGGTCAAGATGGCGGAATAGGCGGTCCCTGGTGTCACTCTCTCCCACAAATCAACTGATTTAAACTATAAAAACATAACAACAGATGCATATGGAATGAGGAGACATCCAGCGGAGGAGGCAGAGGCTCCACGGAGACCACATACCCTGCAGGGCCGCCGTCACATGATCTGGCAGATAGGCTTCACTGCCGCTGCCCGGCTCCATTCCCAGCCCATCCCAGAGTGCTCAGAGCGGAGAGACGTCCTGCTGGGGAGGCGGAGACTCGGCCAAAAACACACACCCTGTGGGGCTGCCACTGCAAGATCCAGGAGGTAAGTTTCACCGCTGCCACCCGGCTCCATTCCCAGCCCAGTCCAGTGTGCTCAGAGCTGAGAGACATCCGGCTAGGGAGGCGGAGACTCGGCCAAAAACACACACCCTGCAGGGCCGCCACTGCGTGATCCAACAGGTAGGCTTCACTGCTGCCACCGGCTCCACTCCCAGCCCCGCCCAGTGTGCACACAGCTGGGAGACGTCTGGCTAGGGAGGCGGAGACTCGGCAGAAAACACAAAACCTGCGGGGCCGCCACTGCAAGATCCAGCAGGTAGGCTTCACTGCTGCCACCCGGCTCCATTCCCAGCCCCACCCAGTGTGCACATAGCTGAGGGACGTCCAGCTAGGGAGGCAGAGACTCGGCAGAAAACACACACCCTGTAGGGTGGCAACTGAGTGATCCAGCAGGAAGGCTTCACTTCCACCACCCGGCTCCATCCCTAGCCTGGCCTAGTACTCACAGAGCAGGGAGATATCCTGTAGGGGAAGGGGAAGCTCTGCAGAGACCACATGCTCTGCGGTGCCTCGGTGCATCCCAGCAGCCCGAGCCAGAGCTCAAGGAACAGGGAGAAGTCGGGTACAGGAAGTGCAAGCTCAGCAGAGACCACACACCCTGCGGTACCGCCCCGTGATCCAGCAGCCCAGCAGAGTTCAAGCTGACTAGAGAGGTGGCTCCCTGGAGAGGCCCAAGACCCGAGGCAACCATACACACAAGACACTAGAGGCCAACTGAGCAGTCATGGAGGTAGCCATACCAAATTGGCAACCACAGCAACACCTTAGTTAGTCAGTAGTGTCAAACCAGTGGACTGTGAAACCCCCTGCCACAATGAATAAACATCAAAAAAAAGATACCAGAAATACAAAACATCAAGAAAGTACACCACCAAAAGTTAATAAATCTCAAACTCTAGATCCTATAGAACAAGAAGCCCTTGAAATGACTGACAAGGAATTTCGAGTGATAATTCTAAGGAAACTGAATGAGATACAAGAAAACTCAGCTAGACATCATGATGAAATGAGGAAAAGTATACAGGACCTGAAAGAGGAAATGTACAAGGAAATCAATGTCCTGAAAAAAAATGTAGCAGAACTTGCTGAACTGAAGACGTTATTCAGCGAAATAAAAAACACAATGGAGAGTTTAACCAGCAGGCTTGTCAAAGTCGAAGAGAGAACCTCTGAACTTGAAGATGGGCTGTTTGAAATAACACAAGCAGACAAAAAGAAAGAAAAAAGAATCAAAGACACTGAAGAAAATCTGAGAGAGATATCAGACAACACTAAGCGCTCAAATATCTGAGTCATGGGTATTCCAGAAGGGGAGGAAAATGGAGATTCCATTGAAAACATATTCAACAAAACAGTGGCAGAAAACTTCCCAGGTATAGGAAAAATCACAGATCTTCAGATCCAGGAAGCTCAACGATCTCCAAACGTATTCAACCCAAAAAGGCCTTCTCCAAGACATGTCATAGTCAAATTGGCAAAACTCAGAGACAAAGAGAGAATCTTAAAAGCTGCAGGAGAGAAGCATCAAATCACCTATAAGGGAGCCCCAATCAGGCTAACATCAGACTTTTCATCACAAACCCTAAAAGCCAGTAAGGAATGGGATGATATATTCAAAATACTAAAAGACAGAGATTGTCAGCCAAGAATACTCTACCCTGCAAGGCTATCCTTCCAAAATGAAGGGCAAATACTATATTTCTCAGACAAACAAAAACTGTGGGAGTTCACCACCACACGACCACCCTTACAAGAAATTCTCAAGGGAGTACTGGGTTTGTTTCCTGAAAAATAACTACCACTGCCATAAAAACCCAAGAAAAATCAAAACCCAGTAGTGTAATAAAAATGGCATTCATGAAGAGAAATCAAACAAACAAAAATGCTATCAACAACCTAAGGAACCAACAAACACAAAACACAAACAGTAAATCAGAGAACAAGGAACAAAAGACACCTAAGACAACCAAACAACCAATAAAATGCTAGGAATAAATCAACACCTTTCAATAACAACTCTTAATGTAAAAGGCTTAAATTCCCCAATCAAAAGACACAGACTGGCTGACTGGATCAAAAAGGAGGACCCAACTATATGCTGCCTTCAAGAGACACACCTCACCCATAAAGACTAACATAGACTAAGAGTGAAACGGTGGAAAAAGATTTACCATGCAAACAGAAAAGAAAAACGAGCTGGAGTAGCTATTCTTATATCTGACAAAATAGACTTTAAAGTAAAAACCATAAAAAGAGACAATGAGGGACACTACATAATGATAAAAGGACTGATGCATCAAGAAGACATAACAATCATAAATATATATGCACCCAATGTTGGAGCAGCCAGATTTATAAAACAAACTCTATTAGACCTAAAGAAGGAAATAGGCACTAATACCATAAAAGCAGGGGACCTGAACACCCCACTGTCAATATTAGACAGATCATCTAGGCAAAGAATCAGCAGAGAAACACAGGATCTAAACAATACTCTAGACTAATTGGACGGGGCAGATATCTACAAAATATTCCATCCAACAACCTCAGAATATTCATTCTTCTCATCAGCACACAGATCATTCTCCAGGATAGATCACATAATAGGTCAGAAATTAAGTCTCAACAAATTCAAAAAAATTGGAATTATCCCATGTATCTTCTCAGACCACAATGGATTAAAACTAGAAATTAATAACAAACGAAACTCTGGAAACTATACAAACACATGGAAATTAAACAACATTCTACTTAATGACATAGGAGTCCAAGAAGAAATCAAGCAGGAAATCAAAAAATTTATTGAAACTAATGAAAATAATGATACATCATACCAAAACCTGTGGGATACTGCAAAAGCAGTATTAAGGGGGAAATTTATTGCATTAAATGCTCACCTCAGAAGAATGGAAAGATGGCAAGTGAACAACCTAACACTTCACCTTAAAGAACTAGAAAAACAAGAACAATCCAAACCTAAAGTTAGCAGACGGAAAGAAATCATTAAGATCAGAGCAGAACTGAATGAAATTGAAACCCAAAAAAAAATACAAAAGATCAATGAATCAAAAAGTTGGTTTTTGAAAAGATAAATAAAATTGACAAACCACTAGCATGGCTAACGAAAAAAAGAAGAGAGAAGATTCAAATAACAAAAATTAGAAATGAAACAGGCGATATTAGAACTGATTCATCTGAAATACAAGGAATCATTCGAGGCTACTATAAACAACTATACGCCAACAAATTTGAAAATCTGGAGGAAATGGATAAATTTCTGGACACACACAAGCTCCCAAAATTGAACCATGAAGACGTAGAAAGTTTGAACAGACCAATAACAATAAAGGAGATTGAAGCTGTTATCAGAAGGCTCCCAACAAAGAAAAGCCCAGGACCAGATGGATTCACAGCAGAATTTTACCAAACATTCAAAGAGGAATTGACACCGATTCTTTACAAACTATTCCAAAAGATTGAAACAGACGCAAATCTCCCAAACTCATTCTATGAAGCAAACATCATCCTGATACCAAAACCAGGTAAGAATATAACCAAAAAAGAAAACTACAGGCCGATATCCTTGATGAATATAGATGCAAAAATCCTCACTAAAATACTAGCAAACAGAATACAGCAACACATACGAAAAATTATTCATCACGATCAAGTGGGATTCATCCCAGGGATGCAAGGTTGGTTCAACATACGCAAATCAATAAATGTGATACATCATATTAATAAAGTCAAACACAAGGACCATATGATCATCTCTATAGATGCTGAAAAAGCATTTCATAAAGTTCAACACTCATTCATGACAAAGACCCTCTATAAGTTAGGTATAGATGGAAAGTATCTCAACATAATTAAAGCCATATATGCCAAACCTACTGCCAATATCATCCTGAATGGGGAAAAGCTGAAAGCTTTTCCTTTAAGAACAGGAACTAGACAAGGATGCCCACTCTCACCACTCCTATTCAACATAGCGTTGGAAGTACTAGCCAGAGCAATCAGAGAAGAGAAGGAAATAAAGGGCATCCAGATTGGAAAAGAAGAAGTCAAACTGTCCCTGTTTGCAGATGACATGATCCTATATATTGAACAGCCTAAAGCCTCTACAAAACAACTCTTGGAGGTGATAAATGATTTCAGCATAGTAGCAGGATACAAAATCAACACACAAAAATCAGTAGCATTTCTTTTCTCCAATAGTGAACATGCAGAAGGAGAAATCAAGAAAGCCTGCCCATTTACAATAGCCACCAAAAAAATAAAATACTTGGGAATTGAGTTAACCAAGGAGGTGAAAAATCTCTATAAGGTGAACTACAAACCACTGCTGAGAGAAATTAGAGAGGATACAAGAAGATGGAAAGATATCCCATGCTCTTGGATTGGAAGAATCAACATAGTGAAAATGTCCACACTACCCAAAGTGATATACAAATTCAATGCAATCCCCATCAAAATTCCAAAGACATTTTTCTCAGATATGGAAAGAACTATTCAGACATTTATATGGAATAATAAAAGACCACGCATAGCCAAAGCAATGCTGAGTAAAAAAAATAAAGCTGGAGGCATAACACTACCTGACTTTAAGCTATACTACAAAGCTATAATAACCAAAACAGTATGGTACTGGCATAAAAACAGACACACTGATCAATGGAATAGAATAGAGAATCCAGAAATCAACCCACACACTTACTGCCATCTGATCTTTGACAAAGGCACCAAGCCTATTCACTGGGGAAGGGATTGCCTCTTCAGCAAATGGTGCTGGGATAACTGGATATCCATATGCAGGAGAATGAAACTAGACCCATACGTCTCACCATATACTAAAATCAACTTAAAATGGATTAAGGATTTAAATATACACCCTGAAACAATAAAACTTCTTAAAGAAAACATAGGAGAAACACTTCAGGAAATAGGACTGGACACTGACTTCATGAATACGACCCCAAAAGCACGGGCAACCAAAGGAAAAATAAACAAATGGGATTATATCAAACTAAAAAGCTTCTGCACAGCAAAAGAAACAATTAACAGAGTTAAAAGACAACCAACAGAGTGGGAGAAAATATTTGCAAAATATACATCTGACAAAGGATTAATATCCAGAATATACAACGAACTCAAACAACTTTACAAGAAAAAAACAAGCAACCCAATTAAAAAATGGGCAAAAGACCTAAGTAGGCATTTCTCTAAGGAAGATATACAAATGGCCAACAGACATATGAAAAAATGCTCAACATCACTCAGCATCTGGGAAATGCAAATCAAAACTACACTGAGATACCATTTCACCCCAGTTAGGATGGCCTAAATCCAAAAGACCCTGAACGATAAATGCTGGCGAGGTTGTGGAGAAAAAGGAACTCTCACACATTGTTGGTGGGACTGTAAAATGGTGCAGCCTCTATGGAAAATGGTATGGAGTTTCCTCAAACAATTGCAGATAGATCTGCCATACGACCCAGCTGTCCCACTGTTGGGAATATACCCAGAGGAATGGAAATCATCAAGTCAAAGGTATACCCATTCCCCAATGTTCATCGCAGCACTCTTTACAATAGCCAAGAGTTGGAACCAGCCCAAATGGCCATCATCAGAAGAGTGGATATGGAAAATGTGGTACATCTACACATGGAATACTACTCAGCTATAAAAACGAATGAAATACTGCCATTTGCAACAACATGGATGGACCTTGAGAGAATTATATTAAGTGAAACAAGTCAGGCACAGAAAGAGAAATACCACATGTTCTCACTTATTGGTGGGAGATAAAAATAAATATATAAAATCACACAAACACACACAAAAAAAACCGGGGGTGTGGGGGGAAGAAGATATAACAACTACAGTTCCTTGAAGTTGATACGACAAGCAAACAGAAAGGACATTGTTGGGTGGGAGGGAGGGGAAGGAGGAGGGAGGGAAGTTTCGGTGATGGGCCACAACAATTAACCACATTGTATATCGACAAAATAAAAATTTAAAAAAAAAAAAAGAGTGCTTGAGGTTGTATGCTATCTCTTTTAGATTTTCCTCATTATTTTTAATTCTTTTTTCCTTTTTTTTTTTTTTTCCTGTCTGGGTTATTTTGAAAAGACCATCTTTGAGATCTAAAATGCCTTCTTCTGCTTGCTCTAGCATGTTGCTTAAGCTCTCTGTTGTGTTTTTTATTTCAATAATTGAATCTTTCATTTCTAGGAGTTCTGCTTCATTCTTTTTTAAGGTATTAATCTCTTTATAAATTTCCTCCTTCATATTCTGGATATTTTTTCTTGTTTCCTTGTGTTCTCTAATTGAGCCTTCTTTTAGTTCTTCAAGCTTTCTTAAGATCATTGCTCAGAATTCTTTTCCAGACATTTCAAGGATTCTCTGTTTTATGGGGTCTGGAATTCGACCATTACTGTATTCCTTTGATGGTGTCATATCTTCTTTTTCGTTTGTAGTTCTAGTATTTTTTCGTTGATTTGGCCATCTGGTAGAGGACTTGCTTCTTCTATTACTCTGGGATTGGCTGTGAGGATAAAAACATCCCCCTCTATTTGCAGGCTCTACTGGTGACTCTTCTTATATCAATGTAGTCAACTGAGTGGCAGGTTGCCTGTAGAGTGGCCCTGGCTGCTACTGTGGTGGTGAACTGTCCTGTGGTGACAGAAGGTGTGGTGGTGTTGAGCTAGAGCTAGGGTCTGGAGCTCACAGACCCCTTGAGCCCGTTCACAAACCCTTTACAGGCAGGTCTACAAGGTAGGTAACCAGACGAAAGGGTCCTGGGAGACCTGATTGAAGAAAGAGGAGTATTTACTCAGCACACACAAGTCTAATACCTAGGCAGTCCAAAGAGAAACTCAGAAACTCAACTGCTATGGGCAAAGTCCACTGAAAAACTGAGAAGCTGCCAGCAGAGTGAACATGCTCTGTTTTTAGATGCGAGCTCTGCCAGCCAGCTCTGCTTCACAAACTGAAGAACACACAATAGAAATTAACTAAAAAGATACATGGGTGCTAAAAAGATACATGGGTGCACATGCACGCTAACTCCACCCACACACAACTTGTTTACAAGAAATGTCCAAGGAGCCTGACTAAATTATCCTATTTTCTGCACAGGTGGTATCTGTATTACACCACCTTGGCTCCTGTTCTAGCTTTTTGTGGCTGTAGACTGAGCCCCTGGTGCTCTGCAGGTCTCAGTTCACCTCAGTGCCTGCTGGGCTGCATGCATTTCCCTTTCCCCCAGGGCCTTAGACTGAGCCCTGGTGCCACACGGGTCTTGGCTCACCTCCGTGGCCGCTGGGCTTTGTGCGCTTTCCTCTGGGCCTTAGACTGGGCCCTGGTGCTGCAAGGGTCTGGTCTCGGCTCACCTCGGCAGCTGCTGGGCTATGTGTGCTTCCCTGCGGGCCTTAGACTGAGCCAAGACTAATATTTCTTAAGGAAAGAATGAAGGGAGGGAGGGAGAGAGGAATGATTAATGTGGTGTTTCTTATTAAAAATGGGTATAGTCCCCTACTAAACTGTTTGCATGAAAGACTTAGATTTTATTTTTATCATTTCAGGGTATATCATGTTTTTCCCAAATGTAATCCATAGAACAAGGCAGAAGCATAAGCTGGTTTCCAAATCTCCCAAGTGAAGCAGTGATGGAGAAGGTTTGTAGATATTATCCCAATATCTACAATATTATCCCAAGCACATCTTGGCTCCACCAGGCTTGTGCTCCATTTGGAAGAGGAGGCTGGCTGTAACATCCTGACTTTCTCAGAACCACCTTGGGAAAAGGCAAGGATGTGGCTGAGCTGCTGGTTCTGAGGTCTCATGTCCACGTGGCCCATCCCATCCTGCCCCCTGGCTGCCTGAACTCCTTCTGCGGCGTCCCTTGTCTCTGTGGGCCAGTCAGGCTGTGGCTGCTGATTATTGTTTACACAAGCCTCACAGTAGGTTCTGGAGAGACAGACTACCAAATCACACAGATTTAGCACATAAATATGGAACACAAAAAATAGAGGGCAGAGTTTAATTTAGATAGCCCTTTTCTAAACAAACTGAGTCAAATCTGTTTCAGACAATAATCGACAGAGTTGGAAGGTGTGGAGGAAGTGTTAAAAAAAAATCTTGTTAAAAAAATAACAGTAAGTTCATAAACTTTGTTGAAAAATTAACAAATTGGGTGCAGTTTTTTTGTTTGTTTTTTGTGAGTTTTGTTTTTATTTTTTGCAATATAATGTCTATAAAGTTTCATAATATTTCTGAAGAAATGCCTTGTACTGAGTCACACTGTTGGGGCCCAAGTTAAATGCCATCAGTCAACCTCAGTAGAAATGAAACATTGGTTTGAGTGATGGTTTGGGGGAACATTTGCACCAGCAATCAACGTATTCTGTCTCAGTATGGTCTACCTAAGTGATCTGAATCTTTTTTTTTTTTTAATTTTATTTTGTCAATATACATTGTGGTTGATTATTGTTGCCTCTTACCAAAACCTCCCTCCCATGATCTGAATCTTTAAGAGGCAAGAAACAACTTAGTATGTGGTGGTTCATTTTTTTAAGGGGAAAGGACAGTTTCTATCAGGGCTGATAATAGTTAATGGGAAAAAGGTAACGTAGGAAATAGGAAAACCTGGCCTTCTCCTGAATGCACCATTAAAAGTGAAAAGCCTCGCTGCTATATGCAGTTGGTTTTGAGTCCTCATGACTGGAAGTCAGAAATGTTAGAAGTTAATATGCCGTTAAGGGATAAAGTGCACTGCTGATATTCAGAGATGAGGTTTTCAAGGTGAAACCCGAGCCTATAAACAACCAAAAAAAGCTACATCAGCTGTATCAGAAATCTTATCCATAAAAATTCTTCATTGCTCAAAACGACAGGCTGAAAGCAAAGCCACATGTTGCTTGCTTCACTGACTGTTGTGGCAGCTTTTAAATCCCTGCCTTCCTAGGAAGTGACCTCATAAGAAAATCTTATAGCACTGTCATGTGGGGAAATCCTCACAACATTCAGGTTAATGCGCTTACACAGTAAGAGAGGTCGCCAAGAACATTTAATAATCAGTAAGTCCTAAGGGGACTTGATGTTAGCTGGGTCACAAAAGGATTTCTCTCAATGCACATCTGGGATATTTTGTGGCACATTCTGTAGCAGGCCACGTGGCTTAGTAGATAAAATATAGGGCTGAAAGTTACAAGGGTTTGGGGATCATATAGCAACTGAGCTATTGACCGACGAGCTGACCCCAGACAAGTCATGACCCTGTGGTACTTCAGTCAGCTTAGCTGTAGAATTGGTCACAAAGGCCAGATTTTACCAAAACCAGATGTTGTACCCCAGCTCTGATCTTCAACGAATATGTTTTTTTAATGTGGCTGTCAAGTCTCGATTTTTTTTTTCCATATATGGAAAGGCAATGGCAAACTACATTCCTCTTCCCCAGTAAGAATTGGGTGGGATGAGTAAGATCCAAGAATGGTGGGCCTGGCCCAGTCACACCTGAGCCCTCTCCTACCTCGCCAGGCTTATGTCTGTCAGAGAAGTTGCAGCAGATCATCAACATTCAGGGCCTACTGGTGGGAGTAGTTTCTCATTAGAATCACTTCTACATATCCCTAAAGGAGGCCCTTCCTGAGGGATGAGTCCCAGAAGAGCCACAAATCATAGCACACAGATTCACACTGCTCCTCCTTAGCTGACCACTTTTCTAAATTGTAGGTCTCTACCAGGGAGAGTTGAAAGATACCAGCTCCTCTGAAATACAGCAGAAACTCTTTTATCTGACTTTCCCTTAATCCAATGCCCTCAATTAACCAGTGCTCTCCATTGTCTCTGCATAGCATGCTGAGTAATGCCCCTTCTGGACACAGAGCACTCTAGTCTGCCCGCTCCTGTTCACTCACCTCCCTGGTGCTGTCTGAGCACCATGAGGCAGTTTTGTTTGCACCCAAGCCTGTTTATGTTAGCTGCATTTGTAATTATCTGAATTAAGAAATTTATTGAAAATAGAAGAGTGCAAAAGGAGAATTCTGTTTCTATTAAAAATACTGTGGTTATTGTTTTGAAATAGCTCAATGAGGAGAAGTCCATTATTAAAAATAGTTATCAAATTGGGTAAAACTCCATAAGTGTTCTGCCTTGAAGATGTTCTGCAAGCGTCTTTAAGTTCTCAATCCATTTGAAAGAAAAGTGTAACACATCATGGTGGTGCTTTCTGGAAGAAAGACAATTAGGATGACAATCAGATGACCAACTACTAAAGGAAAGGCCTTGGACCTCCATCAAAAAATTGGCAAACACAAGAAAATCCACTATGTTGTATATTGATAAATTAAAATCAATTAATCAATGAATTAATTTAATTTAATAAAAGATAATAAATTTTGAAATGAATAAATAGTTAAGAAACATATCAAAACAATTGGCAAACAAAACTATGTGTACACTTTTTAAGTTCAAATGTTAAGTGTGCATAACATGTATTTTTATATATATATGTAAATATACACACACAACCACATACATTTTACATATCAAATGAATTTGACAGTTTTGATTAATCAACAAATAATCCTAATCTTGCCAGATAAGATAACTTCTGAAATATTTTATTATTTTCCTAATTAGAATTCTCCAATTACTAGTGGAGGAGCAGGTCTGTGTTTTCTGACTTCCTTTCATCCAAGTGTCACAAATTGTCAATGACTCATGCAGATCTCACTGGGCTATGGATTGAGGGTTTCCGCATTTCCCTCTTCAGCCCTCAGTGAGGCCAGATGGCAGGGAGATATTTTTGCGGGGCCCTAGGCCAGGCAGAAGGCTGCCTTGCTAAGGGGTACAGATTTGCTTAACACAACAGCTCCCCTGTGCTCAACACTCATACTGTCCTGTTAAGCAAAGCCAAGCCCCAAGCATGCCAGGATTCTTGCTGCAGGGAAAGCAGCCATGGCCCACTCCAACTGGACTCATAATCTCCCCTACATTGACTCAAAGCAATCAAGGGCCAACTGTAACATTTAAAACTGGATGGTTGACTCTCCAATTCTGGCGATTGAAACAACGTATTTCATCAGAAAATGCAGTTGGCTCCAAAATCCAAGAGTTATCCATCTGTACTCTCAACCAGAAATATAAATAAACAAAGGAATCATGCATTTTACTAATCTTTTTGAAAACTGTTGACTCTTGGCTGCTGGTGGGTAAATGCTCATATTTTTGCCAGTGGTGGCAACAAATGACTAACAATACTCCTCTGCTACAAAACTCAGCCTGAGCTGTTGTTAGGGAAAAAGAAAGATTGCCTCCCGATGCTGGTGGTTCCATAGAACTCCCAAGGCAGTGAGACACTAGCAGTTAACAGTCACTCCTCAAAAGATGACCCAAAAGGAAGGAATTTTACAGACAACAACAAAGAGAGAGGCACCCGTGGGGCAAAACTGCCCTGTACATGGACTATTGCCCCTGCCGTGCGAAGAAGCCCTGGACAAATATAGAACAAGCAATTGCAGGCGCACTCTCATCAGACACTGTTATGACAGCTCCCGCGTGACATTAATGCACAGCACAGAATTTGGAACTAAGGGGAAAAAACACTTATTTGAAAAAACATTGACATTTACAGGTGGTTACATTTTTAGCAGCTCTTTCAGCCTTTGATCATCTGCCAGCTGCCTCAAGCCGTTTGCTGCCCCATGGGAAAATCTAGGCCCCGAGAACCAAAGATATTGTAACATAAGCCACGGTGACATTATCACTGAGAACAGCAGCAGCATGGGGTGATAGGAATAACTGTGCCTGAGAAACTCGAAATTCTTTAAAATGCCTCATTTGTCGTTCTTTAGACATACTCATTGACTTTTCCCAGCTTGTCTCAAGGTGGGACTCTTGCCCAGGTATTTCCCGTGAAGCAACCTGGAGCATTTGCCCAGCAGACATTGTCTCACAGTGTGTGGCCATAAAATGGACTTCAGTCATGTTCTTTACAGGGAAGAATTGGGTTTGGTAAGTTTTGCTATGCTCTGTGTGAAACCAAGTGCACCTTTCAAACTGTTCCATCTATTGTAAATATGAGCAGGGCAAACTCTTTAGGCCCACAGTTTAGGGAAAAAAGACCCCTCCAGGACCGGGATATAAATGTAGATAATATAAGGACAGAAGGACACTGTACACTGCATAAGTTGTATGGTGAGTTTGAGACCTCTGGGTATCCATTCACAACAAAAATAAGTCTCTGCTCAATGTCCCCTAGAGAAAGATCCAAGGATGCATTGAGGTGGCACATTCTAACTCAGACTGCCCATTACAGTACATTAGTCAATACACTTTAGCAACTCATCTTACCCCAGGGAACCACGGGACTGAATTCTACATGGGTCACATTCACACATTTAAAATCCCCAGGGATCACTGGATAGTAATGCATCATTATACTTTGTATACACTAGCTCTATATAGTTAGGTATTTGATTGACTTCTCAGCCTTGGTTTTCTCTCTGTAACCAAGGAGCTTTGGACATCAGGGAGTTTCAACTTTAGAATGAATAAGAGTCACCAGGAGAGTTTCATATACATGCAGATGCAGGAAGTCTAGAATGGAGACCAGATCTCATGTGTTTAAGAAATCCTCCAGGCAATTCCAACCCCAGTGGGTTGTAAATCACACTTGTTGAAACAGAGAGCAATGATGCTCCAGGTTCCTGAGAACACCTCAATTTTAAGCATCTAACACACAAGTTAGTCCCTAGAAAATGGAGCAACTAGACTTTCAGCTCAGGAAATATCTTCCTGTATCAGAGTAAACCAAGTTAAGGTGACAAATTTCCTGAAAATCCTTATTATGATCAGTGATATCAATATGATTATGGTATTTATTCAGCAGCCTAGTCACATTCACAGATACAGACTGTGAAGGTCTCATGGCTCTAACATCTATATTTGGGAAATATAAGACACTTGGAACCATTTATTTTTGTTTGTTTTGTTTTTAAAGAATTTATTTTTTAATTGACATGCATTGATCATGCATAATGAGGGGCTACAGAGTTATATTTCAATAACGTATACAATGTGTGATTAAATCATGGTAATTAACATATTCATCATCCCAAAACTTTATTTCTTTGGGTTGGGAATATTTGAGCTCCTCTATTCTAGCCATTTGAGAACATACAATAAATTATTGTTAATTATAGATGCCTAGCACTACTGCATACCACTAGAACTTATTTTTCCTATCTAGCTTAACCAACCCCTTCCTATCTCCCCCCCTCCCCTTCCCAGCCTCTAGTAAACACAATTCTAAGCTCTACTTCTAAAAGTTCGACTTATTTTTTGAGCCTTTTATTTCAAAGAGTCAAATGTCATCAAAAGAATTTATGGTACATACTTCATCCTGCATGTTTTATAAAATCCTTTCTATAGAAAAAACAATTATTTGGGACCAACTTACCACAGCATTGCCTATTTCCAGTTGCTTCATTCTGTGCTATATTAAGTTATCCAGCCTAGTGCTATACCCAGTAACAAATTATATGTACATTATAGGGCATCCAGACTGACGTGAGCTCAGAAGGCACCTGCATGAAGTTTTTCAAAAGAAGAATAATAAGTTTTACTAGATGTGACAAACCTTATAAAAGTTAAGTAATGTCACACTTTACAAGCATTTCATTTAATACAACTGAACACATGGAGGGCACTGAGGATGATATTTAATTTTTTCCATATGTGGATTTAATACCACACAAAAGTTCCAGTCCCAGATTGCTAATTTTCCACCATGTGGTAGCCATTTAGTTGTATTTTTTAAAACACTTACCAAATTACAGAGTAGAGTTTCAGAGGCGGCAGTTATAAGTAGATTTTGGGTGCAAGTATTCCCCTTAGTCCTGGGTCTCATGAAGAGGCAGTAAATCTTGACAGTATTTTTATGACAGCACTCCCTGGTTTTTATAAGAATGAAAATGTGAGTTTGCAAAACCACATGCTAATGTACTTCTAAAAATAGATTTGATTGATGCAACTCCTTCCAATTCTGACCAACTTGAGCCTCCTATGGAAATATGGACTGGCATCTAAGATTCAGCCCCTTGAGAAATGCCTATGGATTATAAAGGCTTTCAAAGAAATCCTTACTGGGAATTTGAAAAGAGTGAGCTGGACCCAGAGTCTTACTTGCTCATTGTTGAGAAGTGAACTCAGATATGTCATTTAACTTCCTCTGCATTTGTGTATATTTATGTCTTTAATCAAGACAATAATATTTGCCTTCATTTTCATAACAGAAAAGAACAGAGTTAGACAGTCAAGTTAAAGGAAAAACATCTCCCAAAACCAGCTAAAGTTTATCGTTAATAACCACAGACAGGGAACTTGGATCATTTAGAATAGGATAGGCCAAAAGTCTCTTTATTGATTCTTTGGGGTTTTCTTTTTTTCTTATTCTAAAATATCTTTGAGTAACTGAATTAACCTCATGAAGAAATTTGGATGAGCAGATGAAGACGCAATCTAGTCACTACCACCACCACCACCTAACGTGATGGATGCACCCAAAGATGCTGTGAAAGCTTTAAAGCTCTATCCAAATGTTAGTAACTATTATTAACTCAGTGAGACTGACCAAAAAACTGGAACCACTAGCCTACACCTGGATTCCGCAGTCAGAAACAAAGATTCTACACTATACACCTATTTGATGATCCGTTTCTATCTGGCTCAGAGGAAAAAGAAAAAAACCTTTCAAAATTATCAACTCCTGGGAAAATGTATTTATCTCCCAGAACCAATTACAGTTAATTCCCCAGAGTTCAAATAGTTTGGGACCAAGTCTATTTCACACATAACTGGATACTCTGGACGACTGCTGTGGATTGATTGAATTGTGTCCCGCAAAGTTCATATGAGAAGCTTAATTCCCACTGTAACTGTTAAAGGTAGAAAATACTATTATGGTAATTGAAAGGTGCTGCCTTGAAGAGGTGATTAGATTGTAGGACCATGCCTAGTGAATGCATTAAAAATGGTGGCCATGATGAGTATGGTTCTGAGGGTTTAAAAAGGAGAGTACATAAGGAGCTCTCTCTCTCTCTTTGTTCCATCATTTTCTGCCATGTGAGACCCCTGGGTCACTGTTGCCACCACCAAGACCCTCACCACATATGTTCCCTGGCCTTTGGATTTCCCAGCCTCTGAAATTGTAAGCAATAAATTTCATTTCCTTACAAATTACCTAGCTTTGTGTATTTTGTTACAAGCAATAGAAATGGACTAATACAACAACTTACTCCAGAAAACTCAAAATGTCTACATGAAACTCTCCACAAAGCTTCATAGCACAGCATGGGCAATAGGCATAACAGTCCAATTTTCAGGCTTGCAAAATTAGTAGGAGCAGCCATAAGAGTTGGGGAGGAAGATTGTCAAGTGACAGAGACTGCCTGCCAGGATCCTGAAATGACCTCGGCCGTTCCTTTGCCAAAGAGTATGTAATGGAATCAAAAGCTACATACACTTTTACTCAAGCAATGAAAATGTAGCGTCCTCATTTTCTATGACTGACTAACTCTTTCTTACTAACCTCTAACACTCTGGGTTACCAGGGGAAAGTGGAGCCAAACTTCCAACTTTCCACTTAATGGTGTCTCATTCTCTTACAGTTTAAATAGTCTCTTAGCAACTGGCTCTGCCTCTTTGGGGTAAATGTTCCATCTTCCAGGTATCCACGGGGGTGGCCCAAGGAGAGGGGCATGTGCGGTGTGAGGGAGCGGCTTTGAATCTGCATGGGTCCTTTGAATCTTTGCTAATTTCTGCTGTAGAGCCACCAGCTTGCCGTGTTCCCTGGTGCCTTGGTTTCAGGTGTGGCTGGTGAAGTTGTGTTTCATTCTTTTCTCTTGGTCAGTGCCTGATGCGGCTGTTAACCCTTTCCCTACCCACCCCCACCCCCAAGTCTCTTCCACGGCCACCAGGTGTTACCTGAAAGACTGTCTACTCTCTGGCCTTTGCAGTAGGGTCACCCCAATTTACCTTGGTGGCTTTTAAAGCAGAGCACTAGCTATCTACTTCTCCCATACAGCATTCAGGGACCCAGAGTGCTAACTCAGGCTCCCTCTACCCAATTACTCTTACTCTGTGAAAGTAATATGGTTTCACAGAGGAAGCCCAGGCTTATTAAAGGGTTGCCCTACACTTGGATCTTCCTACCAAAGTTCAAAACAGTAAGCAAGGGAAAAGTTCCTCTGCCTTTGGCTTTCCCCTCAACCAAGGTAATGACCCCTCTGTGAGATTTCAGCCCGGGGGCAGGGAATGATGCCCGTGCCACCTGTTTACCTGCCTCTCCCTTCCTTGACCTTCTGTGATTCACCAGCCATGAGGTAAAGGCTCTCCACTTCTACAGCAGGGACTTCTCTGATGTCATCTTCTGATTCCCTCTGTCCCATGGCTTACAATAAAATTCTGTGATCAAGTCAGATCATAGATATGTTAATGCAAGTTAATGAAATTTAGAAAACTCATTTCTACGTCTCCAAAGTATGGCTTTTTGGCTTATGGTAAACTCAGAAATTCTATTTTGGATAGCGGAAGCAGAACATTGCTTCTATAACAATCCTACTGCTTGTTGAAGTAAATGAATTCCTCTGAAAGAAAAAGAAATGCATAGTGATAGATTTCTAAATGTTATCCACATATCAGGTAGAAAGCCAAAGATTCCAAAAGAGGACATGGCAATTCACTTCATCCCCACACACAAACACACAGAACCTTCCTTCCCCCTGTCAAAACTCCCCCACATACACAGATACACACACACACACACACACACATGCACACACACATACACACATACTCACACAGCTGATCGCAGCCACTTTGTGTAACTGCTTTTCAGAAATGGATGATTATATTAAGTATTCCATCCAATATCACTGATTTCTAGGTTGTGACATGGTGTCCCTAATATCCAATTTCATGACACATCACACAGTAATACCTTCAATCTTGATTCGATTCCAGTTGATTTTTTATGGTCCTAAACTTTTCAGATTGTTCAATTTTGAACTGTTACATCCCCATTAGTACCAGGACCTTATGATTTTCTTCTCTTTCTTTTTCTTAATATTCCAAATGCTCTGAATCTCAGAGTTTTCCAAACAAGACATAAACAGCATAAACACAAGCAAATAGTGTTTGACACAAAGTTATACAGGACATTCTGGCCAAACCCCACAGAATTTCTAAAATATCAATCAAGAATGTAGTCGTAATCTTACCTGTGCACAGTAATATAGTCTGTGCTCTTAGAATAATATAGCAAATTCATTAGCAATCGTTAATTATATTACATTTTTCACTACAAATAGTAATAATAGGTTGTAAAGAGAAAAAAATGAAATCTTATTCTCAGGAGCAGATTTGGGGGGTTAATTATCTAGATAATTTCCTCAAATATAAATCTCATGCTGATACCGACAATCACCTGAATTTATTGATAATCGTGGTGTAAGAAGGAAAATTAGCCATTTGTCTTTTGTAAAAGTAGACAGACACTGTTTTGGTCTTAAATAAAATTTGGAGTGAAAGTCATCCTAAATCCAGTTTAACCCCACCAGAAATTACCCTCCTAGCATACCTAGTGCCCAAATTTTTATCTCTAATACCATTCCCCACTAAAAGAAACAGCGTTCCTTCAAGAAATGGCTGATATCAGGGCTGGATAGAGTGAATATGAGATGAACCAGGAAAATCCTGTTATGCCAGAAAGTAGGAAAGCGTTCCCCCCAAAAATGATGGAGGCATGTCACAAAGACACAGGAGGCAGCTGAAAGGTGTACCTGTGGAGCTAATCTGGGAACCAAGATAATTAAGAACAGTAATGAATTATAGCCCACAGAAAAAGTAGAGTTCATGAGCCCAAATCAATAATCAATAGATTAGCAATCAGTGGGGAGGAAAGAGAGATCTTGCTTTGTCAGAATGCTGAGTGTTGATTGGTAAATGTAGAGGGGATGCTGGAGGAGAACATGCTGGAGGAGAACAATCATCATTTTGTAGCCACCACAGTAAACTTTATTTCAGGCATGAGTCACCAATAGATGCCAAATCCAGGGAGAAATTTTCATGAACAGTAGAATATTTGCATGGTCTCCCAGAGATAGTGTATTAGTTGCAAAGGGAAAAAGAAAAAAAAAAATATATATATATATATATATATATATATATGAATATACACATATATATACACACACATACATATATATATATATTTATATGGATAAATTGGAGAACACCTTGATCAGGTAATCAAAATTAGCATCAACCTCAAGGGGCAGATGGACATCCCCTGCCTCTACAGGACACACATCCCTTCTGGCCTGGAATTCGTACCCTGAATCTAACCATCAGGAGCCATCAGACAAACCCAAAGTGAGAAACATTCTCTTTTTTAAAAAGGAACTGTATTCTTCAAAATGTCCATGTCATAAAAGGCAAAAATAGGTGGTGGAAATGTTCCAGGATAAGGAGACTACAAAAGACCTGGCAACCTGTTCCTAAACTAGGTCAAATACTGGAGGGCTAGAACGAACATTATTGGGTCAATTGACAAAATGGGAATGTGGATGGTAGATTAGATAAAATTATTGTAACAACATTAAATTTACTAAAGTTGATGACTGTACTATATTTGAGAGAAGATCCTTATTCTTCAGAAATACATGCTGAAGTTTGCAGGGGCATAATGAATGTAATTTACTCTTAAATGTACAGGACAAAAGAAAAAGAAAAAACAATTTAAACACACACACAAATAGAGGAGAAAAGAGAGAAAGCAAATGAGGCAAAATGCCAACAGTAGGTTTATCTGGTAAAGGGTGCAGGTGTCCTGTGTGTGCACTATTCTTATCCTAGTAACTTCTCTGTAAATGTGAAACTATTTTCAAATCAAAGGTTTTTTGAAATTTGTCTCCTTCCCTTACATATATTGTACAATTTAGTGGCTTGATCACAACCTATACTTTCTGAAAAAAATTAGACTGCCCTATGAATAAAAAAGATAAATTTCATGACGCTTTGAAGTAATCTTTAACAAGAAACAAAATAAAAAAGAAAGAAAGAAAGAAAAGTTAAGGGGGAAATTAAACATTTGAAGAACAAACCACAGATTTACATATAAAAGTATGAGTCCTGATTTGATCAGGAAGAAAAGCTAATTAAAACTGTGAAATTTTGTCAATTTAAAAATGTGGGAGAATATTTTCATTAACTAAAATTAGGTACATAGAGTGAGATTGTAGAAACATATTTTCAGATCATACTCTTTCAAAGTCATGTAATTTAAGTTCACATAATTCACAGATATTTCTAGTGAAGTAATCATCAAAATAGAACAAAATATTTTCGTGGAATGACAATGGTTGTCAGTGGAAACGCAATATGCAATATTCTTTTCTAGGCCATGGAAGTGCTATTGTTATCTCTGGATTAGTAGGTAAAATAAAATAACATCCCCTTCCCCATTCTGTGAAGTTTTAGATTTTATTTTAGGAGCTTAAAACAGCTTTCAGATTTTTGGTGAACTTTTTTTTCTCCATTTAGGTGCCTGATGTCTTTATAGATTTACCTATGAGTATATACTTTGAAGAGAGAAGCTAAAAGTTTTCTAAGTTTAATGTTTAAATAAAGAAAATATTTTACTATCCTAACTCTTGTGTTCTAGCAGAGGAAAATGCTTTAAAGAAATGCAATGTAACTCTTACTACAGAGTTTCCAGAAACAAGAAGCAGATGGTGATTATTTTGGGGGAGGCATTTTTCATGATCTGAAATTACACTAGGTAACACCTACCACAGATGTTTAAAGGACTACTCTGTGGTCATTGCTAAGATAGCAGACAAATAAATTGGCTAAAAAAAAAAAGCTAAAATATGTCAAAAAAGCTAAACGTGCAGCTCTTAGACAAAGCTTCCATTTTTTTGCCACATGGATTAGAACATGAAAGCACAATATTCCTGCTTAATTAATGGTCAAGGCTCCTTTAGAACTCTGTGACAAAATCTCATAAGATTTTTTTCAGATAAAAGTCAATGTTCACCCACTGTCACTTTCACGACCAACATCATCCTCTGAGGAATTGAGGTGATGCCTTTCTCCAAGTGACAACTTTCTAATCTTATAACTTTACTCACTAAAGCCTCTCTGGCAACATTATCTCCCTGGACTACTCAGCACAGAACACTCCCAATCATCCATTTAAAATGCAAAAATCTACTTCACTAAAGTAACAAGAATGTAGAGGCACAAGTTCTCTGCAGGCAATAAATTGTAGGTATACAGAATCCTTATCTAGTGACATAACTTCTAACACAATAACATGACTCACTTGAACACCCAGGACCATGTCCCGTCTACAAGGGCCCTACAGGGAATGAAAGGAGGTGTCCTTTGGGTTAGAAGCAATCCTGCAGCACTTTCCATGATTCTGGGGATTGTTGGGTTCAGTTGGGTAGTTCTGCTCCATGTGACAGCAGGCAGGGCTACAGTCATCTAGGGCTTGACTGGGCTGGAATATCCAAAGTGGTTCACTCATATGGTTGGCATTGGTGCTGACTGTCAGCTGTGAGCTCACCTGGGACACCTAACAGAGCATTCTGATTTTCTTCCACATGGCCTCTCCATGCATCTTGAGCTTCTCACAATATGAAGACTGGTTTCCAAGTGGAAGGGATCTATCTTCTGCCTTTTGATGTGAAGAGCAGCAAGCACATACAGAGAAGGGGGAAATGTTGGGGACCCCTTCATTAAGATAGGAGGTGCTCAGTTTCCCTGTGTTTGGGATTCAGGGCACACCTCTGGGTTTCAAGCCACTTCCCAAGGTCTCAGGCTCCTCCTTTAGGTCCTCCCCTAGAGGAGAGTTACTGTTGCTGGCTGGACCTGTTTTTGGCACAAAAGCAGGGAAATTGAGACCTCAGAGGGCTGATTTATGAAAATCCAGTGGCTGGGCATGTTCAGCAGAAAGGTGTTATATAGTCCTAATAGCCAAGCATTCTCAGTAAAGTGGAATTTATATTCATTAGATAGCATGAATATGTATCAGATAGCAAGGCTCTAAAAGTTGAATCCTGGCAGAAGGCGGGGTTGTTGCTCACTTTTCTGGGGCCAAACCACACTTCACCAGCTGAGGTGTTTGTACTTTCTTTTGTACCAAACTTACTTTCAGCAAACAGCTGCTCACACTCTTGGGCCAGCCTGCACTCTGTACTGAACTTTAAGTGTGTATTTCTTACTTTTATATTAAACCTGCTGCAGTCTCTGGAGCTAGGCCACACTCTCTCTGTGAAATCTGTATCTTTTATGCATTGCATTAAACCTGTTCTCACTTTCTACTGTGACTCTGCTCTTGAATTCTTTCCTGTGGGGGAGTCAAGAACCTGGTAAAAGGATGGGGTGGCTTGAGGCCTGCTATCAGGCCTCCCCCAGACTTTCTCCTCTAGCACCATCAGGAGACCAGCTACCACACTGCACAACTGATACTGGGCAGCCCTGCTGATACCTGTTTCCTAAGATATTCTGTCCTTTTTTGCTGGATTCACAGTCAAATCAGTTTAAGTCCAAACTGTCCCAAATCATCTGATCCTTTATCTCATCTTTGTGGCAATCCTGGAATTCTGCATCTCTAAACCCTAAAGAAGAGTCGTGGTCTACTCACTTTTAAATAAATGTTTTAAAAATAATTCTTTCCTGAAAACTGAACTTTAATTCAATCACCATTGTGCAGGTGCCAGTCTTACATTTCCCTGTGCTCTTCTCCCTGCCAGTCATTAGAAATTAGCATGTCAAAAATTCACATTTATGTAGCACAGCATCACATCCATAATATAATCTGTGCCTTCAATGAAAGAGTCGTACTTCAAAAGCAGACATCATTAGTATACAGTGGAATTTCATTATATGGTTAAAAGTTCTTTTTGACACTAAAAATGAATACTAGTAATACTTCAGAGCTGGTTTTAACCTCTTATAAAATAAAAAAGATAAGGTAGAAAAGGAGGAAAAGATGTTGCTAATCTGTGTTAAATCTATTTCCACTATGAATAAATCAATTTTCCTTAGACTTACAAGAGTCTTCCTATAAATACATGACACTGCTCTTGCAGTAATTGCTGCCTAATAAATAACTCTAACCTTTCTCCATTTTGTATTAGTGAGAGAAATAATCCTCACCAAATAGACTTATCTGTAGATGGTATTTGTTCTCAGGATGAGCCTATGAGGACTTTGCTGGGTGCAAGGTCAGAACTGAATTAGTTTTGGCAGGGACTCTAAAGGCTGGGCCTGGTATAGTTTCAGACAATGCTCTGAGGAAAAACGAAGCCCTCTTTCAAAGCGATCTTGTCTTCCAGTGAGGGAGATTATCCCCCAATATGGCCATGCCAGTCACCTAGAGTGCTTGGATGCCTGAAGTAAAATTTGATGTCACCTACCACTTTAAGCAGCATCTGCCTGTGACCACTGTGACAAGCTGTGAAAAGATGATTTCGAAATTCCAGAGTTGAGGGTGATAGGTAGAAAAACAACTACAAAGAACATTTCCTTACATAGAGACCGAATGCAAAAAGAGTTACAGAAAAAAGAAATTAAAAGACATTAGCAAAAGTATAATTAACATATTTATATAATAAATTTTAACAACCTAATGGGACTTTACACGTTGCCAAGTACCCAGTCTTGTTTAATTTTCATATGCCCCACTCTCTTTAAAATAAGTCTGACTTTTAAGGTACTAATTTTATTTTTAAGACATTTTCATATTTTCCTCATGCAATCCTAAGAGGACATCAAGACAGAAATTATTATTCTCATTTTACAAAGGAGAAAGTTGAAACCGAAAGTCTTCTTAAATTCAGAACCTCTAACTTTAGTTGCTGTTGGAACACCCCTTTAAAGAACCAAGGCTAAGCAACTTCAACAAGAGAGTGAGTTTGCAGACATATGGGGTTTGCTTTTCACCCTGTTTTATTACATACTCAGAACAAAATGGAAAAAGACCTCTTGGAACAAATTAAAATAGACAGTACTTGCCTCATGTGGGCACTGAGAATTAAACCTCCTCCCATGTTGAAAAGAAATTATTCCATTTAAGAAGAAAGTGGTATCTTTTAAAATAAATATAATAACTATTGAAAAGTACAAGGTGTCATCATTAACAGTAAAATCCTTTTATAAGATAAAATGTCTCAATAGGCATCATGAAAGTATTCATTGCCCACTTACATTTGGGGATAAGTTAACTGAGATAACTTAATCATTTATTTTATTTAAAATGCTGACATCACAATCTGGATAATGTATTTTTAGAGGGGGACAATGCACTTTTAATTTCTAAATTAATCTTTGCAAAGAACTCAGAGCCCCCTGTGGTGTGCTACTTGGATTTACTAAATGACCTAAAGGAAAACTGCCACCCAGCCAAATGAGAGCAACCATAGAAAAGAAAAGGGGTCTGAGATTATCAATATGATACATCTACAGGGCACCAACATTGATTAATTTTGCTTCAATCAACGCAATCTGAACATACCAGAAGGATATAAAACTTCTTTAAACGGTCTCACTGAAGGTGGAAACAAATTCATCACATTTGTGCTGCAGCCGCTACACAGTGTGAAAACAGAGCCAACACCTCTGTTAACCTACATCATTTCAATGGATTTAACTTTTGTGTTTTCAAGTCCAACTTTTAAATCCTTCATGCAGGCATTTCACATTTTACTTGTCAATATCTATTCTCTAAAAGCAGGAAAGCAGCTTTGCAAGAAGTAGTAAAATTATGAGAATCAACTGGAAGAAACGTTTTGGATAAAGAGCTGGTAACATTTAAAGCAAATTGCTCGGGTATAAATTCAGCCCTGTACTAGCACCATCTCATAGATCATGGAGTAGACGGTCAGTGAAGTTGGTGGGATATTGATTCCAGCAGGTAAATAAAGGGCTATAAAGCAAAAGATGATTAACATGAAGTCGTTGAGTGAAGCAAAGTCTTAATAGACTGGGAGTTGTTAAATAAAACAGAGTGGGTAAGAGGACTGAGCTCTCAGATCACTTACAACTGAATCTTTTTCATTACATATTAAAATTCTCCTGTGTGTTTCTACTTTCCTGTATATTATCAATCCATATTCACCCAGTGAAAAACATCTGAAATTAACATGTGGGGAAAAGTAACCAGATCTGGGACACATCATCAATCAGACAGAAGGCAACTCAGAAAGCAATGGCAATCAGGGCCTAAAGACCTATAAATACTGTCAGAAAATAAAGCTTTTTTTATTTCCTTCATTTCACAAAGTCCCACTAACATTTCTCTATTATACCATGTGCACCTTTTTTGTATAAATGCCGCTGCAATGCAGCTTCACAGGTTGATTTGTTGCTTAAAATATGAAGTACTCAATGAACAGATATATTCCTAAAATATTTTTCAAGTAGATTTCCAGAGCCAAGTAGTTTTTTCAGTTAAAATCACTCTGCAAAGGAAACACTCCCTACCCCCTCTGCCCTGCATACACACATACACACACTACCACCACCATGATTCCTGCTAATGTTTTTACCAAACAAGCTTCCTTTGCCCAGAAAATCAGGCATCCCTGAAGCCTTAATGGTTTTATCCCGTTTAAAAAGAGGCAGCTTTTCTGAGTCAGAGTCGGAGCTATTAAGAGAGTAACTACAGAGCTTACTGTGTCCAACCAACCACTCAGGATCAGTGAATAAAGAGACAACTTTAGCTCTCCACTTGCTTGCTTTCAAATGCAGATATGCTGATCTCAATTGAACAAGTTCATGTTCCTGCTGATGGAAGAACTTTTTTCTGGAAGACCTCAAAAGACTGCAGTACATTCAGATAAAAAGTAAAAACATGAAGATATTAAAACAAGGTTTGCATTGAGTATCTTACCTGGGTGACGCTTCAACTGAACTGTTTATAAGACAAAACAATCTTTGTGATGCTTGTAATCATTACCATACTACATAAAATATCAATGACTGAAAACACTGATATTAGTAAGATTTTATGAAAAGACTAATTATACAAGACAAGTAGATCCAAGTATTTAGTATCATTTTCCCCACGATTTCTCTTTTACCCATTTATATGAGTTTTCCGTTGACCTCTGTGGAAAAGGCATGAAACAGCAAACCCGTGTTTCATTCTTTGTACACAGGCCTCTCTAATTTAATTTAGAGTTGCTAGATATAACAAATAAAAATACAGGAGATCTCGTTAAATTTGAATTTTATAAAACAATGGATAATATTTTAGGATAAGTATATCCCATGCAATATTTGATACTTACTTATACATTTAAAAGTTATTTATTATTTACCTGAAATTCAGATTTAACTAGTATCCTGAATTTTATCTGGCAACCTTATACTCTCTGATGATTTACACTGTACTTTAGAACTTACTCCATCATTAAAGGAAATAAAACAGCTGTCAGGGCTAGAAAGTCTGGAAAAGTCCCAATTTATGAATGAGAAAATTTATATGAAAACCCTTTATAACTTTATAAATGTAATGCCAGGACATCTCAATGGGTCACGGCAAGGAAGAGCAGGAAAGAATTAGAATCATTAAGAAATATTTTCTCTGGGATTGAAACCACGACACTGTACAAATATTATGTACTACTTTCCATTTTTATTTTCACCTTGGAAGACAGTGGTTATAAACACAAGCTTTGCAGTGAAACTGACTTAAGTTTGAACTGTGGCTCTGCCACTTACTAGCTGTTTGATCCCAGATCAGATATTTAACCTCCCTAAGCCTCCACTTTTTCATATTTAAAATGAAAGCAATGATACCCACCTCATATGACAAGGGTAACCACTAATAGAGGTACCTCCTCTTTTTAAAGCACTGAGAACATCACCTTGCTCATGGTAAGCCCTTGCTAATTGAATGTTATTATTCTTATCATATTGTGCAAATTGTTTTTAACATACCCGTTAACCAAAGATAAAGCTCTTTGGCAATAATAGCCACAAAAGACCTTCTGCCCTGGGTTATCTATGACTGAGTCTGCTGGGTACAAGTGAGAAGAGTCTTGGAATCTGCAGGGCATCTGGCTCCGCACAAGCATCATTCTAAAAAGAGTCAGGACTCCAGGGAAAGTCAAGCTCCATTCAGAGCCATTTCTCTCCTCATCCTTCCGGTGCCAGAGGAGAAGGGGTCTGGGAAGGCCCAGTAGTCGGTCTGAACCCACCTCATCCTCTTACCAGGTTCTTGATTCCTCCACGAGAAAAAATTCAAGAGCAGAGTCACAGTAGAAAGTGAGAATGGGTTTAATGTAATAAATAAGAGATACAGATTTCACAGACAGGGTGCAGCCTAGCTCCAGAGACCCAGCAGGGCCCGCATCAGGTCCAATACAAAAGTAAGAAATATCCCTTTAAAGTCTAGTACAGAGCACAGGCCAGCTCAAGAGTGAGCAGTTGCTTGCCACAAGTAAGTTGGATACAGAAGAAAGATAAATTCCTCATCCAGCCAAGTGTAGGTTGGTCCCAGGAAAGCGAGCAACAACCCCGTCATGTGCTGGGATTCAGCTTTTATAGTCTCTCTGTCTAATGAATATTCACGCTATCTAATGGATATTAATTCCACATGACCAGCATGCTTGGCTGTTAGGGTTGCATAACCCCTCCCTACTGAGCATGCCCAGCCACTGGATTTGATGTCAGCCCTCCCTGAGGTCTCACACTGGTGAGGAAATAAGTCCAACTTGCAACAGTAACTCTGCTCTCGGGGAGGTCCTGGAGGAGGGCCCTGAGACCTCAGGGAGTGGCTTGAAGCCCAGAAGTGTGTCCTGAAACCCAAACCCTGGGAAACTGAGCACCTCCTATCTCACTTCCTTCTGCTGATTCTTTTTAGAATCTCTCTGGACAAATTCCTGCTCCACTCCAATGGACAGGAGCAGCGAGACCACCTGGTTTACAAGCACAACACTCCTTCTAGAATCCCATCTAGAATTTGCCATGTAGTCAGAAACAAGCATTTCAATATGATGCTCCTGCAGATTCTAAAATGGTTCTTTGCAGTCTGGTTCTGCTCTTGGAAACCAACATTCCTCACACCTGATCTACCTGTTTCCCTTCCTCCACATAAACAGAACAACAGAATTAGCCTAACACCCCATTCTACCAAACCAAAGGAGCTGTGTAATTGGGGAGGGGTCATGGCAATGCTGCGAGGCGTTCATTCACTCTGTGTGGGCAAGCCTCTCTAATCACACACCCTGAAGGCTTACCTTGCATTTTCAGGCTTATTACCTCATTAGAGGAAACAGGACAGCTGCTTCCCTGAAAGAAATGCTAGGAAAGCCCAATTCGTGAAATGTGTTTCATTTCAAAGGCCATGGCTCACAGGCAACATGGATTTAGCAGGAGCAACTTATAAGCCCCTCTCAAACCCACCCTCAATCTGGCATTTCTCTTAAGGATTTCTGCCTTTCTAGCATGCTTGAGGAAGTGAAGGATTACTTGGAACAATCTTTGCTACCCACAGAGACAGCAGATGCCAGCACTGTTGGAAGTGATATAGGCTGCGGGTGCTTTGCCGCTTCGTGCCCTGACACCACATGGATATTCTGCCTCTGATCACTTTTATGCATTTAGCAGACACCTAGAATTACACCCTTGCGTAATACGTAGATAAGTGCACAGCCTCTTGAGTTTTCTTGCAGAAATAGAAAATGTTTTCCTAGGACTCAGTAGTCTTTTTTTCCAAAGCACTCCCATCTGCCAAACTCATTAGCAGAGAACACCCCACTCGGGCCAGAATCGCATCCTCTGTTTAAATCACATTCCTAAGATGTTCTCTCTTACAACATGCTTTCCCCTGATGCTTAGGCAGAGAAGGAGATAAATGAATAGATGGCAGACAAGTCACACGTACACATAAATGGTACCTGCCCTTGCATCCTACACATACCCCTTGAAAAGGCTCACTTCCTGGTCCCTCCATTAGCCCCAAATTCAACAGGGAAACAGAGAGAACTAATGGGAAGAGCAATTCTTACCCTCTCCATTCTGTCCTCTTGCCTTTTCTCAGTGTATCCAGCAGCCCTGCTCATAATGTCTAGGGGACTCATCTATCACGCCTCAAGTGCACACATGAGGATGTGGAGAAATAATAAAATTAATTGTTTTTTAATTATCAATAATTTTGATTATCTTCAAAAATCAAGGTCAAGAATGCTAAGATCAGAATGCTAAGAAGTCAGTCAACAAATGCTGAATTTCTGGTATGTGCCAGGCACAGTGCTGGGCAGCAGCTGTGGAGCTATAAGCAAGAAGACCAGACTCCCTGCTCACGTGCAGCTTCTAGCCTAAATGTCTGAATGTTAGACTTTCAAGATGTGTAAACAAATCAAACCACATGCAGCTTCTTTGATTTTTATGGAACTGAGGTTCAAAAATGCCTAATATGTAAGAATATTTGCCTGTTACTTTATATGTAGTGTATCATGCCTTGTAGATGGATGCCTGAAATTGAAAAGAACACTTTTGACGAGAGTGCGGGAGTGAGCCGACTTAAATGTGATAGAATATCCCTGAAGTTGAAAGTAAGCTGAGGTGCCTGTAGCAAAGCCACTCTTTAAAAACACTGTTGAGAACAGTCCTAACCTCTCTGATCAGAAATTCAATTCTGGCTAAAAAAAAAAAAAAGTGAAAGATGGTAAAATCTCCCAAAAGAAGGCATGCATCTAGGACTGCCTTGATAAAAATACAGACTTGGGAAGTCTGTGATGTAATAGAAATTTTAGGGACATTTAAGGGAAATTTTATCTACTATAGCTAACCATATTCATATAGCTACCAGTTCTTTAAGTTCTACATTTGGTGATATTTTTAAAAAAAAAAAATACTCTTGCAAGGCAGATATTGTCTAGGAGTTAGATACGTCAGATCCACCTTATAGCCCCCTCCCCTTCAAATTGAATTTGTCCTTCCAGTTTACCAGCTACTCTATGATCTGTTTCCACTCACAACACTCACAACACCTAATAAGTAAGCTTTTTTCACCCCTTTTTTCCAACTCTCCAGACACTAACTGGTTGTCTAATGGTTCGATTCAATTCTGACACTAACTACCCAGAGTTAGTACAAATCCCACAGGGTAAAGGCTCAGTCCCACAAGACCGCCCCCACTCCAGATGCCAACTCCAAGTCCCCGCCACCACCCTCTGACTGACCAGCTATAAGTCAGTCATTCCCACAGCCCCTCCTCAGGTTCAATAATTTGTTAGAACAGCACAAAGAACACCATAAAACTGTTTACTTACTATTACCAGTTTATTCTAAAGAATATCATAAAAGATACAAAGGAGCAGCCAGATGAAGGCGTACATAGGACGAGGTCCCGAAGGGTACCAAACACAGAAGCTTTCTCACGGAGTTGATACTTTCCCCAGCACACGGATGCATTCGCTAACCTGGACACTATCTGAGCCTTATAATTAGGGGTTTTTATGGAGATTTCATTACGAAGCTATGATTGATTGAACCACTGTCATTGGTGATTAACTTGATCTCAGCCCTCCTCAGAGGTTGGGGAGTGGGGATAAAATTTCCAACCCAAATCATGAATCTTGTGGTTGGTTCCCCTGGCAACCAGCTCCCTTCATGAAGCTATTAGGATGCCCCAGTGAGTCACCTCATTAGCATAAACCCAGGTATAGTTGAAAGTGGTCTATTATGAATAAGAAAAGATGCTCCTGTCATCCCTATCTATGGAACTGGGATGATAGCCAAATAATGTATGTCTTATTATATCACGACATCGCACCAGCAGTTAGCACTATTGCCAACTCAAAGCAAGAAGTCTTCATCTGAGTCTATCAGGAGTGAACACATTGCATATCAAAATTCAGTGAGCTGGGGCACTATATTTAGCCTACAAAGAGAAATAGGGAACCTGGGACTTAAAAGCTTGATTTGATTTTTAACCCATGTTGACAATAGTCAATCACTTGTTCAGTACGCCGGACACTGAGGATGCAACACCAAACAGGACACAAGTGCTCAAGACTTCTGCCCTGCTCTGTGCATGCACAGTTGTGGTGAGGGCTAGGATGGGGAAATGCCCCATCATGCATGTGGTGGGGAAAGTAACTTGTTGATTGATACAATCAGTCACTTGGGAAAACAGTTGTTGAACATTGAGCCTGCCTCAAACACTAGCAGAGTGGGCAGGTGCTAGATCCATTCATTCATTACTCACATATTACTGAGTGCCTACTATGTGCCATGTCCTAGATCTGAGGGGCAGCACGAAGGCCTCCCTGGGAAGTCTGAAACCACGGAGCTTGAAAATCCCATGACCAGCCCCCTGCTGCATGAAGGTGGCTTGATGCATTTCCCAACATTTGGTCTGCATTAGCCACCTCCGGCCACATACCCACTGGCACTCATATACTCTGCCACCTGCAAATCAGAAAAATGCTGTTCTCACTCAGTCCCCCTAAACCAATTTAAAACCTTATGCATCTAGTGGTGCTGGGATAACTGGATATCGATATGCAGGAGAATGAAACTAGATCCATACCTCTCACCGTATACTAAAATCAACTCAAAATGGATTAAGGATTTAAATATACACCCTGAGACAATAAAACTTCTTAAAGAAAACATAGGAGAAACACTTCAGGAAATAGGACTGGGCACAGACTTCATGAATACGACCCCAAAAGCACGGGCAACCAAAGAAAAAATAAACAAATGGGATTATATCAAACTAAAAAGCTTCTGCACAGCAAAAGAAACAATTAAAAGAGTTAAAAGACAACCAACAGAGTGGGAGAAAATATTTGCAAAATATACATCTGACAAAGGATTAATATCCAGAATATATAAGGAACTCAAACAACTTTACAGGAAGAAAACAAGCAACCCAATTAAAAAATGGGCAAAAGAGCTAAGTAGGCATTTCTCTAAGGAAGATATCCAAATGGCTAACAGACATATGAAAAAATGCTCAACATCACTCAGCATCCGGGAAATGCAAATCAAAACCACATTGAGATACCATCTAACCCCAGTTAGGATGGCTAAAATCCAAAAGACTATGAACGATAAATGCTGGCGAGGCTGCGGAGAAAAAGGAACTCTCATACATTGTTGGTGGGACTGCAAAATGGTGCAGCCTCTATGGAAAATGGTATGGAGGTTCCTCAAACAATTGCAGATAGATCTACCATACGACCCAGCTATCCCACTGTTGGGAATATACCCAGAGGAATGGAAATCATCAAGTCGAAGGTATACCTGTTTCCCAATGTTTATCGCAGCACTCTTTACAATAGCCAAGAGTTGGAACCAGCCCAAATGCCCATCATCGGATGAGTGGATATGGAAAATGTGGTACATCTACACAATGGAATACTACTCAGCTATAAAAACGAATGAAATACTGCCATTTGCAACAACATGGATGGACCTTGAGAGAATTATATTAAGTGAAACAAGTCAGGCACAGAAAGAGAAATACCACATGTTCTCACTTATTGGTGGGAGCTAAAAATTAATATATAAATTCACACACACACACACACACACACACACACACACACACACACAAACCGGGGGGGGGGGGGAGAAGATATAACAACTACAATTATTTGAAGTTGATACGACAAGCAAACAGAAAGGACATTGTTGGGGGGGAGGGGGGAGGGAGAAGGGAGGGAGGTTTTGGTGATGGGGAGCAATAATCAGCCACAATGTATACCGACAAAATAAAATTTTAAAAAAATAAATAAATAAATAAAACCTTATGCATCTGCCTCCAGCATCAGCCACAATCAAATTGCTAAACAGGCAAGGTGGATTCTACTGGTGTTTTCCTCCAGCCTACCCAGGCCTACTCCATCTAGCTCCTAGCAGGCCAACCGCGCAGGCTCCTGCGTGTCTGCAGCCCACACCCTCAGCTTTCCATTTTAAACCTCTTTCCCGTACTCATTTCCCTTCTTCCTTCCATTGCATCAGAAACCTGCCCAAAGTAACAGATAATTAATTTAGATGTGATTAAGGAATTATGCTTGACATCTTCAGGCCATATATCTGCATTTGTCAAGTGCATTTTCAGTAAGCAAACCTGATACAGTTTCCCATGGGTGTTGCCCATTAGCACATCACAGACAGTGAGAATTTCGTAAGGGCTAGAAAAGCAAGTAAATAGGGCAGAGGCAGTAGAATCAGAGCTTAGGAGAAGCGGCTCCTGAGACAGGTGACTTGGATTGGAATCTCTGCTCCACCACTCGCTAGCTTTGCTGGTTTAAGCTCTCCATGCTCAGTTTCTGATCTGCGAAGCGGGAACCATAACACCTAACTTGGAGGGTTATCGTAAATATTAAATGATCTGATATATGTAAGAAACTTAAAATAATGCCTGGTCCATAGTAAGAACATAATAAATGTCAGCTATTATGTTACCATCAGCAAGACTGACAATATTTGTGAGACCCAGTGTAAAATGAAAATTCAGGACCCCTTGTTCAAAAATTATTAAGAATTTCAAGACCATAGCTGCACACCATTAAGTCAAGATCAGGGCTCTTCTAAGCACAGAGCCCTGAGCTAGGGGATAGGTCACACACCCACAAAGCCAATCCCAACTGTCAGACTTAGGGCAAAAATATGAGGGTACTTCAAAAAGGTCATGGAAAGATTTGTATTATCTTTTAATCCCATTTTTTCATGAACTTTTTGAAGTACCCTCATACATTCCTGACCCTTAGAACTGGGGACTCTTCTAGGTGATCATTGAGAAAAAACTCTGGAAACCCATCTTTTGTTTGCTTTTGGGAGAGGGGACATTGGCAAGAAAAATAGGTAGCACTTTTCAAAAATACAAATAAAATATACTAATACTGTACCCTCCAAAAAAATCCTCAGAGTAGGTTTTGCAAGTGGCAATCACTTGAAGAACTTTTTGATGGAAGATCTGGAACAAAAATAACTTCTTCAGATATTTCATTAAAACTGTTCTTCAGTGGCAGAACCTTACAGTAAATCTTTTTTGATCACTCACTATAAACTCCTGCAAACAAGAGCTTTTGCTAAATAAAAGAAAAGCTGGAACAGCAAGGTATATTTATAAGAAGTTTGGATTTCTTCTGAGATCCAAAAAGAAAACTATAGCTCTTTAGATTCATTTATTTTTAAAGCCATATCCTTTACTGTTTAATTTTGTGGTTTAAATTGCCTGTCAAACCATAAGAAAATAGAACCTGGATTCAGAGCTGAATAAACCAGTTTTACTTTCACACGCAATTATAGTTTTCTAATCTTTTTCACCAGTTCATTTTCAACCTCTCTTTATTTTATCGCTTGTAATCAATTCTCAGCAATTTACTATACAAATGTTATCAAATGCTTTCAATTTATTTTAAAGATCTAAATTCTAATGAAATAAGGCCACGTGATCAATGTACATAGCATCCTTTATCCACGCCCAGACCCCTGGTTGTAAATCATGACATGACAATATCTATCTAGAGGCTGAATAGCCATTACTGGTCCACATTGTTTAGTACCAGATCACAAAATCTTAATAAATCATATTCCTTTTTCCTTTTACCTCCACTTCATATCCCAGTGAAAACACATTCATTCTCCAAACTCATCATTTCCAGCACTGTTCATTTTCAACTTTAATTTCCTGGCCAATCTATTCATTCAGATACCTTTTTTGGAGGTGGTATTTGTCTGAAAACACTGCATTAAAGCCAGAAATATTTTTGGAACTCTTCTCATCTGCTATGTAACCTCTAACAAAAGGTTAATATATACTTATATATTCTTGAGTTCCAAATCTCCTCCTATTTTGTGAGCTTAAAATCACATCAAGGTAATTTCAGATCACTTGAACGATGGCTCTGTGCTGTGTCCCTTAGCTGTCTTCTATTTTAGTTGACAATGATATTATTAAATTAATTTTCAGGCCCCAGAAATAAAAGTTACAAACTAAAATTTTTTGAATATACCTTTACAATTTTCAAAAGCTATATTTAAAAAAAACCTACCTCTGAAAGATTATTTTAAAATTTTAATTTTTGAAAAGATACTTTTAGTATAATTAGCACAGAAATTTAATGTTCCATGGTCTTGTAAAGTGTTCTTAGTGACCTATTTTTATTAACAGGCTATTTTGACTAATAATAATTCTTAGGATATTAGGTGAAACACTTCTTCCCCTTTCATGACCCCCACCCACCCAATTTAACTTCTTGGGCACTATTCTCTTGGATGGGAAGAGAAATCATAATTAGGAGACGGTTTTTGAATCTTCCTGTGTGCACAGCAGTTCCCTAGATTTTTCTATGTAACTTTGAATGGGGGTGACGCTGAGAAAGAATGCTGGGGGTTCATTAGGAGAATTGACACCTGCCCCATTTTCATACATAACTCCCCACTCCCTTCCTTGCAGTGCTGTCATGATGGCTGTGAATGGGTTTACGTCCTTAATTCCAAACCACAACTAACAGCAAAGTGAGCAGTGGCCCACAGCAGTGGAGGGCACGTGACTTGCAGGAGCAGTGACCACATGAGTATCTTAGGGACGGTGTCCTACAAACTCCTCTCTTTCCCAAACACACAAGAGGGACCCTGAAGAGGAAAAGAAAAGACAATTTCGGTTTAGAGTTGTTTTATGAACATCCCCCACCACCCTGAGGACTCACTGAGACCAAGAGCTGTGTCTTACCCTTAGACACGGGTGCTGTCTAACACAGTGCTGGACACGTGGCTGCCTCAAATAACTTTAAGCAAAATTGATCTTGTTGAAATGGGAGCTAGCTGAGAGCAGTGCCTGGTGACATAAGACCCTGAATAGGAAAGTTTTGTCAGCAGGGAAAGATTGGAAGACAATCCCAGGTGGGAATGACAGTGGGAGATTGCTGGCATCTGAGAGATGGATGCAGGTGACATGGAAAAAAGAGTAAACAAGCAGAGTTATTGGAAAGGTGCCAAAGACTGATTTCTCCTACTTTGCAGCTTTTAGTAGGGCTCTCCCGAGAGGTAGTCCATTCTAGTAGACCCAAAGTATCTAAGTTGGAAAAAGAGTCCTGGTTGTTTTCAGCATTACCAGCAGCCACAAAGTGGTGGAGCATTAAAACTTCAGACAGTTGCAGCCATTGGGGTATTTAATCATCATATACGGGAAGTGCTGGAACATATTCTGGTGGGGAATCCTTTTTTCGTTCAGAATTGACCTTGACCTCTCAACTTCTAGCTCCAATCAACAACCTGTAAAGTAGTAGAAGAGCCCAGAGAGAGTTTGGTCAAGCTATTTTATTTACGAGATAAAATGGTCATCTGGTATTTTGCAGGATGCATTGAGTGAAACCATCCTCCTCAGGAAGATTGGATAAAAGATGCTATCTTCTATGCTGAGAAAATGAAGCCAGACACAAGTGAGCACATGTTGTATGATTCCATTTATATGAAGTTCGAAAATAAGCGAAACTAATTCATTGTGACAGAAAGCAAATCAGTGGTTTCCTGGGAGCTAGGAAATGACTGGGGAAGTGACTGACAAGTTACAAGAGGGAGCTTTCTGGGATGACATAAATGTTCCACGTCTTGGTTAGGTCAATGCATGCATTTGCCACAACACATTGAACTCTACCTTTAAAATGTATGCATTTTATTGCCTATAAATTATATCTCCATTAAGTTAATTAAAAATAAGCTCTCTTTACTGAAATATAAATTTTGACAGCTTTCATAAAGCATAAAATTCTCTACAATTGGTGTTCAACAATGGAATCTACATAGGCAACCAATCCTGTATTGCACAGCACAGGACAAATGAAAAGGCCATCCTGTGACACACAATCCAGGTGACAAAGAAACAGAAATTGAATACACTAGCTCAGAGACCGCTCTTTGCCAGTCCTGCCTCTGATTTTCATGAATTTCAAAGCAAGAGGGATTCAAAGTTAATACCATAGCCATAACATACAGTGTATTTAGTTTGTAGATTATTGATTTATGTTTATGTTTCCTGTATGGGGAAAAAAGCATATATCGTTCCCTTTCTATAGTGTGGGTCATTCATTCTGTCTACTAATCTTTTTATTGCCTTTTTAAATCTGGAGTAAGAATCCATATGATGGATATTTAGACCAGATGAACTCACCTGACAATGATGGTTCTGGAAGCCGGGCTAGGTAGAGCTGACCAGCAGTATCCCTTAAAGATGGGTGTCTCAAGAGGTCTTGCTCCTCTTGGGGGATAAAGTACTCTTCTTCCAGGACAAGCCCAAAGTATCTTACAACAAATAGCACTAACAGGACCCACCTGTCTCTAGGTAGAAAAAAAAAAGTTCTTGTTTGTTTTTGTTTGTCTTTCTTATATAAGTGGGTGTATTTTGTCCAAACTACAGGCCATTCATTCTTCACTGAGCGTGGGGCATAAGGCATCCTTCAGATGTAGCAGAGTTCAGTCCAAGAGCATTGAGCTGACCGGTCATCCACAGACATAGGCTCTAATGCTGGTTCGTCATTAATTAGAGGCAGGGCTTCAGGCAAATCAAGGAACATCTTTAGACCTCATCAATAAGCTGAAGGGAAGAGGATAGAACAAAATGTAGGGAAAGATTCCTTCTAACTCTAAAAAATTCTATGATTCTGTATGTCAAGGCCACCAGAGAATCCTAGATATCACCTGACCTCCTAAAGTGCAAGTCTCCCTACAGAAGGGATCCAGGACTGTTCTGGTCATATATGGACGCACAATAATGGACCCCATATGCCTCGATTCTCAGCTGACGCCCACATCAAGGAGAACACAAATCACACCCACTGTCTGGAAGAGGTTCTTCCAGAATACCACACATCTCACTACCATGTACACGGCTATCACATCCATCAGTAAACTTTTGACATAAAACAGCTAAAGGTAGATGTACACCTCTACTGTCATTCAACATCACACTTCCACAGCACAACCCAAACCTCTTTCATCATTTCAACATTAAAAGCAATTATCAGTTTTTCTCAGTGCAAACCCTAAACGCAGTTCCAGAATTTGGGAAACATGTAACACAATCAGACCGTGAGTTTCCCACAGGTTTAAGGGCCATCCAAAATATTCCTTTAGGAATAGATCAAAGTGTCATTTTAGCAAAGTGACATTTCCACGTGTGGTGCACCTATGCATTTGCTTATTTTCTTCAACACTGTTACAAAATTTACCCTCTAAATAAGGATGGGTTGTTTTAAGTAGAGTGGTAGAGCTGAATGCAGTAGCTATTTCTTCAGCTGTATTCTCTCATAATTCCTTGGGTCCTAGGGCCACGCTTATTTGTGACATATTTGGATTCATAAAATTGTACTCTTCATGATTTAACTGTCTCAGGGCACAAGTACAGAGAAAGCAGTCAGGAAATAAACATAATGTGAAAGATGAGCTCGCAACCTGCTCTAAGGGTCAGTAAGCTGGACCTCTGCCAAACCAAGACAGGTGGAGAATTCCATGATGTGGGCCTGAGGAGCTGCGTACTAGGAAGAACTTTGAGAATTACAATCTAGAAAATCTTGGATGATCTTAAATATTACCTGTAATTAAGCACAAAATAACAAGTCTATATTAATTTTTAAAGAAAGTACATATTTATAATATCTTCAGTGAGTATTCCTGCTACATTGGTATAAAATAGAACTGAATTTGAACATTGAACCAACTGAGTCATTAAATATCTAAATAGTACCTGTTATAAGCAACTGATGAAAGAATATTAATTGTGCTAATAAATGGCATTTCAAGTGTATTTCAAAATGTGACTTAGTGAATAAAGGCTGGTTGCTCTTTTAATACTGTGATGTTTATGATTAACCTGTCAGAACAGCCGCTTAAGTAAAAATAATTGAAACAATTTGCCTAATACTCTGGTCCTAATATAAAAACAATTTGAAAAATGGGTAATTTTCTTTTTGTAGCCATCCATCTAATCACAAGTCTAAAAATGTGTTTTTATTCATTCAGAAACATTTATTGCATGCCATCATTGTGCTGGTAGCTAGGGAAATAGAGAAGAGAAAAACAGACATGGTCACTCCCTGGTGGGGTATACAGTCTAGTAGGGAGGACAGACTTTTTTTAAAAAATCATACAAATAACATACATATTCTAGTCACAGTCTGAGATGAATGTTATGGAGGAAAAAGAAAGTGCATGAGAAGATATAAGAAAGGGACCTAATTTAGAGACTGATGGGGGGAAATATTATGAAAGGGGTCTTCAAAGAAGTGACATGTCACTGTACATAAAGGGAGGGTAGTAGTTATTCAAGTAAAACACGGCTGAAAGAGTTTCCTAGGCAGAGAGATCAGCATAGACAAAACCCCTGAGTCAGACAAGAGCTTGGCTTGTTCAAGGAACCAAAAAAAGGGCCAGTGAAAGCAATAAAAGCACCATGGAGTTAGAAAGTAAAAAAAGGAAAGATCAAAAAGGCCGATCAGGTCATATGACTTAGCTTTTATTTTATCCTAATTATAAGAAGAGTATCCATTCTGCAACGCCAATCAGACTTTCCAGGCCTTGCTTCTAAAACAATTGGGTTTCAGTTTTCTCTGGTCTGTTGTTCTAGTTTTCACCCGTCCACCTGTTTACCAGTGTGTTAGTTTCCTAGGGTAACTATAACAAACTACCACAAACTGGGTGGCTTAAGACAACAAGATCTGTTCTCGTGCAGTTCTGGAGGCTAGAAGTCTGAAATCAAGGTGAGAGCCTGGTGGGTTCCTACTTGGGGGTCAGAGAGAGAAACCATCCCCCACCTGTCTCCTGGCTTCTGGTGGTTGTCAGCCATCCTTGGCATTCCTTGGCTTGTGGCAACGTAACCCCAATCTGTGCCTTTATCATCAAATGGCTTCTCCCTGTGTGTCTCTGTCTCTGTGCTCAAATTTCCCTCGTATAAGGATACCAGCTGTTGGATTAGGACCCACCCTAATCCATAATGTCTTGTTTTACCTTGATTATATCTGTAAAGACTCTATTTCCAAATAAGGTCATATCAACAGGTACCAGGGGTTACGATGTGAACATATTTTTTTGTGGAATACAATTCAAACCATAACAAGAAGCTATTGAAGGATTTTTACCAGGGGAATGACATGTTCATATTTGCTTTTTTACATCACTTTGGCTACCCGATAGAGTATTAGAAAGAGACTAAACTGGAAGACGGAGACCAACTGAAAGGCTATTGTGTGTTCCATTTTTCTTAATACAGTAGAATAAGTGTTCTGAAAAGTTCTCATGATATAAAATATATAGAAATCCTAAATAAATATTTTTAAATATTTTAGGTATAAAGCTGAGCAAGAAATAATAAAATATACTTAACTTTAAAGGAGGTAGGAATATTCAGAGACCAAAAAATGAAAAGAGGACTTACATCCAGAATGGTAAGCTGTCACCGCAGCTGTGGCGTGAGCAGGCATTTGCACCAACCTCTCGGCCTGTAGGCTTCAGTTTTACATGCTGTACAGGGGACAGGAGGAAAGGCATGCTGTCAGCCCAAGAGGGAGTTACAATTAAGATCTGCAAATAAAGGCTGGCTGGTTAGTCAGTTGGTTAGAGCAGGGTGCTGATAACACCAAGGTCCAGGGTTCAATCCCTGTACTGGCCAGCCACCAAAAAAAAAAAAAAAAAGAAAAAAAACTATCTACAAATAAAGCTAGGGCCCACAAAGTTGGTAAGTGTGTGTGTGTGTGTGTGTGTGTGTGTGTGTGTGTGTGTGTGTGTTTGTGTGTGTGTGTGTGTGTGTGTGTTCCATCCACTGGCCAGAAAAAGATGACAAAGAAATATATGACTCTTGGCTTGAACTCAGGGCAAAAAATGAATAAATAGAAGTTTTTCATGACAATAACCATAGGGTGTACATCTCCAGAGATGGGGTTTAAAATTACACCACTACTCCAGGAAAGCTCAAACCAAGAAATTATTTTAAGTAGCCCTCGGTTGGTTACACATTGGAATGTCCAAGAGACACAAACACAGATTCTCTGCAGAACGATGCACCCTCAACGTAAACCTCACAAGATTCTTGCACATAAAGCCCAGACATTTAAACATGAGCTCAATCCAAAATATAAAAAACATATACAAGAGTTAGCAGAAACAACCAACAGAAGAATTAAACCACCAAGTACGTCAGATATTAGAAATATAAAACACAAAACATAAAAGAATTATTTTTAAATTATTCAGAAAAAAAATCATGAACTAGGAACAAAATGCTATCCGAAAAAATAAATAGGCTAATTTGAAAAAAGAACCAAAGAGAACCTCTCAAGAAATGTAATCACTAAAATTAAAACGTCAGTAGGTCAGATTAACGAAAGATTATACAGCTGAGGAAATAATGACTTTAAAAGAAATTATCTCGACTGAAGCTCAGGGACCTAATGAAATGCAAAATATGGAAGAGAGGTTAAGATACACGAAGAACAGCACACAAAGATGTAACAAATATCTGATTTATGATCCAGAAAGAAAGAATAAAGAAAATAAGGGAAGCCAAACATTCCCAAGCAGAAGAGATAAAAAGAAACCCAGATCTAGGCACACAGTAAAACTGCAGAACACCAAAGAGAAAAAGAATCTTAAAAACAGCCCGAGAGAGAAGTCTACCTACAGTAGAATAACAGTTGTACAGAAAACAGAATTTTTTTCAACATCTAGAATGGGATTCAGAACACAATGAAACACTACCCTCAAATTGCTGAAAGAAAATATTGTCCATTTCAAGTTGTTTACTCAGCCAAACTATCATTTAATAATCAGGCCAAAACAAATTTTTGCAAAATCTGTGTCCCTTACTAAAGGAATTGCTAAAGGAAATAAGTAATTCGGTAAGAAGTAAAATAATTCCAGGAAAAAAAAAGGTCTGGGATGAAAGAAAGAATGGTAAACAAAGAAATCAGTACATATAAAGTAACACCAAACACATAAAATAATAAAAATAATGTAAATACATGAGAAAAAAGACAGAATATAAATAAGATACAAAAATACTATGTGAGACAGGAAGCAATCAGGGTCAGAATACTGCATTGCTAGGGAGGAGAACAGAAGTTAATTTGGGGTTTTGTTAAGATTAAGAGTAATCACGAAATGAATAGAGGAAGGGCTTACAACTTCCAAACCAATAGGGGAAGAAAGAGGAAATTTTTTAATCATAATTTAGTCCCCAAAAAAGGGAAGAAAGAAAAACATTGTAAAAGTAGGAAAAATATAAAACACAAAATCAGATAATGAAAATAAATCCAAATGTAAAAGAAATCATACAAAATATAAATGGATCAAAATGTCCATTTTAAAAACAAAATTTTACATCTAATTTTTAGTTCAGCTATAAGTTCTTTACAAGTGACATATTTAAAATATGCAAGCCCCCTCTACACCCCCATCAAAGAAACTACATCAGATGGTAAGAGACAGGAAAAGGAATGAGGCTTTGTTAATACCATGTGAATTATGCCTCAGAGTCAGATTTTATTTCCATATTACAGAGACGAGAACTAGGGTGCAACGGTGAAGGAGCGTACCCAGAGTCACACTGGATACTCGTTTGCAGAAAAAGGATATTCAAACCCAATTCTGTTAGCAAAGACTTGGCTCTTGCTAACATCACACACTGCCATGTGAGGCAAAGTGTTTTAGGCTTTCAGATGGGGAAGGTGGTACTGAGAAAGTCTTATGAAAATCAAACAACAAGTAAATCAAGAGAGTTTATCAGTACTTAGAGTCCTGTTAACTGATTCTCGGTGTATCTGTTTTGATTTCTTTGGGGCTATGAGCTTACAGGCTACTGAATCTAGAAATCTTTAAATTGTAACCTACTTTGTTCATGCTCCATTTATTTGTCTGGTCTTTACAATTTGACGAGCCTCGGATTTTATTCTTTGGTGCCCGTTTTTTTTCTTCAGAAAGGTTTCCATACATAAGGAGTTCAACGTGTCTGGTAAGAAATGTCTGGCCATACAGGCACATACCAGCCCACTGGCTGGAGAATGGCTACAGTTGGCTCCCCTATCCATGGTTCTACATCCACGAATTTAGCCAACCACAGCTCAAAAAAACAATAAAAAATAACAATACAATAATAAAAAATAATACAAATAAAAACAATACGGTATAACAACTATTTACATAGCATTTACATAGTATTAGGTATTTTAATCTAGAGATGATGTAAAGTATACAAGAGGATGTGCGAAGGTTACACACAAACACTGCGCCATGGTACATCAGGGACTTGGGCATATGCAGATGGCTGTATCTGAGGAGGTCCTGGAACCAACCCCCCCAGGATACTGAGGGATGACAGCAGAAAAATTGTCCAGGAAAATTGAGAAGAAGGCAGCTGACATGTTTCTATAAAGAAGAACTCATCTCCAAGGTGGAAAGCACATTCTTTACACCTCCCCACCGCCCCCAATAAGGCATATTGTCTCTAAAGCACTGGCAGGTGAGCTATGTTTTTTCCAGCAGCCATACACATGAGGGGGTGTTGGGAACGATGGGGGAGAGGGAAGAACTGGAGCATAGTTTGACCCAGTGTGGATCTAAATCCACAACATAAAAAGCTGTAGTCACGCAGTGTTTTTGTTCCAGTAGTTGACACCTTGTATTTTGAACAAGGCTTAAGTTTCTTTGGTACAAATTATTAAAGTAATATAAACTTTAATCCTTTTTATTTTAAAAATGTATAGTTTGATGCTATTCTTATGAAATGTTATTTTTTGAGTCTCTCTGACTAGCTGGCCAGCTGTCCTTTGCTCTGTGTGTGTGTGTGTGTGTGTGTGCGTGCGTGCGTGCCTGCGTGCTTGTGCGTGTGTGTGTGTAGAGAGATGTTTGACATGATGTCCCCCTAATTTGATAATGATTATTTCTAAGTAATAGGATTTTAGATTATATGTATTCTCATCTTAACTTTTCTGTTTTACATGAAGTTTTTAAAATGAGAATGCACCTTAATACAACCTTTCTATAGTAATTCATGCTTATTATAAAACACTTGGAAAATATCAAAAAGCATAAGAGAGAAAATGTAGCATTCCTAATTCTCTCACTGTTGGCATTTTGGTGCCATCATGATCAATTTAAATATTCAGTTTGGATTTTGCTTTTTTATGTAAGGTTTTTTCCTGTGTCGTTAACTATTCCAAGGCTTAGGGGAGGAGATTTTATTCCAATAATCTACATAATATGGGATGATGGTGATCTGGACTGGAGTGGTGGGAGCAGAAATGAAAAAGAAATAAAGAAATACGAGAAATATTTAGAGATAAAACTGGGAGAACAAAGTGATAGATTTGATGTGTATTTTGGAATAACTTTCAAGTAGTATGTTTTATTTCCACATATGTAAAGGTCTCATACAAGTTTATCATAAGTCATGCAACAAAGAACACAAGTGCAATAATACCTTCGTTGGAAGTGCATGAAAATTTCTCACAAAGTCACGATTTTAAATTATGGCTTCATTGCCAGCATATTTACCTAAAGAGTTAGAAGAGTAAGCTTATGGGTATTTTCTAATAATTTTACTCAACAGTATGAATATGTATATTTCATTTTGAGCATCAGATAGAAACAACAGAATCTAAAATAATACAAGGGGGAAAGTCTTGGCTCTTAACTAGAGACTTCTGTGGCGTATTTCTGTCTTCACTACATAACAGTGAAGTCTATTAAAGATCCAAAAGTGTAGCAAATTCAGCTCCTCATACTGCTTCAATAATTGTGTTTTGAGGGCCTTTGCTATATACTAGAAATGTATTACATTTTCAAAGCTAACTGGCTGGATTTATGAAGAAACACACATGTGTTTTTTGCTTCACAAAAGCAACCAAAAGCACATTTGGATATTATTAAACTGAAAAGATAAAATATTGCACAGGTCTGAAGAATTAATTTTAAAGTTTTTCTTTAAGATAAACAGTGTATCCACTATATCTTAAATGTCATCACTTTGGATGACGAACTAAGAAGATTTACAGACAATTGCATGGCTAAAAAGGAATTATTTCGGTCTATATGTCATAAGCTATTATGTCCAAAAACATAGGCATCATCTCCACCATCAAGCCTGCCTGGGAGAAATCTGCCCTCTGTAAGCAACAGCACCTCCACTGATAGCAAGGGAGAGAATATATCGTGCATAATTCTGCAAAGAATTTTCTCATCTTAAGATTGGCTCAAAACAACCTGTTAAGGGGGGAAATAAGATCCTAGCAATCACAGGCAAGAAAGAAGGAACTGTCAGCATTCCATCTTTCAGACTGTAATTTAGAGCTGTTGTACAAAGTCACATGCTGGTCTTATCAGAAATCTGCTTTCTTAACTTTTCTTTACACATTCCAACCTATCTTCACATACTTTGAGTTTTTTGTGATGAAATAAGAACTCTAAAATATAATCCTTAGTTGCTGTTTTATACTTTATTAACCAGGTCCATGATATTCAAAAGTTAAATCATGTAGGAATGCATTTTATGAGTCTGAGAAAGGCTCCACACCTGCAGGACCCAGCCCAGCCAGCCATGTGGCCCCAAGAACGGCCCCTCTGCTAAGTGTCATTTCTCTGCAAGGTTAGTGCAGCCACTCCAAGGCCTTCTGAATTCTCAATTCCGGCCCCTTGAAGAATTACGGGGTTTGGCAGCCTAAGTCACAGAGTTCTGCTCCCTTGATGACTGAGTCTGGAAGAAGATGGGGTAAGCTCTGCCAGAAGAAAGGAGTAGAAAGGTCACCATGCAACTAACTCACTGGGAACATGTTCTGCCCATGTGAAGGTCATTGGAGGTAAAGTTCCAATAAAGCCACATTCTACAGTTTTTCTTGAGGATTCGTTCATTCATTCCACAAATATTTACTGAGGGTCTACTGTGTACCAAACACTCTGTAGGTGTCAGGATACAACAGCTAACGAAAGAGGCAAAAATTCCTTTCCTCATGGAGCCAACATTCCACATTTTGGAAGACTTCTACGGCCCAAAGGGCACAGACAGAAGGAATTCATTTTAGTGGTTAATTTCCCAAATGGAAGGAATGCCTCTCTCTTGAGGGTTCTGGGAGATTAACCACTTTGGGGCTTCTCACCGCTCAGAAGAAAAAAAAAAAAAAAAAAAAAAAAAAGAAGGAATTCATTTTATTTCTACAGCATCAACAGACACTTGCATTCTTTCCGATAGGTAGATCCTGGACAGAAAATTAGAGCTTTTGGTTATAGGTAATAACTGATACCAAAGACTACAGCAGCTGAAATGTTACATTCCTTCTCTAAAGCTGAATTTCTTAAGTCTTAGTAAACACATAGCAGCACTTTTCTTAGAAAAGCAGAGAAGAAGTCGGAGGAAGAATAATTTGAACCCCTTGAAGCTAAGTGTAAACATCCTGACATTTACCTTATGCTTAACTGCTTGGTTTCTTAAGAGGAGTTACCTTGTGTTCATTACCTTGGAGAAAGAAAAAACTGTGTCACAGATGTTAGGAAAGTTAAGTATTTGAATTAGTAATAGAAAACCACAGTAATGTGAGGAATCATTCTCAAGAAGACTTTAAATCCTCTCTCACCTTCCAGCACATGGGAGGCCAAGGATCTTTTAAAATATCTGGGAGAAGGATGGATAATATCTCTTAGCACCACGACTCTCCCAGGAACTCAAGATGAAAGTCTAGTGCTGGGGCCCCATCTTTCAGCAGTTTCTACTCATTTGTAAGAAAACAATGCGTTCTTTCTTATGTAAAGAACAGGTCTTGTATCCAACATGACTGAATTAATCTTGACATTTGATGAGGGATGGAGGCTAGAGAGGCAAATTTGAAAAAGAAAAGATTTTATATTATAAAGTTGATCTGAATATAGGCCTGATATTCATGTTGATTGAATCCAAGAATAAGGCTAGTTATGCAATGAAAACATAGCAAGAGGGGACCAGTTTTGAGTTTTTTCCTAATGACAAGGCCCACTAGGAGAATAAAAATGGGTAAAACTTTATCTTAGAATTGGATCCTACAAACTCTAGTGGTAAAGAAACATGAAAACTAGGAATTATCATTTATTTCAATTTTCCTTTCTTTAATTCTCTTTCTTAACCTCTATTATGTATTCTTGCACTCTCTCTAAAAATGAGCCTTCCTTTTGTAACACCTGTAGCCCAGATATTTCTATTCGGGAAACTTTTTTCTATGCATGCAATGTTTATATTGATATAATGTTCATTTCTGTAGTCTATAGACCTCAAACAGGTGATTAAATTAAATTTTTAGGTGGCTCACTTAAGATAGCAAAGAAACCATTCTTCAATATATAAGCACAAAAATAAAAATCACTTTGCAATCTTGATCAAAGATATCAACATTCAGAAACAAGGCTGATTGGGGAAGCAACACCGATATTCAGTAACTTGATCACAGGCCACAATTTGTGTGCCCAGAGTGGAGCCTTTGAGTAATTCACAGGACCCTATGTGCCAAGATTTAATCTCTATTTACCTAGAGTCCACAGGTTCATTTTCAGGCACAGCACTTAAAATGCTGGAGAATGCCCTAATTTCCTGACCACAGTATAGAATTCCAATTGAGCTAGGAGGAAGCACAGAGGAGAAGTGGAGAGCGTAGCCTCTGCACGGCAAAGGGCTCAAAAAGAACTTGTGAACTCCTGCTGTGAATAGGGAAATCTTCCCAGAACGTCCAGAGCAAGAGTCCCCAAGTTCTTTATCAGCTCATCCTAGGAGTTCCCTGGATGCCTTCTGCTCAGTGTCTTCAAGCCTTCTGCAAGCTCAGCAGCTCTGTCCCACAGGATCCAGTGTCACACACACCTGGTAGGCATTCCATTCTGGGTACACAGTCCAGGATGCAGTAATCACAAAGCTTTCCATAAAACGGGTCAAGATTAGCAGGTCTGTCCATCATTAATTAAACATAGGAAGTAAATAAGACATAAGGAATGAAATTGACTCATTGGGTTGAGAATATGTGTTTAATAACTCCTTTTTTATTCCTTTGTGGGGGAGGAAAGACTGTTTCCTTTACCTAGGTTCTTGGCTAAAGCCCCCGTAATAAAATACAGATTAACAAGAGAAAAGCATACAAATTTATTTAATATGTTTTGTGTGGCATGGGAACCTTCATTAGAAAATTAATACCCAAAGAATCAGGATTTTTATGTATTTTTCTGCTTAGGTTTGATGAAGAGTAGACAGTCATGGAGAATTAAGATTAGAAGACAAAGGGGTGTGATCTAATGGTAATAGACAGGGGGAACTTAGCAAAGCCTGTTTGTTCGAATTCTTCTCTCTGTCCCTACATCTTCAGAGATAAGGATGTTTCTTTCTGCAGGTACAGGGAGGGAATCTCTCCAATGGGGGCTTATGATCTGCTTCAGTGGAGAAGGGCAGAAGAAGGTCAGAGAGTGACCCTTCCAGCTTCTGCCATTTTCTCAAATGCCACGGTGCCATATTTGGAAGCATGTCCTGAATCCCATCACCTTCATCACTTGGAATACAGCAAGTGTTCAACAAATATGTCATGATTCGTTGGTTAAAATACCCAGCATATCAAATCATATAGCACATAAGGTTTGCCCACACCGTCATAAAACTGGCTTTATAACCAACAAAATCAAGTAAATGAGTGTCATAGATGCTTCTCCCTTTGAGCTGTAAACATTTCCTGCTTTTTTCAGAGCCAATAAATAAACCATATAAAGAAAAGCAGACGCAGAGAAGAGGTGGACTAACTACTATGCAGTGGTTCTACCCTAAGTGAGCCCTTGTGCAGTGAATGCGTGTAGTGAAACCACACACTGAACCCCACAAGTAGGTAGAAGTAAATTTAAAATGAAATATAAATATAAATATATAAATAAAAAAGAAGGGTCCCTACATCAGAGAAGAAAAAGAAAAGCAAAAGCATTGCTTTGAAACAACCCCTCGTTTTAGGCCTGGTAAAATGTAACTCAGTCTCATCTTCCATTTTATGTATCAGACTTAACTTGATAGCTTTTGACTATTTCACCCCCTCAAAAAACAAACACTTCCCTCCCCTGATGCTATTCAAATTAACGTGCCGAAGAGTTTGAAGGCTTTTTCAAAGGAAGAATTTGGAGAATGCTTTGAACTAAAGAAACAAAGTCTGTGGCCTCCCAAGTGCTCGTGTGCTCTCTCTCTCTCTCTCTCTCTCTCTCTCTCTCTCTCTCTCTCTCTCTCTCTCTCTCACAAACACACACACACACACACACACACACACACACACACACACGAATGGCAAACGATGACCTAGAACAATAAATTTAGCATTTTTATTACCTGACTTGTTACTTGATTTTATGTCTGGGTTACATTCCAGATTTGTAAGGAAAAAATTCATCTTTTATAGATTTTAACACATAATGAATACAGATTCTGCTCTCTAAATAATCATGTAATTATATAGGGCCTACTATTTGACAGCTTTTATTTAAAGTCTCACATATGGAAATGCATATCAGATCATTTAAGACTTAACTGAAAGTACATCTTTATGCATTATTTCCACATTGCTCATGTTACTCTGAACCTTTTAAACTAAATCTCCTTTCAAGAAACTGCTAGATTAAGATATTATGGTCCTTATGAGCAAATCAGTTAGCTAAAATTTCCAGTGATGTTTTTCTTTTGCTATATCATATTCTTATATCCTAATTTTAAAAGTAATTTGCCCTAATTTGTTAATTTTTTTCAGAAGCAAAAGTCATCATAATGTAATACTGAAACCAGACAGGTGTTCAACAAATATGTCATGATTAATTGGTTTAATTATTAATTAAAAATTAATTTTTAATTTTTAGAAGTTAAAATTGGTTTAATTTTTACAAAAGAAAGCTGTAAGGTCTTTTTAATGAAAATTTTTATTGAGATAATTATAGATTTACATGTATTTGTAAAAAATAATACAGAGAGATCATTTGTACTCTTTTCCCAGTTTGTTCCAATGGTGACATTTTGCAAAACTACAATACAAGTACAACCAGGAAATTGATGTCATACTATCTAGCAATCGTCTTCAGATTCCCCCAGTTTTATTTATATTCATTTGAGTGTGTGTGTGCATGTATTAAATTCTATACAATTTTATCCCCAGAGTAGGTTTGTGTATCCACCGCCACAGTCAAAATACTGAACAGTTCCATCATCACAAGGATCCCTCGTACTTTATTTTTTATTTGGCCAGTGGTTACGCTGTGGTAAACAGAAGATACCTAAGTGCTGCCTGGTTGTCATGTATTCAGGTATCACCCAAATTTAATTTTCACAATGAGTGTCCATTTTGCAAATCCATTTTTCATACTCTGCTATCTCAAGAAGATCCAGGATCCAAACTATAATCTCAATTTTTTAAATTAAAGCCTTATTTTCAGCAGATCATCCTTGCTGCACAGCATTGTCAGCACAGAGAGAACAGGAACATTTTTGTGATGGCAAAGAAACTATCAAAGTCTGATCAATGTTATAGTCCCCAGAAAAGCAGATAACTATAGACCATATATTCCTTTGTTTTGGGCCCTGCTGCTGTATCCCTCTCTCAACTTCCACAACCTGTGTTATTCTATGTTCATCCTCACTTATTTTTTAGGGAAATATTGACAAGTAAAAGAAGTCAAATTTTTCTGTTTTGTACTTCTGATATCAGAAGATTTGAAGTCAAGATCAGCAGCTGACAGAGTGGCAGATATAGGTAATCAAAAGAGCAGAAGGAAAGGGGGATGGAGAAAGGGGGATGTTATCCATAGTTGTCCAAGTAATTCCGCCTTTATGCAGTAGGGAAGATTCTGTCCAGGCAACTATTCTTAAAATAGAGAACTTGGGAAAGTACCGAGCCTACATCTAAGATTCTCAAGCTAACACATCACAGACTGATCTGCTGTTAACAGCCCAAACGGGAGCCAGAGAGTAGACTGCATTGTCTTTGTACCGAGAGCATTTCTACATTTTTCAAGGCCACAGCAGGGCAGTTGTGCCACATGGATTATCTCAGCTAGTGCCCTTCCTGAGAGGCAAAGCCATCTTTGAGTATTTCAGAATTGCATAATAGACACCGTTCTTGGGATTTACCAAAAGCACCAACCTCAAGGGCATGTCATGAAGTTCAACAGAAAGAGATACCTACCTCCTGTAAGGGAAAGGGATAGGTGGTTCCTCCACAGATTCTGCAACTTGGACCTCACACAGGATGCAGTCCTGGTACCGTTCCTCTGTCTTGGTCATTTGAAATAACCCAAAAGAAATTTGTCCTCTGACATAGTCATTGCTTACTTGGAATTTTAACTATTACACTCCTTTGAATCTCCTTAATCCTATTTAACAACTAGCTAGATGTCTACTAAGTACCTATAATTGTCCTATAAAAAGTAATCAGTGAGTATTATTCAATAGTATTCTTTCTACAGCTTCATATGCATTGCATTTATGCATGTTTTTATCACATTTTTTATGAGAATTGTACTGTATACAAGATGTATTTTCAACAATGAGGCTAAAATGTTTTCACATCTCTTCCTTTGGCCTTAAAAATATTTTTAGGCTAAAACAACTAAATTATTAGTCTGTCCTAACTAACCCAAATAAATTAGTATTCAATTCACATTCACCCAACTTTTTTATTCCAGTCTCACTTACAGATCCAAGCACAAGACGTATCCATTATCAGTTAGTTCTAAAGAGTTCAGCCGCTCCCCCTAGGGGCTCCTGCAGACCCTGAACTTCCTGGGTAAGAGCATTGATCATCCTGTACTGAAATTGTTTTTCCACTTGTGAGCTAACCCCAGTACAACATGTCTGCAGAGTAGAGAATGTGTCTGTCTTCTTCATCATTGCAATCCCAGTGCCTGAGGTAGGTGTTCCATTGTTAAATAAATGACCACAGCCCCTGTTTGCTCTCTCTGTGTTCAGCCTTGTTCAGACTGATGACGCCAGTATAACTTGGACACAAAATGATTCCCCACCAATCTGTTGCAAAGGAGCTCAACCGTGCCTCAACACACTTTGACCCTTTTCAATATCCTTTTCCAGCTGCTGTTTTCTACTATTTGAAAGCATAACAAATCAAATGACTTTTCTTTTTCAGTAAATTCGGGAAAATAATCACCTTACAAACCATGCCAGGTGAACCTCATTAAGCTCTTTTGATGCAGTTAATGCTAATTCATAAAAGAAAGTGTCCCAAATCCAGACTTCAACAACAATGTAAGATCAGGGACTCATCTAATTCAACTCACAAAATTGGGCTATGTTTCTTTTGCCATGAGCATGGTGGAAGGGATTCAACTGGATAAACAAAAAGAAAAGAAAAGGTTAAGGAATGAAACATTCCTTAACTTGTTTGGGGTTGGGGAGAGTTTCTAACACTATAACACAGGAATTACTTTTGAACTTACTTTCCCCAACTTTATTAATGACTTTGAAGAGGGAAAACAAATAGCATCTTAATAACCTCTGCAGGCAAATCGCAACATCCATCTGTGCAGCGTTGTTAACATTCAGAGCCAAAAAATGAAACCAAGTAATACAGTCAGATTAGGAATGGAGGCCGGCAATAAACATAAGATCCAGCCTAGTAAGCTAATATCTCTGTAGTGAATGTTATAAAACACCCTTATGTAATGGAAGGAAGGTCCTTGTAAAGGTAGGATGGTGGAAGAGAGATAGAACTACTACAAGAAACTAAAACAGGATTTACTATGAATGATGACAGCTTAAAAAATAAAAGTGAGTGAAGTGTGGGTGGTGTAAACACAGACGTCTAGTGCCGCTTAGAAGTGATGTGGTTGCCTCAGGAAGGACCTAATGAATCAGCATCATAGTGTCATGCTAGTGCTCAGGACTCATTGGTGAGAAAAATACAGAAAATTAAAGTATATTTAGAAGACAGAACATACTTAGAATTAAAGAACTCAAGGGCCGAGCTCGTGGCGCACTCGGGAGAGTGCGGCGCTGGGAGCGCGGCGACACTCCCGCCGCGGGTTCGGATCCTATATAGGAATGGCCGGTGCACTCACTGGCTGAGTGCCGGTCACGAAAAAGACAAAAAAAAAAAAAAAAAGAACTCAAGTGAATAATTGACATGGAAAGATTTTAAAAATCAGGTCTATGTAGTTTGCCTAAACAATGACTTTGGCAAAATACAGCTAGCTGCAGATGTTATAGAGTGTAAACATTTAGGAAAACAAAAAAATTACTTAGGATGTTGCAGAAAACATATGAAAATAATGAAATAAGATAAAATTGAGAGAAACAATGTATAGTGTCTTTATTTGAATGTGGTAATAATCTTTCAAATACATCAAGCAAACTCCACCATGGTCTAAATCTAAAATCTTGCATTACATGTGATTTGGAGGTATTTTATGACACAAAAGAAAATGCTGGATACTTCCTCTTTTGTAAATAACTAAGGGTACATTTCCCTCACCCTCTCTGCTTATCATAAAAACCTATATTACCCAGGCCTGGTTGAAAATGTGTGAAAAATATTTAAACCCTCATCCATATTCTTAAAATGGAATATTTAACACTTCTGCCCAAATATTTATCAGCTGAGACTCATTCAGCTGCTGAATACCAAGATTGAGATTGATGTTATATCCAATTTCCAGCAAACCAGGAGGTGACTGAGTCTTGTGCAGAATTTCTTGTACAGAACACGGAAAACTCAGATTAGAAAAGCAAGGGATACAGGTGCTGTTTTCTGGGTTTCATCTTTAAATTCTGTTTTGCATTAACATTTTCACCCAAAACCACACAATGTGTGATATAGTCCTAATTATGAATCTCTTGTATGTCCTGCAGAGATAACTAAAATGAATTCTAATAAAGCCAAGTTTAATTTGTGTGTTAAAGCCTCATTTTTCTACTTGCTACAAATATAGGACCCATTCCCTACCTTCAAGCAATCTGCTGTCTTCCTAGAGACAATGAACATATACATAAAAAATAATTAATCAATGTAAGGTAGCACACAATTATCAAATAAATGGAACAGAGATATAATACATGATTCATTAACGGTCAAGAAATCGAGAAACTTGGGAATATCAAGCTAGTCCCAAAATTGAGGGAAAACTTTCAGAGAGGATTTGGGCTCCTTATTGCATATTTGTTTTCGTTTTTTCACAGATGAATATTCAGAACCTAGTCCACTGAAACAACCTTTAAAATAACTTACTGTACCTCTTCAATACACTCATTCATAAATGTAATACTAAACTCCATGCCTACTATATGCCAAGCACTATTTTAAGAGCTGGAGATACAGCAGTGAACAAAATAAAAGTCTCTGCTCTCATAGAGTTTACATAGGAGAGAGCAGAAATGCCAGAAATTTTAAAATGTGTGCATGAAGTATGTCAACTGATAAGTGCCATGAAGAAAAACATAGAATAAGGGAACAGAAAATGATGGGGGTGATGTGTTAAATGATAGGGTAATAATTCAGCAGAGGCCTGGATAAAGAGGGGAATGAGCCATGCTGACATCTGGTGGAGGAGCATTCCAGGCAAAGGGCACTGCAAGTGCAAAGGCCCCAAGGCAGAAGCACATCCTCCTGGCATTTCTGAGGATTACAGTGGGAGAAGGGAGACTGATTGGACTCAAGATCCAAGAAGTGTCAGGGGACAAGATGATTTAAGACCTTGTTAGCCATGGCAGGATACTGACTTTGACTTTGATCGGAAAAAACCATTGGAAGGCTTTAAGCAGATGAAAAAAATTATTTGTCTCATGTTTTCAAAAGCTTACTCTGGCTTCTCAGTGAAGAATAAATTGCAGGGAGCAAGGGTGAATAAATGGCAGATGAATTAAGAGGCTGTTCTAATCATCCAGGAGACAGTGATGTAAAGTGAACAAGTGCAAATGCAGTGGGTGTGGTGAGAAGAGGTAGGGGTCTGAGTACAGCCCAGCAGTGTTTGCCTGACACGGGGAGTGAGAAACAACGAAGATTAAGGGTAAGTGCTCCAGCCCAGCAACTGGTGCACTGGAGCTGCTGTTTACTGACATGAGGAAGACCACGGGCAGAGCAGGCGTAGGACTTGGGGGCTGGAGGATCAAGAATTCCTCTGTGGACACATGATGTTTGTGTTGTCTACTAATCTTCCAAGTAGTGATAATTAGCAGGCATTAGATATGGGTCTGGAGGTCAGGGGAGAGGTGGGAGCTAGAGATATACATTTGCAAACTTTCAGCATATGGATGATATCTAATGTCATCAGGCTTTATGAGATCACATAGGGATGAATGTAGATAGTACGAGGGCTGAAGGCTGAGCTCTGGGATAGCCCCAGGGTAAAAGATGATGCTTCTTTTAAATTTTGAACCTATAGAAATGATAACATATGTGAAGGTTAATTCTAGGCGTCAACAGGGTTAGATGAAGGAATGCTGAGAAACCTGGTAAAGCCATCTTTCCAGGTGTGTCCGTGAGGGTGTTTCCAGCAGGGATTAGTATGAGTCTGAGTGCCTGGGTGGGAAAGACCCACCCTCAGTGTGGGTGGGAACCATCCAGTCCTCTGGGGGTCCAGAGAGAACAAAAGACAGAGGAAAGAGGGGAAGCTCTCTTGATCCACTGGAGCTGGGATATGTTCTTCTCTCCTGTCTGTGGACATCAGAGCTTGAGACTCTTCAGCTTTTGGGTTCCGGGACTTACACCAAGGTCACCATCAGCTTCCCTGGTTCTGACGCCTTTGGACTTGGACTGAGCCACGCTACCGGCATCCAGTTTATAGACGGCCTATATGGGACTTTTCTTCATAGCCACGTGAGCTAATTCCCCTAATAAATCCCTCTCATAATTATAACATATCCTGTTGAATCTGTCTCTCTGGAGAACCCTGACTAACACAGCATAGTAGTCAAATACTGAAACTGTTTACTTCATGGTAAAACAGAATTCCTGTTTTATCAATCCACTGAATGGAATTCAAAGTTCAGAATATTTTCAGGGATCACAAATATCTTAAGAAAGATTAAAGACTAAGCTCAGACTGGTGGCCAAGACTCTGCCTTCCTTGACCCTCCGATTTAAAACTAACAACAACAATAATAATAATAAAGAAAATATTCATGGATCACCACGTAATATTACAACACACTCAATAGTAGATTTATTTTTCCCCCATATGATTGTAGGTATAAGTCTAGAAAATAGTTGGATTAGAAATACACTGTCAGTCTCAAGCTAATAGTTTATAGATACAGAGCAAGGAACCTGGTGTGGGGAGGCTGAAAAATAATTGAGAGGACAAGTAGATGTGAAGCTAACAAATAACACTGTCAACCAGAATTGGGCAGAAAAGGCAGAGGCAGTGCAAGTGGCAGGTCAAGACAGGTAGACAACCAAAAACCAGGGGTGTGCAAATACCAGAAAACACAACAGGTGAGAGCCCAAAGTCCAGTAAAGCATGCAAGCACCGGTCAATCAGCCGAAGCTTACACAAGGGGGCAGTAGCTCAGGAAAAGGGCACTGGGGCAAAGAAGCATAGAGGGGAGGCATGGGGACCAGGCAGGAGGCAGGAGCATGCCAAGTCTGTGAGAGGTTTGGAGAGGGAGGTTCTTTTTTGAGGCTGAGAAAATACTTGGAAGCCCTAGCATGGAGGACTATTTAGACTATATTAAAGAGTCAGCACTTGGTTCTGCATGTGTTGGGCAACCAGGGCAAGGTTCCTAAGCAGGGCGGTGACATGATCACATCACATTATACAATGAATATAAATTGGGGAGGGGCAGAGGCAGGGAGACCGTGAGGGATCTCTTGTGACCAACAATAACGATCTAAACTACACAGCAGCCACAGATATGGAGAGAAAGTAGTCTTAAGAGACCTTCAGAAGGCAGGATCAACAGAAACTGGATGAGGGTCGTGAGAGACTTCCAGCATTCTGACCCGAACGTCAAGGTGGAGTAACGGAGACTGCAGGAATGAAAGAAACAGTCCCAGAGGTGAAGGTAGGAGAATGGATAGGGTTCCTTTGGGACAAGAAGAGGAGGAAATCCAGGTAATTCACTTTGATTGATCAAGCAAAAGAAAATTGCACCTGAACATTACAGAAGTGACAAGAATGTTTTATGATGCTGAGGTACAGAAAGCAGGCCCACAAAAGCAAAACATTTCATGTTTCTCTTTTTGTTAAAAAAAATATGAATTTTTCTGTTGTTTATGATAACCTATTGTTTCAATTAATCGAATGTAGGCAGGATGAATTTGGAATGTACAAGAAAATTAGCTGTCGCTTTGGAAAGGTGATCAGTATTTCGTATGGTTTTAAATCATCCCTCAAAATGATGGGTTGTGAGATAAATGGAATCCTATTTATTTATCTAGCCTTTTCCCTGATTAAAAATTTATATAAAATCTTATTACATCACAAGGATGCTGATATACCCAATTGCTAAGCCACAGTATAATGAAAGTATAAATCAGAGGAATTTAAAAAGCAGTCACGGTATTCTAAAAAGAAAGATTATTCTAAAAGTCTTCTACCTGCTTTAGAATAATCTCATAGTTAAAAACGCTGTGTTTTCTAAAATCATCATCCAATATTTAATAAAGTGTGTCTATAATAATAATAATAGGAGAACTTAGTTTACAAAGCACTTTTATTACATCATCACATTTAAGAGAAGTCTTCAACTTATTCAGTACATTCGTGCGTGTTAGAAAACAATATTTTGGGAAGAGTGTATTTGTTAGTGCAAATCACAAAGTTCAAACTATGTCCAACCACTACTGTAGACTTAAGCCTGGGAGCTGTTATTCGTAATCATTTGGTCTGTAAGTAAGTCACAGAAGGTAGACCATCCCCCTGGAAACATCGGGGTGCCAGTCTCCAGCGCCAGAGGCAATGCGTTGTGATTTAGTTCAATCATGCATTTGTTATGAGAACCCTGACAAGCTTCAGCACTATAGGAAAGCTGGCAACACAAGGAAATTCTGTGAAAAATACTACACACACACATGAAATCGCTCCTCTCTTCTTATCTTGACATAGAAAATGTGATCTCCAAAGAACAAGTGAAATGAAAATTTCAAACAAATGCCTAAGAGATGTGACTTTAATAAAATGCTTCTCTTATCTGCCTCATAAAATCCTACTCATTTTCCATGACTAACTCAAATAGTACCTTCTCCGTGACACCTTCCCTCTTCTGCCCACCAGGTACACCTGCTCACCAGGTCCTCCCTTCCAGAACATCTGCTGCCTTCTACAAGGAAGTATATGCTCAGACAGTAACTGAGTGCCCATGCGCAGGAGCTTTCCAATTTATTTTTGTGACTCTCACTACAATTGCCGTACACTGGGCACACAGCAGACACTAAAAAATGTTGGTTGAACACTAAAACCTTGGGATGCTATATAGTTGTTCCAACACAGATAATCCTTTTTAAAAAACATTTTGGGAGTTCTTTTGGAACTGACTTTTTAGACCTTTTTTAAATATGTCCAGTGACAGGTCTTTGCTCTTTCAGGTTAGATCTTATTTTATTTTAGAAACTGTCAAAAGTCATACAAAACCAAGCCTATATCTTTGTGCATTCTCTCCTTTTGCTCCCTTAATGCTAAGAAAGGATCCCTTCTCTTTCTCAGGCCAATTGCTCCACAAATAAATGTGTTGAATAAATGAAGTAAATGGGAGATCAAACTGTATAAGATTATATTTATTGAAAGATGAGAGGTGACTATTGCCAACATGCTGTAACCAGGCTCTGTACTGACCTGGGTAACCCACAGCTTTGACAAGGAGGAAGAAAGAGGGCCAAGTCCCTCACTGGCCCAGGTACACCAAGACTTCCCCACTTACCCAGAGAAGATACCCTTGCAGAGGAGAAATGATGGTAAGGGGCCTTGATCAGAAATGCAGGAGAACTGTAATCGCCCATGAATTTGACTGGAATGGAAGAGATTCAACAAGGTTGAAAAGGATACAGAAACTGCTAGATCCTGACTAGGCAACAACTGCCATCCATCTCTCATAGCTGCCATGACCTCAGGCCCCAAATAACTCAGCACTGATGATGCCATGAGCAGAGGCCCTAGTTTCGGCCTATAAATGGCCTTCAAAAGCATCGCTCCCCCTCTCCTGACTGACTTCACTTTCCTCCCAGGCCTCACGGGAGCCTCCAGTACGATGGGTGCCATTCCCTGCTCCCCAACACCCAAGGCTAGCCTCTCGTTTTCTAGCACGCATCAAGCTTGATGGTGGGTCAATCTCTGTGAAGTCAGACCTCAGAGGGAAGCCTTGATGGCAAGTCACAGACAGAGAGAACAGAGGAGGGAAAGAAGACCCTGTACCGAATTTATATGATCATAATTCATTTGCACAGCAATCCTGTGAGGTGTGTGTCATTTTACCCAGAAAACTTAGGCTCAAAGAGATTAAATAATTTATCCAAGACCTCTCGTGTACCGAGGGCAGAGTCTGGATTCCGAGCACCTGTGAGACTCTGAAGTTCATGTTAGCTCCACCATACGTGACCCTAAAATGCAGCAATAAACCAGTAAGACTGACTTTCTCTTGGGGCTTATCACTAGCTCTGAAGACCATTCCAAGAGAAGAATTCTCAAAATGCTTTACGAGCAATACTAGCATCATGGGACTAAGTTGATAATTTCCCAAGGTCACGACTTGAGACTAATTTGAACTCTATACCTGAAGTCAAACATAAGGAAAGGGGTTCTAAAGGGAAAGGGAAGAAACGAAACATGGCTGAGCTTTACACATACTGACCAAAACAGATAACTTTGGGATTTTCTTTCCTTTTTTCCAGACAAACACAATAAAGATGTCTGCTTCTGTTATCTAAAATCAACTTGAAAGGTCTGCCTCCTCCCACCTTAAGTGGCTTTCTATAGAGCACATAATTGAACTTTGGTTCCTAAGGCAAAGAATTTTTCAATGTTTTTATGGTACTATTCAAAGCAAGTTTTATTTTATGCTTGCCAACCATAAGCAGAATGTCAACAATGCTCCACATATTAACTATATTAGAGAGAAAACGCTATGAAACTCTAAAGACCTTGATTATTGGGGCAATGAAAAATTCATGCCTTGCTCTGGTAGAGCAAAGCTTTGGCAGGGTTAGTAAGCTCCCTTCAAAGCGTGCCAGTGACGTTTCCAACCTGCTGTTTCAGATAAATGGCTTTCATTTTACTGTTTGCTTGTACTTGATAAGGTTACCGGATTGATTCAAGTTGTTTGCAATGCCTTGAAGGCAAAGGATGTTATAGCATCTAGCTTTCTCACAACACATTATTGTTTTTCTAAGGAAGGTTCTTGTAACAATACCCTAGATATCAACAGAAAGTATTCCACTTCTTATATTAACTTCGCTCTGGAATAAGTAAATATAACTACCAGAAATGCCAATGAGGATTTTACGTTGACACTTATGTATGTTTTCTAACCTGCAGTTAGACAGCAAGATCTCTTTTCATTCATGATTCCAAGTCTTAGGCCACAGGAGGACAAGTATTAAACTATTTATTCTCAACTTGGAGTTCAGAATTCTAATAAGAATTCTATTTTCTTCATAATCATAAAATAGCATCAAGAAAAGTCTCTTGATATTTTAAAATACAGATCATTGGAAAGTAGATCCTTCTGCCCTTCACATAAACAAATTGTAAAATTTGAAGTAAAAATTATCCCTTGTACCACCACTCTACTTTTATCCAGTTAATGGAAAAGTTATAGCAGCGCATAAAGCTTTGAGGTTTTGATGGTTTTAGATATAGACATCTAAACCTATTGTTTCACACTGATCAGAATACCAGTCATAGAAATCCCACATGGAAAAGCCATTTCTGAAGGCATCTGCTCTTCTTACAGATTGTAAATCCCAACTTTCTTATCACTGGGCCCAACCCGAGGTACACTGCCCATACAAAGAAATTTTCTTCTAAGAATAAAGGCTTCCTGCCCCCACCCCTTCCCAGTAAAAAAAAAAAAGACAGTTGAGCATTGGTCCCTTTCTCCATCAGACTGATTTCTAAGAAATAAAAGGTAAGAAGTCAGAAAAGCAAATACTTGGCACCTACATATTCACTATCTAGCACTATGCAGAGTAGAAGAGTTCTAGAAATACGAGAGGGCAAAATGGTTTCTTTGCTTCAGGGGTTTATAATTTACAGTCAGAAACTAATATAACAACTTTGAGTATATTTCAAAGGAAGGAAAAAAGCAAATAGTAGAGAAAAGATTAGAAACCAGAATTTGGGCAAATATTTCAATGTGAACAAAGAAAGCAGTTCTGCCTAGGGTGATCTCTGGACAATTCCAGCTTCCTCCAGAAGCTCCAGCACATGGTCCTTTTCCATCACTGGGGAACCCTTCATATTATGTCAGTTTCTTTTCCCAAACTTCTCAACCTAACTCATTCAGTCAAAAAGTGTATGTATGTATGTATTGAACGCTTACTGTGAGCTAGGCACTGTTCTAAGCATGAAAATATGGCAATAACATCAAACAAAAATATTCACCCTCGTGCAGATTACATTCCAGTGGGTAAAGGCATACCATCAACAAAATAAATATGTAAAATATATAGTATGTCAGAAGGTGATAAGTGATACAGAGAAAAATTAAGCACAGAAGCGGAATAAGGAATGCTGGCAGTTGGTAGGTACAAAGTCAGCTAGGATGGTCAAGGAAGGCACAGTAGGCAGAATAATGGCCCCCCAAACATGTCCATGTCCTTATATGGCAAAAGGGACTTTGCAGATGGGATTAAGTTAAAGATCATGAGATGGGAGATTATCGTGGATTATCCAGGTGGGCCCCATGTAATCACAGGAGTGCTTGAAGGGAAAGAGGCAGGCAAGAGAGTGAGAGGCAGGATAGGTGAGGACGGAGGTTGGAATGACACACCTGCTGGCTGGAGGGGGCCCATGGGGGCATCCTCTCAAAGTTGGAAAAGGTAAGGAAATGGATTCTGCCCTAGAGAGTGTGTGTGTTCTGTTAAACTACGGATTTAGTGCTAATTTGTTACAGCGGTCATGGGAAACTAATCTAGAAGGTCTCACTGAGAAGATGACATTTGAGCAAAGACTCAAGGGAGTTGAGGGAACCAGCTCTGCAGACATCTGGAGAAGAGCACCCCAGGGAGAAAAGGCAAACAGCAGGGCAAATGCCCTGCACAGGAGTATGCCGCCAATGTGCAGGAAGTGGAGCGATGCCGATGCCGGGAGTCAGGACAAGAGGAGGAGCCAGGTCAGACAGAGAGAGTGGGTGAGTCAGCTCATTTAGAGCCCTATTGGTCATTGTAAGGACTTTCGCTTATTCTGAGTGTGATGGGAAGTGCAGGAGAGTCTGTGAATATTTACAGGATTTCTGAATGTTTTATAAGAAGATTAAAAGTGGTGTGCTGGTAAACCAGTTGTTTGGGAAAAGAAAAAAAAAAAGCCTGTTTCATAGTATTTGTTATTACATTGTGTAAATATTCCCACCATGGTCAATTTCAAGCTACCAATGGTTTGAGAACCAGCTTACAAAATTCCTGAATATGTAATTATCAGCTCCAGCAGAGCACTGCACATATGATTCCTCGTTTGCCAGTTTCACGCATATTTCATTTGGGCCAAACAGTATGGGAGTCAACTAGTGGCAAAATATGAGAAAAGCCTCCATTAAAAATTACTGGGAAGATACCTACATTTGACAGATGTGAGATTCTGGAATTTATTTCTCTTTATCTGCTCTGCCTGATAATTAAATGATGGTTTTTTAAAAATACTCTTATTTCCTTATTAGAATGTTGCCACCAAATAAACAGAAGACACACTTTAACTATATCAGTTTTGTCTATTTTTCATTGTCCTCAACAGAAACATTATTGGAGGCCAGCTTCATAAAAGGAGATATGTGACAAAAGTTGGAGTTTTTCGGGTAAAAAAAAAAAAATCCAAATTATACATTGGATCGATAAGAGGGGGGAAAAGTAGATGGAAAGGAAAGGGAAAAGCAGGCTTGGCCAAGACAAAGAAAGAGACTAGACTCAGGAGGCACTGGGAGAAAAAGGAACTCTGCCTTTTAGAGTACGTCCCAGGAAAACATGATCAAATGGCACACAGTGACTTTTCCAGTGAAACGCATCCACATTCCTTCTCTTAAAACCATGTGCTTTTATTAAAGGGGGTAGAAGGGAGATGATTAGTGGTTAGGATGGCCCAGGACCCAGGACCCCAAGGAAAGCTGCAGTGGGAGAAGCAGAGTAGTGCGGGGTAGGAAAAGAATGGGAGCTATCAAATTTCCCTCGCTTCTCCTGGCCTCTGGTGTGATGAGCCCAGAGTTCTTTGGTAGGGCCTCGGAGAAGCTTCTGGGTCTGCTCATTTCTCTTTCCCCATCCTTTTATCACAAACGAAGAAATCGTTGACACATAAATGCCTGCCCAGGTGGAGGGATTTTAGGGATTCTTCACCTAGTCAGAATTCCACTGTCTAGGGAGTCACATAGGTTAATAAGTAATAGTGCTTGAAATTATTTGGTAGTCCACAGCAAGTCCTTAGTTATCTTGATTCTCTCCTAATGCCTAGCTGAGGTTGGGTAAAGGACTGAAGTGAAAAGAGGAACTGGCTTTGATGCACGGGGCTCATTAGGAGCAATCGGGCCTAAGAAACCAAGAGACATCTTGCAAAAGCTCTGGAAAGGGCAACCTGAAGGCACAGGCTACCTGGGGACAGAGATGCCCAGGCCCCAGCGTGAACCAATCACATCAGCATGTCTGACTGTGAAGCCCAAGCAATGTGTTTTGGGTTTTTATTGTGAGTAAAACTCATGCTGGCATTAACTACAACCATCCCAGACAGAAACTCTGTACTCATTGAAACATAATTCCCCATTTCCACCTCTCCCCAGCCCTGGCAACCTCTATTCTACTTTCCATCTCTATGAATTTGCCTGTTCTAGATACCTCATATAAATGGAATCGTATAATATTTGTCTTCTTGTATCTGGTTTATTTTACCTAGCATAATGTTTTCAAGGTTCAACTCTTGTTGTAGCAAGTATCAGAATGTCCTTCTTTTTTAAGGGTGAATAATATTCCATTATATGTGTACACTACATTTTGTTCATTTATCCATCGATGAACTTTCAGGTTGTTTCTACCTTTTGGCGATTGTGAATAATGCTGCTATAATGCTTGTATGAATACAGATGTATGAATAGCTGAGTCACTGCTTTCAATTCTTTTGGGAATAGATATAGGTACAGGATACAGATAGTTTACCTGTGAGCAGGATTGCTGAGTCATATGGTAATTCTACATTTAACTTTTTGAGGACCTGTCATGCTGTTTTCCAGATTTCACATTCCCACCAGCAATGCACAAGGATTACAATTTCTCCACATCTTCATCAGCACTTGTTATTTTCTGTTTTTTCTTGTTTTTATGTAGTAGCCATCCTAATGGGTGTGCAATGTGTTTTTTTTAATGCCAATGATTCTAATGTGTAACCAGGGAGAAAAAGAATGGGCTTTGATTTTTCATCTGGGTAAAATGGAACAAATAAAACCTATTTAAGGGCTGTTGTGATGATTAAATGAATGCCACATAGAAAGCAATCAAAAACTATTAGTCCCTGTCTCATTCCCTTGGATTTCTACTAAACTTTCTCCCTCAATGTCCAGAGAAACACCAAGAAGTTTTAAACTATGTAGTTTTGACATAGGGCTGACATTAAACTATGTTTTAAACTGTGTTTTAAGCTTAAAATTATTAAGTTATAAACTCCGTGGATTTGACATAGGGCTTCTGTTTTGCTCTACCTACATATCTTGCAACTGTCAAATGTGCCCTCCATCATGTCTAAATAGCACTACACCTGCACCAGCTTTCCTCTCAGATTAACTACTCATCAGCTCTACTATTAAACAAACAAGGAGCAGCTGTAATATTCAAGATGTGCATGGGATTATACTTTAAAATTGCATCTCTGCCAACCCTTCCAGTTTGTTGAATAACTCTTACCAGTTTTCCAGTTAAATTAATAGAAGACTTTGGTATCCATAAAATACTGAAATACTTGTTGTTGGGAAAATAGAATAGTTTAATCAGGCCCCCTTGCCTCAGATCCCATTGGGTATGGTACAGCACATTCTTTGTAAACAAATTGTGTGTGGGTGGGTGCAGTTAGTGCCCATGCTTGCCAATGTATCTTTTTAGTTTTGTTGCCGTCCTGGTGTGTTCTTGAGAGTTGTGCAAAGCAGTGGCCCTGGACTGCTGGCCACAGAGAGCTCCACATCTAAAAACAGAGCATGTTTACTTTGCAGGCAGCTGCTCAGTTTTTCTTTGGACTTTTCCAGTAGCAGTTGAGTTTTGAGTTTCTTTTTGGACTACATAGCTCTCAGACGTGTGTGTGCTGAATAAAGACTACTCTTTCTTCAACCAAGGCTTGAAGGACCTTTTTTCCAGTTACCTAGCTCATAGACCTGCGTGTGAAGGGTTTGTGACCCAGTTTGGACAATGGGCTTGAAGGGTCTGTGAGCTCCAGACTCAGCCCTAGCTCTACAATTGGCATAGTCGTTGCAGGATTGCAGGCAGGTAAAAGAGCCCAACACTTGGCAATAGAGGCAACAAAATACTTTACAGGAAAAAATGGATGACAGCTTAGAAATGTTCTCAGAGATAAGTTTATAAGCATTTATTTTTAATTAGTGTGTTTTCTTTCATCTCACGGTGGTAAACCATGGCTTAGTTCATCAGTCGAACACTCATTATATGTCCTTTGTAAAATGCTGCAGGTTTGCAATAACGTGATTATCCGGCTTCTGACAGAATCCACAGAAGACCCCAGGAACCACAGACCAATCAGTTGACGATACAATGTCTAAAGTGTTTACAACAAAACACTGAACAATTGACTTGTAACAAAGCTGGAATCAAACTACATTAACGAATAGGTGCTCTAGCTGGACATTCTACAATTTCCACAGCACGTGCCACAACCATGGATCAATGATATATTGGAAACCCAAACCAATTGTGGCTCACCACTGTGCATTTATCCTATGGTGTCTTAGTGTGGCAAATTAAAATGAAACAACCATTTGAAGTAGTTTTCAGAGGGAACTCAAAAATATTTGTTAAAGGTTAGAGTTTCAAGATGGCGGCGGCTGCGGCGGCTGGCGCGGAGTAGCTGAGGTGGAAAAGGCAGCCACTGGGCCTCAGGCAGCCGGGAAACTTGTGGACCTTCCTCTGGCCATCTCTTAAGGGAGGACTGCTGCTGCTGGCCGGTCGTGGGGGCTCAACGCCACTTTGCCCCCGGCAGGAGAGGCTGCCTCATTTACAGGCAACAGCTTTGAAGTGTGGAGCAGGAAAAGAACTGATTCTTAGCTGCAAAAGCGAGTCTTGAAACAGGGAACACGGCGCCAGGGCTGCTGTGGATGCAGCCAGGATCCCGGAGGCTGGGGCCGCACTGAAGGCGGCCAGCTGCCCTATTCAGGATTCGAGGTTCCAGGCCGGCATTAAAGAAGATTCCTGGGAGCGCCCGAGCAGCGCCGCGACTGAACAGCCCGAGGCGGCAGCGCCGAGAACACGGAAGGCAACAAACCAGAGACAGAGCGAGCGCCCGACCTGGCACAGCACTGTGAGTGATCCCTGGCACAGCTCTGTTCGGGGGGTGGATGCCCACGCGGCTCTCGCCTGCACCACCAGGCCACTCACTGCCACGGTGCTGCCTCCATTTTCCCAGGTGCGGGCAGCTCCGCCCTGCTCGGCCATCACTGAGCCCATTTGCTTGGCCTGGCGCGGGGCTTTCCGGACCCTGCGGCCGGCCTCCTCTCCCACTCCCTCCGCGGTTCTCTGGCGGGGCTGGGGGTGTGGGGCGTCCCGACCAGTGTTGGGAGGGCTAGCAAGTACGGGCGGGCCGACTGTCACTCCACCACACCCTGGACTCCGGCCCCGGTAAACTTCCTGTTACTGGGAGGCAGATACCATCTCTGCGACCACCAGTTTGGAAAAAAGCCTAACGAATTTCTGGTTGGGAATAGTGTGGTAGGAGAGTTCCCAGGTCCGCTTGAACCTGCCGGAGACCAGGCTGCAGGCGGGCACTAGACTCAGTTTATACCGGGGGGATACAAAGGTGAACAAGACCCGAGAAAGATCTACACAGTGCTACAAAGGCACCCAGAGAGACCGGTCGTCTGTGCCTAGCAGAAACCTGGTAGACTTCCTGGGCGAGGCGGTGCTGAGCAGGGTCTTGAAGGCCCAGCTGATAGACGAGGGGTGCAGAAGACACACCCCAGCCCAGCACAGTGTGCACAGAGGGGGAAGACGTGCGGCCAGGGAGGCGGAGACTCGACAGAAACCACACACCTGGTGGGGTCGCCACTGCACGATCTAACAGCCTGGGCCAGAGCACACGGAACGGGGAGAAGTCCTGTACAGAAAGTGAAAGCTCAACAGAGATCACACACCCTGTGGTACGTGATCCACCAGCCCAGCAAAGTCCAAGCTGACCAGAAAGGTGGATCCCCAGAGAAGCCCAAGACCTGAGGCAACCACACACACAAGACACTAGAGGCCAACTGAGCAGTCACGGCGGGAGCCATACCAAATTGGCAACCACAGCAACATCCTAGTTAGTCATTAGTCTCAAACCGGTGGACTGTGAAACCCCCTGCCACAATGAATAAACACCAAAAAAAAGACACCAGAAATACAAAAAATCAAGAAAGTACACCACCAAAAGTTAATAAATCTCATACTCTAGATCCTATAGAACAAGAAGCCCTTGAAATAACTGACAAGGAATTTCGAGTGATAATTCTAAGGAAACTGAATGAGATACAAGAAAACTCAGCTAGACATCATGATGAAATGAGGAAAAGTATACAGGATCTGAAAGAGGAAATATACAAGGAAATCAATGTCCTGAAAAAAAATGTAGCAGAACTTGCTGAACTGAAGAAGTTATTCAGCGAAATAAAAAACACAACGGAGAGTTTAACCAGCAGGCTTGTCGAAGTTGAAGAGAGAACCTCTGAACTTGAAGATGGGCTGTTTGAAATAACACAAGCAGACAAAAAGAAAGAAAAAAGAATCAAGGACATGGAAGAAAATCTGAGAGAGATATCAGACAACCTCAAGCGCTCAAATATCCGAGTCATGGGTATTCCAGAAGGGGAGGAAAATGGAGATTCCATTGAAAACATATTCAACAAAATAGTGGCAGAAAACTTCCCAGGTATAGGAAAAATCACAGATCTTCAGATCCAGGAAGCTCAACGATCTCCAAACGTATTCAACCCAAAAAGGCCTTCTCCAAGACATGTCATAGTCAAATTGGCAAAACTCAGAGACAAAGAGAGAATCTTAAAAGCTGCAAGAGAGAAGCGTCAAATCACCTATAAGGGAGCCCCAATCAGGTTAACATCAGACTTTTCATCACAAACCCTAAAAGCTAGAAAGGAATGGGATGATATTTTCAAAATACTAAAAGACAAAGATTGCCAGCCAAGAATACTCTACCCTGCAAGGCTATCCTTCCGAAATGAGGGGCAAATAGTATATTTCTCAGACAAACAAAAACTGCGGGAGTTCACTACCACAAGACCACCCTTACAAGAAATCCTCAAGGGAGTACTGGGTTTGGTTCCTGAAAAATAACTACCACTGCCATAAAAACCTAAGAAAAATCTAAACCCGCTAGTACAATAAAAATGGCATTCATGAAGAGAAAACAAGCTAACAAAAACACTATCTACAACCTAAGGAACCAACAAACAAAGAAACCAAACAGTAAATCAGAAAGCAAGGAACAAAAGACACCTAAGACAACCAAACAACCAATAAAATGCTAGGAATAAATCAACACCTTTCAATAACAACTCTTAATGTTAAAGGCTTAAATTCCCCAATTAAAAGACACAGACTGGCTGACTGGATCAAAAAGCAGGACCCAACTATATGCTGCCTACAAGAGACCCACCTCACCCATAAAGATTCACACAGACTAAGAGTGAAAGGATGGAAAAAGATTTACCATGCAAACAGAAAAGAAAAACGAGCTGGAGTGGCTATTCTTATATCTGACAAAATAGACTTTAAACTAAAAACCATAAAAAGAGACAATGAGGGACACTACTTAATGATAAAAGGACTGATCCATCAAGAAGACATAACAATCATAAATATGTACGCACCCAATGTTGGAGCAGCCAGCTTTATAAAACAAACTCTATTAGACCTAAAGAAGGAAATAGACACTAATACCATAATAGCAGGGGACCTGAACACTCCACTGTCAATATTAGACAGATCATCTAGGCAAAGAATCAGTAGAGAAACACAAGATCTAATCAAGACTCTAGACCAATTGGAATTGGCAGATATCTACAGAACATTCCACCCAACAACCTCAGAATATTCATTCTTCTCATCAGCACATGGATCATTCTCCAGGATAGATCACATATTAGGTCACAAATCAAGTCTCAATAAATTCAAAAAAATTGGAATTATCCCATGTATCTTCTCAGACCACAATGGATTAAAACTAGAAATTAATAACAAACGAAACTCTGGAAACTATACAAACACATGGAAATTAAACAGCATTCTACTTAATGACATATGGGTCCAAGAAGAAATCAAGCAGGAAATCAAAAAGTTTATTGAAACTAATGAAAACAATGATACATCATACCAAAACCTGTGGGATACTGCAAAAGCAGTATTGAGGGGAAAATTTATTGCATTAAATGCTCACTTCAGAAGAATGGAAAGATGGCAAGTAAACAACCTAACACTTCACCTTAAAGAACTAGAAAAACAAGAACAATCCAATCCTAAAGTTAGCAGACGGAAAGAAATCATTAAGATCAGAGCAGAACTGAATGAAATTGAAAACCAAAAAACAATTCAAAAGATCAACGAATCAAAAAGTTGGTTTTTTGAAAAGATAAATAAAATTGACAAACCATTAGCATGGCTACCAAAAAAATAAGAGAGAAGACTCAAATAACAAAAATTAGAAATGAAAAAGGCGATATTACAACTGATTCATCTGAAATACAAGGAATCATTCGAGACTACTATAAACAACTATACGCCAACAAATTTGAAAATCTGGAGGAAATGGATAAATTTCTGGACACACACAAGCTCCCAAAACTGAACTGTGAAGACGTAGAAAATTTGAACAGACCAATAACAATAAAGGAGATTGAAGCTGTTATCAGAAGGCTCCCAACAAAGAAAAGCCCAGGACCAGATGGATTCACAGCAGAATTTTACCAAACATTCAAAGAGGAATTGACACCGATTCTTTACAAACTATTCCAAAAGATTGAAATGGACGCAAATCTCCCAAACTCATTCTATGAAGCAAACATCATCCTGATACCAAAACCAGGTAAAGATATAACCAAAAAAGAAAACTACAGGCCGATATCCTTGATGAATATAGATGCAAAAATCCTCACTAAAATACTAGCAAACAGAATACAGCAACACATACGAAAAATTATTCATCACGATCAAGTGGGATTCATCCCAGGGATGCAAGGTTGGTTCAACATACGCAAATCAATAAATGTGATACACCATATTAATAAACTCAAACACAAGGATCATATGATCATCTCTATAGATGCTGAAAAAGCATTTGATAAAGTTCAGCACTCATTCATGACAAAGACCCTCTATAAATTAGGTATAGACGGAAAGTATCTCAACATAATTAAAGCCATATATGCCAAACCCACTGCCAGTATCATCCTGAATGGGGAAAAGCTGAAAGCTTTTCCTTTAAGAACAGGCACTAGACAAGGATGCCCACTCTCACCACTCCTATTCAACATAGTGTTGGAAGTACTAGCCAGAGCAATCAGAGAAGAGAAGGAAATAAAGGGCATCCAGATTGGAAAAGATGAAGTCAAACTGTCCCTGTTTGCAGATGACATGATCCTATATATCGAACAGCCTAAAACCTCTACAAAAAAACTGTTGGAATTGATAAATGATTTCAGCACAGTAGCAGGATACAAAATCAACACACAAAAATCAGTAGCATTTCTTTTCTCCAATAGTGAACATGCAGAAGGAGAAATCAAGAAAGCCTGCCCATTTACAATAGCCACCAAAAAAATAAAATACTTAGGAATTGAGTTAACCAAGGAGGTGAAAAATCTCTATAATGAGAACTACAAACCACTGCTGAGAGAAATTAGAGAGGATACAAGAAGATGGAAAGATATTCCATGCTCTTGGATTGGAAGAATCAACATAGTGAAAATGTCCATACTACCCAAAGTGATATACAAATTCAATGCAATCCCCATCAAAATTCCAAAGACATTTTTCTCAGAAATGGAAAAAACTATTCAGACATTTATATGGAACAATAAAAGACCACGAATAGCCAAAGCAATGCTCAGCAAAAAAAATAAAGCTGGAGGCATAACACTACCTGACTTTAAGCTATACTACAAAGCTATAATAACCAAAACAGTATGGTACTGGCATAAAAACAGACACACTGACCAATGGAATAGAATAGAGAATCCAGAAATCAACCCACACACTTACTGCCATCTGATCTTCGACAAAGGCACCAAGCCTATTCACTGGGAAAGGGACTGCCTCTTCAGCAAGTGGTGCTGGGATAACTGGATATCGATATGCAGGAGAATGAAACTAGATCCATACCTCTCACCGTATACTAAAATCAACTCAAAATGGATTAAGGATTTAAATATACACCCTGAGACAATAAAACTTCTTAAAGAAAACATAGGAGAAACACTTCAGGAAATAGGACTGGGCACAGACTTCATGAATACGACCCCAAAAGCACGGGCAACCAAAGGAAAAATAAACAAATGGGATTATATCAAACTAAAAAGCTTCTGCACAGCAAAAGAAACAATTAAAAGAGTTAAAAGACAACCAACAGAGTGGGAGAAAATATTTGCAAAATATACATCTGACAAAGGATTAATATCCAGAATATATAAGGAACTCAAACAACTTTACAAGAAGAAAACAAGCAACCCAATTAAAAAATGGGCAAAAGAGCTAAGTAGGCATTTCTCTAAGGAAGATATCCAAATGGCCAACAGACATATGAAAAAATGCTCAACATCACTCAGCATCCGGGAAATGCAAATCAAAACCACATTGAGATACCATCTAACCCCAGTTAGGATGGCTAAAATCCAAAAGACTATGAATGATAAATGCTGGCGAGGCTGCGGAGAAAAAGGAACTCTCATACATTGTTGGTGGGACTGCAAAATGGTGCAGCCTCTATGGAAAATGGTATGGAGGTTCCTTAAACAATTGCAAATAGATCTACCATACGACCCAGCCATCCCACTGTTGGGAATATACCCAGAGGAATGGAAATCATCAAGTCGAAGGTATACCTGTTCCCCAATGTTCATCGCAGCACTCTTTACAATAGCCAAGAGTTGGAACCAGCCCAAATGCCCATCATCAGATGAGTGGATACGGAAAATGTGGTACATCTACACAATGGAATACTACTCAGCTATAAAAACGAACGAAATACTGCCATTTGCAACAACATGGATGGACCTTGAGAGAATTATATTAAGTGAAACAAGTCAGGCACAGAAAGAGAAATACCACATGTTCTCACTTATTGGAGGGAGCTAAAAATTAATATATAAATTCACACACACACATACACACACACACACACAAACGGGGGGGGGGAAGAAGATATAACAACCACAATTATTTGAAGTTGATACAACAAGCAAACAGAAAGGACATTGTTGGGGGGGAGGGGGGGAGGGAGAAGGGAGGGAGGTTTTGGTGATGGGGAGCAATAATCAGCTACAATGTATATCGACAAAATAAAATTTAAAAAAAAATAAATAAATAAATAAAAATAAATAAATAAATAAATAAATAAAAATATTTGTTAAAGCAAAGAAAACTTCTTGCACTTTTCAATTTGCTCAAATTCCACTATTTGCATACATAGTATGCTCCTCTTCACAATCTAAAACTTTTGATAGGATCAGCTTCTGGTGAAGCTATAAAGTCAGCAGCTTCTCATTAATAGGCTTCACTTCCACTGCTTGAGATTCATTTCCTTTCCCTTCTGGATTTCACAGATGCTGTGAGTGAATCCATTATGTGACCTAAAGGGTATTGGCCAGTTAGGGAAGGTCTCTCTAAAGAACTAACACTTAGGCTGATTTAGAGTTTTAACGTGCACTGAATCACCTGGGACATCGTTAAAATGAAGATTCTGATTCTTTAGGTTTAGGGCAGTGCCTGAGTTGTAACAAGATCCCAGGGATGCCCATGCTACTGGCCTTGGAAGAGCACAAGCAGATGCTAGCCAACACGGGGAGAGTGAATGCATCGTGGCCCAGGCAGCCCTGAACCAGGCCAGCTCAAGAGCTGAGAAAATGGTCACATGACTGAGACATATGAGTATTGGCATGAGAGGTGGAGCCAAAGAGGTAGACAAGAGCTAGGTCCCTGTGTTAAGTGGCTGCTAAGAGCAAGGCTCCAGGGTAGGCTCTGCACAAGTAGAAATAAATAAGGCAGACTTAGTCCTTGCATCCTTAGGTCTTGTAGTCTAGCAGAATTACCTTGTGGGTAGAAACTCTCAAGGATTTTTAAACAGAGGAAAGACATGATCTAATTGAAATCTTTAAAGAATCTCTCTGGCTGTTCCATAGAGAAGGTTTTGGAGGGGCACCAAGTTGAAAGAGGAGTTTATGTTTGCAGACCAGATGGGAAACAGGGCTGGCAGGAGCAATTACTTTAAGACATGTTTTGAAGGTGTATTAATGGGACTTAGTTGCAGGTTGTAATGGTAGGTGGGTGGCAAGAAGAAGGAAGCATCAAGGATTATTCCTCCTCACTGGCAGAAGCAAGTAGGTAAATGGAGGTGTTCTTTATGAAGAATAGGAAGGCTGGAGAAGACATAAACTAATAAGAAGAAAATGGTTTAGTAAAAGGCATAGATTTGGAGGAAGAACTCAAGAGTTCTGAGTTCTGATTTTAGGAATGCCTGTGAAAATCCAAGTGAAAACTTACAGATGGCAGTTCAATGTAATATTTTGGAGCTCAGCAGAAGAGGTCTGTAGTAAAGATTTATTTTTAGGAGCTGTATTAGTTCATTTCTGTTGCTTATAACAGAATACTTGAAGTTAGGTAATTTATAAAGAAATAGAACTTATTTCTTAAGGTTTCAAAGGCTGAGAAGTCCAAAGTCTGGGGAACACATCTGGTGAGGGCCTTCTTGGAGAGAACTCTTTGCAGGGTCCCAGGTGGCCAGGGTATCATGTATCACGTGGCAAATGCGCTGAACAAGAGACAGCTGACCTCCTGACTTCTCTCCTCTTAAAGCCATCAGAACCACACCCATTAAACCATCAATGGATCAATCCGGTTCACCGAGAGTACAGTCCTCACAATTTAATTACTTCTTAAAGGCCCCACCTTCTAATTACCATAACAGGATTTCCCACCCTCTTACCATTGTTATAGTGAGCATTGTTTCCAAAACATGAACCTTTATGGGACACATTTAGACCCTAGTTGGAGCCATAGCATACAAATGGTGTTTAAAGCCATAGGAATTAATAAGATCTTGTCTAGATTCATTGCAGAGTGAGAAGAGAAGAGGACCCAGGATGGAAGATTGAGGATGTGATATTGTGAAATACATTTTTGGTTCTCCTTCCTGTTTTCTCGCATACAACTACTAAAACCCTGGGAATCTCCAAATGATAAATGTCTTATTGAATGCTAATGAGTTGAGTAGTGGCTGGCAGCCCCAGGAAAGACCAAGGCAGGACTCTCAGTCCCACCTCCCAATCTCCAGGGAGGGGAGACAGGGACTGAAGGTTACATTGACCACCAACGGCCAATGATTTAATCAATTACACCAGTGTAATGTAATGAAACCTCCCGTAAAAACCCCAAAAGACAGGGTTCAGAGAGCTTCTAGATAGCTCAACACATGGAGGTTCCTGGTGGGTGGCACACGCAGGGGGGGCATGGAAGCTCTGCACCTATCCCTCATATCCCACCCTACACATCTTTTCATCTGTATTGTTTGTAATATTCTTTATAATAAACTGGTAAATGTGTTTCCCTGAGTTCTGTGAACTGCTCTAGCAAATTAATTGAACCCAAGGGCGTGGTAATGGGAACTCCAATTTATAGCCAGTCAGTCAGAAACACAGGTAAAACAACCTGGGGCTTGTGACTGGCATCAGAAGTGGAGGGCAGTCATGTGGGACTGAGCCCTCAACCTGTGGGATCTGATGCTATCTCCAGGTAGATAGTGTCAGAATCGAATTGAATTAGAGGACAACCAACTGGGGTCTACTGCAGAAGTGATTGTTTGATTGCTGGTAGGGAGGAATCCTGACACAACTTCTTGGTGACCAGAGATCACAGAAGTCTTCTGTGCTGATTGTTGAGGGAAAGAATAGAAGAGACACTTTGGTTTTTATTCCTGTATTCTCAGAAGAACTTCACCATTTAATTTTTGGGCAAAGGAGATGCTGACCAAAAAAAGAAAAGTCTGAGTTTAGGCAGAGAAAAGGAAAGAAAATCAGCCACGTATACAGTCAAAGAAGCCCCCCAAAAAGAGAGTTTCAAGCCAGAGAAAGAGATCTACTCCACCAAATGTTCCTGCGATCCCACTGGACTTAGAAGTAGACAGGCCATCGGTGACTTACGAGCTGAATCCTCTCCCCCTACAAATTTATATGTTGAAGTCCTGACGCCCACTACTTCAGAATGTGACTATTTGGAGACAGGGCCTTTAAAGAGTTCATTAAGGTGAAATGAAATCATAGGGCTGAGCCCTAATGCAATGTGACCAGCATCCATAAAAAAAGAGGAGATTGGACACAGATTGAGGACACAGCGAGAAAGCAGCCACCTGCAAGCCCAGGAGGCCTCAGAAGAAACCAAACCTGCCGACGCTTAATCTTGGACTTCCAGCCTCCAGAACCACAAGAAATGAAACCACCCGATCTGTAGTATTTGTTACAGCAGCTCAAGCACATGGATACAGTGACCTTAGCAAAAGTGGTCGAGTGGACCTGGTGGAAGCTAAGTAGAAGTTAAGTTGGCCTGAATAAAGAACAAAAGGGAAATGAGGATGAGGAGACAGTAAATGTGGAAAATTTTTGAGGAAAATTTGGCCACAAAGGGAGAAGAGAGATGGCTTGGTAGCTGGAAAGGCACGCAGAGTCAGGGGAAGGGTTGCTCCAATATAGAAAATAATATTTTTCTAATGAAAGATTTATATTTAAGTGCAGAAAGATTGCATCAAGAAGGAGAGAGGCTGAAGAGGCATGTGAGAAATGGAAAAGTGGGGCTGAGCCCGTGGCGCACTCGGGAGAGTGCGGCACTGGGAGCGCAGCGACGCTCCCGCCGCGGGTTCAGATCCTATATAGGGATGGCCGGTGCCCTCACTGGCTGAGTACCGGTCACATAAAAGACAAAAAAAAAAAAAAAGAAATGGAAAAGTGATGAACAGAATCCCTGAAAAGAAAGGACCCAGAGTTCCTGCAGAGGGATGTTCCTTTACCATAGAGCTGTGCTTCCCCCAGGGCCCAGATGTAGAGAAGCTCATAAACGGCAGGTAATATTGTACCTAACCACAGAGCTTCACACTTTCAATAAATCTTGTTGTACATGACCTAATGCTGTCACTCTGTGAATTAAGTGGGGCAGACAAAGTCACTCACATTCTACACGTGAAGAAAGAAGGGGCAGAAAAGATGAGGGGGTTTGCTCGAGGTGACACAGAGGTTAGTCACATCGCCACTTTAGTTCTCAGGGCTCCTGACCTACACACCAGAAATGTAGACAGAATTAGATACAATGTCAGTTATTATATTCTTAAACCTTAAAAATAAGAATATTCTCATTTAGATTTTTATTCATTAGCAAAACACGAATCAGGGGTCAGTGCCTCAAAATGTTTTGTTACACAAATCACTAGACATAAGGAGAGTTTCTAATTTTTCTGCTTATTTGCAAGAGTTAAATAACCCTGGGTCAAAGAGTTATAGGAAACTCGAATAGAGGAAAGTTATTTTGAAATAATGAAATTAAAGCTAGCATAATAGGTGAATATTCTAATTAAGTGAAAGAAAGTGAAGTTCACAATGAAAAGATTTCACTTTCAGGAATCTGAGGTTTTATGGGGGAGCAGGGGGCTGCAGGTGTGAGAAACATCAATCAGAAAGCTCTTCAAATTCAAATGGACTATTCAAACTCTTTAGTCCCTAGGACTAGACTCCAACCGGGAAAAACTCTGAAGGAAATGATCTTCTAATCCCATGAGATAGCAAACATGATTTAGGTAAAAAGCTTTTAGTTTTATGGCTGGGGAGGAGCAATAAAGAAAATGAACTTCCTGCCAGTGATTCTTTTTCAGGCCCTGCCAATTCCTGTGTCTGGGGAAACTATAAAGAATGTCCAGCCTCATGTCAAAAAAATTGCTGCGGATCTCCAGCTTGCCTGTGTTCAAGCATCCAAACATTCGTAAGCCTGTTCCCAGGCCAGCCTGGAACAGAGAAGCCCAGGAGATCCCTTTCTGTTCTGCTGCTGCAGCTCCTATCTATGTGTCAGCATAACCAGGGCCATCCACGACAGGTGCTAGAGAAATACACAGAGCAAAAGTAAACAACGAATGAAAAGCAGAATCTTTCCTCTTTGGCAGTAATACCAACAGCATGAAGCATGTCTCCTTTGGAGCTTTCCAAACCACTTCAAAAGCAAGGTTTCTGGTGTGCATCAAGAAAGCTAGGCAAATTGCCCTTGAGTGCATAACCACCAGCCAAGATATTGATGAGCGCAGGCAGCTCAGGACCTATGCCCAGGCCCTGATGCATCCTTCTCAGGGCTCTGCTTAATTCCAGCAGGCGTGGGGAGCATCTGAAGAAAGCAGACTTGATTTCTGTGATCTTCAGCCAACTCAAAGGTGGCCGGTTCCCTAGACTTCAAGCACCGTGCTCCACAACTGCCCCCCTGCCCAAGCCCCTGTCCCCTTCATGGTGGCCTGCCCAGGCTCACTGTCCCCAGAGTTGTCTTTTGCACCTGTCAAAACCTAGCACTCCTGGGTCTATTTCCCTTTGTTCTATACAAACTAATTTGGTCAACCTGTTAAGTGAACTACTCGTGGTTTAGTGAGCACTGGACTCTGCAGGGTTTGCTAAAGATTACCAACATCAATTCTACCCTCTTCAGATTGGACCAAGGCTTGTTTGGGTTGAACAAAACTGAGTCCTAAGTATGAATCTTATCAACTCTTCACATTCTCTCTCTTCATCCTTTTTTTTAACTTTTCACAGAGATTTCCCCTAATTTAATCCTGATGTAGTGTGAATATGTTTGTCTCCTCAAAGCTCAGGTAAAACTCTGATCCCCAGTGTGGCAGTGTTAGGAGGTGCTTGGGTCATGGGGGCAGATCCCTCAGGAGTAGACTAATGCCCTCGCTCAGTGGGGGGAAGATAGGGGTAGGGCGGGAAGTGAGTGAGTCCCTGCTCTGTTAGTTCCCGTGAGAGCTGGTTGTTCAGAGCAGCCTGGAACCTCCCATCCCTCTCTCTTTTGCCTCCTCTTGCCATGTGATGTCCCAGAATCGTGAGCCAAATAAACCTCTTTTCTTTATAAATTACCCAGTCTTAGGTATTCTGTTATAGTAACACAAATCCAAAAAAAGAGACTCATATGACATTTAAACTAATATGGAAGAGCCAATAGGACCAAGAATTTAGAGACGGTCTTTTGGAGCTCCACAAATTACATGAGGTTCATCAACACAACCCTCCCGTCCACGCCCCAAGCTCTAAATCTCCACTTTGAGCTGCAAAGCTTAAAGCGGCATCTCCTTCCTGTGAAACCTGCAATGCAGTTTGAAGATAAATTCCTAAAGAAAATGACTTTGAAGAATCAAAGAATGGGCCCTTTAGTAGAGAGGCAACATAGAGATGGTGGTCCCGAATTAGAACTAGTTCAAATCTCAGCACCGTCTCTTCCTAGCTGTGTGATTCTTTAGCCTCTCGCCCTCAGTTTTATCATCTCTAAAAAGGGACTAATAACATATACATCATAGTGTTGTTGTATGAGTTGAATGCGAAGATATTCAGAATTATTTAATGTGTCTAGTACTTGACATAGTGCTGGACACGAAGCCTCCAAACGATGTTTTCTGAGTGACACTACCACAGACTTTTCCTTATCTCACCGTGAATATTAAAGATTTCAAAGACTTTCTTATCTGCAATATGGCACCCTATTCATGGATTAATAAAGCCAGAAAGAAGTGAGATTTCAAAAGAAAGCATGTTAGCATTCTCGGGGATTTAAAAAGTCTTGTAGGAGAATGATAAATAGGTCCTGGAAGCAGATAGACTTGGATTTAAATCCCAGCTGTCCTGCTTATTAACTGAGCAAACTTGGACAAGTCTCTCAAATTTAGTTCCTTCGAAAAATCAGAGTAGCCAACAAATAGAGTTTTGTGTGAATTAAATTAATGTATATAAAGTGCTTAGCATTAGCATTTAATAAATTTTATTGTATGATTTTACAGCACATACTTTTACCTACAATGTTATAAAGCTGGCTGTAATAGTTTAAGCTATTAGAAGTCTTGTTATCTAATTCTGTAAAAATTCTGTAAATATTATAATAGGGTAAGAATGAGAAAATTTTTGGAAGAAATAGCCAAGCATGCCTGGTTTGTAACAAATCCAGACAGACAGTTTGGCAAGAATCAAGTTATGATTTTAAGCCTTTTTATAGGGGCTAGATTTTTATCCAAAGGACAACTGATTGTTATTAGATACAGTGCTATGACTGCATGTTTGTGTCCTCCCAAAATTCATATGTTGAAATCCTAACGTACAGTGGGATGGTATTAGAAGATGAGGTTTTGGGGAAATAATGAGGTTTAGACAAGGGTGAAGCCCCTATAATGGGATTAGTGTCCTTATAACAAGAAAAAAAGACTAAAGCACTCTCTTTCAGCCATGTCAGGATACAGTGAGAAGGCAGCCATCTGCAAACCACTAAGAGAGTCCCCACCAGACACCAGATCTGCTGGCACCTTGATCCTGGACTTTCTGACTTCCAGAACTGTGAGAAACAAACATTTGTTGTTTAAGCCACCCGGTTATGGTAATTTGTAATAGCAGCTCAAGCAGACAAAGACATAAGATTCTCTTTTGGGGGGAAATCTAGTTTAGTTGCAGTTACCTACCATCTAAAATGATGTTTTCTTCCTCCTGCCTTGCAGGATAAGCTCTGGGACTACAGCTTCATGGAGATTCCAGCCAGGAACTGAAACAATGGTTTCTGCTCCTGTGGGGAGCTTCTGTCTAACCTAAACAATCAAAGAATGTTTGCTAGATGTAATTAAGCATCTCGCTGCTCACCAGCCAACACCTGCAGAGCACCCCTCTGTGGATTCCATCTGGCGTGGACATCTGAGAATACTTAATTTTGCCCATCAGTGTGGGGCCTCAGATCCAGCCAGAAAGCTCAGACTCTGGTGTGAGCTTTGCCCTCAGGATGCACATTAACACCCTGCTTAGCATTGAACGCTGAACATTTGGACATTACCTCTAGCCAGTGTTCTCTCTTCCTGTTCCAATTGCTGGTCAACCTGACTCCCACGCAGGAATGGCATTTACTGTAGGCTGGACCAGTCATTGCTGTGGCCACCAATGACTTAGTTGAAGTCAAAACATAGACCTGCTGCCCTGCAGTCCAGAGTTTCCCCTCAAATGCATCGGCGTATAAAACAACTAGGCTGGCTTATTTTTATTTTCTCATTTTGCTACTCCTTAGTATTCTCCATTTTCAGAATCCTGACCTCCCAACATTCTATAATCCCCTTGAAAGTGACACAGCAAATATGATGCTTGTGCAGTGCAAACCACGGCTGATTTCATTTTTCCATTGTCTAAAAAGCACATAAGGTAATTTCTAAACCAGCTGTAAAATCTATTTATAAAGAATGCTGATTTGTTTTCTGCACTTTCCAGCACAGAGGTTCAATTTATTTCCTTGCCATAAAAAGAACCATTACTTTTTTAAAACAATCATAGTTAGTGCCTTTTTAAAATGTTTTAATTTCAAAAAACAAAAATCCAACTTGCAAATTGGAGTGTAAGTAGCTTTCTTAAAATGGCATTATTTTAGACCCACTTTGCTGATTGATTATTTTGCTGTGATTCAAGGCAAATGATTGCACAGTCTTTGGGTATGTAATATAATGATGTTTTTCGAAAGCAGTTGATATCACTAAAAATATAATTATTATAAATAAAATTATAGGGAAAAAAGGAAATCTTCACAATGACAATGCCAAATTTTGAGCTAATTTGCTAAAAATGTTTCTACAAGAAAAATTCTACTTACTTCTTCTCTTACTTCTTCTATGGAATAAACCTAATAACACCCTGAAAACTTAATAATTGTGGAACAAGGACTATGGCAACTTTTTAGACTACATTTTTGTTCTTGGGAGGGAGCTGCCTTTTGTTATTAGAGGGGAAACAGCGGCACCTTGTGGACAAATAAGAAAGTGGATGGATTTTGCTCAATATCAGGTTGTAGTAAAAATAACATTTAGGTTTGTGTAGCACTTTCTAGAAGGGAAGTTCCATCATATTTGTATTTAAAGGACAGCATATCAATGCTTATAATGATTTATAAATGATCCCAGAATGTCTTCAAGGAGATACATCATCTAAATATAGCTATAAGGACTCTTTCTAAATTCCAAATTTGGGTGGGGGAAAAAAAATGACAGGTTTCTTGCAGTGTACCAAAACTCAGAAGAAAAACAACACACACAAAAAAGACATTTTAATCAGGCAGTATCCAGGAGGTCTATTCATATGTAATTTATGATAATATCATCTAAAAAGGAAAGCCCAAAGGAAAGAGAAAGGAGATGACCACAGTGACTGTCCACTCCACATCCCCGAACCCTCCCTCCAGCACTCAGCAAGACCCCCCAGGACCACTGCTTTCTCCCCTGGACTCACCCTCTACTCTGTGAACGTGTGGTCCAGGGATCCCGGAAGGTCTCTGAATCCCTTCCAGGGGATCTCCAAGGTCCAAATTCTTTTTTGAAAATTCTCAAGTGTTATCTGCCTTTTCCATTCCCATTTCCTCTCCAGTGCATGTTGTTGTTTCCCAGAGGCTACGTGACACGGGACATGACAAGAACCTGAACGTGGAAGCAGACAGAAGAACAGAGCTCTCCTCTGCTAAGCCAGACATTAAAGAAAAATGCAAAAATATAAAGCAAAATGCCACTCATCTCATCCATTTTATTGCTTTTAAAAATAATAATTTTTAACAAAATTTGGTAAACATTGTCACAGGCTTATTATTTTTAAGAATATTGTAAATCTCAGATTTAATTTTTAATATATTAAATAGAGATAGATATAATCCACATAAACAAAAGGTCTTAGGGGTCCTCAACAACATTTAAGATTGTAAAGTGGCCTTAAAACCAGAAAGCTTAAGAACGGATGCTCTAAGGTACGTCCTCTTTGATGAAGCTTCCACCCGGTCCTTTTCTTGAAGGCCGTACTTGATCAGTCACCTCCATGCCCCTCATCCAGTCCTTGTCACAAAATTCCCTACCTCGGCCCTCCCTGTTGTGGAGGTGTCAGTGTCCTGGGCCTTACTTATTATTATCTTGTTTTTTAACAACTTCATTGAGATATCACTGACATATAAAAATTGTATCTGTTTAAGGTGTACAACTTTATGTTTTGATACACGTACACATTATGAAACAATCACCGCAATCAAGCAAATGAACATGTCTATTACTCCCACCTAGTTACCATTGTGCGGTATGAAGTTTTAATTTATTATCTAGGCTTTTAGCAAATTGCAAGCACACAGTGAAGTGTCGTTAACCATCATCACTACGCTGTATATTAGATCTCCAGAAATTATCGTAACTAGAACTCTGTACCATGTACCAATATCACCTCATTGCCCCCTCCGCACCACCCCTGGCAACCACCACCCTACTCTGCTATAAATGTGACTATTTTAGATTTCAAAAATAAATGAGATCATGCAGCTTTTGTCTTTCTGTGTCTTGCTTATTTTGCTAGCTCCACCCCGATATCACAAATGGTATGATTTCCTTCTTTTTTAAGGCTGAGTAATATTCCATTATATGTATCACATTTTCTTTATCCATTTAAAGTCAAAGGACATTTAGGTTGGTTATCTTGGCCATTGTGAATAATGCTGCAATGAGCATGGGAATGCAGATGTCTCTTCAAGATCCTGATTTCAGTTTCTCTGGATATATACCCAGAACAGGAATTGCTAAATTATGTTGTAGTTCTAATTTTAATTTTTTGAGGAACATCCATATCGTTTTTTATAATGTTTTACTAATCTACGTTTTCAACCAACAGTGTACAGTGTTTCCCTTTTCTCCACGTTTTCACCAATACTTATCTTTTGTCTTTTTTATAATAATCATCTTAACAGACGTGAGGTAATATCTCATTGTGGTTTTTATGTGCATTTCCCTGATGATTAGAAATGTTGAGCACCTTTTCATAAGCTTGTTAACCATCTGAACATCTTCTTTCGAGAACTATCTATTTAGGGGTTTTTGCCCATTTTTAAATTGTTTTTTGTATTTTTGGTATTGAGTTTTAGGAGTTATTTCTATTTTCTGGATATTAACCCCTTATCAGATATACGGTTTACAAATATTTCTCCCATTTCATAGGTTGCTTTTTCATTTTGTTGCTGTTTCCTTTGCTGTGCAGAAGTTTTTTAGTTTGATGTAATCCCATCTGTCTATTTTGCTTTTATTGCCTTTGCTTTTGATGTCATATTCAAAAAATTATTGGCAAGACCAATGTCAAGAGGGTTTTTCCCTGTGTTTTCTTATAGAAGATTTACAGTTTCAGGTCTTATATTTAAATCTTTAATCCATTTTAAGTCTATTTTTGTGTATGGTGTGAGATAGGGGTCAACTTTCATTCCTTTGCATACAGGTATCTAGTTTTCCCAACACCATTTATTGAAGAGACTGTCCTTTCCCCATTGTGTGTTCTTGGCACCTTTGTCAAAGATCATTTGACCATAAATGTATGGGTTTATTTCTAGGTTCTCTATTCTGTTCCATTGGTCTATATGTCTGTTTTTTATGTCAATATCATATTGCTTTGATTACTATAGATTTGTAATATAATTTAAAGTCAGGAAGCATGAGGCCTCCAACTTTGTTCTTTTTGCTCAAAATTGTTTTGGCTATTCAAGGTCTTTGTAGTTCCATATGAATTTTAGGAGACGAGATAGAATCCTGGGGATTACTAATATTTTCATTGTCATCAGTATGGCAGATTGTATAACTGTTCATTCATTACCTGGTGACCCTCCTACGGTACTCCTATCTTCTGAAAGATGATACATCTCTGCTCTGTTGAAGGGACAGGTTTAGCCATGTGACCTGTTTAACTAATGAAACCTAAGCACACATGACTTGTCACTTCTAAGCAGAAGCATCAAGACTCCCTTTTCCATCAAGTGTGACAATTACTAATGTTCCAGAAAGAGGCTGCTCAGTCAGATTGGGTCCACAGCTGACCCACAATGCACATGTAATGTAAGCAAGAAATAGGGATTCTTAAGATGCAAAAGCTGCCATAAGCAATAACCTGGAATAGAGATATAGTTGCCTGTTCAAAAGAACCACAGGAGAGAGTCCCCCAGGAATGGATATCTCAGAATTGCCATGAGAGAAAGCTTTACGCATCAGTCAGACCAAGAAAGCATGAAGCCACTTAGCCAAAAAAGAAGAAACTCTTCCCCATATTTCTCCACTGTCAGGAAAAATTTTGAAAGACCCTGAAATGGACCCCCCAAATTATATATATATATAAAATCTCCTGTCTAGTGCATTCTTCTGGGTTATCTGACTCCGTATGAGCAGTTAATTATCTTTGAGCTATTTTACATCTCTGTAAACTGCAAAAAAAAAAAGTTATAGTGATGCAATGATTCTTGTCCATAGAAATGCAGATAAATTTCGTCAGGTAGAAGCAATTGATTATTGACTTGGGACATCAAACAGTTTTGCATCTCTTTATAAATTTATTTTAGCATACCTATTTGCCTTACATGTGTGTTCTTTGAATCACCCTTTGAACAAGTAGTAACATCTTACTAGTTCCCTCATTGATTAATGAGTTTTAAATTTTTTTGGATACCTGTTCATTTTACATTTATATGAGAGTAAAGATTATAATCTTTTTGGAAAATGATTCTTTAATACCAGCTGTTCACCTTTTACAGCAGTTAACATGGTGGGTTTTGGGGGCAGTGGAGAGATAAGTAGGTACTTTCCCCAAAGACAGGCAGCCACCATCCCTGGGATTGTTGAGAAAAGGAGAGAATTTTCCAATATTGAATAGAAGTTAAAAGGTTGAACAATAGCTAATGCTGAACATTCTGAGGGTGTACTTGCAATGTCATGAAGGGAAGGCTCTCACACGTGAACAAAAATGACATGGGGGTGGCCAGAATTTTCATCCAGAGCCAAGAGAAAAGCTTTTCCTGCTGCATAAAGTTTAAGAGAAACAAACAAGCAGTTGCAATTTGGTTATTTTACAACGTGTGTTTGTTCTACAGATAGACTACACAAGATAAGGACTTGGCAATGAGGGGGTCATGGTGTCAGGAGAGGAATCGATTCCAGTGGTGTGGTAGGTAGAATACAGAGCTCTGCCAGCTGGAAGATGAGTAAGTGCAGATGAATATAGATGACTTTCCAAGCATTTTGACTGCAAAAGGAAGGAGAGGGTGGTAGCTAAATGATGGTCATGTAAACATCCTGGATTTGGAGGATTTTCTTTAAAGTGAGAGGATTTGGCCATTTGTATGTTCTGAAGGGAAGAAAAATTTGGAAAAGAAATAAGAGTTAAAAGGGTTAATTGGTGGAGCAAAGGTCCTGAGGAAGCAGAAAGGGAATGAGATCTGGAGAAGAGGTAAAAGGACTAAGTTTGAATAGAAGGAAAGGAAGAAAAGAGGAAAGTATGTGAATGAACGTAGAGAAAGGACGCAGAAAGTTGAGGAAATTCACAGCCCTAATGTGGAAGTGGTAGAAATTACCTAAGCAGTGAATGCATGGAATAGTTGCCACAGGGAACCAAGAAGGAAGCTAACTAGCAATGCAAGTAACAATAAACACAGCTAACTAGAAATGACCCAACAAATAGTAATATTTATGGAGTGCTCACCATGTACAAGGCACTTTGCATATATGACGGGCAAAATTTATTGAAATTTCATGACTGCATGTATGTGTGAAAGATTAGACAACCTAGAAGAATGCACTAGACAGGATAAAAAAATGTATATATACACATATATGTAAATGGACCCCAAAGTTATATGTATAATTCTATATATGTATTAAATTATACATATTATTAAATACATATATTATTATATATTATATGTTATAATATATTATACATATATTATTATATATTATATATTATATATTATTATTATATAAATATTTATATTTAACTATAGATAATACATATAGAATTATATTATATATAAATTTTTAATATTTATATATTTGTAAATTGTATATAATATACATTTATTATATTTATATATTATATAATATTTATATATTTATATATGTTATAAATATGTTATATAATATATTATATAACATATTTATATTTTATTATATATATAAAACATATAGAGAGAATTATATTATATATATATAATTTGGGGGGGTCCATTTCAGAGTCTTTGAGAATTTTTCCTGACAGTGGAGAAGTAAAGGGGAAGAGTTTCTTCTTTTTTGTCTAAGTGGCTTCATGCTTTCTTGGTCTGACTGATTATTTCTCAACAGAGTGTGGAAAAATTTTTAAACCTGCCAATTAAATGTTACTGGCCCCCTTTCACATTAATTAATTCTCTCATATACTCGGTCAATTCAAATGCAAACTCCTAAGCAAGTCTGCTCCTGTAGTCAAAGGTCTACCTGCTATACCCCTCATCCTGCAGAAGGCATCTGGGTGCAGGGAGTCTCACATACCCTCCTGAAGGTCGGGGTGGCAGTACACTGTCCTCTGGAATCTTTTCTCTAATGCTCTGCACTGACATCTGCTGACACGTGGCCAATCTTGTCTTTGTTAAGGCATGTATTGACACCTACTGATAAAGCTTCTGGTCACCCTCTGCCATCTGCCTCTAGCCACCAAGGCCTCACATTCTGAGGCCTCCGTGTCTATCATAGGCTTCTACTGGTTCATTTGTCCTGTCACAATTGTGAGTCCCCTCATGCCTCAATGGGAGGGGACACTGGCTCTTCAGCCCAGCACTCACAAACTGAAAATAAAGGAGTATTATTCCTAGGCCATCCGCATGTAGAAGAGAAGTAAAGTGCCAACCTGCATGTTCTCTGACCTTCCTTTATCTGTCCATCCTTCATTTATCTACTTGGCCAAGTCCTAGGAGGATGCTAGGGCTGAGTACCTTACCTGAAATCCAGGCAGCACCTCTCACAGGCACATCCCTCAGAGTTTCCCCCTTCCTTCAGAGGGGAAGGCTCTCCTGCCCACCGGGAATTCCCCGTACATCATGCCTTTGACCAACACCTTCCTCTCAGCTTGACTACACTTAACACAGGCTTCCTCCTGATTCTAGGCCCCTGGCCTCCCTTTCCTTAGATAACATTTACTTTAGAAAACTTATCACTGGAAATTCTTTCCCTGCTTCTGTACGATGTAAGTAATTTTAAAAGCCACTTGCCAGTTTTTCAATTCAAGAATGCCTTTCTCGAGGACCTAGGAGCCATCTCTTTGAAATGTAATCCTCAAGAAAGATGTCACCCCTACTTTCCAGTCTCTGTGGGACAGTAAGAGCCTCACTTTGCTGTAAAACTACCTTCTGTTATAGAGACACAAGAAAGTTTACTTTTCCTTTGGGTAAAGCCCATCAGCAAACACAGATGGCCTATGATCTCCCACTCTCTCCAGTTCTTAAAAACCCCACAGCCTTTGTTTCAGTGGAGTTGGGCTCAGACTGAGTTCTAGCCTCTCTCCCCTATTGCAATAGCCTTGAATAAAGTCTTTTTTATAGGTTTAACTGTGTCAGGTACAATTTTTTTTCTTTGACACCTTCCACTCTCTCTAAAACTTACATTCAAATCATAGAAAGATCCTAGGCAGCCAAATTTAAATCCTGAATATCTTTTTTTAAAACACAGGATTTAAAAACCCACATCTCCCTCAATAAATTGTTTCTCTGGACTGTTGTCTTGTTAACAGTTTTAAGTTCTTATTTTGGAATTGAAAAGAAGAATGTTGATTTTTAATAAGTTCTTACCTTCAATTTCTGCTATCACCATTGTATTGCTTTCTATGGCAATGGATACCTTTGGCTGAACAAAGTAAAGGTAAAAACAAACAAGAACAGAAAAACCTCATTAGTATTTTTCAAAAAGTTATCTCCACTTATCACAGTCAGTGTCACTTATTATTCCTAGCGTATCCATCAGGTAGATGCTATTGTTATCCCCATTTTACAGGACATGAAGACCTACATATTGTAAATAACCAGTTTAAGGTCATGTAGCACAGTAGATATGGCAGGAACACAAAGAAGCAATAGAATTGGAAGTGAAGGAGAAAGGTTGAAGGCATAGACATCGGTTGGTTAAGAAAAAAAAGGAAACTAAGAGGAGACAAATTCTTATTAGAAAGGAAAAGGTCAAGGCCCTGGGGGACTCAAGATTGAAGAGAAGGTGAACTGGCAGTAAGGAAGCGAGAGTCCAAAAGAACGGCTCAGAGAGTGGGACCTTAGAGCCTAAAGCATTAGACGTAGATTTCAGGGTATAGAAAAGCTACGTTCATAGTCATGGGAGCGGCTAGCAAAATTGAAGTGGAAGTAAAAGTCAATATGGGATTAAATTAGAAAACAGAATATATTAGTTGGCATATAGTAGATACTCCAGAAATATTAATAACCTTAAGAAAATCAGGAAATTAAAAGCTAGTTATGGATAGTGGGCTGTTTTCATATGCATATACTTGGCAATATTTTATTCTCTTTATTGGAGAAATAATTCAACAGCCTTGATGATCAGTTATAAAAGGGTTTCTCAGGGTGTGACTCAATGACCACAGTGTATCAGAATCACTTGAACAACTTAATGTAGGGGGAAATGGAGAAAGATTTTCAGATGGACCAAAGAGATTATTACTGGGTGTCTTCAATGGAAATCTCTGCCTTGTCTAGCATAACCTTCTGTGTTAACTGATTCTGTGGGGTCTCTGAGCCTTGCATTGTCTTTGAGCTGTTTGCAATTCTGTAAGTTGTAGATCACTGATATCAATACAAATGATTTTTGTCTACAGACATGCAAATGACTGATTTCTGTTGGAAGTATAATTAACTTCCTTCCCTCCACCTCCACTGAAGAAGTCTGTTTTGAAACTATGAAGCAAATCCATTTTAGTGTTCCTTACTGCCTAGATATGTGTGGCTCTTTGAATTTTCCACAGAACTCACTGGAATATCTGACTAGCTCCCTCATTAATAAATGAGATAAAGCTGGTTGGTTTGCTCAGTTGGTTAGAGCTCAGTCTTATAACTCCAAGGTTACAGGTTCGGAACCCCATACTAGCCATCTGTCAAAAAAAAGGATAAACTTAAAAAAATAATAATAAAGAATATTAAAAGAACAAAATAAATAATGTTTTTTAAAAATGAGTTAAATAAAACTTTTAACAAGTGCTATGAATGTGGTTTGAATGTGTCCCCCAAAGTTCATGTGTTGTAATCTTAATCCCCAATGCAACAGTGTTGGGAGATGGGACCTAATAAGAGGTGATTGGGTCATGAGGGCACAGTGCTTATGAATGGATTAATGTCATTATCTCAGGAGTGGGTTAGTTATTGGGACAGTGCCTTGTTATAAAGTAAGTCTGGCCCGGGTGCCTCTCTCTGTCTTTCAAACTCCCTTCCACCTTATGGAATTATTTCCACCATGGGATCACTTCACCAGATGCCGGTATCATGCTCTCGAACTTTCCAACCTCCAGAACCATGAGCCAAATAAATTTCTGTTCATTAGAAATTATCCAGTCTGTGGTATTCTGTTCTATTAGCAGAAAAAGAACTAAGACAAGTCTAATTTTATATTTGTAAGTAAACCATGATGCACCCTCTTTTAAACAATTTTCTTTTAACATCACTAAATATGCAGATTCCTATGCCCCACACTAGACCTACTGAATCAAAATTTCAGGCTTAAAGGCCCAAGAATCTGCATTGTTAACAAGCTCTTCAGGTAATTTTTAAGCTTACTGAAATGTATTAACCACTGAGCTATATTAGTAACCCTTTAGGCTCAAATAAATTACTGTATTTAAAATTCCATCCTCACCAAAGTAAACTTTTTGGTTCACAAAATGGTAAAAACAGAATAGAGGAGCTCAAATGCTCGCATTACAAAAAAAAAAAAAAAAGATGATACATTTTTGTGGTTATGGATATGCTAATTACCCTGATTAGATCATCACATATTGCATATATGCATTGAAATATAACCCTGTACCCCATAAAAATGTGTAATTATTATGTGACAATTAAAATTTTTTTTAAATAATAGAAACCCTCTTATTCAATAATATCAGGACCAGTAATGGGTAGATTAATCACAAACTTCATTTAAAAGGAGGAAATCTAAGAATGTACAAAGCTAAGAATTTCATGTACGAAGTTTTCAATTTCAAAACACATGTGTAAATAAGTTTTCCAATATTTTGATGCAGGGTCAAAGCCCTGCATGGATTCACTGATTGGAGTTTCCTGCAGAAACCACGCCAATGATGCATTGTCACCGACTTCTAGTTTTGCCTTCTGTAAAGTGAAAACTGGGACCAAGCAATCTGAGAACTGAATCCTAGACTGTACAATTTTCCAATTTATTTCCAGTTGTCTTGCCTACAATGAATCTGGCAGCAACTGTTCAAATGTCTCATCTTTCCAATGCATGCAGCTTATTTTTCAGAGAAACAATACTCTTTTGATACTCATTTTCTCAGTTTACATAATATTTAATCAAATTACATGATGACAACAACAAGAACAAATGGCACAAACATATCTGGGAACAAACACAACTGTGTCTTAGAACATATACGAGTTGAGTGATGGGAATGGAAATGTACAGGCATTAAAAGTAACAAGAGAGCTTTCAGCGTGCAATGGACATCAGTCAGTAGGTTGTACGGGGGTACCAGAGTGTTGGAGCATCAGGCAAATCAGCAATGTGGAAGTCAGATATAATAAATATTTCAAGTTGTGAAGGGGACACTCTAAGCAGGGCAAATTTTTCTGTAAAGGACCAGGTAGTAAATATTTTAGGCTTTGCAAGCCGTATAGTCTCTGCAGCAACTCCTCAACTCTGCCACTGCAGCAGGAAAGCAGCCACAGACACGTGGCTGTGATCCAAGAAAACTTCATTTACAAAAACAGGCAGCTGGCCTGAGGGCCACATACACATCTTGCTCTTTTATACCACCTGCTAAGCCAGTAGCTCCCAACCTTTTTAACCACCAAGGATTACTTCTAATCCCCACCCCCCCATCCAATTCCATGTTTTGAAAACCTTAAAAAACACACAAAGTATATTTACATAATTTTTTGTTTTCCTATTTTATTTTAATCAATCAATGATACATAAGGCTACTCATTCGATCAGTATGAGATAACCAAGATTACTAAACTCCGTTGACTTAATTCTGGATAGAAATACATTCTGCCATATTTTTTTTTTAAATCCATGCAGGTTTATATAGTATGGGTACGTTTGTTGAGATTTTTGAAGTATTAAACACAACCTTTTGATATCTCCACACCTGACCCCTCATTATGACATTCAAGGATTCCTTAGGATACTGAGGATATTAGACTGGAATCCACTGCTCCGTGTGAACAAATGAATGAATGAATGAATGAATGAATGAATGAACAAAAAAAGGAGGGAGGGAAGAAGGAAGAGCATATCTAATAATTGTAAATTAATCAATGAAAGTGTATTTCATAATCATTTTATCAACTTTGGGTTGCCAGATCCAACAAGTTACCAACATGGTTCCATGGGGTCATTCCAGCTCTAATCAGATTTTATTTTCACCCATTAACTGTATTACCAGCATCATACTGAAATATTCAGAACTTCTGACTTCATTCTCTGAATAATTTAGTTATCAGTTACCTGAAACACTCCTTAATAGAAGGAATACTGCTAGGAATGAAAATAATTACAGGGATAAAAGTGTTTGGGGGGGTGGGGGGAGATTTTGTTGTCTTGCTTGAATGGAACAAAAGTTATCGATCAATACTTTTTAGCAGACTTTTGACATAGTTGTCTCTTTCACGCCTATCAGTTCCTATAATCTCAGCTCTATTTCCTCCATTCTTCCTCTTGCAATCATAAGTATTTGTCTACTTTTCATATCAGATTTATATGATTCTTCTCTGTTTTTTTTTATCCAAGCAACAGAACACAATTTTAGTAAAATTAGTGCAACTGGTCTGAACCCAATAAAGAGCTCACTGTTTGCATTTACATTCCCTCTGCTCTTAAGATGAAATCACTCCTTTTTTTAAAATCAAAACATAATTGATTATACATATCTATAGGGTACAGCATTGAATATCAATATCCATGTGCAATATGTGATACTCAAATCAGGATAATTAGTATATTCAACATTACACAATGTAATCTTTTTTTGTGGCCTTTTACCAATTCCACTCCTAAACCTAGTCTTTTGTCACCAGAAAATGGGAAGAACGTACATTATACACTTGTCAGAATAAATTGTTCTGCCTTGCTTTTTTTAAAAAAAGATCGAGTAGTACATTTCTTCCAGCAAAATCAAGAAGTAAAATTATAGAAAGGCAAAACATATGGCTGTTTAGTCTTTGCATGATTATGCTAACAAAGCATAAAGACCAGCTTAAATGTTCATTTCAAATGAAAGACAATTTTTGAGAGGGGAGGGGTTAGTCATTTATAAAAGCTCCTTTATTTAAATTAGTGCTAGTAAATATAAAGACTCTCCTTCAGTTAAAGCCTTTTACAAGAACACTTTAAAGCATAATTGGTTTTGCCCCTGTTTACAAACTGTTTTGTACAAACAAAGCCACTGTTTACAACTGAGCATCAAAGAAGCTTTCACATGTGATTATGAAGATCTTGCCTCTTACAAAGTGCTATGTGCAACCTTAGATTTCTACCATTTTGGCTTTCTACTTTCATAGCAATAAGCACACCCCTCCCACTTCTCCCCATCCATATATACTCCTCCTCTATTTAATACACAATTTTTCTCATAGTACTCCTACCCATCTTTACCTATAAAACATGACAGAAGAGAACATATAGAACACGTATTAAGTATTGTATGTAGTCAGACAATTTTCCTTTTAAAAAACTTAATGTTTTCCTTTCAAAGAGGAGATAATCTAGGAACCTTCTCTAGCTGCCAGTAATGAAAGCATAAATTCTAGGTCAATGGTTCCCAAATTCGCCTGACCATAAGAATCACTTGTGGCACTTGTCAAAAAGACATAGTCCTGGGTCGCATCCGTGATCTGAATCAGAATCTCTAGGTGAGAGGTCTGGGAATCTGTATTTTAGACAAATGTCTGCCGTGATTCTATGATCAGTAAAGCCTGGAAAATGACACTAGGATCCTTGTCACTGAAGAACCTCGAAAACTTGGAACTTACAGAAAATATTATGACTAGAATTTCAGAGTTTTCGCTTTGCTAAAAACAGTGTTTGTCCAAGAATCCTCAACTCATCAAGACCTCAGAATGCTAATGTATCTCCTGAAAACCTCAGACACCTGGGAGGAGCTGAAAAATAAGTTAATTAAAAGCCAATGTTTAACTTCAAAACAGGGCAGGAGCAGAAGAAAATATGGATTTTTCTTGATTCTAGTACAGAGCATTACATTTGGTTCTACAAACTAAAATTGGTCTTATTTTCATTTTTGTAACTTTTTGCTATAACTCTGCATATATAGAGAGGCTGGGCAAGGAGGAAAGAAATCCAGAAAAAGGAATATACCATCCCTTACGGACTTCCCCAGGCAACCAACCAGTCAATAGCCAATTGCTCTTACTTCTCCCTGCGCCACCAGCTTCCCTCTCTACTGCTCTATTGAAAGTACTCCCTCAGTCATCATCTCAATGTCTACCCTTCAGTGGTCCTCTTCTATCTTGTTCTCCTAAACTTCTACAATATTAATATTGCTCTTTCTGGAAATTCTCCTTAGTCTTGATTTCTCTAATTTTACTCTAACCATGTTCTTTCCTCTCTTTCTTCCTGTCTCTTCTTCTTTCTATCCCTTTACTGTAGACATGCAGTATGGCTTAGTTCTTATTTTCTGGTCTCTCCCCTATTCATTCCCTCAAAGCATGCATCCGTTCTCTCAGTTTCAGCCTCCTCTCTGGGTGATGATAACCATCTAATAACGATGTTGCTGACGATCACTGCTCACATCTACTGAGCACTTACGAAGTGAATTATAAGCACTCTGTATGATTTATAGCATTCGATCTTTCCAACCTTAAGAGATACTATTATTGGCCCAATTTTAAGGATGAAGAGATTGAGATTTTGATCAAAACCCTGAAAAGCCAACATGAACAGCCTCCCATCCTGTCTCTTTTGTTAATGACTCTGGTAATCACTATATGTGAATTACTATGGTATTAAAAATAAGGAAGTATTGTGAAAATACTGGAAAAGATGTTATAATAGGGGGTCAGGATCTAAGAATTCACACTAATCTGTGAATTATTTGCAATGATTTTGTTTTCTGAGTCAGGTTTGAGATGGACCCATCCTGATTCATTGGTACCACCAGGGATCATGAATTTAATAACTTTTCCTAATGTTCTCATAGCCAAACTGGTCTCTATGTTTTCTACTTTATGTAAAGAGCCACAGCTTCAGTGGGAGGGTCCTGGTATCCCCTTCACTGCAGAATTATCATCCCGGAGTACCGCTCTGTTCATCTCAGTCCCGGGCTAGTTAATCAGTCTCAATTGCTTACTGACCTCATTCAAATTCTTCAACTACAACATGACCCCAGTTTACCTTCCCAATCCTAGTTCCCATTGCTCTACTCTACAGGCCCTGTGCTCCAACCGACTGGACTACTCACTGCTTTTTACACCAGCCCTGTTCTACCTCCATGCCTTGGCCCATACTCTTTCCACCATCTGACCTGCATATCTCTCCCCATCTGTGAAAATCCTACCCATTGTTCAAGACCCTTCTCAGATGCCACTCTACTGTTAAGCTTCTCCTGATCTCTGAAACAAGAGATGAGCACCAACTCCTTTGAGGCTGCAACATGCTGCCTCCACACCCTGCAATAACATTTTATTTGTACCTCTCTGAAGGCCCTTTGATATCTAAAAATAATAGTAATATTTATGATGCACTTACTATTCATCAGGGGCTTTTTAAAAAAAAGCTTTACTATATTGATTGAGGTCATCCCATTTTATACCTGAAGAAACTTCGATAGACAAAGGTTAAATAACTCGCCCAAAGTCATACAGCTCATGGAGAGAGACCAAGTTTTGTCCACTCAAAAAGTCTGCCTGCAGAAGCTACACTCTTTACCTATGTGCTCTACTGACCCTCATCCCCACTGTCCCTTAAAGGCCCTCAACATCCGGCCCTGAGGCTGAAGCATCTTTTGTATCCCCCAAACACAGTGGCTCACACCGAGACAACAGAGAAGTAAATAAGGAACTGACTTCCAAAGGCCTCCATGATATGCATTTCCCCACCCATCCCATGTTTCTCCCTCTGTCCCCCTACGTCACCGCCTCCTCTCTCGTCAAGTCCCACTCCTCATTGTCCCCTTCTCTTCAGCGCCTCTCAGCTTAACTTCAGGATTTAGGACATTCCTACTTCAACAGACATTTATGCAGCGACTACTCCGAAGCAGGCAATGAGGAGGGTAGAAGTGACACGAGGATGACTATGCTACAATTCCCAATTTTTAAAAAAAGTACACAATTAAGTTAGAACATGAGAAATGCAGGATATTTAAGAAAATACAGGAGGTCATTCAAAGGTAGCTTCTTTGGAGGAAAAGAGGCCTGAGTTTGTCTTAAAGGTTGCAAAAGGGCCAGTGAAAAGGAGGGTGGGTGCAAAGGGCAGCATTCTAGGCAGCAGAAGCAAACACAGTGTTCTAAGTTTTCCAGTAATTCAGTCTAACTGGAACTAAAGTGCCAGGGGTTAAGTGGTGGAAAAGAGGCCAGAGCATCAATAGTTTATTAACTGATGCGAGGATTCTCCCTCTCCCAGACCCTCTCCCAAAGAAATGGGCTGCCTTTAATAGATTTAGGTAGGAGAATAATAATGACCAAGGATTTCTTTTTATAAAGATCCCTCAGGCAGCACTATGGAAGAGGGTTTGGAAGGGGAAGAATTATAAATCTGTTGAAGAGATTGAAACGGGCAGGAGAAATATTCAGGAGACTGACTCCAGGACAGCCTCGCTCAAGACCACCCTAAGCGAAAATACTTCTGACTGCATTAGTCCTTCATGCCACCGTCCCACCCACCTACACCCACACTCCTGCAGCACTTGTGAAGTCTGCAGCCCCAAATTTGGCTTTTAATTATATTGTATGTTACTCCCTAAGTGTTGCTTGTACTTTATTCACGTCTCCCTAGATAAAACAACACAGTAAGCGTTTATGCAATTGAAATGGGTTTTTAAGTCGTCGAGGCCAGAGCCCTGACTTACTCCCTGGGCTCCGCGCTACCCACCCGCCCTCGCCGCCCACGAGCGGGCCCAGCCCTCGGCCTCGCCAGGCGGTCAGGCCCGGTCGGCTGCAGACAAGCACGGGGAGGCCTGACTGAGTCGTTTCACCTCCTGGCTGACCAGATCGTCGCCCGCTCCCGAGACCTGGCAGGAGGCTGTCTCGAGAGTGGCAGAAGACGCCTGCCACGGCTGTTAGACCCGCCGTGTCCACCAGGGGGCGCATCCTGCTCGGTTTCCAGTTGCCTGGGCTCCGCAAGACGGAGCAAATGAACGCTGATATATTTAGACCCTCTGCAGTGGCCGTAGCTCCTGACAGTAAAAACAGGAAGTAGAACTTTTTATTTGGGACTCAATATTCGGGTGAAAAAGGCGAGGGACTCCGGAGGGACTTGTTCGCTCCGGCAGCTGCATACGCTTTCAGGGGGTCCTTTTCCGCCCGTTCCTGCCCCCGTTGAGGTATTTTGTCCCGAGCCGGGTCCCGTCTCTTTGTGCGGAAGCCTCCGCAGAACCATGGCCGAATACTCCTATGTCAAGTCCACCAAACTCGTGCTCAAAGGAACCAAGACCAAGAGGTGAGGCCCGACCGCGTTTGGGCGACTCTTCCGTGCCTTTCTGACATGTTCCGCCCCCCGCGTGTCCCATGGAGGCCGCAGAGGGCCGACTTTCAGCCTCTGGGCCCTTGGGCCTGGCCTCTTGTCCCAGATGCGCGGAGACCGCGACTCAGTGCCCGGCGCCTGTGCAGAGCGGGGACAGGCCGCAGGGACGCGCCCCGCTGTCGCTCCCTGGAAAGGGAGGAGGAAAGAGAGGGAGACCAATAGCCCGGGAACCACAGTGTGTGTCCCCGAAGGCCTCAGACTTCTGCAGCGTGGGTCTGCATTAGCCTCAACACGTAGATCATAACAACCTCCTTTAGTAGTTGTCTCCCTGCCCGCGAAAACGAATTCCTGATTTTGTGTTTTCTAAACATAATGTGCAGAGTGGAACTGGGCTGAAGCAGGTAGTGGTTAAGGTGATGGGTTTGGGCAGGGATATGGGCCCGCATCTGGACTCCACCGTTAGTACTCATTTTGTGATTTGTGGCAAATTGGTTAATGTCTTTGAGCTTCCATTTACTCATTTACACTCTAAAAGAATTCTTATGACGATTAAATGGGATAACACGTGTGCAGTGAATAAATAGAGCCAAATGCAAGGACAAGGCTGTAGTGGTGATTTATGATTACTAGCTTTTTAGGGAAAGATGCCTGTTCACTCTTATCTCCACCTCTTTGTTCACTGGTGGATTTGTCCGGGGTTGACTCTTCACACAAATATTGAGCATTTTCTCTTGGTCTCAGTGATGAACAGAATTTTGGGTACTTTTAGATGAGATGGGAAGAAAATGTCAAGGAGCAAGCTGAAGTCACTGCTCTTGAGAACTCTGCCTAAGGGTCTGGCATCATGAAGAAATCGTGAATAAACCGAAAATTTTACTGTCTGAATTTGCTGAGAGGTTAGCTTCTAAAAATTTACTTAATGATTAAAATGTAAACAAGTATGTCTTCTTGTAATTATAACTATGAATCATAATAATGTGTATGTAGCACTTTCTATATGCCAAGAATTGTTTTACGCCCTTTGCATATTAACTTTTTTTAAAATCACCCTTGGGGTTCTTTTTCATTATCGAGATGTAATTCATATACCATAAAATTCACCCTTTTAAAGTGTGCAATTCAGTACTTTTTAGTTTATTCACGAGGTTCACCGCTAATAGATAAACATTTTCATCACCCCAAAATGACCCCTTACCCATTAATCAGTCTCACACACCCCATTCTTCCCTCTTCCCATTCTCTGGCAACCTACTTTCTGTCCATACAGATTTACCTGTTCTGAATATTTCGTATAAATGCAATCATACAATATGTGGCCCTTTGTGTCTGGCTTCTTTTTACTTAGCACAGCACTCTGGAGGTTCATCTGTGTTGTAGCACGAGTTGGTACTCATTCCATTTTATGGATGAGTAATATTTCACTGTATGGATATATATGTTTTGTTTATCCATTCATTAGTTGATGGGCATTTGGTTTGTTTCCATTTTTTGGCTATTATGAATAATGCTGCTGTGAATATTCTTTTCTAAGTATTTGTGTGGGCATATATTTTCACTTGCCTTGGGTATAAATGCTTAGGAGCGGAATTGCTGGGTCATATGGTAAATCTGTGTGTAACTTTTTGAGGAATCCCAAACTATTTTCCAAAGAAGCTGCTGCTCCATTTTACATTCCCACCAGCAATGTGTGAAGGTACATATTAACTCTTATTTCCCACAGTAATCTTAAAAGTTGGGTTAAGTTATTATCCTCACTTTATAAGTGGGGAAACTGACTTACTGATTCAGTACCTTTTCTAAAAATCACAGCTAAGAAGTGACAGAATCAGGATTTAAAACCAGGCAGTCTGACTCTCAAGAGTCAGCTCTTAACTATAACACAGTATGTACAAGGCTAGAAGTAACTTCTCAATTCTTTAAGTAAGAGGATATATCAGTGTAAATTATCATAAATTAATAATTTATAAATCAATGTACAGCTTAAAAAACTTTTAATTTGCCATCTTCTGATATTTAATATACAAATCAATATATCTAAACTCATCTATATAAATTATCTCTTGTAGTAAGAAGAAAAAGAGCAAAGATAAGAAGAGAAAGAGAGAAGAGGATGAAGAAACCCAACTTGATATTGTTGGTGAGTCAGGTCAATACTTTATTCTTTTTTTAAGTTTTATTGAATCAAAATTGATTACACATATTTTTGGGGTTCAACATTGAGATATGTTGATCAAATCAATATTACTAGCATATATATTGTTACAAATCATAATTATTCTTTATGCTCCTTGTCTCATTCTTCCTCATCCCCCTGTCCCTCCCCCCACCCCCCTTCTAATCACCTTAGATTTCTTCTCTCCCTCTGAAAGAATGATGGTTACTCTGTTGATTTGCTGCCCAAATGATCTGTGCAATGCTGAGAGGCGTGTTCAGGTCCCCCAATACTATCATAGAACAGATGTCTCTTCCGTCACTATGAAATGGGCTCTGTGGAAACAGACATCCTCCTCCTTTCTTCATCTCTGCTGGTGACTCTCCTTGTGTCAAATCACTCCAGTAGCTGGTGGACCATCTGTGTGGTGGTTGTGGCATCTAGCTGCCTTCACGGCAGCCATGGTTATTGTGGTGGCTGTGGTGGGCCACCCACATGGAGGAAATGTTTTTGGCCTGCTCCATGGTGCTGGCAGTGTGCCTGGTTGTGGAGAGTGTCGGATCCCCGGTTCCATGCCCCGGGTCCCCGAGTGGGTCCTGAGGCGCTGGCACGGTGTGCCTGGTTTTGGGAGGGGAGTCCAGTCCTCAGCTCCTTACCCTGGGTCCCTAGGCTTGCCCCAAGGTGCTGGTGCAGTGTGCCTGGTTGTGGGACAGGGTTTCGGTCCCCTTCTCCATGCCTCAGGTCCACAGCAGGCCCCGAGGTGCTGGCACGGTGTGCCTAGTTGTGGGAGGGAGGTCTGGTCCCCTTTTGCATTCCCCAGGTCCCCGGGCAGGACTCGAGGCACTGGTGAGGTGTGCCTGGTTGTGGGAGGGAGGTCCAGTCCCCTTCTCCATGCCCTGGGTCCCAGGGCAGGCCCCGAGGTGCTGGCACAGGGTGCCTGGTTGTGGGAGGGGGGTCCGGTCCTCTTCTCCATTCTGCAGGTCCCAGGGCAGGCCCCAAGGTGCTGGCATGGGTGCCTGGTTGTTGGAGGGGGGTCTAGGTCAATACTTTATTCTGAGAAAAGTTAACATTTGTTGAGATCCCATTTAAAATATTTTCTTAATTAGGAATTTATGACCTATTTATAGTTGTGTTAAAGTGCTCAAATATTATTTACAGTTGTAAATTCCATTTATTTTTTAACACAGTAGATGCCATTGACACCTTTTCTTCATTATTAGAACAAAGCACAGGAGAAAAGAAACATAAATCTCATTTAATAGGCTCCATCAGACTACTTAATAGCCAGAGATTCTGATATATAATTTTAAAGGCCTACTATAGACAAATATTATTTAAGAACATATATTTTACAAATTATTCTCTTTGAACATGTATGTATTTTAATTGTAGAAGTAGGTGATTTGTTTGTCTCTAAAGGAAGTACATTCACATTAAAAATAATTATTTTGTAAACTGCGAAATGAATGAAAATCTTAATTAAACAGAATAGAACATCAAGGTAGCCTCTAAATGGTACCAGAAATAAACTGACCCAAACATACTTAACCAGCCTATTTTCCATTTAGTCCTTTTATCCTTTCCATACAATTATTTTCTCATTTAAAACTTGGCAAGTTACATTTTGAAACTTCATAAATTACGGTTACTTTAAAAATATGTAAGAATATGGAATGGTATAAAGCTAATGTTCTGGAAAATCTCCCATTTTTTGAAATAGCAAATCAACAATTCTAAAATTAGGGTAAATATCTTGGATAGATATGTAGCTGTGGAATTGCTGTGTCAAAGGACAGCTGAATATTTAACTATGTAAAAAACTGCCAAAAATTCTAAAGAGATTGTACCATGTTACCCTCCCACCAAGAATGAACTAAAGTTTCGGTTGCTTCACATCCCTGCCATCAGTTCATGATCAGTTCATGGTGTTATCTGTTTTTTCTACCAGTCTGTGATTTGCGTTTTCATTTTCTTAATGGTGTTTTTTTTTTGATGAGCAGAAATCTTTAGTGAAAATGAAACAAAGCCCAGCCTGTTTTATTTTCTTTGATGGTTACCAGCTTATCTCTCTGATCTAAGAGAGCTTAGCTTACCCAAAGGTCACAAAGATATTCTTCTGCATTTTCTTTTAGAGGCATCACAGTTTAATTTTTTACATTAGATCTATCATCCATCTCAAATTCATTTTTAGCATGGTGTGAGAGAGGTGTAAAAGCTCTTTTTTTTTTTTTTTCATATTGATGTCCAGTTGTTCCAGCACCGCTGTTGAATAGACTTTCTTTTCCCCATTAAACTGTTTTGATATCTTTGTCAAAAATTAATTGACTTTTTATGTATTGGTCTATTTCTGGATTCTGTCTGTTCCTTTGATATAGTTGTCTTTTGCTCTATTGATATATTTGTCTTGATCACTGTAACTTCAGAAAGTGTTGAGATTAGATAGTGTGAGTCCTCCAACTTTGCACTTTTTTCAAGATTAATGATTCTAGGTCTTTTAAGTTTCCATATAAATTTTAGAATCAATTTACTAATTTCTACAATAAAGCCTGTTTCTGGGGGAATTGTATTGAATCTAGATCATTCAACCTCTTAATAATATTGAGGAAAATCAATTTCTGAGGAAAATCAACATCTTAACAATACTGAGTCTCAATAATTTGTGATTTTCAGTATAGCTGTCTTGCATGTCTTTTTAAAATTTATTCTTAAGTATTTTATAATTTTCCATTATTGTAAATAGAATTTTTTAATTTTATTTTCCAATGTTTGCTGTCAGCATATATATAATTGATTTTTGTATATTGACCTTGTAATCTGAGACATTGTTAAATTTACTTATTATTTCTAGTATTTTGTTTTGTTATAAAGAAAACTAAGAAATCTGCAGTCGTGTTTCCTATGTCTATAGTTTTACTTCTTCCTTTCCAATCTTTGTGTCTTTTATTTCTTTTTATTGCTTTACCATACTAGCCAGGACTTCTATAATAGTTGAACAGAAGTGATAAGAATAAACATATTTGCCTCATTCATTCCGAATCTTAGACAGAAAGCTTTTAGTCGTCCACCATATAGTATGGTATCAGCTGTAGGGTATTCATAGATACATTTTATCAAAATGAGGACTTTTCCTTTTAAATTTAGTTTCCTGGGAGCTTTAATTATAAGTTGTTTAATTCTGCCAAATGCTTTTTTCTGCCTCTGTTGATTTGATTATATGACTTTCTTCATTTATTCTGCCAATGAATTGCTTTGGTTTTATTTTCAAGTCTTAAACCAACTTCAGATTCCTAAAAAACACCCTACTTGGTTATGACTTGTTGTCCTTTGGTACATTGCTGGATTTGATTTCTAATTTTTTTTCCCAAGGATTTCTACATCTGTGTTGATGAAAATTTTGGATTTTTGTTTCCTTTTCTGGTAATGTTTTTATTTGGTTTGGGTATCAAGGTAATATTGGTCTCATAAAATGAACTGTGAAGTTCTCTCCCCATCCCTATTTTTGGACACAGCTGTGTAAGATCAACATTATTCCTCTTTAAATGTTTGATAGAATTAACCACTGAAGTAATCTGGCTCTAGAGGGTTTTGTTTTATTTAGTTTTGTTTTTTGTGGATAAATTTTTAACTTTGAATTAAATTTCTTTAATAGATATTTTCAGATTTTCTATTGTGTTGCTTTTGGTAATTTGTATCTTTTAAGAAAATTTTTATTTCATGTAAGTTGAATTTATTTGCATATAATTGTATAATTGTTCAAGATATTCCCTTATTATCTTTGTAATATCTGTAGAATATGTATTATGATCTCTTCATTCATTCCTCATATTGGCCATTTATGCTTTTGCTTTTTTTTTTTTTCTCAGATCAGTCAGTCTAGTTGGAGGTTTACCAATTTGCTGATCTTTATAAGATTCATCTTTTGCTATCATTTATTTTCTCTACTGTTTGTTCATTTTCTATTTCATTTATTTCTGGTCTTTATTATTTCCTTTCTACTTATGGTTTACTTTGCTCTTTTTAATAGCTCCTTAAGGTGGGAGTTTAGAATCCCTTCATACCCCTTTAGCTACATCCCACAAATTTTGATGTTTTCATTTTCATTCAGTTCAAAATATTCTCTAATTTTCCTTGTGATTTTTTTCTTTGACCAATGGGTTATTTAAAAATGATTTTTGATCAGTTCTACAGTTTACTGAGAGAGTTGCATTAAAATCTCCAACTATAATTCTGTATTTGTTTTTGCTTAAAGTATTTTGAAACTCTCTTATAAGGTGCATACACATTTAGGATTGTTAGATCTTCCTTAAGAATTCAACCTTTTATTTTAATAAAATGCCCATTTTGTATCTGATAATATTCCTTGTCTTGACATGTAGTTAAATTATCTGAAGATCTTTTTGCTTCTGTTAAGCTTGGTTTTTGTTTGTTTTTTGTTCTTAATTTTGTTCAGGGTTTTAAATGTTTGATAGAATTAACCAGTGAATTTTGTAATTCACTGGTTAATTCAGGAATTTTGTTCAGGGGCTGTTTGGTTTTGCCTTTAGACTTAGACTGTGGCTTTTATTCTAGGAAATGGGTCTCATGGGGCCTCAACCAAATGCTCAAGGTGATATCTCTCCAGTCTAGCATCGCCTAAATTCATGTGACCTCTGGTATCTCCAGTCAGCTCTCAGTAGCAGCAGCCACTCTGCTGTACCTTGTGAAGTCTGCTCAGCACATGCACAGGCCAGCCCTTGGGCAAAGACCTGCAGAGAACCCTCGCATATTCTTTCGGACCCCTAACTTCTGTGTAGTTCTCTCTTCTCCGGTACCTCGCTCTGGAAATTCTAGTCACTTCAGGTCTCAGTTTGGTGAGATTGCCTCTTTCTTCTGGGGCTTCACCTCCCTGCCCTGTGGTCAAGAAACTGCCATTAAGAGGTGGAAAACCAAAGCCAATACGAGGTTTACTCGCCACCTGTGTTTCTCTTTTCTTAAAGATTGCAGTCCTACTCTTCCTGTGTTCCAGTACCTGAAAACAGTTTTCTCAGAGTTTTCTCAGATATTCTGTCCAGTTTCTTAGTTGTGCATGGTAGGAGGGCAAGTCCAGAACCAGTTATTCTATCTTTGCTGGTAGAGGAAGTCTTTCTGTGTCTCTCTCTTTGTCCTCCCACCTTCTTTTACATTATGGATTTTCCAAGCTCAATATGTAAGTAAGCATATGCCTGTTTTTGAAGAAAAAGAAAAAAGCTTTTTAATTTTTTAAAGCTGAGTTCTGTTGGTTCCACACAGGATCTGAAGGGAAGACGTAAAGCCAGAGTGGATTGCTAAATAGGATGAAAGAAATACTGCCTTTCACATGCAGAATATCAAGTCGGGCAGTAATAAATAAGAGCATCTCTGTAAGGAGATGGTTTCAGTGAGCTCTGCTAGATTTGGAAGTAACTAAACTTATAATAGCATAGTTTGTGAAACTCCTAGATACTTGTTTTCCCTGGAACAAAAGCCAAGTAAGCTCTGGGTAAGCAGAAGCTCTGTGAAGAGTACTTAGGCTACAGTGTGATTGGGGAAGAAAATTCCATTTCCAAAGCTAAGATATATGGTCCCTTTGTGCCAAGTGCATAATGATGATAGAGATTTAAGGGAACCCTTCAGTTGGAGGCACGTGGTCAGTCAGAAGGTGAGGTAAACTGTCACACAGCCTCTCAACTGTATCACCACGTCAGGGATTGATAGATGTGTGAGCATCAACAGGAGGCTGTGAGCAGCTCTGGGGAGCAGATTAACCACGAAGAGAGGCCTCTGGAAATATAGGTCCCTCCTCAGCCGTTAGTATCTGCAGTAGCCTTAATACTGGAAAGAGTTGGGCCGACCCCGTGGCTCACTCGGGAGAGCAGCAGCGCTCCCGCTGCGGGTTCGGATCCTACATAGGGATGGCCGGTGCACTCACTGGCTGAGCGCGGTCACAAAAAAAAAGGACAAAAAAAAAAAAAAAATACTGGGAAGAGTTGATATACCATGACAGTATTTAATCAGCTGCAGTGACTTTTACACCTGGTCATTCATCCATTTGATATTTTGAAAGCATGTGTTACAGTACCTCCTTCTCTGTGCCAGATGGCCTTAAACAAGGTAGATCTGGTCCCCACCCTCACAGACCATATTTTCTAAATAGTTAAGTAAAAATCTGTGATGTGTGACAAGCATTGTTATATGTTGTGAGACTACACAGCAGGAACATCTAACAGTCTGTGTAAGGTTCAAAAGGATATAACTTTAAACATGTCTCTATGTTTTGTTTTTAAAAATAGCAAATAATGTTTTAGGATGGATTCTCAGATGCAGCTTAGGTGTCTGCCACATATAAACATAGCTTGAGCTATAACCTGACTTAGAGAAAGGCAACTTCAGTTTCCACTATTCTCAGTGTCCACTACTTTTTTTTTTTTTTTTTTTTTTTTTTTTACAGCCAAAACCCTCGGGGTGATACTGGCAAGAATTATGTTATATTACTCTAGTCATTAAGCATGTTAAGTGTATGAGACTTCTTAGCTTTGATTGTGAGCCACTTGCAGAATATAGTCAAAATAGTTCGTATTTAATTCCTAATGATACAATGTTTAGCCTTCTCATTCTATGAAATCTCAGGAGAAAAAAACTGGCATCTGCTCAAGGTAAGATCTTTATCAGTTCAAAATTTTATAAATAATGTTATTGTATCACTTTCCTACATGGCAGAGTGTGAAAATTTTGAAAAACTTGTCTGCCAGAAACAACTTCATCTGCAAACCACTAATGACATATTATATTAAGATTACTTTATTTACTATTAAGTGTACTAAATAATTAACTGTGGCACTCTTAACAAAGATTTTCTGATCACAGTCTGTTTATAATGATTCTGATAAATGCAGTATTCCTTTTACTGAACAATTATAGCTGTAAGTCTTAATAACTCAAATTATCTTCTAAATCTCTCACTAAATTATTTTTATTGCTTTCTAGTAGTCTTTAGCTAAAATTTCAATTGCTTCTCTCCATTCGTTTTTTTGTGTGTGGTAAAGTATACATTAAAAATTTGCCATTTTAGCCATTTTTAGGTGTGCAGTTCAGTGGCATTGAAATACATTCACAATGTTGTACAATCAAAACCCCCATATATCTTCAGAACTCTTCATCTTGCAAAACTGAAACTTTGTCCCCATTAAACATTGTTCCCCATTTCTCCCTCTCCCCAGCCCCTGATAGCCACCGTTGTACTTTCTGTCTCTGTGAATTTCCTAACTACCTCATGTGAGTAGAATCATACAGTTCTTTGTGACTGGCTTATTTTACTTAGTATGATCTTCAAGTTTCATCCATGTTGTAACATGTGTCAGAATTTCCTTCCTTGTATGGCTGAATAATTTTTCATTGTATGTATGTACCACATTTTGTTTATTCATTCATCTGTCAGTGGACACGGGTTGCCTCCACCTTTTTGGCTATAGTGAATAATGCTGTTGTGAACATTATATCTCTTCAAGGCGCTGTTTTCAGTTCTTTTGGATATATACCCAGAAGTGGAATTTGTGGATCATGTGGTAATTCTGTTTTTGATTTTTTAAGTATCCAACATACTGTTTTCCACAGCAGCTACACCATTTTACATTCCCACCATCAGTGCACAGGGTTTTAATTTCTCCACATCCTTGCCAACACTTCTTTTTTGCTAGTAGCCATCCAAATGTGTGTGAAGTGGTGTCTAGTTATGGTTTTGATTTGCGTATCCCCAGTGTGATGTTGACCATCTTTTCATGTGCTTATTGACCATTTGTATGTCTGCTTTGGGAAAATGTCTATTCCAAGTCCATTGCTCATTTTTTAATTGTGTTGTAATTCTGGATATTAGCTTCTTATCATACATGTGATTTTCAAATAATTTCTCCATTCTTTGGGTTCCCTTTTTTTCTGTTGATAATGGTCTTTGATGCACAAAAGTTTTTAATTTTGAAGTCCAATTTTTTCTTTTGTTGCTTGTGTCTTTGATGTCATATGCAAGAAATCATTGCCAAATCCAATATCATGAAGACTTTCCACTATGCTTTCTTCTAAGAGTTTTAATGTTTTAGCTCTTACATTTATGTCTTTGATCCATTTTAAGTTAATTTTTGTATTTGGTGTTAAGTAAGGGTCCAACTTCATTTAAGGTAAAATTTTACTAATTATTTAAAATTAGTTATGAAAGACCTGAACTGTTTAGCTGAATAGGAAATTTTGTGCAGTGTGATTAACTCCATTTTTTAAAACTTATTATGGAAATTTTCAAACTAATATATAGGTAGATAAAATAATATAATGAATCCCCCATATACCCATACCCCCAGCATTAGAAATTATCGATATTTTTCTAGTCTTCATTCATTTACACACACCTACATGTGTCTTTTTCTGGAGAATTTTAAAGTAAATCACAGATATTATGGCATTTAATGCATAAATACTTAAAATGTGTACTTTTTATAAGGCCAGTATCTTTCTCCTTCCCTCTGTTTTGTTTTTATATTTAAACATAACATTATCTCATTATAAGACCTTATAAAATTAACGAGAACTCCTTAATGTCCTCTAATATCCAGTTAATGATTGACTCATTCTACTCTAGCTAAAGTACAATTCAGGGGAAGATCTGAGGCCATTTTTTTGTCCCATTAAAATATAAACTTTTGATAATAGCTCTTTAACAGGTGTTAAGTGATATCTCCTTGTGGTTTTAATTTGTATTCCTCTGATGATTAGTGATGTCGAACATTTTTTTTTTCCTGTATCTCCTGGTCACTTGTATGTCTTCCTTTGAGAAATGTCTATTCAGTTCCTTTGTCCATTTTTTGATAAGGTTATTTGTTTTCTTACTGAGCTGAGTTTGAGTTCCTTGTATATTTTGGATATTAACTCCTTATCTGATGTATGTTTGCAAATATTTTCTCTTGTTAAGTAGGTAACTCTGTTGATTATTTCTTTAGCTGTGCAGAAGCTTTAGTTTGATGCAATCCCATTTGTCTATTTGCACTTTTATTGCCTGTGTTTTGGGGGACATATCCGAATAAATCTTTGCCCAGACCAAAGTCATTGAGCTTCTCCCCTGTTTTCATCTAGTAATTATATGACTTCAGATCTTAAGTCTTTAATCAATTTTGACTTGATTTCTATATATATATGAGTTGATGGTTTAATTTCATTCCTCTGCATGTGGATATCAAGTTGTTCCAACACCACTTATTGAAGAGCCTGTCCTTTCCCCATTCTGTGTTCTTGGCAGTGCTGTCAAAAATTGACTGACTGTAGATGAGGGGATTTACTTCTGGGCTCTCTGTTCTCTTCCTTTAGTCTATGTGTTTGTTTTTATGCCAGTAACATGCTGGGTTTTTTGTGTTTTTTTTTAATTTAATTTTATTTTGTCAATATACAATGTGGTGGCCCATCACCGAAACCTCCCTCCCCCCTCCCTCCTCCCTCCCCCTCCCTCCTCCCTCTCTCCTCCCTCCTCCCTCTCCCCCTCCCTCCTCCCTCTCCCCCTCCCTCCTCCCTCTCCCCTCCCTCCTCCTCCTCCCCCCCTCCCTCCTAACAATGTTCTTTCTCTTTACTTGTTGTATCAACTTCAAAGAATTGTAATTGTTATTATCAAAAAGACTAATTATAACAAGTCTTGGCAAGGCTGTGGAGAAAAGGGAACCCTTGCACACTGTTATTGGAAATGTAAATTAGTATAGCTATTATGGAAAACAGTGTTAGGGCTCCTCAATGAATTAAAAATAGAACTACTGCATGATCCATCAATCCCACTTCTGGGTATATATCCAAAGGAAAAGAAATCAGTATTTCGAAGAGATATCTCCACTTCCATGTTCATTGAGACATTATTCACAATAGCCAAAATATGGAATCAACCTAAGTGTTCATCAGTGGATGAGTGGATAAAGAAAATATAGTATATACATGCAATAAAATACTATTCAGCCTTAAAAAAAGAAAGAAATCCTGTCATTGCAACAACATGGATGAACCTGGAGGATATTATGTTAAGTGAAGTAAGCCAGGCACAGAAAGACAACTACAGCATGATCTCACTTAAATGTGGAATCTAAAAGAGTTGAACTCGCAGAGGTAGAGAGTAGAATGGTGGTTACCAGGAACTGGGTGAACGGGCAGTGGAGAGATGTTAGTAAAAGAATAAAAAATTACAGTTAGATAAGAGTAATAAGTTTAAGAGATCTATTGTACAACATGGTGATTACAATTAATTACAATGTGTTATAATCGCGAAAGTTGCTGAGAGTAGATTTTTGTGCTCCTACTGCAAGAAATAAGTATGTGAGGTAATGCATGTGTTAATTAGCTTGATTTAGTCATTCCACAATGTATATGTACTTCAAAACATATTGTACACAGTAAATAAAATATAAACACAGAAAAAAAATTAAAATAAAATATAAACTTTTGCAGTGACTGCTTAAGTAACTTAGCCCTCAAATTTCACATTTCTGTTGGTGAATTAAACATTAGTGTACATAGATTCTGCTCATTTTGCTTCTAATCAGTCATAGTTAAGACTGCTATACTGGAAAGTCTTTCCGTAGGAGTATGTAAGAAACAGGTTATAATAGACATTGCCTCTAGAAAGCAGGCATAGATGGATGAGTGGGGTCTGGAATGAGGGAGATCATTTCTCTGTATATCATTTTGAACCTTCAAATCTATTGCTATTTTATATCTTTTAAAAAAACTAATCTTGGCTTCCAGTCAAGATGGCAGAATAGGCAGTCCCCAGCATCACTCTCTCCCACAAATCAACCAATTTCCAGCTGTTAAAAAACAACAACAGCCAAGCTGAGGCCTCTAGAGCTCAGAGGAAGAGGAAGAGATACCTACGGAGTGCATGAAGGCAGAAGCCATGAAGAGAGGAAGAAGGGACTGCTCCCACCATTTCAAGCCCTGTCTGCTTCAAGGTTGGAGCTGGTGAGCGCACAGAGCAGGAGCTGGCAAAAGCCGCAGCTGTGCCCTTCAGATGAAGTTGCTTGGAGGTGGCAGGGGAGAAGAGGGCCTTGGTGGCCCCCAGGACAGCAAGGCTACTAATAAGGTTCCTGTAGACTGACATAGAGGCAAGGAGCCACAACAACTGAAAAAAGGAGCCACTCAGAGGCCAGTGAGTCATCACAAGGGATGGCACACAGCCCATCCCATGGGAAGTGTTTGGAGCACAGGCAGTGGGGGAGACAGGCCCACCAGGAGAACAGTGGGGCACAGCGAGGACAGCTGATCTGCCCCCCAATCAGCATAGGACCACAAAGTGGAGATGGGTCAGGAATACCAAACTGCAGGGGGTGCAGTTTGCTGAAAAGACTCAGGCCCAGACCAGAGTTTCTATACAACCCAGGTGTGCCAGAATTCACAAAACCCAGAAGTACCTATGAAGTCAACCATTAAAACCTGAGCTGCACAAAAAGCCTTCCCCAGGGAATCAGCAGCAAAGCAGCAGTTTAGCTCGACCACAGAGCTCAAATACTGGTCCCCACAGGAAGTTCCCCCATTTTAAAAGTAAGCAAATGACAACAATAAGTTCCAGTGCAGAGTTTAATTGGTGGGAACAGCAAATAATCTAACACAGAACAGGAAGAAAAAAAAAATACCCACAGACAAGACACAAAGTTTGATATTAACTAGTAAAGGTCTCACATCACCAAAGAACACATATAAAACCTAGAAGACTGGAAGTCCCCTGGGCTACCAAGCCAGGGAGAGTGGAGGGCTGGGGTCCTCAGCCATGCCCCCCAACACCCTCAACCAGTCCCAAGAGTGGGGAGCTGAGGGCCTCAGCCACGCTTTCCCCCACACACAACCAGCCCAGCAACAACCACCAAGCCGGGGCAGTGGGGTGCCTAAGTCCAGGGCCATGCCCCCCCAGCACCCCCAACCAGCCCAGCAATGACCACCAAGCCACCGTAGGAAGCACCCTGGGCTCTCCCAAGCTGGGGCATTGGGGGCCAAGGGCCTTAGCCATGCCCCCCAATACCTGCAACCAGCCCAGCAGCGACTGCAAGACGTGCCCCAGGCTCCTAAGCTGGGGTGGTTGGGGGTGAGGGCTTCAGCCACACCCCTCTGACATCTGCACCCAGCCCAGTAATGACCAAGCCACCACTGGAAGCCCCCTGGTCTCTCCTGCAGGAATGAGGGGTTGCCACAGGCCTCAACCCTGCCCCTCCTCCTTCCTCCTCCCACCCTATTTCCTTCCCATTTCCCCTCTCACCCTCCCCCCAACTGCTCTGCAACATCATAGAATGTAAAAATAATAATAATGATATTAATAAATAAATAAACTTCAAAAAATAAATAAATAAATAAATAATAAAAAAAACCTAATCTTGACTGTGGCAGTAGGCACATGAATCTACACACATACATGGAAATGAATGCATGTAATAAAACTGGTGATATCTGAATAAGGTTCATGGATTATATCAATGTCTGTTTCTTAATTTTGACATTGTATAATAATTATGCAAGACATTGCCATTGGGAGAAAGTGAATAAAAGGTATATGAGATCTTTCTATAGTATTTCTTACAACTGCAACATAAAAACTTTTTAAAAATAAGTTATAATAAGAAAAAGGAACCTTGTGTTAAATCTAAAAAATAAAGTTTAAATATTGATTTTATTTTTTAGGAATCTGGTGGACAGTAACAAACTTTGGTGAAATTTCAGGAACCATAGCCATTGAAATGGATAAAGGAACCTATATACATGCACTTGACAATGGTCTTTTTACACTGGGAGCTCCACATAAAGAAGGTTTGTATCTGGTAGAAACAATGGAAGGGAAAAGGCTACTTAAACTGTATCTTTTATGACATTCATTCACTTAGGCCAGATTCTAACTAGTCTCAAGCATATTCCAAAGGAATGCAGCTACTGCATTTAGCACTTCCATTATTTTCCTTCCTCAGTATTAACCAACTATTGGCAACTCCCTCTTGCTGGTATAAGCATTGGAAACATTCTATATAGTTCCAGAAGAGTATCTGTGGTAATCAATAACAACATAAATAATTGAAATAGTAAGTGGAAAGAAAAAAGAAAACCTAGTTGAGTCAGAGTTCTGAATTTGCTTCTCCTTCAGACCTTCGCCAAAACTAACCTGGGTGTATTTAACACTCTCACTCTCTTTAGCCCATCAGAGTAAGCATTAATGAGGTGTGAAGTTATTAGAAGGTAAAAAGCAGTATCATTTGGTCGGAATGGCCATCCATTGAGTAAATAAAAGCATTTAGTTTTCATTTGTTTTTTTTTTTATGTACTGTATCTTAAAACACAAGGAGAAAATATTTTGGAATTGACTAAATAAGCATCATGCCAATCTATCTTATTAAGTATATAGAACTAGCACTGTAGTTATAAGAAGATAAAATAGATTTTGATACTATGGATACTGTATTGTTATAATTATGTCATATTATTCTTGACATTTCATTTTAAAATTAAAAAGCTACATTTTTAAAGCAAAAGAATATCTTTACATGTATATTTATAGCAAATGCCAAATTTATTTTTAAATGTTTTTTCTCCTGTAGTTGATGAGGGCCCTAGTCCTCCAGAGCAGTTTACTGCTGTCAAATTGTCTGATTCCAGGTAAGCTTGAGTTGAACTATAATTAGTAACCTTTTAATTTTTTAAATATAATTTTGTTCATTAAAAAATTCCAATATCAAGTTAACTTAAGCCCACAGGGTAATTTTGATTTAAAAACAAAATGATTTTTTGAAAAGTAGATTTTGTGACATTTCAAAAATATGTTATTTATCTAACCAGTAAATATTTAGGTATTGTTAAATTAGATTTGTAATAATTGTGGTTTTAGAAAAGAAGTAAAGCTCCAGATATAAAGTATACACTATGATTTTTATCAATGTACAATACAAGGCTGCAAATAATGTGTAAGTTAAAAAAATGAAGATTAATAATGTCATAGGCCAAATAAAATGGTAAGACAAAACTTGGTTCAGTGTCCCAATGATATAGAAATTCACAGGTCAAAAGTCAAAGACAAACGAGGATAAAGGAAAGGAATATTGTTAAAACCAGCAGAGAATGTTGCATAGTCATAAAAACCAAAAGAATATTTTGCTTACTAATTTTACAATCATTTTATAAGTTGACCTTTTTTATCCTCACAGTACAGAAGTACAGATAACACTTTGAGTAGTAGATATAGAAATTGAATTTCAGAATACTAGTAATTGCCTACATCAACATGATAATTTGTATATTATCATTAATCTGTAAATGAGTATAAAGTCAGTTCTACCATCAAGGTAAAAAATAGAAATCATAATTTTTTTTTAAAAAATCACATCAAGTAGAGTCTTTAGGTTTTTCATATCATTTGCAAATAGGGACAATTTGACATACTCTTTTCCAATTTGGATGACCTTTCTTTCTTTCTCTTGCCTGAGCTCTTTGACTAGTACTTCCAATACTATGTTAAATAGGAGTGGTGAGAGTAGGCATGCTTGTCTTTTTCCTGTTCTTCAGGATGATATTGGCAGTGGGTTTGTCATATGTGGCTTTTATTGTGTTGAGATACTTTCCTTCTATACCTAATTTGTTGAGAATCTTTATCAGGAAGGGATGTTGAATTTTGTCAAATGCTTTTTCTGCATCTAATGAGATGATCATATAGGTTTTGTCCTTGATTTTGTTGATGTGGTGTATCACATTTATTGACTTGCATATGTTGACTTGCATCCCTGAGATGAATCCCACTTGATCATGGTGCATAATCTTTTTGATGTGCTGCTGTATTCTGTTTGCTAATATATTGTTGAGGATATTTATGTCTGTGTTCATCAAGGATATTGGCCTGTAGTTTTCTTTTTTGTTGTTGTATTTTTGTCTAGTTTGGTATCGGGGTGATGCTGGCCTCATAGAATGTGTTTGGGAGCGTGGCTTCTATTTCAATTTTTTGGAATAGTTTGAAAAGAATTGTATTTAATTCCTCTTCGAAGGTTTGGTAGAATTTAGCAGCGAAGCTATCCAGTCCTGGGCTTTTCTTTGTTGGGAGACTGCGGATTACTGCTTCAGTCTCGTTGCTTGTTATCAGTCTGTTCAGGTTTTCTGTTTCTTCTTGGTTCAGTCTCAGTAGTTTGTATGTGTCCAGAAATTTATCCAGATTTTCGTCTAGGTTTTCAAATTTGTTGGTATATAGTTACTTATAATAGTCTTTAATGATTCTTTGTATTTCTGTGGTATCAGTTGTAATGTTTCCTTTTTCATTTCTGATTTTTGTTATTTCGATCTTCTGCCTTTTTTTTTTAGTTAGCCTAGCTAATGATTTGTTTATTTTGTTTATCTTCTCAGAAAAACCCCATTTCATTTGGTTGATCTTTTGTATCTTTTTTTGGTCTCTATGTCACTTAATCCTGCTCTTACATTAATTATTTCTTTCCGTCTACTAATTTTGGGATTAGATTATTCTTGTTTTTCTAGTTCTTTGAGGTGTAACATTAGGGTGTTTATTTGAAGTCTCTCTGTTCTTTTCATGTAAGCATTTATTGCAATAAACTTATCTCTTAGTACTGCTTTTGCCTATCACACAGGTTTTAGTATGATATGTATTCATTTTCATTAGTTTCAAGAAATTTTTTGATTTCCTGTTTAATTTCTTCTTCGACACATAGGTCATTGAGGAGCATGTTGTTTAATTTCTATGAATTTGTATAGTTACTGAAGTTTCATTAGTTAAGTGATTTCTGGTTTTAATCCATTCTGGTCTGAAAAGATACTTGAAATGATTGCAATGATTTTAAATTTGTTGAGACTTGATTTGTGACCTAATGTGGTCTGTTCTGGAGAATGTTCCATTTGCTGATAAGAAGTAAGTATATTCTGTAGTTGTTGGATGAAATGTTCTATAGATATCTGACAAATGCCATTGGTCTAAAGTGTACCTTAAGTCCTGTGTTTCTCTGTTGATTTGTTACTTACGTGATCTGTCCAGTGTTGAGAGAGGGGTGTTGAGATCCCCACCTGTGATTATATTGGGGGTCTGTCTCTCTCTTTAGGTCTGATAGTGTTTGCTTTGTATATCTAGGTGCTCTGATGTTGGGTGTGTACATATTTCTGATTGTTATGTGTTCTTATTGGATAGATCTCTTTGTCATTATATAATGACCTTCTTTGTCTTTTTTTATTGTTTTTGATTTAAGAGCATTATTTCTATCAATCATTTGAAAGTCTGTTAAGTATGGTGAAGAATTTTAAAGAGTAAAAGCAGAGGAAGAAAAAAATTAATAGACACAAACTTCTTTAAAGTTATAAACAGAAAGAAACCATTTTAAACTAATGAAATAGGCAAATGAGGAAAATGTTGCATCAGCTGTAACAGAAAATGAGTTGTTCTTCTTATGCATATACGGAATTTATAATATTAATGACCCCAATAGAAAAATGGGCCCCATCACAAAAATGGACAAGGAACATAACCAAATAATTTAAAAACTAAAAAGAAAAAGAGAAGAAATATAAATGTCACTCTAATAATTAAAATGCAGATTAAATAGGATACTGTTTTTTCCATATCAGATTTTCCAGTATTAAAAAAAAAAGAGGCATAATGTTAAAAAAAAAAAGTCTACAGTAAAACAGTTACTCTCCTAGTTGGAGATGAAAGTGTTAAGTTGGTAAGCTTTTTCTGGAAAGCAGTTCAACAGCACGTAATTGGAGCTTTAAAGCTGATACCCTTCAATCTAGTAATTTCCCTTCTAGGAATCTCTTCTAAGAATACATCAGCAATTTATGTACAGAAAAGATATCAGCAGGACTATTTATAATAGAAAAAGTAAACTTTAATGTATCTATAATAGACCATTATATATTTATTAAAAGTAGTATATTTGAAGAATAATGTACTTGAAAAATGTTCGCTTTTTAGTGTGTAATATAAGATACTATATACTGCTTATATTATCAAGCAGAATATAAAATTGTGTGTGTGTGTATGTATACATAACTGCACTGTTTAATATGGCAGCAGTTAGCCACAGGTGGCTTTTAAATACTTGTAATACATCTAGTCTGATTTATATACATACATATATATACACACATGCATGTTCTCACACATAGTTTTTATGTTTCACATTTAATTTTCTTTCTCTTGGTTTTTAATATTTATCTATTTTATTAATCTGAAGAATTGCCTTGAAATCTGGCTATGGAAAATATCTTGGTATAAATTCAGATGGACTTGTCGTCGGGCGCTCGGATGCAATTGGACCAAGGGAACAGTGGGAACCAGTTTTTCAAGATGTAAGTGCTATTATTGTTTATCAAAGCTTCCTGCTGGTGTAAGAGAATGCTAACAGTCAGTGAGAGCATGTTTTCTTAAAACACAAAAGAAAAAAATAGGGTGTAATAATATATATTAAATTTCAGAAAAAAAATGAAATAACCTTAAAAAGATCTCGAAAGATAATGCAACAAGAATTGCAGTAGTACTTTTGCCCACCATCATTTCTGTATACCCTTGGTACCTAGCTGTGGGTCTCTCTTATTTTTTATTAAAGAACCAGGACTCTGTAGATGATAGTTAATTTTAAGTCTTGGGATAGTCAAACTGGATAGTTCAGCACTGTCTTCTTCTTAGCAGAAATCATGGATGCTTTCAAAAACGTTAGGGACTATAGTAAGAGGACAGTAGAGCAAGCTAAGAGGATGGCCACTGACCAAGTTGTAACAATTTGTGCATAAAATAATAAATAATAGTGATTATGGTTCATTGAAATAAATTTAGTGTATAAAACTCTTTGAGATTATAATGAAACTCAAACAGGAAAGCAAATAGTGTAGAAAAAGACAGTTTTAATACAAAAGAAGTATTACTATATTAATTTTTGTAGTTTGCAATATATGAATATTTTAAGTCTGTGTTTGTTGATATGGAATACATAATTCCTCTTTCTATTTATGCAAGCAGTAAAGATTGAACCCCAAAATATGCGAGAGCTAAATAGGCTCCAAAAAGTAGATGCTATTTCAAGAACAGTAAGGACCAGTGGACAGCAAGTAGAGCAACCAAGTTAAAGAGAAGTTCAGTAGTTGAGAAGCACCATACAGGCTTAGCCTCCCTAATCTGAAAATCCAAAATTCAAAATCCTACAAAATCCGAAACTTTTTGAGTACTGATGTGATGCTCAAAGAAAATGCTCATCGAAGTGTTTCAGATTTTCAAATTATGGTTATTCAACAAGTTGATTATCTGCAAATATCCCAAAATCAGAAAAAATCTAAAATTCGATACACTTCTGTTTCTAAGCATTTCAGATGAGAATACTCAACCTGTGATATACAATAACAAATTGAAGATAAGATTCAACAGTGTTTTCCAAGGTAATAAATTAGCCAAACATCCCCCAAAAAGGAGGTAATTGCTTAAACTCATTTCCTCATCCCCTAGGATAAAAGTCCCTGAGTCAAGTGATTTTCAGACTATTTTGATCCCAACCCCGAAGAAGTACATTTTACATTACAGCCCAATACACACATATATAACTAAAGCAAGAGTTTTATTTAACAGTACTTATTTATCTATTTGTTATGCACTCTGATATTTTTTATTCTACTTTACCCCTTTTCTTATGCCTATTTTTTTTTTTTTTTTCAGTACTGGCCAGGAACCCCTAGATTGATTTCATGCTTACTAATGGGTTACAACCCCTTCTAGATGATCATACTAATTTATAATGAGATACTTATAATAAAAATTATACCAACAGAATAGGTCAATATATCATATGGCCAGGATTTGTTAGATATTACCAGCGGTATAAAACTTTAAGAAAGTTTATTTCATTTTATTTTTAGGAGAGACACTAAGTTTTAAAGCTTTAATGAATGAGAGACTTAATTGTAACAAGTAAAACTGTATCGGAAAAAGGGATTCAGCTGAATGATCAGCAGCACAGATTTAAATCACCTTCAACCATACAGCCATATCCCAGTGCTCACCAAGAGTCACCAAGGGATAGACAATCCAGTCCCTGCCACAAATGAGAAATCATAAGTGGGAGCTAAGAGAGAAAGAAAGAAGGAAAGAAAGACCACAGTGCTGCGTTGAACTTGCAGAGGGAGAGAATATACCTAGGAATACAAAGTGAAGTGGGGAAAGGCAGATGGGGAGGGGGGTCAGGGATAGTTGGGTGGGGGACACGGGTTATAATCACAACTTGTGGTAATAGGCATGCTGCCAGTATTGATCTAGCCATCACATCTTGGGCACAAGTGGTGACAATCAGCTTTGTACTCCATGAATATTCATAACCAATTTAAAAAAATGCATATAAAACAAAGAAATCAAATCAAATTCGTGATATTAGCACTTTTCTAACTGGATATGAGATAAGATTATTAATACATTTTGTAGTTATTTTATTTGTGAATATTTTGTCTGATGTTTAAGGTATTCCAAGTTTTCCAAAAGAATCAACCAAATACAAATTGTAATTAAATCTTAAATTTGTTAAGGGAATTTAATTAATCAAATTTATAATCCAGGTTTATGTAGACAAGAAAATTAGTTTCCAAAGTTTTGTTGAATAGAAATCAGTGTAATATATCAAGTATTAAACAATTAAAAAGAATATGAATGTTTTGTTCCACACACAAAAGTCCCTCAGGCATGATTATTAAATTCACAGACAACAAAGGCTAGCTTTTGTACAATATCTTTTTATATTTTCTAATAATGGAGTTAAACTGAGCTAAATATCCCCAGTAGATCTTTTAGGCCACAGGAAACAATTCTAGCCTATTTCATCTGGTTAGTATTTAGTCCTACTAGAAGAATATACTAAAAATGTTTATTGTGGTAATCTTTGAGTAGTAAGATTATAGGAGATTTGGGGGTTTTTTCCTGGATTTGTTGGGGGGAGGGTTGTATTTTTCAGGTTTTCTCCAAATTATTTTTCCTGATTTTAGAACCAGGGAGAAAAAATTAATTTACTCTAAAGACTTAAGATTTCTTCTGCAGATATTCTCATAGCTCTATTTTTTCTTGGTATTTTGTTTTATTTAGGGGAAAATGGCTTTACTGGCCTCAAATAGCTGCTTTATTAGATGCAATGAAGCAGGTGATATAGAAGCAAAAAGTAAAACAGCAGGAGAAGAAGAAATGATAAAGGTAATCATGACATTATTCTGTAGACTAATGTTACATATGTGATGTGACTCCCTTTCTTTAAAATATTGAATTGTCATTTACTGTCATTTTAAAGACTAATTAGTAGCTTTTTATAATTTGATGATCCAAATAGACTTTATTTTTTTGGGCCGGCCTGTGGCTCACTCGGGAGAGTGCGGTGCTGATAACACCAAGGCCCTGGGTTCGGATCCCATATACGGATGGCCGGTTCGCTCACTGGCTGAGTGTGGTGCTGACAACACCAAGTCAAGGGTTAAGATCCCCTTACCAGTCATCTTTTTAAAAAAAAAAAAAAAAAAAATAGACTTTATTTTTCATTGTAAATTCCATAATTGATGGGTTGTTTGCACAATGTAGTAGAGAAATTACTGTATCTACAAGCTACCTTGCTATTATCTCCATGTATTAGTGTCATTTCCTGAGTAGTGCCATGTGCTTTGTAAGCATGTTTTCTTTTTTTCTTACCTGCATTTTAAAATTTAATTTTTTCAATATATAATGTATTCATATTCAAAATTTTTTAAATAAAAGATTGTAGAGACATACACTTCCCAGTGTTTACCTGTCTCCCATCTATCTTGTTCCTGTTCCTCCCCCCTTATTTCTATATCGCTTCTGGAAGTTTCTTTGTAAGCATTTGAACACATTTGTAATTTTCCACTTTCTTAAACTCTCTTGGAGATTTTTCCCCTATCAGTATGTATGTAGAGAGTCTCTCTCTCTCTCTCTCTCTCTCTCTCTCTCTCTCTTTCTTTCTCTCTCTCTCTCCCCCTCTCTCCCTCCCTCCCTCCCTCCCTCCCTCTCTCTCACAGCTACACAGTATTCCATTGTAGGGATGTACCTTAATTTTTTAATCATTCTCTTATAGATGGAAATGTAGGTTGTTTCCAGTCTTTTCCTCTTACAAACAATGCTGCAGCACATAACTTTGAATGTGTATCATTTTGTAGGTGTACATGTGTATCTTAAGAGAAATTCCCAGAAGCAGAATTAAAGGGCCAAGGGGTATAAGCATTTGTGACTTTGTTAGATACTGCCAAGTTACCTTTCATAGAGGTTATACTAATTTACATTCCTGCCAACATGTAAGAAAAAAGTTACTAGATTGTTTTGTGTTTGTTTAATACTTGAGCATCCATGATACTAGTCACTATATAAAATATAAAAGTCACAGCAGAACTTCTAGGACTTTACTCCTCAAGTTTTTTATCTTTTTATGAATAGATGCAAGTCTTTACATGAGGAGAAATATGAAGCACATAAAATATTTGTTTTTAATTTCATATCAGTCACAAAGCTGGAAATAAAAGTTCCTTATTCCAGGCTAAATTCCCTAACCCTACTCTTTGTTTTACTTCATTGTAAAAGTTATACAGACATCTTCATATCAAGGTAAAAGTCTAAAAAAAAAAAAAAAAAAAACTGCAAGATAACTTACATAAATTAGGTAGTTAACTGGAATTTGATGAATGCCTTTAAGGCTTAATTTTTTAGACTTAGCAAGGCCATTTGATCATCAATAACAAACACCCACATGTTTCTAAAGAATAATGACCACCTTCTTGACGCATTGTTTTCTTGGCATTCTATTTCAGTACTGAGCATTCTGAATCTTGCCTAATTTGTCTCTGCTAGGAATCACATGCTGCAGCTAGTCTGTTCCAAATTTGCTGTGTGCAGCACTTTAGGGAGAGCCAGAGTGGAAAGCTATAAGAGGTGGGGGAAATGCCTTTTCTAACATGGCCTTCATCCTTATAAATAAAGCATAAAAGTCTATATTCACTTTTCTCTATTACCAGCATAATTTAAAAGCATCTATCAAATATATCTGTACATGCTTTGTTAGATTCCCATCATATATTTGATTTTATTTTTAAAATATTCTTGATTTTCAGAATAGTTTTATAGTCTTTTGGTATTCCTTGAAAAATATTGCTTATCTTTTTAAATGAGAATGATAATACCACTAACTCTTTATTTCATCATCTGGAGTTGGTTCATGGAGAAAGAAATACCACTCAAGAAGACAGCATAGGAATTAAAATTTTTAGTATGTTTTCCATACTTTCCCAAAAGGCCTTTGTACTGCTAGTAGTCTCAAATAATTTCAGTCTAGATATTCTTGTCTTGTATTTTGAAAAGTGAAATGTTAGACATAATGTTTTTTAACTATATAAACCAAAACTAAACCAAGTAGCTACATTCACTTTGCTGAATTCAGCACATGCATTGTCGTCTTTAATATTCATAATGCCCCTGTAAGTTAGCTATTACTATGTTAACTTTACAGACAAGGAAGCAACCTTTGACCCTCACATGCTCACCTGTTTTGATCAGTCACTTCACGAGAGTCACACAGCTAGATATGGTAAAGACAGGATGTGTACCTAGGCTCACCTGACTCCAAAAGCTGCTCTCATAGTCCATACCACACTGCTTCTCAGGAAACAGATCATAAGGAAAACGCTGATGGATTCCTGACTGACTTATATTTAATTTTATTTATTTATGTTTAAATTTATTGTATCATGTTTAAATTATTTTTCACTTGGATTTCACTATAAAAGTGTGTTATTGAAGACAAAAAATGCAGATACTCATACAGGCTCAATACTTTGCACTTCCACAGAGAAATACACTCTGTTATGTTTATCATTAATTATAGCAGTACCCATCAAATTTCTCTGGATCTCTTTGGATAATCAAGTACCTGGAAGCTATGAGCAGTGATTATCCAGGACTCTTTCCCCTTGATATTTACATTGTAGGCTCTGCTAGTTTGTGTCAGTCATCTACCTTTATGACCTGGCCTTAGCTACCAAAACAGAGATCCCTCCTATCAGAAGTAGTGCTGTGTCACAAGCCCTAGCCAGGAATGTTCCCAGGTCTTCTAGGACCCTCTCACCAAAACTGTCACACACATATCATTAGCACAAACACGTTATTAGTCATCACTTTCTAAGCAATCTTAGAATTGGACTCTGGGTCACAGAGATCACTTTGGAGAAGTGGTTCCTTTGGGTTGCAAATTGCTAGTTCCACAGGCAATCCTAATTGCTGTGTCTGGGTGTGTAATAGTAAATATCTGTCAGAATTTACGAGGATATAAGGAAGATTTAAAAGGGGTGGATTCCAATTAAGTAAAAATAAATTTTATTATGTTAAAAGTTTTAATATATTTGGTAATAGTTTATGCAAAATAAAATAGTTACTATCTCAAGCTCTCAATCTGATAAAATGAACACTATCTACCAGGGATAATTTGATTCTAGTGTATTTGCTTTGAGGCCAAAATTAGTGACATTAGTGCTTAATTGCTCACCAGGATCTGATCTGAAAAATCTTTTTCAAATACTTTTCTCTTTAGTGTTTCTAACACAAGGTTCTTTTTCTAAATCTAATTGCTAGGTTGTTTTCCTCTTTTGCATAAGAAATCACCTAGGATGTTCTTGTATAATAAGTAGGGAAGGGGGAAGATAAATGTATAACCTGTTGAGTTCTCATCTTCGATGTCCAGATTAGGTCCTGTGCTGAGAGAGAAATCAAGAAAAAAGATGACATCCCAGAAGAAGACAAAGGAAATGTAAAGCAGTGTGAAATCAATTATGTGTACGTATTCTTCTCCTTTTATACCTACAGATTTGACATGAAGTGCTTCTCAAGGCATTTTTAAAATAAAATTTGTGGAGGACAAGAAGATGCAGGCAGTATAATGCAGACTCTACGACAAAGCGCTGAGCTGAATCCTTTTCTTGAGACTTCATTTTTCCTAATTGTCCTGCTGGCTCTCAAAGCTAAAGTCACTTGGGTTAGTCAGTTCTCCCTATTCATTAATAGAATTGCTATAATGCCAACAAAGTGCTGTTTCATGGCCAGGACACGGGGAACTCCAGCCAGCATTCCCTGGTAGAAGTAGGGCTTTGTAGAGCCGTTCATACAGTGGCCCTCTTGATGTTGGGTAGCAAAGGTCACCTTTGTAGTCGAAAACCCATAGGTTATTAAAGAAATACGATTAGATTTTTTAAATAAGTGAAAAAAACCTTTCACAGTAAGTTCATCAGTAAACATGTATAATCAAAGTTTGAGATATTTTTCAATGAAGACATTTTCTTTACAGAAAGAAATTTCAGAGCTTCCAAGACCATAAACTTAAAATAAGTAAAGAAGACAGTAAAATTCTTAAAAAGGCTCAGAAAGATGGGTCTTTGCATGAGATGCTTTTGGACAGGTAATATAAATTTACTTATTTCCAACTATTTTCAGTAGGCAATAGAAGTGGTGTGTATAAAACCAATGTTCCTTTTAAATTACTATAGTTTTCAAATTTTTGTCTTTATTTCTAATTTGTAAATATGGTAATATTATCTAGAAAGAACATCATAAGTCTGCAAAAGGTTGCCAAGAAAGAATATCTAAAAATTATATCTAGATTCTAAGTATTTATATACTTTATTATAAGAAATTCAGGTTTGGCTGTAACTGCTTCATAAATTTATTTACATGTAACTATCAGACTGAGTTAAGAAGAGGTATTTTGAGTAAAGTCAAAATTCTGGAGATTCTGTTAGAGTACTACAGGTTCTTAAAAATGAGATAAAAATTGATCAGTTAAAAATAAGTAAGTATAAATGTTAAATAAGTGAAATTGAAGTAGTTTTATTAAGTTAGATTCAGAAGCATGCATGATATTTATCATAGTACATTATTAATATTTATTTAATCCTAGGTTTACAAAATAGAAAAATCTAGAGAGGTTTAGTGGTGAGCTTACAACTATAAATCAAGTAAGTGCCGGATTGAAAGAGAGTTTGGTAATCTCCAGCTAGTCATTCAAGTCCTAGGTTGCAAAATTACTCTTAACCTTTCTTAACATTACTTGATATGCTTAATAATATATTTCTTGTTAATTAGTTGGTAAAGTTCTACCTGAAGTCAGTAATGATGTAAGAATTTTTTCCAGCTAAGCAAATTATTTTGTTTCTAGTTCTAAGAAATCAGAAGAGGATATAAAATATAATCAGGATATGTACTCTAAAATAGATGAAGCTCTGTATCCTTTAACTTTTATCACTTGTAAAAATACAGCATTGCCAGCCTGTTTAATTAGAAATTTAGGGCACGCTTAAATTCAGAAGTAATTAAAATTGCTATTGTGGATTGAAAAAGCCCTTAGGCAATATTTGTTAAATATTAGGAAACAACTGTCATAAGATTAGAATCCATTTTGTATAGAAACAAAGTTGAAAAGTAAAATTTTAATGAAATAATGTAAGTGTTGTATTATAATAAGCAAAATTGAATACACAATTCCTAAGCGTGAGTTTTATATTTAGTAGCAGTGGACATATAAAGCATGTTCTACATAGATTAATTTTTATTATTTGTCTTTTGTTTGAACAGGAGAGCCAAACTGAAAGCTGATAGATACTGCAAATAACCGGGATTTTTGTTTCTGTCTTATCTTTTTCTTTTTTCTGAATAAAATATTCAGTGGAAGCACTTTTACAGAGTTCTTGGGCTGTTATGGAATTATTGCTCAACTAGTAGTTGTTAGTTTAATTTCCTAGTTTTTAAGATTAATCAAGTTTAATCTTGATTAGTAAAGAATGTACTTTTTAGTTAACTGGAGTGTTTCATGTGGAAATGAAACTTAGAGTACACACTTAAAGTACCAGAGTTTTTTTCTTCTCTGGATTTCCTGTCATAAAGCATGAAGTGCTGCTCTGATAAACTAATGTTTCCTGTGCTTAATCAGTACCTTTAAAAGGAAATTAGAAAATTCGTCAATCAACAAGTCTTTGATTCTACCTCTTAATACTGCCCAAATCACAGACGATTCAAACAAATATCAAAACAAGGGGGCTGGGCAGAGAAAGAGATCATCTGTTAGGCAGTGGACATTACAAAAGAGGGACGAGGCTCAGAACAGACCAAGAGAGGAATACTGGGGAATTTCCCTAATTAGGACAGTTTAGCCACAATGGATATGCACGTAATGCTTTCGTCCTCACTTGTGGGATGGGATGGGGGCTGTTAAAAAGGTTCAGACACTTAGTGTTGCCAAGGTCTGCTTTGCCGAGGCCTGTCTCTTTCTGAGTTCCCGAACACAGTGTTCCAGATGTCATCTAATTCCAGTGAGTGTTCCAAATTCAGGTTGCGTATCAGGTGCCTGGATTCCACCACAGCAAATTCTGGTTCAGGATTGACATTGGCTCAGGCATCTGTATGTTTTTAAAATTCCACATTGAATCCCATGCACAACTAGGACTGAGACCTTGCCTAACCTGCCAGATCCTATCTAGTTCTAGCTTTTATATTCCATCTGTCACCACATCTAGAGTTACTTGGCCCCTCTACAAGCAGGGTAGCTAAGCTATGAGTACCAGCCTTGTAAAGGGCTCTTGCCATAGGTCTCGCCCCAACTAGGCACTTCAGTTCCAATAGCCAGTGTTCCCCTGTCTTGTGTTCTTCTTCTTCTGACCCCTGGATTGGGAACATCCTTACTACTATGACCCCCCAAAGCAGTGGTCTGGTTTTCCGCCGGAAGCTATTTTGCCTCCCAGGGGGATGTTTCACAATGTCTGGAGATATTTTTTGTTGTCATAACTGGCACTCAGTGCTACTGGCATCCAGTGGGTAGAGGCTGGGGATGCTGGTAACAATTCTATCATGCCCAGGACAGCCCCCCACAACGAAGGGCTGTCCAGCCCAAAATGCCAAGATTGTGAAATCGCCACAAGGAATTAGTCTATTTCTTGCTTTTGCCAGCTCCCAACCCCTAAAAATAATAACAAATTTATATACATAAGAATTGCCTAGAGGACCTGTAGATTTCCAATACAGATTTCCAAGATCTACCCTAGAGATGCAGGCTTAACAAGTCTAGAGCTGGGCCCGAGAATTTGCATTTTAACAGTATTCCAGATAATTCTGAAGCAAGTGATATGAACCACACTGTGGTGAACACTGCCTTCAAGAGATTAGAGTCTTGCTTTCAAACACTAGCTTGGTACTTGAGACCATATGCCTGCTGACTGATTTCTCTGGAATGAACATTCTATCTGCCTACATTTTTTTTTTTTTTTTTTTTTTTTTTGCCAGCTGTCTGGTACAGGGACCCAAATCCGTGACCTTGTGTTACCAGCACCACACTCTCCCAAGGGAGCTAACCAGTCGGCCCCTGTCTGCCTGCATTTCTGAACCACATGTATGTTCCTGAATTCCTTGTCAATCTCGCTCACCCTCCTATTCCTGCAGTTTCTGCCCCATTCCAGTGAGCAGAAGTAATTACAGATCCTGACAAGAAGGTGCAGATTAAAAATGGGCATTGCCTGCCCTCATGGAGTTTATGCACCAGTGAAGGAAGACAACAAACGCAGATGACAGATGCTGCTTCCCTGTGTCTCTCATCACACTGTATACAGCCCACGTCACAGCACTCAGGTCAGTGTGGGAGAGTGGCAGAGGTTAAGAATGAATGCATCTAAATACTGTCGTCTGGTCCACATTTTTCCATCTTGTACACAAGGATATCATGAGAAATTTTGTTTAAAACACTGCTAAGATACATTCTGGCCAAACATTCCCCTGATTTACCAGTCTAGTAATCTTATCAAAAATAAGATTATATAACATAAAAGCTCTAATCAAAGAAAAAGCTTCCCACACCCCTTCCTATTTTGACACCTCACATTTTTCAGATTAGACCATTTTATCACCTCCAAACTGCTATTAAACGCATCTGGTAATTTGTATGGCAGACACTAGTTTTCACCCCTAGAATTTCCATTTTGTTCTTTTTTTATTGTTACAGTTTATTTTTCTCTTCTGCAATTTCCTATCTATTTATTACAATTTTTTTTTTTTGGTATTGGGCAGAGTTATAAGAGCTACTTTAAAAATTCATGTCCACTGATTCCAACATTTGGGTCATCTTGGGGTTGTTCTCCATTAATTGCCTTTCTTTTGAGTATGTTTCTTCATATGTCTGATATACAGTCCCCAACTTAAAATGGTTCGACTTTACAATGGTACAAAAGCAATACGCATTCAGTAGAAACTGCACATTTGAGCAGCCACACAACCATTTGTTTTTCACTTTCAGTATAGTGTTCAATAAATTACATGAGATATTCAACATTTTATTGTACGATAGGCTTTGTGTTAGATGATTTTGTCCAACTATAGGCTAATGTAAGTGTTCTGAGCACATTTAAGGTAGGCTAGGCTAAGCTATGATGTTCAGTAGGTTAGGCGTATTAAGTGCATTTTTAACTTTGGATATTTTCAACTTATAATGGGTTTATCAGGATATAATCACATTGTAAATCTAGTAGCATCTGTAATTGGATTGTATCCTTGAACACTGTAGAAACTGGATTTTGTTTTCTTCTGAAGAAGAATTTTGATTTTTTTCTTTCTTTAGTAAACAGTTAACTTGGTTGATCTCAAGCTCCAAATTCTGTCTCCTCGCAGTGGGCAATGGTGAAATCTCTCTTCAGTTCTTGTTTTATCTGGGCTGCCTGAAGCAAGCCCCATACATGTGGAGTTCAGGGATCAGTGTGACAATTGGGCATTGTGGTTCCCCTCTGTGGCTCTCTCCTTTTCAGGTTTTCCTCCCCACTTCCCATTCATTGGTCACTCTGAAGTCTGTCTTCTGAATCCTCAACTCGTAAAGACTTCAGGCTTCTATATGAGTTTTCATGGCCCTTAGTGGCACTGACTGGGACCTGCCCTACAATGTTAAAAAGATATTAAAAATAGTTTCCTTCTTAACAGAGTTAACTCCCCTCTAGTTTCTGCCTGCTTTTGGTCACTCTCCACTACCTTCAGATAATTTTTTTAAATATTTTGTCTAATGTTTAATTTTTTGTGTGTGAGAGGGTTAGTCTAGTACATGCTACTCCACCTACTCAAACTCTGATGGTTCCTTGCCCTCTCCTCCCCAGACGGAGTGCCTGGGCTTTCCTAGATAACAGGTTCACAGCTCTTAACATCCTACCTCAAGTAAATAAGGAAATCATTAAAATAAATACATTCACACACCCTAAAATAGGCCTGAATTCCTAAAATGGACTGGTTAAACCAGATGACCCAGTACCACCCAAACAGCATGGAGTTCCTGAGTCAGCCCTCACGTAGACTATCATCAGTCCGTGGCTTATCTTTAACTCACTGCTGCAGGAATTTTATTTACAAGGTTATCCTAAATTCTAATGACAACAAAAAACATACTAAAATATGCTAGCTTAATACCATACTTTATAAGCCAAATTATTATGACATGGTAGTTTTCATATTGGGTTGAAAGACGTGGAAAATGGCTTTCTCTTCATGTATTGTTCTTTTGCAGTATGTCACAATCAGATATTCACTTGAGCTGCTTAATGCAGGAAAGCTCCGTTGTAATTTTTTTTTTTTTTTATGGTGCTGCCATTTATTGAGACCAAGAATATAGAAGCAAGGGCACATTTATTTGCCTCCAAAGATATGTTTCCACCGCACGAGGTAGACTCTCTCTTATAAAGGAGGCCTGCAGATGGAAAACTGAAAAATGTGACAAGCCTCTCCAGAGTGCAGCACTTCCTGATGATTCATCTCTTGATGAGGTTAAAACCTCTTAGTGAGTAACAATGCTGTGTTAATCTAATCTAGTAGCCGCACAAGCAACTGAGTAGAAATGGACTTTTACTGGTGGAAGGAACACAAGTCATGGAAAAGAGCCCTAAATTCACAGCTGATGGGAGAGCAATCATGCTTTTGTTATCAAGGCACTGAAGACTTACAAACTGGTAACTTTCAGATAAACAGTGGAACTAAGCTTTTTTTCCCAAATAAATTAATAAAATTCAATATTCTTTCACTCTCTGTGTTCATTAATAGCGGTGGAGCTTAATCCTCCCTTGCTACTTCTGATAGTATGGTGAATTTCCATGGAAGTATTTTCAGAGAGCTCAGGCCTCCTCCTAAAGGAAAATAAGGATCAGTTCTTGCAACAACCCAGGGAAATGAACTGCTCCAGCTGGTTCAAGGGAATGCCTGGAGAGACAGACAGAAACTGGAAGAAAATAAAGCTTTGACTTAAAAACCTACTCTGATGTTTGTGGTAGGTGTTTGACAAGTCTTTGAGGAAATTAATCTAGGAAGAATGGACCAGCTTTGGGTATTTCTCCAAGACCTCCGATCTTTAGAAAGGGATGACGGATGCAGCCGTCTACAAAAAGTCCTAATTGTATTATTCAACGGTATGGAAAGAGCTGGAATTTAGCATGTCTAGCCTGACGGTAGAGCTGCTCTAAGCTCCACAGGATTCATATCTCCAGAACAGAACATCTGATCACCTGATTCCTGCTCAAGAGCCCCAGATCCCTTCCATTCCCAATCATCTCAGAAGCTGCAGAGAGAAGGACAGGGTCCCAGGAAGTCTGTTGATTCACAGGTTCCAGGTGTCACCTGGTTGGGAAAAGCCCTGAGAACAAGCAACTACCCCGGTTTTGCCCACTCTCCCTCCACAGGGCAGTGAAGGCAGAGGCCTCCCTCCCTTCTTCTCGCATTCAGTGCCTTATGGGATCAGGCCCGAGGAGCCCAGTTCTGCACCTGATCCAGCAAAGAAACACACTCTCCAGGCTGAACTTTACCTGCCTGAAGCTCACTGCTTCTCTGGTGCACTGAGCCCCCACTGAGGAAAGTAGTCGTCCAGCCAAGACTGAGAAAGGGGGTAGCCTGGACCTCCATTATAATATTTTCAGGCTTTCAAATGTTGAAATTCATTTCATTTCATGAGAAGATTAGAAACAAAATGAGAAAAAGAATGATTCCATACCTTTCTGGCCCTTTCCTTAGCCACCTATTTAGTTTTCGTAAAAGTGCATATTTCATTAAGAGAGCTGGATGGTGTTAAGGCAGATCTTGCTTTTGGGTATTTCTTGTGTACTGTAACTCCAGGGAAATCTCTGGCACTGTATGGGGTGTTTCTGTTTAATTTATGCTAGTGGAGTGCTGCTCTTAGATATTACTTAGGCTTATTTTCTATGATGGAGAAAAAATAAGCCTTTCTATTTACCCATATGTTCCATCACTGGCTTTGTATGTCATAAAAAATATATATTTTTTTAGAGTGTGTAGTGAGGACTTACAAATTAAAATGTGCAGTGGTTATATTTCTCACAGTGTTTTGTAAAGCTAGTGAGGTTTTGCAATCCTGTTTTGAGTGCATAGAACTACTTGTCTGTGTTTATAATTTGCCCATCATGTAATTTCCTAAGTTTGGTCCTTGGATACTCAGTGCAATTCTAAGAAAGAAAACAAAGAAAAAAGAGCACATCTCTTTATTTCTTTAGAAGAGTAGAAATTTAAACATAAGTAAACTCCAAGACTATGACTATGTAACTTTAGTTCCCTAACTGCCACCTGACAAATTAAGTTGTAAAGCTGCAGTCAAACACATAGAAAAGAAAGAAAACAAAAACAACGCAACAGTTTAAGCTTCTAATCTTTTATTTATTCTTTTTCTTTATTATCCCTGCTGCTAAATATATTCTCCCAAGGAATTTTTTTAATCTGATGCCAGAAAAAATCCAAGGATATACCTAGGTTCAGGAGAACCTATAGTTAAGATAATAGCTAAGCAGAACTCCAGCATTCATTCAGTCTGAGGCCACCTGGTTATGTAAAATGGCTATCTAAAGCATGGTGACCAGTTTGGAAAGGACTAGATGGACCTTAGACCAACCTAGGCTGATCTGTGGCTTCTTGGCCCATATATCCTTCTTTGGATCAGCTTTAAAGCAGAACAGCAGGAATTGTTTGAGTATATTCCTTCCTATTGTTCTTTAGAAAAATAATTTCCCCAATTGCCTACAGAAACAACATTTTTGCATGTTCCCTTGTTCTTCATTTTTAGCCCAGAAATCTTCTCTAGAAGACCTTCTATATATTCAACCTCTCACCTTTCCTCCTATTGTTACCCACTTTTCTTTATCCGTGTTCCTTTTACTACCACATCACTCCACACCAGTGTGCTCTTTCCACAACAATAGAAAAATGGGCAAAGTCTTAAGCATTAGGCAGAAGGGTAAACACAAATTTCCCATACACAGATTTCCTCCTGACTCTCCCGTGAAAATGCCCTTCTGATTTTTTCCAAGCTGAATCAGCTCTCACTCCAGGCATCCAGAGTTGGAGAATCATGGCCCCAAGTGCCAGTTTTGAAACTCTCCACTATTTCCACCCATCAACTCAGGCTTTGAAGCACAAGCCATCCATGCCCAGCACCTGCAACTCTGCATTGATCTTCCTGGGTGTCCTGGACCTGCTTGAAACTGGGCTCGTTGTCTTCCTTTTCATAGAGTCTCCCACACTCGTTTTCAGTGACTTCAGTATCCACACTATTGCCACCTTACATTTACCTGCTTCAAAATTCTGTCTCTTTGCTTCCTCTCTCACCATGTGATCTGCTTATACCTGTGGGCTGCCGGTTTTCACCATAAGTAAAAGCACCCTGAGGCCCACACCAAATGCAGCTGTCCCAGAATCATGAGCCAAATAAACCTCCTTTCTTTATAAATTACCCAGTTTCAGGTATTCTGTTATAAACAACAGAAATGGACTAATACAGAAAATTGGTACCAGAGAAGTAGGATGTTGCTTATAAAAAATACTTAAAAATGTGGAAGCAGCTTTGGAACTGGGCATTGATGAGAGGCTAGAAGAATGCAAAGGAGCAGGCTAGAAAAAGCCTAGCTGCTGGTGGGAGATTAGAAGACAAGAAAACTAGGGAAGGTTTAAAATGTTTTAGAGATGGGTTAAATGGTGGCAAGCAGAATGCTTCTGGAAATATGGACTATAAAGACCATTCTAAGGAGGTCTCAGATAGAAATGAGAAGAACTTATTGGACACTGGGGCAAAGATCACCCTTGCTATGAACTAGCAAGGAACTTGGCTGCATTCTGTTTATGCCCAAAAGTTTTATGCAGTGTGGAACTTCAAGGTGCTGACCCAGGGTATTTGGCAGAAAAAAATTCTAAGCAACAAAGTATTAAGGAAGCTGCATGGCTACTTGTAACAGCCTATGCTGAGTTATGGCAGAAAATTTTTAACTAGATTTTTAAATATCTACCAAAAATTATTTAAAAGATAAAAACTCAGAAATCCAATGAATGGAAAAAAGATATACTAACAAAAAGCATTATAGCTATGTTAGTTGCAAATTCAAAACAAAAAGAATTATAAATAAATCTGATGACTATATAAAAATAAAAGGATCATTTTACTATGAAGATAAAAAAAAAATTTAAATTTGAATGCCTCTGATAACATAACCTCAAAATACATCAACAAAAATTGGAGAATTACAAGGAAAAATTGGCACATCAACCATTGCAGTAGATTTGTAGCACACATTAATAATTAATAAACCAAGCAGGCAAACCTCAAACAATTGATGGCATAATTATAAAGTCTGACCTAATGGGAACATAAAGAACATTTTACCTAACAGTAAGAGGGCTGACATTGTTTCCTGGCACATAGAACATATAGAAAAATTGACTTCATTCTTAGCCATAAAGTTAGCCTTCAAAAATAAGAAGGGGGCTGGCTGGTTAGCTCAGTTGGTTAGAGCACAGTGTTAATAACACCAAGGTCAAGGGTTCAGATCCCCTTACTGGCCAGTCACCTAAAAAAATAAAAAAGGAATGATAAAGACCATATGTTCTTCAAAATACAATTAATTTAGAAGTCATAACAAAAGATAACTCAAAAAGTTAACTGATACATTGTGAGTGATGCCTCTGATACACATAGAGTTGTCCCCTTTGGGATTTTGTAATAAATAATCAAGAGATAAAGAGAAGGCATAAGTAAGAATTTTGTAAAAGAAAAAGTGAATATAACAGATGTTGTGATTAATAACAAAGGATTTCAATGAAAAACTAAGTAATATTTGAAAACTTAGATGAAACTATAATTTCTAAAAAAAATACATCTTATCAAAACTGACTCAAGAAAAAATTAAAATATTGAATGATCTTATAAACATTCCGGTATATTATATCAGTAGTTTAAAACCTTTTCAGAAAGAAAATACCAGGCCAAGAGAGGCAAGTTCTAATAACATTCAAGTAACAGACAATTCCAAACTTGCTCAAACTCTTTCAAAGAATGGAACAAGAAAGGAACACACCACAATTCTTTTTATAATGTTAACATAAACTTAATACCAAAATCAGAGATAAAATATAAAAAAAAGAAAAGTCACAAGTCAGGCTCACTCGTGAGCATAAATACAAAACTCCTAAACAAAACATTAGCAAATCAAATCCCACAAAATATAAAATATATAATAAGCCATGACTTATCACTTTTACCAGCAACACAAGTTTGATTTTTGAATTAATTGATTTATGTTATCATATTAACACTTTAAGTGAACCAAACCATATGATCACCTCCAGAGAAAAGAAAAAATCTGCTCGATTTAAATTCAACATCCATTCATGATTAAAAAAAAAAAAACTTAGAACAAACACTATAGTTAATTATGAGAAGCTGAAAGTACCTCCTTCAAGAGCAGGAACACAGCAAGGATGCCTTAACATCCTCCTAGACAACATTATACTGAAGATTCTAGAAAATACAAAAAGTTAATATGAAATATAAAGTTATAAGATTTAAAAAGGAAGAAGAAGCAAAGATGTTATTATCTACAGGTAATGTGACTGTCTATGCAAAAAACATGAAAGAATCTACATGTAACTTTTCAAAAATTAATTAGAAAATTTACCAAGGCTGCTGGACATAAAACCAATATACAAAAGTCAATTGCATTTCTATACACCAGCAGTATTTTCAAATTTTTATTTTAAAAAGATATAATTTACAGTGGCATCAAAAATATGAAGGATTGGACTTCCAGTCAAGATGGTGGAATAGATGGTCCCCAGTGTCACTCTCTCCCACAAACCAACCAATTTACAACTATGAAAAATCAACAACAGCTAAGCTGGGGCCACTGGAGCTCAGGGAAAGAGAAGGAGAGACCGACAGAGTGCATGAAGGCAGGAGAAGCCGCATGAGAGAAAGAGAACTGCTCTGTTTCAAGCCCTGGCCACTTCCAGACTGGAGCCACTGAGAGCACACAGCCCAGAGCAGGAGCTGGCAAAAGCCACAGCTGTTCCCTTCAGATGAAGTTGCTTGGAGGTGGCCCCCAGGCCAGCAAGACAACTAATAGGGTTCCCGTGGACCCACATATGAGTGAGTAGCCACAACAACTGAAAGAAGGAGCCACTCAGAGGCCGGAGAGTCATAGCAAGGGACCGAAGCATGGCCTGTCCCATGGGAAATGTTCGCAGTGGTAGGGGAAACAGGCCCACTGGGGGAACACTGGGGCACAGCAAGGACAGCTGATCTGCCCCCCAATCAGCACAGGACCACTCAGAGGAGACTGGTCAGGAATATAGAATTGCAGGGGGTGTACTTTGCTGAAAAGAGTCAGGCCCAGACCAGAGTTTCTACACCGTGGTGCACCAAGACCAGAATTTCTACACAACCCAGGTGCACCGGATCACATGAGAACTGGAAATACCCATAAAGCCAACCATTAAACCCTGAGCTGCACAAAAAGCCTTCCCCAGGGAATCAGCAGCAAAACAGCAATTTAGCTCAACCACAGAGCTCAAGTACTGGTCCCCACAAGGAAGTTCCTGCATTTTAGAAGTAAGCAAAGGACAACAAATTAGTTCCAGCACAGAGTTTAAGTGGTGGAAACAGCAAATAATCCAACATAGAACTGAAAGAAAAAACAAAGTACCCACAACCAGAAACAAAGTTTGATATTAGCAAGTAAAGGTCTCATTTCACCAGAGAACACCTATAACACCTAGAAGGACTGGAAGTCCCCTGGGCTGCCAGCCCAGAAAGAGAGGAGGTCTGGGGGCCTCAGCAATGTCTCCCAACACCCACATCCGGTCCCAAGGGTGGGGGACGAGGGCCTCAGCCACACTCCCCCAACACATGCAGCCAGCCCAGCAGCAACCACTGAACCGCCACAGGAAGCCCCCCAGGCTCTTCTGAGCCAGGGCAATGGGGGGCCTTGGGCCGCAGCCACGCCCCCCCAACACCTGCAGCCAGCCTAGTGGTGACCACCAAGCTGCCTCAGGAAGATCCCTGCACTCTCCTGAGCTGTGGCAGTGGGGGACCTCGGGCCTCAGCCGGACCCCCCGACATGTGCAGCTAGCCCAGCGATGACCACCGAGCCGCTGCAGGAAGCGCCCCAGGCTCTCCCGAGCTGGGACAGTGGGGGGTGAGGGCTTTTGCCACACACCCCCTGACATTTGCTCCCAGGCCAGCAATGACTAAGCCACCGCTGGAAGACCCCCAGTCTCCCTTTTGGGGATGAGGGGCTGCCACAGGCCTCAATCCCACCCCTCCTCCTTCCTCCTTCTTCCATCCCATTTCCTTCCCCTTTCCCCTCTTCCCCTCCCTTCCAACTGCCCAACGGCTCTGCAACAACATCCTAGAATGTAAAAATATAATATTAATAAAACTACATTTTCTTTTAAAAAAAATATGAAGGATTTAGGAATAAATATTTGGTAGCAAAGATGTGCAAACTCTTCATGTGGAAAATCATAATTTTTTGAAAAATTTCATAGACCTTAATAACTGAGAGATACACTATGCTCTTACATAAGAAAACTCAATATTGTAAAGATATCGATTCCCCTCAGATCTACAGGCTTTCCTGAGAACTTGACAAGCTGATTCTAAAATTACTTGGAAAAGTACATATCTAAGAATAACACAAACATTCCTGAAGAAGAGAGTTTTTATTTGCCTGCTAGGTATTATGACATAATAATGCAGACTAAGGAAGATAATTGGCACAAAAATAGACCTGGAACCATAAAACTCTTAGAAGAAAACATAGGAGAAAAGCTTGTGGATATTGGCCTTGGCAATGATTTCTTGAAGTATGACACCAAAAACATAGGCAACAAAAGCAAAAATAGATAAGTGGGACTATATTAAACTAAAAAGTTTCTACACGGCAAAAGAAAAAACAAAATGAAAAGCAACCTACAAAATATGAGAAAATGTTTGCAAACCATATATCTGATAAAGAGTTAATATCTAAAATATACGAGAAACTGACAACTCAACAGCAAAAAACCAAATAATTCAATTTAAAAGGGCAAAGGAACTGAATAGACATTTCTCAAAAAAGACATGCAAATGGCCAACAGATATGTGAAAGGTGCTTAACATCACTAATCATCAGGGAAATTCAAATTAAAACCACGATGAGATATTGCTTCACACCTGTTAGGGTAGCTTTTATCAACAAAACAAAACAAAACAAAACAAAACAACATTGGTAAGGATGTGAAGAAAAGGGAGTACACTGTTGATGGGAATATAAATTGGTGCAGCCACTACGGAACACAGTATGGAAATTCCTCAAAAATTAGAAAGAGAACTACATGTGATCCAGTAATCCCATTTCTAAGTTACATCTAAAAGAATTGAAATCAGGATCTCAAAAAGGTATCTGCACTCCCCTCACTGCAGCATTATTCACAATAGCCAAAACATGGAGGGAACTTAAATGTCCACTGACAGATGAATGGATAAAATATCATATATACATGTAATGAAGTATTATTGAGCCTTAAAACATAATGAAATCCTGTATCTGTGCTACAACATGGATGAACCTGAAGGTTCATTATGCCAAGTGAAGTAAGCCAGATACAGAGGGACAAATGCTACATGATACCATTTATATGATGAATCTAAAATAGTCAGACTCACAGAAGCAGAGTAGAATGGTGGTTGCCAGAGACTCAGAGGAGGAGAAATGGAGAGGTAGTAGTCAAAGGGTATAAAGTTTTGGTTATACAAGTTGAATACGTCCTAGAGAGCTACTATACAGCACAGCACCTATAGTTTACTGTACTGCATACTTTAAAATTTGCCAAGAGGGCAGATCTAATGTTAAGTGTTCCTATCACAATATAACAATAATGATAATAAATAAGAAGTCAAGAAGAATCTTTTGGAGGTGATGGATATGTTTATACCATTAATTATAGTGACTGTTTCATGGGTTCATACTTATTTTCAAACTCATGAAGTTGTATATACTAATTATATACAGATTTTTGTGTGTCTAAAAAATTTTTTTAAATACAAGCTGCATCCTGGGAGAAGATATTTCTAATACATTTAACTGGTTAAGGATTAGTATTTATGATACAGAAAGAGCAACTGTGAATGAGTTAAAAACAATTTTTTGAAAAACATAGCCCAATTTTTAAAAAATACTCAAAAGACACAAACAGCTATTTCAAAGAGGAAACAAAAGCCCATAAATATATGAGAAAATATGCAGCCTTATCAACAATGGTGGACTGATAATGTTTAAGAACTGGCTCTGCCAGAGGAAAAGCCCTGACTTGTTTGTTTATCTCTGTAGGATAAATGTCATAGGCTATTCAAGCTGTCGTTGTGATGCCGCTGAACACAGCTGGCTCTCATGAGCCAGTGAGAGCAGTTCCAACACACCTAATTAGTAGTGAGGGAACTGCAAAATAAAACTACCGTGGTAGCATCTCAGCCACCAGATTGGTAAAAATGTAAAAGTCAGTTATTACCAGAGCTGGCAAGAATACAAAACAGTGGGAATTCTCATCCACTGTTTGTGGTAGGAAATAGAATTAACCACTTTGGTTGAACCCAGGTTAGAACTTGAATGCATTTTCCTACAGCATTGTTATTTAGAGAGTTTAGGATCCTCAGCTCTGTAAGTAGTCAGTCAATTAATGAATAATATATTTATTATGCACCCACACTGTGTCAGGCATTGTGCTAGATATTGCAGATATGGTGAGAAATGATGCAGACATGGTCCCTGTCATATAGAATTTACAGATTATTAAATAAGGCAGACATTAAACTAATAACTAATCAGATAATTATAAGCGTCAAAGTACTGGCAAGAAAAAGTACAGAATATTTGAGAATTGATTAACAGGTTGAACAAACTTGGTTTGGAGACATGTAGGTCAGGGAAGGCTTCTCTAAAGAGGACGTAAATTAAGCTGAACTCTGAGTGATGAGTAAGAGTTATACGTGCGAAGACTCACATGGGAGAAAATATTCTGTGCACTGGAACCCTGTGAGCACAAACACTGAGATAGGAGAGAGCAAAGTGTTTTGTAGGAACTGCTTTTTGACTAGAAGGGAATAAGTGAGAAAGAGTGACTGGGAAACAAGGCCAGACAGGAAGTCAGAGGCGATCCAGCTTCTGAGCAGAGACTTCTAGCCATGTTGAGAATTCTGGACTTGACTGTAGGGTCATGGAAAATCATTGACATTAAGCATGGAAATAATATCAGATTTGTATTCTTGAAAGATCATTTTGGTTGCAGTTTAAAGGAAGTTTTGGAGAAGAGTGAGAGAGAATACTGAGTCGAGATAGAAATTCATTGCATCAGTGGAAGCGAGAAATTATGGTAGCCTGGATTAAGGTGTTGGCAGTGAGGGTGGAGGGAAGATTATAGATCTGAGAATTGTTTAAAACATGATTAACTGTTTTAATTAAGATTAATGTGCGGCTTAAAGGAAAGAGAGGAGTCAGAGCAACTCCTAAATTTCTGGCTAGAGCATTAGAAGAGGTGGTGATGCCATTTACTGAGATAAAAGAAGAGCAGATTTGGAGGGAAGAGGGAAAACTGATGAATTCCTTTTCTAATTTATCTTGGGGCACTTATGACATACCATGTGGACACAGAAGACATAGGAGAGAATGAGATCACTTTAGGAGACAGTGTAGAGTAAGACAAGTTAGCCAGGACAGAGACCAAGGATTTCCAATACTAGTATGATTTAATAGAGAAGAAGCTGGCAAAAGACTAGGGAAAGGAAGTCAAGAAAGGATCCAGAAAACCAGTAGAATATTGTACAATGAAAGCCATAAAAGGGAAGCTTTTTAAGGAGGAGGAGCTGGTCGATTTCATCTAATGTACTGAAACATAGTAAAGTGAGAATTGTTTCTGCATTACAGAGCTCACTGGGTAAGAGTGTTTTCAGCAGAGCTATTGGTGCAATATCCAGACGAAGTGTTGGTGGGTGAGTGAGAGGTGAGGAAAGAGATAGAACAAAATTGGTTGCACATTTTTTAATTTAAGGAAAAAGTAATAAATGCAAAAGACTTTTGTAATTCCTAGACAGAGTTAGCAAATTTTTATTTTTCCAAGCAGAGATATCTTTAAAATTCTACCTACTAGTACTATCATTTTATAAAAAAGCATTAAGTTTCAGGAAAAATGTAGGAAGGATATAACAGAATAAAGGACAGTCCTCAGGAGAAGACAGTTGATAATCTGATCTATATCTGTAACTTGCTATATGGGTAAACATGGACAACTGCCTTGGATTGAGTGTACCCCTAAAACTTGACCCCCACAGTGACAGTGTTAAGAGGGCAGGAAATCCTATTATGGTCATTGAAAGGTGGGGCCTTGAAGGTGATTAGATTGTAGGACCATGCCATAGTGAATGGATTAATAATGGTGGTCAGGGGCACAGTTCTGAGGGCCTTAAATGAAGAGCACATGAGGTTAGTCTCTCTCTCTGTTCTGCCATTGTCACCATGTGACACCTTGCATTGCTGTAGAGTCACCTCACCAGATGTGTAGTGTGGACATTGGACTTTTCAGCCTCAGAAACTGTCAGCAATAAATTTCCCTTTCTTATAAATTACCCAGTTCTATGTATTTTGTTATAAGCAGTAGGAGCAGACTAATACAACAACATTAGTTTGTTTGTTTCTTATTTTACCACAGACACATAAATATCTCCTGATGGCCTGACACTAGTCCATGGATCAGTGTTTGAGAATTTCCAGTGTAGCTCTCTTTGGAGGACTTTGGCTATGAATGGGGGAGAGTGAGATTAGTAACAAGATGGAAGGGAGAGTTTTTCCTTAACATAGGAGAGAACTGAGATTGTTAAAATGCTAATATCAAGAAGACAATAGAGAAAAAGAGGTTGAAGATGCAAGAGAGAGAAGTCACCATTTATGGCTTGGTATTCCTGAAAAAGAAGTAGGGACAGGAATTCAGAAGACCCGTGGAGAGACTGGACTTCAGTAGGAAGGGCAGTCCCTTCACTGTAGCAGCAAAAAAGGATGGGGATAGGTGTACCATATGTAGATTTGGTGGCAGAAAATTGAAGTAATTCCCTTCCAAGATTTATATTTTTTCCATGATGAGGACAAGGTAATCTAAGAACAATGGAAGAAAAGTAGATGATCAGAGTTTTGAGAAGAAGCTTTGAAAGATCTGTTAAGGCAGAGAGAACGTGCATGAGAATCACAGACTTACTACATCGTATTGAGGGCCCAGTAGATTATTTGTCATAAATTTATAGTGATGCCTAATCTGCTGAGCAGAACTCATTAATGGAGGTGCAGGTATGAAGAAGATATAGATAGTTGTATTCATCCGGGGTTGGGGTTTTACAGGACAGACAATGAAAGGACAAAAAACAAGAAAGTTTAACACATTGGCAAGTGAGTGGTTAAAATGGAGAACCACGGGATCTAAGCTGGAGAGAGGAGGACAGGAAGAAAGACAGGCTGTCGAAAGCCGGAAGGCTCATCAGGGAACGGGTGTCATTGGGTGAACAATCTAGAGAGCTAAGAGGCCTATCTAGATTCTAGACACAACTGTTTGTACACAAGATAGGTATCTTCCATTTTGGTCCTTCCTTTTCATAAACTACTTTATATCAGAATTATATGGCTTACAGAAGGTTTTGCACTCTGACCTGGAAATTTAGTGCAGGAAGTTAAGTGTACATGCCTCGGAATCAGAAAACCTAGGCCTAGTTCTTTAATCGAAGTCTCATATTTCTCACCCATGAGATGGGGATAATAACAGCATCATACTGACGTGGAATATGCATATTGATTCTCAAACGCCTAACTTAAAAACTTCTGGAAAACGATCCATTCGTAATTTGGTGATTCCTTCTATTATTTTAGGCACCACTTGGATTATGCTGTCAATGCAGTTATTTTAGGTAGTTCATTTATTCAGCAAATATTCATTGAGTGTTATGACATGTCAGACATTGTTCTAGGTGATGAGGATACAACAGTAAACAAAAAAGTCTCTGCCCTCATGGAGCTTACATTCTTGTCAGAGGGAAACAGATGCTAAACAAATAAAAAAATGAGTATTGCGTCAGGTGGTGACAATGGAGTCAGATGAAGAGGAGAAGGGAGGATCGGAAGTACCTGCAGGGACCTATCTTGTTTATGACACTATAAGGCCTCCCTAATAAAGGGATATACAAGCATTTGAGTGAGCCACATGGATAGCTGGGAGAGAACATTCCAAACAGACGGAGCAGAAGTGGAGCTCACGGCATATTTGAAGTCCAGAAAGAAGGCCAGTGTGGCTGGAGCATCAAGAGAAAAGGGGGAAACTGGCAGGATATGAGATCAGAGAGGCTGGCTGGATTCAAAGTTGCCTGGTAGGCTGTATTAGTCTGTTTTGTGTTGCTATAACAGAATACCTGAGACTGGGTAATTTATAAAGAACAGAGGTTTATTTGGCCTACAATCCTGGGACAGCTGCATCTGTCGTGGGCCTCAAGCTGCTTCTACTCACAGCAGAAAGTGGCAGGTGGGTGGCAGGTACAAGCAGATCACATGGCAAGAGGAAGCAAAAGAGAGAGAGGAGGTGCCAAGGTCTTTGACACAAACAGCTCTCACGGGAACTAACAGAGCGAGAACTCACTCATTAATCCCCCCACCTAGGGAGAGCATTAATCCATTCATGAGGGACCCGCCCGCCCCATGACCCAAACTGCCACATTGGAGATCAGATTTTCATGAGTTTTGGGAGGACAATACATCCAAACTCCATCATAGGCCATGGTAAGAATATTGGCTTTCATAGTGAGTGGGAAGTCACTGAGGGTTTTGAGGAGAGAGTGGCATCATCTGATTGATGTGGAGATTTGATGGGTGACAGAGGAAAGCAGGGATACCAGATATGAGGCTATTGCAATAATCCAGAAGAAAGTAACCCGAACCTAGACAGAAGTAGAAGTGGTGAGAAGTGATCGAATTTTGGATATCACATATTTTGAAGATACAGCCAGTAGGGCTTGCTGGTGTATTAGGTGTGTGGTAAGAAAGAGAAAAGTTGAAGGTGACTTAAGATTTTTGGACTAAGCAAACTAGAAAATGGAACTGCCATTTACAGAGATGGGGAAGACTGGGGGAAGGGACGATGTGTGTTGGGACATGGAAAATAAGTAGTTCACTTTTAGACATAATAAATTTAAGATGCCAAAGTAGATGATGACGATAAGTAGCTAGGTGTAAGAGTCTAGTCCAGCAGACAGGCCTGAGCGAGTGACATAAATATGAGTCATTGTCTAGTATGCTCGTGCTGCTATGACAAAATACCTGAGACTGGGTAATTAATAATGAACAGAAATTTACTTTCTCACATCTCTGGAGGGTGGGAAGTCCAAGATCAAGATGCTGGCCTCTGGTGAGGGCCTTTTTACTGTGTCTTCACATGGCTGAAAGCAGAAGGGCACGAGAGACCAAATGCTGTGAGTCTCTTTTACAAAAGTCTTAATTCCAGTCGTGAGAGAGGGTCCCCCAGGACCCGATCACTTCTTAAAGGCCCCACCTCCTAACACTCTCACAGTGGCAACACCTGAGCTTTGGAGGGGACACATTTAAACCATAACAGTCATCAGTATTCAGATGGCGTTAACCATGAGCCTGGATGAGATCACATAAGCGGTCGGCAGAGATAGAGAAGAAGGGGATCTGATGACATGGCCCTGGGGCACTCCCAGAGAAGAACTGAAAGACAACAGAAAGTAGAAGTTCCAGGGTCTAAGGTACGACCGTGGAACCGGTATCTGAGGCAAAATGGAGTCCACGAACATTGTAACAGAAGAGGTCAAGACACAAGAATATTGAAAGGACTGTCATCATGTATATTGAAATCACCAAGAATGACGGTAATAACTGTATTAGAAAGAGTGACAGTGTGCCAGGTGTGAAAACTCTGAAGGAGTGAGGGGAAGTAGGAGCCCCCAGAGGTCTACTAACCTGTTGTGGCACCAGCTTCTAAGCCACGTCAAGGAATCGTGAATGTTTTTGGTGTGGGTAACATCAGGGTGGCCATGTGAAAGTGTTGGTATTCAAATACCTTAACCTTCAAAAACAACAATTTTATATTGTCAATCTAATATAACTGAACATATATAAAATATGTTTAAATTGGATCTGCCACTGTAAATAGATACGTATTCGCTTATACGTGAGTGTTATATTCCTGCCATTATAAATATATATGGCTGTGTGCATGTGTGTGCTACTCCTTTTCAGTTGTAAACTCCCTGAGAGCTGGAATTTCTATTTTACTGCATGTGTATCTTCCCTAGTACCTAGTGATCTGCTTTGTTCTTAATGGTCATTTAGTACTTTGTATGCCTACATTAATACTACAATTGCTATTGTTGGCTTTTGTTGTCACTTCAGGGTGATCATATTCTTTTGAGTTGGGAAACAATTGAGGGACATACACAGGCATTAGATGGGGCTCAATATCAGCTTCATTGCTGATAAAGCTAGAAAGAGAAAACACCTTGGACCTGAGACCAAAATCATATTCCAACTCCTCCTCTGGAATGAATTTGTGCACTCAGTCACCTGACGGATGCTTCCCAGGGGCACAGCCAAATCTAACACAAGGGGGAGTAAACTGAGGGCAGGGTGAGGCTGGAGGGGCAGGCAGGACCTGCACCCCTGGTGGCAAGGTGTGTGAGTACTTAAAAACGGCTCTATTCCTTGTCTACCTTCTCTCTGTGTCTCCCAGAGCTCTTCTTTCAGGGTGCTTTCTTCAGCCTCTTCCCAGCCATCATGTTAACGTAGTGTTTTGAAAATTTGTTGGAGACGTGCCAATTTGGGCAGATACGGTCAAAGGCAGCAACTACTTGCCCTTCGGTCTTGGCATCCAGGGCTTGCTGCGGTGAGCTTACCTCAGTGGGCAAGCACATCCGAAAGACAGAGCCAGAGAGAGGCCAGGCGTGAGCTGTGTCCCTTTCAGCTATTTACCAATTACATCAGTCATTCCTCCCCTAGAGAGACATGAACATCTGATGGTAGGCAGATCCAGGTTTTGTGAGTCCTGAAGCTTATGCAGTTTGGGCAGTCCTCTTTAAGCAAAACAATACAGAATTATAAGTATAAAATTTGGTAGAAGGCCAGGAAGGGGCCTAAGTGACTGAAGGTATTGAAACTTAAGCTTCATAGCTTTATGGTACATCCTCCTCTGCTCTTGAGAAGGGAGATGTTCCTATTTTTTGTGTGTATATCAGCTAGGATGCTCTCAGACACAATAATCCAACTTACAAGCAAACCAACCTGAACTGGCTTCAATAGTAAAGTAGTGGCTCATGTAGATGAAGGGTTAGTTACTGGACAGGCTCCATGACCGGTTGATCTAGCATCTTAACAATGTCATCAATGATCCAGTTTCTTACCATCTTTCCACTGTGATGTCCACAGTAGCTATTTCATCTTAGGTGGCTCCCTTCAGATTTATGGCATGAGTGCCAGAAGCAATGGGCACTATGAACTTCCTCTTTCCTAGTGTAAGAGAGAGGACAACTGCCTCAATCACAGAGCAAAAGTCCTGAGCTTCAAACCAATAGCCTGTTTGGTTCAAGCATCACATGACTAAGGCCTCAGCCAAGCACTGCAGCAAGAGGGCTGGGTAACTGTAAATGTCTTCGGCCAATCAGGGCTCACCCCCAGAGATAAGGACACAAATATGTTTCATCCAAATCACGTAGGTTGGTGAAACAACCACAACATGCGATATTAAACAGAGGATAGAGCCTGGACTAGTGAACTAAAATGCTTGGAAAGTTTTCAAGATGTTTGAGTTACACTTTCCCCATCTCCACTTTTCTCTACCATAAGACTGAAAATCTGTTTTGAAACTCAGAATACATTTTAAATATACTAAACCTTTCTTTAAATAAATAGCCCATTTTTAAATACTTCTGTTAAAGTGTCTATTTTCAAGCTGAAACATGATCACCACATTTTTTTACCTTCTTAGTACAGTTTGTTAAATCAAGTCGTACCTGTTCTGAGTAACGCAATGTTATATGTCGTAGATTTCACTTAGGGTGGTGTGGTTAGGTTGCAATGATTTTAAAATCAAGGCTCCACCTCAGGAATCTGGGAACATTAGGTAGAAGATTAGGAAATCCACAGCTTGAGAGGAAATCTCAGCTATTGTGATAAACAGTTTGACTACTTATGCTGACTCCTGCATACTAAACAGGTTATCCAAGTCTTCTGTGCAGTATGTAACCATGCTTCCCATGGATATAATCATTCATTTGTACATTTAAATACCATTTTCTACGAATAGGTTAGTATGCCAAAAACCATTGCAAAGTTTCCTATGGCCACACACCTTGCCTTGACTTTCTGTCTGTTTCTAGTACTGAAGAATGGAGTAGGTAATAAGAGATGTATGTGTAAGAAAAAAAGAGACATGCACAAAATGGCATAATTTTAGGGAAGTACATTTAAATTTTAATTCACCTGAAAAGAAAACCAACACTATACAATAGGCCTCTGAAAGTTATGTGCATTAATATATAAAAATTGTGTCTAAGAATATGCCAATTACCACAAGTTTTCTCCATAAAGAATCTGATTTTGCCAGACTTCCTAACCACCAATTAACACCCTCTCATAGGGGAAAAGCATGTTTGTTTTTTCCATGACTCTGAATGCCCTACATCATACTTCCTTCCCCTTGTTCCTTCTGCTCCAGCCGCAACGGCCTCCTTGCTGGGGCTGAACGTGCCCTGCACTTTCTCACTTTTAAGCCTGTGCACAGCTGCTCCCTGTGTCTGGAATACTCTTTCCTAAGCATCCACAAGACCAACTTCTTTCCTCCTTCAAATGTCTGCTCAGTCTTCACCTTCTCAATAACGTCTCTCTTGTCCATCTTATTTAAAATTGTAACTCTCACCACTCCCAACCTCCACACTTTTGATCCCCTTGCTCTGCTTTCTCTTTAGCATTTATCACCTTCTAACATCCTATATAATTCTCTAATGTATCATGTTTATTGCCCATTTCTCAGGTAGAATGTAAGCCTCATGAGGGAAGAACCTTGTGTCTTTTGTCCTGTTCACTGCTTATCCACAGTGTGGGGAGAAATGCGCGGCACACTGGACATCCACTGTAAATATTTTTTGAGTGAATAATGAACATTTCTACCATCTGCTTGCTTATGGTTGAAGCAAGAACTCAGATGTGCTTTGGTCATGTGATATGTTTCAAAAGTCAGACATTCCCCGAACACTGTCATCTACCGGGAAATACCATCAACTTCTCATTTTCCAAACTCCAACTGTTAAGGGACGCCCCCAACCCTTACTGACCTTAAAATATGCATTCTGCTTCTGTACAAATCGCTTGCTAAAATAAATGGAGGAATAAACAAAGTAGCATAACCAACGCCATTTTAGGCTGCAAAGCCCCTACGGGGAATCCAGGGTGGGGAGGGGCTACAGGGCTAACCACAAAATTAGCTTATGTACCGCTGGCTTTGCTTGCATTGGCTAGATTGTGTCAGGTGCGAAAAATTGAAAAATTCCTGCCTAGCTAAAAATAAAAGCTGCGAGAGGTTGCAACTCAGGACTGCGCTTCTCAATTGGCCTGTATAGCCCTGGCTGCCAGAAATAAACTCTTTTCCTATCACCCGGTTCTCGTGGGCAAATTTCTTTTACCTGTCAGACGTTGGCCATAACACAACAAAAAGAATGTCTGAATTTTCTAAGGAAGTCATACAAATGGGTAAAACTGCAATTTCTCACACACACCCATGCAAAAGAAAGAAGAAATAAATGAAGATTTTAGTGACAGTGTTCTATGTTTTACTGAATCATTTTTTAAAATGCTGCTTGGGATCTCAGAGGCTCAACCAGAAAGTGCAACCCAGAGGCCAGTATTTCCTGCTGTCCTTTTAAGTAACTCACCGCACCAAGGCGCTCACGTCTCCGGTGGCACTTGGAAAGCCAAGCAAGTGCTTGTGTCAGTCTACTGGCTTTTCCCGAGCAGGCTATGCAAACACCGAGCGTCCACCTCCTCCCGGGTTTAGCTCAGCTCCCCCAACCTAAGGTCAGGTGAGAGCACACAAGGGCTGAATGGCTGAATGCATCCCTGAAAGAAGGTTCGCTGATTCGACCTGGTCGTTCCACCAGCGTCTAAGGCCAAGTGACTGAAGCCTAAACTGTGTGACTTGTCAGCTCTGCCGTGAAAGCCCAAGGGGGTGACTGTCAGCCTGGAGTATCCGAATGGGTTAGATGGTGTCCTCCTCCCCAGCCCCTGACAACTGCGCCTGGTCTGTGACCCCACGGTCAGGAGGAATAACCTGGCTCCGCTCGGTCCAGCTTTCTTCCCAGGGCAAAGACGGGTCGCGGTCGGAGGTAGCGCTGCGTTTCGAGACTCCCCGTTTCGTGGGGACGCGGCACAGGCGGCGCCGGGCCCGCAGGAGGCGCCCCTCTCCCTGGCCCGGGGCGGTCCGCGCGGACCTTCGCAGGGCGGCCGGGGGCGGGGGGGTGGGGGGAACAAGTCCCCAGCCTCCGGGGCGGGGCTCCGGCTGGCTCCAACCACCGCCGGCCGGAGGGGAGCGAGCGCCACCACGTCCCAGCGCGGGCGCTGACTCTCATTCTGCGCGTCCCTCCTGCAGCCCGAAAGACCGCCTCTCCCTGCCGTCCTCTCCACGCCACCGAGCGGCCGGTCCCCTCCGTCCTGCCCGTCGCCTCGGCGGCCTCCTACCCCCGCCTCGCGTGGTGCGGTCCCGGGTCGCAGGTCACGAGGCGGAGGGGCGCGGCCTGCTCCGGGCCCAGGTTCGTCTCTTGGAGCGGCGTTGGCGGCTGGAAGGATGCTGGGCCGGAGTTGCCTCACCTTCGTCCTCCTGGCCGCGGCCGTCACTTGCGCAGTGGCGCAGAACGCGCCACCGGTGGGTGAGCTCGAGCCGAAGCGCCCAGAGGGGTGCGCAGGCGCAGATGGGGGCGCAGGTGCAGGTTCAGGTGGGGATGCAGGTGCAGGCTCAGGCGGGGGCGCAGATGGGGGCACAGGCGCAGGTGGGGGCGCAGATGGGGGCCCAGGCGCAGGTGGGGCGCAGGTGCTGCAGGCGCAGATGGGGGCGCAGGTGGGGTTGCAGGCGCATATGGGGCGCAGATGTAGGTGGAGGCGCAGGCGTAGGTGGGGGCGCAGGTGCAGGCTCAGGCGGGGGCGCAGGCGCAGGTGCAGGTGGGGCGCAGGCTCAGGTGGGGGCGCAGGTGCAGATGGGGGCGTAGGTGGGGGTGCAGGCGCAGGTGGGGGTGCAGGCGCAGATGGGGGCGCAGGCGCAGATGGGGGCGTAGGTGGGGGTGCAGGCGCAGATGGGGCGCAGGTGTAGGTGGGGGCGCAGGTGCAGGCGCAGATGGGGACGCAGGTGCAAATGGGGGCGCAGGTGTGGCGGGGAGGGCGTGGCGTGAGAACACCTGGTCGGGGCCGCATCTTTACGGGTTCTGTGGTTTTGGGCGCAGGGGTGTGAGTGCAAAGCAGTCTGGTGAAGTCCATCCCCGGCTGAGTCGGTACTAGGTGGAACTAGAACACTTTTTCGGGAAATCCTAATCTCTGCAAAATGGCTGGGTGTGATCCACAGATGCTCAAATTTGAGTGATTGTACCTGAATAACCAGTTCCAGGCTCTCGCATCCCGAACTGTTAAAATGTTTTGGTCGACCTGAGTGCATTATTCATCAAGCCACAGACTGCTTGATGACTTTGGCTTTCTCTACCTGAAGACCAGGTGCTTTCTCCTGAAGGAGTTCTAGCACAAGGTCGTGCCCTGTCGCTGCAGGGAAAGGCCAAGTCGTCCCGAACCTGGGCGGTGGGAGCAGCCCAGGGCAGGCTCCAGCATGACCGCTGTGGCCTTCACTCCCGAGTCATGGGAACGCCTGTCCCGTGTCTCTTTCCTGCAAACAAGTCACAGGCCACAGACTTCAAAATTGCAAGTGACAATAAGGGACCAGCGTGACTCATTTTACGGAAGAGGAAGTAGGCCTAGAGTGAGACAGTCTCTAGCAAGAGGTCACGTTACTGTTACTGTTTACAGTAGCATGCCAACCGCAAGCCTCTTGACGCCCTGTCTGGAGCTCTTTCATAATTCATTTATTTAAAAGCAATAAGACTGCACTTTTCTTTGCCAACAAATCAGATGAATAGGAACCTGGGTGCACAGTGCCTTTGTTTCTGTCTGTGCTCAGACAAAATCATGAAGTGGCCTTGCCTTGTCTCATTTTATCTTGCCTCAGGGTAACCTTCTCTGTTATTCTGAGAGATATTACAAGGTTGTTCTGTGAGATCGTTTCTGTCCGAGAGAACAAAAATAACCTGGCTATGACTGACAGACCAGCTTGTAATAATATTGAGATCTAGCTGTGAACCTCAGAGCAGTTTCAAATATTGGGGCCTGTTTTTCCTTCCTTGTCAGTATCTTATTTTTTCAAGCAAAAGTATTTTAGAAGCTAAATTCAGAACAAGCAGAATCAACCTTTCAATGAAATTTAATGTAGTTCTTACCTAAATAGTGGTTGTCAAAATCTAGTCTAGCCACTGGTGTCAGTTTGGGAGGCTGTTTTCACAAGTCTTCAAGGAAATGAGAAAAATAAGGGCATAAAACTAAAATTATTAATTTAGGCTGTTAGTCTTTATTTTGATTTATGGATTTCTAATTTTTATTGTTGTTCAAATGCTCTTTTTTAAAATAAAATAATGGCCAAGGTAGATGTTATGATTTGTCTTTGTTTTGTTTTAACATCTCCACTTGGCAGATATTAAAACAAAAATTGGGACCCTCTTGTGCAGGGGCCCTGTTAATTTTTCTACTAGTCTGGAAAATACTGGGACTTACTGGCCGAAAGGACCTTTGGAACCTCACGGAAGTCTAATGACTTCATTCTCTGATAAGAATAATCAGTTTTTCAGTTAGAATAATTACATGATAAACTATTCATAGTCTCATGATTAAAAAGAAAGATATTTCAAACCTGTTTTTGATAAATATGATTAAGGAGGACTGGCTTTAAATTACAAATAACAGTCATTCGATGTAGAATATCTATAGGGGTTTTTTGTTTGTTTGTTTATTTTTGAAGCTTTTCACAATATTCATATTTTAAGGTCCTCCTGAATTATTCTTCATTATTGAATCTATTAAGAGATGTTGGCAATGGGAAAGGGAGACTGATGACATCATTCAGGGTTCTGTAGACTCTGTTAATGATTTTGGAATTTATCCTAAAACAATGTGAAGCCACTGGATGCTTTTAGACAAGGTAACATTTTCACTTTAGAAAGATCCGGTTGGAGTGGAGCGGGGCAAGGGTGGATATGAGGAGCCTCGTCTGGAGGAGAAAACAGGGTTCATTAAAGGAGGGTGGCACCAGTGGTAGGGGAGAGAAGCAGATGGTTCTAGAGAATATCAGGGGCAGAGTGAGCAGAAGGAAGGACTGGATGAGAGTGAAGGCATGAGGTGTCACGTGACCCACACGTTTCTGAGGTGCTCAGCTGGGTGAATGCTGGCATCACAGTCAGGGACCGTGGGGAGGGAAAGGCTTGGGGGCTAAAGAGTGAGGATCATTTCCATTTTGGTTATGTTGAATTTCAGTTGGCAAAGACAGATCTAGCAGGCCATGGAGACTGGAGCTCAGAACAGAGGTGTTGGGAGTCATGGGCATAAAGATATTATTTGAAGCCGTTGGAGCAGATGAACTCATCTAGAAAGAGGCTATGGAAAGAGGGGGGAAAAAAGACAACAAGGCAGAAGCTAAGTAAGTTGCGTACGTACGTGTCAGGTAGAAAAGAAATTGGCAAAGTTAAAGCAAAAGCCGAAATGGGAGAGTCTGGAACGGGAAGCTCAGGGAAGAGAGTGCGCAGGGTTACCCTCATTGAACTCTACTGAGGTGTCTAGTATCCATTGATGTTTGGCAACTAGAGATCATTGGTCATCTGAGCCAGAGCAGTGTTGGGGGCAGGGAATAGACTGCAGTAGGCTGAGGAGTGATGAGAGACAGAGGAACTAGAGCAGGAGAGATGACTGTTTTCAGTAATAAATCTGAGCAGATTCACAAGAGGCATGAAAGTGAACATAATGGCTCAATAACTAATTGCTGAAGCGAACTTCTTTTTATGCATCAGCTTCTCATAGGAGTAATAACATAGTTGACATTAGCATTGAATCAGCTTTAGCAATGATTCTCACAGTTTCTAAAAGTCTCATAAACCCTGTCTGGCCTACTTAATTTTATTGTACTGCATCCGCTTTTCCCCAGTAGGCCAAAGGAGGGAACGCACAGGTATAATCACTTATTCAACAAATATTGCACACCTGTTATATGCCAGACTCTGTCCCAAATGCTAGGAACAGGCCAGCCAACAAGACAGACAAGGTCTCTGCCTTCGTGGAGGGTCTTTTCACATTCCTTTTACCTAAATTTCAGTAGTTTAATAGGGTGCCATCCCATCAAAGCTCAGAAAACAAGTGAAAAAACATCTACGTACTCATCCTAATTGTCATGCACACAAGAAACACGCCTTTTCTTATTCAGTGTGTGTCTTCCAAGCTGTTGATAGAGAACATTTTAGGAAACAAATCTTATTTGGAAAATTTTTGTTGATGAATTATAGAATTTAATTAAAAATTTTCTCACTAGAGTTGTTCAACTTCTTTCTGGTATATATGAAAACTGGTGTGAACTACAAACTTTTTAAAAATTATTTTTAATTGTCTTTTTCTGAGTATATGAATAAAGCAAGCACACAAAGGCTTCCAGAACTTTTTTGTACATTATTAGAAGCATACATTCATCAAGTTTGTCGCAAATTCTGCAGGACTCAAATATTTTAAGAATCTAGGTGAGTTATGTCATTTCTTTTAGGTGTGGAACATTCATAGGCTCTTTAATGAAATAATTTTCACTGTATATATTATTTTCCTAAGTATGTTATTTTCAGCGGCTCTGTAATTAGTTTTTCTTAATTAGTGGAGAGGACATGACTGATAACTAGAATAATTAGAGAATTTGCTGACCCAGAAAGTCTTTTAAAAACATTTTCCAGAGAGTTTCAAATGTAAATGCATTGAAACATCAGATATTCAGCACTTCCTTCCACCTGTAGTAAGCCAGAGAGAGAAAGTTGATTCTGTTTGATTTTTTCCCTGTGATAGAGTAACAGTATACCAAGCAGACTGCATAATATCTCTCCCTATCACCTGTTGATAATCTTCACTTATCATCTATTTAAATTTTCACCTACCTTGATGAGATTGTCTGTTATGAAACCGTGTACAGTTAACTTTGCGGATAGTAAGAAATTTCAAATAACGAATGAGTTCATTGCAATTCTATTTCAGGGCTGTACCTAGATTTGTTTTTTGGTTTTTGTGTTTTTTTTGAAGATGACCGGTAAGGGGATCTTAACCCTTGGCTTGATGTTGTCACCACCATGCTCAGCCGGTGAGTGAACTGGCCATCCCTATATAGGATCCGAACCCATGGCCTTGGTGTTATCAGCACCGCACTCTCCTGAGTGAGCCACGGGCCGGCCCTTCTACCTAGATTTGAAGTCATGCTTCCCTTATAGGATTCTCCCTTGATAGTGAGGAAGTAGCTCTCTTTCCACCCTATCCACAAAACTAACCATTTTGTTTAAATGACAGGTGTTAATGCCTTGTGAGCACCTGAAATACCGTTGTCTCGTAGCTGCTGTCTTTCTTCTTTTCTCTCACATTTGCCCTTTTTTTCTTGCAACCAGACCCTATGCAGATTTCCTGTTATTACCCTCAGACTGCCTCATGTGTTGCTGCTAGCTTGCTCTTTAGCTCTTACCTCTGGGGCAGGTCGAATTCTCATCTAACACTTGAAAGAGCGTTTTCAACATCTCTCACAGTTGTCCAGTAAGAAATGTACCTGTAATTTGATTTTTTTTTTTTTTTTTTTTTTTTATAATGACAGCTACAGTTTTTATTTATTTATTTATTTATTTTTTCGTGACCGGCGCTCAGCCAGGGAGTGCACTGGTCATCCTTATATAGGATCCGAACCCGCGGCGGCAGGAGCGTCGCCGCGCTGCTAGCGCAGCACGCTACCGAGTGCGCCACGGGCTCAGCCCTGTAATTTGATTTTTATATTGGCCTTGGTACCCGGGGCATACAAATATAATTATTGGGGAGGGATAGGAGTCATGCATCTCATTTATTTGCGAGTTGATTCTAGTGATCATCAAAAGCCCTGAACTAAGTGCAGATTATTCTCTATTAAGAATTAAATTGAGGCATTGATGTTGTTATTAATGCTGTGGGAAGTCTGGGATACAGCAGGGAAGCCTTGGACTCTGATCCTTTCACCAGCTGTGTAATCGTCTACAAATCACTAATGGAGCTGAGTTATGCATCCAGAATGTAACTAACCATAAAATTCCTGATAGCGTGCAACTCAGCAAAAGGGACTAAACTGGATTTTTATGAAACAAATCACATTTTAACTAACAAAAAAGTCTGATATTTAGAAGCATTTTATATTGAATAAGGTAGATAAAAAGTAAGCGTTGCATTTCTTTTTTTTTTTTTTTTTTTAATTTTATTTTGTCGATATACATTGTGGCTGATTATTGCTCCCCATCACCAAAACCTCCCTCCCTTCTCCCTCCCCCCCTCCCCGCCAACAATGTCCTTTCTGTTTGCTTGTCCTATCAACTTCAAATAATTGTGGTTGTTATATCTTCTCCCCCCCCCCCCCCGGTTTGTGTGTGTGTGTGTGTGTGTGTGTGTGTGTGTGTGTGAATTTATATATTAATTTTTAGCTCCCACCAATAAGTGAGAACATGTGGTATTTCTCTTTCTGTGCATAAGCGTTGCATTTCTAAAGTTAATAATTGCTTTTCTTATTAAATGATGTATTTGGAAAATTCATATTTGTAAATTAGGACTTTCTTAAGTAGAGTGCTACTTTTTGGTATCTATTTCCAAATTTACTAAACAAGAACTAGTGAATTTAGAGTAAGTACCATGTCCTCCATTGCAGTAGCTATTACTTTAAAGTAATTTTAGATAGGTACAGTTTAAAACATTTAAAAATAATGTCAGAGAATAATTCTCTGGAACTAATTATTTATATCTATACATAATGTAAATCAAATCATGCAGTTTTTTAAATTTAATATTTAAAAATTTATCAAAATATACATGGTTAATATAAGTCAAATAATATAAACAGGCATATGAAAAGCAACAGTCCCCTCCCTTCCTTCTACCCCAGCCCCCTTTTCTAGAAGCAACCATTTTGAACTCTTTCTGCTCTGAGTTGACCAGGTAGTTCTCTACTCAAGGGCAATGTTCAGCCAACACCCACGCCTACTGCCATGCTAGTTGTTTGCAGCCCAGTCTCTTTTGATTGATTGGTACCCTACCATATTGGGTGCTAACAATTTCACCCCTGGTTTTCTTTGTGAATATTGAAGTTGATAATATATTTGTACTATATTTGTCTGAGTAAATTAGCTTTAGGCATTATCTACTCTCATACTGCAAAGGTGGATAAAAATTTAGCTTACTGTCAACATCCTTCCCTCTACCTTTCTTTAAAAAAAAAAAATAGCTTTATTGAGAGATAATTCACGTATCATACAATTCACCCATTAAAAATGTACAATTCAATGGCTTTAGTATTTTTTTATTTTATTTTTTTAAAGATGACCTGTAAGGGGATCCGAACCCGTGGCCTTGGTGTTATCAGTACCACACTCTCCCAAGTGAGCCAGGGCCAGGCCCTTGGCTTTAGTATATTAACAGAGTTGTGTGACCATCACCACAATCAATTTCAGAACATTTTCATCTCCTCAGAAAGAAATCCCTCTCACTTAGTCCTCACCCCCACAATACCCCACCCCACCCCCAGCCCTAGGCAACTACTGATCTATTTCCTGTCTCTATAAATTTGCCTGTTCTGCACTTTTCACATAAAGAGGACCATATAATATGTAGTCCTCTGTGACTGGTGTCTTTCACTTAGCATAATCTTTGCAGAGTCTTCCTTCTTGTGGCCTGTATCAGTACTTCATTTCTTCTTATTGCCAGATGATATTCCATTATATGAATACACCACACTTTGTTTATCCATTCATGAGTTAATGGACACTTATGTTGCTTCCACTTTTAGCTATTATGAATAATGCTGCTATAAACATTGCATACAAATTTTTGTGTAGATATGTTTTCATACCTTTTGGGTATATACCTAGGAATGGAATTATTCGGTCGTATTGGTAATTCTACGTTTAACTGTCTGAGCAACTGCTAGACTGTTTTCTAATACAGCTACACTATTTTACATCCCACCAGTAGTGTATGAATGATCCGATTTCTTTACAACTTCACCAACATTTATGTTATTATGTCTCTTTTATTATAGCCATCCTGAGTGTGTGTGAAGTAGCATCTTATTATGGTTTTGATTTGCATTTCCTTGATGGCCAGCTAATGATGTTGAGCTTTCATTTGCTTATTAGCCATTTGTATATCTTCTTTGGAGAAATGTCTATTCAGATCCTTTGCCCATTTTTTAATTGGATTATCTGTCTTTTTATTATTGAGTTGTGAGATTATATATTCAAGATATAAGTCTCTTATCAGATACGCAATTGGCCACAAATGTGAGGGTTTCTCTTTAGACTCTCAATTCTATTTCATTGTTCTATGTATCTGTCCTCATGCCATTGCCACACTGTCCTTGACTACTGTAGGCAAGACTTACTGTGATTAGAGTAAGTTCTACTGCACTTATTTTGCTTATTTATTAAGTAAAAATTATCTTATTACAGCCCTAGGCAACTACTAAATCCTTACTGTAGTAATAGACTTACTGTACTTACTAATGTAGTAAGTTTTAAAATTGTGAAGTATGAGTCCTCTAACTTTGTTCTTCCTTCTCAAGATAGTTTTGGATATACTGGGTCCCTTAAATTTCCATATAAATTTTAGGATCAGCTTGTGTATTTCTGCAAAGAAGCCAGCTGGGATTTTGATGGATAATGCATTGAAGCTGTAGATAAATTTGGGGATTTCCATTTTAACAATATTAAGCCTTCCAGTCCATAAACATGTATGGCTTTCCATTTATTTGTTTTCTCTAATTTCTTTGTACCGTTTTGTGGTTTTAAATATACAAGTCTTGTACATCCTTGGTTAAACTTATGCCTATGTATTTTATTCTTAGTGATACTATTATATATGGACTTATTTTCTTAATTTCGTGTTTAGTTTGCTCATTGCTACTGTACTCGTATAGAAATATAATTGATTTCTGTGCATTGATCTTATATCCTGCAGCCTTGCTGAATGCATTTATTAGTTCTAATGAATGTTTTAGTGGATTCCTTAGGATTTTCTCTATACAACTTTTTGTATGTAAATAGTTTTACTTCTTTTCCAATTTGGATGCCTTTTGTTTCATTTTCTTGCCTAACTGCCCTGGCTAGACTCTCCAGGAGAAAGTTGGAGTGGGGCAAGTGGACGTCATTGTCCCTTCTCCCTTTTTCCTCACTTTCCTTCTTCAGTTCTATACCCTCTTACTCCTGCTTAGTCAATGTTGGTAACATAATTGTAATTGAGTTTTCCATGCTTTATCTTTATATCTCCTTTTAAAAAATGAAAACAGTGAACAATATTTAAGGAAGTATGATTTATAAATATTGGTCATTGTTCAATGTGCTATGATTACATTTATTTTTCTATAATTCCAAAGCCCGAACTCCTATCACTCTTAAAGACTACTCAAATATGTCCTCTACCAATTACTCAGGATCATGCAGCATTTTCATTTGCTTTGTATTAACATCATGCCTTATTTATACAGACTTTCCCCCAGGTTTCCATTGCTTTCTTTATTTTCTTTTTCCTATTAGAAGAAGAAACCAAACCTATGCCAACATCACTTGTATCCTTCCAGCTTCTGACTTATCCTCTCTCAATATTTATTCTTTCTCTTCGTCTTGAAACCTACTAAATTCCTATTGTAGTGGCACCACTTTTTTCTTATCTGCACCATACTTTTCTCAGTAGCATTTTAAGTACCATGATATTTTATCTTTTTTTAAAAAAAAATTACCACTACATCATGTCAGAACAAGAAAAGAGGAGCAAAATGAACTTCAAATGTTGTGCTTTTGGGGCAAAGTGGAGCATGGATTCTTTTGTAATTGAATTAGGTGGCAAAGCATTGACACTAATGTTGTGCTAAAAGAATAAATACATGTCAGCATTACCACGTTAAGCACTCATCACAGTATTCCCAACTTTTAGGAAAGTCATTGTCAGAAAAACAAGAAAACTTAAAGCTGAGTATCTTATCATAGCAGAATTTATTTACAACTTTCAAAAAAGTAAAATGAGCTGTGACCAAAATAAGTCTGCAAGTAGCTCATTTGTTGGCAAAGCAAGGAAAGCACTTTACCAAAGGAGAGTTAGTTAACTAAATTGTATTTGATTGTAGCAGTGGAATAAATGTGTCCAGAGAAAATGAAATTGTTCCACATGCCTTTAAGTGAGAACAGTTGTCCAGGACTTTGGGAGCAACAGCAGTATCAATTAAAAAACAAGGCGAATGATTTTGAGTCATTTTCCTTGGCTCTTGAAGTTACCGATATGGATCAGTTGTTGATATTCACAGAGGATCTATTCAGATTAGAGTTTGAAGTGACTGAAGAATTAGCCTCAATAGTCTTTTGTGAAACAGCTACAGGCAAGGATATTTTCAGAGAAGTTGAGATAATAGTAATTCAGTATACCCTGAAGTGGAATCTGCTAAGATGTATAGCAATCAACAGTGGTAAAAATACATGTGAGCAGAAAAAGGCTGAGTCGAGCAAATCTGCATGACTTTTGAACATGCAAGGTATTTAAAGCTCATGGTTATTAATTACGTTATTGTCAGATACTTTGTGGAAAGTGTTTGAATTTGACATGCCTTATTGAACAGCAGTGTAAGCCATGAACTTCTTTGACTCTTGTGAATATAACCGTCATAATTTCTGTGACTTTATGTTAGAAATAGAAGCTGAGCATCCTGACTTCCCATATGATAGTTAGCTTCATACCAGTAATGTTTTGTGCCATTTTTAAGCTCAGAGCTGAAACTGTATTTTTTTCTGAACAAAAAGAACTGCCCTCAACTACTATTATTGAACATGAACCGCTTTGCAAATTAGTTTTTACTATAGACTTGATATTGTTTCTTAATGAATTCAACCCAAAATTACCAGGCAGAACTGCACTTACAGGAGAAAGTTATACTGTGGTAAGGTCATTTTGACAACAATTAATGTTTGAATCACAACAATTAATGTCAAGCTACTTTATATTCTTCCCATGCTATAAAAAAGTTAAAACAAGATGTGGTATCTCCATTTCTACCCAAATTTGCAGCTGACATATTTTCTGAGCTTAATTTACACTTCCAGTAGTTTCCTCCCCTAGTCTACCTCTTCTTATTATGAATTTAAACTTTTTAAAAATTATTATTTTACTTTTATAGTATTGGGTCTTCAGAGGAAAGGAGATAAATATACTTGCCACCTTGAACTAGTAAAATAATCATAAATCTGTGTGAACTTTTTTGATAATTTTATGTTAGGAGAAAATTCTAGTTTGCTGCTGAGTCTGAGCAACTCTCCCTAACACAGTCTCATTCATTCATTGTCTCAGGCAGTGGCCTCAGTGTTGCGGGGAGCACAAAGTCTGGTGTTGAAGAGAGACACAAACAAATCATTATAATGCAGTATCATAAATATGGTAATGGAGATGTGTACAAATGCTGTGGGTATCTAGAGGAGGGAATGACTATTTCATTTAGGAAGTAGAGGAAGACTTCACAAAAAAGGGAGAATTGGAACTGGATCTTAGAAATTAGAACCAAAAGTTCACCAGGTCAGGGAAGGGCACTGCAGGCTTGGGCATGGAAGGGAGAGCAGTGAGAGGAAGTGCTTGCATGTGGCTGTAAGTATCAGAGGGAGTGTCAGGAGATGAGGCTGGGGTGGTAAGTTATGGCCAGATCAGCATAACTGTGCAGTGTGCAGTGTGCTCTGAATATCTGGCTTGGGATGCAAATCTCAGGACAGGCTGCGATAGAGTTGGCTCATAAATGCAGATAATATGGCATCCTATCGAGTCGTTTACATTTAGTGAAAAGTCAGCCTATCTAACATAGACATTTTCCATCCACTTCCTTAAATTTACTCTTTACTCAATACACTTGCAACGTAAGAGCCACATTACAACACCTGGAGCTTGTGCAAATTGAATTGAGAGTGAAAATGTACTTCATGGTTTGGGATTTTAGAAGTTTTCTTGGGAGGAAAAGACTTTTATTTGAAGAGATATTGAAATTGTCTAAAAGGGCAAAATCACACTTGATTTTGTCTTCACAAACTGTAACTACTTTTGCAGGTTGCCTATTCAGTTAGCAAGCATTTGTTATTTTCTGAAACTTCTAATTTTCTGTTTCTTAGTGGACCGAAGACTGCAGAAAATCAACCTATCCTCCTTCTGGACCAACGTAAGTAGACATCAGATGATCAAAACATACTTTGATCTTGATGGAGATTTCTCCTTGTGTAATGATGTCATAAAAATAAAGATAGTGAATGAAAACTTAAGTCATGTCTTCTATCCTGAGACAATAATTTTTTTCTCAGGTTTGCGTATTATGCATTTGGCTAAGATCTTGGACAAATATGAAAATACCCCACAATTAAAATGTTCATTTCTAGCCTGGCAAAATCACAGAAAAGAAAAGAATTTCCATTCTCTACTAAACTATTCTATCTACCGATAAGCATTTTTCTCATCTTTGACAAATGCACGGCCTGTATTCGAGCTGACCTGTGATTCTCCCTGGTGCCTGGATATAAACCACCAAATAACATGGAAGCATAGGACTTCATAGAAACATTCAAGGAATAAGCCTTGACCTATAAAGCTACTGAAGACAAAATGAGATTGGAAAACATAAGAGAAGAGCCAAGATTATGTTTTAGTGTGTTTAACATTAATATTTTTAGCCTAGGTTTTGGTCTTTCTAAATCTTTAGTGGTTAGATGGGCCTTTGAGAAAGACATAATATTTGCTTACAGGCCCAGAGGGTACAGAACGTGGAGAAGAAGGAACAGGTGGAGGGAATGGTGATGTTTTTCTCCTGCTCTTCCCTCGTGCTGCAAGTAGCCTGCTGGGGGTCGGGGAAGGCAGAGTACAACTTTAATCCACATCATCAAGATGACATTTTCAGTTTTTGTAACATTCCAGATTATATATTTTGCCCTGCTGTTGTCTAAATTATATATTCTGAATAGCCTCTGTCCAAGATAGAGTAAAACTGTAATAAACTAAATTCTTTTGACTTACTCTTTATGTAGAAAAAGGCAAATATTTGGCATGAAGTAATTTAGAGATAACCAGTTTTGATGCAGTCCTGAAGTCAGTGCACGTTCCACCTGTCTCTTTAGTGGCCTGCTCTCTGAAGGTCTTCCTTTCTGTCAACATTGGCACCATACTGGCCTTCAGTGCCTTATGGATTGTGTCTCTTGGCTAGTCTCAATTTTCTACAGGAATTTGGCGTGAAGATGTTAAACCCTGCCCCAATTCACTGAACATTTAATGAGCGCCTTCCACGTTTAAGTGCTTTTTTCTACTCCCTGTTACGTGCACTTTACATATGTCTGTGAATCGATTGTACTGAAAACTGTAAAACTTCCCTGATTGGGCATTTAACTGGTTTCACATTGCTGAGTGTGTATGTGTGTGTATGTGTACACATGTGTGTGTACACGCATATATACATACACAGTTATATACCTAAACACATGCACATTTATACATATACATAATGTGTGGGTATGTTTCTTTCCTCGCCTTGGTATTTCTGCTGAATTTCATCCTACCTCACTAGCCTGGTTTCCTACACAAAAATCCTCAGCTCTGCTCTGATCCTTCTCTTCATTGAACTATAGACGGATGTTGAGATCTGGGAGAGAAGTGTGATATTCACATACCTTTGAATGACAAGCAGTCTTCCTGTACCTGTGAGGTTATCCTTTTCAATTAATTGCATAAATTTTGCACAGGCAACTGGGAGGGAAGAAAGAGACATGTGTTCATCCAGCCTGACCAGTTAAATCAATGCTGGAGATCAAAGATCGCCCCTGGATCCACCTGAATCCCATTTAGCATTTCTTTGCTGCTGCTCACTGGGAGCTTAGCATCTGCTCTCTTATTTGTGTATGTGTATGTTGTGTCACTTGGACTAGTTTCCAAGCCACCTGGGAGCCACATGGGTTTAGGCAATATGATTGATATTGATTATGATGACCTGGACATAGCAGGTGCTACGTCCCAAAAATGATTAAAGTGTATTTATTGTTTGTAGCTACGGTGGTAATTAATATTGACTGACTACCAATGCTATACGTATTTTTGGCATATTTCACATACTGTTCACTGCTCTCATAAGATACATACTATTTTATTTCTACAGAAAATTGAGGTGCAGATGTTAAATACTGAGATGTTTTAGAAGATTGTTTAGTAAAAGGTGAAACGTGGGATTATGACTAAACTTTAGTTATTAATTTTGTCAATCAGATTAACCAGTTCTCTCCAAAATTCTGATCAGTGGATTTTTTACTATAGAGAGGTTTCTGGAGTCTCCCCTTCTCCACGTCATTGCAATCCCCTACTGTACTGAGCTAATTTCCTTTCTGAAATCCTTGAACCTATCCAAGACTCTGGACTGAAAAGAATCAGGAATTTATGGCAGATACAGGGCCATGATTTGGGTTTCATTGGATGTTAGGGGAGAAGCAGCTGATTGGAGTTCATAGGTAGGACACAAATGAGGGAATCTTCAAAATGTTAATGGAAGGGGCCGGCCCGTGGCTTACTTGGGAGAGTGCGGTGCTGATAACACCAAGGCCACGGGTTTGGATCCCTATATAGGGATGGCCGGTTAGCTCACTGGGTGAGTGTGGTGCTGACAACACCAAGTAAAGGGTTAAGATCTCCTTACCAGTCATCTTTAAAGGAAAAAAAAAAGTTAATGGAAAAATTTGTATTATCTTTGAATTCTATTTTCCCATGAACTTTTTGAAGTACCTTCATATCTTATGACAGTGCTACCAACATGTGTGGCCCCAGGGGGCCACTGATTTATCATTGCTACTAGACATGCTCACCTGGGCCGTGGGGGGGTTGAGGGGGGGTAGTATCACCTGCTCATAATAGGGGAAACAATAATTATTTATTGAATTGTGGGACAGAATTTTGCAGGTGAAATTATGGCCAGTCAGAAGTGGAATTAATTTGTTGTGATGTAAAGTTTTTTTCTAGGATTTAAGTATTACGGTATTTCATGTAGATATCAGCTTTTAAGGAAATGGGGAACTTGAAAGTGCTTTGAGAACAAAACTTATATCATTATGATTTGGTTTAATTGCATGTTTCCAAAATTGAGTGTGTTTTTCTATCTAAATCACAGCATAGTGGCAGCTGGTTAAGTTTCATAAAACCTCATACATATACCAGGCGCCAAGCTCAGCAACATTATTTAGAGAACAAAATAATTACTCACAGCAGTAGAAGTATTAATAGAACCACATAGTTCATAACTTTAAGAAAGTAACCCATCCACTGCTATAGACGTAAGTCTAGATAACATTTTAATTTAAGAGGTTGGTAACACTGTAGCACACACCAGAGTACACCATAAGCTTTTCTGGAGCAAAGCAATAGTGAATTAAATGATGGCTATTTTTAGACAGTTTTAAGCTGATAAGTCACTGAATGCCACACCCTTAAAAGCTATTTCAGTTTAGTAAAAAGTGCTAGAAAATGTTTCCATAGCGACATAGCTAGTTGTAGAGTTCATCCACCAGAAATACGGCCCAGCTGCATTGATAAAGCAGTGGACATGGCTATATCCTCATAGTAGGTTGCTGTATGTAGATTAAAGAGGAGGAAGTTGGAGAATGGATATGACAGAATAGTGCTTGGCCTTGGAGGAAGTATATAGTAGGGAAGGCAGAATACGGTAGGGCTGAGAGAATCGTGAAGGTTCTCGAAGCCAGTCATGGGAAGCTAATACAGGTCGCCACTCTGGGGCTTAAAAGATGGCCTTACTGAAGCCAGCACTAGAGACAATGATTTGTCAATAGTGTTAGACTGTCTGAAAGAGAATTCTGAGACTGAGAATCCAGTAGGAGAAGTGTCCAGAGCCTAGACTAAATCTTTGTTGATATTTAGAAAAAATAAAATTAAAAGGCAGGTATTTTCCATTAGTGACATTCAGATTATAGCTCTTGAGCCCCAGTTGATTCTTTCACATGTAACCAATTCACATTAACCTTGCAGAGTATAATACTACTCTAGGATTTCTGAAACTACTTATGATTGTGTGTGCACCATAGACCAGAAGCACTTTGTGGAAAATGAACCATCTTTGCAAATTTTGGTTTGAGTAACCAATTTCTATACTGTTATTAAGAATATGTCTCTAACGTATCCTTATAGATATAACCATCTACCCCCCCCAAAAAAAACTGCTTTCAACATTTCAAGATGATGCACCTCTCATTACAGCTATAGGGGTCCAGTTCCCTGGTACACCATAAATCTTGATTTACCACCCTACAAAAGATGGCATGAACTGATGACTGACAAGGCACCAGCGGTATGCTATGATTCTTACCCTCTATTTCTGACTTTACTGAATGTACTTGTATTTTTAAAAGAACGCTTCATGAAATTACCCATCAAATCGTTTAAAAGTGTGCTTTTGATACTTTCCTGCCATGTACAATAGATGGTGGTAGAGGAAAAGATGCCATTCTTTTGTAGCTTCTTCTTTTTTGCAGACTTTTCCTTTGTTTCTTTCTGATATATCATCTCCCTTTATTAAATAAAGAATCAAATGTTATTTTAAAGATAAAATTAGACTCATTTGTGTTCACAATTAATTGAAAATATTTTCAAATAGCACTCTCTGTTTTAGCGATACATGGGTAAGTCAAAAGGTCTGCATCTGTTTTCATTGTAGCACTGTGAATCTTAAATGCCAGCACTTCTTTATGTTATTTATTAAGTGTTTTGTGTATTTACTTTTCCAGATTAGGATTATAGTGAATTCCCTGAAAAATGTAGTAAATGCATTTGTGCCAAGTGGAAAACTTATGCAGATAGTGGATCAAAAGTTGGTAAGAAATATTATTTCCTTCAATAAGTTTTAAGCAAACATTATACATACACACTCAGAGTTCAGAAAATGCTGTGGTATTTATTTAAAGGCATATAATTCAACAACCTCTACTCAGGAACTTGGACAAATCTGCATTTATTCTAGATTACTGTCAAAGCTTCAGAAGGATTTAAATTCTGGGGATTGGTAATATTGGAGTAATAAGACACAAAGCATGGCAAATGTTGGCAGTTAAGTGCTCTTTAATTTTTTTTTAAATATGGACAATATTACAGAGCAATGGGCAGATACACACATTTCACCTGGGAGTGTGGCATTTCCTGCCCTTTATACAAGGGGTCATCATGGGAAAGATTCATATTATCTTTTAATTCTATTTTTCTACAAACTTTTTTGAAGTACCCTTGTATATACATACTAAGGTTTCTAAGTTCACTATTGGAAACTTGTTTTTTTTTTCTTAAGTACTTTGCCCAAGTATCTCGGGATACCCAGAGATTTTTCTAGACATGACCAAATGATATTCTAAGCCCAGCCCTGTATTCGGTGGAGTCCCTCAGAAGCTGTGACCCCTGAAACTCACTTGGGTTGAGTGCTTTTGGTGGCTTTGCAGTCACCAAACCATCTCATTTTCTTCCTGGTCAAGCGGAAAGACTGCATTTCTCAGCCCTTTTTTTATTTAGGTGGAACCAATGGAGCACCTAGGACCTGGCCCTGAGAACCCCAGAGGGCTACTCCTGGCCATCTTCCAGTCTTTACTCACTTTACTGCAGAGTGCAGAGGACTGGGGGAGGACACCAAAGCCCTAAGGCAGAGCTTGGGTGTAAATGACATTTGGGGTTGGATAATTTTTGCTGTGGGAGCTGTGTGCATTGCAGGATGTTTAGCAGCATACCTGGCCTCTGCCCACTGGATGCTGGTAAAACCCCCTTAGTTGTGACAACTGAAAATGTCCCTAGTTGTGACAACTGAAAATGTTGCTAAATCTACCCTGGGGGGCAAAACTGCCCCTCGTCTAAACTCATTGTCCTAGAGGCTAGATGTTCTGGGCACATCCTCCCTATGACAATTGGACCTGTAATCTCTCATGATCGTGCTCTCAGAGCCTTTGATTATGGCTGTCCTTTATGTTCATACTTAACAGACTTCCCCCAGATAAAAAAATATAGGCAGGAGCAAAAGAGGAAGAGGCCCTCACATACCCCAAGTGCATTGCCAAAGGTTTAGGTGCCATGCTTTAGAATCAGACAACTCTGGGTTTTAAGGTTGGTTCAGCCACATACTAGCTGTGTGTCCTTGAGCCAGTTTCTTAACCTATGAAACTTTTGTATTCTCATCAGTGAGCATAATATTTCCTAATACGTGCTTCATATGCATATGGTTGTTATGAGGATTAAATGACATTCTGTATGTAAGTATAGTGCCTGGATGTAATGTGTTTGATAAATGTTCATTAAGTCACATTTGTTTGTTCAGTTGGCTGGAACATATCCATTTGTGCAATGCTTTGAATTCCTAGGGAAAAAATAATGTGCTTAGGCCACAAATATAACTGCCAAGTTAGTAAAAAATGGGACTTGGGAATTTCAAGTACATTATCTGAGCAAAAGGCTGTGAACTTAAATTGTGATCTCAATGTTAGTGAGTAGTTGCGGTTGAGAATAAAAGTATGATGTTCACCATCAAATCTGCTCATATGTCCATTGTCTGCTAACAGAATGCAATTAATGCATCCTAGCCCAAGATCAGCCATCAACCATGACGGAAGGTTTTATGAATGAATAGAACAGTGCAGGTTTGTTGACTTAAGTGTGGGAAGGGATTAGTAATAAGGATGTATACCAGTGGCTAGAGGGTGAATTTGAGCAGAGAGATAAGGAGTGCTTTCTGTGATGTTCTTGTGTTGTGGGTCGTGTTAGGTCATCCAGGTGGAATTATTCTGGTTCCCACTCTCTCTGGAGAATGGGGGAAATATGTCAGGAAAAAACAATCTGAGAATCATAGGTCTCTGGATGGGGTCCAATATTGAGTATCACATAGAATCTTTTAGAAATACGTGATGTGAAAATGTTTTAAAAATAACTTATCACCTATTGTGATAGCAATATCTGGAACAAATTATATGTCAAAGAACCAGATCTCAAAGCATGCTTTCAGGATGAATAATTGTTAGTTTGTTTGTTTTTCAGCCTGGTCTACTTGGCAACTTTCCTGCTCCTTTTGAAGAAGAAATGAAGGGAATTGCAGCTGTTACTAATATACCTTTAGGTAAAGTTCACTTTGCAGCTTTTAAAGAAATTTAATAAAAACACTTTAAAATATTTCTATTGAGACACAATATACACATAGTAAAGTGCACAGATCTTATGTATACAGCTCAATGAAGTTTAAAAATGATGCATCCATGCATGTAATAACAACAGATCAAAATATAGAAAATTCCAGTATTCCAGAATGCTCCATTGTGCCCCTTTTTTAGATAATACCGCTTCCTTAATTAACCACTATTCTGACTAAAACATAGATTAGTTTTGCCTCTTCTTAAACTTCTTGTAAATAGAACTGAACAATGTGAACTGTTGCGTGTGGTTTCTTGTACTTACTGTAGGTAGTATGCTGTTGTTTGAATAGGATATTCGGATTGTTTTCAGATTTGGGAATATTAAGAATAGAGCAGTTACGGACATTCTTGTACCTGTCTTTTGATGGGCACGTGCACTCGGTTCTCTTGGATATTCGAGTATTCCTAGGAAGTGAACTGCTGGGTTATGGGTGCTGTATGTTTAATCTTGTAGATTCTGTCAAACAGTTTTTCTAAGTGATTGTATTGATTGGCAATCAGCATAGTAGGAGAGTTTTAGTTTTCCCCACTTGACACTTCTGCACTTTGCAATGTCGGTCTTTTTTATTTGAGTCATTTTGTTGAGTATCACAGTATCCCATTGTAGTTTTAATGTGCACTTCCTTGATGATTAATGAAATTGAACAGCTTATTGACCCTTTTCTTTTTTGTTTCTTTGTTTCTTTGAGGGCAAGGTGAAGTGCTTAAGGTCTTTTGCCCATTAATTGATGTGAAGGAATTCTTTATATATTCTCAGTACAAGTACTTTGTCAGATATGTGTTTTCCAAATATCTTCCCCAGTCTGTGGCTCACATTTTCATTCTCTTACTGGTGTCTTTTGATGAACAGAAATTCTTAATTTAATGAAGTCTAACTTCTCAGTCTTCTCTTTTATGAGTAGTGCTTTTTGTGTCCGTTTAAGAAATCTTTGCCTATTCCAAGGTCATGAAAATATTCTTGTATGTTTTATTCCAGCTGTATTATGTTTACTTTTTACATTTAGGCATATGATCTATCTTGAATTAATTTTTGTGTATGGTGTGAGTTAGGGGGTCAAGGTTCAGATTTTTTTACATGTTACATCCAATCAATTGAACTCTATCAAAAAAATCGTCCTTCCCTCAGTAAATTACAGTGGTGTCTTTTATATAAATCAGGTGACTGTATATATCTGATCCTGTCTGGATCAGATATATATGTTTTTTCTGTTATGTTTTGTTTATCTATTTATCTTTCCTCATATCAATACCATGCTACCTCAATTACTAAAGCTTTATAGTAAGTCTTTAAAATTAGGTAGTATAATTCCTCCAACTTTGTTTTTTTTCTTGGCTATTCTATGCCCTTTGCATTTCCATATAAATTTTAGAATCAGCCTGTCAACTTTGACAAAAGAGTCTATTGATATTTTGAATTGGATTGTAAGACTTAGTTTTCCAATCCATAAATATGGTATAATCTCAGCATTAATTTAGGTTATTGATATCTCAGAGCAATATTTTTTATTTTCAGGGAGGATATCTTGCATATCATTCATTAAATTATCCTAAGTATTGATGTTTTTGGAAGCTATTTTTAAATTTCAGTTTCCAGTTCATAGCATTTAATAAAAAAGACTTTACTTACCACCCCAAAAGTTTTATTTTTAAGCTATGAGAGCGGTAGAGTCATTATTTTAAGTAGCCCATAGGACCTTGGATTGAGAATTTATGAAAACCAGTCGTATTTATTAACAAAAGTGGCTAGTTTTTTTTTTTTACTTTAAAAAAATGATTTAAAAGGAAAATATACTTGAAAAATATACTTGCAGACTTTATTAAAATCAAGTCTCTAATTCCTTTATTATATAAAAAACCTTATAATATAAAGAATATAAAAATATTCAAATATTCAGTACCAAATATCTCAAGAGACAGATTAAGAAGATTAACAGATGATTCATAATAAAAAAAATTAGAGTAGAATTTTACCAAAATAGAAATTAAATGGAAACAAAATGAACATTAGATTGGGGTGAAAAAAAAACATGTTAACACATTAACATTAAATGGGACAGAGATAAAGTATGCTATATACCTTTGAATTAAATGTTAAATGGTACCGTTATGCAGTTTGGGGAAAATATTCAAAAAACAAAATGTTCTACCATGGATTTTCTTGGCAGCTCTGTACTAATTTTATTAATATTTCTTAAATTTCCTTTCTTATCTTTGAAATGTTGGTCACCCTCCAAAAATCTGCGCAAAGTACATTTTCAGCATACAACCAGAAGCCAGATGTATTCAAGTATCATATTTGAGCTCCCCAAAGAAAATCTAAAATGAAGCATATTGATGAAAACTTTGGACGTTATGTGGTAGCACAATTCAACTTGCCCAGATGCTCAGCTTGCCCAGTAGCCACCTCTTTGAGGACATGTTTTATCTTGAGTCTGGAGAAAGTACAGGCTGGTAAAGGACACGATTGGCCAGCTCTTCAGGCACACTCAGAATGGCCTGCGGGCACTTACATATGCCAGAGCACATGCTCTCACAGGGCAGAGAGTACAACTTTCTCCTAAAACAAATTTTTCCGACACTGTCATGGTTCTGTATATTAACAAAAAATTTTTCCTTTCTTTTCTCATAGGAGAAGTTATTACATTCAATATTTTTTATGAATTTTTTACCATTTGTACTTCTATAATAACAGAAGACAAAGAAGGTAAGTGTGTGCTGAGGAAGGGGTGGGCAGTGCAAAGTCTCATGTAAAAGAAAAATCTTCTAACTAAATGGAATCAGAGCTTGCAAAATCCAGGCTTGCTATGTGCATTGGTTATGTTGCATACAGCTTTATATTTCTTGGTAAATTTTTATAAGTGCATTGAAAACTCCTTATTTTAAGACCACTATAATGCCTATCAAAGTTTAACTCAGTCATGTAGAAAACTTGGAAGAAGTATGTATTAGTCTGTTTCTATTGCTTATAACAAAATACTTGAAACTGGGTGATTTATAAAGAAAACGAAATTTATTGCTTACAGTTCCTAAGGCTGGAAAGTCCAAAGTCCAGGGAACACATGCAGTGAAGGCTTTCTTTGGTGGTGACTTAAGTGATAACAGTGTATCACATTGCATAATGACGGAGCAGAGAGATCAAGAGAGCAAGACAGACTGTCCTCTCTCCTCTTTTAAAGCCCTCAGAACCACACCCCTGACCACCATTTTTAATCCATTCACTGCAGTATGTTCCTACAATCTAATCACCAGTTCAAGTCTCCACCTTGCAATTACCGTAATAGGATTTCCTACCCTCTTAACAGTCACTGTGGGGGCCAAGTTTCTAATAACATAAAACTTGGGGGACACAATTCAAGCTTCAGTGAGTTTTGGGGGACATAATTCAATCCACTACAAAGTGTTTCAGGACTAGAAACATTCTTACCTTCTCATAGTCTACTTACACTCATCTACATGAATTGATAGAAGTCTTCATACAAGTAATGACATATATGCTTTTCTTGAGGCCTGGGACAAACACTGTCCCACAATTTTCTAGCCAAGGGACTCTTGCTCTGTATACCAGCCTCACCTTCCCATGTATTTACTGGCTGGGTCCCCAGAGTGCAAGGCACAAAATGACTTATCCTGACTCACTCTGATTTTTGACATATGTTTGGGGTTTAAAATCTGCCTATGCCTAAACCTTGAGGTATCCAGTTGTAGGTGATAGTGCCTGAAAGGAAACATTTGGTAAGTCACATCAATTGAGGCTAAGGTATCTGTGTCCTGGTAGAAACACGTGAGAGTGTACCAAAGAATTAACCTTTTCCCATATTCTGATCTTACCTGGAATCCTGTGCTCTTAGATTTTGTGGGGGTGTCTAGCAGTTGTGACAGTGACAACAGTTTGATCTTATTAAAGCTTCCGATATCAGGCTGCTTCTTAATTCTTATTGTTAGATGAAACAGTTGTGAATATAAATTAGCCAAAATTAAATGTCGAGCTTTGATTTAAAATTAGTTGTACCATTTAAACTGCCACTGCATGTCTCTTCTACTTACTTTCAAATAGGTCATCTACTACATGCGAGAAACATGGATTTTGGAATATTTCTTGGGTATGTAAAGATCATAATATGTATCATTCCATAAGAAGAGTTGATTGTATTACCCTGATGAAAAGTTAAGTCCCAAATCATGCCCCAAATACCATAAGTGAAGATAACTGGATTCCTTTGTTTTGAGACAGGATGGACATACTCTTATTCAGTTATTTGAGAGTGTATCTGAGAAGTTGCACGTAGTAAGAGAAATGTGAAGGATGCTTGAAGGAGACAGGTGCATGTCTCATTTATTGGTTAGAAGGAAGAGTAGCATTCTATTTTATGTGTCATCTTGACCTTTCTGAAAAAATAACAGAGCTCTGTAATAGAGACCTAAACTTAAATCTGGGGCTATTTATAGGCTGTATGATATTGGGAGAATTACATATCTGAGCCTCAGTTTTATCATCTGGAAAATGGGATAAAACCAACCACATCGTAAACGTCTCGTTAGGATCGATCACTAATGATTAGGGAGATAAGCACCTAATGTCATGTAATGCCTGGCTCCCATCATCATATTTATCATTATCATAGTTCTTGCATGTCACTGAAATTTGTCTTTTGCAGGTGGAATGTAAATAATAATACTTGGACTATAACTGAAGAACTAAAACCTTTAACAGTGAATTTGGACTTCCAAAGAAATAATAAAACTGTCTTCAAGGCTTCAAGCTTTGCTGGCTATGTGGGCATGTTAACAGGATTCAAACCAGTAAGGAATCTACTATCACATAATATTACGGGTAGCTCTGTATCCTGTTTTTGTTGTCTATGAAAGATAGAGTCTAAGAAAATGACCTAAAAAGAATACGAAACCCCAGTTCATTCCCTTGTACTTCTTGTCACTTTCATAGGTGTGAGATCACATGATAGAGAAGAGTAGAAAGGAAGTAAAGGTTTCTGAGCCTGTTCTGGGGTAAGGAGCAGGAAGCCAGGTGTCAAGGGCTGGGAGTCAAAAGATTTTCTGCTGTTCACTTAGGCAGGTCAGGCATTAATTCTCCACTCTTCTGTTCCCTGTCTGAAAAGTGTGGCCAATAATACCCCACTTACTTATTCATCTCACATACTAGATGTGAAAATGCTTTGAGCTTTAAAAAAGCCTTATTAAATATAAGGTGATATTAGCATGGTTCTGATTTATCTTTGCATTCCCCGTTACCGGTGCAGGCCTTTGTGTACCACTATACAGTACAGCGATAGGTCCTTCAAGAGAATGGTCAACGTTTCTGACTTCACTGCTTTGTCTTTTACTCAGGGCCTGCTTAGTCTCACACTAAATGAACGTTTCAGTATAAATGGTGGTTATCTGGGTGAGTAGAGAGTTCTTAAGTGAAATGGGAATTTCACAGCTTTTAAGAGGAGGCCTGGATTATGCCTTCTGGTTTAGGAGTCTAACCCCTTCCAGGTCCTGTGACACTGCGTGTGCCTGATCTCTTCCAGGTGTCTTAGAATGGATACTGGGAAAGAAAGACGCCATGTGGATAGGGTTTATCACTAGAGTAGTTCTGGAAAACAGCACAAGGTAAAGTGATTGATTGCTTTATTATCAAATTTTTATTTTATTTATTTATTTACTTACTTTTTTAAAAGATGACCGGTAAGGGGATCTTAACCCTTGACTTGGTGTTGTCAGCACCACGCTCTCCCAAGTGAGCCATGGGCCGGCCCCAAGTATTTAGTTTATTTTAAATTACTCATATTTAAATATAACAAAAAAATTTCCCAAGCTCCAGCTTAACATCCGTTGAGGACTACTACAGAATTTCTTAGGTGTACCTTTGACACTCATGTAGAATTATTCATGTTTTCTTTGAGCATGTTGTACGTTTTTATAGCAAGGAAATGATGTTCACTATTTTAAAAGTACTAGGGATATAGACACTATGAAAGGCACCTATGAATCTTTTTGTTGTACCAAAAAAGTCACACACGCACAGAAGAAAAATTGTACGATAGAAATCTTCATTTAAATGGTAATACATACTGACCCAGAAGTTATACTCTTCTGTGGTGCAGAAATTTTCTAATAGCAAAGCTGCCTTCCTTCAGCTCACACTGCCTCCAAATGACTTAGAACAAATGGGCATCGATTCTACTTTTAATAAAGTTTAGTAGCCTTCTTTGATAATCCACTTTAATTTTTAATAGCTCTAATTGTCAAGGTTTACTTTCTATTCCCTTTGTCCTATATGCTATCGTTATACCATTTCCCTTTTTGCTATTATTGAGTGAAAGGCATAGACAATAAGGATGGAGGATTGTCTCCTGAGGTCATTTTGTTTCTCCTTCAGATTAGAGGGACCTTCTAAAATACCTGCTTCCCATCTCACTGCTTCCCCACTTAGGAGTCAAGGATTGTGCCTCCTGGAGCCATTGCTCACCGTTCCTTTTAAGAAAACATGTTCCTCAGATACTTGTTTCCCTCAGTTTCCACAGAGCTCAACATTTCTATTCCAAGTCAACTAAAAATGTTTCCTTTTTTTTTTTTTTTTTAATGTTTCTATGTAGTTATGAAGAAGCCAAGAATATATTGACCAAGACCAAAATAATGGCCCCAGCATACTTTATCCTGGGAGGCAACCAGTCCGGAGAGGGCTGTGTGATTACACGAGACAGAAAAGAAGCTTTGGATGTATATGAGTAAGTAGGTTTGTTAAAGCAAAGTAAGGAGGAACTAAAGCACAGACTGACATATATACAGGCTTAAGGCTTGAAGCCTAACAGGGAGTCTTTCTTTTTGTGTCTAGACTCGATCCTAAGCAGGGTAGATGGTATTTGGTGGAAACAAATTATGACCGTTGGAAAAATCCCCTCTTCCTTGATGATCGCAGAACACCTACAAAGAAGTGTCTAAACCACACAAGCCAAGAGGTACATTTGCAATGTCATAGATAGAAAGGAACTGTCGCCATTAGATTATCTTAGTTCTGGTATTTTTTCTTGGGCCTTCCAAGAATTTATGAACCTCATTTTATTCAGTATCTTTAGATAATCTCCACTGGTTTTTGTTTTTGGGGATTTTTTTAAAACTTAAAGAGCAGAATTTTGCTGTACTTTCCCTTTCTTATCCTGATGCTGGATGAAACTTGGTGAAGCTGAACACCAAACAGGCAAGAATTAAAAACAGGGAAGAAGAGAAAGAAAAGTAGGACATTAGAAACTGTTACTTCAGTTTCTAACAGTGACCCCAAGGGAAATTCTTTTAGTGGGATTGGAGGGAGGTGGATTAAAGAAAGTCTTGGTTTCTAATGGCCCATTTGTGTGGATAAGGCTGCTGACATCTGTGTTTAACTTACTGAAAACAAACTGTTTTTGTCTTTTAGAATGTCTCAATTGCAACCTTATATGATATCCTGTCAACAAAACCTGTCCTCAACAAGGTATTTTAAAAACATATATATATATATTTGCTTTTAAGGAAAGAATTTGGTCTTATGTTTCATCTTTCCTTATTATCTTGGGTCAGTTTGAGCACAGAAGTCATGTTTAGCTTAAGGCTGAATTTTAAAAATTGTTTTGGTGTGGCTAAAACCATAACTTCTGGCATACAAAAAAGTTGACCACTGTGGTTTGATGTCCAAATTGGTCAGAGTATTGTTTCTAGCTTTACTTACATGGAATTTGAGTTACGTTTAGCATTTTACTCTTGACTTCCCCCTATCAGAAATCTCACACTATACTCTGCAACTAACACCTAAAAGTTGACACAAAAGTCTGAAGTCCATTTTCAGACACAGCTAAAAATTGCAAAAAGTTTCCTTATCATCCTGTTTGCTAATAGTCATTCCTCATGGGTTCTGGATATACTCACCCTGATTATCCCATTTGTTCCTTTCTTCTTTTTCTTGGTCCTTTTCCCTAACTCTTCCTAAAATAAACAAGCCACCAGCACCTCTGTCAGAACAAATTCCTCCTGTCTTTTACCATCAGAGCCTGGCCCCCACAGGAAGCCTTCCTTCAGCTCACTGACCCTGCCATGCTTCTCATTTTGCCCACACCATCTTCGAATGAGCTCACGATTGGGAAACTTTAGAGAGTCCATGTGGCCTCCTATGCAAGTCTGGGTGTGTGCTTTGTAATCTGTGTGCCTGCAGCGTTTCCCCCACTGCATTAGAAGTGCTTTAAGGGTAAGGATAGCCAAAGCTAAATGTTTATACTCCCTAGTACACTGCTAGGCTTTGCATGACTCTCAATTATACATAGTGGGGGTAAGTGAGTCTTAAAATATGTGTCAGAACATCTTAGAATTGAAAACATCCTTAAAGTAAAAATAACTTTTCTTTCAGCTGACTGTATTCACAACCTTGATGGATGTTACAAAAGGTCAATATGAAACTTACCTGCGGGATTGCCCAGACCCTTGTATAGGTTGGTGAGCACACTTCTGGCCTATACAATGTGCTCTCTGAGACGTCAAGATGTGATCTCCAATGAGACTGACTAGTGCCACCATCTGATCTCCTTCCAAAGACTAAGACTCAGGGCAGGTTCTCTTTGAGTCGTGAGCTAGTCCTTCTTAATAAAATTCACAGAATATTTTTGCCTTATCAGTTGATTGTTATTATTTCCAGATAACTTCTTTAAGTGAAGTAAAACAATCATCTAGAATTTACTGAGTTTCATTTCACTTTGACACTTGGGGATGGGGATGACCAATTAAACCGCTATGGGACCCACCTCCATGAAGTAAACCTAGATTCTCTGCATTTAATCCAGTGCATCTGTGTGAGTAATGTAAAAGTAAATAGTCCACATTAGTCAGTTTTTCACTTTTATCTACATACTGTATTTGTATGTTTTTCTGTACAGCAGTCATTTCCTTCTGGTTCTAACTTCTATGATTTTTTTTTATTTGATTTTATATGAATTCTTTTATTTGATTGGGGGGATGTGACAGATAGTCAACTGTGTATTTCTTTTAATGGGCAATAAAATGGGGCTTTGACTATATAGTACTTTTTGGGGTTCACAAAGTAATCAGTATGCAAGGCAACCTTTTATACAAAGAATTGAAGTGTTCCCTTTTTCATAATTACTCTACCTCCCAGTAACCCCAGGAAGTTGCTAACTTCAAAAACTGAGTCCCAGGTTCTGTAAATTAGTAAATGAATATGTCTAAGACTTGTGGAAAATAAGAAGTGAACCTATTATTTTAAATTCTCATAAGTATCATTCATTAACAAATAGGTTTTTAGTTTGTTCTGATCAACAGGTATTTTTTAAAACCTTTATTATAATTATTAATAATGTTTTTCAGAAACCAATCTATTTATGAAAAGTGCTAATAGAACTTGTTAACCTTTCTAACTTTCACAATTAACTGTAAAATGTATGCCATTTGTACAAGACTGTGTCTACTTCATTTTGTATAATCTCAGTTGTATTCATGAAAATAAACAGCCATTGGAAACATCACTCAGCCGTCATGCATGCTGATTGGGTGTGTATATGCATATTGGCTTGAGGGTGGGGGGTTATTGAGAAATACAAACTGAACGTAATATCTGAATTAAATAACAAGGGTTATATAAGGGGGTTATTAAACATATGACTAAATGGTCACAATCTTACATGACTAATACTACCTCTTAACCCAGTAGTGTCAACCCAGTTCTTGCAGGCGTCTACAAAACTGTAGTGATTCCAGTATTATTTTAGTGAAGCAAGAGGAAATACAAGAGGATTTGTGTTAAAATAATAGAAATCAACTAATGAAAAAAGCTTTCCTTCAGATTTTGTCCTCTTATAAAAATGAAGTGAGGTATACTTGATGTATTTCTTCTAAATGTGGCCTTCAATATGCATGGTAATAAAGAGGTAAGATGCTAATTGTTTCAGACCAATTCCTTAGGAGTAAATCAAAGAGTTTGGAGGAAATAATGGGTATTAAAATTTTAGGTAGTATTGTTTATAAAGCAGTTTATAAAACAGGTATACAGTAGAAGGCTGTTGATGTAAAACTTCATACATGTACTTATGCATAACTAAATGTACATCTAGAATATAAAAAAGATGGCTGGGAGGATGTTAACCAAAATGTTGACTGTGGTTGCTTCTGGATAGTGGTAGCCTAGAGGAATTCCAGTCCTTCTAGGTTTTATAGGTGTTCTTTGGTGATGTGAGACCTTTACTAGTTAATATCAAACTTTGTCTCTGGTCTTGTTTTCTTCCAGTTCTGTGTTGGGTTATTTGCTGTTCCTACCACTTAAACTGCACTGGAACTAATTTGTTGTCCTTTGCTTACTTCTAAAATGGGTGAACTTCCTGTGGGGACCAGCACTTGATCTCTGTGGTTCAGCTAAATTGTTGCTTTGCTGCTGATTCCCTAGGGAAGGCTTGTTGCACAGCTCAGGTTTTAATGGTTGGCTTTATAGGTACTTCCGGCTCTCGTGAGATCCGGCACACCTGGGTTGTGTAGAAACTCTGGTCTGCGCCTTAGTCTTTTCAGCAAACTGCACCCCCTGCAGTTCTATATTCCTGATCAGTCTCCACTGTGCTAGCTGGAGAGCAGATCAGCTGTCCTTGCTGTGCCCCAGTGTTCTCCCAGTGGTCCCATCTCCTCTACTGCCCGCACTCCAAACACTTCCCATGCGGCGGGCCATACACCGGTCCCTGCGATGACTCACTGGCCTCTGAGTGGCTCCTTTTTTTCAGTTATTGTGGCTCCTTGCCCCTATGTGAGTCCATGGGAACGTTATTAGTAGTCTTGCTGGCCTGGGAGCCACCAAGTCCCTCTTCTCCCCTGCCACCTCCAAACAACTTCATCAGAAGGGCACAGCTACAGCTTTTGCCAGCTCCTGCTCTGTGTGCTCACCAGCTCCAGCCTTGAAGTGCCCAGGGCTTGAAACAGTTGGAGCTGTTCTTTCTTTCTCTCCTTGTGGCTTCTCCCATCTTCATGCACTCCATAGGTCTCTCCTCCTCTTCCCCTGATCTCTAGCAGCCCTAGCTTGGCTTTTGTTGCTTTATAATAGTTGTAAATTGATTGATTTGTAGGAGAGAGTGATGCTGGTGACTGTCTATTCAGCCATCTTTACCGGAAGCCTTTATCCCTGAAATTTAAAAATGTCACCAGAACATGTCTAGGTGTTGTTTTCTTTTCACTGAATTTTAAATGTACCTGTGCACCTTTTCCATTTGTAGATCCAGTTTGTTCTTCAACTCTGGAAAATTTTCTTCAATTAGCTCCTTAATTACTGGTTCAGCTCCACTTGCTTTGTCCTCTGTTTCAGATATTCCTGTTATGCCTAGTTGTATTTCCTCGACTAGTCCTCTAGGTTTCTGTTTTTTTCTCCTCTTTTCTTATCTTGATTTCTTTTTCCTTTTTCTCCTCATTCTGTGAGACTTTCTCTTGTTTTGCATTTACTTCAGTAATTTGATTTTGTGGACAATCCAGCTTGTATCTTCAATTGACTCTCTCATTTAACTCCCTGCTATTTTTCAAGCTCTGTGCCGATCCCTTCTCTACCACTGCAGATAGTTTGTTAAACTCCCTTGTTATACAATTCCTAAACTTTTCTATGGCTTCTATTTCTGGCGCTATATCCATTTCAAGAGAAGACATTTTCTAGATTACTTAGCTCTGTTCCTTTCTTCTGAACTGCAGTATTATGACCTTTTCAATAGCTCTTCTTAGCAACAAGGACCAAAAATGAAGATTAAGGGAGGTCTACCACAGCATGGAAAATAAAATGACCAAAATGGCTCCCCTTACATTATACCCCATGACTGTTCTAACAATGCATGTGCTTCCTGCAAAGTAGGGCATCCTTATTTCGAAATATTTGATATGAAAATTTTGATTGGATTCAAAACCCTTTTCCCAAGATATTTTTGCATTACATTTATCAATGAAAGAAAAAAGAGAGCTATTAGTCTGCCAGAATTATTTCAACTTCTATAAATTCTCAAGTGGTTATAAAATACTGCTTTATCACCCAATTAGTCACACAAAATTGATCCTCAATTATTTCCAAAGATTTGAAGAGCTCATCAAGTCTTGATTAAGAATTGTGTGTAGCAATTTCAAATATAAAATATGCTATAAAAATGTTATGAAAAGTCTAGTTTTAAATATTTGATATGCAATATCTTCCCTGATACTTTCTCTTTTGTTCCTAATTTATACATTTCATAATTATTTAATATAAAGAATTTTTTTGCCAAGGCCCTATGTTCCCTCCAGTTTACCTCAGTATGTTTACAAACACTGTCCTTTTCTATATGTGCCCTGGCAAGGAAACAGGTAGGAAAGCATCAGAGCTCTGATTCCTTCATCACCAGTTGGATGATGAGGAACAAGTCATCTAACCTCCTTGCACCTGTGTATCTGCCTTTGTAAAATGAGAGTTTAGCCCCAATTTTCTGTAAGGGTTCTTCTAGCTTTATGAATCTAAATTTAAACTGTATCACAGGTTAGCAGATAATTCAGCAGCCAGCACCCCAGTATTACTGGACATGTCAGACCATTGCAGTGTTTGTAATTCATACACATGCATGGGTGAATCCAATCAAAATTTTTATCAAGAATTTTGAAATGATGATGCTCTACTCGGCAGGAAGCACATTTACTGAGTTACAGGCAGCTAGCTCACATGCCTCCAAAATGGCCTGTCTGCTGCAAATGATATTTTTATACATGTATATATAATATATACACATATAATTTATATACACACACTGATGACAATAAGTATGTTTAATTTTGAAAACACCTACCACCTGAGTACAATGTCAACCCTATTTGAATGTCAGAAAAACACAAATTCAAGTTATGTTCTGCAGTCTGCACCTGGCCTAGCAACGACCCAGCTGCCACTGGAAGCCCCTGCAGCTCCTGAGCTGGGGTGCAGGGGGCTGGGGGCCTCAGCCATGCCTCCCCAACATCCACATCCAGGCCAGCGAAGGAGTCACCCGTGGGCCAGCTCTGCCCAGCTCCTCCCTCCTTCCTTCACTCCACAACATCATCTTAGAATGCAAAAAAAGAATAAAAATAAATTAATTAAAAATAACAGTGATTTTCACATCAGGTGGACAGAGCCTCTGACTCGTAGTATTGTATGAACATTAATAATTTTTAAGTAGATTGTCTAGCTCAGAAGAAGCTCTGGAAAAAAAAAAGTTATGTTCTATGATAGTCCAGTGGGCTAAACAATTTCAGCTCTTCCCACATCATAGATTAAAAAACAATGAGACTGGGTTGATTATTTCAAAGTATTATGAGGGAGAGGACTCTTTAAGTCCACTGCAGGGCCATGCATGCCCAAGGTGTGTGGGGGTGAGTGAAATCTCATTAGGCCAAGGAGTGATGACCAAAGAGAAATAACGTAATGCCAATACCATTTTCTTTTTTTTTACATACTCAGGTACAATGGACCATATTGCCAAATGGAATAAGTACGATTTTTCATCTTTAGGCACTGAGGAAAAAATTCCCATATAAATCTAACACCTAGAGATTGGCTCTGTCATTATCAGTAGAGAATTTTTATTGTTTTACTAAGAATATAAAATTGATTTTCAGTATTCGAGTTTAATTATATTGCTTCTGATTGTTAATTTACATTTGCCGGATGGAAAGAATGGGTAAAATTTTCACTTTTATTTGTCTTTATGGATTCTGAGTTCATATTTTTTATATGTACACACACACATACACACATATAAAAATGTAAATGATACGTGTGTGTATATGGATCTCGTATATGCACATACACAGTAGTTTTTAAGTTATGTTCATTGCCAGTGACTGGTGTCATATAGGAGAAAGTGAACTTAGACTTGTTCTAGTGTTGCCTCTGCCACTTAGTTTTGCTACATTTAAAATGTGAAGAAACTAAGGCATAATGAAAGATCTTTTATATCTGCCAAACTTTTAGGACTGCCAATAACAAAGGAATGTAAAAAGTTGATAGCTCTTTGATGTTGGGCTTTCTTAACCAAAAGAATGTGGGAATCTATAGAACAATCATATTAATACGTACTGGACAATACTGTTATTTTATAGGCCAGATAAAATTTTATATTTTTCAAATCATTCCCCATGTGGAAAATAATCTAATGATACTAAAAATATCTACTGTCACATTCTTAAGCTCTAAATGTGCTAAGAGCTAATATATGATAGATTTTTTAAAAATCTTACGTGGTTGTTTAGGAAAAGAGACTACAGTTCTTATTTTTAAAAAATCATATTGATAGACTATCCAGCTAGCCCCAAGGGCTGAGTACAGTGTTTACGTGAATTTCCTTTTTCAACTCAGCTACTTAAAACAGTGACAAATCTAGCATTAAAAAACACATATAAGAGCTAATAAAATTTTCAAGTGGTTTATTAGAATCATGACTAACATGACTGTCATTTGGTTTATCGTTTTGTGTAAAAGACTTTTAAAGTAAAATTTTAAAATAACCATTTGTAGATTTGCCAAGGTAGTTATAAAATACAAGTATAAGTTTTTCTGATATGATTCTTTATAATTTTATCTTTGACAGTTTCATTAGTTTTTCCACAGAACAACCTTCCCCACCCACCTACCCCCCCTTCAAATTACAATAAATTCAAAACTCTCAGAGACCATTGTGGGCAGCAATATTTTACAGAGTACTCAGCATGGACAGCTCAAGCACCTGAAAAACTGAAGTTGCAAGTTTTTATCAAGTGATGTTATTAATGGCAATTTAGAAGGAATGTACTCTCATCTTTTCATGTTTGGTTTTAAAGTTTGCTATAAAGTTTAACAGTAATTTTTAAATTTCATTAATAAAGTCATGTGACCCATGTACACCAAAATAAAGGGTTTTGTTAGTTTGATTTGTATGCAGAAAGACCATATGAAGTTTGTATCAGATTTATTTTGATCAGTTATACCCCGCTGAGCTACTTGACAGTTTCTACATCCTATCAGGTACAATCATTCAAGATCACTGAGCTAGGTTATCTTTGAAAATTTTTTTAAATACACAAATAGTATATTAATTTCTGTCCTTTGATAGAAAATCTTTTAAGGAAATAAAAGTCTCCCTTATTTCACTCTCCCCAGTTCCACTGCTCTCCCCAGATGTAACCCCAATATGTATTGTCTGTGTCTTGTTCTGTGCTCATTTTTGTTTTTCATTTAACAGTATGAACCTCTTTCCATGTCACTACTCATAGATTTTAATTAATCCTTTTTAAATGTTTTGAAGGATTCTAAAGTGTACTGATGGACATTTAGTTTGTTTTCAGAGTTTTGCAATGATAAGTAATGTTGCAGTGAACACCCTTTGTGTACACATGTGAAAGTTTATAAAATAGAAAACAGAGAATATAAATATGGTTAGGTGCACATTTATTTTGTAAGATACTACTGAAGCACCTTCCAAAATGTCTGAATCACTCATTATATACTCTCACCAACAGTGGGAGAGTGCCTTTTTCCCCTGACACTCAGAAACAGTAATTACCGTCAAACTCATGAACCTCAATGAACACATTTGTAAGAGCAAGAGTACAATGACTCTACTCCCATTACCAGGTTAATTTTCATGGATTTCTTGGGACACCCTGCAAAGACATTCCTGGGGAGTGGGGCCATCGGGGCTACAACTCAAACCTGGCAAAGGGTCTATTACAAGAACTGGTGCACAGGTGCTTGTATAAGGACAAATGAAAGAAGGAACACACCAGAACGGAGGACCCTCTACACCTAGAAAACCGGATCTGAAAGCGTAGCAAAAAAGAAAGGGATTGTGACTCCCATGTTAAATAGAAAAGATTCTTAGCAGTTGCTCTATGTTCTATTTCCACTATCTCCCACTGAAATGGAATCAATAGCCTGTAATCTGAGTGTTGAACTCAACAAGTTCAACACTGAGTGAAAACCTGCCATGTGCCAGGCACTGTACCAGGTTAGCTAAGACACAGCCCCTTTCCTTAAGGGTCTTACAGCCCAAGAAGGGAGCTATAGAGTAAATCAACCAGTATGGTTAGCTATGACCAAAGTCTATGCAGGATGAACACAGGAACGAGAAACTTCAATCAGGGAGAGTCGAGGGCCGACCTGTGGCTCACTTGGGAGAGAGCGCAGTGCTGACACCACCAAGTCAAGGGTTAAGATCCTCTTACCAGTCATCTTTTTAAAAAAAAAGAAAAAGAAAGGAAGGGTTGGAGAAGAACAAAGTTTTTAAAGAGGTGTAGGAGTTTGATGAATGAAGAAGGAAGGAAATAGCTTTACTGACAGAGTGTTGTGTGAAGCACAGAAGCATGAAACAACAGTATGACCAACGTTGGGAACTGCAAGTTGTAATGTGCTTGTAGCGAGAGAATGCTAGAGAGGTTGATAGATGTGTCTAGGGATCTATAATCACCATTATATAAATCAAATCATTCTGGAAATATAAACTTACTTCACATTCACTCCACCCTATCGGTTGTTGCATCAATGAATTACAGAAGCTTTTGCAGACAACTTTATTCCAGCACCAGAATAAGAAAAAGCTTCTATTCTGTCCTTCCACAATGCCTCCTCTGAAGTTACCGCTCAGAGACAGAACCTGGCTCAAGTGACACAGTGGTCTTATCCATAACAGCGAGTCTTAATTTCTGCTAATGATTCTCCGTGTGGTGCTTACTTCAATGTTCTGACAGTGTGCAAGGGAGTGCTTTTATCATGATTACAATCTTATAAGTACAGACAGGTCAGGCACTCTTCTCTGTATCCCTCCTATTTCCTGCAACTCAGTGAAGAAATGAACTCTGCAAATTCCCATGTATTCATTCAACAAAATATATATTGGCAAAAAAATGTCATCACAACTGCTGCTGCTAGGCAAGATGAGATAACAGGAACTAGATTCACCCTTCCACCTAACAGAAAAACAAGACAAAATATATGGAACTCTAAACCCTTGACCTTGATGTTATCGGCACCATGCTCTAACCAACTGAGCCAACCCGCCAGCCGACACAAAGATTTTTGAGACATCGGATAATACACATCTGAAAGATGAGAAAAAAGGTGAGCCCTACAATTGTCCCAGCTCACTGCTTGGAGAGACTGCATGCCATGGAGCAGAAAGGGGGAACAAAAGCAGAGCCTGGTAGTATACCTGAGTTGAAGAGATGGAACTGGGAGTCTGAGTAGCAAAGGCAGCTAAATTTTATAGAGCAGAGTACTGGAGAAGAGAGAACGTCAGAGAGAGAGAACTGTGGAGATCTGCAGAGGGTTCTCTTCAAGACTACGCTGAGTACTGATCAGCACATGCATCTGAGAAAATCACCTGAGGCTGGGGAAAGGACCACCCAAAAGGATTAGAGGGAACAATCACAAGGAGTTGAGAATAGTTCCTGTTTCCACCAGCCAGAGTGGAAATCCTCACATTTCATGGAGGCATTAGGTAGAGTACTGACAAGAGCATTGTTTCAGTAGCAGGGAAATATTAATCATATGCTAAACACTGCTCTGATCCTGCCTAACTAAGTGGAAAAGCAAGACCTGAAAGGATCAATTTGTTACCAAGTTCATGCACTGGAAGACAATATTGTTAAGATGAAAATTCTCCCCAAATTGATATATAGATTCAGTTGAATTCCAAACAAAATTCCAGATTTTTTAGTAGAAATTGTTAAAGTTCATGTAGAAATGCAAAGGACCTAGAATAGCTGAAAAAACTGAAAATAAACAAAGTTGGAGGACTTATACTACCTAACTTACAAAGTTATAGTGAGGAAGACAGTATGGTAAAGTGTAAAAAGATAGACAAATATATCAACAGAATTGAAGAGTCCAGAAATAGATCTACACATGTAATAGAGTCAACTGATTTTCAGTGAAGCTGCAAATGCAATTCAGTAGAGAAAGGACAGTGTTTTCAACAAATGGTGCTGGAGCAATTGGATATTAATGTGCAAATAAAGGAACACTGCTCCATACCTCACACCATGTACAAAAATTAATTCATAATGGATCAGTGACCTAAATGTAAAATCTAAAACCTCTAGAAGAAAACAGGAGAAAATCTTTGTGACCTTGGGTTAGGGAAAGATTTCTTGAATACTAAAAGCTTGATGCATAAAAGAAAAAAATTAACAAATTGAACTTTTTGCAGTACCCTGGTACTGTAGATTGCTCTTGAAGATCAAGGGAAAACTTGACTCTTGGCACAATGGGTTAAATAAAAATGATTAAAACTAACACATGGGGGAAGAATTAGGTAAACTTCCAGGCCACAGCAAGCACAGCTAAGAACTGTGGCATATGGCCCATATGAGAGTTGTTGTATGACAGGGAGGAATGAAAATAGAGCAGAAAAATCAGGATTTGAATGCTTCAATGACCCATGGTAAACAGGAGGCCCAGGGTTCTGAACTGTCAGACCAAGCAGGTGACATAGGACTCAATAGTGAGCATGGAATATTTGCTGGTGGTGGGCAAGTTCCTAGCTGCTCCTGCTTCAAAGAGAGCCACTATACCTTCCTCCTCCTCAAAGAACAGTACAGACAACTCTAGCACATATTAATCAGTTGAAGGGTTACAAGTTCCTCAAGCCACACATGCCAGTAGAAGGGCCAACAGCATCTTTATTACTACAATGATTACAAAGTCTCAATGAAGTGGCCAAGTACAAACCCAACCCCTATGTGCCAAGATTGAAAATCCATGTGCCTAGTTGCCTAATTACTTTAAGCAGACTCATCAGTCCTCCTTCGCTAGCTTCTCAGGTACTGCTTTCAATTGGTGTTGTCCTCCAATCCATGCCCCTCAATCCCCCACCTACATCAATAGGACCATCCTACTCAGTGAACCTGATTTTGTCATTGTGGTGTATACTGCTTATGTCCCCAAAACAAGGAAAATCATTTCTTTGTTTGACCCAGTATTATTCCCCAACATTTGATCCCAATGCAGCTAACCCATTCTGTCTATACAGAGCAAACTTTGATTCCTGGCACAAATTAACACATGTATGGTCAATTGATTTCCACAAAGGTGACAAGATAGTTTAATAGGGAAAGAAAAGTCTCTACAACAAATGGTTCTGGCTGGATTTCTATATAGAAGGAAAATAACCTGACACCATACCAAAACCATAATCACCACAAAGAAAAGATAAATGTTTAGGTGGTGGATATGCTATCTACCCTAAGTGAATCATTGTACAATATATGCATATATTGAAACAACACACTGTACCCCACAAATATGTACAATTCAAAATAAATTTTAAAAAACGGATGCTAGACCTATATTTAAAACTAAAATTATTAAGCTTCTAGAAGAAACCATAGGGGGAAAACCTCAATGATCATGTCATAGGCAAAGATTTCTTAGGACTCAAAAAGTACCAACCATTAAAAAAAACCTACATATCTTCGTAATTAATACCTTCTGATCTTTGAGAGGAGGAAATGAAAATGCAAGCCACAGACTAGGAGAAAATATTTGCAACAAATACATATGGCAAATGACTATTGCCCAGAATATATAAGTAATTCTTAAATGAGTTGTTTATGTTTAGAATAAATTTCTAGAAATTGAATTGCTCTTGGTACCCACGTTTATGGACTTTTTAGTGAGAAATGGAAGTGATGGTTTCGTTCTAGAAACCTTAAGTTAGAGGGCCGGCCCGTCGCTCACTCGGGAGAGTGCGGTGCTGATAGAAACCTTAAGTTAGTATTCCTAAATTTGATTAAAAACCTAGTCTTTTTGAAAGATTTTCCAGTGATGAAAGTCTATTGCTATATTTCACATTTCAATGAATTCACTGCATTTTAAATTTAAATTCTATGGCAATTTTGAATCATTTCAATTAGTAATGACTTACCTATACACAGTCTGCCCTCCATATCCATAGGTTCTACATCCGTGAGTTCAATCAACCATGGATCGAAAATAATCAGGAAAAAAAAATTATGTCTGTACTGAATATGTACAGACTTCTTTTATCTTGTCATTATTCCCTAAACAATACTGTATAACAACGATATACACAGTATGTACATTGCGTTAGGTATTGTAAGTAACCTAGGGATGATATGAAGTACACAAGAGGACGTGCATAAGTTACATGCAAATACTACACCATCTTATATCAGGGACTAGAGCATCCACAGATTTTGGTATCTTTAGGGGGTCCTGAAACCAATTCCCCCCAGATACCAAGGGACAGTCTTTTTTGCATTTTCTTCAGCTAAAACTTTTCTGAAATATACTATTACAGGAATATTCCATTGTTCTTGTCAAAACTTTGAAGAAAAGATGAATCCATTTGCCACAGCTAAATGAGATGTCTAATCCTTCTTAGTAAAATGTAATGAAGACCTTGAACTACCAGAGAATAAGTTTCAGAATCATATAAAATAAGTGGAAAATTTATATATTTCTTTGGTTAGAAAATATTTACATCCTGAATATGCCTTATTTTTCTAGCTATTACCTGAAATTATACTCAAATACATTAGAATTTAATGTAGACCATAAAAAAAGGCTTACTAGTAATTTATCTGCTGGATACCTTATAGATATAAATAAAATACAATTGGTGGTAGTAGAATATAAAGAAAAATAGAGAGGGGAAAAAAAGGAATAAGCATTCATATGTGGTATAATTCAAGGTAAATTAAAACACTACAATCCAAAAAGCAATTTGAAATAACTGATTTTGCAATTTGAAATCCATTACTCTGTGTCAAACATTTTTGTGGAGTGTGGGGGTAGTAAGAATGAGGGAATAGAAAGGAAAATAGCAAACACTGACACTGTGGGAAAACTGCACATCTGAGATCCATTATAACGAAGGCTCTACAGATTCCGCCTCCTTCCCTACAGGAGAAAAATGTACAGAAAGAGAATATAGCCAGACATGTTAGTAAAGAACATATGGAAGCAATCATGGCTTCTGGTAGATAATCAGTGTTTAAAACTTTGGTAAAATCTCACTACTGAGTTAAGCTGGAGAAAAATCTAAACTGTTCTTTTCCTGTGCCTGTTTCTCTAACATGAATACATATCTTCCATTTGTATAGCACTTAACAGTTAAGCATTTTTGTGAACACTATTTCATTTGATAGAATAACCCATGTCTAGGAAAATTCTGGATATAACCGAGACAATAGGGAGTGGTCACCCTGGAGAGTGAAATTTTTGTAAATAGCAATAGAGATGGGAGAATTCTAAATTTGTACATCAAAATCTCACTAAAAGTGAGGTTTAACTTGAATGTTATTAACATGAATACTATTACTATGAATTGGGATAGCACTTGATATTTTTCAAAACCTTTCTGTGATGTCATTTGATCAACAGAATGGCCCCTAAGTAGGCTGCTATTCTCTGGCAGATATAGTTATTGATGGTGAGGATTTCTAGCAAAATAACATAATATTTAAAACTTTATGATTTGTTTTAAAATTAATCACATGTGATTTGTTAGACCTACATTGGGGATAGATACACTTAGGAAAAGTCTTAATGAAAGAAATACATTTAGCATGTAAAAGAAAATTAATAGAACTGTTTTATGGAAAGTTTCCCAACAAAAAGAAAAGCCTACTACTAAATGGCTTCACTGCTAAATTGTACCAAACTTTTTTTTTTTTTTTCATTATTAAGTGTATACTTTAATGGCATTAAGTATAGTCACAATGTTCTGCAACCATCACTGTTTTCCATTTCCAAGACTTTTTCATCATCCCAAACAGAAACTCAATACTCATTAAACAGTAACTCCCATTACCCCTTCCCCCAACCCCTGGTATCCTCTATTCTATTTTCTGTCTCTATGAATTTGCCTATTCTAAGTATCTTGTATAAGTGGAATTATACAGTATTTATCCTTTTGTATCTGGCTTATTTCACTTAGCATAATGTTTTCAAGGTTAATCCATGTTGTAGCATGTATAGAATTTCATTCCTTTTAAAGGCTGAAAACTCTTCCATTGTATCTATACACCACATTTTATTTAGCATTCATCTGTCGGTGGACATTTGGATTGTTTCCACTTTCTGTCTATTGTGAATAATGCTGCCATGCACATTGGTGTACAAATATCTGTTTGAGTCCCTGTTAATTTTTTTGAGTGTAGATCTAGCAATGGAATTCCAGGATAATATGGTAATTTTATGTTTAATTTTTTTTGAGGAATTCCCGTACTGTTTTCCACAGCAGCTTTACCATTTTGTATTTTTACCAGCAATGTACAAGGGTTAAAATTTCTCCACATCATTGTCAACACTTGTTATTTTTTGTTTTTTGATAATAGCCATCCTAATGGATATGAAGTGGTATCTCATTGTGGTTTTGATTTGCATTTCCCCATGGCTAGTGATGGTGAACAACATTTCATGTGCTTATTGGCCATTTGTATATCTTCTTTGGAGAAATGTATATTCAAGTCTTTTGCCTGTTTTTGAATTGGGTTGTTTGTTTTGTTGTCGTTGAGTTATAAGAGTTATTTATATATTCTAAATATTAATGCCTTATGAGATATATGATTTACAAATATTATCCCCCATTCTGTGGGTTGCTTTTTCACTCTGTAGGTAGTATCCTTTGATACACAAAAGTTTTTGATTTTGATAAAGTCCAAATATATTTTTTGTTTTTATTGTTGCCTGGGCTTTTGGTGTCATATCCAAGAAATCATTGCTAAATTCAGTATCATGAAGATTTTCCTCTATGTTTTCTTCTAAGAATTTTAGAGGTTTAGTTCTTACGTTTAGGTCTTTGATACATTTTGAGTTAATTTTTGTATATGGTGTAAGGTAAGAGTCCAATTCAATTCTTTTGAGAGTGGATATACAGTTTTCCCAGCATCAATTGTTGAAAAGACTGTTCTTTCCCCATTGAATAGTCTTGGCACCCTTATTGAAAATAATTTCATTATATGTGTGATGGTTTATTTCTGGGCTCTCTGTTCTACTCCATTGATCTATATATCTGCCCTTATGTTAGTACCATACTTTTTGATTACTGTAGCTTTGTAGTAAGTTTTGAAATCAGGAAGTGTGAGTCCTCCAACTTTGTTCTTTCTTTTTTTTTTTTTTAAATTTTATTTTGTTGATATACATTGTGGCTGATTATTGCTCCCCATCACCAAAACCTCCCTCCCTTCTCCCCCCCTCGCCCCCAACAATGTCCTTTCTGTTTGCTTGTCGTATCAACTTCAAATAATTGTGGTTGTTATATCTTCTTCCCCCCCCCCCCCGGTTTGTGTGTGTGTGTGTGTGTGTGTGTCTGTGTGTGTGTGTGTGTGTGAATTTATATATTAATTTTTAGCTCCCACCAATAAGTGAGAACATGTGGTATTTCTCTTTCTGTGCCTGACTTGTTTCACTTAATATAATTCTCTCAAGGTCCATCCATGTTGTTGCAAATGGCAGTATTTCATTCGTTTTTATAGCTGAGTAGTATTCCATTGTGTAGATGTACCACATTTTCCGTATCCACTCATCCGATGATGGGCATTTGGGCTGGTTCCAACTCTTGGCTATTGTAAAGAGTGCTGCGATAAACATTGGGAAACAGGTATACCTTCGACTTGATGATTTCCATTCCTCTGGGTATATTCCCAACAGTGGGATAGCTGGATCGTATGGTAGATGTATCTGGAATTGTTTGAGGAACCTCCATACCATTTTCCATAGAGGCTGCACCATTTTGCAGTCCCACCAACAATGTATGAGAGTTCCTTTTTCTCCGCAGCCTCGCCAGCATTTATCGTTCATAGTCTTGTACCAAACTTTTAAAGAAGAATACCAATTCTTCTCAAACTATTCCAAAAAATCAAAGCAGAGGTTATTTTCCCAAACTACTCTATGAGGGCAACATCACCCTGATACTAAAATCAGACAACACAACAAAAAAAAGAAAACTACAGGCCAATATCTCTGATGAACATGGATGCAAAAATTCTCAACAAAATACTAGCAAACCAAATTCAACAGCACATCAAAAAGATTATACATCATGATCTAGTGGGATTTATCCCAAAGATGCAAGGATAGTTCAACATATGCAAATCACTAAATGTAATACACCACATCAACAAAATGAAGGAAAAAACCATATGATCATCTCAAGAGATGCAGAAAAAGTATGATAAAATTCAACAACACTTCATGATAAAAATTCTCAAAAAACTAGGTATAGATGGAAAGTATCTCAACACAGTAAGGGCCATATATGACAAACCCACAGCTAACATCATTCTGAATTGGGGAAAAGTTGAAAGCATCTCCTCTAAGAACAGGAACAAGACAAGGATGCCCACTCTCACCACTCCTACATAATATAGTACTGTAAGATCTAGCCAAAGCAAGAGAAAAGTGTATCCAAATTGGAAAAGAGGAAGTCAAATTGCCCTGTTTGTAGATGACACGATATTATATACAGAAAAACCTAAAGAATCTACCAAAAAACTCTTAACTGATAAATGGATTCAGTAAAGTTGCAGGATACAAAATCAATATACAAAAATCAGTAAAGCTGGAGGCGTTACATTACCTGACTTCAAAATATACTACAAAGTTATTGTAACCAAAATAGCATGGTACTGGCATAAAACAGACACATGGACCAGTGGAACAGAATACAGAACCCAGAAAATCTGTGTACATATAGCCAACTGATTTTTGACAAAGGCACTGAGATAATACACTGGGGAAAGGACAGCTTCTTCAATAAATGGTGGTGCTGGGAAAACTAGATATCCACATGCAAAAGAATGAAACCAGATCTCTCTCTCTCACCACATACCAAAATCAATTCAAAATTAAATAAAGACTTAAATGTAAGACCTGAAACTATAAAACTACTAGAAGAAAGGGGCAAAAATTTTATGGAGAAGACTTCTAATGCGCAAACAACAAAAACAAACTAGAAAGCTTCTGCACAGCAAAAGAAACAATCAAAGACGCAACCAGGGGAGGGATCCTAAGATCGCGGTGGCTGCGGCGGTTGGCGCAGAGTGGCTGAGGTGGAAAAGGCGGCCACTGGTCCTTAGGCAGCCGGGAAACTTGTGGACCTTCCTCTTGCCGTCTCTTAAGGGAGGACTGCTGCTGGTGGCTGGTCGAGGAAGCTGACCACCACTTTGCCCTTGGCAGGAGAGGCTGCCTCATTTACAGGCAACAGCTTTGAAGTATGGAGCAGGAAAAGAACTGTTTCTTAGCTGCAAAAGCGAGTCTCTAAACAGGGAACTCGGTGCCGGGGCTGCTGTTGACGCTGCCAGGATCCCGGAGGCCGGGGCCGTGTTGAAGGCAGCCAGCTGCCCTACTCAGGAATCGAGGTTTCAGGCCAGCATTAAAGAAGATTCCTGGGAGGGCCCAAGCCGCACAGCGGGACAGAGTGAGCAGCTCGAGGCGGCGGCGGCTGAGAACGGGGACAGCGATGACGTAGAGGCAGAGAGGGAGCCGACCGACCGGCACAGCCCCGAGAGTGACCCCCAGCCTGGCCTGCTCGGGAGGCGAACGCTCGCCCAGCTTCCGCCTGCCCCACTGGGCCACTCACTGCCCCTGGGGCTGCCTCCATTTTCTCAGCTGGTGGTGGCTCCAGACCGGGTCAACCAAGCCTGTCCTCTTCGCCTGGCTTGGCTCCTCACTGAGCCTTCCCACTTGCTTGCCCCGGTGCGGGGCTTCCCGGGGCCTGCGGGCCGGCCTCCCCTTCCACTCCCTCCACGGTTCTCTGGTGGGGATGATGGCGTGGGGCGTCCCTGGCCAGCATCGGGAGGGCAAGGAAGTACGGGCCGGGCCGACTGTCACTCTACCACACCCTGGGCTCCGGCCCCCAGTAAACTTCCTGTTACCGGGAGGCAGATACCATCTCTGCGGCCACCAGTTCGGAAAAACGCCTAACCAATTTCTGGTTAGGAATCGTGGTCGGAGAGTTCCCGAGTTCGCTTGAACCTGCCGGAGAGCTGACTGCGGGCGGGCACCAGAGTCAGTCCATGCCGGGGGAATTCAAAGGTGAACCGTGTGCTGTGGGCTCCTCCCCCGAGGAGCCCACGCTCTGGTGTGGGAGATAAGACAAGTCCACAAATACCCGTGATACCAGGAGGAAGGTGATAATTCCCGAGAAAGATCTACACAGTGCTACAAAGGCACCCAGAGAGACCGGTCATCTGCGCCTAGCAGAAACCTGGTAGACTTCCTGGGTGAGGTGGTGCCGAGCAGGATCTTGAAGGCCCAGCTGATACACGAGGGTTGGAGAAGACACGTCCCAGCCCAGCCCAGTGCACACAGAGCGGTGAGACGTCCGGCTAGGGAGGCGGAGACTCAACAGAAACCACACACCCTGTGGGAGTGCCACTGTGTGATCCAGCAGCCCAGGCAGGAACGCACGGAACAAGGAGAAGTCCTGCATGGGAAGTGGAAGCTCAGCAGAGACCACACACCCTGCGGTACCGCCCCGTGATCCAGCAGCCCAGCAGAGTCCAGGCTAACCAGAGAGGTGGCTTCCCAGAGAGGCCCAAGACCCGAAGCAACCACACACACAAGGCACTAGAGGCCAACTGAGCAGTCACGGAGGTAGCCATACCAAATTGGCAACCACAGCAACATCTTAGTCAGTCAAGACTGGTGGACTGTGAAACCCCCTGCCACAATGAATAAACATCAAAAAAAAGATACCAGAAAAACAAAAAAACAAGAAAGTACACCAGCAAAAGTTAATAAATCTCAAACTCTAGATCCTATAGAACAAGAAGCCCTTGAAATGACTGACAAGGAATTTCGAGTGATAATTCTAAGGAAACTGAATGAGATACAAGAAAACTCAGCTAGACATCATGATGAAATGAGGAAAAGTATACAGGACCTGAAAGAGGAAACGTACAAGGAAATCAATGTCCTGAAAAAAAATGTAGCAGAACTTCCTGAACTGAAGAAGTTATTCAGCGAAATAAAAAACACAACGGAGAGTTTAACCAGCAGGCTTGTTGAAGTTGAAGAGAGAACCTCTGAACTTGAAGATGGGCTGGTTTTTTTTTTTTTTTTTTTTTTTTTTTTTTTTTTGTCTTTTTCGTGACTGGTACTCAGGCAGTGAATGCACCGACAATTCCTATATAGGATCTGAACCCGCGGCGGGAGCGTCGCCGCGCTCCCAGCGCTGCACTCTCCCGAGTGCACCGCGGGCTCGGCCCGAAGATGGGCTGTTTGAAATAACACAAGCAGACAAAAAAAAAGAGAATCAAAGTCATTGAAGAAAATGTGAGAGAGATCATCAGACAACCTTAAGCACTCAAATATCAGAGTGATGGGTATTCCAGACGGGGAGGAAAACGGAGATTGCATTGAAAACATATTCAACAAAATAGTGGCAGAAAACTTCCCAGGTACAGGAAAAATCACAGATCTTCAAATCCAGGAAGCTCAACGATCTCCAAACGTATTCAACCCAAAAAGGCCTTCTCCAAGACATGTTATAGTCAAATTGGCAAAACTCAGAGACAAAGAGAGAATCTTAAAAGCTGCAAGAGAGAAGCGTCAAATCACCTAATAAGGGAGCCCCAATCAGGCTAACATCAGACTTTTCATCACAAACCCTAAAAGCTAGAAAGGAATGGAATGATATTTTCAAAATACTAAAAGACAAAGATTGCCAGCCAAGAATACTCTACCCTGCAAGGCTATCCTTCCAAAATGAAGGGCAAATAGTATATTTCTCAGACAAAAACTGCGGGAGTTCACTACCACACGACCACCCTTGCAAGAAATCCTCAAGGGAGTACTGGGTTTGGTTCCTGAAAAATAGCTACCACTGCCATAAAAACCCAAGAAAAATCAAAACCCACTAGTATAATAAAAATGGCATTCATGAAGAGAAAACAAACAAACAAAAACGCTATCTACAATCTAAGGAAGCAACGAACACAGAAACCAAACAGTAAATCAGAAAGCAAGGAACAAAAGACACCTAAGACAACCAAACAACCAATAAAATGCTAGGAATAAATCAACACCTTTCAATAACAACTCTTAATGTAAAGGGCTTAAATTCCCCAATCAAAAGACACAGACTGGCTGACTGGATGAAAAAGGAGGACCCAACTATATGCTGCCTACAAGAGACCCACCTCACCCATAAAGATTCACACAGACTAAGAGTGAAAGGATGGAAAAAGATTTACCATGCAAACAGAAAAGAAAAACGAGCTTGAGTAGCTATTCTTATATCTGACAAAATAGACTTTAAACTAAAAACCATAAAAAGAGACAATGAGGGACACTACATAATGATAAAAGGACTGATCCATCAAGAAGACATAACAATCATAAATATGTACGCACCCAATGTTGGAGCAGCCAGATTTATAAAACAAACTCTATTAGACCTAAAGAAGGAAATGGACACTAATACCATAATAGCAGGGGACCTGAACACCCCACTGTCAATATTAGAAAGATCATCTAGGCAAAGAATCAGTAGAGAAACACAAGATTTAAACAATACTCTAGACCAATGGGAATTGGCAGATATCTACAGAACATTCCACCCAACAACCTCAGAATATTCATTCTTCTCATCAGCACATGGATCATTCTCCAGGATAGATCACATATTAGGTCACAAATCAAGTTTCAATAAATTCAAAAAAATTGGAATTATCCCATGTATTTTCCTCACACCAGAATGGATTAAAACTAGAAATTAATAACAAACAAAACTCTGGAAACTATACAAACACATGGAAATTAAACAGCATTCTACTTAATGACATATGGGTCCAAGAAGAAATAAAGCAGGAAATCAAAAAATTTATTGAAACTAATGAAAATAATGATACATCATACCAAAACCTGTGGGATACTGCAAAAGCAGTATTAAGGGGGACATTTATTGCATTAAATGCTCACCTCAGAAAAATGGAAAGATGGCAAGTGAACAACCTAACACTTCACCTTAAAGAACTAGAAAAATAAGAACAATCCAAACCTAAAGTTAGCAGACGGAAAGAAATCATTAAGATCAGAGCAGAACTGAATGAAATTGAAACCCAAAAAACAATACAAAACATCAATGAATCAAAAAGTTGGTTTTTTGAAAAGATAAATAAAATAGACAAACCATTAGCATGGCTAACAAAAAAAAGAAGAGAGAAGATTCAAATAACAAAAATTGGAAATGAAAAAGGTGATTTACAACTCATTCTATAGTTGTTTATAGTACTATAAACAACTATACGCCAACAAGTTTGAAAATCTGGAGGAAATGGATAAATTTCTGGACACACACAAGCTCCCAAAACTGAACCATGAAGACGTAGAAAATTTAAACAGACCAATAACAATAAAGGAGATTGAAGCTGTTATCAGAAGGCTCCCAACAAAGAAAAGCCCAGGACCAGATGGATTCACAGCAGAATTGTACCAAACATACAAATAGCAATTGACATCGATTCTTTACAAACTATTCCAAAAGATTGAAACAGACGCAAATCTCCCAAACTCATTCTATGAAGCAAACATCATCCTGATACCAAAGCCAAGTAAAGATATAACCAAAAAAGAAAACTACAGGCCGATATCCTTGATGAATATAGATGCAAAAATCCTCACTAAAATACTAGCAAACAGAATACAGCAACACATACGTAAAATTATTCACCACGATCAAGTGGGATTCATCCCAGGGATGCAAGTTTGGTTCAACGTACGCAAATCAATAAATGTGATACACCATATTAATAAAGTCAAACACAAGGACCATATGATCATCTCTATAGATGCTGAAAAAGCATTTGATAAAGTTCAGCACTCAGTCATGACAAAGACCCTCTATAAGTTAGGTATAGAGGGAAAGTATCTCAACATAATTAAAGCCATATATGCCAAACCCACTGCCAATATCATCCTGAATGGGCAAAAGCTGAAAGCTTTTCGTTTAAGAACAGGAACTAGACAAGGATGCCCACTCTCACCACTCCTATTCAACATAGTGTTGGAAGTACTAGCCAGAGCAATCAGAGAAGAGAAGGAAATAAAGGACATCCAGATTGGAAAAGATGAAGTCAAACTGTCCCTGTTTGCAGATGACATGATCCTATATATCGAACAGCCTAAAACCTCTACAAAAAAACTGTTGGAATTGATAAATGATTTCAGCACAGTAGCAGGATACAAAATCAACACGCAAAAATCAGTAGCATTTCTTTTCTCCAATAGTGAACATGCAGAAAGAGAAATCAAGAAAGCCTGCCCATTTACAATAGCCACCCAAAAAATAAAATACTTAGGAATTGAGTTAACCAAGGAGGTGAAAAATCTCTATAATGAGAACTACAAACCACTGCTGAGAGAAATTAGAGAGGATACAAGAAGATGGAAAGATATTCCATGCTCTTGGATTGGAAGAATCAACATAGTGAAAATGTCCATACTACCCAAAGTGATATACAAATTCAGTGCAATCCCCATCAAAATTCCAAAGACATTTTTCTCAGAAATGGAAAGAACCATCCAGACATTTATACGGAATAATAAAAGACCACACGTAGCCAAAGCAATGCTGAGCAAAAAAAAAAAGGTGGAGGCATAACACTACCCGACTTTAAGCTATACTACAAAGCTATAATAACCAAAACAGTATGGTACTGGCATAAAAACAGACACACCGATCAATGGAATAGAATAGAGAATCCAGAAATCAACCCACACACTTACTGCCATCTGATCTTTGACAAAGGCACCAAGCCTATTCACTGGGGAACGGACTGCCTCTTCAGCAAATGGTGCTGGGATAACTGGATATCCATATGCAGAATGAAACTGGACCCATACCTCTCACCATATACTAAAATCAACTCAAAATGGAGTAAGGGTTTAAATATACACCTTGAAACAATAAAACTTCTTAAAGAAAACATAGGAGAAACACTTCAGGAAATAGGACTGGAAACAGACTTCATGAATACGACCCCAAAAGCACGGGCAACCAAAGGAAAAATAAACAAATGGGATTATATCAAACTAAAAAGCTTCTGCACAGCAAAAGAAATAATTAACAGAGTTAAAAGACAACCAACAGAGTGGGAGAAAATATTTGCAAAATATACATCTGACAAAGGATTAATATCCAGAATATATAAGGAACTCAAACAACTTTACAAGAAAAAAACAAGTAACCCAATTAAAAAATGGGCAAAAGAGCTAAGCAGGCATTTCTCTAAGGAAGATATACAAATGGCCAACAGACATATGAAAAAATCCTCAACATCACTCAGCATCTGGGAAATGCAAATCAAAACCACACTGAGATACCATCTAACCCCAGTTAGGATGGCTAAAATCCAAAAGACTCTGAACGATAAATGCTGACGAGGTTGCGGAGTAAAAGGAACTCTCATACATTGTTGGTGGGACTGCAAAATGGTGCAGCCTCTATGGAAAATGGTATGGAGGTTCCTCTAACAATTGCAGATAGATCTACCATACGACCCAGCTATCCCACTGCTGGGAATATACCCAGAGGAAGGGAAATCATCAAGTCGAAAGTATACCTGTTCCCCAATGTTCATCGCAGCACTCTTTACAATAGCCAAGAGTTGGAACCAGCCCAAATGTCCATCATCGGATGAGTGGATACGGAAAATGTGATACATCTACACAATGGAATACTACTCAGTTATAATAACGAATGAAATACTGCCATTTGTAACAACATGGATGGACCCTGAGAGAATTATGTTAAGTGAAATGAGTCAGGTACAGAAAGAGAAATACCACATGTTCTCACTTATTGGTGGGAGCTAAAAATTAATATATAAATTCACACACACACACACAGAAAAAAAAAAATGGGGGGGTGGGGAAGAATATATAACAACCACAATTACTTGAAGTTGATACGACAAGCAAACAGAAAAGACATTGTTAGCGGGGAGGGAGGAGAGGGAGGAGGGAGGGAGGTTTTGGTAAGGGGCAACAATAATCAACCACAATGTATATCGACAAAATAAAATTAAAAAAAAAAAAAAAAAAAAAAACAAAGACGCAACCAGCAGAATCGGAGAAAATATTTGCAAACTATTCATCTGACAAGGGATTAATATCCAGAATATACGAGGAACTTAACTCAACAGCAAAAAACCAAATAACCCAATTAAAAACAGGCAAACGACCTGAATAGACGTTTCTCAAATGAAGATGTACAAATGACCACCAGTTATATATGAAAAAGTGCTCAACATCACTAATTGCTACAGGTCAAATGTATCTCCCTAAAGTTCATGTATTGAAACTTGACCCCCATTGTGAGAACATTAAGAAGGTAGGAAATCCAATTACAGTATTTGATAGGTAGGGCCTTTAATAGGTCATTGGATTGTGAAGACTACACTCTCATGAATGGATGGATCTGTTCATAGAGTAACAGGCATGGTTCTGATGGGAGATATGAGGAGAGCAAGTGAGCTATCAGGTTAGCTCTCTCTCACTCAGCCCATTCTCACCATGTGATACCTTATGTTGCTGTAGATGAAGGCCCTCACCAGGTATGTTCCATGGACTTAGGACTATCCCAGCTTCTGAAACTGTAAGAAATAAATTCCATTCCTTTATAAATTACCAGTTTCAGGTATTCTATTCTAAGCTAAAGAAACAGACTAACAGTAATCATCTGGGATGCAAATCAAAGCCACAATGAGATATCATCTCCTCCCAGTTAGAATCGCTATTATCAAAAAGACAAAAAATAACAAATGTTGGTGAGGACGTGGAGACAGGGGAACTCTTATACACTGTTGGTGGGAACGTAAATTAGTACAGCCATTATGTAGAACAGTACAGAGGTTGCTCAAAAAACATTTAACTACCATATGATCCAGTAATCCCACTGCTGGGTATTTATCCAAAGGAAGGGAAATTTGCATACCAAAGAGATATCTGCATTACCATGTTTACTGCAGTACCACTCACAACAGCCAAGATACGGAATCAACCTAGGTGACAGATGAATGAATAGAGAAAATGTGTATGTACACAATGGAATATTACTCAGCCATGAAAAAGAATGAAATCCTGTCATTTGTGGTAACGTGGATCACCTTGTAAGGCATTATATTAGGTGAAATAAGTCAGACACAGAAAGATAAATACTGCATGTTCTCATTTGTATGTGGGAGCTGAAAAAAATAAGTTGAACTTTTAGAAGCAGAGAGTAGAACTGTGTGGTTACTAGAGGTTGAGAAGGGTAGGAGATAGGCAAGAGCGGAAGGGAGAGGGGGGTTAAAAGGAGGGGAGATAGTGAAAGGTTGGTTAGTGGGCACAAAATTACAGCTAGATAGGAAAAATAAGTTCTAGAGGTATACAGTAGTGCTAGACATCTATAATTAACAATAATTTATTGTATGTTCTCAAATGGCTAGAGGAGAGGAGAGCTTAAATGTTCTCATCACAAAGAAATAATTTCTGCAATGATGAATTTGCAAACTACCCTGATTTGTCTACCACACTGTATACACATTGAAATATAACTCTGTACCCCATAAATAGGTACAATCAATGTTGCAATTAAAAAAAATAAAAATTTTAAAAAACTTACTATGTTAAATGTACTGGCCATACAATTATATAAATGATTGACAATATTTGCAGATGTGTAGCTAAACCTTTTAATTTAAAATTCAAAGAACTATAACAAAAAATGCAAAATAATTATTTACATAATTACCTGTTTATAAATTATATTTGGAATATGTTAAATTATATTAATATAACCAATATAACCCTTTTAAATTTGCTACTAAAAATTAAAAATTACATATGAAAAATACCCCAAGAAAAATAATACAACTCCATCGATGGAAACTATGCTGTGATTAGTTTTTTTAAATTGCTCAAACGTGTACATATTCATCAGAGTCATCCGCAGGCCTAGAGCTTCCCTTTGTTCCTTAATTTTCAGAAAATGAGCCAGCCAGTGATACCAGTGAATCTGAGGAAGAAACCAGACATGTAAAGATTGGGAATGTTAAGTAACAGAGTTGCACAACAAAAACAACAGCAAATGCTGGCTGTTCCAGTCAAGGCTACTGGGCAATTATATTTGTATAGTGAGGTAAGTAAAATCCAGAACCAATATCCCTTTGACAGAGGAGCTGTTTATATTAAAGAAAGTTGGACAAGAAACAAGTCAGTCTATTTTTCTGTAAATATGAGAATGTTCTCTACACAGTATATGTATTAATCACACCTTTTACTTTCTATATTTTACTACGTTTTGACACCTTAAAAAGCTTGCTGTTCAGGGAGAGACTGCTCCTCCCAGGGCTAGCAAAGATCTCAGCCAGGACCAGGTCTTTCATACAAACCAACCAATCTCAAGCGTATGCCCCCAACCACCTACTTATCTAACTCTCACACACAAAGCTATTATTTCCCCTACCCTAAATCATTCCAGGGCACGGTAAGAGGCAACTAGAGATCACCCCTGTATCCCAAAGCCCACAGGAGTTATTCAAAGTAGCTAATCCTAAACTGTTTACTCTGTCCTGCCTTGCCATTCCCAGGAAACCTCAATAAAGGTTCTGCGCAGCTTTCTCCTCACTACTGTCTTCGGCCACCTGATCAAAACCTGCTTTCCCCTATGACCCAATGTGGCATGTGGTGACCACCCCCACCCCTTGACCTATTATAATAAACTTCTTCCTTCCAAGTCTCATTCTCATTTCCTTCTGTAGCTTCACTGACTTTACCACACCATATCTAACATATACGTTCTTAGAACAGTATATAAAAAATAAATATAACTAAGAAATAATATAGCATATGTTCACTGTAAGAAAAATGGTCTCAAGCTGAACAAATCTTTTCTGGATATTCGAATAACATTTAAAACTGTCAAATGAGCCAAGATTCTGGAATAAATTCTAAAGCATAAATGAGTATGTCAAATTAAATGAAAATGCAACCAGGGTTGTATGTAGGATATACTTTTATTAACAGTGAAAAAGCATTTACCCAAAGTGATTGTTACAAAGTACAAAGAGTACCTCCAGTCTGGCTAGCTTATTCTTTTAGACATTTTCTCAACCTGCTTGGGTTCTCTCTCACTCATTTGGACCTTTTCTTGCTCTATCCCCAACCAAAGTTTTAACTTAAAAATTAAGACAAACAGAAATGCTTAATGCCTAAACATTTAGCAATATTTACTAGTGAAAACATATTAAATAAATTATCTGCTCTCAAGCCCTAGGTATTTTAAAAATGAATTATGTACTAAAATAAAAAAATAACAGATAACAGCAGCTACAACACAAGTCAAATAAGCAAGTTTGACAGGGTTCATAGGTACTACGGTAATAACTAAGACATAAATACAATTCTCCCACTGTACCTATCTTTAATATGCATGCAAAGAGAGAGAGAGAAAGACAGCCACAATATGTAAGGCTTGGTACCAAAATGAAGTTTTTGGATTTCTTCCCTCTTTCTGTTTAGAGTCTTGGGTGTATATATATGATGTAACTTATTGTTCCATTTTCCCTGAAGTTAAGCCAACTGGATAAGAATTCCTGATTCTGGATTGGCAGTTTTCTGAGTAGGTTTTATTAAAGTCGGAGATATATGTCTTACACAATTTAAATAAAGTAGCAATACAGTGAATGTCTTCATAAGGAAATCCTCATTTAATATTCCCTGACTGAACATTATAGTTTTACACTCAGGTTTCAAGCAAGAATTTTAAAGGAATTACCAACCAAGTTCTTTTCTTATGGGGTGTTTCAGTCAACTGTTAACAAATATAGAAGACTACTTGGAACGAATCCTTCATATTTTATTCAAGGAAGAATCTGTAAGGTTGACTTATTCGTTATTAACTGCCTCTTTGAAGCCTTACTGAGTATATGGCAAGTTTGGGAGAAAAAGGTAAATCACTTTTTAAAGTTGACTTACTTAGTGATGAAGTCACATACATTTTCTTTACTCAACACTTCATCTGCTAACCTGCTTCTCTCCCTCACTACACATAAAAGCAACTGCTATGTTGTGCTCTTTAAACATTTCAAAAGCAAGTTTGTCTGAAGGCATACAGAATCTTAATGTTCTGTCACATAAATTTAGTTCTATTTATCCCTACTTGAAAAAATGTAGCTTTTCTTTAAAATTTATCACAATGTTACTTGTCTGTACAGATATACTAACATGAAGTTTAATTTTTTATTTTTAGACGAAGGCAATGTAGATAGAATTTGAAATTCTGGAAAATATTTATCTAATAGATAATTATGTAAGTTTTACATATGACTGACATGTTCTAAACTTTATTATCCAATCTGAATGGATTATTAATATATATATTCTACAATAATTTTCCAGGTATCCTGGATACCTTTATAACCTGCCCTATTCTTGCACAGGAACAGGACCTGCAGGTATCTAAAAGAACATAAGACTCAACAGCAGCAACATCTGCATTATTTGGAAGACTGGCCTAATGGCCGGGCTTTAGAATAAATAACATATGTCTCTAACTCTTGACCACTGTCCTTCTCTGAATAGCCTACAATTACATAGAACAGTGACTTGCTGTATAGAATTCAACATAATTTCCAAAAAACATACTTCACAGGTAAGTCCAAACTTTATTTAAAACTACATTTTAAATTTAACGTTACCAAACAACACAATGGGGGAAAAAAAACCAAAAAAAGAAAAAAAACAAAAACAAAAACAAAAACAAAACCACCACAGTGTATCAAGTCGTAAATCTATCCAGAATTAAGTTTCTGATGTTTTAAACTGCCATGGGCAGAAATTAACACACCTATCAAAAACGCAGTGTCAAACAAATTTACATTTTTATACAGATCAAAACAGATGTTTATTTAGTGTCATGTCATATATGCACTGACTAGGTAAAGAGAGAGTTAGATGAGCCTCCGAAGACATCTCATGTACATCTGGCTCCCACTGTTTCTGAAAAACAGAATAATGCCTTATAAAGTACTTATTGAATTAAAACATTACTTACTAGAATTTACTTTAACATGGTTGTCTCCCATTAAAGCTTTTACTTTTAAAATAAGATTATTTTAAAGGAAACCCTAATTTATCTTGTTAAAACAACGCCTTGATAGATAATACACAGTAAAAAAGCATAGGTGTGACTTTCTGTTTCAAGAAGGCAGACTCCCCAAAAAAACCCAAGAAGAAAAAAAAGAAAATAACTACAAAAAGGAACTAATCTAAACCAACAAAAGACTAGTGGCTGTGAGAGAACAAAGAACAGGAGATATCAACAAATTACCAGAACACTCAAAGCAGATGGAGGCATACTGAAAGAGGGGAGGAAGCTGCAGCCTAGAAACACTATGAAAGGCTGCAGTTGAGAGGCAGAACTGGGCTGAAAAGTGAGAAATTAACTGAAGGTTTGATATCTAATGGCCTGCTCTTCTCCTCACCCCATTTCCTGGAAAAACAAAAACAATAAAAAAAACCATACATGATTTTAATCAATTGAATAACTGATGGACAATAACCAAAAAAAAAAAAAAAAATCCTATGATCTTGATGCAAGAAACAATCTCTTAGTGGCCTAGGGGTTCTGCAATTAAAATCATAAAGAAGACAATCTGGAACTATCACTTGGCTCTACAATGAATATTTATATAGAATAATCCCCAGGAAAAGCATAGAAAATTTAATTATTATAGTTACAAAAATAAAATATAAGTGTGTTTACTGTAATACCCTTAATAATGTAAGAATATGAGTAAAACTGTACAGAGAAAGTGAAAGGAAGGCGGGGAAGGAGCAGTGGAGGGGTAATGACCAAAGGTAAAGAAACTAGAAAAATGTATGTGTTTAAAATAACGAAGGTAAAAAACAGAAAAACTAAAAGTAATATGAACACAGAGGAGGAGAGGAGGTTGGTCTAAATACACACTTGTCATAGGGGAAAAAGGAGATGTTATCTGAATTGTAAACATTATGAAATTTTTTTACAATTATACTGGGTCTCCTCCAAAAGAACTAAAAGCCAATAATTTTTGAAAATGGATTCTATTTATTTACCATTAACTTTTTTGTACGTTTCTTAAACCATGTGCATACATCAATTATTTTACTAAAAATGAAGATTTTAAAAATAGAGAAAATTATCTGACAAAACTGATTTATAATTAAGTGGCTGAACTAAAATTTTTACAGAATTGTGCATCCTTTCCAATATTTGGCTTAACTCTCCCAGGTACTAGTAGCACATTTAAAATCAAGTAATATGGTAGTATCAAGATTCAATAATTTTCAATATGATTAAAATTGATTACTTTTACCAGGTTCTTTTAGTGTCTGAGAATCTCCAGCTAATTCTTCTGTCTGCATTTCACATATTTCACCAGGTAAATGGTTTTTCTGTTCTTCTTCTACTATTTTCTTCCTTAGATCTGCCTTTGGAATGAAAATTAAACATACCAATCATTTTTCATATTAACAATATTTGTCAAATAAAGACAAGTTTAAATAAAGAGAGCCAAATACCTCTGAATATATTGTCAGTTTAAGTGGTAAATCTTCAACTTTCACGAAGTCTTCTTCATCAGATTTCTGACTTATATTACCAGATTCTGCTTCCTGTAAGATATATTTAATGAAAAAAAATGCACTTTATCTCTGGATCTAGACCAAAGTCATCCACGCCAAGAAATAAAGTGGATTCTTATATACGTCAGTAATTCTATCATACTTGGCTTTCTTCTATATTCAGTTCTATGAAAACAGAAGAAATCTAGAGTTCACAGGAAGAGCTACGCATCTGCAGCTGTAAGCATACTGTCTTTTTTTTCTGTTTTGTTAAAAAAAAAAAGTCCATTTACACTGGCTGAGAGAAGTAACAGTAGTTATATAGAGAATTAAAATAATTATAAAAAACAACTCTTGTTGCTTAATATGTTTACAGAACGCATGAGAGCTATATCCAGCAGAACATAAGTAAACATTTACAAATTGTTCAATACAGCAACTCTGTTGATGCTCAATTAGAAAGATGAGGTATGAATTCAGTAACTCACTTCTGTGATCACCTCAAACTGTTTTTCTTAAAGTTGAATTCTTTTCTTCTCCTAGTTCTCCCTTCTGATTTTTAATAGTAATAGCTCTACCAATCACCCAAGTAGAAACCTTAGGTTTTTCTTTTTCTTGTAATATTTCTCACCCACTCTTGTTCAGCTTGTATTTCATACTTATATAATAAGTTTGATATGATAGCTTCCTAACATAGCTTCCTTGTCAACACCTTATAGAGTCATCAGATTAATCTTCATAGACAATGACTTTGACCGTCTTACTTTCTTGTACAAAAACCTTCAGTAGGGATTCCTACCTAAAATTCAAATTCAAGAGCCTCTTTAAGTCTTCCGATCAAGATGGCAGAATAGACAGTCCCCAGCATTGCCCTCTCCCACAATCGACCAATTTACAACTATTAAAAAGCAACAAATTACCAAGCTAAGGCCACTAGAGCTCAGGGGAAGAGGAAGAAACACCTACAGAGTTCATGAAGGCGGAAGTTATGATGAGAGAAAGGACAGACCACTCTGACTATTTCCAGCCCCGGCCACATCAAGGCTGGCCCTGGTGAGCACACCTAGCAAGAGCTGGTAAAAGCCGCAGCTGTGCCCTTCACATGAAATTGCTTGGAGAATGCAAGGGAGAAGAGGGCCTTGGGTGGTCCCCAGGCCAGGAAGACCACTAACAGGGTTTCCGTGGACCCAGGTAGGAACGAGGGGCCACAGACAACTGAAAAAAGGAGTCACTCAAAGGCTGGTGAGACCCCACAAGGGACCAGACGCATGGACCATCCCGTGGGAAGTGTTTGGAATGCGGGCAGTGTAGTGGGAGAGATGGGCCCCCCAGGGGAACACTGAGGCACAGCATGGACAGCTGATGTGCCCTCCAATCAGCACAGGTCCACTCAGTGGAGACAGGTCAGGAATACAGAACTGCAGGGGGTGCAGCTTGCTGAAAAGACACAGGCCTAGACCAGAGTTTCCACAGCACAGAGGTACGGGACCTCACAAGACCTGGAAGTGCTTACATGGTCAACAATTAAAACCTGAGCTGCACCAAAAGCCTTCACCAGAGAATCAGCAGTGAAGCAGCAATTTAGCTCAACCATAGGGCTCAAATGCTGGTTCCCACAGGAAGCTTCCCCATTTTGGAAGTAAGCAAAGGATGACAAATTAGTTCCAGTGCAGAGTTTAAGTAGTGGGAATAGCAAATAATCCAACACAGAGCTGAAGGAAAAAACAAAAAACCCACAGATTAGAGACAAAGTTCAGATATTAACCAATAAAGGTCTACCACCACCAAAGAACATCTATAAAACCTAGAAGGGCCAGAAGCCCCTCAGGCTCCTGAGCCAGGGTGGTGGGAGGACAAAGATCTCAGCCATGCCTTCCCCTCATGTTCGCATCGAGGGCCTCAGCCACGTCCCTGCAACGTCCACATCCAGCTCAATGCTGACCACCAGGCTACCACCAAAAGCATCCTGGGCTCCCAAGCCAGGGCAGAGGAGGGCTGAGGGCCTCAGCCATGGCCCCTCCTTCCAAAGTCCACTTCCAGCCAAGCCACAACCAAGCCACTGTCGGAAGCCCCCTGGGCTCCCCTGCCAGAATGAGGCAGGTGCCATGGGTCTCAACCACACCCCCCTTTCTCTTTCTCCTACCCTCCTCCCTCCCTTTCCCCCTCCCCCCAAATGCTCTGCAACATCTTAGAATGTAAAAAATAATTTTTTTTAAAAAAAGAGCTTCTATAATCTAACTTGAATTTTAATTTTTAAAAAGTGAAGCATATTCTTTAGACCTAAAAATACTTGTCTTGGTTCAAATAATGTTATAAATCTCTTCATTTTTGCTGATAAGAGAAAGTAAAGTATACAAAACATATACAACCCAAGGATCCAAAAAATAACTTACTTGCTTTAGAATTTAGTTAAACCAAAGCTACAGAGTAAAACTAAACTTATCTATATACTACTATAAAAGAAAAATCTGAGGCATAATAAAATTTTAAAGAAGTTCATTTGAGTAAGAAACAACTTAAGAATTGGGAGCACCAGACCGAAAGAAGTTTAGTTTTCAATGACAAAACATCAGAGACAAGGACGTTTTTGGAAAATGCAGAAGCAAAATACAGAAATTATTTGATTGGTTTATAATACAAAACTGCCTTTTTTTAAGATACCTTGTGAAAAGTCCCTGATCACATAATCATGTATTAGTTGGCTATTCACGCTTAGCTGGGGTTATGTTTTAGTTCTAACATAAGCATTTATCAGATGATGACCCAAGTTAAGTTTTGCTTATGTTTGCGATTTAAGCAAGATTAAAACTATTTTTAAGGCCTTGGTTTTGTTTGCTCATGAATTTTTCAAGCCTGGTCAGAGTCACATAGCTGCCATCAAGAGTTACACAGTTAGTGTTGGCTTCCTCCAGTTGCCTGAGTCCGATGGCAAACACTTGATGTGTGAGTGGCTGCTGGAAAGCATGCAAAATCTTTGAGGGTATATGATGCATCAGGGGAATAAACAATAAGTATAGGGAGAATAATAGCCAAGGATTGAAAAATCCCTCTAAGATCCTCAGGAACCAAGATTTAACAAACTGAAGAAATCAAAGGAGGAGGCAGCGCTTATCTGATGAAAAACTCAAATTTGTTCTTCAAGATTTTTTAAATACGGGGCAAAAGTGCCTGACGTTGTTAACATAAAAACAACACTTTTTGCCAGTTAGGGCACAAATTCCTCCCTAAGTATTAACAACTCTTCTATTTTGGAGTACCCCTGAGGCCAAATTATCCATCTCAGATTATACTGTTTAAAGAGAATTCAAAGTTATCATTAAAACTTTTTCCAAGAATTGCTGAAATATTAATAAGTGATTTTTCCAATTCAGACACTCCCAGCTGAAGAACAAGGGCTCTTACAAAAGAACGATATCCAAAATTCCTTCCTTTGACTGTGTTTGGGAGACCAACGAGGTTGTTTTGTGTGTACACTTTATGTACAAATGACCCTAAGTTAAAGATTTCACTAGCATTTAGAGTCATATCTGGTCATTTTAGATAGGAGATAGTCCAAAACACAACATCCAGACCATTTAAGTGGAAAGGCTTTATATATTTTGTTACCACACAAGATAATAATCCAATATTATTAAGAGAAAGGGTCAAAGTGAATCCCCTTACCCACCAAATGAGTGATATAAATGTCACGGTTATTCTTTTTCATATCTGAATCTGCACGATGCTAGGTTGAATGGTTATGGTTTAAACTGGAGTAGGAACAAAAAACATTTCTATGTATTTGATAAAGTAACCCATGTTTACTGTCACCAAATAAGGATGATTGGTTCCCTTTCCAAATATGTCCCAAGTATTGATCTATCCAATAAACAAAGCTATCATTTATTTTATGGAGTAGACCTGTAAAGGCATTTCACTTGCCTCCAGAGTTCCCACTGAATCAATGTCTAGTTTCAGAGTTTTCTAATGATATCGTCAAAGACATCATGGTCATGTTCTAATTTTATATCTGTGTCATTATATATAGAAGTCCAGTGCCTCTATAATCTGCCTAGATTAGGCCCAGTTCAATTCTAATTTTCTATGCATAGAGATAACCAATAATGAAATCAGTAGTAATTACAGGCCATGACTTTGCTTCTATAGCTTCTTCCCGGCGCCAACTCAGTTGATCATAAATATCAACTGATCTGCCAACGGAAGGATACCAAACCTTTTCATAAAGCCAGGTTCCTGAACTTCTCATCCATGTGTGATTGGGAGCAGGTTCTAATATTAGTTGTAATTCTTCCCATTTATCTAGATGACTACAGAGTCAGCAACTGCTTTGGTTAGAGACTGGCTATACTTTGAACAGCAGACCTTAGATGATGTTTGGTTTTAGTAGTGAAAGTTCTTAACAAAAGTAAACATTTGAACATTTTGTGTTAATGCAAAACAAAAACAAGTCTTAGTCAATGGAATGAAGTCTTGTTCCATCATCTTGGGAAAGCTGTCTACTTCATGACACTGTCTGCTTCTAAGGAAGGCTTTGCCTTGGACATGCTTACTTTTAAGTCAACTGTAGGTTGACAAGTTTGCTGTAGTGTGAGTTGTAGGAAGAACCTGGTATGGTCCTTTCCAATGAGGTTCAAAAGCAGTTATTCTCTGGTGCCACTTCCAAAAGACCCACTCTCCAGGTTCTAAGTTATGGAAGGTTTGATATCATCAGTAGGTGGTTCATGGAAAGCCTCCTTAACCTGATGGAAATAAACTTTGGCATAATGTATCAAGGACTTGCAGTACTAAGTCATATCAGAGCTAACAAGTGTAGGGGGTACATGGGATTCTACTATTAAAAGTCATAGGACTTCCAGTAATTATTTCATAAAGGGGCAGTTTGTGTTTTCCCACAGAAATTGATCTAACTGCCATTAAGGCCAGCAGTAAAACATTAGTTTAGCTCATTTTAGTTTCAAGATACCATTTGTCCATTCAATCTTTCTAGAAGATTGAGGACAAGGGCAATGGTAGTGCCACTGGGTTTGTAAAATCTTACTTAACTGTTGTATAACTTGTCCAGAAACATGAGTTCCTCTATCACTGGAGATCTCTCCAGATATGCCCCACAAAGGAAACACATTTTCTAATATTTTTTTTGCCACTATTGTGGCATCAGCCCTTCTACAAGGGAAAGTTTCAATCCATCCTGAAAACAGGAACACTAATAACAAGAATATATTGATATCCCAGTGAAGGTGGCAAGTGAATGAAATCCATCTGCAGATTTTCAAATGGTCCAGCAGGTGGTGGAAACATACCACTTGAAACCTTAAGGGTCTTTCTGGATTATGAGTTTGGCAAGCCAGATACGGGTTATAAGCCATTTTTGCTACTTTAGAACAATCATCCCACTAGTACTCTTTAATTTGTACCATTTTGTTTAAACCATGATGATGGGTTCTGGAGTGCAGAGCCTCCAATAATGGCAATTTTAGGAACTCAGGACCAGGTGGCCATCCAGGCCTTCACTGAGTCCTCATTGAGCATTATGTGTGCATCCTTTTAGATATCATTTTTGTTTCACTTCAGGTACACAGCATTGTTTACTGAAAAAATTATCATAAGTGATTTGATTTGGATCAACTTTATGGAGTTCATTCAAATTGTATACTTTAACAATTTCAGTTATAGCTGACTTGGCATGAAAGTCTGCTAATGCATTTTCTTGATATTCAGGTTCAGTCCAAAAAGTACAAGCTTCAATTCTAATAATAGCAACTTAGGGTAGCAGAACAGCTGAAAGAAGCTCATCTATGTGGAGACCATTTTTGAGGGGGGTTCCACTAGAAGTAAGAAAGCTTCTTTGTCTCTATAACATTCCAAACTTATGAAACACTCCAAAGGCATAGATATATGTAAATACTATGGAAATATTAACTTATTTGTCTTTGACTATATGGCAAGCCCTAGTAAGAGCACATAATTCTGCAGGTTGTGCTAACTTAAACTGTGGAAGAGCTCTCTTTTCTATTAGTTTATACTAAATTGTTACAACATATCCTGTTTGGTATTTTCCTTCTATATTTTTGCCATAAGATCCATCAACAAAAAGTATTAATTCAGGATTATATAATGGAGTTTCACATAAGTTAATGGGAAGAGTCAATAGTTGTGATACCACATTCACAGTTACAGTTTTCTCCATCTTCAGGCAGAGGCAGCAACGTGGCAGGGTTAAACAGATCAAAATATCTAAGATGGAGGGTTTAATTTTACAAGGTGATAGAAAGATTTTGGCAAAATGTTCGTTTACTTGTTGAAAAATGCTGGGTCTGATCAGAATTTAGTAAGCTTTTGACTGCATGTTGATCTTAAAGGTAAAGTTGATTCCCCTAATACTAGGTCAGATGAGATTTCTACCAATTTAGCTGCTGTTGACACTGCTTTTAGACAATCTGGATATGCTCTGGCCACGGTATCTAACTATAGCCTATAATACGCAATGCGTCAATGTCTTCCCCCATGTTCCTAAGTAAGGACTCCCAAGGCCTGATTATCATGTTTGTGAACAAAGTAAAAGGTTTTGAATAATTTGGGAGTCCCTAAAGCTGGAGGTTGTTTTAAGGCCAGTTTTATTTGGTTGAAAGCTTGTTCATGATTATCTTCCCATGGCAAAGGCTCTGAGACAGAGTTTTAAGTTCATATAGCCGACATGAATTTGGGACCCAAGATCTAAAGTATCCTGCAACACTGAAAAACCCTCTTAATTGTCTTTTAGTTGTAGGCCTAGGGAATCCTTAGATTGTTTTTATTCTTTCAGGTAACAGGGAAATTCCCTCTGCAGTCAGTTCATGCCCTAAATAATAGACCATTTCTCTAGAGAACTGAAGTTCTTCCATGGAGGCTTTACGGCCCTACTAAACTAACTGCTGTTAAGAGAAAATATCAATCTATTTTAGAGTCTTCTTTGGTATAATAGCAGATCATCTACCTATTGAATAAGAGTGGAATTTCTAGGGAACTGTAAGGTTGACAGGTCTTGATGTAATGCCTGAGATAAGACAGGGCTTCAGCAAACCCCTGTCTTACACCTACATTACAGTCCAGGTGTGCTGCTGGTTTTTCCAGATAAAGACAAAACAAATACTGGCTCTCCTTATCAACTCAAATACTAAAAAAGGCAAGGCAAAGATCTATCACTGTAGACACATTAGATAGCAAAGTGCTATCATTTGGAATCACAGGAAATCTTGGAATTATAATTTTATTTACTGCACATAAGTCTTGAAGAAATCTCCAACTTTGTTAGGTTTTTTAACTGGTATAGTTGGAGTGTTACAGAGACTAGTACAAAGAATTATAAGTCCTTTTTTTTTTTTTTTTTTACTAAATCCTCTACAACTGGTGAAAGTCCTCGAAGTGCCTCTTAAGTTTAAAGGGTATTGGGACAATTCAAGCAATGGCTTAGGATAGTCTATTTGAATTTATATAGGTGCAGCACTTTTAATTTTCCCTATGTCAGCTGAGTAAGAAGACCACAAATATTTGAGTCTTTTAGAAAGGTCAGAATCAATGTAAGTTTGGTTTCAGTATTATCAGTTCCTGCTTGTAGGGAACATGTTCAGAAAGGTCAGGAAACTCTAGGATTGTTTCTCCCTCTGAAGAGAACTTCATGTGTCCTCTCAGTTTAGAAAGCAAATCTCATCCCAGTAAATTTACCAGAATGGTGTCACAACAGGAAGGCATGCTTTTCTGAGAATGGTCCAAGAGTTATCTGGACTGGTTCAGACAAGAAAATTCTCTGAACTTGACTTGAAACCCCCATCATGGAAATATTTTCTTCACTGCAAGAGATGTGTTGATTTATTAGCATGGGGTTTAAAATGAGTAAGATGGCTTTGGTATCTACCAATACGACACATGACTGCCCATTAATCTCTTGGTCTTAGTTTCCCCATATTTAATTAAGGTATTTTATTGAAGTAATTTACTGGTGAATCCTTCAGAGCTCCATTAGTGTTGATTACTGTCGCAAAAGTCAAACCCTTGGGAATTTATTATAGTGGGGAAACAGTCTAGGCCAAAAAGGGTAGGTCCATTAGAGGACTTACACAGACAATCATTTTGCCAACTGCCTGTTTACAACGCTGGCAAACACCTCAAGGCACAGGGTTTCTCTCTTTAGGACCTCTCAATTTTGAGTTGTAATATGTACAAGGAGGGCCTCTTGGTCTTTGTTCTTGTAGTTGTTGTAGCTATAAAGACATGAGCTTATTAGCTTGTTGATTCTTTTCTTTCAGCATTTAACTTTTTTTCTCTTTTAATTCATTTCTGATTTGTTCTAAAGTTCTCTCAAAATGTTCAACTATGGTAACCAATTCAACCATATCAGTGACTTTCTTCCCAATCTTATGTTTTTTAATCAAGTCACCAAAGCTCTGGTTCGAACCCATTAATGAATAAGGCCAGAAGAGCCATTTCAGCTCCAGCAGGAAATACTCTCTCTTCTATATTTTAAGACCAGAATGCTTAACAAATGAGATTTCCAATCTAGCCCTGTAAGCAGAAACTGATCCATCTTTTTCCTGTTTATATGACTGAATAATGGACTAGTCAATCTTTTGTGGGAGGACAATGGAGATAGCTTCTAAAAGTTTTTCAGTGGTTTTTCTGGAATCTTAGGGGCCATCCCTACAAGTAGCTCTTGATGGGTCAGCAATACTTTCCTCAGGCTTATCTCATCCTGCTTTAGTCATCCATGTATGTGTTTCCCCAGGTCCTAATATCATGTGTATAAACTGATACAAATCAGAAAGTCCACAGTCATAGGCTTCTAGGAAAATTCTAAATTCCTTAGCAAATTTTTGTGACTTTTCCTTGGCTTTGGAAATTCTTTTGCTATGGCTCCAAGTTCAGTTTTTGATGGAGTAAAAGTACTTATAAGAGACAACCCTAGCTGTTCTGAGAACCTAACTTTGTAAGGCATCAGCCTAACTTCCCTTCCCCTCATTATCCTCAGGGTGAAAGGGTAATTGAGCAAAAAGATTAATAGGTTCAGAGCAAGAAGAGAATTGACCAAATGGGTTAGTGGATTCGGAATAATGAGGTCGAAGAGGATAAGAGGAGGAACTGCCCAGAGTCACACCAGTCACCATGTGATTCTTTTTATTTTCATCGTCAATTTATTGCTTAAGCTTTTCATTTGTTTTATTTGCCTTTAGTAAAGAGTGTTTTAGAGAGGCCAATTTTGGAATGAGTCAGTCTTTCAAAAGCCTCTTAATACCAATAAAAAATGCATTCAGTTGTTTCTGAGGTGCTTGGGATCCCTTCTTCTCTGATGTGCCACATAAATAAACCATCTTATCTAAATGAAAACTCCTTCACTGTGGCCATCATCACTTTAAATCAACTCTGTTAAAGTGTACCCATTTCTCTAGAAAGGTATAGGTTTGGGGTCCAGGATTTCTCAACATAAAATGTGCTGGTGTCCCAGACTCCTTAGATGCAGACAAACCCATAATAACTTGTCCTTCTAAAACTTACCCACCTGAGGCCTCCAACTTGACCCAGCCCAGTTCAACCTGTCAAACACCCAGTTCGACCTTTGGATCCAACAGAAATAAAATTACTCAAATAAACTCAGAGAGCTCAGGACGCAAATTATGAAGCTCAAAATCCAAGAGGGAGTTACCCATCACCTTCAGATGCAGAGAGAAATCAGTGAGAACATAATGGGCTCAGTGGGTACCTTTTGCCTGGTGTCTCAATGCTCCTGAGGGCCATGGGGTTGGTCTCCTTTGAACCTCAACTCTGACACCAAACTTAAAAAAAAATTTGAGGCACAATTTGGTTCTGGAGAAATAAACCACATTTATTGGAAAAATGTGGAAGCAAAATAAATTATTTGACTGATTTGCAACTACAAAATTGCCCCCTTTTAAAGTACCTTGTTAGAAAGTCTCTAGTCATATAATCATGTTAGCTGGCTGCCTATGATTGACTGGGGTTAAGTTTTAGTTCTAAGATAAGCATTTATCAGAAATGATCCAAGCTAAGTTTCACTTATGTTTGCAATTCAAGCAAGATTAAGGCTATTTATAAGGCCTTTGTCTTTGTTTGCTCATAAATTTTTCAGGCCTAGTCTTCATTTAATTTTGCTTTTACACTACTATAAGCACAGATTTCCTAATATATCTTTCCATCATTCACTGTATAGAGATAAGGACTCTATCACTGTCAAATTGTGTTATTTCATATCCCAAATGATATTTCGTATCTCTAGGTCCATCAAAGATTTATGAAATGTTCTAAATCGTTAAGAAGTCAAGAGTGCCTAGTGCACGAGATTAATAATGATTCATGTATCATTATCAATTCAGATCTGAACTTGAAATGAACTCTTTCAAAGTTGCCACCTATAACTCATCTCTTTCTTCTCAAAACTACATAAAGCAGAACAGCTTTTAGATTTTGAGATGGTCATCTTAATTCATTATCCCCCTTCTGCTGAAGTTTTAAATAAGAGTAAATAAGAAGTAAAAATGTTCCAACAGATTCTAAATCTAAACACAAAGTGGAGTTTGGTTTATATGCTGCAAACGTTAACCTGAAAATGAAGAAGTACGCACAGAAATGAAAAGCATAAATATTCAGAAATGCAAATGATACGTACATAGTCATTCACTAACACTGGAGATTCAGTATCAGGACTTCCAGCCAGAGAGCTTTCAGGAGTTTCCTGAGCAGATTTAACTTCTTTGTCTTTAGGCACTACGGTTGCAATTTCAGTTAAAGGTAACGGCAAAGGGTTAGGTTGTTTAGATGAATCAGTAACAGTAAGTGAGTCCTTACTGGCAGCACTATTTAAAGGTTGCTCATTTTCCAAGATATTGAGGTAAGAGGGTTTCACTGGAGACTTATCTTGGTCATCTGTCATCAAAAGAAAGTCTTAACATCAGTGTAATGCCATAGTTGTTACATTTCACTCTCTATTACACTAAATGATGATAATATGCATGAATGAGAATAATCAAAACATTTAAAACACAAAAGAAGGCTGCCTGGTTAGCTCAGTTGGTAAGAGCACAGTATTGTAACACCAAAGTCAAGGGTTCATATCCTCTTACTGGCCAACTGCTCAAAAGAAAAAACCCCACAAGAGAAAAAGGAACTACAAATTTTCCTTATCGATTCCTTATCAATGGTTCCCAAATTTATTTAGTCAGATTCATAGATTCACCTGGGACATTTTAAATATTATACTCCTGAAATCTACCCAATTTCTAACAAATTAGGATTTTCAGGAGTGAGGCCCAGGAATGGGTATTTTTTTCTCTTTTAAATCCCCTACATTTGTATCTAAAGACACTACTTGCAGATTTTCTGTGCCGGTCAATATTTTTCAACTTTTCTTTAACAGCTGTTTGTGGAAACAAAGCCCTCTATGTTTTCTACAAAGGATTTATGGGGAGAATTAAGATTGCATCAGGTCCAAAGTACCTTCAAACTTAAGTAGCTAGGAATTTACATTTTTTTAGTTTTTAAGCACATAAAGGGCACTTAAGAAAATCTTAAAATTTAACACTTATTTAGATTTCTTACCTTTAGTAGTCGGTTCTTGTTCGGATGGGACATTTTTGCTTTCTGTTGTTTTTTCAAAGTCATGTTGTAGAACCTACAAGGAGAAACCTGTTTTAATAGTATGACCTAAAATACATGGTCACTATAAAGAAGATAGTTACTATCGTGTGGTTTTTGTCCAACCCAAGAACTTCATACAAATAGAATTTAAAAATAACTTCTAAAAGTGTTTCAAGAAAGCTTTGGTTGCAATTTCAAGATGGCTAAGAAAAAAGGTTTCCTTTTCTTTTTAAACAACCACAGAATAGAGAATTGAAATAAAACAGATCCCACTATCATTATTTTTTTCAGATTGTCTTAAGTAAAACTAAAAGACACCGATATGTAGACATTAAGTGAGCGGGAGAGGAACTGAGCACAAGAAGAGAAAGATGAACCAAGTTAAATACCTTTAGCAGGGAGGTAATAAAAACTGAGATTCACCTCATAACTGGAAGTATGAGATCAGATCTAAGAAAGAGTATAGTGATGGGGCAGAAGCTGGTGATGGTTGTTTAGAACTGTTTAAGGAAAATGTGGACAACTAAGTTCCCTCCCCCAACCACAACAGAAAATGGGAGGTTATATTTTAGAGAAATTGAACTAGTAAGCCTCAGACCTGGGGGCCACTGCGGGTAGGGGTGAGGTACATAAGGCATGGATGAGGACACAATAAAGTGTGACACTGCAAACAGAAGGATTTAGTGCAAGTCTGTGTAATGGTGGTACCCTCAGCCTCATTCCCACACCTAGCTCCAGAATACCAGCAGCCATGCATATATACCCCCAAGCAGGAAGAGACTGGAGAACCCTTCTTGGGAGAAGCTAAACCAACCCAAAGAAAACACCAATAGAGGGGCCGGCCTGTGGCTCACTCAGGAGAGTGCGGTGCTGATAACACCAAGGCCACGGGTTCGGATCCTATATAGGGATGGCCGGTTAGCTCTATGGCTGAGCGTGGTGCTAACACCACCAAGTCAAGGGTTAAGATCCCCTTACCGGTCATCTTTTAAAAAGAAAAAAGAAAACACCAATAGATACATTTGGGAGAGTTTCCATCAAAAAGTTCAGTGACTACACAAATGCCTTAGGGTGATACCCAAAAGAACCCCAACCAGCTTTTTGGTATATCTTTATATACCAAAAATATAATATAATATTGTTTCTTTCTTTAATATAAACAACCAAAGGTTCAGCAGACATTTGGAGAAAGCCTCCAGGTGGATAAGAGAAGATATGGCTTCCATGAAATAACGGCACTACAAAAACATAACAATGAAAAGAAAAAGTGTTTAGAAATTAAAAATGTAACATGAAATAAAAATAATTTTGTACAAGAGGTAAAGGAAATCTCTTAGAAAGTAAAACAAAAAGATAAACCAACTGGAAAATTTTAAAAAGACAGGAGAAAAATCAGAAGATCAACCCATGAGAACTAATAACATCTGGTAGTATTAATTCCAGACCAATATTAAACACAGACCTAGATGGTATAGCCAACTACACACCTAGGCTCTATGGAATAGCCACATCATACATGTGGTCTTAACCCAAACACTGTTATGCAGCATATGACTGTATATACTATATTTTTCCTATACATACATACCTATGACAAAGTTTAACTTATAAATTAAGCAGAGTAATAGATTGACAACAATAACTAATAATAAAATTGAAAAATTTTAACAATATACCAGCATTACTCTTGCACTTTGGGGCCATTATTAATTACAATAAAAGTTACTTGAATATAAGACTGCAATACCACAACAGCTGATCTGATAACCAAGACAGCTAAAAGTGACTAAACAAGTGCAGATATACTGGACAAGGGGATGCTTTACTGGGCGGGTTGGTACAAGATTTTATCATGCTGCTCAAATGTGCCCAATTTAAAACTTATGAATAGTTTATTTCTGGAATTTACCATTTTATATTTTTGGACCATTTTACTCCATTTTATATTTTTGGCTGACTGCAGATAACTGAAACCATGAAAAGCAAAACTGCAGGTAAGGGGGTACTACCATCACGCAAAAGATGAGAACTAAGAAAGGCAATGAACTTCTCAGCAGCAACACTGGAAACTAGACAAAGCAGTGCCTTCAAGATCTGAGGAAAAACATTTTCAACATGGAAGAATTAAGATTTTTCTCAGACATATAAAGTCTAAAAATATTTATTTTTTATATGTCCTTTTTCAGAGAATTACTGGAATTTGTGTTCCACTAAAATTATGCAATAAATAAAGAAAGACAAAGACTGGATTCCAGAAACAGAGATCTGATAAAGAAAAAGGACAAGAAAGATTCCCAAGCTGGTCTATTCAGCAGATCTAAAGAACAGAGAAATCTAGAATGGAGCAGGGACAGGGAATGTTCCAGGAACGAGGTTTTAAAAAAAAAGGTGACAAATTTAGTTCATGTAGAAAATTCTACTGGGAGATGTATACTGGTATTGGAGGGTATAGCAAAGACTTGGGTATATTTAATTTTCAAAAAAAATTAAGTAAAAAATTGAGGCAATTAATTAGATTCAGGAGAAAAATGTACAAAAGGCTAAGCAACAAAATATTTACTTGACTCAGCAGTCAGTAATATTTATACAGTTTGGTTAAATCTAAATATTTGGTTAAACATAAATTTAACCAAAAGAGAGAGACACACACACACATATTCAGAAAAATCAAAGTAAACAGCAGAAAAAAATTGTTCAAAGTATTGCTTCTGGGGCAGGATGAAGTGGAGATAGGAAATGGAACGATTTTATTTTTGTTACATACTATTTCCATATAACTAGGAGAAAAACTTAAAGACTAATTAAAAACCCAGATCTTCTAAAGTAATCTCACAGTTTTTAAAACTTGTTATATAAAGTGCTTTTAAAGTTAAACATTTTCAATCCAGACACCAAAAAAATAAAATAAAGTTAAACGTTCCTGAATATAAAACAAACTACTGTTTCAGATTTTGAAAAGCATATTAAAGGGCTTCTATTCATGAAAATGAAGTGGAGGCAAGAAACGGAGCCTGCCAGGGATCCTAGCCTGGAGCCTAGGGTAGCCCCCTCAGCCAAGAAGCAGGCAAGAAACAGAGCACACCTGGGGTCCTAGGGTAGAGTCAAGGGCAGCCCCCTCCACTGGAAAGCAAGAAACAAAACCCCTGGGGTCCAAGGCTGGAGCTGAGGACAGCATCCCCTGCCTGGAAGCAGGCAAGGAGAAACCTAAAAACACCACTTCCATGCGGGTAGTCCACCACAGCCACCACAACAGCTGCCACCACAGCCACGGCTGCTGCAAAAATGGCTCAATGCCACAACAGCAGCCACGGCCACCATGCAGGTAGCCCTCCAGACACTCAACTGCAGTGACACAAGAAGAGTGACCAGTGGAGACTAGAAAAAGAGGATGTCTCTCTCCTCAAAGCCCACTTCAGCATAATAGAAGAAGGAACTGCTCTACCATGTCCCTGCTTTATTTCTGATTTTAATATGTTCATCCTCTCTCTTTTTTCTTGGTCAGTGTAGATAAAGGTTTGCAAATTTTGTTGATCTTTTTCAAGAAACAACTTTGTTTTGTTGATTTTTCTCTATTGTTAATTCCCTATTCCATATATCTCTGTTGTAATCTTTGTTATTTCCTACTTATATTTTGCTTTGGGTTTAGTTTGCTCTTCTATTTTTTTAAGATAGAAGTTTATATTACTGACTTGAGATTTTTCTTATTTCTAATATAGGTGTTTACAAGTATAAATTTTCCTCTAAGCAATGCATGAGCCCTGCATCCTATAAATTTTGATATTGTGCTGACTTTTATCTTAAACTACTCTCTATTTTCCCTGTGATTTTTCTTTTTACCCATTGTTTACTTAGGAGAGTGTTGTTTAATTTCTATAAATTTGTTAATTTTCTAAATTTCCTTTTGTTATTTTGGTCAGAGAATACACTTTCCATATCTTTGTCTTTTTAAATGTATTAAGACTTGTTGTGGGGCCAAAAATAAAATAAAAAGAAATAAATTTTAAAAATATATATGTTTCAGCACATATACACACCTCCATTATGTATGCTGATTTATTTATGAATAATATACATACTATGGTATCCATTTATTATGCATATAATAATATATAAATAGAAAGTTTTAAAGAAAAAAGTTTAAATATAGAAAAAAAGAAAATGAGAATGGGGAAGCTGTAAATTTTGACATCTTTCAGTAGGATCTGTTCTCGGTAATTAAAATAAGACTGACAGAAGGTGTGTCGGTGTACACTGGAATACCTGATTATGTTCAGTTTCTTCTATAGTTTCGTTGTTAGCCTGAAGTGAAGTCTGGACATCTACAGGGCCTTCTTCAAATTCTTCTATTTCTTCATCCTCATTCTCATCTTCTCCACTTCCATAATTAGTTAAAGCCTGTGTTTCAGCTTTAGACAAACCTAAGGTGATTAATACATAATTTTTAGTAATTTTCAGCATTTAATCTTAACAATAGCAACCACTTATTGCATTCCTGCATGGCCCAGGTGCCTTACATATAATATCAGACATCTTCAAAACAGTAAGCTCTAGAAAAATGTGGTGCAGAAAGGCCAGGTAGTTTAGTCAGTCACACTGGAATTCAAAACCAAAGTTCTCTGACACTTAATTCGATACTAGTAACATTCCACCTAACTGTTTCAATAACTAACTTTTAAAGAACTAGTGTGCAAAGTACATAGCCTTTAAACTTACTAATAGACACTGGACATCCTTCACTTTCTTCCTCTTCCTCTTGATCAGAAACATCAGATCTTACATTTTTGGAACCTTTACCATCATACACCTCAGATGTTTGAGTCTGTTTAACTGTTTCAGTCTCATCCTTGTCCTAGACACAAATACATTTGAATAATTAATTCCTTAAAGTACATTTTATAGGTATATAGTAAATCTATCATAAAAATTAATAAGGTCATTATCTACTAAAAAATACAAAGAAATCATTTTTGATAGTCTAGTTTTGTTTTCAAAAGAAGAAAAAGGATTGTCAGAAGAAAGAACAATTGCTATACTCTGCTCTCAAACATTAAAAACTTAAAATTTTGTAATATTTTGTTTCAAAAGCATTATTCTTAGGTAAAAATTAAATAGCACACACTTTGTCTTCATCAATCTCTCCAGCAGGTGAGCCATGATCCCCTTCAAGAATGCTTTCGGCCTATAAGCAAATCAATTAAACAAAATTTAGCAATACACTTAGATACTCAGTAAACTAATAAATGATGCATTTTTTGACCATCATCCAAAGAGCTGAATGCATTCTTAGAAATATAAATTCAATTCTTTTATTTAAATCTCTTAAATTAACAAAACAAAAAGCAACACTGGAGGGTCTTCAAAAAGTTCACGGAAAGATTCATATTATCTTCTTATCACATTTTTCCACAAACTTTTTGAGGTTGCCTGTTATAAGTGTAATCTTGAGTTTACTAAGTCAAAAACAAAAACCTTGATTCCCTTCTCCTATCTCAATCTTCCCAATTTCATTAAGTGGTACCTCAATCACCCAGATACACAAGTGAGAAAATGAGGAGCCAGCATTTGCTTACTTTCATTATTCACTTCTAAACTATTAGAATGCCTTATTGATTCAATTATCAAAATGTACCTGTTGGTGCACAATAATCTAAGACATTAGAATATCATTTCTTACCTGGACCACTGTAAAAGCCTCACAACTGGTCTACCTGCTTCCATCTCTACTCTCCTACAATCCCTGTTCATATAGCATCCAGACAAACCTTTTTAAACTGTACATAAGATTATATCATTCCTTCATTTCAAAATTTCCCATGGGTTTCTATCATACTTAGAATAAAAGGTTCTTAACACTGTTTCCAAGGCCCCAGAATTTCACCTTACCTACCTCTGTGAGCTCATCTCTTATAGTTCACTTTAATATGTTCCTGCCTCCCTGGGTTTGTCTCTCTGTTCTCCAAACTACTCAATCCTGCCTTAGAGTCTTTAAACTTAGTTTTCTATGCAGGATTGCTCTTCCCTTTCATCTTCATTATGAACTCCTTGTCTTTCATGTCTTAGTTCATATTTCACCCCTCAAAGAGCCTCATGAGACTACCTATCTAAAGTAGATTGAAAGGAGACTGTCTTCCGATCATATATTATGGTATGTTGTATTATTGTCAAATCATATATTACGGTATTATGCTGTTTTATTTTCCTCATGCTCTTGGTAATGGCTGCAATTATCTGAAATTATTTATAGCTAGAGTATAAACATCATGAAAAGTGTGTAATACCTGACTCTGTCTACTTTAGATTCTAAAGAAGAATGGCTCTCTCTTTCTGTTTGGGACTTGATTTGGTATTCCACTCACGATCAGAAGGTAAAGAAAAGGGTGCAGCCTACTGGTATGCCTCAAGTTGAGGGGAAACAAACTCATCCAATTTCACATGTGACCAAGACTAATTTGACAGGGTAGAAGAAATTATAGGGATGTGAAATCAAAGCCTCAACTAATAAACAAACATGTGTGCTGGCTGGGAGTGACCTCTGGGTGATTATATTCTTGGAGAATCTATGGGGATTGGCAACAGCCACGACAGGCCGCTGGCCAAGGACCGGTTTCCAGTCTTCGTCTCCCTTTTGGAGACCTAAATAAATGAAAATACTGTGAACGGGATATCTGACAATATACATTTAGCATCAATTCCTGTCTTCATTCCTGATCTTTAGCCACTGCTGTTGTGCCTGAGATTCAGTATGTGGCTAGCATATATACTGATTTATAATCTGATTAACTAATATCACTTAACCTTTTGCTGAGGTCAAATATGATTAATAATGATCAAAAACTATATTTACGTGATAATTATAACTGCCCCTAAAATCAAAATGAATGTTATTTACCTCTTTGGTATAAGACTGTATCACCCCCGCTGCTTCTATTTTCCTTTTGCATCTCTGTTTAACAGTTATACTATTATTATCCAAATCTTGCATGAGCTTAAAGAAAGCCAATTCATTAAACAACACTTCAGATATCTCTACAAGAAGATCTTCTCCACAGTCTTTCAGTTTTCTGCCAGCAAATTTTGCCAGTGAATCCTGTTCAAATATAAACCAAATAATTTTAAGATGACAGTATACTTCAATTGTGGATAGAGCAATACAAATTATTAAAAAGTTTAAATTAAATGCTTACCTAGAGAAAAACAAATGTATTACTTTTAAGTACTAAAAACTTAAAACTAATGATGAATACTACTGAGGAAAAACAGGTTAATATTACTAAAGAATATTACTATTATTACTAAGGAATCTTCCTAGTCCTGTTTAAACAGTATACACAAGGGGAGGAAAATAGCATATAGTCATCCATTAGTCCCTTCTTTATATAATTGCCAGGCCCAAATAAATAAGATAGGGGATTCCTAATCCCAAAAAAGTTTCCAGACAGCACAGGGAATACATATATACTACTGTAATAAAGCCTAAGTGCTATAAGAGGAAAGTACAAGGTCTTTTAAAAACAGTACCATTACAGCACTTTTAAAGTTTCCCCCTTAAAGCCAACCAGTCATTCTAATTTAAATTTTTCTTCAGAATCAGTTTAAAATTAAACTTTAGCTCTATTCAAACTGAAACGCAGCATCATCAAATGAACAAGTCTGCTATGTTCTACACACTCTTTATAAAACCACTTTTTTTTCTTTCTTCCTAAAAAATATGGACTATGCTATTTTATTTATTTAATTTTTTTCTATTTTACTTCTCAAAATACATTGTACTCGATTTTCATGCCCCTTTACCCATTCCTCTCCACCCCTCCCCCCGACTATGCTATTTTAAAAACTATGTTCAATGCCCCTACTGCCCCCAAAAGACTACCTTATTTAGTACAATCATGAAAAGAAGTATATATGCTGAGTGCATTTTGAAAAAAATTCTCAAACAGGATTCAGAAGGAAAAAAGTAGAAGAGAGTAATCTAAGCTCTAGCTCATGAAAACTTTTCAATACTCTGGACAACATTTAATGTAAATTAACTTTAATTGTTCATGAATGCCCCCTTGCAAAAAAAAATCAGGAATGAAGGGAAAGAAAAGCAGTCAAATTTTTAGACTTAGAAAAAAATCTTATTTCCAAATTAATGCTTTGGAATCTCCCCACAATTATAATAGTAGGCAAAACTGAGGAAGAGATGCATGATCTTGATAAGAAGTGTTTAAAGTATAAATAATTTCTCTTTCAAGTTGATTCTATCACGGAGTTATTTTTTTCTGTAGGAATAAACTAGCAAAATATATAAAAATTCATTTATCTAACAGTTATCCTAAACATTTTTAATACTTCAGATATTTTTACATGATCTTTTCCACAGTCTTTCAGTTTTCCTCCAGCAAATTTTGCCAGTGAATACTATTTAAAGGATTCCTACAATCTACAACACCATAGATGTCTTATATTCCTTATAAATTATGTGTTAGTTCTATTAGATTAAATAGGGCCAGGACAATTTAGAAACTATTACTGAATTTATGTTAGTCTTAATATTAACAAAATGGAAAATTACAGTAATAAATTTGCATCAAGCCCAGGGTTTTAAAAAAGTTAACAGACAAAGTATTTATTTAGATAATTCTGTATCTAAAACCAGTTTAAAACAAAGGAGTAGGAAGCAAGGCAAAGTTTCACAGGTAAATTTTCTAATAAATATGAAAAGAAAATTGTAATTTCTAATTTGGAGTAACAATACATATCACTGAACTATCCCAACAGAAAAATATTCAGGTTAATTTAATGGTAAAAATGTTTATTATATGGAGCAAATAAGATATCCTTACTTAACACAGGGTTTGTCAATCTTGACACTACTGACATTTGGGGCTGGATAATTCTTTGTTGTGGCAAACTGTCCTGCACATTGTAGGATGTTCAAGCAGCATGCCTGGCCTCTACCCACTAGATGCCAGTACCTGCCCTCCCCTCTTCCCTTCCTACCTCCTTCTACCCTACCTGCTATAACAAACAAAATGTCTGTAGACACTGCTAAATGTCTCCTGGGAGGCAAAATCTCCCCTAGTTGAGAACCATCACCTTAACATAATTTAAGGTTACCGTTACAGCCTAAAAAATCTCTACAACTGGTATCTGGTTTCTGGCTTCCAATATTTCCTAGATTAGTCAAAAATTATTTTAGAAAAAATCACAGAATACTTCTAAACATTTCAATACTGGGTAGGAGAAAAGTCAAACCAATAAAATTTGGGACAGGCCTTAGAGATAATCGATATAAATGAAGATACAGACAGGTCCCAGTACAATTTTTTTAAAGCCAAGGAAAAGAGTAGCCTTAAAAAGTATTAAAACATCATCCCAAATGAATGCTAGAATGGTGGACAGAAGGCACCTAAATAAATTGTGTATGCCAGAGAATGGAGGGGAAAAAAAATCCTAACCAGATGGTACATATTGGTGAGGCATATAAGTATAAACTGTTACCTGTAATATACTTCCAAGTTGTTTATGAAAGAACTTTACAAACTCTTTGCTCTCATCATTTTGCTGGGTAAGGGTCAAAACCATGCGTCTTACTGCAGTTAGAAGTTGAGAAGAGCATACTTCATCCATGTGTTCCTGAGAAAAAATCCTAGTTGGTTAGGATATATACTTACCTATTGTTTAAAAAATATTATCCACATGATATGCAATTTTAATTTTCTTGAATAGATGCTTCTCAATTTTCAGATATACATATATATTGAAATATTTATTCCTAAGAACAGCCAAACTCTCATCCTACTCACACTGAGGTTTTGGCAATTTTGACCCACCACAGCTAATAATAATGGCCAGTAAAAAAAACTGGCTGATCCAATGCTTTTCATTACTTCCCTTCTGTTCCTTAAAAACTACCCATGCCATAGTTTCCATTTTGCCTATCTTCCTGTTTGCAGTTGAGTTACTTTTCAATACTCGTATAACCATATTCACCTTCTACCCAATTTCCTCTCTATTATCTTTAAACTCAGGGTTTCTCAGCCTTGGTACTACTGACATACTATGCACTGTAGAATGTCTAGCACCACTGGATACCAGTAGCACCCCCTCCACCCCCCAGTCCTGACAACTAAAATAGTCTCTAGATATTACGGGATGTCTTGAGGGTCAACATCATCCCCTAACTTTCTTAACAAGCCACTGCAGGAAAGTCTTTTCCTAATCTTCCTTTAGAAGCATGTGTGAGCTACAAAATAACCCAAATCATGGTTAACTTTCTGAGGTGAGTCCCTATCTATACAAAGTAATCTGAAGGTTCTAATCCAGTTTCTGTTACTAAATTCATTTAAGCAGATCCTATAACCTTTTCTCAGGTCAATTCTATGTTTTACTGACTAAACAAATCTGTTAAATGAGATGTTCAAACCAGATGATGTCTAGGGTCCCTTCTTATTAAGTTCATTAAAAAAAAAAAATTCATGTGTCAGGGCAAGCAATAAAAAAGACAATAGTCTCTGTCTTCAAAGGGACAAATACTAGTAGAGGAGTCAGAAACAAAAATAATCACTAATAGCTCTGTGCTGTTTAGCAGTTGATACTTTTTTAACTGCAAAGACTTTCATCACATAACAGGAGCTAGCTCACAGGTGATATCACTTGCCTGAATAAAGTGCTATAAGGAGCTGTGATAGCTAGCATATTAGAGGCAACAATAAATATCTCTAAAAAAGTTAATATTTCAGCCAGGAAGAAAAAAGTGAAGGTGTTTTACATTTTGGATAGAGGGGACAACTTGTACAAAGGGCCAATATGTGAAAAAGTTAACAGCAGGGACAGGAAATGCTGAGTAATTTGAAGTGAGTGTACCTACACAGAAAGCAAGACATTAAGCTGGAAAAGTATGCCAGATCCAGTAGTGAAGCCTCTTGAAAGCTAAGGAGTTTGCATATGATCCTGCTTAGTAAACATTCACTTCATATCTATTATGATAGAAAGTCTAGGCAAAAGATAAGAATATAAATTAAGGTTATGCTACCAGAGAGCAGAAAGTAAAATTGACTGCTTTTAGGGGAAGAATTGATTTTTGACTCACTGGTAGCAGATGAATAAGAAAGTCAAAAAATCTAGCTTAGTTGACTGGGTTTGATGCTGAGATTAACAAGAGTTCTATAATCCTAAAAAAAAGGAGTCAAGATCTGAAGTAAAATGAGACATAATAACTAAATATAGATAAAATCAGATCATACTCATTTTGTTGGTCTCAGAAGCTTTCTGAAATGCTAAATGTAATAAGGAAATCCTTATTTAATGATATCACTTAAATCAGGGCTAACAGCTGAAACAAAGGGGATTAGTTTTAAGGAAGTGGACAAGATTAGTTTTGTAGTTTAAGTAATTCTAGCAATTCTAGTAGCTCTTAACAGGTTAATATGAGTACCTACCTGTTAAATGAAGTGTCAGAAGACTTTAGCCAGCTAAAATATCATTAATATTTCCTAATATCTTAGACACTTAAGATAGATTATTACTTTCAAAAAAATTATTCCAATTCTTTTAAGTTCATGACTTTCTAAAAATTTTATAAACTCTCAAAGTGATTTATATTTTGCCCAAGAATTAAATGTTTTTATATCTAATAAATTCTGAACAAAGAGCTATATACCAATTCATTTAACTCTGCCATCAAATCAGATACAAAAAAGTAAATGCAATAAATTTCCTAACTGAAGACTGTATTCCCTAAGCATAAAGCTAAATCATTTAGAGTTTTTGTTCTTTAGAAAATAATTGTATATATCAAATAAATGTTCCTAAAAATATACCTAATTTAATTTTAAAAGATATGTTTACAAGTATTTATTGTATTACTCATGACAGAATAAAAACACAGAAGAAAAAAGGCAACACTTCATGCCTAAGATAAAAGCAAACAATAACTTAGATAATTTAAGTCAATTCACTTGAGGTAATGGTTTCAAATTCTTAAATAAATACCTATCTATAAGAATATTTTCTTACAATTTATACAACTATAAACACATATATTCCTTTTTGGGAGGTGAATATATATATTTACAAATAGGAGATAAATTCACAGAACAATTGGTAAAACTGATGTATTTATGTCTTATCTCTTCACGTTCCCTTTACCCAGTCTCTGAAGTCCTTTTAAGTACTAAGATGTTATTTTAGTGGGGAGATACATGCAAAAAATTATGATCCTTTGTCATAAGTCCTATAGTGAAGGCATGAACCAAGTATCCAGAAACAGTGAAGAGAAGGAAAAATTCTGCCTATAAAGACATGCAGTAACATTTGGACTGGCTCCTGAAGAATAAGATTAATTGACAGAGAATGGAGTGAAGGGCATATACTAAGGGCAATGTGCCTTTTTACAAAATGTCAACACACAAGTTATGGGGGAAGACACAGTTAAGAGGTTAGGACCAGCCTTCAAAATGTTTTATGAATAATGATGAATCTGATCTTTACCCTACAGGCCAGTTATTTCCAAACAATACTTTATAAAGTCTAAAGAGCTTGATTAGTTTGAAAACCACAGTTGAGATCTGAGGGTCCACTTACTTATTCATTCATTCGATAAGTATTTACTGAGTGCCTAGTAAGGCACCATTCTTTGACAGTGACCAAAACAGATAAACAAATCTGACATTATGGAGCTTACACTTTAGTAGGGGGAGACAGACATCTCACCCCAGTTAGACTAGCTATTATTGAAAAGATAGAGAATAACAAATGCTGGCAAGGATGCAAAGAAAGGGGAACACTCCTACATTACTGGTGGGACCCAAGAAGGGTCACAAGTAGAGCCACAGGAAAGAGGTGAGAGACCACAGATTTGCATCCCCATGGCCCAACCCAGGAGAGACAACTACTTGCGCAACCCATGTGACTGCCATGACCTGGAGAGAGATATATGCAGGGCCCTGGAGCCCTCAGAGAGTACAGAAACCCAAAACAGCCAAATAGAGTTCAGTAGAAAAGTCCCAGTCACTACCAACCCATTCCCCAACCAGGGGAAGTAAAGACCCAGGAGGAGCCACCAATAGTAGGAATGAAAGGTTAGAAGAGGAAGCAAACAGAGACAGTAAGACCATTTAGGAGCTGTTGCAATTGCCCAGGAAAAGGCTGTTTCTATATATTTACTTGGAATATTTTGGGCAGAGTCAGATGACCCTATCTTTCCTCTTGGCTAAAAAGTCAGACACTCAGCTGTGTCTTCAGAGAGAGCAGTTTCTACAATTACTTTCTTGAAGATCTCTCTTCTCTTAAAATATTCCAGAGCAATTACTTTTCACTGAAGGAAGAAATATCAGCGTATGGAAGCAACTCCCTGTTCTCAACGTCTTACAAAGAAATTAAAATGCAAGTCAGTTGTAAGAAATGATCCCAATGACAACGTATTTTGCAGTTTCCCATATCTGAATGAAAACACTTTTAGTTTTTAAAATGTCCATTTTAAATTAGAATGTAAAGAGTACCATCTCAGAAAAAAGTCCTGTCTTCACATTTCATTTCTTACGTACTTCTTTTTCTGCCCTATTCAATGTTCTTAAACACAATTAAAGTACTGCTTGCCAGTCTCACATTCTCACTGTTCGTAGGAATATAAATTGGTTAACTTTTCTAAAGGACAATTTAGCACAATGTCTCAAAAGCTTTAAAAATATTCATGACCTTTGAGCTAGAAATTCTGAGGATTATTTCTAAAGAAATAATAGTGGATACATTTTTAAATTTAGCTAAATCACTGAAGTGCTTATAACAGTGAAAAAGAAACTACAATAAACATAAATGTTTAACAACAGGGACTAGTAAAATAATTAATAAAAATTCTATTCTATGAGTACTCAACCCTCATAGGAGCAATCAACATAACTACTGGCAGTCCTTCTTGGTCAACTCTGGTTCTTCCTTTTATGCACAACTTCTAAATGCTGGATCTCCTGGTCCTGCACCCTAGTTCTAGGCTCCTTTCTATTCTCATATATAGCACCGTGGCTTTAGGTAACATCATCTTTATGCTATAAACTACCCTATTAGCTGTGTCTGGCATTAGCTGAATAGCCAAATGACAACTTGACCTCTCTATATGGTTCTCTAACAAGAAGTTCAAATTTAAAATCCAAAATAAAACTCTTTGACCTCCCTCTTCTCCCAAGTCTTGTCTCAGTAAATCCTACTTCCTTCAGGCCAGTTTTCTCTTATCTCCCAACACCCTAACCATTAATAGTACCTTGTCGATTCCCAAAACACATCCCAATCATCTATTCCTACCCGTCTCCATCACCATCACCTCTGTCTAAGTCACTATCATTTCTCATCTGATCTCACTGCACTCCTAACCCTCTATATATCAATTCTCCAGAAACAAACCAGTTTTATTTCTATCATTTAAAATCTTCTAGGACTTGCCTTCAAATGTCAGAAAAAGTCCAAACTTCTAATTACGGCCTATAATGCTCTATATAACTAGCCTGTGCCTCCCTCAACTTAATCTCATGCAAATTTCCTCCAACCACACAGGCCTTCCAAACATGTCAAGCTAATTCCCACCTTAAGGCCTTTTTACTCTGTCTGGAATGATCTTGGTTTAAGCTGGCTCCTTATCTGCACCTCTGCTTAAATGTTCCCTCTTAAGAAGCTTCCCCTACCATCCAGTCTAAAGTAGACACCATCGTATCACCAAATTCTAAATCTCTGCATGGCACATATCACTACCTGATATACATTTACTTATATGTTTTTTATTTTCTTCTGATATTTTAGTCTGTCTTCCCATCCTAGCACATAAGCTCCATGAGAGCAAAGGCCTTGACTTGTTCACCACAATGTCCACAAAACCTGGCATAAAGTAGGCATTCTATAAATATTTTTGAATAAATGAATATTGCGTAACCACTAAAAAATACACACTCAAAAAATGATCCAGAAAGATGTTTATGGTTTCATAAGTAAAAAAGCAGAATGCACATATACATGTACAAAACTACAGAAAGGTTCACAAAACGTTGGTAGGGCTATCTCTGGGTGATAAAATCATGGATGATTTTCAGTTTTTTTCTTTTGTTTACCTGTATTTTCAGAATTTATTATAAACCCAGAACTTTTGTATGAATTAAAAAACAAAACACATAAAGTTTACTTGTTTTAAAAAAAAAGTATTGCTTACCTTCAAAAAAGGAATCACTTCTTTCATAATTGCTTTAATTTGCCGATCCAGCTGTTGAGTATCAATTCTAGGACATGGGATGGTAGAAACTCCACTTATAGGTTGTTGTGAACTATGACTTTCAATAATGGGAGTTTCTATTTTTAAAAAGAAAATATTTTAGCAAAACAAAGCCTATGATGTGCATTTATGCAAAATTTTAAAGAAATTTATTAAATTGATGATTTTCTGCTAAAATAATACAAAGAAATATCTGTGTAGTTTTAGCACCCCGAACAATTAAAAGAAAGCAGTAATAAAACCACACTTATATATCAGGTATGGCTTTTAATTTTTTATATGAAACTACTACTATTACTTCTCATCAATCCAAAAACACACCTAAATTATTAACTGTAGTAGTGGCAGGAGCACCATCTTCATCCTCAATAATCCTGCAGGTGCATCTCATATTTGAGTTACTTTCAGCCCCAGTCTTCATACGCTCATATTCCCTCATTCGGGCTAATGCTTGATCTAAGTGAATCACAGTGTTACCTGCATTTGGAATAAAAATATTTGTAGAATACATAAAAGCAAACTGTTTTATGTGTTCCTCAAAATGTATTAATAAAAAAATTCCATCTGAAACAAGAAAAATTAGCTTTAACAAGTTCCAGACACTATACTAGCTGGGCACTCCATATACATCATATTTATTCACTTAAATCTTAAAATAACCCTATATAAAGTAGACAGCACTCTCATTTTCAGAGAACTGAACTTGACCAAGGTTTCACAGCCCGTTAAATGTAAAAACAGGGATTTGAACTTTGATTCTGAAGCCCATATTTATTTCACTACATCATCTTGTTTCATTTAAACATTTCAAAGAAAACAAATTCTAAAATGTCGTGCACATTCTTATGAAAACAATCAACCTAACATGAGCAAATAAAGTAAGGAAAAGGCCAATTAATGAGATTTCCTAACTTACTCTCACACAAATTTACGCTAACCACATAAGTTTCCTCCAACCTATTTCCACTTCAACAAAGATAGTCATGAAGAGTTTTGAGAAAAAAAATCAGAAATGAAATAAAATTGGTAGGACTCAAAGTCACTCAGAAAGAGAGGGACAACCTAGGGGGAAGTGGGTTGGCCAAAGAGTAATTTTTCTCTATAATGGGATAAGTATTCACTCAGATGGGAGCTAGGGCTTAGAGTCCTTGATGATCAGGATAAACCAAAAGACTTATTTTGTCAAGGCTTGAACCTTTTCTTTGTAGTGAAAAATGCCTTTGAAATCATTTAAATAATCTTCTCATCATATGAACAAACAGTAGAATAATGAAACATTAGATTATTTCACCAAAAGTGCCCTAGAGGACTGAATACTCGAGTATCTTTCAATAGGCCACAGCCTAGAAAATGTATCAGGTACCTATACAGTTTTCTTTTCCCTAATCTCCTTTCTAACTCTAGGACTCGAGTTTATTCCCTTTTCAAGTTATGCAATCCTCTAAGCCTCTTTTGTTTTACTGCTGATTTTTTTTTAAAAAAGTGTCATGACTTTGGGTTACCTAGGGTTTATCAATACAGGTTATTTATGCTAAGAAATTTGAGTTCTTATTTGAAATTATGAAGTTAAATTTTTTATTGAAAATGTGATTGAATGAGTCCTAAATTTCTCACATTAAGTAAATGCATGACCTTAAAGAATGACCTTCCCTTAAGGAAAAGTAAATTAACATTTTCTGAACTCCTTTAAGTATTATTTATGCTCCTTTTCACAAGAAAACAGCAAGGTAGATAAGATACCCATTTCTTTACAATATGCAGTCAGATGATTCACCCAATGTCAAAGATAATTAACAGAAGATTCTTAAATTTAGACTGATGGATACTTAAGTCCATCTTCTTTCAACCACATCTTCCCTTTCTAGACTTTTGCTTTCTCATCAATGCAATTCAAAGACTGTATTAAATCAACTTAAAGTCATGTTCTAAGACCATAAAAAATTCTGCTTACCTAGATCATCTGTTGCAAAAGGCTCAAAATTTGAAGATACAGACATGACACTAGTGTTATCAGCATCATTTTGCTCACTTATTTTATGTGTTTCTCTTTCAAAGTTTTTCTCAAAAGTTTCCTAAGTTATAGTAAAACAAACAAAAATCACTAATATTTCTTTTAAAAATTTTATGATAAATATTAAAGATCTAAGGGAAACTAAGTATTTGCATAAAACTATATACACGTAAAAGAGATAGATATTCATAAGTTACACGAGCATGCCATCCAAACAAGATATAAGCAGTTATGAAAGGTCGAATAGAGTCACAGAGAACACTAAAATATTAAATAACTGTGGAGAACATTTGACATTATGTAGCTGAAAATACATAGAACCAGCTACTGATTAAATTCTAAATTGGCAGTTAACATTTTAAATTATTCTTACATCTTTAGGGACATCTCCTATCTCCAAACTCTAACAATGTCTAGTACCTTACTATACCTGGTTGTCTCATATCAGAAGAAAACCATAACAGCACCATTCTTTTTAAAAAATCAACTTTATTGAAATATTACTTACATTTGTCATGCACCCATTTTAACTGCAGTTTGATGAGTTATGACAAATGTATACACTCATGTAACAAACTCCCTTAAAGATAAAGACCATTTCCATCAGCCCAGAAAGTTTCTTCATACCCTTCTATATAGTCAATGGAGATTCCACATTCCACTCATGATTTCTATCAGTGTAGATCAGTTTTGCTGGTTCTAGAAATTCATATAAATGGAACCATATGGCATATTCTCTTCAGTGTCTCGCTTCTTTTGCTTAATATGTTTCTGAAATTTATCCATGTCATGTATTTCTTAACGGCTGAATAGTATTCCATTGTATGGATATATTACAGCTCCAGTTTGAAGCTATTATGGCTAAACATGCTATGGACATTACCGCACAAGTATTTTTGTGGACATATATTCTCATTTACATTAGATGAATTACTAAAAGAGAAATTGTTTAGTCACATGCCAAGTTTACACTTATAAGAAACTGCCAAACTGCTTTCCAAAGTGGTTGTGCAATTTTAAATTCCCATAAGCAGTGTGAAAATCCCAATTGCTCTACATTCTCACCAACACTTATTGTCCATCTTTTTCATTTTAGCCATCCTGGGGGTGTGAGGTAGTATCTTGTGTGGTTTTAATTTGCATACTAGCCATTCCTATATCTTCTTTTATGATGTGCCTGTTTAAATCTCTTACCCATTTTTTACTGAGTTGTTTTAGGATTGAGTTGTAAGAGTTCTTTATATAGTCCAGATACAAGGCATTTGTCAGATATATGTACTGGGATTATTTTCTCCTAACAAGATCTTTTGAAAAGCAGGAAGTTCTTATTTTTATAAAGTCTAACATCAATTTTTTTCTTTTATAGTTAGCGCTTTCTGTGTTCTAAGAAATTTTTGCCTATGTCAAGGTCATGATGATTTTGTTCTGTTTTCTTTCAGAAGTTTCATATTTTTAGTTTATAAGTCATTTCAAATTAATTTGGGGTAGAGTGTGATGGGGTGGGGTGGGGTTTCCACTTACATTTTGACTGAAACATTCCACAATTGTGTTCCTTCTCCTATCTACTGATCTTTTTTAAGTCTTCTATCTTCAATTATAAAATGAAAGATTTTGTTTGATTAAAGGGAACTCAGGCAGTAGGGAACATGTTTTAAGAAATCGGGAAACCATTTTTGTTGCTTCTCCGAGTATGACTTGAAGATAGATGTGCTTTTACCATTTTATTAGCACACAAAGTAGAAGATGCAAAGTGTTTTTCCTCTTCCTAAACCTCAATTCCTCCACTCCATCCTCCTTGATGCCTATTCTCACTTTTATTTCTCTCTTCCCTGAGCAAGACTCTGACATACCCTCAAATATGTATAAAAGCTCCATAAATGGAGTTCAAAGAACCTTGGCCTAGAAGCATGGAGAATGACACTCTAGATCTGTCTAATATGGTAACCACTAACCACGTAGTTATTTATATTAAATTTAAAATTTAGTTCTCCAGTGGTATTTGCCACATTTCAAGTGCCCACCAGCCACACGCAGGTAATGGCTACTGTAATAGACAATGCAGATATAAAACATTTCCATCACTGTAGAAAGTTCTACTAGACAGTGCTGCTCTAGATCTGTGGGAATGAATACCGGATGCTGTGCTGCTGTTGCTGATTAAACAGCTTTAGTAAAAGAGATACTGACATTAATGCTAAATTTAAATTTTGGAAGAAAAATGAAAGAAATGATTTAGTTATTGAAAAATAATGCTAAGTACAGTTATTTATGCCAAGTCCCTACTTATCAAGGAGTACAGTATCTTTAAATTTTACTTAACTTTAAAACCTCGTCAGGTTAACTTTATCCTAAATCGTTGGTCAATTTTCAAAATTTACTATTAATGGTGAAGACAAATGAGCTCAAATCCTTTAACATAAATGGAAGTAATGCTGCCTGTATGAAATTTTGATAAAAAGGGAAGCACTGGCATTAAGCATATAAAATTACTGAAAAAATATAGCTAAGAACAAAGACTCTTCACTCTCTCTCAAGTTATTTCAATGCCCAATAAATCTTAATATAACTTTACATCTCCTCCTTTATGTATACAGCTGGACCATTTTTCATTCCCACAAAAAGGAGTACATGATTTTCATTAGTTGTAAGAACAATTAATCCAAAGTAGCAAGTACTTACAGTAATTTATATATGACACTGTAAAGTCAAAATCATGTAGTTTTTAAACACAGGTTTATGTTCATAGTAGTACAGGACTTAGAACTTCGTAGAGAAACATTTTAAGCAGAGAAGATGAGTTGGGGAAATATTGTTTGAAACACGAGTATAAGTTAAAAAGCAAAAATTAAGAAAAAGTCTCAATAGGTGTAAAGAAATTTACTATAGCTGAAGAACAGACAAGAAAAATACTATTTCTCAGAAAAAACTTAATTTGTTACCACATTTCAACAACGAGCAGTAATAGTAATGTGCTTCTAACTCTCTACGTATAGCAGATATTTGCTAATTAATTATTGCACTCTTAACCCATGGATCTCCAGGTGCTAAAGTTGCTGTAAAAAACATATGTATTTGCTATCCTAGGGTCACATAAACTTTTACAATAGAATCAAGGTCTGAGCCTTTAAACAGGTGATTTCCAAATACCTAGCACATTGCCTCCTCCATATCAAAGTAGTTTTGTCATTCAGTCATTCAATCAACTATGTGCTATTTGGAAGACATAGTTTACTGAATTTATACCATTCTTCTCCTTTTCTAGGTCCTTTTTACTTTGGTCAAAATTTTCTCCATCAATTAGAATAAAATAAGCTCCTTTTTGTCCTATATGACTTTCTTTTGTCTAGGCTTTTTTATTTTTATTTTTTTATCCAAAGACCCAATTTATCTTGAATTTATTTATTTATTCGAGGGTTCTTACTGTGGTCTACTTGCTGTCTGGTTTACTGATTGTCTTGAATGAACATAACATATATTTACTAAATGTCTGTTAAGAGTCAGCCCCTATGTCAGACAATGGAGATGTACTTATGGCTATTTTAGACCTCATAATCTATCATTTATACATCATTTTTGGTGTTTGCTGCCATATTTTGATTGTGTTTTATACTTCACCCTCAAAATAAAGTAATACATTATACTCAGCTTTTTAAAAAAAGCTAAAAATCAAAAAATAAATAAATAAATAAATAAAATAAAATAGCTAAAAATCAAATATATTAAGTATACTCACAATCTGACAACAACCTATTTAACTTGTTTATTGCACACTGAAATTATATCTACATTTCACCAATCATTATCTGCTTACATCATCAGTAGTAGCAAGGCTTTCACTGGGAGTAAGTTCTGAGTTTGATGCTATCCAAGTACCAGAGTTCACTGACTTTACATTTTCCCCATCTTTTTCATGGCTCTCGGAAATATGTCTGGATACTATGTCCTGAATAAGGAAATAAGACAATTATTTATATAAAACATATATGCTTAATTACAAATTTACATTACAAATTTAAAAGCAGAAGCAGATACAAAAATAAATGTAATACTTCTCACAGGTTAAGTGTAAGGAAGAAATAACATTAAAGATAAAACACTGAAAAAATTGCTCAGAAAGAGACTTTATCTTAAAAGCTACTTGAGCTATAAAAAGTTTTAAATAAAATATCAAGAAAGCACATAGAAAACAGACCAAAATACATATGGAACAGGACAACCTTCAGTCTAAGAAAGGAACCAGATATAATAATGAAGAAAAGTGTTAACCAGATAGGAAAAAGAATATTAGGTAACAGATAACCTGCAATGCATATAAAGCCCTCTGTCTCAAGTAGTCTGTATTAAGTAGCTGAAGCTCATGGAAAAGTTCAATAAGAAAATGTGGACGAGATTCATTTTGAGAAATTAATGTAGCTACTTCAGAATAAATAGTATCCCGCAAAGCTTCGAACATGGAAAAATCACTCCCAGTTTCTGGAAGATATAAAAGATCAGGAAGTTAATACTGATAAAATACCGTTTTGAAAAATTCTACAACCTTGCATCATTATTCTCACTTTTAAAGTACTTAAAAATCAGAACACAATTTTTTACAAAGCTTTTAAAGTAGAAAAAGCTGAAAATTACCAAGATAAAATTATCACGATAAATACTATGTATTAAAGAAATGTTTAAATGAATGAATAACATTATCTAGCATTACTAAGAACCGCAGTTATTTCTGGTCATATAAAAACATCTGGGCAATTTTATACACTTCATGGGAATAATCAGTGAAACTCAGCTCTTGAACAGAATAAGCTAAGTGCAAATAATTTTTTTTCTCTGCTAACATGAAATCATTACAGAAAAAAAATTAATTTTGTTAATGTTGATAAAAACAAACTGAATGCTGCCAATGAAAGTTATTATATTAAGGTCTAGCCAGTTAGGTCTACTGATTCTCAAATCTCATCTATCATGCTAATGAATAACTGAATTTGTAACTATAACATAATAGGTTGATTTCACTGTAAATGTCTTATTTATATACTCGGTATAAAGTAGAACATGAAGTGACCCAACTAAAGTTTTCAGTTTCAGAATCTAGGCATCAATATTTTAGCTACAATTTTGCTATATATATTTTTTGATAACACAGAATTATCACTCTTAGAGATATATGTCATACCCTTAATTTTAAGAGTACAGATTAGAAATTGTTCCCATTTTGATTTCTCTATGGAAAAAAAATCTCCAGGTGGTTTCCTAGCTATCAAATTCTGTGAAATTTCTAGAACAATAGTTGAACCTCAAGTAGCTAAATATTCAAATTCTGCAAAAATCAGTGAGAAGTTTCTTAGAAAGAGAACGAAAAATGTTGAATGTTTTAATATATTGTGCTTTCAAATAAACGTACTAGGATCATAAAGATTTAATTCATTTTTGCAAGAGAGGGACAAGAAAATGCAAAAGGAATATGCTCTAATGGCACAACTTTCCCCTAATTAGCTAAATAATTTAACATCTTGAGGTCTCAATTTCCACAGGCATAAAATAATAATTTCCCTATCTTGCCTCAGTTATGAGTATAAAATGAATTAACATACTAAAGTTCTCTCAGTAGTTTTAAAATGTTCAAATGTGATATATTATTACAAAAATGACATTTATTGTAAGCAGGAACTAAAACTGTCTCTAAGAAATCTCAGCTTATAGGAAAAATCTAGATAAGAAGATATGACCTGATATGCAAACTTTGAATTTATATACTATATTGAAGTTTGGCCAGTTCAATTTTGAAAACATTTATTTCAAAGCTCTAAGAACTAAGTATATTTAGTGATGTCTTTAATATCTCTGTGATAAAGTTATCACTCCAAATTACATAACATTAAAAAATAAAGTATTCCAAAATAATGAATTATGCCAAATACAAGCACCATCCCTCCCTACTGGAGTTGAGAGATAGAACATTTATGCCAGTTTCTCCTCCTGGACTAAAACTGATTAGCTTTGGCTAGAAAAATCCCTTGTATTAGTTTTCTCTGATCACATATTGTTTTTATCCTATCTTCAGAGTTCTTTTCTTTTGGAAGCGCAACTGATATATTCAGCTTTATCAGCTCTGCATCCTTGTTTAACTTCTTCAGATTCCCCAAGAGGCTTTTATGTTTCACTCATGTATAGCTGAAGGAGGAGTTAAGGAATATTTACAATTCTAAATAATACAGAACCATATTTAATGAAAATACACACTTTAGAAACAAAAATAGCATTTTGATCATAGTCTTTGCATGTAACAGTTGTTTTTGTTTGGTGGTTTATTTTGGGATCAGAATGTGTTTTGGGAACAGAAGTGTTTTGGACTTTGGACTTTTTTCAGTTTTTGGAATATTTGCATTATATTTACCAGTTTAGCATCCCTAATCTGAAAATCCAAAATCTGAAATGCTCCATTGAGTATTTCCTTTGAGTACCATTTTGGCACTCAAAGTCAGAGTTTGGATCATTTCAGATTTCAGATCTTCAGATTAGGGATACTTAACCTGTATTTGTTTCCAAAAAATATTAATGTTTTTACCACTTAAGAAATACATAATAAACAACTTCAAATACTAAATCATAAAAAAGGTTTATATTACCCTTATAAATGTGTTGGTTAGGTTACATACACTAACAAAGTGAAAACAAGAAAAGCAGCCAATTTTACCAACCAAGAATTATAAATGAAAGGCTTCAGAATTTTATGAAAATGAATTATCTTTCACTTTTACAACAGCTACATAACTTATATATACACTACGCTAAATATAAAAAAATCAGAACAATAAAACTAAGGATTTTAGGACAAATGGAAAAATATTAACAAAAGTGGACACCAAAACTAAGCAGATTGTTACCTGGCACTTCATTGCATGCATTTCTGTTAGACTGCTGTAGTATTCTCCTAGTATGGGCTGTAGGAAAGGGCAGACATAAGGATGAACATAAAATGTGTATGCGTATTAAAGACAGGTTCTATAATATGAATAAGTGAATGAAAAAAAGGAATAAGCAAATTTCTTTAAAATTGTTTGCCTGAAATGAAATGTTACCACAAGGTATGGTTTATGCTCTATTTAAAATTAATCTCAATGAGAAAAACCTCAGAATGTTTGCTATAAATTTATACTAATGTGTCTGATGATGACTATTCATAATAAACTTATATCTTTCATTTTTAGAAGCACACCCATCAATGTGAACCTCCCACAACTCTGGAGGAGAAGAGGACTGCATGATTATTAGTCATATATACCGTACTCTAATAATCATATATTATGGGTAGAATAACAAGTGTTACTACATGTTATAAAGAATTTTAGTGTAATAGTTAAAACTAAAAATAAATCTTTTTAGAATAGGAATATATAAGTATACACAAATGTATATTTCAAACATTTTTTAATTCACCAATATCCAATCATTATATTTTTCCAAGTGACAGTAATAAGGTCTTAAATACTATGACCAATTATTAATTTAATGGGGGGGAGGGGTGGCTGGCCAATACAGGATTCAAAATCCTTGACCTTTCTATTACAGGGACAAGCTATAACCAAATAAGCTATCTGGCCAGCCCCAGTTATTAATTATTTAAATAACTAATACATAATTTATTAAGCCTTTCAATTTAGTGCCCTTCCTCAACCTCCAATATCACTAGTTAGTGAAAGAAGATGAAAATTATAAAATTTTGGTAAAATTCTGGGTTCAGGAAAATAGAATTGATATTTTTGCTAAAAGGATCCTGGACTTTACAGAAGACCAGGATTCAAAGTTAAGCTCTACCATTTCCTAGCAATATGAGCTTAAGGAAGTCATTTCAAAATACAAACAAATGTGATGTTTGTTTTCTGATCACAAAAGTAATAAATACCCATTTAAAAAGTTTTAGACTACATAGATGAGTTTTTAAATAATACAACTATTAACATTTTGAGGCATTTTCTTCAAGTCTTTTTTCATTCAAATTTTTGTTTACACATAGTTGGAATCACAATTGTTCAAACACTAAATCTCAATTTTTCTTTTTTTTATTTTTGTTTCCCGAGGATGAATTCCTACAACTACAATTACTGGGCTAAGGGAATAACTTTTGAAAACTTTCAAGAAAAGCTGTACTAGTTTATATTACCGACCCCTTTATAAGTGCTGGGGGGGAAAAGGTACCCTCTCTGACTACAATTCCTCATCTGAAAAATGGAAATAAAGCCATACAGTATGAGGCTGATATGCAATGTGTTGCTAATTTGTAAATAATAAAGCTTGATACAAATGGTAGTTGCTATCATCTTCATCAAGGGTCTTATTGACAACTGAGATTATGAGTCTACATTTACTGCCTCCCTTTCCATATTTCTTTGAGATATACTTATTTTTATAAATCAAGAAAGTACCAGTATTTACTCAAAATGGCAAATACACGTCTCCATTCATGCAATAAACACTTAACTAAGAGCCTACACTATGTCACTTAAGATACAAATATGAAAAAGTACTATGTGCTGCCAAGGGACAGATACAGACACTTAAACAGGTAAACACTACATAATGTGATACAGGCAACAACATAGCTTTACACAGGCTACAATGGAAACAAAAAGGAGAAAGGGGAAGTTATCCCAGCTTGGATTAGGATGCACTTTCAGGGTTCCAGAATTCAAATTTTATTAAGAGTCCGGCAGAGAAAAGGGCTTACAAAGGGCAAAAAGGACTTAAGGCAGAAAAGACAACTGTTGAAATGAAAAACAGCATGACAGTTATAGAAAAACTCCAGTTCAGTGCCACTGAAAAAATAAATTTCAAGGCAGAGGGTTGTGAGAAATGAGTCTGGAGAGGCAGGAAGGAACCAAATCTCTGATGCATCTATACTTCATCCCGTAGGCATGGTGAAACCAAAGGTTTTAAGCCAAGGAGTGATATGATTACATATCTAACTTTTATTCAGATAAGATTTTCAGAATTTCAAATTTAAGGTTTTCAGAATTTCAAATTACGAGTTTCACATTCATGTAACTATTCTTTGTTTAGAAAAAAATTCTATTAAAATGTGTAAAAAAAACTAGCATCACAACAACAAAACATATATCCAGTTTGCATTTCTTGATATCAAGGAATGTGTTGCACAATCTCTACTATAAAACCTCCACATGATAAAAACGTGTGATTGACCAGCTGTAAAACTTGCTTTAATGCAGCTTTTCAAAGATGAAGAACTCCTTAAATTAAAGCAAACCAAAAAAGAACATACCTGAAGATATTTCTGTAGACCTACTACATTTTATTATTTTTTCCAGCTGCTCATGATTCTTTCTGCTGAATACTTTTACTTGAACAGGCTCTTCAGTCTGGGCTGAATGTCTGTTCCTACTTTTGCAAGGTTCACATGTGCTAGACATACTGGCACTTTCATACCCTTGGGTAAAAAAAGTGACAACTGTTATCAGTTGCAACTAACTCAAACTGAAAAGGAAATTAATTTCCATAGTGAGGTAGTACAGGTAACTCAATTTAGAATGCTATGAAGGACTGGTATAAATAGAATACAAAACAGTACATAATATGTCTTGGAGATATCTCTGCAATAACGTTTGGAAACAGGGTATAATGAGACTAAATTCTAACACTTTATTGTCCTTTGATATCTGTCTTAACAAGTACATCCCAATTCAAAGTATAAGGCAGACCTCATACAACCCAATTTTCTACCAGACTTCAAGTTAATAATTTTTCAGTAATAGGAAATAAAAGAAAGAATCGCATCCAACATATATAAGTATCCATAGTAGAGAGCATAGTAATGAGCATTAGTCAAATGTCTGCCTTTCTGATATCTTTTATGTAACATGACTTGGTCTAAAAGTTCTTACTCATCCAGAGGATATGTATATATTCTACAAAATTTTCCTTTTTTTTAGGAATTCAACTTTTTTTGTTCCACATGGATAGTTGGTTATACCTATTCTCTTCCCACTGAACTAAAATACACATTGGTCAATATATAAAATCCCCATATTTATTGGGTTTTATTTTTTGGACATTCTATCTGTTCAACTTATCTATTCCAATGCCATTTTTATTCTTTCAGCCACACGTTATACAGTATGTTTAAACCTCTAGCAAGGCAAGTCCTACTTAGCTTCTCTTCTTTTCTTGAGTACTCTTGGACATTTGTCCTTCCATATAAGCTTTGAGATTTTTTTTTTTTCAATTTCAAAAACAATCCATGGGAATTCAAAGTGGAATCAAAGTATTCATTAATTTGGGGGAGAATTGGTATTTAATAATTTTATGCGCTCCTATCTAAGAAAATGGTTATGATTTATATTTGTTCTATCTTCTTACATGTTCTTCAAAATTTTACAGCTTTCTATTGTGTACTTTCCCTGTTAAATTACTCCTTAAGTTTTTTTCCACTCAACAGATTTGAGTACTACTATAAGAATACTTCCCACTTCCATTTCTATTGGATATTACTATAATAGACAAAAATCATTTTCACACTTAACCAGCCACTTTAACATATATCCAATCCAGTCACTTTAACAGTTTACCTTGTTAAATCTAGTAGCTATTATTTTCCAGTGTCTATACAAAAATACCATTAGAAAAAATATATAAAATTTCTCTCCTTTTCTAATATTTATTCCAATTATTTAATTTCTTGTCATAATGCTTTCCGAACAATGTTAAATAATGGTGATAGTAAAGGGGGATTCTTGTTTAGTTCCTAATTTTGATAGAAATATTTTTGGAATATTTTGATTTACAATGGTGCTTGTGATTGGCACCATCTAACAGACTTTACTGTGTTTAAATAACTGCCTTCTTATATCTTAAATTTTCATCAGGAAAGACCTCAAATTATATCTAACCTACCATAATCATATTATTTTTGTCCTTTTAACTTGATATAATAAATAATGTAGCAGATTTCTTCGTAACAAATCATGATTACATTTCTGAAATAAACACTAGTGACAAACTTAATATTCTTCTGATACACTGGTAGGTTCAATTTGCTAATATTTTATTTTTACTTTTGAATGTATACAAGTGAAATTGATCTATTTTCTTTATTGAACTGTGTTACCTCTCCTCTTTACCTTCCCATATATAAAGGTTTCTATTCTTATTTACATGTTGTTTTTGTAGTTTTCCTCAGATAAGATGAAAAAAAGATACTGATGTATCCTAACTGGTGAAGGATCTCTTCGCTGAATTATAGGATTCTTGAGTTGCGGTCCTTTTTTGATTGTGTACGGGTTTTTCTACTTTTTTCTACTTCTACTTAAGTGGTAAGTAAGATTGCCTGATATCAGTTTGGTTCTTTTTCTTTATATGTCGCTTGTTCTTTCATGTGGAAGCTTAGGAGATTTTTGCTTTTTCCTTGGAAATAAGAAATTTTACCAGACTATAAATAGGTGTATAAGTGTCCCCTTCCTAGCCAGACAACAGTTAGCTGTTTTAATATATAGTCTCAAGTGTTTCTTCATCCCCATTATTATATATTTAATTATTGCTTCTCCAGCTGTTTCTCTCCTTTAGAACTCCTTGTATATCAGATCTCCAAGATTTGTTCTTAAGCCTCTAATCTTTTTCTTCCTGATTTTATCATTCAGTACTTTTTGCTGTGTAAAGACATAATTATTCCCCTTGATTTTCTAGGTCAGTAATTTGGGGCTTATATGTACTGGCTGTTATATGTTTTATATGTATAGACTGGCCCAGGCATGACTCTTACTTACCCTTACGGCTGGATCCAAATGCTGGGTAGTTTTAATGGTGGCATGCTGAGAACGAGTGGAAGTCTTATTTCTATGGTCAAGCAATACTCTGGCTAGCAAGTGGTCAGTCTTCCATAAAGACAATAAAAGGAAGCTTCCTACTCCTTAGTCTCCTCAGCTGCAACGGTTAATGTTCTCCTATGTGCAGACATAAGGAGGATTGTACCCTATCTGTTGTTCAGTAACACCCCTGCCCGCTAGTAGCTTGAGATGGCAAAAGATTGCTACACTTGGAGTTGAGGGGAAGGGCCAATAATAGGAAGGGGTCGCATGGATCTCCTCCAATATAGCTTTCTCCAAGAACCACGGAGCTCTGATCTTTGCCCCAAATACTGTATGAAAGAGCCAGCAGAGCCTAAAGCTTTGCTGCTTACATCCTTTAGATCCCAGCAGCTGCTTTGCTAATAACAAATAAGTTCCCAAGATACTGTCAATTTATTCTCTGTGATATCCTATCTGAATTTAACCTTGCCTTTCTATTTCTAAGGCCATTATTCAAGTTAGGACTCTTGTCATCTCAAATTTACATTCCTGGTTTCTTTGTTGGTCTCTCAGACTAAAATCTAGCCACTCTCATCCATTCTGCACAAAACTTACTGGAAAAAGAACTTTCTTGATTACTATTGATCTTCACATAGAACAGGTCCAGCAATAAAGGGCATGACTGCCAAAAGTAATATGTAAAATGATACAACTGATAGTACTATCGCTCATTTAATAAACAGCATACAACGCTCCGAAGAAAAAAATTTTAAGTACATTATTCTAACAAGAACATTTACATAAACAAAAATTAAGCTTTTGATTGTTGTTAGTGTATCACATGAAAAGCACTGAATGATTTTTTAATTGAAATTGAAAGACAGATTATGTGGCATACACAAAATTCTCTTTGGGGAGCCCCAGTATGCACTTTAAAAAGGCATACGTACAGTCACCCTACAAAACAGCCAAAACTGTAAAAGAGAAGCATGCTAAAATTAATAAGACATGTGCATGCCTTAAAGTAGGGCTCTAACAGATGGTCTTAAATGTCTGTTGAACACATGTGAATGTGTGTTTTTGGTGGGTATTTTTATATTAAAATATGAAGAGAGCATATAGATCAGAAACTCAATCTTTGCCTTGAAGTAAAAAAGCTGAATTGCATATACGAACAGTAGTTCTTCAGAATAAAGGGTTTCAAAAAATACAAACACGCCAGTATTTCTAGGCTTAGGTAGACACAGCCATAAATTGGCTAAGAGTCCTCCAAAACCCTGCTACTCATGGTATATTCCACAGACCACTATCAGCAATACATGAGAGCTTGTTAGAAATCCAGACTCTCAGGTCTCTACCCAGCCCAAATGAATCAGAATCTGAACTTAAACAAGAACCCAAGGACATTCATGTAACACAATAAAGATTAAGAAGTATCACCCTAGCATACTCAAATTAACTAGTTGAATGAGAGAATGCTGGAACAAAAAAGTTTTTCTTCATGTATTCATATGACAAAAATCATTTTTGCGAGGATAAGGCACTAGGGAATAAAAATTTATATGAGTTACCCAAAGGGCCTCTCTCAAAATATCCATTATCTACTTAAGTGTTCTCTGGTGGCACCAAAAGTAAGTTTGGAGAAAGCATAGTTGAACGGTTCCAGATCATTGATTAATTTACTAAATAAATCAGTTCCTCTCAAACCTTTGTAACTGGAAAATTATTTTAAGGATGGTAATGTGTGTGCTGAGAAAAATGTCACACTGTTCAAATTTGTTGGTTTAACCATCAATCAGATTCTTCAAATGGGCCAAGGACTTCAAGAATACATTAACTACCGAAATGAAAAAAAATGTTCAAGCGTTCTCTTTTACATCCATAGTTTTCATCAGATTTTTCAAGGGTCCACTGCCCGAAAATGACTAAGATGAATACTGCCAAAGTTTACAAGTATGTTTTTTACTATAGGATTTGCCAGGGCCTTTACTATACTCAGATGTACTGTGAACTTCCAAGAGAGGGAGTTAGCAGTCTGCAGTGATTTCTCAAACTTCCCTGATTACACACTTACAGAAACTTTGTTCTTAATCACCAAATACTATCTCCTTGAACTCAGAACAACCTCTCAGGGCCACAGCCAAAAAGAATTCCTTGCAAACTAGAAGAAGATCCTTTAGCTATAATATTCTAAATTTTAGCTAATAAAACTATGTTTAACCTAGCACTAGACTTCAGTACATTCGACCCTCCACACCCATGGGTTCCAGGTCCATTAATTCAACCAACCTCAGATCAAAAATATTTTTTAAAAAAAATTTTTGAAGTACAAAGTAACAATACAACAATTTAAAAAACATGCAAAAAACCCAATATAGTGTAACAGCTATTTACATAGCATTTACACTGTATTAGGTATTATAAGTAATCTAGAGATGATTTAAACTATACAGAAGGATATGTTCAGGTTATATGCAAAAACACCACATTTATGAGCATCCATGGATTTTGGTATCCGCAGGGGGTCTTGGAACCCCCATGGATATCAAGGGATGACTGTAAACTCCTCAAAAATCAAAGAAAACCAATTTTTTTTTAAAAAAAGAGATATGCAGTTAATACTATAAAGAGAACTTTGGTAAGATACTGAATGGCAAGACTCAATAAAATATAAGCTAATATGTTTTACCTTATTAACTAAAGGTTAGCTCCTGAAGGACTAAAAGCAAGCCTGTTTTAAAAGTGGTTTAATCTATATGCTATTCAAAGATTGAAATCAATTTGAAGCCCACATTTTTTTAAATGAAGAAGTCATGACTAAATAGTTGGACAGAAACAGACGTAATATTAAAAAAGAAAGAACAGTAAAACTTTGGCATTTTAGCATTTTCTCAGTAACCTACAAAATTTGCAGAACATCTTCTAAGCTCACAGTAATCACATACACACATAAGAAACTTCAAGAAGCACAAACAAGAATGCCATGTTTTGAAATATCTATAACATTAAATCCCATTTGATAAATTTTATAAGAAAAAATTATAAAGGTAACTAAAAATAACTTTATTCAAGTAGGTCTAGAACACTTAACCTGCCCATCTAAGCCATAATAAAATTAAATATGTCAACATGTTAGTAAGGTTACCAACATTTATACTGATCAACATTCAACAATTTCAATACTTACCCATATTTTTAACCCTGCTTTTCAGCTGAGTAGAAATCCTCTTCTTACTCTTTGATTTGGGAGTTTTATCTTTAGACGCCAGGCTGGCCTGTGCAGATGCTTTTCTTGTCTTGAATGTTTTAGTTACTGTTGTTCGATCTACTGGATCAGGCATACTGCTAAAGCTTTCTAAGGATTCTTCATCAAACTGGCGTCTTCTCCTGCTTGTATCTACTTGATTTTTGCGGTTATTATTTGTACTCTTCTCTACAGACACTGAAAATCCAGTCTTAATAAATGGTTTTCCTACTTCACATTCTTGGTCATATAACCATGGTGTCCTACTGTTTTCCACATCTTCTTCAGGCTGCTTTTCATTCCTTACCAATGAAAACAAGTTTTTTTAAGTTACAATTATAGGTTTCTACATTTACTGAAAACTCCAGATATACTTAATTTATAGATTACTGATGAGTAGATGAATAAAGTAGGTGAATAAAGCCATCAAAAGGCTATAAAGATATTTTCACAAAAACATGCACTAAATATGCATATATTTACATAGGTTAATGTACTAAATTACTCTAAACTTTAATTCTGGACTTCTCTCACTAAACCATTTTTACTGGTGAAAGTTCCAAATAAAAAAGCTAGTATTCGTGATTCATGACAGCAAAGTAAATAAATGAATAAATAAATAAAGGGAGGATGGGCATACAAGGAAAAAACAAAGTTGGAGGATGAGAAAGACTTTAACTGAAGACAAGGATAGTAAACCTACACCTCACAGGACAAATTCAGCCTGCAACCCTAAGAATGGTTTCTATATTCTTAAATGGTTTTTAAAAAAAAAAAAAAAAAAAAAGTCAAACGAAAAATAGTTTGTGACATATGGAATTCAAATTTCAGTACCCATAAACAATTGGAACAAAGCCACACTCATGTTTACATATTGATTATGGTTGCTTTTATGCAAAAAATGGCACAGATGAATGGCTATGATAGACACTGTATGACCTGCAAAATTTAAAATATCTACTGTCTAGCCCTTTACAGAAAAAGTTTTCTGACCCCTACTCAAGAGTTTGACCCCTACAAGGTTTCACCTGACTTCTTACCCCTAGTCATTTAATTCAGGGAATAACATTTAAGATTTTGGGAGATAAAGTCTCATCTGAAGTCAGTCAAATACCTAAAATAATATCCAGATTTATCCTAGAAATGATATAAATACCTACGGCAGAACCAGAATAATTTTTTATTATTTATTATATATAAAATACAGATAATGAAGTAGAAACCTTCCACTACGAAGACCTATTCACTGAAGCTTTGAATAAATGTTTATTGCTTGTGATGGAGATTCATTCAACCATCATTTCTGGATGCAAACTGCACCAAACACTATTAACCTCTTATGATAGAATACTTTTATAGAGCAACACAAGATTTAATAAGAAAACATGGTTAGGACAGCTGAGAAAATAAGTCAACAAAGTGAGGGAGGTATGATAGGATTCTTAGAGGTAAATACAAAGTTCAAATTCTAAGAGTTATTGGTTAATTAAGTAAAATAATCCTAAGAAGTTCATAATTAAACAATTATACAGTATCAAAATGCTGATTTAAGAGTCTAAAACATGCCCAATCACAGCTAAAGGAAAATGTAACATGAATTATGTATCCTGAAAGGACTAGGAAAGACAAAATCATAGAGTACATCTGAAAGAATATTAGGCTCAACTGACCTCTCAATTTTTCATCTTTCTAAAAAGTTTTTTTCTGAAGCAAATAACAATAAAAGGGTATAAGATTGTTACCAGCTATCAAAATCATTTTCTGGATTAACACACTTATTAATAACATTATTTACCTAGCTATAAAAATGTCTGGAGAATGACTGGCCTGAGCCAGTCCAACTAGTCTTTCACACTATTTCAGTAAAAAACAGTATTTGGGGGCTGGCCGGCTAGCTCAGTTGGTTAGAGCATGGTGCTAACAATGCCAAGGTCCAGGGTTCAATCCACATACTGGCCAGCCTCCAGAAAAAGAAAAAAAAAAATTAAGAATTGTATTTGAAAAGATTATGATATCAAAAAATAATGTGATTGCAGGCCGGCCCCATGGCTCACTAGGGAGAGTGCGGCACTGGAAGCGCCAAGGCCATGGGTTCGGATCCTATATAGGGATGGCCGGTGTGCTCACTGGCTGAGCGTGGTGCGGACAACACCATGCTGAGGGTTGCGATCCCCTTACCGGTCATAAAAAAAAAAAAAAAAAAAAATGTGATTGCTTCACTTGATTTGCCTTAAAAAAATGAAAATAAAACATAATAAATGTGAGAAACAGAGAGAAAAAGAAATCTTCACTAGGACTGATACCACATATCATTTAAAACTTCCTGGGAAAACATTGTTTTTATAATCTGGTAGTACTCAATATTTCATTTGAATGGGCCTTAGGAACTAATTTTCTAACCAGAGGCTATGAATCAAATGAAGGAACCATCACTTAACAATTATCTCTAGCAGTTAATATTAGCTTCTAGTCCTAAGTCAGCAAACAGTGAACTGGTTTAACCTTAAAGACAAATATTATATCAAGGCCAAAGGACATCCTTTGGGTCAGATTATAACCTTACAAAATGAATCACAGGACACCCTGAATCAAAACTCTGAACTTCTCTTGTACTAGGGTTACCAGCAGGTATATGCCTAAAAGACATCAAGTAAGACGTAAAAGTTTCTTTTCTTCAACACTATCAAGCCAAACAATCAGAAATATCTTCCCTAATTGTATTTTCAAACACATATAATTATAATCACAAAAGTGAACATTTAAGCAAATTACAGATTATGTTCACAATCAAGTACCTTTGTTTTTCTGCTCCAATAGAGGAACTGCTTTCAAAAGGTTTTGGAAAAGCCATATACTCTGTTTTCCCTGAAGGATTCTGGGCTAATGGTTGCTGCTGTTCAGTGGGTATAGAAATATTCTGAGAAAAATCTCCAAAATTAGATGGAAATAAAGGGCTGAAATTCATACCTAATAAATAAAAGCAATAGGTAAGAGAACAATAACGAACTGCCTTTAGCCTTAAAATGAAATTAGAAGACAGTTTTAATTAAATGTGTTATTCAAATCCACCAAAACAAAAAATCATTAATTAAAATATTCTAATATTCACTTATTCAATCACTGTTTACAGCTCAGCTCACAAAGTTTTAAAGCACTGGTGACACAAGGATGACTCATGATACCTATTCCCTAAAGAGCTAAAAGTTAGAAATAATAGTACCTGACATTAATCAAAATATTACTCTACTGTAGGCACCCTACACGTTATTTTATTTAATACTTAAAACACTATGAAATAGGTAACATTTCATATTCATGAAAATATTCATTTTACCAGTAAGAATATAGACTTAGAGATCAAACGTCTAATTAATAGAGGAGCTGGTTAGATCTCGAGTCTGCATGACTCCAAAGCTTAGGTTCTTTCCACCCTACTTTCATTGGGAAAGTAGAATATGATTAAACACTTAACAAACACTACTATGTATCAGAGGTATTTGTAAGGGGCTACTAACAACTTGGGGAGGAAGGGATCAGGAAGGCTTCAAAAAACTAAATTAGTTTATGAAGAATGAATAGTCTTTGTACAGCATTGGCATGGGTATTAAGCGTATTACAGCAAAATGGACCTGCACATGCAATTTCCTATAAATTACTTAAAAGCCTATTCCAAAAATATTCGCTGCCAATATTAACTGACACTCAGGAACTAAAATGCTTGCCAAATTTTTAAATGCCACTGTCTTAAAATTTCTGTTAAGAAAATGTTCTGTGGCATATGGATATTTATATTCACAAACCCCCTCCCAACCTTTTTTCTCCTCCTATATTCCCTGGCAAACACCTTCAACTACTACTCCTTAATGATTCACCTCATATAACTAGTCACTTAACTTATTCATTCTACCTCCATAATGTCTTTTCAATTACTTCTTTTCTTTACCCCTACTGCCAATTAATGCCTTAGTTAGGATTTTTCTGATATTACTGCAACAGCCTTGTACTCACCAGCTATGCTCTTAGCTCCTTCCCTCCAATTTCTTCTTAACACTATCACCAGTGTAATCTTTCTAAAACATAAGTCTCATGTTATCCCCTGCTCAAAATCCTTCAATGGTCCTCTCTTACCTGCAATATAAAGTCTAAACTTTTCACAAAAGGCCTCTGCCATTCTTCAGCCACATCAATTACTAAATCTTAGCCACATTTAATTACCTCTGAATTCCCTAAGTGATATACTATTTCATTGCTTTGTAACTCTTAAGTTGTTCCATTGATAAGAAAGCCCTTTCCCTTCTAATCTCCCTGGAAATAAATCTATGCATTCTTTAGCTTAAATGTCACATTTTCTGGAAAAAAAAACCTGACCTGCTGACACTTTCCCCAAACATTTGCACTACAGCACCCATGACACTACATTATAAGCATTTATTAACACTCTTAGCTTCCTCACAACACTCTGAATTCCTTAAAGGAATTAGTTTTAAAGGATTAGTCTTACTCACCTTTGAATCCCAGTAACTTATATAGTGTCTGGCACTTGGGTGTATAAATAAAAGCCTAAGGTAAATGGGCTCAAACTTTAGTCTAGCAGTGTATTTCCATAACAAGACATGATACTCCTTGAAGGGCTCCTCTTAAAGAGAAGACACATTTTTATTCACCTTTACTCTTCTAAAGTTTTACAAAGTACCTGGTACACAGCAGCCACTGGATAGGTTAATTCCTTTTCACCTTAATAAGCAGTTGAAGCAATCACTCAAAAGTAGCTTACTTAATTTTGTTAGCAATCATATTATTAAGCTTAAGTTTTCATTATAAAGAATTAATGAAGAAAGGAGTCTAACTTTGCAAACAGTTCCTACCATTTGAAAAGAGGATGTTAAAAATCTATGCAATATGCCAAATATTCTCAAACACTTTGCATTTATTTCTTTTCTCTTTAGGTTTTTCTGTCACCTACCTGGTGCAAACGATGAAAAATTAGTAAACCCAGGTAGATTAAACAGATTTACAGGTTGTGTTGGAAAACTAAAAGGACAAAATAAACTGGGAGAAGAACGGTGTGATGCACTACTGCCTCTTTCCTTGCTTCCAGGTTTTTCTGGATGCTGATTTTGTTGGCACATAAGTTCATTTAGCATTTGTTTCAACCTGAAAGAAGTCAGTAATTTAAAAATCAGTTATATTACCATCTATATAAAGTACATTCAAAAGAATATACGTAAGAAATGATTCAGTAGCATGCAGAACAGACCGACTGCTCTGATACTTACTACAACAAATGCTTGCTGAGCAGGCTTAATTCAGTAACCTAACCTTTGGAAGAAGAACTGAACTTAGAACTTCTGTCAGACAGTATAACTATAAGAAACTCATTTTGTTTGCTTATAGCTTTACTGAGGTATAATTTACACACTACACAATTCACCCAGTGCAAGCATTATCATCACTCAATAATACTAATTTCTAAAAACAAAAGTCAAGTCCACAGTATTAAAAGGGAACATTGGCCAAATCACTGCTTACAAAATTCTTGTGTGGTAGAGAATATCCGAACATGCAATCTGGCTCATGTCCTTTTCTCCCAGAAGTTAACTATAAAACCCTTACTCAATATTAGCACTTACTATACAGTCTCAATACCTGTAAGAAACAGATTACCTCTGAACATTATTCTGTTGCCATGTTAGCTGAGTATAGCACTGGTTCAGCTGATGCATTATAAGGTGTACTTGAGGAGATGCAACATTGCTGGGCATAACACTGTAAGGACCCGTAAGAAGAGTTTGTAGCAGACAAGATAGAGTCTATTGAAAGAAAAATTTTGGCAATAGTTACTGCTGACTTAAGAAAAATTTGTATTGCTTCAAAAATAATGATTATGAAAGAAAAAATTCATTTTCATAGTAAAATTTACCTGTTGATCCTGCATCAAAGTCTGACAAATACTAACACTAAAATCAAGTTGTTTCTTTAGCTGATTGATTTGTTCTTGCCACTGTTCTTTCTCTTCTACGTAAGAGAGTTCTGACACCCAACGAAGGTTTTCTTGCCTTTGCGTGCTGATATTCTGTTGCCTTGTCTTGGCTAAAGGACGATAATTTCCATCTGCTGAAAATGGGTGATTGTTCCTCCACCTAAAACAACATTTAAAACATTAAGTCATCGTATGTAATAACTCAGTTTTTAAAATATGGCAATAAACCCTGATACTCTCGCCTTTGGGCCAATATTCTTTTAAGTTCAAAGGAATTATCAAGTATGGAAAAAAGAGGGGGGAAATTCTGAATTTCTAGTCTTGTGCAATCATCATTTTTAACTGCTTTCCAGCCTTTTTCATTTATGTTTTTACAAAAAAGTGTGCAGAGCTGGCCATTTAGCTCCGTTGGTTAGAGTACCACCTTGTACACCAAGTTTAAGGGTTCGGATCCCTGTACCAGCCAGCCATCAAAAAACAAGCAAAAAATTAAAAACAATTTAAAGTTCATATAATCCTTTAATATGCAAAATGAAAATAGTTATATCACAAGCATCTTTCCATTCTTCAGGCTTTAAGTTTAGTCATATAACATTCCATCATCAAGTGGAACTACTATGTCTACTTAACCACCTTTTATTCATAAGAAATTCTTCACGAGCCGAGCCTATGGCGCACTTGGAAGAGTGCGGTGCTGGGAGCGCAGCGACGCTCCCACCGCGAGTTCAGATCCTATATAGGAATGGCCGGTACACTCACTGGCTGAGTGCCGGTCATGAAAAGACAAAAAAAAAAAAAAAAAAAAAAGAAATTCTTCACTGTTATCATAATGCAATGAACATCTTTGTTATTGACTATAATTTTTCATTTTTGCTTAATTCCCCTAAATAGGAGTAAAGATGAAAACTTATAAACCTTGATCCAGTCTAGCTGGAATCCAGTAAAGCAACACTCCTGGTATAATAAAAAATATATGTTATCTTTGTCCCTAGTTCCTGGCACAGAGCTCCTAAAACCCTTGGAATCTCCTGAATGACAGAGATTTTGTTATCCATAACAAGCCCCTTTCAACCATACCTTAGTTTATGCTAATGAGATTACTCCCCGAGGGCCCTAGACAGCTTCATGATGGGGGATAGTTGCCAGAAAAACCAAGCAGGTCATTAGAGGTTTATAACTTTCAGACCTACCCCATTCCCAGTCTCCAGGGATGGAAGAGGGGCCAAAGATAGAGTTCAATCACCAATGGCAATGATTTAATCTATCATGCTGATGTAACGAGACCTCCATAAAAACCTCTAGACAATGGGGTTCAGTGGAACTTTTGGGTTGGTGAATACATCAAAATGCTCAGAGGGTGGTATGCCCGGAGGGGGCATGGAAGCTCAGCACACCTTCCCACCATATATCACCCTATGCATCCCTTCTATTTGGCTGTTCCTGAGTTGAATCCTTTATAATAAATCAGTAAACATAAGTGTTTTACTGAGTGCTGTGAGTTGTTCTAGTGAATTATCAAACCTAAAGGGGGGGTGGAGGGAACCACAAAATTTGTAGCCAAGTTAGACAGAAGTGCAGGTACCCGTCCGTGGTGACCACGGATTTGCAACTGACATCTGAAGTGAGGGAAGTCTTGTGGGACACTAAGCCCCTTAACTTCTAGGGTCTGCACTAACTCTAAGTAGTGTCTTAACTGAGTTGAATTGTAGGACACTCCATTGGTTTTGGAGAATTACAGAAATGCAGAATCGCTTGGTGCCAATCAGAAAGACCTGAGGCTCTTCAAATCAAGAAAAAAAATTAAAACACTGAAACTAACCTATTTTTAGTTTCCTTTATATTATAGGAGTTGTGATTCACTCTGTTAGGAGGATACATAGAAAAGTTATCATTGGAACTGGCATCTTGATCTTCTTCTTCCTCCTCTTCATCTGTCCGAACAATTCCTTCAGAAAGGTAACCACCTTCATCTCCTTCTTCATCTAGTGCACACTGGGTAGAACCTCCCCAAGTTGCCATTGTTCTAGTGATTAAGAGACATAACAGATATCATTTGGAGATGAGCTAAATACTTTGCCACCTATTATGTGCCAGACATTTTATCAAACACATATATACATATGTGTATACAAAATTTCATTTAATAATAGTAACTCTTTGAGATAGGTGGTACTCTTGCTATTGTTGGTGTATTAGTTTGCCTTCCATAAAACGATTCTTCAAGTAAATTAAAATAGTCATCATATCCCCTGGGACTTTCTTCCTAAACTAAACCCCCCTCAATTTTTCCTTGAGTGAGTTTCCTAGATCAGTGCTGTTCAACAGAACTTTCTGCAATAGTGGTAAATATCTACTACATCATCTAGTGCCATCCAATACAGTAGCTATTAGGTACACATGGCTACTGTGCACTTAAATGTGGCCAATATTACTGAGAAAATGAATTTTTAATTTCATTTGATTTTAACTTAAATAGTCTAGTGACTGCCATATTGAAAAGCACAACTCTAGACAAACAGTTCTGAAACCAGATGCTCATCAAAACTATCTGAATAACTCTTAAGAGAATAGATGTGCAGTGCCCAGAACAGAATAAAATATGTAAATATGCCTTGATCAATAAAATACATATTGGGACTCCAAGAACAGGAAAAGTTCTTCTCAGAGGAAGAAAGAGAATGAAGCTCGAAGCAATTGTTCCAGAAATGAGATCTGGGGTTACCAAAAGGTAAGGTCACAACAAATCTGGATTTCAAAATTTTAGATCTAAATATTACTAAATAACTAAGTAATTTACTGATCTTATAGTTGATCAACCTCTAAGAAATATTCTAAATGCAGAAATTTCCAACTTAAATCCTAAAAACTAAATGTTGTTTATAATAAAATGTTTTAAGATCCTTAGCAACCTTACAAGCAGCAGATGCTCAATTTAAGTAAAAAAGTGCTTATTTCTGGCCTGACAGAAAAACACTATAAAATATCAAGCATTTTTCTTTTTATATGCTTAAAACTTAGCTAAGGAAATAAGGCTTATACACAAAAGAAAATGTATAATCACCATCTGATCAAGTGCCATAGTAATTTAAAAGAGAAAGAAGATGCTATGAGAATTTAGAATATAAAGTGGCTATATTCAGTAAAATGACTCACAAAGGTGATACTTAAATACTGGCCTCACTGAAATAGCAGATATGTACCATGGTATATAGAGGGGAAATGAGGCCTAGCCAACAAGTCTTAGGTAGGTGATGTTAAAAAGTAGTGATAAAAACAACTCTTACTTTTCTGTTCTACTTTGCTGAGGAGTACAAAGATTTTCAGACCCACCACTTCTCAATGACACAGCCACTGGAGATGTAGTTTCAGCTAGACCTTGTCTCCTCTGATGTTCAGCCATCAGAGCTTCAAGTTGCTTTCTTCTCTGTCGCAGCTCTTCCCTTAACATTTCATGTCTTCGCATTTCTGACCACAACTATTTTTTTAAAAATCACGGTCAAGTAAATATTTGAATTTTCGGTAGCCTTAAAAAATAACAGGCTAAAAATACTGTAAGTACCAACAAACCTTTCTATTCTCATTTTACCCTTTTTACACTAAGATATCCATGAAAGTTAATAGTTTAGTGATGAGTAAGAAAAAATTATGCAATCATTAATTCTTAATGAAAATAAGTAGCAACCAAATATACTTTCATGAACTATTTAGGAAAACTTATTTTGTATAAATCACTTATTAATCAAATACCAAAGGATAGGTCTTTGTAATTGAAATGATTACTATTTGCTGCAACTATCCCCTTATAATGCTACAAACATTTACTAATAAACAGCTTGACTATTTTGAAGACCCCATCATAATTATTTTATTTGGAAAAAAACTGGTTTCCTCCCCCAACCAAAAGATACAAAACACACTAGCATTTAAAAACATTTTTCACAGATACTGAGTTTCTCTTCTTAAAATGTGCCTTAAGGGCAACTCAGGTTAACAACAGGGTACAATTTACAGTACCTCATTATCTACCACCGAGGAATCTTCAGGCTCAAAACCAGGTTTGCTTGAACTGGCCTCATTTTCATTAACAGTTGGGGTTGAAGTAACAGCTGGCATATATTTTTTTGTGGGACAATTACCCACACTAGCAGCTGACAGCTAAAAAAGAATTGGTAAAAACTATTAGGAGGAATTAAAGCAACTATATTCACTTCATAAAAGCAGTTATTTTAGTTCTTCTCTAGGACTCTAGTGCCACATTTAATCTGTTATCACCAGACCCTAACTGCCATCATCATCCAAAGATAGCCTGACATAAGAAAACTAAATGTGAATACAGGCTAAAGTAGTAACCCTCAGGAACAAGAGAGACAACAGAGATAAAATGTTACTGTGGAAAATGTACTCAACTCAACTCTGCCACATATTCTTCTAGACATTATTTAGATTAAGTATAAGGGAAAAAATGATTAGATAAAGTAGAAAAGGTAAAGAGTCTAGAAAATAAAGTCATATAAGAAACACACGTGCTTCCGTTTGAAAACAAACTCTGAAGAATAAAACTAAACCAATAATTTTAGGAAAATCTCAAAAAGAATTGTTATTCCCTTCCCTGTGTTAACTCTACACCTCATTAGCTGACATGGTTAAAGATAGCTTATTCTCTGTTAAATCTCAAAGACCCATGTATAGGGGACTACTTAATTAAATGTATATTAAAAAAGTATATACATTTAATATGAAACTACGCATAATCATTTCCTTTGGATAACTTAAGGTTGCTTAAGGGCTTTGTTAATTAATTTTAGTCCAGTAAAAGATGGAAATGTTGCTCCATAACTGCAAAGTTCAAACCAGAATATTTTAATAAATAGTTATAAATACTCACGTTCTGAATCTATGGCTAGCTAGCCCAATAAGTAAAAAACTGAAAATAATCACACAGTCAATTCTTATGTGCTGTCTTTCACAGTGTAAATATACATCCATAACCCATTTCATTAATCACAAAATTAACAGATATAAATCAGTCCCCTCGGTATTAGAAAAAAGCAAAGATTACAGAAGCCCCATGATATCCATTGGTACTGTATCCATGGAAACAACCAACTGCGGATCAAAAAATATTCTGGGGGAAAAAATGTGTCTGTAGTGAACATGTACAGACTTTTTTCCTTGTCATTATTCCCGAAACAATGCAGTATAACAACCATTTACATATCATTTACATTGCATTACTTATTAGAAGTAATCTAGAGATGATTTAAAGTACAGGTTATATGCAAATAGCATACGATTTTACATCACAGAATAGAGTATCTGCAGGAGTCCTGTAACCAATCCCCCATAGATACGAAGGGATGACTGTACTTTTGGCTAACATTAGGTTTTAAACATCTTTTTCAGACAAACGAAAAGAAATAAATTTCATAATTACCTGTAGGTCAGGACATGCCTTTTGCAATGCTTGAATTTTCTCCTGAATCTCAATCAGTTTCTTTCTTTCTTCTTGCAATTGTTTTAGCTCTCTCTGTTGCTGCTGCAGTTTAGCTTCGTAAAATTTCTCTCTATAATTAAATTGACATATTTGGGGACTCCAATAAAATTTAATGACAGTACTAAGCACAACATAACACAGTACCTAAATGAGGACCTTCTCTGTAACAGGCACTAAATTTTTATTAACTGAAGGCCAAAAGCTTAACATACCTTGCCTTTTCATTTACTCCAGCATCTTTCTGTGTTTTACTGGCATTTCCTCTAGAATTATTTGAATTTTGTTTGGTGTCGTCTTCTACTGGGTAGAAATCATCCACATTTGAAGTATTGGCAGAGATCACTCCTTGAGCTGCATCACCATCCTAAAACAGTATCATTATATTAAAACAATCTTGATATCTAAAGACATTATCCAACTCACATCTTAGTAAATACCACCAGTCAGTAAACTTCACCTAATATAAAAAAATTAAAGCAGCAGAGAAAGTACGTGTGTGTTTGTATACAAGTTTATGTCTTCCCCTTAACAGTTCTTCTTATAACAGGAGAAATTTTAAAAAGTCAATCTCAGTAATGGTTAAATAAGCTCAATATATCGATATAATAAAATGTAATCAAGGATATGGGAAAACAGACTCGCATACATCATTGATTAGAGTACCGATTAATACAGTCATTCTGGAATGTAATTAAGCAGTATCCATTAAAATTAAAACGTAAATAAACTATAACTAGTAATTCTACTTCAAATCTAATCTTGAAAAACAAACGCACACAGGCTTGTGCAAGAATGTTCAGTGGGGCATTGTTTCTAAACAGTGAAAGACTGCAAACAACAAAAGTACACATTAACTAAATTAAGGTCCACTGATACTACAGAAAACCATGCTGCGGCTAAAAAGAATTATATGTACTGTACATAAATACACAGTATAATAATATTTATATTTTATATTTATCTATACATCTATATTTCATAATTATTTATCTATATAATTACATAAAACTGTATATACTGACATGAATAGTTCTCCAAGATACTGTGGAGTCAGGGGAAAAAAGCAATCTTTAAAATAATACTCGGTGTACTATACAATTTTTAAAAACACAAACATAAAACTTCATGTACTTTTTTAAATAGATGCATAGTGATGTATGTAAATGCACAGCAAAGGTCTAGCAAAATAGAATCTGTAATTTCTGGGAAGGAGAACAGGATTATGAGCACATTCACCTTTTACCTGAGTAATTCAAAGTAAGTAGCATTTCAAAAGAAGCTGTGAATAATACTTTAGCTTTGCATTCACAACAAAAAACATTTTACATACCTTTATAAGTGTGGTTAATTTTAATGTTTATACTCCATTTTTTTCAACCTAAACAAACCTTAATGAAAATAAGCATTCATTAATTTTATCAGAGGTGTAACACCTGCTGATATTATCTAAGTTATAGTTACCATCATTAGAAGTTTTTGCCTCCAAATCATACAGATTTTAATACTTCAGAAAGCTTCTCTACAATATTTCTGTAGTGATTACATCACTGCGAAAAACTTCAGGATATATAACAGATGAAAAACATGAAAATAAGTGATTTTTAAAGTTACATCATTTTTTGTTGCTCTAGATAGATCATATCTAGTCTGTAAACTGCAAAAAGCTAAGTCTTTGAAACACATCAGTCAATACAGTAATGTTCATAGTTATGGAACTGCACGTTCCTGTGTATAAACTGCTTTTTAAAATTTACATGAATAGTCCCAACTTTATTTTTTGGCCTTACTGAATAAGACAACAATACAGTTTTTCTTTTATGTAAAGTGGGTTAAGATCTCAGGTTCTGATATCAGGCATTCTAAATTCTGGCTTGGATAGTTGTATAACGTTGGGCAATTAACACCTCTTCGATCTGTTTAAAATCAACCTTATTGAGATGTCACACATTTATTGAGATGATATAAAGCCAGAGTCATGAGCAAAAACCACACAACAAAAAACACTGTTTTTGTAAATAAAGCTGTATTGGCACACAGCCTTGCTCATTTGTTTATGCATTATCTATACAGCTGCTTTTGTGTTGAGAAGTTGTAACAGAGACTGTATGACGTACAAAGCCTAAAATATTTACTAACTCATCCTTAATAGAAAAAGTTTGCTGACCTCTGATGTAGGCATGTAAAGTGCTAAGCATTTAAACCTGGCATATAATAAATAAATGTGTACTAGTATACCAACATAATTATCAGACACATACACAAATTTTACTTATAAGTAAGACTATACTATTTGACAAATAGTATTTTAAAAATACAATATTTACCTGCACCATAGCAACAAGATCTTGTAACTGTCTAAGTTTCTGTTTTGCAGCCATAAGTCTACTGATCTTCTGCTCAAATTCAGCATCTTCTGGAACCTCATCAACCAGACTGCTCCTGTGACTAGATACTGAAGCTCCACTTACTCCCTCTTCTTCTGCTTCCTCCTCCTCTTCCTCATCATCTTCACCATCAGCAACATGAATACCCTGTTCTCCTTCTCTATTATATCGACAATCTGGTGAAAACATGTATCATTGAAATCAATTAAACTTAAGAGTACTAAAAAATCTACTAGAAAAAGTACCAGAAAATCTACTTCACAAGACTAATATGGCAAAATTATCTGTGAATATAGTCAATCATACCTAAAGAAGGAGGCATATTTAGAGCCCTTATGTTGGCAGCAGATCTGTTGTTAATTTCACAATTAGAATTAACTGATCTCCCATCTCTATTATTAGAAACACATTGTGCATTACTATTACTATTTACTTCATTCCAGGTGGCAGCTACTTGTGGATTTCTAAAAGAAAACAGCCTGAAGTTATTGAAGGTTATAAAAAACGAAATCAAATTTTAAAACTGCTGATTAAAATGATTCCAAACTAAGAACACTGGTTATTCCATTTTTCCATTTAAATTCAAACTCTGAATAACTGGCTCCTACTCTTCATTAACTTCTGCATATGTGCTATTTGGAAATTTGAAAAAAACATCTGAAAAATCAAAATTACACCTAAAAAATAAAGGGGTAGGAAGATGCTAAAGTAGATACTTCTTATGATTCACTTATCTCATACCTAACAAACAGCAAATTTACTTAACTACTGTACTCAATATTTCCCTATCTGCATTTTTTTTTAAACAGGGCAAGGATGATTACACAGACCAAAATACAAGGGTACTTCAAAAAATTCACAGAAAAATAGAATTGAAAGATAACACAAATTTTTCCGTGAACTTTCTGAAGTACACTCATAGTAGACTTACAAGAGAAAAGCTAAAATAAAAGGCAAATAGTGAGCACACTAATAAAATATTAGGTTAGGATAAATATGTTGGGAAAAAAACAAAGAACAGTTCCCACCGAATGTTAGTAACAGGTTCAGAATTTTCATGGTCAGAATCATATTCTGACTCTTCAGTTTCTTCATCTTTTGTGTTTTCATTTACAGCATCTGTCATCATATCTGATGTTTGTTCATAATAATGAACTAATTCTCTTAGTTCATTCAATCTCTTTCGAACTTCATTTAACTTCCTGATAAACAGAATATATATATAATATTAACACCCATTATAGCAAAATAAAGCATACATTATTTTCATATAAGTAGCCAGCACAAAATTTAGAGCTAATCAAATATCCAGAGGGTGTGACTGTAAAGTAATGAATTTAATGTCAAATAAGGCATACTCAAAATCTCATTACTTTACTTTCTTGCATTATGTTCGTGACAAAAGCATAAGCAAACCAATTTCAATTTAACTGTTTACTTGAAGCAGGTATAAATGTTAACAGCAGAAAATGCAATATTAAAAATACTTCTAGGTTTCTTAAGTATCAAAGTGTAAAGTATTCAGTTTAAATACTACCTCTCAGGCAAATCAGGTATACAGACATTATTGAGCATTTACAGAAGTTTCTCAATTTGTCTACAATTATAGAGACCTATAAAGTATATATATGTAATACGTTTACCAAAAATAACAATTAAGTTTACTGAGATCTTACTAAATGCCAAGAACAGTGCCAATGTTTTTTAACCCTAAAAACACCTTTATGAACAGAACAGACATATTATTATCCCTTTTGCAGATGAGGAAACAGGCTTAGCAGGGCTAAGTTATTTGTCCACAGTTGCATAACCTTGTGTGATACAATTTTCAGTGCTGTCTGACTCTAGAGTCTGGGCTCTAAACCATTTGCATATAGAAATATTTTAACTGTAATCCTAGCTACTTTTGATTCTTTATTTGAAAAACAAGAAAATAACATCAGTTCACAGAAATTACCTGTGTTACAATGTTACATTTCTCTTGGCCAACTCAAAGAAGGCACATTTAACACACACCAATGTTTATCATTCATAATAAATTCAGTTTTGCCAGAATTTTCAACAAAGGAAAAAACCCAGAATTTACCCCTATTATTTAGTTCTAAGCTATGTAAACAATTGTAAAAAATGTTTTACTGGAGTTTTTCAGTTGGATTTAGATGGCCTTCATTTTCACATTCATTCTGAGAGATTAGAGAAGCCATAGGATAAGGAACAGATGATGTGAAGCTATTGGATTCTCCATTGACAACCGGTGCTAAGCCTACAGGAGCAGAGACAGCCGAAGTTGTACTTCTCTGATCCACACTTCTTTGAGGAGAGGCTGAAGAAGGCACAACTACAGGAAAGAAAAAAGTTACCAGTTACCACAAATAAACAAACATGGTTATCAGGCAACACTTATTCACAGTTTGCTTAGATATTAAAAAAAAAAAAAAGTAAGAATCATTAATAATTTCTATAAATTTAAATTTTAGAAACTTAAGGCTACACCTAAGCCACTTGTTTGTTAACATACTCCACAACTAAACACATCAAAATGCACACAGAAGACACATTTTTACTTCTTTCTTCCAGAGATTCTATCACTTTTACATTATAGTCACTTGGTTAAAACAGAAAGAAAAAACAAAAAGGAAATTGACGAAAATTATGATATTCTACCTTGGAAAAATAACTAGAGAAGTATTCTGATAAACGCTAGGTTAAGTTAAATAAGGACACTGTGTACGATGTGCAGTACACAATCTGCAAATTTTAATAGAGTAGCCCTATCTGATAAGGTCTTTGTTTTTCAAACCTACAGCCCAGAAGAGTTACATTTGGCCATCAAGACGAAGAGTTTCTTGTTCCAGGAGACAAAGCAAAAGTGTTAAAAGTAACTGTGGTACATCCACACCATGAAATATTACAAGACAATAAAATTTTCTAGTTAGATGATGGCTAATTCTCTACAGTCCTAGAACTAAACTTTAATTACTTTTCTGTCTACATACACCAAACAAAGGTATCATATATGCCTTCAAGGGCAATCTATGAAGATTAAGAATCTTTGCACTTACCTGTCTCCTACTTCAAAGCTATTGTCACTTATCTCTTTTTCACAGGGAGGGACCATTATTTGTTCCTTACTTTAATACCATAATTACTGTAGCTAGTTTCCAGTAGTTTCTGCACTATATTCCTTGACTATTCTATCTTTTGCTTTGTTTTCAGTTTTCCATTAAGAAAAAAATGACCTTTCAGAGTCATCAGGGCAGAGTGCTACTTTCTTCACGTGTATAAAACTGACCACAACACGTTAAGCACAACTTTTGAATTTTAAGTTTTTCTTAGTTGTGCTTATGTTTGTAAAGGATAATGACTGGGATTATACTCTAGAAGAGGAGGAAATTCACATGGGTAAGAAAAAAGAAAGGAGTATGTTTCAGGGCAGGTGTAGTACAGTTCTTCTGGGAGTGGCACAGAAACAGGAGATGGGTGGATAATAAGGAACAAGGACTCCAGAAATGACATTTTTATCCCTTGTCTTTTCTTTAAGTAAGACAGCAGCTGAATTGTTGAAGAACAATGACCAGTTAGGGCTGACCTACTGACTCTAATTTCCAATGCAAGCCCCAATTACTATTTGGACAAGAGGCAGGAACCAGGCTTGAGAACATATCAGGATAGCAATTGAACAGTAGTAACTACATGTGAAGACAGAGCAAGTAAAACACCGTTGGAGCAGAAAAAAATAGTTCCTATAGTAATAGCTGCTTAAGATGACTATTGATGTATTTTAAAAAATATATTATAGGCCCAGTGGTTCTAAGTTGCGTACTTTCTACACTCAACTATATGTACTATAGAAGTTTTTCATATCTCACATTTGTTTTTTCTATAAACATTCCCTAAGTCTGTTTCACAGTTCCAGGGTTTTTAAATAAAAATATTAATTGAATTAGTTTTTCCTTAAGGGAAAATTTTGAATATGTTAAAAAATACATTATTAGGTCCAAATATCAAATAGTTACCTTCTGTGCAACCTTTCCCTTTTTAAAATCCTACCAATTTTTCAATGCCCAACTTTATTCTTTCCCTTTTCTGAATTATAAAACAGATTTACCATCTATTTGGCTTTTATCATATACTGGCTTGTTATTTAAAAACTTTTCACAAGCCTTATCTCCCTACAAAATTTTTAATTTTCTTGAGGAACTATATGTTCATTCATCATTAAATACTTACTAAAAAACTATTACGCGCTGGCATATATACTTAAGTGTCCTCTACCTAATACTACTAAACCAGATTTACTTACATGATGAATTGTTCAGATGCTGATCTCGAAGTATATGAAGTTCTCCAAGCAATTTGTCCATTTTTTGTTTCTTTTCCTGTAGCACTCTCATTTTGCTAAAAAGTTGGACTTTCTCATCAGGTAAATGTTCTGAAACTGATGGATTCCTGCCCTGGGAAACCTCTCTAGTTAATGAAAGACTTTCCGCCTGTCTTCTATTGTCTGGAACAGCTGGAGGCTTATAAAAAAACAAAGAAGAAAAATTAAAACTAAGGCAAGGTTAAAGGTTGAATTCTCACTTTTAAAATGCATAAATATTCTTTATAAAGAAAGAGAAATATGTACCTACGTTGTACTGGTGGATAAGTATATGCCCTTCCTATTTCCAAATTACATATTATTTCCTAATGTGCTATTATAACATACACATGGTTTCATACACACACATGATCCCACAGTGATCTTATATTCACTGGACATATTAAATTGGAACTAAATTAAGTGATATCAATGCCACATGTTATATAGAATAAACCCTCAAAAATCTCATTCTCTCTCTTGCCATCTTTTTAGAACTACCACCATCAACTTTAACTTCTTAACCTATCAATTTTTCCTATTACTTCTAATTTTCCTCTATTTAAAAAAAAAATTATGAAACATTTCAAGAATCAACTAAGGCTTAGGGAATCATATAATAAATGCCTCCCCTTAAGCTTAGTCAAATTTTAACATTTTCCCATATTTTTAAGAGAAATATAACATTACAGATACAGCTATAGCTCTATATGTATCCTTCCCCAATCCCATTACCCTCTACAGATGTAACCACAATCTGAAATTAGATATCTACCATTCTTATACATGTTTTTACTTTGTAATACCCATGTATGTATCCATTAAAAAATGTAATTCTTTACATATTTTTAAACACAAGGTAAGCAGTATCCTTAAGCTTCCACTCTTTATTCATCTGCTCTGGTTCATTTACTGTAACTGTTGTGTAGAATTTAACCCACATATATAATTTATTAATCTATTTTCCTGTTCATGAATATTTAGGTTATTTCTGGTCTTTTGCTATTATCAAAATACTTCCATGAACATTCTTATACCTGTCTCTTTTTTCTCTAAAGTAGACCACAATAGGGTTACTAGAAATAAATGATTAGATATTGCTAAATAACTCCCCAAGATGGTTGGGCCATATTTTTATTTTCACTTAATCAGCAAGAAGACAGGAAACACTTTATCTTCAATCATACTCATTTCCAGTGGAGAGGTACTAATTCACCCTTTCTTACTATCCAAGTCCCACATATTGAAAATTTGCATTTACACCATTATTTTAAAAGTTCATCAAATTGTAACACTTATTAACTCTCAAATTAAATTTAAGAACTTTCTTAAAATTGATAGTAAAATATTTCAAGGACATAAATTTAAACCTAACATAAATCTTAAAGGTTATAACCATTAACAGTCTTTAAGAGGAAAAAATGTGTCATCTAGTAGCATAGAACGGGAAAATTTCACTAATCACTTCATTCAAGGTATATTTTCCTCTAATTTATTGTCTCTCAAAGTATAGTCCCCAAAACACCAGCACTTGGAATCACATGGGGAGAAGCCTACCCCAAGTCTATGAATTATCCTGGAGGCAGGTGGACCCTACTGACCAGAAACCTATATTTCTTAACAAGTATGCCAAGTGGTATTTACACTCACTAAAGTTTGAGAACCACTGTTCTAATTAACGTGATTTTAAACAAAACAATACTTAAAAAAAAAAAAAAAAGTTACCTGAGAATCACGAAGCTGATTATGAAAACGCTGAATTAAATCATTTAATTCTTCATTTAGTTCAGATGTGATACTGACTCCAGACACGCTACCTGTAGTTTCTGCAACAGCTGGAAAGAAAATTAAAAACTATTCATTAATATAAATAAATCAAATACCTTTTTTAATTTCTGGGAAGCCAAAAATAAATTTTGAAAAAACGAAAGAATTAAAAAATCTCACCTAACATATTTTGAAACTAGTAACCCTCATATTTATCTGCAAACAATTATTTTATTAGATGTTTCCATCTAACCTAAAAACAGACAATCACAAAACTCTACGATAGTGTTCCTTTTCTATTCCAACATTCTAGAAGGGATACTATTACATTCCAATTAATAACAGTGACTCAATGTAGTGGGGATGGGGCAGTTCTATCAGTTAGTTTAGGTTGAGGGAGTGGAAGGGAAAAGTGGTAGTCTGAAAAAGCACAGCTGATTCTGACAGGTCTCAATCTCCATGTCTTCTAATAGAATCAATGCTGGCACACTCTGATTTTGTACAGGGGCTGGCAAATTTTCCTTAAAGGTTCAGACAGTAAATGTTAGGCTTTGTGAGAAACAGTTTTTGTCTCACCTACCCAACTCTGCTGTTATAGGGCAAAAGCAATCATAGACAATACAAAAAAAGGGGGGCATGGCTGTGTTCCATCAAACTTTATTTCAGGCAGTGGGCCAATTCCAGCTGGCCATAGTTTGTTCACCCCTGCAGTAAAATAGTTAAATTTACTGAAGTAGTTGCTTGTGATACAAGTCATACAGGCTTATCACTAATAGGAAAATCTGAAATCTGAGATGCTCCAAAATCTGAGACTTTGAGCACTGAGAAGACACTCAAAGGAAATGTTCATTGGAGCATTCTGGGTTTCAGATTTTCAGGTTAGGGATGCTGAACCAGTAAGTATAATGTAAATATTCCAAAGTCTAAAAATATCTGAAATCCAAAACACTCCTAGTCCCAAGCATTTTGGATAAGGAATATTCAACCTTTACTAAAAGACTGTGGTTATCTTAATTTAAAAAAAAATGACCTCATATTCCTAAAGCAGTTTTCTGGTAACAATTTTGATAGTAGTTACTGCTTTCTACACTCTCCTGCTCTAAAAGAGACAGTGGCTATAAACTGCTTCTATTTTAAAGGTAAATACCAGCTTTTCCACTCAGAAATTAGAATTTCAAGGCTGGATGAAACCCCATGTATCTAGCAAAATTCTACACTGAAAATAAATTACAGTCCAGATCACTAATACACAACTTGCTAGTTAAATGGTGAAAGGACCACTCTTTTCCATAACTGTGTTCCCTCTCTTACATACCAGAAGATAAAATACTATAATTTTGAGTTTTCTTCAGTATTCCCCTGCAAAATCTCATAAATACAGGAGCAAAATTATTTTAAAATTACTAAGCTGAAATTCTTCAAATTCAAACTCCTGTTTAAAAAGAAATTACCTGCTTATTTAAAAGAAAAAAGTTCATATTCAGAAACAGAAAGAAGACCCTTGACCTAGAAATTCAAGAGATTTGATACTACTAAAATTCTGTATAAGCCTAGGCAAGTCACAAACTGTGTCAGAGTTCCTTCTCTGTGAAACGGAAATACGAATAAAAGCTCTGACTACTAACCTACAATTCTGTGATGATCAAATGAGATGATGTAAATGTAAATATATGAGATTAATATAACCATCACAGGTGAGTCTTTGAAATCTGACACTCAAAACTTGAAAAATATTTAATAGGCTAGTCACTAACCAAACTTTTAGTCATTATGTTAAAATATGATAATTATATTTCCTAAATTATTTTTCTAAACAGAAATATAAAAGCTAACGATACTTTGGATTTTACAAGGGAAAAATGGTGACAAAAATCTGTGAAATTATTACTATACACTATACTACGTACAACTATTTATTTATTTACTTATTTTTAGGTGAGTCAAGTGAAGCAATGAGACTGGAAAAGGTACAAAGAAATCTGTAAGTGGTTGTGATCAATTAGTTGTAAACCCCACTGCATTTGGACCACCACAACTATATAATTATTAAAAAAGAGTAAATTACTTGAAAGTCAAAGTTCCTTATGAAAATGCAAAATTAAATTAGGTATAACAGTGATCAGACAACTGAGTCAGTGGGCTGGGTTTGGACAGCAGGACAAACAGATTAACAGCAGAGTAGCCTCAGTGAGGACCTAAACTCACTAGTAAAAAGGAGTGCCCAATGGATATAAATTATTATTAGAATGGGATGGTGGGGACTGTCTATTAGAAAACATAACTAAGTTTTATTAAGTTTTAATAAGTAACAATCTTTTCAACTTTATGAGAAATTAAAACATTTAGGTTTGAAGGTGATGAAACAAACTTCAAAATTAGACTCAATACACTAAAGAATTCAATATAATTTTATAAGGGAAGAAGGAAGAAAGAAAAGAACACTTCTGAGTCTCAGGAAGAATATATAGTTCAAAGTAGCTAGTGTATATGACTGGACACCTAATTGAAATAACAGAGCTACTACTTACTTTGAATACTAAAGATGCTCTATAAATTTATTCAGTGCCTCACTTAAGGTTTTAACCCTTCCTTGGGAAGCAAGCAAAGAACAACAATCCTAGTTAATAAAATACAAACATCAAGAGCCCTATCAGTCTGAAGTACAAAAACAGACTACAGCCTGTCCCTTTTACCTCTTAAGGGTACTCTCTGATGAAAAGGAGAGCGAGCTGGCTGTCTGCACGGTACAGTATGATGGCCAGGAGTTGTCCCTGCAACCTTTTCTGCATAACCAGAGAAAAGCACAGGACAGGGTAAGCCTCACATGAAAGTTTCTAAACTAGTCAACAATCAAGATCTGACTATATAATAACAAGTATCCACCTTGCAATACAATTGATTTATTGAGCCTTGCTTATAAAAACAACATTCTAATACTGTAGCATACCAGAATCATCCATCACAACAATAGCTTGCTCTGCTTTATGCTGCAGAGCTAGAAGAGCAGCTTGTCGTCCCTGCAGAGCTCTCAGTTGTTCCTGCTGTTGCAACATCCTTTTTAATAAGTCATGTTGTTTTTTCAAACTTTCTATCTCTTCCATAGATTCCTGCTGAGGATCTCTGGCCTAGAAAATAAGACCAACAACACTTATACCCAACTATTAAAACTCATGTTCGTGTTTCAACTACCAATGGCAAAATATGTACAGATAATAAATTAGTATTAAATATATAACCCTAGATACAGTTTTAATAGACTTAAAAAAAATAAGAACAGAATGATGACATAAAGATAGCCTGCCATGTTGAGAGAGAGGTAATTTCTCATGGTAAAACACTGTATAAGAAATGACTTAGCATGAAGAGGAATTAACAAAAGGAAAGAACAAGGCATACAAAAGATGGAAAGGCCAAGAGGGCAAAAGGACACACGCACACACGCGCACACACACACACACACACCAGTGAGCAAAAGAATGAAGGATCCAGACCCTTAAAAAAAGGAGCAGATTAGACTTGGTCAATGCCCTGAAAGTATCTTTTTAAAAAAAGACAAGACTGAGAGACTTTCTGCCCCTCTCCTAGAAGTGGTATTTAAAAACCACCACTAACCCAGAAAACAAACCAACCTCCTAGTTCCTAATGGAAGATGGAAATTTTAAAAATAGTTTACTTAATAATCATACATGAAAAGGTTTTAATTTAATTGTAACACATTATTAGGTAAATAACAAAACAAAATTTTATATTTTGTATTAAAGATGTTATTACTATTTTTTTCTCTTAAATTATGCCCATTCAGCTGAGTCTGAGGAAATAAAATAGAAGTAAATACTTCCAAATTCTCCCAAAATGCTAGGAGATTATCCTCTTATCTAAAAGTAGAACAGATTAAACAGGTATCACTTGTAAGGAACAATCAAATTTTAAAAGTTAATCTTAAAACTACTCAAAATGTAACCAACCCAATAAGAAAAAAGAAGGGACAAATTCAAATATAACCCAGAAACAATAAGCTAAATTAAGCTAAATTAACTTAGCTTAAGCTATAAGCTGTATAATTTAGCTATTAGCTAAATTAAGCATGAAATGTATAGCATAATGGTATTTTTCATCATTTATTTACCTTTAAGAAAATCTCATATTTTAAAAGTTCAATGATTTTACCTAATATTTACATAAAATATTCCACCTTTGTTACACATAACCAATTTTAAATTCGCATTGTTAGGAAATTCTTGCTGGAGTTATGTAAATTTTAAATGAATGATTCCCACCCTCCTTCTCCAAAGTTACTAAGGAGAATAAGGAAGTTCAGTGATTTCTTTGGAAAGTAAAAACACACCGACCTACTTTCCCTATGCAACATGATTCCTGCAGACATTGTGGAGAATACAGACGGCTCAAGAGAAATCCCTTACCAATACTGCACAAAACCTCTCTTCTCTTTACCTCCCCAAATGCAACTCCTTATCAGTACTGTGAATAAGGATGAGCAACTGTGAAAACATTTTACAGTTACTTGTAAATAAGTAAAATAAGTGAAAAAAGTACATGGCAAAGAGTTAAGTACTCAAAGAAAGTTAAGATCAAATAGAAAGTAGACTATGGTTAGCCTATTTGATGTACACATCAGAGGAGCATGGTCAATGCCATATATATTGTGAACTATCTCTAGATTTCATTAACATGGGAGAGAAATAACCTACCTGTATCTTGGCAAAGCCACAATTTACTGGAGGTTTTTCTATTGTCTTGAATTTCTAATAAACTAAAGCCCTTTTCAAATTAACTACTGTTTACTCAGTTTTCTGCCATCCTTTATAAGTGAAGTTATTTTGTTAACATTTACATTCATTTCTGTCAAAATTCATCTTCTTAGTTCTGGCTTATTTCAAGATTGTTTACATCTCAGGGAAAAAAAAAATGTGAAGGGGTAGGATAACTATCAACAGTTAGCCCTCTCAGATTTGTTCCGAAATAATTTCATAGTTATTTCATCAAAATCATTGATTAAATGTAAAAGCAAATCAAAATAAGTACAGATCTCAATAGAATGACTCACAGAAATCTCTCCAGGTTGATAACAATCAATTAAATACTCCTCTAGCAAAGTATAAATGGCAGTTAAAGAAACAATGCAAATAAGAAAAAAGTCATGTAAGGGGAAATAAAACCCTCAAGAATGCATATTTCCACCTAATTTATAATCTTACCTCCCCAAAATAGTTTCGACTAGGCTTACCCTAAAACTACCTAATTTTAAAGGGTTTACTTAGACAATTTAATATTATAGACTTCTACTCTTTAAAATGCAAACTTTTCAAAAAATTCTCTAATCCTTGTTAGCAGCATTTCTTCGCAAAACTATGATACCCTAACTATAAAAAAATTCTATTTATTAAAGTAAGCACAATTATCTTCAGATTTTTCACTAATACAAAAATGAATTCCCAAAAATTTTCAAAATTAGTGAAGTTTTAGTACTGCTTAATCTTTTGTATCCATATAAATAATATTTCAAACTGATACTTTAAAAAGCTGAGCCAAGGGAGAGGGGTGGGGACTACGATGAAATATAAAGTAAGAAACGATAAGAAAATGGAAATAAAAATATCTTGGAATATGAGGAGGCCAAGAACAGGGTGCTTAGAACAAAAATCCAAAAAGGAAGCTAGGACTATATTCATTCTTCAAACATATATTTTTATTTAAACATTTTTTCAGGCACTTTCACCAATTACATTTTTAGTTTACAGAATAAATAAATAACAATTTAGGCACGAAATCCTGAGTTGCATATACATAACAGTCCAATTTCAGGAAACCCTACATCTTCCTTTCCTCTATTCAACTGAGGTTCCCCTAATAATTATTCATGGGTTTAAATATACTTTTTCAGCTTCAGACAATTATGTACTTCAATTTTTTCATATAAAAGGTGAGGGCTTATAAGTCCAGAGAAGATAAAGCTATGATTTATCCAATGTCACAGTTAGAAGTCAGGTTCCTGGGGCATTAGTTTAGTGTTCTTTACATCATATCACCTGCCCCAAAATTATGTGCTTGGGTTCTAAATACAGAAGTATAAAACACAGTCTCTGAAGAAGCATAGCTGATTCTGGACACAAGGCTAGCTCACATGAAATAACTAGAAATGATGAAAATAACAGCAAAACAAAGGTACATGGTATAAAGAAAGCCTAAAAGTTCTCTAAGAGCTGAGTGTGGGAAAACAATGAGGGCATGGGTACTAATCGAAGGCTTCTTTTGTAAAATTATGCAAAAATGTCATGTCTATAAAATACTCCATAAAATGGAATCTGCCCAATCATTTCATATCAAGCTGCAACTTACAAGACTGTTTTCAGCACTGAATCTCAGGTAAGACCTCAACTGTTTTTTCTTACTCTTCTAACAGAATTCTAAGGAGGAAATGGGAGTGAGATGGTGAGAATGACAGATTCTGCCCAGCAGAGTGGGAAAAAAAAAAAAATCAGATGGTGAGAATTAAGATTTTTTTCCAAAGAAATTAAAATTTTATGAATACAGTACTAACAGAACTACACTAGGATGGCCTTAACAATCCAGAATAAACAGTAAAAATGGAATAAACTCCAGAAAACAAGTGCAAAAAGAATAATATTTATTTATAAGGACATTATTCAAATAAACTTAAAAACAGAAAAGTGGTTTTTAAAAGTAAATATAACATCTTAGGGGAAAAAGGGGAACTAGTAGATACTATGTTGTAGTTATTGTCAACTATTATTCAGAAAGCTTAAAGAGAAAAACAAAAAATTCCAAAGGATACCTATTGTATTTCACATTCACTTTCTCTTCTCCAATGCAACTAGTTTTTAAAATAATCAGCTACTTTATTTACTCTTCTGTTGAACTGGGACACCTTTTGCTTAACACTTTATATAAAAGATCCTCATAACTTATTTCAAACTGTGTCCTCTGTGGAAGTCCGAAAAACAAAAAACAAAAAACAAAACTGCAAAATACCTTAAGGTTAAGTTTTGTCATTTTTAAACAGCCACAAAAAGAAAACAAAGAATAGCTACAAAACAGAAAAGAAAGATTAATCCTAGGGTAATAAACTAGTAATAAAACATATAAAATTAGTCTTGTCTACATGCAATTAGTAAAATACTTTGTTCTTACCAAAAGGATATGAGCGCTTTTACAAATACTATTTTTATTCAAACCGTTTTAAGTGGAACTGCACAAATAGTTGTGTTTAAACCTAAATTGAATGCCTTTATGCAAATCACGGAAAATTAAAAGAACACTTAAAATAAACATGTAAAAACATCAGCAAACAAGTCAATTAGATAATTAAATATTTTTCTAAAAAAAAGAATGAAAGGGACTTCTAAAGGCAACAAAAATATAAAGCAAAAAAACTACATAAAAGCATTTCACTCTTACAAAGACAGGAAAGTTAATAGCTTTGCTCTATTTTCTTTTTCTTTAATGAATGACTAGAGGAAATGCGACAAAAATTAAAAGTACCACCTTAATTAATGAACACAAATATCAAAAACAAAAGGCAACTGACTGACAGTCAAGGTTTAAGAATGCATTATATTTTGAGCCCCAAATAGAAAAAAAAATGAAGCGAATTACATTTCAAATCCTTTGCGAATGTAAATTAAAAACAGCTGCCACATACGATCTATAAAGAGGACAGCATATAATCCAGAGAAGAAAGCAGAAAGAAAAACACTAAGGGTAAGCATTTTACTAAAGCAAATTACAGTGTAATAATCATGTGAATAATTTATCTATGTAAGAGTAACTGCAACAACAGAAAAACAAATAAGGAAAAGGAAACATGAACAAAAGAGATGGTCCTTAGAGACTTTCCAAATTAATATTGTGAAGTATACCTTTGAGGGAAATCCATGTTTTCGGCTATATTTCTTATTAGGCCTCAGTTCCCTGTCATTCTGAGGAGGTCTGTCAACTTTCCCTTTTGGATTTGTGGTAACGTCAATGTCTGAAACCTGTTCTTGTGAAGGTGAATTCCCTAGTTTGTCCTCAATGCACAGCTGAATTCTCAGACTAAAAGACGCCTCCTTTATTAAATAGTGTAGCATATTAATTTCTTAACACAAACTCCTGTTTAACATACAAGCCAGCTTGTAAACACAGAAAATTTACCCGTCCATCTTTTTTAAAAAAAATCAATTCACCTCCCCCAAGTGGCAGTAAACATAAACTTTAAAGTTTCTGTAGACTATACTCTTGCTTAGTATAATTATCAAATTCTATGCAATTTCCAAGTTATACAACTGCTAAAGGGCATTTTAGTATTTAATCTGCTACATGATATTAATCGACTTTCACAATGTCATGATGTTACTTATTTTGAAAGAAAGTCTCATCATGGTGAACACTTTAGATGCTAGTATTTAATTATAATTATCAACTATACCATTTCCTATCCCTCCCCAACAGAATTCCTTTAATCCACACTGCCATAACCCTTCCATTTCTGCTGTAAGGAAGAAATTATTCCCAGAACCACTGTAAATAAACAATTTCCCCACAGCAAGATCCTTTCAAGCCCTCCAAATGTATCTCCCATTTAAAATCATGTAAAGAAAGGAAATCCAAATTTCCTCTTCAAATTAGGAAGGGCAGGGAAGAGAAAGGAGGCAGATAAGAAAATATGCACATCAATACTAAAAGGAAACAAACCCTCAAATTCCTAATGCTGACTGGTGTTTTGGAACATACCTCAAAAACAAAAGATATACATGGTTTTCCTCTCAAAAGAAAAGCTTTATTGGTAATCGGTTTTAATAAAGTTTACTACTGCATAATCATAGGCACATCTGTTAAAATAAAAATGTTTAAAAGTACACTAGTTTCAAAACACACTTCTATGAACTGTTTATTTTACAAATCTTTCCTCGAAGTTCTGTAAATTCCTGATTATTTTTCCAAAAGGCAGTATTTTGATAAATTTCTTTTTCAGAGTCAGAAACTATAGTATTTTTCTCCCTGTGAATGAATCACAATGTAAACTCTATCCTGCCCCATTTACTTAGTGTTCATATCAATTTTTCAGTCATCTGGTTTTGCACAGTACTAGGCTAAAGCCTGAGAAATGAAAAATCCTAATACCCTTAAAATGATTCTTCACAGGTAAATGAACTTGAAAACTTTTCCAATAGATTATATACTACGTAATTACTAATGATACTCTGTACTTATAGCCTTTACAGCAAGGAAGAATTTTAACTTTCTCAATGCTTCCTGAAATTAGTAAAGCTGTGCTTAACAAAACAAACTGGAAAAACAATGTTTCTATAAGCTGAAAATCAGAAATTACTAACTTTCAAATCAACCATTAAAACTACTTTTAATGTTAATAAATAAAACTCTAAAAGTTCCCTGTTTAAGCATAGAAAAATATATACAGCAGTAACAATTTGAGGGTTTCTTCCCCGGAATACACTTTTCATTAAGGCACACCTGTAAAATATCATCTTGAAAACTGGGGTAAAATTTAAATCTTCACTTCCAGCACTTTAATTACCAAAAAGCCGCTTACCGTGGTATCTGAAGCCTCAGACTGCACATCTATGTTTAGCGATGTGCTCTCAGCTACAGAACCAGATCCCACAGCTGAATCTATAGTCCGAACATCCTCCTCCTCATTTTCTCTAGCCTGAAATATTTTAGTGGTATAAATCATACAACTATTAAAAAGGGCAATAAAATGTTATAATGGATGGCACGATTTTTGAAAATATGTTAACTCCTCTGGGTTGGCATTGGAATGTCATTAGTACATGTACACTGACACACTACAAAAATAATTCAATACATTATTAAAAAGGTCCAAAACTTACAAGGATTTTTTGGAGAAACTTCATATATGACTTTTCTTGCTCTTTAAGATGATCTATTAGATGAGTAAGACGCTCAACATTAGCAGATCTTTCATTTTTTTCCACAAGATCTTCCCGCATGGAACTAGCTTTAGTAATATAGTCACGAATTTGAACAAGCCTGCTTACAATCTGCAGGGGAAATGTTGTACAGCTTATTTGCATGAAAGTACATAACATCTAAAATTGAGAATAATTCAATAGCAACAATTTTACAGATTTTATTTCAAAGATAAGAACCAAAGATACTTCTAGTATTATGTGAATTCATACACACAAAAAATGTGAATGCAACCTAGATTTTAATCAAAACATAATTGACAATATTAAGATCTCCAATCGCCGTCAATTCAAAAATAACTTTCAAAATTATTTTAATCTACATTATCTGAAAAATTTTATTTATACAACAAAACTGCACACAAAACTTATTCATGTAAACATTCTAATATTCACGTAACATTTATTTATAAAGTATTAAAAATACTTTTGAAAATACTTTTCAAAACAATAATATCACTATTTAAAAAAAATTCTGGGCCAGCCCGTAGCTCACTTGGGAAAGTGTGGTGCCGATAAAACCAAGGCCTTAGATTCAGATCCCCATATAGGGATGGCCGGTTAGCTCACTTGGGAGAGTGTGGTGCCGACAACACAAAGTCAAGGGTTAAGATCCCTTTACCGGTCATCTTTTTAAAAAATAAATAAATAAAATAAAAAATAAAAAAATTCTTACAAAAAACTGTTAATGACATTGTTCCCAACCCCCTTTACTACAAATTGGAAATACAGTATTTGGCATATAAACAAAAGCCTTAATTAACCTGAATATGCTATTTCTACAATCATTTAGGATAAAAAGAAATTTATTTTGTTTTAAATAAATCTACTAGATTAATGAGGAGGACCAGGGAATTACTTTAATTCCACCTAAAATTCCTATGTGCGTAACCTAATACAATTTTTTAAATCTTGGTGTTTATACTCTGAGGTTTGTGAAAACAAAAAGCAAAAGAAATTTTATCACCTGGCTGCTCTCCATTGCAGGTTCTCCTCTTCCATCTTCTTCAGAGACTTGACAGTTTTGCAAGAGGTCATTACTTAAAGCAGAAGCAAGCAACTCTTTACATTGTGCTGATCCACTCAATTCTCTCTTTTGAGGACTTGTAGCAGCATCTTTGCTTTTGTTAGTATTAATCTGCATAGGCAAAAAGTTGAAGGGCTTTCGGTTTTCACTAAGCTGACGTTTGTTGTTAGCAGCTGTCGCTCTACCTTGAGAATCACTTCCAATGCTTCTCTATATGTGAAAAAGAAATCAAATCACACAGACATTAACTTTTCAACAATTTGTTTTAAAAATTATCATGTTCTTTGTTTCACCATCAGACACGGATTCAGGAGGTATGCATAAACTGCTTTGTAGCAAGATTTGAAAGAGCTTCAGATCTACAAAATTCTTTTAATAAAATACTAAACTTCATTTTTTTTTTTACTCTTTTTAATTTCATTTTCTGTAACTTTTTAATTTGATATAATTCCAAGTTCTCTCTTTCTTTATTTTTTTTTTAACTTTAACATTTTTTTTTTTTTAACTTTTATTTTGTCGATATACATTGTGGTTGATTACTGTTGTCCCTTACCAAAACCTCCCTCCCTCCTCCCTCCTCCCTCTCCTCCCTCCCCCGCAACAATGTCCTTTCTGTTTGCTTGTATCAACTTCAAGTAATTGTGGTTGTTATATCTTCTTCCCTAAAATACCAAACTTTAATTAGCACTTCATAAGTCTTCATTTTGCTGAGACTACTCGATTGATGAATACGAACAAGATTAGTCTAAATGGAATATAAGGATTATGGACCACATTTATAACTCATACTGCCATTTGTTACTTCCTTATAGGGTTTTTATAGGCTTTGGAACCAATGAATCAATGTTAATATGAACATCAGCATATCAGTCTAAAGATGCCTCTATATGAAGCATTGTCTGAAAAAGTATTCAGCTCAGTGCCTGGCATACAGTAAGTGTTCAATAATTAGGAAATAAATATAAATAATATATGATCATCACTATCATCGTATCAGACTTGAATCTACCTTTATGCATATTTGGAAACCTGCTTATCTCTGCAAAGTACTGATGTGACAGTAAAATATTTGTCAAGAGTTTATCATTTCTACTTGCTTTTAGGTCTAAACTTTATTTCAGTGATTTTAAGTACAAAACATTTTATGCTAAATTGAGGTAATCCAGCACACCCCAAACTTAGCCAATGATAATTATACTTAACTGGGTCTTTCCACTTAATAGCAATTTTATTCAGTTACTAAAATTCAAAATATAGTTTCTTAATGAAATCATTTAAGTTAGTCATACAACATAGTAAGAGAGTCCAGAAAAACTTGTCTTTAGCAAGTTTAGAAGGCTTTGTTTCCCTCCAAAGAACACAGTACTATCACCACTGATTAAAATTCTTTCCATATGCACAGAAACTGAAAAAAAAAAAAAGTAAATAAACAGTTCAATTTTTTATTCTTAAGACAAATTATTTAATCCACTTCAAGTATTTCCCATAGTCATAACTTAATTTTTAAAATAATTCACAAACCTGATCTAAATCACTGAAGTTTATCCGCTGTTTAAGTTTCTCTAATTCTGCCTGCTCTGGGACAGACATCTGAGTCATGTATCTACTGTGTGGAAAGGTATGTGGAGTCTTTGTTCTTCGCCTTCCAACTCCTGGTGATGACTCCGGAGAAATATCATTAGTTACCCTTTTATCACTTTCTACAAACTTTTTCTTATTCTTTTCTGATGATCTATTTGCCTTCTTCTGTTGGCCACCCCAATCCTTTAAAAAAGTAAAAGTAAAAGTTAATCTGGCCTCTATCAAACCAGGAAAATAATTTGGTATGCTTGAAAAACTTTGGTCAGACTTAAAAATGACAAAATATTTTTCACATAAACATATACTCTTAGAGACAATTTTTTATTTCTATTAACCCATTTTTTCCTCATTATCTATCCTAATTTCACAGCCTATCCTTTAGAAAATATAGTAGTCATCCCTCAGTATCCACAGGAGATTGGTTTCAGTACCCCACATGTACCAAAATCTGCAGATACTCAAGTCCTGCAGTCAGCCCTACAAAACCCACAGATATGAAAAGTCAGCCCTCCCTATCACTCAAATACTGTATTTTCAACCTGCGGTTGGTTCAAAAATCTGCAAATAGAATGGACCCAAGCAACTCAAACCAGTGCTGTTCAAGGGTCAACTGTATTTTCCTATCATAGTTCATTAACAAATACAAATCCCTAAATCCCAACCCTGGAGTCAATCTGAATATTTTCAAAAGCATTTTTAAAAATTGTTCTTTTCTACTTATAAACTGAACAGATAAATAAATTATAGATACCTTTACTGGCCTTTAAAGTCTGTACATATGGTAAAAAGAGAAAAAAAAGAAAAAGATAAATTGACCTAGTTTTTAAAGTAATTACTGGTCTGAAGAAATGCTCCACTGTGTGACCCTAGGCAATATATTTAATTTCCCATAGTCCCCATTTCCTAATCTCTAAAATAGTGTCACCTTTAAAATAGGATTAAATATAATATAAATAGTGCAAAACATGCAGTGGTGAGAAAAAGAATTTTTTAAATTAAAAAAATAACACACATAAAATAGTACAATACCTAGCACTTAGGAAGCAATAAATATAGCTATTATTACCTTTATAGGCAAAAATATACCACACGATAATATCTGATATGGAATGACAAAAAGTTTTTTAGATGTTTAATGTTTGAACTAGAAAACACTTTTATTTACTTAGTTATACTTATATAACCTACTTCACTCAACAAAAAGGTCTAAAATTCCCACCTTATCTATAGTGGAAGTATCTTTTAGTTACTACTATAGTAAAACTACTTGGGATATTTTCCTCATTTATAACAAAACTCCCTTCTCTATAAACTGCCCCTCCACCCCAAGCTATGTGTGGGTTTCCTACCAACCTGTTGTACTACTTAGCCCACCCATTCCTGGCCAAAGAAGACTGGAAAAGAAATGTGTACCTAATCCAAATTGGAATGATAATACTTTAAAATTTCAAATTGGGACTAAGAGATACCTAGTCAGTATATAATTGCAGCCACAACTAAAAACTTTACAATGATGGAGCGAGCAGCCAGAGTATACAATGTGAAAAAGAAAAGAGAAAGCTGGTCTATTAAAAAAAAAAGTAGTGTTAAGCAGAGGCACTAAGAAGCAGAGTCAGCATAGTAAAAAAGAAATTCTTGACAACTTTCTAGTTCCTTTTTCCAGTCCTCTCCTAAAACCCAGCTGTGTATCTTTAATATGGTTTCCATAAAACACCTTTACATCCTTATAAATCTCCTTTTTGGTTTTAGCTAACTCAAATTAATTTTTGTAACCTGCAACCAGTGTGTTCAACTAATATAATAAATAGCCCAAGATCCCTTAATATCTTGGCCTGCAAGTGTTAACAAAGAGTTAGTGAGTTAGATGTGGTCAGAGTAAAGTTGCATTTTAACATTAGTAGTCAACAAAACACCATCAATACTAAAATATCATACCATATTGTTGAGTCGATCATCAACACTCTCAGTGCCCCAGTTTGGTAAATCCTGATCATTCATACCTTCTTCAAAAGGACCTCCTCCTGTGGCCATACTGCTTTAACAATTAATTTTCTGCAAAACAAGTAAAAGCTAAGCTTTTTAACACATAAAAACAAACCTCAATTTTTAAATCATTCCATGAAACTCAGCAATATAAAGTTATCACTGAAACGCTGATTAGTGTGATTTGTTTGTTTGTTGATGGATAGCCAGTACTGAAACACTGATTTTTATGAAATGAAAAGAAGCTCTGTCAACCACGCATCACAAACAAATAGATTTAGCTGCTATAGGCATATTATTATTAACCTAAGTAGGACTTTAGATTTCCTCTAGGTATGGAATTGTACAGGTTAAAGTGGGACTAGGTAAAAGAGGAGAGGCTGACATAGTGCTGATAACACCAGGCACCAGGTCAAGGGTTTGGATCCCTGTACTGACCGGCTGCTTAAAAAAAAAAAAAAAAAAAAAGAGGAGAGCTTGAGATAATTTTATTTAAAATTCAAGGGCAGGGAAAGGCCATTAGACTACAAACAAAAACACTAATATTCAAAAGAATTAGATAATTTTGCCAAGAACACAAATCCAACTTGTTTTTATTCTAAGATCCTAACTCATCCATTCACTACAGCATAATATTGAAAGAATTCTCATCCATGAAAAAGTAGAATTTATCCCATGAGTGTTTTAATGTTAGAATATCTATTAGAATAATATAATACACTAACAGACTACATAGGTTAGATTTTATCATTTCAAAATAAAAAGTGATATGATAATTTGAGAAATCTTACAAAGTACAAATACACTGATACTTCCTACAGTTATACTTCTTTTTACAGTTTTTTTAATGACTGTATATTCCTTTAATAATTCTCTAAAGAGTTGAAAAGAAGTATTGTATATACTGAACCGATAGTAAACAGTATACTTAAAACAAAACATGAAGGACAACCCTACTAAAATAAACAACAAAACAAGAATGCCACATATCAGTAACTTAGCACTGTTTCAAATGTTCTATCAAAGTGAAAAATATAAAACAGAAATATTAATACTGAAAAGAGAAAAGGTGCTATTCATAAAGAACATGCATGGGCTGGCCGGTCAGCTCGGTTGGTTAGAGTGCAGCCTTGTAACCTCATAAAGAATAAGCATTAAAAAAAAAAAAAATCAAGAGTACTTTGAAATATCACCAATAACCACAGAAAATATAATGGGGAAAAATAATGCCACTTATAATAGTGATAAACATATAAACTATCTAGGAATAATATAATTTTGGCCAAATGTGAGGAAGCATTATTAAACTCTATAAAACAATAAAAGAGAAAATTTGAGTAAGCAGAAAAACTATCTTCCCTGGTGGGAAAACTAAATATTGCAAACATACCATTTTCTAAAATGTATGGGGCTTAATGTAATTCCAATAAAAATTCCACTAGGATTCTTCTTGGAACTTGAAAAAATAATTCTTAAATTCACCTGGAAGAATAAATAAGTCAGAAAAAAATTTTAATATCTGAAAAAATAAAAGAGTAATGACAAAGGTCAGGAGGGTAAAAAACTAATCCATGATTTCAACCATTCCTAGCGTCTACGAGGAATTTTCAAAAAGTTTGTAGAAACAGTCTTATTATCTTTTAATTCTATTTTTCCATGAACTTTCTGAAGTACCCTCATACATAGTTAAATTAGTGCCAGCCTCAAAACAAAAATTCTCAAATATACCAATTAGAAAAATTTAATAAGAAAAATTAATCACAGTAACATTTACTTTGCTTAGTATATGCCAAGCACCACACTAAATACTTTATGTCCATTACATCACTTAATCCTCACAATAATTATATGTAGAAGTATTCGATAGATGGGACAATTTGCTAACATTTTTGAAAAAAAGTTTATATAGAGCTTTAACAACTTTTCTTAGCTTCATCTCAATCTCAGAACACAGAAAAATGATTTGCATTACTATTTTCTCAATCTCCCAAGGATGATATATACCCAGTACCATTCCAGACAAATAACAGTTAATTCACATTAAACATTATGTGCCTTAGGCATTTAGAGCTTAATTCTCTCCCAATTGAGAAAGGCTGCCTTATACCATAACACCAAAATAGTAGACTAAAAATAGACAAAATTAAGAAAATCAAATAAATAAGATTAAAAAAAGACAAACAAGAAAATAGAATGAACTTGAAAAACAGAAATCTTATAAATTTAGAACATAAAGAAAAAAGAAAAAGTTCAACATACTTTATTCACATAAAAGTGAATTCTAAGTATGCTGAGAATAAATAGCAAATAAGAAACTGGGAAAAAAATCTGAAAGAAATATGAAATATACCCTTATTATATAAATAACTTTTTAAAAAACAGGAAAAATAAGAATGAATAGGCAATTTACAAAATAAATTAGTAAACGTAAAATAATAAGAATATTAATAATGTCCAAATTAAAGAACTATTAAACTAGCTAAATTTCATATAAATTACATATTACCTAATCCTGATGACAATAAAGGGAAACTGGAATTCTCAGATACTATGGTGAGATTGTAAACTAGTATAATCTTTGTAGAAAGCATTTTGGTAATACTCTCCATCAATAACTAAAACTGAGTTTTTGATCCAGTAACTCTACTTCTCCATATCTAATCTAAGAAAACAGAATAAATGCTATTACGCAAATCGTCCTACATACACTGGATAGAATACTAAGTATCCTTCAAAATACATAATAATGAAGCCTGCACAATATAGCCTGTCTTTACAACATGAAAAAAGTTATAAAATATTTTTAAAGCAATATGGAAAACTGTACAGTCATGGATCACTTAAAGACGGGGAAACATTCTCAGACCCATCATTTGGCAATTTCATCACTGTGTGAACATCATAGAGTGTACTTACACAAACCAAGATGTTATTGCCTACTACACACCAAGACTATATAATATAGCCATTAAAATCTTATGGGACCACCGTCGTACATATATACATAGTATGGCATTGACTGAAACATCATTATGTGGTTTATGACTGTATATAGATTTTTTTAAACAAAAAACTAAGAAATTATACTAAAATGCTTTCATGAAAGCAATTATTGGTGACAGGACAGAAATGTGACAATTTTTCCTCTTTTCTCTGTCTTATATATTTCAGTAATAGTTTACATTATTTTTTATACTAGAAATATATTTAAGAACTTCTAAAAATAATCAATACCCATGGAGAGGTATGTCTGGTGAACTGAAACAACTCATTTAAATGAAACATTTCACAACTACTGTTTTCTAGATGTACTGGCATAATCTATATTATTAAAGAACAGGAGCTTAAGAAATAGACACACAATAGAGATGACAACCAATTTAAAAGTACTAAAAGCAAATTGTTTTAAAACATAAATTACAAGAGGAAATTATTACGATATTTAAAAATTATTAAAATATTTTTTAAAATTAAGATACTTAAAAATGATCTTACATATCAATTTTATATTAAAATAGAGTATATTATACTTTCTATCAGTAGAATAATAAAGTAAGTTTACTTTAAGATGAATTTATTAATATATTTTGAGAGATATTTTATTCTATTTTAACATTACAATAAATTCCCCCTAAAATGCAGTTGTTCTAAAGATCTACTTATAGACCAATGACTTTGAACCCTATTAAAATAAGTTTCTAAAATAATTTTAAAACCGTACATTATAATTAATTTGGGAAAAACAGATCAAATATCTTTAAAGTCTTTTAAAAAGAGCATTTACTAAAAAAAGTCTTGTCTATTAAACTAATAAAATAAAAAATTTGGTCCATTATATTTTGATTACCATCAAGATAGAATATTTAATAATTTAATAATAATGATACCAAATGTGTTTAAAAGGCATACTATCAGAGAAGTTAAATTATTAGTATGAAGCTACAGAAAAAAATACATGTGGACCAATTTTCAATACATTAACATTCAGAAGATTTCTCAAAGAGTAGACATCTCTCCCTATAAAAGGTGACAAATAATAGCATGGCATTCTCTCTTCATGCCAACCTCTCTAACTACCTCAAAGTCACCATTACAAATATAAGATCTCTACCTTCTAAATTTTACTCTGTAAACACATTAATATTATTATTAATAATTAATATTTAGAAGAACAGAAAGACTTTCAATAATCAAATAGAACTTGGTGACTATTATGTGAGAGATGATGAAGTGAGGAAAGAGTTAAAAGACCAACTCTAGATTTCTAGCTGGAGCAACTAGGTATGTGATGATACAGTCAAAGTGATGAGAAAAAGAACAAGTTTTAGTTGTTGAGAGAAGAGGATGATGAGTTCAGTTCTAGAAATGGTGGGTCTGAGGTGCTGATGGTACACCCAATTAAATCTGTCTAGTAGACAAATACTGATCTCTCAGAGAAATCTGAGCTGAGAGAGATCTGCAAATCATCCGCTCATAAAAGTACTTGAGGTGAAACAGAGGGCTCAGGGAGATGATGAATAAGAGAAGTAGACCAAACCTTAAAGGACACTCATATTTAAGAGACAGGTAGAGGAAAAAGACATTGAGAAAGTACAGAAAAGAAAGAGAGAAACCAGGAGAATGTGACAAAAAGGGAAAAGTATATCAAGGAGAAGGATGTGATAAGAAGCCAAATGTTACTTTGTCAAATTAGAGAAGTACTAAGAAGTTTCCACTTGGATTTAGCAACAAGGAGGTTACTGCTTGTTAAGACCTTGGTAAGAAATTTCAGCAGGGTGGTGAGGATCAATTCTCAAACTGAAACACATTATTGAGGGGAAGGGGAAAAAATAAAGCCATAAGGTAATATTTTTAAGGAATCAGTCTATGAAGGGAAGCAAGCAGAGATGGTCATGAAGAAAGTTTTATAAAAATCTTGAGCATGTTTAAAATTTGTTGGGAAAGAGCACACAGTGGGAGGGATGCTGAAGATGCAGAAGAAAACAGAGACAAGCAAATAGTGTGTGGTCTCTGAGAAAGTGAGAGCGATTAGGATCCAGGGCAAAAGAAAAATGATTAGCTTTAGACAGGCAGAGGAACACCTCTTTCATTGAAACAAAAGGAAAGGAGGAAAGGATGGAATTGGCTGGAGGTTGGTTAGCAGATTTGGTGGTAGGAAGTCAAAGGAGTTCATAAGTGATGTGAAGTAGGAAGGACTGTACATTAAATGTGAGAGAGTGAGATGGCAGTGTCTGAGAGATGTGAGAAGAACAGGGAATTGAAAATGACGGTGGGCAGTACTAAGGACTCAGTTCAAACCAGAGACCATTCATCAATACCACTAATATGCACTGCAATTTTTTTTTTCCAGCAGTACTCATCAGCTTCTATATAAGCACTCCCTTGAATCCATCTAGGTTTATCATTTTACCAGGTAGGTTTATTAGAAAAACAATGAGATGAGAAAGTTGAAGCGTCAAAAAACAATTGGTGCTGGGTGATGGATTACAGTATGGGCAGCTGAATGGAGATAAAAATAAAATTATTCTACTTCAAACAAACACTTCAACCCATATTATGCCCTACTAAACTAGCTATTGTTAACAGACTTATTTGGCTTCCTTGTCTTACTTACAAAGATACAAAATAAAAATATACTATGGCAATTTTAAGCTATTTTCAGTGACTGATCATTTTGAAGAAATCCTGCTGCAGGATTCTTACTATGGAGAAACGTTACATATGTCTACGCAGAATACCACAGAGTTCATTACCATGAAACTGTATGACTAAGGTTTACCTCTGAAATAAGAATATAAGATAAAGAAGAAATTCAAACAAATCAAGAAAAAAAAGATTATTTTCCTGAAAATCTTTAAAGTTAAGATATTATTTCTTGAATAGCATTAAATTACTTACAACTGTCTCTGGAAATACTTATTTTTCAACTGACAGCTGTAAATCAAGATTTTAGAAATTCTCATTATCCAAATAAATTCATGTAGAAAATAAAAAGTTACTTTTTTTTCTAAATACTAGAGAAACAAAATAACCAAAGCTGGTATTCTATATATCTGTACAAGTTTTCTAAGGGTTGCATTATTGGGGTATTTCCTTTACTAACTATAAAACAGCCAGTACATTGCTTTGAAAGCCTTGCTACAGTGTATAACTAAGCACTTCTAATGAAAACTGAGAAAACGCATAAGTAGCTATTATTATGTGTCCTTTAGCCACAGTTTCGTTTGAGAAATTTCTCAATTTCTCCTCTTTAGATGGTCAAAAAAAATCATACCTAAAAAATCATACAAGGGACCGGGCCCGTGGCTCACTTGGAAGAGTGTGGTGCTGATAACACCAAGGCCACGGGTTCGGATCCCTAATAGGGATGGCCAGTTAGATCACTTTGGAGAGCGTGGTGCTGACCACACCAAGTTAAGGGTTAAGATCCCCTTACCGGTCATCTTTAAAAAAAAAAAAAAAAAAAAAATCATACAGGATCTTTTCGTCAGCTCCTTCACTCTTTGACCATTCTGTCAGCTCAATTCTGGATAAACCCCTCTACCTGCTTTCTCTACTTCTACTCTCAAACTGACAAACAGTGGGGAAATAGTCATCAAATGGCACTGGTTGTGTACACTACTAAGGTATACGATTCTATACTACACACACAAACACTTTCAATAAGTTCCAAGTAAGTAAATTTACAAGTTTACTCCATGAGGCAAGGCACATTGTTTACTTTGCTCACTGCCATATCTCCAGTATTTTACAATCATTATGTAGCGCACTGTAGGCACTCAATCAAATTGGTAAAATAACTATATTGTTATACGTCTCTTGAAACCCCCTAGTGAGAAAAGCAAGGTCTTCCAATGTGAGTGAATTGAATTATTCTATATTTTTATTCCTCTTATCTATCTTTCCTAATGTGCTAAAAAGATATTTTATAACTGACTGTATAATTCTTTTTACTTTACTAAACACCTACTATACAGCAATCACTTTAGTGTTAAAAATTCTAATACACACACTCAGGTTTGACCTTTCCCCGAGTTCCATTTTTCTTGTCCTATTTTGTTATAGTCTCCTAGTTAAAACACTGAGAATTATAATTAAGATATAAATCAACTACCAATTTGTATTTTCTCATGACAGTCTCATTTCAGGCCTCACAGAGAAAATACAATTGGCCTTCCATATCCACAGGTTCTGCATCTGTGGGTTCAACCAACCAAGGATCAAAAATATTCGGGAAAAAAAATTCCACACAGTTCCAAAAAGCAAACTTGAATTTTCTGCATGCCGAGTACTACACTGAATCCACACAAATGAACTGATGTATAAGCATTACACTAGGTACTGTAAGTAATCTAGAGATGATTTAAGTATACGGGAAGAAATGCATAGGATATATTCAAATTCAGTACTAGGCCATTTTACATAAGGGACTTGAGCATCCCAGATTTTGGTATCCTTAGAAGGTCCTGGAACCAATCCCCCACTAATAGTGAGGGATGGCTGTATTAAACAAATTTTAGAAATGGGCTTTTTAAAAATTTTAACAGTAGAATTAAATTCAGACTATTTCTTTCTGAGATTTTATTGTAAAAGAGCAATTACATCTAAATGCTTTTTCAAAATTTCTTCTAATTCTCATCCTTTAGTCATTTAATTTCAAAACTGTCCTTAGCAAACAATCACTTAACTTTCCCTCAGTGAACTTACATTCCCCAGCACTTTTTCTCTGCTTGTCAGAGAATACCTCTATAAAACCAGCATGTGACAATGCACTATGCACAAAAACAAATGTTTAAAGTCACTCTAGACAACTAAAAGAACTTCAATCATAGATATAACAAGTAGAGGAGATCATGAAAAAAATAAACAGCCAATTAATAGAAATGTTGTAGAAAAAAATAACTTGAGATAAAATGGATTTTGAAACAGAGGCTATTCAAACAGTTGTTACAGAACAAATTCAAACTCAAATCAGCTGAAGAAATTCTGTGAAAACAAAGAAATTTCAAAAGGTATCGCATAAACCATTCCAGTATTTAATAATTAGGAATTACGAGGCTGTTTTCCCACAAAAGTATGAAAGAAGACCAAAGTGGCACACCAAAAAGTATGACAAACAGGGCAGCAGATCTAGAACATTTATTTACTTAGGCAGAGGGCCCTCAACCATGCACTGTTATTTTGATACAGTCTTCTTCAACTATCATACAAAGGACAATAATATGTACAATGTCAAATTACCTGTTTAGAAACTCGCTTTTGCAGCTAAGAAACAGTTCTTTTCCTGCTCCACACTTCAAAGCTGTTGCCTGCTTATGACTTATAAAAAAATGTATCACTTCAGTAAATTCTTTATTTAGACTATGAAGTATAGAATGACAAATACGATATTCATCATCTAAAATACGTTTAGAAGCCGATTAGCTCAGCTGATTAGAGCCCGCCAGGGTCAAGGGTTCAGATCCCCAGACTGGCCAGCCACCAAAAACAAAAAAAGAAAACCAACGAAAAAGGGAAATTACAATTTATCAATACTTTAAACTCGTTACCTTAATCCTTTTGAAAAACAATATGATATATGTAAATGTTTAACTCCCTTAAACCTGCTAAGATCCTACCAAACAGCCATTTAAAGATCCACACCATCAGCTGGTTAGAGCATGGTGTAAAAACACGAAGGTTGAGTTCGGTTCTCCGCACCAGCCAGCCGCAAAAAAATAAAATAAAAATGTTTTAATTTAAAAATAAAAAAATAAAAAAAATCCGTGCCAAAGTTTATTCTTCTGATTGATCAAATCACTAAACTCCTGTCAATTTAAGAACTTTGCATATCCAATAATGAAAAAATTGTTTGTTCACTTATAAGCTAGCTACTACATTATAAAATAACCTTGTTACTATATAAATCTGCCGTTCAAAAACTCAATATTTTAATGGTGTCCAACGGTCCTCACCAGGAAGGTGATAGGGAAAGAAAGGAGCAGGTGCACCCGAAGCTCTACAACACCCACTCCGGTAACCAGAGAACACAAGAAGGCGGAGTCTGGAAAGCAGTTATGGGGCGGGGGTGGTACAGACGCCCAGAAAGCCCGCTTCTTCCAGCGCCAAAACACGATCCTTCATCCGTAGGACACATGACAAGGACCCAAACCGGCCAAAGACAAACAAACAAACAAAAAAAAAACAGAGACAAAGTGAGCTCCTTAAGAGTGGGCCGCGGGATGAAAAGTTCGCACGACCAGCCTCCCTAGTGGGGCCTAATACCTAATCCTCAAACACCAGTTTCTGCAACGCAAGCAACGTTCCCAAGTCCCACTTGGCATTTAGTTTTCCCTGATTCTAACTAGATCTGCAGTATGGGAAGGAAAAGGGGCAATGGGAGAGGAGTGGGGGCAGCGCTACGAACACTCCCTTCACAAGCATAAACCCTCCTTTTAGCTAACGTAAGGAACGCCTCCACCGGCCCTTCTGCTCTAAAAATACAGACAGCAGAAATCCCGCTGCTCACAGCTCAACCGAAACTCGAAGAGTCGCGCTGCTCCTCACCCGCCCTTCTGCACCCGAAATTATGGACGTCAACAGCCCCACAGTATGCGGGTGGCGGGGCGCAAGCACAGTAAGGGGTTTACGTCCACCAAGGCCTGTTTCTTCGAGAACACGAGGCCGTGCCCCGGAACCCAAACCCCAGCCCCGCTCAGCTTCCACCCCCTCCCCACCCCCACCCCGCAGGGCCTTCCTGAAGCACCGGGACGCAGGGCGGCCTCCTCCCCAGGACCACGGAGAGGAGCGGGGAGGCAGGAAGGGGACTGACTCTACAGTCGCCAACGCGCCCGAGATGCTCGGCCCGGGAAATCGCGCCGGTTGGTGCCAGGAGAGGGGTGGACCGTCCGCCTAGAGAACGTGAAGCAGGCGGCAAGACCCAGAAGCTGACAGAGCAGGCGTAGGCCCGAGGCCAGGCCCAACAGCGTCAAGGGTACCGGAGTCGCTGCTCTCCCGCCCCTATGGCGCGCTGCCCTCGGTTGCCAAGGGCTGGAGACTCGCGGGCATTACCTGTAAACGAAGCAGCCTCTCCTGCTAAGGGCAAAGTGGCGGTCAGCCCCCACGGCCACCAGCAGCGGTCCTCTCTTAAGAGACGGCAAGAGGAAGGTCCACAAGTTCCCCGGCTGCCTAAGGCCCAATGGCCGCCTTTTCTACCTCAGCTACTCAGCGGCAACCGCCGCAGCTACTCAGCGGCAACCGCCGCAGCCACCGCCATCTTAGGATCTCATTGTGGTGGGAGAAGAGGCGGGGGGACTGCAGAGGGGGCAACGCACAGCGAGACGTGCGCCGTCTCCTCGGCAACGGCCGCGCGGGGGCGAAACTCGCTGGGCGGGAGCCGCTGTGCGACCTACGCTCTAGTCTGGAGTCATGTGACCCGCCGGAGTCTGTGGTGTCACTTCGGGCTTTCTAGGCAGGAACGGATTACACAAACCACCAACCAGAGACTACAGACCCCAGAATGCCAAATCCACCTCGGGTTATAAACGCCCGCCCGCTACCATGTGCAGGACTACAAATCCCAGCATGCTATGCGCTTCCCAGCGAAAATCGCCGAATGAGGGGCTCGAGGCCTGTGCGGAAGTGGGTTGGTTCCCCTCCCCCTCCCAGGCCGCTGGGAAAGAGCGGAGGCGCCTTCTGGTTCTCGGTGGGCTTGTGGGCTCCCGGTGATGCTGGAAGGAGGAGACGGCCTGGGTCGCTCTTCTTTTCCATGCCTACCCCCATCCCTGTCACGAAGGGATAGAAACAAAAGGTCCCTGACAATCTATGTCCAACCCCCTAATTTTACACGTGAGGAGATAAATCCACAGGAATTCAATAATTTGTCAGACGTCATATACGAGTATAACTAATCAGTGGGAGGATTGTAAATATTGTTAAATAATGCCGTTTTGGATTAATTTTCTACTTTACTCCTAGAAAAACTAGATGATTTTATTTTTCTCTTTTTTTAAGCGATTATTTTAACAAAAATTACACAGGTAATTTTTTCAGTATAAAAATGAAAGTAAAAATAAGCAAAACAAAATTATCACCAAAATTTCTAGCACCCCGAGATAACTACTACTAACAGTTAATTGTATCTCCTTCTATTTGTGTATGGATGTATGTTTTTGAAAGTGGGACCCAAGTATACAAACTGCATAGTCTTCACTGGCAATCGCTCTGCCTGATATAGTGCTTGGCATGTAGTGAATATATGTTAATGCCTCATAGAGGAAGATCCATTTAGAAATACTTGATCAAATTTATAACAAACATTATTAGGACTTTTATTGAAGTTATTTTTTATATTTAGGTAAATTTGGTGGAAGATGTATATGTCCTATGTTAAACTTTGTCTTCAAGGAACAAAAAATACCTTTCCTTTTATGTATGTCTTTGGTATTTCACAGTAGAAGTTTTCAGTTTTCTTCAAATATATTTCAAGTATTTTGACTTTTTTGGTTGAAGTTGTGAAGAAATACGATGGCTACAATAATGGTAATAGTGGTTATCTTGCTTTGTCTTCAATGTTAATAGGCGTTATAATGTTTAATGTTAATTTTCTAGTGTTTCATTGTGTAGTGTGATGTTAGCAGTTGGTTTCAGAAAGATGTTGTTTAACATTAATAAAAAATATTAATATTTTACTATGAGTTTTCATAAAGAATTGCTTCTTCTGGTTAATCAAGATGACCACTATTCTTCTTTGAGCTATTAATGGAATAAATTACATGAACTAATTTCTTAGTTTTAAAACAAGAACCAGATGATTTTAATCAATGTAATCTTGGGAAATTTTTCTCTGAACCTCTAGTCTCTGAATTCTCCTTTTATTTTTAATCTTCTGTCAGCAGCTCTATTAAGATTAGTAAATGGACAGGTTCTCTCTTTAAAACAAAAGCAAAAAATTTTGATAAAGTGACAATTAAGACCTTCAATGTGCCTAGCAGAAGAGTTAAAACACCAGTGGATTTTAGTGGAGGGCAAGGTCATTCTACTTTTAGACAGTTTATAATCATGGAATTAAAAAAAATTTTAAGCAAAATAAAGGTAGGGAGGAATGATGAATGGGCTTCTGTGTTCCAATAACAGCAACAAATCGTTCTCAATTACCAAGAGAAATTGTTCACATAACCAATTAGTAGAACTGCATCTCACTACACAATTCAAATAAACAAAGCCCTTCCAGCCAACTGCAATTTGCTACTGTACCCAGTTGACACTATTCATTTGTCATACATTTTTTAGTATGTTCTGGGTGTCTAATACTGCTAAGTACTGAGGTAACAAAAACATAGTCCCTACCCTTGAAGAGCTCATATTTCAGAGAAGGATTGGGAAATATGGTGTGTTGTAAATAAATTCTGTATTGTAAGAAAGATGTCGTGTGGGCTCAGAGCACAGAGCAACTAACCAGTTAGGTGTTTATTGCAGTCTGGAATGACTTATCCAAATTCCACCACTGTGAGATCTTTAGACAAGTTACTTAACCTTTCTGAGCCTCAATTGCTCCATCTATGAAACGAGAGGAAGGGAATAATAATATTGCCTAACTTAAAGAGATTTATTTGAAATTTTTCTTAGTGTTTATTTCACACCAGGTGCGGTGTTTAGCACTTCATCTATTATGATTTTCTTAATTCTTACAACTATCCTGAAAAGGTTGGTTCTGCATCCAACCCATTTTACAAATGAGGTTAAAGTTCTAGCAGCTCCAAATGGTAAAGACTAAATTTAAATTGAGGTCTACCTGATTTGGGGATGAATTTTTAAAAATTTATTAAATAGAAAATGCACCCTGGCTGGTTAGCTCACTTGGTAGAGTGTGGTGCTGATAACACTGAGGTCAAGGGTTCAGACCCCCATACTGGCCAGCCACCAAAAAATTTAAAAAAAATTTTTTTTTAATTAGAAAATGCATAGAAAAAAGCGGTATCATGCTATAAGTCCCCAAAATATTCGGTATCATCATCATTTTATTTTATATGTGTATTTTTTTAATGCATGTAGAAGCCGTTATTAAAACAATTCAAATGAATTTAAAAGCATTAGTGAAATTATAGTAGCTATTGGTAATTTTCTGAATTTATAGACCCTAAAAATTTCAATACTATTATGTCTGGTGGTGGGAGGAATTTGAAAAAAATTTACATTAAAAAAGGGTCCTCAAACTCAAATATGGGCGTTACTGATCTTAGCAGGAAAAAGAGGAAATAAAAAAATGAAAAAGTGTAAAATTATCCTTGGCATCCAAAAATTTAATATCTAATTTGGAAAACAAACATTATGTAAATGAATCAGTTTAGTATCAGTAGTGTATGACTATGCCAAATAAAAGATACAGACAGTAAATGGTTTAGTCATTAAGAGAAAAAAATAAGGCTGTATTGTCTCAGAGGTAATGATAGCTCCAGGGATTTCTATGTAGGATGAAATTAGGAGCAGCAATGGCAACGAACGAGTCCTTTAGTATTCCCCTTCACTGTCAGACATGTGAGAGGCCAATGTTAACACGTGAAAGGCAGACTTAGTGGAGGAAATCCCTGACCTGTGTGGGTCCAAGTGCTTGATGTTATAGGATTACCAATAGCACTTGCCAGACAAAACTTAAAGGAAAGCCTTTTTATTTCAGAAGATGTGGACTGGGAGACAGAGGGTAATGTTCCAACTGCCTCCCAGTCGACCGAGGGCTGGGGTTTATATAGGTAAATGTATGGGGTGAAACAGGATGCTTCGAGAGCTGTTATTAATGGACAGCCGCTTCCTATGTTGAGAGATGTATTGGGCAAAATAGGATGTCTGCTTTTGGTACAATCTTAATCATTAAGGGCGTGCTATAAAGGGATAACAAAGTTCTATAGTGTATACACGAGTGTGGGGATTTTTCTACATTTACAGCAATGCATGGAAATGTAGACAGGAAACAGAAGAGTGACTCTAAGAGATCTACGTTGAAACTGCGTTTCAGTTTTCCACATTTGAGAGAACAACTTAACATATGTATTAAAAATGTAGAGAGGGTCTAAATGGAAGAATGATGTTTCAAGGAAACACGGCACACCAGAAATATAGACAATACATCTGCAATGGAATAAGCAATGGACAATTAAGAAACCAGACAGGTTGAAGTAAGGATTCATGCAGGGTGAGGGGTTGATGTCAGAGGAAGGGACTGCGGAGGCCCAATAGCTGGTCTCAACACCCCCCATCCTTTTACCAAGTTCTTGACTCCACCACAGGAGAGAATTCAAGAGCAGAGTCACAGTAGAGAGTGAGAACAGGTTTAATGTAACAGATAAGAAACAGAGGTTCCACAGAGAGAGTGCCGCCTAGCTCCAGGAACTAAACAGGGCCCACACCAAATTTAACACAAAAGAAAAAATTACACACTTAGAGTTCAGTACAGACTGCAGGCTGGATCAAGAGAGTGAGCATCTGCTAAAAGTAAACTTAACACCTCAGCCAGCAAAGTACAGGCTGGCCCCAGAAAAGTGAGCAATAACCCTGCCTTCTGCCAGGATTCAGCTTTTATAGTTTCACTAGCTAATACACATTCATACTATCTAATAAATATTCAGCTAAGGGGGTGGTTCCCTGTTATGTAACAGTCTTGCACATGCTCAGTTATCTCTTTTTAGAGCATGTTCATTGGTCAGATTCTATCACATGCACAGACATATTCAAGAATATTCTGTGCTCTTTAGCACCTCTAGTGGAAGGTCATTCAAAGGATAAATTCCACTTTAATGAGCATGCTTGGCTACTAGTATTATATAACGCCTCTCTAATGAGCATGCCCAGTCACTGGATTTACATAAGCCAGTCCATTGCAGTCTCAATTCCCCTGTATTGGTGCCAAAAATAGGTTTAACAAGCAACAATAACTTTCCTCTAGGGGAGGGCCTAAAGGAGGGGCTTGAAACCTTGGGGAAGGGTTTGAAACCCAGAGGCCTTGTCTTGAAACCTGAACCCAGGGGAACTGAGCACCTCCCATCTCAGGGTGGGGAGGTGAGAGAAGGCAAGACTGATTAACAGGTTGGGTTAAGCTGTAGAAAGCCTTTGCTGATCTGAAGAGTTTGGGCTTTGTTCTGTAGGTAGTGTGAAACCATCTGAGATTTTGAAAGCGGGCAATTATATAATGAAATGGTTATTTTAAGACTTGAATCTAATGGCAATGTTTAGTACAGACTAGGAAGAGAAGAGAAGGGAGAGACAAGGAGATAAGATGGTCACTGGCGTGAAGTAACTAAGGCCTGGCCTAAGGTAATAGCATAATGAATAAAGTAAGGAACTTGGATTTTGATTAATGTAAAGTAAATCAGTTGTCATGATGTGTAAAATACTATTTGTTTCTCTTTTTTGATGTTTAGTAGGACACATTAGATAGTACTTACAGTATAACATTTTGTGCTACAAGTATATTGTTTATCTTTTTAATGTGCTCTGTATATTTTTTTATCCAAAAACGTAGTGTAAGCATGGATATAGGAGAAACCCTGCCATTTGTATTTCTTTATATCCTCAATGCCTTGCAGAGTTCAATTATTTTGTTGTTCACTAATTTGATCTCTGAAAAAGCAATTTTCTGCAATACCTAGTTTTAATCTGCAGATGGTAGTAGAACTTAAAGGAAAAATCTCCAGTGACTATCCTACTATTATTTTTTTTTTTTTTTTTTTTTTTTTTTAAAGATGACCGGTAAGGGGATCTTAACCCTTGACTTGGTGTGGTCAGCACCACGCTCACCCAGTGAGCGAACCGGCCATCCGTATATGGGATCCGAACCCGGGGCCTTGGTGTTATTAGCACCGCACTCTCCCGAGTGAGCCACGGGCCGGCCCAGACTATCCTACTATTATAATGGAATTTTATAATTGTTTTTTATTATGTGATTTTAGATACACCCAAAAGAATATGATATATATGTAACGTATAAAGTACAATAATAAAAGAAATGCTCAAGAACCCACCACCTAACCTGAAAAGTAAAATATAATCAATATTTTGGATCTCCCATGCTTTTCTCCAAACTCATTTCTCTTTCTTTGCAGACATAAATACCATCCTGAATTTAGTGTTATCATTCCCTCATTTTCTTCATGTAACTATGTATATTTCTAAATAATATATTGTTTAGTTTTGCTTGTTTTCAAACTTTATATAAATGATATACTGAATATATTCTTGTTTGACGTGCTTTTTTCTGAGATTCATCCACATTGATGGGTGTAAACACAAACCCCATTAAGCAAAGAATGTAAAAAATAATTTTGACACGTTCCTAAAAGAATATAACTGATTTTAACTTAGCTTTGTGGGTAACTTGATAGAACAGATTGGTCATGCCAAATAAGCTCTAATTGGAGACCTCTGCCCTAGTTCTAACACCTTTTGGTTAAATTTAAGCACTGTTACTTATCTGCCTTAATTTAGTGCACAATTTCTTAACCTTGGTGCTATTTACATTTTGTGCAGGGTGATTCTTGTTAGGGGGGGGGCTGTTCTGTGCATTGCAAGATTTTTAGCAGCATCCCTGGCCCCTTCCCACTAGATGCCTATAGTACTCCCCTCCCCAGTTGTAAAAACCAAAAATGTCTCCTGACTTTGATTGCCAAGTATCCCCCGGGGCTTGAGGGTCAGGGGGAGGGGAAAGTCACTCCCAGTTGAGAAACACTGATCTAGTCTTTGCATTGAGAAAACCATATTAATTATGATTTTTCTTATGTACCTCTTTTGCTAAAAACCCTGAAGTTAACATACATAATTAAATCTATTAATGATTATATAATTACATCAAATCAATCCACATGCATAAATAATGTTTCAAGGCTCTTCCCACCTTGCTCCATTTTCCCTAAATCTAATTGCCATTACATCTCTCATTACTGCCTAGTTCAGACTCATTATTACTAGATTTAAAAATATCTAATTAGTCCTCTCAACATATAATATTAGTGTTCTAAGTTTTGATTGTTTTTTGGAAGCTGGTTGGTACAGAGATCAAACTCTGGACCTTGGTTTTATCAGCACCACGCTCTAACCAATTGAGCTAACTGGCCAGCCCCAATATTAATGTTTACACCAGTCTGATCTGCCCTTTCCTTCATAACCAATTTATGTGTTTTCCTTTCAAAAATCACTAGTTCAATAAATGTAATCCTTGTGATTCTGATAATTCCATCCATATTTGCATTTTATCCATCTTTATGTGGCCTTAATTCTGCAGAGCTGTAGTTTCTATATACTTCTTTCTATATTTTCTAAGAATATGTATGTATTCTTAGGGAGTAAATGTTATCTCCTGTATTCATTGCAAATCTGGTTAGAGCTGCAATAGTATAGATCTGTGTGGAATGAATGTATTTTAGAACATACAAAGTTGGAGGAGGTTAAAGAAAGATATAGAATAACCAGAAAAAAACCTACAATGAAAATAACTTATTTTTTAATTTTTTATTTTTATTAGTATATTCATTGTTACAAATCATACTTATTCTTTTTTTTTTTTTTTTTTTTTTTTTTTTAAAGATGACCGGTAAGGGGATCTCCACCCTTGACTTGGTGGTGTCAGCACCACCCTCTCCCAAGTGAGCTAACCGGCCATCCCTATATAGGGATCTGAACCCTTGGTCTTGGTGCCATCAGCACCACACTCTCCCAAGTAAGCCTCAGGCCAGCCCTAATCATACTTATTCTTTATGCCCCTTATCCAATCTCTCCCCTTCCCCCTCTTCTTACCTCTCCCTCCTTCCAGCTCCCCTTCCCCGTTCCCCCTCCCCACTCTAATAGCTATAGATTTGTTCTCTCCATCTGATAGATTAACTGTTCCTCTGCTGGTTTGTTGCCTAGATGATCTGTCCAGCGCTGAGACAGGTGGGATCAAGTCCTCCCCTATTATCATAAGCCAGATGCTTCTTCTATTACTCTGGAGTGTGCTTTGTGGAGAGAGAGGACCTCTTCTTTTTTGTTTTTTTTGGTCTCTGCTGGTGCCTTTCCTTGTGTCAATGAAGTTGAGAGTCTGGCATGTCATCTGCACAGTGACTGTGACTGCTATTATAGAAACTAGCCACTTTTGTGGCAGCCATGGCAATTGTGGTGGCTATGGAGGGCTACATATGAAAATGGTGTTTTTGGTGTGCTCTTTACCTGGTTGCAGCAGGGTTCAGCTTCCACTGACTCCATGCCTCAGGTCCTGGCAGGGCCCTGGGGTGGTGGTAGCAGCTTGCCTAATTGCAGCTGGGTTTGGCTTCCCCTGGCTCCATGCCTCATTCTAAGATGTTGTTGCGGAGCAGTTGGTGGGGAGAAGGCGAAGAGAAAGGGGAGGGAAAATAGGGTGAGAAGAGGGGGAAGGAAGGGGAACTTGATCGAGGCCCGTGGCCACCCTCATTCCGGCAGGGGAAACAAGGGGGCTTCCAGCAGCTGCTAGGTTGTTGCTGGCTTGGATGCAGATGTCAGAGGTGTGGCTGAAGCCCTCTGCCCCCCATTGCCCCAGCTTGGGAGCCTGGGACAGTTCCTGCAACAGCTTGGTGGTCATTGCTGGGCTGGTTGTGGATGTCGGGGAGGCATTACTGAGGTCCTTGTGACGCGAGGCACTTCCTATGGTGGCTCAGTGGTTGTTGCTGGGCTGGTTGAGGATGTTGGTGGGGCATGGCTGAGGCTATCAGCCCCCCACCACCCCAGCTTGGGAGCCAGGGTGATTCCTGTGGCAGCTCAGTGGTTGTCACTGGGATGGTTGTGAGTGTCACGGGGCATGGCTGAGGACCTTGGCCTTTCCCCCTCCCTGGCTTGAGAGCCCCGGGGGGGGGGGTTCCAGTCCTAGGTTTAATATGTGTTCTTTGGTGGTGTTAGACCTTTACTAGTTAATATCAAACTTTGTCTTGATTTATGGGTAATTCATTTTTTCTTTCAGTTCTGTGTTGGACTATTCACTGTTATCACCACTTAAACTCTGTACTGGAACTAATTTGTTGTCCTTTGCTTACTTCTAAAATGGAGAAACTTCCTGTGCGGACCAGCACTTGAGCCGTGGTTGAGCTAAATTGCTGCTTTACTGCTGATTCCCTGGGGAAGGCTTTTTGTGCAGCTCAGGTTTTAATGGTTGACTTCATAGGTACTTCTGGGTTTTGTGAATTCTGGCACACCTGGGTTGTGTAGAAACTCTGGTCTGGGCCTGAGTCTTTTCAGCAAACTGCACCCCCTGAAGTTCTATATTCCTGACCCATTTCCATTGAGTGGTCCTGTGCTGACTGGAGGGCAGATCAGCTGTCCATGCTGTGCCCCAATGTTCCTTCAGTGGACCCATTTCCCACACCGCCCATACTCCAAACACTTCCCATGGGATGGGCCATGAACTAGTCCCTTGCGATGGCCTCTGAGTGACTCCTTTTTTCTGTTGTCTGTGGCTCCTTGCTCCTATGTAGGTCCATGGGAACTCTGTTACTGGTCTTGCTGGCCTGGAGGCCACCAAGGCCCTCTTCTCCCCTGCCACCTCCAAGCAACTTCATAGGAAAGGCACAGCTGAGGCTTTTTCCAGCTTTCACTCCGTGTGCTCACTAGAGCCAGGCTTGAAGCTGTCAGGGCTCAAAATGGTGTCAGTGGTCCTTTCTTTCCCTTATTGTGGCTTCTCTTGACTTCATGAACTCCGTAGTTCTCTGCTCTTCTTCCCCTGAGTTCTACCGGTACCAGTTTGGCTGTCGTTGCTTTTTAATAGTTGTAAATTGTTTGATTTGTGGGAGAGGGTAACACTGTGGACCGTCTATTCCCCCATCTTGCAATGAAAATAATTTATATCTTTTTTCCTAGCCTCCCACAACTCTTACATCAGAAAAGTATTAAGTATAACTAGATGTAGGTTGTTAATTAAGAGAAAAATCAGGTAATTAGATGGGAAGGTTCCAAAAATATGGAAATATGGACTGATATAGATTTTGTTTCCTAATTCACATGAAAAATGTTAGAAAGGCATTAATATTAAACCTCAGCCTTTACTTTTAAAACCCTGTTTGAAATTATATAAAATAAGGACTCATAATTGCCATGATTATAAGGGAGAATCTGGAATGACTTTATGAAATATGAACTCTGGGCCAGAAAAGTGTCTTTTCTCACAGATATAAGGGGATTTGCAGGTGATAACTAGATTTGGCATATGCATGCAAATGAGTGTGGGCTAGAAAAGGAGTATTCAATGTGATTGGGGTTAAATTAATACACATTAAATTCACTGTGTTATGTAGAGTATCTACAGCTGTATATGCTGTAATTTTTGCTCTTTTATACAAAAAGCCTTCCCACACTGCATTTCTCCTTCCATGAGAAACATTCTAAGGTCACAGGAGAACTGACAAAATATGCGTGAACTCAGATTAACCAGTTAAGAGAGGTCAGAATGCTCTCTTTATCAGAAGAGTACTAAAAATATCCAGGGTTAAAAATTGGGAATGTTGCATGGCAGGGAGGGCTATCCAAGACTCTACCCCTGATCTAGATAAGTAAAGAAGTAAAACCCTAACAATAGGTGAAACAGAACAGTGTAAGACAGGGATTGACAAACTTTTTCTGTAAAAGGCCAGATATTAAGTGTTTTTGGCATTGTGGGCCATACAGTCTCTGTTGCAACTACCTCAACTATGGTTGCAGAATGAAAGCAGCCATAGACAATATGTAAATGAATGAGCGTGACTATGTTCCAATAAAACTATTTATGAACACTGAAATTTGAATTTTATATTATTTTCATATCAAAAAACATTAATCTTCTTTTGATTTTTTTTAACTATTTAAAAATATAAAACGGGCAGTGGGTTCAACTTATTAGCCTGTGAGCAATAGATTTGCTGACCTCTGACATAGCACAGAAAACACTTCAAGTTCTAAGATAATTAATGTTAGATCAAGGGAGAAATTAACAGTAGAAGAAAATGCCATTTCATTACTTTGCAGGATGGTTATTTTATGAGGAATATTTTGAAATATTAAGAAAGGGAGGATATACAGCCAATGTAAGTGAACGATATTTGTAGGTATTAGTTTGTGCCATGCAGAACATTTTTCTATCAATTACTGAAAGATGTATGTTACGTAATCTGACTATGACTTTGGATTTCTGCCTATTTTTGCTTTATATATATTTGGAGTAATGTTATGAGTACACATGCAAATTTAGACTACTTTTATCTTATGATGGCTTTATCCCTATAGAATATATCCCTTATCCTCTTTAATCTACAGTAATGCTTCTTTCCTTAAAGTCTATCATACCAGCTTTTTGTTGTTTGGGGGTTTTTTTGTTTGGAAGAGGAACTTAGAGACTGAATGCTTTAACACTACATCTTTTCCATCTTTTTACTTTCAGCCTCTCTAAGTACTTAAAATTACACATGATGCATAAGCAGTATTGGTTTTTAAAATATTTTTTAAAAACAGCTTTATTGATGTATAGTAAACATGTCATGTCACGCAATTCATTCATCTAAAGTGTGTACTTAATGGCTGTTTGTATATTCACAGAGTTTTGCATTCATCACCACAATCAATTTTAGGACATTTTAATCACCACAAAAAGAAACCCCACCATCATTCCACCCCCTCAACCCTAAGCAACCACTAAGCTACTTTCTCTTTATGTAAATTTGCTGATTCTGGACATTCGATATAAATGGAATCACACAATATGCTGTCCTTTGTGACTGGCTTCTCTCACTTAGCATAATGTTTTCCAGGTTCATCCATGTGGTAGCATGTATCAGTACATAATTTCTTCTCCTTGCCAAATAACATTCCATCGAATAGATACATCACATTTTATTTATCTATTCATCTGTTAATGGATTTGGGGGTTGCTTCTGATTTGGGGCTATTCTGAATAATGCTCCTATGAACATTTGCTTAAAAAGTTTTGTGTGGACATGTTTTCGATTATCTTGGCTATACACCTAACAGTAAAATTGCTAGATCAGATGGTAATTGTCTTTAACCATTTGAGGGACTGCCAGGCTATTTTCCAAAGTGGCTGTGTCATTTTATATTTCCACCAGCAGTGTATGAGGGTTCCAATTTCTCTACATCCTCGCCAACACTTTTTTTTCCTGCTTTTATCTGTCTTTTTGATTATAGCTGTGTTGGTGGGTGTGTAGTGATATCTCATTGTGATTTTGATATGCCTTTCTCTGATGGCTAATGACATCGAGCATATTTTCATGTACTTACTGGCCATTTATTCATTTTCCTTGGAGAAATATCTACTGAGATTCTTTTTGTTCATTTTTAGATTGGGTTATTTGTCTTTCTATTATCAAGTCATGAAAGTTCATTATGTAACCTAGGTACAACTTCCTTATTATACATGAATTGCAAATATTTTCTCCTGTTTTGTGGATTGTTTTTTCACTTTCTTGATGGTGTTCTTTAAAGCACAAGTTTTTAATTTTGGTCATGACCAGTTTATTATTTTTTGTTATGTTGATTTGGTGTCATATCTAAGGAAACATTGCCTAATCCAAGGTCACAACTAGTCATGCATATGTTTTCTTCTAAGAGTCTTATAGTTTTAGCTCTTACATTGGATCTTTGATCCATTTTTAGTTTTTGTATATAGCATGAGGTAGGGTCCAGCTTTATTCTCTTGCATGTGAATATCCAGTTGTCACAGCCCCATTTGTTGACAAGACTACTTTTTCCCTGTTGAATTGTCCTGGCACCCCTGTCACAAATCAATTGACCATAAATGTGAGGGTTGTTTCTAGACTCTTAATTCTATTCCACTGATCTCCATGTCTATCTATCCTATGCCAATACCACAGTGCCTTCACTATTATGGTTCTGCAGTAAGGTTTGAAGTCCAGAAGTGTGAATCCTCTAACTTTGCTCCTGTTCAGGATCATTTTAGCAGCATTGTTTTTAATTGGCATATTTAGGCAATTTACCTGTAACGTAACTGTTACATGTAAACGTAACTGGGAGCTATGAGTATTCCCATTTGTATGGGAAGATCTGGGGAAACAGATTAGAAAAGGGAGGTTGGGGAATCAACAAAAAATCACTAACTTAGTCCATTTGTGCTGCTATAACAGAATATCACAGACTGAGTAATTTATAAAGGAGAGAAATTCATTTCTCACAGTTCTGGAGGCTGGACATCCAAGATCAAGGAACTGGCATTTGGTGTCTGATGAGGCCTGCATTCTTCAGAGAGGAGGAAGGCTGTGTCCTCACGTGGCAGAAGGCAGAAGGGCAAGAGGGACAAACTCCCTGCACCAAGCCCTTTTATAAGGATACCTAATCCCATACTTGAGGGAAGAGCTCTCATGGCCTAATCACCCTTAAAGGTTCCACCTCTTAATACTATCACATTGGCAACAGTTGAATATTGGAGGGGACACATTCAAACCACAGCAATGACTAATCCACTCTCTTGAAGCATTGGCACAGGCGGAGAGGTCAGAGCTTGCAGGAAAATATGGAAAGCCGGGCATGTTCAGCTATTCTGAGCAGGACCACTAAGGGGACTGGAGAAATCTGTGTCTACTGGAAGACCTGGAGTCACTCTGTTGGTCTGCAGAGCTGGAAGTCAGGAAGGAGAGGTAAATGTGGAGGAAAGGAGTAAGGACCAGCAGGAATCTACTGGCACCACATTGTCACAGAGGCCAACCCTGAAGACTACCAGGAAATAATGGCTGCTGCTTCACTTCTGCCTTCCAAATGTCACATAAATTACTCTTTTAACTCAGAACAATATAAGGAAGAAGATTCTAGCAAACAGTTCTAGGTTAGCCAAGTTGACACAGCACAAAATCCTCACATTCTTACTGTTTATTTTCTATTTGTCTCACTTTTTATGTTTCTTTTTTTCTACTTTTCTTCTTTGGGGTAATTTTTTGTTATTACCCCATTTTTTCCCTCTATTAACTATTCTTAAGTGATGACCACAGGGATTGTTACATGAATCCTTGACGTACTACAGTCTAATATAAACTAGTATTTTTGCCAATTTTTCCTAAACATTGTTAGAACCTTAGAACACCTTAACTCCATTTACATCCCTCAGTTACTGGGTTACTGTTGTCGTGCATTTTATTTCTATATACTATGAGTGGCAAAAGACATTATTGCTGTTTTGTTTTATCTTTGAACATATTAATCACAGTTTTTCTAAAATCTGAAAATTGCCCATTGATACCAATAACTAGGTTACATACAGGTTTGTTTCTTTTTTCTTGGTCCTATTTCTTATTATGCCTAATAATTTCTGATTGAATGCCTATCCTCTAGCAGGCAGCTTAGGACAGAGAACCTTGGTCCAATCAAGGACTGAAGTAATTTGAGGCTGGTTTGTAAGGCTCACTCTACTTCTGGTTTATCCCATTTATCCTAAATGTGGCCCTTCAGTTGTCCCAACAGTCTGGGATATTTCATGTGGTTCCTCTTCCTTGAAGGATCCTAAGGTCTAACTTCTCTCTTCTCACCATCAAGGGCTGCTGAAACTCTACTCTGCTTTCTATTTGCTTTATTACATTCTTAGTGTCTTGTCTTGTGCAGCTTGGTTACTAAATGCTTCAATGAACTTTTTTTTCTCTTCATAATCTGGTTCCTTGAGCTCTGGCTCCCTCGGTAACTCCCTGATGCTTTCATACAGATGATTTTAAAACATATTTTATCACCTTTTCAACTTTTTCTTTGTAACAATTTTGTTCTGCTACAAGATCTTCTGATAGAGTTTGGACGTATTGTCCCCACCAAAACTCGTGGAAATCTGATCCCCAATGTGGCAGTGTTGGAAGCTGTTTGAGCCGTAGAGGTGGATCCCTCATGAATGGATTAATGCCCTCTCTAGTGGGGTGGGGGTCCTGAGTGAGTTTCACTCCGTTAGTTCCTGCGAGAGCTGGTTGTTTAAAAGACCCTGGCACCTCCCCTCTCTCTCTCTTGCTTCCTTCTGCCATGTGATCTGCTTATACCTACTGGCTGCCTGCCACTTTCTGCCATGAGTAGAAGCAGCCTGAGGCCCACATCAGACGCAGCTGCCCCAGAATCATGAGCCAAATAAACTCCTGTTCCTTATAAATTACCCAGTCTCAGGTGTTCTGTTAAAGCAACACAAAGCAGACTAACACATCTTCCATTATAGATTATTGCAGAAGTTTCTCTAACCTTTCTCTATCGGAATATAAATATTTTGTTGTATTAAAGCACAAATAAATTCAGGAATGTTAGTCAAATGATTTTAGGAGCATCAATATTCACTGTTTCCACATCTCAAAAATGACTCTGTATTATTAAAAATCTATATATTGCTGCCTCACTCTCTACAGACCAAATTAAACAGTCCTAACCTTGTTTCAAGACAAAGGAATAAAAATTTATTGCATATCTTCTGTGTTTCTGTTCTTGGAGCAACCACTTCATGTAAGTTATCAAGTTTGAATCCTATATTATATGCTGCTGATAGATATAAAATTTTATTGTCACATGGACAATAAATATTTCTGAGCTCCTATTTTATGCTATGTATATGCTGAATGTTGTGAATATAGAAATAAGAAAAACAAGCCTCAAACTTCCTTTAGTGAGTACAGGAACTCCAGTACAGAATACAGTGATGTGTGATGTTAAAAGAAGTAAATTCACAGGAGAACATCTAGCCTAAGGGTATGGGCAGGAGGAAGGGCTGGTGACCAAGGAAAGTTTATTTCACTCAGGGTACATAGAAATTATTGGAAAAGGCAAACAAAAAGGTGACTGGAATATACACATTGCAGCAATAGCAAAAGAGCACATATGGTTGATTCATTGGTAAAAATTGTCATGGGAGATAAGATGTTAGACTTGCCAGGTATCTTTACTAAAACAGGCAATCTTCCATTAAACTGGATAAATTCCCCTTTCTTTTTTCCTTAAATTTCCCAATTATGTAGTAGGAGAACGGCACATACTAGGGAATCCTCCTGGCTCCCAACAGTTCCTCTAGTAGCCTCATTTGTCAGGAGCAGGGGTGGGCCCTGATACGTAGGTTTCATATACGTAAGAGTGCACTGAAATACAGGTGGCTGAGCTAATTGGATTTCCTCTCCCAGGGATTTGGAATTTGTGTGGAAAGACACAGAGGCTAAAATTCCACTGAAACAAAACCATTTTAAGGGCTGAATACTACAGAATAAGTCTAAGAACTCCTCTTGATGAGGTTTTCGGAGCTGTCCTTATTTCTGCCTTCCTTTGGCTTGTTTGCATCAGTCTGTCATTGATTCTGTTATTTACTTCAGTATCCCTCCAACAAATCCAATTATTTTTTTGCTCCAGATGGCTGTATGAAGTTTATTTTTTTAGCTTATAAACAAACAAAGCAAACCACCAAAAAAAACCAGTATAATTGGATGACTCTGAGATTGGACATTAATATTTCAGAATCTTTGCTTGCTGAAGGCAGGCAAAAATGTCTATTCTAAATGTTCTAGAATTTTTCTCAACGACTCTAAAGGGGGAATAAGAAAAAACACTTTAATCTTAGAGGAATCGCTTTGATGTATACTCTAGGTCATGCATGCGTGAGTCTGGTAGCTAGCCTTACTTTTTGAGGGAGTTCTAATTATTGGTAAAGTCATCCAAGTGCAAATATAAAATTTTATAATGTAAAATGCCGGGTTCTTGTCTCAGATACACATGAAACAAGGTAAGTTGTTTGTAATTAACCACATATTGGCCAACTAATAAATTAATCAGGATGTGTGTGTAATTGTATATAATAAACTTTTCTCTTTTTCAACATCATGTACAGTTATTTTGAAGTGAAAGCAAGAAACTATACCTTCAGGCATTATATTTAGTCTGTCTTATTTTGTCTAAGAAATAAAAATAATAAAAGCTGAATAAAATGTAAGGGCAAATTTTAAATTCAAATGTGCAAATACATTTGTGTCATATGTATACTTTTAAAATTTTGTGTTAGTCTGGAAATTTTGTCAGAATACCTAACAACCCTAGGGATTCTACTTTCAGATACGGTTATAACAGTATGAATCATCCTGTGTTTTCCAATTAGTTGAATAATGTTTCCTGAAGAGATAATGTTTTAAGAATCTAAAAACTGGAGCAAAGAGGCATATATAGAGATTGGTTTTCAGTATCTGGCTGAAAAGGATTTATAGCAAATTTAACAAAAAAAAAAGGAGACACATCATTACTGAGAAGTAGAACGAAAGCAAATATCTTTTATTATCTCCCATCTTCCTTGTTTCTGAAGGCGTGTTTTAAAATGTGGTTTTACTTAACATGGGCCCTTGTTTTCTTTTTCTCCCACATATTTTTACACAATATAGCTGAATTTATTCTTCATGTGTTAAGTGCAAAAAATGTTTTCTGTTAGAATTTAACATTTATTTGGTTGAAATTGTTTTTTTTTTAATGATGTGATCATGTGGAGAGATTCTTCTTTAATAAGAAAGATGTTACTGTTCAGAAGCATAAAATATACGCAATTCCGAAGTTTTTGCATACACATCGAAAGAAAAACAAGCATGTTCCTTGGCCAGAGCTCTTTTTATTCTTTGTAAGGAAAACAAAATTAAGTAAGAAAACATCTTTTTTGCACTTTTCCTGTTAATGAACCAATTTCAACTTGGTTAGATGATCAGGAAACAAAAATTCCAAACAGGTGAGAAACCTTTGAAAAGAAGAGTCATGAATGAGCACTTCATTTTATCTTAACTGGTATGCTGGGGAGGATACAGGTTTATACATTTTGGAGCATCTGTCAAAAGTCTGTCAATATTACTTTTATTATATGCATCATGTAGCAGGCCTAGAGGGAAAGAATCTGGATTTGAGCAAAAGAACAGAAAGTTCTGGGAGGCAGGTTTCCAGGAAACAAAAGGGCATTAAGAAAATTCCTTGTCTGGCATTCAGCTTTCCTGTTTGGGAGCCTCAGTGTAATAGAGTTGTAGAGAAACAGAACCTCTAGGATATGTAAGGGATTTGACTTAATGCAATTGCAGGAGCTGTTTTTAGTTCCTGTGTGTCTGAAATGTGTTTACTCCATCTTTACATTTGTTTGACAGTTAGGTTGTGTAGAGTACTCATTAGGAAAATGTAAATTCCCTCCAAATTTTTAAGACTTTCTTCCTGTGAAGAAAGCTGCTGCCATTTTCAGTCTCAGCCCTTTTTATGTGATTTTACTCCTTCTAAAAACTTTTTGCATCTTTTCACTCACTGTTGTCCAAAATTTCATCATGATGTGCCCAAGGGGTGGGTGTTTTGTTTTTCTTTCTTTAATTAATTGCACTGGGTACTAAATAGGCACTTTCAACTCCATCTCCTTCAGTTCTGGGAATTATTTTTCTATTACTTTGATAATTCACTCTCCATCGTTTTCTGTCTTCTCTTTGAGAATTCTGTCAGGTGGATGCTTGATTTCCTGAATTAAATCTGTAATTTTCTTATCTTTTCTCTCTTATTTTTCATATCTTTGCTGTTTTATTGTACTTTCTGGGAGGTTTCCTTGAATATATATTCCAATCCATTCAGCGAAGTTTTTTTTTAAATTTCAACTATTGTATTTAATTTCTTTGAGCTCTTTTTTCTCCACTAATTTTCCTTTAAAAAAATAGCATTTTATTCTTATCTCTTTTTTCTCTGATATAACTACTAAGTATAGTTTGGGGGGAGTTTTCTTCTGCCAATATCTCTCCTTTAAAAAACAAAAAACAACAACAAAAAATCTCTCTTTACCCCACCTCCTCCTTGTAGTAATAGTACACAGGTACTTCAAAATTTTGTAGAAACATAAAATTAAAAGATAGTACTTAACAATAATTAATTAATTATATAGTAATAAAAAAAGATACGAATCTTTCCATGAACATTTTGCAGTACCCTTATATTCCTGTCTATGGCTCAGCTCCTCTTTTTGGCTGTCTCCAGTTTCTCACCTCCCATTCTCTCAAACTCACCTGACCAGGCTTTCACCCACCATACTACTGAAACTCACGTGGTCATAATCTCCAACAACCTCCATGTTGCTTAATTCAAGGATCAGTTCTCAGTCCTCCTGTTACTCTCCTTATCTCCTAGACACACAGATTACTTCCACTTCCTCGAGACGTCTTCTCACTTGATTTCCAGGACTCCACTCTCTCCTGGTTTTCCACCTGCCTCCCTGACTACTCCTTTCTACTTTCCTTTGCTCTTTGCTCCCCCTCTCCTCAGTCTCTCAATATGGAAGTACCCCAGGGCTCTGTCCTTGTACCTCTTCTCTTCTGAATTTATACTCAATTCCTGGTGTCCTCATCCCATCCTATGAGTTTAAATGCCATTCATTATGGCATTGACTTCAAAATATATATCCTCTGAACTGTAGACTCCCAAATCTAACTGACTTCTTGACATTTTTCCTTACATGTTCAACAGTCATCTCAAACTTACTATGTCCAAAATAAAGTTGTTGATCCCTCCTCCTCTGCTCCAAATTTTTTATTCCTTCATTCTTCCCCGTCTCAGCTGAATGGCATGGCCATCGTTCTAGTTGCTCAGACCCAAAACTTTGATGTCATCTTTTGCACCTTTCTCTTGGTCCTGGGGGTCTCAGGAGGCAGGACTACACATAGCCTCTGCCAGGAGTCCCTCAGGGAGCGGGGCTGCACACAGCTCTGTCAAGAGAGTGCAGTAAGGTGAGTTGCTCAAGGCACACCTTGAGCTAGGGGCTGCCGCCTGGGGAGGTGGTCAACCAGAAACCAAACACAAAGTTCTGGGGCTTAGCGCACGCACTAAGCAACTTTATTGGGTAAAGGCATGTCTTATATATGTTTTTGCCAGCTGTAAACCCCTCCCATACCTCCCTGTCTCCTAGGTAAGTCAAGAGCAAGTCTGTGGTTTGCAGTTAAGTTTTGCAAATTTTTGCTGACCCAGTCTTTTTGCATTTCTGCTGACAGTCTACATCCTAGAGAGCAAGAGTGCCTCCATCTTTAACAGGTGTTTTCCTTCATTTTCCTTCAACCTTTCACTCCTTTCTCTCTCTTACAACTCACATTCAACCTGTCAGAAACCATTCTCCTGCTTTCAAATACATCCAAAATCTAATCATTCCTCTTCACCTCTTTTGTCACCACCCGGTCTGAGCCCCCTTCATTTCCTGCCTAGAGTATTCCTCTAGATTCCTCATAAGGTCTCTCTACTTCCACGTCTATGTCCTCAAAGTATGTCTTTTCTTTTAAATGCTGGTCACATCATATTATTCATTGGTTTGAAAATCCCTCAGTGACTTTCTCTATCACTCAAAGTAAAGTCAAATTCCTTTTAACAGACTAGCAGGCCCTCTGTGACCTCTCTGGCCCATTACCTCTCAGGCCCATTACCTCTAATCTTACAAAGCAATTCCCTGTATGTAAGTTAATATGTTAGCATTTCTGTTTTACATATCACTTTAGAAATTGCTAAGTGTGAGTCAGTTCCTCAGAGACTAATCATTCTTAAGTGCACAAAACCCAGTGTCCAAGCTAATATGAGATATGAGCCTTAATGATCTCACGATTCTGTTCACTAAGGCCCCTTGAAAAACTGTGCCTTAAGGTATGCATCCTGACCCTTCTATTTCTGGTTCGTCTCCTCAAACACAGGATCCAGCCTGCTCCTCATATCATTTTTTTTCCTCATACTTCTTTCAGCCAGTGATCTCAGGTCTCATTCTCATTTCATAGCTTTGGTACAACCATGCAAGGTCACAACTTTGACCTATCTTGATGGTTCTTCCACAGTGTTCTGACAGTGTGTCTATGCACTAAAGAAATAATATTACTCCCAGCAAGTTCAGTTTTTGGCATGCCTCACATAACATTGACCTTTGATTATGTCCTTACTGTCTGATTAGCTTTCTCCAGGTTTTTCCAGAGGCGATGATCCTGGTCAAATCCTTGATAGACAGTATAATTTACCCTTAATAGTGAATAACACAGATTCTGAGCTGGATTACTTTTGAATACTAGCTCTGCCTCTTGCTAGCCATGTGACCTTGAGCGAGTCTCTTAAACCTCTGCGTCTCTGTTTCCCGATTTGTGAAATGGAGATAGTAACATTACCTGCTCATAGGGCTGTTGTGGTTGAAAGAGTTAATAAAATTAACATGTCTAGCACGTAATAAGTGTGTCACATGTATTAGCTACTGTTATTAATATTACTGTCCTTCCTTTGAGGCGTGAACATGGGACTTATTAATTGCTTGACTGGGGAGAAAGCGAAAAGGATACAAGGAGGAAAAATAGGTTTGTATTTCAAAATATTTCATTTTACCACAAAGGTAATTATCAAATTACCATATTTTTGCTTTTGAAGTTTAATGTCAGTAGCTTGAATTCTCTACAATTATGAATGTATGATTTCCACTTCTCTTCGATGTATACATCACTCCAGCCTTACTTTTTTTATTTCCAGAAAGTCATCAAGATTACCTTTTCCTTTTAAGCTTCAAAATTCCTGAATGAATGAATGACAGGAAAACCTTTAAGGGGAAAGCCAAACACCAGCAAAGCTTGTGTTCAGTAAACAACAAAGAACAGAAAAAAACACAACTTTGGTATTTTCCTGGAATCTGAGTTAATAAGTGGGGACCACAAAACAAATAGCAAACAACTGCTTGAGTTACATCAGAATGAAAATAAAACAATGAACCTGGATTTCCAGTCAAACTATTACACAATATGATTAACAGCACTAACAAGTCACCTATTACACATTAAAAAAAAATCCACTAGAGGATTTTAAAACAAAAGGAACAATTTGTTCTGAGTATAATTTTGATGCTTACACATAAATTTCATAGTTTTGCACCTCAGAGAATACTTCTACTTTTCTAAAAGATGAAATAAACTGACCATTTCATCCTGGCAATTATTAACCTGTGCATTTTTTATAACTAAGAAAAATTGGCTTCTCTCCGTATTTGAGTTGAAATATTTTAATTCATAGCTTTATAGGTTCAATTTTTATTATCTTTAGTATCTACAAAGCAAAGCTTCAGATGAACTTTGGTTTTACTTCATCTTCAATTGAGCATTATTGAAGTAAAAGTACAAAAATTCTCTGGATGAGCACAATAATAAGAGGTTAAAAAATCTATATCTTTATAAAGATATATTATTGGATCTTTCATAAAAACTCATTCAAATAGGGAGAAAAGGGAACATAGAGTATTGGGATTTGTCCTTGAATCTACTTTTTTTTTTTTTTTTTTTTAGTTTTTCTTCCAGTTGAACTGATTTCCTCATGTGTATTTCTGGATTAAAGCCAGAATCAACACTGTCCCTATTTCTAATCAAATAACGGGGAAACAATTACAAATTCTGAATGCAGTTAGAGGATCCTAGGAGGCACAGTGTCTGGACTGAGCCTGAGGTATGTTTCTCATTTCTGACTTTAGGCAAGTTATTTAATGTCAGCGCACTTTTGACATGATTATAATAACGCTCATGTATTGCACAGGCATAGCAATCACATTTCAAGAAACAACCGTCGGCTTCTTTTTACCTTCTCCTAGAGCTTGATACAACTGTTGGCTTTTCAGAGAGGTCAGGTTGACTAGCAAGAAGGCTGCTTCTTCAACTTGGAAAAGAGATTTAGAATTATATATCCTTTCCATTCCCTTTATATTACGAATGAATTGGATGGGGGGTTGAAGTAAATGATAGGATTTGCAGTTTCAACACAGAAAATGGAAAAGAAAATGGACGGTATTATAATTTTCATATCAGAAGTAAAAACTTTAGAAATGTTTTTCTTTATTTCTTCTATATGGTGATCAAGTGTATTTAGCTTTTTAAGGCTTTCATTGAGTATAAATTCTTGAAATAAATAACAAAGGTACAATTATATTCTATTTTAAGAAAAAGAGGAAAAATTGGAAGAAAACCTAAAAGGAGTCCTAAGGTTGTATTTATGGGTAAATTTTTAACTAACTATCTTACATTGAGGTTATAGTCCATTTGTGGATGCTAACCTATTAAACATGCTTCATTCAATAACTTTTTCCTTCTTTTTTATTTCTTTTATCTTGTATCATTCTATAATGGCTCACTTAAAACATACCATTTTTGAAATTTTTACTTGCTACTAATTTACTTTTGTAATTGTGTTTTTAAAAGTTACATATCAGCTGTAGAACGTTTCATTTCAAAATTTAATATTTTTATCTCTAAATTTATTTTTTTTAAAAAAGCCAGTCAAATTTAGCAGTGAGGTGTCTTTAAATCTAATGCAGTGTAATCAAGTAATTTTTAAAAATGCAGTGGGGAAGGAATTAGAATTTATAGTCTTAAAATAGTTTATATCAAATAATGCAGTCCATCAAAGAATAGCCATTTGAAAAATTTTTTAATTTTATAATAATTAAAAGTTTTGAAATAGCCTAAAACAAAAACATTATAAAAGAAATACAACTAATGGTGTAGGAGCTGAATAATTTGATACAACTTTACCACAAGCCAGATTTGCAGAACAAATAATGGTTTACTATAATGAATGAAGGAAACCAGATTTTCAAAGCAAGTTTCTTAATACCTAAATAAACATTTCTTCAATGTTGTAGTAGATGTTGGTTAGAATTACAAACGAGGACACCAGAAAATTTTAGAGAACTGAACATATTCTCAGGAATTATTCTAAAGATAGTCAAATTAATGTAATGACTTTTAAATATATATATAATGCCATTTTGAAATCCTTATTGTTTAAGTATTGTCAGACTAGGGGCTGCCTCCTTTCTCTGGGACAGACCATATTTGATTATTTTAATGGCAATGAGATGAAAATTTCAGAACACCAAGAGACAGAGACTGTCAAAACATTTTCATTGGCCTTTTATTTTCTATCAAATCTAATGCTTAGCAATATTTATATGTTTTATATTTACAATATAATGTTATATAATTTATATACACACAAATATATATGTTATGTATAAGTGCATCTCCCAAAGCACTTTCAAAACAGACTTTCACTCATGCAAGAGCCAGAATCAAAATGTAACTTTTTAAGCTTTTTAAGTTTTTAAGCTAATTTATTCATTTTTGAAATAAAGTACTTGACCCCACAAATGCATAAGGGAACTTGATGAACCAAATAAAAAATAATTTTAACAGGTAGCATTAAAGCTAATTTTGGAAAGCACAAAAACTTCGTGACTTTTGGTTCTTGACTCCTGAATATTTTACCTGATAGCTTGAAGTAGATTGAAATCATGATTTGGTTGCTAATGCATAAAAGGTGGCATTATTTTTACTACTTGTTCTTAGCAGTTCCCTTTATCAAATAAAAAGCTTAATCAATAATACAGTATATTGATTCTCCTCAGTCAGAAGAACAATTTGAGTTGGAGTCACAAGTAAATGGTATTTATATTATATTTTTATACTAATCTCCAAGATTAGTGTGAATACACTTACTGAAAGCTTTTTTTATTTCTTTAAGCAAATAATTTTCCCTCTCAGCGTCATTTCCTCAAGTGTTGATGATATTTGACTGGATGATCTCACTTCCTTTAATTATATTTTGTGTTCTAGCCTCGTGGAATAACGCTTTTGTGAAAATTTTCAGATTCAAAATGGAGTCATTGTGTTAAAATACAAAAACAAACCCTAATAACACAGAGCTGGGGAAGGCCACGAAGGAGGGTATTTCAAAAAGTTCCTGGAAAGATTCATATTATCTTTTAATTCTGTTTTTCCATGAACTTTTTGAGGTACCCTCATATGCCTGATAACAAGAACTATCACAAAGGATTCTGCAAAACCATGACCTTTCACAAAGGCCGTTGCAACCTTACACAAAAAATACTTCTGCAAGGACACCTGCCTAGCAACTACTTGTTCAACCTCGGACTGGCCTCTCCCTTCTTATTAGTTCTTGTAGCCAAGGTTAATTATTCCCAAATGATTATATAAACCTCTATCATTTTTCTGTTAAAAACCTTTGTCTTCCTTTACCTCCCTGAATATGCACATAATTTATTATGGCATGCATATTCTCATTGCAATGCCCTATTCTTGATCAAATTCGTTATTTTTTGAGAGCCTCTTTCAGTTGGATACTTTCTACTTTTAAAATCTCTATATATGTTATTAAAAATTTTTTTCTTTTCTATCTTTCTTTTGCTTGCTTATAATAAAACAATTATTCTTATTTCTTATTTTCTGTAATAATATTTTTAAAGTTATGATTATATGCTTATGACCATGTAATTGATTACCTGTTTAAGAAATCCCCATTATGCAGAGGGTCTTTAAAAAATTTTTTACTATTTGAGCTTTATGGTAAATTTTAAAATGAAATAATTAAGACCAGAAGAGTATGACTTAGATTTTTTTTTTTAAGTAGCATAGCTGTTGTAATTTTTCTTGAGAAGTATGTTTATTGCCAACTGAAAACATGAGTCACACTAAAAATTTATTATGAGATAGCAGTGATAATGGCCTTAGCCCAGTGAGATAGCCAAATTTTAAATATCTTAGGTATTAAGTTTTCATTTACTTATTTTCTTTTAGGATTTTATAAATTCAAACATCTCTTATAAAACCAAAATAAGCTATCACACATAAAAATGTCATATTTGCAAATCATGAAAAACTTTATGAAAGGCATGGTTCATTAAGTGTTCTTAGTTATTGCTGGGAGGCAGAAGAGAATGGAGAGGATCTTATAAGGACATCTAATAAATATAAAGACACAAAAGAATTTGATCTCCAGTAAGCAACTATAGAATTACAATAACATATACTAGGAAATTCTAAAACTCATTCTTTGTTTTTGTCAGCTGAAAAAATATGGGGATCTGAACACATGATCTCAGTGTTACAAGGCTGTGCTCTAATAACTGAACTAACCGGCAGCCCTCTGAAGATTCTAATTCAAGTTTACAAGTTTTCTTCTCATCCATTCAACAAACATTTTGCTGAGCACCTGTACTGGGTTGAATTGTGCCCCCTAAAATATGTTCAATCCTAACTCTCATTATGTAAGTATGTGATCTGATTTGCAAATAGGGTCTTTGTAGATGTAATCAAGTTAACATGAGTCTATACTGGATTAGGGTAGGCGCTAATCCAATGATTGATGTCTGATGGAGTTTGGATGTGTTGTGTCCTCCAAAATTCATGTGGAAATTTGATCCCCAATGTGGCAGTGTTGGAAACTGATTGAGTCATGGGGGCGGATCCCTCATGAATGGATTAATGCTCTCCCTGGGGGAGGGGGAGTAGTGAGTGAGTTCTCAGTCCCGTCAGAGAGCTTGTTGTTTAAAGGACCCTGGCACCTCCTCCTCTCTCTGGCTCTTGCTTCCTGTCGCCACGTGATCTACTTGTACCTGGCGGCTGCTGCTGCTTTTCTACCATGAGTAGGAGGAGCAGCCTGAGGCCCATGCCAGATGCAACTGTCCCAGAATCATAAGCCAAATAAACCTCTTTCCTTTATAAATTACCCAGTCTCAGGTATTTCTGTTACAGCAACACAAAATGGACTAAAACAATGTCCTTATATGAAAAGGGGAATTAGACCCAGAGACACAGGAAGGGAAGAGATCCATGTGAAGATGGCTGCAAAGAGTGGAGTTATACTGCTGCAAGCCAAAGGATGTCAGGGTTGTCAGCAATTACAGAAGCTAGAAGAAAGACTCAGGGAAGGATTTATCCCGAGAGCCTCTGGAGGAAACATGGCCTTGCTGACATCTTGATTTCAGACTTCAGAATTGTGACACAATAAACTTCTGTTGTTTTAGGCTACCCAGTTTGTGGTAACTTGTTATGGCAGCCTTAAGAAACTAATACAGTACCTAACTACCCACCAAGCATTAGACTACAGCAGCACATAAAATAGATCAAGTCCCTCACCTCATGGTGCTTACATTTTTAGACGGTGGTGGGGGTGGGCAGAAAATAAACATATATATGGACGATCCCTAACTTACGATGGTTCAATTTACAATTTTTCAATTTTACAGTGGGCTTATCAGTACCTAACCCCGTCATAAGTCAAGGAGATCTGTACAGTAGTCCCTACCCCCCATCCACAGTTTCACTTTCTGTGGTTTCATTACCCTCAGTCAACCATGGTCTGAAAATATTAATTGGAAAATTCCAGGAATAGACTATTCCTAAGTTGTAAATTCTGAGTAGTGTGATACAATCTTGCTCTGTCCCACTCTGTCCTACCCAGAACATAAATCATCCATCTGTCCAGCAGATCCACACTGTCTACACAACTGCCCATGAGTCACTTAGTAGCCATCTGGATTATCAGATCCACTGACGTGGTATCACAGTGCTTGTGTTCAAGTCACCCTTATTTGACTTAGTAATGGCCCCAAAGCGCAAGAATAACGATGCTGGCAATTTGGTATACCAAAGAGAAGCCGTGAAGAGCTTTTTAAAAGTGAAAAGGGGCAGAAAAAATTGTATACTGAGGTTGCTCAGATGTACAGTAAGAACAAATCTTCTATCCATGAAATTGCACAGGAAAAAGATATTTGTGCTAGTTTTTCTGTCATACCTCAGACTGCAAAAGTTACAGCCACAAACTTGATAACTTTTATTACAGTATATTGTTATAATTGATCTATTTTATTATCATTATTAATCTCTTACTGTGCCTAATTTATAAATTAAACTTTATCACAGGTATGTATGCATAGGAAAAAACATAATATACATAGGGTTTGGTACTACCCTCAGTTTCGGGCATCCACTGGGGTCTTGGAACATATGCCCTGTAGATAAGGGGAGACTGCTATGTAATATTTTATGACATTTGGTGATAAGTGCTAAGGAGAAATCTAACCCATTGTAATAGAGACATGGGATGTATGGATGGGTGGAGTGGTGGTTATTTTATATGTGGTAATAAGAGAAGGTATCTCTGGGAATATGATATTTAAGCAAAGACTTAAAGGATATGAAGGAGCAAACCGTGGAGATTTCAGGAGAGTAGCATTCCAGGTAGAGGCAACAGTCAGTGCAATTTCCCTGAGAAGTACGTGTATTTTGGTGTGTTCCACCAACATGGAACGGAGCCAATGTGGCCAGAGCAAAGGGACCATGGCAGAGCGGTGGAAAAGAAGATATATCCCCTGAAAAGGCTCAGTTTAGACTGTTGACCCAGTGTAATTCTCAAAAATGTTCTGGTTTAGAACATTAGAATCTTCCAATAGTAGCTTGGACTAGAGGTGTTGAGAAGTGATTGGATGTTATAATTTTGAATGTATAGTCTTTGCTTGTCTTCACTTTGCTTTACTATTTTAACTTTCTTTAGTAAAAAATATATGTTATAATTTCTCTTCTAAAGGCATCCTGAAGATTAGATTATGGCCAAACCAAGAGATTCCATGTGTTGACTTTGTGTTAGCAATTTTTTTTTTTTTTTTTTTTTTTACGTATTTTAAGTGGCATACACTTAATGTATCAACATAGGAGGCAGCACTCATATAAAAACAAGTTTTTGCTCATTTGTTTTTTCTCTTATTAAATAAGCCACAAATACTTTATTTTCAGCCTATGTCTTTTGTCATTCATTTTACTATAAAAGGCTGTAATGATTTCAGCTGTGTTCTTTCTATCTAACCAATATGCAGTAATTTGAAGCATATGAAACTGCCATTTTTGGAGGTCAGGAAAGGGCAGGCTGGTTAGCTCAGTTGGTTGGAGAATGGTATTATAATACCAAGGTCAAGGGTTCATATCCCTGTAGCCAGCCACCGCCCCCCCCCCCCCGCAAAAAAGTCCAAACATCTGCTATTTCTTACAGTTCAAGCTAATATAGTAAGAAAGAATCAATCAGGCAGTAAGAAAAGTAGCCCAGGAGATTTTGAGGAGACTGCATAGCCTTTGGCAAGTCACTAGGCATCCCTCTGTTATTTTCATTGGGAGGTTTATGAAATAAAATAGCCAATTACATTCTGCTAGAGTTTAGTGATTCTCAGACACAAATACAATACAGATGACTGTTTTCCTCACTTTTCCAGCCCTTCTCCCCTTGATGGGTCTTTGAATGTAATATTGCAGCCTTGCAGAGGTACATTCTACCTGACTGGCTAATCCATTTGTGTGTAATGCCCCAGGCCATGCCTCCTGCTGGTATCTTTGTGGGACAAATTTTCCCAAAAGGCCCACTCAGCAATTTTTCTCTGCCATTATTAAAATACTTTTCTCTTATTGTGAAGGAAGATACTAAAGCATACTATATGTCAGTGATTTTTTAGTGGTAGGTATTAGAAGACTTTACCTAAGAACTGTCAGAAAATATACATTGAAACTTTCCCATTCTAGTTTATTTACTCCTGTTATTGTTTTCTTTTTCTAACCCTTCTTTACAAATATATTTTTCCTGCTGTACTTCAGTTTAAATAATGGTTATTACTTCTTAATAAAATCCCTGACTGTTGATTTATAACTGATCTAACCTGTTGCACTATTCAATGTTTAAAGAAAAAATTCAGCCACAATGAGTAAGGGTTAAATTCTGATCACATATTTAGAAGTTGCAAGACACGAGCATTCACACTGTTGTGCAATCGTCACCCCCATCCATCTCCAGATCTTTGTCATCTTTCCAATCTGAAACTCTAAACCCATTAAACAACAACTCTACATTCCACCCTGTCCCCTCCTCCTGGAAACCACCATTCTGCTTGCTTTCCCTATGAATTTGACTACTCTATGTACCTCATGTAAGTGGAATCATACAATATCTGTCCTTTCGTGTCTGGCTTATTTCACTTAGCAAATGTCTTCAGGGTGTTAAATAAAATTTATGGAAGGTCATCGTTTTGGACCAAGCTCCTACAGTAGGCTCCAACACACCAGACCAAACCAGAATGGAGTCACTCATGCTAGGCGCCACTTAATCAAACTGAACTTTGAAACAGGCCAGTTTTTCAAAAAACAGAAGATTCACAATAAGAAGAGGCCCAGTTACCTGAGCTGCATGATAATAACACCCTTCTGTTTTAGCCCTGTAAGGAAAGTCATTCTGAAACAACCAATCCTTTCTGTTCCCTGTTTCTGCTTTCTTCAGCCCTTTTCTGCTTATAAAGCTACCCCTTTCTGCTCAGCTCATCAAAAACCCGTTCTGTTTTATCGAATGAGATGTTGCCTGATTCCAGAATTGCTAATAAAAGCCAATTAGATCTTTAAACTAAATTTGTTGTAATTTTGTCTTTTGACAAGGGTTACTACTCCATTGTGTATATACCACTTTCTGTCCATCTGTTCATCTGTCGATGAACATTTGGATTATTTTCACCTTTTGGCTATTGTGAATAATTCTGCTATAAACATTGGCATACAAATACCTGTTCAAGTCCCTGCTTTCAATTATATATATTTTCTACACTATGGAAGTTTATTTATTTTTCTTCTTAAAATTAAAATCATAATTTTACCACAATTTTATATAATATTTAGTAATATGTTAATGGAGAGAATTATCAATAGTAGTAAAGTCTAAGGGTAATTGTCTTTTCTATTTTGAAAAAGGATAGGTAATTCAGAAGGCTGACAATGTAGCAGAAAACACAGGCCTTCAAGATATTTATGATTCAAGTAGGAAAATATTATATGTATTTTGTAAACAAATAAAACAAGCTTGGGTCTTCCATCCTGATGATCTTTAGGAAACTCTTCTCACCATCTCAGCTATTCTTAGGAAAAGTCAGCCTTAAGTTTCCAATAAAATACAATTCAAAGTTATGGATGTTTAGTACAGACAACGACAGATATATTGATGACCAATATTGTTTTTCAAATGTGATTTATGGAGTGTAGTGTTGAAAGTAATTGGATCCTTTTTTTTCCTCTCATTTTTTTCTTTCATTCTAATGGAAGAAAGGAGGCACATGTTTTAGAGATTTGTTGTATTTTTTTAGGCATTAATTGGATATAATGATGTTTAAATGAACAAGATTAAACCACTGGTATTGCTAAATCTATATGAAAATAAGCTTTACTGTAACAGTATTTGATTGCTATGCTCAATTTGAAAGGTGGAAATATCTTCATTTCATATATATCTAAAGTAAATGATTGTAATTGTAGTGAGAAGTTACTCTTCTGCATGTTCTTTCTTCACAAACAAAATCTTGACAGATGGACCAATGATAATGACAGATCCTTCGAAGAACTCCCAGACAAAAGAAACATGAAACTACCCCCAGGATCAGAATAAAAATGTGTTTGCTCATCGCATCAGAAGTCTTTGGTTTAGGGTATTGATTTCAACTTGAAATTTTGTTCAGTTTGTAGATATGACCTCAACATCTGCAAATGCAAGGTTTAGGATACTACTGCATTGTAAGTGATGCCTCTTTAGGACAGTCGATGTTGACGTCTTAAAGGAAATGACTTCATCTTTCATGACAATAATAAATGCTACCTAGAAAAGTTTTTCTTAAATAATCCTTAAATATTTCATTAATTAGAAAACACTAATTGATAGTAATTAGAATATACTAATTGGTAGCAAACTTCTTCATCTTTTCTTCTCATTTGTTAACTATTCTGTTCCTTTGCAAGTCTCTTCTCACCTCAGACTACTCTCTATAAAAGCACATGGTGGGGGGGGGTGAGATCTCTTTTTTACACTGAAAAACATTTTAAATGGCACAATTAAAGTCATTTTTTCTATATTTTAATATAATCTAATATTTTAATATATTAGTATGTTTAATAAGTTATATATGAAAGTATCCAGTATACCCAGCACCTGGCATAAAGTAGGTACTCAATACATGACTGAATTTTAAAGAAAAATAGTTACTGAGATAATAGAAAGAGTAAAATACCAGAGTTCTCCTAAATTGTTGCTACCAATTATATGGTATGAATGTGTAAAAAGGATGACTTACTGAAAAATAATGGGTCTACAGATCCTTATTAGAGCTTCTCTGTAATGAAAAACTGTATGTGTTTTTATGTTTTATCTAATTTCTTTGCCCATTTAGCTGTGTCATTTACTCAACACTTCACCTCCTTCCATACATTTTGGTTATTTTGTTCACAATGTTGGGTAAAAAGGTTAAGTTATGACAAGAAAATTATATATTTTCACAGTCAATCAATTGCATCAAGTATTATATGGATTTCTGCCCAGTGTTGTAATATAGAAATTTGTTATTTCTCTGTAGACGGTTTAAGTAAATATGGACACAGAATGAAATTTAAAATAGGCCTCCCTTCAGAGAGTAGACCTCCTCTGAAAAAAATAAGCAAAATATTCTGCCTATACCTTTCCCCTGTGCTTGAAATGAAACTTGCCAACCGGTGGACTTTTTTGGAGAATGAGCAGTCAAGGACAAGGCTCTTTTGTCAGAGTATCCCCCAATGTCAGTCTCTGAAGATCTTTTCCATGTGGCTACTCCGTTTTCCTAGAGAGGAATCCCGTGTTCTCTGGCCTGGAAGGTGGTGGGAGGAGGACAGAGCTGGCTGCTTGGCTACAGGGACAAAAGTAGCCTGGGAAAGTCTCAGCCTTTCTGAGCAATGTCTCTCCCCTCCCCAGTGCTCCTGCTGCTTTACCACCTGGAGCTTCTCTGGCTCAATCTCAACAGAAAGGAAACCTCCCATCTTCTGATGGGTGGGAGAAGCAGCATTCCCCTGGTCGTGCAGGCTTTAGGTGAGGATCAGCCCCTCACCTCCACCCTGCCTTCCCAGCTAGCCGGTGCCTCCGGTCCTGGTCCTGCATCCATCGGGGACCTGCGATGCATCTGAGCTTGCTTCTCATGGTGCTGCCCTCTGCTGCTGCCTGTCATTCAGCAAGAGCAGCTCTGCCACCTCCCCCATGTGCTTTCATCACCTACAAACCTGTTGACATTGTACGCCAGGTGTTTTTTCCTCTCCCTTCCTCTTTGACTTTGTCAATTCCAATCTTTACATATTTTCTTTACTCCTTTTTTTAGTAGGGTTTTGTGAGAAAGAAAAAATAAATTCATGGACTCAATCCAACCCAAAGTCCCTGACTCCTTCTTAACACCTATTTTCACAAACACTTAGCCTGTTGTTTTCCAAAAGAGGAGGAAAGTATGTTAGTACAAACAGACTGTAGTTTTTGGCAAGTAAATCACATTTTCCCCTCCGAGGATTTTGTCTCCTGGGGAATAATTTCCGCAAAGGCAACAACTCAGCTTTTATTGGGGTCACCACAATGAGTTTAATTCTAGGGATACAATTAGCAAGGTGTGGCTTTTGCCTTCAAAAATCTTATTCTAAGCAAAATAGCAGGGACAAAGGGAAGCGGTTGAAAAAAGACAAGTAAAAAACTTGCCAAACAATCATTCCATCATCTGGCACAGTTCCTGGAACGTATTATGCACACAAACAATGCTTGCCGAGTGCATAAATGCTACAGTGGTCTGTAAATGTAGTATTATGGGAATCACAACGGAGGAAGTAATTAATTTTGTCTTGAGGCATGGTCTGGGTAAGTCTAGTTTTATATTAATTACTTATGGTTTCATGAATACTTTAGTTATATAATCTTAAATTTCCATTCTACTATTTATTTTCATTTCTTCCCCCAAACACTCTCTTGCTGAGGCAACTACATTTTATTCTTCCACAGCACCTAGCATAGTCCTGAGCCGAAAGCTGGTGATCAATAAACACTTGCCTATGCTACCGTTCCCTCGGACTGCTTCTGCTTTAGTGCAGCTGTCTCCTCTTCTGCTAAGTTAACCTAGTGTCCTTCGGGAGGAGTGCGTAACTCAGGGGCAAATAAGTCACAGCCATATTCAGGAGTGAGAGTGATGTCCATTGGAGAAGGCCATGCAGCAGGGCTTCTGTAGCTCTATGCAGACTGTGTCCCTGCATATAGCAGGAGAGGCAGTGGACCTGGCCCTGGAGAGCACTGCCAAGGGGCATGGGCCTTCAAGGGGGCACAACCTCAGCTTAATTGTCAGGTTTTTCATACGTGTGATCTTAGGGAAGCAACTTAATGGCTCCGATCTATACAGCTGGATGATGGGGATAATAGCACCTGCCTTACCAAGTTATTTGAGGATTAAGCAAGATGATGCTTATAAAAGCATAGCACTGTTCTAGGTAGGCTGTAAAAAAAATGTCAGCCAGAAGTAAAAAATGAGTGAAGTAAAATTATATAGTTATAACTAGCAGGCTGTTCATTACTCTCTGTAATGCACAAATTTCACATATTCTAAACATTCACATTGTATTTTACAATGCTTCCCAAGATGGCCCTCCCACACCATAATTGGTTTTTTTGACCCCAGAAGGACTGAGAATTACCTACTCTGTTGGCATAGATTTTTTTTTTAATTAAGTATTAAGTGCTTAACTCATTGTTTCCCGAACTTTGCTGAACATTGAGATCAACTGGGGTCTTTAAAAATTCCAAACCCCGATTGTCACCTATAGACCATTTGATTTAATCCTTGGGTATGGAGATTTTCTTAAAAAGCTCCTCGAGTGACTCTAATGGGCAGCAAACTTTAGGAACCACTTCTTAATTAAATAAAATTTGAGAAAGTGATACATGAAAAGGACTAGTGATAATGGGTTCTATAAGAATAAAAATGAGCTAAAAATAAATAATTCAGTTCATTCCAGTTCTTTTTTAGCAGAAGTCATCAGTATAAAATTGTCGAGCTCTTTTACCTGCCCGTAATCCTGCTGAGTGGGCCATTTGTTGAGCTCCTTTACTTGTCCATAGTCCTGCTGACTGGGCCAATTGTCAAGCTAAGGCTGGGTCTGGAGCTCACAGATCCCTCAAGCCCATTGGCCAGACTGGGTCACAAACCCTTCACATGCTAGGCGGAGTCACCAGACCCCTCACACGCCAGGCTGGGTCACCAGACCCCTCACACGCGGATCTATGAGCTAGGTAACCAGCAAACAGGTTCTTGGAAGCTGTAGGTTGGAAAGCATGGCTGTGTAGAGCAGACGCCCGCCCAAGCCAGTCCAGCCAAAGTGGTGGCACCAAGCATATGCACCACCTCCACCACCCCCAACACACAATTTGTTTACTGAACCACCCCCAACCAGCCCTGAGGCAAGGGACCTGACTAAACTATTCTATTTTCCCAATAAAAATTCATTTAAAGATTATGCAGATGTTTTTTGTTTTTCTAGGCTCCTTACCTTCTACAATTTATGAAAACTCACCACTGTGGCAGCACAGAGAAGCTATTTTGAGTATGAGCAAAATTTTTCTTCAAGACTTGCAACTTCAAGATTGATTTAAAAAATAATCTCAAGAAGTGGTAAAGTTAACTTTCTTCCATGACTTTAAGCAGAGCTTAAAGTTTTGTATTATCTTTATAGCTTGCCTATACATTAAGACATTGAGAAAAACAATGCACATCACTTCTATTTTTTAAAACTTTCTGTCTGGCTAGGCTAAGGCCTGGAATCCTCACAGTGCCAATTGTCTAGCTCTTAATCCTGTTCATGATGCCAATTGTAAAGCTACTCGACCACAACTATGACAGTTGTGGTGCTCTTTTACCTGCTGGTAATCCTGCACCAACTGGGCCGATTGTCGAGCTAAGGCTGGGTCTGTAGCCCACAGACCCCTCAAGCCTGTTCACAGATGGTCACAAGCCCTTCACATGCCAGGCTGGGTCCCCAGACCCTTCACAGTCCAGGCTGGGTCACCAGACCCCTTGCATGCAGGTCTATGAGCTAGGTAACTGGCCAAAAGGTCCTTGGAAGCTGTAGGTTTGAAAGCATGGCTGCTCAGGGCAGGTGTCCAAGGCAGACCCCCACCCACCTGCTTCACTAAAACTCCTCTCTCTCTGAAGAATACAAGAATAGCAACAAAACTAAAAAGATACATTGGCATGCACATGCACTAACTACACAACACACACACAATTTGCTTACAAAGGATGCTGAACCACACCCAACTGGACCGTAGGCGAGGGCCCTGACCAAACCATTCTACTTTCCCAACACTTTCTTTTTTTCTTTTTAAAATAAATGCAGTTTTCCATATACAAAATAAGTTACTATTCATTTAGTATTTACCTTATGCCAGGCTAACAAAATATTATCTCAAAATTTCCATAGTGCAATAAGGTAGGAATTATTATTTTCACTTTACAATCAAGAGTATTTTAGCAAGTTGCCTAATTTCACACAACTAGGAAATGATTCACCCTAGGTCTTTTTTTTTTTTTTTTTTTTTTTTTTTTGTCTTTTCCGTGACCTGCACTCAGCCAGTGAGTGCACCGGCCATTCCCATATAGAATCCGAACCCGCGGCGGGAGCGTCGCCGCGCTCCCAGCGCCGCACTCTCCCGAGTGCGCCACGGGCTCGGCCCACACCCTAGGTCTTTCTGCATATGAAGCCTGTGCCTTTTCTACACCATTGTACAAGCAGCACATTAGGATCACTAAAAGAGCTTGAGTCTTTCCTCTGTTTTTGTAATTAAACAGATTCAATTCTATTGAAGGTAACACTCAGCATCATGCTATATGACAGAAGTCTGAGAAAGTCCAGGAGAATTTCCTTGGAGACTCAAATTAAGAATGGTCTGGGGCTTCATCCAACTTCCTAGAGCTACTTGAGTCTAACCCAACTCTGGTCTCATGAAAAATTCAAAGTTGATAAGTTTATAAAATTCTTTTGCTTCTTGCAGTTCTTTCAATGGGGAAAATGGAGATGTTCCGTTTTATCCTTGTCTCCACTGCTCTGATAATGGGCAGGGAAAGCTGGGTAAGTTTATTGTGAAAACTATTATAGTATTTATAATGTCTGCTTTGACCTGAATTTTTTTTTTCAGTTTCGCAGAAAACCTATAGTAACATGTCATTGAAAATACTTACGGGGGGGGGGGGGGGGTTGGGGGGGATAAAAAAGCACCTGGCACATGGCAGCACTTACCAGTACTTGAAAAAAATTTTTTAAAGTAAAAATCAGTATTCACAAATAAGTAAAATCTTTTTAAATTCACTGTCGTTATTTGATTGGTTACATAATGTTAGAAATTGAAAATTGTCCACAGTAATTAAAATTGGCCTTGGGCTTTCCAATATGAACACTACTAGTGTAAACTAATGAGATTATTTGAAAGTAACTACAATGAACTCATGTTTTCTTCCATTCATGAGTAAAAAGAAAAAATACTCATTTACTCAAAGCTCTGGGAGAAAGAAAACGCCTAAGTTACTTAAACAATAAGCTTACTAAAAGTTACTGAATTAGGCTCTTCTCAATGTTATAGAAATGAACAAAGTACCCAGCAGAATTTAAGGCAAGCTATGCTTTGTTAAAAATAGATAGACTTATGCATAAAGGAATCAGAAATAGAAAAGCTGTCTACCCCCAGAGAAGGTGGGGAAGGGTTTTTAAATGCAAGCAATTCCTCAATTGTGATGATTTCTGATATCTTTATGCTGGTTGATAGGGGGGTCAGTTCCTGGACTATCCTGCTAGCAACTCCCAAAGGGGTCTTAAGGTTAATGTGTAACTTAATTTTTACAATTACAGGAAAATAAAGAATAGGGAGGTAATGATTAAGTTGTAAATAAAGCTAACAGTTATATTTTAACAAGCCTTGGGGAAGGGGTTTTGCAACTCAGTGAAATCTGTTCCCCTCTTATCTCAGTTTATTTTATCAAGGTGTGCCATGGGGTAATCATGTGCCCTGGGGGTCTCATGACTGAGGAGGGGAAAAGTAACAAAGTGCCCTCTGCAAGGAAAATGGAGTCAGTGCGGGTCACAGGCCTAGCCCTATTCTGTTTCAAAATGATATATACGGTCTCATAAAGATTGGGCATACTTGGCCTGTAATCCTTTCAATTGTTTTTAAATTGCATAGTCCACTATACTTAACAATATCACAGCCAATATCCTACTATTGGAAAGCAACACAGGATTCCAGACATCATAAAATATTCTTTCTGTTCATTTTTTAGCCTGTATGACTCAAGGGGCTATGCAAATAACTCTCTCAGAATAAATCAAAGACTGACAAGGAGGGATTACCAAGAGCAATTTACAAGAAATAATCCTAGAGAAATAGCTGGGAGCAATTTGGTGATTTGGACCTAGAGATGGAAGGGAGGAGCCTCTATCATGCTTCTCCATTGCTCTGTGACTTTTGCCATTTGGAGGCTGAATTTCCCTGCTCCTGAAATTTATAGTCTGAATTACATAGAAAGACAGTATACCCTTTTCCTTTGCCAAAAATAGGATATCTAATTTTGCTGTTCTGACTGTCTAGCAGAGTGCCTGGAACACAGTAGGTCGTCACATTTATCGAATAAATACAAGGTAGTACTTAAAGATAGGAACAGAAAGTTATGCAAACATAAATTGGCAAATATATCTGTCTATAATTGAATGATTATTTTAAGAAATAATCTGTATAAAGATAGTATAAGGCAATTATATATTAAAATTAATAATTTCTCAGAAATACACTTTTATACTTATCCCAGGAGATCATGACATGAGCTGCAAATAGAAATGTCAAGTTACACATTTGTCTTGAGCTTTCTTTTCATAACTCCTAGGGACTCTCCCAGAACTGAGTACTCAGGAGCCTTTGCTGCAGCTGCTTGGCCTCAGTAGCTCTTCTAGGAAACCCACCTCTGCAACTTTCCCTAGTTCACCTACTGAATTTGCTGGATCTTTAGAGTTCTGATCAGTCAGATGCCCCATTAGAAAGGAGCTGACGTGTTATAACACCAAGGTCAAGGGTTTGGTGGGTGAGGAGCTGGTAAATTCTTTCACATGCAGTATTCTAAGGTTATTTGCCTTTTAAGAGAAGATGAATGACTTAGGCTTCACCCCTTTTTGAAGTAGCTGAGGGGAAAAATAACAAACAAAAAGTTAAAGTGACTCCAGTAGAATTTCCATCAACAGATAAAGAGGATAAGATACTCAGGGATATGAGGGTCTAAAACAGCATCCCTTATAAAGATGCCATATGTCATCAGATTACACGCATTAAATTATATTTTTGAAATACTTCTACCAGAAGGTCATTCAAAAACCTTATTTATTTTGGAAGTTGACATACTAATGATACAATTAACTTCTATAAAGCACTTTACTGTTTAGAAAACAGATTGGTGGCATCATGCAGAGATTCAGAGCCAGTCCTTGAACTGAATTTGAATCCTGACTCCTTTTAACCACTGGGTATTCATGAGGGAGTCTCATCAGGGTTCAGCCCGTTCCTACCTTACGGCATGGTTATGAGGATCAAATAAGACAACGACTATAAAGCACTCAGGATAGTCATTCTAATTATTTTATGTTATTTCATTTCTTGATTCAGGAGTTTTGGCATAAGCCATCATTTCGTATTCTTCAAGTAGCAAATAGTATTAGAACTTTTCGAACCACTTTGTGGTTGGAACACTATTCTGAAATGGGAGTTGAAGACAACATTGAATTATCGGCTTATCCAAATTGTTAACAGCATTTATTTTCCATGAAAATGAGATGCGCATTACTTTGCAGGCTCTTGAGAACTGTTCCCAGGAGCAGGCACGGCTAAGAGCCCAGGTGCACCTGCTTGAGACCCGGGTCAAACAGCAACAGGTCAAGATCGCGCAGCTTTTACAAGAGAAGGAGGTCCAGCTCCTTGATAAAGGAGATGAAAATAGTGTCATTGACCTTGGAGGCAAGAGGCAGTATGCAGGTCAGAATTGATTTTTCTTAAGTGTTTCAATAACTTATATCATACACCCATTTGCAATGATGATGCTAGCTGTGCCTTAACTGCAGGTCTTGCTTAAAAGCTTTTCCTATTCCAGTAACAAGCAACATGAAGCATCATATCAATTTTAAATGTCTTCTACCACACTGTATCCTTTTCTCTCTATTATCTCTGCAGGGGAGGTTTAATATGAATGCTAAGTATCTGAGGATTTCTATACTTTAATAAGAAGTCAGGACAATAGATCGTTTAAATATCAATGTGCAAATGGTAGGTTATAATTGTGAATTTTTACATTTGAGCTTTTTTTATTTGTGTATCTTGTTACATTAATGCATTTTTCTCTTCTGAAATCCTGATATAACTTAGGATGGCAAATAAGGTAATAGAATAAAAGGGCAGGAAAGGAAAAAGAACCAGAATTATTAAGGAAAATAAAAGAGTAGTTTTTACATGTGTATTTTATAGTTTAGTAATTTTCCTTTTGATTAGCCAGTATTTACCCCAAGATAATAAATGATCTTAAACTGTGAATACATTACACATGTCACTGCACATGTCATTATTCTCTGTAGAAAACTGTCCATTTGACTTCCTCCAGAAGTAAAAGGCATCTTTTAGAGTAAACAAACAATGGTTGCCAGAAACAAAAAGAATGCTATTTAGAGCATTTTGTTCATATGTCTGTCCTAGAACTACCAAGATATTATAATTTCTGGTTGTAAGTCCATCTTGTCAATTAACAGGGCACTTTGTAAGGTCTGAGATGACATTTAATGGACTTTTACCTTCCTATTGATCATCAGAGTGCCCAGAACATAGTAGATCCTCATTTATGAATGGAAGCAAAGTAGTACATGGAGATAGGAATAGCAAGATAAACAAATACAAATTAGGAAATATATCTGACTATAATTGAAAGACTGTAGAGGCCAAAGAGATGCCAAGCTTGTAAGAATAAAAAGTCTATTTTTTTTTCTAAATATACTCACCAGTATACAAAATGAGTTGTGTATTAGTCAGGGTTCTCTAGACAGAATCAATAGGATATGTTATATGTTGCTTTGCCCCACACGGATTTGTCACTCCACTTCCCTTGGGTGACAGAGCTGCAAAAGATTACTCGAAGCCCAATCTCTTCTGAGCAGTGAGAAGCCCCAAAGTGGTTAATCTCCCCTGGAACCCTCAAGTGAGAGGCATTCCTTACTTTTGGGAAATTAACCCTGAATTGGGGTTCTCTTCCTGCATTTATTCTCCAGACCAAGAAGTTACAGGAAGAGACAGGTTGCTAAGTACCGTTTAACAAGTTTAACAAGAGAAGCTGGTAACATTCAGTAAAAACAAGTCAGATGACATTCCCTTAAACAATTAAGTGATCCACCAACAAAAGCTTGATCTAGCAAACATTCCTTTTCCCTCCAGCAGCTTCCCAGTATCTTTACATATCAATCAGTAACTAGTCTGTCTTTGAGCCAGCAACCTTGCTGTGTTACAAATCTTTATCTTACACCAGAGACTTTATAGCCTGAGGAAAATTTCTTGTCCTTTGCAAGGTCAATATTTGAAACTGCAAGGCTTTGGAAAACCAGGCCCTATGAAGTACATTTGCTTTATGAATCCTCTAAAGTTATAAATATATGAGATGAGATTCATTAGGGGAATTAGCTCATGCGATTGTAAAGAAAAGTCCCATGATAGGCCCTCTGCAAACTGGATGCTGGTAGGGTGGCTCAGTCCAAGTCCTAAACACCTCAAAAGCAAGGAAGCCGATGGTGTCCTTGGTGTAAGCCCTGGAACCCAAAAGCTGAAGAGTCTCGAGCTCTGATGTCTACAGACAGGAGAAAAGAACTGTCTTAGCTCCAGCAGATAGAGAGACTTACATTTTTCCTCTGCTTTTGCTCTCTCTGGGCCCTCAGCTGATTAGATGGTTCCCGCCCACATTGAAGGTGGGTCTTTCCCACCCAGTCCACTCAGACTCTCATGCTAATCTCTGCTAGAAACACCCTCACGGACACACCTGAAAAGATAGCTTTCCAGGTTTCTTGGCACTCCTTCATCTAATCAAGTTGACACCTAGAATTAACCTTCACAAGTTGTGAGAACCTTAGAGCCTATGCTTCAGTAAAATGCTCCTTTTTCTCTCCTTACCAAGATCCTAATCTCTTTCTGATCAAACTCCTTACCCTGGGCTTGTGACTCTCTGTTGACCAGTGTCTTGGTCCTTTACCCTCGATTCTTGGAGTCCAACTGCCCTCCCCTGCCTGTAGGGATCAGAGGAAGGCCAGAGCCACTGGCCTGTGGTGGTGGAGATGGGCACAAGGTGAGCATGGCCTGTGGTTCGTGAGTGTGGAACAAAAAGGAACCAGGAACAGCTCAGATGAAAACAGGCTTAGGAAAAAGGGACTGTCTGAAGCAGTCCCAGGGGACAAGGTTGCAAGAATTGGACCCAAAAAAGAGAACTACAGTGAAAACTAATCAAGACAGTGAAAGAAATCTCATGACAGCAATCTAACAGGAAGCAGAATAAATAGAGATTCCTTGAAGACAGTGATTCTCAGCTGTGTCAACTCATTAGAGTCACCTGGTAACCTTCTAAAATGCCAATGCCTATCAAGAACTGTGAAGGGCCTGAGATTTTATTCTATTTGCAAGCTAACAAGTTAGCCTGCATTGACCCTAGCAGAAGACATGAGATTTCTGGGCCAGAGACATGAATTTTATGCTTGCATCAATGGCCCTTGTCCCCAAATACCAATAGGGCAGTATGGAGTAGCCTAGGTGAAAAACGTGCAGTCAGTGGGCTATGTCACAGCTGAGGAACCCTGTGAGCAGGAATCCCCGCTTCTTAAGAATGGGTTACAAGGAAATCTGCCCAATCTTTGCCCAAGGGAAAGATGTTATCTTTATTATAGTGGACAGCAAACCTGTTGCCTGCTCCAGGGGGAGACACTATCTTTATCTTCCAAGGCTGTTCACTATACAAACATCCTTGAAAAAACAAAACATAAGCTCTGCTTGCAAAATGTGCAGAAAGGCAAGTGACCCATGGGGAACTGTCCACAAACTGCTTAGCTCTCACTCCAGACCAATTAAATGAGAATCTCTACAGCTTTGAAAAGGATTTGTGCTTTCACTGTTGGGGATAAGATGGTTCAACGCCACCAGCAGGTTAGACTTCTCATCAAATTTCTTCCCACAGGCTGAGAAGGGCCAACATTTCTTGGGGTCACTTGATAGAAGGCTTCCCTTCTTTCAGGTAGGAGATGGGATCCTGCAGCAGTTCTTCTTAATAGTACTTTTTCACTGGCTGAGGTCAGGTGTCCAGAAACTTCAGCTACCTATCCTGAGACTGTGGAAAAAGTCAATAAGACACAGGTTGGAGGGTAGGATTTCACTGGGTTAATGGAGTCAATCATTATAGATGACAGGATTTATCCACAGAAAAGAATTTTGTGTCCCCTTTCCACCAAATGTATATGTTGAAACCCTAACTCCCATTACCAATGAATGTGACTCTATTTGGAAGATCAGGCCTTTACAGAGGTGATTCAATTAAATTGAGACCATTAGGATGGGCCCTAATCCAGTCTGACTGATGTCCTTATGAGAGAAAATTTGGTCACAAAGAGAGGCACCAGGGATACTCACACACAGAGGAAAGGCCATGTGGGGACACAGAGAGAAGGCAGCCATCTGCAAACCAAAAAGAGAGGGCTCACTCAAAACCAACCGAACCTGTTGACACCTTGATCTTGGACTTACAGACTCCAGAGTTGTGAGAACAATTTCTGTTGTTTAAGCCACCCAGTCTGTGGTGTTTTGTTATGGCAGTCCTAGCCCACTAATACACCTTACATTGCCACAGATAGAAGCTTCTGGCCCAGAAGGCAGTACCTTCACAAAGAAAAGTCACTGGAATTGTCATTTAGTTGGAGCTCCCCAGGGTTCAGGGCCAATTAGTGAAGTCTCTGTCATCGATCCACTTGAGGGTAACTTAGAGGTCCTTTGGGGAGATCTGCAGTTTATTCAGAGCTGGTCTGACCAGTGGAATGTCAGTGGGGTCAGGGATGAATAGAAATAGTACAGCCAAGATCCACGAATGCTATGGGATAAAACGTTCTCAGTGGAGGAGTGAAGTCTGGGGTAAATTCATCAGTGGTAAGATAAGTACATCAGTTGTCTGGGGGTATTATGAGGTAGGTTACTCAGCTGCACACTCCATTTGGTCATTCATCTGGATAGCAGGGAGTGGACAGGTAGATTTTACATTTTGAATGTTGCTTCCTAAGTCCGGGAGACATGTTTGAATGTCCTGGTCAAGATCATGTGGCTTTAAATGCATGGTGGAGGATAATCTCATTGATGAACAGATTCAGTGGCTGGTACAGATGGGGAAGCCTTTTCAAGGGATGAAGCATGCCATTTTCAAGAGTGTCTACCACCATCAGGAAAATGTATTTTCCAGGAGATGTTGGTCAATGAAAGATGTCATCCAGCATGATTCCCCTCTCAGGAGCATTTGAGGGTCAACAGAGGATACTGGAAGAATACCCCAGCCCACAGAACAGTGCAGCATGCCTTCCTAAACAAGGCCTGGGCTATGGCATGACATGGACTTCTGCTCCCTGCCACCAAGTAGTTAATCAGACTTGCCACCCATAAGGTTTCTCATCGCCCACTAGCAAGCAGTGGATGGGGAGAAATGAGGAAGCAACTCTGAGACATGCTCACAAATTTAAAGAGACATTATGTTTACTAGTTCCAAACATTGAAGAGGGGTGGGTACTGGACCTTTTTCAAGTTTGTAGCAAAGGATCCTCCTGTGAGCTAAAATCATTCCATTCTAGCATCTGGGCAAAAGCTGCATCCACCAGGAATAGTAGTCACCTGACTGTTGCTTTTGCCTCACACGGGGTGATGGAGATGCAAAAAAGATTACTCAAAGCCCATCTCTTCTGAGCAGTGAGACACCCCAAAGGGGCCAATCTCTCAGAATCCTCAAGAGAGAGGCATTCCTCCTTGGGAAATTGAACCCGAACTGAGGTTCCCTCCCCATATTTATTCTCCAGACCAGGAAGTTACAGAAAAGGAACATAAGTAGAGTTATGGCTAAGTATAGTTTAACAATAGAAGCTGGTAACATCAGTGAAGTAACAAAGTGACTTTCCATAATGCAATTTGCAAAAGGTTAAGTCAATCCACCAACAAAAGCTTGTTCTTAGCAAACATTTTCTTTCCCTACAGCAATTTCCTTAGTATGTTTACATAACAATCAAGTAACTTGTCTGTCCTTGAGCCTGCAACTTTGCTGTGTTACAATTCTATATCCACAACAGAGACATTAGCCTGGGGAAAGTTTCCTGTCTTTTGCAAGGTTAACATTTCTATATGTAATTTTAAAAGGTTGGGTTATACCTGAAACCACAGGGTTTTGGAAACGAGGCCCTGTGAAATACATTTGCTTTATAAGTGTTAGTATACTCCACATGACCCTATTCACCAGCAGCCCCTATTACTCTGTCTCCTTCAGCACCCCAAGTCAGAAAAGGAGTCAGGGACTGGGGAGGGAAGATCAAAGGTGGCAGTGATCAAAACCCACAAATGTGTGATCACAGCTAGAGAAAGTGGGAGTGGTAAAAGAAAAGGAGAGGGAAGAAAAGAAATACAAGAACAGCATAAAGAAGAGTCTTTGACTCCAGGGATGACAACTCCTCTAGATCAAAGGAGCTCAAAGTGGAACAATAAACAGTTAAAAGTATGTTTGGTGATGAAGGGGATTGCCCTGGAAAAGAGACCCTTGCATTATGAGTGGATTGGCTTTGTGGAGGCAGCACTGGTAAGGGATCAGAAGTATATGGTGGAACCAGAGTTTGAACATTATCTGTTGTCTTGCTCCTCTTTTGCATGTTACATTCTATGTATATTAAACTTATTTCAATTTCTCAACAGTATCCTGCTCTCCTAAGCCTATGGGACTTTGCATTAGCCCTTTCTTCTATCTGGAGCATCTTTTCTACTCTACCCTTTCCCCCTGGGTTGACTCCTACTATTCATCCTTAAGGTCCCAGTTTAACCCTCACTCCTTTCAGGAAACTTTTTCTGACTCTAAAGTCTGGATTAGATACCACTTCCGTCCACTCCAAAAGTACCCTACTGCAAGCTTAATCGTCTGTCCTGCTAAACTGTCTAGCTTCTTGCTGTATATTCAGCACCTAACACGGAGACTGGCATATAGTAAACGCAACACATATTTGTTGAATCTAATTGATAGAACAGATCAGGTGGAAGAAAGTGAAGGCAAACACTTCAAACAGACCCACAGGGACAGGCAAGGCAGTTATCTGAATTACAACTTGAGAGGAAGGCAACAAGTTGGTCATTCAGGGACCGATCGTACAGATATGTGATTCCAAAAGTAGGTACAACACTGACCTCCAGGGCAAGGCATGGACAGATGCAGCTGAAGTACTGTGATTCCAAATTCCCAACCATGCTCAGGACTCAGGGTGTCTACTCAAACACAAATTCAGAGGTCAGAGCATAGCAGGAGGCAGGTAAGGAGATGTTTGGTGAGGCTATGCAACCAGTCATGGGAAGACAGGCTTACGAGCTAAAAAATCCAGTTTCTGTGTTGAGAGCACTGGGGAGCAGACCTTGGGAAACAACTCACCAAGGAATAAGGCAAGAAATCAGTTACTAGGAAATTAAAACGCTGAGGTCAGAGTAGAATTGATTGTGCAAATAAAATTTAGATAGAAGAATCATACGGAGAGGGTCCATAACAAACTATTATATTGTCTGTGACTGTGTGTGTGTTGTAATGGTAAAATGGAGGATAGATATTCTAGACGACTGTTTCTGCATATAACAGATAAAAAAATCCAGAAGTCAGTACATTGGCACTTAATATTCTTCATATATGATGCAAGTATGAAGGAGTGAAAGAGGAAAAAATATGAGTATAAACACAGTTCAACTGTACTTTATTTTTCAGCATATAGGCAAATAGTACTCGAGAGCCTTCCAAGAACAGACAATAAATAAAATGCATAACATATAAATCTCAATAAGAATATAATATAACATAGTATGTATGCTATATAATATTGTATAAAATATATAAGAACTTGCTCACATGAAAGTTTATGTTTTTGGTGTCTTTAAATTAGAAAAAAATTAAATATTTATATATATAATCTGTAGAAATATAAATATCTTTGTTTTTATTTACAAGTTGCTATATTATTACTAAATTAGTTATTTTCTGAATTCTAATTCATCTCATGGTAGAAAACACCTAATTACATAAAACCTAGTAATTTGTGCAAACAATGCACAAATCACATGATTTTTATTCAGCGTATAATTAAAATGCATCTCTTTTTAAGCCTTGGGTGCTGTTGAATTAAAAGATTCCTATACCAAATTCACATTAATTGGTTTCAATGTCTAGTTGCCCATTTTGCTAACTGTAGTCTTTGGGCAAATTACTTTGGGCAAATGTCCCTCGTATTCCTCATCCGTAAAATGGGAGTGATATGAATATCTGTTTATTTGTTGTAAAGATTAAATGAGTTAGTATATTTAACATAGCATTTAGCAACAGAGACATTCAATGAATGTCTGCTGTCCATGGACATTTTCAGATCTTCTCTCACTTGTCTTCAGAGGAGAGAGCCCACTCATTCCACCCTACAAGAATACTGCACTCTCCAAAGAGCCAACTTACTTTATTCTCTTAGTTTTCTTCTGTTGCCTGGGGGTGAGGATGGCAGAGGCAGAGCCAGTTCTGGCATGTCCTGGCATGTCCTGTAAAGTAGTGACTGACATTCTGTTGCTGGCCTTTTTTTGAATTTAGAATATGGGGTACTCAGTACCTTTGGTTCTCAGCTTTGAGCTTCAGCCACCATTCTGGGACAACAGGAAAAAGCCCATCTGGCAGGCTGTCATGTCACTTTATGAGGCTTAAACATTCAGCCTTCCAACATGGCTTGTTTTCTGCATGATCACAGGAACTAGTCACATCACCCAGTTCAATGCAATGTTTGTCAAAACAGAGGGCTGGAAGCCCTGGCCTCATTCTAGTATTATGTAAGTATCTAAAAATCCTTTTTTTTTTTTTTAAACTCCCAAGAACGCTGAGCTCTCTAACCCTGCCTTTCTGCCTCTTCTCCAGGGGGTTGAGTTGGTGGAAACATTTCTAAAATCATAAGTTTTAAATATCTAGTTAATATTCTAAACTCTATTGTTGCTCAAACTTTCTTCTGTCATAGTTTCAGCCACATTTCCCACGGCAGGTTCCTTAACTGGTTCTCTAAAAGCACTGGAACTGTGGGTGCTTTTTTGAAGTTTATCTAGTTGTTGGGGTTTTTGTTGTTTTGCAGTTGAAAGCTTTCCTCTGAATCTTAAGTTGTGTTTGGCATTTTCCTCTGGGTAGAAAGAAAATTAAAAACAAAAACAAAAACAAAACAAACTCACAATTGGCATAAAATAAAAAACAAATAGAAAATGTTGGCTAAAGCTTCTATATTTACAAAGTTTTCCAGAGGCAAATATTATAGCTAATCATTTCCATATTTGCCTGGGAAATAGTCTGAGCCTTGTGAGCCTTTACTATTGAGCTCCTTGGTAGGATATTAAATGTAAGCAAAGAGTTTCTTTCCTAACGAGGTTAAAATCTGCTTATTTTAATGGAAGCGTTATGCAATATGCTTGACCACAAGATGTAAGCTTTTTAGCAACATTGAGCTAATTTTAGATAATCACGTTCCTATTTTTTACTTCTTGTTTAATTGCCAAAACAGAATCCTTTTTATAATTCAGCATGTATAAGAAACACTTGTGCTTCTCAATCTTGAAAATAAATATATGAATAAAGCCCAAATCATTACAAAGATGAATATCTCACCAAAGCGGTAGATATGATCGGTCTCAGCCTTTATAAAGCATTTATAAAGTGACTAAGGTTCTTTATTTTCTTTTCTCTTCTGACTCCTATGGCCTATTCAACCTATTTAATGTGTACTATATTTTTATCTACAACAAAACAAAAAAGATATATAGACAATTTAGCATCAAAACAGTGAAATGAAGAAAGAACTGAAAGAATGAAATTATCCAATCAGGAAGAAAAAATGCTTTTCTTAAAAAAGGAAATTAAGAAACTTTTAAGGGTAAAATGTGAAAGTTAGCAATGTTAAATTATAGTATTTTAATTCAAACGTTTGTGGCTGGGTATTCTTGAGACTATCTCTTTTCAGAGGCCACTACTTCAGTCATCCAACAACATAGTTTTCTGGACATCTGAACAATATTCATTCTTGCCATATTCTCTAAATCTGTACAGATCAGCCTAGATGAGACCCAATGGATATTAGTTTATTCCACCCTCAAAAGGCTTAAGATACAGATATTACTTGATGAAGAATTGGTAGTTATGTTTGCTTCAATGGTCAAAAAAATACCATAGCAAAGAGGAATTCAGGGATGAAAGTAATAGCAGAAGCTTGCAGCTTTTAGCAAAAACATCTAAGAATGTGTGGACTCTTAAAAATTTCAGTGGGTTAGTGAAAAACCTGGTGAGACTAGATTACTATTTTGAATTCATTTCCAGATGTTCGGGGTGATTTTTTAAAAGGTATTAAAAACTTTTAGTTAAGTAAAACTTAAAATATGTGAGTAAGGTCCTTTTATGGATGATAGCATTTTATATACTTTTCATATATAAAAAAGCACACAGGTATCGATATTCAATGCTGTACCCCACAGATATGTACAATCAATTATGTCTCAATAAAAAAATACAAAGAAAATAAAATAAATCTTTTGGTATTGTCAGAATGATTTATAATGCTCTAAGTCAAGATAACACATATTAAATTATTTGTTTGATGTTACATTTCTACTTTCATTTTTAGCTTCATAGGAGAGATAAGTTCCACTATTCTGTCTGATAAAGCTATAAGTTTCACTTAAATGTACTATAATTAACTGAACAAATATAGTTTGTTTTTAAAATCATTTACCACAACAATCAGAAATGAGAAACCAGAGTCCTGTTTTACTCTTTTCCCATGATCATATCAAGGAGTCAGGTGATAATGAAATACTAGCAAAGGAAATAGACTTCAAATATCCACTGGAAAATGTACAAGATGCAATTTTTAAAAGCTGACATTATCTACACTATGTGTTTATTTCCATTGGTATTCAGTAATATCATTCAGAGGCTCCCTTAAAAAAAAAATGACACATAACAAATGTTTCATTACTTTGTTTTGCAAACAGATTGCTCAGAGATTTTCAATGATGGGTACAAACGCAGTGGATTTTACAAAATCAAACCTCTCCAGAGCCCAGCAGAATTCTCTGTTTATTGTGACATGTCCGATGGAGGAGGATGGACTGTAATTCAGAGACGATCTGATGGCAGTGAGAAATTCAACAGGTGTGCTAATTATGACATAAGAATTTATTTGGAGTAGCAAATGTGAGATGTACTTTTTCCTGGCTGGTACAGGGATAGAACCTCAGAACTTGATGTTATCAGCACCCACAAATGTGAGATTTATAATAAGTTAAATCTTTTTATCATATCATGAAGTCTTAATTAGACAGAATTTTACTCTCTCCAAGTAAAAATACTAAAAGTGAATTAACTAATCAAGAAACTATTGGAGATGGGAGTAACCGGGGGGGGGGGGGGTAGGCACCTTGGGTATTACAGATGTCTACCTGGATTTCACTAAAATCAGCTTTTACTTTAAAATTTTTAGAGGCTGGAATGACTATGAAAATGGCTTTGGAAATTTTGTCCAAAAAAATGGTGAATATTGGCTGGGTAATAAAAATCTTCACTTATTGACCACACAAGGTAAGGTTTGCCTAATGTCAAATTAATTTGAAATATAATAAAAACAACACTTAAATATTTTTCATCAAATCATAGGCAATGGAGCTCATTCAATAACTACTATGACTTTCAGAGGGTGATGATAACTTTTGGGCAATAATCCCTGTATTAGTCCATTTCTGTTGCTTCTGGCAAAATACCTGAAACTGGGTAATTTATAAGAAAATGAAATTTATTGCTTACAGTTTCTGAGGCTGGGAAGTCCACAATCCAAGGAACACATTTGCTGGTGGTGACAGTGACCCAGGGGTCTCATATTGCAAGATGGTAGAAACAGAGTGAGAGACTAACCTGCTCATTCACTGTTCTTAAATCCCTCAAAACCATGCCCCTGACCACCATTTTTAATCCATTCCCTGCATGGTCCTAAATCTAATCACCTCCCCAAGGCCCCACCTTTCAGTTATCATAATAGGATTTCCCACCCTCAACAGTTACAGTGGGGATTAAGTTTTGGTGGGACATTTAGCCCAAGGCAATCCCCTTTGTAAAATGTGGCTGCTTAAAATTAGGAATATAGGAAAAGAAACTAGAACTGGTCTGGGGGCATGGGGCAGGGTAGAAGATTGTTTTCTCATACATAGTTTCTATTTCTAAAAGGGAAATGTAATATCACAATCATTCTTTTTTAATGCCTTGAGTGCCTGAAGGTTATATACACTGTATCAGTTTCCTGTTGCCACAACACTACCGTGTAACAAGCCCCTTCAAAACTTAGTGGCTTAAGAAAAATCACCTGTATTATTTCTCACAAATCTACAAGTTGGTTGTTGGTTTTGCTGATCAGGGCTGGGCTCTGCTGATCTTGGGCTTGTGCATAGGTATGCACTCAATTTCCTGACTGAACTCACGACTCCAGGTTGGCCACCGATGGAAGGATTCAGCTCTGCTCCATACGGACTCCTTCTTGTAGCAGAGGCAGGGTTCCAGGAAAGGGAGTGGATGCACTTGAGTCTCTTGAAATCTAGGCTCGGAACTGGCACAGTCATTTTCCTTCTACTGATGAAAGCAAGTCAAAGGACCAGCTCGGATGTAAGGGAAAGAAAATACATGGGTACCTCAAAAAATTCATGAAAAGATTTATATTATCTTTCAATTCTATTTTTCCACAAACTTTTTGAAGTACCTTTGTAGACAATAGGAGGAGTTACAAGGTTGCATTGCAAAAGGGAGAGGTAAAGAATTGAGGAATTGGGTTGTTCTGCAATTAAATACCACAATACACTATATATGTCCTTGTTTCCACACAACACCCATCTTTTATTTTGAAAATTTTTCAATGATACAGCAAAGTTGAAAGAAATTTCAATCTACCATATAGATTCAACATTAACATTTTACTGTGCATATTTTATCACATATCTATCCACCTAGCCATCACTCTATCCATCCATCAACCCATCTTTTTTGAATATATATTTCAAAGTAAATTGTAGACATCTGTACAATTCTCCTTATACTTTTACATTCCTAACCTTAACTAGGGTTCAATGTTTGTCTAAAATATCATTAGTTTGATAACAAATTTTCCAAGCTTCTATTTCCCATAATTTTTTGCTCCAATCCATGGTCTTCCCTACCTCAGTTGTAGTCTGAGATTGTAGTCAGTCCCACTCAGGTGTGACCCTGAATGTTTCTTAAGAGGCAATTAATTGCGTTGCCCAAGAAAGCATGCTACATTACACTAGCAATGCATTAAATATAAAAGCAAGGGTTTATTTGTTCCATCCAAGTTCAGGAAAGCTATTGGTGTTTCTGTAGTTGTAACAGTCAATAGGACTACAATTATAAGGGTTTTTGAGACACTGGAATAATAGCTAGAGAGGATGGATAGTTCTAGAAGCCTAATAGTTTGTTTGTCCTTCTTGTGATCATTGCTCTCTAAATTTATATGAGGTTTCCTTCAATGTATTTACTATCCTAATTTTAAGGGTTTTATGTGAGATATATATAATATATCATACCAGCTTCAGTTTCTTTTGCATATTAATATTTATCTAGTTCTTTATTGAAATTGAAAACCTCAAGCAGTAACCCTTGGCTCCTAAATATATGAAATTCAAACATTATTTTAAAAATTATTATTATGTGCATATTTGCCTAAGATGGACTTGCCAGCAAATCTTCCCCTTCATGTTTTAATTTGATATTCAGGCTGGTTATTCTCATCGTAGCAAAATTGCACAGTATTTATCAGATCCAGGCCTCACAACCATGTATCACATCATCCCAAGCAAAAGGCAGTAAGTACCTTTGTCCCTGCATTCTTTAATTATGGGAGCACTTAAGGCTAGTAAATTGTCCCTGAAAATAGCTCTATCCCCATTACATACATTTTGACTGGAAGCGTTTGCCATAAAATTAATTGAGAAATAGTCTGTAATTGCAATTTTACTTATTTATTGACCAAAGGAATATTTAGATGATTACTCAAAAATTTGGGACTGATTTTATATATCTCTCCTATTAACACAAGGTAATTTTTGGACAGTGACCTAGACTGCCTTACTGTTCCTGTCCACCTCACAGTGTTGGCTCGTGTGACCTTTACTGCCTTTGAAAGCTCCATGGGGCAAGGAGTCTGTGGGACCAAAAGGACAAGCCCAGTGAGAGCCCACACCCCTTCCTAAACTTGCTCCAGTAATGGGGAATCCAGAATTTTGTGCCCAGACAGCCTTGAGCTTGTTTCCAGGACCTGTTCAGGCCTCTTCTTTGTCTGTTCTCCTGTGTTGCTGACGGGTGTACCCCTGAGCCTGAGAGGAGGCTAAGGAACAGCTTTTATTATGAGTATGAACAGAGCTTGGATACGTAGCCTGGGATTCCACAAGTGCATCCAAGACCTCTTGTTGTGCGTGATGGAGATAGGCATGGGAAGAGAAGGGAGGCCGAACATAGACTGTGCCTGGGTGACGGACCCAGCGAGTCTCTCTCTCTGGGCTCCATGTTCTGGCTTGGAACTCCAAGGAGTCTGAGACTCTAAATTCCAACCTGGTCTTATAGGTCATTGTGATATTTAATTTATCCAAATAGAATGACAGAGCATGTATGATCTAACAGTTAGTTTGGTTTGTAACTTTCTATGTTCCTGACAATAGTTCTGAATCTGAAAAAGGAATAAATAGTCTTTCTTATTTACGAACAATGGGACAATGGGGAAAAGATGATTACTTGAAAATAGCAACTATTTCAGTCATTATTATTCTTTTAGAGAATGCTCTTATCATCTAGAATTTTTATTTTATAGTCTTTAAAATACCTCTTGTATATTTAGAGATTTATTTTTATCATATATCATTTTTAGCACTGTATAACAAAGAATATGTGCCAAATAAAGGTTTAAAGTATTTGTAAAATGCTTTCACATCCAGATATCAACTCTTTTAAAATACTTTTGACTCAGAGTTATTGATGTTAGTGTGTTTTCCAATAATTATCATCCTCTATGCCATCAGGAATGTTGGTAGTGTAGCATTTCTTGAGAGTGTTCCTCTATTGTCTCTGAAATTCTCTTCCAATGACATCCATTCTATAGACTTTGATGCTAACACTCTCCTGATTTTATGGGTCAATATCAAAGGAAGGTTTTTTGATAACAACCAGGATTTGTATTTCTTCCTCAAATGTACATTAAAAGGTTTGCTGGCTGATCTTGGTGCACTACTAGGGAAAATAACCAAGTTCATGCATATGCAGACGATGGCAACTACATTATGACAACCGCCTAGCTGCTAGAGGTTATAAGATATCATTAATAGTCATTATTTATTTTAAAGTCAACATTCTTATCAAAATTGAGAAAAAGAGGATAAACTATTAAACTTCTCAAAACTTCTATCCTTTGATTTCTTCATCTATTAACTAAATAATGACTTGTTTTCTGTTGTTTTTTACCAAGTAAATTGCACTAGCTTTTACCTATGATCAACCTAGTAGAAATTTTCTACCTTTAATATTGTGTCCCCAATTTTTTTCAAGTAAAATACACAATAAAGTGTTCATGTTCTACATACAATGGAGTCACTGTGTGTTCTCTGAAAACTGACTCTTGGCAGAAGGAAATGGTAAAAGTAAAAAAGCTGTGAATTGTTTTTAAGCTTCACTAGCCAATTCCATGTCACACATTTAAAAACTACAATTTCTTGTTTTTCAGGAGACTACACTTTAAAAATCGACCTTGCAGATTTTGAAAAAAATACCCGTTATGCACAATACAAAAATTTCAAAGTTGGAGATGAAAAGGTACTAAAATTTTCAAATAAGTCACACCATGAATTAATGCTTAAAACATTCAATATAATCCTGAAATCACTGGAAATAAAAATATCCAATAGAACCTGTTGTCTTGTTTATTAAACAGACATTTTTTTAAATGGTGAATACTGATAGTAGAACTTGCTTCTTTTTCTTTAGAATTCCTATGAGTTGAATATTGGGGAATATTCTGGAACAGCTGGAGACTCCCTTTCAGGGAATTTCCATCCTGAGGTTCAGTGGTGGGCTAGTCACCAAAGGATGAAATTCAGCACATGGGACAGGGATAATGACAACTACAAAGGGAACTGTGCAGAAGAAGATCAGTCTGGCTGGTGGTTTAACAGGTTTGCCATTTTATAAACATAGTTGTAATGGCGATGATGGTATCTCACTGGTGGGCATTAATTATAATACATGAGGTAATGTTGGTCTTATTTGTAATACTAGCATTATTAAGTAATCATTCTTATTAGAATTCCTCTGTGATGAGGTATTTTTGAGGATTTGTTCATTGTGTACATTAGTGAAGTTCAAAAGATATGTCATAGAAATAAGCCAAATTGCTACTTTTACAAAGACTGTTTGCAAGCTGAATTATGGATGAATTAAAAGGAAAAGTCCACAAATTCACACAAAGAAATAGAGGGCATATACACATAGGAAAAATATTTGTGGCATCCTAATAACCAGCTAGCTCTTCACCCTCCTGTGTCATTACAAAATAGTCATTGTTATTGTTGCATTTTTCCACGTAGTACTATACTACTTTTCAATCATCGCCTTTCATGAATTCATTGAATCCAAGCCCCTCCCAAGGCAGAAATTTCCCATATAATATTCCTGAAACCTAATTCAACCCTGCCATTGAAGGTTACTTTATCAGCAAGCTCATTCCTTTTCTGATTGTACAAAGTTCTTCCTTTTATTGACCTGAAATCTACCTTCTTACACTTCACCAGGTTTTCCCTCAGTAGCTACAGAGTCATTATACTTCCATTTCAACATAATTCTTCAGGCACTGGATGAGAAGATGTGCCTTGGTATTTTCTCTTCTCTAGGCCAAGTGATTCCTTTAACTATTCTCCACCTAAGATGGTTTCCAGACAGCTTTACTTGTTGTAATCACAGATTTAAGGCAGGAATGGACACTTGATACAGAGAGTCTTCGTCTATGAAAGGACTTGATGAGCCTGCTGTGTCTGCAAAGCAGATGTGCTCAAACTGTTAGGCCATGTGTGCGCTTTGAACATCTTTTCTCTGTAGAAGATGGGAGCCACCTTAAAATATCTGGACATTTAGATTCTCCGTTATAGAATCTTTGGTTAAGTGAGTATTTCTGGAGTACTAGGTTTTCCATAAAAGTGAGGACAATCCATTTAACTTCAACAATGCGAATTTTAGCTTTCTTTTATGTAAGCACTTTCAACGCATTTTAGAATCCCCTATCTTATGGAGTGCAGGTGTACCAGACATACGTTCATTTTCATTAAAATCATGAGAGTCCTGGGCTGGCCCATGGCTCACTCGGGAGAGTGTGGTGCTGATAACACTGAGGCCACGGGTTCGGATCCCATATAGGGATGGCCGGTTAGCTCACTTGGGAGAGTGTGGTGCAGACAACACTAAGCCAAGGGTTAAGATCCCCTTACCGGTCATCTTAAAAAAACAAAAAACAAAACAAAACAAAAATCATGAGAGTCCTTATTATGAACATCAGCTATTGCGATGTGTTGATTTTAGAATCAATGCAGATACACCTAGTTGTAGGTAATGCGGTGTGTCAAGGTGAATGTAAGTAGTTGTAAACAGTAATTTTCTTTGAATTTTATTGTATTTTTTAAATTATCTGGGTTTTTCTTTTTTTTTTAAGTTTGCTTTTTAAAAGAAGTTTGAGTCCATTTAATATTCGGTAATTTGAGAGGGAACTGGAGTACATGCCGCAGTGTGAAGGGACAGAGAAAAAAGTTATCTTTCCTACTTTGCAACCCAAAGGTGATAGTCTTCTCCCTAGTGGTTTTACTTTTCTTCTAAAAACTGTCTTCTTCACCTTCTCCTCTTTCTACTCCTTTTTTTCTAAGTTAGTGTTACGTAAAACTTACCTATAATTCATGAAATCATCTGCAAGCATCAATAACATTTGATTTTGAACAGATTCCATATATAGAAATAGCCACTACTATTATCATGAGATCATGTACTTTATCCAGTTGATTGGCTTGTATTGCACCTGAATGACAGCTACCATACATATTAATGTGGGCAAATAAATGATTTACCTGACTTTAAAGATATGGGTTCAGGGAGAACAAAAAAAGGCAAGTCGGTATCTGGGACCACCCAAGGAGCCTACGTTATTCTTGGAAGCAAAGGAGCTGATGAGGCTGTGCAGCTGGAAAATCAGAAAAGCTAGAGAGAAAGTAGATTGTCCTAGAAACTTGGTGCTGCTTTTACCATGCCTGGTGTTCCTGTAGTTTAACTCTATCATCCTTTTTCTTTCTCCTTAGTCTTTTTTTTTTTTTTTAATGTCCCATAGTTTTTTTTGGGGGGGGGGGGTTGCATAGTTTTAAAATACATGAAATGTTGGCACTTTATAATTATTACCCCCCCATAAGATCCTCTTTTTCTACATAGAAAATCAATCACTGAGCTTTGATGTCTTTTCTGCTTTGTTGGCATATCATGTCATGTGAGTACTCAGAGCTGCTTCTTCACCAAGGGAGCCTCAGCCATCCCCCAGTCTAGTTTCAGGTCCAGGCTGTTCTAGAAACTGAAGGATGTGGGAAAATTGGTTTCAGAAGAGAGCTAAGTTTTTCTACGTTGACCTCAGGATCAGATTGTTAACGGGATTCGAATCACAGACCAAATATTAAAGTACATGTAGCAAATGTCTCCAGATTGACAAATATATGCTAAATATATATTCTGGAGAATTAATTTACAGTATTTTGTTTTTTAACATTACTTTCCATGCTGTTTTAAAAACACAGTAGACTCTTGACACTTGCAGATTTAGCATATATGGTTCAAATTAGTTACATCCATTTAAATTAGGAGGACTGCCAGTATGGTCAGTAGAAGTGAATCACTAGCTGATGGTGATCCAAGCCAGCCACTCAGCCTTTATGGGTAAATTATATGCTTTTTTGGTTCAATAATTTGGGTTCTTTCCATAGATTTTAAGAACTATCTCTTGTGAATGTTCTCCTTATATCCTAATGTCTAACACCTTTTCATTGGTCATATCAATAAAGAAATATATGATAATTAATTTGATAATAACACAACATAAATATCACATAGTCTTACTGTAATTTTAGATGTTAAGAACAAAATTTACAGACCCCAAAGGAGGAAGAGGAACATTTAAAAATTAGTGATAACCTAACCAGCTTATCTGGATTGGTGCAATGCATGTAAAACATTAACTCAGCAACTCAGACAAATGATTATTGGTTGATGGCTGGGAAAACTTTAAATGGTGGTTTAACTTTTGTTTGCTTACCCTTGAGATTAAAATAATTGATATACTAGCGATTTAAAGAAGGGGAGGAAGGGAATTACGAAAGCCATGTCTTGGCAGCAGATTGATGAACACGTAAGTGCAAATTATCCAGGGAAGCTGGCAGTAGAGCACCTGCCCCACATCTTGCTTTGTTAACCTGTGCCACTCTGGCTAAGCACAAAGCTAACATTGTTCTGAGTCAGGAGGTTGTAAGGCTGAAGGTCGCAAGGTCATGTTCGTGTTTGCTTATTTTTGTTTTTTGTTTAAAGGCTCTTAAGAATGGAAATGATTATTTTTCAAAACCCTACAAGTGGCCTGGGTTGTATCCTCAGATTTGCTAAGGCAGTAAAATTCAACAGTTTAAAAAAAAAACTCATCTGTTGTAGAAATATCTCAGCTTTTGGAAACTGATAAATATTGACTTGTCTGAAAAATGGCAGAATTCATAGTTTGAAAGTTTTGATCATTTGTTAGCAAAATAAAAGTGTTTCTGAAGGATATTTTTCTAGGCTGATTGTTCTGTTTTCTTTTTTTCTCCCACTAGGTGTCACTCTGCAAACCTGAACGGTTTATACTACAGAGGCCCCTACGTGGCTGACACAGACAATGGGGTTGTCTGGTACACCTGGCATGGGTGGTGGTATTCTTTGAAATCTGTGGTTATGAAAATTAGGCCAAATGATTTTATTCCAAATATCGTTTAATTGTTCCTATTGGGCTTCCATTTCTGCAGTTCATCTTGGTTTAAAATGATTTGAAAAACTAATTCTGAACATACACATGTATGACGATGGCAATTGTTGCGTGTACTTCTATTACTTCTTATTTTTCTTACTTGCCTTTATTACTTAATGTACTTTCACAACAGCAAATATGCAATATTCACCAAATAAAGGTAGATGGGTTAATATTTATTGAATTCCTGTGTGCAAAAGGGCTTATGTTGGATAAACAATAAAAAGTATAGAATATATACCGTGACGTAGGAGCTAACACAAGCATAAATGCCTAATAAATTAAGTATGAATGCAATTGACACATGACGACACACATGGCAAAATCCAGCAAATAATGGCTTACCAAACCAACTTCCTAGACAAACATATTATTAGTAGGGATTTGAACTCAGGTCTCAGACTGCAGAACTGAAACTCTTAAGCACACCCCAGGATCTTAATCACTATAAAACATTAATCATATTTTTAGGATGTAAATGTAGGTTATACACTTCTTTGATAGGCCTCATTTTAATTCTTATGCTTATCCTGTGAGATATTATTATTTCCATTTAACAGAGCTAAGAATTTGTGGGTGTGAGTTTTTGTAACTGCTCAAAGTTACAGAACTAATAAATAAGGAACAAGGACTCATTCCGAGTCTTCCAATGGTAAATCAAATTTTTTCACCACTGTCCTTGAATTTCTTCTGGATGGAACTTGGATTGGCGCTGAGTGGGCAAAGAACCTTTCAAGTAAGAGTAAAAGCATGAGTACAGACAAGAATATTCCATCAAATGTTTGTGTGCCAATTATGTGTAGTGCACAGAGGGTACGCCCAGTTCAAGCCCACAAGGAGCTTAGTTTTTTGATAAGGACATACACTAAGCATATAATTACACAAATGCAAATAATTTTAAAAGCTAAGTATCAAGATAACCAGAAAAGAGGAACTTGAATGTTATAAACACAAAGAAATGGTGAATGTTTTGATAATAGATATGCTAACTATTCTGATTAGATCATAATACAGTACATGCATATATGAAAACAAAAAACTGCACCCTGTAAACATGTTTGATTAAAAAAAATTAAAAAAGAAAAAGCTGGTAAGTACAAAGGAAAAGTACGTTCCTGGGGAATGTATACTAGGGAGACCTGACTTGGCTTGGGTAGAAGGGATCAGAAAAGCTTCCCAGAGGAATTTTTTGAGCTAAGATCTTTTAACTAGGTGTATGTGGGGAGATCATATCAGGCAGAGGGAACCACATGTGTAAAGTACACAAAATAGGAAAGTGCATGAAAACAAAAGAAGGGTAAAGAGGCAGTATAGTTTAGTGATCCTTAAATCCTTAAGCCAAAGATTCTTCCACTCCATAGCTTTGTGACCTTAGGTAGGTTATTATCTTCTCTGAGCCTCAGCTATCTCATCTGTAAGATGAAGATAATAGTACCTGCCTCATAGGGTTGCTTTGAGAATTATACAAGTAAAGTACTTAGCATAAAGTCTTGCACAAAGTACGCATTCAGTACAAGCTAGGTGTGATTATCAGCGAAGTAGGCATTACGGGACAATAATAATAGATGTCTTTGACATCATGGTCACATAAAGATATTAAGGTTAGTGTACTTTATTCTCTAAACCATGGCTTCCCACAGCAGTGCTTCTCAAACTTTAACATCATACAAATGATGTGGGGATCTTGTTATATGAATTCTGATTCTGGGGTTGGGCCTGAGATTCTGGTTTTCTAAAAATGTCAAGATAATGCAAATGTTGCTGGTCTAGGAACCACACTTTGAAAAGCAAGAACATAGGAAACCATAGTTCTATAGGATATTAATAGTACAGGAAGAAAGGGGCTTTTTGACCAAATAAGTTTAACAGATGATATGTTAAAATTCAACAGATTTCTTCTCTTGAGAATTTCTCAGGTCCTTTAATATGCTAATGTGCATTCTGAAGTTCCAATGGGGACATATAAGATGCAGCATTTTTATTGTTTAGCTGCAAGGTATAAATCACCTGATTATGGAAATGCAAACAGATAGGGATTTGTTTATCTCACATAACGAGAACTCAGGAGAGAGGCAGAGAACGAGAACTCAGGAGAGAGGCAGTTGCTGTCCTGAGTTCAGTGTTCAGCCGTGTGGAGACAGATGTCTCTGCAATTCACTTATTCAAAATCATAAGTTGTCTGCTGCAGTTCCTGCTTTGTCTATGTTAAAATCAGTAAGAAAGTTGAAGAGTCAACAGACTTCAGTTTATGTCTTATTGGCCAAAATTGTGTCATATGTTCACTCCATCTGGAAGTAAGATCAAGAAAGAAAATATTTAATTTCATGATCTCTATAGAATATGCAGGCAAGAGAGGGTGTTTGCCCTAGTTCCTGAATGTTTGTTTTTTAATGTAGACTTGTGGGAACAGTGTTCCATAGAGTACACTTTGGGAGGCTATAAATAATGGAGCACCAGTGACAATTTTAAATACAGGGATTGCTTGCTCATGTAGTAACCTGAAGAACTCACACAATTAGGAGATCAAAAGAAGAAAAGTTTTTAAAGGAGAAAAATATGGCCCAACAGAGAAGTGGGAAAGGAGCTTAACAAGTATAGTATTGCATAAATCTCAGTGTAATAGTTTTTTGTTGTTGTTGTTGTTTGTTTGTGTTTGTTTCAAAAGATGACCAGTAAGGGGATTTTAACCCTTGACTTCATGTTCTCAGCCCCACGCTCTCCCAAGTGAGCTAACCAGCCATCCCTATATAGGATCCGAACCCATGGCCTTGGTGTTATCAGCACCCCACTCTCCCAAGTGAGCCACAGTCTGACCCTAGTGTAATAATTTTTAAGTACAGAAGGAATGATTAAAACTTTTTAAATGCCATAAAAAGATGGAGGAGAAAGTTTTAATAAAAGATCACTGGATTTAGTGAAAATGTTATTTGTGTTCTTAAGTCCACTTCAATGGAATGGTAGGGAGCCATGGCCATGAAATAAAAAAAGTTAGAGAGAATAGATAGGTCATTTGAGGAGTTCGAATGTAAAAGAAGGGAACTGGATTGAAATAAATTATCCTGAAATCTCACAATTAGAGAGTTATTTATTAGGCTTTATCATTTTTTAAATTGCAAGAAGCTTTTTATTTGTATCAGCTGATTACACCTTAGGGTCAATAAACTCATGAGTGCTTTTAAGTGCTTTCTTTCATTCTTTCCTCTTTGATAGAGCAAAGTATAGAGAAAATGCAGCATCCCACACAGGGTAGGAAATCAAATGTTTGTTGACTGACTGAATGAGTGAAGAAAGAAATTAAGAAAGGAACAATATAATCCATACAAATGGTATAGTCCTGTAGGGGAGTGCTACTGCATTTGATATTGCAGAATTCATGGCCACTGGTTATTTCTATGATAATTGAAACACTGGATATTATAAAATAAGGGCCTAAACACAGTACAAATTTAAGCTCATGTTGTTTTTTCTTTCTTTCCTCATTGCTGTTAAAAAATATACACTTGAAAATATCCTAGAAAACCCTTTGCATATTGTAAAGTTTTTGTTAGTGTTTCATCAGCACTATGAAAAGTAGATTATGCCTTCATTTATGTTAGAAAAGAAAAATATTACATATTTCATATACATGTGGAAAAAGTCTACATGAATACATGACAGTCATTATCTCACAGGAAAGGGCTTGGACATGGGGTTCAAGGACGTTCTTCTTTTTATATTTTTATACCTGTTAGTACTGTGTGAAGTTTTTTATTATGTGCATGTAATACCTATTTAATAATAATACTTTTAAAATAAGCTAAATAAAAAAAAATAGGCTGTTGGGCCTAAGGAAACAAACCAAATGACTTTAAGGATACTATACTGTGAGGCTGATTATATGTAAGTTTGGCAATTTAGCTCATTTCGAAAACAAAAAAATTCAAAACTAAACTGTTATCAAGCTGTGTTGTCAGTACAGAAGCCACCAGTCACATGTGGCTATTGAGCACTTGAAATAAGGCTAGTCCTAGTTTGTGTGTACTGTAAGTATAAAATATATAAAAAATTTTGAAGACAATACAAAAAATATGAAAAATACCTAAAAGATAAGAATAATTTTTATATTGATTACATGTTAAAATAATACTTTGGCTATATGGTGCTAAATAAAATATACTATTACAATTAATTAGACCTATTTATTTTTATACTTTTTTAATGTCACTATTAGAAATTTTAAAATTCCATATATACCTTGCTTTGGCAGCTTGTATTATGTTTTCATTTGGACAGCAATGCCAGAGAATTTTTATTCAACCTATATTCATTATACAGTGTGCCCACAGTCTATACAAATAGTATATGTCTGTGTGGATATGACTGTTGAGTGAATTAATGTTAAAAAAAAGAGATATATACTTTTCTTTTTTCAAAATATACTCAATCCAACATTTTTCAAAAATGATTTATCTAAAGCCTGTTGTGTTACAAACATAGTGGTGAGCTTTGCAGTTACAGCATGCATTAACATGGTTTGCCTTTGAGGAAATGACAGCCTATAGGGAGGAGATGTTTCTTTTTTAAAAAAACATAATTAATTTATAGGACAATACTGAGGCTATTATAAGCCTAAGATGTCACTACAAACTAGAACTGATATTATAAAATCATGTGAAAATAGGTTTACCCAGCTTAATCAATCAATTAATTAATTAAAAGCCAAATATCCTTTCACTTTTCATTCATCTCTTGTAAAGGTTAAAAAGAGATTTTTGAATTGTGGGTTCTAACCCCATCACATGCATGTTTCTTAAAATGTAGGCACATACACACATATTCACACACACATTTGCACATAGACATTGATTTTTTTTTTTTTTTAAAGATGACCGGTAAGGGGATCTTAACCCTTGACTAGCTGTTGTTAGCACCACGCTCTCCCAAGTGAGCTAACCGGCCATCCCTATATGGGATCCGAACCCATGGCCTTGGTGTTATCAGCACCACACTCTCCCGAGGGAGCCACGGGCCGGCCCCGTAGACATTGATTTTGAGAAGTCCTGATGGCCATGGTTTACAGTAAGATCACAAGTTCATGGTTGAGCTGTGTGGCAGATTTAAACACAGTATGGCAGAATCCTATACTGGGTGTGCATTGTGCCATAAGGTCATGTTATTTGTTCAGACATATAGGAGTCTTCAAAAAGTTCATGGAAAGATTTGATCTTTTAATTCTATTTTACCACAATTTTTTTGAAGTACCCTCATATGTAGCACTCATTAAACATATATAGAAAGGACTGATATAATAAAAATAAAACACTAATATAAAAAATAAATTCAGATGGAAATTTTTCCAGTTACTAAGCCCTAAGTACTATAGCAACTCTAAAAATGAGAATTGTTTTTATTATTGCCTTTGGTATTTTATTATTACTTTAAAATTTTTTATTGAATATTTTATTGATAATTTTGGTTTTTTATAGGATAAATTGTCTAGCTATGATAGTATGAAAAGATTTGCAGGTGCTAAGAATCAGAATTCATAGACCAACAAACCGATTGAACTTGGAGCGATCACTTCACTGAATCTCAGTTTCCTCATCTGTCAGGTGTGGACGTTAATACCAGCTTGAAAAAGTAGTTATGGAAATTTAATTGAATGAGCTATAGTGAAAGCATCTTGCACAGTGTCTAGCAATATACTAGGTCACGTTGAATCTGACTGGAGAGAAAAATAAAATGATAAGCAATAAAAGCACGTATTTAATATGCTCATGAGCCCAAATATTTATGTCACCATCTGCTTTCAAAACTTTCAATATTAATAGAAACAACTGGAGAAAAAAGCAGGAGTAATGTGGATATCATATCAATTCTTTGCAACAAATAAGTCTTCCTGACCCCTGATACTTGGGGAAATAACTGTGTGTATGTGATACAACATGCCACATGCAGTGATATGCATTTGACTCTAGGAATAAGCAAGCAAGTTTGCTTTTCTAAATTTTTTTCATTTGTTGAAGAATTTCCTCAATTTAACCTACCTGCCCTTGTGATACTGGATGGCTGCTCTTTAATAATAATTTTTGAAAACCATATAGTTTATTTTTCATCTGATAATAAAATAATCCTGTAGAAAATTTTTAAATGTGGAGATGTTTAAGGGGGAAATAAAGAACAATATTTATCAACCAGAACTAAAGCCTGTTAACATTTTGGGATGATTCTCTGGTTTTATTTTTCTTTTGCTTTGTTAACAATAGTTGGGGAATCATGTTTGTTGTAGAATTTCATGTTTCGTTCCCTCACTAAATTTTATGATTTAACTATATCCTCAAGTTATTAAAATATCTTTTCATACACAATTTTTGATAGTTCTATAAAACATCAGAAAATGGTTATTCCCATTTTTGACCATTACTCTTTTTAAAAAATATTTTTGTTATTTCCAATTGTTTGTTATAATAAAAAATGCTGTAATAAATGTGTTTCGACTCGAAGGTCTTATTTGTTTGTTTTGTTTTTTGAATTATTTTCTAAGATAAACTTGCAGAAACGTGCTGCCAGTTTGATCACTTAAACAGTTATTGAGCACCTACTGTGTGTCAGGCACTGTACAAGGTCATGGTGTTATAATGAGAAATAGAACAGCATGTCTGCTCTCAAAGAACTGACAGGTCTAGTTGGGGAGAAAGACAAGTAAACGTATAGATGGTTATTCTACAAGTGATAGACAAGATGATTTGGGGTTTAGCTACTGCCCAAGAAGATTAGAGTCAGGCTGTTTGAGACTCACCTTCTATCTTTGCCATTTTTAGGTTGCAAATTACTTTACATCTCTGTGCTGAATGTTCTCATCTCTAAAATATGAATGTTATAGCTCTCCCATTGTAGTGTTGTGAGGATAAATGAGATAATACTGTTCTTGGCACATGCTACGTGCCCCCAAAATATTTGCTATAGTGATGATGATGATGATGGTAATGAAGAAGAAAAAGAGAAAAAGAAAGTGGTAATGGGGATTGGACTGCTGTGTGACCTTCACCTAGAGTTGAAGGTGTGAGAAGAGAGGATATGGTCAAAGAAGGTTTCCCAGAGGAGATAGCACATAAAATGAATTCTGAGTCTGAGTAAACGATATCTTCTATAAGAGTTCAGCAGTCCAGATTTTTAATGCTATTGCTACTGAGAGTACTCAAATATTAGGATGTTGAAAGCTGGTTCAGAAATGATCCAGTGATCTTTAACTTGGGCTCAGGGAGCCTTAGATTCTGATGACATGCTTCAAGGTCATTACAGGGAATAGGAAAATCTTCCCCTTTTTCCTCACATTTAGCACATCTCAGTGTTTATTTTATGTATTTCAGTTCCCCATAAAACTCTGTGATCTGTTTGTTTGGAAAAAAAAAAAAGAAAGCTTTTCATGAACTCCTTCTTTCGACAGATCAAGAAATTTCTGCATGTTTGAGATGACAGGTATTTCTGTGGACTTTCTTACTCTCTTGACTCAGATGAATTAACAAGCATTGTAAACCCAAGACTGCACCCCGTGTTCTAATGAATGTCAGCACTTCATTTTGAATACTGCCTTAAAAAGCACATACACCCAGTAAAAACTATGCTGGATGGTGTGCAAGTCCAAGACAAGCTTCAACCTTTCAGAGAGGATAAAAGAAGGAATTAAGTACTCAGTCAAAGCTAGCTGCCTGAGTCTCAGGGAGACAGTGACACAGGGTATTGTCTCCTTAACTCCTGGGGGATTGGCACCTTTTGCAGTTTCTAGGCCTTTCTAATTAGAGGTGTGCTGTGTAACATTGCCTCCACCTGCACCTATGACAATAACATTATTCAGCACTTAACATTATCAAAGACCTTTCCAGCTTGAACTAATTAATTCATGCAATTCCAACCATCTGGGACAGATAGTATTATTATCCAGGTTTTACAGACACTGAAAACTTCAAAAGAAGTTTCTCCAAGGTCATCCAGTAACTGGAGTGAGGCCAAGAGTATATTTTAGAAGAACTAGATTTTTGAGTTCATTAGAAGATGACATCCCTGAACCAGTCAGCCGCCAAAAGAAAAAAAAAAAAAAAAAAAGATGACAACCTCACAGAGACTGTTTGGACTTGGAGGTAATTTGATTTTTTCCCTCGGGGTGCCAAACAGATACCCCTTTGTTGGATACTAGCTTACTGTTTGGTTTCTGCTGTGGTTTCTTTCCTAGAAGAAATAATTATACCCTCAGGAATCATCACACACATCATAATTCTTTGGAATACCAGGTAATTTTGGAGCTCTTAAAGGTGGCTAACATGTGCCCACTGTTAGATCTCTTTTCCTCTCTTCCTTTATAATATCTACACTATCTCTCTTCAGTTGAGTGATATTAGAACACAGAGCTCTTGAACTGTAAAATGAAACCTTAGAAAAGTCAGCTAGTTATAAAGCCTTTTTTTCTGGTGCCCAACTAATTGAGAATCTCAAAAATCACATACTTTTCAAAGAAGGTTCTTTATAGATAATACAAGCCTTTTAACCACTAGATTTTAAAAAAGATTAAAAATAGCCCATGTCTTCCTAGTTGCAAGGAAGTTAAATTTGAAACAAGAGTAAGTAGCTCACTGGTGGAAAATCACCATTCCCTTTCAACTTTTGTCCTGTTCTAATAGTCAGGTTTCAAAGAGTCATGTCCCCATGCGTTGACTCATGTTGAACAGGCAGGAAATAACATATGTTTAAAAAAATAATCCCTTTCTAAGAAGTCAAAAGCTGAACGACTTTTCTGTAGGTGATGATTACAAAAAATAAAGCAATGCCAAATTAAAATGAATTTTTAACAAGAGTTTCATGTTGATTCAGAGACCAGTAGGACCAGGAAAAAAAAATAATTCTGAAAACTTTCAGAATATATGAGGAAGTTGGTGAATATGATTAAAAACTTTTTCTAAGTACGGATCTTTTGAAATCCAGGTTCCAAGAACATCTATATGTTGCCTATATGTGAGTCACCACATAGTAGGATGAGTAACTCACAGGAACTGGGAGTTTGGAAGGATTGTGTGTTTTACTCCCAAGGCTGTTTTGAATATCAAATTTTAGGCCTGGGTGATGGAGTTTGGATGTGTTGTCCCCTCCAAAACTCATGTGGAAATTTGATCTCCAGTGTGGCAGTGTTGGAAACTGATTGAGTCATGGGGGCAGATCCCTCATGAACGGATTAATGCTCTCCCTGGGGGAAGGGGGATTAATGCGTGAGTTCTCGCTCTATTAGTCCCCATGAGAGTTGGTTGTTTAAAAAGACCCTGGCACCTTCTCTCTTTCTCTCTCTCTTGCTTCCTCTCACCATGTGATCTGCTTGTACCCACCGGCTGCCACTTTCTGCCATGAGTAGAAGCAGCCTGAGGCCTGTGCCAGCTGCAGCTGTCTTAGAATCATAAGCCATATAAACCTCTGTTCTTTATAAATTACCCAGTTTCAGGCACTTCTGTTATAGCAACACAAAACGGACTAATACACTGGGCCACTTAGTTTTTAATAATTTCCGTAAATCTGATTTGCCCCAAAGTTTAAGGATCCTTGGTATTATTCTTCCACATTCTTTTCATTCAGAGGAGCTGAGTAGTTTTGATATGTTAGTTTCTTCTTCCAAGAAAAACCAAAAAGTGATCAAAGTTATGAGAAGTTTGGATCTGTATTCACACAATTTTCTGAAGCAGAGCAAGAAAACAGCAATTCAATGACGATTACAGTTTGCAGATGGCTGTCAGGTGTGTTCCCTAAATTCTTTAGCAGCCTGTTGAACATCAATTACCTGGAACCCAGATGCTCAGACAACTGGTGAGTCCCCCGCTCATTCCTTCAGTCCCAACCCTGGACTGGACTACCTGCCGAGGGGGCGTGAATGCCAGCTGTTCATAACTTAATAGCAAAAACTGGAGCTCATTGATCACTTTAATTTTGTCATAGGAAAATATTCATCAAAGCTCAGTTAGGGTGACATGCCACTTCTCTTAATACCTCTTCACCATCATCCAAAACTTCCTGAAGGAGTCTATTGAGTCTGCTGAGAGACTAAAACTTTTCCATGCTGGGCTTTGGCCCAGAGCAAAACAGTGTGGTAAACTGTGGGGCATTCTATTTGGCCATTTTCAGTGACTCTTTTTTTCCTATATCCATAAATAAAACCTGCCAAAACCGAGTCTTCAATAACAAGATGTGACACGTCTTCCACAAAGAATACATTGTGGGCCACAGTATGTTCTAAAATATAAATATTTAAAAATAAATATTTGTACCTTTTACCTGAAAAATATTTTGTTCAAATTTTCTAATATAACAGAAAGAAAATGTAAGAAGCCTTCCTCTGTGCTGGGAGGGGATGCTATGACATGGTTGATCCAGAAAAGTTCCAGCAGTGAAGGTTATGAAGACACACGTGTTAGCTTTCTCTGGCACTAGTGTTGATGAGTTTGGCAAGAAAGGGGGTGCCAGACTTGAGGCCCTTCACAGGGTGGCTGTGACATCTGTTCTGACGTCTTTATAAGACACTGTGGCCACTGTTTGCAGAATCGGCTGCAGTTTACGTGTCTTCTTCCTGCCTGCACAATGTGGGTCTTACAGAGTGGAGTGACCGCCTCTAATTGCTAAGTGGCAGCTTTGTGAGTATGTTCCTGCTGCATCCCAGGCAGGATTTCACTGTGAATTCACAACATGCCTTTGCTTTCCCTGCAAAGCCATAGTTGCAAAGGATGCCACCCATAGACAACCTTAATGACAGATCAAGTCCTAGGTGTATCCAGGCTTCTTGCTCGCCTTCCTTTAGCCCTGCCCCCCTAAGATGCTGGCGCAGTGTACAGGGATGCCCTTGACCTTAGTCCAGGGCCTTCACACTTGGCATTCTCTGCATCAGGCTGCTCAGGGGCTTCAGAGAGGCACCATTTGTGGCCAAGTTCAGTCGCTGCATCCTCTTTCCCTGCGAATTGATTGCTGGGGACTTAGTCCCTCTGGTAGATTCTCTTGTAACTTTTCAGGTGTCGATTCACCAGTGCTTCCTAATGGAAATGCCCTTCGATAATAAAGCAACAGCTTCATTTATTTTGGGTCTAACTTCACTGATGGGAATTGTTGGACAGAAAGAAAAGGAGTTGTAGCTGGATGCACCTTGTAAATCACGTCAAAGCCACAGATACCTACTCTTTCAGTGCTCCACATCACCTAGTGCACACAGGACCTCATTGTCAGGAGAGCTTGTTGCAATATTTTCTATTCATTATAATTTGGGAGTATTGCTATCAAGCTGAACAAGAAATTGAACATCGAGTTTGAAAAATCTAGCAGAATTAAGGTCTTGCAGTATCTCTTCCTCTGTGTTCAATATAGCAGCTGTTAGCAAGGAAGATGTATTAACCGGAGAGCAGCTAAGAAAGGATGTGCAGCAAATATAAAACACAAACAACATAAATAGAATCATAACCTTCTAGGCCCCTAGTGTTTAGTTTAAGGTCAGACTCACTACAATCTCCTGAAAGGCTTGCTTGTTCTCTGAATAAGTTTTCTTGTTCCAGACTGTAGGATGACATGTAACTGCCAAGGCAGCAGAATTTACTGAAAGTTTCCAGTGTCAGGTTTCCTTGGAACAGGCTGGTACGTGGCTTCAGTCTTCTGAAGCCGATTACTTTGCCATGGTGGGTGCTGACACTGCTTGATAATCTACCCATACACGTACGTAATGTTTCCAACAATTGTATAGTTGGAGGCGTACACAGGGCACGCACTTGATTAAACTACTATGTTTAACAATCCCTTTTCCTGATGTTCATTAGACTTAAGTTATACAAACCTTCAGCTGGGGGGCTTAGGTATAAGCAGGCCTCTAGGAAAAGAGATGGGCCTCTGATGTAAAAATTTTCATAGGACATTATGGTAGAGTGATCTTCGTTAAGTAGAGTTACCTTAAAAAGCACTATAGAGGAATTAATTCAATGTTTATTCGACAAATACGTTTTGAGTAACAGACGTGTTGTCGGTGACAACAACAAAATGATGAAATATTCACTTATGCAGAGGTCATAGTCAAATATAAGAACACAATAAATTAATTAGAATAAAAACACTATAACATTATTAGAATACCTTTGTATTTTGTCTCGCAATAGCAGCCTGTACAAAATGATATGGAACCTCTGAAGAATGAGCTGCTAATTAGGTCTATCTCAGGGCAGGGAAAAAGTCCGTTGGACATAATTAATACAATATTATTCACAAAGATAATATAGCTACCAAAAATAAGCTAATATGATCTTGGGGTCCACTATTAGATGTACAGCATCTAGAATCTAGAATAGTAGATATAGCTAGTAACAGTTAGTAACTACTAACCTATATCTACTATTCTAGCTTCTAGATATTATACATCTAATAGTTCTAATACTTTGAACTTACCCAACTGTTTATAAAGTGTTGGGTTCAATTTGGGACCAAAATGAAAAGAATGTTAGTAAACCATAAGCCATAAGCTCATTCAGAACAGACCATTCACACTGGAGAAGATGGGTAATATTTAGCTCAACTGGGATATCTAGAGAGAACTCTAGGAGAAACATGCAAGCAGTCAGCACATAGCTGAAAGATTTTTATGGCAAGATGTGTTATACGAGTATTCCATAAGACTTCGAGTCAATTAAATGAATAAATCAAAATACTTGATAATGCAAGTAATTTCAACTAAAGTTAGAAAGAACCTCCTAAATTCAGAGCTATCTGCACAATAAAATAAACAGCTTCTTGAACTGATAAGCTCATCATGGCAGGGTTTAGTTGACCGAGGCTGGACCTTTTGTGGAGAATATTGCAAATGCACACAGCATCTCCTGGGGGATTAGACTGAGTGTTCTTTTGGTCTCTCCCAAACCTTAGATTTTACGGTTTGGAGTTGTGGTTTTAATATTACATTTATTTCCAAAACACAGCAATTAAAGCAGATGAGGGCTCTTTTCATCTGTGCCTTTCAATTGTCTTATGACCAGTGTGTGACAGGAGTGGGTGATAAATAAATCACTTAGCGAGTGACAAACAACGTGTCATACCAAGGTCTTTGTAGCTATGTCATGAACATCAGTAAGGATCTCATCATTTTCTACCATAAAAGAATCTTATGATTCAAAACTTTTGAGAAAAATATAGACCAACACATAAACAAACAAGGTCAACATGTTGATGTAGAGTGAAGTCTAGAGTTAAGACAGGGAGAGGAACATCACCAGGAAGAGGCAAGCCATGGTGCAAAAAGTACAGGAGAGTCTCAGCAAGAACAGGATACAGCTGACCCTTCATGTGGTGTTTGCCGTGTGCCAGACGCTGTTTTGGGAGCTTTGTCTCTGCTTACTCATCAATCCTCCTAACAACTGCGGTGAGCTAGGTTTTATAATAACCATCCTGTTTGGAAGAATGAAGAAACAGAGGCACAGAGAGGTCAAGTAATAAAATGCCTAAGATCACACAGCTATTAGACTGGGGTTTGAACCCGGACATCCCAGCTCTAGAATCTACATACTTAACATCTAAACACACATTCCAAAGTGTCTCACTGCAGAGGAGAAAGAAATGAGTTATGGATGAAAGAAGCACAGGCAAGTGTAAAGAAAATGACTCTGGGATAATGAACTAGCAATTTCAATTCTCTAAATTCCACTTTTAAGAAAAAGGTAAATAACTACTCTACATGGATGCTTTATTTAAAACCAGTAAAAAAATAAAAAATAAAAAAAAGATTTTCTTAGCACAATTCTAATTGTCTGTTGGAATCATTTTAATAAATCTGCTTTTTGTGTGTGTATGTGTGGATAAAATAGACTTTAAACCAAAAACTATAAACCAGGAAGCTCATTATATAATGATAAAGGATCAATCCAGCAAGAGGACATAACAATTATAAATATATATGCACCCAACACTAGAGACAAATCTGCTTTTGAATGTTCTTTAGCCACTTGGCAATTGTGCCTCATGGATCGGACCTAACACACCAATGATAAAAACCTGAAAGGATTCCGTTTGCAGCCATCTGCATGGACAAAAGAAAGAAAGTACCTCTTTTCATTATTGCCTCGGTACCAAAGCCCAAACTCAGCTATGGATGAATTCAGGCACCCACAGACTAAGAGCAATTAGAAAATATTGTTCTGCACATGATTGGTGGTGAGCAGTGGAAGAATAATTACAATCTCAAAATGATGTTCTACCATGTAAGCACTCATTGACACTTGATGCTGTGGGTCAAGATAATTTAAAGTTGGGCCGGCCCCGTGGCTCACTCGGGAGAGTGCGGCGCTGATAGCACCGAGGCCGCGGGTTCGGACCCTATATAGGGATGGCCGGTGCGCTCACTGGCTAAGCGTGGTGTGGACCACACTGTGAGAAGGGTTGCGATCCCCTTACCGGTCAAAAAAGGAAAATTTTAAAAAATAATAATAAAAAATAAATAAAAAAGATAATTTAAGGTTCAGTTTTTTTCTCTGAATCCCAGATACTTCTGTCCCCCTGATCTGGTATGGTTAGTGTTGAGTGAGAGAAGAGCTCACAAATATTCATTACCATTTCTAATGTGTTGGAATCACAGAAACCTTAAGTCAAACTGCCATGCAAAAATGTCAGTTGCTCCCTTCTACCTACTCAACAGGATGCATCCTTGAACCTGAGGGTAGGAGCAGATTAAATTCTACTTTACCAGTTACATTTAATATGTTCCAGTTCAGTTTTCTGGAATGCAGCACATGATACACCCAACATATTGTTAACATTCATAGGGACTTCACAAAAAAATTTTACTTTGGTAAGTGTGACCTTTCAAACAATTTCTAAAAGTGTGTTCATTGAAATCCTGTGGGGTGTACCCTAATCAAACACCGCCTAGGGCCACTGCAACAATAGGAAAATGAAAGTCCATAGTAAAAATTTCAACTATTCAAGTCCAAATGCCCAATCTGTGTTACATTATGTATGAAGGAGTCCAAGGGGCAGGAAGGTGGAGAACTGGCCTGCAGGGAAGTCTGAGAAACATCTGAAGGCATCTGCAGGCCGTAAGCATGTGTCTCTTATTTATACAACTTGTATTTTAGAATGTGGAAAACCATAAAATCTGACAGAAAACCTCTAATAAGAATCAAAGCCAAGGATTTGTGGTCAGCAGGGGCGCCGAGTGGGAGAAGCAGGGAATGTTTCCACTCCCTGTTCCTCCAGGTTCTGACTCACAAATTTAAAGCAATCAGAGGCAAGCATTCCCCAACAGAAAGCATATTCACTGCATGTAAGTTTCTCCCCCAAATGTTCTGATGCATTCATTGCACATAATGCCATGGATAAAGTGTAATTTTACCATGTCAATTTCTTATTAAGCATAGTCAGCTAGATCCTTCTGACTACATTAATACTCAAGACTTTTTCAGTCTTTTAATCTGCCAGAGGTGGAGATTATTATTTTTAGTTTTTATTTTTTTATTTTTTAAAAGATGACAAGTAAGGAGATCTTAACCCTTGACTTGGTGTTATCAGCACCACACTCTCCCAAGTGAGCCACAGGCCAGCCCCTCAGAGCTGGAGATTATTTAGCATGGAAATATATATTGCATAATATTAATCAGAGATTAATTTGTTTCTTTTTTAAACTGAGGTGCAACATGTATACAGTAAAGCACACAAATCTAACTGTATAGCTTGATGAATTTTCATATGTATTCCCCTGTGTAATGACGAACTAAATCAAGATATAGAACATTCCAGCACCCCAAAGGCTCTCTCACACCCCTGCCCAGTCAATTACAACCCCATGCTCCAACAGTGAAACAATTCCTATTGTACTATTCTACCTTCTATTATCATAATTTTACCTGTTCTTGAACTTCATATATATGTGTGTATATACAAACGTGTGTGTGTGTGTGTGTGACAGAGAGAGTGAGAGAGAGAACAGCAGAGTGGGTTCTCTTGTGCCTGGCTTCTTTTGCTAAACATTTTATCAGTGAGATTCACCTCTTTTGTGGCTTGCAACAGTGTGTATGGTCATTCCTCTTTATCACTTGTAGTACATTCCATTGTACGAATATACACCAACATATTTATCCATTATACTGTTAATGTGCATTTGAGTTGTTTTCAGTTTTGGTTTATCACGAATATAGCTGCTTGGAACATTCTTGTGTATGCCTTTTGGTGGGCAAAAACATTGATTTCTCCTGCATATGTACCTGATTCATAAGGAGGCATATGTTTAGCTTTAGTACATTCTGCCAAATCGGTTTTCAGCGTGGTTGTTCCCATATATGCCTACATTAGCAATGTGTGAGAGTTCCAGTTGCTCCACATCGTTGCCAACATTGTTATTATCCAGTTTTTTTGTTTTGTTTCTTTTTAACTAGTCCTTTTGGTGGGTATGCAGTAGTAGCTCAATGTGGTTTAAACAGGCATTTCCCTGATGATTAAGAAGCTGAGCACTTTTTCATATACTTATCCCATTATGGCCATTTGGGTATCCTCTTTTATTCAAGTCTTTTTCTAAGGATTTGTAGACTTTTTTATATATTCTAGATATAAGACCTTGTTGGATATAAGTTCTAAAAATATTTTTTCCCAGTCTGTGGCTTGGCTTCTCATTCTCTTTTAATGAACAGCTCTTAATTTTGAGTGCAATTTATCAGGATTGCTTTTGTGGATAGTGTTTTTTTGTAACCAGTTTAAGAAATCCTCACCTGTCCCCAGAAGAGGATGAATTTCTGATCAAGTACAAGATAAATGAAGGACTATCCTATTGTTCTGAAGTTATAGTACTTGATAGATTGTTTAGTGGTTATATTCCAAGAAAACAATTGTTACAGAGACATAAATGAGCAAATCCTTTGATTTTAGTTGGCTAAATGCTTAGAAATTGTCTGATATCCTTTATGATTATACTATGTTTGTACTGAGCAAACATTCCTAACCATACTGTACAAGGGGTCTTCAAAACGTTCATAGAAAGATTCACATTATCTTTTAATTCTATTTTTCTACAACCTTTTTGAAATACCCTTGCATTACTTGGAGGAAAATGTTTCTTCTTTCTTATATATTATTTGTATAACAAAATATAAAAAAAGCTACAGGGTTGGGGGAGGAAAGGGATAAACAGAACCCACAGGATTTTCACAGCAGTGAGACTATTCTGTATGAAACTACAATGGTGGATACATGTCGTTCTGCATTTGTCAAAACTCATAGAATGTACAACACCAAGAGTGAATCCTAAACTATGGACTTTGGGTGATAATGATGTGTCAGTGTAAGTTCATTGTAACAAATGCACGATTTTAGTGCAGGATATCGATAATAAGGGAGGTAGGGGTGTGTGTGTGTGTGTGTGTGTGTGTGTGTGTGTGTGTGCGTGTGTGTGTGGTGGGTGGAGGGAGTCAGAGGGTATATGGGAACTCTCTGTAATATCCACTCAATTTTTCTGTGAACCTAAAACTGCTCTGAAAAATAAAGTCTATTTAAAAAAAAAATTACCAGGAACAAAAAGAGTATAATACTCAATAAACATTCACTACATATCTTTGCAATAAAGATATTACCTGAATTTAACGGCCTTCTATGCAATGGTCCTCTAATAGAGCACCACATTGTACATGCACCAAAAAATCACATTATACAATTGAATAAGTATATCTGTTTTTTCTACATTTATAAAAATTTGTTTCAGGGCACTACACTAAAGAAAAGGACAGAAGGCCACTTATATGTCCTACTAGGAGAGTTAAGGTGCTTGAGGTAAAGTCAGGTTCACCTTCATCTCCAACTTTTTAGAAAGGAAGCAAGCATGATCAAATCCCAGCTCTGTCACTTACGGACCAGGTAACCTTGGACAAGTTTCTTAAACATCTCTGAGTTTCACTTTCTCTTCTGGAAAGAGGGTAGTAATAGTCTATATCTGATTGGGTCATTGTGAACAGTAAATGAATTAATGCACATAAGTTATATAGTAAGTGTCCAATAAATATTCAATTTTATTATTACCATTGTAGAGTACCAAAAGTAGTTATAATTATACTCAGTTTTAGATGAAGGGACAGTATGAGAGAATTTAAACTTATATAATCTTAGCACTAAAGCTTGTCTTTAAGCCCACATCTGTATATTATGGGTTTTCAATTCACCATGTGAAAATTGCAAATTGTTTACTATTTTCTAAGCATTGACAGATCTGCATTTGGGTAAAAGTTAATGAGAAATAAATACAAGAAATACCAAAACTTGTCGCCAAATTCCTTGAGTTACATTTTCTGTGTACTTTATTTTATTTTATTTTTAATTTTTTTTTGAAATTAACACATAATTGATTGTACATATTTCTGGGGTCCAGAGTTGACTATCAGTAATTGTTGTATAATATGTGATCATCAAATCAGGATAGTTGGCATATTCATCATTACAAAACATACTGATTCTTTGTATCCATTAACCAGGTAGTATTAGGACAAACATCTAAATGGATAGTCCATCAAAAAGCAACTCTTTGTTTAAATTAGATTCAAAGTTTCTTGATTGCAGAGCAGCATCTTATATGTCATTGTACTATTCGTGATAAATAGCAGCGTGCTGGGGCCTAGTGTTGATTTATTGATCACTGGGAAGACATTGTATAGCAATTTGTCTAGAAATGTTATTTTTAGATACTGTTGTATTTTAGATTTACAGAATTTTGCTTATGTTTTCTATAGCCTGATGATTTCTAACTCACCATACATTTTTATTTCTGCATTGGAGAGTGAAGTGTTTTACAATGCCTGCGTCTTGTTGCTGATGTAACTATTAGGACAGTGATTTTCAAATTTTGGTCCCCAAACCAGCAACAGCAGCATCACCTAGGAACTTGTTTGAAATGAAAATTCTTGGGGCCTGCTCCAGACCTCCTGAGTCAGAAAATCTGGTGGGTAAAGCCAAGCAATCTGTTTTTAACAAGTCCCCAGATGATTCTGATGCATGCTAAAGTTTGGGGAAAAATGTGCTGGGAGAAGAATTACTATCTTATCCATCTGAACATGTGATGTAAGTTGATGTATTAATAAAGTGAACTTCAAATTTCTAGAAACCGTGTCAAAGATAACCATTTCATTTGACATCATTTGATTTGTTTGTCTGTTTATTGGACTGCACAATTCACTTACATGATTCAAACTTTAAAAATACAAAAGGTATTCAGAAAAAGTTCTCCCCTCACTTCTAGGTCCTAGGGGCAACCAAGATTACTGCCTTGTTTTATATCCCTCTAGGGTTATTTTATACATATACTAGCAAATATGAGTAGATGTACTTTATTCTTTCTTTACCTTCTTTTCTACATAGATTGCAGCATATTCTATGCATGTCCAGATGCAGCCATCTTTAATAGCACTTAAACATATATGGTTTCAACATTTAGTTTTGTGGTCTTTTTCATGTTTTGCAAAAGGAGTTTGATTTCTAGAAACTTCTTAAAATAGAGATTTGTTTTGCATTTACCTGCTTCCACCAAACAAATGTTAATACTGTATACTAACAATGTGTTTTCTTTTTAGTTGATTTTCAAAAACATCATTTAAATGATCAAATATGTAGAATGATTATCAACACCAGGCACGCTTCCTCTGTCTCATGCTCAAAAACTCACCTTTGTACAAATGTCACACTTTTATCAATACATAATAGATTTAGTTTTCAGATTAAGATTTGAACCATGTGTTATTCATTCAAGAATGCTAGAATTTATTCCCAATTGTGCTGAAGGCCACTTGCTTTTAGCCTCCCATCAAGAGTTATATTGAAACTCCTTTCTGAATTTACTTCTGTTCTCCCACATGTGGCATAATGCCAATTCATTTTTCACTAAAAAATACAACCCTATTCTCTTTCTTTACTCTTTTAGCAATATTACCATCATGACACTTGATCTCTGCAAACAATTACCTAGTTTCTTCAAATTCCCCTTTAATATCCTTTAAAGGAGTTGAAATATTTAAAATAGCCCTTTTGTCTGTGCCAAAATGTTTCCAGCTGTCTCAAACTATGAACCAAATTATACCAAGGGATGTATCTTTTTAAAATAAAGTCCACAGTAGTAATTCTAAATTCCCTAACTTAGAATTCAAGGCCCACATTTTTCTGCTTTTTCAGAGGAATCTCCCTTAATTCAGCTTTCTACTCCATAAAGATTATTTTTAGTTTCCCGTATCTTTGTGGTATATTTCTCCTTCTATTACTTTAGGAAGGCTATGCTAGTCTGTCAAGTTGTTTCCTACCCATATCTCAGTGTTGCATCATGTGATCAAAACCCTTCTGATCACCACTATTTCTCATTTGTATGTGTGCATATTTTATCTTACTGAGATTCATACCCACCCTGTGAGATAAAAGACATGAGCGTTGTTACCTCACGTTACAGATCAGGAAATTGAGGCTTAGAGGGCTACGTCATTCTGAATTCTTCTGTATTGGCAATCTGCTCTACTCACATGGCCCTCTATACTGCCTTGTAATGTTATGTTTTAATGTGTTTCTGCTGGATCACAATTCAATCCCCTTAAATGTAGACAGTTTATCTCATTGTCCCTCATTGAATCTGAAAGGAAATTAGTAAATATTAGCTGTTTGACTTGTTAGAATCAAAAAACCATAAAACTTTGAGCTAAAAGGGAGCCTTATAAATCATTTAATGAATACTTGTGTTTCTCAAAAAGGTTTGAAGTTCAGATAGCCCTGTGGGAAGTAGGTACGATGCCATTCATTTTTATCGGAAGATTTGAGATAAAATTACTTTAATTTTAAATAAATAATGATATATAACGATATGGAAGATAAAATGTAAAATTTTAAGATGAATCATGAAACAAGTTTTTAAGATGGAATATGCGACTTCAAAGAAACTCCAGAGAAATATCAGGATTGTGACTGGCTGCTTCAGTCCACTGCAGACTTGGGCAGGGGAGTAAATGTTTTTTCTTCTCTGCAGTTGGTGCTATGTCTACTGAAAAAGTTGAGAAGCTCGAAGAGCAACCCTAACTGAGGTCTGGGGAGGTTAAGCAAATGGCCCCAAATCACACAGTAATCCAACCAATATTGATTCAGCACCTGCTACTAATTGTGCAAACATCGGGGTTACGACAACAGCAAAGCACACAAGGACACTAGCTTCATAAAGTCTGTATGCAAGTGGGAGAGGGGGAAGACAGAGTCGGTAAACTCACATTTAATATGCAGGAGCCATATAAACCAGCCACTCTCTTGGTCATTCCAGCAGAAAATATTAAATGAAAGCAACTCAAATCTTAATTGCAGCTCTCCAGAAAATACTCAAGAGAGTCCGTTCTTATTGCACATCAGAGATTGTTAACATTTTTTCCTGTATCCTGCATTCTCAACATTTCTCTGAGCAGCTACTCACTGACAAAAACTGATTCTCCCCAAATTACAATGTTGCCTTTTATGCTGAAGGGACTTTGCATAGGTGATAAAGTTAAGGGTCTTGGCATAAGAAGATTATCTTGAATTATCTCAGTAGGCCCTAAATGTAATCACAAGTGTCCTTTTAAGAGGGAGGCAGAGGGATATTGGACTACATTAGAGGAGAAGGCAATGCCAGGGAAACACATGTTGGAGTGGCGTGGCCTGGAGACAATGAACACTGGCAGTGAGAGACGCAAGGAAAAGATTCTGTCCAGGAGCCTGCGGATGGAACCAGTCCTGCTGACATCTAGATTTTAGCATCTTAAGACTCATTTTGGTCTTCTTACCTCCAGAACTGTAAGATAATAAATTTATATTGTTTGAAGCCACTAAATTTGTGGTGATATTTTACAGCAGCAATAGAAAAGTAATACAATCAACACAATGATGAAATGGGAAAAAACCTGTCTCATTTGAAATAATTCAAAGCCACATGTTCTTTAGCTGGCGTAAACAGGAAATACATATAGTGAATAAAAAATGCTGAATAAAGATCATAGTATCTAAACGAGTATACATGGTTGTAAAATCCTATGGAATTTATGTTAAAAGTTTCCCTCTTTTCCTTTCTTCCCTTCTTTCTCTCTCCTTTTTTCCTTTACATCTTTCTTCTTCCTTCCTTCCTTCCTTCCTTCCTTCCTTCCTTCCTTCCTTCCTTCCTTCCTTCCTTCCTTCCTTCCTTCCTTCCTTCCCTCCTTCCTTCCTTCCTTCCTTCCTCCCTCCCTCCCTCCCTCCCTCCCTCCCTCCTTCCCTCCCATCCATCCATCCATCAGTATGGACTCATAAATTCTGACTTTATTCAATAGATTATAACCCATTACTACCATTATTTAAATTAATGCTCAATTTGCTCCAGTTTTGTTAGTAGGAGCCAGTTCAAGCCAACTCCTATGCCCTTTTGATATGTGCCTATCATATTTTGATTATATCCTTACAAATACAATGAGGTGTTCCTGATTCATCTTGCACTTTTCCTGCCCTAGTTTTGGAATCAGCATTTTCCAAGGAAACCAGTTTCCATTTATTGGAGAAAAGATATTTTAAAACAATCATGTGGGTAGCAGATGTGCTCTTTGCTAGAGGCACTTCTAGGCCCTATGCATGAACAGATCTAGGAAGTTAGGCACACGCATTTACTTAGTGCTGAGGATTGAAAATCCCCCAAAACTTATTGGAAACTTAATCTGCACAGTGTTAAGAGTTTGGGAAATTCTATTATGGTAACTGAAAAAGTGGGACCTTTAAGAGGTGATTAGATCGTGAGGACTGTACCCTCATGAATAGATTAATTCACTGATGGTTTAATGAGTGGTCATGAGCTGGGTTATGATGACTTTATAAGGAGAAAGAGTGAGAAGATTAGCTCTCTCTTGCTCAGCCCATTCACTATGTGATAACCTGCATTGCTGTGGAGAGTCACCACCAAGAAAAAGCCCCTCACCAGATGTGTTCCCTGGACCTTGGACTTCCTGGCCTCTGAAACTGTAAGAAATAAATTCTACTTCTTTACAAATTACCCAGTTTCAGGTATTCTGTTATATGCAACAGAAATGGACTAATACACAAAGATACATATACATACATATATATATTTATTTGCATGTCTATGACTATTGTTCCCTATGTCTGTAAAGCTATAGCTAAATATGAAAAATCATGTGTTCATATTTGCACTTCCAATTCCAATCCAGCACCACAAGGTACACCTTAGTTCCCGCTGCTTGATGTTTATAAATCACTTCATCAATAATGAAAAATTTGTCTTTCACTATCCTCAATTAATTCATATATTTTGCTCAAACCTAAAATACACAGAAAATAGTTTCAGAATTGCTAAGCCACTGAGAAAAGCAAACTTACCAGACTTAATATTTGTTTCGGGTTCTTTATCTTTAGGGTAAAATTTAAATACCATGAAATGCACAAATTTTAAGTGTACAATTTGATAAGTTTTGACCAATGCATACTCCTATATAACCCACACTGCCATCAAGATTTAGAACATTTTTTTTACCCTATAAAATTCTCTTATGCCTGTTCCTAATTATCACCCCTGCCAGAGGCAAATGCTCTTCTATTTTTTTTTTTTTCCATCCTAGATTCACTGTTTTCACCACAGATTTTCAACAAGATTTTTTTTTAAACCTATTCAAGAAAATCATATAAATGGAATTACGGAATGTATTCTTTGTGTCTAGCTTCTTTCACTCAGCATAATGGCTGTGAGAGTCACCCACATTTTGGGATGGATCAGTAGTTCTGTCCTTGTGGATAGTTTTTCACTGTTTGAGCATACCATAATTTGTTTAGCCATTCACTTATTCATGAGCATTTGGGTTGCTTTTAGTTTTTGGTCACTAGACATTTTCTTGTTCATGCCTTTTTGTGTTCATTTCCCTGATGACTAATAATATTGAGGACTTTATCATGTGCTTATTGGAAATGCATAATGTTTTCTTTGTCATGTTTTTTTTTGGTGTGTGTGTGACCGGTAAGGGGATCGTAATCCTTGGCTTGGTGTCATCCGCACCGCGCCCAGCCAGTGAGCACACCAGCCAACCCTATATAGGATCCGAACCTGCAGCCGCGGCGCTCCCAGCGCCACACTCTCCCGAGTGAGCCATGGGTTCGGCCCTCTTTGTCATGTGTTTGTTAAAGTTTTTTATCCCCTTGTTTTCTTGGATTGTGTCTTTATTAATAAATTGTAGCAGTTGTTGACATATTCTGGAGACAAGTCCTTTGTCAGATATATGTTTTACAAATATTTTCTCCCAGTCTGTGGCTTCCTATCTATATTTTAAGTGTCTTTTAATGAGAAGTTTTTAATTATGATAAGGTTTAATTTATTATTATTTTTTATTGTTGTTTCTCTGTCTCTTCTGTCTAATAAATGTTTGCTTACCTCTGGGTTTTCACAGTATGCTTATGATTTTCCTTTAAAATATCTGTAGTTTTAGCTTTTATATTTCGGTTCATGATTTACCTTGAATTAAAAAGGTAGAAGTTATGGGTCTTTTGTTTCCATTAGGATATCCAGTTTTCCTGCATGATTTCTTGAACACTTTCCTCTCCTCACTGAATTGCTTTGGTCGCTTTGTCCAAAATGCAATAACCATATAGGTATTGGTCTACTTCTGCTCTTTACTCTATTGCACTGATCTATGTGTCTGTCCTGTTGCCAGTATCACACATCATGATTAGAATAATTTGTATTAAGTTTGAAGCTAAATAGTATAACTCTTCCAGCTCTATCCTTTTATTTCACTATTGTTTTGGCTATTTTAGGCCCTTTGCATTTCCACAGTAGTTGTAAAATCAGTCTGTCACTTTTACAAAAATGCCTGCTGGGATTATAGTTAGGGTTGCAATAAATCACTACCTCTAGATCAATTTGGGAAAAAATTGGCATCTTAACAATATCAAGTCTTTCCAAACATGAAAATGGGGTATCACTATGTTTATTTAGGTGTTTTTTAATTGCTCTCATAAGAATTTGTAGGTTTTAGCATTGAGGTTTTACATATATTTTGTTAAATGCGTTCCTAAGTATTTTATGTTTAATGCTACTGTTGATGGAATAATCTTTTAATTTGATTTGAAAAATTATTTACCTTTAGTATGTAGAATACAATTGACAGTTTATGTTAATGTTATATCCTGAAATCTTGCTAAATTCACATATTAGTTCTAGTAACTTTTTGTAGGTTCCTTAAGATTTTTCCATGTATAACAATTATATTATCGGAAAATATAAATTAGTTTCTTCTTTCCAGTTGTTTTTTATTTCCATTTCTTGCTTTATTGAACTGGTTTAGAATACCAGTGAAATAGAAGTTAAGGGGGAATAGGCATCCCTGCCTTGTTTCCAATCTTAGAAAAGAAGCCTCTTCTACATCAAATATAATACTAGCTGAAGGGTTTTCATATATGCTCTTTACCGGGTTGGAGAAGTTTCTTTCTATTCCTAGTTTGTTGAAAGTTTTTATCACAAGCACATCTGTTGAAATTATCATGTGCTTTTTTTCTTTATTCTATTAATATGATGAATTACAGTGAATAATTTTGAAATGTTGACCAACCTCGCATTCCCAGGAGAAACCTCACTTCGTCATGATGTATTATCTTTTTTACATGTTATTGGATAAATTGGGTAATATTTATTAAGGATTATTGTGTCCACATTTATTAGGAACATTGGTCTCTAATTTTCTTTTTTCATATCATTGTCAGAATTATGCTGACAAGCCTGACACAAGTTTGCACCAAGCCAACAGCTGCATTTGCCACAGTTCTGTCTTCATCTTCATGATGTTTCCCTTGGCCAAAAATGCATTAAGTCATCTCCAAGTTCGAAGCATTCAACAAACAATGGCAAGGAAGAGCCATCAGAAACGTACACCTGATTTCCATGAAAATATGGTAATGCTGGATTAGCCACTGGAGCCACGTTCTGTATTGCCGTATGGACATACGCGGCAACAGAAACTGGAATAGAATGGAACCTGTCCCCTGTTGGCAGAGTCACCCCAAAGGAGTGGAGAGACCAGTAATCATCCCAGCTGGTGTAATAGTGAATTGTTTCAAAACAAACTCATAATTGATGCCAAGTAAAACCACTGTCTATCCATTAAAGTATGGCATTATGGAAGAAATAAGAGTACGTTTGAAAAAAAAAAAAAGAATTATGCTAACAAAGTTGGATAATAGTATTTTGGTGGCCTTATAAAATGAGTTGAGACATATTCCCTTTTCCTGTTTTCAGAAAGATCTTGTGTAATAGATGTATGGTTATTCAGATTTTTGAAAGAAAGTGAGCTGTGATGCCGGGTACCAATCAAGCTTTATTAAAGGAAAAGAATCTGCTAGTCTGTTCTCAAAATGGAGGCAGCCCAGGCCTGGGGGTGGGAGGGCTTCTATAGACTGTAGGGCACCCAGGGCTGGCTGAAGCAATCAAGGAGGAGCATTGGGGGGGGGCATTGCACCCACGTGGAAGCAAAAAGAGTTTCTATTTCACAGAAGTCATAGGCTTCTCGTAAGGGGAAGGGGGGTTGGGGGCCATTTTGTGCTTGGCCTTGCCTAAAATGGCGCTGGTTATGTTCGAGATCTATCATTCCCACCTTTTGAGTATTGGGAGAAGGGAAAAGGGGCGAAGGTCTCATTCTTCTGAAGCTACTTCCTGCTGGAGATGGGTGAAGATGTGAAAAAAATAAAAGATTTATGTTGGTGGGTAAAACGATTAGGTGGCAGGGTATTGGTTTCGTGTGGGGAGGCTGTATTCCTCCTGGGAAGGGTCATTCATTCTGAGGGGCTGATATCCTCCTCCCAGGAACAATTTGGTGACCTTTTGATTGGTGAAGGCCTGCACATGTTGCTGTAAGAAACGAGAGAAACACTGAAAGAGGCAGGGACCGAGAAGGATAAGTCCCATCATGGTCAGGGGTCTGACGTGTTTTGTCCTGAGGTCCCCCCCCGCATTGCTATAGCCTAGGTGAGTGGTTTGGGTGAAGCAGAAATGTTTTGTTGGGTGGGGGGACTGGACTCCAGCAGAATCCCCTTTGGAAAGAGCTGTCCAGTAGTTTTTACCCCCAGAAGAACATGATGTGGCAGTTGTCTGGTCATAGCATGTTGTGGGAACATATGTCAGGGATGTGAATGTGTCCTGTAGGGTTCCCCCAAGGATTCTGGGTAGCAGACCCGGGAGGTTGGAAAGCGTCCTTCCACCCACCAAGACCTTGGTTATATGTTGTGAGCAGGGTGTGGCATGTGTCTCTGTTAAGAAAAGAAGCGAGAGGAAGAGAAAAGGCAAGTGTTCAGGGGCTGAGAGGTTGAGAGGGTGCACAGTAGGAAAAAGGAGTAGAGGGTAACCTTGTCGGGGGTGTAATTGCAGAGGGCGCCCTGCCAGGCTAATTCAGTTACCCACTCAAGGATGTCTTCAGCACTGGAGGTGTTAGGTTGGGACCAGTCTTGGAGCAGCTCCCGTGTGAAGGACGTAAAGCAGGCCGGCAGGGGTGAGAGGGTAATCACTGGGGGAACGGTCATCCTTCTTCTGGGATTGGGGGAAGAGCAGAGGTCCCAGAGATTTTCGATTTTGTGGGTCCTAAAGTGGATAAAGTGTGAGGAGATGTTGGGTTGGGGGTTGAGCAGAGGGACCCCTCTGGCTTGGTGTTAACAGATGTTTGGGTAAAGTCTCAGGTGCTAGTTTTACCAAGGATAAGTGATATCAAGGGGCCTTTCCTACTACCTTTACTTCCGTGGGGGTGGTGAGAAGTGCTGTATAAGGACTTTCCCAACATGGTGAGAGTGGCTTTGGGATTCGGGTTTTAATGTACACTTGCTGTCCCAGGCTCAGTTTAAAATCTGAGGGGGTGGAGGGGAAAAGGATGAGGTAATAGAAGGTTGGCCTGTTCCCGAAGAAGATCCCTAATGAGCGAAAGAGCAGGGAGATACTGGCCTAAAGGCCATGAGCTGGAAGGGAAGGGTCTACTATACATAAGCTCAAAGGGGCTGAGGCCTGTGGGTTTGCAGGGGGCAATTTGCAAGCGAGTAAGTGCTAGAGGGAGAAGTTGGGTCCAAGGGAGGTGAAGTTCCATGCACAGCTTGGTGAGGTGTGTTTTTATGAGGTGATTAGCTTTTCTACTTTGCCTGATGACTGAGGCTGGTATGGTATATGTAAATCCCAGCTGATATATAAGGCCTGTGCCATGAGTTGTGTAATCTGGGAAATGAATGCTGGGCCATTATCAGACTGGAGGCTGGTGGGCAAGTCAAAACGAGGGATGATTTCTGAGGTGAGAGCATCCTCTGAAGTGCAGGGAAAGGTCTCAATCCAACCTGAAAAGGTATCTACTGAGGTTAGAAGATAGTGTGTCCTTTTGTGGGGAGGCATGTGAGTAAAGTCAATCCTGGCCAGGGGTGTATCCTCTGGCCGGGTGGGTGGGAGAGGACCGAACTTGGAGGCCACCTTCATTGGAGCAACAAGTACACAAAGGGCAGTTTTGAGTGATTTGTTTAAGTAACTTGGCCATGTGGGGAGAGTAATATAAGGGCTGAAGAAAGCATAGTAGGGGTTCATAGCTTATATGAACTGATTTATGGAAATCTAAAAGGATTTGCTCAGCTTCTGTGGTAGGGAGGACATAGCAACCGGAGAGAGATTATTTGCATTCTCTCTCCTTCTCTTACTTTCTCCCCTGCTTCCCCCAATTCTATCAGTCTTGCCAGGGATGTATCCTCTTTATTAATCTTTTCAAGGAATCAACTTTGCCTTTGTTAATTTTCTCTATTGTATCTACTTTCTATATAGTGAATTTTTATTCTTATTTATATTATTCTCTTTCACTTACTTTGGACTTAACTAGTCCTTGTTTTTCCAGCTTTTAGGGCAGAAACTTAGACCATTGACTTGAAAGTTTTCTCCTAATATAGATATTTAAAGCTCTAAATTTTCTTCTAAGTCATGCTTTAGCTGAGTCCCACAGACTCTTATTTGGAAATTTAGATTTTTAGAATGTACTTCTGTTATGTTCGGTTCAAACATTTTTTCTAGTTTTCCTTATGCTATCTTCTTTAACCCATTTAAAAGTATATTGGTTAATTTCTAAATATTTTGGGGTTTTTTTTAGATTATTATCGTTGATTTATAATTTAATTATATTGTGGTCAGAGAACATATTTTGTAAGATTTCAATCTTTTGAAATTTATTGAAACTTACTTTATGGCCCAACTTATGTTCTATCCTGGTGAATGTTCTACATGTATTTCAAAAATATGGTGTCTTAAAGTTGTTAGGTTTAGTGCTCTATAAATATAATTTAAGTCAATTTGTTTGGTAATGTTTTTGAGATCTTCTAAATCCTTACTGATTTTTTTGTTTAGTTATTTTATGGTTTACTGAAAGTCATGTTAAAAGTTCAGTGTAAATTGTGAATTTTTCTATTTCTCCCTTTAGTTCTGTCAGCTTTGGCTTTTTATATTTTGTTAGTCTATTATTAGGTGCATATTCCTTCGTGACAGTTGTGTCTCCCTGATGAATGACCCCTTATATTATTATCTTATATGCTTCTCTTTATCTCTGGTGAAACTCCTCTTAAAGTGTATTTTCTTTAACGTTAAGAAAGCCTTTCCAGCTTTTTTTATGGTTTCTTTTTATGTAGTATATCCTTTCTATTCATTTAATTTCAAATATACGTGTCTTCATGTTTAAAGTGCATCTCTTGCAGACAGCATTTTGTTGGCTCTTGTTTTTTTATTCATCCTGACAATCTCTAAATTTTAATCTGATTGTTTACTCAACTTACATATAATATAATCACAGATACTTTCAGATTTAAGTGTATCATTTTGCTATTTGTTTCCTATTTGTGCATTCTGATATTTCTCTGATCCTTTTTTTTTGTCTTTTTTCATGTTAATCCGATATTTTTAGTATTCCACTTTAATTCCTTTCTTGAATTTTTAATTCTATGTCTTTACATCACTTTTTAGTGGCAGCTCTAGGGTTACAAAATGCATCCTTAAGTTTATCACAATCTACTTAGAGTTAATATCATATCATTTTATGTAAAATATATTTTGAAACTGCATAATTTTATTTGCCCCCATCCTTTGTGCTGTTTTATCATATACGTTACATGCACTTACATTGTAAACACCAAAACACAGTGTTAAAATTTTTACTTTAAGCCTTCATATTTCCTTTAAAGAAATTAAGAGAAGAAAAACTTTAGTCTTTTTATATTTATCTACATATTTGCCATTTCTCATGGTCTTCATTTGTTCTTGTAGATCCAAAATCCAACCCATCAGGTTGAGGAAACTTCTTTAGCATTTCTTGTAGTATCAGCTAGTGACTAATTCTCTCACTTTTTATTATTTGAGAATGTCTGTTTCTCTTTCATTTTCGAAGGACGTTTTCATTGGATGTAGAAGTCTGGGTTAACAGTCTTTTCTCTCAGCACTGTAAAGACGCAATTTTCACTGTCTCCTGGAATCCATTATTTCTCTTTATTTTATTAGTCAAAATTTGATTCACGGCTCCCCTTTTTGTCACGTGTAGTTTTTCTATGGATGCTTTCAAGATTTTCTCTTTATCATTTTTTAAAAAATTGTTTTACTATGATATGTCTAGGTGTGGTTATTTGTATTTTTCTTTCTGGTTTAGGTTGGCTGAACTTCTTAGATCTGTACATTTATGTTTTCACCTAATTTTGGAAAAATTTTGGCTGTTATTTTAAAAATATTTTTCTGCCCCATTATCTAACCTCCTCTTCTTCTGGGACTCTAAGTGTTAATCTGTTTGAAATTTTTCCACAGGACCTTTGGGCTTTTTTCACTTTTTTCTATTTTTCTTCTCTGTTTTTCGGATTGAATAATTTCTGTTGATCTTTCTTCAGATTCACTAATCTTTTCTTCTGTTTCTAATCTGCTGTTAAACCCATTTAAAAATTTTCAGTTATTATAAGTTTGCATTATAGAATTTGCATTTGGTTATTTTTGTTTCCATTTCTCCACTGATATGATCTTTTAAGTGCTTAAATATATTTTTAATAGATTCTTTAAAGACCTTTTCTGTTACTTCCCACATCTGGGATGTACTGGGATTGGTTTCTATTGATTGAATTTTTTTTTGACTATGGGTTAAGAGACATGCTGTTTCTTTGTATGTGTAAAAATTGATGAAATCACTTTCTATAAGACCTGGGCAAAATAGGACCCAGAAAGGCGCCAAAGAGGGGGGCTCATGCTTGCTTGTCTGAAATACAAACTGTTCCCAAAGGCTTTCTAAAACCCATCAGAAATCCCTTCACATCCTTCACGCATCTCCTGCTTTGCTCATATGCACATATTTCTGTGACAAGGTTTATCATTAGACATTCTTTAGAATTGCAGTAATTCAGATAAGGTGCTCCAAAACAATCTTGCTCAGTAATGATATCTGAACCAATGATCTGCGGACAAATCTGCCTTCGAGCCTCTGAAACCAATGAACTCTGTTTCCAAGCAGCTTATGTGAACCTCTCTCTTTTTGCTAGTAAAAGCTTTCTCTTACCCTTCCCTCACTGAATGCACTTGTGACTTGCCATGATATGCATTCCAGAGTATAATCCTAATTTCTATTCCCAAATAAACTTAATATATTTGGAGATCTTTTTCTCTGTTGATTTTTAGGTTAACACATGCATACCATGGCAAATCACAAGTGCATTCAGTGAAAAAAGGGTAAGTTTTTGATTGCCTACTGTGCATTTGATGATACATTCTAAAGACTCTTGATTGTCTTCTGTTCCTTATTTGAATATTGAGTTTTGTTCTAGCAGGCAGTTAACCTGGCTGAACTCAAATTCTAAACTTTATATCCTTGAGATAACATCTGGGCATTAGCTTAAATCTCCGTTCAGTTTTTTCAGACTCCCAGTTGAGCTCCTTGGAGTCTCCCACACACATACACGGGTCAGAGGTCTGCAGGAATGTGTATAGAGTTTACACACAGATCTGGAGGCTCCCCTGCCTGTGGCTACCTTCTTTCGAGAATTTTCCCCCTCATAATCCAGCCATGTTGGTGGCCCCAAACTCTGTCTGTTTACTCTTCAAGCAATTAAGATTGTGTTTTTCTGCTTGAGTTCTAGCTTCTCTGTACCACAGCGACTGGGCACTATCCTCAATTGAAAAACCATGTTTAGTTCCATTATTTCAAGGGTTGACTCCAGTTTTTGCCTGCTTTTGGTTACTCTCCAGTGCCTTCAAATAAACTTTATATATTTTTCATAGTGTAAATTGTTTCCTGCAGGAGGGTTTAGTCTGATACCAACAACTCTGCCTTTACCAAAGTGAAACTCCAGGTGACCATTTTTTAAAACATGCTTTTGCATTTAGTGCAGATGATAAAGCACTGAAAAACATGGTTTGCTTCATAGCTTAAGATAACCTAATCGTCTAATCACTGGCACATGCCTGAAGCAGAAAATGAGGAGGAAGGTGTACCTAGACCCCCTGCACTGGCCAGTTGCCAAAAAAAGAAAGAAAGAAAGAAAGAACTTAGATAACTGTGCTTTGTTGAATACTACTATTGTCACAACTCCTGAATGATTAGCTCAGCAAAATACATTAAGGACAATGTTCTTCAGAAAAATAATTTATTGACTTTCTTAAGGGAAATGTAGTGATAGAAGAAAATGAAAGCTATGTTAAGGTTAATTGCTATTTCACAACCAGAATAAGAAAATGAATATGTAGATTCTGAATAATAAAATAACCAATTAAAAGTAATAAAATGGAAGAAAATGTTTTATATGAATTTCAAATTATTACCTCTAAGGTCCTTTAGGGCAGAAACTACAGTTATACTTTGTTTTATGTTTTATACAGTGAATTTTTTAGGAAATAGTATCTTTTCAGTAAACATTTGGGGATTAGCTATAATAAAGAATAAATAATGATCATGTGTTTCAACGTATTTTTTATAACAATAACTGACTCTTCTTAACTATTTACCACATCAAGTATATAACTAATTATGTCTGAGATTTCAGAGTTCACTGTTTTATTAAAATCAGCTTTATGGTATATAAGACATCACACACTTGAGCCAAAGGGAGCTCTCATAATAACTTGGATAAATCTGTGATAACTGTCCTACATAAAGCCACTGAGGCTGATTGGAAGGATTATATAAATCACAAGCTCAGGTTTAAACCAGTTTTAGTAAATTTTAAAATAAGCCCTTTTTAGCTAAATAGAGCTATTTAGTTCTTCCCCCAAAGAAGACAAAAATATACCTGAAGCTAAGGGCTTCAAGCAACTCCAAAGGCACCATCTTTTATTGGTTGCATAACTTTTTCTTAAAGGAATTAAAATTCTGCCCAGTAAAAGCATGCATATTTGCTTTGTTTCCTGTTTTAATATTCCTCTAAATAGATCAGTTACAGTTCAAAACAAGTGTCATTTGATGTCTTCATTAATAATGCCAGCATAGACTAGATGAAAAAATAAAGACCTAAGTTTTAATATTCTATTATTGAAATAAGAAGAAAGTATATCTGCTAACCAAGAAGTAAACCTAAGCATCATCCAAAACTATTAAACTATTAAGCTCTCCTGACAGCTTTTCCCAAGGACAATCCAGGAATCAACATAAAACAAGAAAGTGACTGCTTTGTTTGCCGTCCAGAAAGCACTGTAGAAAATGAATATTTAATGACAGACAAACCAATATCCCGAATACGAGGAATAATAGCTTTGAAAAGTAGATTGGAGGATTTTATTACATTGGAGGATCAGGTGAATTACAATTAGTCTAATAATGAAACCTTTTAAGTCTTTCCTTTATAGCAGTTGTCCTGAAATACTAGGCATGGGTTTATTATAAATCCCATTTTCATGGTGCACAGAGCTTCATCACACACATGCAGGTACTCCACAGTCATAATTATTCACATGGGGTCCATGAGCCTAGGGTTGAATTTAACTGTTTTTCCTTAGCTTATCATTTTTATCTGGGGCTCAAGACAGAGGATATATTGACAGTCTACAATGTTTTTAAAATTATCTCCTGGTTTCTTCATGTCCTTGGTCTTCAAATGAAAGATAAGGAATAATCAGATCAGCATCAACAAAGAAGTCTGACAGGTCAGCCTTACCTGGGAACAGTGGAGCTAAGGAAGGTTTGGAATCAATTTATTTGGGAAAATTTCCCCCGTAAAAGCAATGGATATATTAGTCCATTTCCTGAGAAATGAGATGGCCAGTCCTTTTATTCCTGAGGAGTGTTTTCTGAGGGTTCTAACCCTTTTAATGAGATGCAGCTACTTGATTTTCTTGAAACCTTAGGATTATTGGGGTCCAGTGGATGTGTCTGTAACTTGTTGAGTCAGGGCAGGAGGAATGAGATGACTGTGTGTAGTGGGGGAGATGGCTATGAAAAGGCTCTCTTTTTAGTCCTGAAACATGTTTACTATATGATTGTTATTTTTTTTAATCTTTTTTTTTTTAAGAGCAGTTTTAGGTTAACAGCAAAATTGAGAAGAAGGTATAAAGATTTCCCATATACCCCTGCCCTGCCTCCAAATGCATAGCCTCCCCCATTATCAATATCCCCTTCACTATTGTTTTTTATCTTCCTAAATAAATTTTTTTGTATAGCTCTATTTTTCTCCTTTCAGATTCTCTATTCAATAATTCATTGTTTTGACTTCTTGGAATCTTCTTGAGATTTTCAGTTCCTTCCTTTTTTTTCACACTAGACAAACAAATGGGGATATAGACAAGAGATGTAAAGCCCTGAATTTAGGAGCCAATTATAGCAATTAGCAAATAGAAATAATCTAAGCTCTTTTTAAGAAAGACACTGTCACTTTGGAGCAGCTAAACTAAGCTGTATAACCTGGAGTAATTTATTTGACTGCTCTGTGCCTCCATTTCTTCATCTATAGAATGAAGACTGAAAATAGTACTCAGCATATAGGGTTATTGCAAAGATCAAATAAATTAATACAATGTAAAAGCACCTGGGAGAGTACCTGGCATATAGCAAGTGTTCTATAAGTGTTATACATCATTGTTGTTATATTTGTATTTTCTATGAAAAAGGAAATCTAATGAATGATGTTATACCATTTATATCAATCAAATCCTTTTCTGATCTTGATCAATATACATTCATATATTTCTATGTAATTTTATAATACGATCATGAATTCAAGTTGTTTTACTTCCCTTTATTTCATATAAACATATCCATAGGGGCTGCACAGTCAACTGAGTCGGTTAGTGTGGTGCTGGTAACACCGAGGTCCAGGGATTGGTTCTTGTACCGGCCAGCCACCAAAACAAAAACAAAAACAAAAACAAAAAACATATCCATGGGATTACATCCTCCAGTTACTTGTCATTTTAATTTGTATATGATAATATACCACATTTTACTTAAACATTTAGGTATTGTTGGGTATTTGAACTGATGCTAATTTTCCTTATTATAAGTAATGCTGCAATAAAAATTGCTATATAAGTTAGTTTACCTCCCTCAGGGGAAAGGATAGGTAATGGGTCAAAAGAGCATGTTATAGATTACCCTCATAAACCTGTAACCATTTTATATATCTACCATTATTAATGTATAAAATATACCTTCTGCCTAAAGACTTGTCAAGATTATAATCTTTTAATTTCTTCCAGTTTAATGTCAGTAAGAGAGTCTACATATTGGTTGAATTTACCTTTATTTTCATTTTTAATAAAACTGTGATTTTTAAAAACAATGATTTTTGTCTAAATTCTCTTGACATTAAATATTTTGACTATTCATCAGGTGGACAGTGGTTGCTGACTTGCACAATCATGTATTTCCTCATATACTTTCGGGAGAAAGCTATTATCAGGATACGTTTGTAACATATCTATTCCATACTAGACATTTTCCTTTATAATATTTTTATTTTACATTTTGTTGCCTGAAAGTTAAAAATTTTACATATATTCAAATAATGCCCCTTGCTTCTGGTAACAATCTCCATTTTCTTCTGTAATGAGAAGTGTGTGTTCTTTTCACAAATGGGACAAATAAACCACTCTTCTGTTTTTTAAAAATTAGTTTACTTTTAGATAAAGCTAGAGTATATTGCAGTCTTTGGCCTTACATATAAGGGTACTTCAAAAATTTCACGGAAAGTTTTGTATTATTTTTAAATTCTATTTTCCATAAACTTTTTAAAAGTACCTTTATATTTACATATCTAAATTGATTTTTTCCAACCTGTTAGCCCTATTTGGAAGACAACTTTTTTGTTGTGTCTTTTTCTGGTTTGGGTATGAAGGTAATGCTGGCCTCATAGAATGAATTTGGAAGTAGTCTCTCCTTTTCAATTTTTTGGAAGAGTTTGAGAAGAATTGGTATTAATTCTTCCTTAAATGTTTGGTAGAACTTGGCAGTGAAGCCATCTGGTCCTGGGTTTTTCTTTGTTAGGAGACTTTTTATTACTGCTTCAATCTCATTACTCATTATCAGTCTGTTTAGGTTTTCTAGTTCAACCTTGGTAAGTTGTACATGTCCAGGAATTTACCCATTTCTTCTAGGTTTTCCAGTTTGTTTGCATAGAGTTGTTAGTAATAGTCTTTTAGAATCCTTTGTATTTTTGTTGTACCAGTTGTAATGTCTCCTTTTTCATTTCTGATTTTATTTTTTTGAGTCCTTGATCTTTTTTTCTTCATTAGTCTAGCTAAAGGTGTATTGATTTTGTTTATCTTTTTGAAAAACCTACCTTTTGTTTCATCATTCTTTTGTATTTTTTAAAATCCTCTAATTCATTTATTTCTGTTCTGAACTCTGTTATTTATCTTCTACTGATTTTGAGCTTGGTTTATTTTTGTTTTCCTAGTTCCTTGAGGTGTAACATTAGCTTGTTTATTTGAAGTCTTTTTTTCTCTTTTGATGTAGGCATTTACTCTTATAAACTTCCTCTATGACTGCTTTCTCTTATAGGATCTCATATCTTGTGTTTTCATTTGCATTTGTCTCCAGGAATATTTTAATTGCCTTTTTTATTTCTTCTTTGACCCATTCATTGTTTAGGAGAATGTTATTTAATATCCATTTATTTGTACAGTTTCCCTTTGTTGTTGAGTTTTACTTTTATTCCATTGTGGTCAGATGAGATAGCTGATGTGATTTCAACTTTTTAAAAATTTTTTGAGGCTTGTTTTGTGACCTAACATATGGTCTATTCTAGAGAATGTTCCATGTGCAGCTGTTGGATGAAATGGTCTATTAATGTCTGTTAGATCCAGTTGGCCTAGAGTAGAGATTAATTCAGATGTTTCTTGGTTAATTTTCTTTCAAGATGATCTGCCCTTTGCTGAAAGTGGGGTGTTAATGTCTCCAGCTGTTGTGTTGGAGTCAATCTCTCCCATTAGGTCTAATAGTAATTGCTTTATATATCTAAACACTCCAGTATTGGGTGCATATATATTTATAATTGTTATATCCTCTTGTTGAATTGATCCCTTTATCATTATATAATGACCTTTCTTATCTTTTAAAAACTTTCCTTGAAGTCTATTTCATCTAAGTATAGCTACTCCTGCTCTTTTTTGGCTTGCATTTGCATAAAATATGTTTTTCCATCCTTTCACTTTCAGTTGATGTGTGTCTTTATAGGTCATATGAGTTTCTTGTAGGCAGCATATTGTTGGTTCTTGTTGTATAATCCATTCTGCCACTTTGTATCTTTTAATTGGGGAATTTAGTCCATTTACATTTAGAGTTTATTATTGATATATAACAACTTGTTACTGCTATTTTGTTACTTTTTTTTCCTGGTTGTTTTGTAGATTGTTTTTTCCTTTTTTTCCAGTCTTAATGTTTTCCTCTGTGTTTGAGTAGTTTTCTGTAGCAGTATTTTTTGATTTCTCACTATTTTTAGTATGTCTAAGTTTTTGTGTTATGATTACCATGAGGCTTACAAAAAATATGTTATAGTTATAACACATTATTTTAAATTAATAACTTAACTTTGATATCTAAGAAAAACTAAATCCAACTCCATGCCTTGATGTCATTCCCCATGCCCCACCCCCTTTTGACATTTTGTTGTTTCAAGTTAAATCTTTTAATATTGCTTATCTCTTATACGGTTGTTGTATTTGTCATCATCTTGTTAGTTTTGTCCTCTAGTCTTCATACTTAGAATATAAGTGGTTTATTCATCACCCTTACAACACTGGGGTATTCAGAGATTGTCTGTGTACTTACCTTACTAGTGAGTTATGTGCCTTCAAATGTTTTCTTGCTACTCTTTACCATCATCTTCTTTTATATTGAAGAACTCCCTTTAGCATTTCTTGTAAGGTAGGTCTAGTATTCATGAGTTCCCTTAGCTTTTGTTTTACTGGGAAAGACTATTTCTCCTTCATATTGGAAGGTTAGTTTTGCCAGCTACAGAATTCTTGGTTGACAGTTTTCCTTCAGTACTTTGAATATATCATTCCATTCTCTTCCGGGCTATAAGGTTTCTATTGAGAAATCTGCTGAGAGACTTGGAGCTCCATTAAATGTTATGTGATTCTTTTCTCCTACTGCTTTCAGTATTATTTGTCTTTGGTTTGTAATAAGTTGATTATGAAGTGCTTTGGGGGTGTTCCTCCTTGGATTGAATTTGATTGGTTACTTCTGAGCTTCTTGTACCTGGAGGCTGTCAACTTTCGCCATACCTGGGAAATTTTCAGTCATTATTTCCAAGAATATACTTTCTAAGTCTCATCCTTTTTTGTTTCATTTGGGTATGCCAATTATGCAGAGGTTATTTCACTTGAGGGAGTCCCATAATTGTTGCATTTGTTTCATTTTTTTCTTATTCTTTTTTCTTTTTGCTCCTCTGATTGGATTATTTAATATATTCTGTCCTAGAGCTCACTGATTCTTTCTTCTGTTTGATCAAGTCTACTGTTGGAGATTTCTATTTTTTTCAGTTCAGATAATGTATTTTTTATTTCTAGAATTTCTTTTTGTTGTTTTTGTTGTTGTTGTTTGGGGAGGGATGCCAGCTGGCTGGTAAGAGGTATTTTTTTTAATAGATTCTATTCACTTGTCAAGTTTCTCATTCCGCTCCTGAATAGTTTTCCAGATATCACTTAATTTTCTACCCTTATTTTCTTGCGACTCTCTGAACATCCTTAAGAGGGTTATTTTGAATTCTCTTTCAGACATTTCATAAATCACTGTTCTTCTGGGTCCATTGCTGGTTCTTTGTTTCCTTTGGTGGTGTCACATCTCTGTTTTTCCTCAATCTTTGTGTCTTTACATTGATGCCTGAGTATATGCGGAGACAACTACCTTTTCTAGATTTTACAGGTGTTCCTTGGTGTTAGACCTTTACTGGGTATTATCAGAGCTTTGTCTCTGATCTGTGATTTTTTGTTTTTTCCATTCTGTGGTGGATTAATAGCTACCACCACTACTTAAACTCTGCACTGGAACTAATTTGTTGTCCTGTGGTAAATTCCCAAATTAGAGGAAACTTTTTGGGGGGACCAGAACTTGAGCTCTGTGACTGAGCTAGAATGATGTTTGCTGCTGTTTGTCAAACTGTGGAAAGCTTTTTGGGCAGATCCAATTTTAAGTGTCAGCCTTTTAGTCACTTCTGGATGTTGTGGGATCACCACAGAAACAAATGGGCTGTGTGGAAATTCTGGCCTGGGACTGAGTCTTTCCAGCAAAGTGCACCTCCTGCAGCTCTATCAACCTGACTGGTCTCCACTCTGTGGTGCCTGTGCTGATCAGAAGGCAGATCAGTTGTCTGTGCTGTACCCCAGTGCTCCCCTGCTGGGTCATCCTCTCCCCCTGCACACCATGCATAAATCTGCAGTGAAGATTCAGCAACCTCTGGGTGGTTCCTTCCTCCCATTGGCTGCAGTCCCTTACTTCTATGTGGGTCCAGGGGAAGCTTGCTAGTGGCTTGCTAACCCGGGAGATGGAATGGTGCACTCTGAAGTGCCATTCTCCCCTGTGGACTCTAAGTAGCTTCACGCAAAGGGTGCTGATGTGGCTTTCCTGTTTCCTGGTAGCTGCTCCATGTGCTGCAGATGCTCCTCACTTTGTGCCACGTTAGTTCCAGAAGCATCCTGGGCTTGGAATCGCTGGAGTGGTCCCTCCTTCCTCTTACCATGGCCTTTCATACCTTCACGAACTCTGTGGATCTCTCCTCCTCTTCCCTGAGCTCCAGCGATCTTAGGATGGCAGTTTTGAGTTTAATAGTTGTAAACTGATAAGTTGTTGGGGGGAGCGACACCTGGGATTATCTGTTCTGCAATCTTAATGACATCACTCTCTCATAACTCAGAATTTTAACCAAGGTATTCTTGAATCCATGCTACCTGTCAAGCTACCATTTACTACTGCTTAAATTGGTAACTTTTCAGGGATTTGTTTCTACATCTTTTGAATTGCCTGCTTTGATAGAAGCATCTTTATTATTAAAAACACTCCTTTTACATTTTAGCGAATATATTTTTCCTAGGCTTTTTATTTTTGACTCTGTCATTGTTTCCATTTTATGACTTTCATAACCCTACTTAAGGGTCCAACCAAACAACACAGTTTTGACAAAAACAGGACTTCATAAGGTTCACTAATGCTAAAGCAGCTATCGCAATTCTGTTGCACTTTAACTGATTCCTGTTCCTTCATAGAGATTAAATTTCTCACAATTCCAAGTCAAATGAGCATAGGGCTCATGAAGACCTGGATTTAAACTCTACTTCAGGGGCTGGCCAGCTAGCTCAGTTGATTAGAGCACCACTTTGTAACAAAAAAAAAAAAAAAAAAAAAAAATTCTACTTCAGAAGTTTGGGTTGACTATTAGATTAAGTCAAATCAAATAACATATGTGAAAACTACTAGTGAAATATCTAGCACAAAGCAGACCTCAAATAAAAGCTAGTTGCCTTTTGCCATTTTCCTTTTCTTTCTATATGGCTCCCTTTTAGCATCCACAGGTGTCTTCTGCCAGTGTGTTTGAATGTTTCATTCTCTGTGCTGATAAGGAGTGCCATCCATGTGAGGTTTGTGGCTACCAAGAGCTTCCATTTGAGAGTCACCTATATTTGGGGATCATTGTATTTGAACTTCCAAAATCTCCCTTAAAAATAGACAGAAGGCCAAAGATAGAAAAATCAAAACCCCCTGGAATATATCTACAACAAAACTAGGTGATAGGGTATTTGCATGAACCCCCAAATATGAGTGATTGAACAAAGCCATAGACAGCTACAGGAGCAGGTGATATCAGCAACTGTATGGTAGAAAGCAGAGGGAAGCAATAAGGCCTTGATAGATCTGAGAGCTTCAAAACAGCCAAAAGGCTCTCACTGGAAAGCTTGGAGGTTCATCTGAGAAGAGTAGCTGAAACTGGAAAAAGTTTTGCACACTCCAATGGTAGGAGAGTACAAAGTGTCTGCAGCAGCACTAGGTATGTTCATAACTAAAAAGCCAAATTTCCACTTCCAGAAAAGCATTGTATAGAGAAGAAACTTCTTGGAAAAGAATGCTCATTGAGTATAACAGGGAAAATAGAGACAAAGGAAAGAGTGTCCAGATAAAAGTGAGGGAGAACAGAGCCAAAAGATCTCAGAAGGTAGATGCTATATTTTTAAACACAAAAACAACAAAAAAGAGAGCCACAGAGTTGTGAAATTAAAAAAGCTATCCCAAATCCTGCCTCTTTCCAAAAGTTTAGAAAAACCATTTCACATTAAAAAATGTGCAGAACACATTACCAAGGTTAAATCCCATGCAAAATTACTATAAGGAGAAAGAGAATAAAAAACCAAATAAGATCCCTACAGAAATGACAAAAATGCCAGAAAGACATACCTACAGAACAGATGAAAACCATTACCTATTATTTCCACATGAGCTAAAAGACATTAAAGAAATCATGCAAGACATGAAAAAACAACAAAACTACTGAGAAACCTCAGAAATGAAGTGATAGAACTCAGGAAAAAGTTAGAAGTAGAAACATCTATTAGAAATAAAGACTAAGCTAAAAGTAACACAAGAACAAATAAACATAACAGACAATGCCTTGTGAAGAATAGAAGATGAAAGAGAAACAAATTTTTAAAAAATTGAAGGAAAGACAAAGGATTCGAGAGAAAGAGACAAATAGGCAAAAAAGATACAACTCCAATTAAACATATATTGTACGAGGATACTTCAAAAAGTTCATGGAAAAATAGAATTGAAAGATAATACAAATCTTTTCATGAACTTTTTAAAGTACCCTCCTATAATACACGTTTAATGGGACTTCCTAAAGAAGAAAAACCAAAGCAAGGAACAGAATAACTACCAAAACACTGTAATTAAGAATGCTTTCTTGAAATTAAAAATATATGTATTTGAAACTACATATTGAAAGGGTATACTACATATTTGTAAAAATTGACCCAGAAGTAGCAATATCAATGCATATTATTAAAAAATTACTAGATTTTAAAGAAAATTCTTTTGGCACCCAGGCAAAAACTTCACTAATAAATGAAAACAATCTAATTTGTTATCAAACTTTTTGACAGCAATAATTTATATAGAAAAAGATGGAGTAACATAAGATATTCAATTAAATAAAATGTGAGTCAGAGGCTTTCAAGGAAAAAGGCTGCATACAAAATGTTTGCACTGTGCAAAACTTCAGGGAATATTGTTCCCATGAGCACTTCCTGTGGAATCTATTTAACAATAAGTCTCAGAGAACCATAATGATTAGAGAGTTATTGACATGTAGATTGGGGTAAGCATTAAATACACACATACACATATGTGTATATGTGTTGTGTATGCTGGCAGAATTAAGACTAAATAAGGGTTGTATGTGAGAGTACATTATGCAATGGCTATATACTGTACTTGACAGTGTAGATAAAATACAACTAGATAATAAGGATAGCAAATATAAAACAAATTCTAATTGTGTTCAGTAATCTTACTGCATTTGGTATTAAAGGTATTGTATTCTCGGGCCACTGTGTGTGTGTATAGTGTGTGATTAAGCAATTGAGTAGTTATATAATATTCCAGTTCTATAATCTCTTTTATCTTTGTAAACCAAGATTCTCAGCATGAAAAACTCATGTATAGTCTAAATATAGACATAGACAAATAACAGATATAGATAGACTACTACCTAGCTCTATCCTAGAAAGAGTGATGAACTCAATATCAATGAACCTTCTTAGCATCCAGATTATGGTCTAGTAATGCACTTTACCACTAAAAGAAGCCAGAGTTTTAAAGAAATGGCTAACTCCAAATCTGGGTCAGGAAATGTACAAGGTAATCCTGGCAACTATTGTTATATCAGAGAGCAAGGAATCTCTCAATGGTTACTAGTATCATGGGACAAGGACTCAGGGGCCAACTTGAAGAGGCTCCCAAAGGGCTGAGGAAAGTTGAAAATAACTGTAATGGACTGAAATGTGTGAGTTCATAATTTGAAAAAAAAATACCTATTTGGTTACCTTTGTAGGATTCCAGGGAAACAACTCATTGTTTATTAAAATTGGTAAATACAGTGTATGAATCTAGTATTTTTCTATATGAACTACTCCACTGGATAATTAAATGGTAAAGGAGGTGATAGGGTTTGGATGTGTTTTCCCCCCAAAACTCATGTGGAAATCTTATTCCCAATGTGGCAGTGTTGGGAGCTGTTTGAGTCATGGGGCAGGTCCTTCATGGATGGATTAATACTCTCCCTGGGGGATGGAGGTAGTGGGAGAGTTCTTGGCTTTATTAGTTCCTGTGAGAGATGGTTGTTTAAAAGACCCTGGCATCTCCCCACTCTCTCTCTTTCTTCCTCTCTCTGCCAGCTGCCTGCCATTTTCTGCCACAAGTAGAGGCAGCCTGAGGCCCATGCCAGATGCAGCTGTCCCAGAATCATGAGGCAAATAAACCTCTTTTCTTCATAAATTACCCTGTTGCGGGTATTCTGTTATAGCAACACAAAACCAGACTAATATAGGAGAGAAAGCTTCTTTTTATAGAAACATTCCAGTTAATAAGTGAAGAAGGAATGATTGAATTAGAATAGCATTATTTTGCAACCTCTAATAAATTAGTGGATATAAGCATTAAGCATCAATGGCTGCTAATATCCCCAAAAAGTGAGTCAACCAGACATTTCTACCTCCTGGTGAAAGAACACAATACCACCAAAGAGATACTCTTCTCCTGACCAAAATCAAACCTGAATCGATTAAACCTGTGGGTCCAACTACCAACTGGAGATAGAGGAACGTGAGGTACAATCAGCTAAACCTGGACAGTGGGAGATTTTTCAGGTCAAATGTCCCCATTTCTGCAACAAATATATTGCAAAGAGAATGAGAGAGTGAGAAAGAGAATATTTGTATTAAAATAAAAAAAAGAAACAAGCAAAACTAAAAGTGTTTCAGGATGGACATGTCAATAATAAAACTATAAAGAAAAGCAAGGAAGTGATTTCCATAAAAGTCAGAATATTCATTGTTAGGGCTGAAGGAGCGGTCACAATTAGGATGGGTGCTTGGCAACATTCCATTTCTTGATCAAAGTAGTGGTTTAAAGGACGTTTACTTTGTTATATTTATTAAGCTATGGATTTTTTATGCAATTTTCCATGTCTGTGTTATATTTTACAATTAAAAGAAGTTTAAAAAAATTACCCGTACCTTTCTGGATGCAAGGCTTAATAAACTCATATTTAGAGGGCTGCTTCCAGGTACATGCATTTTAATGGAAGCCTATTGAGGGGTTACCTAGAATGCCAAACTGTTAAAGTAGGTAATTCAGGGTATTTCCACTAAAAGTCCTTTTTGCTCACTTGCTCTCTCTCTCTCTCTCTGCTCCACCATTTCGGCAATGTGATATTCTGCTGTCACTGTCACCACCACCAAGGCTCTCACCAGATGTGTTTCCTGGACTTTGGACTTCCCAGCCTCAGAAACTGTAAGCAATAAATTTCATTTTCCTATATAAAATAAATAAATAAAAGTGGTTTTTTTTTTTTCCTTTAACTTTTCAGCAATGAAAAATTCTTCTATACTAAAGACCATTAAGAGAGAAATGAGATTGTTTCTTGACACCAGAGCGTATCTGGTAAGAATGTGGGAAGAAAATGTGAGATCTATCTATCCATTTATCTATTTATTTTTAAATCTTCTTCTCTACTTTCTATTTTGGCATAGTTTATTGTGTATGTCAGTACACTCTATTACTATAGATGGTTTATAAATAAATATTGGGCATGTATATACAATGTTTTTATAGATAGGGAAGTATAAACCAAAAGGTTTAGAGGTCACTGGTTTACTGGTCACTTGAGTCATATGGCATGAACTGAACACGTGAAATGAGGAGGAATGGCAGGCCTTGGAAGATTGAAGGGGATGTTTTGGAAAGGTGAGTCTTTCTGTAGTCTCAAGTTCACAGACCCATGGTAAGGGAAATGTGTGATATAAAGTAATTCCAAACATGAGATAATACACAAGTCATAAATACACTAATCATAATGCCTTGCATTTTATCTTCACAACTACCCTATGAGATCTAAAGAACTAACTTTATAAAAGAGAAACTGAGATTTAGACAGTTCAAATCTATTTAAACCTATCTAGGTATCAAAACTAAATCTTCTAACTCCAATTTGTGTCCTCAGTTTTGGAGTGATAATGATATTTTTGTGTTTTATTCTCCTTTTTAAGATTTTTCAGATAATCAGTTTGTAAATTAGCAAGGATTAACTATAACTTTATAGGTACTCAAAAAGAGATCAGAAGAATACTTATCCAAAACAGATAAATCTTTGATGGTGTTAAATTTCTATCCTGGATTAGCAACTAGACTTTTCAGTGTTCTAGATGCTCAAAGGTAAGATTGTCTTACTTTCAGGTAACTAATCAGGCACTAATTTACAATGTTGGCACACTGCAATGTGATTTAGGCATAGTTAGTTCATACTCACTGCACGGAGAAAATAATTATAGCGATATCTTCAGTGACTCTTTTCTGAATTTCCAGCCCATGTTTATAAGAGTGATTATATATTTTGGGTAATGCTTATGTAGTAGCATGAGGGCTAAATGCTGTTGTTCATTTAGTTTACAGCTCTTCCCACATCATTATGACTTGCAAACATAGAGCACTTTGGCCCACTGGACTACATACCACTTGCAAATAGGAAGGATTTCAGAGTCAGTGAATCAAAAATCATGAATCAATACCAAATATTGTAAATAGAGTGGATCAAAAATTAATCAGTAGACAGGCTTACTTAGACTCTGGCTTGGTCACAATGCCCCAAGGCTAGCCCAGCAGTCTTTACGACTCTTTCAAGTGATCACTGACCGATCAGCAGGGCCCAAGGGAGATTGGGGTAAGCTTGAAGGCTGCCCACAGCCCTGTCAGGGCTTACATTTGGTCATGAGAACAAGACCACGGGCATAAATTAAAAGCAAATTCAAAAAGTCTAAGTAGACTGTGATAGTCTCAGAGGTATGAGACCTTAGAGCCACACACTCATTATTAATATTTGTCATGAAGCAGTAAATACTTTGAAACTGAAAATGCATCCCTTTTTTAAGGGAAGACTGCATATGATTGGAGCAAAGCCTAACCAAGTCCAAGTGTGACACAGTTATGATTCACTGTCAAGAGTGGATTATGCAGACCAGTAGGTTCTTTAGTCATGGCATTTTAAGCACTCAAAGTAAACATTTTCAAAGTGGTTGCATAACAAATTGCTATTGCTATATTTTTCTTAATTTCTTCCTAATATGAGGGTGTTCATAGCAGAATTACAGGACAACTTGTTTGTGTGTGAGCTAAAATAATAATCTTGGCATCAGGCTGTAAGAACAGTTCCTTCTCCAGAGTCTATAAATGGAATAGGACTATTGAAGATGCCTTCCACAGTATGGGGAGATGAAAAAGTTTCTCAGATGTTCTCAGGTCATTTTGATAAGAGGAAGTTATATTTCCTCATTTTTGTTACTACTTTGAACTTGCAATGAAAAACTCTTTTCTTGAGACAGTTTATTTACAAATCTACAGACTTCTGCATAAGAATAGCCCTAATTTGACAGTCACCTTTCTGGGACATTGAGAAGAGTCCAATTGAGTCTCCAAGCCCACTAAGAATAGGTAACCAAGAACCCGAGAGTTATTTGTAAATAAATCAGGACCATTCAAGGCTCTCATGTTCTCGTTTTCTTGCCACACAGTCATTGCTAGTTGGTCAGTTTGTGTATGTGACCAGCCATGTCTCACCATCTTGGAATATATTAAAAGTCATATGGGTATTTGTAATATATATTTTCTCTCCACAAAAATAGGAGAAAGGTCATCAACAGCATCATAAAAATTCCAGCATTCTGGGACTTTGTCAGAGATGACTACAACTTCTAATAATTCTTCAGCACCTATCAAATGGCTGGCTGACTGGAAAACTTCCAGAATGTTGTATAAAGCAACTGTGTCTACCTCTGAGGCAGGGGATTTGTGGAGATGTTAGAATTTCACCATGAACATATTTGACTTTCAGAAGTGTATCTGAAGGAGCTGCTGTCCGTACACACCTCTATTTACAGCCAGTCTTTGATCTCAATATACCCTAATAAGGCTTGGATGATATTAGCCTGGTCCCTGACTGGGTGGATACTTTCTTCAAGTTGAGTTTTATTCTAATATTTTTGGCTTTTATTCAAAGCCACTATGAAAAATAACTGTATAATGTTCCTTACAGTATTTTAATACTATATTGCTGTTTTCCATTCAGTAATCTTGTTCTAAAAAATGAGCTACAAAACTTTTTCTTGGAATTCAGTGCTAATTTTGCTTTCCTTGAGGAACTATCAGCTTCTTTTGATAATGGCAAGTATGTAACTGGTTGGGGAACTTGGCTACCAGGAAGCTGGGTGTTTTAATTCATTGCTCAATAGTATGTTTACTTTTACCTGTATGCTTTTCCTGTGATCCTATTTTATACTAAAATACTTATACTTCTAAATCTTTATTTTTTAATTTACTATTCCTGTCTTTTAGAGTTATTCAAATCCCTGTTCAATGAAGTGGTGGTATAAGTAAATATAAGGAACAAATAAAAAAAAGGACCTGGATTGGGAACAAAGTAAAATCACTCCATGGAATTCCCATGGAATTACTTCCTCACTACTCATATCAGTGTACTGAAGTGTTCTCCTTGAGAATTAAGCCTGGGGTTCTTTTTTCATTTCTGATTGAATGTGACTTTGGGAAAGTTAGCTGGAAGCTCTACCCTAGGGAGATGTCAATGCTAATAAAATTCTAAGGAATTTGCTAGCTCATCATTTTTTACCACACAGCATGTCTGTGAGAGTTTTATGCACTGAAGTCTTTCTTTTTAGATAAACTAGAGAAGAAATAGTGTTTAAAGCATCTACTGAGCATTTTGTCCCCCCAACCCCCACTAATGCATGAGAAATTTGATCACTTATTTTATCTACAAGAAACTGAGTCATTCCTGATGGCAAAACTTCAAGTGGTGAAAAATTTTTAAATATTGGAATAGGTACTATTGTTTACATGGCTCAAAATCCAAAAAGTACAAAATTATATCTAATAAAAGTTTCTCTACAAACCCTGCCGTCCAGCTGTCCAACTCCCCTCCTAAAATGCAACTAATATTATCAGTTTCTGGTATATCTTTTCAGATATTTTACCCTCATACAAACAAATATATGTATATACGAGAGGACTTTAAAAAGTTCATGGAAGAAATGGAATTAAAAGATAATACAAATATTTCTACAAACTTTTTGAAGACTCCTTGTATGTATACATACAAGTATATATAATCTCTTCTCATTTAATAGAAATTATAGCATACTATTGGATAATTGTTTTGCATTTAAAAAAATTTTGCACATAATGTATCTTGGAGATCATTTCATAATAGTACAAATGGCTTTCTCATTATTTTATTAAGTCTTCATAGGATTTTGTTTTATGGCTATATCATGATTTATCAGTGCTTTATTATTATTATTATTATTTTTAAAAGATGACCGGTAAGGGGATCTTAAACCTTGACTTGGTGTTGTCAGCACCACGCTCTCCCAAGTGAGCTAACCAGTCATCCCTAAATAGGGATCCAAACCCATGGCCTTGGTGTTATCAGCACAACACTCTCCCAAGTGAGCCATGGGCTGGCCCTATAAGTGCTTTATTAATGAACATCTATACTTTTTTCAATCTTTTATTACTATAAACAATGTTGAAATAAACAAGATTTTATATTTATGCATTTATGCCATTTCTCATGTTTGTTGTAAGATAAACTCTTATATGTGGACTTATTGACTAAAAGAATATGTGCATTGTAATTTTGTTAGGTGCTGTGAATTGCCTTCTGTGGAGGTCATTATGAATTACATTCACATCTGCATTGTGACTGCCTGTCCACACTTTTACCGACAGACAGTGGTTATCAAAGTTTCCAATCTTTGACAATCTAAGTGAAAAAATGGTTTCTCAGTATAGTTTTAATTTGCATTTTTCTCATAGGGAGAACAAATTATGCTAACTTTTTTTTAGGACAAAGAGACACAAAGTCATGTGGAGTTATTATCTGATCCTTGATTTCATTCCTGGCGTCTGTAGCAGGTCAGCATTAGAGTTCAAAGACCAGAAACATGGCAACATGCCCAGAACCAAGAGGGAAAAAAAAGCCAATAGGCCTCATTTTACACATATTTGCCTTTACAGAGTCCCTGATGATGTCCCTAGAAGATGACTCCTGTTTTTATGTGCATGCAATTAGAAGTTGTTTCAGATTTCCCACTACCAACAAAAGTAGCTCTAATTACTTAGCAGAGGGTGTTTTTTGTTTTTTCCTCCCTAAATCCATTCTACAGAAAAATGAAGTAAAACAGGTTCTATATTTATAGATATAACTAAGACACACAATAGAACTGTGGGGAGTTGGGCCAAATCATCTGGGTCACATGAAGGTTATACAGATTAAATATGTTTAACACAAGGAGTGGTCTGCTTAGGGAAGAGGCATGCTGCTAATTAGCAATAATTGTTTCATGACTTGCAGAAACAATGTCGGTGGTTTTTTTTCATTTTGTTTTGTTTTATTTTGTGTATGCTTTTGCATAAGGGACAATCATTCAATGGTGTTTAATACTGTGTCTCTTTAAAATTAATCACATACCTTTTCCTAAAGTCATAGATCATGCTAGTCACATGTCTATTCTTACAACAGGGATTTCAAAAACAAGTGGGAGGTGTCGTTATGTAATGGGATAAAAAGAAATTAGGAGTTAGGCCTGCTGGGTTTGCACCTACCCCTCACTAGCTGTGTGACCTTGTGCAAGTCATTTGACCTTTCTCAGCTTCAATTTCCTCCCTTGAATTTCTACCTTCAATTTCCTCCCTTCATATTTCCTCCCTTGAGTAAAGGAAATAATCGGACCTACACACTCCTGGGTCTTATTGTGAGGAAATAATGGATATATCGTATATATAATGTAATAATATACACGTGAAAAGGCTTTACAACGGTAGATGGAAGTACATCTGTGAGCTCATCTAATATTCCCAGTATAAAAAATTCTGTGAGATACAGCATCCTCAGATTTATTCTTAGAAAAAGCCTACTTCTCTTAAAAAACTTTTTGCAAACCAAGCGTGGTAAATTATTATTATTTTTTTAAATTTTGGATTCAGGTTATCTGACATTTAATGGCTCAGTCACGTTACATCTCTCATTGGCAGAATGTCATCGTTGAAAAAGCTTTGTATTAAAAATATGCCTTATAGAAGAAAATATTTTATGGGTCTAAAGACAGCTATGGATGAAATTTGCTCAGTTTAGCAAAAAGCAGGGACTTAGTTTGTGTTTAAAGTGGGTAGGGCCTAGCTTCTGTCACGGTGTTCTATTCTCTCCACTTTCTACCTGAATATCTAACAGCTGGAGTGCTTATTTCTTTAACCTTTAGTAGATGCCTGCTAGGAGACCTCTTGAAAGCCTGAAGATAACACACTTCGTGCTGGACCCTCTCAGAGATCACCACTGCTGGTTCCTTGCAAGCCTTCGCCCTGAAAATTCTGCAACTGCCTCACCTCCCACGCACTCGTCCGATGCAATGGCCCCGCCGCTCGCTGGTGGCCAGAGGGCTGGGACGCACAGCACAGGTGTTAAGAGGGAAGTAGGAAGCAGATCCTTGGTGGAGCCGGGCCTGGCTTGGGGCCGCAGCACTGGGCGCGGGGGGACGCCCGCGGGGACGTGTGTGGTCTGGGGACGCGTGTGGTCTGGGGACGCGAGGTCCAGCCAGGTGCGCAGGCAGCGGCCCGGGGCACCGCGTCGCCAGTGGCAACAGGTGCAGCGCCGTGCGGGGCGGACGTCGGGGGCGTGGGGCGCGTCCACATTGAACCCGGGAGCGCGCGTGGCTTCGGGATTGGGACGCGGGAGCGCGCGAGCAGGGAGCGCGCGGGCGCCGGGCAGAGGCGGCGGGCGCTGGGCGAGGGGTGCGGCCTCTCGCGTCTTGCAGGTTTCTCGGGGCGCAGCCCTGGGGGACACCGCCCGCCTTTTGTGTCCGGCTGCGGGGCGCGGGCGGGAGCGCTGAGAAGGGGCCGCGGCGGCCGAGCGGGCAGAGGCTGCCGAGCTTCTCTCGCCAAGTTTCCCGAACTCCCCGCCCTCGCTCCACCCCCTGGCGGCCCGGGAGGCGGTGGCGCCGGGACTCGGGGTTCGCGCCTGGCAGCCGCCGCCGCCGCCGCCGCCGGGGTGCGGGTGGGGGCCGAGCCGCGCGCCCCCAGGTGCCGACGCTGCTCCGCGGGCCCCCCGCAGTGGGCCAGGGCCAGGGTCCCGGGGCGCCCGGGCTCGGGGTGCTCGTCCCCCCGCGTCGGCGTCTCGGCTTGGCCCGGAGGCGCTGCGGTAAGTGCGGAGTCGGGTCGGTGCCCGCTGCCCAGCCTGGCCGCGGGGCACATCTCGGGCGAGGGTGGAGCGAGAACTTGGGGTGGCGACCGTCACACGGGGACTGGAGTGACTTTCGGGGAGGAGGGCGGGTATTCCAGGGGCTCGGGGTGCCAAAGGTGCGGGAGAAAGTGGCGAGACAGCCCCCCGCGGGGCGGATCTCACGTGGGGTGAGCGCAGCTCCTGCGGAAGGGACGGAGGCGGACCTCGTGGCTGTCACCTTGAAAGTGACCCAGGGGGCACACAGCAGACTCAGTTACGCAGCCTGGCAAGCCTGTGCCCTCCGCCGGAAGCCGCCCACCGGGCACTTGACCCTCCAGGGCCCTGCCGTTGGCGCCGGGCCGTGCTGAGAACGTGGGACAAATGGGGTCGCTGTGGCTCCTGAGGTCCTCTCGCCACTGTAGCAATCCGTGGGCTTAGGTGTCTGCTTACCTTACCTAAATACTTCTGTCTTTTTTTTAAGACACACTCTTTTCTACCAAGTTATTTGTTGATTTCGACTTGGAATAATTCACTTGAGAGTAGGAATAAAGAGGTTAATTCCTCATTGAGCCTGCACGGTTTCACATACGTTTTAAAAATGCTACTTAAGTAGTCAGTGTTCTCAGAAAGGAAATCAGTGTGTTTCGTTTGTTTTTGTTTGTTTGAATTAACCGGTCTCAGGCAAAATGGGCGGGGGGTGGGGAGGGTCGGGTTAAAGCTTTCATGTTTTGTCAGGTGGTTTGAATTCAGCTGTCGTCATACTAAAGCACAGCGCTGGAGGGTGGCATGGAGGTGTTGGGAGTGGATTCCCAGGAGAATAGAGACAATGTAGGAGGGAGGGCGTGAAAAAGACTTGAGAGTCATTGCTTCCTGGGAACCTGTGACCTCTTTAAGGAATCTAAGTACACCCAGATTGTTAACACTTTTCACTGTGTAACGGAGACAAAAAAAGGATTACTCAAAGCACCATGAATGTGTTGAGAAGCCCGAAGGGTCTGTATCCCAGAGAAAACTGGGTACAGCCCCATTCAAAGTTAGATTCTGTCTTTTATCATAAAGACAAGGAAGTTTCACAAGGAAAATCAGTTGATTCAGTCGTTACAAAAGGATACAAGGACATGGGCAGAGTTACAAAAGTTATCTATGGCTAAGTATAGCTTAACAATGGAAACTAATAATATCAGTAAAATAAAGTGACATTCCAAAGTGCAATTAGAAAAGCTAAGCTGGTCAGACTGGCTCATTATCCAAAGTATGACCTCTTCTTAACCAAAAGTTAATTCTTATGATAAAATCTAAATACAATTATCTCTAAAGTTTCCCCCAACAGACGGCTTGCCCCTAGCAAACGTTTTTTCCCCACAACTTTCGCTTCAGCAATTCTTAAAATCTCTTAACGGGATTGGTATGACAACCACCTGTTAGCTCTAAAATCATTAAAGTATACAATCCCATACCTAAGCAGTGATTAGAGTTGATTAGATGGGCTGTGGCCTTCTACCCCAGGGCTTTTGCCCTATACGTGTGCATTTACCTAAAAACCCTATTCTAAAATCAAATGAGAATCAAGATTTCTAACCCTGCACACCAGATAACAGTTTATGGATAACCCTAAGAGGAATTGCATAATTGGAACTCTAATTCTGTTGACAAACTTTTTTCAGGCATGATTAGGGCAGGAAATTACGGACAATTTAAATTAAAACAGTGATGCCCTGTTTGTATAGTGCTTAACAGTGTAGAAAGTGCTTTTTTAGATTTTTTTCTTAAGTGCTATAATCCACTTATAGTTATACAAAGAAAAGATTAGAAGTATTTGCTTATCCTTAAAGAAAAGAGGGGAAAAAAAAAAAAAAAACCTTAGGAGTGGAATTTAGTTTAAAATAGACTTATTTATGTAACTTGCATCAACTTTTTCCAACCTGTTCTTTTTAAAACCAGGTTTATGTGGAAAAAATAGTGCTTGGTAGAAGATCTGCACCTTTTAATTATATGTCAGTAACTCAAGGTTACATTTGGAATATTTAATAGATTTATGAAATTCTAGATAAGTTTCTTATGGTATTTCTTGGAAACTAAACTGCAGTTATTATACTTAAGCAGTTAGAAAGTATGTCACTAGCCTTGTTATGATTTCAGAAGTAATGCATGCTTGCTGTATAAAAACTGGTAGATTCAGAAAACTGTAAGAGTTAAATAATCCCATCATTCAGTGATAATCAGTTTGTATTTTCTTTATACTTGTTAATATATATAATATAAATAGATTTATGTTTACAGTTACATAGTTTATACAAATATACTGTTGTGTGCTGGTTTTTCTGCTTAACATATTATGAAAAATTTCCCATATCATTGTCTTCAAAAATATTATTTTAGTGGTCACATGCTATTATTACATTATATAGATGTATCAATTTATTTAACCATTTTCATACAACTGAACTTTTTATTTATTTCTAGTTATTATTACTACATACACTGTTGCAACAAACATCCTTTTTAAAACTTTATGTACAGGGAGTATTTCCTTAGGATGGAGTCCTTGAAATACAATTGAGGTCTCTTGATACATATTGACCATTTGCTTTCCAAACAAAATTGCTTTCCAAAGTACGCTCCCATCAGCACTCTTTGAGAGTGCTTGTGTTACTATATTCTTGTCAACATGAAGAATCATCCCTGAAAGGAAAAAATAATTTTTGCCAGTTTTATAAGTGAACAGTGCTGTTTCAATACTTAAATTTCCATTTCTTTGATTATAGTTGATGTTGAGCACCAAAAAGCTAGTTATTTTCCATCTTTACTGCCTTTTAGATGAATGTAGTGCCAGATTTTTCTCCTGGTATATTAGTATTTTTCCATTAATTCATAGAGCCTTTTATGACTTGATAGTAAACTTTTGCCATCCACATTGCAGATATTTTTCACATTTTGCCTCATACCTATGTTTATAGTGGTTTTGACTTACAGAACTTCTGTACTTTAATGTTGCTAAATCTGTTGACTTTCTCAAAACAATTTTTTCACATTTCTAAATCATAACTTAAGAACTATATGTGACTGTGGTAGAAGGCTTTTAAAAGTATTTCTCCCCAAAATTCTGAATTAGATTTCTTTTCTTTTGAAGTTTAGTATTCATCTTTTTCAAAGAAACCTGATTATATTGAAATACAGTTATCAAAACATTAAACAAATGTGTGATATAGTAATATCTATGCTTCTTTATTAGCTCATTAAATAACAAGATCTAAAAGCAATCATGATTTCAAAATAGGGAGAATGTAAACCCTAGTTTGTGATGTTGGCTTACGTGGTTTCTATTTGTGACAAAGTCACAGGTACTGACAATACCTATATTCCTTTTTTAATTAAAAAAATTTTATCAAAATGTTTTATTTATTGTATGTATCTGTGGGGTGCAGAGTTGAATATCATCACCTTTGTGCAATATGTGATGCTCAAATCAGGATAATTAATATATTCAGTACTATACAGTGTAATCATTTTTTGTGGCCCTTTACCAATTCTTCCTTTACTTCCCTCCCCCTCCCCCTTTCCCACCTCTGGTAACCTCAGTTCTGTTCTCTCCTTTTGAAAGTTCAATGTATTATCTTGATTGTTGTATCTTTCTTCTTTTTTTATTTGTTTATTTTTTATCTTCTACTTATGAGTGAGGACATGCAGTGTTTCTCTTTCTGAGACTGGCTTATTTCACTTAACATGATTTTCTCTAAGTTCATTCATGTTGCTGTGAAACACAGTACTTCATTCTTTTTTATGGCAAAGTAGTATCAAATCCAGTACAAGAACTTCCATGTCCTGGAGTAGAGACTGTTGCAAAACTGATTGCATTTGTTGATGAGAAATCATGTGTGGTATGTATCATATTAGAAATAAAATTCTTTGAAATCAGAGCAGAAAGTTTTAAATCCCAGGGATTCTTTCAAACCTGTTCTGTGATTATACTAGCTAGGCCCACAATTCATTTCATTTCTTTCTTTCTTTCTTTCTTTCTTTCTTTTTTTGGCAGCTAGCCTATAACAGGGATCAAACCCCGGACCTTGGTGTTATCAGCACCACGCTCTAACCAACTGAGCTAACCAGCCAGCCGTCATTTATTTTCAGTAGTCCATTTGCGGTGTTATTATTTTGCCAGATTCTTCTTTATGTATTCATTACTGAAGTTTCATACTGAATTGTTGATATTTCTTGATGTTCAGATAGATGTATATGTAGCTTGAATTTTTTCCCAAATTAACTTCCAATGCTCCTCATAGAGTAAACCCTTCTATTTGAAGAGGGAAAAAGCCTTCTGGATGTCTTATACTTGAGTTATATTTCTATACCGTGGAAGCTTAAATACTTGTATACCTCAAGGACTTTTAAAGGCTCACTGAAAGGAGTGTGTTTTCCATCAGAGCCTGAGTGCCTTTCTCTCACTGTCTATCCTTAGAGCCTAAGAGTAAGCCATGGGGCTGCTTTTGAGCCATGAGGATGAAGTTGCTGTTCAGGGTATGTGTATTTGGGGGCACTTTAAAATGGCCCCAGACTTTCCCTGGAGGAAGGTGGGCCTATGAAGGCCCACAGGGGAGGTAAGCACTAGTGACCCAAGATGAGTGGTCCTACCCTACAGGAAAAGAGGGACAAGATGGTATGGTATGGCCTCTGCCAGCCTAAAATCTGATTCCGAAAAGCCTGCTTTGACCAGTCATCTCCATACTTGGTGATTTTTTTCTTCTAAAAATTTATTTCTAAACCAAGTTTTACAAAAAATTGCCCTGATGATAGTTTTCATTTTTTTAAAAATGATCTCAATATTCTTTGAAATTAGCAGTTATTATTCTTTTATGTGGGTGGTTTTCCATGATGATATTAATGTGTGAGTTTTTCTTGTTCACTTGGCCCAAGATGGGGGAAAAAAACCAACAACTTTTCCATTTTGAGGATGACAGATTTGGCTGATCTTTACTATGTAGATAGATACAATAAAACATTATTTTCATATACCATGGGTGAAATTCGCAATTTGTGATTGCCCAGCCATCTAAATGTCACAATCAAAGAAGAAAATGTCTGCTTAACAAACTCTGAGTGTAAACAAGGTTGAATCTAGAGGTGCTTCACTTAGGCAAATAGCTTTCAGGCATTTCAGAAGTACATATTTGCGTATAAATCTTTGATTATAAAGCAAACTTATTTGTTCATTAAAGCTAGTAGGTTTTCTTTAGAATTTAGTTTGAGCTCCATATTGAAGGGTGATAAAAATGTATTAAAGATAAACTGCATTTAAGTCTTAACTAGCAGGCTTTAGATATGAATCTAAATTAAGAATGTTCTTGTGTACACATTAGTAATTACACATTAGTGTAATTGTGCCTGAAGTTGTCTTGATTTCATGTTTCAGTAAAGGTTGTGCTGAGCTGAACTGAAGGGCGGTCCTGTAGAGCACCGCACAGTGTGAACACAGCATAAGAGAAAACCAGATATCAGTCTCTTAGGTAAGGTGCTTTGAAAAGTGTGTTTAGGCCCTTAAATGACCTTATTATCATTTTTAAAAACACAAATGTTTGTACCTTGTAAATAAATTGTATTTTGAGCTTGATGCAGAAGAAAAGAAAATTAGTGTTTAAGTTTGAGGGCCAATCAGTCATAACAACCCTGATCTTCTACAATTAACTAAAACATTTCAGGAAATTTTGTGTCCTAAATTAGCATTGAGAAAAGAATCCTTCTGGGAAGGATCCATACTTATCAGAAGAGTAGGAAGGGGAGGTGTAAAAATATATTCTGTGTAAATAAACATGTGGCTTCAATACTGTTTATGAGAGTGTTCATTAAATCTTGACTGTTGGGTTGTTAGCTTACTTCTACACTTTTTGTTCATTGGAAACTTGATAATATTTCACTTGGGCATGATATTTGCCAATACTAATCCTGAGGGGAAGATCAGTATTTCTTCACCTTATTTCAGATAAGCAGTTCATATGAGGTGTTTAGCAGTGTTCAGTGACAAATGAGAAATTAATTTTCTTTTATATTTATCTTATAGATTCTTTGGGTGTTAACAGTGAATGATACCCAGTCGAAACTGCATGTCCTTTTAAAACATAGCTCACTTGGCCAACTTCATGAAACAAAAATAGAAGCCAGTATAGATAGAAGCAGTCTAAGAGATGACATTCAAACACAGACCTGCCCCTTCCCCTGACCTCTGTGTCAGGTTGATTGAGTTGTATTTACCAGAATACTGGTTCAATCACCTTGTGTTATAAAGTCTTGTTTTTTTAAGTTACACAGTGACTTAAGTTACACAGTGAAGTGCTACACTGAAATCATCTCATAATATTCTTAGTCAAATTATAGAATTGAACCATATTTGCCTATTTCTACTAATGTAACCCAACAGACTTTAATTCAAGTGAGGATTACGAAGTCCTACTTGCTAGTGATAGAATAAGGATTGGAGAATGAGAAATGGGTTAAAAAGTATGGAGCCGTGCCGGGGCCTATTTACCAAGAAAAATACACTTGAGGGCTGGCTGGTTGGCTCAGGTGGTTAGAGTGCAATGTTATATAACACCAAGGTCAAGGGTTCAGATCCCCCTACCTGCCAGCCTCCAAAAAAAAAAAAAAGAAAAAGGAAAAAGAGAAATGCAGTTGTTTTATTAAATCCTCAGTCTAGTCCCCATATATAGCACCAATTTATTTATACATTGTGTATGGTTAGAATTATGTTAAATAGTAATATAAAAGGCATGAGTAAAAATCCTTGCTGTTAGAATATGGTGTTTGATCTTTATCAGCCTCAAGCCATGTATTGAGCACTTTCTTTGTGCCAAACATTGTGCAGGGTAGAAGGGCACAGATATGGAAAGAATTTGGCCTCAGTTCTCCTAGGAGTCAGTTAAAAAAAAACCCAACCATTTGGAAAAGTGCAGTTTTGGAAATGTTAGTAAGTGTTTGTGTTGCTAGAAATATTCTCCCAGGTTAACATGTGCCATATATTGGAAATTCTGCCTCCTGTCTTGACCACGTTTTGATAGATGTAAGGCTGTATTAACATTCTGAGTTCTCTAAGAATCCTTATCCTTAATCACTATTACTCTTTTCCTTCTCACCAAAAGGGTTGAGGAGCAAGATACTCAGCGCTACACTCTGTGGCTTCACTTAAATTCCATGAATAATCTTCTTTAGTTACCTTTTTCAATATCTTTTTGCCACATCTTGTACGCTTCTTGAGGTTAGGGTCTAAACCTTATGATGCTGGGTCCATTTGTACTTTTATAATTATTTGTACCAGATGTAGCCTAGAGCTCTGATGGCACGAGAATTTGACATTCTTTTTTCAGTTACTCACAGCTGCTAGAAAGTCATTTAAACCAGAACTATTAATTTCTTTATTGCTTTTCTCTGCTTTTTGCTTTTCTCTGCTTTTCTCCTGGACCTCTCCTCTGGCCCTCACCCTCATCCAATGTTACACACTCAGCAAGCAGAGAGAGCAAAGACAGCTCAGCCTATGTCTTGTGTCTCCCTGAAAAGCAATGCCATTAGGAGCAGAGTTATAGAACTGGAAGGTGCTGCGGTTCCTGGTCCTCATGAGTCACTGTTTCATTATCAAGTGCCATTCTCAGAACGTCTAGCATACCCATGTGCAAAATACTTGTACATAATTAATTCCACTTGTGATATTTTATTACATTCTCCATTTGTGCAGACAGTCGCAGGTTGACAATTTCTCTTGAATGGAGATAGGGTGTTTTCTGTTTAGAGAAATATGTATTTACAACTTAAAAAGGAATTCAGATGACTTTTCAGTCTAGGATTGTTCTTTCTGTTATAACTTTTAATAAAATTTGTGTAGGTTTTGCATTTCTATAAGACTTTTTGATTGTTCACTAGAATTGCTGGTTATTGAACTTGATTTAATGCCTTCAGGAAGTACTGAGGTTTTTTTAAAATGCCTAAAAATATTTCTGTTTTGCTTTCTGATGTTGCTTTATGGAGATATTAATGGCAACTATGCAAAGGGATTCACTAAATCTTTTAATTCCAATATGAGAAGAGTGGGTCCAGTCAATGGAAAGGAAATAGAGACAGGAAAAATCCTACATTTCTCTTTTTATGACAAATTTTAAACCATTTTTTATTGCAAATATGACTATTTTGTTGGAAAATGCTGTTATAGCTTATTAAACTGAACATTTAAAATGTATAACCTTGTAGAGAGTAGATACATAATCAGGTGAAAATTATTTCCTGTTTGTATAGTATAAGTTGTTCTGATCTTGAATGATTGCCCTTTTTCCCATCCTCCACTGCTGGGTATTGCTTTTTTCTCTCCTTCCTCTTGGTTTTACTCAATTTGGAATAATAAAGAGATATTTCCACATTTTGCTAGATTTTGCTCACCCTGTCTTCCATTATGAAACCCTGAAGACATACTTTGTTATAGAGTTGAGGGAAAAAAAGTTATGGGTATTCAGAATATTTAGCAGTTATGCAAAATTGGATTCATGTCTGAGATCTTCCCTATTAGCTGTGTGACCTTGGGTAAGTTACTTCATTACCTCTGAGCCCCAGTCGTCTCACTGGGACACTGGGGATGGCACCTGTCTCCTGAGGTTAGTCTGCTACAATGTCAGGTGTATAGAAGATGATCATTAGGTGCTAATAACCTTCCTTGGTCTCATTTTAGATCTTTTCTGCTTCATACGTAGGCATTTCATTTAATTTCTGAGACTCAGATTTGGTGGAGGTGTTGCTCATGTCCCCTTTTCTTTAGAAAGAATTGGTTCATACCAGTAACATTTGAGATCATTTATTCTTGGACTCCAGCTTTGTCACCTGTTGGTTTTCTCTAGAATTTGAGTTTAGTGAGCTGCTGATATTTTATTATATTTGAACTGTATTTTTTTTAAAAAATCAAAGCAGATACTTTCATTTTTGCCAAAGTCTGCAAATTATGTTGCCAGTTTGCTATTGGCACATTCTAAAAGCACTTAGAATTGAGTCATCACTTAGAACTTATAATGTTCTTGTGGATTTTAAGGTACTGACGTCCCCTATTTTAATTTTTAACATGTAACTTAGTCAAAAACATTCACATTTATGAGTTTCAATTGTAAAATGTTACTATTCATGTATTTAAAAATACTAAAGCAATTCTGGATTTTCATCTTTCAAGCAAAGTGAAATAATAATAATTCCATATGTAAGTAACTTGTAAATATGACATTAGGAACTTTTCATTCCGTTATCACATCAGCCCCGAGAGCCCGGCTGTGCAGGTTGTGAGAGCTCTGTTTTATACATGAGGAAATTGGGGACCTGAACTATTTGGATAAATGGTTTGTCTTATGGCAAGTAAGTTATGGAAGTAGGACTAGTATCCAGGTCTTCTACCAGTCTGCTCTGCATTCTCAGCATGATACTCACTTGACTAGTTTTAATGCCAACACAAGTAATAAGTTACTGTTGCTAGGGTTTCCTACACATCGTTGCTGAAATGGGATTAAAGTCATGCAGTGGTTTGGATATGTAAAATTTCAGATGGCGTAGCTTAGAATTATGGTTTATTATTTTTCCATTTTCTAACCACACAACATAAAACAGAACGTTAAGTGTTGTAAGCCATTTAGACTAGTAGCACAAATGGAAAATTGACAGTTACAGATCACTACAATGATATATTCCATTTCTGTAGTATTTTATAGTTTTCAGACTGCTTTTTTAAAGAGACCTGATCAAATTGTATAAGAACAATCATTTGAATCATTTGATTGTATCCTGTTTTACAAATTAGCAGTCCAAGATCTTGTATGTTGAATAGGGACTAATATTTGTTTTTCTGAAACATTTTTTTCTATAGAAATCTTGAATCCTGTTTTTTTTTTTAAGCTTCACAGAGGCAGGTAATTAGTGGGGCGGGGGGGGGGGGGGTAATCCCAGAAGGAAATTTAAACAGGTGAGGCTTGGTGTCAGAACTGGGGGGACACGGACACCCCCATAAAGCCATGGTCACACCAGAATATCAGTCATGATTTGTACCTCTAAAGGTCATCAGTTCTCTATTAAACAAGTGTCCTCTGAGGAATGTACAGACTTAGGGCTTTAAAAGTAGGTTCTTTTATGGAGGTTGGCTCTTGGTTTTGGCTGCTGCTATGAGTTAGCTGTGTACGTACATTGACCTTCTTTTGAAGACCTCTTATTAGCCAGTGGAGAGTCTCACATAGGCAATCATTTTCAAGTAGAGGGTACAGGAAGTTGATGTTTAATAAAGGCTGGGAAGTACGAGGGGAGGTGCCAACTTGCGTAACTACACACACATGACATTTTTCAATTAGTCTTGGCATGATTCAGATGGAAAATTATTTCCTTTTAGCCAAGTGGACTTTGAAGAGATATGACAACTGTCTGAAAGTTCTAAACAAGGAGCTGTTCGTGATGATTTGGCACTTTTGGGAAAAGATTTTATTTTAGCTTTAAACTCTGCCCTGCCCACCTGGTCTACTCCCATTTTCCTCAAACAACCTGTGCTACCTTGCGGGTAATTTCTTTAACTAGCTGTATATAATTGAGAAACAAACATACAAAGTCTTTACATCAAATAATTTCCTTAGCCTCACTGCACAGCCCTTTACAGTGCCCCTTGAAAGGCACTGGGTATAGATGGTGGTTTGGTTTTAATTATTTACTTTTACAGAAACAGTACTTCCTGTATTGGCTCAATACTGTTGTGGAACTTAGACTTAATGTTTTGACTGTCATACTTGGATACTGATTTTCATGAAAAAGCTTACATTTTGATGGAATTCTGAAAATTTTCTACAATATAACCCAATATCCAAAAGAACAAAAGCTTTATTTTTTTCACTTATCTATCAAGAGTATTTAGAATAGTGCTTTATATTTAGTTGCTCAATAAATTGTTGAAGGAATGCTGACCTAGATTGAGAAATATTTTATATTCACAGGTGTGCTGGCTTGGGACTATAGGCATCTGGTGCATTTAGTCTGTGGCTATAGTGTCCAATGGGGTTGTGGCCAGCAACCTACTTCCGTAGGAGAGTCTAAGTAAATATATTCAGGAGGCCACGGTAAAACATAAAATTCCGAGTAAATAGCAAAGACAAATATGGAAATTGGTAGGTGTAGTCAACATTCAGGGTTTCATTTGGGTAGAAAGGATGAGTTAGAAAGCAGATTATAGAACAAGAACCAGGAGAAACATCTGTAGGTTCCCATGTGAATTACTGGGTATGTTCCAGAATACACTCTGTTGTTTACTGGCCACATGATCTTTGAAAAACGTTTTTAATTGAGATAAAGTTAGGTACCCTGAAATGAGATGCACCTAGCTTAAGTGTATGATTATCTGAGTTTTAACAAATACACATCTGTGTAACCAACACACCAATCAAGATGTAGAACGTGTCCATCACCCCAGAAAGTTCCCTCAGCTGGATGATACAAGTTGTTGAACTTTGTTCATTAGTAAAGTGAGGATGATAATAAAGCTTGTCTTAAAAGGTTGTCGACATTTAAATCATAGCAACTAACAATTGTGTGTGAGTTAGAAAGTTTCCAAAAATTATATTTGAAATGGATTGTTATTGTTATATCAGTTTTTGTAGATGAGGAAAATGAGGCCAAGATTATTTCTGGCTTGCCCACGGTTGCCCAGTTACTGAGTAAGTTTGGGGTCTTCATGAGTAATGTATACCCTCCATGTCCAGGTGGTTATGGGGGCTGTAGCTCTTTAGAGATACAAATGTTAGGTGATTTTATTATTGTGGGAAGGAAGGTGCAAAGAGACCGAGATTACACATTTGAATTGAGTTTAATGTTCATTGCTGCTATTTATTAACTCTGTTTTTTGGGCAAAGTACTCAACCTCTGAAAATACCTGGTTTAACATCTCTAAAAGGGGAGGAAGGATGGGAGAAGGTGACCATCGTGTGACCTGTTAGTCCCATGGGACTGTCAGCTGGGAAGATGGCTGCGGGAACACTTTGTGGACCGTGAAGAGCCATGTGCCGATGTCACTCTCTTTATCCATGGAAGAGGTAGCTGCCTACTCTCCATCCTTGCCTTGCACACTTTGCCGACTGTGGGCAGATAAGTGGAATTGACAGTGTGGCAGAGAGAGGTGGTCCCCTCTTGCCAGTCCCCTGATGTGCTGAATGCTATGTTTACACAGCTCTTTCTCTCACAAGTCCTGACATTCAAAAGCTACAGATCATTTTTCAGCTATTTGATCAGCCTCACTTCACAATACCTGTCGACTGTATTAGGAAAGAGTTTAAAAAAAAAAAAAAATTCTGTTTTTCCTTCTGAAAAGTACAGCCTTGATACAAAACAGTACATGTTGCTTTGAGGTGGCCGAGTTCCTAAGTGATGCAGAGAACCGTGGCGATGTGTTCTGGGCCTGAAAGGAATTATTTTGTGCACCCCCCCTGTACTGAAGATGGGCTGCTCCCTTAGTGTGTTTCAGGGGCTGGTGATTAGACCTAGTACCCTACCTGTTAGTATTAAACATTGAGCTTCAATGCCTTAATATTGCTCAGGTGAATCCATTTGCTCCAGCCCCAGCCATCTATTGATTACAGAAGCAGCTTTAACACTTGTGCATTATGACTCAAATGGAACTGTTCTTTATAAACCAGCTGCGTCACACGTCCCTGTTTCCTCTCGCTTGCAGAGAGCATGTAATATAGCAACCTCAGGAAAACTTGGTCTGTTTTGGATTCAAACAGTTACTTTCAGGCAAATAGGCACTTCAGGACTTAAATTTGGTCAATTCACGCTTCCTGTCTGGAACTCTCTCCGCTGAAGGATTGTTCTCTCTCCAGTGCACTCACTTCCAAGATGGTGCCTGGGTCCCGGAGGAGCACATGCCCTCATGGCTGTGGGTGGGGTGGTCTGGTCCAGGTGCTGCCTTCCATACCTCTCCTGCCTCTGCTGAAGCCACTCGTCATGGTTGGTTTTTGGATGGTCCTCTCCCTGTGTGTCCCACTGGGCTTTTGTGTGTGCAGGTGAATGTGGTCTCTGCGGTGGCTTCCAGTGGAAGGGTCGGCATACACTTGCCCTTCCTCGAAGTGTCCTCGGCCTTTTCTGATCCGCTGGCATCCCAGCCCTTCTCTTTGTGCTTGTCTTTCTCTCGCGGTCAGCTGCTTTGATCTTCCTGCAGGGTGGGAAACCGCCCTCCATACCCCATTGCTGCCTTTTTCACCTAGCTCAGAGCTTCCAAGTGCAGATCTGTGAACCAGGGGTGCTTGGTGACATAAGTGTTTACCAGAATACAGTGAATGGAAAAAAATGCAATGTATTAAGACTTTCATAAGGCTAAGTTTATGCAATCTAAACTAATGGAATGTTCTTTATTCTGCGATTATGTACCCTCTTCACTTTTGTGTTAAAATGCCCTTTTATAATGTGTTGGTAGCAGTAAAAAGTTGTTTTGCCTGAAGGGCCCTTAAAGGCAAAATTTAAAACTGGTATCCCCATGTTGTCCTTCCAGATTTTTGGAGGGGAAATTTTACTAGCCCATAAAATCGGAAAGGCTGAGGAACACTCACCTGCCCACTCCATATCCGCTGCTCGAGTTTCATCTTCTTCAGGGATCTGCCCTTAATCATTCCCTGTATCTGCAGGAGTGGTGCTGTGTGTCAAATGTGTCCCCAAAGGTTCACTTGTTGGAAACTTAGTCCCTACTATAGCAGTGTTAAGAGGGGGTGGAAATCCAATTATGGTATGTGAATGCAGGGCCTTTTGAGAGGTGATTAGATCATGAGGACTGAATCCTTCTTGAATGGATTAATCCACTGATGGTTAAATGGGTGGTAATGGGTGCAGTTCTTCTTTTGAGGGACAGGGGGTGGCCAGTACAGGAATCCAAATCATGACCTTGGTGTCATAAGTTTGTGCTGTAACCGACTGTGTTAACCAGCCAGCCCCCTGGGCGTGGTTCTGATGGCATTAAAAGGAGAGCCACTGAGGAAATCAGGTCTCTTGCTCAGCCCATTCTCACCATGTGACACATTGCTTCGCTGTGCAAGACCCTCACCAGATGTGCCCCCTGGACCATAGACTTCCCAGCCTCCCAAACTGTAAGAAATGTCATTTTTTTGTAGATTACCCAGTTTCAGGTATTCTACTATAAGTGACAGAAACGGACTAATACAAGTGTAGTCCACCCTGTGGGTCCCCTTGGGCTCTGGTTGCTTCTACTTTTGCAGTTTTCGTAATTATTTACTTATTCTTTCTTTCCTTCCTGACTGAACTGTACGCTCCTTGAAGGCAGGGACCGTGTTTTTCACCATGGTGACCCCATCACCTGGCAAAGCATCCAACATGTGGTAGAGGATTAATGAATGTTTGAGTGAATGAAAGCTCTTGTCATAAAAAGGTCACTCTGTAACAGGGATGAGGAAACTGGCAGGGGTGGTGTGTGAAGTAACAACCTTCATTCGGCAGCCACGTGGCTTCTCTGGGACTGTTCTGGTGTTTAGGTTCCTCCTTTTGTAGAACTGGAGGCTCTGAAGATAATAAAAATTACATAAGGATTATTTCATTCTTGAAAGTCTCTAATATTAAGAGAATAGTTGTAAGGAAATAAGGTTTACGTTGCTAATGAAAACATCTTACATTTATACAATGGCAGAGAATAGTATTCTCAACCGTAATGTGGGTTGAGTGGAACCACACTGCCATCTTGCCTATACAGATAAGCTAGGGAGTTGGTATCCAAAAGGAGAGGTGCTGTTTTATTGAACTTCTGATTAAAATACTTTGTGCAGGACTGAAATCCTTAGGAGAAAAGCAGGAGTAAATACTGGAATTATTCATTTTTTAAAAACTGGGGACTGTTGAATTCCACAAGTATTAGCTGAGCAAACATAGGTAGAACATTTCTCTGCCATCCTTAAGTGGAAATTGTCATTGCTTTCATCTGCCTTTAAACTCTGAGCTGACCTGTCACAGCAGCAGGGAGGGCAGACACGTCTGTGAGAGAGAAGGGATAGCGGTCCTGGACTTGGGCAGTTGGGAATTTGTTGGCTATAACTGAGCTTCATATTGCCTTTAAGTATAAGTCAACATATTACTGAATTGATTCTGTTGGGAATTTATTGCAGAGAATAATGATTTAGGTTTCCATTTTGACTGACTTTTACACACCAACGATTTTAAAGGCTGTCACAGTGAGGCTGTCCTACAGTTGGGAGCCAGACTGAAGGGCCATTTTCATGGTGCTAAAGGCTTTGAGTTCAACACATTAGCCTTTGAAATATGAACCTAAATGAAGTCCAGTTCGTGAATTTCCAGATTCTTCTCATAGTGAAACAGCATGTGTATTGAACGTCCTTTTTCTTTTTTTAAAAAATGACACCATCTATTCCTCCATGTCTATGGAGGACAGATGCTAAGATCCAGTAGGCTTCCTTTTCCTACACTCCCATCTAAAAAATACAAAAAGTAGCCAGTCTTGGGGCAATGAGATTTTGTTCTGCTTACAAAGGAGGGTAAGGGAGGGCACTTGGCTGGGTTTCTTGCTTCCTGAGGTTCATGTTATATCCCTTTGTCCCCCTGCTACACTCCCACACTTATCACTCTCTGGAAAATCCCAGCTCCATGGTGGATAGAGGGGAGGACACCTGACAGGTAGAAGTGTACTCACCTTCGGGGCCAGAGACTCCAGATAAACAGATGCTAACTGCCAGGGCCGGGACAGTGAGTGAGTCTTCTTTATTCCAAGCCAGATTGTCATCCCAAATAGAGCCAATCTGTTATCCTCAGCATTTTCATAAGGTCTTCATTTAATGTTGTCGGTAGAATCTGGAGAGCAAACTTTTTTGACACCGTAAGACTTATGGGCTTGAAAAAGATTTTATAATTTTTGTACAATATCCAAGTTAGAGATAGAGGAAAGAGATCAATTTTGATATGTCATGATGTCCTTGGAGGAAAGGTGCAACACGAAATATGTAAGTCTATTTTCCCCGGTAGTTTCGGGTGCGCTCTCTCATGAAATTTCAGTTGTCAAAACATTTAAACCTAGTTTGATGTTCTGCTTCATTTCAGTGGAGAGGTCGAAAAACCAACCACCATTTATCTTATAGTTCTTAAAATTCATGTGACTACAGTTGTCTTTTGTAGAGGTGCAGCAGTAGATCTTGTGTAGTTTTAGCATCAGATGTATTTAGTGTTTCTGGTAGGCCTGTTCCAATTAGAAATGAGATAGTATATGGTTATATTTATAAATAGCACAAGGAAATAGATTTAACTTACTACATCGTCTTGGTATGCTATTCTTTATTTGAAGGGTGACTAAAATTTTCTTTGAATATTTTTATCAATACCTCTTTCCAAGGCTGTTACACAGATCTGAAGTCTCAATGTTGCCAATGGACGTGACATTTCAGGGAGTAAAAAAAAGAAAGCTCATCAATGAGTGTGTTTTTAAATTTTTGGCACATGGGTTAAAATCCACATACAAGCAGTCAGTCTCTTTCAGCTTTGATTTATTAGCCTGATGAAATCACGGACACTCTGTGTTGCACGTTGGAAATGGATGCCCAGCCATAGGTGGGTCCAGCTGAGGGCCGTGAGGTTCGAGGTGGCTGTCCTTTAACCTGGCCATCCCTGGGGCATCCTCCTTTGCAGCCCTTAGGAGATTCTTGCTGTGGTAGCAGAGGAGTGTTGCTAATCCTACTGGGACTTGCCTGGCTTCTGAAGGGTTTCTCTCTAAAGACTGCCTCATGATTATCTAGGACCAAGTTAGGAATCAGAAGCCACTGGCCTAAAAATAGGGCCTAAGTGGCACAGGGCTACCTTCTCGCTGCCAGAAGATGATCACATAAGGAGGAAGGAGGGTGGCCAGTGGGGTGGAAGTGTTTTCTTCTTGGCTCCTGTGTGGGGATTGGGGGTGGGGTGGTAAGAGTTTTATTGATTGACTTTAAAATATTTTAGAAACAGTAGAAGTAAATATTGAGGTTATTCTTTTTATGAGGCCAGGCTTTCTGGGATATAGTTCTAGATGCTTATAATTCGCAAGAAACTCTTTTGTATTTAACGTTAACCACAGTAAGCCTGAGGACTCAAAGCAGTCACGTGTCTTGTTTCCAATATTGCCTCAGAACACAAAGTGAAGCATTGTTTGAAAACTTGCAGACAACAGGACATTTAAACAAGGACCTATGCATGTTAAATTGAAGTTTATGGGAGGATTATTTAACATTCTTCCTAATAACTCTTTGGATACAATATGGTACAAATTTTATGTTGAAGTCACTTGGGCTAGAAGAAACAGCAATCGGAAATTGAGAGAGAAAGTAATCTTTTTAGATTGGTAGCTGTTTTCTGATTGGGTATAACATAATTGAAACTATCATTTCTTTTAGACACTTCTTTGTTTTATTTTAGGTGAAACAAGATCACTTTAGAAATTAGGCAGTTAAACCATTAGTGGCCAAAAAGCCAAGAGCACCCTTTTCCCTGGAAGCCTTCAGGGAACTTGTGGCAGTCTGATTAGATAAAGAGTATTCTCTTTGAACACATTGATTTAGGAATGGGTGGTCATTTATTTTCAGGAATTCTTCCACAGCATCTCAGGGTTAACTATGAAATGTGAGCAGGTCCATCTGATTTGGGGGTGGCAGTGAAGACTCCCTTGCCTTTGAAGATGTTTCTTGTCACTTTGAACACAAAGGTTAATTTGTTGCCTATTACTGTTCTAGATCAGTGGGTCCCTTTTTTTTTTTTTTTTTTTAAATTTTATTTTGTCGATATACATTGTAGCTGATTATTGCTCCCCATCACCAAAACCTCCCTCCCTTCTCCCTCCCCCCTCCCCCCCAACAATATCCTTTCTGTTTGCTTGTTGTATCAACTTCAAATAATTGTGGTTGTTATATCTTCTTCCCCCCCCCCCCGGTTTGTGTGTGTGTGTGTGTGTATGTGTGTGTGTGAATTTATATATTAATTTTTAGCTCCCTCCAATAAGTGAGAACATGTGGTATTTCTCTTTCTGTGCCTGACTTGTTTCACTTAATATAATTCTCTCAAGGTCCATCCATGTTGTTGCAAATGGCAGTATTTCATTCGTTTTTATAGCTGAGTAGTATTCCATTGTGTGGATGTACCACATTTTCCGTATCCACTCATCTGATGATGGGCATTTGGGCTGGTTCCAACTCTTGGCTATTGTAAAGAGTGCTGCGATGAACATTGGGGAACAGGTATACCTTCGACTTGATGATTTCCATTCCTCTGGGTATATTCCCAACAGTGGGATGGCTGGGTCGTATGGTAGATCTATTTGCAATTGTTTAAGGAACCTCCATACCATTTTCCATAGAGGCTGCACCATTTTGCAGTCCCACCAACAATGTATGAGAGTTCCTTTTTCTCCGCAGCCTCGCCAGCATTTATCGTTCATAGTCTTTTGGATTTTAGCCATCCTAACTGGGGTTAGATGGTATCTCAATGTGGTTTTGATTTGCATTTCCCGGATGCTGAGTGATGTTGAGCATTTTTTCATATGTCTGTTGGCCATTTGGATATCTTCCTTAGAGAAATGCCTACTTAGCTCTTTTGCCCATTTTTTAATTGGGTTGCTTGTTTTCTTCTTGTAAAGTTGTTTGAGTTCCTTATATATTCTGGATATTAATCCTTTGTCAGATGTATATTTTGCAAATATTTTCTCCCACTCTGTTGGTTGTCTTTTAACTCTTTTAATTGTTTCTTTTGCTGTGCAGAAGCTTTTTAGTTTGATATAATCCCATTTGTTTATTTTTCCTTTGGTTGCCCGTGCTTTTGGGGTCATATTCATGAAGTCTGTGCCCAGTCCTATTTCCTGAAGTGTTTCTCGTATGTTTTCTTTAAGAAGTTTTATTGTCTCAGGGTGTATATTTAAATCCTTAATCCATTTTGAGTTGATTTTAGTATACGGTGAGAGGTATGGATCTAGTTTCATTCTCCTGCATATCGATATCCAGTTATCCCAGCACCACTTGCTGAAGAGGCAGTCCCTTCGCCAGTGAATAGGCTTGGTGCCTTTGTCAAAGATCAGATGGCAGTAAGTGTGTGGGTTGATTTCTGGATTCTCTATTCTATTCCATTGGTCAGTGTGTCTGTTTTTATGCCAGTACCATACTGTTTTGGTTATTATAGCTTTGTAGTATAGCTTAAAGTCAGGTAGTGTTATGCCTCCAGCTTTATTTTTTTTGCTGAGCATTGCTTTGGCTATTCGTGGTCTTTTATTGTTCCATATAAATGTCTGAATAGTTTTTTCCATTTCTGAGAAAAATGTCTTTGGAATTTTGATGGGGATTGCATTGAATTTGTATATCACTTTGGGTAGTATGGACATTTTCACTGTGTTGATTCTTCCAATCCAAGAGCATGGAATATCTTTCCATCTTCTTGTATCCTCTCTAATTTCTCTCAGCAGTGGTTTGTAGTTCTCATTATAGAGATTTTTCACCTCCTTGGTTAACTCAATTCCTAAGTATTTTATTTTTTTGGTGGCTATTGTAAATGGGCAGGCTTTCTTGATTTCTCCTTCTGCATGTTCACTATTGGAGAAAAGAAATGCTACTGATTTTTGTGTGTTGATTTTGTATCCTGCTACTGTGCTGAAATCATTTATCAATTCCAACAGTTTTTTTGTAGAGGTTTTAGGCTGTTCGATATATAGGATCATGTCATCTGCAAACAGGGACAGTTTGACTTCATCTTTTCCAATCTGGATGCCCTTTATTTCCTTCTCTTCTCTGATTGCTCTGGCTAGTACTTCCAACACTATGTTGAATAGGAGTGGTGAGAGTGGGCATCCTTGTCTAGTGCCTGTTCTTAAAGGAAAAGCTTTCAACTTTTCCCCATTCAGGATGATATTGGCAGTGGGTTTGTCATATATGGCTTTAATTATGTTGAGATACTTTCCCTCTATACCTAACTTATAGAGGGTCTTTGTCATGAATGAGTGCTGAACTTTATCAAATGCTTTTTCAGCATCTATAGAGATGATCATATGGTCCTTGTGTTTGAGTTTATTAATATGGTGTATCACATTTATTGATTTGCGTATGTTGAACCAACCTTGCATCCCTGGGATGAATCCCACTTGATCGTGATGAATAATTTTTCGTATGTGTTGCTGTATTCTGTTTGCTAGTATTTTAGTGAGGATTTTTGCATCTATATTCATCAAGGATATCGGCCTGTAGTTTTCTTTTTTGGTTATATCTTTACCTGGTTTTGGTATCAGGATGATGTTTGCTTCATAGAATGAGTTTGGGAGATTTGCGTCCGTTTCAATCTTTTGGAATAGTTTGTAAAGAATCGGTGTCAATTCCTCTTTGAATGTTTGGTAAAATTCTGCTGTGAATCCATCTGGTCCTGGGCTTTTCTTTGTTGGGAGCCTTCTGATAACAGCTTCAATCTCCTTTATTGTTATTGGTCTGTTCAAATTTTCTACGTCTTCACGGTTCAGTTTTGGGAGCTTGTGTGTGTCCAGAAATTTATCCATTTCCTCCAGATTTTCAAATTTGTTGGCGTATAGTTGTTTATAGTAGTCTCGAATGATTCCTTGTATTTCAGATGAATCAGTTGTAATATCGCCTTTTTCATTTCTAATTTTTGTTATTTGAGTCTTCTCTCTTCTTTTTTTTGTTAGCCATGCTAATGGTTTGTCAGTTTTATTTATCTTTTCAAAAAACCAACTTTTTGATTCGTTGATCTTTTGAATTGTTTTTTGGTTTTCAATTTCATTCAGTTCTGCTCTGATCTTAATGATTTCTTTCCGTCTGCTAACTTTAGGATTGGATTGTTCTTGTTTTTCTAGTTCTTTAAGGTGAAGTGTTAGGTTGTTCACTTGCCATCTTTCTATTCTTCTGAAGTGAGCATTTAATGCAATAAATTTTCCCCTCAATACTGCTTTTGCAGTATCCCACAGGTTTTGGTATGATGTATCATTGTTTTCATTAGTTTCAATAAACTTTTTGATTTCCTGCTTGATTTCTTCTTGGACCCATATGTCATTAAGTAGAATGCTGTTTAATTTCCATGTGTTTGTATAGTTTCCAGAGTTTCGTTTGTTATTAATTTCTAGTTTTAATCCATTGTGGTCTGAGAAGATACATGGGATAATTCCAATTTTTTTGAATTTATTGAGACTTGATTTGTGACCTAATATGTGATCTATCCTGGAGAATGATCCATGTGCTGATGAGAAGAATGAATATTCTGAGGTTGTTGGGTGGAATGTTCTGTAGATATCTGCCAATTCCAATTGGTCTAGAGTCTTGTTTAGATCTTGTGTTTCTCTACTGATTCTTTGCCTAGATGATCTGTCTAATATTGACAGTGGAGTGTTCAGGTCCCCTGCTATTATGGTATTAGTGTCTATTTCCTTCTTTAGGTCTAATAGAGTTTGTTTTATAAATCTGGCTGCTCCAACATTGGGTGCGTACATATTTATGATTGTTATGTCTTCTTGATGGATCAGTCCTTTTATCATTAAGTAGTGTCCCTCATTGTCTCTTTTTATGGTTTTTAGTTTAAAGTCTATTTTGTCAGATATAAGAATAGCCACTCCAGCTCGTTTTTCTTTTCTGTTTGCATGGTAAATCTTTTTCCATCCTTTCACTCGTAGTCTGTGTGAATCTTTATGGGTGAGGTGGGTCTCTTGTAGGCAGCATATAGTTGGGTCCTGCTTTTTGATCCAGTCAGCCAGTCTGTGTCTTTTAATTGGGGAATTTAAGCCTTTAACATTAAGAGTTGTTATTGAAAGGTGTTGATTTATTCCTAGCATTTTATTGGTTGTTTGGTTGTCTTAGGTGTCTTTTGTTCCTTGCTTTCTGATTTACTGTTTGGTTTCTTTGTTTGTTGGTTCCTTAGGTTGTAGATAGTGTTTTTGTTAGCTTGTTTTCTCTTCATGAATGCCATTTTTATTGTACTAGCGGGTTTAGATTTTTCTTAGGTTTTTATGGCAGTGGTAGTTATTTTTCAGGAACCAAACCCAGTACTCCCTTGAGGATTTCTTGTAAGGGTGGTCGTGTGGTAGTGAACTCCCGCAGTTTTTGTTTGTCTGAGAAATATACTATTTGCCCCTCATTTCGGAAGGATAGCCTTGCAGGGTAGAGTATTCTTGGCTGGCAATCTTTGTCTTTTAGTATTTCGAAAATATCATCCCATTCCTTTCTAGCTTTTAGGGTTTGTGATGAAAAGTCTGATGTTAACCTGATTGGGGCTCCCTTATAGGTGATTTGACGCTTCTCTCTTGCAGCTTTTAAGATTCTCTCTTTGTCTCTGAGTTTTGCCAATTTGACTATGACATGTCTTGGAGAAGGCCTTTTTGGGTTGAATACGTTTGGAGATCGTTGAGCTTCCTGGATCTGAAGATCTGTGATTTTTCCTATACCTGGGAAGTTTTCTGCAACTATTTTGTTGAATATGTTTTCAATGGAATCTCCATTTTCCTCCCCTTCTGGAATACCCATGACTCGGATATTTGAGCGCTTGAGGTTGTCTGATATCTCTCTCAGATTTTCTTCCATGTCCTTGATTCTTTTTTCTTTCTTTTTGTCTGCTTGTGTTATTTCAAACAGCCCATCTTCAAGTTCAGAGGTTCTCTCTTCAACTTCGACAAGCCTGCTGGTTAAACTCTCCGTTGTGTTTTTTATTTCGCTGAATAACTTCTTCAGTTCAGCAAGTTCTGCTACATTTTTTTTCAGGACATTGATTTCCTTGTATATTTCCTCTTTCAGATCCTGTATACTTTTCCTCATTTCATCATGATGTCTAGCTGAGTTTTCTTGTATCTCATTCAGTTTCCTTAGAATTATCACTCGAAATTCCTTGTCAGTTATTTCAAGGGCTTCTTGTTCTATAGGATCTAGAGTATGAGATTTATTAACTTTTGGTGGTGTACTTTCTTGATTTTTTGTATTCCTGGTGTCTTTTTTTTGATGTTTATTCATTGTGGCAGGGGGTTTCACAGTCCACCGGTTTGAGACTAATGACTAACTAGGATGTTGCTGTGGTTGCCAATTTGGTATGGCTCCTGCCGTGACTGCTCAGTTGGCCTCTAGTGTCTTGTGTGTGTGGTTGCCTCGGGTCTTGGGCTTCTCCGGGGATCCACCTTTCTGGTCAGCTTGGACTCTGCTGGGCTGGTGGATCACATACCACAGGGTGTGTGATCTCTGTTGAGCTTTCACTTTCTGTACAGGACTTCTCCCCGTTCCGTGTGCTCTGGCCCAGGCTGTTAGATCGTGCAGTGGCGACCCCACCGGGTGTGTGGTTTCTGTCGAGTCTCCGCCTCCCTGGCCGCACGTCTCCCCCCTCTGTGCACACTGTGCTGGGCTGGGGTGTGTCTTCTGCACCCCTCGTCTATCAGCTGGGCCTTCAAGACCCTGCTCAGCACCGCCTCGCCCAGGAAGTCTACCAGGTTTCTGCTAGGCACAGACGACCGGTCTCTCTGGGTGCCTTTGTAGCACTGTGTAGATCTTTCTCGGGTCTTGTTCACCTTTGTATCCCCCCGGTATAAACCGAGTCTAGTGCCCGCCTGCAGCCTGCTCTCCGGCAGGTTCAAGCGGACCTGGGAACTCTCCTACCACACTATTCCCAACCAGAAATTCGTTAGGCTTTTTTTCAAACTGGTGGTCGCAGAGATGGTATCTGCCTCCCAGTAACAGGAAGTTTACCGGGGCCGGAGTCCAGGGTGTGGTGGAGTGACAGTCGGCCCGCCCGTACTTCCTAGGCCTCCCTACACTGGTCAGGACGCCCCACACCCCCAGCCCCGCCAGAGAACCGCGGAGGGAGTGGGAGAGGAGGCCGGCCCGCAGGGTCCGGAAAGCCCCGCGCCAGGCCAAGCAAATGGGCTCAGTGATGGCCGAGCAGGGCGGAGCTGCCCGCACCTGGGAAAATGGAGGCAGCACCGGGGCAGTGAGTGGCCTGGTGGTGCAGGCGGGAGCCGCGTGGGCATCCACCCCCGAACAGAGCTGTGCCAGGGATCACTCACAGTGCTGTGCCAGGTCGGGCGCTCGCTCTGTCTCTGGTTTGTTGCCTTCCGTGTTCTCGGCGCTGCCGCCTCGGGCTGTTCAGTCGCGGCGCCGCTCGGGCGCTCCCAGGAATCTTCTTTAATGCCGGTCTGAAACCTCGAATCCTGAATAGGGCAGCTGGCCGCCTTCAGTGCGGCCCCAGCCTCCGGGATCCTGGCTGCATCCACAGCAGCCCTGGCGCCGTGTTCCCTGTTTCAAGACTCGCTTTTGCAGCTAAGAATCAGTTCTTTTCCTGCTCCACACTTCAAAGCTGTTGCCTGTAAATGAGGCAGCCTCTCCTGCCGGGGGCAAAGTGGCGTTGAGCCCCCACGACCGGCCAGCAGCTGTAGTCCTCCCTTAAGAGATGGCCAGAGGAAGGTCCACAAGTTTCCCGGCTGCCTGAGGCCCAGTGGCCACCTTTTCCACCTCAGCTACTCCGCGCCAGCCGCCGCAGCCGCCGCCATCTTGAAACTCTAGCCTGTAGTGATAATTCTAGGGTGCTCCAGCAGCCCACTGAATGAGTGTCAGTGGGTCCCTTTTTTAATGTTAAGTGTGATGGGAGGCCATTAGTAGGCTTGGAGTGGGGAGTGGCATAACCTGAGTTACATTCATGTTGGGAAAATAGAATAGTTTGGTCAGGGCCCTCACCTCGGGTCCAGTTGGGTATGGTTCAGCACGTCCATTGCAGGCAAATTATGTGTGTGTGGAGTTAGTGTGCATGTGCGCCAATGTATCTTTTTAGTTTTGTTGCTATTCTTGTGGTTTTTTAGAGAGAGAGAGAGAGAGTTTTAGGGAAGCAGGCGGGTTGGCGTTGGCCTCAGGCATCCGCCCCAGGCCCGATGCAGCCATGCTTTCCAACCTGTGGCTCCAAGGACTTTTGGCTGGTTACCTAGCTCATAGACCTGCGTGAAGGGGTCTGGTGACCCAGCTGGCGTATGAAGGGTTTGTGACCCAGTCTGTGAATGGGCTTGAGGGGTCTGGGAGCTCCAGACCCAGCCCTAGCTCGACAATCAGCCCATTCAGTGCAAGATTACCAGCAGGTAAAAGAGCCCGACAACTGAGGTGGTCGCCTAGCTTTACAATTGGCATCACGAACAGGATTAAGAGTGCTACAATTGGCGCTGTGAGGATTCCAGGCCTTGGCCTAGCCAGACAATTCAGAAGCGTCTTTCTGGTTGCTATGTGGAGAGTATATTATAAGGAGGCAAGGGACTAATGATTTACCCAATTAGTAGTCCAAGGAGGAGACAGTGGTGGCTTGGGCCAGGAGATAATACTGATAGTGCAGGTGAGAAATGGTTGCATTTGGGATGTATTTTGAAGGTAGCATCTACTAGAGTTGCTATTGGGGTAAGAGTGGAAAAGGCAACTGAAGGCTGACTCCTTGGTTTTGACCTGATAAACTTGGGTGTATAGTGGTGTCTTTTACTGCAAATGAGGAGCACTGGGACAAGAGTGAAGGGGCAGGGGTCTAGAAGCCTGGAGCTTTCTTTTAGACCTGAAGTTTGAGATGCCTGTTAAAATATACAGATATGATGTTAAATTGACAGTAGAGTATTCAAATTTGGAGCTTTGGGGAAAGATCTGGACTAGAGATGCTTGTGAGAATTGTTATCACCTAGAATGTTATCTTGTTTAAAGCAAGATGTGACTCTAGGAAGAGAAGTGGGTAGCGAGCTGAGTCCTGCCTTAGTCCCAACATTTGGAGGTTGGTTACAGAATATAGCAGAGGCATTTGACAAAGAGAAGTCTGTGAGTTTAGGAGGAAAACCAAGATGGGGTAGCACCTCTGAAGTCAAGTGACAGAGGTGTCCTCGAGCTTGATCCCTACAGTGCAAAGAAAAATCCTGTTTACCAAACTGGGAACATTTTGTTCACTTTTTAGTAAGAGAGAGAGAGTGTGTGTGTGTAATCGTTGTCATATAACAATTTTGAAAAGCTCCTGGAAACCATGTTAAATAAATCATGGTAAATTTAGCCCAAAGTAAAAACAAGTTCAACAAATCTTTTAAAACACCAGAGCATATGTGTTGATAATACCCGGGTTGAGGGTTCAAATCCCCATACCAGCCAGCTGCTAAATTAAAAAAAAAGAAAGAAGGAAAGAAAAAAGGAATCCCTGCCCCACCCCCACCAGAACATGGGATTTAATTACCCTTTTGCAACCTCATTTGAGGGAAATACATACATTCTGTTAATCATTGTTGAAATATTGACAGTGGATGGAGGAACCACAGTACTGTCTGAGGGTCCCTAAAGTCCCAAACACTGCTTTACCTCTCCCGGTCACTGCCTGTAGTGCTGTTTTAAGATCTTTATTCACTAGGGCTCTTACGTAGGAGGCCCCATTCCATATCATTTCAAAATATTAACATATAACCACACTTCATACATTTAAAGGCATGAGTTGCTACTGACTGTCAATAGAATGAGGCGTTTAGAAACCTTACCTGCTACTTATTCTTCAGGTCTAAGCTAAACATGTGCCTTGCTCAGAGAGGCCTTCCCGACCCCCTCTCCCAAAATAGTAATCAGAGCATTCATGCTTTTCTACAGTGACTACAATTTGTATAGTTATGTTTATTCTTGTGTATTTTGTTCACTCTGTACTAACTCCTGGTAGAGTGTTTGGCATAAGATGGGCGCTCAACAATTTTGATGAATGAATGCCATCCGGTGTTAGAAGACAAATGCCTTAGAGGTGCCTAAGCAGCTTTGGTTTTGTTTTCAGGCTGAATGTCATCTTTATTTTTAAGTCCAGTTTATTGAGACATACTTTATATATAGCAGAATTTTCTCTTTTTAGGTGTACAGTTCGTTGAATTTTGACAGATACCTATAATTGTGTAACCACCAACCATAATCAAAAAATAGAAATTTCCATCATTCCAAAAAATTTCCTTGTGCCCTTTCAATTCACTTCCCCTTTTCCTAGGCAAACACTGATCCTATCCCCTTAGTTTTGCCTTCCAGAATATTATATAAGTGGAGTTATTCAACATATAGCCTTTTGCATTTGTGGCATCTTTCACTTAGCATATGTGTTTGAGATACATCTGTGTTGTTGTGCACATCAGTGGTTTACCTTTTCGTTGCTGAGTGCTATTTCATTGTATGGATGTACTGCAATTTTTTTTTCATTCATCCACAAGTGGTGGACATTTGAGATATTCCTAGTTTTTGGCAATTAGGTTTTTTTTCCTTGTTTTATTTAATAACACAGGCAAGAAATTAAACAGCATTAGTTACCCACCCCTCAATACCCCCATTCACATCCACTGTTTTCATTTTCCCATGTTCTTTTTCTATGTATTTTACATACTGTTATCATAAAACACAAATTTTTTTGGTTGGTTTATAAAGTGTGTAATTTTTAAATGGTTATATTTCATTGAGTTACTGTTCTGATCAGTTCCTTGTTGACATTTAGATTGTTTCTAAGTCTTTGTGGTTGTAGAAAATATGCTAAAACTCCTGCATTTAAAGTTTTTCCTGTGATAAATTCTTGGCAACAGTTTCCTTAAGATTTTTAATTGAAAGTAATAGAAATCAATTCACGCTAATGGGGTGAAAATGGATAGGTATTGTCTAGGCATGGAGTATTTCTCAGAACGGAGCATCTGGGAGGTTGTCAGGACCAAGTCGGTTAAGCAGTCCGCCCTCGTTGTTTGTCATTCCTGCTTCTCTTGGTACATTGGTCCGATTCTTATCTTTGTAGAGACTTGTTTTCCCTGCCTCTGGGTGCACAGAGGAAGGTGGCTGGTGCACGGGGCCTGGATTCATATTCAGTTCCAGGGAGTTTCAGGGACACTGCCTGACCAGCTGTTTCCAATCTAAATGCTGGGGGAGGGAAAACCTGACCCCATTTGAGGAAAGGTGTCTATACCAGGGCTGATCCACTAGTTCATGTAGGGGAGCCCACCTCACTGAGTGGAAGGGGCTATTCTCAGAAAAAGGGCGTTGTTGTGAGGTGAGCCCACACTCAAAGTTTTCCACTTAAAGCCAGGTAGCATATAAATCTCTTTTTATGGCTGTTTGCTTTCTACAAGGGCAGTTTCAATTAGGTATTAAAAGAGGAGAGGATAAGAAGTTATTGCTTACCATTACAGAGTCTGTGTTTAGGATGATGAAAAAGTTTTGGAAATAGATAGAGATGGTAGTTACACAGCACTGTGAATGTGGAACCAGAGAAGAGAGAACGGAGAGGCCTGATGGCTGGTCTCAACCCATCCTGTCCTCTCTCCACGTTCTGGACTTGGCCACAGGAAAGAATTCAAGGGCAGAGTCACAGTAGAGAGTGAGAACAGGTTTAATGTAACAGATAAGAAATAGAGGTTCCACAGAGACAGTGCGGCCTAGCTCCAGAGACTGAGCAGGGCCCACACCAAGTTTAACACGAAAGGAAGAAATACACACTTAACAGTTCAGTACAGAGCGCAGGCTGGTTCAATAGCGTGAGCAGCCACCTGCTAAAAGTAAGCTTAACACAAAAGTAAAGCACACACACCTCAGCTGGTGAAGTGCCAGCTGGCCTCAGGAAAGTGAGCAACGATGTTGCCTTCTGCTGGATTTGGTTTATAGTTTCACCATTGAATACATATTCATGTTGTCTAATGAATATTCAACTAAGAGAGTGGTTTCCTGTTATGTGACATAGTCTTGCACATGCTTGTTTAGTCTCCTTTTAGGGTACGTTCATTGGTCAGATTCTATCACGAGCACCAGACATATTCAAGAATATTCTGTGCTCTTTAGTGCCTCTAGTGGAAGGTCATTCGAAGGATTAACTCCTTTCCACTGAGCATGCATGGCCACTGGGGTCATGTAAGCCTGCATAAATTCCTTTTGCTGAGCATGCTTAGCTACTGTATTCCCATGAGTCTACTCCTTTGTGGTCTCAGTCTCCCCCTCTTGGTGCCAAAAAATAGGTACAATAAGCAGCAGTAATTCTCTAGGGGAGGCTTAGAGGAGGGGTCTGAGACCTTTGGGTGTGGCTTAACCCAGAGGTGTATCCTGAAACCTAAAGCCAGGGAAACTGAGCACCTCCTATCTCATATATAATTAATTCCTCACAATTGTGTGTTTAAAAATGCTTAAAATGGCAATCCTTATATATTATGTTTACCACAATAAAAAAGAAAAAGAGGATTGAACATATCTATTTCTTCATACTTTTATTTAGATACTATAAATAGTTGTTTATCACTTCTTAATTTTAACCCATCATCTGTGAATGATGTATGATAGCTAAGAAAATCTAATTTACAGTTGACATTCATTGAATGCTTACTTTATGTAAGCATTGTGCCCGAGACTTCTGTAAATACAAGCAAGTCTATAAGACAGCTCTTATTCTCAGAACCATGCATTCTTGTTGAGGTTTATTTAACCCTGGAGAAGGTGTTCCTTATTAAATGGGCTTTGAATGGGAATGTTCCATGCAGAGGTAGTTGCTTCATTCATTGTCTGAAAATAATATCAGGACTGGTGCTAGATGGTTTAGGGGCCCAGAAAGAAGCATCTTGTTTTAACCCTGAAATGCCTGCTTAGATGCCTGCTCCTAAGTCGTGTGACTCAATATTGGGTTGTGTGTCCTGTGATCACTTTTTTTTAGGCCCAAGCTGGACTCACCTAGGTTGGCCGGGCTGCTTCACCTGGTGTCTACACCTGAGCTCTACTAGGACTTGCCCAGTGACTGTTGGCTGTGAGTCTTGGATGTTTGTTCTAGTAACTTCTGAATTCTAAGTAGTCATATCCAAAAAATTTTTGTCAGCAAACTTGCCTTGGTTACTATGATAATTTTACTATTCTCTGAAATCACTTGTCTGTTTTATGACTCTTAAGGTGATAGAATTTTAGTGAAGATTTTAATAACAAACTTGCAAACTTAAGGGATTTGTTCATATGAACAATGGATTCCATGTGACTGTCTAGCTCAGATCTTCCTTGCACCTGTGCCATGCCACAATAGTCAATAGGGATGACACATGCTGTAGTGTAGACCCTTTTCATGTGAGGTCCCAAATATTCATGAGGCAGCCCAAAGTTCCAAGATAGGTGGTACAGTATTTTTCTCCTATTCCATAGATTGGGAAAGTTGAGGTATCATGAAGTCCAGCCATTGGCTCTGTTGCTTCTGGTTTGTGGTAGTGCCTTTAAAAAATATATATATAAAATATGCATAACAAAAAATTTTGGAGTTTACAATTCAGTGGCATTAAATAAGTTTACAGTGCTGTGTAGCCATCACCGCTATCTCTTTCCAGAATTTTTTTCATCATCCCAAACAGAAACTCTGTACCCACTAAGCAATAACTCACCCTTCCCTGCTCTCCCAGCCCCTGGTAACCTCTAATCTACTTTCTGTCCCTATGACCATGAGTACTCTAGATACTTTGTATAAATGGAATCGTGCAATATTTGGTCTTTTCTGACTGGCTTATGACTGGCTTAAGCAAAATGTTTTTAAGGTTCATCTATGGTGTAGCATGTGTCAGAACTTTATTCTTTTAGGGACTGGATACAATTCCATTGCATGTTTATACCACACTTTGTTTATCCATTCATCTGTTGATGGACACTTGGGTTGCTTCCACTTTTTGCTTATTGTGAATAATGCTGCGGTGAGAGTGGGTGTACACATACCTGTTGGAATGCCTGCTTTCTGCTCTTTGGGGCATAGGAGTAAAATGCTAGATCATATGGTAATTGTATATATAGTTTTTTCAGGAAGCATAAAATTGTTTGCCACATCTGCTGCACCATTTTATATTCCCACCAGCAGTGCAAGAGGTTCCAGTTTCTCTGTATCCTTGCACATTTTGATGAAAGCCATTCTGATGGGTGTGAAGTGGTAGCTCATTGTAGTTTTGATTTGTGTTTCCCAGAACACTAACAATGTTGAGTCTCTTGTCATGAGATTCACCTGATGCCTGGCGGTATTGCCTCCACTTTTCTTTCTTTAAGTTTTAGAAAGTGGGAACACGTCCTCTTGTTTTCTTCCTCATTCCACTTCTGAGACTAAGGTGGTCAAGAGTCAAGTAGGAAAAGTAACCTCTCTGGTTCTGCTTTCCAACTTGGATTGCCTTTTTTCCCTCATTGAAACGATGCCCTAACAGGTGTTCAGCTTCTTGGACTTTATACATGTGTTACGGGCTAGGTAGGTTTTTCTGATCTAGGAGTAGCTGCATTGTGGGTTAAATAGTTTTCAGTTTGGGAACCAGCCTAGGAACTTAAGCACTGTTAAAATTTTTCTGAGAATGACAACTAAATGCAATTCATCAAGGCATTTTGGGAATAATTAGGTAAATTTGAATATGACTTCTTAGATGCTGCTATTGTATAAATAAATGCTAACTTAGGTAAGATAATGACAATGTGTTTATATAGGAAACTGTCCTTGTTTTCAAGAGATACATGTGGAAGCATTGAAGGATAAAATGTCATGGTATCTACAACTTATTTCCAAATGGCTCAGAAAAGTATTATATAGAGAGAAATAAAACAAATGTGGCAAAACATTAACAATATGCAAACCTAGGTGAAGGGTATATGGGTGAACATTGTACTATTTTACCTTTTTGTAGGTGTGATGTTTTTTTCAAAGTGAAGTGGAAAAAATGAAGATCAAAATACATATCCACAGCATGAATAAAAAATAAAACAATGTATTAAATATGTAAAAAAAAAAAATTTTTTTTCTGAGAAAATGAGTTTTGAATTTAAAATAAATCTCCAAGTGAACTTTGGAAGATTACATGTTAGTGAGTTGGAGATTGCCTTCACCAGCGATATAGTTAAAGGTAGTGTAATGAGGAGATGGAATTGAAGGTGGGAGTGTGCATACAGCTGCAGTGTGAACAGGAGCACGGGCTTTGGAATGAGCAGGTTTGCATCCTAGTCTTACGTCTTGTGTGCTTTGGGCCTGGCTTCCACTTTGACATGCTAGCTGTTTATACACGTGTGTGTAGAGGTGTGCAAAGCTGACTGACATAGGAGTGACTGAGGGAGATGTCCAAGAACTCTTTCTGGGAAGTCCCTGCTGGGTTTTGATGCTACATTAAAGTGAGGTGTCTTACTCTAAGCTTGCCTTTGTGTAGAAAGGCCGCTGATGCAGATGCTGGGCTTTCTGACATGCTTCGAGCAACCCCGTAGCATCTCCAGACCATCTCTAATGACAGTGTGAGCTTCAGCATCTTGAAGATTCTTCCCCCACTGCCGCACATGGTGTGGTGATCTGAGGCACTGCAAAGTGTTTTAAAAGTTTTGTTCAAAGACATTCACTTCCAGTGATGTTTAATACATTATCTTTTTTTCTTGGGTTTAGATTTCTAGTCTTTATATTTTACCATGTACTTTTTTTCTCTTGGATCTTCACTAGCATGTCACGAGTAAAGAAAAATAATAATTGCTTAGCCTAAGTTAACTTTCAAACCAACTAGGTGAAAAAGGGAGAAAAGTTGTGTGTGCATGTGTGTGCACAAACTTGGAATCTAGAAGCATAATTTAGTTCATAGTGGATAGTTTTTCTTATGAACTTATCTTTGGGGGTTTAATCTCCTTTTGATTTTAATATGAATTAATTAGCCTTGTTATATAATCTTCAAGTAATTTCCATGTCAGTACTTTTTCAAGGTCAGCTTGCGTCCATTTTGTTTCCTCCTACCTTTTATCACTTTGTGTTTCTTTGTGGTGAATCATAGGTGATTGAACAGGTCAGAAACTGGAGGAGTTACTCTGACTGAATACTGAGTAATGATCTGAAATGTATTTACCTAGTGCCTAGATCTTTATCATTGAGTGATAGTGGGTTATAAAAAAGTTAAAACATACTGTATGTAGTTTTTGGCTTAGTCTCTCTTTGTAGAAAAATTTAATCTGCTTTGCAACCAAGTAGAGTACTGAATGTACTGGTTTCTTATCTTAACTGACATCAGTGATTGTAGTCAAAAGTGCTTCCTTGGTATGATATCAATACAGGTGAAGCTGGCCTCTTTACTGGAAAGCAGGACTAGATCATTTTGTTTTAGCAAATGCAATATGGCAGTCATTATTATGAATCCCTTTATTTAAATCCTGTGTGGTATAGTCAGTGGGGATATTGAAAACAATAGGGATTCAAGTTTGGATAATACAAGTGAAATATTTACTCCTGTTACCTGTAGCTTTGGGACACAGGACTTTTTAATACATTATATTGGTGTAGGACATATTTAGCTTTTAGCTGTTTTTTTTTTTTTTAAGTTGTTTTGTTCAGTAGGCCTGTCACCAGTTTCTGTAGGCTCTCCTTTTAATATTTATGATGTTCTTCATGCAAGCAAGATTTGTCTGTGGTATTTGTGCCTTTTCACCTAAGGTGGTTAGATAAACAGAGTTAAGGAAGATAAAAATTAGGGTTTTGTCCTAAATGCACCATTAAATTTTGCTTTTTTTCATACTTTTATGAAGCAAGATGGTGGTAAGCCAAAGAAGAGATGGGAGGTAATTCTAATCCTGGTTCTTTCTCTAAATAATTGTATGAACTTGAAAATCATTAAGTTGCTATATCGCACAATTCCAGGGGCACCATTACCATCATCTCTAGTGTAAATGGTACCCCTGGGGTTTCTGTTCCATGGAATATGGTGTAAATGCTGACTTCTGGAGTTATGCAATGAGAGTACTACTAGAAATGAGAATTTATTCTCTCTAGACCTCCGTTTTCTTACACATAGAATTGGTAGATTGGATTAAATGAACTCAGATACCCTAAACGCTGGAAGGTAATTCATCAGTGTTAGTCAACCTGTCTTCCATGAATGGGCCCTGTTAAGAAGAAAATAGAATTATCTTTGTTAGTGAAAGCAGTATTTTATTTCAGGAGTTCATCTGTTGTAGTGTTTGTTTTCATGTGTAAACTGCCTGCTTGCAAGACTTCTTGGCATGTATTTCAGGTGTCTGAATCAGACAATCTGTTGTTGGAATCTGAAAGACATTTATTTAGGAACTACACTGACGATTTTGTAAAGTAACAGCTTTAATGACAGTAGTTATTCACATTGCAAAGAGCAGATATGCTGGCCCAAGATTCTAGATAAATGATTTCCAGGTCTTTTAATTTCATGTTGATCGAAAAGTGCAATCCATAAAGAATGTGTTTTATTCCACTGGAGCATAAATATATATTTTTAATATGTAAATAAAATTCCCAAAGCAATTATAAATATATATATAATAATGGAAATGTATAAAAGATCCCCCCCCCACTGACCTGAGGTGGTAAACCACTGTTAATGGTATATTACGTATCTTTTCAGAACTTTCCCTTACACATATTATATTAATTAATTTGAGAATTTTTGAACACTCAGAACTTCATACGTTTAAAGAAAGTGATACTCCTAAGAATTTATTAGTATAGGAAATTAATAGAGAAAATGAGAAGTAAAATTATAGATAGAGTAATAAAGATTATACCTTAAATCTAAGTTCCAGTTGTGATATAGACACATACTTAACATCTTTCCTTCAAAACTTTTTTTCTTTTTTATTATCCAAGTCACTGAACTATTCTGGTCTCTTTAATCCAGAGGCAGTCACCCAGCCAAAGTGATTGCTGATTTAATCTGACAAGCAAAACTCCTTCCTGTTTTCAGAGATGGTCTGGGATAGACTAGTAAGTTGCTTACAGAACTTGCTCTTTTTGTTTTGTTTTGACTTTTGCTGTAAGTGATGTACAGTATAACCAAGAAACATCTGCATGCAAGTTTTCTGCCTACAAAGCCTCAGAAAGTCTGTGATGTTTCATTGGCAGAGCGTCCAAGGAAAATTCTTTAGTTTGGGGGGGAAAAAAAGAAAGTCTTTACACTCAGCCCTGTTACTGCTGCTAGGCTGAGCTGGTCTTTGAATAACTGTGGTTTCCAGAGAGGATTCACTGTATGGTCTGGTGTTTGGATTTCCTTCGGTCTGGATGTAGTTTTTGCATTGCTGTTGGAAAAGACCGTCTTCAGGTGTAATCAAAAGTGTTCTTTTTTAGACAAATAACTGGAATAAGACAGCTCTAGCTTACTTTTACAGCAGTCGATTTTGATATTGCAAGGAATGTAGGTAAAGATATAGTTATTTCTGGGCATTTAGGCAAAAACACTAGAGTTGACTGTTTTAAAATACTTTTTAAAATAAGCCGTTTTTTGAATCTTACATACTTTCCATCTCCTTAATATTTTGTTTGTGGTGTTATCATATTGAATTATCCCTCCTTCAAGAAAAATTCCACAATGTGTGAAAATGCAAAGATTACTATGAACAAAAGTGAACGTACTCTTACCTACTTTTTAAAAAGGAAAATAGTCAAATATGGTGCTCTACTTTGGGTGTAAGTTGTCAAATACAAAAACTCTCATTAAGCAACATGTAAAAATTTCATATATTGTTACATCTGATCATGGTCATTTTATGGTTGCACCAATAGCAAAGAGTGTGGAAGGAAATTATTACGTCTATGCTTTAATTTACGATGTCATCTGAAGGGTCTAGAATCTTGGTTATTCGGTCAACTTTGCATTATGATTCTGGGTATAGCACTTTCCGTGTGCGTATATAAATAAAGGGTAAGTGAATGAAATAGAGTGGTACGGAGGGAGGAAAGAAAACGAGAGTTACTCAAGTGTTTATGATTTAAAATGCTCTGAGCATGTGTAACTTGGCAATTTGGCTTTCACTCTGTCTTAGCAAGAGACGAGGATTGGGGGAACACGGCTTTGTTATTTATGCTGCATTTTATGATATGTTTAAAGAATATAGGCTGTCCTGAAGTATGGCTGTTTCTAAAAGGAAAATGTTAAAACATTTTCCTTAATCAGGTTGCTGACTAAGCTTTTAGGAATGCAGTTTAAGAGTTTGTGAATGTGTGGGGTCTTCCACAGGCTGGTTTGGAGGTTTTAGGAAGATTTTGAGTCAGAAGATTTTGGAATAAAAGCATATTTCTGGAATGAACTGCAGGAATCGAAATTCTTGAACCTCAGCAGGTCAGCTCATTGGCTTTCTGTTGAATCTTCATACTTTCCTCAGGCTTTAGCTGGGAGCTTTTCTTCAGTGCTGTGTCCTTGTCATAACCAGAGGCTCACTCCTGCCCACCACCAAAGGCTTTTAATTGCATAGTGTGTGTCATCTAGGACTGACTATACTGTAGTATTAACAGAATGCGTCCTGTTTTCAATGCCAGTGCTCATTTAAATTGTAACCATAGGTTAACAAAAAAAAACTTTACCCAAGAGGTTTAAATAGGATACCGGTTAATTGTTTAATTTTTGTTTATTAGTGTAAAAATGGCTGTTTTCCTTTGGATGCTTTTTAAATTTTTCTGATGTGTTTTCTATCAGCTTTAGAAGACTTTGGTGTGCCGTCTGTCTGCTCCCACTCTCTGTTCTCTGCTGCTGGTCTTGTAACAGGTGTTTTTTGAAGGGGCGGGGGAGCTTCTATCTGCTTTTAAAACACTTGGTAATATTTGACTATTCCTATAAAATACTAGTAAAATGTAGGATCTTAAAAATATTTTAAATACAAATTCTATTATGTGGTTTTGAGACTGGGTGGGGAAAGAGGGTGATATATTTTTGTTGACGTATTTTAATTGCTTTTTTACCATGACATCAACAGAGTTTCTCTGATAACTTTCTTTGAGTAATATTTTTTCTTAATATTTAATTTGTGTGTTTTAGAAAGAAGTGAATTACTCTTCCTTGGATAACTAAACTGAATAGTATCTGTCTCTATGCTTAATAAATTATTCATTTTAACCTAGATCTCTTATTCGTTCTTTGAACCTTTCCTTTATTTGTTGTTTGGAATGGGTAAAATACCTTTTAGCTTCTAGTGCACCCAGAATTAATACCCTAAACTGATGTATTATTTAAAGAAAAAGAGAGAGAACATTATAAAACTCTTCTAGTTTATACTAAAAGCTTAAATCCTTTTTGTATGTACTCAGAATGCGATGGATTATTTATGCAGCTCCTATACTATCTACTGTGGCTTTCTTCTTCAAATATTAATACAAGTGAGAAATAGTCTTTTCAAATAACCCATTAGTTCAGATCCATCCCAACAATTTCCTGCTCACAGTCCCTCCTCACTAGGACATCTTCCACACTTCAGCCAAGCCAAAGTGTTGTTATCTGTCTTGACTGGAAACCCAGCTCTTGAGCTGGCCCGACGGCTGCCCCTTACACACCCACTGGCCACTTGGAGCTTCCTCCTCTTTCCAGGTGTTTCAGTCCCCTTCACACTTCAGAGCCCGCGTGACTCGCTCGGGCTGCTTTGCCCGTACTTGACCAAGTCGGACCTGTTTTCCCCTCACTTCCCCTCAGCAATCACTGGGCCCTCAGCTGTGGTCTGTTCATTCCTCTGTTCTGTGTCATCTTTTCTGCAGTGAGGTGCTTAGCTCGCTGTGTTTATCTCACTCACTACGCAAGTGCTCCTAATCCGGTCTGTGGTAGCCCCCAACCCAGCGATGCCTGGGACGTGGTAGTCTCTCCAACTGTAGGCATTATATGATATTACCAGTCCATGACTTTTGATTGAATACAAATTTTAGTCCAAGATCCAAAAGCAAAACTGCCACTGATTACATTTCCGAAGTGAACCATTCAAGGGGTTTTATTCATTGAAAAGGAAAACTGGACTGAAAATAAACTTGATAGATCATCTTTATGCAGAGAAACTTAGTTTTTCTGTTGCTTCAGAATGGTTCAAAGTGATCCATGAGCTTTTCTCAGGGTCTACAAGTCTACCACTGTAGATTTAACTTAGGGACCCTTGTCATAACTTAGGGACACTGAAAGGACCACCTCTCTTGAAGATCTTGCCGCCTGAATCTGGCAAGTTACCTTCAGAATGGATGAGTCGAAGGCATCCTGGTTTCTAGAAAACTTCTCTTATAGTGTAAATAGATAACCCTGGAGGTAGAAGTTCAAGCCTGTTCTCTTAATAGTGAAGCACAGTGATCTGTGGACTAGAGCACTGGGTCTGTGGTAAGTGTGGCAGAGGAGGAACTGTTTCTCCAGCTTTATTTTTTCCCTCTTCCACAGTTATAGATTTTTTGTCTGGGTCTGGGTAGCCTGTATTCTTGGTATCCATTTTCCACCCTACCTTCTAGGCAGGTATTGCCACCTGATTAAGCTTCTGCTCTTGTTGCCTTGTTTCCCTTCTTCTGCCCTGTTCAGTGAAACACAGATGGGGCTCTGTGGGGCCATAGATGGAGGTCACGCACAGCAGTGAGAAAGGTGGAGTCTGGGTCTCCTGGACAATTTACACAAACTTCCACATGAGACAGAATTAAACTTTTGTCTTGTCTTTTTCCGTTTATTTGAGATTTGCTGTCACTTGTAGCTGGAGTTCGAATCCCCAGTATTGTACTATGCATTGTGACTTTGGACAGGGAGTGTCTAGACAGGGAAAGTACGGACTGCCTAGAAGATGGTACCTTCTCTGGAGAGGACAGAGATTTGGTTGATTTCAGTCTAAGAGGGGATTTTAATGTTGGCTTGGTGTTAAGATTCCATCAATCATTATTAAGGTCTCTTCTAACCCTGAGAGTTGATGACTTTGAAGTGTCGAGTTTTAGTTTTAATAAATATTTCTAAGACACACATATTTTCACATTTTAGTGTCTCTGAAATTAGGTTGTCTTAGTATAAGTTAGCTTCTTAGCTTTGGCTTATAATTAGAGCAGAATTTGACATTTGACTGTGATGGTCTTTAGGTATCACACAAAATGGCTAGAGTTAGCAGAAAAAAATTGAATACTAGCTTAAAATCAGCAGGTTAAGTAGCCAACTGGGATTAACAGTATGTAGTAGCAGTTGATAGCGTCACTGCATTTAGGTTCAGGAAAAAAGCCACCTACAGCTCAGGTTTCCCAATTTCTTCATGGAGCCCTGACTGTAATCTCATTTGGCATTTTCTAAGCCAAGAAAAGATAAGCCTAGAAGAGATAAGCTGTTTGGGGTTTAAAAAGGAACTAAGATAGGAGCCTCATTTGGTAAGGTGATTCTTAATGGAAAGAGAAAACAGGATAGAGAGTAAAGGCTCAAAATCATCCTTTTACATAATTCTTTAATTTTTATCATCTGCACCGAGTTTAAGAAGAAAAATAGTGCTAAAACCATCATATAAAAGAGAAGCTCACTCTCTGTTGTTCTCAGAGGCTGTTACTTTCTGCTGTCCTCACTGTTTCTTGTGTTTACTCCCGTATTTTAAAATAATATGCATATAAAAGGGGTCTTCAAAAAGTTTGTGGAAAGATTTATGTTATCTTTTAATTCTATTTTTCCATGAACTTTTGGAAGTACCCTTGTATTTCTGTCTCTTAACACAGCTTTTAAGCATCACCTATTAACTTCCTGTTATAGATGAGGATTTCTGATACCCCTTTACCTTCCCAAATCTTTCTGTTATAGGTATATGACAATTTTTGGTGAAATCATATAGTTCCCACAAATATGATTATGTAAACGTTGCCCCCGGTGAGCCAAGTGGTATACTGTGATTATGTTTTCTTGTATAACCACAATATATGCTTTTTTTTAAGGTTAATAATATCTCTCCCCCTGTGCCCATTTACCTAGTTTTCTTTGAATATCCTGCAGAAACATTTCAGGTTTTCTAGAACTCTCTCTGATTTCTCTTTTTCCATTTTTTAGTTTATTAGAACTTTTTATAAGTTCTGTGTTTTTCCTGGAGACATCTTTGTTGGACCTCTCTGACTTCCTGCTGCCATATGGCTGGTATAGGACACAGTGGTCACCCCAGTATTTCTGAGGAATTTTTTTTTTCCTTTCTTCTCTCTTGGATTCTCTGTTCCTTAGGTTACAGTTCTGCTTGGTTCACCTCCTCATTTTGGTGGAGTTCATCCTCCACCATTTCTCAGTTTCCTGAGAATGCACACAAAGGAGGTAAGTTTGAGGGTTTGCATGCCTAAAAATCCCTTTATCTTCAGTCACATTTGATTCATGGTTTGGCAGGGTATAGAATTCCAGTTTGAAATATATTTTATTTCTCAGAAAGTTGAAGACATTACTTCGTTGTCTTCTAGCTTTTAGTATTAATGTAGTGAGGTATGTCACTCAGATATTTGATCCATTACTTGACTTTTTTTTGGCCCTTGGACTTTATTTAGCATAGTAGTTAAAAGATGGGCACAAAACCTGACAGCTTAGCTTGGCCACCCCTAGCTATGTACCTATGGCAGATTATTTAACTCTGATTTATTTATTTATTTATTACCAATATTCACGAGATACAACGCTGATCATCCCCCCTCCTGCCCGTGATGTAGGGGCCAGATTCATATTGGGGACATACCCATTACCAGAAATTACTTTTGTAACCTTTGTCCCCTTCCAATTATCCCCCAACCTCCCTCCCCCTCCCCCTCTCCCCTCCACTCCAATTTGTAGCCCTAGGAATGTTCCCTCCCTGTGTTGGATCACGGCACTACTGTGGTCTTTCTTTCCTGCCTTCCTTTCTCTCTTAATGAGTGAGCACATGCGGTATTTTTCCCTCTGTGCTTTGCTTGTTTCACTCAACATAAGTTTCTCCAGGTTCATCCATGTTGTTGCAAATGGGAGTATTTCATTCTTTTTTATGGCAGAGTAGTATTCCATAGTGTATATATACCACAGTTTCCTTATCCAATGATATATTGATGGACATTTAGGTTGGTTCCATATGTTGTCTATTGTAAACAGAGCTGCAGTAAACGTGGGAGTGCAGGTATCTCTAAGACACGATGATTTCCATTCCTCTGGGTGTACACCCAGAAGAGGGATTCCTGGATCATATGGAAGATCTATCTGTAGTTGTTTGAGAAACCTCGAAATTGTTTTCCAAAGTGGTTGTACTAATTTACAGTCCCACCAACAGTGCAGTAGTGTTCCCATCTCTCCACACCCTCACCAGCATTTGTTATTCACTGTCTTTTTGATTATAGCCACTCTAACTGGATTGAGATGGTATCTCAGTGTGGTTTTAATTTGCATTTCCCTGATGACTAGTGATGTTGAGCATTTTTTCATGTATCTGTTGGCCATTTGTATGTCTTCTTTTGAAAAGCGTCTATTCAGCTCCTTTGCCCATTTTTTAATTGGGTCATTTATTTTTTTACTGTCTCATTGCTTGAGTTCTATGTGTATTCTGGATATTAGTCCCTTGTCGGATGCATAGTTAGCAAAAATTTTCTCCCACTGTGTAGGTTGTCTTTTCACTCTGTTGATTGTTTCTTTTGGTGTGCAGAAACTTTTTAGTTTGATGTAATCCCATTTGTTTATTTTTTTCTCTTGCTACTTGTGCTTTTGGGCTCATGTTCATAAAGCCTGTGCCCTGACCTAACTGCTGAAGTGTTTCACCTATATTTTCTCTTACCAGTTTTACAGTTTTGGGTCTTATACCTAGGTCTTTAATCTATTTTGTGTTGATTTTAGTGTATGGTGAGATATGCATATCTAGTTTCATTCTTCTGCATATGGATATCCAGTTTTCCCAGCACCACTTGTTGAAGAAGCAGTCCTTTCCCCAACATAGATTTTTGTTGCCCTTGTCAAAAAATCAGATGGCTATAAGCCTGAGGAGTGATTTCTGGGTTCTCTATTCTATTCCACTGGTCTGAATGTATATTTTTATACCAGTACCGTGCTGTTTTGGTTATAACATCTTTGTAGTATAATTTGAAGTCAGGCAGAGTTATGCCTCTGGCTTTGTTTTTCTTGCTCAGGATTGCTTTGGCTATTGGGGTCCTTTGTTTTTCCATATGAAAGGTAAGATTGTTTTTTCCATTTCTGTGAAGAATGTCATTGGTATTTTGATGGGGATTGCATTGAATCTGTAGATCACTTTGGGTAGTATAGACATTTTCACAATGTTAATTCTTCCAATCCAAGAGCATGGAATATCTTTCCATCTTTTTGTGTCTTCTTTAATTTCTTCAGAAGTGGTTTGTAATTCTCATTGTAGAGATTTTTCACCTCCTTGGTTAAATTGATCCCTAGGTATCATATTTTTTTGGTGACAATTGTAAATGGGCTTACTTTCTTTATTTTTCTTTCTGTTAATTCATTATTTGAGTATATAAATGCTACTGATTTGGGAGCATTTATTTTGTATCCTGCAATGTTATTGAAGTTATTAACTAGCTCTAGGAGTTTTTTGATAGAGTCTTTTGGTTTTTCTACATATAGTATGATGTCATCTGCCAATAGGGAAAGTTTGACTTCATCTTTTCCAATCTGGATTCCCTTTATTTCTTTCTCTTGCCTGATTGCTCTAGCTAGTACCTCCAGTACTATGTTGAATAGAAGTGGTGAGAGTGGACATCCTTGTCTTGTTCCTGTCCTTAAGGGGAAGGCCTTCAATTTTTCCCCATTCAGAATAATACTGGTGGTGGGCTTGTCATAAATGGCTTTTATTGTGTTAACATATTTTTCTCCCGTACCTAATTTGTTGAGAGTCTTTATCATGAAGGAATATTGAATCTTGTCAAATGCTTTTTCAGCATCTTTTGACATAACCATATGGTCTTTGTGCTTGAGCTTGTTGATGTGATGTATCACATTTATTGACTTTCATGTGTTGAACCATCCTTGCATCCCTGGGATGAATCCCACTTGATAATAGTGTATAATTTTAAAAATATGTTGCTGTATTCTAATTGTTAGTATTTTGTTGAGGATTTTGGCACATAGGTTTATCAAGGATATTGGCCTATAATTTTCTTTTTTTGTTGTGTCTTTATCTGGTTTTGGTATCAGAGTTATATTGGCCTCATAGAATGAGTTTGGGAGAATAGCATCTGTTTTGATTGTTTGGAATAGTTTCATGAGAATTGGTATTAACTCCTCCTTAAAAGTTTGATAGAATTCAGCTGTAAAGCCATCTGGACCTGGGCTTTTTTTTTGTTGGAAGATGGCTAATTACTGCTTCAATCTTGCTTGTTATTGGTCTGTTCAGGTTTTCTATCTGTTCTTGGTTCAGTCTTGGTAATTTATATGTGTCTAGAAACTTATCCATATCTTCCAGATTTTCAAATTTGTTGTCATACAGTTGTTTATAATAGTCTCTAATGATTCTTTGTATTTCTGTGGTATCAGTTGTAATGTCTCCCTTTTCATTTCTGATTTTTGGAGTTTTTTTTGTTTGTTTGTTTATTTTAAAAAAATTTTTTAAAAAGATGACCAGTAAGGAGATCTTAACCCTTTGCTTGGTGTTGTCAGCACCACGCTCAGCCAGTGAGCGAACCAGCCATCCCTATATAGGATCTGAACCCAGGGCCTTGGTGTTATCAGCACCGCACTCTCCCAAGTGAGCCACGGGCTGGCCCTCATTTATGATTTTTGTTATTTGGGTCTATCTTTTCCATCTACTGCCTTTAGGTTTGGATTATTGTTTTTCAAGTTCTTTGAGGCTTAGTGTTAGGTTGTTTATTTGAAGTCTTTCCATTTTTTTGATATAAGCATTTACTGTAATAAATTTGCCTCTTAGTACTGCTTTTGCAGTATCCCATAAGTTTTTGTATGATGTGTCTTTATTTTCATTAGTTTCTAGAAATTTTTTTGATTTCCTGTTTAATTTCTTCTTTGACCCATAGATCATTCAGGAGAATATTATTTATTTTCCATGTATTTGTATAGCTTCCAGAATTTTGCTTATTGTTTATCTCCAGTTTTAGTCCATTGTGGTCTGAAAAGTTTGTTGGAATGATTTCAAGTTTTTTAAATAGCTGAGACTAGGTTTGTGACCTAATTTGTGGTCTATCCGGGAGAATGTACTGTGAGCTGATGAGAAGAAAGTGTATTCTTTAGTTGTTGGGTGAAATGTTCTGTATATATCTGGCAAGTCCAGTTGGTCTAGGGTGTAGATTAAATCTTGTGTCTCTTTGTTGACTTGTTGCCTGGAAGTCCTGTCCCATACTGAGAGAGGGGTATTCAGATCACCCACTATTAATGTATTAGGTCCTATCTCCTTCTTTAGGTCTAAGAGTGTTTGCTTGATATATCTGGGTGCTCTGGTATTGGGTGCATACATGTTTATGATTGTTATGTCTTCTAGCTGGATAGTTTCCTTTATCATTATATAATGGCCTTCTTCATCTTTTTAAATGTTTTTTGATTTAAAGTCTATTTTGTCTGATATAAGAATAGCTACTCCTGCTCGTTTTTGGTTTCCATTTGCATAGTATATCTTTTTCCATCCCTTCACTTTTAGTCTATGAGTGTCTTTAGAGGTGAGGTGGGTCTCTTGAAGACAGCATATGCTTGGGTCTAGCTTTTTAATCCAGTTAGTTAGTCTGTGTCTTTTGAATGGGGAGTTTAGTCCATTCACATTTAGAGTAGTTATTGAGAGGTGTTGTTTCATTCCTGTCATGTAATTGCTACTTGTTTAGGTGGTTTAAATATCTTTTGATCATTATTTTCCCTTTCATTTCTCTTCTTCAATGTGAGTTGGGAATTTAAGGTGGAATGATTTAGCTTCTTTCTCTTTCTTGCTGGCATTTTTGTTTTAACTGTGGGTTTTGCTCTTTCTTGTGTATTCGTGATGATGGTCACCATTATTCAGGTTCCAGATTAATGACTTACTTGAGAATTTCTTGCAGGGCTGGTCATGTGATGGTGAACTCCCACAACTTTTGTTTGTCTGGGAAATACACTATTTCTCCCTTGTTTCTGAAGGAGAGCCTTGCTGGGTAAAGAATTCTTGGCTGGCAGTTGTTTTCTTTTAGTATTGTGAATATATCATTCCACTTTCTTCTGGCCTGTAGGGTTTCATTGAGAAGTCTGCTGTTAGTCTGATAGGGGTTCCCCTATAAGTGACCTGATGCTCTTCTCTTGCTGCTTGTAGAATTCTCTCTTTGTCTTTGAGCTTTGAGAATTTAACTGTAATATGTCTTGGGGAGAATCTTTTTGGGTTGAATCTGTTTGGGGACCTTTGAGCTTTCTGGATCTGAAGGTCTGTATCTCGCCATACACCTGGGAAGTTTTCTGTTACTGTTCTCTTGAGGAGGTTTTCAATACCTTTTCCTTACTCCTGCCCTTCAGGAATACCCACAATTTGGATGTTAGAGTGCTTGAGGTTGTCTGCTGTCTCTCTCAGGTTTTTCTTATTATTTTTAATTCTTCTTTCCTTTTTTTTTGTCTGCCTGAGTTATTTCAAAAAGACCATCTTCAGGCTCTGAAATTCTTTCTTCTGTTTGCTCTACCCTGCTGCTCAAGCTCTCAGTCATCTTTTTCATTTCATTGAGTGAGTCTTTCATTTCTAGAAGTTCTGCTACACTCTTTTTTTATGGTATTAATCTCATTGTAGATTTCCTCCTTCATATTCTGGATGTTTTTTCTTGTCTCATTGTATTCTCTAATTGAGTCTTCCTTTATTTCTTCAAGTTTTCTTAAGATCATTGCTCGAAATTCTTTTTCAGACATTCATGGGTTCCCCTGTTCCATGGAGTCTGACTTTGGGACATTACTGTATCCTTTTGGTGGTGTCATTTCTTCTTGATTGTTTGTACTTCTAGTATTTTTTCGCTGATGCTTGGTCATTTGATAGGGGTTTTGCTTCTTCTATTACACTGAGGTTGGCTGTGGAGTGGCTCTGGTTGCTACTGTGGGTGGTGAATTGTCTTTGCTTGGCAGTAGGTGTGGTGGTGGTTATGGTAAGCCACCTTGGTTCCCATTTGAGACTCTGTATTCATAGAATGAGCCCCTAGTGCCATGGAGTTCTGCTGGGCCAAACTTGGGGGGTTGGATCCATAGGCTGGTGCTCCCCCCGGGTCTGAGGTGGGGTGAGGGGCCGTGTGGAGCTGCGCAGTTCTGCTGGCTGGTGCTGCTGTTGGCTGCTTCCAGCAGGCTCACCTGCACAGTGCTGTTTCAGGGCATGGGGGCGGGGCCTGGAGCTCCCCCTCTGCCTGGGTCAGAAGCAGTGGGGTGAGGGGGCCATGTGGAGCCGTGCGGTTCTGCTGGCTGGTACTGCTGCCAGCCTATTTAACTCTCTTTACCTTAGTTTCCTCATCTGTAAAATGAGGATAATAGTACTTTATACCTCTGAGTTGTTTGTAGATTATGTGCGAATTCACGTAAAGCACTTAGAATAGCTTTTTTGGGCATAATAAATAGTCATATATTGGCTGCTTTTAATTGTGTTCATTATCTTTCTGTGTTGTAAAACATCTCAGTGACAGGCCTTTGAATCCTTCATGGCTGTTTATATGAGTTTCAAATGAAAAGAATAGATTTTGTTAAAACTTTGACTCAAAATAGGAGTTTGTTCTTACTTTTGTTGTTACTGTTAGGTTTATATCCATTGAAATTCTTTTTTTTTTAATCTATTCAAATTCTAAACTGATATATTAAAACTTATTCTTGAAAACACAATAAAGCTTAAGGATCTGGATCTTCTGCTGATTTCCTTAGATTCCATGGAAAAGCAGGACCTCATGATTGGCTTAACATCAATCAGAATTTACCCCTAAACTGAGGATGGCATCTTTTCCTGAGTTACGTGGGATGGTGGTGGAAACTTGCACAAACTCGTGTTTCTGCTAGTAGGAAAGGAGGGTTGGATGAGGAAGGGTGAGCACCTACTGACGTCTGCTGTAAGGTGATAAGTTGTAGGAATTTGGAGGCACAGGAGCCCCGTGAAGGTTGGAGCAGCAGGAAGAGACCTAATGGAGGAGTGGGACTTGGATGTGGCCTTTGAGATTGGTGGGAATGATACATTTTCCCATTCTTCAGTGTCTAGTCAAGGATGGTAATTACCTGTGTGCTGGGTGTACTCACATGTGATACTCTGCAGACATTTAATTACCTGTTAGTTGCCAAGTTTCTGTTCTCATCCTTAACATTGCACTGATAAGATTTGTTTCTGTTGATAATGTGCTTTCAGTTTTACTGTCTTGGACAGCTATACCAAACTTGAACTTCTCAACAAAAATTTACTAAATGGGCACCTGGTGTCAACTGTTCTTAAAATGGCTCTAAAGGAACAATTAATTAGGTTTTTTATTTTTTGCAAAGATAAACTAATGCTAGCACAAAGATGTCTAAAGTATATGATAATTTTATCATATGATAACTTATGATAACTGATGAAGAGGAATTGTGAAAACTGGGAGCCAACTTTTGGTGCTGTTTCTCATGTCTGTTTTTAGGTAATTTAGGAACCCTATGGTACCTGATTTTGTGAGTGGATGTTTTTGTGAAGGTAAATATTAATTGACTGTACTCAGAGAATTGAGAGTATACTGCCTTTGCCCTGAGTTAACTCTTTGAAAGAGTCAAAAAATAAAAATGAAACTAAAAGAAATATGTGTATTTTAATGATGTTGACGTGTAGGTGACAGCTAGAGTTGATGCGTTAGAGAATAGACTAGTACAGGGGTCAGCAAACTACAGTCCAAGGACCACATCTGGCCTAATCCCTGTTTTTCGTAAACTCTTTCATTGGGACGCAGTCATACTTATTCATTTGCATATTGTCTATGGCCGCTTCCATTCTACAACAGCAGAGTTTAAAAAAATGCAACACAGACTCTGTGTCCTGTAAAGCCTAAGATATTTGCTGTTTAGCCCTTTACAGAAATAGTTTGCAAAACCCTCGACTAGATTAATGTGTGAAGACTTCATAAAAGAAGCAAACCTAGGGAGAATTTGAAGACAAAAAAGGAACAAGGAGCTTGTTCGGTGTGTATGGGATATATTATTATAGACTATTGTTTGATGGACAGTTTTCTTCTGTAAAAATGCAAGTACATAGAAATTACCTTTTTTTCCTGGCTGTTTTAGAACCTACCAGTATCAGCTTGGATGTCTGAATGTTATCGGTATGTAAGAGGACGGGTGAGATGTGATCAGCTACCCTGATTCTGTGTATCCCCAAGGATTTGTAGATCATATGTTTTTTTTTAAATAATAAGCAAGTGCTGATTTATAAAATCTTTATTTTGACAAACAAAAGATGGCTAAATGACATAGTTCTTAACTATTATTCTCTTCTTTCATAGTAGTTACAGTATTACTTAAGAATGTAACCCACCATCACTTTCCCTCCTGCCAAAAAAAAAACCTCTAAAAATGGCCAGGCTCAAATGCAATACTAATTTTATTTTGCTCACTGAAGTCCAGAATGGATATTAACGCTTGGTGGACGGTAGTTTCCCAAGCAGTGATTCAGGCGTCCAGACTTCTGTCTGTGGTTCCAGCTTTAACACGTGTTTCAACTGTTGGCTTGCTTTGCTCATCTGTGCGAAGTCACAGAAGGAGAAGGAACGTGAAGGGTTACACTTTAGTCTTAAGGTCCAGACCTAGAGGTGGTATGTGTAATGTCTGCTCACCATTCTCTTGGCTGGAATATTCACAAGTGCAAAAGACAAAGGAAAATATTGTCTGACTGTGTGCCAGAAAGAAGGGGAAATGGGTTAGGTGATCAGTCAGGCACGGTTACTAGTCATGAAAACCACTTGACATTTTGAGAACAGTCAGATATTGGTGACAGAAAGAAGCCTTTACTTATTTCTCCCCTTTTTTTCCCTCTCTCTAAAAGCTGTGAATCAATGATAAATGGTCTTGGCTGAAATGGTATCATTTAGGCAGAGGAACTAGTGTCACTCATGGCAGATTTTAGTGAAGGTCTTAGTTTGGCATGATGTGCTATGTACTGGGTATGTCGACGTTAATCCTTAACAGAAATAAATTCTTCCCTTACCACCTTAATGCTTTGCACAACTATTTCGAGTTCTTTCACTCCTGGGCAAAGGGTAGGGTTGTACTTCCTGACTTTCCTGAGGCTGGCTGTTGTCCTGTGGCCTGCTTTGTCTGGTGAAACATGAGCAGAGGTGATGTGTGTCACTTCTAGGTGGGAGCTTTAAGAGTGAGTGCATAGTTTTCCAAGGACCATTCCCAGTGTCTGGTGATCGTGGAAGCTTTTGTTGGGATGAAGCTTCAGTCAACCTGGATACCTGGTTGACCAGCAATATAGGCAGAGCTCCCTGCTGATACTCTTGGACATTTGTATTAAGTCACTGAAGTTTGGGGTTATTATTGCAGCAAAACAGAATCTATCCTTAGGGGCACATAGCAAGTGCCTATGCTCCAAAATTTTTACCTTTGTAAAGTAGGGCTTAAGTTTCCAAACTGGCATAATATTTATAATAAAAAAGAAAGTCTCTTTCAATAGTTTGCAATAAGCATCTAAACTGTTAGTTATCTTTATAGGCTTCTCTAAAGGTGAGGATACTTTGGGATTTATGCCAATATCTTCACCTCAATTAATTTTTTCCACTATTGCTCATCCTTGAAATGAGGGAGTATTTTAACTTCTGCTGCCATTGCAAGGAGGGATAGACAAATCTGGAGGGAATCTAATCTTTGTTATTCATGCCCACACAACTGGAGTGCAGGCATGAGTGAGGGGACAGGGAGGGACAGAGACCCTCTCACTGTCTGGGCACCGCAGAGCAAGGAATCACTTTCTTTGAGTGATTGGGGGAAGAGTACTGTCCTACTGTCCCCACCTTGCCCCTTAGTGAGAGGGGATTAAAAAAAAAAAAAAGTCTTTATCTAGAGGCTGTGGCTGTGGCAGAAAATTTGTGTTTCTGACATTCAGGAGCCCATGTGCAGAGCTGGCTGCATTGCTCATGATTCTGGGGGATGTAGCAGAACTGTTGGGCAATAGTTGTGCTCCATTATGGGTTAAAACACCATCTGTCAGGGAACCTAACAGTTGTTTATGCATATTTTTTTAGTGATGGAAATTGTGTTCTGAATTCCAGGCAACAAATCCATAAAAAGACTAGAAGAATTCACTAATTTTCTATGATGGGTGTTTACTAATTTTCTAGGGCTGCCATAACAAAGGACCACACTGGGTGGCTTAAGATAACAGGAATTTATTCTCTCGCAGTTCTGAAGGTGAGGAATGTGAACAGGCATCAGCAGGACGACACTCCCTCGGGTGCCTCTTGGGGAGGGTCCTTCCTCACCTCTTCCAGCTGCTGGTGGCCCCACACTTTCTTGGCTTGTGTCAACTTCACTCCAGTGTCTGCCTCTGCCATTCCCTGTGTATGTCTGTGCTTCACATGCTGGGATGCCCCTGTGTGTGTCTGTGCTTCACATGCTGGGATGCCTCTGTGTGTGCCTGTGCTTCACATGCTGGGATGCCTCTGTGTGTGCCTGGGATGCCCCTGTGTGTGCCTGTGCTTCACATGCTGGGATGCCCCTGTGTGTGTCTGAGCTTCACATGCTGGGATGCCTCTGTGTGTGCCTGGGATGCCTCTGTGTGTGCCTGTGCTTCACATGCTGGGATGCCTCTGTGTGTGTCTGTGCTTCACATGCTGGGATGCCTCTGTGTGTGCCTGTGCTTCACATGCTGGGATGCCCCTGTGTGTGTCTGTGCTTCACATGCTGGGATGCCTCTGTGTGTGCCTGTGCTTCACATGCTGGGATGCCTCTGTGTGTGCCTGTGCTTCACATGCTGGGATGCCCCTGTGTGTGTCTGTGCTTCACATGCTGGGATGCCCCTGTGTGTGCCTCTGCTTCACATGCTGGGATGCCCCTGTGTGTGCATGTGCTTCACATGCTGGGATGCCCCTGTGTGTGCATGTGCTTCACATGCTGGGATGCCCCTGTGTGTGCCTGTGCTTCACATGCTGGGATGCCTCTGTGTGTGCCTGTGCTTCACATGCTGGGATGCCTCTGTGTGTGCCTGTGCTTCACATGCTGGGATGCCCCTGTGTGTGCCTGTGCTTCACATGCTGGGATGCCCCTGTGCGTGCCTGTGCTTCACATGCTGGGATGCCTCTGTGTGTGCCTGTGCTTCACATACTGGGATGCCTCTGTGTGTGTCTGTGCTTCACATGCTGGGATGCCTCTGTGTGTGCCTGGGATGCCCCTGTGTGTGTCTGTGCTTCACATGCTGGGATGCCTCTGTGTGTGCCTGTGCTTCACATGCTGGGATGCCTCTGTGTGTGCCTGTGCTTCACATGCTGGGATGCCTCTGTGTGTGCCTGTGCTTCACATGCTGGGATGCCTCTGTGTGTGCCTGTGCTTCACATGCTGGGATGCCTCTGTGTGTGTCTCTGCTTCACATGCTGGGATGCCTCTGTGTGTGTCTGTGCTTCACATGCTGGGATGCCTCTGTGTGTGTCTCTGCTTCACATGCTGGGATGCCTCTGTGTGTGCCTGTGCTTCACATGCTGGGATGCCTCTGTGTGTGTCTCTGCTTCACATGCTGGGATGCCCCTGTGTGTGCCTCTGCTTCACATGCTGGGATGCCCCTGTGTGTGCATGTGCTTCACATGCTGGGATGCCCCTGTGTGTGTCTGTGCTTCACATGCTGGGATGCCTCTGTGTGTGTCTCTGCTTCACATGCTGGGATGCCTCTGTGTGTGTCTGTGCTTCACATGCTGGGATGCCCCTGTGCGTGCCTGTGCTTCACATGCTGGGATGCCCCTGTGCGTGCCTGTGCTTCACATGCTGGGATGCCTCTGTGTGTGCCTGTGCTTCACATGCTGGGATGCCTCTGTGTGTGCCTGGGATGCCCCTGTGTGTGCCTGTGCTTCACATGCTGGGATGCCTCTGTGTGTGTCTCTGCTTCACATGCTGGGATGCCCCTGTGTGTGTCTGTGCTTCACATGCTGGGATGCCCCTGTGCGTGCCTGTGCTTCACATGCTGGGATGCCCCTGTGCGTGCCTGTGCTTCACATGCTGGGATGCCTCTGTGTGTGTCTCTGCTTCACATGCTGGGATGCCCCTGTGCGTGTCTGTGCTTCACATGCTGGGATGCCCCTGTGCGTGCCTGTGCTTCACATGCTGGGATGCCTCTGTGCGTGCCTGTGCTTCACATGCTGGGATGCCCCTGTGCGTGCCTGTGCTTCACATGCTGGGATGCCTCTGTGTGTGCCTGGGATGCCCCTGTGTGTGTCTGTGCTTCACATGCTGGGATGCCTCTGTGTGTGCCTGTGCTTCACATGCTGGGATGCCTCTGTGTGTGCCTGTGCTTCACATGCTGGGATGCCTCTGTGTGTGCCTGTGCTTCACATGCTGGGATGCCTCTGTGTGTGCCTGTGCTTCACATGCTGGGATGCCTCTGTGTGTGTCTCTGCTTCACATGCTGGGATGCCTCTGTGTGTGTCTCTGCTTCACATGCTGGGATGCCTCTGTGTGTGCCTGTGCTTCACATGCTGGGATGCCTCTGTGTGTGTCTCTGCTTCACATGCTGGGATGCCTCTGTGTGTGCCTGTGCTTCACATGCTGGGATGCCTCTGTGTGTGTCTCTGCTTCACATGCTGGGATGCCTCTGTGTGTGTCTGTGCTTCACATGCTGGGATGCCCCTGTGCGTGCCTGTGCTTCACATGCTGGGATGCCCCTGTGCGTGCCTGTGCTTCACATGCTGGGATGCCTCTGTGCGTGCCTGTGCTTCACATGCTGGGATGCCTCTGTGTGTGCCTGGGATGCCCCTGTGGGTGTCTGTGCTTCACATGCTGGGATGCCTCTGTGTGTGCCTGTGCTTCACATGCTGGGATGCCTCTGTGTGTGTCTCTGCTTCACATGCTGGGATGCCCCTGTGTGTGTCTGTGCTTCACATGCTGGGATGCCCCTGTGCGTGCCTGTGCTTCACATGCTGGGATGCCCCTGTGCGTGCCTGTGCTTCACATGCTGGGATGCCTCTGTGTGTGTCTCTGCTTCACATGCTGGGATGCCCCTGTGTGTGTCTGTGCTTCACATGCTGGGATGCCCCTGTGCGTGCCTGTGCTTCACATGCTGGGATGCCTCTGTGTGTGCCTGTGCTTCACATGCTGGGATGCCCCTGTGCGTGCCTGTGCTTCACATGCTGGGATGCCTCTGTGTGTGCCTGGGATGCCCCTGTGTGTGTCTGTGCTTCACATGCTGGGATGCCTCTGTGTGTGCCTGTGCTTCACATGCTGGGATGCCTCTGTGTGTGTCTCTGCTTCACATGCTGGGATGCCTCTGTGTGTGCCTGGGATGCCCCTGTGTGTGTCTGTGCTTCACATGCTGGGATGCCTCTGTGTGTGCCTGGGATGCCCCTGTGTGTGCATGTGCTTCACATGCTGGGATGCCCCTGTGTGTGCCTGTGCTTCACATGCTGGGATGCCCCTGTGTGTGCATGTGCTTCACATGCTGGGATGCCCCTGTGTGTGCATGTGCTTCACATGCTGGGATGCCCCTGTGTGTGCCTGTGCTTCACATGCTGGGATGCCTCTGTGTGTGCCTGGGATGCCCCTGTGTGTGTCTGTGCTTCACATGCTGGGATGCCCCTGTGTGTGTCTGTGCTTCACATGCTGGGATGCCCCTGTGTGTGCCTGTGCTTCACATGCTGGGATGCCTCTGTGTGTGTCTGTGCTTCACATGCTGGGATGCCCCTGTGTGTGCCTGTGCTTCACATGCTGGGATGCCCCTGTGTGTGTCTGTGCTTCACATGCTGGGATGCCCCTGTGTGTGTCTCTGCTTCACATGCTGGGATGCCTCTGTGTGTGCCTGTGCTTCACATGCTGGGATGCCTCTGTGTGTGCCTGGGATGCCCCTGTGTGTGTCTGTGCTTCACATGCTGGGATGCCCCTGTGTGTGTCTGTGCTTCACATGCTGGGATGCCTCTGTGTGTGTCTCTGCTTCACATGCTGGGATGCCTCTGTGTGTGCCTGTGCTTCACATGCTGGGATGCCTCTGTGTGTGCCTGGGATGCCCCTGTGTGTGTCTGTGCTTCACATGCTGGGATGCCCCTGTGTGTGCCTGTGCTTCACATGCTGGGATGCCTCTGTGTGTGCCTGTGCTTCACATGCTGGGATGCCCCTGTGTGTGCCTCTGCTTCACATGCTGGGATGCCTCTGTGTGTGCCTGTGCTTCACATGCTGGGATGCCCCTGTGTGTGCATGTGCTTCACATGCTGGGATGCCCCTGTGTGTGCATGTGCTTCACATGCTGGGATGCCCCTGTGTGTGCATGTGCTTCACATGCTGGGATGCCCCTGTGTGTGCCTGTGCTTCACATGCTGGGATGCCCCTGTGTGTGTCTGTGCTTCACATGCTGGGATGCCTCTGTGTGTGCCTGTGCTTCACATGCTGGGATGCCCCTGTGTGTGTCTGTGCTTCACATGCTGGGATGCCTCTGTGTGTGCCTGTGCTTCACATGCTGGGATGCCTCTGTGTGTGCCTGTGCTTCACATGCTGGGATGCCTCTGTGTGTGCCTGTGCTTCACATGCTGGGATGCCCCTGTGTGTGTCTGTGCTTCACATGCTGGGATGCCTCTGTGTGTGCCTGTGCTTCACATGCTGGGATGCCTCTGTGTGTGCCTGGGATGCCCCTGTGTGTGTCTGTGCTTCACATGCTGGGATGCCCCTGTGTGTGCATGTGCTTCACATGCTGGGATGCCCCTGTGTGTGCCTGTGCTTCACATGCTGGGATGCCCCTGTGTGTGTCTGTGCTTCACATGCTGGGATGCCTCTGTGTGTGCCTGTGCTTCACATGCTGGGATGCCCCTGTGTGTGTCTGTGCTTCACATGCTGGGATGCCTCTGTGTGTGCCTGTGCTTCACATGCTGGGATGCCTCTGTGTGTGCCTGTGCTTCACATGCTGGGATGCCTCTGTGTGTGCCTGTGCTTCACATGCTGGGATGCCCCTGTGTGTGTCTGTGCTTCACATGCTGGGATGCCTCTGTGTGTGCCTGTGCTTCACATGCTGGGATGCCCCTGTGTGTGCCTGTGCTTCACATGCTGGGATGCCTCTGTGTGTGCCTGGGATGCCCCTGTGTGTGTCTGTGCTTCACATGCTGGGATGCCTCTGTGTGTGCCTGTGCTTCACATGCTGGGATGCCCCTGTGTGTGCCTGTGCTTCACATGCTGGGATGCCCCTGTGCGTGCCTGTGCTTCACATGCTGGGATGCCTCTGTGTGTGCATGTCTGTGTCCGTACTTCCTCTTCTTACAAGAACACCAGTCACAGTGGACTCAGGACCACCCTAATGATACCATTTTTAACTTGATTACTTCTGTAAAGACCCTATTTTTACGTAAATTGATCACATTTATAGATATTGGCAATTAGGACTTCAACATATCTTTGTGGGGGACACAATGTAACCCATACCAAGAATTTAAGAATTTTCCCTCTCCAGTATATTGAAGTCAGTCATGCTTCCCAGACAGCAGAAAAATATTCTCCTAAATCAAATGATTTTAAAAGTGGACTCCTTCATCAACAGCAACAACAACAAATTTTTTAAAATGGGCAAAGGATTTCAGGCATTTCTACAAAGATAAGATATACGAGGGTACTTCAAAAAATTCTTGAAAAAATTGAAAGATAATATGAATCCTTCCATGAACTTTTTGAAGATCCCTTGTACAAATGGCCAATAGGTGCATGAAAAGATGTTCAGTATTACTAGTCATTAGAGAAATGCAGATCAAAACCAAATGAGATACCACTTCACACCCGCTAGGACGGCTGTTATATATATACAAAACCCAGAAGAAAGCAAGTGTTGGTAGGCGTGTGGAGAAATTGGAACCCTTGTGCTTTGCTGTGGGAATGTAAAATGATACAGCTGCTGTGAAAATTGGTATGCCAGTTCCTTAGAAAAATCAAACAGAATTATATGATCTCGCAATTCCACTCCCAAGTAAAAGAATTTAAAGCAGGCACTCTAGCAGGTATTCGTACACACTGTTCATAGCAGCATTATTCACAGTAACCAAAAAGGTGGAAACGACTCAAATGTCTGTTGATGGATGAATGGATAAACAAAATGTGGTATATACATACAATGGAATATTATTCAGCCTTAAAAAGAAATGAAGTCCTGATACATGTTGCAATATTAGATGACCCTTGAAGATATTATGCTAAGTGAAATAAGCCAGATACAAAAGGACAAATATTATATGAATCTCCTTAAGTTTCCTAGAAGAGTCAAATTCATGGAGATAGATGTAGAATGGTGGTTGCCAGGGACTGGGGGAGGGGGATAGGGAGCGGGAGGAGCAGGGAGTTAGTGTTTCATGGGTGCAGAGTTCCAGCTGGGAAATATGAAAAGGTTCTAGAGATTAAGCTGGGGATAAAAGAAAAATTATGTAATATTCATTCTGACCTCTGAAAGGTCCAGTAAGGTAACTGACATTCACACTTTTAACTCATTTTTGTTAAAGGCTATGTGGGAAGGATGTATCTTAGTGTGAGAGATAAGGGGTCTCCTAATGGCAAGGCCCAGAATCAGATCCTCCTGGTCACTGCAGGGCTGCTCCTGGAGGCGCAGATATGGTGGGAGGAGTTCAGCAGCCTGGCCGGTTGTTCCTCGCACACTTCGGTTGTTCCTCGCACACTTTCGAATCAGGCGTGTCACTTCACTTCCTCTGGGCGGGATGAAAATAAAGGATCAGATGGAAGCAAAGAAAGATGCACTGAGCTCCCACACGGAGGCAAAGAAAGATGCACTGAGCTCCCACATGGAAGCAAGGAAAGATGCACTGAGCTCCCACATGGAAGCAAGGAAAGATGCACTGAGCTCCCACGTGGAAGCAAACGACAGGAGTGGGGAGGAAGCCTTGACCCCTAACATCCCTGCTTGTTGTCTCCACTCCTCATACTTAAGACTTAACCCCCACCTTCACAATACTGCTCCCTGTGCATCCACTGTCCCTTTGGGTACTCTTATGGCACCTCTGAAGGGCAGTTGAGATTTTGTCCCAGAAATCTCTGAGAGGTGCATTAATTAAATCAACTCTGAGGTCACTCTGTGCCCAGGGCTTAAATGTACTTTTCTCTCTCCAATCTCAAATGATATGTGTCCTATTTCCCACATAGCTTATTAGAAGTATGCAGTGAGATCCAATGACAAAAGTAAAATGCCAGTAACCTAGAGATGCCCTAAATTTGAATACACCTTCTGTCACTATCAAGTCCCCAGGAAAACATTAATTTTAGAATTGAATTCCCTTGCACATTAGAGTCCAAATGTGTTAAAATTCAAGGGAGTTAGACTCTAAAATCATATTCTGTTGGCTCTTTCATACATGAATTAATTCAACAAATGTTTATGGAAAACTCAGTCTGTGTACTACTCTTCTGAGTGTTGGGGATATATTGGTGTATAAAACAGACCCCCACCTCCCCCAAATCTTGTTATTTGCTTCCATGTGGGAGTTCTCTGTAGTAGTTTGTGAGCAGCCACTGCCCAAAGCCCCCACGCACATCCCTGGCTTCTGCAGCTGCTGTAGCCTCTCCTGGGTGACTCCTTGGACCTCTCCATGACCTTGTGGCTAAAGGGTAAACGTCTGGCCTATGAGGGGCCTGGCCTCCGGGACCTGCTTCAGTGCTGCGGCCAGTGCACTTTCAGGATCTCTGGTTAACTCTTTTGAATATTATTCCCACTTTTTCTCTCTCTCTGGTTTTGAACCATTTGAGAAATAAGAAAAAGAATAAGGTGTTTAGATTATTCTAGAGGAAATTATAGATGAATTATTTACAGATTCTATTGTCATAGGATTTCATCTCTACTTATAGATGAATTCTAGATGAAAGCTGGCTGAGGGACAGAGCTGTGTTGGAGAGACATTTCCGCACCCGTCACTGCAGTCTGGGAACAGGGCAGGCTGCACCCACACCGCCTCCCCTGCCACCCTTCCCACTGTAGGGACAGGGCCTGCTCCTGGGGAGCAGAGTGGGGCTTGTGCTCTGTGAGAGTAGCAGGACTTTGGCAAGGGTGGGGTGTGTAAGACACTCACCTTCAGGTCCAGAATTTAAGGGGTGCCAAAAAACTCACTGATGAAGATTGTTTTAAATGCATTATTTATAAAAACCAGAATCAATGCAAAAAATTCATGATGAACAGAATATCAAAAATTTAAACACAGGGTCAGTATTTCAGGCTTTCCCTTTGCCTCAAGCTCCAGCGTGGCTCCACTGGGCACTGTTTCTGATCCTGTGTCAAATTTAGTGCCCCAGGTGAGAACCTCCCTCACTTTACCCTAATCCTGGCCCTGGTGGGCAGCGTCTTCCCCAAGCAGAAAAAGGAAGGTGCTGGGCCATTCTGAGCTTATGTAGCTACTTCTTCCTAAATGTTCAAAGTCCATTAAGTCACTTCACCTGTTTGGAGCGAGTAAAAGGACAGAAAAAGGGCAGGAGTGTCATGGTAATTAAGCTCCCTTCACAGGGCAGTGGGTCAGAAGCAACCCTCTCCATGGGGAAACATTTCCATTTATTTTCTATAAGGGGAAGCGTTAGCTGTCTGAGAGGAAAGTTCAAAAGCATAAATGAAGGGGTCAACGCTAAGGAAAATCTATTTCTAGTCAGACTAAGAAATTGTACAGTTGGATGGGAAGGCAGTCAGCCCTGATAGCCGCTGACTGTTTTGATCTGGGTGTCTGGACAGGTGTCACTTTCTCAAAGCTCTGCTAAATCCTTGCTACTCCAAGGTGGTGCATGAACCAGAAATATCTGTATCACCAGGGAGATGGACAGAAAAGCAGAATCACAGGTCCCAGCCCATACTAGTGAATCAATCTGCATTTTTTTGCAACAGGTTCAGTTGATGTGTATCACATTAAAATCGAAGTTACAAGGTTTTAGAAGAATAAAAGAATGTGATTTCAAGTTTATACTTTTTTCCTAAGTTATTTAAACTATAACTCTGTTGTATTACTTTGACAACCTTCCATTTTGAAATCCATTAAACCAACTCTAGCTTTCTCTTGTTGAAACAGCTTCATGGGAAATCATTATGCTTTTAGGAAATTGTCTACCGGGTCTGCTTTACTTGGCTCCCAGGTGTAAGACGCACTTAACTAAGCTAAGTGGTTGAGGAGCTTATTAGTTTGTCCGAAGATAGGTTACAGGAGCTAACTTCAGAATTTAAGCCTGAATTGTGAAAAACGGTAATAAACTGAGGTTTAGGACAAAAACTTTTAGCTACCTTGAATGGTTGTAACAGGAGGTAGAGACTTATGAATATATGTTCAACTAATACACGCTGATGATTTTTTGTTCAACTGCTTTATTTTTGGCTGTAGAGGAAAATAAAATTTGTAGCTTAGATATTATGCCAATGCTGTCTTTTTTGATTTAAAGGAAGTTGAAGATCAGGTAGTAATTTGGGTTTAAAAGCCTAGAGAGCTGAACTGCTATTGTGACTTGTGAGTTCTTGAAAACTTTTAAGAACACTAACATGATTTTATAATTTGGAAGGTAGAAATTGTAACTATAATTGTATTCACATCTTAAAAGATTGGCATGCCATATATTGACATAAATAAGGAGTAAAATTAAGTTATATATGGCTATAAAGTAGATGTTTGACTTTTGGAAACACATTTTTTATTTCAAAATTAGCATACGGTGTAGCAAGTTTAGCTGTATTAAGTTTAAATTACTGGGCTAGGCATTGTAGGTAATAGGAAGAAAGAAGACATCTATTTATATACAAGCCTCTACTGAGTTTATGGCATACAACTATGGTATAACCTAATGGTAATCTGTTACTAACAGCTGATTTGGGCCATGTCATGCAGTTTATTTTCTAGTTTGTAAAATGAGGAAATTTGAATTGGTTCTCTAAACTTTCTTCTAGTATTAATATGCTAATGAATTCAGTTGTATGATAATGATTTTAATTAATACAATAAGGGTTCAAATTTTCAGGTGTATCTATTCACTGTAAGAAATATTGGAATTTTTATCTTTGGGGATGAATAATCATTTTTCTTAAGCTACGATTAAGATAGTAATCTTATTTTTTCCAAAAGTGTCAAAATTATATCTTAAAACTTGTACTAGTAGTTCTTTTCTTTGACCATTTCTTCTAGTACGTATTTACCAATTTTTAACCTTATACGTCATTATGGAAATACATATTTTGGTAATCTTTTCATTCAAGATGAGCAGTCCTGTTGTGTCCCCAAATCTTAATAAGTAGGGAATTTGTTTTCTCTTATCTAAAATGTTCTCTGAAAAAGATCTTCTTACTTTCCCAAATAGTTCTCTTAAAAAAAGGAAACTTGATCATTCTACTTTGTTTTGCTAAGTAGGTAGTGCTACCGATAGAGAACTTGAGAAATTATCACTTTGGGTAAGAATGATTTGTTCCAAATTTTACTTTCTTTTTTTCTCTCTCTCTCTGCTTTTGCTTTAATAAAAATGTTTCCAGGACAGTAACTTTGAGGGCTTTACAAATTATTTTGCAACTATAGGAATATGAAAACTTTGCTTAATGAGTCAGGTGAGATTAAGTCAAAGAGTATGTCTCTAGCAGGTGGTAGTAGAAGCTTAGGTACTATTATAAGCCTATAAATCTGAAACATATAGGGATAGCCTTAACTTTAGTGAAATTTCATAACCATTAGAAATGCTTTTGTATTATAATGACATGGAATAATGTTTGTGAGATAATGCTGAACAAAATGAATAAGCTCTAAAAGCAAAACTCAGGTCATATGTCTGTTATATACATACATTAATATATACATTAGAAAGAATTCTGCCCCTTGACCATTTAACAAGTCAGCAAACTATATCAAGAGCCTCACAAATATCATATCCTTTGTCGCAAGAATGCTTTTATTTCCAGGAAGTGTTTCCAAAGTCAGAGGTCAAAGACTGCAAATATAATTAGCTTAGTGTTATTTATAAAAGAGAAAAACTGGAAACAAGTTAAACATCAAATGGGATGGCACTGGTGGTATAATTTATTCTATTAGACATCTATTTAAAAAATGACTTGGAATGCTTTGACATGAACCATTTATTCAGTTTGTACCAGGTTTCTTTGCTTTTTTAATCATCTTTTATGTATTTTGGAAGAGGGAGCTCAGGTGATAAAAATTCCATTAATTGAATCTATTGACTCTGTTTATCAAGATGAATAACTTTTATCTTTTATGCTTAATGCTGTGTTTGCAGTGCTCTTTGCTCATGTTTGTGATACCAGAATCTTTTAAATGAGTTTTGGCCTTCATGGAAGCAGAAATGTATACATATTTAGTGCTTTTGGAAATAATATCCCACACACATAAGTCTAAAAATGAATAAATGTACTTCTTGATTTAAACATTTAGCCTGAGCACATTTTATACCAGAGGATTAAAAATGTTGATTTGCATTTCCTAAAAGCTTTCATTATGATTCTAGCCAGTAAGTTATTGCTTCAGTGATCCTTTTAACCAAAGAGCTGTGTGGTGAAAAGAGTTGACTGGTTTATACTTTCCATCAGTATGAATCATGCAGCCCTTATTTTAGGATTCGGAATCTTTATCTGAGTGTGTGTGCACGTGCGTGTGTGTGCACGTGCGTGTGTGCGCGCCTTTCTTTACTCCGTTGAAGGCTGGTTTCAGGATGCACGACCGGAAACCCACAGAGTGCTCTTAGTGAAACTCCTGCTCCTCTCAGCTTTTCCTTAGTTCCTGTTCTCCTTGTTTTATTCAGGGCGCTGAGGTTTGAGTACAGAGAAAAAAGATTGCAAAATAGGAAAATGAGATCTACTCGTAATTCAGAAGTTTATGGGTCACACACGGAGACATTTTTTTTTCCCCTCAAGGATATTCGATTTCTTTAGTAGCACTGTGACATCTGTCTGACATGAATACTAGGAATAAAAAGTCAGTTCAAGTGAATGTATGACTTATCCTGTAGTCCTAGCTGGAACATTTGGACCTTTCTTAAGCACTTCCATTTGATCAAAAGCCTAAGGAAATTTTAGCTATTTGCCAAAATCCTTAGGTTTGAAAGCTTTTATGGATGTTTCTAAAGGTTTTCTTTTTAAATATACCATTCAATAGTTTTCAGTATATTTACAGCATTGTGCAGCCATCAACATACTCTAATTTTAGAACATTTTATTATCCCCCAAAGAAATATCAATTTCAATTAGCCGCTGCTCTACTACTCCCTTCCCCTCTACCTTTTCCCAGCCCTAAAGAACCATTAATCTACTTTCTGTCTCTATAAATTTGCCTCTTCTGGACATTTCATGTAAATAGCCTCATATAATATATAGTCTTTTTTGACTGGCTTTTTTCACTTAGTATAACATTTTCAAGTTGTAACACTATATTCCTGTTGTATCATGTATAAATATTGCATTTCTTTGTATTGCCAAAGAATATTTCGTTGTACGCATATACAATATTTTGTTATCCATTCACCAGTTGATGGACATTTGGGTTGTTTTACTTCTTGGCTATTATGAATAATGCTTCTGTTAAGAATCATGTACATTTGTATACAAGTTTTTGTGTGGACACTTGTTTTCATTTCTCTTTAGTAAATACTTAGGAGTAGAATTGCTGAGTCATATGGTATCTTAATCTGCTCAGGCTGCCATAAAATATAGACTGCGTGACTTAAACAACAGAAATTTATTTTCTTAAACTGGGAAATCCAGGATCAAGGTTCTGTCAAGGTTCAGTTTCTGGTGAGGGCTCGCTTCCTAGCTTGCAAACAGCTGCCTTCTTGCTATGTCTTAAATTGGTAGAGAGAGAGAGACAGAGATTGGCGGGGGAGGGGGATCTGTGTCTCTTCCCCTTCTTATAAGGGTACCAGTTCTGTCTGGTGAGCCCTCCACTCTCATGACTTCACTTCACCTTAATCACCTCCTTAAAAGCCCTATCTCCAATATGCAGTAGTTATATATGGGGGTTTAGGGCTTCACCATATGAATTTTGGGAGGGGACACAATTTAGTTCATAGCATATGATAATTTACACTGTTTAACATTTTAAGGAACTTCCACCAGAGTACCACTTTAACTTCTAAAAAAAACAACAACTTTAGTTTTTACTTCAATTTGGAAATAGCATATGTTTAAGATAGGAATAAAAACAGGGGAAGGACAAATACTAAATCCCTACATCTTCATTGACCTTTAACTCATTTGCTGGGCCTCCACATTCTGTCTAGTACAGTAGTACCTGCTTATCCATGGTTTCACTTTCCGTAGTTTTAGTTGCCTGTGGTGGTCCAAAAATAATAAATAGAAAATTTCAGAGATAAATCATTTATAAGTTTCAAATTGTGCACCATTCTGAGTAGCATGATGAAATCCTGCACCATCCTTCTTTGTCCCACTCTGGACGTGTACCATCCCTGTGTCCACACTGTGTGCTCCTTGCCCATTAGTCACTTAGTAGCCATGTCAGTTATCATCTAGTCTGTAGTGGTATCATGTGCTTGTGTTCAACTAACCCTCATTTTACTTAATTGTTCTATTTCATTATTAGTTATTGTTAATCTCTTACTGTGCCTAATTTATAAATTAAACTTTATCAAAGGTATATATGTATGGGAAAAAAAACATTATTTATGGGGTTTGCTACTATCTGTGGTTTCAGGTACCCACTGGGTGTCTTGGGTCATATCTCTGATGGATAAGGTGGGGCTACTGTTGCTCACTTTTTATGGAAACAATAGAGTGCCCTTTTGAGAATAAAAGGGACACTGTTTCTGATTACGCTGGTACAACAGACGTAAGTTGGGACTGTCTTAGGCAAATTAGGGTGAATGGTCATTCTGTCAACCAACAGGAAGTAAAAACTATTGCCAGATTTAGCTTTCTTCTCTCTTATGACAAGTAAGAGTCCCTGGGAGTAGGGAGGAGGCATATCAATTGTGCAGTCAGTCATAGGGACAACTTTCATAGTGTCTGTCCCAGTCCCTCAAATAAAGCATTTTTGAAAGGGGGTGGTAGATTACCTTGATATCTTAATTACCCACATCAATAGTTGTGGGTTCTAAATGTGAAAATAAAGTGATTGAAATGAATCAAGGGGTGACCTGTTAATTTTTGTAATATTTGCTTGAGTTAAACATTTTATTTCTTTCAGGGAACAACAAATTATTTCATCTTCAAAGCATCTTAGACTAAAACACTTCCAACTGTGTTGAAAAACTTAGGAGGGGACAATTTTTCCTTTCATTTGAAAGGAATTGAAGAAATAAAGTGGCAGAGGTTTAAAGTTAATCTTCAAGATGAATGATAATTCAGATGAAAAGACAAAAGATGAGTTGCAATCCTTATTTATCCATGATAAAAATGGAGATACATATGTGTTCAACCAGAAATCACCACCTACACAAAACTCTTCATCTGGTAGTGTGAATTGGGATTCTGCCAACCCAGATGACATGGTGGTTGATTATGAAATTGACCCTGCTGTGGACAGTGGTAAAAGTATTTCTTTAAACCATCAGTGTGTTGAAGTACTTGATCACCAAAGGTCTTCAAGTGATTTCATTAGTAAGCGAGTGTTAGATATTCATAAATATTCCACTGGTCAGTCTTCTGCACTTGTTGTAAATACAGAAAAGCCCAAGTATCTGCATAACAATTGTCATTCCCTAGAATCAGTTGAAGACCAGAGTATTGATCCATCTCTGCCTTTTGTGTGGAAGCCTAATGAGGATTTGAACCCTACAGACTACCCTGCTGCCTTGGAGCTAAACAAAACATTTGACATGAAAGATAAAGTTAACTGCACCTTTATACTACATTATGCTGTTGAAAAGAGTCAGTCTTTGCATACCACTGGAAGTCTGCAGCCATCTGTTATAAGTGAAAATACATCTTCTTTATCCTGTTCTGCTTGGACATCATCCCACTCTGACAAGATGCATACGAAAGGAACTAGTTGTGAAAGAGAAAGCTTCGAGAACTCTCAAGCCACAACATCAGAGGCCCAAGACACAACTTACACAGTATTTTCTGATGTGGTGATGCAAACTGACGTTTTTGTTCCAGATATTGGAAATCAGTGTCAATATTCTTCAGGAAAGGTTGCCAGTGAGCACACAGATGAATCACAGCAAAGGCTAGTTGGAGAAAAAGCGATACAAGCTCTAACACCAGTTTCTGATGGCATGGAAGTCCCCAATGGCTCTGTGTTACAAGAGTTCTTTTGTTTATCTAAAGATGAACCAAACAGTGAGACACATTCACAGAGTTTATATGGGCAAAAGGAAATAGGCCAACATCTAAGAGAAACAGTATCCAGTTTTAATGAAGATGAATGCTCTTTACTGGTGCCAACTTTTAATAAAAATAAAGCCCAAGTGCTGAACCCGGAGCATAAAGTCACTGTGACTGAAGACACACAAATTGCCTCCAATGAAAAGGATTTGGGAACCAAAAGTCATACCATAGAACTGATGCTAAGTAGCCTGCCAGCACAAAAGGTGGCTTCTTCATTTGAACAGACTTGGGATGCAAATGATATGGCCAGTAGCACAAATAGCACAGTTTGCATACCAGTCCTGGAACCCACAAATGTAACTTTTTCTATTTCACCTGTTGAAGCGACGAAGAAATGTAATAAAGTAGAGAAGAATTATCGAGAACTTAAAATTTTACCAAACTTGAAAGGGGCATTTATGAACATGTCTAAACCTAGTCTAGGAAAATCAACAACCAAAACGAATACCTCTATCGGTAGCAAAGTTAGAAAAACTGAAATTATAAGTTATCCAAGACCAAACTTCAAGAATGTCAAGGCAAAAGTTATGTCTAGACCAGTATTGCAGTCCAAAGACCCTGCTCTGTCAAAGGTCTCACCCAAACCTCAGTTGTCCAGTGCCTTACCACCCTCATCAGTGTCTTCCTCAAGACAGTTGACAGTTTTGAGCAAAACACCAAGATCTGACTTGAATGCAGACACAAAAACAGAAATCCTAATTAACAAGACGCATAAGCAGCAATTTACTAAACTCATTACTGGCCAGGCTGTGCATGTTCCAACTCATTCTAAAAATGCTTCACACAAGGTTCCAAGAACAACATCTGCCATGAAATCGAATCAGGAAGATCTTGACAAAGCAGGTCCTTCTAATGCAGCATGCGAGACTGGGTCCGTAGCTACGTTTTTGCAGAAGATCAAAGGTGTACTCCCTGGTAAAATGGAAAGTGCAGAGTGTTTGGAAATGACATATGTTTCCAACATTGATAGGGTTAGCCCTGAAAAGGAGGGTGAGAAAGAAAACGGGACGCTAATGGAAAAACAAGAGCTAGCAAAGGATATTTTGAATGAGACTTTTGAATATGGTTCTCTGTTTTCGGTAAGTGAAATTTTTTGTGTGCTTCAGGGATTGGTGGAGAAAATATAGATGTATTAGCAATTATTTATCCATCGAGGGTCAATAATATTGCAGAGCTAGGTGTGCAAATTTGCCTTCAGGTGTTAATTCTTTGTCTTGTCAGTCAGTACATACTAGAGTGTTAATAGGTCACAATATAACAAAGCTGCGTATTGAGAATAATCCTCAATTTCAGTATTTTATATGAAGTATCAATGTTCCTCTGAATAGCATGCTAAAAGAACAAGTTACTTTAATTTTTTAGTATAATTAGTTAATTGAAGTTAAATACCTGATATGATCAAGTTAAATATTATTTTTCTGGGGGAAAAAAAGGTTTGTTTATAAACTTTAAGAAATCCCTAGGGCGTGCTGGTAAACATAGCGTCATAAAAATAACTCATGTTCTCTTGTTGTTGAGGAAGCAGCTCAGGACGCAGATCCCTCTCCTGTGAACAGGAGTATTCTTAATTCTGCCTCTGACTAGCTAGTGTGACTTTGGGCAAGTAATTTTTTGAGACCTAAAGGTGAGAGGATTAGACTAGTGGATGTCTAAGGTGTCTTGCAGCCCTAATATATTGATTCCTGGTACATGAAATAAATAAAGTTCGTTCTATTCATGTATAGTGGAAAAGCAGTATGTTTTCCATAGCACCTGTCAGATATTTGGGGGAGACTAGATAGTTCCATTTAAGAAACAATTCATATGCAGTTCAAAGATTTTTTTTTAAACAGGTATATATTTTTGACAATTGTATGAAGAAACTACTAGCCTTTAAAAACGTCCCAGCGGCCACTGCTGGGTGTTGTGTACTTGTCCTCAGCCCTATTTTCGGCAGTGTCCTTGGGTGCCTCCTCCAGCTGGAATGGAGCGAGATGCCAGGGGAGAGAGGCAGATGAGACACAGACAGCCTGTCCCTTGGAGGGCTCATGTCTAAAAGAAATGAAACACAGTGTGATCAAGTGCTAAAAGGATGTTTTAGAAGTGTTTTCAGGGTGTAGTGGAAGCCACAAAGGAGAGAATTTTCAGGTCCTTTTAGGAGATAGGGTTAGGAAAGACTGAAGATATTCCTGAGCTGGGTCACTGTAGAAGTACTTTGGCTTTAACAATAAACCTTCTCTGTTGGGAAGAATGGCACACCACAGTGATTTCTAAACTAATTATTTATTATTATTATTTTTTAAATAAAGATGACTGTTAAGGGGATCTTAACCCTTGACTTGGTTTTGTCAGCACCACGCTCTCCCGAGTGAGCCACGGGCCAGCCCTTAAACTAATTAGTTTTTCCATCATTTTAAAACTCAAATTTTGTTTTCAAGTTCTCTTGAAGTCAGACTTAGATAACTCATTTATTTCATTTATAATTTTAATATTTTGCAGAATTCAGTCACAATTAACCCCTTAATTCTAATCAACATTCTTTGGTGTTTACATATATAGAAACAAGATATTTTTTCTCCTTTGATTTATGGGGGACTTTTATTGTGTGTCAGTCCTCAACCACCAGAAAAACTAGCATAAAGTTACTTTAAATTACATTGGTCTTGAATATAAATTGGTTGTATAATTTTGAAACCAGGAGTTTTTCTGATTTGTTCATTCAGTCTTAGTCTTACATTTCCTTAGTCTTATATTTCCATGAAAGCCTGTTTCTCAAGCTCATGATGTGGTATTGAAGTAGGTAATAGAAATCATCAGGTTGAAATGGATCCCAGTACATCTTGGAGCAGGAGCACTTTTCACCTTATGAATCTTGCCGTTAGGATTCACCATGAGATATGAAGTGTACTGTACTTCCTGAAGGACTATCCCGTATTCTCAGCACTGGCACTTTTTCTTATCCGCTGGGGTAAAGACTTCATTCTTTTTCCATCGTCCTGTCTTAAGCACAGTGCCCTCTAATTTTGCTAGTGCACCTCTTAGACATTTCCACGTGTTTCAGGGAAGGAGGGTGGAGAGAAGGGGCTGGACAAACCATCATAGTGATGGCTTTGCACTTACTGTAGAGAGCTGAATGAATGGACATTCGCTGCACGTTTCACTCAAGCTCCAATGTTTGGTGGTCACTTCAGCAGTACCCCGAAGCTCTCACTGCCATGGATCTATGATGAGACTGTCCTGGAGGGATGCTAATTTTCATTGTGCTCTGTTGGTCTTGGGCTAAATTCGGCCTTGAGTTTACTGAATCCTTAGGTTGCCTCCAACTTCACAGCTATTTGGTGGTCAAGGTTTGTTTGAAACTTCAGAAAGATTCCTATTTAGAAAAAGGAATTTGATTTTACTTTGTGGAGATTATGTGTAGCTACCCATTACAGAGGTTATGCATTTGTGGTAGTGTGTTAGATGAAGGAAAGGAGCTGATATCTATTCACGGCCTGCTCTGGACCAGGCACTTTGCTCAGGTGTTTTACATTTATTGTGTCGTTTAATTTTCCCAGTGATGCTCAGGTGGTTTACATATGCTGTCTTTTACTCCTCCCAGTAACAACAGGGCAATTGTTATACAAATTGTAATACTTCAGAGAGATGACTTAAACCTCACACAGCTGGTTAGCAGTACAATTGAGATTCAAACTCAGGTCTCCTGACCTGAATGCTGGCCCTTTCTGCTACATACACTATAAGATTTCAAAATGTTGTGGACTGTTGGCTCTGAAAGTCAAAATAAGTGATTTGCTAAAGATTCACTTTTGTGTGTTGATGAGAAGTTTGGTTTACTTTTTAAAGGAAAGTTTTCTCTGGGGAATTAACTTAGCCAGCTTTAAGGTAGAAGCAGAAGATCTTTGTGTACAGTCACCTGCTTTTCTTCGCCAATTCTGTATTGTTCTCTGGTGCCAAAAGATGACCTCTAGCTGTGGTCTCGGGATATTGGCCTATTAAGTTAGTGGTGCATTCACCTACTATATGAATTCAAGTGCCATCAGCATAGTGCTTTATGTATCTCTATTGGAAATGAGCACTTATGATATATTAAAAAAAGAAGGGTAACAGTGGGGAATATGCAATGTTGAGTTTAAGAGCATGGATTTTGGAGTAGTTTAAATTGTAGCTCCATTGTTCTTTGGGCAAGTTATTTCATCTGTATGAGGCTCAGTTTTCCTTTAGGTAAAGAGAGAATACAAATTGTAGTTTATGGTGTTGGAATTTGTACTTTGACTAAGATTCAGGCTCCCATTTCCTATATGCAGAAATGAGAACATTTATTCAGTGCTTACTCTGTGCTGTATGTATGGTGGTGACTATTAGGAGATAGGGAAGAGAGACACAGCCCCCAGCCCAAACATAGTGCCTAGTGCAGTGGGTAATATTAGAGAGTAAACCAGCAAGGTATATTAAATACTAAGTTGGGAATATGAATAGATTGCTGTGCTGCACGAGGGGAGTGGGGTGGTGGCAGTGGGAAAGTTGTTAAGGAAGGCTTCTAGGGAGATGACATGTTAGTTGCCAGCTGTAACTAGAAGGACAACTATTCTGGGTGGAGGGGATACCACATGCAGAGATGAAGAGACTGAGGTGATATTCTCATTTAGGGGACTGCATATAGTGGGTAAGATGGGAGCTGGGGGCACAGAACCATGAGCAGTGAGGAACACACTGAAGAGGTTGGCAGGGGCTGCCACAACCAGAAGGGCTTGATGTGTCTTGAAGAAGAATTGACTTTATCTGGGAGGTGGAGGGAAGCTGTCCAACCCTAACTGAATTTTAGGGAGATTGCCCTAGCAGGGGAGTGGAAGATGAATTGGAAGCTGGTAAGACCAGAAAGATCCTAAGTGAGAAACAATGCCGGTCTACGCTAAGGCAGATGGATAAGAGGAGTCTAGGAGATGAGAAAGGAAGCACCCAGAAATAGCTTTCATTGTTTAAGTTGGGTGCCTGGGTATGTTGCATGAATATGGGAAGAGATAAGCTTTGAGATGGATGGGTAAGATAAGTTAGAAAGGGCTTCTTCTGTAAAATGGTATGATAAAAGTATCAATCTCATAGGATTATTACAAGGATTAAATGAGTTGATGGATGAGTTTAGAATGGTATTTTGCGTAGTGTAAGGCTATATGTTAGTCAGTGAAAACAACAATAATATGGTTATGGTTGTCATTGTTAAGTAGAGGTGTCTGAAGGATGCTGACTGGGGAGGTGTAGAAAGAATCACGTATATGGGAAACTCAGGAAAGAGTGTTGGCTTGGACATGTGGATTTTGGATGCACCAGTGTATAGGTGGCAATTGAAATGGTGGACAAGATCATGTCGGGAGAGTACTTGGTGAGGAAAGGGAACATGGCCAAGTGTAGGCCCTCGTGGAGACTAGCATTTAAAGGTGCAGAAGAATAGGACCTCGAGAAGAAATAACCAGACATGGTGGAAGGAAAACCAGGAAAGAGCTCTGTCAGGGGAACCGAGGAAGGATGCATTGTCAGCGTCAGCCACTGTAGAGAAAGCCTCTGGGGAAGGACTGAAAACTATAGCTTGCCTTCAACTGGTGGCACTGGTGGTCTGAAAACTGGGTTCTCACTAGAGGGTACAAAGGCAGATCATGATGAATTGAAGAGTAAACTGTGAAGAGTTTTAATTGCCTCCTTGTAAAAATGAAAGTTAAATCCTTATCTGGCCTGTCCACTTAGACAGAAATGGTTTCTTTCACGTAGCTAACGCCACTAGGAAACGGTAGGGAAGGTGCGACCTGCACTAAAATCTCAACTGCTTTTCCACAGGGTTCTGCTTCAAAGCCTGCAAGCACCTCAGGCAGGAATGCATCCAAGCCTGACTCCTGCAGTTTGAGGAGAACACCTGGTTCAAAAGCCAAAGTGGGTCCTTCTGTCTGCTGTTTGAGGCAGAACAGCGACAGCAGAAGTCTCAGTTCTGATCGAACCTTATCTCCTCAGAGGATCAGGCGTGTGTCCACTTCTGGTAAGAATATAATAGTTCAACTGTGCTTACAGCAGCTTATGAATTATTTAAATGTAAAATTAGGCTTGTAAGAAAGCAGAAAGACAGTTTTGGTTATAGGACTGACACATTCTGTCACTAAGGAATTAGCCTTTTGTGGACCAGCATAAGAGATGACGATGATACTGCCCTTATATTTGAGCATGCAAAGGCTAGTTGGGGAGAGAGAAATGTGCATAACCAACTCACAAGCTATTCAGAAGGACGCAGACATACGTATACAATGGGGTAGCTATTGTAAATATAAATCATTCCATTTAAAATTTTTTTTACAAATGGTTAAGTGCTTAACAATGCTGAAGCGTTGTACAGTTGATTTATAATGTGCCTTCACTACATGTGAAGAGATTATTTTTTTCTTTGAATTTTACTGAAAGATGTATTGTAAATTTACAGGGATTTGAGAGTGACTAAAGAGTTAAACTTTCCTAATATGAATATTTATTTATGTTGGCTTATATTTTAAAAGTTGTAGTTTTTATTTTTATTTTTATTTATTTGAAAGATGACTGGTAAGGGGATCTTAACCCTTGACTTGGTGTTGTCAGCACCACACTCTCCCAAGTGAGCCACGGGCCATCCCTATATAGGGATCCGAACCCGCGTCCTTGGTGTTATCTGCACCACACTCTCCCGAGTGTGCCACGGGCCAGCCCTGAAGTTGTAGTTTTTAAAGTCATGTTAGGCTGATGAAATTTGGGAGTTCAAGAGTAGCTGTAAAGTGTCTTACTAAATTTGGCAGGCGTACAGATTCTGTGTGTGTGTATAAATCAGAACAGGAAATGGAAAAAATCTCATAGAGGCTAAGGTGAAAATCCTGCTAGCCATTCCAACTGAGAATACTCTGCAGGGAACATCTCTTATTTCTGCAGGTACAACCTTGAGCAAATACATGTTGGATAGGCGTAGAAGTTCCCTTATAAAAATAGTGACTGCTGTTGAAAGGTCTGAGAAAAAATTGCCTGTCCATACATGTGAGAACATTTCACAGAAAGTAACAAAATCAACCAACTCCCAGATGATCTCTTTACCTCTACAATTTAGTATTTTTAGGTTTTATTTTCCAGCCCTATCATGAAGCCTCTAGTGTGAGAAGTCTACAAGGCACAGAAGTGTTTTAGGGGTTGTTTATTAGATTCAGCCCCAGTGTCAAGGTCATGTGGTTTTGGGGAACAGACCCAGGAAGAGATGCAGCACATTTCTGTTTCCATCCCCAGAGGACCTGAGTGGGAAAGAGGAATTCATCAGCTTGGAGTGTTCATCCTTTGGGAGAGAAACAGAAGAGAAGCTAAAAGTCATTGGGAGAAGCAGTGATCCTTATTTGGGACATTGCTATAGCTGGGGAGTCAAGGCATGAGTGAGAGCAAAGCTCTGGTCCTTCCTGTTGCTGCCTGGTAAGGCTCATGGCGTTTGCCAGAGGATGGTAGCTCCAGTGCTGCTGGGATGTTAGGAGCACCTGTGGCCTGGGGGCATGTGGAACATAGCCACTGGGCCTTCATTTAGGAGCCCTGTGTTCTCATAGCACTCTGGCACCAATGAGCTGCCTGAGCAAGTTGTTTACCCTCCCTGGGCTGCAGCCTTCACAGCTGTAAAGTGTAAGGCTTTGAGAATCTAAGGCTCTGTTAGCTTTTGCAGTCCTTATCTTTCTTGGGACAATTTGGAGCTCACCTGATTTTTCTGTATAGTGGCTACTACAGGTATGGTCTCTGGGCCACATGATGCTTGAATCCCAGAAAACCTAAGTGCACGTAGTTTTAAGAAATTAGAGGGCCGGCCAGTTAGCTCAGTTGGTTAGAGCGTGATGTTGTAACAGCAAGGTCAAGGGTTCAGATCTCTGTACTGACCCACCACCCCCCAAAAAGAAAAGAAATTAGGCCAGTACCCAGGGTACATTAAAAAAGATGGAATTCTTTTATGTAAGTGATCAGTCCCAGCGGAAAAGGAACATTCCTTAGATCCTTTTACTGTGTGCTACATAATGTCATGCCTTAAACAGAGACAAGTAGACCTGTTTAGTCTTGAAGAAAAGACAGGGAAAGGTATTACTAAGCTTTTATTATCCTGTGTCAGTGAGCTTGATAACTAAGTTATGCAGTCAGTTTTTTTTAGTCTGAGTTAAAAACTAAATTATATTTTACCTAGTGGTTTTCTATATATGAAAAAAAAATTCAGTGTAACCAAAAACATTAGGGATTTGAATTTGAGTTTTATATTTGAACAGTTAGACTTTTACGAACTGAATGTTTATGTGCCACCCCCCTACCCCCCTTCATATGTTGAAGCCCTAATTCCCTATGTGACTATTTTTGGAGATACAGCCTGTGAGGAGGTCAGAGAGGTTAAATGAATCATGAGGGTGGGACTCTAATATGATAGGACTGGTGCCCTTAGAAGAGTAGGAGATACCGGAGCTCTCTCTTCGCCATATGAGACACAGTGAGAAGGTGGCTGGCCATCTGCAAGCCAGGAAGAGAGCCCTCACGAGGGAGCAAATTGGCTGACACCTTGATCTTGGACTTTCCAGCCTCCAGAACTGTGAGAAAATCAATTTCTCTTGTTTAAGCCACCCAGTCTGTGATACTTATTGTGGCAGCCTGAGCAGACTAAAGCAGAAGACTCGTTTGTGCTGTATGATGTTTTAAAAAAATTAATAGCAGCTAACTTGTTTGGATGCTCACAGTAAATTGAGAGGTGTTTGTTGCAGGGGACAAGAAACTTAATCACCACAAAGTCAAAAGTAGAACAGAAAAATCGAGGAGCAGAAACAATGTGCCTTTAGATCATTGAGAACCTGTTGCCATTAATTGTACAATGAAGTGTGTGTGTATTAGAAAACTGAAACCAAATGGATATTCCCTGTACTCATACAAAGTTACCTACTGAAAGGTAAGCAGTAAGAATGTTCCAGCCAATTTGGGGTTTTCAATAAATCCTTCAGAAAACTAAGTAGAAAACCAGACCCAGAGTTGAAATAGCAATTTTCTTGAAGCTTTAAATGAATGAGAAAGAATTGTATATAAACCCGGTGGAGCTCTTCTGTTTTACTTGTCAAAATGTGGAAATTTATATGAAACCAGATTAAAGAGATTATAACAAACCAAATCCAAAGTACCTCTGCTTCTTTGGAGCACTTATTTTTAATGCACTTGGTTAAGGTGAGATAGTGATAAAAATTATTTCTAATAGTAATTACCATAATGCCAGTGATAGTAATTCACACTATTGAATGTATACCAAGTTCCAGGTTCTATTTTAATCATTTCACCTATAAATTTATTTACTCCTCACAGTAACTTTGTGAGGCTTATCCCCATTTTATAGATATGTGGAAACCACCATTGAGAAGTTAAATCATTTTTCCAATGTTATGCAGCTAGAAAGTGGCAGAGATGGGATTCAGACCAGGCAGTGGGCTCTGGAGTCCTTTCCTCACATTAATTAAAGAAACACTATTAGTATGACCACAGATTTTGAAAAAGTGAAAATTCTTGTGCTCAGCTGAATGGTTTAGAAACTGTGGCCCTTCTCATTTCAGCCCTTGGCTTGCAGCTCTATGTCAGTTTACTGTGGTATAAATGATTCTTACACGATTATTGAAAATTAATGCTGCCGAATAAATAACTGCTCAGTATGTACCTCATGATTGATTCAGGTGTCTTCAGAGACCCGCCTGTCATCTTGTTTTGGAAACAATACTGGGTCTCACCAAATTTTAGATCATAAGTGTATGTGTTTCTCCATTCAAACATACACTTGCCCTTCTAGTACCAGCCTGAGCCAGGTAGGATTACAGGAGTAGCACAGGATACCCTCCCTGCCCTGCGGATCCTTTAACCCACCTGGAGAGGGCAGATGCGTGTTTACGCAACAATCACAGAAAGCACAGAAGGATGTGGAAGGTGTGGAAAAGGCACTGATGGGAAAAGCATGCTCGGGCTGGTGTGGTGAAGAAAGGCCTCGTGACAGAGATGGGCTTACTTTTCTCCTAGAGAAGGAAAGATACCTTTCCAAAAGGGTAAACCTTTGTTTTAATTCAGTTTATTGTGGGTTAATAAAGTAAATTCCTTTCAAGACAGTAGTACGTCTGGAACTTGTAATGACTTGCCTATTGTTATAGGTTTCTCTTGTTTCTTGCTAAGTGGTTCCCTTCTTGGTTTATGTAAACTGATTTTTTTTTCTTTATTTGGTGTAAAAGGGAACCTAAAATCTCTTTCAAATTACTTTATATCCTTTTAGCCTTTTCTAGGTTAGAGTTTGAGAGAGGTAGTAAGCAAAATTATGAGAAAATTTTTATATACTTGTGTAAATTAATTATTAAAACCCAGAAATTATCACCCAGTGTTATTCTAAAAGCTGACTTTAATGTGTTGCTCATAGGTGTTTTTATGTTTGTATGTAATTAAAACACATTTTTTAGAATGTGTCTGAGGATTTCTTTGCATAAAAATATTAATAGTTGTTAACATGTTTTGAATGCTTACGATGTGCCAGGCACTGTCCTCAACTCTCTTAAATGCATAATCTCATTTAATTCTCACAACTCATGAGGGATAGAGGCTATGATTATACCCATTCTACAGATGAGAGGAACTTGAGGTTTTGAAAGCTTGAGTACTTTGCCCAAAGTGACACAGTTGATAATTGGTGGAGACAGGAAATGGGCCAGGCAGTCTGGTTCCAGAGTCTGTGCTCTTCACCCCTGTCCTTTATATGCATGCAGTCATCCTGATACTGTCACTTCTTCATTAATGGACATGAATGAATTATGCATGAAAGGACCTGTATGTTAACAAGGATCTAGGGACTGCTTGCTTGTGCTGGGAATGAAGAATTGCACCAAAGAGAAAAATTCCTGCCCTCAGGGAACTTAAATTCTCATCAGGGGAGTCAGAAAATAAACTAAGTAAATAAAATTCTTAGTGTGTAAGATGATGATAGGTGCAAAGGAGAAAAATAAAGCAGTGAGGGAGTTAGCTTTTAAATAGGGTGGTCAAGCGAGGCCTCACCGAGAGGGTGACATTCGAGCAAACACCTGAAGGAGGAGGAGGCAAACATTTGTACATCGGGGGGAAGGACGTTCTAGGCCAAGGAAACAGCGAGTGCAAAGGTCCTGTGGTGAGGAGTGTGTGGGGTGCTGAGGGACAGCGAGCTGTCCCCCATTGTGTATGCTGGGGGTTGGGGAGTGGCAGGGAGGGGCCAGGCCAGGTAGGGCCTTGGAGGCACCTGAGAAAAACTGTGTCTTCTCTTTCCTTCTTCCTTAGCATCATCCCTGTGAATTGATCTTTTCCAGGCATTTCAGACTATTCTCAGTTAGCAATGATTCTGGAGAAGGTTGCTTTATGGGATGACTCCAGGTATGCTTCATATTTCACAATGCATTCTCTCTTACGGATCTATTCAGCAAATGTTTAGTGTACCTGCCATTGCTGGGTAGTCTACTAGATTCTGAGAATGCAAACGTTATTAAGCAAATATGTCCTCTCAAGGAGCTCACGAGGAGTGGGGGGTGGAGAAGGGTGTCTATGCAGATCGTTGCAATTCAAACTCTCCATTCTTCAGATCCCAGCTCAACTGTCCTGGCTTCTGTGATACTTTGCATATACTGTACAGTAATATGCTATATGGTAATTATTTTCCAACATGTCTGTCTCCTGTTAAACTATGAGATCCATAAGGATAGAGTCCAGGTCTTAGTTATTTTTATTTTTTTCAGTGCTCAGCACAGCATACCTTTTATACAACAGGTATTTTAAAATGTCATTTGGCTTGATTTGAATGGCGACTTGTATGCAGCGCTGTGTATCCACAGTAAAGGGAACAACACTAACTCAGCCTAAAGGAAAGTGGAGAAGACTGGTGACATTTGAACTAGGCTTGGGATGAGTCTGTAAGAGTTTGCCCGCAGAGAAGGTTGCTGGCATCCCCCAGGGCGCAGATTTAGCATTAGGAAAGGATACAGTGTATCTGAGGACTGTTAAGGCCTGGGTCAGAATGCGTGTCAGGGTCAGCTGGACATGAGCCTCTCTGCCTCGAGGAAGTTTGGGGCAGATCAGTTCTAATAGTCTAGACACAAACTTGTAAGAGGTCTACAGGTGTTGGGGAATAGAAAGTAGAGCACATACTTAAAATATTTTGGATAAAGTGGTCAGCTCTGTTGGTGGTAAATAGTCCTAAGTGTCCCCCCAGCTTTCTTGTTTGGATGGCTGGTGGGGCCATAACGTGAAATAGGGGATGGGGTAACAAGAAGAGGCTTTCAGGAGGAGAACGATGGTTTGGTTTGGAGCATGTTGCATTTGAAGAGGCTGAAGACTCGGAAGCAGCTCAGAGGTGTGTGCATGTTTGAGGTTTAAGAGAGAAAAGTTATGTAGACGCTAAGGAAGCCACGGGGAAGGGTTGATAAAGATATGAGTGACGGGGATAACTGTGACAGCCAGGTGGTGGAAGAGTCGGAGCGTATCAGAGTAAAGAAGGGAACGTGTAGGTGAATAAAAGTAGATATGATTGGAAATTAAGTAGGGAGGTTTAGGAGTGAAGATTCAGAATAGCAGCTGTGGATAATAGTCTGGCTGGCTTCCTCTGTCATATTTTCCACCTCACTTTTGTGAGGTTAGGTGATTTCTTCCAAGTGAGGTTTTGCAAGTTTTATTTCTTGTTGATTTTTCTAACCTTAAAAAGGAAATAATCTTCAGACGACATGCAGTTTTGAGGTCTCAGTGATCTCACTGCTCAGAGGAGCTCTGCTCATGCACTGTGGCTTCTAATGAGCCAGGAGGCTCGCCGTGTGCCTGCCTTTGTTTTCAGTAGGAATTCTCAGCATGAGTGCCAGAGGGTGAGTAAATTTGCTGATGAACACAGAAAGACCCTTTTCCATCTTCTTTGCATGGTTGCTGGGGAGAGGGGTGCAACACCTGTGAGTCTTTGGGTTATGACACTGTGAATTTTAAGTGTTTCCTTAGCTGTGGGACACATGTTCCCAGATTTATTTTTGTTTAATCCCCACGTGAAGCAGCAGGCATCTTGTGAACATGCTTGCAAGAGGCAGGTACTGACAGTATCACCGTGAATGCTACGCTTCTGTGCAACCCAAGTCATTGTGAGAACCTTGCTCTGCGGGAGGTTCTTGTTTCTCTGTAAATTACCACTCTCAAGACTTGCCGTGTTTTTGTTGTGACTCACCTGTACTGCTGTGACTTTGTCTTATACATTTACCCTTGAATTTAAGCAAATGGTGACGGTTATGCAGAGTACAGTTTCTTACACCCTACTAGTGTAATATTGCCTTGACTAACTCAAGAATGTGGAACACTAAAATCACATTTTACGATATATAAATGTAGAGCGTTACTGAAATTCTGTGGTCTGGAAGATAATTCATTCACTTAACAGGTAGTTTGAGGGTGTATACTATGCAAGTCATATGCCAGATGCTGAGCAATTGTGGCATGAGTAAGACATGGTTCTTGCCCTCAGGTGTGAACAGCCAAACAAGGGAGATGACCAGTTCTTTTCCCATTGCTCATGTCCTTGTAAAACTAAAAAAAAAAAAAAAAAAAAAAGAGCTGCAGGATTTCAGAAGAGGGTGAGATTACAAATACCAAAGTTTGCTAAAATTCTTTCTCTAGTGCAGGTAATTCTGTAATGGACGTACACCCTTACCTAGGTAAGGGCTAGTCTTGGTTTAGTGTTTATGCTTTCTGCAGCTTAATTTTTATCCCCTGAGACCTAAAAACTAAAAACATGGATACACATGGATTGGAAGTACTTTTTAGGACTTGGCTGGTTTATTAGAAAGTAGTAGAGGAACAGTTAAGGTGCAGGGTATAGACTGTAAAGATTGAGGACAAAAAGTCAGTGCAGATGCGTAGAAATATGGGGGAGTATGGGTGGGAAATCAACAGGTAGAGTCAGACAGAGCCCAGGTCTGCCAGTGTCAAGAGAAGAACAAGGGGCATTCTCACCAAGGCAAACCTTATTCTACCCCTCTTGCATCTTGAATTTAACCAGCCAATTTGGATAGTTTATCAGGTTTTCACTGCCCCCTTCCCAGCAGGCTATTTTAGAAACATAGCATTTTTTGCCACCACCAAATAGTTTTTAACTTTATAATTTATAACTACTTAGTGCTTTTTCTTTTTGCGTATTCTCATGCACATATATTCATATATATTTAATGGAGACAGTTCCTACTGCTTTAAGAATCCCATATCTAACGGTCAGTAGGTACCTAATTAATTGAACTTTCCTTTTAATTTAAAAGAGATGGTGCCTATTTTGGCAGATTCTTAAATTCTTTTTAATAACATGGTTTTAAATTCTATAATATTTCATCATATGAATGTGCTGATTTATTTAGCCTTTTTTTGAACATTGAAGTTTTCAGTATATTAACTCTACACTGAAGAACTTTATAAGTACGTAAACTGGGTCAGATAAATTTCTTGGATGGATTTCTCTAGGTGGAATCAAAGGTTGTGAGCATTTTTAAGGCTTTTGATACATGTTGCTAAGTTGCCTGTTAGAAACAGCATACAAGTCAGTGCTTCTTCTCTGAGTATGTGAGAGTGTTTCCCAAAACCCTGGCCCAGTATTCTGACATTTCTAACACTCTTTCCAAATATTCATTGTTTAGGAAGATTCAACGTGGTATGTTATTTCAATTGTCATATGCTTGGCATTCAAATATTTATTGAATAAATGTAGATTCAGTTATCAAAGTCCTGGGGTATGGCCGTGAATACAAGATCAGAATGTACCCTCCCTGAAGTTACATTGTGGTAACTTCAATGTATAGACAAGGTATACATGAATAAAGTGTATAGTATGTTTGATAGTGATATGTGCTAAAACGAGAGAAAATGCTCATGCAGAGAAGGGGGTATGAAATGTGTGTGTGTGTGTGTGTGTGTGTGTGTGTGTGTGTGTGTGTGTGTGTGTGTGTGTGTGTGTGTGTGTGAAATTCTAGTTAGTGTGGCCAGGGAAGGTGGCTTTTGAGTAAAGGCCAGGAGTCAGCCATGTGAATATCTGGATGAAAACCATTGCAGTGAGAGCGAACAGAACAGCCGGGGGAAGGACCTTGAGGGGGAGCTTGACTGATGTGCTCTAGGAATAGCGAGGAATGAGGGAGGGAAGAGGGAAATAGGAGCTGAGGTTTGAGAGGCAGCGAAGAGCCAGTTCATGGGTAGCCTTGAGAAGCATAAAAAGGACTTTGGCTTTTAACCTGAGTCACTTGAATGTTAACAGGATCACTCTGATAGCTGTGTTGAGAATAGACTGAATGTGGGTGAGGCTGGGAACAGGGAGGTCAGTGAGGAGGTTATTGCTATAACCACAGGAGATGGTGGCTTTTGGGGCCAGGGTTGTGGCAGTGGAGCCTGGTCGGATTTTAGATACAAAGATAAAGCCAACAGGATTTGCTTAGATTGGGTGGGGGGTGAGAACAGAGAGGAGTCGGGGATGACTGTGAACATTTTGATGTGGGCTGTGGAAGGATGGTGTTGCCATTAACTGAGATGGGAAAGGACGATGGAGACACAGACGTGCGGGGTGGATGTCACAGAGATACTGAGTCGAGATGAGTAACAGATAATCACAGGAGGTGTAGAGTACAAAGCTGGATATACAAGTCTAAGGTGCAAAGGAGAAGTCTGATCTAGAGATATTAATTTGGGACTCAGCAACATATAGATGATATTTGAAGCCACCAGATTGGGTGAGATCACCAAGACAATAAGTGTGAAAGAGAACAGGTCAAGGATACCTCTGGGGTACTCCCTGGAGTACTCCAAAGTACCTCGTGGGTACTCCTCAGCTTAAAGCACTGGGGAGATGAGGAGGAATCACAGAGGAGACTAGGAAGGAGCAGCCAGGAAGGTAGGAGAAAAGTCAGTAAGAGCAGTGCCCTGGACTCCAAATAAAGTGTTTCAAGGAGGAAGGAGAATCAGCTGCATCCAATACGGCAGTTCAGAACATGATTTGCAGCAGGTGACAGAAAACCCAACCATTTGGCTTGGACCGCAAGGCTGTGTGCTTATTTAACAGGGGGCCTGGAGGGTAGGCAGTTCCAGGCTTGGTGATTCAGTAATGTCATCATTCTGGCCTTCCACTCCTCTTGGCATGTTGCTTTTGTCAGTGACTTTTCCGTTAAAATACGGTCACTAAGAGTTCCACGTGCCACAGCCTCCCACTGCTGTGTTCAAAGGCTGGAAGCGAAGGGCAGTGTCCCAGAATAGGGGCTTTCTCCTGACCCGCCTGCCTGCACTTCTCAGGGAGGGAGACTGAGTCAGCAGCTTCCCTCCACATGCTCATCCTTATGTCCTGTTGGTACAGACCGGATCACGTGGTCACCCCTGCCCTCGGGAAAGGTTGGCAGCAAGTATTTGGCCTTTTAATCCTTTCTGTGGCATGTGAGCAATGGAGGGGGGGACCAGAAGTAACAGTTGGGTAGCCAGGAAGGGTGTTAGGCACAGTTTAATTTTTTAAAAATTCTATCAACTCTTTTTATTTACTCTTTTGTTTTAGAGCTTCTGTTCACTTACATTTTGTGACATAGGATTCTTTGTTGATTTTGATACTGTTGTCCTTTGTCCTTAGCCTTACTTCATGCCTTTTTGTATATGGTGATGCAAAAAAATTTTTTTCATTTTTATGTTGCCAAATACATTGTTTCCTTTATTTTTTCCTATGCTTTTATGCATCACAGGACCTTCCCTACCCAAAAAGATTGACCCATATTTGTTTTTTATGGTTTTGTTTTAAACCCTTTACTTCTTAATCCAATTTTAATTTATTTTGGTGGATGGTGAGAACTAGTACCTAATATTTATATGGTACTGTGTGCCAGGTGCTGTTGAAAGCATTTTAAAACCATAAATTCACTTAATTCTCACAAGAACCTATGAGGTAAGTGCCATTATAGTTGCCCTGTTCTTGTAGAAGCCAGCGAGGTTAGGTCACCTGCCCTCAGCCAGCACGACGTGGAGCTGGCTTTGAACCCAGACCGTCTGGCTCGAGATGGTCTGCTTTTAACCATTACGTCATGCTGCTTCTCAAATTTTAATTCTTTTTAAACTCAAATGTCTTAATAGTACAGACAGATGTTTTTGCTGACTTAAAATATTTCCTTTGTACTAGCCTGACTTTTCATTTCTGAGATTTATACACCAGTTTGTTAGTCCAGTTTTATGCCAGTGATAGACTGTTTTATTATTTTATGATATCCCGTACTAACTAGTTGTACAAATTCCTTCTGATTTTTTTAAGCTTTAAAAAATTGTGGTAAAATATAATTACCTAAAATTTACCATTTTTTGAATATATACTTCTGTGGCGTTAAGTACGTACATTCACGTGGTTGTACAACCATCAGCACCATCTGTCTCCAGAGTTGTTTTGTCTTCCCCAACTGAAATTCTACACTCATTGAACACTAACACCCAGTTCTCACTTTCTCCAGCCCCTGGCATCCACCATTCTACTTTGTCTCTATGAATTTGACTTCTCTAGGAACCTCACATAATGCAGATCATGCAGTGTTTGTCCTTTTGTTTTTTTTTTTTTTTTAAGATGACCGGTAAGGGGATCTTAACCCTTGACTTGGTGTTGTCAGCACCACGCTCTCCCAAGTGAGCCAGCCAGCCAGCCATCCAAATATGGGATCTGAACCCGTGGCCTTGGTGTTATCAGCACCACACTCTCCCAAGTGAGCCACGGGCCGGCCCTTGTCCTTTTGTGACTGGCTTATTTCACTTGGCGTCATGTCTTCAAGATTCATCAGTGTTGTACTGCAGCAAGTGTCAAAGTTCTCTTCCTTTGTAGACTGAATAATACGAAGGTACTTCAAAAAGTTTGTGGAAGAATAGAATTAAATAGTAATAAGAATCCTTCCATGAACTTTTCACAGACTCCTCCTCTTCCATAGTATGTATGTATGTATGTATGTATGTACGTACTCCTGTTTTTTCATTTATCTGCCTATGAACACGTGGTTGGCTTCCACATTTCTGCTATTGTGAGCAATGCTGCTATGAACGTTGGCATACAGATATGTTTGAGTCCGTGCTTTAACTTCTTTTGGCATATACCCAGACATGGAGTTGCTGGATCAAATTGTAATTCTGTATTTAATTTTTTTGAGGAACCACTGTGCTGTTTTCCACAGCAGCTGCACCATTTTACATTCGCACCAGCAGTGCACAGGGGTTCCAGTTTCTCCATATTCTCGCCAACACCTGTTTTGTTTCTCTTTTTGTGATAGCCATCCTAGTGGGTGTGAAGTGGTATCTCATTGTGGTTTTGATTTGCATTTCCCTAATGGCTAGTGATGCTGTGTGTGCTGTTGGCCACCCGTATATCTTCTTTGGAGAAATGTCTATATAAGTCCTTTGCCCATTTTTAAATTGCGTTTTTTGGGTTTTTTGCTGTTGAATTGTAGTCTTTTTTTTTTTTTTTTCCCCCAGAATTTTTTTGGATATTCTTATCTTAATTATTCTAGGTCAATTTTAAGTGTTTTTTTAAAAAAATTTTCCCAACTCCCCTTTTAAAAGCAATCACATGTGGGTTTAGATTGGAATAGCACTTAATTAAAATATTCAGGGAAGAATGAACAGATATGTACATTTATTCAAATCTTTTATTTTCCTCATTTTTGTAATTTTCACGTGAGACTAGCACTTTTTTGATAAGTTTATTCATAGAAACAGGGTGTATATGCGTGTGTCTGCATGTGTGACTCCTTTTTATTGCTAAAGTAAAGGATCTCCCCCCCCCCATGGGAAGGCTGTAGATGTTGTATAGTATTTATTTAGTAAGCGGCCTATCAGGTTTATTTAAATAATATTTATATAATAATACTCTACCGTTGAAGCTAAATTCTAAAACATGTATGTTGTTATTAGTGAGAGAATTTTGTCCTTTAGTGTTAATTGGGAGTAAACCTGCAGCCACAGTTTTGAGTATGTATAATTTATTTCTCTCATAACTTCTTGTTAATTTTTTTTATCACTTTGGCTAGACTTACTTTAATTTTATAATAATTTCTTGTTACTGCAGATAATTACTCCAGAAGTTACTTTCTCTGTGTAGTTGTATTTGAAGAACCCAAGTTATAATAATAGTTATGAACATATTCTCATCTTTTGTATTTTAACTACGTTTGTTTATTTGGCATTTTCTCTTCCTGCCTCCAGTACTTAATGGCCCTACCCTTTGCATGCCTTATTAATTTCTGTATATCACAAACAGACCTCACTAATCTCCTTTTCATTGTCTAGTTAAAAGTCTCACTTCTCTAGCCCTGGCAGGTGCATTAGCCTCCTAAATTGTTTCTCTGATTTCAAAATCTTCACTTCAGTCAGTTCTGCACGCTGCTACCCCACAATCAAGTTCTGATGCAAATGCTAAGAAAGCTGCAGTGACCCTCCCCACATTTTTCTTTTTCTTCTTCATGACACCTGTGTTCCTGCTAAGCGGTGCAATTCCTACTATGTGGTATATTCCTACTATGTGGTGCAAACTGTAGAACAACGTATCTTATGATCATACACATTGTCTACACTAGGAGTTTATGATTTGATAGTGATTTCTATGGTAAGATGTCAGGTGCTTCTAACACTGTGCACATTTGAGCTTTGTGATTACTTGCAGTTGTCTTACTATGGAAGCTGGTAAATGTTTGTGTAACACACCCCCTCACATAAAACCATTGTCCAGAATTTTCTTAGGATGACCTATGTCTTCTAATATAGATAATATAATAGTCAGTGGGAGTTTTTTTTGTTAACTAATTGAAAGTCATTTTTAAAGCCTGTAAAATCTATCAGATGTAAGGAGCAGCAAGTCATTATTTCAATGCTGAATAGTCTCGTGAAAAATATGTTAAAGCTGAATTCATTCATGTGTCGTTGATAGTTCAGAAGTGAGAAATTGCTTTGACTGCTAGGTGTTTCTGTGGCTCTGGAAATTGCTCTCCTTACTTGGAAGATGTTTCCCAAGCAGTATGGGACTCACCTCCTTTCCCAGGCCTTTTTTTTTTTCCCTAAAGAATAGAGGGGGCCAAATTGGAGCCAAGAGATGACACTATGTACCCGTGAAAGCCCTGGGAGGTTTCTCCTGGAGAATGAATCATCTAGTGTAAGTGCCAGAACAAAGGAGTACCATTCAAGTCTTCATTCTTTGGCTTTAATTTTCAGTCCTAGGGAACGTCCCCATTGTGGCATCATGAAGAACTTTCCAGTAGTAAAGTGACTGTTTTCATAATAGCCATTAAAAGCATCAGTTAAGGCATTGACTTTTTTTTTTCTTTCTTAGTAACATCAAAAGGATTGAAGAATAGCTGGTGCTTCCAGATGCACAGGAATACAAATAATTATTAGCATCTGCTGACTTTCACTATTGATCCAATTTGTCCTTTCTTTGTTTCTTTATCTGTTTTGTCTTAGGTGTCTTTTGTCTAATTAAATTTGACCCCGTTGACTTTAATAATAGTTTTTTTAAAAAGAAAAATATGCTCCTTGTAAAAATAAAATTCATACGGGGTAATGTGTAAATATATAAAGTGTGAAGGGAAAACTCCTCATGCCTGCGCCTTTCCTTCTCTTTTTCTCCATGTGTCCCACTCCGCTGTACTGCATAACAGTCCCATAAAACTGTGCTATGTCCTTCTGGACTGTTTCAATACATAGGTAAGTATAAACTTTAAAAAAAATGATAATTTTTTTCCTCTTTTTGGGGGGAGCATGCAAAACTAGAACTTTATTTCTGTGATTTAATTTTATTTTTCATCTTTGAAACCTCAGTCAACCTAATCGTAAGACAATTCTGAGTTTTGCTCAACCCAATTTGGTAGTTTCTCAGTGACTTCTCATTTATAGTGGTCTTGTTAGTTTATTTCCCACCTCTCATGTCTATCACTGTTCCCTCCAAGTCCTGTTTCTTCTTCTTTTTAACAAATTTTTAGGTGTGCAATACAGTATTTTTAAACATAAGCATTATGTTGTATAGCACATTCTAGAACTTATTTATCTGGCATAACTGAAACTTTATACCCATTGAACAACTCCCCAATTCCATCTCTTCTTCCAACCCCAGGCAAGCAGCATTCTACTCTCTCTTTTTTCCTTCCTTTCTTTTTTTTGGCAGCTGGTTGGTGCAGGGATCTGAACCCTTGACCTTGGTGGTGTAATGCTGCACTCTAACCAACCGAACTAACCAGCCAGCCCTACTCACCATTTCTAAAAAATAAGAAAATATTAACATTGTCCTTTTTTCTCTTAATAAATCCCTCCACTGGATTTTTAGTTTTGCAAGGCATTCTGTACTGATTTTTCTGTTGAATAACTGTATTCACTTTGTTGAGAACTGTACACTTTGTTGTGTTTTCTGAGGTGGTTATCTTAGTAAATTGGTTAATTAATGAAGGTGTGCTTCAAATTCGCTAAACTCTCTGTGCTACTCTCTAAGCAAAGTGCAAACGTTATTCCTTCCAGATTTTATCTAGGTAAAAGATGGGTGTAATTATAGAATCAAAACAAATCTGTTGCCTATATGTACGTCTAGGCTAAGTGGGTGAACTTAAAATAAACCCCTGAGGTGAATAACATCTCTGCAAGTAGATCTTAAAACTTTATCTTTCACATCTGGGGTAAGTTACCAATGTGATGTGAACTGGTAAATGTCACCTTTTCAGAACTGTAAGCCAGAGAAGTCCTGTATTGATTTCACTGTTGAATTTGGTGCTCAGGTTACTTGCAGTCTCTCAATTAGGCCAATATTGCCACGTCTTGCTTTTAATATTGCTTATGATGTGTCTGTTTTACTGCCTCATATGAAATGCAATTTTAACTCCTTGAGGTCAACTTTACTATTAAGTTAAACGTTAGGATTGTTGGTGAAACAGTTAAGTGCCTCTGTTGTATCCCCACTGTTTTTACCATTCCACTGTAGAAGCTCCCTCCTAGTAGGAAGCAGAGCTCAAATTTGCACTGTGTCTGCCTGCAAGCTTGGCAACTGCTTTCTTTAACTGTGATGCTTCTGTTCTGTGGCACAGCAGAGGGAACACTGGGCAGGTGGTCAGGCGTCTGGATTGTAGGCCTCTCTATCACCAATTAGGAATGTGACTCAAGTGAGCCATGTAACCACCTAAGTAGTTTTCTTGTCTATAAACTGGGATAGTAATAGTAAAACACTGTTAGGATTGTTCTCAGTATCAAAGGAGCTAGTCTTTTGATGAATCAGGCATTACTTAGTACTCTCAGTGCTCATTAGTCAAGTGTAATGGAATGGGTGACTTTGGCCAGGACTGCAAGTTGCCTTTGGGTGGAGAGGGTGGAGCTGGATCGAGGTGACAGTGAGACGTGTGAAAGTGGCGTTGGCCCTGAGAAATGTCTGCAAACCTATGGTACTTTCAGAAACAATGCTATGAAATGTGCCTTTCTGCAGAATAGGCTAATTTTCAAAACTTATTGAACCTTGACTGCATTGTGGCTGTGGCCCAGAAACTTTGATCTGTTACTTGCCCAGACTTGCTTGCTCATTATTTCTTCCTTTTTTTTTTTTTTTTTTTTTTATGGCTGGCCAGTATGGGGATCCATTTGTTAATAATTTCTGATGATGATGACTGACTCATCAGACTTTTTCTGCTGAAGGGGCAGCAATTTGGTAAATTTATATTCAAAAAATCTTTTTTTTACATTTTTCTAAAAGCAAGTAAAATTGGTGGCTAAATATAAATAAAAAATAAAGTGGATCTTCGAATATCTAATAATATCTAATATTTGCTACTTATTTTAAAGGATGTAAAAAAGAATGTCTCTAGTAAGATATAAATAAGTTTGTAAAAATAAATTCAGCGTTGAATGCTTCAGTGTAGATGATGAGAGAAAATTTGTCATTTGCTCTTGGCATTATTAAAAGAACAATTATCCAGGGTTCGATCCCTGTACCAGTCAGCTGCCCAAAACAAAAGAAAAATTAATTCATTCAGAAAACATTTATTAAGTCTCACTCCAAACTAGACACTTTGCTAGGTCTAAAGGTGCAGAATTGAACCAGGTACACTTCCTGTTCTCAGGGATCTTAGAGACTAGTCCAAGAGACATGTGAAGGCAGAGGCTGGGACGGAAGCAAGAATGTGGTGTGAGGTAAAGGAGGGTGTGGTTCCTCGGCCACGGTGGAGGGGGCCCTGGCAGGAAAGGGTCACAAACTGGTCGTGATTCTCACCAGTGCTCCTGAAGTTTAATGTGTATTTTAATCACCCGTGGATCTTGCTGAAGTGCATATTGTGATTCAGTAGATCTAGGGTAGAGCTGCAAATGCATAGTAAGGATTTAGAAGAGAATCGTGGGCTGACTTTGTAGTCACAGACGTATGGGACTGGATAGAAAGGAGGCTGTTTCAGTCACAAGGACGGTTATAAGCAGAACAGATTAGAATGGCCTGGAGAGAAACGTGCATGCGTGCGTGCGTGCGTGAGTGTGTGTGTGTGTGTGTGTGTGTGTGATGCCTTTAAAATAAAATATTTAAGAGAATTAAAAATAATATCGCCATCCTGTAGATAACGGGAATCACAAATTTTAGGTTGTGTCACAATGTTAACTATCATGTTCGGGAGATCAGCATGATGGAGTTGGAAGGGGTGGAAGGACAGGCCTTTAGGGGTCTAATACAGTTGTTTAGGCAAGATATAAGGGGGTGAATAAGGATTTGCAAGATTTGGATTGAGAGGAAGAAGAACTCTTTGAAAAAAGAAATGATGTGTTTAGTAAAGTAGAATAACGCATGGTATGCCCTGGGGTCAGAAAACTGGGTCACCTGGAGCAGAGTGCACAGTGATGTGAAAGGACAGTACAGAAGTAAGGCTGGAGCCAGAGGGACATCCTTCGTGCAGGTGACTTCAAATGCCAGACCTAAGAAGCTTGAGCTCCTTTTTTAAAATAAGTTTTTATAAGTGAAATCGCGTGGACAAAGCAATGAGCATTACTTTCTGGCAGGATTACTTTACTCACCTATGGTGCCATTAGTAATTTGTGACAAATATCACTTTCATCAGAGGTCTTTTTCAGATCTTGATATTTTTCAGTTATGTGTAACTAGTAGCATTTGAGAGACTTGGTGCTAGATCATATGGGGATCTGGAGAAGAGAAGATGATTCCAGTGCTCTGAGGCTGTGAAAAAAGGAAAAACGAAGCTATAATGAGCATAAATAGGTGTGGGGGGCGGGGGAGTGTCTGTCCAAGTTGAAACACTTAACAAGGAATTTAAAACGTGTGGCATTGGGATTCAGAAGGAGGATAGGGCTGCAGGTGAGGTTGGGGATTCATCCATATAGGGTAATGGTTAGAGTAAAGCAAACAAAATAGATTCTTGGAGGGAATGAATAGGAAGAGTTGTGAGCAAAGGATTGAACTTGGTAAATGCTCAACTTTAGGTAGCAGGTGTGAGCATCAGGACTGTGGTTTCAGAGATGTTACAGGGTAGGAGCATACATAGTCAATTGAATAGTGGAAACGCTTGCAGCAAGAAAGAGTTAAAAATCTGAATGAAGACTTTAAGTTTGGCAAATTAACTGTGGGAAGTAAAGATGAAGAGATAATATAGCACCACCTTGTGGTAGGCATTAGACATTTTTCAAATGAAATTTTTCTCGAAAGATTGAATTTTTCTCCCTGTTTTGGTGGTTTTAAAATTTTCACTTTTTTTTTGTATGGTAGCCTAGTGTGTGCATGGACTAATTTGTTTGGTTTTTCCATCAACAGTGTGGGAGATCAATTTGTTTATTCTTTGATTTCAACTTTGCCAAAAGCTTTCATCCCTTGTGATTCTTCTGATCTACGGCAGAGAAGATGTGCAAGTTAATTATTTGAGGTTATAGGATTGCAGGCTTAATTGCCTTGTCATTTCTCCTCTGGTCTAAATTTTCAAAGATAAAAAAGTCTGAAGCTCTGATCTTTCATCTGAAGTTTCATGATTTTGAATATTAGTCTTGCGTTTTTGACTCAGTTGTTAGTGCATGTCTGAGTTCACAAGCTTAAAGCTCTGACTCTCAAAATGAATAGTAGACAAAACTTTTTTTTTTTTAAACCCCAAGGAAAACCTGCATCCTTGAAAACTGCACCGCCGTACTGGGTGAATTTGCCTCGACCACTTCCTAAATCCAAAGCATCTTTGAAAAGTTCTGCGCTGCGGAGGACAGGAAGCGCCCCCTCGACCGCCAGCACCCACAGCGATCTGAGCACTTTCAGCAATAATTGTAAGTCAGTTTTATGTCACACTTTGGTGGTTGTTGAAACAGTATTTATAAGAAAAATGATATTAGTAGAATTTTTGTTTCTGTGATTTGGGGGAAAATATGGATGCTGCATCCTTGGAATTGCTCTGAAAGCTTGGCAGGAAAAACAAAATCTTTGAAAAATGTTCTTTTTTTGTGACTGTGCCATGAAGCACTGAAATAATTATGTGTTGAAGTCACCTGGTGTATTTTTGCATGAAGGATTCTAAAGTGCATCATCTGGAGTGGTGATGTTTGGGGGTTTGTTTAAGGAAAGAATGGCAATGTAGGGGCTCTTGGAAACCAACAGAAAATCAGAAAAAAAGATTACTTCAGTTTCATTTACTTTGTAAAAAACAATATCTTGTAGAGACATGTTTTGTAAGCTTTTACTTTGTGTACTAGATTCAGTGTAAGATGACTAATGATATTATAACTTTAAGACTCATTCTAGATTAACTTGGGAGAGTATTTCCAAGGCTTTCAGTTGATGTGAATTCTGTTCTGTAGGTAAGAAATGGGCGAGTTAATTGAACTACCTCTTTCATTCAAAAGACGTATTTGGACTTAGTACTTTTCTCATTTCCTTTTTAAATTCATGAATGAATGAATTGAAACAATTCCGGAGTGCCTGCTGTGCACAGGCACCATGACAGATGCAGGGAGGGACACAGGTTATAAAAGTCCTTACTCTAACAAGTAGTGGAGGAGAAAGAAGATGTTGACATGGATGACTAGAATAGCAGATAAGACAAGATACAAGGTCCAGGGAGGCACACAACTCGATCTCTCCAGTTTAAGGACAGATCAGTTTCTTCTTTTTGGTGAAGGTGATGGGAACTGAACCCTTCTGGGTGTGGAGCAGTATTATAGAGCTACCCGACATTATTTTATTTTTTTTCCCCCTCAAGTAATTTGTTACTCCAATTTCATAGAGAGGTAATTGCAGCTCAGAGAGATTGTCACTGGCCCAAAGTCACACAGCAAGTATGTGACAGAATTGAGAGAGTGTTTGTGGAGGGCAAGACATTGAATTAATGACTGAATGAATGAGCACATTTTTCAGTAGGTCACTTGGCAGCAATAGCTGGTCTCGTATTTTCAGAAAGTTCATGGAGAAATAGAATTGAAAGACAACACGAATCTTTCCATGAACTTTTTGAAGTCCTCTTGTGTGATAGTAAATAGCTGCTTAAAATTAAACAGGATTATGATCTGCTTATTGGTTAAATTTTGAAGGTGTGGCATAAAATCAGAAGGGTTTGCATGCAGCAGATATTCTATATTAAATCGAAAGGGCAAATCACATGTGTGTTATTTTCAGGTCATTTCACTTGCAGCTTTCTCTGTCTTGCAAGGCGAATTTTAAAAACAAACTGTCAAAACAGAATCGCCAACATGCTCTGTAAGGACTGTTGTAGCAGTGGAATTGGTGACACTTTGAGCAGGTACATTCTGTAATGCTGTCACCCAGCATTTTTCATCAGACAGCCATGTTGACTTGGCCACCGTTTCAGGACCATGTCTGACACTCCTAAGGAGGTTGTAAAATGCTTTTGTCCGTTCCTTTTTGTCTTTTCACAAAGGGGTTCACGATACACCCACGGAGCCTGTCTAGTGGCGATGTGTCCCTGTTGCAGATTAAGCATTCAAATCAATGAGTCCCTTTCTTAGTTTGATTTGCTAGCTGGTTTAATCTGTTTTGTGTAGTGCCTTGGAGCTTACAGATTTTTTTCCCCCTCCATTCTAATTCACAAGCATGAGGGATATGGGAGTGAACATGGCTGCAGTTTTTCCTGCTTCAGCTTGATTTGATCCTTTTAAATGACTGTACCAGGAGGATTTCGCAGTTGTACAGAAACTGATATTTCTTCAAAAATCTTTATCAATTCTACACTCACCCCGCCGGCTGGTTCAGAGAAGCACTATGATGCTACCTTGTTGACACTGCTGGTCGTGGGATCCTACAGCCTTTGTATAATTCCTTTGTTAGCCACGTTTACTGGGAAAAGAAGTAGGTCGCCGATTTCTGGTTTGATTTTTTTTTTTTCTTTCTAAGCATGCTTAAATTTTTATTCAATAAATTTATTTAGGATCTCTTGATTGCTATTTTTGTAACTTGTAATTTATGTTAATTGTCTTATTTCTTGGGCATACAATGTTTATGTATATTTAAGATGTGAATGCTCCTGTATAGAACCAATTGTATCATGTATTTTATGTGTTTGGGGACTCTTACTAAATATAATTCAGCAGCATTGTCAGTGTTCTTGGCACATGAAATTATTCTATTATCAAAGACTATTTGGTTTAATTTCTGATTAAATAATTAGTTGTTTTTGTGTATGTAGCTTATAATTGGGCAAGCACTGAAAAATACTTTCCTAGAATTAAAATTGAAACATCACATCTGTGATTATTTTCCTCAGTTATAACCAAAAGTATTAAACATGTACTTTTTAAAAGACTACCTCAAAACATGAAAAAATCATTTTGAGCTGAAATAATGAAGAGTCATGTTAAGAAATAATCTTTTGATCAGTGTTTTGATTCATATTGGCTTAAGTATCTGAGCCCTTTTAAAGAATGTTGTTTTCTTGCTTTGTCTGTTTCTTTGTGCTGTGATATTGTTAGTGGCATTATTTAAAAACATTTGAGATAGCATAGTGCTGTTGTAAAATTAGCATCTGCTTCTCAGTACTTTGGAATTTTATAGTAATAACATTCTCAAGTTTTAAAATGATCAAGATAGGTAAGACAATAAATTTTTTTCCTTTTTTTTTTAAATGATGACTGGTAAGGGGATCAGCACCATGCTCTCTGAAGTGAGCTAACCTGTCTTCCCTATATAGGGATACGAACCCATGGCCTTGGTGTTATCAGCATCACACCCTCCCAAGTGAGCCATGGGCCGGCCCTAATAAATTTTTCTTATTTGGGAGTTTTAGCAAGCTCTTTGCATGTGTTCTTTTAAGCATAGAAAATATTAAAGTTATGATATTGATATCCTTTTTAATATTAGCATGAAACATTGTATAGTAGTTTGTATACCAAATATGCTCATTTATAGAGGTTAAGCATTATAAGCTCTTTCAGACACAAATACCTGACATCCAGTTTTTAAGATCACCAAAGTAATTGCATAAAAATAAACGATATATTGTAGGTCTTGAATAGAGTTGAAGGTTTGAAGATCATTGTACAGTTTAGAAGGAGGCCTCAGGAGACTAACTTGCCACATTAGCAGGAAAATGAAGTCCAAAGACTTCCTTCCCCTTCTACTTTGGCCACAAACACATGTTTATTTTTGAGAGACAGATGGTGAGAGGAAATGTAAGAGTTGCAAATCAAAGCTATTTGCACTGTCTTGGAAATAGGACAGCAGAAGCAGTCTAAATAAAGGAATGGAGCATAAATCTTCCTTCACGCTTGGGGCCAGCCCTGGCTGAGATGGTGCGATACGTAGAAAAGGCACTCAACTCGGACTCGTCCTCGTTTTTCTCTTAACTCACACGAAGTTGGACATCTTTTTCTTCTCTTAACCTCCGTGTCCTCATCCGATGAACAAGAGGGGAGGACTAGATCATCTTCACAATCCTTGCAGCAACACATCTCTGACCTCTTTATTTCCTTGGCTGTACAGAGATGTGCCTAATAAGGTGGAAGGAGGGTGGTTTGAGTTGTTCGATTAAGCTGATAGAGAGCGGGAGGAGCCTTATTTATCCTCAGGTTTTTTTCTCAGGGCAGGAATGGCGAGTGACTGTTGTTTTTCACCTGCCAAGACCAAGACCAGTCAGTTGATAAGGATCACCTGCAGTACATACAGTGTGGAGGGTTTCTTGGGCTGCCTCCAGGTTCAGAGGGCAAGTTTGTGTTTGACTAGTGATGTCTGCCACAGGTGAGGAAGAGGAGACAGGCAGTGTGCGCACCTGTTCTACCCGATACACCTGTTAGTACTTAGCACTCCTGAATGCACTAGTCCATAAGGAAATATTATTATCCAGACCACTATTAATTTTGTTCTCATTCTGTTAATGTTTTTCTAGGTGTCTGGGAGACATTCTTGTTATTACGAAATTGAGTGATTTTGCTTTTGAAATTTGAAAGCTTAGACTTCAGTAGTGGTTTGGTTTTAAGCCAGGTGGGCAGATGATCTGGCACAGTGTGGAATATGGAGTGTTAAACCGATTCACAAAAATTCAAGAAGTGAACAGAATGTTGGCTCCGTGTGTATATACATAATTTAATAAACAAAGCAAAAACTGATTTTAACTAGATGCTAGAATGTAGTAGGAAATGTTAGTCTGCAAATTAAAGTCTGGAACAATGCGAAGCCCTTTTCTAGTAGGAAAATCATTTCTGCTTAGTTTTCTGGGAATATCCCTTCATTTTCTTTTTAGGCTCAGTCATCTCTCTCTTTTTTCCACTCGAATCACATTTTGGCCACAGGGCAATGAAGATAAGGATTGCAGAGAGACTCTTATTCTGGCATAATTGACAGGACCAAGGATTACAATATAACAGAGGCAATTTTTAACTATATATTGGAGCTGGTTGAGACCTAGGTCAGCACATGTGGAATTTCACATATTGACTCTGTACACCAACTGTCATTGAGTTGCCGTGGTCCCCTGTCGTGGTCATAAGAGTCTGTTCATCTCAGCACCGTTTGTGCCCAGCAGTACTAAGGTGGCAAGCATGTGTAATATTTGAGCATAGAGTGTATGAATATACAGCTTATATTTTTCATATGTGTAATTATGTATAAAATATAAATATATGTGTGTTTGTCAAATCAGACATTTTATCCTTGAAAGATGGATTTTTGATTCTTGTGTGTTACAAAGTTGACGATGGATCTGGTGCTGGATCTAGTGTTGTACTGAGCCTGAAGAATAGCAGTGAGAGTTTATTTCCAGGACAACACCAGCTGTTCTGCATGTGACAGAGAGCCCAGGCACAGGAGTATCGTGCCTCGTAAGAAATGGGTCCTTTGCTTTAGTGAGAAATCTTTTTACTGGATTTTTTGTAAACTGTCTAAAGCTTAGAAAAGCATGAATTTAGAATATATTCATTTCATATTAGGACTGTAAATTGAACTCAATTTAATTTTTGCAATAAATAAGTTACTTATTTGCTGCTGAATATAATAAAAAAAAAGTTGCTTCATGAAAAGTAAGACTAAAATCCAGATTGTTATTAATACACAGTTAAGACTGTGAAATAACATCATTTGCTTCCTTTATTACATTTGATTCAGCAAAGGCTGAAATACTAACTGAAATTCAATATCCACCTTCTACGAAAATATGAAAAATGTGCTGTATGAAATTTTGGTTCTGTCATTTTAAGATTGTGAAGCTATTCCTCGTCTATCCTTTAAAAAGTATAGTGGTAGACTTTTTATTAGCTTCCTGTCAACTTTAGAGAAACCAAGTCTCTAGGTTCTGGAAAGGACAAAAATTGGAAAGAAGGACCGGAAATTGACAGAAGCTTGTCAGCAGGAGGGAAGGCTCTGTGTTGATTTGACCTAACAGCAGAAGTGTTATCCGGGCAGAAGAAAAAACAGATGGCCCATTGTACAGGGACTGGACGTAGATCACGGGAGAATAACAGCATGTCTTTACAAGGTTTGAATGTGACATCTATAAACACCGCTGTAGGAATTGGGATAGTTGAACCTAGTGAAAAATTTCTATCTGTCTTCACATTTATAGCATGTTTATAAACAAGATAGGCATCTTACCCTTTACTAGAAGTATGAGGGGAGGAAAAGGATCCAAGTTGGTAGTAAAGAGACTTGTGCTTTTAAGTGTTGAATAGTAGAATGGAATCAGATGCTTAGAATTGGTTGTTGAGGATTATTTAGAAGCAAACAATAAAAAATTCAGTCTGGGTTGGTGGAGGGGAAATTTTTACATGTAATATGAAAGATGATTTTTATTATTTAGGCGAGATTACCTTTGGGGCTTGGCACCTTTGTTGCAGGGCATTTTAAGCCCTGGCTGCTGCAGCAGAGGATCCAGACCAAGTCTCATCTTTGTAGCTACCAAGGAGTTCGTACGTTATCATTCTTGCATCGTTAATGTGGCTGGTGCCTGTTCTCTGCCTGGTCCTCCTGGGGCTCATCTTCCTAGCTGCACCTTGAGCATACTTGTTACACAGCATGGGAGGACTTATAATTTCTCTCCCTACTTTTATCTAGAATGAAAACTGAACTGCACAAGATGCATAAGCTTGGACTGTGCCAGGCCAACCAGGATGTACAGTCACTCTGGTTATAGCATTTATGTGGCATCCCTGAGCGGACAAAGTTACTATTGTCAGCCTTTGTGTTCCCAGCACACTGTAATGACTGGCTTCCTTATAGGTGCTTAGCGAACATTATTGATTCAAGGAGGAAGGAATAAATGTGGAAGGTTAAAACTGTATTTACCTATAAACTGCAATGTGCTTTCTCCTTTGTTACAGCTGGCCATGCTGCTGTCATCAAGTATGAGGAGAAACCTCCAAAACCAGCATTTCAAAGCAGTTCCTCAGGATCCTTACATTTGAAGCCTTTGGTACCCAGAGCTCATGTACACTTGCTAAAAACTCCTCCGAAAGGTATGGTCCTCATTGTGGACAGAAGAGGGAGGGCAAGACATTTATGGTCCTTGGATGGTAGGGAGTTAAATTTTGATGATTAGCTTTATGGTATATTTAATTGTTTATAAAAAGTCTGTTGAGTGAGGAGATATAATACATTTTTACACTGAGGGAGTTTTTCTTGTTCTGAGAGTTGGTGGATTCTATAGTTAAAACTGGCTACGTGTAAATCAGCAGGCGGAAGGAAGGTATAAGGTGGAAATAAACAGTACTCCTAGAGTTAAATTATTCTAAGACAGTGCTCTAGAGTAGTGAGACAGAAAGGAAGAGAAAAGCACAATTTTCTTCCCATCAGAATAGATGTTTCTTTTTTTTTTTTAATCATGCCTTCGTGTCTTTGGTCTAAGACCATGTTCTTTTTTCTGTTTTTTTCATTTTTCTCCTCTTTCTCTGTAATCCTTCTTTCTATCACATTATATTTGCTGTGGCTATTAAGAGTAACTTTCAGATTTGCAAAATACGTGGGGTATACCTAACACGCAGTGTTTTCAGCAACTTTATCACAGTCAGTCTGAAGCACATCAGACGTTTCCTTTGCTTAGTGAATTGAAAGACTGCGTAACTGAAAGAATGATTGTGAATAAGAAACCTGACCTATGGGACCAATGTTTATGTTACAGAGTTCGGAAAACACAGAAATATATAGAGTCTTTCTTAATTCCATCAGCCACAATTACTGTGGCATGTCCTTCCAGTTTTGGGGTTTTGGTTTTTCTCTCTCCCTTGCAGGTAACATGGTTTTGTTTTTGTTTCAACAAATGGGATCATAGTGTATACACTCTTCTGTATCTTGGTTCTTAATAACTTAACAGCGTATCATGAAAGCTCCCTCACTTTAAATGGCTATGTAGTAGTCTACTGTCTTCCAGTTCTATTTTTGTTCAGTTTTGTTTATATGGGACAATTTTTGAGTTTTATTGTGCATAATACTGAGATGAGCATCTTTGTGAATCATGATTTACTGTTTCAGATTCTAATTATGTCCACGGCATATCCCTGAAAGAGGAATTGTTGGGTTAAACTGTAGGAACCTCTTTGAAATTATTCGTGAACATCACTAAGTAACTTTCTAAAAAGTAGCTGCTCCTTCACAGCACTATGAGTATCTATTGCTTTGCATCCTCCTCAGTGTGTGTGTGTGTGTGTGTGTGTGTGTGTGTGTGTGTGTGTGTGTGTGTGTGTGTGTGTGTGTGTTAAAGGATCTTGTGCTAACTTGAGGTTAATTACCTACTGCATGTTTATCAACTCTTTTTTCTTTCTGCTGAATTGAAAATAGATATAAATATTTGGGAAATTATTCAGTGTGCCAGCAGGTTCTCATTTGTACAGGGTCTTAAATTTCTCAGGCAGGAAATGGATGACATCAGGATGTGAAACTGTGGTTTTTATTGATGAGGATAAAGCCCCGTAATCCACACAGCAGTAACTGGAAATAAACTTGTCAAGTTTTCAGAGAGTTCCACTGATAACTTTGTAGAACAGGGAGCTTCAGTATTCTAAAGTGCCTCGCTATTGAATTTCTAAGTTTTGGTGTCACAAAGGCTTTATTTGAGTGGGAATCAATGCTTTCCATTTATAACGGCCACATATTTTAAGAGATTATCATCTCTGTAAAATTCCGCAGATAGAATATGGCAGCTGCTCTAACTAGTAATCTGCAGATGACTATGCTCGACAAGTGACTATTTCAGGTCAAGTAGAGGCACTTGTAGTTTTCTTCCAATGACTTAGAGCTCTGTACCTAGGACCATTCCTGGTCGTATTTTATATTGTATCAGTTTAGAGGAATAGCTTAAGTGCATATATTTTCTTTAGCTGAGTAGAAATTGGGAGTTTGAGAAAGCACACACTAGTGGCTGTCTTTCATAAAGTCTCCTCTGTTAGCAGTGGAGTAGCGTTATGGTCCTAGTAAATGTGTACATTTGGTACTGTTAAAATTTGAACTTCAGCTGTTCTTGACTAAGAAAAAAATACTGTGGCTTGTCCTATTAAAATTGATCATATTTAATTGTGTGATGATGAATTCATATCCCACTGTCACTTTGGTGTTATTTGGAATATCATCTTATACTTAAAATACACTTGATAAGATTACATTGCAATGGTATTTCCCACCTGGAACCCAAAATGTACAGTTTAATGTATTGTTTTTGAAAATAACTCTTATTTACAAAATAGTTTGGTTTTATTTGATATTTTAAATAAAACGTGTATTTCACATCTATTTCTTTTCTATTTTAGGTCCTTCAAGAAAAAATCTATTTACAGCTTTTAATGTGGGTAAGTGACCACTTTAAATATGGATGGGGAAAAAAGAATCTTTCTTTTTGTAAAGTTGTATTATGAAAAGTATTTAAATTTATTTACAGCAATTTTTCACTGGTATGCATATAAATAAAATTTCAGGTTTGAGGTGTAAACATAACTGCTTATGACTTAGCAAGGCATCTGATGCGTAAAAGGATATTTTATTAGTAACAGATAATTGTAGCTTTTTAAAAAATGATTTTGTTATGTGGTTTAAACTAAATGGAAAATATACTTTTCTCAAGATAAATGCTATTTTTAAATTGGATAGTCTTTAATTGCTACATAGTCTCAAGATCTGGCTTTAACATCTTTTAACACTTCAACAGCCTACATTTTTCTGTTCTTTTTTACACTTCTATTGGACACGCTCTTATCTCTAAGACAGACTGCAGCCTCAACCGTTTGAGCCCCAACAGAGAATCAAAAACTCTCTCTCTCGAGAAGCCATGGAAGATTTCACAAAATGTATTCACTGCATTTCCTGTACTTTATATATAACTGATCACCTCTCCCATACACTACCTACGTTCTCTTATTTTATATACAGATGATAAGATAGGTATGTGGCTTCTAGGTCCATTGCAGATGAGAACAGCAAGTGAGAAGAACACATTACAGCACATCGACTGCAGTTTAGTGCATTGTGACAGTGTCAGGCGTTAATGCAGTTGTGAGTCAAAAATGAGCAAGGGCCTTGTGTTCAGGGAACTTACAGGATAGTCAAAGAATTGCATAAATAAACAGGAATCACAACTGGAATAAGTTCTAGGAAGGAAGGCTACATGTCCCTTGAATTTCCATATGAATTTCTAGAATCAACTTGTCAGCTTCTGTAAAGTCAGCTGAGATTCTGGTAGAGATTGCATTGAATCTGTAGATAAATTTGTGGAGTATCGCCGTCGTAACAATATCAAGAATTCCAATCCATGAATATAGGATGTCTTCCCATTCAGTTAGGTCTTATTTAACTTCTTTCAACAGTGTTTTGTAGCTTTTAAAATACAAATTTTAAACACTTCTTTTAAGTACTGTTTCTTATGAGTGACTTCTCTCTGCTTTGGAAACTGTCATTGATCATAGTAAAGTGGCTGGTTAAATCTAATAAGCCTATTTTAATCTAAACTAAATATGGAACTTAGAAAGGCAGTCTTAATTTATGTCTCAAGTCTGTGATCATGTGTGAACTATGATAAAGTATTATTTTTTGACAGGCACAGTAAATAATAATCCTCAATATCTATCTCCTTTCTCTAATATAGAGAAAAGCTATGGTATTAGGCATTTTCCCTTGTTAGATTGCTGGACTGACATCTTGCTTTATTTCCAAAGCATATCATTGACCCTTGTCACATCAGTGACCCCTCACAGGCAGGGTTATCAGAATGGCAAATTAACTCCTGATTAAGTGATGGGGCGAAAAAAAGAAGGAAAGTACGGGTCATGTTATAGGTTTGTTTGGCAAAGCCTTTAAACATGGAATAGAAATGAAGTATATGGTAGATTTCTATAATACCTGTCTTCAATTAATCACTAATATTTTAAACATAATTTTAATCACTGCTCTAATATTTGCAGAGGAAAAGGGTATATTTTAAGGGGTCAGCATTGCAGTTAAATACAGATTGTGTGGTATGTCCATATATTTTCCCTAAATCATAAGCATGACTTTTCCAGTTTCTTCTATTTGATGGTTAGTTATTATCATGACTTAAGACTAATCTGGTATCATGATGAGTTTAACGAGAAAGAGTTGCTGTGTGTTGGCTTTGACACTAATCTTTGGTGCTAAGAAATGGTATCCAGACAACCAACGAGTTTGGGTAGATCATTGAACCTCTTTAGTTTTATTTTTTGTGTAATTGGAAGAGTTGATCTCTAAGGTTTCTCCCCACTGTGATATTCTATGACTGCAAATCACCTTGACTTTCTTTATATCCTGCTGGCAAATAGTCATATTTTATATGTTACAGAAGACATTGCCTCTACATACAAACATGTTTCTCTGAGTATTAAATTTTAAATCATTGTACTATGACTTTGAGATCTTTTATTCTTTTAAAGCAACAAACAGTGAAGATTACAATTGATCAGATTCATATTCTTTAGTTTTAGTAAAATAATCACTTACTTTTAATTATAGTAGTTTGCCAAATTCCAAAAAGCTTAGCATTTAGAGGTTTAGAAACCATCTTTTCGTTTTTTTAATTTGTGATTTTAAATAAAATTCAGTTAACTATATCCTGTTTTCTCACTTAATCGCTTTTAATGACTCACATTTGCATATGCAGTGACATTTAACTAATCCTCTTGAATATTTGGGGTACTTCTGTGTCACGTTCATAACAGATTTTATGATGAATGTCTTTACAATTAAAGTTTGGGGAATTTTTTTGTGATAGATTCTTAAAAGTAGTATAAGTAAATCAGAACAAATTTATATTTGTAGTCATTCAAATAACCAAATTGTTTTCCAAAAGCTTATCAGTTTTTACCATGATTGACAACATAAAAGATTTTGGCTTTACCATACCCTCGTAACATGGGGTATTATTTTTTCAATTTTTGGAATAACGTAATAGTTGAAAATGTTACACCATTATTTTAGTTTAATCTTAATCAGTTATTTTAAAGAAATTCCATTATCTTATAGGACAGTGGAGAAGAACAGGAAGAGAGTGAACTTTTGAGACACTGGATGCTGGTTTAAATCTTGCTCTTGCTGCTTTCTATTTGTGTCCTGCCCTTGGGCTATTGCTAAGCCTCTCCAAGTCTCATATTTCTCATTTGGGAATATAGGAGTATTTGGGGAATAATGCTCAGTATGGGAATAATTTCGACTTATAAAATTGTTGTAAAAAAAAAAAAGGTCCTCAAGTAATACCTACTTCTGCTGCTAAGCATGGTGATGATGATAATCCTTTCCACTGTTTTTATATTCTAGTGGCTTATTTTTAGAGTCCTTTCGCAGGAAGTTGAATTATTTTAAATCCTTAAAACAAGCAGGAAAGACCACTTAAAGTGAAGAATCATCCTCATAGGGCCTAGCTGCTGTAATTTATTTAAAGGTTGCGATGCTACAAGATTCTAGTTGGCATTGACTCTAAATAAAACTTGGCTTACTGTTTATGAGGAAGAGGTCACACATAGCACAGCATGCTATTATTACCTTGGTCCTAGCACACATGAAAGCTGTTTGGGATACCAGCAGTCTCAGAGTTGTATTTATCCAGCTCCCCGATTGTTTTACACAAGGTCATCAGTCTCAGGTGCCATGGTGTCTGCCCTGGAAAACAAAATGCACTGCTCTTCCTATCCCCATTAGTAAAGATGGCACAGGAGGATAGGGAGGCTTTCTGTATCTCCTTTGTTGCAAGTGTTGGAAAATGGTTCAGAGTTGAAAGCCTGCTCTGATGAGGTGATGCTGATGCTGCCTGGGTTTCCTCTGGTGACAGTAGAGATGAGGCTGTCCTTCTTTGTTGCTTTATGGTGACCTAACTCTCCTTCTATACTTAAAAAGCAGATGTTATTTAGATAAGTGATAAATTCAAATTATTGGGTGGAGGAGAGAGATGACCATTTAGTAAATCTTGGGACAATGGCTACCTTTTTAGCAGGAGCTAGATCTCTTCACAAACTACATACAAGCGTATTCCAGATGGATTACTTTTAGACACAAAAATTAAAATATTAAAAGCACTAAAAATATAGACGAGTAGAAAAGGCCTTTCCAGGAACATTGATATGATAGAAGAGATTAATAATTATGACAACAAAAGTTTTAAGCTTCTCTGGTCAAAAACTTTATAAAGAATATTAATAAGCAAAGAATAAACTGGGACAACATCAGCAGCTTACTTACTCTATGTAGAGGTCTTTCAAATGAGCAAAATAAAGAAAACTCCACAATAGAAATTGAATGTCCATACTACCCAAAGAGATCTACAGCAGTAGAAAAAAAATTCTAAAATTCACATGGAACCACAAGAGACCCCTGAATAACCAAAACAATCTTGAGAAAGAACAAAACTAGAGGCATCACAATTTCTGACTTCAAAATATGTTACAAAGCTACAGTGGTTCAAACAGTATGGTCGTGCGATAAGGATAGACATATAGACCAATGGAATAAAATAGCCCAGAAATAAATCCATGCACATATAGTCAGCTGATCTTCAACAAGGATGCCAAGAATACACAGTGGGGAAAAAAACAGTCTCTTCAACAAATGGTGTTGGGAAAACTGGGTATCCACATACAAATAAATGAAATTGGACCCTTATCTGACACTACACAAAAATCGTCTCAAAATGGATTAAAGACTTAAACATAAGATCTGAAACTGTAAAAGTCCTAGAAGAAAATACATGGGGAAATCTTCGTGACATTGTTCTTGGTAATGATTACAGATTACAGTCTTTTAATTTTTTTTTTTAATGTGTCATAGAAACTCAGCTTGTTTTGGACGCTTTCTATAAAACTATTCTAACAGTTAAACTTTTTAAGAAGATTATTTTTTTCTGGCTTTATGATCTTTGTGAAAAGAAAAAAAAGGCAGAAAGAAGGAAAGAAAAATACAGAAATATATAACAAAGAAAAATAAAAATAATGCCTACTCCCAGAGCATTGCTGACATTTTGGTATGTTTGCTTCAATATTCTTTATTCTTTTTGTTTAAAGTTGAGATCCTACATTGCATAAATTTTAAATCATGGTTTTGTTTTTCCACTTGACATTTGAACACAAGCTTTGCTGTACTTCATAAAGATCATCTCATGCCTAATTTGTGTAACTATAAACTGTTCCATCTTAGGTACCAAAATTTCCTTAATTTCTCTCCTGCTGTCCTTGGTGATTCTTATCATGTTCTCTTAAAATCAAATTAAGACTTTGTAGAATAACAAAGACTGACACTTTCTTATCTTTAGTAACTCCTTCCATATTTAGTATAATCTCAGAAACTATAGAGAGTGTACAAGAGATAAGAGCTGATCAAATAAAGCATCAAAGAACTTTTTTGAACCAATTTTTTAATCTTTGCTCCCCCAGAAGTATATATTTATAAAAATAATTGTAACCTTAAAACAACTGTTTATTCGTTTATTTCAATGAGTAAAGAAATGTAAAGTGTGTAAGAGAAGCCTTGGCTGCTCTTAATGGATTGCTTAAAGCAGCCCCTTTGCTTTGGCGCCCTTGTGCTAGATGGCCACCAGGGGGCAGAGTACGCTTGGGAAAGAATTGAAATCCAATTGGAGCAATTCTTAGTCTTGTATGTAGTGCACCTTTCTGCTTGTGTGTGTGCATTTTATTGTACAAACAACTGCTTTTGATTTTTCCTTCTCACTGGCATTCATTCTTTATTCTTGAAGCTTCTTGCTCTGCTGTTTAAAAAAAGGTTGTTATCGTTGATGTTTAATATATGTGGTATGGTTTAGTGTAATCCAAGTAAAAATTTTAATGAATATGATTAATTGGTGGCTAGATTGCTAATTTCATCTTTTGGCTAGTCTAGGCTGAAGGATTTCCCTTTTAACAAGGATCATTTAGAGTTTACTATTACTTAACAAAACAAAAAACCCTCAGATTTTAATGGAGTGGTGGCATATCTGTTTTTAATCATATGAATATTTGACTCCATTCTTCTATTTATAATTTTAATGCTGATTAGTATCTTGGTTTTTACAAGATTTTTAGGGGTGGAGAAAGAGGTTATGGCATGTTTTTAATATTCAGAATCTGGAAGGAAAAGACGTTTGATTTTGGGGGGTTTGTGTTGTTGTTGTTGTTGTTTTACATAATAATACTCAGTGATAAAGCGAAAAGGCAACACCTAAAAGGAACTTTGACTTTAATTCCTTGATTATTTGTGCTTCAGTCGCCATGAGTGCAGTGTGTTTAGAAGATTCCCGATCTGTGAATAAACAAGCTCCAACTTTCTTTCAGGGACCCTCGACAGGTTATCAAGTCCATCTCTCTTGTCAATGGCCTATGAAATGGCAGGGTGGGGGGTGAGTGCAGAGGACGAGGAATTATTCAAATTTTCCTTTTATTCTGCCTGTCTCCTGCCCTCTTCACACCCTAAATGCTCTATAGAATCTCTAAAAGAATAATTGCTTCCTGCCCATTTTAATAGCATATAATAGGATTTATGGTTAACAATTTCTGCATTTATTTCTGAGTCTTATTTTCTAGGAAATCTTGAAAATGGACATAGATTATTTTTTACATATTTTGAAATTAAAAAAACGTTTTGAGTTTAGGCTATTTCTGGTTTAATAGAATTAGCTTTACTTAAGTGAGCATATTGCCGGTGTTAATTTTCTTATATCTATATCTTTATTTTTCAGCTTATTTTGGTTTTTGCCATCAAATGTTAATGTACTTTTACAAACCACTTTACTGAGATAAAAATGAATAGACTCCTGTAAAAGCTAACAATGCCCTCCGCACATTCCTGATGTCAGATGATCACTGTAGAAGACTACCTGACCTTCTATTATAAATGCAATTGCTCACACAGTGAGGGTAGTCCTTAGAATACTGCCTGATTGACTGTTCCCCTGGAAGTATTGTATTTTTTTCTGGTAGAGAAATTGCATTAACCTTTTATTGTTGATTATTCATGAGGTCCTCAGCACATGAGAATTAAATTGATTTTTAACCTGTTGTCAATTTGTCATTAATACATTAAAATAGAAATTTTATTAAAGATTGTAGATGGGGACATTTGTTGCTTGAAGCCTTTTTTTAAAGCTGTCAAGGGTGTCAGGTTTATATAAAGGTGTACATGTGAAATATCTGAAAAATACTCAATGTTATTCGTGTGAATATAAATAATTAAAAATGTTAAAATCAGGACACAGATTACTTGAATGGAATCTTAGTTTTTCTCTAGTTACTAAATAAACATTAGGCACTTGAAGTAGTTAATTTCCCTTAACGATCTTGCAAGTAGTTGCAGGATCTGTGACATAACCAGTTGTTATATAAAGCTCCTAAGACCACCCACTTTCCCCTCCCCTTTACCATCTCTGCTGAAAACCATAACAACCCCATAGGCATGTAGACTGTGATGTCATTCACAGGCTGCTTACTTCTGGGTTTGCGAAGAGGAGATTTTATTCAGAGGAAGAGCATTGTTTTGGCAACATCTGGGAGTGGAAACGGAAGCCAGGAACACTTGGATAGCTCTGGGTTTTTTTCTTTTGTGTGTCTGTGGTGGAATGACATTTGCTATGTAGTCCACGGAAGCTGCTTCTGTGAAATCTTTCCACCTGCTCCGAAGACATGTTGTTGTCTCCCAAATTCTCCTTATCCACTATTCACGTACGACTGACTGCCAAAGGATTGCTGCGAAATCTCCGACTTCCTTCAGGGTTTAGGAAGAGCACTGTTATTTTCCATACAGGTTTGTCTTGCATAGATCTCTGTTTAGTGTTGCACGGGGGACATCTTGATGAACTTGCAGATGTTTATCACAGATTTTCTAAGGAGATAGATAATGGGGTAATTAAACCTCTAATGAGAGAAGTAGGCTTCATTCGTACAAATAAGCAGTTATCTCTTATGCCCATGACTGCGTAAGACCTTTGCTGTTTGCAAGCAGATTGTGTTCTGTTTGGGTTTTTGGAGTGCAGAATTGTTGCCTGGGTGCTCTCTAGCCCTTGTCTCTGTAACCAACCAAATCTGTGCAAATCAACACCTGTTAAATTACATTTTACTTCAAATGATTTTGGAAATAGGACATAAGTAAATTAAGACTGTTTCTTTCCCTTAGAAAAAGAGGTGAGATGAGAGGGTTTGTATAGTTATTCATTATGTAGTTTCTCACTGTGATTATGAGAAGTTATAGGATTTCCATATTCTAAGCACTTCAGAAAAACATCCTAATGGTTGAGGAGAGGTTATAAGTGAATCACAGATTTAGTTTTCCAATCTTCACGGTGAAAATGTTCGCAGTCACAAAATACTGCCCCTGATGTTTATGCTTGCATTGACTGCTTATTTTCTGTGCCTAAGATGGAAATCAATTCCCTGTGTATTTTAGGTGTATGCAAACCTGCCTGCTCACTTTTAGGCGGTCAGTTGTCTCACGTTGCTACCCCTTGTTCTAGATGCTAAAGTACAACCATGGTATGTAAAATCTAGGGTGCCGTTACATTTGTTTTTGGCCAGTAGTGTTAACTGTAATGGGATTGTTTGACTCAGATGTAAAGAGAAGAGTTTTTTTTTTTTCCTGTTTCATGTGCTCGTCAGCCTGTATGTCTCCTGTTTTTCTCTTGGCTCATCTCGGTCCCTGGTGACTTTTTTCTGGCTGAATGTTTTTAGTTTTCTCTGAAGCATCTCCTTTCTCTGTGGGATAATTCTCATTTTTTCTGGTACCTCTTTCTCCTGTTTCCTAACTCCCCTTGGCCTGTCATCCGAGTTTGCCAGCCTTTCCCTCTCGGCCTGAGCTGGCAGCCAAAGGTAGGTGAGGTGAGCTGGGAGGTAAACAGCAGCCCCTCTGCTCCCAGCCCACATGCCACTGTAACCGCTTTCAATCTTAAGCACTAAAAAGGTGGGAAAAAATAACGATTAAAGGTTACCTCATATTTGCAATAATTTGTATCATCTAAAATAGCTCCCCCCCCCCCCCCCCCCCGTGGCTGTCCGATATGGGGATCTGAACCCTTGACCTTGGTCTTATCAGCACCATGCTTTAACCAAAAGCAAGTGATATAACCAGCCAATCCTAAATAGCTTTTAATTTTAAGTAGTTTCTTTTGTTAAAGTTATCCATGCTCCAAGTTAAAAAAAAAAAAAAAAATTAAAGCCATACATTATGGTTTGGAGTTGCATCAGAAGGTTGTATAATCCTAAGTGAGCCTCTTTCTTACCCCGGCTCTCTGCCCTTCCCACGGAGGCAGTCCCTCTCATGGTTGCTGGTGTATCCTTCCTGTAATTTTCTCAACAAGTGTAAACCTATGTGTGGGTCTTTTATTTCCTTTTTTTGTTTTATAGAAATGGAAGCGTACTCTATGTTTTCTTCTACACCTTGCTTTTTAAAGTCAATATATCTTAGATTTTTATGTTAACATATGTATACCTGCCTCACTTTTTAAAATAGTCCTATGACATCCCACTGTTGTGTAAGTCATGATTTATGTAACCAATCCTCTATTAGTTGAACATTTTAGGTTGTTAATATTTTTGTGAAGCAGATTAGCTTTCCAAGATAGCTTAAGCAAAAGACACAAGGCTTTTATTCCCAGAGTTTAGTTAATAATGATGTTTCAGATACATTTCATTTTCTGAATTCATATAAAAATGTTTTTAAAAATTATTTGATTGCATTAATAAGTTTTAGAGGTAGAGTGCGCATAGAGGTAATCTAGTCTACCTTATTTTACACTAGGAGGTCCAAGATCCAGAGAAGTAAATGTACTTGCCCAAGAGCACACCGTACGTGGCAGAGGTGGGACTAGAACCTAGGACCTCCGTTGAGAATTTTTGGCTTACAGATTTTCCCAGCCATGAATTTTGCTGTGGATATAGGAATAGTGGGGATGAAGAAAGAGTTTTGCGTGTGGGAAGCATTTTAAAATTATGTCAAGAATACGATCCTGCTTATCCCCAGTAAGAATCTTTTGTGAGCTTATTCATAATTACATAATTTTAAGGTCTGAAAAAATCTTCAACAGTGGATATTGAAGCCGTTGCCTCTGTTCTTATGTAAATGGATTATAAACAGTAACTTGCATTTGTTTTCTTAGTAAAAGACATACTGTGGGTTGCCTTAGTGGCAGTGATATTGACCTGGATTCTGAGTCCTGGGGTCATAGCCTTGTCTCCGCTAGCAACTAAGTGAATGACCTTGACCTCCCAACCTCACAGGGCTGCAAAATACGGGAATCAGATGAGATGATTTCCAAGGTCCTCTCATCCTCAAATTCTGTGAATTTCTGGCTGTAGATTTCAAAATCCTTCATGTATTGCTACACCTGGAAATCCTTCTTATCGGAACTAATTTTCTTCTTGTCCTCACCTCTCCAGTTCAGTGAATATTCCCGACTTACCTATGTCTCTTCACGACACCATGTTTCTCCATATCTGTTCATCAAACCTCAGTCACCTTTGAATCATTATTTACCTTCTTTTATCCATAACCAATTGATTGCAAGAATCTAGGACTTCATCCTTTAAAATCTCTATTTGATTTTACCCCCTGCCACTTCCCTAGTTCAGGCTTAGTTCATGCTTCAACCTAGTTAGATTGCAGTATTTGAAATTGCTCTTCTTCCAAGTAAAAAATGGCCAAATATCGACAATTTCATATCACCCAACCTAATACTTTGGGCCATCTGAAGGGTTTTATATTTGGTCTGTGCTGCCAGCCTTTCCCCTGCTTCTAAACTGTCTTTCACATTTCAGGATTAATTAATTCATTCCGTAAATAAATATCTATTCAATGTGTTCTGTGTGCCAGGTACGACGGTAGGTGGTAGAAATAAAGCCAGGACTAAGTCCCGCATGGCCTCTGCCTCCACACAGCCCACAGTTTAACAGAAGGAGACAGACGCAGGACATCAAGTAATCATGGTAGGGTGTGGACTAGGCTCTCAGGCAGCTCTTAGCAGCTGGAGCTGCCTTTATCCAGGTCTTCCAGAAGAAGTGCCATTTAAGTTTGAGCCCTCAGGATATGTGGAATTAGCCAAGAAAGAAAAAGTGTTCCAGAAAGAGAAAACAGCGTGTGAAAGCCTGGAGGTGAGGGAGAGAATGGGTCCTTCAGGGAAACAAAAAGAATTGAAACCAAAGAATTTCTGAGCACAGATGTGGTGAGAGGGAGAGGCTGGAGATTACAGAGACCCAGTCAGAGCAAGCCCTTTCATTGAGCCTGTGCACGGGGCATCTGCACTTAGGTGTATTGTGACAGGGTGGCATCATTGACAAAGTGTGGTTGTCGGATCCAGGATGTCATTTCCTCTGTCAGGAGTTGTGGTGATGGTGCAGGATGTCGGGCACGAGTGAATATCTCAGGATCAGGGAGTAATCTTCTGTAATCTTCAGAATTGACTCCACTGGCTTGCCAAGTGCTGGCAACACTCTTGCAAAAGTATTAAACTCCGTCTTATTTCAGAATTTTACTTCAATATATCAGTTACAATTTTGTAATGAGTCAGTGGAGGGAGAAGAATTTTCTAAGTAGAAATATTCTCTGCCACTTAGAATTCAGTTTTTCTGCGAAGCTGAAGATACCTGTTTTAAATATTATAAAAAATGCCATTTGAACCTCAGAGAGTTTATGTTGTCTTTGACTCAAGTGAAGGGAATTTATTGCACTGAGACATGGAATTCTTTTTGTTGCACTAGTGAGATTAAAAGTGATCACTGTAGCAAAAAGTAGGGATATATGTTTTGCAGGAGGGCAGAAGTATTAGAACAAGATATTTTCATTTACTTAAGGCAGCACTAAAGAGAACTGTTTTGACTAGGTATTCAGTAAGAGTCAGGCAGGATGTGTATACGTTTGTGTAATTGGAATAAAATTTATCAGATTATGTTCTTGTATTTGGTATTCACTTTTGAGACCTAGTAGGACTGCTTTTAGCTGCAAGTAACAGACAGCTTAACTAGGAAGTAGGTTATTGGTCTCCCCTAAGAGGAAACAGCTGTGATGATTGATGTTCAGTGGCTCAGCAATTTCAGGATCAACATCTCTGCTGTTTTCTTAGCCCTTTCCTCATGACTGTAATAATCTCGCAATGGTTCTTTAGGCAGGAAGAAAAAGAAATAGGGGAGGGGCGCCCAGTCACTTAAGCTGACATCTCTTTGGCTAAATCCCAGCCATATGGCTACCTCTACCTGCAAGTGAGGCTGGGAAGTGGAGTGTTTGACTTCTCTAGTCTCTGTATTGCATGCAGGTGTAAGAGGGGTTAGAGCCATATCACAGTATCGGCCCCAGAGAAGGCAGAACACTTGTATCTCAGAAGCTGATATTGTCTGCTTATGAATGAAGGAAGTTGTTATTTAACAAGACAAATCTTGCAACAGATCTTGCTGGTTTTTTCTCTATTGTAATATGACTTTTTTTTTTTTTTTTGGTAATGATTACCTATTCATAATCATTTCAATTAAACTTCAGTTTGTTTTGATGTTTGGACATAAATCTTACTATTTCATTTTTTATCTTTAAAATTAATTTCCAGTTATAAAATAATCCATTGAGAAAATATGTTCTCAGCTTTAGATGTGGCTTTTATATATTTGATATTGTATTAGTAGTGCATTTATGGTGGGTATCCTATTCATGTGTTGTTAAGGTGATAGTAAATAAATTTTAATGTTTCTTGTGTTTTCATATCACACTACAAAATATAGAAGTCAGTGAGGCCGTTTTAGACAGCTTCCATTAAAAAAAAGTATTAGAATTTGTGCGTACAATCATTTGTAGAATACAAAGAAAATCAGAAGGACCAAGTTCAAGAATAACAGAAGAGAGCTGTAGACTTCCACCACCCCTTCATTATCTTCCTGTAAATCCAGGTTCTTCTTTTCAGCTTCCTTGAAAGAAGTCGTGAAGATTTTTCTGACCTCTTGCCACATTGATAGGCATTTACTAAGAACTGGTGTTATGAATGGCGTCATGCTAAAAATGTTTTGATTGATACAGATTGGTCTGTGACAGCTGTGGCAATCTTACAGCTATAACTTTGCTATGACATGAAATCTGCCCTTTCATAGTTACAGCATTTTATTTAAGAAGGCGTTCAAGTGTTAAATGACTTTTTATTCATAATAGATAATATTTTGATAAGTTTTTGTAAGATGAATGTTGGAAGAGCCAGTAAGTCTTAATCTGACAGGTTTCAGATAGCTAAAGTATTCCTGAACTAAATTATGTTTTAATGTACTATCTACTTTCACACAGAAATGAAAATTAAACCGTATATTATGGTTTGGAGTTAGATTCAGAATGAGAAGTATAAAGGAGACACTGGAGGAATGTGGCAAGCTATATACACTAAATGATTAGAACAATTGAAATATTCTGGTTAATTGAATTTTGGCTAATAGAGCATCACTCTATAAATAAAATATACTTTTTTATTCTAAAGCATATTTTGGACCTAAAAATATTTTCTTAATAGTATACATTACTAGTTTTCTTAGGCAAAAAGATAACAGGTGTGATTTCAAATGTATCTAATACTAAATATCATTTTTCCATATTTGTCTTTGGTGATGCTTTGGGTTATTTTAGTACGTGATTGTCCTTTTTATAAACAGAAGCAATTAGATAGCTCCAGGGAAAATTAAGACTAATAGAGCTTTCTTTTGGATGAGAGACTTGCTTTTTTCCACTTGCTTCCTGATGACCTGCATTCTAGGTGTCTCCCTCTTAAATTGCTTTTCCTTTCCTGTTTAGTATTTTGAGAATGCTGATACCTTTTTATTTATTTTTTGTATTATAGATATTTCTAATGCTGAATGTTTTAATTGGCTATTTTAATTTTTGTTTCTATCATAATTTAGTCTTTTGTCTTTACTACACAATAATGAGATTTTATTTTTACCCACTTTGGTTCATTTCTGGGAATTTTTTCCCCACTCAGGCTGTATGTCTGCACATGCCTGGATTCAACCAGGCTGCTTTACTGGGGGCCCTGTTACAAAAACTATGATTGCAACTTGGCTGTGAGGGTTAGGGACACCATCTGTGGAGCACTGGGCCACAGGGCAAGGCCTCACTGGCACAGCAGTGACCTCATCTGAGCTGCTTAGTGCAGGATGTAAAAATCACAGAAGAGATAACATTTTAAATTATAAAATAATAAGTTCACTGGAGATAGAGACTGTGAGGAGGAGGACCTCGCAGACTTTTTCTTGTTTTGGAGTCAGTTCCTAGTGGTGACAGAATATTATTCTTGATATCATATTCTTCCGTGTGTTAAGTTAAAAAGGATACCTGTTGGTGCATGTTGTCATTACTGAAATTTAAAAAACTGCTTTGCATAAGCAGGCTTTGTAATACTAAGCAGTTTTTTAGGGACCTAATACAATTGGCAAGTCAAAATGTTCATTAAGACCAAAACAAAAGACAGGTTCACATGAAGGCTAGTGTTTAATATTTTAAGAAGAGAAACAATAATTTGTACAATAGTAAAGGGAAAAAAGCCAGTATTGGTGGCTGCTGTCTTGTGAAACAGCACCTTGCTAACGTCAGTGAGAACCTGGTGGGATATATATTTTATCCTTTTCCTTGTGCTGTGTTCCGAGAAGAGAACTATCCAATTTGTTCATGTACAGAGCAAACGAACATAACACGTGATACTTGTTTCCTAATTTAAGTTAAAATAAAAATTCAGATTTTTAAAATTCATATTCTTAATGAAATTGTTTTTTACATGATCAAAATGAAATATTTTCACTCCATTATCTTTGGAATATTCAATGTTAACTTAAAATTCTTTTACTTGCAAATTTTCTGTTGTGTTCCATTTTTATGATGTGGTCTTTTAAGCCTAAAACAAATCCATAAAGATAAGATATTAAGTTGAACTTTTAGTTTATTTTGAAAGCCATATAATTGAGGGACCTATTAAAAGTACTTCTGAGTGTAGTGAATATTTTTTAATTCTGTGTAATTAGTAGTCTATTTTAGGTGGAAATGGCCTTTTTTCCTTCAGGCTACATAGAACACATTTAAGATCAAGTTTGGACTATCTTTTCAGGAAAAATTTTGTTAGCATAATTAACCCAAAATAAGAATTTTTATCTGAATATGCCTTGTATTCTCTAATCTGCTTTTAAAGTGAAATTGAAAAGAAGTAAAACCCTTTCATATGTAATACAAACCATTGCAACAAAATTCTACCAATCTACTAATATAAAATTTAAAATGTAAAGTGTGTCAAATCCTCCCCTCCCCAACCCCCTCCCCCCCCAAAGAATTAGCTTGGGTAATTTTAAGTCTAAACACTGCTTTGCTGAGCTTGAAATGTTTTATATTAAGTAAATGCCATATGTTCCTAGAAATAGAAAAACGTCATGTTTTAAATTGTGACATCTATTAACTCTTTAAGTGTAAACAAATAATGAAAGGAACAGTAGAAAGCTTTATAACAATTTAAACTAGTAATTGATGGCATGAATATAATTTAAAAAATATTTTGGTAAGTTTGTACAGGTTCCCGTGGGCTCACTGTTCCATTGGTACAAGTAGAAAGGGTGCGTGGCGATACTAGTGTGGGTTGGCAGCAGTTCAGGACAGTGGGAACTAAAGAGCGGATTGCTCTTTGGGAAGATAACAGGGCAGGTGATGAAATGAGGAATGCAGGTGAGTTAGGAAGAGACTACGGAGAATCAAGAGCAGGGTCTTAGAGACTGTCACACACCTTCCTCAACACATCCCACCCCTCGTCCTTCCTCTCATGTGCTCATCTACTCCTCTTGACGTTATTTCCTAGTGGGACACCTGTGACATCCCGGGTCCCTCCTGATCCACCTGGCCACTCTGTGCTCCTGTCTGGCCTCTTCCTGCTGCCACCGGCCAGGCCGTGTCCCCCGGGCCTCCCTCTCCCCCTCTGTCCCCAGCCCTGCTGCCTCTCCCTGGCAGCCTCCAGCCCCACCTCCTATGAGACGACCCGTAGGTGGCATCCAGGCTCTTGCCCCTCTTGTGTTTTCAGGCTGCATCTTGCTCTAACTGCGCCAGTGCTGGCTGTGTTATGATAAAGGGCATCAGGCCCGTGTGCCTCTACACCTTTGTTTGCTGGCTTCACCTGCCCGCAGGCCCTTACTCTGCTTCTCTGGCTGCCAGGTGTGCCAGTGTCCATCCAGACCCTGCCTCTGGGAACCTTCTCTGGACTGGCCCAGATCCAGGTGTTGCCCTGCCTGTCCTCTCACCACACTGTGTACACAGTTCTAGTACCTAGTTATCAAACCATATTGCCATTGTTGATGGCATATTTCTGTCTTGGCTATGCAAAAGTTCCTTCAGAGCGAGGATGGATTTGTTAGGAAGTCATCCCACAGACATTTATGCGCTGAGCAGTAGTCATTTGGGCGATCATTTCATATTTGGATATTCCCTCTTATTAGACAACATATTTCCCAATAACTCCCATGTTAATGCTTTGTTTTTGTGATATATCCCAAGATAAACACCCATCATCAAATGCTGAGGAAATACTGACTGAAAGAACTTGTGTATAGATGTCCCTATTAGGGCCTTCAGGTATGTAGGTTCAGATTAAGGCAGAAAGAAGGGAATTGGCTGGCAGTCCAGGCTGTTGGTGGAGATTCCGAAACCCTTCACCAGCCCCTGAGTTCATTACCTAGATTTTATTAACCCACAAACATTAGTTTTCAATGCACTGTGTGCTAGAAAGTACATACCACCTAGTGGCAGTCACCTTTATCCAGGCAAGGTGATATTTGAGATTTGAACAGGAAGAAGGTAATAACGCTAGGGGAGCATGAGTCAGCAGAGCTGCGCGGTATCTTCACGCACCCTGTGCAATACCACCCTCTTCTGTGATGCCTTGTCTGCCCTCTGAGGCACCAGGGCAGGTCCACCTGCACCACAGCAGTGCTATCATATAGATTTTTTAAAAATATTATGTATTATTATAAGCATATTATTATTACAAATCATGATTTTTCCTTATTCCCTTTCCAACCTATCCCTCCCCAAACAACATCCTCCCCCCACACCCCCATCTCTAGTATTCTGAAAGCTCAAGGAATTGTTTAGGTCTTTTCTTTTTTAGCACCCCGTTATGAGTGAGAACATGCGATATTCCTGTTTCCTTGTCTGGCTTATTTCACTTAACGTAATTTTCTCCAGACTCATCTATATCACACAGATTTTGATACATACTTGGTGAGTGAGTGAGTAGGTCAGTGAGTATACAGAAAACTAGGCAGTGTTACTTCTGTGTTTAGTTTTGTGTTTTATGGAACCCAAGGCAAACTCTCTTAGAAGGTCTTGTCTGTGAGTTGATTTTAATAATTTGGAAAACCATCAGATTCAGTAAACGTATTGCTTGGTGTTTTAGTCTGTTTTGTGTTGCTATAACAGAAATACCTGAGAGTGGGTAATTTATAAAGGAAAGAGGTTTATTTGGCTTACAATTCTGGGACAGCTGCATCTGGCACGGGCCTCAGGCTGCTTCTATTCAAGGCGGAAAGTGGCAGCAGCTGGTGGGTACAAGCAGATCACATGAGGAGAGAGGAAGCAAGAGAGAGAGAAGGTGCCAGGGTCTTTTTAAGCAATAAGCTCTCGTGGGAACTCATAGAGTGAAAACTCACTCATTAACCCCCCTAACCCAGGGGGAACATTAATCCTTTCATGAGGGATCTGCGCCCATGACTCAATCAGTTTCCAACACTGCCACATTGGGGATCAAATTTCCACATGAGTTTTGGAGGGGACAACACATCCAAACTCCATCACTTGGCTTCAGGGTGGACGTGTCCTCAGCTGCCGAGATGTGATGGTAATCAGTCTGTATCTTAACAGTTAAGTCTTTCTCTCAGAAATTGTTTTTGGTCTTGAGGTGGGGTCTATATGCCTGTGTGATTTGAACCTGGAAAATGGGCCAATTCCTCTTTACCCAACTACTTTTTTTTTAAGAAGATGATAAATAAGTCCATTGGGCTAGTTTTAAATTTTACTAAATTGAAGTTTCTGAGAAAAACGAACAAAGATAGCAAACTGTTACCCAACTGTTTTTCAAGTAAGCAAATATTTTGATTCAGGATTTTTGTTTTCCTGATGGAAGTTTCATTAGAATGAATCCCATTAAGGTTGGACCAGAAGTGATAGTGGTAATTATCTTGTTGAGAGAAATCAGAATCTATGTAGAAGTTAACATTCAAGGTCTCTGATTAAATTGAAATCAGAACATGTCCTGTTAATAGCTATAATAAACAAAATGTTTTATATTTTTAAATACAGCTGTAATAACAAAACAGTAATATGCTGATAAACAGGATGTAAGGGCAAAATTTGGCTCATATTATGCTAATTTCATATAAATAATGAATCCCATAGGATTTAAGGGAAACCTGTGGTTTTTCAGTATTATAAAGTACTCTACTTATGAGCCTTAGGGCTTTGAGCATCACTGGAGATTTTCACATCATCTCTGATCTTCAGTTGAGCTAGGAGTAGGGAGAGAGGGAAGGATGTGCAAACTGGGTCATTGGCTGCCATGTGGTACAATTTTGTCCTCAGGGAGCACAGTATATGGAGCAGAAGATTGAGGTCACAGCACGCTTTTCCAGCTCCAGGTAGAGGGCTGTCCGTTCGCTTATTTGCTCTTATGTTAAATTTCGAAGGCATGTACTCTTAGAAGAATAATAGGTCTGTGTATTCTTTCTTCCTTATTTGTAAATCTATTCTGAGTAGTCACTAACAAAACCTGTGTTATTTAGATTTCCTGTCTAGATTCCCCATGGAAGAATTCTGGATAGGCTGTTTTTTTTGATGGCTAAGTGTTAAGATTTAAGAGCTCAAAATTCATTTTAACCATCTTTAGAAAACAATTTTATTTTTGAATAAGTAATATATTTCCTATGGGTAAAATGTATAAAAAATCTTTAGAACACCTTTATCTGTCTGGTTTCTATTCCCCTTTCTGAAAAGGGAAGCATTGTTAGTTTTATATATATTCTGTGATATTTTTCTTATACATTTATAAACAAAAAAGCAAGAATCCTAATATTTTCCCTAAAAATATTAATATGAAATATTCACATCTCAGATTTTATAATTATAACCAGTTTTAAAACTTTGATATTTTATTAAATAATAACATTGATTAGCATAGAAATGCTAGAAAGAATCAGACATTAAGGACTCAAGAAATGATAAAGGAATGCATAAGTGAATGAGTTTTTCAGTAAATATTGGTAGGACATGTAGCAGGGATATCAGTCAGGTGAATGAACTTATATCTACATGTATTGCAGTAAATTCTAGATGGTTTAAGAATTAAAATACTTTTTGTTCTGTTTGTTTTTATAAAATTATATGACACATCGATGTTTACCTATATGTAGGTTTATTGAAATGAGTTCTCAGATAATGGGCTTGAGTGTATTAAAGTAACATTTTTTAAGTTTATTACATAAATATTTGTTTTTATTTATGTAATATATTACACATCCTCATGCAGTCCACTTTCCAAAATATGTAGGAACAGCAGAGACTTGACAGCTGAGGCCTGGGTTCTGACTTTGGATCTATCCCATATGTCTTAGTTTGTTTTATGCTGCTGTAACATATTACCACAGACTGGGTAATTTATAAAGAACAGAGATTTATTTCTCACAGTTCTAGAGTCTGGGAAGTCCAAGGTCAATGGGCCCACATCTGGCGAGGGCCTTCTTGCTGCATCGTCCCATGGTGGACAGCAGAAGGGCAAGAGAAGGCTGAACTCACCTTTACAACAACCTGCTCTCATGATGATAAACCCATTTCCACAATAATGACTTTAATCTTTGCATGAGTGCTCTGCCCTCATGGCTCAATTGCCTCTTAATGGTCCCACTTCTCAATACCACAGTAATGGCAGCTAAATTTCAACATGAGTTTTGGAGGGGACATTCAAACCATAGCACTATAGAAGCTGTCTGCACCTGGGGAGGCCTTTCACATCACGAGCCTCGTCTTCCCTGTCTTGAATTACCAGGAGGATCAAAAGAGAGGGAAAAGGACACTGAACAGTAAGACACCGTGTAGTTATTATTGTACATATATGACTGATATAATTCCTAAGAACATTTAGAGAATGACATAAAATAAAGGAATTCTAATCTCTGATATTTTGACAAATTGTCTAATATTTAGATTATTTATCATGAATATAGGAAGCAACTCTAATAATTTGTTCATCCTTCAGGACTGTGATATTATGACATATTAACTTGATTATTTTCTCTATCTGTTATGGAAGAGGCAACTATTGATAAGCAACTATTAATAATTACTAATAATGAAGAATAATGGATAAGTATTTTCCCTCTCTTTAAGTATTATTAAAACACTATGGATATTTTAGTCATTTTTGAACTGAGAATTATCAAGTATTGATATAAATATGGGTTGCCTAACCATATAACGTAACCATAAAAAATAAGAACCTTTTTTTCTGTTTTTAACTTAAGGAGTATATGGAGTGTATTTTGCTATTGGTTCTTGGAACATGAATACTGAGGTTTCTTATTTTCCTTCAAGCAGTCACTGTAGTGGTTTGCCTTTCCCTGAAAAAGCAGAGAAAATAAATTAATAACTGCTTAAGAAGTTGTCTTAGATTTGTTTGTAACCACAGAATGTGGATGCCCGTCAGAATAAGGAAACGTTGATTTTTTTTTTTTTGTTTCCTGTGTCCTTTTTTCAGATTTAGGTTTGTTTTGATCATTTTGGTTTGTTTATTTCAAGAAGCTAAGCAGTTTGTTTCCTGTTTATTCCAATTCTGTTCCATATTTAAAGTGACTGAGACATTTGGAATGGTTCCCAAACTGAACAGTGTTTCATTTAAAATAAAGTAATTCCCAGGGCACTGTGGTGTAGGAAGTGAAGAATCACTTAGCACGGCATCTTAGGTGGACTTGGAGTATTAGTGTGTGCTCTTAAAAAATATTTAAACCATTATTAGTACTTGGGGGTGGTGAACGAGCAAAGCCTGTGTTTGATAGAAAATGGAATGGTGTAAGGAAAGGGATTTAAAGTCCAAGCATTTGTGGTTTTTTTTTTTTAGCATGTGTGATCAGAATAGTCAGGGTCCTAGTCACAGGTTTCTCTACCAATTTAACTGGAAAATTAGAAACTATGAAATCAACATATTTTTGCACACAATTTTTGTACTTCTGGGTTGTTGAATCTGTTTGTTTCATGTACATAATGCCCTGTATAGATCTTTTAAAGTCTGAACTAAAGCCATTGTATTTATGAATTCCAAACATCTACATCTTTGACTAATTCCGGTTCCCATCCATATGTGTTCCTTATGTAAACATAACTTAAATGCATTTCTGTGGCTTGTCTAGCTGTTTTTGAACCCATGTGGTGGTGATTGTAAAAACTAGCATCACCTATCTTTGTGCCTATGTTTATTCTTTTTGCAGTTGAAAAGGGCAGGCAGAAGAATCCTAGAAGTTTATGTATCCAGACACAGACGTCTCCAGATGTGCTGTCTTCTGAAAAGACACTTGAATTGGCACAGTACAAAACAAAATGTGAAAACCAAAGTCAATTTATCCGGCAGCTCAAGCAGCTTCTTTCATGTGGTAATACCAAATTTGAAGCATTGGCAGTTGTGATTCAGCACCTGCTGTCTGAGGTGAGGATGGGTCCCCTCTAAATAGTCTTTCTCACTGAGCAGGGTATGGGGGAAAATGCGCACGCTCTTGCCAGATTAGTGATTCAGAAGATCAGGAGGAATTCATCCAGTTATGCTTGTGTCAGCTCACTTGATACCTGAGTCAGTCTGTAGCAATTTGGGATGGAAACATTTTCTTAGTACTTCCTTTTCTCCTCTGAGTCTCTTGCTTAGGATAACAACAGTGAAGGGATACACGCCTCTTCTACTCTTAGACACCTCTAGACCTGTGTTAGCTTTAACATTTTTTTCCACTTAATTTTTTGTCTCACTATAGGTGGCTTTCCATACGCATATAGTTTAATGCTTTGAAACATAAGGATAATTATATTTATAGGTCAAAGAACACTTTTGAGATAATGCCCAGAATTATCTGAGGACTCTTCAAAATTTCCATCCATTCCTAAAATAATCTGTGGTACAAGAAAAGCAAAGCAGATATTCTTTGTTTACTTATTCTTTCCTGATATTTTACAGGAATGTTAATTCAGGATCTGGTTAAAATTCATTGAGAAAATCAAGTTTATATGAACATATGCTATTGACATAGCAACAAAAACTATAGTTATCTAAGGGGGAAAGTAGAATGAGAATATAATGTGAGATATGTGTGTGTGTGTGTATATGTATATATATATATATAGAGAGAGATATACTGAGAGGCATATTTTTTTTTGGCAGCTGGTTAGTACAGGGATTGAACCCTATGCCTTGGTGTTATCCGCACCCCACTCAAGTTGACTGAGCTAACCGGCCAGCCCTAGGTATTTTTTAATCACTGTTTTAAAGGTGGACATGCACAACATCTCAAAAGAAGAAAACTGTTCAATTTGGTTGTTGTGCAGTTTGATTCAAGCCAACAAACCTATATTGATTTTATACAGAGGCCACTGCAATGTGGTCGCCTGCTTAGGGAAGGGAGACCGTGGTGAATGAGACTTGGTCCGTGTCTTTGAGAAGCTATCAGGCTAGTAGATAGTTTAGTTCAATATTTGATGAATATTTTACAGCTTCGTCCATAAAAATATATTTTTGGAGGGGGAGATGGAAATGGTTTTTTAGCTACAGTAGTATGCAGTGTTTTTGCTTCTCTTTAATATGGAAGAAAAGAACTCAAGAGTTGGTTTGCGTAACAAAGTAAACTAAATTAAAAACCACATAATATCAAATGGAGGGAACAATTAGTTTTTCTGTTTAGAGACAAGCCAATTATTTTGTTGTGCTGTATCCAACCTAACAGCCCTGTCTTCAACTCTTTCCTCTCCTTTATTTCCCACATGAGGCCAGTCATCGAGTCCTGTGACCTCTCAGCCCACAGTGTTTCTCCGACTCATCTTGTCTTTGCCACTGAGGCGGTCCTTCACTAGATTACAATAGCAACTCCTTAGCCGGTCTTCAGGCTGGCATTCTTTCTCCACTATGATCCATCCCAAGCACTGCCAACAGCCTTATTTTTCCAAAGCATTCCGTTCTGCCGATGAAAACCTGCAGTGGTTCTCCACGGTCTACCTCTGCTCTGTCCAATATGGTAGCCGCTAGCCTTATGAGGCTGCTGAGCATTTCAGATGTAATCGGTCTGAATTGAGGTGTGTGCTACGTATAAAATGCACATGGATTTTGAAGACTTAGAATGGAAAAAAAAATGACATAAAATATCTCTAACAATTTTTATATTGACTATATTGAAATGCTATTTTGTAGATTTGGGTTAAATAAAATATATTATTAAAATTAACCATCATTTTAAAACTTTTTTTTCATGTGGCTACTGGAAAATTTATAATTAGATGCATGATTCACATTATATTTCTTTTGGGTGATTCTGGTTTATAACCTGGAATATAAGGCTCTCTGTTATTTGGCAACATCTGGCCTTCTTACTGGTACCCTCACTGCCCAAATGCTCCAGCAGTGTATTAAAGAGATGGAGGAAAGGCAAGAGGGACTTTACATTTGCTGAATATTTACTAAGTACCAGATATTCTTTCTTACCTTATTAAATCCTTACCAAAGCCACAATGAGTTGGGATTCACAACTGCGAAAGTCGAGGAATAGAGTTATTAATTAACTTGCCCATCAGCTAATAAGAGGAGGACCAGGACTTGAGCCCAGGTCTAGGACACTGTGAACTCAAAATTTCCTATATGCTTTCTGTACTTTTTCATTCCTTGTTCAAATACTATTACTGGGCTACTGCCCTTCCCCCTAATACCTGCATATTCAGGTCTTTCTTACAGAAGCATCACATCACTACCTGCATTTAATTTACATGGATTCATTATACCAACAACCAAAGTTTAAAAAAAAAAAAAAATGCAAATTAAATAAAGATGGCATTCCTGCCTTCCATGCCCCTCAGTGAGCTAAGGCCCAGGAGTAGATTCAAGATGAAAGACAGGCATCTGCTCTTCTTCAGGTGTCCTCCCAGACCCTAAATACCTCTTGTGGTATGAATATTCTACACTCTGTGCAATCCTAGTGTTTAAAGGTAGCTTTTTCCCCATGTGACCTGGCCCCTAAACGCAAGGCAGATACTTTATCAGGTGCTCAGGTGGAGAAAGAATAGACCCAGCACTAGAGGAGAAATTCACTGGGTTGGATATACTGAGAGATGCTTTCTCAGTTCACAACATGGCAAATGCTTAATGAGTTTCAAGGACACGTATACTGTTTAGATTTCACTCTACACTTAAATTTAGGTCCTAACACCTACATAATTGTGACTCCATTTAATACAGCTCAAAACCCCTGTTTAATGAAAAGTTTTCTCGGCCTTCTATCTCTATGTTCAGTTTGCCCTCTGGGTTCCAGGAGCATTTATTCCTCTCTTTTATTCTCCACTTTATGTTAGAGGTATGCATTTAGTGCTTATTTTTACTTTTTAAGGTAGGAAGTTTACTGAAAGCAGGATCTGTGTCTAGTGCTTTCTTATGACACCATCCCAGCAGCCGTGATAGACACACAATGCCTCTGTGAACAAATGGAAGAGTGAGAGGGTGGGACCCAGATGTAAGATGAACATAAAGTCTTCAAGTCAATGTTCTTTGCCCTGTCTCTTTATTTTATAACCAATCAGCAAATATTTGCTGATTGCCTAATATGTACAGGGTAGTGTTATAAAATAGTTGGAAAGGAAAGACATAACAAGGGGGAAAGTTAAGCAATTAAAAAAAATAAAATTCCCTTAACCTTTTTGTTCTCTCATACCCATTACAGAAGTGTGTGCGCATGCACATACACACATGTTGTATGTATATGTATTTTTATATATGTGTAAGTGTAAATATTAAATATATGTGTGTGTATATAGGTATCTTGTTATTGGTAACCTTTTCTAAATGGATTTGAAGCATTAGATTCTGGGTAAAAATGATTGATTATATAGAGTCCTGGAACTATCATTTATCCTTTTGTTGTAATTCTATTTAATAACTACAACTTTTCCACTCTACCCTGAAGAAGAACATAAACAAAGGTTAATTTTGAATGATACTAGCAGTCTACCATAAGTAAAATTGACTTAGAACAAGAAAATACAAGTGGACGTTGAGCAGGTGCATGGTGAGGTGACGGGGAAAAGGTCAGACATAGCACACGTCTGAGCTGTCTGCTGCAGTTCTTTTCTGTAATGTCCCCTGTGCTGTTGATGCTTTCCAGCAGCTAGCAAAATTCAGACACACTGATGGGATGACAGCCAGTGACTAAGTGCCTGTGTTCCAGGGACTTCTAATTAAATTATGGTGAATCCATTTTTTTCTTGGAGCACTTCATGTATTTAATGCATGAATATAAAAGCATCTTTCTATCCAGATTCCCACTTTTATCTTTTTTCACATTGTGTGGGAAATTCTGCATGTTACAATACAAAGAAAATTAAATAAACTTGTTATCTGAACTATAATGAGTTTATCTTCTAAGACAAATACTGATCTAGGAGCAACTGAATAAAAAGAAACAGAAAATCAGTATCTAAGTGACAATATGCATTTTGTCATCTAAAAGTAAAGGGCATGTACATTTAAAGGGCAACCTACACACACATACACACACGCAGAGTTGGGCAGAAACTAAACTAATACGTAGTATGTGTCTGTTAAGGTATGGGCATTGTGGTTGGCATTTGACATAAGGATCATAATTAAAGGCCTCGGTTTTTCCATTTTCCTGTACTACTTCCTCTCACATGAGGTCATCTGCTTTGACAGAAGAACAAAGACTTGGGCCTGGACATTTTATTTCTGCCCAGGTCCCAAGCTCCTTGAAGGCAGGGACCGGGTCTTAAATTTCTTTTGTATTTAAATTGGTACTAAGTAATAACTTGCCAACCAATTCAGAAGGATAAATGTCCTTTCTAGGCATCTGGGGAAGGGGGATGGTGTCTGCAATTGACATTTAGTATTTCGAGAAGGTCAGGTGAAGAAGGCTAGGCATCCCAGAGAGGGTGGCATTGACAAGAGCGTGGAGGTGGGATAGGCAGGCACAAGTGACTTACACAGAAGAGAGTCTGGAAGTCTAAACAGGAGCACAATGATTCAGTTCTGGGGAACTACAGTGAAGTTTTTAAATTTTTATTTATTTATTTTAATGCACTCAAAGCAAGGCTCCTTTTGAGCCAAGGAGTTTATGCGTACAAAGGAATAAGCCCTCTGAAAAGTGAAGCGATGCTTCTGATGGTCCAGGAATGGGTTGGTGAGGATCAGGACTAGTGTGGAGGTGGCACTAATAAGGAAAGTGCCACGGATCTGAGACACATTACGAAGGAAGAACTGACTGACTTTTGCACAACCCGTTTAGACAAAAAGTGAAAGACGGCCTCAGGGTTTTCCTGGTGCTGTTAACTGGGATTGACAGAGGTTGGAAGGTGTCAGGAGGACAGGGGGCTACCGAGGACAGGAATGTTGAGTGCAGTAGACTTGGGGCTAAAATTTTTGAGATTAATAGATACATATATTTATTTTTATTTATTCTTCCATTATTATACAGACTGATTTGCCTCAGATTGTAATTTCTACATTAGAACACCAATTACTTGTTAATTTTTTAAATTTGGAGTCACTGATTTATGATTTCAGAACAACTTAATTCCATGTTTCTAAAACAAGTGTTTAGGATACCACCATTAAGGCCAAAACGTACTCAGTGAAAAAAGTGTTTCTCAAATTCTAGTCGCTGTTAACTGTCCGCGTGGAAGTGCTGGTGCTTAGTGAGAGACTAGTACAAAGTAAAAGTTAAATAATCTCCAACTCTGAAATCAGCACTTCAGACTTTTTAAAACTCCAATGGACCATAGTCTAAGCATTCAAATAAATTTTGGGAGAAACTCCATTCATTTTATAATGTCACTTAAAAGCCGAAGTCATAACACGCCCCTTTTACTGCCCTTCACCTAGTTCATAACCTCATTTAGTATATGGGTTTTGAAGAAGTTTCTCTTTTCTATTAGTAATTGTGATAATCTAATGACCTCAATTAGAGAGGGGAGTGAAAAGGCTCACAAATCTAAAAATAACTCCATTATCCACGTGGAGAGCGCCAGTCTTTCTTTCCACCCTACCAGCTGATATTTAACTAAGTGGCAATCGATCAGTCTCAAGTCTGCCTCTCGTTTTTCATAAATGAAGGGCTGTGGCTTTAAGTACTCGCAGGCTGCTTGTGCCAAAGGCAGAAGCTGCAGTATCAGCTTCTGTGGGGACAGAGGAGTCTGAGGCATACGGTAACCTGCAGGGCCAATGGCGCGCCTCCTGGTAGAGCTTTGAATGTAGACAGACGCGACTGGTGGGTGGCGTGGCCACCTGTGCACTTCTCTGACAGTGCGGGAGGTGGGGGGAGTTGGAGCCAGAAGCTGGAAAATGGGCTGCTCCAGCAGCAAAATGTGCCTCTATTCTCCATGTGCAGCAACAAGGGTAATTAGTATTTGTTTATAGTGCTTTTCTGGAAGAATGTCAGGGAATACAGCAGAGGTTGTCTGGAATTGGGAAATGCTCTGAATGACAACTCTTGCCTGCAAAGGCTGGGTCTTATGATCTCTGCAGCACTCTGATCAAGATGCGGTGGGAGCGAGGTCTTCGGTGATCTTAGTTGAGGGCATTTTCCGAGAGCATTGGAAATTCTGCATTTTCTTTAGTTATGCCCTGGTGCTAGGAAATCTAGCTTTTAAGGAACTGTGCCTAATTACTGCATTTGTACAAGTATGTGTGTATGTGTTTGCTATGGGCTTTTGGTAACTTGAAAATTATTGTTTTATCACAAGGTTGATGATTGCTATTTTAATACTGAAATAGCTGCCTGGTTTCCTTTGGTTCATTTCTCTACCATCTATTTAGAATTATAGCTGATCCAAAATATAATAATCCTTAGGAAATACTGTGTAGCTGAATAAAATAATTTAATTTTATCTTTAAAGGATTATTTTTTCACTGTAGCTTTATGACAAACTTGTCTTTCTTGTACGAGAAAAGGATTGGCCTTGTAATAAAACTTTTTTATTTGCAAATATAGGACAAACTGCATATAAGTGCCTATGTTTAGAACATTAAATATTTATCTTAAACTGAGCAGGCCTTTATTGCCCTTGGAGGAAGAGAAAGCTTTACGTCTTAAGTACAGTATGCATTAGCTGAAAGGTTCTAGGTATCAGCAAGGAAGCATTGGCTCAAAGTAAATATTTTTAAATGAGCCGTTTAGTGCTTCAAATGAAAGTTTCACTAGGATCTGAGAAAATACAGATTTTGAAGCACAAGTTTCCTTAACAACTAAGGGACATCTGTGTTTTTTAACAACACAAACTGTTGGCCTAAATGATTCATATCTCGGCTTCTCAGTTCTGGGTCTCGTTTTCCTAGTGATAACAAATGTGTACCTTACTGAAAGGGGCCCTCCTGAAAACATGAGTAACTCGATGTGTGTTTTCTGCAGCGAGAGGAAGCACTGAAACAACACAAAACGCTGTCTCAAGAACTTGTTAACCTCCGGGGAGAGCTGGGTAAGAGCTTTTTGTTGTTGTCATTCAATTGTACGGGAAAAGGGGAAATTGGAAAATTTGCTTTTCCTATCTGCATTGTGCTGGAGTTGCATGCTGGCAGTGGTTAGCTCTCCCACTCTGGTATCTGTGCAAACACTTACTATCGACATTTCTTTTGAATCTTGGCAGCTTGACCTCCAGTTCACAGAATTCCTGGCATTGATCTGAGTAAGCCTAGCAGAGTGTCTGATGAGTGAAACATTTCTCTTGCTCAAGAGAGGGACAGAATGATTTTTGTAATTGCATGAATTCCTGTTAAATAATTTCATCGTGTTTCTTTCTGAACCACTTCTCATATTAAAGGGTGAGAAAATACCCTCTCTGATGACGATAATTGCATTACACTTCCTCAGGATGGTTCGTGAGTAGGGAGTTTAAAGGTAGAAGGAAACTGCCTGCTAGGACAGCCTGTCTGCAAAAGGCGTGTTCTGTGCTGATGGCACAATTTGGATGGGGCAGGTGGGGAATAACCTCCCAGCACCACAGGAGACACGTGTCTCTAGCACTCACCACCCAGAGCTGCTGTGCGCAGGCTGAAGTCTATTTTATTCTTGTCTCTCCTGGAAGTCCTGGGGTTCATGGAACAGACACAACACTGCCGTCTCTACCTCAACCATTATGGTGGTGTGAACTGAGTGCCTTGGGGTGCCCCTGTCTGCCCTGGGGCTCCTCAGCCTAGAGAATCTTCAGTGGGACGTGGAGTAGTTCATCAAAAGGCTGCTTTCCTTGGCCTCTGCAGTTTCCTAGGTACACAGTCAGTCCCCACTTGCAGCAGGCATAGGTACATGTATAAGTGAGGCAAAGGTCACAGCCAGCCAAGCAAGTCATGTTCATCCGGTTCTAGGAGGAACTGCCCATTTTTCTTTGGACAAGACCAGTGTTTAAACATTGCCAGTCTAAATTGCTGGAGTTGAATACTCTTAATTAGGACAAAGATCAAAGGGCAGTAAATGCTGGATCAAAACTTTCTCTCTGCATTTCTCGTCTCTTTTGACATCCCAACCGGCGGCGAGGCCAAACTTCTGGCTAACCCTTTAGATTCTTACTACCTAGCCAAGACGTCAGTCCTGACCTTATTTATAGTAGGCTATGGAAATGAAAGACTTTTTATGGAAAAGTAATTTTAAGAAAGATGAAACTTCAGAGCCCCAAAGACTTGAGAGTTCTAGAGAAACAGTTCTAGAGAAACCACAGCTGAGAGATAGCTCAGCTCTTGGCGACTCTTAAGGCTTTCTGCCATGTGATTTAACTTGACTGCTGCCCTTTTGATTACCCAAATGACCAACCTGATTTGCCTTTGTCTGTGCCTTAAATAGTGTAATGGCTATAGAGCGAGAAGATCAGGAAAGAGGCCTCTTGTGTGTGTTCCAGAGTTCGTTATAACCCGGTGGAGGTGAGCCTACCCAGTGGTTCATGTTTCAGACTCTCTCCCCAGACGAGGCAGGAACAAGAGCCAAACACTGTGGCTCATTCACTCTGCTTGAATGGGGGGGGGTCCTCCTTTTACCTTTTAGTGTATAGCACAATTCGGCAATTTGGATTGGAGCCCAGGTACTCAGCACCTCCAGTTAGTCATATACCTGACAGGAAATAGCACTACTGTCTGTACCCACTGTCACCTTTCCATCTGTGATAAGGAGAGTGTGCTCTGGTGTGCTTTTTCTGCTGCTGTCTGTGTCAGGGTGCAGTGGTTGGCCTTTCAGTCATCCAGGACTGGACTCCTAGGGATGTGTCGTTGCTGCTGTTGAATCAGGCAGTTGCTTAAGCAACAGCATAAAGCATTCTAGAAAGGGGTTTGGTTCTATAAGGGGAGAGAAGGGAAACCTTTAAACACTTCTGATGAAGTCGTTGGAGAATGTTCTCAAAGCCACCCGTTGGATTGTTAGTTTTAGCATGAGCTGAGATGGAAAAAGATAGGTGGACATAGCAAAGTTTAAAACTCAATTTTAAAATTTGAGGCAGTGGAGTAAAGTGGTTAGAACTGTGTTGTCACAGTATCCAGGTTCAAACCCTTGGGAGCTGGATGACTTAGGGCAAGTCACTTTATATCTCTTCTTCCCAGTTTCATTCTCTGTACAACGGCAATGATAATTGTGTGCCCCGAGGACAGCTGTAAGGATTGCATGAAGTAATCCATTGTAAAGCTTCTAGCACCAAGGGTTAACTGCTGTTAAATAACAGGGATTAAACATATGCAGTTTTACAGCTGGGTAGTAATTAGCCACATTTGCCCTTTTGTGAGGGCAGAAGCTGTATTCCAGGAAGGAATAGTAATTACACTGAATATTATTAGAAATCCCTCAGGACAGGCTCTTCAAACTCAAATGGAAGTGAGACCTGACCAGTCCTCTCCTGATGCAGTAGGGTTTGGTGTATGGAGTCAGTGCACTGGTTTCTGCCCATCCACTCCTGGTTAGAAGTTACATAACTTCTTTGAGTACGGTTTCTTCACTGTATGAAGTCAATGTACATTTTGCTAGGTGGTCATGGAGCTTGAATAAAATAGTAATATACTTGTATATGAAACAATGATATTGTGCCTGGCCCACAAAAACAACTCAAGAAAAGAGAGCTGCCACCATCTTTGATAATGGCGTCATCATCAAAGTATCTACCTTTTCCCAAAAATAATGGGGGGGTCGTTGGTGTCACTCTCCCATTGGGTAATTTTTCTTTACGCTCTCTGTGAAAATTGAGACAAGGTTCTCAAACTAGTAAGAACTGCAAAGAATAAAGGACAGCTCATAAACTCGCAGCAATGAGAGTAGAGTCGAGTCTGCGCTTTTGACTATCAGAATCTGACGGCCTCCAGTTGTCCCCACCGTTGACTGACTTTCCCATTGTCGTCTCACTTGTACCCTGACAAACGTCCTCTACTGCCACAGTGACCCAGCTTACCTCAGATGCAGCCTGCGTGTGTCTGCCATCTGAGCCACACTCCCTTCATGGGATGACTTACCATTTGCTTCTGCAAAGACTTGTCAAAAAACCTCCCTCACTCTTCAGAACAAAACCATGTGGCTCCCTTCCTTCCAGGGACCGTTGACATTTTACACTGATGTATTTACTATAGCTTGTGTTTTCCTGTTGTCTTCAAATAGTAAAGTCCTTAATTACCGAGATTCTTTCCTACTACCTATGTGAAGAAAAAATGTGGTATGCTTTCCATTTTTGTGGGTAGTTGATAAATATTTATGGGCATTTGATGTTTTAAAGTTTCTTTTATTTAAGAACAGTGTATGAAAATTAAACTTATTAAGTAAGAAGAAAAATAGTTCATCACTCCGTTACTCTGAAAAAGCTTTCATATTTGTGTATTCCTTTGTCTTTGATTATATGAATATATACAACTTGGCACTGATTTTTTTTATTAAGGTGTGATTGACGTACAATGGAGTGCTTATTGTTCACCTTCCACACTTATCAAGGCATGGAACATTTTTGTGATCCCAGAAAATTCTCTCCTGCCCTTTTCCAGTGCTCCCCACCTTCCCCCAGAAGCAAACACTGATCTGATTTTTATCAGCACAGGTTAGTTCTTTCACACAGCATAATGTTTTTGAGATTCATCCATGTTAGTGTATGCATACTGTTCTAGTCATGCACCGCATAATGACATTTTCATCATAATGGACCACGTATATGATGGTGGTCCCATAAAATTTTAATGGAGCTAAAAATTGCTATCACCTAGTGACGTCATAGCTGTCCTAACATTGTAGCGCAGTGCATTACTCACAGGTTTGAGGCAGTGCTGGTATAAACAAACTAGCGCACCGCCAGATTTTTACTGTACCTTTTCCACGTTGAGATCCATACCATTGTGTTGCAGTTTCCTACAGTATTCGGTACAGTAACATACTGTGTGGGTTTGAAGCCTAGGAGTGATAGGCTGTACCGTGTGGTCTTGTGTGTAGAAGGCTATCCCATCTAGTTGTGTGTAATTACTCTGTGGCCATACAACAGCAGAATCGCCTAATGATGCATTTCTCAGAACAAATCCCCATCGTTAAGCAGTGCATGACTATAAATGGAAATATGCAGCATGTTCTCTTGTGTCTGGCTTCTTTCACATAGTGTAATATGTTGCTTTGCCTACCACGGATTTGTCACCCCTTTTCCCCTGGGTGACGGAGCTGCAAAGGATTACTCAAAACCCATCTCTTCTGAGCAGTGAGAAGCCCCAAAGTGGTTAATCTCCCGGAACCCTCAAGATAGAGGCATTCCTTCCATTTGGGAAATTAACCACGAATTGGGGTTCTCTTCCTGCATTTATTCTCCAGACCAGGAAATTATGGGAAGAGAACATAGGTGGGGTTATAGTTTCACAATATAGGCTGGTAACATTCAGTAAAACAAGCAAAGTGACATTCTATTAAGGCAATTTAAGTGATCCACCAACAAAAGCTTGATCTTAGCAAACGTTCCTTTTCCCTACAGCAGCTTCCCATATCTTTACATATCAGTCAGTAACCTGTCTGTCTTTGAGCCAGCAACCTTGCTGTGTTACAATTCTTTATCTTACAACAGAGACTATAGCCTGGGGAAAATTCCCTGTTTTTTTGCAAGGTTAATATTTTATATGTACTTTTAAGAAGTTAGACTAAACCTGAAAGTACAAGAAACTAGGCCCTGTGAAGTATGTTTGCTTTATAGTATACTCCACAGTAATGTTTTGAGGTTCTTCTGTGTTATTATGTGTATACTCTGATCTTTTTAACATGTCAAGTACTTTTCCACACCACCTCATAGTCTTCATTATGGTCATGTGTAATGACTACGAGAAAGTCTATTATATGGAAGTAGAGGCTGAGTATTCATTATCCAAAATGCTTAGGACCAGAAGCATTTTGGATTTCAGATTTTTGGGGGTTAGGGATTCTCAACCTGTACTGTAACTTCACTTACCCCTTAAATAGTGTCGTAGTGTAGCAGATGTTTCACTGTCAGCTGTTTTCTCCTCTGTTCCCAAGTTTTCAGCACCTCTCTAAATGGTGATGACTCACTGATCTGCTTCTCCAGTCTTCTCCTTGCCAAGCTGCAGAGGCATTTTTCCTGGTGGGGCACTGCCTCCAGGTGAGCAGCCCAGTGTCATCAGACCTTCCTGGCTGCCCAGCCCCTCGCTCCCTGAGTGCTCTGCCACGTCTCCTCATCCGAACCTGTTTCTCAAACAGCTTTTGTGTGGGCATGGTAATTCACTCACCACCCATGCTAACTGCAGTCCTGCTACTTTTCTTCCATCCTCCACATGCATATTTGTCTGTGCCCTAAATATCGCTCAGATCCATCCCTCCTCAGCATTCTGGCTGCTACTGTTCTAATTACATCCCCATAACTTCTCACCTGGAAGATACCACAATCGCCACCCATCAGGTCACCTTGCCCCAGGCTCACTTCTCTCTATGCACTACCAGGACTATGCTTGTAGTGAGTCTGACATGTGTCCTTTACTGGACATTTTAAACAAACATAAATGACTCTATTTTGGCTTTGGGGAAAAGTCCAAATGTACTAAAGCACACCATTGGTGACTTGATCGACTGTGACCTTCCAGTTCAACTTCTTGTCTGGACGCGCTCTCCCTTATCTTTCCTCTTCCCAGATCCCAGCCATAGATTCATTCATTCCTCTTGTCCATTTTTCTTTTTTTTTTTTTTTGCATATCTTATCCTCTCTGCCTGAGATGCCCTCTCTTTTTTCCACTGCCCTTCTGTTTGGGGCTTCTCAAACTCATTTACTCATTTTTTAAATCCTAGGTAAAACGTCTTGTCTGCAGTTGAGTTTTGCCCAAATCTTTCAAGCAAGTTAATTACATCGTCTACTATGCAAAGTACTTTGTACACACTTAAGACTTTGTTCTATTAGTTATTTGTTTCTAGACCTCTTTTCACCATCCAGAGCTGTGAGCTCTTCAAAGGCAAGGCCAATATTGCCTTCATTTTTGTAGGTCTACCATCTTGTGCCTGGCATTTAACCAGGTGCTTAGACCTCAGTGAATGACTGGTTTTACTACCGAGGATGGTAACTAGGGAAAGGTGGTTCTCTCCTTATAATAATATTAGTATTCAACGGTTTTCCTATAAACTGTCTAAAAATAAAATTTCTATCTTTAGGAATGAATTATAATAAAGGTGAGCTATAATTCTCCTCAGTACATTCTATATTATGTCTGACCATCTAAGTTAATCCTCAGATCATTTTGAAAGTGTCAGCCTTTGAAATAGATTACAGTTAAATTTAATGGTCTACAGACATCCACAATAAGCATTTTGCTTCTGATATAGGGGGTAAATGAGTCATTCTGATTTTGTCTAGAGTTGCATTGAATAACAACTGGTGTAATAGAGGATCATAATTATGATATTTTAAGATTTTTGTTGCTTTTCATTAATGTTAATCTTTGGAGTCACATTTATCTAAATTAAGAAAAAAATATATTGTATTTCAGAATTATTTTTGAGCCATCAGAATTAACAGCTAAATCACATCTTTTTGTACACTAGTCCTGATTGTTTCTATGTCATGTAACAAATGGGAATTTAACCCTTAATTTGCTTAAAAAAAAAAAAAAAAGCACCTGGCATTCCCATAATAATTGTGTAAAAGACTACAGTTGACCCTGGAACAACGTGACAGTTAGTGGTGCCAACCTGCCACACTGTCGAAAATCCACCTATAACTTTTGATTTCCCAAAAGCTTAACTACTAGTAGTCTACTGTTGACTGGAAGCCTTACTGATAAAATCAATTAACACATATTTTATATGTATTATATACTGTATTCTTACATTAAAGTAAGCTAGAAAAAGAAAATGATATTAAGAAAATCATAAAAAAGAGAAACTTTTCCAGTATATATATTGGAAAAAAAAATCTGCATATAAGAGGATCTGCACAGTTCAAACCCATTTTGTTCACGGATCAGCTGTAATTGGTTTTGTACTTTGTGTGTAAAAATTATGAGCTAGGTATGGCAGTATCATGAATTGGGTGCCTGCTCATTCCTAAGAAGTATTGTCCAGCTCTAAGTCTACTGGTTCTCATTTTATAAAAAAAAGGGGAAAGAAATCAAGGCTTAGAAGTTAAGTAGCTTTCCTAAGGCCAAACATCTAGAAAGCAAAGTTTGAATAAGAACCCATGATGGCTAGACTACCAAACGCCTGATAATCACAACAGGGGAAGCTTGAAGAAACTACTTGAAAGGTTGGAAAATCCTTTAAAATAAACACTATAGTTTGCATTGATAACTATTTTTAGAAACTTTTTCTTCTAATCGAGATTTTGAGAAGTATTGTTAAATTGGAATGTGTCTTACTGTTATCTATCAGGGCACTGTAACTTACCAAAAACAGTATATTGCCAAGAGCAGTATACAAATTGTCTAGTCAACACTTTAACCAGTGTGTCTGTGAACTTCAGGCTACCTCACATCTTATGGAATGTGTTAATTCTTTTACTGTTCTGGTTTTGTCTACAATTTTGGTTTAACAAGGCTGTGTATTTAAAGTAATTTTAAAACTCTTTATAGCTAAGTCACTTTTGAGTTGCAGATTTCCAGAAGTGATTTTTTAAAAGTAGGTTTTAGTTAAAAAATCTATTAATCTAATGAAAAATATGTGTACACCAAAACAGAGCTCTTTATGTCATTGAGTTGTTTGAAGATGGAGTTGATAGCCACCTCGAACTTAGCTCATTCTTTTTTTATTCTTTTCTGTCCTAAATTTGGACTTTGGCTCTATGTATAAGTAAAAGGTCATGTTCTTTCACCTGCAGCGATGCAAGATATTACCAGCAGTGTCTGTTTTTGAAAGCCCATTGAATAGTCTTTGTAGTCCTGTTCCTTGTCCAAATCCAGACTCTTCAGCTTTTGATTTTCCTAATTTAATGTCATTTGTCTAGAGCAGTAGTTCTTGAGCTTCAATGTGTAATAAAGTAGACCACATTAAAATGCACATTCCCCGTTTTTACACCTATCAATTCTGACTCAGTTGGCTTGGAACAGAGTCCAGAAATTTGCACTGTCAAGGATTCTGATGCAGGTGCTCCTGGACCACACTTTGACACTGCATTTGCTGTCTAGAATTTTGTTTCATGTATGTAAAAAACTGTATAAAAATCAAGTAAGCATAGTAAGAATAATATCAACCATGTAGCTCCAACGGAATTAAGTCCATTCTTGTAAATAGGCTCCCAAATGTTATGCACGCAAAGGGCTTTTACCAGCTCTTTTGACCCTTGTGCCCTAAAAATGATTCATCAGGGAGGAGGAGAGGTAGAACAGTACTTGACTCAAAATCATCTTTTTATTAACATTAAATTTATTATTGCAACGTGATTTCTTTAAGTCTAACTCATTTTTCTCAAGCCCCAGTCTCAGCATATTGTGAGTTATTCAGCCATACTTTTGTCACTGATCCACTTTTTTCCCTAAGTGTTTTCATTTGTACATGGAATGTTTGCTGTGTGTTAAGGAGAGCATCTGTTTTGCAGCATGTTGCTGGCCAGGGAAGAACCAGAAAAACAGCAAAGCCTTTTCAGACTTTCCTTGAACAGGGCGGGGGGAAGCCTTGGCAGGAAGTGGAGGCCCAGCTGGGACCTGTGCTGGAAGATCAGCTTGAAAAGAGGCTGCATGGGCCAGATCAGCCCACTTGCAAATAAGACTTTGTCAAGACTAATCAGTGTAGGGGGAAAAAAAGATAACTTTTTACCTGCCTTATCTTGCAGTCTTTTCAGCAGTGCTTCCGCAGGAGAATTTAGCCCTAATGCCTCAAGGTGTCCGCTGTATGTGTGAGTTAACATCTCTCTTCTGGATTTCAAGTTGGGAACATAGCCAGGCAGATCCTGCTTGATATTCTGTGCATGGAGCTCAAAGAGGCTTGAGTTCTAGACCCAGTTCTGCTATTCCAGTTTCCTCTTTAGTGGAATGAGATTTATGACAATGCCTATTTTATTCACTCAAGCATTGTTATATTATGTGAAACAGTAAAGGTCAGAGCACTTTGTAAAGTATGAAGTGAGTTTTAAAGGTAAAGTGGTAATATTTATGGGAGAATTGATTCGATAGTGCAGGCATTTTGTAAAGTAAATTCCTAATAAGTTACAGTTAGTGGAAGACTTTGAAATTGGTTCATATTAATTCATTGATACAGTGCCCAAGAGCAATCAGAAAGCCATTTGTAGCTAATTTTGAAATCTGAAAAAAAGACCCTTGTCTACCACATATCTGCCAGATTTCTTGGTTATTTGAAAACATGCCTTTGGGGAAGCAAAATCTGGATCTTTTATGAGTAGGTGATCATTCCACAGTCTGTGAACACTTGCTCTACAAAGTATAACAACAACTCCGTATTTCACTTTATTGTCACCAAACTGTAAGTTTGGCAGAACAGGTCGTGTTTATTCCTATCTTGTATTTCAGGACAGTGAGGCCCAGAAAGTTGGATAGGCCTGTTTGTTGGATAGTCTAGGGTCCCACCTTCTGCTGTTCTGTAGACTACTACCCTTCCATAAAGTGTCCACTTACTTTTAAAAAAATGGTTTCTTGGCCACCTTGTTCAGTGATATCACTGCCTCCAATTTTAAAACAGATTAGACCCTGCTTTAAGTGTCGCCAACATACTCACTTGCCCTGGAAGTATGTCATGATAGGATTTCCTTTCATAGAGTAATATTACGAAATAACCGTTCTACTCCAGTAGAAGGTGGTTTCCCCTTTTGCCGTTCTGGGGTTGGGGTACAGGAGAAGTAAGATAAGAAAGTTATGTTTACCCTGAGAAGTGTATGGACCGTGAGCTGTTGAAGCAAGGAGTGAAGGAGCCCAGAACCAAGTGGCTGGCTTCCCAGGGACTGGGAAGAGGGACCCAAAGCAGGCAAGCTGAGTTGAATGCCTGCGTCTCATGTGCCTCATAGATGGTGAACTCTGGGACAGGAAGGGTCACCACCCACAGCAGGCTGCCAGGTGCACCTAGGGAAAGCGTGTGTTCAGGAGGGGAGGGAGTCATCCCGTTTTCTTGTTTGTCTCTTCTCTCTGTCACAGTCTGACCTCCCATGTGACCCTACCTCCCCAGTTTTATTTCTCCTTTCCTTTGTTATATTTTAGGTCTGGTTTAGACAAAATCTCTGGAAAATTCTATTGCATATAGTGTCAAGAACAGTAGCAGTAGAAAGGAAAGGCTTGAGGTGGATGTATGTACTACACTGTAATACCCTGTCATCTGTGCGTGCACATGCATACTTCTTTGAATACTAGACAAGTAGTGCTTCTTTTTAACTGTTACTTTCTGTAATGGAACCCCAGGCGTGTCTTTGAGAAATCTTTAAACACATTTGAACAGGTGGACTCTTGCAAGGCTAGTAATGCTAACAGTAACATTTATCCAGACACTTGCTCGTGCCAGGTGCTGGGCCAGGTGCTTCACGTGTGTTGTCTGATTTAACCCTGTAGGGAAGGCACTAAGTATTACCTCCTTTTTAAAAATGAGGAAATGCAGACTTAGAAAGCTTAAGCAATTTGCTCAAATCATGTAGCAGGTAAGTGGTGCAGCTGAGATTTGATCCTAAGTATTCTGACTCTTTTCTATTAAGACATATATTCATGTTCTTCAGCATTAAAATATTTTTAGTTGTCTCATAATGAAGCGTGCTACTCAGATATAAAGAGAAAGCTCTGTATAGTTTCAAAAGGATATTAACAGTGTAGGGCCATGGCTGTAATGTTTTTCTCTGTACAGTACATTTATCAGTCAGCAAAGGGGGATGAGTCTCTGTGAGATGGAAATAAGAAAGGTCTGACCTCCCCTTCTTAGGAAAACCCACGAGGACTAATTAAGTAATGGTTCTGCCTCCTTCCTCCCCTCAGGGATAACTGCTGAAGGGCTTGGGGTGAATCCAGTTCTGTTTTTCAGAGGTTATATTTGACTGTGACATTGGACCTTTTCTAGATGTCGTCCAAATAACTATTTGGATGCAAAACTTCAAGCATGTTGCCACTTCTTATGAAATGTTCTTTCCCTTGCTCAGACGTCCATGATTTAAACTGTGAGGAAGGGTCTCTAGCATTTTTCTTCTTCTGTCATTGGCCTAAGATTCTGCTCAGGGCTGATTTCATCCCACAGTGAAAATAACGACGTCTAATTTTTAACATGGCCTTGCATTTCAGGGGTGATTTTGTAAATGGTTTGTTTCTTTTTTCTTAAATCCTGAAAACACTATTTCTCTTTTTAAGGTAGATTGCTGGAGATAGCTTTTGTAATCTACAAATGTGTGTACAAAGTTATAGTCACACAGTGGGTCTTTGGTGCCCTTAATCATATACATGCTTTTAAAAATCAAGTAATGGGTTCTGGTCAAGGTGGTGAAATAGGCAGTCCCCAGCGTCACTCTCTCCCACACATCAATGAATTTACAATGATAAAAATGTAACATTAGCCAAGCTGGGCCCACTGGAGCTCAGGGTAAGAGGAGGAGAGACCTATGGAGTTCGTGAAGGTGGGAGAAGCCACGAAGAGAGAAAGAAAAAACTGCTCTCAGCGTTTTGGGCCACGGCTGCTTTAATGCTGGAGCACATGGAGCAGGAGCTGGCAGAAGCCGCAGCTGTGCCCTCCAGATGGAGTTGCTTGGAGGCGGCAGGAGAGAAGAGGACTTTGGTGGCCCAAGGAGAGTAAGACCATTAATAGGGTTCCCGTGGACCCACGCAGGAGCCAGGAGCCAGAACAGCTGAAAAAGGGGAGCCACTTAGAGGCTGGTGAGTCATCACAGGGGGCCAGTGCAGGGCCCGTCCCATGGGAAGTATTTGGAGCATGGGCAGTGGGAGAGACGGGCCCACCAGGAGAACACTGGGACACAGCAAGGACAGCTGATCTGCCCCTCAATCAGCACAGGACCACTCAGAGGAGACTGGTTGGGAATGCAGAATTGCATGGGGTGCAGTTTGATGAAAAAACTCAGGCCCAGATCAGAGTTTCTACACAGCACAGGTGCCCCGGGTCTCTGTAGAGCCGGAAGTACCTATAAGGTCAACCATTAAGCCCTGAGCTGCACAAAAAGCCTTCCCTAGGGAAACAGCAGCAAAGCAGCAATTTAGCTCAACCACACAGCTCAAGTGCTGGTTCCCACAGGAAGTTCCTCCATGTTAGAAGTAAGCAAAGGACAAAAACTTAGTTCCAGCCCAGGCACACTGCCAATGCCTTGGGGCCCACCAGGGGACATGAGGTATGGAGCCAGGGGCGGGACCCCTGCCCACAACCACTCACACCGCCAGCACCTTGGGGCCCCACCCAGGAACAACCTGAGGATTAGAGCCAGGGACTGGACCCCACTCCCACATCCAGGCATACCACCAATGCCTTGGGGCCTGCCCAGGGACCCGGGGCACAGAGAAGGGGACTGGACCCTCCTCCCACAACCACGCTCACTGCACCAGTGCCTCGGGGCCTACCTGGGGACCCAGGGCATGGATCAGGAGACTGGATCCCCTTCCCACAACCAGGCTCACTGTGCCAGCACCTTGGGGCCCATCTGGGGACCCAGGGCATGGAGAAGGGGACCAGACCCTCCCTCCCACATCCAGGCACACAGTGCCAGCACCTCAGGGCCCGTCTGGAGACCTGGGTCATGGGGCAGGGGACCAGACCCCCTCCTACAGCAAGGTACACAGCACTAGTGCCTCAGGGCCCACCCGAGGACCCAGGGCATTGAAAAGGGGACTGGACCCCCGTCCCACAACCAGGAACCCACCAGCACTTCAGGGCCCACCTGGGGACCTGGGCATGAGGAATGTGACCAGACCACCCTCCCACAACCAGCCTCACCATGCCAGTGCCTCAGGGCCCACTTGGGGTATGGATCCGGGGACTGGAACCCTCTCCCACAACCAGGAACCCCACACCAGTGCCTCAGGGCCCACCTGGGGACCTGGGGCATGGAGAAGGGTCCCAGACCCTGCTCCCAAAACCAGGCACACCTCACCAGTGCCTTGGGGCCCACCCAGGGACCCAGGGCATGGAGAACGGGACCGGACTCCCCTCCCACAACCAGGCTCACTGCACCAGTGCCTCGGGGTCTGCCTAGGGACCCAGGTTGTGGAGTTGGGGACCAGACCCCCTTCCCACAATCAGGCTTACTGCGCCAGTGCCTTGGGGCCTGCCCAGGGACCCGGGTTATAGAACTGAAGACCAGAACCCCCCCTCCCCCCCACAACCAGGCACACCTCGCCAGTGCCTTGGGGTATGTCTGGGGATGTCTGTCTCCACAGAGCCCATTTCATAGTGATGGAAGAGACATCTGCTCTATGATAGTATTGGGGGACCTGATCACATCTCTCAGCATTGGACAGATCATTTGGGCAACAAATCAACAGTAACCATTATTCTTTCAGAGGGAGAGAAAAAATCTAGGGTGATTGGGGGCAGGGAGAGGAAGGGGATGGGGCGGGATTGGACAAGGGGCATAAAGAATAATTACGATTTGTAACAATATATATGCTAGTAATATTGATTTGATCAACATATCTCAATGTTGAGCCCCCCAAATTTGTATAATCAATTTTGATTCAATAAAAATTAAAAAATAAAAATCAACTAATGGAATGATTAAAACAAGGACAGAAGGACTACTCTGACTTTGTTGTGTGGACTTGTCTTTCTGCAACAACAACTTTAGAGCAGTTGCACCTGTCGCTGTGGGAAAACTCCATGCTTATTCCTAATTTTGAAAGATTTTATCTTTGGTTTTGGCTTTGTTTGGTGTCTGATTGACTGAAAGCAAGTGGAATTCTGGAAATAAGAAGAGACCAGATTGGGGACAGGAGGGGGAACAAGCACAGGTGGCACTGTAAATCTATATACATACGAGGGAAAGTCTGTGGCCTAAAATCATAGGGCGACATCTCTCCCCAGCCCCCCAGCATGTCTGAGAAGGCAAGGAGCACTCTGAGAACACTTCACAGAGCATTTACGTGTGCGTCCTTTTAAAAATATTTCATGAATCTTTATTCCAAGTAAATGTTTCCTTAGGAGTCCATGCGATTCAAACTAAAGCCATTTGTGTGAGTGATAGTCGCGGCCCAGCTGTTCTCCACATAGCACTGTGAGCCCAGAAAGCAGAGCAAAGGTCTGTGCACAGCTGCAGGCTGATGTCACCACTGGGGCCGGGCCTGCCACTTTGGACTATTGGAATAACAGCAGTAAACCCCCCGCTCCCCCATCTGACCCATTTTCTCCTTTCCCCGTTCCCATCCCCTCCCCTCTGTCCTCCCTTCACCTCACTCACAGTGGCCAAAAAAATTGCACACTACTTGGACTTCTTTTTTTAAAAAAACAAAACAAAACCAGCCTGTCCAGCAGCTAATGTGAAAGAATTTCTCTATATCCTATTTGATTTTAAAGTCCGATGCACCATAATTGTATATTCAAATTGATAGTAGCTTGATTATAAGCAGGTGTGTTAAAATCCAGCAAGTGTAGCGTACTGTTAACTTCCGTTTATTTTATTAAAAAAAATTTGTGTGTGTGGCTGGCCGGTATGGGGAACTGAAGGCTGTACTCTAACCAATGGAGCTAACCAGCCAACCTGTTAACTTCTGTTTAGAGGCTCTTCTAGCCCAAAGAGTAAAGACAGTCTCTTTTAGTTTATTCCTGAATCACTGGGTTCACTTGGATGTTTTTATGAGCTTTCAGATGTGCTCAGATCATGCTGTTGTTGTTATTACTTTTTTAGCTTTGTTGATATCTGAAATTCCAAGTGAACTAAGTGAAAAGGCTGGGCAAGACCAAGATTTCACTATTTGATGCCTTCATTGACACTTGCAAAGTGTTTTTCTATTGCCTGTTCTCATATAAAGTTCTAATGTGGGATTCACAGAGGGAACCTTCGGAGAAAGCATGTGACCCTTCATTTTATTTGGGTACTTTGGAAAGTTAGTTGAGAGAAGCTAATGTTGTGTTTACTCATTTGGCTGACATTAGACTTCCTGAATCCTTTTTCTCCTGTGGTAAATGGTGTAATCAAAGAAGAGTGAATGTGAAGAGGGTATTCTTGAGCAGTCAAGATAGTCATATCTTTTACTAAATTATTTTAAAGAAAAAAGAACTTTTAATATTTAGTCCCAAAAGACTGAGCTGTCAGTGATGTTCCATGCGGTGCCCTCCGTCTGTCTTTTGGAGTCTTCAACTTTCTGCCTTGTGAGTTTTTAGTCCCCAAGGTGCACTGTGCAGTCTCCCACTATTGCTCGTGCTGCAGTACAGTTTTTACCCTCAACACCAGAATTTTATTTATATTACATGGTGCAATTAAAAGATCTGACCAAATTAACCACAGTGATATACCACCTTACACTGATTAGGATGGCTTAGTATGTACATTTGAATAAATAAAACAGGTTTTGGTGAGGATGTGGAGAAATTGGAACCCTTGCGCACTGCTGGTGGGGATGTAGAATGGTGCAGCCACTATGGAAAACAGTATGGTGGTCCCTCAAGTAATTAAAAATAGAACTACCATATGATTCAGCAACTCACTTGAACCACTCACTGTATGAACCACTTCTGGGTATATACACAAAAGAATTGAAAGCAGGGACTTGGATATGTGTACACCCGTGTTCATAGCTGCATTATTCACGATAGACAAAAGGCAGAAGCAGCCCAAGCATCCATTGACAGGTAAATGGATAAACAATGCGGTACGTCCATACAGTGGAATATTATTCAGCCTTAACAAGGAAGGAGATTCTGACACATGCTGCAACATGGATGAACCTTGAGGTAATAAGTGAATTAAGCAGTCACGAAGGGACAAGCTCTGTATGATTCCACTTATATAAGGTATCTAGAGTAGTCAGATTCATGCAGACAAGAAGTAAAGTGGTGGCTGCCAGGGGCTGTGGGGAGGAGGGGTGGCAGTCACTGTTGAATGGGTGTGGGGTTTGATTGGGGGAAGAAGTTCTGGAGATGGACGTGGTGGCGACTGCACAACAGTGTGAATGTGCTTAATGCCGCCGAATATGTACACTATTAAAATGGTAACTTTTATGTCTGTTTTACCACAATCTTAAAAAAAATTCTTTTAAAAACCTGACCAAACCTTCCGGTCCACCCTGACTGGATGTAAACTGCCTTAAGTGCCAGTCATGGGGACCCCTGTTTACTGTCCACTGTTGCTGCTTCTGTGTTTGTGTCTTCTCAGTCAGACACGAGCCTCCCAGGGAGTGGCCCTAGCTTGTACCTCACCAGCCCCTGGCACAAGGGGCAGCTTGGGGGATGGCAGGGGCACTGGCTTTGGGTGAAGATGGATCAGTCCAAACTGCTTACCCAAATCCAGCCCTCTACCGCTCACTAGCTCTGTGCCTGTGGGCAAGTTATTTACCTTCTCTGTGCTGGTTTCCTTGTTTATACCGCGAGGAGTAAGATTCTCACTGGACCTCTGTGAGGGTTAGACAGGATAACAGGTATGAAGCCCTGATCTGTGTGAGGCATCGAGTGACAGTATTTGGTTTTTGAGTTTCGGTGTTTTTGTTGTTTTTTGTTAGTTCCTTTCCCCTTTAATAAATATTTGTGGACTTATTTGATTTTTAAGAGTTCTCTTTAGTAGACATTATTCTTGCCATTATTTCAATATGGCCTCTTTTACATCTGAAAGAATACTGATTTATGACAAGTGATTTTGATATTTCTACCCCCACGTGGCACATTCCTGAGAAAACAAGTCTACATCATTGTAGGAAATTCGTCCCAGGAAACAGCCAATTTCACATTCCTTAGGTAGAATAACCATTGATCTAAACTATCCTTTTCTCTGCCCTAAAATAATCTTTTTCCTTCAATAACTTCTGATATATTTTAAAATGTGTTTTTCCCCCCTAAAACTTTTATGCTCTAGAGATTTGTGTTTAATAGGTTCTAATATTTGGTTTGTATTACTGTATTTTTGAGATAACAAGTTGAAACCAGGTCGCTTAAAGTCCCTTTGTTTCTTCCTTCTGACCTTTTCCTGCTCCTTCTGTGTCTTAGCTTCTCTGTACTGCCTGGCGGTGAGTGGACTAACTTGTCCTTAGAGATGTCTCAGCCAGTCAGGTTTTTGAGGTTTGTGGTCACTCTCTTAGTGGTCACTGCACTGACTGGTCACCACGCCAGAAGAGGTTCAACACTTGGGAGCCTGGCTCTTCTGAAGTACTTCTCTTACTGCTTAGGAGTCAGTTTTTTGGGGTGTTTTTTATTTTGGGGGGTGTTTTTTATTGCTGCCAGAGATAATTTCCTCTTATTTCTTTCTGCAGTTCACTTCTATAGTAGTATTTATGCTTGAAAATCTGATCACCTGAAAACTGAGATATGATCATGTTTATACTTCCAAAGTCATCATAGCTTGTCTGAGAATATTATAAATTTGGACATTGAACAAATTAAAATGACATCCTCCCTTTTCTTTTTCACCTCTTTGTAGTTACTGCTTCATCCACCTGTGAGAAATTAGAAAAAGCCAGGAACGAGTTACAAATAGCTTATGAAGGATTTGTCCAGCAGCACCGAGCCGATAAAATAGAACGAGAGAATCAGCTTAAAGAATTTTACACCAGGGAATTTGAAAAGCTCCAGAGCACTTACATCGAAGAAGCAGAGAAGTATAAAACTCAGTTGCAAGAGCAGGTCTGTGGTTTTGGAACCGGAACACGCCCCTGGTCATGGCTTTTCACTTGAATTCTGATTGTCGTTCACTTCCTTGGATGAGTTTGTCTTTGTTTTTTTTGGTTTAATAGGAGAAAAAAAATTTTTAGCAATTTTTTTTTTTATGATCAAAGCAATGTACATTAGTTGAGTGAAGGATGGGAAGAAAAAAAGAAAGAAGGAAAAGATAAAATTAAAAACAACCCTTTATCCCACAGCCCAGAAGTAACCTTACATAAGCATCCTGGTGTTTCACTGATAGACATTAGTTTGCTTTTCTTTTCTTTTTTTAAATGGCACTTGTTTTAAACCCACGCCCCCACCCCACTTAGTAGTATATTATAAACCTCTTTTAATTTCCCTGCTGCCTTATTAACTCAGTTTTTCATTTGGCAAATATTTACAGAGTGCCTGCTCTGTGCCAGGCATGTGCTAGGGGCTGAAGACATAGTGGTCAAATGACAGGTGTGGAGCTTATGTGGCCCTGACACCGTGAAACATCCTCACTTTTTGTGATGGACTCAGCCGTTCCCATCAGTGAACCCCAGAGAGCTTGTGTGTCTGTGTTCCTGAGGGGACAGCGTGCAGAGTTGGGAGAAGCAAAGCCAGGGTGGGTTGTTCTTTCCGTGTTCTTGACGTGTGTCAGGGAGCCCTTAAACATAAATGCACCCTGATGTGTAGTCTCCTAATGTTACTGCTTGTTTATTCAACTGAAGACGTTGGGTTTTACTGGTAAACTATTGTTTCTGTTTGTTTCTTACAGTTTGACAACTTACATGCTGCCCATGAAACCACTAAGTTGGAAATTGAAGCTAGCCACTCGGAAAAAATAGAATTGCTGCAGAAGGCCTATGAAGCCTCACTAACAGGCAAGGCTGCTTTTCTCTATTTACACAGAATAAGATCTGATGGGACAGCGGGATCGTTTTCAAGCGGAAATGACTCAGAACTTTCCCTTCCAGAGAGTGCCCTGTGGTATTCAGTGTGGAGTGTTCTTGGTTGCTTTTTGCATTGTTCATTGTTAACAGATGCCTTTTCACCCTAACGACGCAAATAATAGTTTGCTATAAATGCCAGCCTTTTAGGAAATAGGATGAACTTTTAAAGATTTAAAAGGCTTTTTGGTGGAGGAGGTGCTGGTGGTGGGAGTTGCCGGCTGAGGTCTCTGGGAAGTGTCAGTTTATATCCTGGTCACAGCAAAGGATCCCCACTAAGCAGTCTTGCACACCAACACTGATGAGGAATCTTTTATGATTTCATCAATCATATCGGAAGGGTTGAAGTAGAAGGAAAAGAATCAGAGGCCCTTTCTTTCAGAACATAATGGGCAGTGTAGCCGGAGTCTTTATACTAAACCAGTTGCATCTTCACAGAGTTGTGTGTGGGCGAGTGGTGAGAACCGGCTGTGTGACCTTTACGGGGACTTTTCTCATCAGAAAAATAGAGCTGTGTGAAGTTGGAGATGACGAGATGTAAAAGTGGCTGGCTCATGTTGGACATTTAGTAAACACTGTTTTTCCACCTTCCTGCTAGAAATGACTTTCACTATTGACTTCTGTCTGGCTCATGAAGAGCAAATGGAAAAGAGCGCAGAGGCTCCAGGCAGGGGGTGGAGGCCAGTGTCTCGAGACCCCACCCTGAGATGGACCCTGTGTGTTTCCTGAGGTCTCCTGGCCTCTTTGGGCCTCGAGGCTCTCAGTCGTAAAATGGGAATATCTGCCCCACCCACTTCTTAAGGCTATTGTGAGAGCAGATGGCTTAATTTATACAAAAGCATCAGGTAAGTGTAAAGTAACATAGTCACATTGCTTCATGATCAACTCCTACATCTAGGGGCTTTAACAATTGTACAGTATAGTCATCTCATAGAATGTTATTGCCTCAAAAAATACCCCTTCTTTTCAGAAATCAGGAAAAGCCATGAAATTGAAAAGAAAGCACTTGAGGACTTGCTTAATAAGAAGCAGGGATCCTTAGAGGTAGGTGAATATCAATACCCCTTCCTTTCCCCAAAGTCATCAGTCTTGATGTTTGTGTGGTTTTGGTATGTTTCGTGGATGTACGTGTGCTACATTTCTGGTGTCTGTTGGTTAACTTACATTTACATTCCACCTTTCATTGTGTTTAGAAACAAATCAATGATCTGAAGAGTGAAAATGATGATTTAAATGAAAAGTTGAAATCAGAAGAACAAAAAAGAATATCAAGAGAGAAAGCAAACTTAGTAAGTTGTGTGTGCTCCTCTGTCAGTACTGAATTCTTCTGCTCAGTTGCCTTTTAGAGCCAGTTAAGTGTTCAGCAGCCAGAGAAATAAGGCAGGTTTGGAGTCCCTTTCATGTCTTGCTGTGTGCTTTGAAAACTATGTAAAACAGGTTCTTTGTTTACTGGCGTCTTTTTTTACATCCTGAAAACTGACTTATGAATGAATTCCAATATATTTCTGGAAACAAGAAAACTGTCGATTAAGATCAGGGTTTTATATGAAGACCTTACCTTGTTTGTTTTTTTTTAAATAACCACTGTATTGAGATATAATTTACATACCATAAAGTTCACCCTCTTAAAACGTACAATTCAGTGCATTTTAGTATACAGTATTCATAGTTATGCATTGGTCGCCTGTAATTCCAGAACATTTTTATTACCCCCAAAAGAGCCCTGTACCCATCAGCAGCCACTCATTTCCTCCCAAAACTCCCAGTACTAGGCAACACCAGTCTGTTTTCTGTCTCTATGGATGTACTTATCCTGAACATTTCACATACATGGGATCATACAGTATGTGGCCTTTTGTGACTGGCTTCTTTCACTTAGCATGTTTCCAAGGCTCATCCATGTTATAATGTGTCAGTAAATGGATGAATAATATTTCATTGTACGGATAAACATCACTTTTGAAACATACAAATTTCTCTTGTAAACTCAACTTTCTCCTGCAACGTGTATCTTTTTCTTGTTGCTCCTGTCTTATGTACCACCGTTTTCATTCCATATTCCATATATTTGTGCTCTGGCACTGCCGAAGCAAAGCTTTTTTGCTGAAAATCTGTTGCCAGTTTGCCAAGTACATGTGTGGCTCTCACAGTGACACCTTTTGCTGATGATCTCCTTGGGAGACCCTCTAGACGTTTGATAAAATTAGATGGGCTCATATTCAAGGAAACATCAAAGCTATTTATACTGGAAGATATTTAGGAAAAAATGATTTCAAAAGAAATCTAGACATACAGGCAGGGTGAAAACCTTACTAATGGTTCAGAGAACAGGTTTTAAAGAGCTGCCTGGTTTGCAAAGGAGGTTCCACTGCAACCACTTTGGAAAAGCGGAGGAGGAAAGTGACGGAAGCAGTGATATCTAGTGCCACCCCCGTCTCAGTGTGCCGAGATTGTGGAAAAGGGGAGCATGCGTGAGTGGAGTCGGAGAAAGCGGCAGGCCGGCGGAGAAGCAGGAAAAGGTGCAGAGCGTATGAGGCTCTACATGCTCTAGTGTAAAAATTGACGGACTAGCTCATGCTCTTTCCCTCTAACAAAAATGAGATAGGATTTGCTATTTTCAGGGTAAAAAAATCATATGTGAAATAATAGCAGTATATAAAATTTATGAAATTTTTGAAAGAGCCTGGAGTCAGAGGTCTGAGTGTCAGTTCCTGCTGTGACCCTTCCCGGCTCTGGTACTTTTCCTGAGCAGGTCACTTGACTAATGGAGGACATTTCCTCCTTCTGCGAAGTAAGGGGTTTGGATTAAGTAATCCCCAAACAACCGTACCCTGATTCTTCCCACGGATTGATCCAGAATGGAAACCACTGCTCTGGAGGATAGTTTTCATGATCTACACCACTGAATCTTATCTAAGAAATTCTTTCGTCAAACATCTGTTCAATAGATCTTATGCTGTTAGTTTGTATCAGAAATCTTAGATGTGAGCTCAGTTGAATTTCCATCAGTAAAGCCAGGAGTAGGGCCGGGGCTGGGGCTGGGGGATGCACGCTGGAGCTGTGCTCTCAGAAGATGTGGTGTTTGTTTTTGGAAAGGATTTTAGGAGAGTATGTGCTATATGCCATGTAGATGATGGCATGTCACAATATAAAATGACAGTGTCATGGGTGCTCTAGAAGTACGGCCAAGCCAACAGAGTCCCATCATACAAAAAGTCCAAAGAACATTACTGTTATTCCTATTGTTTTCCAGAGAGCTCTGAAAATGTACTGCCTTTGTGTTCCTGATCACTTACTGACTTTCGTTAGAATTGCTGTTCCTTTTTCTCCCTCCAAAAACCAGTAAAGGACTTAGATTGCCCAATCTCCAGCCATAATTCTGTTCCATATTGTAAGCACAGGTTTTGTCTTGTTCTTAATTGCATATTTGATGCAACCAGTATTTTTCTATATTATGTTAACTGATAAATGAGGAAAATATTTGTTCTCAATATTATGACCGAAGTCTTTGAGATTAATGTGATCTTAACTCTTCTTTTTCACCTCTTTGTTTGAAACTGTTAGAAGAAGATAGAAGTCATTTGCTCCTTGATTGTCTAATCTCTAAACCTAATGAAAAATCCTTTATATTGCCAATTTGGACTATGTGATTGTATGAAATAAGTCAGAGTGATAGTGTGCTGTGTCCTTTCCAGAAAAACCCTCAGATCATGTACCTGGAGCAAGAATTAGAAAGCCTGAAAGCTGTGTTAGAGATCAAGAATGAGAAACTACACCAACAGGACGTCAAGTTAATGAAAATGGAGAAACTGGTATGTCTCTTTCAGAACAGCAGATCGAGGATCTCACCAAGTGGGCTGATACCTGTGAGACAGGAACCAAACTCTGACGTGAGAACTAGGGAGTGGGGGAACTGCTACTTAAGGATATTTGGAAATTATACAAGAGATAAAGGTTACATTTTCTTTTCCAGGTTTCATAAAGGCTTACTCATTGCTGCCTTCTGGGATGTTTTTTCCAAGGAACATGTAAAGCAGCATTCAGTTCGAAATAATGTAAAAGTAGTACTTTAATATACCACCAACTCTAGATAGGTTCCATATATTTAAAGCACTTGGATATGTAAATTAATCCTATTGGAGCAATATAATCTATCGAAATTCTTCATCTTCTTGTGAATTAAAATGTGTTAAAAGAATTACTGTGCTTTAAAAGGGTTAATTCTGTTGGACAAATAGCAAGTATTAGGAAGAATATGAATAAAATTTAGTTTGCAGCCTCTGGGACAGAGAAGTAATGTTATTGTGGGACGGGTCTGTCCAGAACCATGTGTTTCAGGGCGTGCCCAGTGTTCCCGGCAGTCTTGGCCCCACCCTGAGACACAGCTGCTACCAGCCAGGACTCTCACCAAGTTGGCAGCATTTGGCAAGGCAGCTTATGTGATCCCAGCCATCGCTGTACTCTGCTCTAGACTGTGCAGGCCGCCTGTACTGCTTGCCTCTTCTCCCCCTGGCTGGGAGCAAGTGCCTCATTCAAACCCAGACCAACAGGGAGCATGGAGGCCATGCTTTCTCTATTCGGTCTTTTGTTGGTTTGGGGGTTTGGTTTGTCTTGGGTTTCTTCTAGAGACTATCACCTCTCTGTTGAGGGAGGTAATGGCTAAGCCCCCATGTGGATATATGGGCACTTTGTATTATCAGGAAGTTTTGCTTTTTTAAAGGAAGGAAAGGAACGTGTGGTTGTTAATGGGCCCAACCTAGTATACATACCGGTTCCTGTTATGCCAAGTTTGAGAACTGTGCTAATCCAGCAGCCAGTAATGAATCAGATAATCTGGTTAATAATTTGCTGCTGCATATCCCATTCATGCATCAAAACTTTTCTCAAAAATCATGTGCAGTAAAACAGAGTCTGCTGTAAAATTACCAACATATTTTAGTTTTTGTTGATCCATGGTATTTCTGGTTTTTGCCTTGTCCAAGAGGTATCATAATGATGTCAGCCAGCGTTGCAGTGCGCATGTGTGGCAGACGGGTAGACCCGCTGTTGCCTTTCTTATTTGTAAGTTCCAGGCCTTTGAAAAAATTAAGACACTTAGAAAGCACAGGGAGGTTTTCTTAAGTAAGAAAGTTCTGGTGTGAAAACTAGCTCTGCCCATAATTGGCTCTGTGACATTATCAGGACTGCATGAGATAATGTTTTAAGGCTAATCACTGCTCAGTCTCTAATTTCAGGTTTTTCCATCTCGTGTTTTGTCCTGAGTTCCTTCATAATTAACATTTCAAGGTCCCCTTTTCCTTATATTCTAGATTCATTTTCTGGAAAGTTATTTCACCTGAATCGCTTGTCCTGAGCATTTTCTGGATAATAGGATGTCTTAAGAACGATAAGGCTCTAAACTAAGCACCATAATCAAAGTAGATCAGTCACACACTGCAGTGACAGGGACATAGAATTAATTCTGACTGTGATATGTCACTCTCAAGCAAGAAATAAAATCTTACCTTTGGAAAGTGAGCTGGGATGTAATCTGCTCTTAATCATGTTAAGTGACTAAATGTCTTCAGGGATCTTATCCTTTAATCTCTCGAATGATCGATTTGTTTTCCTTGAAAGTTTGGCCTGGGCAGGTCAGCAGGAGAACAAACATACCTTCATTTGGACTGAGGAGGGAGGCTTTGTAGTGTCTCTTCTTTCATGTGGTGCTCTATGGAGCTTTGTTGAATTGCTGCGTTGTGTGACCACTCAGAGGTAAATGCTAAAGAGTCACCATGAAATGGGTTTAAGGCCATATCAACATTGCCAACAACTCTGAACTGCCGGCCTTTGAATTTTCATCAAATTTAGGAATTTATTATTTTTTATTTTTTAATTTTTTGCAAAATTGACCAGAGGAAGGTGTAAGAGCTTTGATAAATACAGGCTGTCCAGCTGTAGGGTTTGTTTTGCCACACTGAAACAGAAAGAGGCACAACACCCAGGGTTGCCCAGGGCAGGGCACCAGTTCTTAGGGAGAATCCTAAAACAGTGTGACCCGGAGCAAATCACTTACCCCTGTTGTGTCAGTTTTTCAGCAGCCTGGCATATATTTTTTAAAAATAATATCTAGAAGCTCTATTTTGCTGCTTTAGATTCTTTTTGCAGTGTGTCAGTGTATAAATATTTTGGTAGACTATCACATTTCCCTTAATTAAATCTCTCCAGAGTGCGCTTGTGTTAGGAATGTGCCTTAAGAAATGAGGGGTTTTGTTGACTTTTGATTTTTGTATAAACCCTAAAATTCATGTTTATGCCCAGGTGGAGAATAACACAGCGCTTGTTGACAAACTGAAGCGATTCCAGCAGGAGAATGAGGAATTAAAAGCCCGGATGGACAAGCACATGGCAATTTCAAGGTAAAAATAAAATGGTTCCATTTTTCCTGAGCACCTCCCTTCAGTGAACATCCAGTGTCACTTTCTTGCCACACACTCTGGTATTTCCAGGTACGTCCTGGAAATGCTGTTGAAGCAAGTGGTTGAAGGGGTACTAATTTCTCTCCGGAGAATATGATCATAGCAGTTCATTCTTTTACCAAAGTGGCCTGGACCAAACATCGAGACCATGTCCTAGAGCAAGCAAGCCTTGTCCCAGAGCCCCTGGCCCACTGATTCTGAGAATGCTTCCAGAGAAAGAGCAGCACAAAACCCGGCAACAGAAACAGCCCTCAATGTAACATCGTCAGAAAACATGTAGAGGACTTGCAGAGGTGTCACTCAGCCTGCTCTAAAGTTGCCCAAAGAGTTCAAGGGTTTTGTGTGTGTGTTTTGTTTTTTGGCTCAAGCTCACACTTAAGTTCGGGTTTCTTAGCCAGCCACGTACCTGTGGAGATCGTTTCTTGGACTTTCAAATTTTAAAATGGTGAGAAGATTATTTTGGAGTCCTCTTTTAACTCAGACCTCCATGGTTTCTGACACTCTTTTTTGTTTTGAAGGCAACTTTCCACTGAGCAGGCCGTTCTGCAGGAGTCGTTGGAAAAGGAGTCCAAAGTCAACAAGCGACTGTCCATGGAGAATGAGGAGCTGCTGTGGAAGCTGCACAACGGGGACTTGTGTAGCCCCAAGAGGTCCCCCACCTCCTCGGCTATCCCTTTGCAGTCACCACGGAATTCTGGCTCCTTCCCCAGCCCCAGCGTCTCGCCCAGATGACGCTTTCTGAAAGCTGAGAGACCGTGTGACAGCGCTGATACAGGTCTGCAGGACTGACCCTACAGCGAGCACGGGAGCAAGAGCCACGTCAGCTTCCGCGCAACTACGGCAGGACAACTGGAAAGTAACCACCGCCAGAGTCGGCCACTTATGAGACTGCAACTCTGGAGGAGGACTTTTGGCTCGGTCCAAAAAAGATTTTGGAATTGACATGGACGTTGTTGCACAAAGCACTTAAAGAACTAGAGGATCTTGTTCATTGCCTTTTTCACCTAAGCATAAGGGGAAAAACTCTCAGGGGCCTATTAAGATAAAGATTTATAACCTTTATAATGTTCGTTACCACAGATACCTTCTTGTGATTGTTATTTTGGTCTGACTGTGGGTGGGGGCGTGTGGATGAGACGGATGTAACAGTGTCATGTGTCTGTAGCCTTCTCTGCTGTGTATGAGAAGTCAAAAGCTGAATGTGTCTGGATATGTACTAACCGAACAGTAGTCAGTGTACCCTCTTTGACAAAAGCCATAGAAGAAAAAGCAATAGTTGCTTGAATTATGATTATCCACTCAGTCCTTCGACACGGTGGGGACAGGGAATGACAGGAGAAGCTTCGACTTGTCAATGTCCACACATTCTCTGTGTCTTTTTGGAGTATCTTGGTGGCAGTTTTTCAGTGTTTGGCCATGTCAGATGAAACTAGCTGGGTTTTTCTGTGGATTCTAATTTACCCATGTCAGCCTGACACCACACTATGATCCATTTTCTCTGGCTATGAGCAAACGCAGAACCCTAATTTTTCTTTAAAAAAAAAATGTATAAAGAAAAAGGGCAGTTCCAACGAATGAATTGTTCTGCCTTATTTTTACCTTGACCTAAACTGTCCTTACAGATTTAAACTGTTGTCTTCTCTCCCATTATCCTCATTTCTCCCTTTCCTTTCTCTACCACCCAGAGCCACAAAAGCAAACCTTCTACCTCCTACCTGCTTTTCTCTGGGACTAGGATAAGGGAATATGCTTTTCCAGAGCCAGCTCATCTTCAAGGTGCTGAAGCCACTTTCCAAATAAACTAAAGCCTGGATCTGATACTACAAATTTTGGAAAACCTTCGAGAGATAAAGAAGGAGAAAGAGAAAGTCACTGACCAGTAGAACTAAGAAAGACAGGATTCAGAGCTTACCGGTGGGTAGAAGCACCTTGACTAATACGGCAAGTATGCAGTATTTAATACAGCAGAACCGTCTGGGAAGAGAATGCTCGTTTTTCAGGTACCCTTTGAGGAATACTCTGTCTCTGGAAAGGCAGCAGAATGGCCAGCTGATGAATGGAGAATGTGGCTTGGACAACTCTCCTCCAAGTTGCAAAGTTGCATTTCAATTTCTTTTCAAAACTTCACTTACTACTTCCCCCAATTCTAAGACTTTGAGGAAGGTGGAAGGAAGAACTGTGGCGTTTTCTCCCTCCCTGCACGTGTCAGCATTGCAATGTCAGTATTTACTAATCTGAGTTCAGTGGCTGTACAAATAACCCCTATAGTAAGAACAGATTCAGGATACTAGAGGTGGATATTTGAGTCGTCATTTACATGTACACTACATAGCAAATTGATATTCACGATGCATGTTTTTTTTAAATTAGTGATTATGTCTGAAGTCTTTAACTTCCAATAGTTTATTATGTATGTAACCTTCCATGTTTGCTTCTGATAAATGGGAACGTAGGCTCACTGCCACCTCCTGGAATATCTTTGCTCATGCTTCCAAGTTCTCAATGACATCAGTCACAGTCAAGTTTGCCATTCATCCTATATGCATGGTGAATCTTATGCTGTTCTTTGCTGTCCTCCATACCATTTAGGTGTCTGGGAAATAAGTCTTACAGCAATTAACATAAAATGTCTTCAGAGGATGGGAGACAACATGAGAGAAGATAGGAAACAAAATAGAGAACTTTAATTTTTCAAACCAAATGTTTTATGTAGGATGCAAAATGTTGGCACGTCATAAAAATATGGATGTGTAAACAACTGTAGTTGTGCTCAGTTTTTAGTAATGGGAACTGTATTTTACTTTGATCAAATAAATAATGCTGGAATATTCAATATAAGCATTGCAGTCTCTGACATACTTCACTCTTCAAAGCGTTACCCGTTTACAGTCCTTCTCAGAAGCACAGCAAAGATCGTGTCTCCTCTTAGGCTATTTCCCTGGAATTTCTAATGCAACCGCAAAATTGGTCATGGGCTGAAATTTGGCTCACAGAACTAGAGTTAGCGCAAAGCTTTTCTTTTCTAAATTCAAAGCTATGTGTATTTGAGAAATTTTGGCTGGTTTTAACAATTCCTGCTGTGTAACAAGAAGATTGGAACAGCTATGGTGTAAATATTTTTGAAGAAGATAAAAATGTCTAAAGTTGAATCTTAATGCATCTGTTTTATATTGAAAGTTAAACATTTAAAAACATATATTCTAGTCCTTATTGAACAGACTAATCTAGAATTAGTGCTTTTGAGTGTATCAGTTAAAGAAAAAACATGATTTTTTTTCAGTACCTTCATAAATTAACTCACCTTAGCTTTAAAGTTGCTACTGAGGAAAAGTAACATGTCTAAGCATTTGAATTGAGTTGCTGCTTATGGATAAGAAGTTGAACTATATATTAGTACACTTTAAAATTCTAATATATTGTGATTGTTATATCAAAAAGAATACTAGGTATCGACCTGAGTATCACTGCCAACCAGTCCTCCTGGATGTGTTTCAAGCCAACTAAAAAAACGAGCACTTAGCCCATTTTTTATTTTTTACAAAAAACTTGCTCATTTAATAGAAATGATTATATAAAGTTGTTTACATAAATTTCGCCTTAGTATGAAAACTAGAAACACGTGTGTAGGTAAGCAGTCGAAAATACATGCTTTCTGTTAGAGAAGTTAACAATTCTATTAATAGACCCAATGACTTCCTTTTAGTTTGGATGTCTGGGTCTGAATCACAAGGCAGGAGTTGGGTTTGGCACTTGACATCAGCCTCTGGCTATATAAAAAGAGCTAATAAAAAGAACACCAAAGCTGATTGTGCACACAAATGGGCTTTCCATAAGTTCATTTTCCAAATCAGGAAAACTCAACAGCGGTCGCTACTGTGGTCTGCCCTTGAGGATTCTGAGCTGTGCAGATGTAATATCCTGCATCAATGGTCTCAAAGTCTTCGACTGTAATGACACTCTGGGAGAGCCGAGTGGTGTGTCCGAGTCCTCTGTGGATCAGCCTCCAAGTGTCTTGAATTGTCACGGGCCTTTCCTCCTGTTTAACGACACCCACACAGACTGAAGCACCAATGACAAGCTGCTATAAACAGCTCCCATTCATCCAACACTGTTGAGTGTTCCTTTCAAGGTGCAAGACACGCGCTTACAGAAGACTATTCAGTATGCGTAGTTCATAGGTTGTGGGAGCTTTTACACCATATAATCATTTTAGGCTGCATTTTTTTCAAGCAGAGTCTTGAATTTCATTGTTATTTGGGGCTCTCTGCCCTTTTCTTCAGTAAGTTTGTACTTAAAATTAATTTATTCTTTTGGAACTCCAAGCAAGCAGAACTGGTACTAGGCATAAAAACACGGGAGAAACTTTCCACTGCCCCCCTTCACATTGCCTACTTCCACCCCTAGCCAAATGGTTCTTATTCACAGAATTTAAAGTCAGAGCCCAAAGCATTCACTGTGTGAATGAATACGAGCTCCCGATTGTTGAGGTTGGGAGAGAAAGAAGTATGACCAGACAAAGGTGCCTAAGGACTCCAGTGGGAGAAAAGCTGGACCAAGGATGGAAAGATGATGTCCTACATGACACGACCCCCTTTTTCTAGAAAGCGAGATGGTCACTTTTGAGATGCTTCAGCCAACTTCAGTGATAAGGTAAGTTTTTCTGAATTAGTTTAACATAACTAATATTTACAACACTTTTAAGTTAAAACCTTTTCTACTCAAATACCAATTAGCAATGTAAAAAAAGAACCCTCTATTCAAATTCATGAATGTCTTCTAAGTGTGGCAACTCTCTTTAAAAACAAGTCCCTAAGACCAGGATGCTAGAAAATACTATTCTCCAGGGATAGTTGTTTTCCGCTAATCACAACCCTTAGGCCAGGAGTGTATTGGCTACTGAGTAAGTCTTGGGAGGCTCAATCTCTTCTGGCAACAAAGGGATTATTCCATGTTGGTAGCAGAGCTGTTTATTTTAGTGAGCAGAACATGTACAAAGGCTAAATGTGCTCTCGTGGCTTTTATGGGACGTCTATTTTAAGATGACCTCTGGCCTATGGAACCTTTTTGACAGGTCCTGGGTCTGTATGCCCACTAGGTGGATGTCCGCTCAGAGCGCCTCACCGCAGGGCACAGAGTGTATAGAGAACACTCTGACGGATGCCAGGAGGAGGTTAGATTCGCCTCCTGTAGACCCAAAGGATGGAACCAAAGATGGAGGCTGAGGAGCAGAGAAAGAGGGAGGTGCCTCCTTTCCCTTTCCTGCCACGGTCCCTTATTTAAGGGTTATGAAGAAAAACTGCATATGAAAAAGGTACATTGAGTGAATTGCCTAATGGAACCCAATTAATTTCTATTTTTTCCTGTCCTCAGAAAAAAGATCCATTTGTAAATACACTGAAACATCTTAGAAGAAAACAAGCAAGTCTCAGCCCCTACCACAGTCCCACCATTTCTCAGACTTCTTATGGCTACGTCACTGGGCAGGAACACAGCTGGGAATTAAACAGCTGGCTGAGATGGGGGGGTGGTGCTTACCTTCTGCCCTGGAAAGATCCACCTGAACTCCACCTCAACGTCAGGCTCCCCCAGGACAGTGCAGAGCACGCTGATGTCATCCCCACCTTGCACTTTGTTGGAGGAAGCCAAGATGGTTGTTGATGGGGGGCCGCTGGGAACTGGAGGTAGGCAGGAGACAGGGAGAGTGAGATGAGAGCCAAAAGCACGACACTGAAGACTAATGTGCAGACGTATTCTTTTCTTCGGAGAGAGAAGTGACACTTCTGCCTTTCTCACAGCTTCCCCCTAACACCTGGCCGGCACTAGCCCATCACTTTTGGTTTCCTTTGAAGCCACCTCTACCTCTTCCTTGGTGGTCCAGAATGGGGTGGTCATCCCAGACTCCCAGGTCCAGCCTCTACGCTTGTAATTAGGGGAGGAAGGGCTGGCCGGTTCGCTCAGTTGATTAAAGTGTGGCATTATAACAACAAGGTCAAGGGTTCAGATCCCTGGACTGGTCAGCCACCAAAAAAAAAAAAAAAACGAGGGTGGAGGCTCAAAGGTCTACCAAGGGTCAGGTGAAGGAAAAAGCTGGGGGGGCCGGGGGAAGAAGGTTCTTGGGGAAAGAGCAAGTAGAATGCAGCTAAGGCAGCCTGGATGGTGACATCTGAAGGGATGGGGTGGACAGACGGGTGTGCAACTGTCTGTCCTCAGCAGGAAGAGGAGAAAGTGTCAAGATACGATGAGAAAGATGTCTGCAGGAATGGCATGCGAGCTGGCTATGTGTGCAGTGCCTTAACTGCACAGCATTTCAGAAGCAATTTCCTCATTATGCTCGGTTCACTCAGCAAGCCATTCTGATGGCAGCCTGCAGCAAGGCAATGTGCTAGGAGCTGGGACCGCAACCGAAAACGAGACAGATGTGGTCTCCAGCCCTTGGAGCCTGTATTCTAGTGGAGGGGCCAATCCTAGCAAGTAATTGTATGGTTAATTTAAAACTTCAATTGCATTAAGAGCTATGAAGGAAAGGCCCAGAGTGCTCCAAAAATTCAGAATAGTCTGAGAAAACCAGGAAAGGCTTCCTTGAGAAAGCAGTGTTTGAACTAAAATCTCAAGGGTGAGCTTAAAAGACTTGGATGGGAGACGGGGAGAGGCACAGTAAGGCTGGGATTCCCACGAGCAGAGCCTCCTGGCGAGGTGGAGGTGGCCCCAGGGGAGGAAGGCGGGGCAGGCTGCAGAGAGGGGAGGAGACCAGGCTGGTGAGAAGGCAGAGGATTTCAGTTCTAGTGAAGCAGGGAACCCTGAGCATTTCCTGATTGTTAAACCTGCCCCCTTCTGCTGAAGAAACTTTTAGAAATTTTACGCTTGGCTGTCTTAATTGTGAACTTTGGCTTCTGTAACCTCCCCTGCTTCCTGCACCGTGTGCTAAGGAAAGGTAACAGTGGTTTTGCGTGCCCTAAGGGCCGAATGCAAATTTGGCTCCAGAACTGACCAATGAGCAATGTCTCATAGTCAACCAATCCGAATTAACAGACTTGCACCCCTCATTTGCATAAGAGGACTTAAATGAGAACTTGGGCAGGAAGTTTTGGCTGTATAAGGCTGCCCCTTTCCTTCATTAGGGAGACACTAGCCTGACGCTCGTGCTTTCCTTGCTTGCAAGCAATAAAATGCTGTAACACCAAAAAGAGCTGTAAACTAATAAAGAGCTATAACACCAATGTTGGTCTTGGATTCCTCTGTGTGAGCACCTCCCAACACTAGGAGAAGTGGGAACCTATTAAATGGTTTAATTGGAATTATAATCAGCTACAGTGTGGAAAATGCAGGAAGAAAAGGTGGATAGCAGAGAGCTCAGTTAGAAAGGTATTCACTTAGTCCAGGGAAGAGGTGATGATAGCACGAGCCGTTTCTGCAGTGAGGATGGAGAGGAACAGAGGATTTGAAAGTGATTTAATGAAAAAAGTCAAAAGGACTGGGGGTGAGGATGGGAGGTGAGGCTTCCAGTCATCGGTCTGTTCACAGGGCGAAGGTCACCCCATCACTGAGGCCGAGGGGTTGGAGGAAGCAGGCCCGGGAGGGTGCAGGGAGATGGAGGGGACCGTGGAGCTTCTATGTGCTGGGGGACAGCTGCAGACACGGACCGGCGCCCACAGAGCCGGGCCACATGCAATCATTCAGGAGTCAGTAGTGCAGGGGTGGACGTGGAGCTGTGCAGATGGCAGAGACTGCCCAGGAAGAACGCAGGGAGGGAGAAAGAAGGGGGCCTTGAGCAACTCCGACATTTCAAAGCTGATAGACAGCAAAGAGCTGGCAAAGTGCAATGGAAAAGTTGGGAGGAAGGCCGGGAAGATGGAGCCACGGAAGAGGGGCTTTCGTGCAGGAGAGCTGGAACCTAGTGGGGTGAGGACAGACATTGTCCGCTGGATTTAATGGCAGGGGAGGCCTGAGGATACAGGCAATAGCATTTGGGTGGAGTGCAGGGGATAAAGCCAGAGGGAGTGGGCTGAGGAGTGTGTGGGAGGGAAGGAAATGGAAACAGGGCATACAGAGGGCTCTTTCAGGGAGTTTGGTTGTGATGGAAGCTTCTGGACTGTTTGTGCAGTGACTCCTTCCGCACCTCCTCACTGTCCCCCTGACTCTCCACTGTTCCCCAGGGCTCTCCGTCACCCCATGCCTTGCCCCGCTGTGCATGGCTCCCACCTGTCGGGGAAACAGCGTCCTCGGTGGGCACAGCCACGCCCTTCCCCCATGCCCTACCCGGAGAGCTGAGGGCGGCTAGGAAAGCCCCACGGGCAGGTAGATGTGTTGCTGTAAACTCCTGGTCTCCAGTCTCCACCGCCTGGTAGGATCCTGCATTTTTTCCAGCGTCTCTTCCCCTTTCCACAGTGTGTACTGCAAACCCCAGCCCTCAAATTGCTGCCTGCCTCCTTCTCTTCCAGTTGGCTTCCCTCCCTTCCTCTTGACCAGATTGAGTCAGGATCAAATCACTCTGTTAAAAATGGAACTATTTTTTTCAACGTGGCCAATTCAGTGCGTTCACACTTGAAATACTTTCCCCCCTGATAACGCCCATCAGTTCTGCTGTATTGAAACCGCTTCCCTAAGGGCAGTGAGACCCGTTAGTGACATCTCTGTCCGATTTCATATCCAACAGGCTCTTTGGGTTAGTAAGGCAGCCTCATCCTGGTTTCCAACACTGTTCATGTAAAATTTCACTCCACATTTGACAAAGCCTGCTCCTGTTCTCCCTGTAGCTGGCCAAGCTGGTGGGTCCAGCAGCTTGGAGCTGGTGTCTTGGAGGAGACAGTCTGTCCCCTTCCCACCCCCTGCTCTGGTGCCAATGTGGGGGAGGAGAGAGAGCCTGGAGCCCAAAGGAGGCTGTCCCCTGGTAGTAAATGCTGATCTGGCCTGTTGTCTGTGAACCCAATGGGGACAGATGATGGCTCCAACACCTTGTCATGGGCGATGAAGGGCTCACCCCTCAGCAGTCCCCCTGGGTCCCTCTTCACCCTCAGCCAAGGCCTCCTCTGCACGTCTTTGCTCCAAGCTGCAGTGTGGTCTCAGAAAGGCTGCAGCACTGACATCTCTGGAGCATGTGGCAACCAGATACAGCAGGGACACACTCCAAGCCCCCTCCCTCCGGGCAGCCTCCCCTCCCCCCAGCCCCCACCTTCCCTGGGTTGGTGGCTCAGGGGCGGGCCAGGGAGCAGAGCCAGTGCAGCAGACAGCGTCTGGCCCCTTCCACAGCCAGCGATGCTCTCAGGCCTCCCTCCCTCGACTTTCTGGAGGAATGCATCCCTCTCCAGCCCCCTGCCAGTGAGAAGAGGAAATGCTTTCTCCTCCTGCACCATAGCCCTGCAAAGATGACTCTCCTTCCCAGAACTCTTCCGCTGGCCAGTCCTGGCGGTCTGTCAGGGGCAGAGTCCGCTCTAGTGCAGCCCTGAGGAGCGCTGGGTGGCCCCAGAGCCTGCTGCTCTCTCAGATGGGAACTGGGCTCCTAGTGCCTGGTGTTCTCAGCCGCGATGCTCACTCACCAGGACATGGCCCCGAACACTCCCGGTTACCCAGTGACTGTCGCAACCCTGCTTTGACCACCCTGCACCCTGCACTAAGGCCATTTCCCTTTCCCCATCACAGGATATGAGCCTGTGGTTGGGGCTGGGGTCCAGCTCAGTGAGTCCCATGTCAGAGCAGCTGTGGCTATTGACAAGTTGAAGTTAGGACTGAGGGAGGGGGTGTCTGAGGTGCAGTAGACGAGGCGGTCAGTGAACCGGGCCCGTGGGTTCCAGGTGGATTTCTAGGTCAGCCCCAAAATGAAACAGGGAGGAGGACAGTGAACCAAGCGACAAGATTGTCCATGGACGGAGCCGGGGGAGTGACCAGAAAGGACATGAAAAAGCTGCTGCAGCACAGGGCACACGCCGCAGAGGAGCAGAGGTTCCCAACAGAAGGGGAGAGAATGAGGGTTGGGAAGTGGGAAAGGGGCGCAGGAAGGACACCCACCCCGAGGTGGCAGTGGACGGTGCTCTTAGGGGGCAGCAGATTCTCCTTAAAATAGAGGCTGAGAGGATGTTCTAAAGGAGGCTGAGGAAACACAGAGGCAGTACCAGAGCAAGGATGGAAGGATTTGGAGGAGAGGAGTGGAGGTGTCAGAGTCACGAGCAAGGACAGAGAACATTCTAGAAGTGGCCGTGCCATAGAGGAGCCCTTAAGAACAGATTCTGTGCCTCCTTATTTCCATTGGCAAGGAGGGAAGAGCAGTCCCTGACCACCCGAAGTGGCTGAGACCTTGACTCACCCTCTACGTAGAGCAGCTGGTACTTGACAGAGATCTGGGACTTGCCCCCCGCCTCCGCCTTGCAGTAGACCACCCCCTGGTGGTCAGAATGAGGCCGCAGATACACGAAGCCTCTCTTCATGTCGTAAGTGATGTCCGTTCCATTGGCTGGGATCTCCTTAGCTGGGAACTCCCTGTGGAGCGTCACTTTGGCTGACAGCACGGTCACTCGACAAGGAACCACAGCCTGTCTGTCTGGGTTCAGGTAGACAACATCAAAATAGCTCGGAGAAGGTACAAAAAGTTCCCCTTTCTCTGCAAAGGGGAAGACATAGGCTTATTTACTCTGATGAAACGAGGTAAGAGCACCAAGGGTTCCTACACTCAGGGCACAAAAATGAGAGGGGACTGGCAGTACACTCAGAATACTGAGTCTTTATGAATAGAAGAAGCTGCGGTTTTTAATGCTTTTTATTCTTCGGGAGGATGACTTCCTTTCCTATCTCCTTAAAGGAAGCAAAAAGGTGTTAATTCAATCCCAGATCAGCCCCATGGATCACCACGCTGAGGATGTGGGAAGGAGACTGATTTCCTTAAGAGCAATTTTAAAACCTTGGAACCATCTGCTGCTTCTATGTAGAGAAATTAGCCCCTGTTAAATAAAAATTATAGGAGGCCATTGGTTTGGCTTAAATTCCTGCACGAGGCCCCAAAAGACCAGACTAAAAATTGAACTGGATTCACCCCTGCTAAATTCGATGGCACTTAGGTTGTGGTCTGACCTTCCGAAAAATCTAGAGAAAGAGATAATAGCCAACTTCCCAATCAGGCCAGTTTAAATCTTCAATATGTATGACAATGACATTCCCTCTGCTTTAATCCTTACACTGAAGAGATAGCCTGAAGTAACCTGATGTTAACTAGTCGGTTACTTTTCCATTGTTCTGTCTTCCTGTCCCCACTTTACAGGGAAAGTAACTTTGAAGTGATCGATCTACTTTTTGTTCTTTCTGATTTCTTCAGCCTTTTTCTGGCTATAAAAGCAACCTCTTTTGCTCAGCTCATTCTTCCATTTTATGGAATGACGTATTGCCTGATTCTAGAATCACAATAAAGTCAATTGAGATCTTTAAATTTGTTGTAATTTTGTCCTTTGACACCCCCATAGCCTTCGGTCAGTGACTGCCCATCGGGAGGGACTTCCCAGCACACTGGAGCTGGCCCAGCACAGAGGACCTAGTGTCTGCCAAGGTTGGTGGAAGGTAATGGAGTAGGGACTCAGGAGGAACCCGCCGGTCTCAGATCTGGGCTTGGCTTGGCCACCACCTGGCTGGGGACCTTCAGCCAGTTTCTTACACTCCCCCCTATTTCCTCTGAAATCACTCTGCCTGGTTCTTTATGCTCTAGATGGTGGCACTTTTATTTTAATGAAATGGGAAAAAGAAAGACTGGCTTACCCCTACTGTCCTTAGGACAGTGAAGGGACTCTCTGTTGGGCTTTTTGGTTTGTTTTGTTGGTGGTGCTGGTGACGGTTTTTTTGTTTTTGTTTTTTGGCATGGCACATTAAATCCTTTGTTTTCTAGATCATTCTGTGAGGGATATTATAGTCATTGCTGGGAGAAATCTGTGGAGCTAATCACACCCCAACACTTGCTATATTGTTTCCTGTGTTTTCCCTGCAATGTTCCTGAAACAAATAATTATTCTTGGCTTTCTCTTCCACTCACCTTCTTTGTGTCATCTTCTTTGTATAATGTTTTAGGTTGAGGACAGAATTTCTGGACACAACATAAAATGTCTTTATGGGCCAAGAGTTCTTTGGCTATGAGTACTCTGATGAAGATGAGAAAAGAGTATGTCACAGCTCAATGAATCTCCGCCTTTTGCAAGTCTTTATATCAGGTCTGGTGACTTGTGCTGCTTTATGATAAATTGACTTTCAGACTTAGGCAAAGGGCCCCTTTGTTAATGTTGTGTCTAACAGTCATGCGTTCGCACAGACTAAGTCTACATGGCTTTGGATGTGTTACCGAATCGCTCTGTGCTTCAACATCCTCATTTGTAAAGAGAAGAATCTGGATACACAGTATTAAAGATCACTTTTTAGCAATAACACTTAAGGATTTTATAATTGTAAGATTTAGAAGCAATTTTGTTTTTAACAGTGTGTAGAGCAATTTGAACCAATGAGCAAAGGCAGTAGAGTAAGTGAACGATCTGAATTTCAGAATACAAAATGTTGTCTTATCTCTTGTACTACAGTCCGTGCTTTGAAATAAGTGACCACACCGGCTGCTTTAAATAGTATTTGCAATCAGTAACTTCCATTTACAAAACAGTGTGGTAAAGTTCATTTTTAAAATTATAGATTACATATGTCCCACGCAAATGTGCTTATATCTAATTCATGTAGATGACAAATATATTACTTTACGAAAACTGAACACATGGGATTTTAGATTTCCAAAAAATTAAAGCTAACAGTCTATAAACTAAACTCCAAATTATAGCAAACTCAGTATTTAGTAAGGTACTTCTTATTGTGGTTTTCCTACATATGAAAATCAGAGCCCAAGACTTTACTATGAGGAAGCCTTATTGCTGGTAATGTTCTCACCCTTCATCTGGGGGGCGGATACATGTGTCTTTTCAATTGAGGATAACTTATTAAACTGTATCCTTTGGATCTGAATGTTTTTCTTTATGTATGGTATACTTCAATAAAGAGTGAGAGAGAGAGAGAGGGAAAAAACCCATCTGAGAACCTCCTGGATAGACACGAAAGAGGAAATACATGTGACAGTTGCTTAATCAAAAATTGCACAAATTAACAACAGTCAGCCCCAAAAGAAGCTCCACAGTGTTTTCAGTCAAACTCTGGAAACATGGAAACATAACGAATGAGAGATATTTCTCTACATGGGTAGCCAGGAAGCATATGTTCGGGAAGAATCCAGAGCCAGCCACAGGAACCTCAGCTTCTGTAACAGCCTGTCTTGGTTTTTCAAACCCACCCATGCTTGAAAAGACAAATTGCTAAACCCTACCCTGAAAATCCAACTGGGCTCTTAGCTTAGTGTCGAGGAATAAGAAAATGATACGGCATATTCAGTCTCCTTCCTTTTTGATCCAGGTTTCTCAAGAGTTGAAATACATATATTTTAGCCTTCCGTTGAGTCACAAAAAGACTTCAGTAAATTAAGAAAGAGGACCTGCCTCCAAAACTCAAAGAGAGCCCATAACCCTTACAGGACATTCTGCTCAGGCAAAGCCTTCAGTTCAAAACCTCCACCAATACTTTGGGAAGACATGACAGTGCTAGTCTTGGGAAGATTCTTCATCCCGTAATGTGAAATTTGGCATCAGTCCTTGTCTGGAATAATAGACTCTTATTAGTCTTAATTGATTGCCTTTTCCAGTATGTATTATACCTCACAGTGTGGTGTAATACAAAAGGGCACATGGGCAATTAATTCTGTGTAGCATGTTCCAAAATGAGGATCCAAAGAGATTGCCTATGAACAACTGTCAGTGATTCTCCTGACAACACCAGTTGTGCTAGCTAGTGTCTGTCTGTCTGTCTATCTATCAGTCCATCCATCACCTTGTCCCAGACAACATTCAAGGCAGAGGACACTGGATCCTGGGTCAGAAAAAACAGGTTTGATTCCTTACTCTGCCACTACAAGTCACGGAACACAGGACCAGTCACTGTGCCTTTGTAAGTCTCTGCATCAGCATTATTATTTCTAAAATAGAGATAATAAAATAGCTCTTACTTATTTCCTAGGTGTGTTGTGAAAATTACATGCCCTTCCAAAATTGTAGCATGCCCTGCTAACACATCTTGCCAGAGAGGAGTTATTTGGGCAGGAAGAGAAAATACATGATATTTTGCTAAAGTATTCATTAATGGCCAGGAGATAAGATCATTTGGGTCATAGACCTAAGTCACTCTGGGTCTGGGTCTGAAAAGTAGGTGGACGCAGGGTGTAGACAAACCTCATGAAAGCCCCTGCCCAGACACTAAGAAAGGATTCTGGCTTCACCTGAAATGTACCGTATTGGACAGTGCAGGTACAGACCCTGGAATCTGACAATTCTGTGTTAAGATCCTGGTACCACCACTTACTTGCTGTGTGACCTTAAGGACTTATTTCATATCTCTAAACCTCAGCTGTTGGGAAAATAGAACGGTTTGGTCAGGACCCTCACCTCAGGCCTGGTTGGGTGTGGTTCAGCATATCCTTTGTAAGCAAATTGTGTGTGTGTGTGTGTGTATGGAGTTAGCGCTCATGTGTGCCAACGTATCTTTTTAGTTTTGCTACTATTCTTGTGTTCTTCAGAGTTTGTGAGGCAGGCTGGCTGGCATTCTAGTGCCCTGGGCAGCCACACTGTGCAGCCATGCTTTTCCAACTTACGGCTTCCAAGGACCTTTTGGTCAGTTACCTAGCTCATAGACCTGCGTGAAGGGGTCTGGTGACCCAGCCTGGCGTATGAAGGGTGTGTGACCCAGCCTGGACAACAGGCTTGAGGGGTCTGTGAGCTCCAGACCCAGCCCTAGCTTGACAATTGGCCCAGCCAGCAGGATTATTGGCAGGTAAAAGAGCCTGACAACTGGTGATGATGGCAGAATTCCAACATTTGTCATAGCATCACATCAGCTTTCCCATATGAAAAAAGAGAAGAAAAGAAAATAATATCAGTCCTTACCCTGAAGGGCAGGTATAGGGCTTACGTGAAATCATGGATGTAGAGCATTTAGCCTTGAGCCTGGCAGACAGTGAGTGTGCTTCTCGTCACCATTGGCTACTCAGCATGCAGTAGAGACCGTCAGTTCAGAGCCAAGTTCAGAAGTGTGAGGAGTTCTACTAATGCTGCCCATGCTTTACCTGTAAAGAAGATGTAGGTGGAGCCTGTTCTGGCCTCGTCCCTCCTGCAGATGTAGCCGTTGCAGACCTGCCCCCAGCAGCTGAATTCGCCCGTGTCCGCCGAGGTGGAGTTGACCAGCGTCAACTGGCCGTAGCGCTCATGCTGCTTCACACTGTGACCAGAAGAGAGATGTGAACTCGGAGCATGTCAGGCTGGACCAGGGCCTTCCAGCCACCGTTCTCTGCTCCATTGTCCGCAGATGTAAAAACCCCAGTGACTGGGGCAGACTTGACATGCCCTCTCTCAGTGACACAAAGTAATGAAAGAGTGTGTTTGGGGGAAATGAGTGTCTGGGGGCCGGCAAAGAGGAAAACCTTTCCTGAAAGGAAATAATAAATGACAATTATGTTTTCCAAGGAGAGGAAATTTTCTGACCTCAGAACTGGGGATTCCTTAAGTAAAATCACTGGTGCATTAGCAATGCAGCCTCAGAGGCTCTGCCAGAGATCTTTGGGCTGGTGTTTTGCTTTCAGCCTTTGTTTTCAATAGACTTCCTTTGAAAGCAATCAACATGAATGAAAGTACACGGAATGTCCCAGTATTCAAAATCCCTTTCACAAACAGGATAAGCCTCTCAATATAAGCTTTAGGTCTCAGAGATGCTATCTTATCATATGAAAACTTAAAACTTTCCTTTAGGGAAGAAATACATTAACTGCTAAGATTCTGACCCCAAGTACGCAGCACACCACTGGTAAGTATTTAGAGTCTTTGGGACTTTTCCTATGGCTTCACCCTATTATTTCAACTTTTATTTTCTCTCTATTATCTCTTGTATTTTTATCTTGTTGCCTGGCAAATACATTTGCAAATCTCTTCAATTCCTTTTTGAAATGAAGAGAGACATACATATTTATTATTTCTAAGCACTAGTATTAGCCCATTGTAATGGTAATTAATTCTATTGCATTGTGACAGGAATTCAGATGTATCATCCTTGCTGTCTTTTGGCTTATGAATCTCAGCATGTGGGGATGCCAAAATAAATGGTTTTAATCGGAGGATCCATCTCAAATATCCAAATGTTTCACTCCTCTGAGAGCCACGCACTTTTCTGATGTAGTGGAGATTCTCCTGTTTCATCTCACAGCAATATCAATAGGGTCACCAGTTTAAATTTAGCACCCAGCAAAATGTCCGGTCGGCTGGCTCTGCAGCCTTGCTCTGGTTCACTGCTCAATAGCTTGTTCTGCCACCAGTTCTGCCAAGAGGTGCCTCTGTACTCCCACTGCATCAAGTGCCTCCTTTAATCTGAACGGAAATCTCTCCGCCTTCAGGAAGCTTCTAATTAGAATCAACGCTCAGGAATCTCCCCACGTTTTCCTAGTGATGTAACTGGCTCCTTGGTTCTCCACCCCTCAGATAGGTTTGGCTTCCTGTTATTACACTAGATGATAAAAGCTTTTGTGTGTGTGTGTGTGTGTGTGTGTGCGTGTGCGTGTGCGTGCGTGCGTGTGTGTGTGTGGCTCACCGGTACAAGGATCTGAACCCTTGATGTTATGACATCATGCTTTAACCAGCTGAGCTACCTGGCTAACCCTAGATGGTAAAGACTCTGAAGGCAAGAACGGTGCCATGTTTACCATATACTCCCTCAGTAACAGATCTGTGCAGAGTACACGGTAGGGATTTCCTAAATTTGAGTGAATTGAAATTGAATTGAACCGCAGTGTTGGAAATAGAAAGAACCTTGACAAACAGGCATCTGGCTCCTTATTATTCAGATGGAGAAACTGAGTCTCAGACAACAGAAGCAATTTCCCTGAGACCCACAGTTGGTGCACAACTGAGCAAGGCTTCTTTAAGTCAATGATGTACAGAGAACGCACTTGTCAGAGAAGAAACTGTGTATATAGCACATCATGCAATGCCCGGTTTATGTCTTACCCTAATTACATCTTAATTACACACAATTATAGATTAGATGTAGTTATCGTGACTATGACAACAACCAAGACAAATAATACACACCCAGCATTGGGGATAGTGAGCACAGCAAATAAAAAACAGTGGACCTTACAGGAGATTACAATCCAGTTAAGAAGTAAAAACCAATACACACGAAAAGATCAGAGATTAAGTAAAGGGGTCCTCACAACAGAAACAATAAAAGTTCTGAGAAGGGACTCATCGCTGTAGGTTGGGGAGGTTGAAGGCGCTGGAGGAGCTGAAAGAAGCTGAACTTCTAAGGTAGAGGAGGGGGCGGGACAGCGAGGGGACCAGGCAGCCAGCACGCTTGCTGGGAGGGTCTGCTGCGGTCACCGCTGCGTTCACCGCTGGGCCCAGTGTGCAGGGGGTGGGAGGCACTCAGCAATGGTTTCAGGAGTTCCTGCATTAATTACAGAATGGGACAGAGCAGGGGGTGGGAGCCATGGGGCATATTGTGGAGCACAGTGACAGGGATGTACGGTTCACTCACCAAGCAGCAAGGGCCACCTCAGTTTGGGAGGTGGGAAGTGGTGGGACCACCGTAGCTGAGGTATGAGCAAAGAGACCCCGAATAAGAGGGGCAGGAGGGAGACAGAGAGGCCGAGAGGCTGTTACCACCAGGTGCCCAAGGGGCTGGGGCCTGGGCTGGGTATTGGCCGTAGAATTGAAGCAAATGGGTGGCAGGGGGAGTGCAGAATTTATACAGACTGGGTATAAGGGGTGCAAGAAAGAGACCCATCAGAAATGACCACTCAATTTGTATTTCTGTGTGTCAGAAAGAATGGGGCTGTAACTGACTACAATGGAATAGCTGGAGGGAGGAAGGAGATTTGTGTAGACAAAAGTTATAAGAGATTCACCACTGGAGATTTTGAATTTGTCATTAAATGTAGGTCGCTTGAGTATGTACGTCCAATGGGCAGTTGGGAATATACATCCGGCATAAGGGAGATAAAAGAGCGTGAGATTCGTACGTGGGAGAGTCATGGGGGTAAGAGTGGAGGCCAAAGGAATGAATGAACTCAACAAGAAGAAGAGTAGAAGAGGAAGAGAAGGTTGGGGGCCAAATCTAGAGACAAAACTAAGAGTCATCAGGATAAGACGTAGACAGAGGGGAGAAGAAGAATCAGGAAAGGGAATCATCAAAGTGGTCACAGGAGAAAGATTCAAGAAATGTAGTCCCTATAGTATCAGATGCTTAAGAGAAATTCGTGACCACGCACACACACACACATACACATGCACGCACACACACGCACACACATACACATACACACACATGCACATGCACGCACACGTACACATGCACACACACACACACATGCACATGCACACACACACACACACACATGCACACGCACACGCACACACACACACACACACACACAATTCGGCAGAATGAAAGTCTCCAGCAACCATGAAAAGATTAATTTCAGTTTTAAGGATGGAGCTGGATTTTAGAGAATAGTACATTTTTTAAAGGAAGAGAAAATGGAGGTGGAGGTCTCCCCATGTGGAGCATGTCTGGCCACATTCTTGTCCCTCAGATCCAGGGTACAAAACTAGCAGGTAATCAATAAATTCATTGAACACCCTCTATGAGATCAGCATTGCTAGCACCGTAGTGATAGAAATTAGAAGACATCATTCCTACTGGGAAAGTAACTGGGCACATAAAAATTTAGCACTTGGAAAAACCCTACCAACCACCATGAAATCTGCATGCTGTATCTTTAGCAAGTTTGGGGGTGGAAGGAAGGAAATGTACTGGAAAACATTTCTGCATTTTTCCACCCCCTCTTCTGTGCAAACAATATAAAACAGGAAACAAATTATTTAGCAGGATTACAGTTTAAATGCCTGGATTTGTAATGCCCATTTCATCTAATGTTCTTGCATAGTCCAGGCAGGCTACCCAAAGGGTTGGAGTATGACCTACAGCCTCTGGGGCTGAGTCTGTGCCATGATGCTGAGACGAGGATTCACCAAGCCCTTCAGAGCTGCTGTCTGCATGGAGATGCTCCATCTAAGACCCTTCCTTTCTCTTGTAACCACTGTACAACACTCCCAGGGATAGAAGAAGTGCAGGATGTGAAGTCTGAGTGGAGCAAAAAGATGCTGCAACAAAATGCCAGAAAAAAAATTTTTTTCTTAAAAAACAAAGGGTAATAAGAAGAATTTACATTCACTAGAGGTAGCTCTGAACATTCCAACACATCAGCTTACCTCAGGTGTCTTTCTTCTGAGCTAGCACTTGTAGCCCTGACCCATGGAGAGGGCAGCAACGGCCAAGTCCAAGATTCAAAGAAAATTTGTTCAAAATTAGAGAGAGAGAGAGAGAGAGAGAGAGACAGAGAGAGAGAGAGAGAGTGTGTGTGTGTGTGTGTGTGTGTGTGTGTGTGTTTCTTCCAATGGGCTCCTGGGGCCTCTACAGGGTCCTGCTTCCTTCAGTGGAGGCCTGAAGCCCCCTGCATTCAGCAGCCTACTCTCTTCTGGAGGACACCTAAGTTGTGGCACAGAGTGGGGAGCTCACAGCTCCCAAAGTTAGGGGTCACTATGCATCTCACCAGGGCCAGCAGTGGGGTCTGTGTTCCTGTCCTCCCCCCAGACCGTGCAAGCCAAGGGCAGGGGGTGAGCCCTGGGTTACAAGATAATTATTCATTAGTCCCATAAATACTTAATGAGTGAAAATTAAGTGGGAGGTGCTAAAGTGGAGAGGAGGGATACAATGATGTCTAGAGAGTTCCCTGCTCTAAAGTTCCTCTACATAAAGTGTCATGGAAACACAGAGGAGCTTAACCAGGAGAAGATTTAAGCCCAAGAGGGTCTTGGGAGAAGGGAAGGATTTCAACATGCTCAAGTGGGGAGGGGGTGCGTTCCAAGGGAAGAAGATCTCCTGAGAGGAGAAAAAGGTGAGTCGTGCATAAGGATGGAGCACTTGACTGCAAGACGGGTTGGCTGAAGACTATGGAGAGAGGCAGTAGTCATGCGAAATGTTAGATCGTGGATTTTGAAGCCACACCGACCAGATGCAAATCCCAGCTCCACCACGACCTTTAGATTCCTTAGCTAAAGCCTGTGCCTACCAGTCTGGCTTCCCCCACTTCTTCAAGTTTCTAGTAACCACAATAAAAGCTAACACTTATGGAGTGCTGAGCATTGCACTATGTTCTTCAAATAAGTTGAAGACTTAGAACTCAGTGTCTGGCACAGAGTAAGTGCTCAGTGCATTTTAGATATTGTTATTATCATTATAGCTTCTTTTAGTTCTCACACCACATTTGGGATGGAGGTACTATTTTCCCCTTTTACTGATGAGGACACTGAAACTTAGAGTAGTAACTCATCCAAAATCTCCCACCTAGTTCAAGTGCCAGATAGACTCCAGTTATGAATGTCTGTACATGAAGAGGTCATGTGTTTCCACGGTAACAAAATGACATGAACTGAAAGAATTTTGACTGAGAGATGGTACCTCTAACTTGTAAAAATTGATAAATATAGTCCTATACACACATTCTCACACATAACAAACAAAACCATGGAAACTCTGATTAAATTAGCTCAGTATTAGAAATTCAGTAATAGAAATGATGCACCATTTTCTGTTTATACAAACACGAAATCATCCAGTAACTAATGGAAGGAAACGAGGGCAGGAAAACGACCAGTTATTATGCACCTACTACATAACTGACAACACGCAATGTATGTGTTATTTTTGCTCAGTCCCATGAAATGGTAATGATGAAACTAGTAATAATAACTAAAACTCAAGCAGTGCTTGACATGTGCTAAGCACGTTTGTAAGCCCTTTACCCATGTTGACTTGTTTGATCCCTCATGAAGCCCTGTGAGGAAGGAGCTGCCATTATCCCCATTTTGGAGGTGAACAACCGAGGCTGGAGAGGTTGGGGAGCCCCCAGGGCTGTGCAGGAAGTGCTGCAGCCACAGGAGAAGAATTTGAAGCTTAGTCTAAATAACTTTCCCAGGGCTGCTCAACTGTCTCAACCCAGATTTTCTGCCCAGGACACTGTGTTGGCTCCATCGGCATAAAGCAGAAACGTAAGAGATGTGGTAAAAAGATGCAATCAAGTATCCTCCTTATTCAACATTCATTTCAAAAATTAATTATTTAGCTTCTCCCACATGCAGGATCTGTGCCAAGCATTTAAGGAGATCAAGACTCATGGGCACTTGCTTGTCCGTGTTTCGCGTGTTTGTACAGGGCCTGTATTTACTCTGTCTCCATCTAAGAATGTGTCAGAAAAGAATTGCTCCGTGACATGCTGGGAACAGAGCCAGATGAACAGATACAAATCCTGGGAAACAGACAGCTGGGTAAAATGTACTGAAGCTGTCACTGTTTATGTTTCTTAAAAAAAGAAAGAAAAAAGAAATATGTGTGAGGAACTGGTAGAGAACCAAGTATAAACTATGCTAACTAAGGAACTTGAAAGTGTATATAGTTCCAATATCAAAAATTAGGCTGGGGGCCGAGCCCGTGGCGCACTTGGTAGAGTGCTGCGCTGGGAGCGCGGCAACGCTCCCGCCGCGGGTTCGGATCCTATATAGGACTGACCAGTGCCGGTCACGAAAAAACGACAAAAAAAAAAAAAAAAAAAAAAAAAAAAAAAATTAGGCTGGAATAACTATATCTGTCTATCTACATCATCTATCTATTACGTATCTAGCAATATTTATCTATTATCTATCCTCTATTTATCTAGTTATTGATCAATTGATCAATCATCTCCGTATCTGAGTACTACCCAAGGAACTATTCAAAACGCTTGCATTATAACTACAATGCTTCTATCCTAACCATGGGTTATGTAATGCATGTGAAATGCGGTGCAGGTCTTTCTACTACAGTGACTTACGCTGATTCTTCTGTATTATTACAAAAGTGGTTAACACTAGGCACTTATCACTCTTTCACAGGAGATCACATTGGTGATGTCCCTGTGGCCCTTCCAGCATCTCTCTTGTCTTTCCAAGTCCTTTCTTTGACACTGACCAGACACTGGCCACCATGCTGGAATGACCCCTTCCCTTTCACTCCCCTCTGCCAGCCTGCTGAGTTCATCAATCTTTTGCCTCTCTGCCTAGCATGCACGGCTTCTTTACAGAGGAAAAGCCCCTCTTCCTCTTTCACAGATTTCCCAGATTCCAAGAAAATGAGAAGTGGCTATCCCTCTGACACCACAAATCAACACCTGGCGTGACATAGCAGCCATTTACCCAACATAAAATCCTATCAGGCCACCTGGAATAAGGGCCTGAGAATGTGCATAGCCCTGGGCCCAACAGGAACAGATCATTGCTACCTAGATGTTAGCTGCAGCCATGATGTGACAGTAAGCAATGATCTAGGAGTCCAGGAGATTGGGTTAAACCTGCTAGGATATGACAGCCATAGCAGAAATATTCATGATACCTTAGGGAAAAAGTTAATCATAAAAGAGTTTGTACATTTTGATACAAGTTTTTTGTAAAAATAAAAGTGGAAGATTCTAAACTATAGTGTTAATAGTGTATCTTGAGATTTTCAGTGACCTCTTTTTTTACTTATCTGTAGTTTTTGAGTTTCTAAATCAAATGGGTAAGTGTTATTTTGTAATAAGAGAAGAAAAAACTATAATAAAAGTAAAACAAGTTAAACCCCTTACAAAACTGCAGAACACATGCTCTATAAATGTGTAATTGTGGATGGCTCATGTGTACTTTAAGTAGCTGGAGGTGAGTTTTACATCTTGTGCCTTTTCAGAATGTGAACAGGCAGGGGCAGCAGGAATTCCTCTGGAGGCCTAAAAAATCCAGGATATTATTTTGTTCTGATTAATGAAAACACTGCCAAATGGAGTGCAAAAAATCACTAGGAGTGCAGCCTGGCTTTGTTCTCAGACCTGCTCTTGCAGGTGTGGACCTGCCGAGGCCACGCCACCTGCCTGGAGCTCAACCCTCCCCCCCACACACACACACATACCTGGTTCCCACTCGTGACATCTCTATTTCTTTTTATGGAGCCACAGCTCAACCTGTCACCCAGGCTAGCATCCTCTTTGACTCCCTATCTCTTCCCCCTCCTATCAGCAGACAAATCGATCGTTCTGGGAAAAATGTCTCCTTCATTCCCTTCAGATGCTCTTCGTCAACTATCAGATATACTTTCCTGAATCCCATTTTATTAGGACCTCCAGTTTTACAATACTAGCGGCTCCCCATGTGCACAGAATTGACTGAGGCCATCTTTGCCTGGTATTCAGGGCTCATCCACTCTCCCAACACCTTTAGCGTGGACCGGACCCTCCTCCGCATCCAACCAAGCTCCTCACCGGCCCCTGCCAGACACATCTGCTCATTTCCACCTCAGAGCCCTCCAGCCAACTCTTTTTCCAGCTGGTCAAAACCTGGTTAATCTTCAGGTTGCTATTCTTGGAGAGACCGTTCATGCTCAGCGGCCTTTGTAAAACAGTGGTTAAGAGCATACACTCTGGAGTCAGGTTTCCTTGTTCAGATCCTGCCTCCACCACTTACTGGCTGTATGACCTTGAACTGCAGTTGAAGGTGGCTGGGTACAGAACAGAACAGAATTCAATGTGTGAGACAGTCAAATAGCTTGTCTAAGGGTCCTTACTCTTCCCACCCACATCCCTTTTTATCTAATCTGAATTAAATACAAGTATTAAGAGTAATTTTGGAACTAGAAGGGACCTTGGAGATCATCTGGTTGGGTCCCTCATTTTACAGGATCAAGTGACGCATTCAAGGTCACATAGCCAGTTAGAGGCAGAACTGGGAATGGAATCCCTGGGGACTCCTGAGAAAAGAGTCTGGAGTGCTTCCCATGTGCACCGGAAAAGAAGCACGAGTCTGTTATTTCAAATCCATAACGAAGTCTTAACCAAGCGAGTGACTTGGAGGAAATTTATGGATGATGGTAAGATACAGCTTAGCAGATGTGTGCTCACCACGTGGAGAAACTCACAGAAATCACAAATCATTGTTCTCATGTAATTTTGACAAGATAATCTTTCAAACTTTGCAAACATATGATTCAGATGTGTAGGGGTTATTCATTTTCAAAAGCCACATTATTGTATTTCTTAGAATTTTAATCTTACCATGTAGAATAAGTTCATCAGCACTTCTCTGTGAGTAGCAAGAGAAAAATGCTTAGTTAAATGCTCATGGCCATGTATTTGGGAAAGAATAGGCCCAGGAACAGAAGACAATGGAGCAAGCCTCTACCACTCTTGTTAGGAAAACAAGCGGTGGCTTACTAACTGGCAAGCACACAGCCACAGTGAGTGTATTATGGCCCAGTTGGGATGGTGAATGCAGAGGCCGTGGGCCTGGGCCCGTTTGCACCTGGCACAATGAATTCATTATGCAGAGGTCCACCAAATCTCCCTCTTGCCAACATTTTCAAGGTACCCGCTCATACTAATGCCACTTTAACTGTAAATCTTCAGAAAAAACACTAGACATCTAAAGAAATAGACTGCTTTCTTGGTGTAGAGACTACAGGGGTGTTGGGAATTAGGCCAAAGTCTAGTTTCCTTTACTAAAAGCTATGCAAACTTGAGAAAGCCTCTTACCCTCCGTGGATCTAACCTAATCGCCTGTAAAAGGTAAGGTCCAGGCTAGACCAGTGGTTCCCCACGCTGGCTGCATAACATAATTCCTTGCGGAGGTTTTATGCTTTTCTTGCTTCCTTGTTCCACATCTCTCCATCTTCACTTTAAGGCCTGGTCTCCTACAATTAGGTAATCAATCACTCAGTCAATCAGTCTGCCTCTCCAGCCCCTGCCAACAACTGACTTCTCTCTTTCCATCAGCCTGCACAACTCATACTTGACCAATGCTGCCTTATGCTGCTCTGTAATTGTGTCTGGTATGCACGCCTTTCATCTCACTGGTTCATTTCCAGGTGTTTTCTCATGCCTTTCTGACTTATGGACTGTCTTTATATATAAATTAGTTAAACAATAACTCTATTTGGCAAGCACTTCTCTCAACTCAACACCCATTAATCTCGAGCTGTCACACACTCGCTGGAGTCACCCTCCTGCTCTTGTATGGACGGTTGCCAGCCTCTGCCTCTTTCTCCAGGATGCCCACCAGTAGATGCGATGTAGTGTGCCGTTCCACAAGCCACGAAGGTAAACACACATGCCACAGAACATTCTCGCCTATCAATTTTGGTTGGTACACAGCCCCCAGCCTTGTCCCTTCTCCTAAGTCAAGTTCATAAAGAAGAGCAGTGCTGTTACAGGGAGGGGTCAGCTTGCGCTGTCTGAACTCCCATGGAGGCCAGTGAGACACCAGATTTCACCTGGGTTCTAAGAGGTGGGGCAGGGGTGAGAGGAGGGTTTGGCCAGTAGGATGAGATCTGCAAGGCAGAGTCCAGGGACAAAGTCAGGATCAAGTCCGAAAGGCAACCCGACCAAAGGTTTTAGGCAATAAGGCACCAAGCAAGGAGAGGGACAGGATCCTAAGGCCCCAGCATCGAGTGGGCAAGTTGGGAATACAGGATGGGGGGTGACGCGGAAGATTCTGGGCAGAGTCCCCAGGCAGGGACTTAGCACCTGCCCACCTGCAGCCAGCTGTGAGGGTGGGATGGAGCTGTTAGGGGGCTGAGCCCAGACGCAGGAGGCAAACCTCTGCCAACTTCGTTTTGCTGGTTTTTTTTATAATATGCCCTTCTACACAGTTATAAACCTGTGGACATAAAATTGCCCATTTTATATCTTTATTCTTCTTTCCTTGCTTCCTCCTCTGACATACCTTGAAAGGTATTCTGAAAAATTATTTTATTTACATTTTGCATATTGAAATACTTGGTAAAAATGATCATGCTACAACAACACATTTTCATTTTGTACATTAAATCATAGACCTCACCCACGTGTATACACATTTTTTAAATAAAGAAGAATTTCACTCTTAAAATACATGCAATCACTTCAAGTTATACTATAAACAATGTTCCATTTTACAAAATTCTCCAAAATTATCCTCTAAAACAGTTTTGTGATTTTCCCATATTGTCTTTGGTTGGATGCATTAACTTGAGTTTATTATAATCTTCTTACTATGTTTTAATGCTGGGCAACACATCTGGGATAATCAAACCTAGACTTACCAGAATGCTCAAGAAATGATGTTTTGTTTAATGAAACATTCTTTTTAAATAAGAGTTAGCAAAAACATTTTCTCCAAAAGTATACAATGTGCTTCAACCCATTTCCCCCACCTTAATGACTAGACAGTTGAGGGATAGCAGGACCTTCGAGGACCTCAGGACAATTAGTAAGACTATCAATGAGCGTGCCACAGCTTTATGGACATACAGCATTTGCAGGGGATTGAGGTACATGACATGTCTAAAACATTTTTTTAAAACAAAATTCCTGAAAAACTGGCTGTTTTCTTGTGATTTACCTCTTGGGGGTACAGTATTGTGAATAAAAATAGCTCCTGTCTGTTGAGAGGACTTACTATGTGTGCAGGGCTCTCAATGTGGCGACCTCATTCCAGCCTGACACCAGCACAATGCGACCGGTTCTATTATTATCCTCTCCCCACCCATGTCCTGAGGGAACGTCACTGTGTTTTTCTGCAACCTGAACACTGTCAGAACATTTCGTACATCCGGACAAGTCCCGTATCCGGCTGCCACCCCGCAAGCCGTCTCTGGGGAAATGGTGGCAGGCCTGGCCCTGGTGCCACTGGGTCTGGGAAGAAAGCGCTCTACCCTCAGGGTGGGATCGTTACTTATTTCTAATCTCTGGGCTAGAAATCCATTTGGAGGTAACTGCCAGAGTCTGGCTGCAGCACATGGTATCGATTTGCCACTGTGAGTTGGGCCCAAACTCTACCTCCAGGTCAGTCTGAAGACAGGGGGAGAGCCTTGTCGCCTTAGTTTCTGCTCAGAAAATAAAGTGAAACGAGCTCTGCAGGAAATTCAGTTTGAACTGAAAAGACAGCCGCATAATAATGGGAATGTACTTAAGGATACTGAACTGTATACTTAAAAAATGGTTAAAATGGTAAATTTATGTTATGTGTATTTTACTAAAAGAAAACAAAATAAACCAGGGGGGGAAAGGCCCCTTCCTCAGTACAGCAGAGTGTTGTCCACAATATTTACCAAAGTCTGTGCACATTCCTTCTCCACCGTGCAGTTCTTCTGTTTATAAACAACTCTTAGCATCTTTCTCGAACCTCCCCCAGACGCCTCGTTCAGACGCTGGGTGATTCCTCTGGCCTGGGGCTGCCGGTGGCCTCCTCAGCTGCCCTCCCTGTGTTGTCTGTGGGTGGAATAAGCTGTTGCCAACTGTGGCCAGATGAAAACCCAGATGCCCTCCCTTCTCTCTAGAAGCTATTTATTGTTTTCAAAGGAACCAGCCATCCAAGAGATCTCCTGGCCCCACCCACGCCTCCCAACTTCCAGTTCTTGACTAAAAAATGCTAACATCCGACCAGACACCACAGAAACATCCTGAAAGACAATGCCTGTGCCCTTATTTTGTAGGAAGCAGGACTAGGGCTTCTTACATCATCCCGGCTTGCTTTTACGGTTGTGATGTAGCTAACAACCTAGTTTAAATCTCCACCATCGCCCTGCTCCCACCAGCACCCATTTATTGAAGCCTTTGTCCAGGCCACCTATTTTAAGTTTCTTATTTTCTCTCCTGGCTCAGCATCGTGCCAAGAATTCCCCTGCTCTAAACTCTGGAGGCATTTATGATGACACTGAAGGAATAAAATGTCTCCAGAGAAGATGAAAATGGATCATGTTTATCCCTCAGTGGGACTGATCAGGTGATCCAGAAGATTCTTATACTATTTTTAAAAATATTATCAACAAAATGAAATCAAAAATTTTAAAAAGATCTTGCAAAGAAGCATGAGGCCCAAGAATATGTCTACTGAGCCAGTTTGAGAAGACCAGGTACCGAGCACATGGAGGGGCAGGCTCACCTGAGACTGGGAAGAGGCCTTGCTGTGTTTCTCCTAAAGGCCGCGAGGAACACTAACCCCTGCACCGTGGCGTACAGCCCTCTGCATTTCCCATGTGTAGATATTTATAAAGGCTTTAACTGACAACTTATAAGTGCCCTAGATTTCACTTTCAACTCCACAACATAACTAACGAAGCCCTCCACGCTCTGCCTCTGCTTACCTCCAGCTGCCCTCTCCTCTGCAGCCTCCTTCCCTGTTCCTTGCCTCTAGCCACCCATTTCCCCCCATGTACTCTCGATGCTCCAAGTGCCGTCTCTTTGTCACCTCTAGGCAGCTCCTTAAGCTCTTCCCTCCTTTTGGAATTTTCTTACGTTCTTCTACACCCTTCTTTACCTGGTTGACTTTCAACCTTCAGATATTAGCTTGAGTTTTGTCCTCCCTGACACTCACACAGCTATATTAAAGTGCTTATTTAGTAGTCTGTCTTCCCATAAGATAAAAAGCTCTAAGGATATAGAGGTTATGTCTGTTTTACTCACCATCATTTCTCCAGCATCTACCTAGCATGTGACCTTGAACACAGCAGATGCTTTGAAAGAACATTGTTGGAAGGAGGGATGGAGCCCAGGAGTCAAGAAATAGAAAATTCCTTATATTTGCCCTGACTTTTCTGCACTGATTGCTCTTTACTTGTTATAAAATTATTTTTTGACTTATTTAAAAAAAAACAGAAATAGAAAATTCAATAAATGATAACCATTGTCAGAAAAAAAATCTTTGCTATTTTTGACCTCAGAGAGAAGATATATACGTGACCTGGGATAGACTGAGTCTGGAATTAAAATCAGAATCAATTTCAGCACCTGAAAGTACAAAATCATCCACTTATAATTTTTATCCTCTGAGGCACCAATGAAACTGTTCAAAGTAGCCATTATTCTTGAAAGACTCAGCTGGGCACTATCCTTATGTGGGTACATAGGTTTACAAATGCCCACCCTTTTTTTATTTGTTTCTTGGCCAACTGAATTCTATACTGTTTAAAATGCAACTTGAAACTGTGAACACTGCTTAGCCTAAAAGGGTGAAAGGACCACAGGCACAAGTGTGTACTTATTTTATCCAGTCAGTCCTCATTTTAAATGTTTTCTTTTTACTGGTGAAAGGAAGACAATTGCAACGCAGCTGAAACCTGCCATCTAGTGGACCTTCTAATGACATGGTTTTGCTAATGCAAAGGAAACATGCATCATAGAATAGAAGGCCAGGAAGGAGTCCAAGAGCATACCTCACCATGGCTCTGGCCTCTGGGGTGGCCAAAGTCCACCTTTAGGATAAGGGATCATTTGTGCTCTTCTGAAAGAGCTCTCCTCTCTAAGTAGCCCAGTGTAATGTGCTAGCATTCTGGTGTCCGAAATGTCATCCTAAATCAACATGGGATTCCAACCACTTTCAATTCAAAGCTATCCTAGCAAGAAACCAACGCACCACTCTGGATAAGTATATCCTTTCTGTTTCTGTTATGAATCTTTAGAAATCAGATTTATTAGTCTAGTCTAGCCTAGACCTAAGAGTAGACAACAAATCTATGTTCCCTGAAGCTACCTCCATCAGGCCAACAGTGCACTTGGGTCTAAACTGATCCCGCTAGATGCACCATGGAGCCCTGCAGTAGGGCAGCAGCTCTGCCTCAGGAACCAGGAGGCCTGAGTTCTAGGACTCACCTGTCACTCACCATCTTGTCACTCTGGACCTGCCATCTATCCTCTCTCTGTTTCCTTATCTATTAAAAAGAGAGGCTTATGCAAAATAACTACTAAGGTCCCATTCAGCTCTAAAGTTCATTGAGCTTGTTCCCAGAGTCACAGGTGACAGAGTCACAGGGTCTGACTTTAGACCCACTCTAGGCTCAGTGCCCCCAGCACCGTTCACTCCCTAATATACTTAGGGAGGACCCACAGTGTGCTGGGCACGGTGCTGGATGCTAGGGAAACACCAGTGAATAAACAAACACCAACCCTGGTAAGAGACTTGGGGCATTAATATTGTGGTAGGAAGTGGGAAAATTCAAGAAATAATTTGATTATAGCACCACTGGTTTGATGTGGAAGTCAAAAAGATGAAAGTGTCCAAGGTGATTTCCAGGGCTCTGGTCAGGGCAACTGGATGAGATTAGTGCCACTCACTGAACTGAAGGACAGGAGGATGACCAGGTGTGGAGAAAGACCATGAGCTCGGTTTTAGATGGTTATGTTCAAAGAAAGGCTCATGAAAGATCCAAGTGGATCTGGTGAGCTGGCAGCTGGAGGGTTCAATCTGGAGCTCAGAAGAAACATTTCACTCTAATATATGATAAATGGAGTGAACTTCACAGTGCCTGGTGAGAAGAGCTTTGCCAGGCAGAAATGAGGTGACCACAATCTAATGGCACCCATCTGGGCAGCAGTATGGTTCCCACCAGCAGTGCTCAGCGTTCATATGCCGACAAGAAAAAGAAGATGAAAACATTCATTCGGGGTCGGAAGTTTTCAGAAGGGAATGCAGGAAGAACAGACAGCAACAGAGTTTAGGACATGTTCAAGAATTTAATAGAAATGGCAGACCCCAGAATCTAAGAGAAATGGAGACGGAGGTGAAGACAGAAGGGCACGGTGGATAAAGAGGAGGAAACAGAGGGAATCAACACACTAATGGCTCCATGAGGTCAGTGGGGTTGGAGCCAGATGGCCCAGCATCATAAATGTAAAGTACATTAATACTTTCATTGTTTGCCTATCAGATTATCTTCTGAATACATGGCAGTGCATACACTGGCACTAAGAAATTATTTTTAAATGTTGAATGAATGAATGCGTGATGAGAAACTGACTTCTGAAATGACCACTAAACCCCTGGGAAAACCAAAGAATATTTCCTGAGTTCTGGTATGTGTCAGACACTGTTCTAGGTGCAAGGAATCTGGTGACGCACCAAACAGATGTGGCATTTGCCCTCAAGACACTTACTCTTTCACAGGGAAGATGGACACAGACCTTAGATCACAAAGAATTAATCAATTAAATAAAGGTGCACACATTGTTGGGAAAGAAGTATTCAAACTTTCTTGGATCGTCTCTATCAGAAGCCACATGGGCTGTTCACAATTCCCTCATTTGTTTTAGTCCTGGTCAGAATTAGCTGTCCCAGAAGATCCACTTGGATTATTGTGCTTGTGAAATGTGCTTTGCCTAGAAACAATTTGTTATAATTATTGAACACCTATCATGGGCCAGGCATTGTATTGGTAACACTTACCATAAGTAATAATGTATCCATACTCCAGATTAAGAAACTAGGTTCTAGGGAAATTACTGATCAAAGATCACTTTGCTGGTTAGTGGTAAAGGCAGCATTCATATATAGCCGTGCCTCGGCCTGGCCTCTCTGTTCCATAACATGTTCCCTCTTTATTCTCATAGAAGGAAAGATGTGGAATAACACATTTATCCTTGTGATCTGACTGAGGAAAGTTAATGTTTTCTTTCTCTGTGTTAGATATATAAACAATCATAGCAAGTTATTTACACAAAAATGTTTATAATTGCACTATTCATGACAGCAAAAACTTTTCAAGTAGCCACAAACTGGGAACCAGGTAAGAAAACAATGCTATATTCCATTGATGGAACACCATACTTTTATTAAAATGATAAATAAGCATACTATAAGTAGATCTACTTAAAAATCTATATGAAATCATTGCTGGTTAAAACATGTTAATTTGCTGAAATATTGATTTAAAAACATATTTTCTCAAATCCCAGATTCATAGTTGAGAGGGTCCTTAGAGCTCATCTTGTTTTACAGACTAAGAAACTGGGGCAGTGTTCATGCTAATAACACCAGTGTTAAAAATCGGTGGGCAGAGATGGGTTCCTGCATCCTCCAATCCTAAAGAGAGGCCAAATTACATTTGGGTGATATTAATTTCCCTTTCTTGATATTATGTTTTAATCATTTACCAAAAAGTTTTTTGCCACCATTAATAAAGTCAAACGTATTAATTCGTTCAAGTATTTAATAAGTGACTACATATTCCCAGCACTTCGGGAAAAACAAATGTATATGGCATTTTTCTCTGCTTGAGTCCTGTTTCACTTCCTTGGGCTCTATAAGTTAATTAGACCTCTTTCTTCTTCATAAGTCACTTCCTCTGTTGTCCTGCTTTTATAGATTAGTGACAAGGAACATCTCACAATTTAGTGGAAAAAGATGAAGTAGTCAGATGATTCAATTTAGACAAACACGGTAACATATGAACTTAGTTCCAAAAGCCTACGAATATTGGTTAAAACTACAAGACTTTGTTGGAAACACACCTGGGGAGCTTCCAACCCCAAAGCGGTCATAATGCTGGAAAGAATTCATTCCACAGGAAAAGAAAACACAGGATGAATACTTCTCCTCTAACCAAGGCACCACGTTCCAGGAAAGATGTCAGGAGTCCATTACTTGAATGTCTGGTGTCAAATAAATCATGATATTTTTGTTGCTGTTGTTTGATATAAAGTTATAACTCGATATTTTTCACACATTTCATAAGATCCTTGGGGGCCCACATCTGTCTTTACTTTCCTATAAGGCCCTTACTGTGCTTTGAATGAATACTATTTAATGTTAAAAAGTCAAAATTCTTTTTTTCAGCTCATGAATATTTCTCAATTCCAATCTATGCTCACTTCACTTTGAGTCCTTAAAATGTTTTCAAACCTATATTAATACGTAATTCAGATATAACTTTGAAAAGACTCTTAGAAAATACTAAATCTTCAAGCACCAAATCCTCTAGGTTTAGGATACTTTGTGTAAGTCAAAGACTAAATGTTCCAAATAAATTAAATTGTCTCAATTCTCGTTTTTAAAAACTTGAAAAAGTGTGTAAATCTGACTTCAGTAAATTAAGTCATTTGAAAAGTTTATGGTAAATTCCACTTCTGGGTATATATCCAAAAGAATTGAAAGCAGGATCTCAAAGAGATAAGTGCACGCCCACGTTCACTGCAGCATTGTTTACAATAGCCAAAATGTGGAAGCAGCCTAAATGTCCATCGCTGTGTGGATGAATAAAAAAATGTGGTGTGCGCACATACACACACAATGGAATATTATTCAGCCTTAAACCAGAAGAAAAGTCTAGACATATGCTACAACATAGCAGAACTTTGAGGACATTACACTAAGTGAAATACGCCAGTCACAAAATGACAAATGCTGTATGATTCCATTTATAGGAGGTACCTAGAGTAGTCAGCCTCTTAGAAACAGAGAGTAGCATGGTATCTGCCAGGGCTTGGGGTGGGAGGGGCGATGGGGAGTTGTTCAGTGGGCACAGAGTTTCAGTCATGCAAGATGGAAAGTTCTAGAGATGTGTTGTATGTAGTCAACAATACTGTATACTTAAAAATTGAGGGTAAATTTAGGTTCTGTGTTTTTATCATAAACACACAAAATCATATATTATAGTAAATCTTACACACACACACACACACCCTGAGTGTGGACAGGGAAATGGGAAAATCGACTCAATCTCCACACCCCGTCCAACCCATTAAATCTTAAGAAGGACTCTACACTGTTATATCTGTGATTCTGGAGGATACAGTCAGAATAAAAATGTGAAAAAATGTGAAAGAGGTCTTAATACAAGAGTACAGATAGACAGATAAACATTACTCATACATGTATTTCAATTTATTTATTCTCCAAAGGATGTGTGCGTGTCTACATGTGCATGTGTACATGTGCGTGTGTGTGGGTGTGCAGATGTGCATGTGCATGTGTGCGTGTGTATGTGCGCATGTGTGGGTGTGCAGATGTGTGCGTGCATGTGTGCGTGTGCACGTGTATGTGTGCATGTGCATGTGTGCGTGTGCGCGTGTGGGTGTGCAGATGTGCGCATGCACGTGTGCGTGTGCATGTACATGTGTGTGCATGCCTGTGTGAAAGAAGGGCAAGTGTACGGGGAGGATGGGGGAGTACTGCCACTCAGTCATTAAATAGATAAAGCTAAATGGGAAGCACTTAGCTAAGTCTCAGTGAAAAACACGGATGTTAAAAGAAAGAAAAAATGGAGTTGTAAGTGTAAAGACAGCTGGGAAGAGGAAACGCTGTCCAGCGAGAACATTACATAGGGAGGCCTAACATGGGCTTTCCAGAGAAAGCGATGCCTGGGCTGAATTAAGCCAGGTGAAGGGGGCCAGGAGTGCTCCAGGCAACGACAGCAGCAAGTTGTAAGGCCCCAGGAGCCTGGAACTTCTGACGATCTCACAGGAACCCAGGCCAGTGAAAGCAGCGATACTAAAGATTAGAGGCCACTTCAGAGAGATGGCAGAGATCAGGGAGGGTCTCATCAGTCATGTGAGAATGTTGGACTTTTGTGTGTGTGGCTGGCCTGTATGGGATCTGAACCCTTGACCTGGGTGGTACCAGCACCGTGCTTGGTGTGGGACCTGAACCCTTGACCTTGGTGTTATCACCACCGCACTCTCCCAAGTGAGCTGACGGCGGCCAGCCGAGGACGGTGGACTTTATCCCCAGTGGAAAGCCATTTTAAGCACCACTCTAGCTGCAGCGGGGAGACTGGAGGAGGAGAAGCCTGGGTGGGGTCATTGCAGTGCTGGAGACAGGAGAATAGTGGCTGGGACGGGGGTGGTGACTCCAGGGATGGGACGTGGACAGACTTATGGCTCTTACGCAGGTTGAATTGACTTTACTTGGTGATGGGTTGGACGTGGGGAGAGAGGAAGAGGACAGAAAAGCGACCTAGTTTTCTGGTTCAGCAACTGAGAGATGGATCTCTGGGGAGGTGGGGATGGTGCAGAAATATGAATCTGTTATGAGCACGCAGAGTTTCTGGTGTCTACTATCCATATTCTTTCTTCCTCCGATTGCAGTCATCCCAAACAGACAACATCCTATATTTATTCATCATAAATCGTAGGAAAACGAGACTGGAAAGTATCTGGGAAATCATGTCCCATCCCCTTCATGAGGAAACTGAAACCTGGGGAGTTTAGGGGAACTTCTCCGAAGACACACGGGACTCAGCCCCACCCACATCCCCAGAGCCAGGGCTCAGGGCTCCTCCCGCTCCCCCCGAAGCTGCTCTTCTGTCTTTTTGGTTTTCGTTACCACCTGCCCCGCTTCTCCTGAACAAGGAGCCAGCCTCAAGAAGGTGCTCGTTCAAGCACAAGAACTCTTTGGCCTTCCTACCAGTTGAGGCTGCTGAATATAAAAGTCATATATCCACGAAAGCAAAGATAATCAGAAGCAGATGAAGAGTTTAAAAGCAGTTTAAGCTGGTCTCTGGTCAAGTCGTGCATGGGAATCTCCTGTTAGGTCATTTCAGTTTTCATTACAGTCACTTCAAGAACAATGTCAAACATTGAATCCATTATTTTTCAGACCATGAATTCTTAAATATCCATCTCTTTGCATTACAATTTCCTACAAAATTTCACTCTTGTCATACGGTTTCCTATAAAATTGTCATATGGTTTTCTACAGAATTTCACTTTTTCAACCAATGTTGGTAGGTTTTGCAACAATTTTTTTTTTAAACAGGGTGAAGAAATAAAATCTGTGGCATTTGCTTATTAGGCTTCCATTTTTTCAATCTATTATGGAGAAATGGTAGATGTCAACAGAATGCAATATTTAATGAGGGAACAAAACCAAAGCAAAAACACAAGTAAAAAAAAAAAGCTTACCTGAGGCGGGAGTCCTTAAAGGTGTGGAGATAAGCAGGATAGCTCCAGCCAATTTTGTTCCCTTTACATCGAAGCTCGACAGTTTGTCCTGCCACCAGACTCAGGGTGGCAGCAGGCTTCTGGAAGCGACCTTTATCCAACACATGTGTCATTATAGACTGCGTCTTTGGTGTCGAATCAGCGGAGTCCCTGTCCTTTATTTTAGGAATTTTGGGCTTCCCCTTTTTGTTGGTAGGTTTGATTCTGTTCTCTCCTGGCTCCTTTGAACGCTTGTTTTTGGGAGGGTGTTGGCCGGTAACTGCATAAATGTAAGGAGAGAGAAGTGAGCTAGAGCAGTGGCATTCCCAGAGTATTCGATACCCGAGTAGATAACTTTTTAATACTCTCCCCCTCATATGTCAAAATTATTTTCAGTAATAATCATGTCATACTCATTTTCTTGATCCATTCTTTCATTTTGAAACAATTTTTTGACTTTGCTTTGTTTTTCTTTTATTTTTCTAAAAAATTTATTTATTTTTGATTATACATATTTATGTACAGAGTTGATTACTAGTATTTGTGTACAGTAGGTGAAACAATAATTTAAAAGGAATACATCTCAGCTTTAAAGATATTATTCAAATTCAGCAAAATATTTTGTGTATAAACTAAAGTTTGCCCTTACAAAACAAAAATATGATTCCTTGAAGTTCACACTCTGTCTCACAATCTCAAAGTGGCCTCAGAGAGTGGCAGAATAGAAGCCACTCTAGATCTGTTTCTTGCCTTTGCAATGTCTCTGTTATCTTTCTGAATCTACGATTTAAATGCAGTCTGCACTGGAAGCTCACTCAAAAGATTTTGAACCATTATGAACGATCTCTAAATGAATGCAGAGTGGAGTCTTTGTTTGTCAGGGGCTGACAATGTCCACGTAGAATACAATGTTTATTAAAGAATAAGTACTAAACATACGCTCATTTAAAGTTTATGTACAAGGGGTCATCAAAAAGTTCATGGAAGTACCCTCCTATGTTATTAAAATTCCACAGTAACTATAGCAATGGTTTAGAATTTAGACAACGAAATATCTTTAGGAGAGGAATATCTTATTACCAACATTGTTGAGAGTTGCTGGGAAATAGTGATAATGAAAAGCTTACATACTTTAAGCTGGTTTTACTATTATTTTTGTCTTCTCTACAGATCATGCTCCGCTTATTGCCTGCACCCAGGGGAGATTGCTTCCACTGCCTTGCAAAAACCAAAGACCACTGGGCTCCAGAAATCTCAACTAAGGCCCCTGAAGCCATGCAGTTGTGTCCGCCCAGCAAGGATATATGCCCATAGAACTGCAAAACGTCCAAACTTATAGCATCCTTAGAGATCATCTAGGTAAAGCTCTCATGTTGCAGGTTTAAAAAATAAAGGAAGCTCTGAAAAGTTAAATAAATTGAATACAGTCATGCAGCTAGTGAGTGGCAGATTCGAGAGTAGAAAACTCAGGTCTCATGACTCCCATTCCAAAGTACTCATTGCACCATCATAGATAAACATTCTGTATATATTTTGAATAAATAACTACACAAACTTTGGCCAGTTGAGGGAATTACAGGGCATTTCTATAAAAAAAGGAAATATGGTAAATCAAGAGAAAATAATAAAAAACTCAATTGATTTGGACGCAACTATGTAATGATGAACTTGGCTTCTTTGGGTGTTGCCTTTTGACCTTTGAAACAGGAGCCATTTAGCCACCACTCTCAGTTCAGCTGGCTCAGACTCTGGAACCAGTCCCACTCTTTGGAACTCTCAGCTCAGTGTCGGCATCCAGTCCTGGGCACGCCGCCTTCTTTGGGCTTGCAGGCTGGCTCCATGAGCCCTGCTCTCTTTTCTGTGATCTCGGGTCCAGTTGTGACCTCTTCTTCCTCTCCTAGACTGAGTCTCTTCTTATTTCCCATCCTTCCTCCACTCCAGTTCCTCTGGGTCACCGGCCCTGCTGAGCTTTCTCAATCCTTCCAGGGAGGAGAGCTGGGTTTTTGAACCCTCGTTTCCAAGACAGGGTCCCCACTACCTGCCATTGGACCTGCTGTTTGCCCAGCCTTCTGCCGACCCTGCATGTTTGATTCATTCACCCTGGTTCTGTCGATAGATGGGGTCGGACAATGGCTCACACACACACACATTCCCCAGCCTTCTGGAAGGAGAAGCATTATAACCGGTAGAACATGTCAGACCAATGGAAGTACACTAATTCAGCAACCTCAATTGGGAAGCAAGCATAAGCTTCAGCTTTGCAATAGAGTAGAAGTCACATGTTTTACTTAAGTAGAAATTAAGAGGCTACTATTATGATGTCCAAGTAATCTGTGCCCCATAAACATTCTAGCCACACTGTACCTCTGAGATTAATGGACCTCTGGACTGATGTCTAATTTGATGTGTTTTCTTTATCATGTAACAGAAATTCAAGCTATCCTAGATGACAATAACCATCTGTAAATCCTATGGGTTGTTGTGGGAATTAAACGAGATCATCATATATTTAAAACGTGGAGAATAGTGTCTGACCCACAGTAAGTGCTAGCTAAGTGCTACTTGTTTTGTGGTGGTCTCATGTGATCTCCATGACAAACTTGTGGTGGAGGCAAAGTAGCTATTATCCATTTAAATTTACAGACGTCAAGCAGCTCACCCCAACAAGGTAGTGAAAAACCAGACCTTTTGACTCCAAGAATAAAGTTTTCTCTGGTTCAGGCTTTTGCTCTCAATTCACATAGTGATCAGCATATGGGTGCAGTTTCCCTTTATTTGCACAAATCTCATGCACAGCACCATTGTTTAAGTGGATTCTTTGTTTGCTATGCCCAGGCTTTAACAAAGAGTTCCAAGTCAAACAGAACTCGATGCTGGGGATGACAGCATGACCTTCCTGGAAGGGCTAGAGATGCCTTTCCAAAGCATACATTAGAATCTCCCGGTGAGGAGACGCTGGTCAAAAACTCATCTCCAAAATGAATGAACAAATGCAAGAAGCAAGAAGTAAATACAAGAAGCAAAGAAGCGAATACAAAGCAAGAAGTAAGCAGGACAAAGGACCATGATCAAGAAGAGGATACAATCAAACCTTATTCATTAAAAGTGACCTGACTATTAATAACCTCTCTCATTCGACAGAATTGTGTTGGAGGAGAAAAGAAATTCATTAGGTGAATCCCTGAGGGCTGCTTCGATGGGGCTTACATGTTAAACAGTCACTAGTATCAAAGATCCATAGCTGGTTGGTTTTTCCCCCCTGATGGGCAGCTAAGAGGGATGGCCAGCCCCGAGGGCAGCATCCAAGTCACTACACTGTGCATTTTTTTGTGTAGCTCAGGTGTTTCCCGAGTTATATAAACCGAGAGCCATGCACGCTCATGTTTCTGTTCTCCATGAGACACCCCATAGGAAAGAAGACTTTTCTAAGAACACCGCTGAGAAGGTGAGCAAGTGACTCCAGGAGATGAATATGTAGAAAGACGAAAGCCTTTTCGTTCCCTACTCCCTCCCAAAACCCTCCTACCACTTCTTAACGTATCATTTTCTTAAAATAGCAATTTCTGAGAATTAGATATTTCTATTCCAGGGTAAAGGCCTGAATCTGAAGTGTTTTCTAGAACATCGATCAGATCACAGTTGAGGACTCTCTTTTTGGAAAACTTGATCCTCTTGGCTCCCCGGAGACGGTGACGGTGACGGTGACGGCGCTGTCCTGGTTTCCTCCCGCCTCCCTGATGGGCTTCAGTCTCTGATTGGCAGCTGCGGCTCGACTTCCTCTCCTGCCAGATCCGAGCCCCAAGACCGTGGCCTGGCGACTCCTCTCTAACGACACTCAGTGTCTGGTGCCCTCGCAAGCGGCTTGGCAGCATCTATACACGGAAAGCTGCCCCAGCTCCCATCCCGACCCTGCCTTAAACTCCAGATCTGAATAATCTGTCGCTTACTCAGCACGGCCACGTGGAAGACTAGTTGCATCTCAGATTTAACACGAGCAGACCTGATCTCTGGATGCCCCTCCAGACCTGCTGCTGCCCCGGTGTTCCCTTTATCAGTAAATGGCAGCTCTATTCACACAGTTGCTCGGGACAGAAACCTCAGAGTCTCACTTGATTCTTTTCTTTCTCTTCTGAGCCACATCCAATCCAGCACCAAATTTTTGGCTTTGGCTTCAAAATAGACCTTGGACCCAGTCTCTTCTCTCCCCACCCGTGGCTGCCACCCTAGGCCAAGCCACATCTCACCCAGACTATTAAAAGCCTCCGGAGTAGGAGCTAGCTTCCACCCTAGCACTCTTCCCTTTGAAAACAAAAATCAGGTCACGGGCACTGCTCTGTTCAGAACCCTCCAATGACTGTCATCTAATTTAGAAGAAAGCTGTTGGGCTTCCTATACCCAAGAAGGCCTCGCCATCTCCCATCTCACACCTCACGGGCCTTTGGCCACACTGGCCAGTGGTACAAGCCCACCTCAGAGCTCTTGCCCACCCCGTGCCCTTGGACTGCGTGGCTCTTTCAGATGTCAGCAGGGTTTGCTTCCTTGCTTCCGGCAGGCCTCTGACTTTCCCTGTGTTATTGGTTGAATTACATACCCTGCAAAAGATACGTCAAAGTCCTAACCCCTGGCCCCTGGGAATGTGGCCTCATTTGGAAATAGGGCATTTGTTAATGTAATCAGATTAAAATGAGGTCATTAGGGTAGGTTTTCTTCCAATATGACTGATGTCCTTATAAGAAGCGAAGAGACACATGCACAGAAGAAAATGCCACGCAAAGACAGAGACACCCAGAGAGAAGACAGCCAAGTGGCAGTAAAGGGAGTGATTAGAGTGGTGCGGCCACAGCCTGAGACCACCACCAGAAACTGGGAAGCAGCAAGAAAGGGATCTACCAGAGTCTCAGAAGCAGCAGGCCCTGCTGACATTTTGATTTTGAACTTCTGGCCTCCAGGATTGTGAGAGAATAAACTTCTGTCATCTTAAGACACCTGGTTCAGGGTACTTTGTTACAGCAGCCCTAGGAAATGAATACACCCTGATCAGTGATTCTTCATGCCACTTACCCTTTCCTGCAATCATATCTTTAATTGTTTACTTATTATCTGTCTTCTCCATGTGATTATGAGCACCACAGAAAAGGGCTGTACAACTTGCTCAGGGAAAATCATCGCTCCTTGGAACTCTTCTCGCTCCTCTGACCACCCGGTCTCTCTCTTGCCCTCAAACTTTTCTCTTTCTTGGCCCTAAGAATCAAAGATTATTTTGTATATCAAACATACAGGCCGAGATCCTAAATGCTTTGAAATGTTCATTATTTGTAGTCATAAACAATGAGGAATTTTGTAATTCTTTTTTCATCATAAAGATTTACTTTATTGAAACAATTGATTGCACTTATCTGTGGGGTACAGAATTGAATATCAGTATCTGTGTGCAATATGTGATGTTCAAATCAGGATAATTAGTATATTTAACGTTACACGATGTAATCGTTTTTTGTGGCCCTTTGCCAATTTCTAGCTAACTTCCCCTCCCCCTCCCCTTTCCCACCTCTAGTAACCCCAGTTTTGTTCTCTCCTTCATTATAACGATTTCTTAACTATTTTTTACTCTCTTTTTCTACAAGACACAAACGTGATAGCAGGTCCTGGTTAGAGAATCCCTGTCACTGTGTAGCTCTCCTTACCTTCTTAGAGATCTGGCTGTGCTACCCTCATATTATAATGAATCTCTTTAGTCCTCCCAGAAAGAAAACCCTCTCATAGGATCCAAAGAAAACCCACATTAGACTGAAGATCAAATTAGCACAGAACAAGGGTCTGGTGTAGTTCAACAAAACAGCAGTGACAAAACTATTTATCTTTCCTTATTTGCTCCTGACATTGAATAAAAATATGTAGGTCATCAAAAGTTGGTAAGTGCCTACGATTTTGTACTTTTTAATGTGAAAATAGTAGCACCATATAAATAAGCAAAGCAGCACAGATTCCATACAAATGCTGAAAATCAGGTGCTGTGAGCAACGTCTGACTCCAAGTGGGATCCTGGGTTACATATTAACTGTTTTCATGCCTCAATTTCATCCCACAGGAGTGATGAATATGTGCCCTTCCAGGTTTCTCCTCCTCACCCCACTCATAAGGAGAAATAACCTGATTTCTAAAAATTTAAACCATTTTAGAATTTGGCAAAGCAAACTTCGCTGGGTGAGGACACATGTCTGCCCCCATGTGCACTTGCAGGGAAGCCTTTTCCTCTTGGAAGTCTCTCTCCCAGATGTGATCACGAAAACCAAAAGGCGGTGGGACAAGATGCACTGCAGCTCGTGCTTGGGGATGGCCCGGCTGGCAGCATATCCCAACCTGCCAGTCAGAGGCTGGCACTGGAAGGGCTTCCTGTAAAATCTACTCTCATTGGTTGTTCCTGGCCACAGCCCGCCACACAACTCAAAACAGAAAAAAAAAAAACATTCTTAATAGGTGTAAGAAAACCGTTATATAACTTAATGAAGCAGATTTCCTTTTTCATGTATGTGTTCAGTATTTTACCTATTAATAGTCTATACATTATATATGGTGTTTTAAAAAACAAAAACCACAGTGCTATTATCACATCTAACATTGATCAATTATTTATTATAAAATATTCATCTGCATTCAACTTTCTCTGATTGACTTATGAATGTTTATTGTTTATATGAATTATTTAAACGGATGTTAATTTAATTAGGAAGATATTTGTAATAATCCACATGGTCTGGGTGCACCTTGGCTGGGAGAGATCCAGAACGTAGAGGCTGAAGCTGCCTCCTGAACCTCTGAGACCGGCATCTCGAGCATCAGCAAGTGAATAGACAATCTGAAATTATTTTGTCTGGCCATCGCCTGCCCTATTCAAAAAATAATACCAAATACTGCATTTCCATCATTTCAGCACTCACCTACAAGACCTGCCAGGATCATTTTAATACTGCATTTTACAAACTAAACTCATGGCAGCTTCTCTCCGGGCAAAGGGTGTTACTCTGTCCAGTAGTAGCGTTGTCTACACTTTATTAAGCAAGGCTCTAAGCTTAAGGATCCTTATGCTCAACTTCAAGTCCCACGACCATTTTGGACTTTGCAAAGTCAATGTGGTGTTTTTTGGCAAATGCTTGTAGTTTCATAGGAAAGAAAGGAACTGGTCAGGATTGAGGAGTGGATAAAATGGGAGCCAGGTTGAGCTGGCTCCAGCACGAGGTTGCATAACAGCAAAAGCTGCTTTTCAACCAAATCTAAGCAAAACTTGTGGCTGTAGCCGAGGAATTTCAAAGGAGGTTTGAGGATACCAGGACGTAAGCAGATGAAAGATGTGCTGCTGTGCAAATAACACCAATTAAAGAAACAACGGAGCAAGCAAAGCAATTAAATGCTAATATATATATATACAATATGTATAAAAGTAATACACACGCGCACACAAATACACCCATAAAAATAAGGCCTGACCCCGTGGCTATGAGTCTACACAATCGGGTGGACCCAGGGCAGGAACACATTTTAAGAAGTGCAGTGGCACAGGGTTCCGTATGCTGTACAAAAAAGCATTTTCTTCACCTTTTCCCATCCAATTAGATAAGAAACGCAACAGCTGTGGAGTTTGGATTTGTTTTGAGGTTTAATACATAGAAATTTTTGGCCGAAGACCTAGACAGTCCTTGCAGGATTCGAGCCCACGGTGGTATACGAATGGAATCCAGGACTGCGGAGGGGACGAGGGGGACGCTTGGAATTTTGCAAGAACCAGCAACTGTCTCGTTTAGGTGGCACCCGCGCTCAGGAGCAGAGGCCGGGGCAGCGCGGCGCCGAGGTGGCAGCCACCCACCGCTCCCGAGCCACCTCCCAGGCCGACACGTTGACACTGTGGGCTGGACCAGGCGCCGGCTGGGGATGCTCCTAAGGGTCACGGTAGCTGTCACCTTTCCAGAGGGCTCCCCGGGGAGGTGAAGAGTGGCTCTGCCTACGAGGAGCGGGCAGGGGCACGAGCAGGGAGTGGCGCGCGGGCACAGCCACGAAAGGTCGAAAGTCAGGGGAGTCGCTGGCGGGCGGAAGAAGGGGGCTGAGGTCCGGGGCTCAAGTCAGGGCACAGGCCGGGCAGCCCCGAGTCACTCACCAGCCTCCAGCGCCTCGTGCACCAGCAGAAGACCAAGCAGCAGCCAAACCCTCATCTTCGGGGACGCGGGCGGGGGCAGGTGCCGGGGACCGCGGGTCGCAGGCGCGCGGCGGGCTGCGCAGGGCGGGGCGGGGCGGGCGCCCGGGACGCCACGGCTGGAGTGTTCGGTTTCATGCGGAGGAACACAGTTTGGGGGAAAAAGTTGGTTTTTTCTTTTTTTTTAATTCCCTGTGTAATGTGACCTCTGCTGCCCCCTGGCGGAAGCGTGGTGAGCAGCGCAGTTTCCAAGCGCGGGCGGGGGACGGCTCAGGGCGAAATGTCAATGACAGTCAACCCTTGATTTGTCCCCAGCGCTCGGCGTGGTGGGGTTTTTTGTTTGTTTTTACCAAGTTTACCAAGTTCAGGAAGGCCCAGCGTAATTCTGCGGGTACTGATGGGGTATATAGTTCACCATAATTGTTCAAATGTCACCTGCGTTCGTTTCACTTGCTCAGGTAGGGCCTTAGTGGCCTGTAAAAAAGGCCCGGTAAATATTTCTGCTCATTCCCTGTTGTCTTTCACCTGCACTCGTTAGCAAGGCCATTTGCCCTCAGTTGTTCTTGCCAGGGATGGACGGTGCACCCAGCCCTGCACCTGCGGGCCAGGTGGGGCGGGTGGAGGCATCGTGGGAGGAAAGTGGGAAATCAGACGGGACAGAGAGGCTGGGCCTGCGGGGCGCGAGGCTGTGGTGGGCCGAGGATTTGGACAGTCGTGTGCTCCTCTGCGAGGAGCCCCCCGAGGTTCTGAGCTCCCGACTCACACGGTCAAAGCAGCGTGCAGGGAGGTCGGTGTGTCCCCCAGGCGAGAAGCGGGGCCTCGGCTTCCAGCCACTCGCATTGTGACCTTAGCGCCCAACATTACTATTAAAGAGAACTCAGTTCGAGATCCCAGGAAGGGGACTTGCTGCCTCAACACCCAAGCGAACAAGTGCTGCGGTGTGTGATGAGCCAGTGCTTCTCAGCCACCTCGTGCAGGGGGAACCACGAATTCCACACTGTGCTGCCAGCTCTAACCCTGGCTTTGCCTGGGAATAAAGACCAAGGTTCGGGTCTTTACTGCCACGAGCTCTCAGCTCTTTTCTCAACTCTCTTCATCTTCTGGATTTGGAGTCTCATTTATAAAGGGAGGGAACTGGACTTGACTATTATTTCAACAGGCGTTTCCTCCATGCTTGCATGTCATGGATATGCAGACTGGACACCAGCCAGGAGACAGGCACTTAGAGCACTCGATGCAGCGTGTCACATTCTCGGCAGAGTTCTGGGCAAAGACCTCCAGGAGCGCTCACAGGACGGGCTACATCTGCCCGGGCTGCCCCGTTTCTGAGACCCTTTTCCAAACTTCTGACCGCATGAGTTGACTAGCCTTTCCCATGCTGTGTTGGAGACGGGGGTTCAGTCCAGACTCCTCCTCTGCCTCACCCCACACAGTCGCTAGGTCCTGCCAGCTCTACCTGCTGGGTGGGCACCGAGTCCACCCTCTTTTGCCATCACATCCAGCTTCTCCGCCCTGGCTCAGGCTATTGTCCTCTCTCACCGAGTGCTGTCACAGCCTCATTGGTCTCCCTGTCTCTCCCTCTTGCACCTCAACCCATTCTTTCCTCAGAAACTAGATCTATCTTCCAATGAAACTCCAAAATATCTCGCCCTATTGAATCCCTTCGAAGGCTCTCCCCAGGGCTCATATTCTGGAGTTCTCGGCCCCTGCTTGTTTCTCCAGCTTCCTGCCTGGGTGATCACTCCTCATCCTGCCCTCCACACCTCACGACAGCACACTCCCAGTGCCCACCCACTCGCACCTTCTGCACCCCCGCCACCATCTGCATCCACTGTGCCTGTTGTCCCCTCTGCCCCCAATAGTCCCCTCCCCCATTTCACCACCTGCCCACCCTCTCGCCTCATCCCAATCGCTGCTCTCACTCATCCTACAAAATTTAGCTCAGACCTTACCTCCTTCCTCCTGGTTAGGCAAAGCACTTCAGTGTGAATACCTCTGTCATAACATATAAAACAAAATTCAGACTTTACCTGTTTACCTGTTCATGCTTTACTCTTGCACTATCCTATGAGTTCAAGGGCAGGAAATGTGTCTCATTAAAGTTTGCCTTCTGCCACCAGGTCCTGGTGTAGTGGTACCTCATTTTAATGTGCAATTTCCTGATGACATGATGGTGAGTATCCTTTCATATGCTTATTTGTCATCCATATATCTTCTTTGTGAAGTGTCTTCAGATCTTTTGCCCATTTAATTGGGCTGTCTGTTTCCTTACCCTGACCTGGGTGAATTTTGCCTCAGTGAAGCTGACATAAAAGCAGGGGGTAGTACAATGTTAAGACCACAGACTGGATTTGAATTTACTAGTTAGTAGTTGTGTGATCTTGGGCAAGTTACTTAATTTCTCTGTGTCTCAGTTTCCCCATCTCTAAAGTGAGGGTAATGCTATCTCATATACTTGTTTTGAGGATTAAACAAATTAATACATTAAATGAATTAACATGTATAAAATACTTAGAATGGTGCCAAAATGCCCAGCACATAGGAAGCACCATGAGTTAGTTTATGTAAGTGTACAGATGTAGAAAAATATTCACTAGACAATGGTGACAATGACAATGAACATTTTACAGTGCTTACTATGTGGCATCAGGACTGTGCTAAGCGTTTTATATTCCTTGGTGCTGGGAAGCTTATTCTGAGGTCCATTGTCCAATGTCAGGGGGAAAGATGAAACAGTAGTTAGGCCAAATAGAGCAACATGAAATGGGTTCAGGAACTTAAAAGAGACATGCAATTTTATAGCCAATGGTTCCAGTTGTATCCTCTTTTAAAGAAAGAGCAAATTCTTATTGAACTTTTGCAAATAACCACATTGTCATAAAAATCAATGTCATAAGGATACTCACAGTTTTCAAATTTTGGAGGAATCAAATAGGGAACAAAAGCAAATGTTTCTACCTTTGTTCATAAAAGTATGTTTTACCAAATTGCTGTAAGTTATAGATAGCTTAAGAGAAAAAGTTTCCTTAAATCTGGAAAACAAAACGTTTAAGTAAAGAACCAACAACGAAAGTTACAAAACATTATCTTTATCAGTTACTTAACTTTACATAATTAATGTTTGCTTTGCTTGATCTTAATTAGCAGTTTTATAAACCCATCAGATTTATTAGAGTTCTGAAAAACTTTTATCTTGTCCATTGATCTTAAAGTTATTTGAAACCTGTGTTTAAGAGTACTTGTCATAGTCTTTTCCATGAATCTGATTACAGATGTCTTTAGAGAAAAATCAAAATTGCTTGTAATTTTCCTAAGAGCAGATCTGTACTTCAAGAAAACACTGTTCTAATATGGGGGAAATTTAGTTTTGCATCCGTGTCTTTTAAATATCCAAACTCAATCTTTAGAAAGACTTAGAAATAATTTTCTTTTAATTATAGTAAACTTAATCACATTTTAAAAATAATTTTACCCTTCATAAACCATTATTACGATTAACTCAGACATTTCACATGTTTTGGACTTTGTTTTGTTTCATATTTCTTCTTTACTAAATAACCAGTCATTTTGTTTTAGAACAAAAGTAAAAGGAAAGACTCCTACTTACCTGTCCCTTTTTATCAACAATACTAACAGCCTCATTTATCTAAAAATTGCATAAACACAGATCATGTAATTGCAATATAAAAAAACTATTTTGGAATTCTATTTTCCCAAGCCTCTTCTACATCACATACATTTTAGCTAAATCTGGATATCTAAACTTATCCTAGGTTTGTGTTATGCACTGAATTTTGTCCCCCACAAAATTCATATTTGAAGTCCTAAACCTCAACATCCCAGAATGTGACTGTATTTGGAGACAGGATCTTTAGAGTAATTAAATTTAAATGAAGTCATGAGGGTGGGTCCTAATCCAATATGTCTGGTGTCCTTTTAAGAAGAGGAAATTTCGACACCAATATAGGCACAGGGAGGAGACCATGTGAAGACACAGGGAGAAAGACATATAAAAGCCAAGAACAGAGGCCTAAGAAGAAACCAGTTCTGCCGACATCTTGATCTCAGACTTCTAGCCTCCAGAACTGGGAGAAAATACATTTCTATTGTTTAAGCCACAAGTCTGTGGCTAGCACAGGGGTCTGTATTAGGACAGGAGTAGGAGTTACAAGAAGTATAGGAGCTTTCCAAGACATGTTGCTGCTTAATCACAAGGCTTATTATTCTTGAATAAGGCGATCTCAGGATAACTTTGAATTTGAAAAATAAAACTGCCAAAGCTGTATTTTTAGAGGGTTTTATTTCACTTTAAAAACCCACGTGCTTCATCTCTAGGGTGAGAAAGAATTTTATTATTAGAATCTCTGTTTATGTTGATTTTTTCCATTCTTTCTCTCCAACAATTGCTGTAATGTCGGCCAATTAAAATAAGCATTGTCTCGCAGATCTAAATCAAATACAACTTGAAGCCTGGTTTCCTAAGGCCTGATGAATTTTTGTATGTTTAGTTTGTATCTGGTCACCCTGATGGACCCTCTTCTAGTTTAAATAATTTTCCTCTAAATCATTTTCAGTTGATCTCTTGAGTTTTTAGATGAATGATCATATTACCTGCTACACCCACTCTTTGTTTCTGTATTAGCTGTTGCCTATCTGTTCTCTATCTCACTCTTAGATTAGCCTTTAGTGTTCATAATCCACTGATCCCCGACCCCAAGCAGCACAGTGTGGACCGAGGATGAAACAAACAAGGGGGTCCGTGCCCCACTTCAATCAGCTGCTTCTGTATGTGGGAAGAGATGAAGCTGAAAACACAGAAACACCTGGAAAATACAGTACCCAGGGAACTGCTATCACACTTGGGAGGGCACAGTATTATCTGAACAGCTCTTCTTTCTCTGAGGGACGAGGGCAGCAGCTCCTTGCATTGGCCTTACAAATGGAGAGTTGGAGAAGGAAGAGGAGAGCAGCAGAGGGAGAAGTAAAAATCAGGGATGAAAGAGTGAGAGAGCTGAGTGTGATCCAGGGGCCAGAATCTCGAACCATGACAATGCTGTAGTTTTTATGGATCAAGTGACCCAAAGCCCAGAAATTGGCTTGCTTCCCACCATGGAGACTTGGGCCCACCCTGGACTGTGTACTACTCCTGGGTAGTGCAGTCTGTCTTGTGCCCCTCTTCCTGTTGACTGCTCCAACCTTAGTACCTAAAAGTATTTAAGAGGTGGCTACCAATCTGTTACTAAAAAAGCCCACATAAGTAAATCAGTATTGAGCTGTTTCTTTCTAGATAGTGTCACCCACACTTGGACCTACTTTAAAAGACAAGTTGAGATAGTGTGATAATGGGAGTTATTTCTGTATCTCTTTGAGAATATTTTGAGATATTTTATGAAATGAATCACTCTTTCCACACAGATGGAGACTTCTCAGCACAATCTCTTAGCAGACAATGGACTTTGAGCCCTTAGCCCAAAAGGAAGCCTATTTGTAGCCTTCTGTATCGTGTTCCTATTCCCAGGGGTTCCTGGCTAAATCCACAGCCCAGACACAGCTCCTGGGGAATTATTGCTTCATGTGATCCTATGGTGCCAGAGCAGAGGTGGGGCACCAAAACCTAGCAGCAATCCGCATCAAGCCAACAACCAGATATTTGTTTTAGGCTCCTACTGGGCAATTACTTTGCTATTTAGCTTGGTTTTCAGTGCTGGCTAAATTGATATTAAAGTTTTTTTAAATCCAGTGTGTTCCCTCCAATTTACTAGAATCAACAGGAACTACCCATATACACAGACATTTCAAAATTAACAAGCTAGTTCAAGAGAATTGTAATTTTAAGTAACTTAGAATAATGGTAAAAAGCTCTTTATCTTCTCCCTCTCTATCAGAGGGTAAAAAGAATTAAAGTTGGTAAATATTTATCTGCTATACTGAAAAAATCTAAGTTATACATAACTGACCACCAATTATTAAAGGCTATGATTTGGTGGGAAGAACACCGAGGAGCTTCTTGCTGATCAAAGCTATGCCAGTGACGGGTCCATTACATGGCAGTTGAAGTGTTTGGATCTCAGATGTGTGATCCCCATGCCTCAGGAGCAACTGAAAGTTTTTGGAATGTGCCATGAGGACAGAGGATATGTGAAGACATATTTTATCTTACAGGACGTGGTAGTCATACAGTAGGCCCTCGGCTGCCAAGTGAGGATTCTTAACAACATAACTGTTTCAACATCAATCGTACTATATTTCTGAGCTTTAAAGGTTCCCAAATAAAAAAGGACTTTAAATTAGATAAGTATAAAATGTATGTTTTTGTTATGTGCGGTACATATGCATACTACATTATTATAAGTCATATTAAAATTTATTTTAAAAATACATGGTCACATAAGAAAGCATATTTTACAATGGTAAAGCAGCAATAGCTTTTATTTATTACAAATTCTAAAAAATAATCCAACTTTATAAGTAAAAAGGAACACTGATTATCATAAAAAACATTTAAGTTTAAAATTACTTACTAAACAAAAAATCCTTACATTCACTCAAGTCCGATGGCTTTGTTGGTTTTTACAGACAAAGTATTTCTGTAGGGTTTTGGGCCCTATCAACAATCTCTATTAAGTACAAAGAGAATAGAATAAAGCAATCAAACAATTGGCATCCCAGTGGACACCAGAGATGAAGAGCCCCCCAACCAGGCGTGGGCCAGAGAAACCCATTCTATTGGCAATACAAAGCTCTATCAACTGGGTCTTAGCCGTGCACTTTGTACTGCAAGGTTGGCAGTGCATGTGCAGGGATTGCAGCAGGCCAGGCCCCACTGTGCAGGTTCCAGGAAGTAGCCACCCCTTCCATGAACCATAGAGTTTCCTTGGTCCTTATTCATCTTGATATACTCATGACATATTTGGAACTGAAATTAAGGACCCCAAATTACCTTACTTTCATTTGAAGTCTTTCACTTCATATCCTACTCTGTCATTCTAAGACCCCACCCAACAGGGGCAGCTACAGATGCTCACACTTTGCAGGCTGCCTGACTCTGGAACCAGCCTGAGGTTCTGGTCTGGAACCAGCCCTGATCTCCATGAGGCTGTCAGTGATCAGGGAAGACTCTTTAAGGCCTAGAGATTGTGAAGGTGGCTTCAGGCATGGTGAATAAAAGCTAAGTATACTGCTCCCAGCAAATAGCATTAATAATTGGGTTGAGCCCTAACAAAACACATTTGAAATCAATAAGACTAAACTGTATACATATAAACAATGAATACTGCAAAAAACCAACAACCAAACCAACAACCATAACAATAACAGATCAGACCTCTCAAAATTCAGAAACCAGAAAGCTATTTTAAAGTGTTTAAATTATTACAAGAAAAAAAAAAAATCTCAGTTAAACAACTAAGTCAAGCAACCTTATATTCACATCTACATGATTAAAAATTGGCCTTTGCTGGCATTACCAACTATACGAACTTCAGTACTTTCCCTTGATATTTAACGACATGTTAGAGAATGTTATAAAATAGAATATGTAGAAAGAAGGCACTGTTTCGGCACTAGCAAAAAGGACAGTTAATTTCCCTTGCCATCACCCCATCCACTAATCATGTGACCTTTAATAATTAATTCATGACGCACACTCTAAACCCAATCCTTTAAAGTCCTGCGGAAATTGTATCTGTTAGTTTTTCTTTAATATGTATCTCTCAAATGATGTTTTGATCTTAGTTTTCTTAATGTTCATCTCTGAGAAAGATGTGATTAAGCTGGCATTTTAATATATATCAAAGGTTTTAATATGTCTTTCTCATAGTTTTTAAACTTGAGTCTGCATTGGTACCTTCTTAAATGTGAGGTTGGCATTGCCTTTACATGGTAATTCACAAATCATTCTCTCTTTTTAAGAGTATAAAAGGTGCTATTAGGAAAAGCTCTCACTGACAACGTTGATGGCATATTTCCTAGGGTAAAAAAGAAAAGTAACTTAAGCTGCTTTGACTCGATCACAATTAAAAGAATGTGTATATGTACCTTTAATTTCTGGAGAGGACTTCATATAAGTTTGGTTGATTACTAGTCAAATTTATACAAAACATTTTGGTAATCCTCAAAAAGTAAAAACAACGCTTTGTTCAAAAGATTATGAATTCAAATGTAGGAACAGAGGTGGCAGAAGAGCTGGTAGTATTGGTTTTTACTAATAAACACATACCAGGACAGACATGTCAGGAAAGGTACAACAGAAACAAGTAAACAGGAATACCCTAATGTCCCCTAGCCCTACTCCATGTCAGATTATAAAGCACCTGTTATAATGTACTAGAGTTTAGTGATTTCATATTATAAATATTTCTTAAAGTATCTATGTATAGAAAATATACATATAAAACTGTATATTTTAAAATAGTTCAAAACCTAAAAATTGTAAGCATATATATTGTAAGCAATATAAAATATTAATTTTTCTCCATGTGTTGGGTTTTTATACACATAAAAATATCATATCCAAAACCCATCATAAACCCAACTTACTTATACACTGACACTTGAAATACATGAACACATATGCACACACATATATATATACACATACAAACATAAGTAAATGTGTTTATATACATACAACCACACAAATCGAGTCTTCACAGAAAAAAAACAGTCATTACAAAGCATTTTTTCATAGACATTTGTGTTTGTAAAGTTTCAATGTGAAAAAATAATTTTTAACTAAATTCTGCTCCTTATTGAACACAGTAGGCCTAGTAGTCTTAGCTGACTAACATGTTCTAAACAAATTTCTTGATTTTGTTACAGTATAAGATCTAAATATTCACATATGAAATTGCTCATGTTTCTGTCTGAAGGGCCTATTCTAGATTGATTACAGAATAAAAGAAGTTCTCAGCGTACTGCTACAACAGCAAGGACTTATGATCATGCCTAAGCCTTCACAAAAATATTTTATCCCTTGCTTATTTAACTCCTCTTTTCCAGTAAAACATGCAGCTTGAAAGAATTCTGGGCTTCAGATTTTACCATGTGCACCCTGGAAATCGTGGAATGTCAGTAATGAGTTCTCTGTAACAGTTGCTACAGCACTAGTAGCCAGAAACCCAAGCTTTCTACCTGTTTATTTGATATTTAATCACAATAAACTGTTGGTTATACAAAATGATGGCAACTTGCTTTTTAATGGCATCAATAAAATAACTGATCTCTTGAAAGAACTGTCAGAAAACATATTTTCCTTGCCTTTGGATTACGCAGGTCAACAAGCAGCTTGGTAACATTCATCATGATATCCTGGGAATTCACCCACATATAAGCGTCTATCATCGAATAAACTATTTAATCATTTGTATAAAAAATAATTAATGAGAAGCAAACCAGTGTAGATAAATAGTCAGTCCACTATTAAAGAACCCCATAAAGTAAAATACAGCATTAGAGAATCTTACATATATAAATTTACTTACTCATACACAAAGGTTGCTGTGTTTATATAACTTTAGTTCAATTTGGTTTATTTTTCAGCTTAAAATTTTAAATAATCATGTTAACTAAAATATTTTACTCCTCAATCATTGATAGATTATTGTAGAATACTAGAGATTCTATTAACAGGCTTAGCATGGTCATTTAAAAGCAAATGGAACAAAAAGTGCTAAACAATTTATAGGATCAGGGCAGGGGGAAGAAAAATATCTTTAAAAGAAACATCAGAGGCAAATCAGATCTGAATCCCTTAAACCAGGCCAAACGCCCTTTAATATCTGCAAGTCATTCTAATATCAGAATAGGAGAATTTTATCTTCTTCTATCCCTTCATCTTTTGGATACAATAAAGATAGAATTTGCATGCAGTAAAGACAGAATTTGCTACTGTAGCCCCTCATATCCAGGACAGGAAAAAATAATAGAAACAAAGGAGTGAATTCTGTGCCTGATAAGGTTAAAAAACTGAATTGTGATTAGTTATTAAGTAATAGAAAGAAGTATGAATCATTCCACCAGTTGTGTGATCTGGGAGAGTCTATTGGCTTAATTTAAATGACATTTTAAGAAAAGATGCTTGGTGTCTACTTACCCAAGCATATGCCTAACTCTCTGATCTTCAAACATATCCCCATCATTGCCACTTACACAAGCTTTCTGGCTGTGAGGACCACCTTCTTTTTCTAGTTTAAAAGGTCCCAGGTAGATCACAGTACCTCTTTCAAGCCCCTCACTGGGTTGCAGGGGTATGTCATTCACAGCAGGTGAAGACATCATATTTAAGGACCACTGCTCTCACAGATAGGAGGTCAAAGGGATGGATCATGTGGTGACTTGGAAAGCCCTAGGTAGTGCAGCAGAAGGAAACACTCCTACTGGCAAAAGTTTTAGCAAACTGCCATACCTCATAGAAAAGAAAGCTGCACTAAACCCACTGCTGGCATTTACCACTTATAGAAAAGACTCGTTCCTCATCCCCTGCTCTTATACCTAACCAGTGATAGACACCATAAGGGGTAGCTGCATCTTCAGCATGTTCTAAATTGGCATTGATGAAGCCTAATAAGGAAAAGCAACCATTATTTCCCCAACTGCACTGGGCACACAGAAACACTTTTCTGTTCAGTGATTTACCTCTTATCTCAGCATGTGTGGCCTACACCACCCACTAATGACAACACTGGGAAATGTAACACATTAATAGTAAAACACCAACTAACTTTTAACATTCATGTTCCCAAACATATATAGATGTACAAACACATACTCCCACCATTTTGGGGATATTCAACACTAAGGAGAGAGCTCTGGAGGTTTCCTGGACACATAATTCACCAGCTGAAGAGATGCTGTCCAGATGAGTAGGTAGAAGTTAGGGTGAACTATGTATGCAGCAAACCTGTGACAACCTAGTGTGAGGATGACATCCCGTCATGGTTTACTCAATGTAGGATGTGTAAGTTAAGACTGTGGACCAGCACTGCTCTGCAAGTATTAACATTCGCTTGTCTTTTCGTGGAATAGGAAAGGTAAAGTGAGATTTCCTTGTTGACGGTCACTTGCTTGAATAACAGATTTTTCTTCTGTTGCTGCATTAATGGTATCTGAATAAGCATCTTCATCTTCTGCATCCCTCGGATTACCTTCCAGGCTGTGTCTGATGCCATAAGCAAAGTAAATCAGGAGACCTTTTGGGGGAGGGAAAAAGAAAAAGCAATGTTTTATGTGTGTCTGGAAATGACTGTTTTAATATGAAAAATTTAATGTAGAACTTTAAGGTTTTTTCCCTTCCCTTTCAGTGCTACTTTAGAAGAAAGGGATGCAAACACGAGATACCTCACAGAGGGTCTCCTTGATAAACGTTTTCCCAGTAGAACGCGCCCCTTCATTTTCAACACCCAAACTTTAAAGTGTATCTCTCTCTCCACAAATGTTTTTCATACAATGTTTGTGTGGGAAAAAAAATTATATTTATATTCTCAAAACTCCATACATTAAACAAAATAATAGGTAGGGTAAAGTCGCAAATCACACCTAAATACAAGCGGTGCATTATCAGAGTCATGGTCAGATATTTTGGGAAGCATGCCCCATGTTAATAAAGGGGACGTGGGCGTGCCTTACACATGTCACTGTCACAAGAGGCCAATTAACTGTGTACAAAGCAACTGTTTCTTAAAAGCCTGATTAGGTGGGGATGAGCAGGCAATGTTTTAAGTATCCTCACAAGATAATTACTTATATATAGGCATTTTGCTGTGTTTTAGTTATATTTTAGAAAACTGGTTGGGAGTTTTGGGTTGATATGAAATGGCTTTTTCTGGGCTTCATTTTTCTTACCTGTAAGTTGGAAAAAATAGAGCGTATGTGGTTCTTCAGGGTTACTGGGAGATTCAAATAAAAAGATGTATCTGAAAGCATCTGGACAAGCAAGCACTCAGATGTTCCAAGAATTGGGAAAGGAGGAAACTGATAAAAGCCTTTGTTTATAGGAAGGGGGAGACGGTGCACTTCTCTAGTCACAGTGCATGAAACAGGAAAGACGGAGGCCAAGTTCAGAACACGAATACATCAAAAATACATCAAAAACCTACCAAGTGCCATCCAAATGCTAAATCTGATCCAAGTGTCTGCACTCAACTGAATCATCAAGTAAATGTTCACCAGGATGCTGAACGCTGGCAAAAATGGTAAGAACGGAACCTAAGGGGGACAAAATCTTTTGAATATACTCATATTTTGAAAGCATATTCCCCAAATTATTTCAACATGATGGCAATTTCTTTGACATACAGACTTTCACATTGTATCAGTAAGGTTATATCCCCATAAAAAGAACCTGAATAAAAATGATTCTTGTAGGAACTACTAAAGGGAGAATCAGTTTAGCTCATTTGCTGAAGTGCAAAGCAACCAGGGATTTCTCTAACCTGCTAACACCTGCATCATCACCAAGACACACTTAGTTTTCGGGCTGAGTTTAGTTTAGGGATTACTGGTTCAGACATCAACAGGGCATGCCTCTGGAACTCTGGTCCCACTTGGCATCCCAGGGGATACTTCCAGGAAGCCCTCTTTAAGCCACAGCCTGCCTGCTCTTAGTTCAAATGGGGTAAGATAATTTCAGTTGGAGAGGAAGGGCTTTTGGTGGGAATAAATCCTCGGGAAAGGGCACTGAATTTCTAAAAATTAAATATTCTAATTATGTTTCTGATATCATAGATTATTTAACAAGGAAATTTTTTACTATTATACATAATATTGTGATAGGAACATATTAAGTTTTTGAAAAAGGCAGTAAGGCAGCCAGTGTACGAAGAAGACAGACAAAAAGGAACAGAATCCCACTCTTGTTCCCTGGTTAACTTCTTTAGAAGACTTTTTAAAGAAACAACTCATAAAATTAACATACAGAGAAAGGGTACATTTTATTAAGGATCTCTAATCCTCACTGCACATACCATAAAGGCTACTTTTCGCTGATTTTGGGGCTGCCTCCAGATAGTGAGGACGACAGCAGCGCAGAGCACGAGGAAGAGGGTGAGAAGAGCCAGGCTCCAGGCTTCCAGGCCCGCGATGGCATGCACCCCATGAGTGGTCAGGACACTCAGGCCCAGGATGAGAAACGCTGCGGATGCGATATGCATACAAAACAAAGTCAGCACGCACACTCCACTCAGATTCCTCCTTTAAACAGGCTATTCTGAAAATACGTCAAGTTCTTTCCCTTTTTCTTTTTCATTGTGGAGAGAGAGGGCCAATCTCACAGATTTAAGACACATTGCTCATTTACCCATTACTGTCTCCTCCTTAGACATCACCTCCCCTCCTGGCACTGCCATCTCACTGTATCTGCCCATGTGCCATCTAGGTCTTCATTTGCTACTCTCAGACTATATCACATGATTGATGGGATGTTGTTGGTGGGGGATATTCTCCTTTATTTGAATGAGAAACGGCAAGTCTATTTTAAGCCATTGTAAACACGGATTGTTAATGTAAACAAATAATATTATATGATCTGCATCTTTTCTCCTTGTTTCAGAGAATGACATCAGCACCCACCCATGCTATCTCTGCCCATCAAGTCTGCATTAAGGGCCCTTCCTTTCTGCTCTCAGAGAAGCGTGTACTTCCCTAGCTTGCCACCAATAATCCTGTACTGTGGAGCACAGAGAGAGCAAGGGCCATCTCTTCTGCTATCCCAAGTTCCTGGTACACTGATGATGCTCGATAAATGTGGCTGAAAACATAAAGATTACATAACTATGGGTGAGCAAACAAGGACTTTCTAGACTGCCTCCCAGTGCCATTGGGTTCCAGTTCTGTCATCGGCAGGTGCGCTTGGCCTGATGCTTTCACACAGCATACCAACAGCTGATTCCACCACTCCACTTCAATTATCAAGATATCATCAATTTACCCTGTTAATATAAAGATGGCCTCAACTACTAGCGAGTCTTTAGGTGGAAATTTCAGGGCTCAGGTTGGTTGCTAACACATCCTAGGGCAATATGTAGCCTTTTGTCCTCTTTACCACCATACTGGCTTCACCAACATACACACGTCTTCTGGGCCTTTGCAACATATGTGATGAAGAACACTTACCCAGGAATCCCACCAGAAAGCTCACGAGAGAAGCTGACTGTGGCGTAGGCAAAACAGAGGGGCTGAAGAGGGTTCGCAGGCTAAAGCCCTGTCCTTGCAGCATGGTGACCTGGGACTCGCTTTTTGAAGCTGTGCTGGCACAAGATCCCAGAGCTTCTTTCTCAGGAGAATATCTGGGCTGCTCATAAGATAAGCTGGGCTGGTACCTATCCGCAAATAAATATTTGTGTGTTTATTCTCAAACAGACACTTGGCCTGGATGTAACCAGCACCTAAAACTCCGAGACATCTTCCAGAGTCACAGCGTGTGCAATAAATCGACCCTTCTCCTCACTCCAGCCCCAGCGTGTGCTGAGCTCGGCCACAACCTTCTCCTAGAAGATCTGCAGCAGCTGTGGATTTCCTCTGGTAGCCATTTAATTGGGAAGTTATACATCAGATGCAGAAGAAAGTTAAGTTTTAAAGTGAGGCAACTGTGACAATAGGATGATTATTCTGAAATTATTTATGTCCAGAGGAAATGCAATTCATGAAAACAGCACAGAAACTCCAGTTAAATATCTGCTACAGCTCAATGTAGTCTCTTCGGTTTGGCATTCAATGACCTCACCACAATCTGTGTCTCTGGCCTTATCTGCCTCAACTTTCCCACCCAACTCTTCTAGTTTAACCCAGAGAAGGCCACGCAGCTGCTCTACCACCTCCCATCCATGCATGCCATTTTCCTTGATGACTCCGTCCTCTTCCTCTGCAGCCTGTGTCAAGGCACCAGCCTGCTCCCCCGCTCCTGGTATTTGCCCTGTTTCCCTCGTGTGGCCTCTTCTCCTCTGCACAGCCTTTACTTATTTTTCAAAATAACATTTTTCCTCCATATAAAGAAATATCCTCACTGAGGAAAAGTACACAAACATACACAGAAGAAAATTAAAACTGCCCATAATACCACTACCCAGTGTTAATTAGCATTTTGGTACAACTTCATTCAGGCACGTACGTGTGTGTGTGTATGCATATATTATTTCTTCATGTAAATTTGTAAGTTATTATTTAAACAAGTTCAGATGCTATATAGAGCTTTGTATCCTGAAACTGATCAATCTCTTCATATAATGAAATATCATTTTATTTGCTGTAGAAGAGTCCACTGGATTTATCCTCATTTATTTAACCATTCTCCTACTGATATTCAGGTTAGTTCCATTTTTTTCACTCTTGTTAATTACTTTTTCCATGAGTTTATTTTACGTACACATCTATGTGTGCCTCTGATTAAATCTTTAATATAAAATCTTAGCAGTTGAATTATTGGCACAAGAGTATAATATTTTTAAGTGTCCTCATACATTATGAGAAATTGCCTCTCAAATAGACTGGGCCAAGTGATCACTAATGATCCAACTGTTTATGATTCTTTGCTAAGGATCAAGTATGCTTCTTATACTAGCAATGTTTTCTATGGACCTGGCCTCTCAACTCGGTGAGACTGTTAGCTCCCTGAAAGCAAGGACGGTGGGTCCTCCTTTTCTTTACTGCTTGCGCCCACATGCACACATCTTCAGAAACACCTGGCAACTCACCTGAGAATGAGAACACAGGCTGCGACCAGAGAGTAGGCCATCAAAGTGCCAATGGACATCATGTCCACAAGCGCCTTCAGATCAAAAAGAAATGCCATCACAGCTATTGGGAAAAGATAGAAATGGTAAAACAAACAGCCTATGATGATATTCCATACAGTTAATAACTTTCAAATCAGTGACAACTGACTGACACTTTTTTGTCTTCATACAAATGATAAATCAAAGTGCAGAAAATATATTTCTCACAGTCAATAAGTTGTTGTTCTTTAGTCATATATATATATAAATAAAAAACCCCTCAGCTGTCCAGAGAGTATAAAACACATCTACTTTGATTACTTAAAAAATATTTGGCCTGACAAAGAATGAAAATATTGTATGACAGAATACGTCCTTTGATGTTTCAGAAGAAAAACATTGCTAGGAAATACCGACTAGCTCCTTTTTAAAAAGATTCAAACAGAAAGACCCTTCATTATTAGAATAATTTTATTACTATTTATTATAATTATATTATTTTACAATCATTTTCATTTCCATCTGCAGTATGAGTTACGTACAACTCAAAATTATTTTAATACTTTTGACATAATTAAATAATAAAATAAATTTTCAATTAGATTATGTTTCTGATATAGGCTAACTTCTACTCTTATTAAAGCCACAGACTTCCAGGTAAAATGTCTAGATTTGAGAGATCGATTTATGGTCCTACACACAAAATCCCAATAATGTTAAAAAGAAGAATATACCTTATAGTTGAATAGTTAACTTGTATTTAGCAACTGATTTCTCCATTGAAACATCAAAATTGTAATAATATTTACTTGAATTTACCACATGGTTGTCCCTATCATAGTAAGTAGATAACAACACATTCCATTTATCTGGTGTTCGAGACCTCTCCACAAGCTTGAGATCTCTGTGACCTCATTTTATCTTCAAGTCAATGATCCTATGAGACAGGGGAAATTATTTCGGTTTAGCCATATAAAATGGCTGGTATTTGACTATTTTTGACCAGAAAACTAGCAATTTCACATGGTTTGGCTTGAAAGGATTATCACCATTTTACAGACAGGCTACCTTAACAAGGCTACAACTACTAGCTAGAGGCAGAGTTCCACCTAAACCAGCATCCCCACGCTCCTCCCACAATATCACATTGTTTCTTAAATATGCTGCATGCCTTACTTTGAAAACTCTTCATTGCTAGTTTAATTATACATTATATTAAAATTACTAATACAGTATATCAAAAATTTCAGTATGTTTTGTAAGAATCACAGAGAGCCAAATAAGGTAGCCAAGAGAGAAGAAAATGATTAATTATCCACACAAGCTCTCTGATCTAAGCTAAAAACAAGCAAAGCAAGGTACGGAAGTACAAAATAATGAAAATATTATATATTTGAGCATTTTTTAAAAAAGCATTCTATTATAATTATCTTCTTTTAATTATTAATTTCAATGTTTTATGCTGCCAAGTGAAATTCTTCCTGAATGAAGAAGGATAAAGTTTTTAAAATTCTGAGTACAAAGTAGGGTATTACTGGACAAGCTTTTTTGTTTTTTTTTTTTTACCAGAAAAAAGTTTTATGGATTAAATAAAATGTGTGATCCTTTGTCAAGAAATATTTATGAACTTTCTTTAACATCATAATGTACTATTTAATAATAAAATGGGCTTTAGATATCTAATGCAACCTTCATTTTATGGGGGCAGAAATCTAATCCTGAGAAAAAAGTGACTTAATTTTCCAACACTTTTCATAAAGTACCAGATTTATTTGAAAATGTTTACAAAGTGAAACTGTTTAGGTAAACACTTTCTGACCCTGAAAAATTCCATTTCATACATAATAAAGCATTAGCAGTCTCTAACTTAATTTCCCAATGTTTCAAAACCTCAACAAAATTAATGTATCATTTGGTTTGAATTTCTACAGACAAGATCATTTATCATTTTATCTATAAAGCTTGCTAAATTCTTTCTCTTGCTTCCTATAATAGTACCTTTAAGGTCATTCTCTCAATCTATAGAATCTCTTTGAAAATTTCTGCATGGAATTAGAGTCTGGCCAAAGGCTTTACATGGAGATTAAGACATGCCCAAAGGTAGGAAATCTGGATTTTCTGAACATAACTTAAGTACCAAAACTGTTGAAAGGAAAAATAGATTCCTAATAGGGTTTCAGAGGATATATGTGTTAGTAACTCTTAGAGGACCACATGGTCCAGGAAGCATGGATGCCCACCATACTGAGGACAGTGATCACAAGGGCCAAGTATAGATTATCTTTGACATTTCTTATACTTAATTAAGAATGGATAAGGTTTAGCTTTCTAAAAATCCTATGGGTCCTTTAGCAATATGCAACATATCCTGGACAAAAAAGAAAATATTGAATCATTATTTTTAAGTTAATAATTCAAAAATTAAGTAATTATTCTTCAATTAAAATTTTGTGCATCAATAATAGAATTTTATTTGCTAATTTATCCGTCAGAAAAGCAATACACGATATTTAGTAAAGAACCATTACGACCCTTTGCACATTTGTTAGAAGCCCAAAAGGTTAAAATTACAAAATAGTAAACAAACAAACAAACAAACAAACCCCCAAAGGGCCAGTTAAGAATGAATTTCCGTATACCACTGCCACCATAATTTTCAGATATTAATCCCAACGTTCATAAAGTAATTTATCTGTGATTTTGTTCTTAACTTACATGCACAGCATGCAGACCCTCTTTATAAGTCCATGCATGCACACACAGTGTTCCAGTCCAGTGCTGAAGAAGCCTATGTTTGTAAAGCTTACCAGAAATGACCCCGGCTGTCATTGTGGCAGCAACTGGTGACTGCCTCTTACTCACTCTGGCAAGAAATCTAAACAGTAAACCATCCCGGGCCATCGCAAACAGAATACGGGGTAAAGGAAACATAGAGCCCAGAAGACTAGAACAGAAAAATTCATAAGCCACTGTGAGTCATTTTAAATATTATCCTAGAAAGATATATACAGGTAAAGACTGGACACACTAAAGCGCAGAACCAAAAAATTCAAATGCAAAAGCATTCACAAAAAAGTTATTAAACTTCATGTAAATCTAAATTGAAAACCACCTAACTTTCTAATTTTTTCAAAGTCCTTGATGAAAAAGATCTCTCTTTTCTTAATAAAAGCCAATTCTCTCTCACCTGCTACCGCACCCGATGATAAAGTAGCAATTATTGGTGTCTTCGTTTTGGAATTGATCTGAGCTAGACATTTGAAAAGCAACCCATCCTCCGCCATAGCATAGATTACACGAGGCATTGGGAAAATGGATCCAAGAAGACTGAATAAAAAGCAAACACATGCAGTATGGCAAACATATTCATGCAAGATTCCCAGAACTGAACTAAAGCAATTGTTTAAAACTCAGCATAACAGTCATGATTATGAGGACTAATTGTTTTTTTTAAATGTACTGTGATTGGGCATTTAAAAATAGTTTCCAATATTGACCATTGTTCTACTCATTTTTCTGTTGCAGATATTTGCCTGGCAAAATTATTGGACTAAAAACAACATTGCAGGTAATTTGTGTGTGCCCACAATTAGCACTGAATTAAAACTAAGTAATTAAGACTTTAAAAAAAAAAAAACAGACCAATATCAATCACTAAGACATTTTTAGTAGCAATAACTCAAAAAATAAAATTCCTAAATTGAAGAACTGATTAAGTAATTTTATTTCATGGTAAGAGTTACTTCATTTATTCAGTCATTATATATTTTTTGTATTTATTTTACCATTATTTTTTCTCATATCACCTGATCTTTGATCAGATTAGTCAATTATCCCCAGCATCATAAGGTAATCAAAGATTAAAAAAAATAAACTTCTTGTAAATTTAGTGCAGAAAAGTAGCCACGATTAAAAGTTAGTAACAGTGAAGTTTAACAAGACAATTTTTGCTTAAGATGTTTTGAATTACTTGTGTTTACTGGATGTTCCATTCCACACATGACTGAGTTGTGAGAAAATACGTAAAATATTTTACTTTAAAAATCCATTTTCTTTATATTTTAAGAAAGCTGGGTTGAGGCTGGCCACAGATGAATCCGTGTTCACCCCCGTTCCATGACCACAGGGGCACAGTATCGTCACAATTCAGACTTCTGCAACTATCTGAAGCTGTTTAAGCTAAACCTCAACACCAGCAGATGGCTGAGAAACCAAAAGGGGTAATTTCTAACTGCCACTTAGCACTATCTTGACTAGAAAATAAAAGATTCTGAGGGAAAAAAAATAAAGCTAAGTTGATAAATTATATTAAAAGATTTCTTTTTCTAATTTCAGATTTTTAGAAAATTTTTACTTAAATTAGTGATCAGGTAAAAAGATTAATTTTCTCTTTATAAGAATATTCTACTATATATTATGGTATAGAACTAAAATGAAACATCTTACTTGTGATCATTTGTTAATATGAAATATGAGTTTCTCAGGAAGCCTGAGAAATGAGTATTAAGACAAGCAGCTACCGAAACTGAACACTTGGAATTCAACTACCTTGTTAACAAGATATTATATACATTTCCACTATGAATTTGAGAATGGTAATTTCTGTTTCTAGACTGAGTGCGCTCTGATTGATGCTAAGAGGAAAAAGTTTCAGTGTTTCACAACAGAAAGCACATTACATTTTAAAAAATGACAGCCTAAAAGCTTCCATTCACGCAGACTCGGTATTACTTTAAAAGATGGCAGAACATGTCAACTCTGCATACAGTCTCAAATTGTCTGTAGCACTGCAAGTAACACCAAAGCCAGCAGAGAAACACAATAGTATAAGCATTCTAAAGTTTTACAATACATATATATAAATGTACGAATACATCTAGCATATATATTTGTGTGTGTGTGTGTGTACCAATGTATATATTTCCACTGAGGCTTGGACAATCATTATCTTGAAAAACTGACTCAACAATTTTCCCTCCCCACCTTAGTTATCACTTAAGATTTTTTATATGGCAATTCTGGGTAAACTGTTCAGTGAATACATAGTTGCATAATATGTTCTTCATATTAGGATATTTTAAAAACACACAAAAGCGATTATTTAGACACTGACTATACTTTGCAGGAACCCAAAGCCCCTGCCCCAAAGGCAACGCAATGTACCTTGTTGACAAAGCACAGAGGGAGCCCGCTGCTACAACATATTTGGCAGGACCCCATCCAACATATTCAAATGCTACAGGAAGGGGGCTTTTTTCATCGAGGAGGTAGTATGGCATCATAAGTGTTAAAGCTGCAGAGACCCCAAAATATGCCATAAAGCAAACAAGCAAAGAAGTCACAATTCCAATGGGAATAGCTTTCTGGGGATTCCGGACTTCTTCACCTAAGGAAATGTAAACAAAAGATTTGCATGTTTAATAAAACATTAATGGGTCAAAAACTTAATTTGTATCAAATTCTTCCTCTCCACTTTGGAAACTCTACTCTGCTTTTGTTCCTTCTGTCTTCTTAGCTTGATCCATCTATTCTACATGCAATTTCCTCTCTTCAGGCACTTTGCTATTACATAAAAATCCAATTCCCAGAGGGAGAAGAGGAGGAGAAGCCATGCAAGGCAGTTTCCCATTTCGAGAACGAGGAAGAAAACATGCCATAACAGCACTATTCAGTGTTTAGGGATAGAATAGCAGTCTTAAGTGGAAAACGCCTCATCTACAGAGATTAAATGACAATCGTGGCACTGTAGGCCCTTAAATACCAAGCTGAGAATCTCACTTATTTATATGAAACTTGTTTTGACAAAATAAAAACAGTACACTTTGTGTCCTTCTAATAAGATCTGACATGTGAAGTTCCCCAAACATGGTCAATTATGTCATGCAATGACATGAACCCAGAGGAAGCACTTAGTGATTCTGGCATGATTACTTTGCTGTGTAGGATAAAGAGGAAAGAACTGACAGAATATATTCTGTCCAAGTGACATTACGTACAGATAGGTTAAGGACGGTAATTATAACTAACATTTATAAAGTATTCAACAGCTTGCAAAGTAGTTTTCATACAAGAGTACTTCAAAAAGTTTGTGGAAAAACATAATTAAAAGATAATAGCAAATGTTTCCATGAACTTTTTAAAGTACCCTCATATGTATTTTCATAGGTATCTTCATAACATTTGAGGGGTGGGTACTGCTCTCTCAATTTTGCCAACATGAAAACCAAGCATCAGAAAGTTTCACTAAGCTCTTTTTTTATCAAATGTCATAGATGTCATAGCTGGGGGTGGAACAAGCATCCTTCTTACTCCAAGTCCCACTCTTTCCTTGACCCTCTGCTTCCACTCATGGATACTAATGTGGTACAAGCAACACCTTTTCCTTCTGCAAAGAGCCAGGACACTGCTCTTACCAGTTGTTGCAATGCAGTCAAATCCCACAAAGGCATAAAAGCAAGTTGCAGCACCAGCCAGAGTTCCTGCAAAGCCATAAGGCATAAAGCCGCCGGCCCCATAGACACTTGTTCCATTTTCAGAAGGCAGCTCTCTGAGGAAGAGAACAACCACATGGGAAAGTCATTTTCATAGAAAAATGCTCCTCTAGTGATTTGTCTCAAACTACATCCATGGAAGTCTGCTGTGCTCATCAGTTCTTTGAAGCTGATGAACATAAAACTAAAACCTTAATCTCTCATCCTGTTCCTAGAGAATGTGGTGGTGCCCCAAATGATGACTTTCTTGTGTCACCAGCACCCAATTAGAGGCTGACCGACAGCACATGCAGAAGGCCCAGACCCACTCTGGGGGCAGCCCACAGCCAGGCAGGATCATGAGAGCCGAGACTCCACATGTGGGTCATGAAGACAAGAAACTTTCTCTTTCTCTTCCTGTGGACACTTTTTCCTACAAGAATCCATTCTTCAACTGATGAAGTAGAAAGTAAGGCAGACTGCATACCTTTAAAATATACTAAGAAGACATTTGAAAAGAGTGAAACAAAATTCCCTAGTATTGATCAGTAATACTAGTATTGCAGTTGAATATTTTATTATATGTTAAAAACTGTATAAAATCAGAGGGTACTAATTTTCTCCATCATCACAATAACTATAAACAACATATGAGGGTACTTCAAAAGGTTGTGGAAAATTGAATTAAAAGATAATAGTAATCTTTCCACGAACTTTGCAAAGACCCCTCGTATGTAAGGAAAAACATATAGATGTACCTCACTCCACATAATAGATAATTTTGTGATCTTATTTTGCTTATGCATCTACTAACATTCTCCAAAAAACAAGGCTTGAAAATTACCAAAAGGCTGAAAGAATACAATGAAACAATGGTGGTCTCAAAGGAAAAACTAACACACACAACTTAAAAATACTCATTGTTATTTAGAGGTAGCAAACTGTTGGGGAAAAAGATCAAGTTCTTCCAGTGGTTTGGACCTTCCTTTGCTCTTCCCCTAAACTAAAGCAGAGCTTGAGGTTGGGACCCAGCACCTACATGGCTTCACAGAGTTGCTCAATGGTAAGCACAACCTATACCTTTCTGTCTGGAGGGGAGCCTAGAAAGAAGAGCTGGGCTAGAACAGCCCCTCAGAAAGGTCTCAGAGGCAAGAACGTTTGAGAACCATTGTTCTAGAGGAAAACTATCACATCTGCCATCTTAAAATGTAACATTAAAAAAAGAGAGAGGGGGCCGAGCCCGTGGCGCACTTGGTAGAGTGCTGCGCTGGCAGCGCGGCGACGCTCCCGCCGCGGGTTCAGATCCTATATAGGACTGACCGGTGCACTCACTGGCTGGGTGCCGGTCATGAAAAAAACGACAAAAAAAAAAAAAAAAAAGAGAGAGAGAGGAAAAAAAAAAAACCCAGTGTTTTACCTGGCACTTGCTGATATATTTTTGAGAAACTCTTCACTAATCTTCCAGTTAGCCACATTTCCTTTCACAAAGCCAGCAACCATAACAAAGAGAAGGACCAGGATATTAACGGCTGTGAAGACTTTATTCACCCAAGCAGACTCTTTTACTCCAAAAGATAAAAGACCTACAGAAAAAGAAAGGGCATTTTAATTCTCACCTAAGCTTCAGGAAAGACAGTGGCATTTTGAGGCAGTTGCAGGCTTTAGGATGTTATTTCACCAGCATTCATATATTTACCTTCTATTTATTCATTCTACTGCTAGTTCTTACTCATCAGTCATCTAATTATGAAACAATATTTTCTAAACACAACCAATTCGATTTCAGAAGGCAAACTGTGCTTACACTCAGGAGATAGCACACTTTCTCTTATATATATATATAAACCTAGTAACTTTGGCTATTATTACCAATGATAGGTAGGTGTAAAGTAACACCTAATTTTAATGAAATGCTGTTCTAAAAAGCCATGTCAAAGTTAATGGTTATGAACTTTTTAAAAGTAGAAGCTATGCTGGCCCGTTAGCTCAGTTGGTTAGAATGCAGTGTTATAACACCAAGGACAAGGGTTCAGATGCCCGTAATGGCCAGCCACAAAAAAAATACAGAGCTCAATCATATGTCTGCCATATATTTATTGAACACAAAAACAGAAAATAATTCAATTGTCATGGTAAAAGTACTTTGTTAAATCTATCCTCATTTTAATAGCTTTATTTTACATTCTGATTGTATAAAGTAATCAATTTCCTGTTCAAGTAATTTGAAGATACAGAAAAAGTATGAAGAAAATAGATATCAATTGTGGTCTCCTCTCCAGAATTTTACACACTCTCTCTCTCTGTCTCTGTCTCTGTCTCTGTCTCTCTCTCTCTCTCTCTCACACACACACACACACACACACACACACACACACACTTCCATGTTATCAAATATATAACCTCATTTTAACAGCTGCATAATCTTCTACTGTATTGAGGTAGCTTTCTTTAAGCCCTTATTTATAGGCAATTAGATCACTCAGTTTTTTACAATTATAAACAGCACTGACAATCATCCTTTTATAAATATCTTTCTATATAAAGTAATACTGTACCAAAGGGTATGTACTTTTATACAAGGCTTTTGGTTCATATTGTCAAAATATTCTCCAGAAAGTATGGCCCAATTTAAATTGCCTATTTTTTTCTACCTGGATATTCTGTTCATATTGACTTATAAGATTTATTTACATATTAATGCTATAAGCTCTCTGCCTGTCATGTACAGCATTTATTTTTCACAGTTTATCATTTCCTTTTAACCTTAGTGTTTTTAATCTTGTAGGAAAGTTATTAGAATAAATCAATTTTTCCTTTTTAGTTTCTACCTTTAAAAAGACTTTCCCTCAAACATTAACCCAAAACATTCACCTTTGTTTTCCTCTAGCATTTCTATGATTACATTTATCATACTTACATCTTTAATCCACCTAGTATAAGATATGAATTATGGAACTTTCTATGAAAGTTTACCTTTTACCACTGGGGAAAAAATTGCTGTGACAGATTATGTAACAGATTTACCTGCTTCTTCCCTCATCTATAACCACCCACCATCAAATTACCAAAATTTTCCATGCAGAGATGACAGAAGTTGAATGTCATTCTTCTGCCTGTATAATTCACAGAATCATATGATAATACAATATAACTGTATGAATGATATAAAGGAAAGCTGCATGGTCAGCAGGACTATTGCCTCTCAAATTGTCTGTTTGTTAGGTTAGGAACCATTGCTATCCACCCGGGACAATAACAAAGCCACCACATCTTACATAAGTTTCCCCACACTCCACATGTACCCTCCACTCTAAGATCTTGTCTCCCACCAACAGATTAGAGGCCAATGAATATCTCACCTCAATACTGCACACGCTTCCCTAGTATCTTTAATAAAACAACAGTGTCAGTTGACAGGACATTTGGTATTGCAATATGAATAAAGATTTATAGTAAAGGGTTTTGAACTTCAAAGACTCTACGGTCAAAGTTATAATGTAAGCGTAGCCTATGTTTAAAGGAAAGATACAATGGTGAATGAACACAGGACAAAGGACACAGGCCAAGGCCTTAGTCTTGCCATGGAATTCAGTGGTTCTAACTGTGTCATGGCCACATGCTTCTCATCATTTAGAGATTAAAGGTGAATATTTTAAGTTCATCCCTAAATAAAATATGATGTAACTAACTTAATGTTAGTGAGGCTGTTTAGAAACCAAAACAAACAAAAACCTATTGTTTGTTGAAAAACATTCTTGACATTACAAACAAAATGCAAAATATTTCTGACTATAAATTTTGTCATGCTCCTATCCTTATATAAAACAATTAATGATTAACTTTTTAAAGGATAAGGCTGTTTTTTAAATTAAATAATTTAACAAATAAACGTTTCACAATAGAAGGATATTTCTGTCACACTCTTCTAACCAAGGGAGAAAATTAGAGATAAGGCTGGGCAGGAAAGCAAGGTGCAGATTTCCCAGGGTAAATCAAATAGGAAGTTGGAACAAACATGGATTTTATTCTTAGTGTAACTGTTGATGGGTTTAAGCAGCATTGCAGGTAGAAATGACAATCAGAATAAAAAATGTTCAAATAATTAAAACAAATAGAAAAGACGGCGGGGATTAGCTATGCCTAGAAAATAAAATTGGCTTTTACCTGAGAGATTATGTACCAAGCAAAAAGCCAGTATGAGATAGACACTGATATCTTCATTTTATGCACGAGCAAATTAAGTGATGGAAAGGTTAAGTAACTCTCAAGTTCCAAAGGTAGTAAAGTAGCACAGAAGGAATGAAAATCTGATTGCTCTGACTCAAATCCCTGTGCCTTTCTAAACCACTATGCTACAATACTGATGAAAACTGAAAAATTCCAGTACCCAGTATGTTTGTCTACATAATGTGTACGTTAAAAAACAACAGGTGATTTGAATATGCTTCCTTTTCAACCAGCTGCCTACATTATACAGATGAAGGCATGATAGAAAAACAGAATTTCTTCTAGAAATAGTATGCTTGCAAATATCCTTAGTTGTATCGAACAAGATGAAACGATGCCAAGAAATTACACATTCTTCCTTATTGAAACTTCACTGCCATTCCTGCAAGCTTCCAATTAATATTACAAAACTGATGTTCTCATTACATTATTTAGAGCATGTCAAGTGCCATTTACCTGGAAGTGCTATTTCTACATTCCACACAACTTAGACTCATTTTTGAAACACACCTATCACATAAGATAAATTGTGATTCCAGCTGGTGATGAAGCCCACAGATGCCCAGCAGTAACCTACATGCATAAATATGCTGACCTAGTGTTGAGAACTCAGGCCCCAAATTCAGTAGTAACCTATGTTCCTGGAACAATTAGTTTGGCTCATCCTGAGGAGAAATGTTATTGGTGTTCTTACCTGCTAGAATTAATATAAGGCACACAGCAAAAAAGTCTGGATACTCTGCAAGGCCGGTGTAATTCATTTTGAAGTATGTCCTGAAAAACTGACCAATCTGTTTGCTAAGAAGTTCATCAAAGGTGCCACTCCATGCTCTTGCGACACTTGAGGTGCCTTCCCAAGACAGAAGATTTAGAGAATACAAGGTCACTGGCAGAAAATCAACATAACATCATTTGCTACTATATCCTAGGATAAATATGGGTTAGTTCACACAGACTGAAAACTTTAAACAGATATAAAATTATCTTGATAATTTATAATTATACAATAGTAATCAAATGCTCAAGTCTGTAACTGTGGAATCAGGTAACTTTATTTGCAATAAAGAACTATAATTAAAAAACAAAAGTTTTCAAACCCACTAAGAGGCATATTCAGAGATGAAGCAGAATCAGAATTTTGCAATCAGGAGACATTCAGAGATGAGAAAAATGTGACATACAGGAATCAAGTGATCTACCCACGATCATCCAGTAACTAACTAATGCAGACCTACCAGTGAGCACTAAGGCCTCTGACTCAGGAGTGTTATTTCTACCATTCTACACAATTTAGATTTATTTCTGAAACATACCTATCACATAAGATAGAATAAGATTCCATCCAGTGATGAAGGCCCACAGCTCTCCAACAGTAACATAAGTGTACAAATATGCAGACCCAGTCTTGGGAACTCGGGCCCCAAATTCAGCATAGCAAAGGCCAGCCATCATGGAGGCCAGGGCAGCAATGAGGAAGGACAGCACAATGCTGGGGCCAGAGTCTGCTTTGGCAACTTCACCCGCAAGCACATACACCCCAGCTCCAAGAGTGCTTCCAACCCCCAGGGCAATGAGGTCCATGGTGGATAAGCAGCGGCATAATTTGGTATCTTCTAGAGCGTCCAGAGTGACGATTTTTCTTCGGATCAGACATCGGGCAAAAGTCAGCACAGCTCTGCAGGGAATCATTCTGAAGAGGGCAACCTGAGCAGAAGGGAGAAGGTTAGAAGCTGATCTGGAATCGCCATTCCTCCATTTAAAAACCCAGCTTCCAATTACAGGAGTTGTATTTCTTTTTTACTTGTTAATAGAGGTATGACCCAGAGCAGTCAGGAGGGTTTAACAAGCCAAAGCTTCCTATCTCCTATAGTTTACTCGCTATGCCCCTTTAAAAGGGACTGCAACAAATGGCTTCTTCAGGAAGCAAAGAAATAGCAGCCCTGGTGATTAAAAAGATTTGGCATTTTTGTTCACCTATTATAACTTTTAATGATATGTTGATAAAAATATATTCCAAGAGATGGCTCATGTAATCCCTCACTACAAAGAAAGGAATGGACTGCCTCATCTTTTAGACTCACTCTCTTCTGCTTTTCTTCAATCATTCTTTCAACTCAGATTTTTTAGGCCTTACTAAATGCCAGGGATTGTGCTAGGTATTTGTGTAGAATGGTATATTACACAGATGTGGTCTCTAGGTTTATGGGACTTACAGTCTAGCAATTGTCCAAAAGCAGGTAAAAACAAGATCATTATGTATTCTACAGCTTTATCAAATATGTGTGAGCTTCTCTGTTTTCATTTTAAACAATTAATGTGGTGCAGATGTGAACTTTTTGGAATTTAAAAACATGCTTAGATTATTCTAACAAAAACTGCCATTCAATTATGCCTTAAGTATAAATTTTTGTTAAAATAAACATGCTTATTATATTTGAGATTTCTACATAAACTCAAGGTCCATGGCAAGTGTTATATATGTTCTTTTTTAAATAAAATGAATAAAATAGACAAAAAGTCTCATTCCCACCCCGCTGTAGGCCCAAACAATCTAACACTGAAAAGAAATCATATTACAAAATAAAATATGGATTTTGGTAAGAAAAAATATATAAACACATATTACAGTAAAAATGTCTAAAACAAAATATACCAAAATATTTACAGCAATTATATTTGGGGGTGGGTTAATTTTTACCTCTATGTATTTCATATAATATGCTTTATATATTGCTAATATCTACTTATAATTTATCTCCAATGAACATGTACAACATATGTGCAAAAGACATATAAAAATTAGAAAGCTCTACATGGCCTTGTCTACAGAGACATTAACTCAGCAGATGAGGAAATAAGTGAGGAATATAATAGTACTCCTATTGCTGCTTACCAATCAATAAAATTAAATGTATTTAACTTTTAGAAATTAAAAGTCATGTTTGCTTTTACTCCATGTATCACACTTCTTCTGCACAATGACCTGCAAACACTGAATGCTATTCCCTTGAACTTCATTACATTTCATCATCAATAACCTAAACTCATGACATCACAGCCTGGCATCTTCTCGGATGAACTTTCTATTCTATAAAATAAACTTTGAACACGTTTCAACCCTAATCTAAAACTATTATTAAATATTATATTACTTAAAAATAATAAATAAAATAAGAACTAATTTCTATAAGAAATCTAAAAGAGTTGTTGCTCATAAGAGAAACAAACCTTTCTGGAATGTGAATAATCAAATTTCCATTGAACCCAGTAAATAAAACTAACTCGCTGAACATTATGCACACATCAATATAATGTGAGTTCTCAATATTGAAAGCAGCTAACTCAAAGAATATAAGAAGAATCCTAAAGAAAAATAATAATGGGTGGAAAAGTCCTTGACGGTAAAAATAAAGTTTAACACATCTTCAATATCTTCTGCATCACCTGAAACAATGCCAAAGCATGGCACTTTACAAATGCTTGTTGAAAACTGTGCAAATACAGATGACATCTCCAATTTTGCCAAAACTCAGGCTTCCAAAGTCAAAACCTATCAATAATTTTATAAATCAAATGTGTGTTAATTTCTACCACGGCTAACCCTTAAATAGTTATTTCTCATATAACATATCTAGACGATAAGTTAGGGAAGTGTCCTGCTTAAAAAGAACGAGAGTGAAAAGTAGAAGTTATATGAAGGCTAACTGAAGGGGAGAGGGAGAGGTGGGGGAGGGTATTACTAAATTCCAAGCTTCCGTAACATTTAAGCACTTTTATGCAAACAGAGATGTACAAAGATCAAGAATCAGGGACGAATGCCAAATGCGTTTCACTAATGACTTGAGATCATGTGAAAATGGGACGTGTGGTACACAACTGAACACGTGTTCAGCTGTGTTTAGGAATACAACTGAAAGAAAATGAGGCATACCTGTTTGCCATTTAACGAAATCAAACACTCTCATGATGGGATGCTTGATAACCTTGACTTTTATGAGTAAAAGACAAATTCTACAACTATTCCATATTTAAAGAGAAAGGATCTGGAAAGAAGCAAGGAAAATGAAGAGATTTTGGGGGGAATAAGATTGTTGGAAAGCTTTTATTTTTTTTTTTAAACCTTTTTTCTGGTGTTATGGTCACAATACTGTTTATGAAATTTCTAAAGAAAAAGGAGCATAAAAATGAAAGAGAATAAGCAAGCCAACCAACAACCAAATTTTCTTTGAAAACGTTACTAAGTTACCCAAATGAATAAATTAGTGACAGTCATCTCTTCCAATATAAAATTGAACTAATTCACTCCAGATGACATAGGAAACAGAACTGCTTATAGAAATGTATAGCTTTAATCAGATAAGATCTGATTTCTACTATATCTTTCCTATTAAAGAAGGAATGTACTTTACTATATTTTATTCAGTTTTTCCATGTTGTTCTGGGGAAATAAGACAAAGATGTCATTTATCAAGCATTCATTTGCTTTTAAGTAACAGAAAAGCACACGTCAGAAACTTCTCAGAACAACAGGTTACTCAATGTCCTCTGCAAACAATCCCAACTACGCGCAGCCTGGTAAAATACGGATTGCAAAAGCCATCCACAAAACTGATTTTGCAGAAATATAATGAAATGGGAGAAAAGGAACAAAAATATACTGGGTCAATTTGATGGGTCATTATCAAGCAAACATTTACTGAGTCCTAGCAGGTATCTCATACAGTGTTTATAGTACAGAAAAAAGATAATCTTGTGCTTTTGTAAAACACGTTTTTGTGGAGACACAATGCTATATGAAAGTAGTATGGAAACAAGGAAATGACAAAAAATGATATTTGTGTCTAATGTTAGTGATATAATTTGAGATTTATGTATTTTTTAAGTTTTATAACTTTTCCTTTAAAATTTTTTAAAAAGATAGGCTCCTTATGTGAAATGGTTGTAAAAACCTTACTCTCACTTTTACAAAGCACTTTCACTGCTGGAAAAAAGACCACTCACATTTATCCTTTCACCACACATACACAGGCAGAGATAATATGCAGGGATTTTGAAGGGAATTCTATTGATCTGGAGGGCACAGACTGTTTTTCCGGGAGTAAGTAGACCATGGATCTGCACCATCATACCCTCTACCTGCCATGGCCACTGTGACCAAAGATTTGTGTTTAATATGAAACTACATACATTTAGTAAAGGACAATGATCCAGACTTTGGGAAGAGGCCCATGCAAAACTCACATCCATGTCCTTGGCCTTGGAATATTAAAGGCTCTAAACAATATCCCTATGAGATCACAAATGATTCTAGTGATACCAGAAATAGATGTGTATCTTTTTTCAATAATCAATTATTTTATTACTTGCTAAGACAGTGGCCTCTTTCTTAAGGAAGAAAAATATGCACATATTAGTTTAGATCTGATTAGCCAAGGGAGGGCTGGAAGGGATTAACAATGTGCACTACCACAGAAAAGTCTGAATGATTTTAATAAGCCCGATGACAGCTGTGGATCTTCCTCAGCCCCACCCCACCCCCACCCCACCATTAAGTATAACAGTTGCTAGGCACCTTACTCCTTGAAGGGCCCCTATGAATTCTTGTCAAAAAGCTAAATTCCTTCCTCAGCAGCTTGTAATTATCTCCTTCTAAAACTTCTTCAATCCAGATCATCAACTTGACAATGTAGAATTTTAGGTCTGATAAATCCCTAGCCCTGATGATATGACAACACCCTAGAACAGACTTCACCTACCCACAGAAATCTTTCAAAATCTGCTAAATACAGTCAAAAGTTGATCCTGGATTTTTGCTTTAGTTCAAGTTTGACGTAGCATTTAGTTACATAGAAATGCGTCTTTCCCCTCCTCCCCTAAGTAAAGGCTGAAATGTCAAACTTAATCCTCTGTATCAGTATCACAGGCCCTGACAATAAATCTTACAGGGGAAACTATCTGTGGCAAGCCAGTAGGGCAGGTATTCCAACAAATCCTCAACAAATTAGCTCATCCGAATTATAACCATTTTTTCCTCCCTCACTTCGGTTGCTAGATTCATGGTAGGACATCTGCACTTTGTTTTTGTACAGACAGGGAAAAAAGTAATTAAACCATATAGAACAGAGATCTTTACCCCACTGGTTTTTTTTTTTTTTAATTCCAAACTGAATCTTTTGATTTTTGCAATCTCTAAACCCAACATCAAATATGTTCTACAACTTTAAAGTTCCAAGACAAAATTTCACATTATGCTGTAGGTTAAATAATTTAGTAAACGGGAAAAAATAAGATATGGACATAACAACACAAAATTATTGACTTTTTTCACTCTTTTTACTTAGTTTTGAGAGATTAATTTCTCAATAAATACATCAAAAGTATAATACAGAATAAAAGACAGTCAGGAATGGTAATAACAGTTCAGCCTTGATTAGCAAAAAGCAAAAACAACAGCATTTGCATTCAAACCTAAAATCTTTATTTTTCTGGAAAACAAGAATAGTTTTTCATGCACATTTCACTTACATTAAGTGGTCTTCAAAAAGTTCATGGAAAGATTTGTATTTTCTTGTAATTTGATTTTTCTACAAACTTTTTGAAGTACCCTCATATTTGGTCCAAAACTTATCTTTTCTCCAAATCAAATTTTTTGAATAATTTCTTCCTCCAAAGTTTTCTCCAGATAGGTGAATGCAAATATAGACATAAGTAAAAATTAAAGAAACAACTGAGATCACTACAAAGTTACAACCATTACAGCACCAGCTTTTATATTTTCTCCCTTTTTATACCAAATCAGTACTGACAAAAGAAGTTAGATTAAAAATGTATTATTTTGCCGATCCCATGGCGCACTCGGGAGAGTGCGGCACTGGGAGCACAGCAGCGCTCCTGCCGTGGGTTCGGATACTATAGGGATGGCCGGTGCGCTCACTGGCTGAGCGTGGTGCGGCAGGTCACAAAAAAGACAAAAAAAAAAAAAAGTATTATTTCAAAATTTCTGACACAGAATCCAGACACAGGCAAGCATTTTTCCTAAGGACGTCCAATAAATAGACAGCTGATATAAAATTCTGGGAGGTTTGTAAAAGCAACTGGTGCTTTAAAACATGGGAATCCACTTAACAAAAATACTGCAGGAGTAAGGCATACATACTTGTCTCAAATATATGCAGAGCAATAAAAAAAAAAAAAGTGTCCACCTTTTGTTTTTAGAGTTGGGGAAGAGAGGAAGAAGAAAAACTTGAAATGAAGAAAGCAAAGCTCTCAGCACCCTGGTAACCAGAGTACGTGCCCAGTCAGCAACCTGCTTTCACGGTCAACGAGCTTGGCGCCCATTCCCATGAGGTCTTTAGCAATCTTTGGCAAACGAATCACTCTGAATGCCAGAGGGTACTACCTGTTCCCTTTCCCTAAGCTGCTAGGACCAGTCACTCTATATGTGCCACTGCAAACATCAGGAGATACCCTTTCCAAAGTTTTGCTACACGGTCACTAATCTACAAGTGCTACTAATAAAAATGGTAAACGTTTGTTGAGCACTTACCATATGCCAGACACTGATCTGAGACCTTTTTTATTCATTCTTTCACGAATCTTCACAATATCCCTATAAGATCGGGATTACCATTAACCTCATAGTATAGATGAGGAAACTGAGTTATAGAACAGTTTGCCACTATCCCAATTAGTGTGTGGAAACAGGGATGAAACCCAGCAGGTGGGACTCTGCAGCTCTCTTTGTAGCCATATGCTGCACTGCCACCTTCCTAGGGGTCCCTGTCACTGACACCTGCTTACACCTTCTCTCAAGAGAATCTGCTCTCCCTCCAGCACTGCTTTCCCACCCGCAAGCCACAGGTATCTGGACCAGAGATAGACATGTGACTCAGGGTGAAATATTCAAAGTCTGGTTACACTCTATTAGATGTTCTTGAAACTCTGAATAACACAATGACTGAGTCAGTCAAATGATCCAATGATCTTTCAGACCCGTGAAAACCAAGAGCACTTGGTGATGATGGAGAAGATCCTAGGGCCCACCCCATCACACATGATCCACCATACCAGGAAGCAGAAATACTTCTACAAAGGGGGCCTCGTTTGGGATGAGAACAGTTCTGACAGGCGGTATACAAAGGAGAACTGCAAACCTCTGAAGAGTTAGATGCTCCAAGACTCCCTGGACCATGTGCAGCTATCTGATCTGATGAGGAGGTGAGAATTTGACCCTGCCCAGCACATCACACTGGCAGAGGACCTGCTTCACCCCTCCTTTGCTGGCCTGACCCCTGAGGAGTGGTCCTTCCATAGCAGCCGCAACCTGAGCAGATGAGAGGCACAGGCCACTGCATGAAGAGATGGAGAGTGGGACTGCTCTGCCCAGCCCTTTTTCTCCAATCTCCACCACCAGGTCCCAGGGCCAGAGCCACACAATGAACAGTGCAATGTGAAGGAAGGCAGAAGCCTGCAGGAGAGGAGACTTAGTGCCCAGCTGCCAGAAAGCACAGATTGACCCAAGCTATTTATATGTTGTAAAGTTATAATGACATGTTTCTTACTGCTTGTAATCTCTGGTACCAGTGTGTCCATCTCCAGGCTCCTTGCCTTCTCCCTTCCCTGACCTTATTAATAAAGTCTTTCTTAGCAGTTCAAAAAAAAAAAAAAGTTAAAAAGTGTTCTGTCTGAAGTCATGCAGATCAAGAGGCCAGCAGGAGAAGGCAGACTGTCACCACTCGGAGGACAGCAGGGATGAGAGACCGTGCTGCCCCAGCAGGCAGACCCAGAGGGAGGAACGGGGTCAGCTTTGCATCTAACGATGGGAAAATAAACACGTAGAAACTTTAAATATGTGCCTCTAGAATACAGTTAAAATTTCTATGTCAAGCTCTTTGAACTGTCACGAAACAAGGTATTTTAGGTGAGTGGGCTTCCTAGGTTACTGAAGTTTAAATCTCTCGATCTGTTTGACTACTGTCGATCAAATCTTCCCACAATTCAGTGACCCTCCTATAATGCTGCTGAATTTTATGGTGGCTATCTGCTGTGGTAACAGGCATCCACACTGCTCATCTTTACAAAAAGGGTGATTCATTCTGTATGACTTCTCAAAGAAACTGTTGAAAAGGATGAACGCAACTATTTTAAAAACAAACGCCCAATATTACCTTCGTTCCACTTTTAACCTGCTGTCTGCACAAGTCAGAGCTAACTCAAGGACTCCAAGGAAATCCAGAAGAACCAAGGCTCCTGTTGCTTTCTTAACTAGCCAGTGCTCAGGAAGCCAGCTTTACTTATTTCTGGGTTAGTAGCTGAATTTCACATTAAAGATGCTAGAAATATGTGCACGGACTAGGAAGGGTGTTAAGAGAACAAGAAAGCTCTTTTGGTCTGAAGGCAAAGAAGTGAGAAATACTCTGGAACACTGATTTTCTCTAATCATTCTTCCCAAACAGCCTTTCAATCCACGACCCTGCACCCTCCCCAAAGCTACCTAACGTAGTTAATTGTTAGAATTCAACCCCTTTTGTTTCAATGCTAGGCAAAATTCCTTCTGTCAAACTGTGGCAAAAAAGGAACTTAAAAATTCACATTCGTTTTTAGTTCAAGTTCAAGAAATCTTGATGGATACTGAGTTATGGTTTATGGTTTTGCTGCAAAGTCATTTCTTGAAAAATGGTCATTTCTGAAGCTGTATTTTCAATTTTGAAAAGCATACTCTACTCCCATGTTCACTGAAGCTCTATTTACTATTATAGCCAAGAGTTGGAACCAATCTAAATGTCCATCGACAGACAATTGGGTAAGAAAAATGTGGTATATATACACAATGGAATACAACTCAGCTGTAAAACAGAATGAAATTTTGCCATTTGCAGCAGCATGGATAAACTTAGAGAAAATTACGTTAAGTGAAATAAGCCAGGGACAGAAAGACCACATCTTCACTCATAAGTGAGAGCTAAAAACAAAATAAACAAATAAATAAAAAAGAAAGAAAGCTACAACAATCATGATAACACATTGAACTTTCAAAAGGAGAGGACAGAACTGAGGTTACCAGAGGTGGGAAAGGGGGAGAGGGAGAGGTATTAGCGAGAAATTGGCAAAGGGCGACAAAAAATGATTACATTGTGTAATGATGAATATACTAATTATTCTGATTTGATCACCACATATTGCACCCAGGTATTGATATTCAACTCCATGCCCCGCAAATACGTAAAATCAACTATGTTTCAATTTTTAAAAAAAAGAAAGAAAAAAGAAAAGCATACTCTGATTTGGTACTTCTTATAATACAGACACTAGGTATGACCAGACATTTATATCAATAGCATCTTGACAGATTGCTGAAACACTGCTGTTGACAGAAGTCTGCAGGTTCATATTAGATTCAAATAAATCTGAATAAAACATTCCTATTGTGTGTAATAGAAAGCAAGTAAAAGGTACCAGTTCTTCATCACTATGATTCAAAGCCTCTAAAGTTTATGTTTAGAATACACAAGGTAAGAACAACTTGAAAAATTAAAACAACTTGAAATGATGAGGCCCTTAAAACTAAAATCTGACATTCTTGTCACGTTTCTATGCTAATTACTAATATGCCATCACCATGAACAATTTCTCCAATTAAGTTTTCACCAGATTTTGTCTTAATTTGAATATATTATTGCATAGACTAAATTCAACCTATCAATTACTAAACAAGCTGCCCATTTCTCTAAAAGATTGAGACTTAGAAATTTCAAAAAGAAAATAGTCTAAATGCAATTTCTAAACAAAATTCAAGGGGGCAGGAGGATACAGGCAGAGGGAGAAAGACAAGTAAACTGGCCATCAGCATATAGCATGCTAGATGTTTGAGAGTAAGGGAAGCCTGGGTTACTACTGGGACATACTGGAGGGGGCGCCCTATTCAGACTGAGGCTGGGATTGGGGTCGGCAGGGAAGTCTTGCTGGGGAGAGCCATAACTAATCTTATTCTTCATCCATTATTCCACTCTAGAATTCACTAAGAAAAAAAAAGCTGAATGCTGCTTAGCTACTCCTTAGAGCAAAGAATACAAATAAGAAAACCAACTTTGAATTTTTTAATAACTAAGCCATATCCATAATATTTAAAACTCATTCTAAAATTTTGACAGTTTATATAATCAGCCACTGCTTAAAATCAATTAAAAATTCAAATTTTTCTCTTTCTTACTTTATTTGAAACAATTCCTTTCCTGGAAAAAGATCCTAAATTTTGTGTATTTAACTGCGACTGGAGTTATTTTCCTAATAAATAGCAAAAACGGTCCTTAAAATAATCATATTAATCTGTAAAACCTTAATCAGAAGTTTCTGGAAATATGTCTTTTGATTTTTAAATCATGAGTAGCAATAGCTTACATTGCTATATAATTTAAAATTCAAATGATCTCATCATCTAAAAACTACTTGGTAATCATTGATCAATTTTAAGAAGAAATTTAAAGCCCATGGAGTTTCTCAAACTTTTTTTTTTAATGAAACATAATTGATAATATTATTTGTGGGGTACAGAGTTGACTATCAATACTTGTGTACAATATGTGATAATCAAATCAGGATAATTAGCATATTCACCATTACAATATGTAACCATTCTTTGTGTCCACCAACCAAAGTCTCACTGACCGTCCCCATCTCTGGTAACCACAGTTCTGTTCTCGCCTTCTTTGTTTTCTTTCTCTTTCCCTCCCTCCCTTCTTCTCTTTGCTCCCACTTATGAGTGAGGACATGTGGAATTTCTCATTCTGTGTCTGGCTTATTTCACTTAACATAATTTTCCCAAGCTCATCCATGCTGCTGCAAATGGCAGAAATTCACTCTTTTTTATGGTGAAGTAGTATTCCATTGTGTATATATGTCGCATTTTCCTTATCCAGTCATCTGTCAATGGACATTTAGGTTGGTTCCATAACTTAGCTATTGTAAATAGAGATGTGATGAACATGGGAGTCCAGGTATCTCTTCGACATGATTTCCACTCCTTTGGATATATACCCAGCAGTGGGATTGCTGGATCGTATGATGGTCCTATCTACTGTTGTTTGAGAAACTTCCAGACTGTTTTCCATGACAGATATACTCATTTACAGTCCCACCAACAGTGTAAAAATGTTCCCCTTTCTTCACATCCTCACCCGCATTTGTTATTCTTTTTAATAATAATGAGTCTAATGTAGTTTTGATGTGCATTTCTCTGATGATTAGTGATGTTGAGCATTTTTTCGTGTGCCTATTGGCCATTTGTATGTCTTCTCTTGAAAAATGTCTATTCAGCAACTTTGCTTATTTTTTAATTGGATGATTTGCTTTTGTACTGTTAAGCTGCATGTATATTCTGGATATTAACCCCTTCTCAGATGTTTAGTTTGCAAATATTTTCTCCCATTCTGTAGGTTGTCTTTTCACTCCGTTGATTGTTTCCTTTGCTGTGCAGAAGCTTTTTAGTTTGATATAGTCCCATTTGTTCATTTTTTCTTTTGTTGCTCGTGCTTTTGACGTCTTATTCACAAAGTCTTTGCCTAGTCCTACATCCTGAAGTGTTTTCCCTGTGTTTTCTTGGAGGAGTTTTATAGGTTCAGGTCTTATATTTAGGTTTTTAATCCATTTTGAGTTGATTTTGGTATATGGTGAGATATACGGGTCTAACTTCATTCTTCTACACACGGATGTTTTACCAGAACTATTTGTTGAAGAGACCGTCCTTTCCTCATTGTATGTTCTTGGTGCTTCTGTCAAAGGTCAGTTGGCTGTACGTACATAGGTTGATTTCTGGGTTCTCTATTCTGTTCTACTGCTCCATGTGTCTGTCAAACTTCTTTTCAAAAACACTCATTTTTAATCTTTTTGTTACCCAAAAATAAAATTTGATCTGTAACTCAGCCTTCTCTCTTCTAAAGCCTTTATAATGGCTCTGTATTACAATATGGCAACAGTATACTTATTCAAATAAGAATATAAGAAAAATAAACTTCCTTCATGCCCACACTCTTGCTGCTTCTTTACAAAGAGCTGTTTAATTGACCTTCGGGGTATTCAACACTAAGATGCAGAGAGTGAAATGTATCTTAGGCTCTGAATTCCAGCTATGTCCAGGAAACCAGAACTGTTATTTCCCAGCCTTCACTTTAAATGATGCCTGGGAGAGGAAGCAACTATTTGAAATCATGCTGTGTCAAGATTAATAAATGAATTATTTTGGTCAAACAGAATTTAGTTTCCATAGTTCTAAATGTGCTTGGAAAGATTTATAAATATTAGCATACTGTAAAATAACAGAGAATTATGAAATATAAAAAAACAAGATTTTAATTTTGATGCTTTGAATATAGTTATTCATACCTGTATATATTCTGCCTCCTGCCAACTTCTCTAAAAACTCTAACACTTCAGCCTGGTTTTCAAAACCATCCCGTGATCTGGCCTCAGCCTCATAATTCACTATTCTTCACATGAGCACTGTAGTCTAATTTGTCCATCTTACACCCTTAGAGCATTTGCCTGCTTGTCCACACGCAGGTAATAAGACCTACGGACCTGTGGGCTTCCTGGGCCCCTCACTTCCTTACCCTCTACCTCCTTCTGGCTCCCAGGCCTCCTGAGCTGCGGCAGAGAGACAGCACAAAGGTTCTTTCTTGCCTTCTCTGTCAGCTCCTGAGCTTTCCTTTTGACTCAAAAAAGGAAGGAAAAAAAAAAAAAAACTTAGAAAAATGAAAGCCAAGAAGCCAGGCTGATTTATATAAAAAAGGGCTAGTGGGCAGAGAAAAGTCTAAAGAATGGGACCCTCCAGAATATCCGCCAGGTAAGAGAGAAGTGGTGATGAGAGGAAAGAGGATTTGGAGAAGTGCTGGTGAGGAATACAAATGGGATCTCCTTCAGAGATAGCAGTGAAGGTCGAAATTCCTTTTAATTGCACTTTAGGCAGCTGGTCAGTGCGTCTCTGAATAAGCGCTCCTGAAGAGTCTGGGTCCCGTGGCGCTTGGGTAAGAATAACACTTCTGCTTATCCTATGTGCCTCTTGCTCCCTCCTCCCCAGTGAAGGTAAAGCTTGTCTGGTGGAAAACAGCACGTGCATGTTTACATACCATCACTTCTAACTAGGATTTAGGTGGCTTACCTGGCAGTTGGTCCCTAGAAACAAGCTTGACAGAACAAATCAGCTAAGGGCAGCTGAGAGAACATAGGAAACGAGATGGTTGTACCAGATGCGAGGTAGAGGACAATCACTGCAGCTGCAGCAGGCCCGGGAAAGACAAATGCTGCTGAGCAGACGGCGGCTAAAGTGTCTACATAATTCTGCAGAGATTTTTAAATGAACTCAGTTATCTAACAATCCCCTAGTGACATTTAATTTTGAAGCCTTTTTTAATGCTCTTAATTTTTAATTATAAAGTACATGTAAATATCTTTAAGAAATCTTAATATTACATTTGAAGCCCTAGTGGATACTTCTCCTAGGGGTGACCTTGGAGGAGATAGTGTCCCCCCTCCACCTGCACCACAGAATCTGTTTTATCTCTGCCAGGAGGCCATGTCTACAGGCCTGGAGCGTCGTAAGTTTCAAGGCATCCTGTTTTCTCCTTGTGCAGCTCTCTTTGCTAGAAGATCTTTTATTTCATGGAGCTCTCCTCCTATAATTCCTACCCACTGGTCTAATTCTGCCCTAAGAGCAAATACAGAAAAGTCTTCTCATTCAAATAATTCCAAATGACTATCATCCCAAGACTTCTCTCTCCGCAGATAAATACGTTAAACCCAAGTATAACAACAACACTTAGAAAAACATTAACTTAAATATGACACTTCCAATAAGACAAAGGGTTCCAGATGTGGTCAAGCAAGTATAGAGTCTAACTTGCTTATGATTTTCCTCCAGTCTATTAATTCTTTTTGTTTTTTTTTTAGTAGCCACCTCAAACTCCCGCACGTGGTGTACAAGCTGGGCCGGATCTACTCCTGGCTATCTCCTGAGCCCGTCTTTGGCTTCCTCCTCGGACCCTTGAGCCACGCTGGGTTTCCTTTTAACTTCTGCAGAACTCTAATCCTCCTATTGCCTCAGGGTTTTCTGCACAGTTGTTGTTTCTTCTTGGAAAGTTACTCCTCCTCCTTTTTGCCTGGATAGCTCCCAATCACCCTTGACTGACACTCTCCCCCAATCTAATTTAGGTTATCCTATTACATGTTCTCACAGCGCTCTGTATTTTTATATCATTTTTGTCTTTATCATAATTATAGTCAATGACTTGAATGAACATATATTTTATTTCTTGTTATGGGTTGAATTGTGTCCCTCAAAAAAGATATGTCAAAATCCTAAATCCTGGTACCTTATTTGGAAATAAGGTATTTGAAGGTGTTATCAAGTTAAGATGAAGTCATTAAGGTGGGCCCCAATCCAATACAGCCAGAACCCTTATAATAAAAGAAAATGCCATATGACATGGAGAAGAGCACCATATGATGACAGAGGAAGAAATCAGAGTGATGTAGCTGCAAGCCAAGCAACGGCAAAGATTGACAGCCACCAGCAGAAGCTAGAAGATGCGAGAAAGGATTCTCCCCTGCACGTTTCAGGGGAAGCATGGCCCAGCTGCCACTTTGATTTTTGACTTGTAGCTCCCAGAACTGTGAGCAATACATTTCTGTTATTTTAAGCCACCCAGTTTGTGGCATTTTTTTTTTTTTTTAAAGACCAGTAAGAGGATCTTAACCCTTGGCTTGGTGTTGTCAGCACCACGCTCATCCAGTGAGCTAACCGGCCATCCCAATATAGGATCCGAACCCATGGCCTTGGTATTATCAACACCGCACTCTCCCAAGTGAGCCATAGGCCGGCTCTTTGTGGCACTTTTTTACGGCAATCCTAGGAAATTAATACACTCCTTTAGACTATAAGTTTCTTGAAATCAGGGTCTATATTTTATTCATTTGATGCATCCCCAGTGTCCTCACAGTGATTGAAATATAGATAGAAGGGTAGTAAACATCTGTTCAATGAACGAATGAGTGAATGAGCAATTCATACTTGGTTTGTAGTCAACTAAAATCCTCACAGGTCTTTTTTCTCAAAGATATCTATATAGAGTGGTCTCCTTGATTCTATTTTGTCTCACTGATTATTTTAAAACCTAAATTCAGCATTTAAGTGTCATATTATTTGGGATCATACAGTAATACAAGTCCATCAATCAATGTATTAAGTACCCTACCTATCTTTGTGTCACAGCAAATTTGATAGGCATGTCTTCTATCTTAATCCAAGTAACTGATTAAAAAATGTTAAATCTAACAAAACCAAGGACAGAACACCATGACATGCCACCAGAAATGTCCCTCAAGTTGATATCAACCCATTAACCAACACTCTGCGTATATCACGCAACAAACCAGAAATCATCCACATTTCTCTCCAGCTTATCCCAACGTTATCACAACATAATATATTTCCTTTGCTGAAATCCTAATACACTGTCTTTAAATTTCCCAAATGCACCATTCTAATGACCACGTAAAAAGAGGGTGTGGAGTTCATCAGGCATAACTTCTTGGTGAACTCATGATGCTCTTGGGGATCAGTTATTTCCTTTCCAAGTACATACCACAAATTGCTGGAATTTTGCTGGTGAATAGTGTCCAGCTCCCTGATCTGTGGTTTCCAGAATCTACACTGGTCTCCAGTTCGAAAATAAAGGTAAAACTGCCTCTTTCTTTTGTTCTGCTCCCTTTCTTGGACTTCAGGTCACCTCCAACATTACAGATGATCACTCCATGCAATCTGCAAATTCTTTTATTATCACAAGATGTAATTCATCCTGGCCTGAAACTGTGAACTGGTCTAAAGCAGCTAGGATCTCTCTCACCAACGTGGGCTTCAGGTTCCCTTTCAGTTATCTGTTCTGTCCTTCCAGACAGATGGCCATTCTCGTAAAGACAAAACCACAAAAGGGAGGTAGTAGCTGGCTTCTCTCAGTCTCCTTTGCAATCAACCAGGACATAAAAATTCCCCTTTTATGTTCACCTCCATGACTAAGTATTTCATAAAGCTTCAACTCAAATATTTCTTTGCTATTCTTCACAAATTCATACTACTCTATTCTTTCACCTTTCAAATCTGAACTCCTCAAATGAATTCCCATGGCAGCCGCAACGAATCCTTCTGATACCTGCCCCTCTTGTTCCTCACTCTGGGCATTCGTTATTTGATTGGGATTTTGACAGTATTTGTTTTTTCTTCTTTCCAAGCAGTACAAAGGTACTTCAGAAAGTCCATGGAAAAACAGAATCGAACGATAACACAAATCCTTCCATGAAGATTGTGAAGACCCGTTGTATTACCTTCTAGGGTTACTGTCCATGGAGTTATATTCACATTTTCTTTGATATTTAGAAATCTGACTTCTAGGGAACGTTCTAAGGTATAACAAATTATTTCCCTGTCACCAAGACTCAAACATTTTATAAACATTACCAGAAAGTATAGTTTGTGCAAATTTTTTGAACCTCCCAAACTCTTACTACTTAGCCTCCCTATTTCATTTATCTTATGTCAACAAAGACCAAGTTTGTTTAAAAATCTTTCACAGGAAGGTTTCAACAAATCCCACTTGCAGGAATGTCCCTGTTTGGAATCTGCAAAACAATGTTTCATCATCTATGGTGCTAACCAGCAAGTTGCTTAATGTAGCCTGATCGCGAACTCATACACAGCCAATCACTAATGAGCATGCAGAATTCCAACATGATAATTTAAAGGTAAACAGCTCATTGTCAAATTAAAATCCTAGCAAACAAATCCTTCTGGATTATCACTGTGCCTCCCTTAGCTCTTGCCACTCCTACAGTTCACATGTCCAAATCCTATCTGCCTAGTGTCCTTTTTCCATGACATTCTTCTGTGAATGCAAAGATCATTCGTTGAGGAATAAGAAGAAAAAGCAACAAACACTATTAATTACAACTAGGATTTTGGGCCACCTTCTTGTTTCATATTCTACTGCTTGTTTCTGTGTGCTTTTTAAAATTTTAGTTGTATATATTTAAGGTATACAAGATGATGTTTTAATTATAGTAAAGTGGTTACTATGGTCAAAAATATTAATAAAATATCCATAAAAATCACATATCCATAAAATCACAGTTACCATTTTTTAAAAAAAGACTTCTAAACACTTTGTTTTTCTTTAAATAGAGAAATATTCAAAATGAAAATATCCCTTCTAATGAGGAAGATCAAGACCCTAGCACATCTAAGACACCCAGAGAAGGATATTATTCAACTTATAAAGTTAGGGCAAATCTCTCTGCTGGGCTGAAAGGATAATTTTAATAACACAAATGTGAGAAAAATACATGGAAAAATGGTTCCATGTTAGATCACCACTTAGGATAGAGTTAAACTGAGTTATCCTTGACTCTTGGCCCAATCAATAATTTTTGGTAATTTTTCCACTTCCAACAGTTAAACACCATGAATAGCTAGTAAGCACAGGGAAATCAATCACATATGCTAAGAACTAGTTCCTGACTGCATATTGTGGCTCTGCATTTTTATCCCTGCTACAAAACAAGCTAGAAAAAGAAAAAAAATCAAAGTTAGGTGTAAAACCCACTACTATGTACATAAATGCATAAATCTTTCAGCCAATTATTTTACTGATTCTTGAGGTGGGGATAAAGAGGAAAGAGGCAGGCAAATGCTCTTTTTTCCCCTTTACAAAGAAAACAACAACAAAACAATTATTCTCATCTTGTAAGCGTCAAACAGAACTTTAAGGAGCAAACTTTCTCATGCAAAATTAGGCACTTTAAAAAATCCTAATGAGAATCAAGGGCAATTATCACATTACCATCCGTACTCGTTTGATCCTATTGTAAGGGACAAAAGTGAACTCCTAAAATCAGCCCAGAGTAGGAAGAACCTGGGACTTCAGAGGTGGGCAGATGGGTTTTTCTCTCAGACCCTCATTTTCTCACTGGTAAAATGCAGGTAACAGTATCATTCTCAAAAGATTGCTGTGAGAATGTGTCAAATGAGACACATATGTGAAGGGTTCACGATAGAGCAGGCACTCAATGAATGGTAGTGGTGGTTGTCAATTTATTATTATAATATAAACCAAAGACAGGTGTTTGAAAGCATTGTAGTGGAACACCAAAAAATAATCCATTTATAAAAGCCACTTACTTTTACTTAAAAAGAGTGTAGATACATAGAAATTAAGATTCAGAAATTAAGAAGAAAACAGACAGCTGGTAACTTTTAAAGGAGAAAACTGAGGCTCAGGGTCTTTTTCCAAGGCACACAGACAGCATGAGACTAGCTCAAACCCTAGGTCTCCCGATTCCACCTAGCACTCTGTGGATACCACATGACTTATCACACTGAAATTCTGTCTCCAGCTATTCTCAGCCATACTTGGCACCTTGCGATGTTCCGAAAGGAAAAGACGTACTTACTACCTAGGTGATCACTGCACCTCTGGCTCAGTGGTTCTCCCTCTTGCTCCCTGAAGGTATTTCAGGGGAAGCCCAGGGAAACCAAAGGGACAGGATCTAATGTGAAGGAGGTAGACGCCTATGTAAGGCAAAGCCTCGGGACCTCCTAAAGATGACAGAGTTGAACCCAGACTGTGCTAGGGCAGGACAAAGGGGAACTGAAGTGGCCCAGGTCAGTGGCACTTTTGTGTACCCAATAAAATAGCCTCCTAGTATATCTGTATATACAAATACAAATTCTCTCCAGAGGAAAGTCCACCCAAATTTAGCCCTTCAGGATACCTACAGATTAAATTCAACAAAATATGGGTTCATGATAAAAACTTTCCAAACACAGACAATAAAATAAACTACTACATAATAAAGTAAAACACAATATGTAATAGAAACAACATATTTAAGCCCCCATGTTTTCAGATACTGCAAATCTCAGATAAGCATACAGAATAATTACATAGAAAAAGTTTAATAAAATAAAAGAGCAAATTTAAAAAATGAATTAAAACAAGAGACTAACAAAATAAACAGGCAGATTTTTAAAAGAACCAAATACACCTTCTAGAAAAATATAATCACAGAAATTAAAAACGCACTGATGAGTTAAATAGTACACAGATACAGCAGAGGACAGAATCATGAACAAAAATGAAACACAAGAATTACATGTAAGTGAAGTGAAGATTAATCATAGTTCATGTGTTCAAAGCTTTTTATTATTAGGAAAGAGAGCTGGAAAACTTTTTTAAAGTACACATGGTAAAATTTCAGATTAGAAATAGATTAGAAATATAGTACATATTCAAATAAGTAGAGAAAATAATGGAATAATAAACAAATACATTCCTAATAATGCAGGAAAGGAGAAAAAAGATTATAAGAAATGGGGCACATATAAAACACAAATTAAGATGATAGAAACATGTCTAAAATATCAAGAATCACAGTAAACATGACTGACAAATTTTCAAGTTAAAATCAGAATATCAGACTGGATTTTTAAAAATTCTAGTTATATGAGTATATATTATTACTGAGATACATCAAAACAAAAGAACCTGGAAATGTTGGAAGTAGATGGAGAAAGGACAACCAGGTAAATAATAACAAAGAAAAAACAACGAGATAAATGCTAATAACAAGTAAACAGAAAGAAAAACCAGGCAAATGTTAATAAAAAAGAAAGCAGAGGTAGTTATACTAATGTAAGATATAATAGACTTTAAGGCTAACCACCTAATTATTAGGGCCATTACAACCTGAGAACAGATTCAACTTATTAGGGAGAAATTACTCTAAATCTCTATGTACTAATAAAATAACTTCAAAACACATGAAGCAAAAACTGAAAAAACTGCAGAGACAAACTGACAAATACATGCCCACAGTCAGAAATTCCAGCGTACCACCCTTGATTATTGATGTTAAAAATACAAATAATCATCAACACTATAGGTGATTTGAACAGCACAGTTAACTTGATTAAATTAGACTTATAAACAGTAATCAGAATCTACTATGTATTAGTCACTGTTCTAGGCACTGGTGACGTAGCACTGAGCAAAATCAAGTCCTTAACCTCATGGAAATCATATCCTAGATGGAAGACAAACAAACAAATGCACAAGTAAACATACAGCATGAATGCACACAGAGCTCTGCATCTAGCAATTAGAGAATCCATACTCTTTCCAAGCCCATGAGCAACATACACAAAAATTGATATAATTTTAGGCCATAAAGCAAATTTCAAGGGAAATTGTATCATACAAACCTGACCACAATGCAGACCGGTCAGTCAGATCAACCACAAATCCACTTTAAAACCCAAACATTTGGAAGCTTATGAATATACTGAAGAAATTCAGAATAACCTTATAGCTTTCATGGAATAGCAGGTTAAGAAAAAACTTAAAGTTAAAATGTCCCACTTTAATGCAAAAAGAACTATGTATAAACTACCCTAACATAACTGTGCTGAATGTTTTTATACTTTCATCCCAGAACTTGTCTAGTTTTTAACACTATCCACTATTAAAGAAATTCTTCTGTATTGAAAATTTAAATGTCTTTTGCCTACTTTAATTTCTAATACTACTACCACAAAGTCCTTGCATTCATTATGATTCAGTTCATCTGTCAGTGACAGATGACCCAGACAACAGTGTTCGAACCAGAAGCTTATTTCACTGTCATGTCAGGTAGGTCTAGAGGCCACCTGCCTGGGTGCCCCAGGATCAGTGACAAAGGCCATCTCCCTATACAGCATTAACCCGATGGTCTAAGGAATCTCTTCAAACTCCAGCCCTCAAACCTGTATTCCAGTCAGTACAAAGTAGGAAGGGATGAAGACCCCCTTCCCTTTTTTAAAAAATTATTATTACTATTATATTTTTAAGTTTACTTATTTTTTACATTCTATGATGTTGCGGAGCAGTTGGGGGGAGAGGGGAAGGGGAAGGATATAGGGTGGGAGAAGGAGGAAGGAGGAGAGGTGGCGTTGGGGCCTGTGGCACCCCCCTCATTCCTGCAGGGGAGACCAGGGGGCTTTCAGCAGTGTCTTGGTCATTGCTGGGCTGGTTGCAGGTGTTGGGGGGCATGGCTGAAGCCCCCGGCCCTCCCCTCTCCCTGGCTTGGTAGCCCAGGGGAATTCCAGTCCTACTAGGTTTTATAGGTGTTCTTTGGTGATGTGAGACCTTTACTAGTTAATACCAAACTTTGTTTCTGGTCTATGGGTATTTCATTTTTTTCTTCCAGTTGTGTTGGATTATTTGCTGTTCCCACCACTTAAACTCTGCACTGGAACTAATTTGTTGTCCTTTGCTTACTTCTAAAATGGGGGAACTTCCTGTGGGGTCCAGTACTGAGCTCTGTGTTTGAGCTAAATTGCTGCTGATTCCCTAGGGAAGGCTTTTTGTGCAGGTCAGATTGACTTTACAGGCACTTCCGGTTCTAGTGAGATCCAGTGCACCTGGGTTATGTGTAAACTCCGGTCTGGGCCTGAGTTTTTTCATCAAAGTGCACCCCATGCAATTTTATATTCCTGACCAGTCTCCATTGAGTGGTCCGATGCTAATTGGGGTGCAGATCAGCTGTCTATGCTGTGCCCCAGTGTTCCCCCATCGCCCCCACCAACCATGCTACATACACTTCCGATAGGACAGGCTGTGCACTGGTCCCCTGTGATGACTCACCAGCCTCTGAGTAGCTCCCTTTTTACAGTTGCTGCAGCTCCTTGCTCCTATGTGGCTCTGTGGGAACACTATTAGTGCTGACCTGGGGCCACCAAAGCCCTCTTCTCCCCTGCAGCCTCCAAGCACAGCTGCAGCTTTTGCCAGCTCCTGCTCTGTGCGCTCAGCAGATCCAGCCTGGAAGTGGCCAGGGCTCGAAATGGTCTGAGCAGTTTTTTCTTTCTCTCAATGTGGCTTCTCCCACCTTCATGCACTCCGCAGGTCTCTCCTCCTCTTCCCCTGAGCTCTACTGGCCTCAGCTTGCCTGCCGTTGCTCTTTAATAGTTGTAAACTGGTTGATTTGTGAGAGAGAGTGATGCTGGGGACAGTCTATTCCACCATCTTGACCAGAAGCTAAGATCCCCTTTTTCAAGGATACTTCATAGAAGTCACAAAGGACACCTTCCCTCACTTGATATTAGCTAGAATTAGTCCAATGTATGCTTCGAGGGAGACAGAGAGCCTAGTCTTTATTTTGGGTATTTATGTATATGCCCAGGTGAAAACTGGGAAGCAGATACTGAAAACAAGAAGTGCTCTCTACTATGTAGTCTGAGAAAATGTGATAAAATGTAGTAAGACTCCTGCCCAATCTCTCCTCTTGGCCCTTGACCACAGTGGCACAGATGAGTGCACAGTACACAAATGTAGCAAGACTCCTGCCCAATCTCTCCTCTTGGCCCTTGACCACAGTGGCACAGATGAGTGCACAGTACACAAATGTAGCAAGACTCCTGCCCAACCTCTCCTCTTGGCCCTTGACCACAGTGGCACAGATGAGTGCACAGTACACAAATGTAGTAAGATTCCTGCCCAATCTCTCCTCTTGGCCCTTGACCACAGTGGCACAGATGAGTGCCCAGTACACACAAGGACAAATGTTCAGCCTTGCTTCTTGTGGCCAGTAAGGTTTTTAGTCTCTAAGGTCCCAATAATATCCTGGATCATCTTCCTCCTCTTGCCTAAGAGACTGTTGCTGCGGCCACTGCAGTCACTCAGGGCACAGTTGCAATGATATTCTGTAGCGTCAGTTAAAAGAACTTCCTAAGCACGATTTCCTTAAGCCTGGCTACTGGGTAATACCACCCCGTGGAAGCTGCTCAACAGAAAACGTTAACTTGGGAAATAAAAGCATGAAGAAACTTGCCTCCACATTTGGGTTTGATTTCTTCCTTTTACAATTGCTCTATACTAGCAATGCGTCATTCTGGACATGGACCCAAGAGCTGAGTTTTCTTCAAGGCTTTGCCTCTTGGGATTTCTTCCTTAGCCAAGCACATCTCAGCACCCCATGCTAATGAGAAACTCACTGCCAAAAAGGAGAAAAGAGACCACAGTCCAGTAAGAAGTTCCTCTCTGGGACTCCTGGCTCCCCTCTGGGAAGGGTCTTCACAGTGTGGTCTGGTCCAGGAATAGAATTCCAGAGGCACTTGATAGATGGCAGGCGGGGATCAGTGGGAAGAAATAGCATAACTCCCTCAGTGTAATTCCTTTACCAAGAAGTTCACACAAATGAACACGACAGACCGCATGCCCAGAATTAAATGTCAAGGAACTATCAGAATCCTGCCAAATTAATCTGATGTAAATTCTTACAATCCTACACTATGTCGTCTTGCCATCAATCACAGAGAACAAGCCTAAGCCATTTATAAGCTTTTTTGTATGTGGGAAAAACACAAAACATACCAAATATTGCTTGAGCTCTACAAGTATTTCCCTCCATTTTTCTGAAATATAAAAATTTCTTTGACATCCTTCTATCAAAATATACAATTTCATATTTTAAATATATTTTTCCTATAAGACAAGTATCCTAAAAAGCTCAAGGACTACAAAAAAAAGTAATAGAAAAAAATGCATATATTAGCCTAATCAATGATATCAACAAATCAGTGAGAGTACTGGTACTACCTGTTTTCTTTCAAAATCAAATCACATCTAAAGAATGCTAAGCCTGAAATAGGTTTACAAAAGGTCATTTCAGTAACGTATGAGTAGATCCTAGCCCAAGATTAAAACTTTGAATAACTTCAAAGCACAAAATTTATTTGCTTTTAAAATACTTAAAAATAAACACGCTACTCTATTTAAAAATATATCCTCTTTCTTGAAGACTTAAAAATGTGCAAATAGGAAAATACTAACACTACTGCTCATGGGCACTTCTAATATTCCAGATTCCTTCAATCTGAAGTTTCAGTGAACACCATTCCCCTTGATGTAATGCCACTTCACCCCACGGTCCTCACTTCACAGGGGCTCCAGTTACTCCTTGTTGCAATTCAGACACCTCACAGCCGATCAGAATACAAACTCCTTATCCCATCATTCAAGCTCTCACCATGACCCCAATCTGTATTTCCAGATTTATCTCCCCTAGGATTACATCAGTTATTATAAGTAAAGTGTGTAAAAGTGTCTAGCACACAGTAGGCACTTAATAAATAGGAGTCATTACAATTATTTCTGTTCTTCTTCCCTTCCCCCTTCCACAAATCCTTTACATTCCACCTTACTTTGGCCAAAGAGAAATGTGTACTAAATTGCTAACAGGTCCCATACTTTCCAGAGGCCTTGCTCATGCCGCTTCCCCATCACGAATGTCTTCTTAATCTCATCTCTACTTGTAGACACCCTTTTACTCCTCTTTCAAGGTCCTTCTCAAATCTTACTCTCGCCATAAAACTTCTCTCGGTCCTCTCAAGTGGGAATGATCCCTCCTTCCTTTGAGAGTCCATAATATCCTGTTGACACTTCTCTGGATGGCATTCATCACCTGTGCCCTAGACTAGAGCACCACATGCATTTGGTTTATCACCCCATCCAACATATGCTCATTTGATAAACCTGGGGGGCAGAAACTGTTCTATGTGTTTTCATATAACTCTTCCCTTTGGAACTTAACACACAACTTTGAATTGAAAAAGATACTAAACTATTTTTAATTTTTCAAAGCGAAAGTAAATTCTGTGCTGAAAAAGTACTGATTTTTTTAAATTTTAAAGGATGTGCCCAGAGGAATGGAAATCATCAAGTCGAAGGTAAACCTGTTTCCCAATGTTCATCGCAGCACTCTTTACAATAGCCAAGAGTTGGAACCAGCTCAAATGTCCACCATCAGATGAGTGGATACGGAAAATGTGGTACATCTACACAATGGAATACTACTCAGCTATAAAAACGAATGAAATACTGCCATTTGCAACAACTTGGATGGACCTTGAGAGAATTATATTAAGTGAAACAAGTCAGGCACAGAAAGAGAAATACCACATGTTCTCACTTAGATGGGAGCTAAAAATAAATATATAATTCACACACACTCACACACACACACACAAAAAAACCGGGGGGGGGGGAAGAAGATATAACAACCACAATTACTTGAAGTTGATACAACAAGCAAACAGAAAGGACATTGTTGGGAGGGGGAGGGAGGGAGGTTTTGGTGATGGGGAACAATAATCAGCCATAATGTATCGGCATAATAAAATTAAAAAATAAATAAATTAATTAATTAATGTAAAATTAAAAAAAAATAAATAAAGGATGTGTATGTGTGTGTGTGTGTTTACACACACACACACACACACACAAGGGTACTTCAAAAAGTTCATGGAAAGATTTGTATAATCTTTTAATTCTATTTTTCCACGAACTTTTTGAAGTATCTTCATACACACACACACATTCTCATAAACCCCTAAGCTTGAGATGACTCTGCTTTGAAATACATTTTATTGGAACTTATGCCACAATAAGAAAGTTTCAACCTTTGATGATTTTTTCCTAAAACATGTTTGCTATTAATTATACATCTTTAAGATTTAAAATACTTGTTACTTAACAAAGTATTAGTAGCAAACAGCATTCACAACTAAGTATGATATAGCTTTTATATATGTGTTTCACTATGATAATCACGAATTCTTTCTCACAGAAAACTCTTCTTTTTCAAACTCCTTGTTGGGGAACAAGATGTTTCAATCAATTACTGTCTCTTGGTAGACAATGATATTCAATCTATTCCCAGTGTTCATAGAAGCAGCAGCAGGGTGCTCTTCTTGAATCATTCTGGAAGACTTTAGGGAGAAGAGATCGCAGAGAATATTTTAAGCAATTAGCAAGCTGACTGTGAACCTTCATCTTGGGAACCTGACCACCCTTATTCAGAAGACCCAGAGAAACTCTCTTCTTTATATAAGTGATTTTGAAGTGAATGAGGGAGACAAGATGAAGTGGCAGGGGAAAAAGTTGGAGAAATAGTCTAAAGGGTTTGAAGCAGAGAACAGAGAACCACAAGGCAACTAAAACAAGCACCTGCATATCAGGCAGCATCAGAGGCAAAGGAAGAGCCCAACAAGGGGCAGAGCTGGAAGGAGCAGGATTCAGAGACAGGAAACTCACGGTTATCCTGGAAAAAGAAAATGGCAGCAGAATATAGAGAAAGAGAGAGACTCTCATTGATACTGTTTAATGAGAATTCAATCATCAATTTAAAATTTAAGAAGAGTTCTGATAAGCTCCTATTATGAGACATGTTCATAAAATGTACACAAATATACTGCCATTGATGAGTTGCTTCTGGTACTGACAGCTAACATTTATCAGGGCATACCGGGTTTTAGGAGCTAGGCTAAGTGCATTACATATGTTAACCTAACCAAATCAACAACCCTACGAGGTATGTACTATTATTATTTCTAATTTACAGATGAGAAAACCATTGCTTAGAGATATTACATACTAGTTAGTTTCTATGAACTGGATGTTTGTGATCCCCCAAAATTCATATGAAGCTCTAACCCGCAGTGTGATAGTATTTGGAGGTGGGGCCTTTGGGTGGTAATTGGACTTAGGTGAGGTCATGTGGTTGGGGGTCCCTTGATGGAATTAGTATCTTTATAAGAGGAAGAGCCTAAAACTGGCACTCTTTTCTCTACCATGTGAGGACACAGCAAGAAGGCTGCTATCTGCAAGCAAGGAAGAGAGCCCTCACCAGAGACCGACCATGCTTGCACCCCAGTCTTGGACTTCCAACCTCCAGAACTGTGAGAAATAAATGTCTCTGTTTAAGCCCCCCAGTCTATGGTATTTTATTATGGCAGCTCAAGCAGAGTAAGATACTAGTACATATCAAAGTCAGGACACAAAATCAACTCTGTCTGACTCTCCATAATAGGATATAATACGCATTAGCCTTTCAAAAGCAATGTAATAAAGTCTTACAATAAAAAAACACACAAATTTTTTTTTCTGCTAATGGTTCTACTTTGTATTAGACACTGAAGTTTTTGTTTGGTTACTGCTATCTAAAGAAACAAGCATGAACTTGCCATCTAAAGAGACCAGCATAAACTTTCTTTGAGAGCTCAAAATTTCCCACAAAAGTTTCCTAGGCTGAGGAGACAAAATGCTCTAATGAGCAAATTGCTAATTACCACATCCCAGAAAGTAAAGCACAGGCAGTTCTCTATCAATAAATAGTCCAGTTATGAAGTACACACTCTAAACTGAGATGAAATACTATCCAGAGTGTGCCTTAAGGAAAGAAATTGTTGCCACAGTTTGGTTAAAAGCCAATGTTAGCTTATGATTACATCATTTGGCTCAATATAGCACACTGAAGAGAAACTGAGAATCGATGGAGTTACAGGAAACTATTTCCTTTAGTTTTGGATGTTGTGCAAAAAGAAAAAGAAAAAGAAAAAGGAATAAATACTTGAGACTAACATATGGGGGGGGAGTAATTCAAAGGGGATTCCATTTTTAAGCAAGGCCATTCTACTCCAGACTTTGGGATATGAAAATAAAATATTAATCAAAACTATTCATTGTCCAACTGTAGAATACCAACAGGTTCCTGACATATATTACTTTATTTCATCCTCCAATGACCTCAGGAGAAATGTCTCATCTTTAATGATGAAATTGAAACTCAGAGATTTTGAGGCACAAAAATCACAGAGCTAGATTTGAACCTAAGGTCTGTCTAGCTCCAAAGTCCATGCCCTTTTCCCTATGCCACATAACCTATAAGCAATGAGAAATGCACAATTCTACCTATTCTCAGGCTCTCAGCAGCCCACCTAACACTCAAGATGTTACCAAAAATATATTTGAAAGACTTTGGAATTGTAAAACTTTATCTCCAATAGATTCTAACCTTTCAAATTCACAAGCCACTACTGCCTTAAGACTGAAAATGTAACAGTTATCAGAATGTAAGTGATAAACAAAATCAATTTTTTTTTTTGTCCTTTTTGTGACTGGTAAGGGGATCGCAACCCTTGGCTTGGTGTCATCCGCACTGCGCTCACATGAGTGCACCCGCCATCCCTATGTAGGATCCGAACGTGCGCGGCGGGAGTGCTACTGCGCTCCCAGCGCTGCACTCTCCTGAGTGCGCCACGCGGTCGGCCCCAAAATCAATTTTTAAGGACAAAGAAAAATAAGTAGATAAGCACCTAGACTTATATATCTGTATTAGAAACTCTAACATATATTAAAACTCATTTTTTTCTAGCTACAAAACCTCCAATAATTTAATATAAATTATTGGCAATTATTGGTTATAGTCACCATCTTTTTCTTAAATGCTGACCTAATACGTCCAGTGAAGAGTGATTAGGATAGGTGAGGGGTCTGGAGACCACGTCATCACTTGAAGAGCAATTAAAGAAACAGCAGGTGTTCAGGTATAATAAGCAGGGATTTAGCTGTGGCCCAGAGAGATAGCCCTTCTCTGAGTCCAGCCACTAAGCTCTGAGAGTTAGCAACCATGTGTCTCTGGGCACGTCACTGGAGTTTCAGTCTTCTCATCTTTGAAACAGACATCACAGAACTACTGTAAAGATTAAATGTACAAGAGCAGTGTCTGACAAACAGCAAAGAGTTTTCAAAACATAAACTGGTGTTATTTCTATATATATTTAGCTTTTTTTCACTCAGGGGAAAAAAAAGACTTAGAAAAGAGACGATAACTTTCTTTACACAGATATTCCTTGACTTACAATGGGGTTATGTCCTGATAAACCCATCATAAATTGAAAATATCATAAGCCAAAAATGCATTTAACGCACTTAACCCGCTGACTTAAATGTGCTCAGAACACTTATGTTAGTCTACAGTTGGGCTAAATTATCTAACACAAAGCCTATTTCATCATAGAATATTTTGAACACTGTACTGAAAGTGAAAAACAGAATGGTTGTATGGGTCCTCGAACTACAGTTTCTACCAAACGTGTATTGCGTGGCACCACTGCAAAGTAGAAAAATCTTAAGTTGAACCACAGTAAGTAGGAGACCATCCGTGTGTGTGAATGGCAATGTGAAAGGTGACAATGACTCTATTACGCCAGAAGACAAAACTATGAATAAAGAATATGAAGAGTAAGATACTGACCCAATAAAATGCAGACCTCCCTAATAAAGAGGGCCTAACCCATAAGCAGCAGCCCACAAATACAGGTGTCAGATTTCTATTACTTAAGACAGAGGACAGATGATTCAGAAATTTTGTGGAACCGGTTTTACATAGAAGAGTACGAGCTACGGTATCTGCCAACTCAGATTCTATGATTTTGTGATAGGATTTCTTTTTTGTGGCTGAAAAACCAAAGCCTAGCTCATGGGCCTGAGCATATGTATAAACAAACAGATTATAGGTAAGTAGTTTACACTAAAGTCCATAGCGCCAAAAACCTCCCCCCACTCAACATCCTCCAGAAAAGTGGCAGTCACTGTCTGAGTTCACAAGGACTAGAAAATTTAAAAACTGTAAGGTATGTTCTCCTTATTGATGACTTTGGAAAAGTGTCAAGGGGCATTACAGCATTACATATCCACTATTCAGCTCAAATAAATATTGATTTGGTAAACCTTCCTTAAATTTGAAGTTTCACCTGATGCAATAAACCTATTTTAACATTAACAAGTATGAATCCCACTTTCTTTCCCTTTCCCTACACCCCTATATGGAATATTAAATTCAGATTAACAGGCACTGCCTTTAATAACGGCTCTACCAATGTACATACCCATCATACAGAAAACAACTTCCTACAAGGCCAGAAAAGAAATGCTCTATCGTTTACCTACTTAGCCCAGACAATGACAATACCAAATACTAGGAATATGCAGACCCCACAATGACAGAATTATCTTCTTCATGTCAGTAAAATTTATCTCAGAGTCTCCAATGACTTCATTCTCATCACCATTATGCTTTCAAGACATAAGGAGTGTGATTCATTGTGATTCATAAATTCGAAAAAGTAGAATCTGCTTGGAGATAAGGCCTTAATCGATCATTTTTACAAAACAGCATTTTTGGCTGAATAAAAGGACAGTGAAGCTAGGCTAAGAAATGACTATGAAATCTAAGAAGCAGGGATAAGACATTCTATCAAGCAAAATTGTATTTTCTTCCCACTCAGAGCAGCCTTAAGAAAGAAATCTGGAAAACTTAAAATTTAAATTCTTGAACAAGACAGCTTCAAGGGATTGACTCCACCAACAGCTGCTATGTATTTACCAATCTCTTCCTTCCTATATATATTTTTGAGAAGAAAAATATATCTGGAATTGCTTTATCTACCAATGTGTTCTGACATATTGTAAGAGATCTACAATAAAAAACGTGGGTTTAGTGAGCTGCAGTCTTATTCCGCATCTACTCTTTACATAATGTCAGGGACTCAGCTGAGTTCTCCGTAAATGTTGTATCAGTCACTGCTCTCAACTCACAATGTGTGTTTTGGGACACACAGTATTTTTTAAATTGACTGCTCTTTGGTTCCTCACAGTTCCACACTATTCCTCATGATTTTGCACTAACATGTTTCATTCAGTTATGTTACTTACCTGGACACAAGGAATTGGGACTAAATTAGCAGGTGACTCTATGAGGTCAGGAAAGCCTCACAAATGTGCAGAGGTGTTTTTACTCCCAAGCAATTCTATAAGGGCTGAGCATGGACCTTCGTAGGAAGAATCAAGACTATTATGTGTCTTTGATATTTATATGCTATTTGCAGGTTTAGATCCGTCCAGAAATTTTTCTATCCATGCTGTTACACAGATGTATATATAGAAGACAACTTACACTGAGAATAAATGGAAACTTTAAAAATCTTGGAAACATAACCAGGCAAAATTTTAAAATTCTTTTTGTGTAAATTAAGGTAAAATGCCTGATTTTTGTTTTTGTTTTAGTTTAGAACAAATGTGTAACTATAAAAACACTTTAGCATCCATTAGGATAACTATCATCAAAAAACCAGAAAATAACATGTACTGGTGAGGATATGGAGATGACCAGAACCCTTGTGCACTGCTGGTGGTAAAGTAAAACAGTGTCGCTGCTGTGGGAAACAGTATGGCAGTTCCTCAAAAAATTAAAAATAGAATCAGCATATGATCTAGCAATTCCACTACTAGCTATGTGCTCAAAAGAACTGAAAGTAGAGTCTCAAAGAGATATTTGCACACCCATGTTTATAAGCAGCATTATTCACAACAGCCAATAAGTAGAAGCAACTCAAGTGTCCACTGGTGAATGAATGGATAAACAAAGTGTGGTATATCCATACAATGGAAATTATTCAGACTTAAGATGGAAGGAAATTCTGATACATGCTGCAACAAGGATAAACTTTGAGGACATTATGCTAAGTGAAATAACCCAGTCATAAAAAGACAAATACTGTATGATTCCACTTATACGAGATACTTAGTGTAGTCAAATTAATAGAGACAGACAGTAGAATGGTGGTTGCCAGAGTTTCAGGGGAGGGGGAAGTAGGGAGTTGTTTAACGGGTACATAGTTTTAGTTTTGCGAGATTAAAAAGTTCTAAAGATCTGTTGCTCAACAGTGTGAATGTACTTAACACTACTGAAATGTACACTTAAAAATGGTTAAAATGGTAAATTTTGTGTTATGTGTATTTATAAATAAAAATCTTAAAAATAGAGGAAAATACTCACCTTATGAAGGTTGAGAAAGGTTATATATTTTTTAGTCTAGACCATTTGGGGTTCTTTTCAAGGATAAATGCTGAATTTTCTGTCTCTAGGACCTTAGGAAAAAAGCCATGTCTTTTGTTATTCTGTTCCGGATACAGAGACACTAGTAAGTCTGATTTAGAATATAAATTCCAAGAGCTCAAAGAACATGTCCTTTTTTGTGTGTCTATTCTAAGCACACAGAAAAGTTCTGTACGTGGTGGGCATTCCATAGCTACTGAATAGCTGGCTATGTTTTAAAAGAAAGAAAAATGAAACCATAAAGTATACAATTTATTTTGCATCATCAAGCCAAAGATTCTTAAACAAGTTCACTTGCTTAAAGAATGGCAGATTATGCTGTGAAGTCACTGGTTCCATGTGCCACTTTGTCAGGAGGTGGTTTGTGGAAAGAATATAAGCTCCGGTGGCCCAAGTGTGGGTTCCAATTCTCTAAATTTTACTTTCAGGATCTAAGTTGTAAATGAGAAATGTTTTCAGCTAGGAGAGTTGTTTAGGCTTTGTAAAGCCCCCAGTTTAATATCTTGTAACAGTAAGTCATTATAAAATGGTTATTATCCTTGAAAAGTCTGATCTAAAATTTACTCTGCCAATAAATGTTTTTTAAGTGTAATAAATATTTTAATATACACGTAATGCTTTATGCTTTAGAGACAAATTATATTACTTCAATGAACCTAATTTGTTGAAATCTATCTATTCTGTGAATAATCTGTATAACAAACGTATTAACCAGTAATAACAGGATTTCGAAAGGCAGTAACTGTATTAGACTAACTCAAATCATACACTGAGCCTTTTCTAGGTCCATTTAAAAGTTATTACAAAGCAATGACTAAAACTAAAGACCAAGAGAGAGGAAAGAAAACACAACATTGGCCCTTTTTAGAGTAATTACGGAGATCTTCCTTGCAAAGTTAGCATGATGGTATAAATGGATGAGGGTGAAAACTTTCTAAAAAGTTACAGAAGTATATTTCCCATTCTCATTTTTAAAAAATTTTTTATACTGTGAAATGGTTGTCAATTATCCCAAAGTTAGTCCTGGGAGGCAGGATGGAGGGAAAAGGTGTGTAGGAAAGAATAAGGAAGGGGGCACAGCAGGCTATCTCTCTTGTGCTCCAAACAGATGCCGTGTGCCGGTTCCCTGCACACTAGCATACTCCCCAAAGCCTTTGCCACATACACATAACAATGTCCTTCAAGGTTGATCTTATCCAAAGAAGAAAATACAACCTACATGCCAAGGACAGCTGATGGTTAAGGGAAGCTCCCAGAGCATGGTTTACATAAGACCTCAGCCGTGACAGTTCAGTCTCTGGTGAGCTCTAGGCTCAGGTTTAACTAATTTATCCATTTACACTTAAAATTAGAAGACGAAGAAAAAGGAAAAGAACAGAGGAGGAAGAGGGAGAAAAAACCTGGAGCATGCTGTAAGTGCTCCCCAGATTTTAAACTGTCTTATCTTAACCAGCCACCACCCAGGAATACCCCAGCTACACAGCAGGGTCTCTACATCTGTGAGTGGCATCATACCTGGTGTGGTCAGAAGAGACGTCAAGAAGCTCTTGGTGGGAAAACCTAGGGATAATAAATGAGAATGGGCTCCCTGCTACTGAGCGCTCTTCTGGTGCTCCAATCCCTTCCTTCCTTCCTAGGCACTAAAATAAAGAGCTGGAAAAATCAACATTGTAGTACCGGGGATTAAGAAGTTAAGGAGAAAATGCTGATTTTTTTCCCCCTACAGTTATACTCTCAACATTTTATTGATTTTAAATATGGAAATGTTGTCATTTATGTTACCAGTCAGGAAATTTCGACTTTTCTGCAGATATGTCTGCATACGTACAGTGGCCAGCTTACTCTTACATAATACACATACCTATGAGGAATGGTCAGACATAGTTCTGCTTGAAATTAAATGTATAGGCTTCTTCCAAGCCTAGAATCTCACAATTTACTAAAGCTAGTTCTATCATAATATCATGCCTTTAAAGATGTGGGATATTCAATTCAGGAAATTATTTCAGCAGGTGTTCTGTTGAAATGAACACTACAAAACAATTACTTTCCCTACCGTAAAACATTGCTCTACAGAATACATCATTTTGTTGGGGGCAAAAAAAGAATAAAAATTCTTGCTTCTTTTTTCTTTTATTTTACTCAACAGAAATGACACATTTCTCAACACCGCACTCTCCCGAGTGAGCCACGGGCCGGCCCAAGAAATGACACTTAGTTCAATAAAATGAGTACTTTTCTTCCAATTCTTGAAAACAGCCTAAAATCTCTGATTCAAGCAAATAAAGTTAGAAGTGAAACTACACAGTTCAACTTTAGTGATTACTCTGGTCTAATATGCAATGCATTAAAATGATGTGATGTAGTAAAGGGCCATTCTTAAAACAGACGGCTTGAACTTTCAATTACTCTTGCTGGTGTCTGCACTCATCACTGGTAGACACCTCCACCTCAGTAACAGCACCCTGTCTGCCTTACACCACCATCACGTCCACCTTTCACCACCACACACCGCAAGAGCTATCCAGCAACTGAAGAGGCTGGTCACGGTCAATCGGCAGAAAGTCAAGAAAGAGATTCAGCAGTACCAAGTACTTTCAAAACTGGGTTTAGAGAAATGATGTGGGTTTGTGAGGCTTTGTTTAGGGTTTAAAATCCTTCTAAAAATTAATTTACTACTATTTCCAGTAGTTCAATGGGATAAATAGTGCCTTTAGATTTCAAAGCCATCGGAACAATTTAACACTTTTAAAAGTACACAGGGCATGCAACATACCTAGAGTTAGCAATGCAGTAAGAACAGAAAAATACCTCAAATAATTTACAGAAATAACTTTTAAAGTGACAATGATAGGTTGTTTGTCCTTCACATTTCTCTTATACTCTGCAGCGAAAAAGATCAGAATAATGTAAATATGCTGTTCATTATTCAAAAAAGTTCATGTGATCCATTTCAGTGAGATAAAATGCACTACCAACAGAAATTTTATGCAAAGTCTGTTCTTTTTTTGTTTGGTTCACTGAACTAAGTGCAAGCCATCTGTTACTTAAGATAATCAGAAAAAGTAAAAAATTCAAACAGCCTTTTAAAGATAACACAATAGCACTTCAAACAAAACTTACTTGTTTAAAAGCACCATTTATGAGGTTTAAGTCCTAATGACTTTATTTATTATTATTATTATTTTTTTTTATTTTGTCGATATACATTGTGGCTGATTATAAGTCCTAATGACTTTAAATGGCTTAGAACCCATACTTAAAATCTTATTTTTTAAGATTGAGACTATATTTTCCCATTTTTTGGTAATAGTATGCCATTTAATAAAATTGTTCACACGATAAGAATGTCTTTCTACTACCATGTCTTATCCAAATATATTAATTTCCAAGAAACCTTAAAATCCCCAAACTTTTAAGTTTAAATTATATTCTGATCCCCATTTATAAAATTCTAGAGTGTTTCATAGTGATTATGATTTGCTTTCACAAAAGCAGAATGGCCTGATCTAAATCAGTGCTTTCTCCAAGTCAAATGCTTGGATTCTAGTCTTCGTTCTGCGCCCAGCTGTCAAACCTCAGATGAGTTACACCTCTCAAGACCTCAGTTTCTTAACCTATAAAAAGAGAGTTCTAAAATGTCATTCTCAGGAGTTTACTTCCTTTCCAAATTTGTCTAGGGCTGTGCTTGGCATCTACGTAGTGTCAGGAACTCAGTAACTATCCACGTCCAGGATGGCTAGAGATGAACACTTCCAAAGCTTCAGGAATTTACCACAGGGCAGTTTAAAATATATTGTTAAGTTTAGAGCTTGTAATGCAAAACCAACTACCACAACACTGTCTTTCTATCTTTATTGTGAAATAACCAAATGAATTTCCAGGATACCAAGTCTTACATAAATCAATTAATGAAAAACTGATTTTGTTTTAAAGGTGAAATTCTAAGTTTCAGGAGAGTTTAAAACAGGCACCAGCCTAGGATATGTTTTCACAGCTCTAGTACTACAAATTTTATCAACACCCACCATTGTTTCTCACTGGCATGTAAATGTGCTTGTGCTATTTTCCTGATGAATACTGCATACACAGTCCTACTCCACCTACACAACCACTATGCCACAAATGCAATGCATTTTAAAAAAGGCTTTTTTGTAACAAAACATTACAAATCCTAACCATTCATAAAGCAAGTTGCAAAAGACAAAAAACTTCAGTAATCAACTTTAAAATTCCTCACTTTGCCTATTATTCATTAGGTACATTATTAAACAAACATGACAAAAAGGAAAGCTATAGGTTATTTTATACTTTAAAAACTGACAAAGCCCTGCAGTGACTTAGGGTCTATGAATCTTGAGTATTTGGAGGAAAGAAAGATGGTGATGCTGGAAATAACTAAAGTCCAAAGGGCTGCTCTGAGGCCAGAGAACTGCTCTCACCATGGCACAAGCGAGAATGGTCATCACTGTGTTCCTGTCATAGATCTTTTACTCCTAGAGCACCCCCCACTGCAACCTACCTCTGGGACTGTTCTCAGCCCTTCCTTGGAGGCCATCAGCAGTTTTATATCAGCAAGATGAAAGGATCAATCAACTAGAAGGATTCTCTCCTAAAATATTTTTCCTTCAAGTTGAAATGGCTTCTGTATTGCAGGGTATTTATCCTGGGTTCCTGAAACCCTAGCCATCCACTGATTGGAATTCAAGGACTCTTGAACTTCCAGAAATCTTACACAAAATTGTTGGGGGGAGGGGGGGGATGCAGTTTACGTGCAGATGCGCCTTCTTTTATATGGAAGTGAACTGTGTAGGTTGGGAGGGTACATGCTTTCATCACAAAACATTCATGACTCCCCCAAAATGTCAAGAGAGCCACTGCCATGCAGAATAGCAGCTGTGATCTCAGGGTTCTTTTTTCTTCCACTGCGAAAATCTAATCAGAATGGACAGCATATGAGAGTACAGGAGGAGGAGCTCCTTGTCTGCATAACAAGGAACTATAAGTACCATTAGTTCAAAGGCAGTTGCCTTCCATTTGAGAAGACTGTAAAAGTCATTGTAATCTTTTCTTTTTCAACCTGAATCTCTTCAGTTCTCCCACTTGGTTCAGTCATTCATCTTTTAAGAATTGCACAGTTAAATTTCAGAGATTATTCAAACAGCACAAACCTCAACTTGTAAAAGATATTAATATGATTCTACCTAAATTTAAAAAAAAAGACCTTTAGCTTCTCTTCCAAATTTGTTAATTTAAGTTCATAATATAGATAAAAGCCAAAGAGAAAAGGATTTGGTAGGAAAGTAACTCTGAACATATATGGGTTCTCCAAGAAATGAATAAAAAATGTAATAAGATAAACCTGACAGATTTATTAGAAATACTTTGGTCACTCAAAATGACTCCAAATGGGAACCACTGGCAATTCTATCAAGTATGGGTTTGGCCAGTTATAATCACATAAACATTTTAAAGTATCACTGCAATTCAAGATTTTAAATTGTGAAATAATTTAAAGAACAACTAATTAAAAAATTAAGTTTTTTCAATCACCTATGACCTTTAAATCATGAACCAAGTCTCGCTGAAAGAGAAAAAACTAAGCTGTGACCCAGAAGAGCATCTCACTTATCACTTGGCACATCCTCATAGGGCACACGGCCAAGGCTCAATACTTACTCCAAGCTGAGACTCACTAAAACACTCAGGAGTGCCATTTTGTTTCAAAGTGATCAATGAATTGAAATCTCAGCAGGCTTCGGACTTGAATGAAGTTTGTTACTCTATCAATTCCTTCAAAAAAGACCAGATCAATGCAAAATGCCAACCCTAAGAACTGAAATAGCAATCTCACTTTGCTTGGTTAAACACAGCCAATTTGATTTTATTTTCTTGCATAGGCTGCCCAGAAACAAAACAGAGAATGTTTATAAGCTCTATGAATAGGGTATCAAAGCTCACCCGACTCCTTACAGATCTTGCTAAGTCAAGAGCAAAAATGTCTTCTAAACGATTGCTCAAATTACAACAGAATTAAAGAAACCACTTAAACGTTGCTGTTTGATTCAAACACCAATATAAAATTGTGTTGTTTAACATGATCATTAAAGCAGAAATAAGTCTATACAGAGTAGCCTGAATTTTTGGACACAGGCTTTTCCCAGAGGAATGCGTACCCAAGTTGATACAAACTATCAGGAAGTTTTCATTTGAATTTTTATTGAGACAAGTACCTAAGCAAGTTACAAACATCCTGTGAACTATGAGCCCCATGTATAAATAATAAGTACCCTTTGCTTGAAGAGACCAAGAACATTACTGATGTGAATACAATGTGAATTTCAGGAAGAAGGGAAAAAAAATTCCTGTTTAAAGAAAGCCAGCCTTCTGAAGGAAAGGGAAAATTTTGTTCAATAAAGATGCTCTCTACCTAAAGGAAAAAAAAAAGAAATTTGTGAAAATTTGATTTACTAACTTATTTAGAGGAAATTCATTTAAAATTTTATTTATTCGTATATTATTTTAAAATTATAATATAATGAATATTCATCCAAGAACAATAATATTTATTGGCCATATATGAACGAATAATGGCATGACAACAGTGTGTTGCTAATAATTATGATTAATGGAATTCTGAGCACCTGAGGCCCATTAAACAAAAACCTTGTGATTTTTCACCTAATAGAAATGGACTCACCCCAGTATTCCTTAAATAAATAATTTGCCTAGCAGACTGAAAACGTGAATTAGTTTCTTGTCTCCCCCATCACTACCACCACCTCTCAGGAACTATTAGCAGATTTTTTTTTTTAAAGGTACATTCACAAGAACCAGAAACGTGGAAGGTGAGGCAGTGGTGTCCAGCTCCTTGTCTTCACGGAAACCTTCCTTATACACAAGAGCCATGTCTGACAGGAACTGCTGTCTACAGGAAATACATTTCTTCTAAAACATTTTTTTTTTCCCTTCTACTAGGCTAATGGTAGCACTAAATTGAATGTGTGAGTTTCCTTCAAAAGAAAAGAATTCCTCCTTCTCTAACATGGAACAGACAAGAATCTCTTCCACTATCAACACTTTGTATTGGTCCTTTGTCCATTCCAAGCTGAAAACCAAGACTAGAACCAACACTAAGCCAGAGATGCTTTCCTGGTGGTCTTCAGAGCGTCTCCTGCTCAAAGAAGCAATAATGAGAGTGACGGCCTCTTGTGGTCTTTCCGTTCCCTTTGTGGGTTGTATGAAAGTACCAAGTTTGCCTAATGTAACAATTCAACTGTCAGAGTGAGAAATTAAGAGACTTTCATGTTCTTAACTTGGTTGCAACTGTGGAATGATTTTACTCTCTAAGATTTCCACCGGATATATAATCTCCTAATATGTTTTAACTTTCCTCCTAGACCTTTCAGAATAGTTTGAACTTTAGTTAAATATAATTTCTAGAGGCCTGAAATAATAAATTACGAACAATTCTGCCAAATTATTAATAAGTATTACTGCCCTCCCAAACACAAATTTTGGTGAATAACTGCTTGGCTAAATCTCAGTTTCTAGGGCCCAAATTTCACCAAAGAACAACTGAAAGAGGAGGAGAAATGGTAGTAGTTTTAAAAGCAATAACAGCTGGCAGGTTAGCTCAGTTGGTTAGGGTGCAGTGTTATAGCACCAGGTCAAGGGTTCGGATCCCCAAACCGGGCAGCTGCAAAAATAAATAAATAAATAAAAGTAATAATAGGAACAGTGATGACGATGACAATGCCTAAAACCAACTGAACGTTCAGTGTTTGTCAGGAACATAACGCATACTATAAAAAATGTTTAGAATAGATTATCATCTCTCCTTGTGATACCTACAGCTCTCTGTATCTTCAAATGGCATTTTATCATACTCGTTGATTTGTATGTGTACTTATCTCCTACACTGGGTGACCAACATCCATGACAGGGACCAAGTTATTTATGCTTTGCTTCTCCACAGACTCTAGAACTGGGCCGCAATTATACACAACACATATTCATCCAAAATGGATTAAGTAATCTTTGATCATGGAAAACTCCAAATAGAATATCTCATAGGATATTCTTAGAATCAAAGTTACAAGTCATATCTTCCTATTCCAAGGGAATCCCAATGTATCAAAACAGCACTCAGTAATTTGGCTGCACATACAATTAATAAATACTATAAATTTTACATATGAGTAGAGGCAAATTTTGCACATTAGTTTCACAAAATTCAAATTCAGTTGTTACCACCAAATGCACACCTTCTTTTAGAAACCAGACAGCATGAATGGTGGGGAGGGGGAAGATAACCCAAAGGACCTATGTGCCTTGGGAACACAAACAATGCATGCAATACACAGACGATTCCCCACTCCTACCACTCAAATATATTTCGAGTTCTAGAAAGTGTGATTATTTTAAAAGCAGAAATTGTATTGTATTCAGAAAATCTACCCCAAGTTCATATTAAGGTTGTAAACAGATAATGCTGAACCTGGCTCCATTTTTTCCTTATGGGTCAATATAAAATAACTGTTAATTCCACGAGTGACTATCATCGTCGTCGTCGTCGTCGTCGTCGTCGACATCATCATCATCATCATTTACCAAGATGACAGCTAGATACCCACAGCCAAGGCAAGAAAGGCCCTAACAAAACAATCTTTATCTTCTAATTATGATCAACATACCAACCCACATAACATCTTTGTGTCCACACAGAAGTAAAATAAATAAAAAGTGTGCTTTATTACTTGACTTTTTGAAGAGACAAACATCTGTTTTTAAGTGGAATAAATCCACTTATCTTAAAATCTAACAAAAATATCCCACAAAAGAGCAAAAAGTAGAAATATAAAATGGGAGCATCTTAATTAATGATAGCATCATTCAGCATCCCTGGTGACATTAAGTTCTGTACACTGTGATCACTATGTCTTCCTAGAAGGAAGGGAGTTTTGATGGTGTAAACAGCACTGATTAGATATAATTGTATGAAGAGTTAGGGAGTCTTGATCAAGCCAGAATGGGTTAAGGAAAGCAGAGAATTTTCCCCACAACTATGGGAAAAACTAGCAAGAATAGACAAGGGACATAAAAGTTCTTTGTTGTGTATTGTTCACCAAATATTCTAAAAATGAATACAACATAGTCAGGGCTTTTTTTCCTTTTAACTCCTGGAAGAACAGTCCAAGAATGTTCTCACACCAGTTGCCTCAATGCTGAATCGCAGGCTAGGCTCAGTTCTGAAGAGAGGTGCCAGCATGCAGCAGCACTAGAATGGGTGTGTAGGTGTAGTTTCCATTTTTCATTTCATTTTATATATATTTATATTTATTTTCATTTAAGGGATAAGACACAAAATTAAATACATGACATTTGTAGCACTGGGACGCTCTAGCTTCAAGATTCAGTCTTGGATGTATAAAGTCCTGTGTCAAGAAACCACAAGATTTTCAACAATGTGTCATATCCATACATACCCAGAAAAACAGGAAACTGCAGATCTCTCTGAGATCCAAACTAAAAGTCTACATAAGAACAGAAGAGACATAACCCACATTTTCAAAGCCTTTTAAACAAAAGCCACATTAACTCAAATCTTTTCTTAAGTCAATGCTAATTATACTTACCAATGAGGTCATAATGGTGGCAGCAGCCCTCAGAAATAAAGTTCAAAAGAGTCCATAAGCAGTGAAAAGCAACAGTGTACTGCTTGCTTCCACAGATTAATAGATAACAATTATGTTTACTAAGTAGGACAAAAAAAAAATTAATAGGTGAATCATGCTATGATTATCTTAACTAGTTGGAGCCTGATGGAAATGTATCCCCAGTTGGTTTGATTTTATCGATGGCATCTACATTTCCACAGCCACAGACACCACTTATAAAACAACAGCCAGAAAGGCAAGTAAAAGGAAGTATGAAAGGAATCAGGACAAATTTGTCACTACCAGTGAAACAAGAATGCCAAGCACATATGCTTTTGATGATGAAATAGTAGCAATGTCTTCATATATTGGAAAGAGGGTAGAGCCGGCCCCGTGGCTCACTCGGGAGAGTGCGGCGCTCGTAGGGCCGAGGCCAAAGGTTTGGATCCTATATAGGGATGGCCGGTGCGCTCACTGGGGGACGACACCAAGCCGAGGGTTGCCACCAAGCTGAGGGTTGCAATCCCCTTACTGGTCTATTCATTACTTGCTTTCCAGTGCAGACAGTACTGAAGTCATCTGTTTAAAGGTTTTTTTTTATATACAGTTAAAACAACAAAAAACAACCTTTAAAATCCATTAATGGAGAGTTTCCCAAACATAAATATAATTATAGAATCCCTCCAAAATCAGAACTACATATTATTCTTTTGGTTGTCTAGTGCCTGGTACACAGTAGGGACTACATAAGTTTTCAGTGAAGGAATAAAAATACATTTGAAGACAGACAAAACATCTTCCCTCAAATTGCTGAAATCAGTGGCATTCACTGAACAACAAAGACATATTTAGCATGTGTTGTGTTGTGTGATAGATACTGTGTTAAGCACTATAATGAAAATAGAAGACAATGAAAAGGACAATTTCATTAGTTTTATGTTGTTGGAAGCTATATCTATACAGCTTGGAATATCATTTGTTTTATGTTGTTGGAGGCTATATCTACATGGCTTTGAACATCCAGATTAAAGGTTTAGAAATGAGTTAATAACCACTTAGCTTTTCAGAATCATTAAGACAAGTGGTATCCCATCAGTGAAATCTTACAGTTAACTGAGTTTTTCAGGATTCAGCTGGATGAGAACACATTCAAATGATGCACACAGTACTGAACCTGTGAATACTGAGAAATATATACAACTAAAAATTTTGCTTCTGTTCTAAATGTTTGGCATCCACTAAATGGTCTATAAGAAGCCAGTCTTTAAAATCAGTGTTCATATCATGTTTGGGGAAATAATAAAGCAAAGAGCAACATGAGAGTGTTTTCAATATTCTGTTCTGAAAGTCAGTCACTGAAAGACACCAGAATAAAACCAGCAGATGGCTCTGAACACAGAAAGGGTGGGGGGGGGGAGGGAGAGAGGGAGAGGGGAGGGAGAAGGGAAGGAGAGAGAGGGAGAGAGACAGAGAGAGAGAGAGAGATCCAGTATAACAAAACAGGAGAAGACAGAAACTAGGCTAAATAGAGAAGTTGCCAGGGAAAAACCCATCTGAAAAGCAGGGCTGAAAAGAGAAGAAACGGGCACAGACGAGGACGCCCTGTCTCACCAGAAGAGCCGGGAGAAACATCCATGACTTAAGCTAGGAGGTAGGAGAACAGAACAAAAGTGCATCACCTAGAACGCAGATGAGGCACTTTATCGTGCAAAGGTGAGCATGTGGGAAGCCAGAAACATGAACTTTAAAATTCTTCAGACACAAGTTCAAATAGCAAAAATATATGGGAATACAAGATGAAAAACTCCAGAGTTTTCTCAAACTTTTTGAACTTACCACAGCTACCGTGTCTCCTCTCCTAGCTTCTATTCTCCTTCACAGACTCCTAACTCTAAGTCCAGTGATAATGACTAGAGACCCAGGAATCAAAAGGGCTATGGCGTGGTAAAGAGCCCAAGGATTCTGCAAACTGAATCCCTGCAGATACCACAGAGCTTGACTCTGGTCTCCAAGGCCACGACACACCATAGAAGACTAAACCAAGGCACAGTCTGCACACAAAGTGAGGGGCCAGGGAGAAAATGAAAAATCATAATAAATAACGTGGCCTCTCAGATTCAATCCAGTGTAGCTAATAGCAACTTTTTGGGAAAGGGAGAAAAAAATTTGTATGTTCTGCACTGAGATAATTTCATGCTAAGCTTCAGTGGCATTTAAAAGAAAAAAGGATGTAATATTACAAAGCAACCATAAAAAAGTATATTAAGATAGAATATTCTTATCGTGCACATCTCCTAAATTAAGACAACGAACACATAATGTTTCACTTTCCTGAGGAGATAACTATTATTAAGGCTGAGGGGGCAAAGAGAAGACAGAAGTTTAAAAGCTGGCTCAGGCAAGATGAAAAAGTATCAAAATCAGAGGCCACACAGTTCACATCCCCGGCACTGGACAGGATTCAGATAGTTCTTTTTGAATAAGATCTGACCATATCTCCTCATTAAAGAAATGTGTTTCTATACAAACGTCCAGATAAATTTCATTACCAGTCCAAAATTGGTCACCTAAAAGCTTTGTTATACAGTTTTGCATAAATGTTTGAAAGTTTGAACAGGATGAACATTTTTACTCCTGAAATCTAACCAGTATTTCCACTTCGATGCCGTACATGACTTTGTAACTTTTGTTGAGTGTATTTCTTTTAAATAATTTTAAGAGACGATCTCTGAATACCTTACTCCATAGCTTCTGTGTCCGCGGGAAAAGAAGGTGGATAGTTCTGTGGACGAACGTGAACTCGGGGTGCTGAGCACTGAGGTTCCCTAAGCATCAAGAACGGCATTCCGAGTTCAAGGCTGAGGACTTCATGAAACGGCCCTCAACGATACAGCTCAACTCAAGCCGGTTCTAGACGGCACACATTTACTTTACTCAGTACAGATACCCAACACAAACACCACGACGGCCACTTGACCTGTCCTCCCAGGTTCCCTAGGTAAACCCAGAACGCCCAGGGAGCGGAGGGCGACTCCAGGCTCCCCTCAGCGTGCAGGGCGGGGAGCTCGGCCTGCCTTCCCGGAGAGGGGTGCCCAGGACCCCGCGGGATCGCCGAGCCAAGCCCGGTCCCAGCTCCCGCGACCCGCTCGGACCCTGACGCCTCGGGGCACAACCGGCTGCCCGAGGGCGGGGCGCAGCACGGAGCGCAGCCCTGAGAGCGAGGGCCCGCGGCCACAGCCCCTGCCCACAGCCCCGAGGTCGCTGGGGTGCAACCGCCGGCGCCCCCGCCCCACTCGTTCAGGCTGCTCCTCGCCTGAGGCCCTTCCTTGGGGCCGGACACTCGACAACTTACTAGGGCGGCGCCAGGGCCGCGCCGAGGGTACGGCGGGGGGCGAGCGGCTGGAGCGTGTCGGGGTCCCGAGGCAAGAGGAGGCCGGAGAAGCGGCCGCCGCCTCGCTGGTCCGCGGAAAGAGACGCTCCCGGCCGCCGCGCCGCAGAAGGCGGGATGGGCACGTGGGCGCCCCTCCGGGTAGCCGCGCCGAGGGCGGGGCGGGGCGGGGCCAGCTCCTCCCCCCCACGGGCCCCGCCCCCACGCTCCCCACCCCCACCCGGGCCCCGCCCCGCCCCGCCCCCGCCTCCGTCCTCCCTCCGCCCGGCGGGTCCCCGCGGCGCTGCCCCGGTCTTTGGGTAGGCGGCGCCCGGCCGCTGCGCCGCCGGGTTTGTCTCGGGGCCGGCGGGTGGGCGCGGGCCTGGGGAGCCGGGCTCCGCAGGAGGAAGAATTGTCGCTTCACTCTGAGGACCCGACCTCGGGCGCAGTTCCGAATCTTCTCCCAAGACGAGTTCTTTTAAGGGCAGGGGGGAAGGCGGTTGTCCCGCGTTTCCTTTTCATTATGAGAATTTGGAAATAAGAAAAGAAAAATAATAAAATATAATAATAATGACAAATAGAAGTCCAGATGGGTGTACTTGGCCAAATAGTAAAACTTCCACCAATAAAAAACATAAAAGAGTGTAGATAACGAGAGGTTTCTGTTTTGAAAACTCCAGGAATGTGAATAGTCACGATTATTTGGGGGTGGGTTTGTAAGAAAATGACACTTGCTGTTTGTAAGAGAGCAGGAGCAGAAGTTACACACGCAACGTTTCTCATACTGTGCCGTTTAGGAGTCTCTGATAAGATTAACGTCAGAACGTGAAAGATCTGCGTTATTTTGCTTAAAATTGTGGTAACGTCTCTTTATTTATCTGCTAATATTAACTTGGGCAGAGTGCCAGATTCATACTGCTGCGGCACCTATACATCTTTAATGTGATGTTCTAAATCATTCTTAACTTCCTTGAGATATGTTTTCCCAAGAGAATCTAATCAATGCTATGGGGCTTCAATCCAGAAAATGGTACATGCACAAAATCTCAATGACTGTTCACAGAGTTTGTGTACCTCATGTAGACATCCATGATCCCATTAAGGAATTTGAGGTCTAGAGCTGGCGGGTTAGCTCAGTTGGTTAGAGTGTGGTGCTAATAAGGTCCAGGGTTCCATTCCTGCACCAGCCAGAGGCCAGGGGGGGGGGGGAAAAAGGAGGTCTAAATAGCACAGACTGAAGGGTACAAAACTATGCTATTTACCCAAAGTAAATCATTGTGCCCCACAAATATGTACAAGTAAATGTTAAAAATTTTTTATTAAAAATAAATAAGTAGCCATTTGCAACAACATGGATGGACCTCGAGAGAATTATATTAAGTGAAACGAGTCAGGCACAGAAAGAGAAATACCACATGTTCTCACTTATTGGTGGGAGCTAAAAATTAATATATAAATTCACACACACACACACACACACACACACACACACACACACACACAAAACCAGGGGGGGGGAAGAAGATATAACAACCACAATTACTTGAAGTTGATACGACAAGCAAACAGAAAGGACATTGTTTGGGGGGAGGGAGAAGGAAGGGAGGTTTTGGTGATGGGGAGCAATAATCAGCCACAATGTATATCGACAAAATAAAATTTAAAAAATAAAATAAATAAATAAATAAATAAATAAATAGCACCATGATTACAAGAGTATTATCTGTTAGAGAAAATGTCCTAAGTAATAGAGACTATCAATGCAAACCTATTTTTGTATGAAACAATTCTTTATAAAAATTATCATTAATGACATTAAGGGAAATGATACATGGGGACTCTGATTCCAAATTTCTGTTCAATCCCACAGCCAAGAGACATTGCACAAGGGAGCAAACACTCAAGACTCAAGGTACTTGGTCTAATTTGTAAAGGCAAGAGATCTGATCTAAAATTTTTCCACCTGTTTTTTTAAAAAATAGGGATTCCTATTTTTAAATTTAAGAGATTATTTTCCAACATATTTTTATTTAAATGCCCTGTGTTTAAATCTGTGTTCAGTCTGTGATTAGTTGCAGGACAATGATTTAGGATAAACAAATCTATTTGACATTTAGAAACTGCCAGTTTAGTCAGAATACTAATGTGCCCATCTGATTTTGGTACTTACTGAGACAAGAACAGTGAATAATAAAATCTATTTCCTCACTAAGCAAAAATGGGCAAGTCCTTTCTAACAACTCTCTAACAAGTTTGCTGAACATTTTGAGACACTAGTCTCTGACTTCATATATTCCATTTTCTGTTTGAAATTAATGATTAATGCGGAATCCTGCATCACTTCTTTGCTTATTTTTCAATTTCGAAAATGTGTTTAGATGTAGAAAGAACAGAATGTCCACAAATCTAGTATGAGCCTCTAAGCTGGACTATAAAACAAGAGAAAGAACAATAGAATTTTTGGAAATCAAATATTTAAAAAGGGTTAAACTATTTTGACTTCATCTTCATTTGTGTTTCCTTTTGCTGTCCCTGATGGAACAAGCGTCTTCTTCCTCATTGAGAAATGTTTTTATTCACCTTCCTCTATCCTCGCATGCCTAGTGTACCAAAAATCACTTTTCACTGTGTCAAGTTTCCTCCCTTGGGATTAAACAGAAAACCCAACTTAGTCAGTTTCAGCAGATGTAGTAACCTAGGTTGTCACCTTCCAAACATTTTATAAACATTTATGCATGTCGGAACTCCTAAGATTTTACAAAATTGCAGGGAATTTCAAGGGACTTTTGTAGCTGAATAAATTCCACACCCTGTTCTCCCACACTTTCCAAATACAACCTAGAGTAAATCTCATGTCCAGAAATGAGGGATTTACTTAAACTATCAAGACCGAATGAGTTGATTCCTATTAGTTGTAATTTGTGATTCTATTATCCCCAAGCTATTTCAGTGAATACAAGCTAAAATCACCCAATTTTTTTCAAATGGTTGGATACTTGATATGATGCTTGGGCTATAATTGAATAGGTTTGATAGAGAAAAGGCATTGTTGGATCAGAGTTCAGGCCACTAGAGTTCTGAGGGTTTTCAGGCCACTGCTGTTCTCTACTCCCCTTTCAAAAATATGCAAAAAATTAAAGGCAACATTCCATATTTGCCCATCCCTTAAGGTAAGTAATGCAATATTGAAAAAGTGGTTGGAGAAAAACGCAATAAATCCTTATAATGACAAGTTATCTTTTAAATTCATATTCTCCTGCGTGCCTTTTAGCTATGACCAAATACTGGTTTCGCAATGGTTTTTCATCCCACACTGCTCTCCCTACGAATTTCCCTGCATCCTGTTACTTGGCTTCTTTACATTGGCCATTAATCAAGAATCGCCCAGAGCTCCACCCGCCTTGTGCTGTTGGTTTCTGTTTCCTTCTGCCAGGATTCCTGCTGGGACTGTATCTGCTGAAAAAAGTCAGCTTTCTCAATCCAAACATCTTCAGTTAGCCTTTTGCTCGAAGGACTGAAAACCAGGGATTTAGAAGAGAGCTCAGCTAATGTAAATTCTCTTTTTTCCTTCAGCCTTGACAAAGGTCTTTATTGCTCCAGAGATCTCTTCCTAACCATGTGCAATGGACCTGTCTCAGTTCTCTTGCGCCTCAAATTCTCTCCTGCTTTCTGTTCCTTTCTTTCTTGAAATTGTCTCCTTCTTGGCTCCCATGATCTCTTAGCTTTCCTCCTACTATCTTAATAACTTTTTGTCCTGTTTGCTAACTGTGGCACTCTTTAGGTTAAATTCTTGAATCATTTTTATCTCCATCAGCCTTCATGAACTGATCCATTGTCATCTATTCCTAAGGCTCAACCAACTTGATGGGGTCAATCCCAAAATCTACTTTGCCAGGCCTCATCTCTCATCCTTGCTCCAAATTGTGTCTATGGTGAGATAAACTTACCACTACCTGAAACTATATGGTTGAAAACAAATTCCTGTCTTTCTGAGGCTGGTATCTCTCTCCTCCTTCCTTCTTCTCCTGGTACTTCAGCTTAATACCTTGAAGTTGTTGTTTACTGTTTTCTCTCCTTCATTTCTTCATGTTCCCTCAATCACAAAGTTCTGCCACTGTTCCTTCATTTATTCTTTATCACAGAAATAAACTCTTCTGTTGATTTCTATGAATTCACCTCTCCCTAATCTCTACTCTCATTATGTTAAGACAAGTTATTGCAGTCTTCTCAAACTCAGTGTTTATTTAAATTGTCACTTATCTAGGTTGACCAACCATTTTGATTTGCCAAAGACTGTCCCATTTTTAGCACCAAAAATCCCATGTCCCAGGAAACCCTTCAGTACTGGGGAAACTGGGCTCGCATTACTTACTCTGTTATGTTTCAGGCTCTGATTTTGTTTTTCATTCTAGTCACTGGCTTTCTATGACAAAATGACAGAAACAGTGTAATTATGTTAAAAAGGAACATGGTTGCTTTCTCTGGTCACTCCAGTGCTGGCTTGACAACACTTTTTCTTAGCCTTAATTTTGTTATGTCCTAGGGATCACAATTCTTAAGGTTAAATTTATTTATCTAACCTTTTAAAATATGTCACTGAGTACTTTCAGGAAGAAGAGTAACATACGGTCACTCAAATACAGAAGGAATACTTCAGTTCTAAACGGTGAGGATAGAAGAAGTCTTACCTTCAAGTTCTTGTCTCTTCACTGGAACCTACTCAACTCCTCTGTCAGCTCCTTGTCACTTCCTCCTGAGACCTTCTCCTGGCCCCTTGGAAGCCATGCTTTTGCTGGGAGTCCCATACTTGCTCTCAAAGGCTACTGGCAGCATCAAAGTGAAGTGAAATCCCCCTAGATGGGAAATTCAGAAAGGCAGGTGCAATTCCAAGTTCTAGGAATAAAGTTACATCATTAAGAAACCTCTAAGTCCCAAAGGAATGAAGCCACAGTGGTGGAATGATAGTCTCTGAACTTTTAAGATAGTGAACTGGAACCCTTCAAGATCATATCAGCTACACAACATATTTGTAAAGTTAAAAATCTAACTCTTGATTCAGGTTACAGAGGTAAATCATGTAATCTTTAACATTACATCAAAACATTACATTAAACTAAGGCTTTAAAAGAACCGACCCTTTTAAACCAGATAGCTCTGTCCAAGCAGTCCTTTGACAATAGTTCCATCTGGGGCCATCTTCCATGTGTCTGCAGCAGTGATTGCCAGAGCATGACCCATGGTCTTCAACCTGCAAAAAAGACTTCAGCGTGATGCTCATGCTTCCTTCCTTTCTGCTGGCCCTGTGTCTACCTTCTTCCTAGCACACTTACAATTCAGAGAATCTAGATGCAAAAAAAAAAAAAAAAATAGCTAGCAGAAAAAAAATAGGAGAAGAGAGAAAAATCTTGAAATTACAACATTTTAATTTAATTTAATTTTTAGTTGTACATTGGCCATTTATAACTGTGCATATTTATGGGGTAGGAAGTGATGTTATGATATATATATATGCAATGTGGAATAATTAAATCAAGGTAGTTAACATATTTATCACCTTAAATACTTAATATTTTTGTGGTGGGAACATTTGAAATTTACTCTCTTAGCAAATTTGAAATGTACAATACTCTATTGTTAACAATATTAACTATACTATGTAATAGATGTCAAAAAAAATATTCCTCCTGTCTGAGATGTTGTATCCTTTAACTGTCATCTCCCCATCACCCCTTTCCTCTAGCCTCTGTAATCACCATTCTCTCTGCTTCTATGAGTTGGATTGTTTTAGATTCCACATGTAAATGAGAACATGCTGTATTTGTCTTTCTGTTCTTGGCTTATGCCTTGGGTTGAGTGTGCCCCAAAAACTTAACCCCCATTGTAACTGTTGAGGGTGGGAAATCCTATTATAGTAATTGAAAGGCAGAGTCTTGCTTGAAGAAGTGATTAGACTGTAGGACCATGCTGTAGTGAATGGATTAAAAATGGTGGTCATTGGTATGGTTTCAAGGGCTTTAAAAGGGGAATGAATGAGGAGTCCACCATTTCCACAGTGTGACACTCTGCCATCACTGAAGTCACCACCAGAGAAAGCCTTCATCAGATGTGTTCCCTGGACTTTGGACATCCATCATTTGAAACTGTAAGCAATAAATTTTGTTTTCTTATAAATTGCCTAGTTCCAAGTATTTTGTTATAAACAACAGGAACAGACTAACACAGCTTATTTCACTTAGCATAATGTTTTCCAATTCCATGTACGACATTTTAATTTTAAATGCTCAATCATGTCATGGCCTATGTAGGTATATAATCATTATAAAAAACATCTAAAGTATCTTCACGTTTATTATTAAATGCATCTAATGAGTATGAGTCTCAGGAAAATCCACTGGGCCCCCAGTTTTAATGCTGAGGCTGCAATCTGAGCCTCCCAGGGAGGCCAGACAGGTAACACCAAGATTTGAATCTAGCTGGAATAGACAATAGCAAGGTATGGGGAGGGAGACTATGGAACCGAGAAAGTATTTCAAATACAATATTTTAAAAACTGAGCCAGACAGGCAATATACATTACAGGTTGAACCCTGGGGTTGCAAATTTTCAATATCTGTTCAAAGTTTACTCATGTCATCATGAGTTCAATATAAATTATTTATTAAAATTATTTTTAGAATCCCCAAACCTGACTTATTCATTCAATATAAGCTTAGTGAATATTTAATTTTCTGTAATGTTCTAATTGGATATTCCTTTAAGGTACTGTTTTATTTGTTGACTTTTAAACAAACACAAAGCTTAGAGTTTATTTCTTTCAAAAAACTACATAAGCTTATTTCCCATGAGAAACTCTACTTGTTTGCGTGGGAAACTATACAAAGGAGTGTATTAGCAATAAGATTGTGCATGATCATCAGAATCTCAAAGTAATCTTTTTTAACTGAGTGCATATTCTAATCCTCCTGTATGAATTATGTGAATAAAATCTTTGAAGTATTATTGATGAGGTAATCTTGACCAAATTGAACTTGACAGTGCCCCTTTATCTAGTTCCAATGTGCTTAGACTTTGAGGCGCATATAGAATCATAGAGAATACTGGTTTAAAATGTAATTTGATGAGTACATTCCAGCATTAGATAAAGCAACTTGGAGCAATCAAAACTGCCTTGAATGAAAGTGGCTCCAAAATCCACAGTCTAACATTTCTTTTGTGTATGGGAAGGGGGGTGTTAATTTGATGGGCTGTTTCACATCATTTTATATTTTACTAAGTTTGGCAGTAACATCTAAGGAGGTAGACATCCATTTTACAAATGCATGTTGTAGACTCATAAGGTCTGGCCGATTGTGCCTTGTATAACCCCAGTAAGGTGCCATTGATGTGGACTACACCCCTTGGGTTACGCAGAGTATAACTTAGCTTTACAAGCAAGCTCATTGAGGATTCAAGGGTAAATAAGCTGTTCCGCATAGGGAAGATTCTCAAAGAACAGAAGTTTTTTCCATTTAGTGCTCAAATTGAAAATGCCTGTGTGTATGTATTTATTTGTAAATAAGCATTTTAGATGGATTTTAAAAATTAGTATATAATTTCCGGGCCTCTCAAAGAATGCAGAACAAAATTTTTTGCATCTTTCGTTCATGATTATATGCATGTAAAAAATTAAAACACTGTTTTGTGATATGTTACCACAGTACTTCCTGAAGTACATGTGGAGAATAACCATTATGACAATGTTTTTAAAATGTTTTCAACACACTTTCTTTCAATGACCCCGCCTTAGTGAAGGTTCTCCCAGAGACACTGAAACAAGGATTTGAATATAAGAAATTTATCTGGGAGGAACAAAGGGAGTAGGGAATGAAGACACAGAAGGGAAGGAAGTGAGTAAAGGGTGCGATGTCAAGAAAAGTGCTGTATAGACAACTGGAGTGTAACCCTTCTTGGGAGCGTGGGAAGCACTGTGGATCATGTGCCTCAGAAGTATTTCACCGAGGGGAGAGAAAAATAGAATATTTATACACCAAATTCCATCAGCTTTAGTTCAGGGCTTTTTTCCTGGGGAGTGTTAATTCCTCCAGAACATGGACAAGTGTGTTTCAGTGGCCAGAGAAAGCCCTTGCAGGACACAGTCTTCCCTGTCATTATTATGTAATAGCAACCCTGATCCTCATGTTCACCAGAACTTTTTTGCTTTTTAGTCAACCAGAATAAGAAGCTGAAAACAACAGGGGAGAAGATGTAACTTTGGACTTAGTGGAATCCTCATTCTATCCCCTTCTAGAAGGATCCCTCTCCCTCCTAGAAACTAGGACCTCAGGACCATCGTGGCCAGTAGTTGTGGGGTTGGGAAGCACAAATCCCCATGTGGTTTCCTCACCCATAGGACACCGTGGTGGGCTAACTTTTTTAATTAAATTGAAATGGTGCAGTGAATAGGCTTGGTGCCTTTGTCAAAGATCAGATGGCAGTAAGTGTGTGGGTTGATTTCTGGATTCTCTATTCTATTCCATTGGTCAGTGTGTCTGTTTTTATGCCAGTACCATACTGTTTTGGTTATTATAGTGCCTGCCTTTATGAAGATTCAACTTTCCCCATTCCCTCCCCCCGCTGTTTTTCTAAACTACTAAAGAACTTTCCTTTACATAGTGAACCATAAAATCATTTACCTTCACTTGACTTGAATGCATTATCTATATATTAACACCTTCTCTGTTCTTTTCTTCTTAAGCTCCAACAATTGAGGTATTATTATGTATAATGTGAAATGCAAACACTAGAAGGGAAATTTGATAAAAACATACAAGTTTAGCATTTTTTTTTTTTTTGGCCTTTTCGTGACCGGCACTCAGCCAGTGAGTGTACCGGCCATTCCTATATAGGATCCAAACCTGTGGCGGGAGCGTCACCGCACTCCCAGCACCTCACTCTCCTGAGTGCACCACAGGCTCGGCCCCAAGTTTAGCATTTTTGTAGAGAACTTGCAGACTCCAATTTGAGAAACAGTGTTGTGCTGAACTGGTAATGAGTATTGTATCTATTCTAAGAATGTAGAAATAACATCGGTTAATACAAAAAAATTATGGTTATAGAATAGAATATTAATGATATAAATCTTGACAATACAAAAATATAAGCAGAATTTATTTTTCAAAAAAAAAAATATGTATATGTATCAAAACCAAGATGGAAGCTGGTTAGAGCTTCAGTTGGTTAGAGCATGGTTCTGGTAACACCAAGGTCTGGGGTGTGATCCAGGCCTGTACTGGCCAGAAAAAAAAAAAAAAAAAAAAAGATGAAGGGCTGTGGAAATGCAATAGTCTAAGCATAAGTGCTAATTTTACCATTTTTCATAATAAGATTCTAAAATTGCCTTCAGATATCTGACAGCATCTAAATGTTAATAAATAAGTAATAATAAATAATAAGTAATAAATAAGTTACTAAAGGTTCCAAGAATATCATAATATTATAAAGTTGAATATCACTCAAACCTGTTAAAGATTTTATTTTTTTCTTAATTTTAGAAAGATTTTTAAAAACACATATTTTGCAATAAAAATATTAATTTCAAATTTATCAATTCCTTTAGTTTTAGTTCAGTATCTTCTTTTTTGGTTAAATTAAAGTAAAAGTAAACTGAATACAATTAATTTTTAAATAACATGTGCATCATGATTCCTGGTATTTGAAACCTTTTCTTTCTCCCTTCCTTCTTCTCTCCCTTCCTTCCTTTTTTCTTTCAACAAAGATAGATGGCTGGAATTATATATTTACTTTAGGCTATTGCTATTTTGGCGTGATGAGAATTGGGGAGCATTTTTACTTTTCTTTGGACTTTTCTTGAATTTTTATAAGCAACACATTTTTATAAAACAAAAATCAGAAAAAGCGTTGGTAACTATGGTGTAATTAAGCTTAATTTCCGTTATTTTTTCTTTATCTAATGGATTCTGTATTGATGTAAAAATCTAGACAGTTTTAAACCAATCCACATTATAAACCAACCTGATTCCTAGAGGCCAACTATTCCAGGTACAGTTTATACACACGCACGCGCGCACACACACACACACGCACGCACGCACGCACGCACACACGCACACTCATGGGGGAGGGTGTTAATTAATCGAGATGTTTCTCCCCCTCAACCCAAAGAGATGGAAGAGGTTCCTTATTATTCTTTATCTACTTGTGGTTAAAATCTATCACTCTTTTGTGGTTAAACCCATGGTTTAGGTCCCTGGAATTTAGGGTTATAATTAGTGTTTTTAGAATTAACAAACCAGAGCCAATGAGACCATGTGATAGGGTAATTATGCCAGAAGGCACAAGAAACTAACAAGTTAATCCCCCATATAGTTTGTGAAATAGAACTGGATGAAAATCAAAGCCATATAAAGAAAAAATAAACTTGTGGAGAAAATATGACCTAAAACCTCAGACACTAATGTTCTCTACCCCATGGCCAAGTAACTGCCTTTGAAGTTTAATGTCCTGATTTATACTTTGTGAGTAAATAGGCAACAAGGAGTAAGAATTTTTCAACTCATCAATACCTAAAAGGTCTACAGAACTAAAACACTGTTTTGCTAAAAATCTAATACCTGCCTCAGCTACAACTGCAACTTCAGCTCTTGGCTCAACTGATCATGTTCAGGTTAAATCCAGCCACACAAGTTCACACATCAGAGCTTACTAAGATTCATGCCTATTAAAAACAGCCATATGCCCGGAATTTCCAGGTGCTGCAGCTGTGCCAGGGTCACAGATACTAAGTGGGATTTTTCCTGTTGTCCCAGAATTGCAGTCAAGGTCCAAGGCCGAGGGAAAAAGGGGCTGAGTATCCCACATTTTGAGTTCAGAGACACCAGCACTCTCTGAGTAACAAAAGTTCTAAATAGGAGATGCAGGCTTTGGGAAAATGTGATATTCATGGAAAGAAGTTCTTCTCATACATCTTTAAATCCAAGGATGGAAGTGCTCTCAAGAAAATCTCTTCTAAGGACTGGAAGGAGGAGAGATGAGCACTTAATTTTGTTGTCTGACATCAACCTTGCCCGCAGATTTGGTGACCTGACTGGTTGCTGGCATAGGAGAATAGAGGAGGGAGGGTGGTGTGGGACTGCCATGCTCTATGGGGGCTAAGATTTCACCCCAATACTTACTGAGTTCTTAGTTTGAGGGGGGTACAGTACTTGATCCTACTTGTGCTCACTGACTAGAAAAATTGTAGGGTAGACTGAGGGAGTTGCCAAGACCATGACAGTGTTGGGGACAAAGAGGTGGAAACATCAGAGCATAGTGATATGAAGTTACCAGATGGTTGGAAGTTGTAACCAGCTCTTGAAAGGGGATACCAATGACTAATTAGGGTGCTCCAGAGCGACCTCTCTTCAACTATTCACACCAGGACAATAAGCGAGAACAGTACTTAGTGTCATCCAGGGAAAAGGACTGAAATCTTGCAAAATACAGTAATGAGACATCTGTCTGTCCTTGGTGGGATGATACAACTATTTTGGAAAATAGTTGGGCAATTCTTGAAACATTAACTGAATACCTACCATATGACCCAGCCATTCCACTGCTAGGTATTTATTCAAGAGAAACAAAATCATATGTCCACACAAAACCTTGTACATAAATGTTTACATAGGTTTATTTTTAATAACCCCAAACTGGAAACAACTCAATCGTCCATCAACAGATTAATGAATATACAAATGTGGTATAACCATATAATTGAATATTATCAACAAGAAAAAGAAATGAACTATTGATGCATGCAACAACATGAATGAATCTCAAAATATTTATGCTTAGTGAAAGAAGCCAGACAAAAAAAAAAACAAAATGATTCTAAAATGTATATGGGAAGGAGGTTGGGGATGGGGTAGGGGTGAGGAACTACAAGGGGCAAGAGGAAAATTTGGGGTGATGGGTCCATGAAACTATAACCACATGCAAGATTACCTTGATTGTGAACACAGTTTCATGGATGTTTATATGATCAAAACTGATCAAACTGTACACTTTAAACATGTGCAGTTTATCATATGCCAATAATAATAAAAGAAAGAACCAGATTGAAGGTACAAGAACTGAAATGAGACTGCTCTAATAATCAAAGTTATTGAAAAGTTATGGAATTGGATTAAACGAGAATTAAAAAGTCACTGCTCAGGCAGGACATGGGGTAAGTTAACAAAACCAACCACTCACTTGCAGTCACCGAATGCTGCAGCCCCCACCAAGAGCCTCATTATCCTCATATGCTATCATGATCATCAAGTGTGAATTCCACTTGTGCATGTTAAAAGTTTCTTGGCCAAAGCATCATGTGCTGGGGCTTGAGAATTAATCTCATTTCTTTTCCCTTGGGGTTCTGAGCCAATTGAGAAATAGAAGCAGAAGTTGGGGTAAATATTGGCTTTGATTTATTATAACTGTTTGGCGAATACTGCTCAGACTTAAAGTCCTACAGTTCTTATTTCCTTTGTGAAATAAATTTATCCTAGCAGCACCCGGATTGCTACAGTTCCTCTCACTGCTGTTCTAGGGTAGAGACAGTTGTAGCAGATTCACATAAAAAAACGAGTTCCCTCAGAGGAAGAGTGGCAGATTCTGTCTACTCAGTTACAAAAAATGTCACTGAAATGAGCTACTTGAGAAAATGTTTGGAATTATAGAAGTCGTTTATTGTCATAAGCATCAAACTGAAAACAAACTACAAATATTTAGAAAGCACCTTAAAAGGGAGCATGCTGTAGTGAAAAGAGATTTATATCAATTGCTTTTTCTTCACATAGACTGAAAAGTCACACACCGAGTAACCACCATTTAACAGAATTTATGTTTTTTCATTGTTTCCTTCAATATCGAATCAAGATTAGGAGGCATATTTTTGAAATCAACAGTCCTCTGTAAATGAATCGGTCGAATAGCATTCGGGTGCAAATTCTCCCTTTTTCCCCCAACACACATTGCTGGTAATACTAATCTCAATACAATTTTTTCATTTGATATCTAGTTCACAAAATAGTCTTTAACTAACTGAAATATATTTTCTGTGGCAAAGTTGTCAAGCGCTTTTCCCAAACATATATATCAAGAACTCAGTATCAGTGTTTGTTTAACTGTAAAATGGAATATGATAGATATAAGGAGACACGTAGAAGTTGCTATTTCATTTTGAAACCTGTTGATGCAAACGTTGCACCATTTGCTCATTTAATTTAGGTATATTGAACTCTATGGAGAGAGAGAGAGGGCAAAGTGGAGAGGGAGAGAGAGAGAAACATAGTACAACTATACCCACTATTCTATTCAGTGTGTTTATGGTACAAATTAAGCATGATAGGGGATGAGTCTGTTCTTCATTCCTTAGCTGGTCTCCAATCCCATGTGTCTTTTATCCATATACATCAAATATGATTCTGGGGTTTAAAGATACATATATTTTGTATAACATGGATCCTAAAAGCAATCCAATTAATTCATCTAGTGTCAACCAAAGAAGTAGTGATCTGTTCCAATGCTGGAGGAAACACTGATCTTGTATTAAATAAGAGACAGTTTGTCTCCAATGAGGAGACTGCTGGCATCCCCCAGTACCACCATCCTAAGAGACTTTCAAGGGGAATGCCTTTCCTTTGCCTTCCTCCTATTGCACCTTCCCCCTGGAAAAGATACAGTGTCTTTGTAATATTAGCCATTCACCAGTGTCATTTCATGAAGGGATTTGAGAAGGAGTTAGTTCTGTTTTCCCTTTGAGCATATTTGTCTTAAACTTTGTAGCTGGTTTGCCAAGACTGTTGACATATGTGTGAGGCTTACCTATTTTTTTCTCTAAGGCATGCAATTTTTAATTTCTCTATTTTGTTCTCTTCTCCATCTTTAGCAACAAAATTAATCCATTTTATACTGGAAAGTATTATTTTGTGCTTGTTCTGTAAATAGGTCCACCAGAGGGATGATTGCACTTTTTCTTGTAATGGTGTGAGAGCTTCTATGGCTTCCTTCCACTCTTTGACAAAGTTTTATTATAAACAGTGCTTTAGGGACTATGGGTGACCAGATTGCTAGTCCAATAACAAAGGTGCTCAGATATTCTTCAATATTCTTCCTATTTACTTCTCTTTTTTAGCTGCTCATGCAAAATAATATTTCAGATTCATTTGTCATGATGCATATTAGTTGATATTTTACATTCATGCTGTATGTTGTGTTCTCCGTTTACACTTTTGACTTATACAGACTTATAGTGTTTTAAACATAAGCTTGAGGGGATGGTGGAGCAAGATGACCGATTAGAGTGTCTGGCACTCGTTCCCCCTGCCAAAAGAGACCAAAACAACAAACAACTATATTGTGACCAGAATGACTGAAGAAGTATGCTGCAGAGTAACAGAGGAGGGATGAAGTCCTTGTGGAGTGTACAAGATGGAGATCACCCCATAAGAGAGCAGAGAAAGGCATCTGGCCTCTGCCTTGCCTCGGGGACTGCTAGAAAACCCTAGCTGTTTCCACTATTGCCACAAAGCCACTAATCCCTGAGAGTCCCCTAGTCTTTTCAGGCCTCTTTCAGTTGGAGAGTAGCAGGGAGTTTGTGCAGCTGCATGGCTTCATAGTAAAAGCCCAGTGAGAGCAACCCCACATCCCAACCTAAGTGACTACGGCACAACACCATCTTGAAACTGAACCTGCAGCTAGAGTGTGTCCTGCCTTGGGAGCTGATAGAAACTGACCCTCTGTCCTGAAGGCCCACCTTCTTTCTACCATGTTCACATGGGCACCAGCAAGACCATGACCCTGGCTGCCTGGAGCCTAGGCCAGACAGAAAGACTGAGGCTACAGCATCTGAACCCACACAGCAACTCCTCTTCCTCCCAGGCAAGCAGGCAGACCTTTTCAGTGGGGAAGCTTCCAATAAGCAGCAGTCCATCACATTTGTGTGCACCTTCCCTCCACATCCCATGGGTACATGAGCCCACAGGTGCCCATGATGGCTGACAGCCAGTCTGACAGCAGCTCCGCCTTCCTCCATGGCCCTCCACAGAGCCACTGAAGACTGCTACCTCCTTGCAGGCTTGCTTCAGGCTCAATAGCTGATCCAGTGGCCCTCTATAGAGCTGCCAGACCCTGCTGCAGCAGTGTACACCTGCTCCCTGACCAACAGTGAATTGGGCAGGGGCTTTGACCCTCCCACAGGAGGCTTCTACAGAGCTGCCAGGCCTCGCTGCACCCTTGCAGGCTTGCTCCAGGCTCAATAGCTAATCCAGCAGCCCTCCATAGGGCTTCCAGGCTCTGTTGCTTTGGTGTAGGACGACTCCTTGCCCAACAGGCAGGCCTCCATAGAGCTACCAGACTCTGCTGCACCTGTACATGCCAACTCTTAGCCAGGCAGTGACTTCCACTCATTTAACAGGATTGTACAGAGCTGCTTGACCCCCCTATCCTCGCACCAAGGCTCATCTGTTTCCAGCACAAAAGCTCATCAGGCAGTGCACCTCTCTCTAGGAGAGACAACCTCAGAGCTATGCAACCATGCTCAGCTGGTCAGGCAGTGACTTTGAGCCTCAGTGAGAATACCAAACAACTGGTTGGCCCTTTGTGCCAGTACACACCTGACCAAACAACCACCCTGGAGTTTCTGAAAGCAACTATTGTATTAAATGTGCAGATATTGATGTAGGGACACAAGGAACATGAAAAGGCAAGAAAACATGACATCCTCAAAGGAACACAAAAGGTCTCCAGTAACAGATTCCAAAGAAAAGGACAGTTTGAAATGCCTGTAAAGGAATTTCAAATGACAATCTTAAGGAAACTCAATGAGATACAAATGAATACAGACAAACTGTTCAACGAAATCAGGAAAACAATTCATGATTTGAATGAGAGATTTAACAAAGAGATAAATATCATAAAAAAGAACCAACCAGAAATCTTGGAGCTGAAGAATTCAATGAAAGAAATAAAAAATGTAATTGAGAGCTTCAACAACAGACTACATCAAGCAGAAGAGAGAATTTCTGAACTTGAAGACAGATTTTTTGAAATAGTTTATTCAGAGGAAAAAAGGAAATAAGAATAATAAAGAATAAAGCCTACAAGACTTATGGCACATCACTAAGTGAACAAATGTTCAGTTAACAGATATTCTAGAGAGAGAAGAGAAGAGAAAGGCACAGAAACCCTATTTAATGAAACAGTAGCTGAAAAAAATCCCAAGTATTGGGAGAAATACTAACATTTAAATTCAGAAAGCTCAGAGATCCCTGATTAGACTCAACTCAAAAAGATTCTCTCTGAGGCACACTATAACCAAATTGTCAAAAGTCAAAGACAAAGAATTCTAAAAGCTGTAAGAGAGAAGTGTCAAGTCACATGTAAAGAAATCTCCATTGGACTATCAGCAGATTTCTAACAGAAACTTTGCAGGCCAGGAGAGAATAGGATGATATATTCAAAGTACCGAAAGAAAAAAACTGTCAGCCAAGAATACTTCATTCAGCAAAGTAATCCTTCAGAAACGAGAGAGAAATAAAGACTTCCCAGATAAGTAGAAGCTGAGGGAATTCATCACTGCTAGATCAACCTCACAAACAATGCTTAAAGGACTGTTACAAATGGAGATGAAAAGACAATAATTACTATCATGAAAACATTAAAAAGTACAAAACTCACCATATGTTAAACTCATAATTCAAACTCAGAAGTAGATTCATAATTCAAACTCAGAATACCCCAGTGAAGTAAAAGTGCTATGAAAATTCTTCAATCCATTAGAAGAAAGAGTTAAAGTCAAAATGGTCAAAAAAATACAGCAGCTACAATTAGTAGCTAAGGAATATACCATAGAAACAAATGTAAATTAAGGAAATAAAAATATAAATTGTGTTTGTGCATATGTGTGGGGATATCTAGTATTTTCATTTGACCAAAGTTAAGTTGCTATCAGCTTAAGATGGTCTATTGTAACTATAAGACTCTTTATGTTAGCCCCAAAGTAACCACACACACACACACACACACACACACAAAAAAAAAAAAAAAAATTACAGCAGATACACAAATTAGAAAGAGAAGGAAAACAAAGCTTAGTACCACAGGACACAACCAATACACAGGAGTAAATAAGAGAAACAGAAAGAAATTAAGAACATGACAGGAATAATGTCTCAAACAATTAACAAAATGGAATAAGTTCTCACCTTCAAGTAACCTTGAATGTAAATGGATTAAACTCTCCAATTAAAAGATATAGACTGGCTGAATGGATTAAAAACAAGAGCCTGGCCAGCTGCCACAAAACAATAAATAACAATAAAAAGTAAATAAAAATAAAAATTAAAATTAAAACCTTATTTAAAGCAAAACAAAACAAGACCCAATAATATGCTTCCTATAAGAGATTCACCTACTAAAGATAAATATAGATTGAAAGTGAAGGGCTGGAGAAAGATATTCCATGCAAACAGAAACCAAAAACAAGTGGGAGTGGCCATACTTATATCAGATAAAATAGATTTTAAATCAAAAGCTGTAAAAAGAGACAAAGAAGGTCATTATATGATGATAAAGGGACCAATTCAACAAGAGGATATAGCAATTGTTAATATATATGCACCCATCACCAGAGTACCTGGATATATAAAGCAAACATTATTAGACCTAAGGAGAGAGATTGACTGCAATTCAATAATAGTAAGGGACTTTAATACCCCACTTTCAACGATGGGCAGATCATCTAGACAGAAAATAAAAAAAGAAACATCTGACTCAAACTGCACCATAATCCAAATGGACCTTACAGACATTTGCAAAACATTCCATCCAACAGCTATAGAATACACATTTTTCTTAGCTGCATGTGGAACATTCTCTAGGATAGATCATATATTAGGCCTCAAATAAAGTCTACACAAATTTAAAATGATAGACTTTGTGTCAAGTATATTTTCTGAGCACAGTTGTATAAAACTAGAAATGAACAAGAAAAACTTCAGAAACTATAAAAATACATGAAAATTAAACAACATGCTCCTAAACAACTGATGGGTCAATGAAGAAATTAAAAGGGAAATTAAAAAATTCCTTGAGACAAAGGAAAATGGAGACACATCATACCAAAACCTATGGGACACAGTCAGAGGAAAGTTTACAGCGCTAAATGCCTACATCAAAAAAGTGAAAAGATTTCTAATAAACAACCTAATGTTGCATCTAAAAGAACTAGAAAAATAACAACCAAACCCAAACTTGGCAGAAGGAAAGAAATAATAAAGCTCAGAGCAGAAATAAATAAAATAGAAACTTAAAATTGAAAAGATTGACCAAAAAAAGAGTTGTTCTCTTAAAAAAGATAAACAAAATTGACAAACCTTTAGCCAGATTAACAAAGAAGAGAAGAGAGAAGATTCAAATAAATAAAATCAGAAATGAAAAAGGAGACATTACAATTAATACCACAAAAATACACAGGATTATAAGAATTATTATGAACAACTATATGCCAACAAATTTGATAACATAAAAGAAATGGATAAATTCCAGGACAAATACAATCTGCCAAGATTAAATTATGATGAAATAAAAAATCTGAAAAGACCATTAACAAGTCAGTAAATTGAATCAGTAATACAAAATCTTACATTCAAGAAAAGCCCGGGACCTGATAGCTTCACTGCTGAATTCTACCAAGCATTTAAAAGAGAAATAATACCAATTCTCTTTAGTTTATTCCAGAAAATTGAGGAGGAAGAAATACTTTCCAACTCATTTTATGAGACCAGCATTACTCTGATTCCAAAACTGAAAAAGAACACAACAAAAAAAGAAAATTATAGGACAATATCCCTGATGAACATTGATGCAAAAATTCCCAACAAGATACTAGCAAACTGAATCCAACAGCACATTAATAAGATCATTTACTATAATCACCTGGGATTTATCCCAGAGAGCAAGGAGGGTTTAACATATGTAAGTCAATAAATGTGAAATATCACATTCACAGAAAGAAAGACAAAAACCATATGAACATTTCAACTGATGCAGAAAAACATTTGTCAAAATTCAACACTCCTTCATGATAAAAAAAAAAAAAAAACTAACAAACTAGGTATTGAAGGTATTTACTTCAATACAATTAAGGCCATATATGAAAAACCTACAACTAACATCATACTGAATGGGGAAAAACTGAAAGTTTTCCCTCTTAGATCAGGAAAAAGGCAGGAACGTTTTCACCACTTGTATTCAATATAGTACTATAAGTCCTAGCCACAGCAATTAGACAGCAGAAAGAAATAAAAAGCATCCAATTTGAAAGGAAGAAGTCAAACTGTCTCTGTTTGCAGATGACATGATCTCATATACAGAAAACCTAAAGACTCCTCCAAAAAACTGTTAGAACTAATAAATGATTTCAGTAAAGTTGCAGGACACAAAATCAACATACAAAAGTCAGTAGCATTTCTATATACGAATAGCAAACTACCTGAAAAAGAAATCAAGAAAACAATTCCTTTTATGGTAACTACAAAAAAAAAAAAAATTGAATACCTAGAAATAAACTTAACCAAGGAGGTGGAAGACCTCTACAGTGAAAACTATAAAACTTTGAAGACAGAAATTGAAGAGGATTGCATCAATAAATGAAAAGATATTTCACGTTCATGGATTGGAAGAATTAATATAATTAACATGGCTATTCAACTCAAAGCAATCTTCAGATTTAACACAATCCCTATTAAAATACCAATGACATTCTTCATTGAATTAGAAAAAAAAACCTAAAATTCATTTGGAACCAAAAAAGACCCCAAATTGCCAAGAAATCCTGAAAAAAATGGACAAAGCTGGAGGCCTAATACTACCTGCATCAAATTATACTACAAATATATAGTAACCCAAACTGAGTGGTACTGGCATAAAACAGCCACATAGACCAATGGAACAGATTAGAGAGCCAAGAAACAAATTCATGCACCTACAGAGAACTGATCTTTCACAAAGATTCCACGAATACAAATTGGAGAAAAGACAATCTCTTCAGTAAACGGTGCCAGATAAACTAGATATTCACATGCAGAAGAATGTGACTAGAACCCTACCTCTCACCACATACTAAAATCAGCTGAAAATGGATTAAAGACTTAAATATAACACCTGAAAATATGAAACTACTGGAAGAAAACATAGGAGAAATGATCCATGACTTGGATCCAGGCAAGGACTTTTTAAATAAGACTTAAAGAGCACAAGAAATAAAAGAGAAAATAGACAAGTGGGAATTCATCAAATTAATAGCACATCAAAGGAAACTGTTAACAGGGTAAAGAGACAACCTACAGTATGGGAGAAAATATCTGCAAACTATACATCTGACAAGAGGTTAATATCAAGAATATATAAGGAACTTAAACAACTTAACAGCAGAAAACCAAATAACCCAATTGAGAAATGGGCAAAGGATCTTAGGAGACACTTCTCAAAAGAAGACATACAAATGTCCAAAAGGCATATGAAAAAATGCTCAACATCACTAATCATCAGGGAAATGCAAATCAGAACAACAATGAGATACCACCTCACTCCAGTTAGAATGGCTATTATCAAAAAGATGAAAGAAAACAAGTGTTGGCAAGGATGTGTAGAAAAAAGAACACTTGATCACTGTTGGTGAGCATACAAACTAGTACAGCCATTATGGAAAACAGTACGGAGGTTCCTCAAAAAATTAAAAATAGAATTACCATTTGCTCTAGTAATCTGCTACTGGGTATATACCCAAAGGAAATGAATTCAGTATGTTGAAGATATCTGTTGAAGAGATAACTCCCATGTTTATTGCAGCACAACTTGCAGTAGCCAAGATATGGAGTCAATCTAAGTGTCCAACAACAGACAAATGGATTTAAAAAAGTGGTATATATACACAATTGAATACTATTCAGCCACAAAAAAGAATGAAATCTTGTCATTTGTGGCAACATGGATGGATTTGGAGGACATTATATTAAGTGAAGTAAACCGGGCACAGAAAGACAAATGCTACATGACCTCACTCATATGTAGAATCCAAGAGAAAAAAAGTTTGTTATAGAGGCAGAGAATAGAACAGTGGTTACCATAGCCTGAGGGGGTGGGGAGTGTGGACGGAAGACAGGGAGAGGTTGGCCAGTCCATACAAAATTACAATTAGATAGGAGGTGTAAGTTCTGATGTTCTCTTCCACAGTAGGGTGACTATGATTAACTAAGTGTTGTATATTACATAACAGCTACAGAAGAAGTCTTTGAATGTTTTTGCCAGGAAGAAATGATAAATGCATGAGGTGGTTGGTACATTACCCTAACCTAATTATTATACAACCTATACATGTATCAAAACATCCCCACAAGTATGTATAATTACAATATGTAAGTTAAAATCAAAAAAATTTTTAAATTGTGTTGTTCTTTAATTAATCATTCTTGGATAGTCAATTTATTTTTATGATTGATTATAAAAAGAAATACAATCATCAAAAAAGAAAAAGCTCTACACAAATTTTTACCCAGCCCATACTCTTTCATTGAACTTTACTGGTGATGGAACAAATGAAACTTGCAACATTTCAACACTATGTGAGCAGGAAAGTGGCTATTTCTAAGCTAAGACTGAGTAACTGCTTAAGATTATTTTTATGTGATGATTCTATTATTAACCCCATGAAAAATGAGGCAAGTAGAAACTCAAGTTGTCACTGGACCATGGAGAACCTTGGGATTTATATTCTTGCTGTTGAGTGTTCTTCCTGTCAATTGATAAACCTTGCTATTGTCGTAGAACCACTGAAAGCTAGACCTCTTGTTGATCCTGGCATGAATGACCCAGTGCAGTCATTTTATTCTGAACAAAAAGGAATAGAGATCTAGGGAATTTAAATGCCTTTTCCCAAGGCCATAACACTAGTTAGCGGTAGAGCTAGAAACAACAACAATAATGACAACTAGATCTCATGATTTCTCCACTATATCATTTTGATTTTCAAAGCAACACCCATGACATTGACTAAATGTAACGTAGGAAAGTTCGTTGCCTGTATGTAATGTAGGAAAATTTCCCCCATTGGATGTCTTGACTCAAGCAAAGAATGTAAATGTTAGGAGAGACAAACTGTATTCCAAATTGGCTGTAATATTATGAATTCTCACCAACAATGAATGAGCATTCCTGTGGCTCCACATTCTTGCCAGCATTTGCCGCCGCCATCAGTAATTTGTATTTTGGCTATTCTAATGTGTGTGTGGTGGCAATGGCATCTTTTTGTTTTCTAATTTGCGTTACCCTGATGACATGTTACGTGAAGCATATTTTGATACTCTTATTTGCTATCTGTATATCTCCTTCAGGTGTCTGTTAAAGTCTTTGACCCATTTGTTAATCAATTGTTTGTTTTCTTATTGTTAAGTTTTAAGAGTTCTTTCTCTGTTTTGAATTAACAGTTCTTTGTCTGATTTGTCTTCTTTGCAAATATTTTCTCCCAGTCTGTCTTCTCTTTTTATTCTCTTGAATGTCTTTCTCAGAGTAGAAATTTTTAATTTTAATGAAGTTGAACTATCAATTATTTCTTTCATGGATTGTGCCCTTGACACTGTTATTTAAAAAGTCATTGCCAAGCCCAATGCCATCTAGATTTTCTCCTATGTGACCATCTAGGAGTTTTATAGTTTTGCATTTTACATTTTGGCCTATGATTCATTTTGAGTTATTTTTTATGAAGTACAAGGTCTATGTTTGTATTCTTTCTTATTTTTGCATATGGATGTCCAGTTGTTCCAGCACTATTTGTTGAAGAGAATATCTTATCTCCATCATACTGCTGTACTCCTTTGTCAAAGATCAGTTGACTATATTTACGTGGGTCAATTTCTGGCCTCCCTATTCTGTTCCATGGATGAACCTGACTATTCTTTCACCAGTATCCCTATAGTAAGTTGTAGTCAGGCAGTGCCATTGCAACTTTGTTCTTCTTTTTCAATAACCTATTGGCTATTCTGGATCTATTGCTCCTCCATATAAGCTTTAGAATCAATATGTGGTTATTTATATGCTAATTAGCTGGGATTTTTATTGGGATTTCATTAAATCTATACATCAAGTTGAGATGAACTGATATTTTGACAATATTGAGGCTTCCTATCCATGAATATGGAATATCTATCCATTTATTCAGTTGTTCTTTGATTTTGTTCATCAGAGTTTTGCAGTTTTCCTCATGTAGATCTTGTACATATTTAATTAGCTTTATAACTTTTTCATTGTTGAGGTTGCTGATATAAACAGTTTTGTGTTATAAATTTTATGTTCTATTTATTTCTTGCTGGTATAGGAAAGCAATTGACTTTTGCATATTAATCTTATATCCTGCAACATTGTTGTAATTGTTAATTAGTTCCAGAAGTTTTTTGCTGATTCTTAAGGATTTTCTACATAATCATGTCACTTGTAAACAAAGACAGTTTTGTTTCTTTCTTCCCAATTTGTACATCTTTTATTCCTTTTCTTGCTTTATTATATTAGCTAGGAGTTACAGTATGATATTGAAAAGTAGTGGTAAGAGAGGATATTCTTGTCCCTAATCTTAGTAGAAAAGGCTTGAGGTTTTCACCATTAAGTGTAATGTTGGCTATAGTTTTTGTAGATATTCTTTATCAAGTTGAAGAAATTCTCCTTCTATTCCTAGTTTACCGAGTTTTCAACCATGAATGTGTGTTGAACTTTGCCAAATGGTTTCCTGCATCTGTTGATATAATCATTTGATTTGTTTTCTGTTAGCCCGTTGATGTGATAGACTGCATTTATTGGTTTTCAAATGTTGAACCAGCCTTGCATACCTGGGATAAATCACTCTTGGTCATGGTGTATAATTCTTTTACTACATTGTCGGATGCAATTTGCTTTTCTTCCATTGAGAATTTTAGCATTTGTGCTTATGAGAGATATTGGTCTGTAATTTTCCTGTATATCTTTATCTGATTTTGCTATTCTGATAATGCTGGCAAGTAGAATTAGTCAGGAAGTATTCCTTCTGACTTTATATTCTGAAACAGAGTCTTGAAAATTCATTTAATTTCCTCCCTAAATTTTTAGAAGAATTCACCAGTGAACCCATCTCGGCCTAGTGCTTTCTCTTTTGGAAGGATATTAATATTGATTCAATTCAAGTTCAGAAACAGGTATACCAGAAAGAATATAAAAAAGGAAACACAGTAGTACAATAAATAATTGTAAATACATGTGTAATTATTTTAACATACATATATGAAAAATTGATGGTCATTTAAAATTATACATCAGTCTGCATGATTTGCTTTCTGTTATGTAAATATTATTATATAAAGAAAACAATAATAGGGGCCGACCCCATGGCGCACTCGGGAGAGTGCAGCGCTGGGAGCGCAGTAGCGCTCCCGCCGCAGGTTTGGATCCTATGTAGGGATGGCCGGGGCGCTCACTGGCTGAGCGTGGTGCGGCCGGTCACAAAAAAAGACAAAAAAAAAAAAGAAAAGAAAACAATAATAGGACTGGTTAAGAATGGCAAATACTAGTAATTAGTGGTTGACTATTTAAACAAATAATATAAATGAGAAAATTAATGTATTTGTATTGTTACTTTAAAAAGTTTATTAAATAGTTAAGTTATAGATTCTTAATTGTATTTTTTAAGATACATAAATGTAAGACTATTTAACAGGTGAAAATAAACACAATAAAACTAATTGAACAGATGGTATGTATTTCAATAAAAAATAAAAGTTGCGTGGTTCTTTCTGCCCCATAATACAGTGGGATGCTTTTGCTCTTCCACTAATTTTTTCATAATAATACTACTCTGATGATAGTAATTATTAATTAATCTAAAAGAAAATAAAAAATAAAAAACAGGAAAAAAGAACAAAGAACAGTTGAAAAATATAGAAAATATTAATGTAGTGAGTTGCTTAAATGATCCAATTAAAAGGCAGAGATTATAAATTAGGTTAAAATTAAGTCCTAATCCTGTGCTGTCTACAAAAACCCACTTTAAATGTAAAACTTCAAATAGGCTAGGTAAAAATGCTATAAAATGAGATGAAAAATGATATATCATGTAAATACAAATGACAAAAATCTAGAATGGCTATATTAATATTAGACAAATAGAACAAAAAAATTTATCAGCCATTAAGAGGGACATTTCAAAATGAAAAAAAATATTAATTTATCCAGAGGGCATAAAAACTCTAAATGTGCATGAACATAATAAAAGTGTTTCAAAATACATAAAATACAAAACAAAAGGACTGAAAGGTAAAGTGGATAAATCCACAACTAAAAGCTGAAGATTTTACCCCTCATTATCTGTAAGAAGAAGTAGGGAAAAAATCAGTAAAGACAAAAAAAATTTGCCAAGGGTGTTAAACAACTTGACCTTAATGACTTTTATAGAACACTTCACCCAAGAATAGCAAAATGCACATTCTTTCCCAGAGCACATTGATAGTTCCACATTACCTTATCTGACATCAATACAGCTAAATTAGTAATACAGAGAAAATCTTGAAATGTGAAAATTAAAGAGCACAATCATAAATAACTCTGTGTTGAAGAAAAATATCACATAGAACATTAGAAAATATTTTGAACTGAATGGAAATGAAAATACAACCTATCAAAATTTGTCACACACATCTTATGAAGTGCTTAGAGAGAAATTTATAGAATTAAATTCTTTTTTTTTTTTTTTTTTTTGTCTTTTTGTGACTGGCCGTACCGCGCTCAGCCAGTGAGTGCACCGGCCATCCTTATATAGGATCCAAACCCGCAGCGGGAGCACTGCTGCGCTCCCAGCGCCGCCCTCTCCCGAGTGTGCGACGGGATCGGCCCTAGAATTAAATTCTTATATTACAGAAGAAGAAAGAGCTTGTATCAAGACTATAATTCCCCCATAATAAAATAGAAAATGAAGAGATTAAATCCAAGAATAATAAAGAGAATAGAAGAAATAAATAAAGTAAAATTCAGAAAAGAACAGAGAAAAAGAAATGAAACTCAAGCTCGTTCTTTAAGAAGATAAAAAAAAAATTAATAAACTAGCCAACATCAGGAAAAGGAAGAAGAAAAGGGAGAGAAAGATGGATGGAGATTGAATACACACATTTCAAATATTAGGAATGAAAAGAAGATCATTTCAGGTTCTACAAATTTCAAAATGTTACAATGATGATAAGAGACTGTAATGAACAATCATATGCTAATACATTTGTTAACTTAAATGTTTCTTATTAAGCTCTATTATATTTGTATTAAGCTACAAACTATCTAACATCAGCAAGGCAGCACACTAGGAGGTTCCAGCACTCTTACCCCCACAAAAACAATGATTTTACAAATATCTACAGATGAAAATAGGCCTACGAGAGCTCTAGAGTTCAGTTAAGAAGGTGAAGCAAATCAGTGGAGCAGAAAAACCAAGGATAACTACATGGAAAAGGGTAGAAAGAATGGTCTAATTTTACCTGCATTACCCTACTGCCCAGACCAGTGGAGCTCAGCACCAAGAGTAACCTCTGGGTCACAAGTTCCCCAGTGAAAAAAAAAAAAGCAAAGCAAAGCAGGAGAACCATCGGAGCCCTTGCTGCTGATGACCTCATCAGACTTAGCCACCAACACTATCCCAGACCCCCACAGCCTTGACTGCTGAGGACATTCACAGTCTTTGCTAATGTGGACCTCTGCTGCTGGAGCCCATGCCACTGAACCTCCCTAAAGCTGGAGCTTTTGACTTCTTTCCAATACTGCCAGTTGATACCACTGTGCAACCCCTGGAATTGGTGCCCCTGTGCACTCACTAAACCAGCACCACTATCGCCCTCCAGACTTGGCACCACTGCAAAACCCATACAGCTAGGGCCCACAAGGCCATACATAGGTTAAGGTTTTTCCCCTACTGAAGCCACTCTATAAAGGCTGGAAGTGGAGACTGCATCTTCAAATGTGCAGACACCAACACAAGGCTATAAGGAACACTGAAAATCAGGAAAACATTACACCACTAAAGGAACACAATAAATTTCCAGTAACCAACTCCAAAGAAGTGGAGATCTATGAATTGCCTTACAAATAATTCAAAGTAATTGTTTTAAAGATGCTCACTTAGCTAGCTGCAAGTGAACACAAATTGACAAATCAGATTTCAGGCAAACAATACATGAACAAAATGAGAAGTTAAACCAAGTGATAAAAATAATAAAAAAGAACCAAGCAGAATTTCTGGAACTAAAGAATGCAATGACTGGAAAATAAATGCAATAGAAAGATAACTAGAAAAGAGGATCTTGAATGTTATAACCACAAAGATATGATAAATGTTTAGGTGATAGATATGCTAACTATTCTGATTAGGTCATCATACAATATATGCATGAATTGAAACAAACTCTACCCCATAAATATGTACAATAAAGAAAATATAAATGAAAAAATTTTAAGGATGTAATAGAGAGCTTCAACAGCAGTCTCAAACAAGCAGAAGAAGTAGTGAACACAAAGACAGGTTGTTTGAAAGTATCCAGTCAGAAAATGGAAAAAAAAAAAAAGATTGAGGAAAGCCTATGGGAGTTATGTGACACAATCAAGTGAACCAAATGAGCATAATGGAAGTTCCCAAAGGAGAAGAGAGAAAAAGTCTAGAAAAACAATAGAAAAAACTCAATGACACTAAGAGTTGTGTTTTTTTGTAAAGATACACTAAATTGACAAACTCTTAGTTAAACTGAGAAAAAAGTGAGAAGACTCAAATAAATAAAATCAGAAATGAAAGAAAAGACATTACAAGATCTGCCTCAGAAATAAAAAGAATCATAAAGAACTATTATGAACAATTATACACCAACAAATTAGGTAACCTAGAGTAAATGGATAAATTGCAAGAGATACACAACCTACCAAGACTAAAACAAGAATTGGAAAGCCTGACCACAACAATAACAAATAAGATTCAGTAAGTAACCAAAAACCTCAAGAAAAAGTAAAGATCAGGAAGAGATGGCTTTGCTGATGAATTCTATAAAACATTTAAAAAACTAACACCAATCCTTCTCAAACTCTTCCAAAAAATTAAAGTATAGGGAATATTATCAACCTCATTTTATGTGGCCAGCATCACCCTGACACCAAAGTCAGACAAAACCACCACTAGAAAAGAAAACTACGGGCCAATATCACTAATTCACCTTGATGTAAAAGTCCTCAATAAAATACTACTAATCAGAATTCAATATCATCTTAAAAGCATCATACACTCTGAGCAAGTACAACTCATCCCTGAGATGCAAGGACGGTTCAACCTATGCAAATCAGTCAATGCAATACACCACATTAACAGGAGGAAGAATGAAAATTACATGATCATCTCAATAGATATAGAAAAAGCATTTGACAAAATTCAACACTATTTCATGATAAAAAGTCTCAACACACATTATATAAAAGGAATTTGCCCCAGCATAATAAAAGCCGTATATGGAAAGCCCACTGCTAACATTATACTCAATGATGAAAAACTGAAGCTTTTCCTCTAAGATCAGAAACAAGCAAAAGGTGTCCACTCTCCTCATTTCTATACAACACTGTACTGGAAACCCTAGCTCGTACAATTAGAGAAGAAAAAGAAATAAAAGCCACCTGAATTGGAAAGGAAGAAGTAAAATCTCCCTTTGGAGATGACATGATCATATATGTAAAAAATCCTTAAGACTCCACAAGAAAACAGAAAAGAAAATTGAATTTCTCACTAGCTCAAGGGAATTAAGCACAACTTCTGACCAAATACAAGCTATAGAACAAGCCACTCTGAGTATCAATCAGGAGATAAAAATCATATCAAAACACAAAATGGAAATTCCTGAAGTGAAAAGTACAGTTACCCAAATAAAAATTCTGTAGAGGAGACCTACAGAGGATTTGAACTAAGGGAAGAAGGAATAAGCAAATTTGAAGATAGATTATTAACGAGGACACAATCTGCAGAAAAGAAACTAGAAAAAGAAAAATTAAAAAATGCCTCTGAGAAATATGTGACCCACTGTGAAGCAGTGAGTTAAAATGCTTCCTCCCTTTAAACAAAATGGCTGAAAATAGCTCTTTGGACATTACTTACATTCAGTTTTGTCTTTTTGCTTTCTCAGGTACTCCAATATTAGGGATTTTAGAACTTTTTATGCATTCACACACTTCTTGTTATTTTTCTGCTTTTTTTCTGTGTGCTTCAGTGGGGACTTTCATTGACCTGTCTTCTAGTTATGCAGTTCTGTAATCTCATCTGTCCAATCTACTGTTAGCAATCTGTCTACTGAGTTCTTATAATATATTGTAATTTTAGTCCTAAAATATTCATCTGGCCATTTCCAATTCACTGAAGACGTTCTTTGTTCCTTCTTATATTTGCACACTTTTCTCTTTTTTGAAAATATAATAGTCATAGTCATTTTCTCATGCACTCTAGTTCCACTATCTGGATCATTTAAACAGTATTTTTATTTCTCCTTCTGATTCTTTCCTACTTATTTTTTTATTCTCTAATAGGTCATACTTATTTTTTTTTTTTACTTTAGCATGTATAAAAATGTTTTATTGTATGCAGGTGATTGTGTATAAAACAGAGAAGCTCCAGGTAGCTCCATGAGATAGGTTTCCTTATTTTCTCTGTTACAAATATAGGCTGAGGAGCCGATTATCTGAATCCATCAAGGATTGAGCTAAAGCAGAGGTGAGTGAGTGTTTAGTAAATCTTAGACTAATTCTCCTTTGCTTATATTACTCAGGTCTGGACTGGCTAGATGTTCACCTTGTAGTCTATGTGACTCTTTTTCCTCAGCTCTGAAAGATTATGAAGATTAATCTCTATCATCCAAAAATTCACAGCCAAGCTCTGCAGCCTCTTGCCACGGTGCAAGTTCAAAATCAGATAAGCATCTTAACATGTGCTTGAGGGAGACAGTACATGTGCATGAGACAAGCCACCTTTAACTATGTCTTGTGTCCAAAATATAACATGATTTTAGGATTCTATGCCTTTTGAGAAATTTCAGACCAGCTCATCAGCATCCCACAAAACACTCAAATTCAGAAAATGTGAAGGGGGGAAAAATGTTTATAAATTGAAGGTCCCTAAATGTCTAATTTATGAATCTAGTCCTGTGTAGTAACTAAGGGGATTGCTGGTTTCTCCTGCTCTCAGCAGAGGTCCTCCGACTGGTTTCTCCTGCTCTCAGCAGAGGTCCTCTGACTGGGCCAAGCCTAATCCACAATTCACACCCAGTGTCAGCTCCAGAGGAGAAACTGGCTGGAATAGTCAACTCACTTCAGAATTGTTTCCATGCCTGAGATTTTAGTTATCCAGTGCTCCATGCTTCCATACCTCTCTGAATCCCTTAAATATATATATATTTTAAAAACTTAATTGGTATTTTCTAGGTTTTCTTCCCCAGAGGAAGAAGTTTTCTAAGACTTATTACATTCTACATAGAATTGTATCTTCTTTATCCTATTTTGTAACCCAAATTACAAAGAAGTTGAGTGGCAAATGTTTTTATTCTCTTTTTTCGGATTTTGAAGTAATTCTACCTGTTTAAATCATTTCTCCTAGATGGTGAAGGGCAGTGGTGAGAAAAATTCAAAACCTTCTGATGTCTGACTCCTTCCTCTGTTCTCCACTGTACCACAGTGAGCACCGTATCACTCAGATAGTTCATTCACAAAATGAGAAACCACACCATCGAGATAACCATGAGTGCTAACGATAAGATGTAACTATCACTACTAGTTCTAGAGATCAAAGGGGAGAGGTTGGGGTTTTTTTAACCTAGAGCTTTGGAATAGGTGCCATGGTTGTAGGACTACCTCTGAGGACAGGGTACAGCCAATGTGGTGCTGGAGCCTCTGGAATTAGGTGGAGGCTCGAAGACCCGGGACTCAGAACTGTGAGGGTAAGTTGCTTGGTGGCTGTGCTGGCATCTTTGGGCTGACAGTACTGTTGGTTCCAGGAGTTACTAACTACATAGAGTAATAATGTGCGGAATGAAAGCTACTGCTGCTGCTAAGGTGCAAGCTGGTACTGAGGCCACAGTGACATCAACAGCACTCAAACCATTCTCTAGGTCTCCAGTCTCCCTCTAGCTCTCCTATTGGCAGAAACGCACAGAGAGGACTGACAAAGAAGAAATGCAACATGAAAATTCCCATTTCCCATGTGACAGAGCAGAGCAAAAAGGGGAAAGAGGTTGGAATTGAGGGACAGCAAATTAAAACACACACACACTCCAGCCATGAGCTGTGCCTTTGCTCAGGAAACACAGAGACTAACTCCATGAAAATAAACCACTAACGCTGCTTACAATAATGAAAGGTAGGAATATGCTAGGAATCCCTTTACTTAATGGCTCACATTTATGATCCTGAAACATAATAGATCCCTGGGTTTTTCTCTCAGTGGCCTCTTACACATGCAATGACATTTCTACTGTCAGGACACCAAAAATTAATACATGGGAAATTTAAATAAGGATTGCTTTTATTTTCTGAAACTAAATTTTGGCTATTCTCCCTAAGATGAAGCTTGAACATTTTGCTCATCTTTCTTTTGTAACTTTCTGTGCGTGTCACAAAGCCAAAGTAACATACACCAAAGCGTGAGCAAAAAAGGAATCCAAAGAAGTAGTGTGAGGTACTTTCTCTTTACCTCACTTTGGGTTTCCACTTTTCTCCGAGGGGGTGGGCCACTATCAACACTACCTCCACTGCCAGCTGTCAGGCAGTCCGGGGGGTCCCACTCAGAGCTGCAGTGGCAGTGATGTTTATTGTTGCAGACCCCTTTCATATTGCAGGTCTCAGGTGAACAAGAACTGCTCCAAAGTGACATAGGAACACACCGCCTGTGGATGCACACGTGTTCTGCACCACACTCTGTGCCATCTTTCACTTCACCTATATCAGGTATGGTCATCCCAAAATGATAGTCGGTACTCCAGCAGGTGACACCATTGGAGTGAGCCCAATGCACAGTAGAATGATCTGTCAGAAGAGGAATTTCTGTCACGTTCTCACACTGAACTCTCCCACACAGGATATCTGGGACCTGACACTTTACATATGTAGAGCCATTCAAACCACAGTGACCAAAACGGTCACCTCGGATGTTCATTTCCCTGTAGCAACTCTGATTTGCACTCTTGGCCTTTTTGCCAAAAATTTGCCTACACTGTTCATCACGGATATTGCATCTCTTTTCATAGCAGTAGCCACCACCCATGCAATGGACCCCGTCCTGCACATGCACATCTGCTGGACAGTTATGCGAGGCTCCATTGCACCACTCTGGAAGATCACATTCATTGGCCTTTTCTCTACAGACTGTGCCCGATGGCATGAACTGGCAGTCTTTGCAACAAAGCCCAAAAGCACAAGCTGCCCCAGCTTTCAGAGTGCAGTTTGCCGAACAACAGGGATCTCTAGTACACAACTGCAAGGTTCCACAGTCACACTGCTCTCCTTCTTCAACCACACCATTCCCACAGCGCTTCAGTGTGAAGATGTCCCCTGGACGTGGTGCATTGCGCATACATATTGTTCGCACAGAGGTTTCCACCAACTTATCATAACTGCAGTTGCTGAATCTACTTGAGGGTGTTTCTGTTGGAAACATTATGCATGTGCTGTGCCCACATGTACATGGGTTTACATCATGAAGCATACCCAAATTATGACCAATCTCATGTGTAACAATGAATGCAAATTGAAGTAATCTGTCATGCAGGAAACTATCAACTCCACAGTTAGAAAAAATATTACATACTGTTCCAACATAGGCTAAGCCAAGATGTATACCAAATCCTTTCTTTACAAAAATATGTGCAACATCATGTTGAATGCGGGAATTAAGGCTGACTCTCTTCCATTGGCAAAACGTCCGCAGGAGAACTTCTATGTCATCTGTTGCCAAGACGTTTCCTTTATTCCAGATCTCAATTCCAAGTAAAACCACATCAATTTTTAATGAAGTATAAAAGGCATCTATTATATGGACAATAATTTCTGCTTCCAACTGTACATTTGAGATATTACTTTCCCGATGAAGGAATCGTTCATGGTCTACCACCACCGCCAGTTCAACAAACCATTTGTGGGTCCACCAGCCCTCATAGGCACTTTGCATCAGAGTGGAATTATCCCTCTTTTGAAGCTCCAATTGTCGTGCTATTTCTTCTTCTGTTAATCCACATCTCCTGGGTGGAAATTGTGTTTCCTCATTATCGGTCTTATATATTAGGTGTTCAAACGTGGCAGAAAACCTTTTGGGCTTGATTTCATAAGCGATGTCATTTATCAGGAGCAATCCTTGAAAGCCCCCAGAACAGGTGCTAAGAGCAACAATGGATTCTGGGTCCCCTTCCACAAATCCATGATAGTAGCAGTCATTCTGGACAAAAGGCTGTTCCTCAACGAGGGCACCCTGGTCTGTGTAGGTAAACACAGAGAAATATCTGGACACCAAATGCTTCGTGACTTTCAAGTGGATAATGTGTCTCTGGCCCCCAAAGTACAGGCTATAGGAGAACCAGCCTGGAGCCTTCATGCTGCTGGCAGTGCCAGTTACCTTCAAGGGTATCACCACTTCTGGGGGGTTATGGGGTTGGGAGTGCCCAATCTGGGGCCATTTGAAAAGGAACAGAAACACCCCCAGGCAGAGCAGGAGTAGAGTGATCCTCACATGCACCAGGGCCTCACCCACAGTCATTATGGAGCCACCATTACGGAGCTATTGATGTGAATGAAGGACAGGAGGTCTGGGGGCACTGCTGGTCTGTCTCCTCCCTTTGATTTGGGTGTGTGCAGCATTGATCTTTAACTGTCTGTCTTCTGGCAGACTCAATCCATCAGAGCAGCAGAACTAAAGAAAAAATAAAAAAGAAGGGCAGAGACAGCTGGTGTTATAGGCAGGCCAGGATGAGAAAGGAGAAAGAACAAGGTATGGGTAACAATGGATTAGTGTTTGACTCAAGACGTGACTCAGTATTCTGCATTGGATTTGCTCCTAACTACTGGTGTGGCAGAGTCAGACTGTGGGTGTACAAAAGAATGACAACTGGCCACAAGTTGATAATCACTGAACATAGATGAAGGGCACATGTATTTATCATACTTTTCTCTAAATATATGTCTATGTGTGAACACGTCCACGACAAATATTTTAAACAAAAGGGTCTTAATGGAAAGGTGAACATATATGTTGTTTGGATGAGGGAATCTTGATTTATACATATTCACTTGGAATAAATATCAATAGTTTTTCCTTTCAATTTCAAATGATAAATTATTTAGTCATATTACTCAGGAGAAAAATACTCACATGTATTATTTTTTACATGGTACTTAATACATGTGGTCATCAAAAAGTTTGTGGGATGATTCATACTATCTTCTTATTTTTCCACAAACTTTTTGAAGTATCTTGTATATACTTCCATGCAATAAATCATTACTTGTCCTATCTTCATTTAAACCTGCCAAACTGCAAAGTGTCAAAGCATCAAAACCATTACTTATTACTTATTATTAAAATTATTTTGACCTTCAAAATTATTACTGTCTACTGTAATGGATACCTTCTCTCAACAAAACAACAAACAATAGTGGAATTGGAGAGGGAACACCTTGGGTTGATAGGTAGATGTTACTCAAAGGTGTTCATATTGGATTATACTCTTAAGAAAAATAACATTTTTCAGATGGAAAGGAAATCAAATTAGCTAAGAAAGAAACGTGGAGATGAGAGAATACTGACGGCAAAAGCCAGTGCCTGCAGAAATGAAAAGGAAATCAATGAACCCATAGGAGGGAGGAAAGCTTTGGGAAGGTAATATTGCTGTACTGGGGCAAAGGCATCAAAATCTCTGCTACCTTTAGGAGTATAGGGTAACTAGATCCCAAGATCGACTTTCGCATGTATTTATGTATTACATAAAATTATGTATACATATCTCATATAAAAATACAAATACAAAAATTACCTTAATGATACAAATGTATTATCACCTATTTGTAGAAATGAGATATCTGATACTAGCAACAGCACTTGGCTGGCAATACTGATTTGCCACTTGGTTCATGAATAAAATTTTAATAGAACCACATAATATGCAGACGCTATGCTGCACACTAGGGAAACATAAATGAATGATACAGGCCTAAAATGGTTAATGGTCTGGAGCATGAATTTAGGCAGAGATTTGGGGCAAAGGTATACTCTAGGAATCTGTAAAATCACACCCAATATTTTACATATAAAATGACTATTTTTATTCAGCTAGTGAGAGTATCCACAGTCTTCATCAGATCATTAAGGCAATGAGATTATTAAAGTAATAAGATTAACAACTACTAGCCTAGTCCCCCCCCCCCAAAAAAAAGAAAAGAAAGAAAAAGAAAGAGAAAAAACCCAGAGGGAAGTGAAATCTGCTATGAGGAATCTAAAAAGAACTGATCAAATACTACCTCCCATAGTAGATAATACAAAAATAAAAGATGCCAGATTCAGGCACTTAAAATCTCCCAGACCCCAGACCCATTTCTCAATTTTTCTTTTATCTTGCTTCTGAGTTCCTGTCTTCATCTCCCTAGAATCATCTTCCTGTCTCTCACAGAATCTTCCTTTCATGAAAATCAACAACAATCTCCTCTCTTCTCTATTTATACTTCTTTATGGAAAGCTCCTTATTTCCACTTAATTTTACACAAACTTATATCTCAACAATATGAAGTCCACAGAGGAGAGACTTTCCATTCTCAGAATCGTCATATGCCCTACAGACCAGATATTTGGTCTTAATTTTCTTTACCAAAACCAGTTCCAAGCCACCTAATTGGCAGCGAACTCACTGTACCATTATTTACCTTTCTTCCTTATTCTTACACCAATATCCCAAATCAATCCTGCACAAACTGCAAAGAATTTGCAGTGTCTGATTTACGACTTTCTTCTATGACATTAATTTTATCCATAGTCTCACTGTGCTTAGCAAACATGTGGCCAACCCATACAGCACCCAGTTGTTGTCTTTACCTCCGCAACTCATCTTCAGTGACCTCTATCCATTGACATTTGGCCGTGTCCTGTATTGTATAATCACCCTTGACTACTCTACCTCTTACATATTAAATAGTTAACCACGACTTTAATTCTTAATTGAAACTTACTCATCAAATTTACAGGACTTAAATAATTTTCCTTCTATTTTCCCCACTTCATGGGTTTCCATCATTGTAGCTTTTGTGCTTATAGCCTCGCTCTAGACTCCCTCAATTCAACCATTGTTGACAAAAATGCTCAACCCAATCTAGAATTAATCCTTTGCCTGCTTACGCCACTCCTGCAACATCCTGCCAACAATGCTGGGGAAATATGTCACCGAGTATATTTAGGGGCATACTTAAAAGGAGGAAACACGAAATTATGATAGCCTGACACTTCAGCCTAAAGGATGAAGTCATGAACAGATGTTTATTTCAAACACTCTTATGTTTTTAATAATTTCTGCTTTGTTGTCCACATTGTTTTGTAACTTACTGATTTTCTAAATTTCTTCATCAATATATAGGACCTTCAGCTGAAAATCAACATTTTCTTTGTTTTTACAAGTTGTTACTATTGCCTAATTTCACTAACGGTAGTTTAAGTTGTAAGACCAAGAATTCTTTATTTAGTGATTATATAATACAGGATAAGATATTTTGCTTACTCTTTGCTTTCCCATTGCAGATAGGTGGCTGAGGACTTGTTTCGGGCTGAACACTATCCTCATCTTGAAAGTGACAAGACTGCCTTGATTACATGGGTAATCAAGTAAAATAAAGGGGATGCTTACTTCCCCAAATGCCAAGGGCCTACCAAGACAAAACTAGACCACTAGACGAAATCTTTGAGAACAACACCTTTAAATTGTGAGTAAAATCCTGATGTGCTGATGTGCTCTCTCCATGGCTCTCTTTATGTATACAGTATTTGGTAATTATGATGAAGTGTGAAATATGTTGTTATGGAAAGGGATTATTTATTAATAATGTGGCACTGTTGAGAGTGAACTTAACCAACATAAATCTGTAAGAATTTATTCCTAAGACCTCATCTTGCAAGCAGGAAATAAGAAAACAACCACAAAAGAATATTTGAGCCAGGCTGTCATTGCACTTATTACATTATTTTATACAATGACTCCAGAGACCACATGTCCTGAGAGAATATAACATTTTCATTGATAAGGTGATAGAGCACTATAATAGTACAGAGACTTCAAAGTAGACTGTCATACATCATCTTCTATAAATTCTGTTTTCTTCTCCCCACATATTCATCAAATTCATCAATGTCTGTACCTTAATTACCCACTATCTTCTCACTCTCATTTACAGCCCAATGCAGTTTTTCAAACTATAAATAAAAACCCATTAAAACATATTTAGAGGCTGTGAACCAAATGAATAAAGTAGAAGAAATTAGAAATTATTTAATAAGGGCATAGATCCTTCTGAAGCTCTGAACACTTGGCAAAGAATCATGGTGTGTGTGTGTGTGTTTGTGTGTGTGTTTGTGTGTGTGTTTGTGTGTGTGTGTGTGTGTGTGTGTGTGCACGTGTTTGTCTGTGTTTGTATTTATGCCTGCACAAATAACTGTGCTCTCTCTTTTAGAGCTAAACTCTTGAATGACTTACCAACAGATGAACTGGTGGTTCCCATAGTTCTTTCTACATATAGCCTCATTAATAGATTGTTTGTACTGCCCATCTTCATGAATAAGGATTTTTATTTGAGACTTTACATGCCAAAAAGAAATGTAAATCCCCTTCTTCATTTGCTTCTCATTTGACTAAGTTCTATATTTAGCTGCCTAGCAACCAGTGTGTCTCAGTTCTACAGAATGTGGCAACTGGCTAAGATTCCTCCCAACTCTGGCTCCACCATCTCAGCTAAATTTTCCAATTATTTTTCAATAGGAACAAATCTGATTTCCTTACCCCCATTAAATATGCTCCAATAACTCTTCAATATGAATAAAGTTTACTTCCTTGCTCCTATTCTATATGCTCCCTAAACACAGTATAATCATTTTACCTTCTGTACTTCTGCTCATTCTGTCACCTTGGTCCTAGATGATTTCTTCAACATTGAGCCATATTATTGAATATGTAAAGTATTTCAAGTTTTAGTAAAAAGTTTGCCCTCATTTAAAAGATACTCTATGTAATCCAGACATCAGTAATCATATCTATCTCTCTAAGGTTAATAACTCAGGGGCATTTCATATCTGCACATAAACAACTATTATCAGTAAGAAAAGACAAAAACAGGATTTAGAAAAAGAGAGAGATGAATAAAAAAAAGTGGGGGAATAAATTTCATGGGTAAATTGACTGGCTGGCAGTTTAAAAATGTCTATCTGGGACAACTGCACTTAGCAAGTTGACTGGGGTAAACCATGGAAATAAGTCTAGTTATTATCCTTGGAAGTTTAACAGGGGGACAGAGAAGATGTTAGTAATATCTGAAAGAGTGATATCTTCCAGGGCCTTTCCCTTGCTCCTCTGTCTTAGTAAGTTTAGCTCTGCCTTTTCCCTCATTGGACTTTTCACTTTCTCTTTTGCTTTCATCACAGCTAATTCTTAAAAGACAAAATTTGTCAATGATATTTTTAATCTCTATATTAGTTTGCTGGGGCTGCCACAACAAAGTAACACAAAATGAGTGATTGAAACAGAAATTTATTGGCTGACAATTGGCAATATGTCTGATATAATGGTGTCTTCAAAGCCATACTCCCCCTGAATATGCAAGGGAAAAAATCTATCTCGGGCTTCTTTCCTAGCTTCTGAGTAATTTTTGGCAATGTACATCCAATCCATACTTGGCATTCTCCCTATGTCCAAAATGTCCCCCTTTTACAGGGACACCTACTTAACTCAGACAATATAGGATTGAAGTGAAAAATCATCAAAAGAGGCAAATACTGTCATTATACAATGATTACAAGGTCAATTCATCAAGAAGATATATAACAATTAGAAATACATATGCACCATCAGAGCACCTAAGTACATGAAACAAACATCCATAGAGCTGAATGGAGAAATAGGCAGCAATGCAATAATAGGAGACTTCAACAACCCACTTTCAATAGTGGATAGAATATCCAGACAGAAAATCAATAAGTAAACAGCAGATTAAACAACACTATAAAACAAATAGACCTAAAAGATATATGGAACATTCCACCCAACAGCAGTAGAACACATATGCTTCTAAATTACATACAGAACATTCTCCAGAACTGAACTGATCACATGTTATGTCACAAAACAAGTCATAACAATTTTAAGATTGAAGTCATGCCAAGTATCTTTTCTGACCAAAATGGAGTGAAAAAGGAAATAATAACCGAATAGCAACTAGAAAAATGAACAAATGTGTGGAAATGACACAATATACTTTTGAACAAGCAATGGGTCAAAGAAGGGATCAAAAGAGAAATTAGAAAATATCTTGAGCCAAACAAAAATGAAAACAATAAAATAGTACAAAGAGGAAAGTTGACAGCAATAAACACCTACATTAAAAAAGGAGAAATTTCTCAAATAAACAACCTAATTTTACATCTCAGGAATGAGAAAAAATAGAGACAAACAGAAGTCCAAGGTTAGCAGAAGGAAGAAAATAAAGACTAGAACAGGAAAAAAAAAATAACAGAAAAAAAACCCAACAGGGAAACTAAGAGTTACATTTTTGAAAAGATAATCAAAATTGACAAATTATTATCTAAACTAAGAACAAAAAGTGAGAAGACTCAGATAAATAAAATCAGAAATAAAAGAGAAGACATTACAACACATGCCTCAGAAATAAAAAGAATCATAAGGAACTATTGTGAACAATTAAACATCAACAAATTAGATAACCAAGAATAAATGGATAAATTGCAAGAGACATACAACTTACCAAGACTAAATCAAGAAGAATTGGGAAGTGTGAACATATCAATAACAAACAAACAAAAAACCTCATAAGGAGGAAAAGCCAAGGACTGCTGGTAAAATCCACAAAACATTTAAATATTTAAAAAATTAACACCAATCCTCAAACTCTTCCAAAAAATTAAAGAAGGGTGAACATTTCCAAACTCATTCAATGAGGCTAGCATCACCCTGATACCAAAGCCACACAAGGTCACTACAGGCCAATATCCCTGATGAATCTAGATGTAAAGTCCTTAATAATATATTAGTAATAGAAATTCAATATCATCATAAAAGGATCAGACACTGACCAAGTGTGATTTATTCCTGAGATACAAGGATGGTTCAACATATGCAAATCAATTAAGGTGCTACATGATATTAACACAAGGAAGGATAAAAATTACACGATCATCTCAATAGATATAGAAAAAACATTTAACAAAATTCAACACCATTTCAAAACTCTCAACAAACTATTTATACAAGGAATTTACCTCAAGTTAATAAAAGCCATATATGAAAAGCCCACAACTTACACTATACTCAATGATGAAAAACTGAAGCTTTTCCTCTAAGATCAGGAACAAGGCAAGCATGTCCACTCCCCTCACTTCTATTCAATATAGTACTGGAAGTCCTAGCAAGTACAGTTAGACAAAAAAAAAAAAAAGAATAAAATTCTGAGGAATAAACCAAATAGGTGAAAACTTTTACACGAAAAATTATATAACATTGAAGAAGGAAATTAAAGACAAAATATATCAATGGAAAGACATCTCATGTTAATAAATCAGAAAGTTTAATATCATTAAAATGTCCATACTACCCAGAAGTTGGGTCAAGATGGCAGAGTAGAGGTGCCGAAACCACTTTCTTCCCACAGGAAAGGACCAGAACAGGTAACAGACAGCCAAATATTGGTGAGAGCAACTGTGTGAGAGAATAGAAGTGCATTAAGAGATTGTGAGATCCCGGTGGAGCAAGAAAGCCCATGATGGCAGCATAGAGAGGAAAGAGAGGAACATGGCCTCAACTACCACATGTCAACCACTGGGTCTGGCACAGGAGGAAATTTCCCATGAGGGAAAAAGGCAGAGAGCCCACACCAACCACCATCCTCACCACTGAGGCCATCAGTTCCTTTTGCACAAGGATTCCACAGCCCTTACAAGCCTGGAGCCAAGAGTGGAGAGCTGCCTAGAATATACTCACTGCATTGCTCTAGGACAGGAGCACATACTGTGCACTCCCCACACCCCACCTTCATGACACAAGCTGATGCAGTGCGGTGCCAACTTGAAACCAGAGCCACTGTAGGAATGTGCCCTGTCCTGGGGGCCAGTAGCCACTGAACTCCCTCACAGAGAGGCTACAACACCCTGATCGTAGTGGCTTGAAGCCTGGGCCCATGGTGGCTGAGACTCTAGTTCTGGAAACTCACTGACATACAAGAGAATACAGACAAGCAAATCAACAAAATCAGAAAAACAATTAATGATCTGAATGAGAAATTCAACAGAGAGATCTCATAAAAAAACAAACAGAAATCTTGCAATTAAAGAATTCATTGAATGAAATAAAAAATGTACCTGAGAGTCTCAACAATAAACTAGAGTAAGCAGAAGAAAGAATTTCTGATCTTGGAGACAGCAGTTTTCAAATAACATAGGAAGACAAAAGAAAAGAAAAGAAAAATGAATAAAAAAGAATGAACAAAACCTACAAGATCTATGGAATACTGTTAAGTGAACAAATATTCAAATTATGGCCATTCCGCAAGAAGAAAACAAATGAACAAAAATTTGAAAACCTATTTAACAAAATAATAAGTGAAAACTTCCCTAATCTTGGGAAATATATGAACACACAAATCCAGGAAGCTCAAAGGCCCTCAAATAGATTCAACCTAAAAATGTCCTCTCCAAGACACAATGTTGTCAAACTATCCAAAGTTAAAGACAAACAGAGAATTCTGAAAACAACAAGAGAGAAATGTCAAGTCACTTACAAGGGAAACCCCATTATACTAACAGCAGACTTCTCAGCAGAAACTCTAAAGGTCAGGAGAGAATGGGATGATATATTCAAAGTACTGAAAACAAACAAACAAAAAAACCTGCCAGCCAAGAATATTACACTTAGCAAGGCTATCCTTCAGAAATGAAGCAGAAATAAGGTATTTCTCAGACATGCAAAAATTAAGAGAATACATCACCACCAGACAAGGCTTACATGCAATTCTTTGGGGGTGCCCTACATCTAGAAGAGAAAGGATAACAACTATCATGAAAATACCTCAATATATAAAACTTATTCGTGGAATAGATATACAAATTAGAAAGAGAAAGGAATCAAATCTTATCAATACAGAAAACCATGAAATCACAAAGACAAAGAATAACAGAGGAAGAAAGGAACAAAAGATACTCAAAACAATCGGAAACAACCAACAAAATGACAGGAGTAAGACTTCACATATCAATAATCATGTAGAATGTAAACAGACTAAATGTTCCAATTAAAAGACATAAACTGGTTGAATGAATAAAAAAAAAATGACCTATCCATATGCTATCTGTAAGAAACACACCTTACCTCCAAAGACATACACAGACTGAAAGTAAAGGGATGGAAAAAGATATTCCATACAAATGGAAAACAAAAGCAAGCAAGAATGGCTATACTTATTTCAGATGAAACAGACTTTAATCAAAATCTCTTCTAAGAGATAAGAAAGGTCATTATACAATGATAAAGGGATCAATACAGCAAGAGAATATAACAATTATGAACATATATGTACCCAATACTGGAGCACCCAGATATATAAAACAAATATTATCAGATCTAAAGGGAGAGATAGACTCCAATACAATAATAGTTGGGGACTTTAACATACCACTTTCAGCATTGGACAGATCATCAAGATGAAAACCAACAAGGAAACATTGAATTCAAATGGGATCACAGACCAGATGGACCTAACAAACATTTACAGAGCATTTTATCGAACGGCTGCAGAATACATATTCTTTTCATCAGCACATGGAACACTCTCCAGGATTGACCCTATGCTTGGCCACAAAACAAGTCTTAACAAGTTAAAAAAAAAATTAAAATCATATCAAGTGTTTTTTCTGACCATAATAAAATAAAGTAATAAATCAATAAAAAGAAAACTTGCAAAACTACACAAATACATGGAAATTAAACAACATGGTCATGAACGACTGGTGGGTCAAAGAAGAGACTAAGAAGGAAATCAAAATATTTCTTGACCAAATGAAGACTGAAGCACAACATACCAAAACCTGCAGGACACAGCCAAAGCAGTGTTAAGAGGAAAGTTTATAGCAATAAATGCCTACATCAAAAATAAAGTTAACCAATGATGTGAAAAATCTCTACAAAGAGAACTACAAACCACTGTTAAGAGAAATTAAAGAAGACACAAGAAGATGAAAAGATATCCCATGCTCTTGCATTGGAAGAATTAACATTGTGAAAATGTCCATATTACCCAAAGGGATCTACAGATTCAATGCAATCCCTATCAAAATTCCAATGACATTTTTCTCAGACATGGAAAAAACTATCCAGACATTTACATGGAATAACAAAAGGCCTTGCATAGCCAAAGCAATCCTGAGCAAAAAAATAGAGCTAGAGGCATAACACTACCTGACTTTAAACTATACTACAAAGCTATAATAACCAAAACAGCATGGTACTGGCATAAAAACAGACACACAGATCAATGGAATAGAATAGAGAATCCAGAAATCAACCCATACACCTACAGCCATCTGGTCTTTGACAAAGGCACCAAGTCTACACACTGGGGAAGAAACTGCGTCTTCAGCAAATAGTGCTGGGAAAACTGGATACTCATATGTAGGAGAATGAAACTAGACCCATACCTCTCACCATATACCAAAATCAACTCAAAATGGTTTAAAGAATTAAAAATGCATCCTGAAACAATAAAACTCCTTAAAGAAAATATAGGGGAAACACTCCAGGAAGTAGGAGTGGGTACAGACTTCATGAATATGACCCCAAAAGAACAGGCAACCAAAGGAAAATAAACAAATGGGATTATATCAAACTAAAAAGCTTCTGCACAGCAAAAGAAACAATCAACAGAGTGAAAAAACAACCAACAGAGTGGGAAAAAATATTTGCAAAACATACATCTGACAAATGATTAATATCCAGAATATACAAGGAACTCAAACAGCTTTACAGCAAAAAAACAAATAACCCAATTAAAAAATGGGCAAAGGAGCTGAATAGGCATTTCTCAAAGGAAGATATATGAATGGCCAACAGACACATGAAAAAATGCTCAACATCACTCAGCATTTGGAAAATGAAAATCAAAACCACTTTGAAATACCATCTCACTCCAGTTAGGATAGCTAATATTCAAAAGACTGAGAATAATAAATGCTAGAGAGGTTGCAGAGAAAAAGGAGCTCTCATACACTGTTGGTGGGACTGCAAAATGGAGCAGCCTTTATGGAAAATGGTATGGAGGTTCCTCAAACAATTACAGATAGATCTACCATATGACCCAGTAATTCCACTGCTGAGAATATACCCAGAGGAATGGAAATCATCATGCTGAAGGCATAACATGTTTATTGCAGCACTATTTACAATAGCCAAGAGTTGGAACCAGCCTAAATGTCCATCATCAGATGACTGGGTAAGGAAACTGTGGTATATCTACACAATGGAATACTACTCTGCTACAAGAAAGAGTGAAATACTACCATTCTCAACAGCATGGATGGACTGAGAGAAAATTACATTAAATGAAACAAGTCAGGTGCAGAAAGAAATACCACATGTTCTCACTTACTTGTGGGAGCTAAAAATAAATAAATAAATAAATATATAAACAAATAAGGGCGGGGGAAGAAGACACAACAATCACAACAATTCCTTGAACTTGTTAAGACAAGTGAACAGATGTGATGTAGTGGAAGGGGAAGGGAGAGAGGGAGGGGTGAAAGAGGAATGGGTTAAGGGACACGAAAATCAACTACAATGTATATTGAGAAGGTAAAACAACAACAACAAAAGACTGAATGATTTTAAATAAGCAACCTAACAATGTGTCTGAAGGAACTAGAAAAGTAAGAACAAACCAAACCCAAAATAAGTAGAAGAAAAGAAATAAAAATCAGAGAAGAAATAAATGAAACTGAGACTAAAAATACAATTCAAAAGATCAAACAAGTTGTGTTTTTTTAAAAAGATAAACAAAATCAATAAACCATTAGCTAGACTAACCAAGAAAAAAAGACAAAAGACCCAAATGAATAAAATCAGAAATGCAAAATGAGAACTTTTGCAAAAATACACCTGATACCACTGAAATTCAAAGGATCATTAGGGATTATTATGAATAACAATACCCAATAAATTTGAAAACTTACAGGAATTCAAAAAATTCCTGGACATGTATGACCTGCCAAGACTGAACCATGAAGAAACAGAAAACGTGAACAGACCAATAACAAATAACAAGCCTGAGTCAGTAATAAAACGTCTCCCAACAAAGAAAAGCCCAGGACCAGATGGCTTTACTGCTGAATTCTACCAAACATTTAAAGAACTAGTGCTAATACTTCTTAAACTGTTTGAAAGAATTGAAGTGAATGAAATTCTTCCAAACTCATACTATGAGTCCAGTTTTACCCTGATGCTAAAAAGAGGCAAGGATACATCAAAAGAAAAGTACAGGTCAATATCCCTGATAAACATAGATGCAAAAATCCTCAATAAAATACTAGCAAACTGAATCCAACACTACATAAAAAAGATTATACACCATGACCAAGTGGGATTTATCTCAGGGATGCAAGGATGTTTCAACATATGCAAATCAATAAGTGTGATACATCACATCAACAAAATGTAACAAAAAAATCAATCATCTCAGTAAAGGCAGAAAAGGCTTTTGATAAAATTTATCATCACTTCATGATTAAAAACTCTCAACAAATTAGGTATAGGAGGAAAATACTTTAATAGAATAAAGGCCATATATGACAAACCCACAGCTATCATCATGTGGAATGGGGAAAAGCTGAAAGATTTCCCCTTGAGAACTGGAACAAGAAAAAGATGCCCATTCTCGCCATTTTTGTTCAACACAGTACTGGAAGTCCTAGCCAGAACAATTAGGAAGAGAAGGAAAGGGCATATAAATTAGAAAAGAGGAAGTCAAGTTGTCCCTGTTTGCAGATGACATGATTTCATATAGAGAGAAGCCTAAAGACTCTACCAAAAATCTCCCAGATCTAATAAATGAATTCATAAGTAGCAGTATACAAAATCAACATATAGAAATTAGTGACATTTCTGTACACCAACAATGACCTAGCAGAAAAAGAAATCAAGAAAGTAATCCCATTTGCAATAGCAACAACAACAACAAAAATACCTAGGAATAAATTTAACCAATAAGGTGAAAGGTCTTTACAAGGAAAACTATAAATCACTGATTAAAGTAATGAAAGAAGACACACAAAAATGGAAAGATCTCATGTTCATGAATTGAAAAAATAAATATTGTGAAAATGACCATACTACCCAAAGCAATCTACAGATTTAATGCAATCCCCATCAAACAACCAACAACATACTTCACTGAAATAAAAAAAAAAAATCCAAAAATTTATATGGAACAACAAAAGACCACGCATAGCCAAAGCAATCCTGAGCAAAAATTATAAAGTAGGAGACATCACACTCCCTGACTTCAAATTATACTAAAATCTGTAGTAATCAAAACAGCATGATATTAGCAAAAAAAAACCCCAGACATTCAAACCAATCAATGGAACAGAATAGAGAGTCCAGAAATAATTCCACATATCTACAGAGAACTGATTTTTGATAATGGAACTACGAACATACATTGGGGAAAGGATAGTCTCTTTGATAAAACATACTGGGAAAATTGGAGATTCATATGCAGAAGAATTAAACTAGATCCCTATTTTTTACCATACAAAAAAACCAACTCAAAATGGATTAAAGACTTAAATGTAAGAACCAAAACTATAAAACTACTAGATGAAAATATAGGGGAAACAGTTGAGGTCATAACACTGGACAAAGATTTTATGAATAAGACCTCAAAAGCACAGGCAACAAAAGCAAAAATAAACAAATGGGATTACGTCAAACTAAAAAGCTCTGCACAGTAAAGGAAACAACCAACAGAGTGAAGAGACAACCTAGAGAATGGGAGAAAACATTTGCAAACTAAGCATCTGACAAGGGATTAATACCCAGAATATACAAGGAACTCAAACAACTGAAGAATAATCATCATCATCATCATCATCATCATCATCATCATCATCATCCAATTGAAAAATGGGCAAAGAAACCAAATAGACATTTCTCAAAAGAGGATACATAAATGGCCAAAAGATATTTGAAAAAATACTCAACATCACCCATCATCAGAGAAATGCAAATTAAAACCACAGTGAAATATCATCACCTGGGTTAGAATGACTGTTATCAAAAATACAGTAAAAAACAAATGCTGGCAAAGTTGCAGAGAAAGTCAAGCTCTGCTACACTGCTGGTGGGACTGTAAATTAGTACAGCCATTATGGAAAACAGTACAGAGGTTTCTCAAAGAACTATAGATAGAACTAATATAAGATCTAGCAATCCTGCTACTTGGTATTTATCCAAAGGAAAGAAATCTACATGTCTAAGGGATACTTGCACTCCCATGTTTATCACAGCTCTATTCACAACAGCCAAGATTTGGAACCAACAAACATGATTATGTTAAATGTCTATCAATAGATGATTGGATAAAGATAATGTGGTATATATGCACAATGGAATACTACTCAACCATGAAAAAGAATAATATTCTGCCATTTGCATCAATATGGATGAGCCTGGAGAAAATTATGTTAAGTGAAATAAGCCAGGCACAGAAAGAGAAATACCTCATGTTCTCACTTAAGTGTGGGAGCTAATAAAAATAAATAAATAAATATACAGACAAAGGAACAGGATCAGGGAAAAAGAAGACACAACAATCACAATAACTCCTTGAACTTGTTAAGATAAGTGAACAAATATGATGTTGATGCTGGGGAGAGAGAGGGAGGAAATGGAGGAATTGGTAGGGGGACATGAAAATCAACTACATTGTATATTGGTAAATTAAAATAAAAAATAAACAAAATAAAATAAAATAAAAAAGAGAAATACACATGTTCTCACTCATATGTAGAAGCTAAAAAAGTTGATCTCACAGAAGTAGAACATAGAATAGTCATTACTAGAGACTGGAAAGAGGGGAGAGGGGAGATGGGGAGAGAATGGTCAACGGATACAAAATTGTGGAGAGATAAGAAGAATAAGATCTAGTGTTCTATAGCAACATGGGGTGACTACAGTCAACATCAAATTACTGTATAACTTCTAGTAAGTAACTGAGAGGATTTTGAATGTTTCCAACACAGATGACAAATATTTAAAGTGACGTATATGACAAATACCCTGATATGATTATTGCACACTGTATAAATGTACCCAAATATCACATTGTATTCCATAATATATGCAATTATCATGAGTCAATTAAGAAAAAATAAACTAAAAAGAAAAAAGAAATAGAGATTAAAATAGTAATCACCAAAGGCAGGGAAAGGGAAGGGAGATGGGGGTTGGGAGAGGTTGGTAAATTGGTACAAAGTTACAAAGTTACGGTTAGAAAGAAAGAACAAGTTCTGGTGCTCTAGGGTGACTATACCTGATAATATTCTACTGTATATTTAAAGATAGCCAGAAAAGAGGATGTTGAATGTTATAACCACAAGGAAATGATAAATGTTTAAGTGATAGATATGTTAACTATTCTGACTGTATCATTATACAATGTATGCATGTATTGAAACAACAAACTGTACCCCTTACGAATGTACAATAAAAAAAGTTATCTATACCCAAAGTTACTTACAGATTCAATGTTCTCCATAAAAATTCCAATGTTATTCCTTATGGAAATTTTTTTAAAAATTCTAAAATTTGTATGGAACCACAAAAGACTCCAAATAGCCAAGATATTCTTGAGCAAGAAGATCAAAGTTGAAGGCATTATACTTTCTGATTTCCAAATATATGACAAAGCCACAGTCATCAAAACAGTATGATACAGGAATTAAAAACAGATATACTTATATAAGCCACTGGAATAGAATAGAGAGCCCAGAAATAAATCTAAACATTTATGATCTAGTGTTCTTAGACAGGGGTGCCAAGAACATGTGATGGGGAAAGGATAATCTCTTCAATAAATGGTGATGAAAAATCTGTATAGCCACATGCTAAATAATAAAATTGGGCCATTATCTCACATCATATATAAAATCAACTTAAAGGTGACTTAAGACTTAAATGTAAAACCTGAAACTGTCAAATTACCTGAAAAAAACATAGGAAAAATCTTTCTGACATTTGTCTTGGCAATAATTTTTGCTATGACACCAAAAAGCACAGGCACAAAAGCAAAAATAGGCAAGTGAGATTGCATCAAACTAAAAAGCTTCTGCATAGCAAAGGAAACAATCAACAGAGTGAAAATGCAACCTAGGTTTTTTAGTCACTTTGAGCTGCTATTACAAAGTACCATAAATTGGGTGGCTTATAAATTATAGAGATTTGTTTTTCACAGTTCTGGATACTGGAAGTCTGAGATCAGGGTGCCAGCACGATTATGTTGAGTCCACTTTCGGCTTGCAGACTTCCATCTTTTCCTTTATCTTCATATAGTGAAAAGAGGGACAGAGAGCTCTCTGGGGTCTCTTTATGAGTGTTCTAATCCTACTGGTATGAGTCTCCACCATCATGACCTAAATTTTGTACTGAAGGTGGCATCTCCTAAGAACATTACACTGGGGATTACAGTTTCAACACATAAATTTTGGGAGGACAAAAACATTAGCACATTGTACTAGTGACTGAAAGAATATATTTGCAAATGGTATATATGATAAAAGGTTAATATCTGAAATATATAAGGAACTCATACAACTCAATAGTAAAACAAACAAACAGACGAATAAAACCAAATAATCCAATCAAAAAATGCGCAAAGCCTCTGAATAGACATTTCTCCAAAGAAGACATACAAATGATCAACTGGTATGTGAAAAGGTGCTCAACATAATTAACCATCAGGGAAATGCAAATCCAAACCAAGTGAGGTATCATATCACACCTCACACCTGTTAGGATGGCTATCACACACACACACACACACACACACACATATATATAAAGGTAACAAGTGTTGTTAAGTATGTGGAGAAAAGGAAGCCTTGTACACTGTTGTTGGCTATACAAATTGGTATAGCTATTATGGAAAACAGTATGGAGTTTCCTCAAAAAAATTAAAGATTGAATTAACATATGATCCAACAATCCCTCTTCTGGCTATATTTCCAAAAAAAATAAAATCATTATCTTGAAGATGTGTCTGCACTTCCATGTTCACTGCAGCAGTATTCACAATAACCAAGACATCAAAACAATCTAAATGTCTGTCAACAGATGAACAGATAAAGAAAATAGGACACACACACAGTCACACACAGTGGAATATTATTGGGCCTTAAAAAAAAAAGGAACTCTTAACATATGTGATAACATGTATGAAACTAGAGAACATTATGCTAAGTGAAGTAAGCCAGACAAAGAAAGATCAATACTATATGATCTCACCTATATGTGAAATCTATAATAGTCAAACTCTAAGAAGCATAGAGTAGAATGAAGTTTGCTAGGGGCTGGAGAAAGAGGAAATAGGTGATGTTGGTCAAATTATATGAGATGAATAAATTCTAAAGATCTAATGTACAGCAATGTGATTACAGTTAACAACATTGTATACTTGAAATTTGCTAAGAGGGTAGATCTTAAATGCTCTTATCATGAAGAAACAAAGAAAATGGTAACTATGTGAGGTGAAGTATACCTTGATTAGCTCGATTATGGTGATCATTTGCGTAGATACATATTAAAAGATAATATGCATCTTTCCATGAACTTCTTGAAGATCCCTTATATATATATCAAGACATCAAGCTGTACAGCTTAAATATATATAATTTTTATTTGTTAATTATACCTCAATAGAGCTATTAAGAATGCAAGCTATCAAAGCTCATTCTAGAAGAAATAAATAACCAGAATAATCCTATATTAATTAAAGCAATTGATCCATAGTTTAAACTTTGACACAAAGCAAACCCCAGACTCAGAACCTGATGGCTTCACTTGTAAGTTCTATCAAACATTTAAGGTGCTTACCTAAGGTGTTTGATAATACTAATAATCCTAATTTCTACACAAATTCTTCCAGAAATAGAAGAGGAGAAAACACTGTCTGATACTCTTTATTAGGTCCACAATAACTCGTACAAAAAAGAAAATGAAAGTATAAAAACAAAACAACAAATAACTTCCCAACTAATACCTTCCCTAGACACAGACACAAAAATCTTTGTGGTGGGCTCTGCATTCTGGTGAGGGGGAGGCACATCACCAGAGGGGCTAGCCAACAGGATCGCTGTACAGGAGCATGGTCAACAGGCTTCAAGCCTTAAATCACTGGCCAGCTTCCACACCCACCCTCGGTGTGCTCCTTGAGACTTTCCTAGGCCATGAGATAGGAGCAAGTGGGACATTATCTGCAAAGGGAGCTTCTGTCTCTGCCTGATCCCAGCTGCTGAGTTTTAACCCAACCAAACCCTGATGTGCTCTCTCACCCTTCCTCAGACCTGAAAGCAGGGTCAGGATGATGACTGGCCATGGAGGGCAACTGGCCCTGCACAGGCCAAGTGGCCAAGCAGCTAATATACCAACTCTCAATGCTCTGCTTAAGGGCACAGTAGGATGGGAGACAAGCCTGGGTATATGCATATCTGTGGAGCACACCTCTGGCCCTGCCCTTCCTGAGTGGTTGAATAGCAATCCCAGAGACCTTGCCTAAAACTGGATCCCAGAATGCAGCCCTGTCCAAATACAAATCCAAAACTGCAATACTAGCCAGCCAGGGAAGACAATCTATATCACTGCCAATTAGAGGCAATCACAGAGCCCACCCAGAAGCTCTGCCTTACTGCAGAGTCCAGCCAGTAGTCTTACAGGACCGTAGAGCACAGCCAGCAGTTCCACTTGACCCCCTAGCATAGTGAACAGTCCAGCCCAACTAGAAAACAGGACAGCAAGGTCTACTTGTCTGAGGTTGCAACCAACTGGCCAAACCAGAATTCCAGGCCAGACTAAATAGTGAAGTTCTACCACTGCCAAAGAGCACTAGCAAAGGCTGGAAGGGATGGCCATTTCCTCAAATGCACAGGCACCAACACAAGACACAAAGATTATGAAAAATCAGGGAAATACAACACCACCAAAAGAAACTAATAAAGCTTCAATATCGGACCTTGAAGAAGTGGAGATCTACGAAATGACTGACAAAAAACTCAAATAATTCTCTTAAAGAAGTTCAGGGAACTACAAGAAAATACAGATAAACAATTTTTTAAAATCTGGAAAACAATTTATGAACAAAATGAGAAGTTTGACAAAGGAAGAAGAAATAGAAACAACAACAAAAAAGAAATCCTAGAAATAAAGAATACAATAAGTGAACTAAAAAAATTAATAGAAAGCTTCAACAGGAGACTTGATTAAGCAGAAGAAAGAATTAGTGAACTCAAAGATAGAACATTTGAAATTATCTTGTCAGAAGAGCTAAAAGAAAAAGAGAAAGAAAAAGAATAAGAAGGCCTATGGGAACTATGGGTCACCAAAAAGAGAACTAGCCTACACATAATACATGAAGGAGAAGTGACAGAAAAAAGCCCCCAAAACACATTTAAGGTAATATTGGCTGAAAAGTTCCCAAATCTGGGGAAAGATGACAACATCCAAGTCTAGGAAGCTCAGAGGTCTCCATTCAAATTCAACCCCAAAAAGAATTTGCCAAGACACATCAAATCAAATTATCAAAAATCAATACCAAAAGCCACAAGAGATGAGAAACATATCACACTCAAGGGAGTCTCTCTCTCTTTTTTTTTTTTTTTTTTGTCATTTTTGGAACCGGCCACACCGTGCTCAGCCAGTGAGCACAGTGGCCAGCCTTATATAGGATCCGAACCCACGGCAGGAGCACTTGCTGCGCTCCCAGAGCCGCACTCTCCCAAGTGTGCCACGGGTCGGCCCTCAAGGGAGTCTCTTTACCGTATCACTAGTCCTGTAGTGGAGGTGGCAGGTTGAATCAGTTGGCAGGAGAGTAGTACCTGCCCCAAACATGCTTTCCCCTAGACAAATACAGGATTTCAATACTTGGGACAACTTGTGCTTAACCTCACGGTTTCAGATGTTAGTGGAAATGTAGTTGGAAAGACAGCAAGACAATAATTAGGTATTTGTCAAAACCATCTGTGACTAAGATGAAATGTGTCACAAAACCTGTAAAAATACAAAAGGTAAAGTACATGGAGTACATTATTTAAAAAGACTAATTTTGTAACATTGCTTTACCTATCTCTAACATGTTGCCTAACTTTTCTCCTAAGAGATTAAAAAGACATCTCTATGGTTAGGTTGGAGTTTAAGAGGGAATATAATACAAAGAGGGCAAAGATGTAAGCAAAACTTAGGGGAAAGTAAAGTAAGGTTAAATTGATTGTTCCATCTGATGGCCCTGTGATTAGTGATATCAGGGGGTGTGTGAAGGGGTGTGGCTGGCGAGCTGCAATCACTGCTTTCTATCTGGTGTTGACGCACGTGTCAAAAACCAGTTGACAAGTTTGATATGTTGGGCAATTCTTGTGGTAACTTAGTTCAAGCTTCTGCTCTTAGGCAAACACCTAAGTGAAAAACAGACTGTAAATGTCCACTAGCTGGAATGCACAGAGACAAATCACTTTTTGCTCCATGTATTGTATGCATTTCATCTCAGCAGATGGTCAGGATGAGGTGGTGTAAGGTGATATATACTTTCTTATTCAGAGACCCACCAATGACAAGTTCTCTGATTTAGACAGTTCACAGTAGTTTGATATGATCCTGAAAATAAATGTTAGGCTAATAATAAATAATGTCTTTAGGGAAATATATAACGGCTAAACACTTTTCTTTAAATTAAACTCTAATTGTGGTGACCTGATTTTGTAAGAGCAAAGGGAATGCTATGCAATTCTGAAAATAAGCTAATATATGACTTGCACTTAAAAATTAAACTTAGTAGTAAGAAACAATGAATTACTACGGCTTTAAGATTTTTTTTTTAAAGTGTAAGACTTATAATGCTTTGAAAATTCTAATATGATTGCATAATTGTCATCCAATTCATAGACAGCTATGGACTTTTTAAACACCACACAAACAGATAAAACTTACAGAGTCTCTGCTCTCCAAGAGCTTTTGCTTGAGAATGGTGATTAATCAAATTGATGTGTAGAAAACAATTCAGATATAAACTTTACAGCAAACCTAGGGATAATACGGCAAGATCAACATTCTTGAGTCTCCTTCTTTCCAAACACAATAGTTAATTTTATATGAAAAAACACTTCCCACCTACTCTCTTACCCCTAAAGGAAGTAGTATAGACAATTTCATTTTCACTTAAATTAGTAGATCTGAGTACAGGATTTTTTTTTAGTTCCATTTATTCAATAGAAAATCATAAGCAATGCAATGGCCAACCATGAAGCCTGAATATAAAAATAAAGAGTATCCTGAAATGAAACTCTAAAATAGAAAAAAGTAAAATTCAACATTGTGCCAAGTTTTTGCTAGAATTTATACAAATGAAAATAATTTCACTGAGCTTGGTTGAGAGGAACACTGTACCAAGCTTTTCCAAGAATGTATTCTGACAATCACTGTTCCACTTGATTTTAAAGCTTATATGTATTACAAATACAATGATCCATATTTTTCTGATTAGCTTACACTCAGCTCATCAAAATGTAGCGCTGTAGGAGCTACTTTATGTTTAAGCAGCTTCTAAACCATATTTATTTTCATTAAACAGAACTCAAAGATAGAATTGGGTTATGCTTAGCTATATAACTATTTTTAAGCTATCTGAGGAATTTCATTAAGCTCATGTGGCTTAATATGCATTATTATGCTATATATTGGAAACAGGCAAGCAGTACAAAATATTTAGCCAAATAAATCCTCACTATCCTTTCTGCCTATTGCCTTTTTTCTTCCATTGTTTTTCAAGAGAAACAGAAGGAATTTGGCTTGCAAAGAGAAATCTGTTCTCTCCTTAAGGAACATAATATATGTGATTACTTTTCTCTCTAATTCTTCATGAAAACAATAATGCTAGTCAGCTATGGAGTTGAATAATTCTCATCCTTAGTTCTTGGTTAGACTTTTATTCAGGGGATTTTGGTCAGAATTTGCTTAATGTCTTTACTTAGCTGGAGTGTTAGCTCCATGAAGTCAGTAACTGTGTTCTTCAGTCTTGCATTCCACATCTGGCACACGCCTGGCTGGTCCTGTTGCGGTGACAGTACCCTGTCCCTTTGTTCCTTCTTCAGTAGAGTGCAAGCAGGCTCTACAATCAATTTATTTTAAGTAGGCATGCTTAGGGATAAAATACTAAATATGATATTGAGTTTTGCTGAAGATTTAAAATATTTTAATTGCTCAAGTCATTGTATCATAAAAAATTCTTCAGTCTTTTACAGCTTCTGTATTCTAACCAAAATGAGATTGAAGAGAGTTACCAAGTGAAAAATCCACTGGACATCTTTTCTGTGGCATCAATAACATTCCATGCTGCCCCCAGAGAGAAGTCTCTCCCTCAGAGACCATGTTTCTAGGGCCAGGGCTTTCTCTGTCATTTCTTCATTTGGTGGTGGCTGGAGTTCAGCTTCAAGACAGTCAGCTGTCACCTAGAATGTAGGCCTTTTAGGCAAGGACTTCATAAAATATATATTTACCAGTTTGGTTTCTTTTCTCCACTACACTTATTCCGCAGATGACTCCATAATTATTTTCCAGTCACTTCTAAAGGAGATTTTGTCATAAATTTTCCCCCTCCCAGCAGGGCTTAAGGTGGCAGTAAGATAAAGAAGAAAACAAGTATTTAAGGTTAGGTAGTCCTGGGTTCCAAAATGAGCTGTGCAACCTTGGACAAATAGCTCAACCTCTCTGAACTTCAATTTGGTTATTTCAAAAGCAAATAAAATAGCTAGTTGGAAGATTGTAATATGAATTAAATGAGAAAACATGCACAGTGCCCAGCACATAATTTATTTACATAAATATTTTTTTCCTCACTATTCCAATAGCATGAAGAATATCATATCTACCTATATTGTCACATTTATTATTATAGTTCATGTTTGTCAGGTAGCAACTATGAGCTAGGCAGCCTGTTAGGTGACTTGGACATTGAAGTGAAGAAAAGAGATGAAGCCATATCTTCTTGGAGCTTCAAAGTGAGTGGGGGAGCCAGACATTAAACAATTACACAAGTGAATATGTCTTTACAAATGATCACATGCTATGAAGGAAAAGTAGAGTACTGTGAGCACTGTTACTCTCAAACACCCACTTCCTGGTCAACCAGCTTTTTTCCAGAGAAATGTCAGGATTCATAACATCCAATACATTTTCATGGTTCTGGCTGCAGTCACATGCAATGCTTTCAGATCATATTTGATTTTTATGAAGTTGGGAGAGATTGATAGTTGTGGTTTTAGACATAGAAGACACATCCAAAAGAGTGTGGAATCCATGGTAAGGTGTTTATACAGATACTAACATTAGCATTAATATTTATCTACTAAGAAACTGTCAAATTATTAATAGATTCACATCTAGAAGACTGTATGATGCATCTTCATGCACTAGTGACATCTTATATACAATATTTTTATTACCAATACAGAACAGATAGTGGCCATTATATTTTGCTGCTCAGGACAGGTAGTGCTCTTTTCAATTTTGTTGATAGTGATTTAGAATTCAGAAAAAATGTCCTCATTGGTGATCAGGGGCCCAGACAAGTTCACATGCCATAGAGTACCCATAACATAGCTGAATCATGATTGTTAATAGTGCTAAGCTGAGTTCTGGGCCATGTGAAATAGAAAGTAAAAGGCAGAGAATCCTGTCCCTGAAACAGGGCTGATCGCAGGCCAAATTTAAAAGCTGGTAGGCATGACCTGTACATTTTCCAGCTTGCCCTTTGTGCCTCTTCCACAAACACCCAGAGCCATGGTCCATGTTGTGGTCCAAAGCTACACACCTGAGGCTGCTCAAAGTGGTAAGTGTTCTAAAAATGGGGGGGGAGGGGGCGGGAGAATTTATTTTGTTTTAGTTATAAAAATAAAATTACATTTTAAAAACATAGAAAAACAGAAGAGAAAAAAGTGCCAGATTTTCATCATACCAACATACATATCATTCTTATATATTTCCTTTTTCTCTTTTTTGCATAAAAAATGCATTCTATTTGGTATCCTGATTTTTTTTCCTTTTTATTAACACTATGTATTTTTCCTTTTGCTACTTTGTATTTTTCTCTTTACTTATTTATTACATTTTTTTTATTACTTTTTTTTTTTGACATTCTAAGATGTTGCAGAGCAGTTGGGTGGAGGGGGAGATGGGAAAGGGGAGGGAGATAGGGTGGGAGGAGAAGGCAGGAGGGAGGGTGGGGCATGGTTGAGGCCCGTGGCACCCCTCTCATTTCAACAGAGGAGCCCAGGGGGCTTCTGGTGGTGGCTTGGTGGTTGTCAGTGGGCTGGATGTGGATGTCAGGGGGTATGGCTGAGGTCCTCTGCTACCCCCTCCCCCCAGCTTGGGACCCTGGGGCACTTCCACTGGCAGCCTGGTGATTGTTGCTGTGCTGGATCCTGATGTTAGGGGGCATGACTGAGGCTCTCAGCCCTCCCCCGACCTTTCTTTGGGAGCCTGGGGGGCTTCCAGTCCTTCTAGGTTTTATAGGTGTTCTTTGGTGGTGTTTAACTTGTACTGGTTAATATCAGAACTTTGTCGCTTATCTGTGGGTATTTGTGTTTTCTTCCAGTTCTGTGTTGGATTATTCACTATTCTCACCACTTAAACTCTGCACTAGACCTAATTTGTTGTCCTTTGGTTGCTTCTAAAATGGGGGAACTTCCTGTGGGAACCAGTACTTGAGCCCTGTGGTTGAGCTAAATTACTGCTTTGCTGCCGATTCCCTGCGGAAGGCTTTTTGTGCAGCTCAGGGTTTAATTATTGACCTTGTATGTACTTCCGGGTCTTGTGAGTTCCAGTAATCTGAGTTGTGTGGAAACTCTGGTCTGGGCCTGAGTCTTTTCAGCAAACTGTGCCCTCTGCAGTTCTATATTCCTGAGCAGTCTCCACTAAGTGGTCCTGCACTGACTGGAGGGCAGATCAGCTGTCTAGGCTGTGCCCCAGTGTTCCCCAGGTGGGCCCGTCTCTCCCACCATCCGTACTCCAAACATTTCCCATGGGGTGGGCCATGTGCTGGTCCCTTGCGATGACTCAGTGGCCTTTGAGTGGCTCCTTTTTTCAGTTTTCTGTGGCCCTTCACTCGTCTGTGGGTTCACAGGAACCTTGTTAGTAATCTTGCTGGCCTGGGGGCCACCAAGGCCCTCTTCTCCCCTGCAGCCTCCAAGCAACTTCCTTTATATTTTTTATCATTACGTTTAATGGCAGCTGGTATTTCACTGGATAGATGTGCATCTTTACTAATCCTTCCACTTGCGCTGAAAAATAGATTGCATCCAATATTTCTTCATATTACAAATAACACCATGAAAAATTTCCTCTTAATGATAGCTTTTTTCTTAATTCGGATGATATTCTTAGAGTTTCTGAAAAGGGAAACTTCTAGGTAAAAGGTTTGGAAAAAATGTATGCCAAGTTGTTTCCCCAAAAGAGTGTGTCTCTTTAAACTGCCCTCAGAAAGATTTGAGAGAACCAGCTATACTTTCTTTCCCATCTTATTTTCTTGTTTCTGAAAAACCTTTTATTTTGAAATATTTATAGATTCCACGGGAAGTTGCAAAGATTTGTACAAGGAATTTCCATTTAACCTTCACCCAGCCTCCCCCAATGTTAACATTTTGCCTAACTATAGCAAGTTTTGATATGATTATAATAAGAAAACCAGGAAATTGACAGAGATTATTCAGATTTCACCAAAAATGCAATTGTGTGTGTGTGTGTGTGTGTGTGTGTGTGTGTGTGTGTGTGTGTGTGGCTCTATGCAACTTTATCACGTGTAGCTTCATGTAGCCACCACCACAATTTATACCCAAGTGTTTTCTTTGGAGCAATTGTAAATGGTGTTGCATTTTTTAGTTTTGTTTTCACTTGTTCATAGTCAGTATATAGAAATACAATAGATTTTTCTGTGTTGATTCTGTATCCTGTGATCCTACTGAACTTAAGTTCTAGTTTTTTGTTGCTGTTTTTTTTTTTGTAGATTCCTTGGCATTTTCTATGTAGACGATCCCCTCTGCTGATTGTAGACAGTCTGCAAATAGAGACAGTTTTATATCTTCCTTTTTAATCTGCGTGCCTTCTATTTCTTTTACTTGCCGTGTTATCATGACTAGGATTCCTAGTACAGTGTTGAATGAGAATGGGAAGAGCATACATCCTTGCCTTGTTCCCAGCTTTACAGAGAAATCAGTCCTTCACCATTAAGTATCATGTTAGATGTAGTTTTAAATAAATATTCTTTATGAGATTGAGGAAGTTTTTCCCTCTCTAATTGTTGTACCGAGTTTTTTAAAATCATGAATTAGTGCGGAATTTTGTCAAATGCTTTTTTTTTTTTTGCCTCAATTGATACAATGATTTTTTTTCCTTAGAACCTATTGATATGGTGGGTTACACTGATTGGTTTTTGAATATTGAACCAGCTTTGCATATCTAGAAAGAATTCTACTTGGTCATGGTGTTTTATTCTTTTTATACATTGTTGAATTGTTAAAAATTGGTTGAGGATTTTTGCATCTAAGTTCATGAGCACTAATTAGTTTTCTCTTTTGTGTTATCTTTGTTTTGGTATCAGGGTAATAATGGCCTCATAAAGGATTTAGAAAGTATTTCTTCCTCTTTCTGGAAGAGATTGTGTAAAATTGTTGTTATTTGGATGTTTGATAAAATTCTCTCATGAAATTATCTGGAGAATTCTTTCTCAGGAGATTCTTAAATACACATTCAATTTCTTTAACAGTTATAGGACTATCCAGGTTATCTATTTCATTTTGTCTGAGTATTGGTAGTTTGTGGAGTATGGGAAGTAGAAAGTACTTGGTGAAGGCAGTATTACTACAGTGGTGGGCAAACTGCATTCCTGGAAGTCTGCCCCAAGATAAACACTCCCCAACAGATTCCACTTGTTCCTTTTTTCACTAATTGAGCTTTCAAACTCACAGATTTTTCTGAAGGATCTATTTTTTTCTTTGTTTTCTTTTTCAACAGCACACATGACTGCAGATTCAGTTTAGAGTGGGTAACTGTGGCAGTAGCTATCAGACTATAGGTGTAGTTTCAAAGTCAGTTATGTGATTTTATAGATATAATGTACGCTGATATAAGCTCTTCACCAGTGGGAATCTGGCACACAGCCAAACTCCCCACGTTTTGTAGCAGTACCTTCTCCAAGGTGCATGCAAACTTAGATACTGCAGAGTGACAGAATACCCAAGCATCTGCTACACATTGGGCTAAGGTGGAGCAACCCAAAATACCTTAAAAACCAAAAAGTGCTTTAAAAACCAACTCTAGGAAATTTGCTCTTAATTGAAATTTGAGAATATTAATTACAAAAAGAAAAAAAAAGGCTGAAATTTATTTCTCAGAGAAACTGATCTAAATGTTAGCAAAACTTGTTGATTATTGGAAGGAGCAGGTCCCCTTTCCATTTCCTCCTTTCAGCAGTGTCAGAGCATTGTGGCCAAGAGTTTCTTAGCACCACACCCTTGGAACCATGGTCAGAGGCTTTTCCAATGTTTTCAGCCTCTGTGGCACCATATTCCATAAACAGAATTTAGTCACTCAAACCTTTGACTTTTTAATCAGATAGTTGGCAAGGTTGATATTTGCTTTTCACAAAGAATTGTTTTTGTGAAAAGCATACCTGTTGACTTAGAATAATCTTTTCATATTGGGTTTTCACATTTCACACTTTTTAGCAATATTCATGGCATGGGCACCACCCTTCAGAAGTAGATCTGATCAACTACATTTATGAGGAATCAATTTTGTTAAGCCTGCCGGAAGAACACAAGACCTGAAGATGTCAACCAGATCTTCAGGTCTGGTCATGGGTGGTCATTAGACCATCAAATGATCAAGAACTCTAGCTGGTCACAAATATCGGCCAGAACATCCAAAAGTAATCCTGACTCATATTACAACTATTTGCCCATTACTAATCTAGTCTTGGCCAGAATACCTTTAAGAATAGAATCGAGCTTTCATTGGTCACTGCAATGGGGACTTTTTGTTTGTTTGTTTGTTTTTTAAGAAAAATAAGACACTGATAATTATTATAATTCCAAACATCATATATTCATATATTGTGTTTTTTTTTTTTTTTTTTTTGGTGGCTGGCTAGTACTTGAACCCATGACCTTGGCTTATACATTATAAGGTTTTGATCCTATAATGTTACACATTATAGAGATTTGATCACCATAATCCAGATAATTACCAAACTCTAAAGCATGTATTTTATTCACATTATGCCAATGTATTTAAGATATTTAAGAAATAAGAATACTTAAATCAGGGATCCACTTCTAATATTTCTATTGAGACTAACTTTTGCTAGTTCCTGGACAGGTTTTATAAAATGAAAGGGAAAACAGTAAGATGCATCTTCTTTAATTTTATGAATAAGTTTATTATCAGATAAGCTTACAGAAACTTAAAGTGTCAAAATACATAGGGGCGATAGGAAAAAACTGAATTAACTTTATCTATCATCTTGTATAGCATGGCAAGTGGAAAAAGGCATTGTAGGTGCAAACCCAATAATTACAGCTGCTTAAGCCTAGAACTAGAAGAATTCCCCAATTTCTTCTCCCATGAAAACACGTAGCTTGTTTTAGGTTATTATTTTACCCTGCATCTTGAGCTTCCTGAATGTTTTTCAAGTCTGCTCTTCCATCTGTATTATTATGCCTTTCCATTCCATTCCTGGAAGCAAAATATCTGGAGTAGAAAGAAGCCTCTGATTTCCCCAGGCAGAGAGAACACACCAAGAAGGAAAGCTGCCCCAGTGTTTTATCATCTCTTAAGTCAGTGCTTTCCAAACTTCTCTGAGGGTTAAGAATGACCAAGGCACTTATTAAAAACACTAATTCCCAATCTGTGCCTTTGAAGAATCTGTTTCAGTAGGCTTAAGGTGGGACCCAGGGAGCTATCATCCATTAAGCTACCAGGACATTATCATCAGGTCAGCTTAGAAAATGTTGAATTAAAGTGGATTTTCACACATTGTGGTTCAAAGGACCACCTTAAAAGAATCAAGGCCACTGAGGGAGGCTATACAGATTGCAGTCTGCCCAGCCAAGTGGCCAGGAGCAGGGGCTGAGATTCCACCAGCCCTGATGGCTAAGAACTGCTCCCTGGTAGCAGTGTGTGGGACCTGAGGAAGGCAAGCTTTTAAAGTTGGTCCATGCAGAGGAGGTACCTTTTTCCAACTGATGCCATATTGCACATGGGTCAGCTGCTGGCCCTGATCACAATGCTCTGGGGTGCTGTTTATATATTCAGACTCCTAGGTTCTTATCCCAGATCCATTGAAACAGAATCTCTGTATAGGCTGTATCTTAAACAAGCTCCACCCACTCTCCATTACTGTGACTCAAACGTAAAAGTTGGAGAACCACCAACAGCTTAGATTCAATCCCTTTAAATAGCTACCTCTTTGATAGCCATGGCTCTGTATTCTTTTCATCCCTAATCTTTGTGAACTAATATTAGAAGTTGCAGGTGGCACCAAACAAATTAGAATGGGATCTGGGACTCTAGTGCTCTGATTGTACAATCTGAAAAACCAAAGTCCATAGGTCCTCAGTCCCTTGGACCAAAAGGCAGTGTATCAATTCCTAATACCTTTAGACCTGGAGTCTACTTATAGTAAACACTATACACTCCAACTGTGATTCTCATTGCTGGAGCTCAAATGACCACTGCTCCAAAGTGCCCTGCTGTGTTAACCCAGAATCCCTGTCTCCCTCATTTTCCTCATACTTCCCACACTTTACTGGATACTGCTCCTCATGTTCCAGTCATACTGCAACTCATTTCAAAGTTTGCCTCTATTCTCTGTAGATTTTGCAAGATCCCTGAGCCCAACCTCCTGTGATATGTCATCTTACACCTGCTATGTTGCTTTTATGATTGATACTTTCTGCAGCCCTTCCTCCACACCCCCCGGATTCTCACCACCTGATGGGCCACTATCCACCCACAGTTTTTAGACTCATCCAACCTCAGTGCCAGGACCACACCCTAAGGACACACTGATTTTCTTCCTGTGGGACAGAATAAACACCCCTCTGGATACCCACAATCAATTAGGCTCCACAGGGGCTACTCACGTTCAGATATCTGGGAACAGATTTCATTGAATTATCTTTTATTTGCTGATTTATTTAGTTCTGTGACTTGGATGTCATGCACTCCAATGCATTTCACAAGGTGAAGATGAGTCCAGTGCATTTCACAAAGTGGTCTCCAGTTTAAAGCCTCGTGAAATGAGACATAGGAGAAAGGGAAAAATTGAGAATCACCATGAAACAACAAATTTCACTTCAGATTTGCCTGTAAGCCTTCCATTGTCATTTAAACACTGCTTACCCTTTTCTTAGGAGATTTTCTAATGTTAGAATTTCCTTTTGAGTCTATATCTGAGTTTTTCCATGATCCCTACCTTCTAAAGCAGAGAATGCCTACCCAGTTTGGTCTACCCAGTTTGAGACACAGTGAGAGACTGCTTTCCAACTTTCAGATTCCTTCTTGGTATTACTGCTGCTTCTGCTAGTGGTAGCTAGGTTCCTGCTGCTCCAGAGTTCAGATGATTGTATTCAGCATGTTTGGAAAGTAAGACATTTTACTTACTGAAGGGACTGGTTTTAATGTGTTTTTGCTTTGCCTCCTATAATGAGAGTCACAAATAACATAGTAGAATATCAAAAATAATTCCTTAATATTTTAAAATGGCTTTCCCAGGAATAAAAGAACCTTGATTTTTGGTAAGTCATGTTTTAGGCAGCACAAAACACCACTGCAGTCAACTGATTCTTCCTAGAAACAATGATCTTGTCACAGATATTGGATAGAGCTATGAGTCATTAGCCTATGATAATTAGAAAATCACCATTTCTGAAAGTGAAAGGATACACATTACCCATTAAATATTAATGAGGTGCACCATCTTCTTCTATAATACAAAGTAAAGTTTTAGTCTTATAAAGCAATTATTTTTCCCCTAGAATCTCCCTCCAGAAAACTGGATTATGAATGGGTAACAGTGCCAATTCTCCACATAACCTAACTGGACTTGAGTAATCATTGCTGACTCTACTTAAGTGTCTTGTGACAGAGATGTCCTGAAAAGCTTTGCTACTTGACACAGTTTCAGTGGCCTTGGGTGTCAAGATCAATGAGCAAAAACGAACTCTTAGATATAAAGTGAATCTCACTTTGGAACAGAACCACCTGACACTACACAAAGTTCTATACGTGGTTAAGTCACTGACTCCCATAATGGGAATGACACACCAGTTCAGGGGTAATTTCACAGAGGTAGAGGAAATGTAGGCTACATCCAGTTATGGTGTGTCAGCATCATCAGAGGAAGGGGACAGATTTATGCAAATTGCCAAATGCTGTTCTATTTCCCAGCATTGTTTTCCTCACCTGTGTCTGTCTTTCATTGTATTTAAAGTTACCCAGAGAACATGTTCTCTCTTATTTTATTAAAAGAGCCCTTCTCTTACTCACATAATGTGGAAATTACATAATTGCTGTCCCACATGGTGGTAGCTTGTGCTAAGGGAGGGGAGAAGCAGGAGGCTAACAAGCTGTGTGGACTGCATGGAGCACGGTTCCTGGCACCTGCTGTTGGGCTCAGCCTACTATTCTGTCTTGGACAGAAGGTAAATCAATGCTGTAATATTGAAAGCAATTCCCCAAAGAGCAGGATTCACAGCAACATAATATTTGAAAACCAGGATTTACATTCCGAAAGCTTTGGAAAAATGATCTGTTACCTTTGTTGGCTGAAGGAGAAAGCTAGGAAATAGATGGGAGTGTTTTGGTTAAGGGTGGTGTGAGGGTAACAAGTGTGCTTGGGCTTTTATTTTCCTCTTTAAGTCCTAGGTATGAAGGCGTATCAACCGAAATCAGAGGATTTGGGGAATAAAATAATGGTATAACAATTCAAAATTTATAAAAAGCTCATATACTTCTGGAATCCACCAAACTGGCCTAGCACAGTCACAAGAAAGGCTGTCATGAGATTTTTGAGTTACTTCCTGCCTTACTCAGGACACACATGTAATCTTTTCCCAGTATGTTTCTACTTTCATTTCCAGGTGAAATGGCATGTTTAGGTATGACTGGCATGTAGAATGAGAAAACATACTTCGTATATTACTATTAGGTGATTATTTCCATAGGCCTCCTGTAGTCAATAAGATCTATTTGATAATTTGTTTAAAATGTAATTTTAATAGTGTGCTCTCGCTGTTTGTATATATGTTTTTTAGAAAAAATGCACACACATATTCAGAAAAAATAAGGAAGAGGACAAAACGTTCTGGTGTCCAAAGATACAAATATAGTAAAACTCTCGATAGGAAATTATAAGGCAAATTTTAAAGACTTTTTCTGTCCTAAAAATTGAATACACCAACTGGCTTAATGGAGGAAAAAATAGGTAAGAATAATATTTAGAATTTCTGCACTTTTCTCCAGGGAGCGACTACCTAGTACTATAAAAAATTGCAAATATTAATATTTTCAGTTTCTAGGGAAAGCATGAAATGTATATCAGAAGTTTCAAAGACTGACTTCTGAGCCTTGAGACTTTGACAATATACAACATTTATTTTTGGCTCCATGCGTGCTTATAGTTTGCTTATAACAAGTTTTATGTAGGCTTTGATTTTTATTCAAAAGGTCTGTCCAACACTTCTAATGAGCTCCTCTCTCTGACAGGTTAGTGGCCTTTCCACAGGGGCTGAACATCTGCACCAGTCTGGCTTGTTTTGAATAAACATAAAAAACCAAAGACGGCAATGGAGAGAACATACGGGGTCTCCTGTCACAGCAGGAATGATTCATCAGCAATGCAGTCACAGTTCCCAGAGCAAATCATTTCTATTTTACCACTGGACTGGAAGATAAGGATAGAGCTGATTTTTAAAAATTAAGTTTAAAAATTTTGACATGGTGTACTTGGTAGTACCTCAGAGGTGTGGATGTATGTCTACATATATATGCATATATATGTATATATATATACATATATATGTATAGTATACAATCTTGGCCTCTTTCCTTCCTAGTCCCTAAAATACTTGGTGGTAGATCTTAAAGTGAAGAGCCAAACATGAGGATAAGACAATGACAAGAAGCAAAACCCCAATTATGAAACTGAGTCATATCTGGTTAATAAAAGACAAAGAAACTTCTTTTGAAAAGGCAAAAGCAATCAACTCTAATTTTACTTTATTTTAAATTTGCTGAGTCTAGTGATCAAATTTTTCTAAGGTGAAGTCTGAATGACCCTCTATGCCTTGAATTTAATGAATTATAGGTTGTGGTTAATAATTTATTCAACAAACATATTAAAGAAGCTTGAAAAAAAATAACCACGCTAATTTATTTTATTTTCCAAATGGTGTGGGACTTAGAATTATTATTCAAATAATGATTTCAGTGTAGGTAAGAGATGGATTTGAGCATGGGTAACAAATCTATTGGAGGCAAGGAGTGCTGCAGGCAAGTTCTGGCCAATCATTCAATCATCAGTTATTAATTATCTATTTATGCAGCAAGTACTGTGCTAGGCATTGGATATATAAAAATAAAGAACAGAGATGCTCATGGTCCAGTGAGTGGACATGTAACAAATTATTGTAGCACACCATGACAAATGCCATGGTGGAGGACTCCAGGAGAACACAGGGTCGGAAGATTGCACTTGCCTCCAAGAACTAGGAAAGGCTTTGCAGATGAAGTGACCTTTGAATTGGGTCTTGAAGGATGAGCAGGCATGCTCCTGATGAGGGAGCAGCTGGTCATTCTAGGAAGGGGATCTGCCTGTGCCAAGATATGGAGTCTTGAAGTCAGCAGATCTTTTCAAAAAGCTTAGTGTTGCTGGAGTGTGATTTGCTTGCAGGTGAGTACAGGGTAGGAGATGGGATACGTCGGTGGATTCTCCCACTGTTCTGTTGCATTATCCTTGTCTGTTCAGTTGTTTGTAAAATTAGACTAAATGATCTCTAAGGTTCAGAATTCTATGATCCTATGAAATTTAGACAAAAAAAATCTGTTCCTACTTGGAAGAAAAGAACTCTTTGGGGTGAACAAGGGTGTGGGATTGCATCCATGAAAATGAAGATTTGCAGCTGCCTCACACAGCTACATTAAACAGTAAAAACAACAAAAAAGGGCCTTTTCTATTCTTAGCATGCCTCCTTGACATGTGTCTCAAGCACTGTTTGGAAGGAAGATGACTATTTTTCCACCAATAATAGATAAGTTTCTATTTATTTTCTTTTATTAGACTCCCTCGGCAAATGGAAAGTTTTTGTCTTGGTCTCATTCTTAGACAGAAAAGTGTGTGTTTCATCTACTTCTGTCAATGAAAAGAATACCTGTTTGTTGTTTAATTACAGGTATGCATATATGCAGGAAATTTAGGGTTCCAGTTCTGGGAAATCTGCCTCATAACAAGGTTCTTTGCAGACTTTAGAAATCGAAATGGACCTTGAGCTGTTGAGATGAGAAGAATGACCTGTAAAATTGACATACTGCTAATGAATAAAGGAGAAATAAAGAGAAAACAACTATTCTCCATGTAGCACATAATCTCAATTAACATAAAAGCTGAAAAAAATAAGGTGGGTTTATAAAACAGAAAAACATTCGGGATTTTAATACATCATATTGAAAATTACTATCAGCATTTATATTCATGAGGAATAAATCAATTTGTGGATAATTTAAATAACTGCGCTGTAACTCATAAACACAGAGACTGTAGTGAAAGTTTAAATTTAAACTTATAGATAAAACTCCAAGAAAAGATAATTACTTTTCCAAATGATATTTCTTTAGAGTATAGTTTTACAAAGTAACCAAAGAAAATCAGAAAAAAGCAATCATCTGGTTTTTAAACACTTGGATTTTAGCTAATTTCTTTTATTTTAGTCTCCAAAGGCCTACAGAGTACTTGAGACATTTTGCTTTTTTGAGATCTGTAATTAAAGACAAATGATTACTCTGACATAAGCAACTTCACTCAAACACCCTTTCACATGATCTTTAATGAAAAAAAACAACCTCTCAGATAGGAAACCTTTGTTCTCATGCCTTTTAGCACCCTTCCGCCATGCCTTCTTCATTCACCCAAAGCTTCGTCACCTTTTTAGATCAAATTCAAACCATCTCCCCTGTAAGACATCCACTTGATCATCTCTTCTTGAATAACTGCTCTTTGCTCAGAAATTCTTGACTACCTACTACACATCACTTAACTGGCAATTAATCCCTTGCTAGCTCTTGTGTTATTATCTTGAACTCTTGTATTGTTGACTATAAGTACATTCCAGTGTTTATACCTAGTCTCCTCAACAAAGTCATTGCTCTGTGAGGACAGACACCTTTTCTTCTTGGCACCTCCACAGGGTTTAGTTCAGTAAATACTTGTTGATTTTAATAACTGGTTAAATTAACAGATGTTTACCAGGCAGCTACCATGTGAAAAGAAGATCCTATATCGTTTTCCAGATTTGTCATAAAGGCTGACAGCAAACTCAAAGTAATTTAAATTTTAAAATCTTCAGCCCTTATAGATGAATTGTTTATTTCTGTAAGTTAATAATTTGAAAATTTTTATTTGAAAAATTGAGGAGGAAGAGGAGAAGGAAGCAGAGGAGGAAAAAGGAGGAGAAATTGAAACGTTTATAGAGTTTTTAAAAATTGAAATGTTCATATGATTCTGTGTTAACAGCATTGCCATTTATGTCATAGATTTATGGCTAATGGTATAATGACAAAGGAATACATGCTATCACTCTGAACTCAGGATTCAGGGACCTCCCATGGTTCTCTTGAAACAGATATGAGTCTCTGTCTGAACAAGTTTAATTATCTATGTGATGTCAATAAGTCAGCATCCTCAATAGCATGATGACTTTATCAATAATTAGTGGGAAGAACAGGACATGGGAATTTGAGTTAGATTACTTAATTTTGAATCTAGCTATATTGCTTAGTTAAGGTACTAAGTTTCACTTCTTGAAAATTGGGAATAATTATTAACATGATAATTATAATTAAGTTTGACTTCACAGGGTTGGTTAGAAAACAAAGGAGATAATACATGCAAAAAGGTATTTATAAGGTAGGATTAGTTATGATGACAGCCCTCATGTCGGTCCATCACTCCTTCACAATTCATTCAACAAATATTAATTGCCCATACTATGGGTCAGTTATCATGTACTTTCCCAATATAGTCAGACAGATAGATAGATATCTTTTGAAACTAATTGTGGCAGTCAAGTGACAATATCACCTCATAACTTTGTTTTCTTCCTTTTAGATTTATTTATTTATTTTTTAAGTTGCATGGCGGGAGCTCTGGCTCCTTCATTTCCCCATATTTTAGGTAAAGTTGCAAAGATTTAATCATGGACTTGGTTCCTTATAATTGATGTGAAATATCAGCATAAAATATATTGCAAAAAAATTATAAAACAGAGGAAATTACTCTATTTTTTAAAAATAAATGTTTTTAATGCTTATAAGATATGCTATAAGAGATTAAGGTATCTGATCACCCAATTTAAACCTGCACAAGTGTAAAAAGAAACCTATCTGGTAATGAAAGACTAGAAACAAAAAGAACTGTGACTAAACACTATAGCAAATTGATAAACTTATTTCTCACAGGGATAAAAATTAGCAATTCTGAAACCACTTTACATGTACTCTAGGGCTGAACAAATAAGTAAATAAATTGTAGGTGATGGGAGCCAGGTCTCTCAGTGTCAGATAAGAAGTTTAAAATAAGTAAGGGGGGATGATTGGAATGAATCCTGTGGTTCTGAATTAGAGTCAGAGATATAGGTTGAATACCTGTTTACGTTAATACATATTCAATAGATAGAAATAGAAATAATTTTAGATATGATTATATACAAATGTTAATTTATATGCATATACTGGCTCAGCAGTAGTAATACCCCAATAGCAATAAGCACACTCAGTGCCCAGATTTTGGTTTCCAAACGAAATATCATTCTCTAATAAAAAGAAGCAGGGCTCCTTGGAGGAATGGCTGATTCTAGAGCTTGGGCTGCGAATGGCCTGGAGCATCTTGTAGGCCCAGAAAGTAAGAGAGTGCTAAGGAGGAAGGGGAAGGGAGGAGAAAGAAGAGAAGAAAACGGAGGAGGAGGGGCCGTACCAAAGGACACCAGAGCCAACACAAAAGGGCTCCCTATGGACAAACCTGGAATAAGTTGAGCAACCAAATGAATAATGACAGTGTCAGATTATAACACAAAGAATAGAATAAGTATTGATGAGTCTGCACTGGCATAAATAAACAATGGAATAACTAACTAAATAAATGAGAAGGGACATATCTTCCTGCTATAGTTTGAATGTCCTCCAAAACTCACGTTGAAGCTAAATCCCCATTGTAACAGTATAAGGAGGGTAGAAAACCTGACTATGCTATTTGAAAGGTGAGGCCTTTGGGAGGTGATTGGGTCATGAGGGCTATTCTCTCATGAATGGATTAGTTCATCCATGGATTAATGGATTAATGGGCTAAACAATAAGTGGGTTATTTCAGGAGTAGCACAGGTGGCTATCTAAGAAGAGCAACTGAGCATGTTAAGGCACTCAGACCTCCCACCACGTGACACCCTGCATTGCCTCAGGACTCTCCAGAGTCTCCAACAAGGAGAAGACCATCACCAGATGTGTCCCCTTGACCCTGGACTTCCCAGCCTCCAAAACTGTGAGAAGTAAGTTTCTGTTCTTTATAAATTACCCAGTTTCATGTATTATAAGTGAAAGAAAACTTGCTAAGACACTTCCTTACAGAAGAACGCCAAATAATGTACGTAGATACTCCCCTCTCCGGGAAGTAGAGCTTAATTCCCTTACCCTTGAGTGTGGGATGGACTTAGTGACTCACTTCTAAAAAACAGAGAATGGAAAGAGAAAATAGTAGCTTTACAGAGGAGAAACTCGGAAGACACCACCTTAACCAAGTGATCAAGGTCAGCACCCCCAGTGACAAGTCATGTGGTATCACCTACCCCCTGATACGACATGAAGAGAACAGCACATCACCTCTGTGGTATTCTTATGAAAAACAAATGACCCTTGGGTAGTCATGAAGAAAAAACATGGAACTAACCCAAATTGAGGGAAATTCTACAAAATACCTAACCTATACCCTTCAAAATGTCAAGGTCATGAAAAACAAGAAAAATATCATAAAATGTTATAAACCAGATGATAAACTCAGGAGACATGACTACTAAGTACAATGTGGTATCCTGGATTACATCCTGAAACAGAGAAACACATTTTATTTTTTGAGAAAGCAAAATCCAAGTAACATCTGTAGTTTGGTTACTATTACTACTTCGTAGTTTTGTCAAATGTACCATGGTTATGTAAGATGTTAACATTAGGAGAAACTGGGTGAAGAATGAGGGTACTATCTTTGCTACTTTTCTGTAAATCTAAAAGTATTCCCAAAAAATTTTGCTTAAAAAAAATGTTCATTTTCGGCAATAAAAAGGAATGAGGTACTGATACAGGTTGCAATTTGGATGAACCTTGAAAACGCTATGTTAAGTGAAAAAAGCCAGTCACAAGAGAGCATGTATTATATGATTTCATTTATATGAAATGTCCAGAATAGGCAAATCTATAGAGACAGAAAGTAGATTAGTGGCTGCCTAGGGCTGGGGGATGGGGAGGAAGGGGAGTGTAGTAGATTGAATTACGTCCTCCCCAACTCACTGAAGCTTGAATTGTGTGCCCCAAGTTTTAAGTATTAGAAACTTAGACCCCACTGTGACTGTTAAGAGGGTGGGAAATCCTTTCATGGTAATTGCAAGGTAGAGCCTTGAAGAGGTGATTGAATTGTAGGACTGTGCAGTAGTGAATGGATTAAAAATCGTGGTCTTTAAAAGAAGAGGAGAGTCTGTCTTCTCTCTCTGATCTCTCTGCTTCCACCATCTTGCAATGTGAGATCCCTGGGTCACTGTCACCACCACCAGAAGGACTGTGGACTTCCCAGCCTCAGAAACTGTAAGCAATAAATTTTGTTTTCTTTATAAATCACCCAGTTTTAGGTATTTTGTTATAAGCAACAAAAACGGACTAATACAAGGAACAACTGCTAATGGGCACAGGTTTTTTTGGAGAGTGATGAAAGTGTTCTAAAACTGACTGTGGTGATGGTTATACAACTCTGCGAATGTACTAAAAATCATTGAATTATACACTTTAAATAAAATAAAATAAAATTTACTTTTAAAAAATCACCAGGGCAGGCTTTACCTGTGATTGGATGTTGGAGTTCAAAATCATCATTAGACTCAGTTTTTTTTTTCATTTCCTGCTTCCTCCTTCGCTTTTCCTGGTGACTCCCTTGGCTTCACATGGTCCCTCCAGGCTCAAACTGTACTCACGTCCCAGCAGTCTGGTGACATGAGTATGTCTTTCTCCCTATAGTCCCTACAAAAATCTCATTTCACTTGATTGGTTCTGTTTGGATAATCAGAAAATTTCTAAACCAAACTTCCCCCGTGTTTGTGAGATGGGGCAGGGATGGAGGGGTCTGGGTGGTGGTGACAGTTGCCCAGAAAAAAAAAAAAACAAATTCTGTTACCAGGAAAAATGTGAGTGAATGCTGAGTAGCAAAATAACATATACCTATTATAACCTCTTGTTCACCATGTAGAACTTGACAAAAAGGAATCTTTATTTTTTTATTTTATTTTATTTTTTTTTATTTTATTTTATTTTTTATTTATTTATTTTTTTAAATTTTATTTTGTTGATATACATTGTAGCTGATTAATGCTCCCCATCACCAAAACCTCCCTCCCTTCTCCCTCCCCCCTCCCCCCCAACAATGTCCTTTCTGTTTGCTTGTTGTATCAACTTCAAATAATTGTGGTTGTTATATCTTCTTCCCTCCCCCCCCCCGATTTGTGTGTGTGTGTGTGTATGTGTGTGTGTGAATTTATATATTAATGTTTAGCTCCCTCCAATAAGTGAGAACATGTGGTATTTCTCTTTCTGTGCCTGACTTGTTTCACTTAATATAATTCTCTCAAGGTCCATCCATGTTGTTGCAAATGGCAGTATTTCATTCGTTTTTATAGCTGAGTAGTATTCCATTGTGTAGATGTACCACATTTTCCGTATCCACTCATCTGATGATGGGCATTTGGGCTGGTTCCAACTCTTGGCTATTGTAAAGAGTGCTGCGATGAACATTGGGGAACAGGTATACCTTCGACTTGATGATTTCCATTCCTCTGGGTATATTCCCAACAGTGGGATGGCTGGGTCGTATGGTAGATCTATTTGCAATTGTTTAAGGAACCTCCATACCATTTTCCATAGAGGCTGCACCATTTTGCAGTCCCACCAACAATGTATGAGAGTTCCTTTTTCTCCGCAGCCTCGCCAGCATTTATCGTTCATAGTCTTTTGGATTTTAGCCATCCTAACTGGGGTTAGATGGTATCTCAATGTGGTTTTGATTTGCATTTCCCGGATGCTGAGTGATGTTGAGCATTTTTTCATATGTCTGTTGGCCATTTGTATATCTTCCTTAGAGAAATGCCTACTTAGCTCTTTTGCCCATTTTTTAATTGGGTTGCTTGTTTTCTTCTTGTAAAGTTGATTGAGTTCCTTATATATTCTGGATATTAATCCTTTGTCAGATGTATATTTTGCAAATATTTTCTCCCACTCTGTTGGTTGTCTTTTAACTCTTTTAATTGTTTCTTTTGCTGTGCAGAAGCTTTTTAGTTTGATATAATCCCATTTGTTTATTTTTCCTTTGGTTGCCCGTGCTTTTGGGGTCGTATTCATGAAGTCTGTGCCCAGTCCTATTTCCTGAAGTGTTTCCCCTATGTTTTCTTTAAGAAGTTTTATTGTCTCAGGGTGTATATTTAAATCCTTAATCCATTTTGAGTTGATTTTAGTATACGGCGAGAGGTATGGATCTAGTTTCATTCTCCTGCATATCGATATCCAGTTATCCCAGCACCACTTGCTGAAGAGGCAGTCCCTTCCCCAGTGAATAGGTTTGGTGCCTTTGTCAAAGATCAGATGGCAGTAAGTGTGTGGGTTGATTTCTGGATTCTCTATTCTATTCCATTGGTCAGTGTGTCTGTTTTTATGCCAGTACCATACTGTTTTGGTTATTATAGCTTTGTAGTATAGCTTAAAGTCAGGTAGTGTTATGCCTCCAGCTTTATTTTTTTTGCTCAGCATTGCTTTGGCTATTCGTGGTCTTTTATTGTTCCATATAAATGTCTGAATAGTTTTTTCCATTTCTGAGAAAAATGTCTTTGGAATTTTGATGGGGATTGCATTGAATTTGTATATCACTTTGGGTAGTATGGACATTTTCACTATGTTGATTCTTCCAATCCAAGAGCATGGAATATCTTTCCATCTTCTTGTATCCTCTCTAATTTCTCTCAGCAGTGGTTTGTAGTTCTCATTATAGAGATTTTTCACCTCCTTGGTTAACTCAATTCCTAAGTATTTTATTTTTTTGGTGGCTATTGTAAATGGGCAGGCTTTCTTGATTTCTCCTTCTGCATGTTCACTATTGGAGAAAAGAAATGCTACTGATTTTTGTGTGTTGATTTTGTATCCTGCTACTGTGCTGAAATCATTTATCAATTCCAACAGTTTTTTTGTAGAGGTTTTAGGCTGTTCGATATATAGGATCATGTCATCTGCAAACAGGGACAGTTTGACTTCATCTTTTCCAATCTGGATGCCCTTTATTTCCTTCTCTTCTCTGATTGCTCTGGCTAGTACTTCCAACACTATGTTGAATAGGAGTGGTGAGAGTGGGCATCCTTGTGTGGTTCCTGTTCTTAAAGGAAAAGCTTTCAGCTTTTCCCCATTCAGGATGATATTGGCAGTGGGTTTGTCATATATGGCTTTAATTATGTTGAGATACTTTCCCTCTATACCTAACTTATAGAGGGTCTTTGTCATGAATGAGTGCTGAACTTTATCAAATGCTTTTTCAGCATCTATAGAGATGATCATATGGTCCTTGTGTTTGAGTTTATTAATATGGTGTATCACATTTATTGATTTGCGTATGTTGAACCAACCTTGCATCCCTGGGATGAATCCCACTTGATCGTGATGAATAATTTTTCGTATGTGTTGCTGTATTCTGTTTGCTAGTATTTTAGTGAGGATTTTTGCATCTATATTCATCAAGGATATCGGCCTGTAGTTTTCTTTTTTGGTTATATCTTTACCTGGTTTTGGTATCAGGATGATGTTTGCTTCATAGAATGAGTTTGGGAGATTTGCGTCCGTTTCAATCTTTTGGAATAGTTTGTAAAGAATCGGTGTCAATTCCTCTTTGAATGTTTGGTAAAATTCTGCTGTGAATCCATCTGGTCCTGGGCTTTTCTTTGTTGGGAGCCTTCTGATAACAGCTTCAATCTCCTTTATTGTTATTGGTCTGTTCAAATTTTCTACGTCTTCACGGTTCAGTTTTGGGAGCTTGTGTGTGTCCAGAAATTTATCCATTTCCTCCAGATTTTCAAATTTGTTGGCATATAGTTGTTTATAGTAGTCTCGAATGATTCCTTGTATTTCAGATGAATCAGTTGTAATATCGCCTTTTTCATTTCTAATTTTTGTTATTTGAGTCTTCTCTCTTCTTTTTTTTGTTAGCCATGCTAATGGTTTGTCAATTTTATTTATCTTTTCAAAAAACCAACTTTTTGATTCGTTGATCTTTTGAATTGTTTTTTGGTTTTCAATTTCATTCAGTTCTGCTCTGATCTTAATGATTTCTTTCCGTCTGCTAACTTTAGGATTGGATTGTTCTTGTTTTTCTAGTTCTTTAAGGTGAAGTGTTAGGTTGTTCATTTGCCATCTTTCCATTCTTCTGAAGTGAGCATTTAATGCAATAAATTTTCCCCTCAATACTGCTTTTGCAGTATCCCACAGGTTTTGGTATGATGTATCATTGTTTTCATTAGTTTCAATAAACTTTTTGATTTCCTGCTTGATTTCTTCTTGGACCCATATGTCATTAAGTAGAATGTTGTTTAATTTCCATGTGTTTGTATAGTTTCCAGAGTTTTGTTTGTTATTAATTTCTAGTTTTAATCCATTGTGGTCTGAGAAGATACATGGGATAATTCCAATTTTTTTGAATTTATTGAGACTTGATTTGTGACCTAATATGTGATCTATCCTGGAGAATGATCCATGTGCTGATGAGAAGAATGAATATTCTGAGGTTGTTGGGTGGAATGTTCTGTAGATATCTGCCAATTCCAATTGGTCTAGAGTCTTGTTTAGATCTTGTGTTTCTCTACTGATTCTTTGCCTAGATGATCTGTCTAATATTGACAGTGGAGTGTTCAGGTCCCCTGCTATTATGGTATTAGTGTCTATTTCCTTCTTTAGGTCTAATAGAGTTTGTTTTATAAATCTGGCTGCTCCAACATTGGGTGCGTACATATTTATGATTGTTATGTCTTCTTGATGGATCAGTCCTTTTATCATTAAGTAGTGTCCCTCATTGTCTCTTTTTATGGTTTTTAGTTTAAAGTCTATTTTGTCAGATATAAGAATAGCCACTCCAGCTCGTTTTTCTTTTCTGTTTGCATGGTAAATCTTTTTCCATCCTTTCACTCTTAGTCTGTGTGAATCTTTATGGGTGAGGTGGGTCTCTTGTAGGCAGCATATAGTTGGGTCCTGCTTTTTGATCCAGTCAGCCAGTCTGTGTCTTTTAATTGGGGAATTTAAGCCTTTAACATTAAGAGTTGTTATTGAAAGGTGTTGATTTATTCCTAGCATTTTATTGGTTGTTTGGTTGTCTTAGGTGTCTTTTGTTCCTTGCTTTCTGATTTACTGTTTGGTTTCTTTGTTTGTTGGTTCCTTAGGTTGTAGATAGTGTTTTTGTTAGCTTGTTTTCTCTTCATGAATGCCATTTTTATTGTACTAGCGGGTTTAGATTTTTCTTAGGTTTTTATGGCAGTGGTAGTTATTTTTCAGGAACCAAACCCAGTACTCCCTTGAGGATTTCTTGTAAGGGTGGTCTTGTGGTAGTGAACTCCCGCAGTTTTTGTTTGTCTGAGAAATATACTATTTGCCCCTCATTTCGGAAGGATAGCCTTGCAGGGTAGAGTATTCTTGGCTGGCAATCTTTGTCTTTTAGTATTTTGAAAATATCATCCCATTCCTTTCTAGCTTTTAGGGTTTGTGATGAGAAGTCTGATGTTAACCTGATTGGGGCTCCCTTATAGGTGATTTGACGCTTCTCTCTTGCAGCTTTTAAGATTCTCTCTTTGTCTCTGAGTTTTGCCAATTTGACTATGACATGTCTTGGAGAAGGCCTTTTTGGGTTGAATACGTTTGGAGATCGTTGAGCTTCCTGGATCTGAAGATCTGTGATTTTTCCTATACCTGGGAAGTTTTCTGCCACTATTTTGTTGAATATGTTTTCAATGGAATCTCCATTTTCCTCCCCTTCTGGAATACCCATGACTCGGATATTTGAGCGCTTGAGGTTGTCTGATATCTCTCTCAGATTTTCTTCCATGTCCTTGATTCTTTTTTCTTTCTTTTTGTCTGCTTGTGTTATTTCAAACAGCCCATCTTCAAGTTCAGAGGTTCTCTCTTCAACTTCGACAAGCCTGCTGGTTAAACTCTCCGTTGTGTTTTTTATTTCGCTGAATAACTTCTTCAGTTCAGCAAGTTCTGCTACATTTTTTTTCAGGACATTGATTTCCTTGTATATTTCCTCTTTCAGATCCTGTATACTTTTCCTCATTTCATCATGATGTCTAGCTGAGTTTTCTTGTATCTCATTCAGTTTCCTTAGAATTATCACTCGAAATTCCTTGTCAGTTATTTCAAGGGCTTCTTGTTCTATAGGATCTAGAGTATGAGATTTATTAACTTTTGGTGGTGTACTTTCTTGATTTTTTGTATTTCTGGTGTCTTTTTTTTGGTGTTTATTCATTGTGGCAGGGGGTTTCACAGTCCACCGGTTTGAGACTAATGACTAACTAGGATGTTGCTGTGGTTGCCAATTTCGTATGGCTCCCTCCGTGACTGCTCAGTTGGCCTCTAGTGTCTTGTGTGTGTGGTTGCCTCGGGTCTTGGGCTTCTCCGGGGATCCACCTTTCTGGTCAGCTTGGACTCTGCTGGGCTGGTGGATCACGTACCACAGGGTGTGTGATCTCTGTTGAGCTTTCACTTTCTGTACAGGACTTCTCCCCGTTCCGTGTGCTCTGGCCCAGGCTGTTAGATCGTGCAGTGGCGACCCCACCGGGTGTGTGGTTTCTGTCGAGTCTCTGCCTCCCTGGCCGCACGTCTCCCCCCTCTGTGCACACTGTGCTGGGCTGGGGTGTGTCTTCTGCACCCCTCGTCTATCAGCTGGGCCTTCAAGACCCTGCTCAGCACCGCCTCACCCAGGAAGTCTACCAGGTTTCTGCTAGGCACAGACGACCGGTCTCTCTGGGTGCCTTTGTAGCACTGTGTAGATCTTTCTCGGGTCTTGTTCACCTTTGTATCCCCCCGGTATAAACCGAGTCTAGTGCCCGCCTGCAGCCTGCTCTCCGGCAGGTTCAAGCGGACCTGGGAACTCTCCTACCACACTATTCCCAACCAGAAATTCGTTAGGCTTTTTTCCAAACTGGTGGTCGCAGAGATGGTATCTGCCTCCCAGTAACAGGAAGTTTACCGGGGCCGGAGTCCAGGGTGTGGTGGAGTGACAGTCGGCCCGCCCGTACTTCCTAGCCCTCCCAACACTGGTCGGGACGCCCCACACCCCCAGCCCTGCCAGAGAACCGCGGAGGGAGTGGGAGAGGAGGTCGGCCCGCAGGGTCCGGAAAGCCCCGCGCCAGGCCAAGCAAATGGGCTCAGTGATGGCCAAGCAGGGCGGAGCTGCCCGCACCTGGGAAAATGGAGGCAGCACCGGGGCAGTGAGTGGCCTGGTGGTGCAGGTGGGAGCCGCGTGGGCATCCACCCCCTGAACAGAGCTGTGCCAGGGATCACTCACAGTGCTGTGCCAGGTCGGGCGCTCGCTCTGTCTCTGGTTTGTTGCCTTCCGTGTTCTCGGCGCTGCCGCCTTGGGCTGTTCAGTCGCGGCGCCGCTCGGGCGCTCCCAGGAATCTTCTTTAATGCCGGCCTGAAACCTCGAATCCTGAATAGGGCAGCTGGCCGCCTTCAGTGGGGCCCCAGCCTCTGGGATCCTGGCTGCATCCACAGCAGCCCTGGCGCCGTGTTCCCTGTTTCAAGACTCGCTTTTGCAGCTAAGAATCAGTTCTTTTCCTGCTCCACACTTCAAAGCTGTTGCCTGTAAATGAGGCAGCCTCTCCTGCCGGGGGCAAAGTGGCGTTGAGCCCCCATGACCGGCCAGCAGCAGCAGTCCTCCCTTAAGAGATGGCCAGAGGAAGGTCCACAAGTTTCCTGGCTGCCTGAGGCCCAGTGGCCAATTTTTCCACTTCAGCTACTCCGCGCCAGCCGCCGCAGCCGCCGCCATCTTGAAACTCAAAAAGGAATCTTTAACTTAATGAAATTAATGGGTTTTTCTTTAAAAAAGAAAAGAAATACCAATGCTGTATTTTCTGAATTTTTCCTTGTATTCACCAGAAAACAAACAAAACAAAACCAACAGAAATCAGAAAAAAGTACCAGTTTTGAGATGCTCTCAAATACAGAATGCAAAAGTATTGGTGTTTTTCTTTGTAGCAATTTAACTAGTTTCTTAAATTTTGCTCTAGTAGGGCACCATTATATTTAAATGTCACACAATCAGCTAAAATGCAGAGTGTTCCAGGACAGGTTAAAACTGTTCACTACCATACCTATTGGCCACACATCACTATTCAGATCCAAATTAAAATTAGTTAAAATTAAATAAAATTTCAAATTCAGTAACTTAGTTGCATTATCCACATTTCAAGTGTTTAGTAGTCACATGTGACTAGTAGCTAACATGTTGGGCAATACAGATACAGAATATTTCCATCACAGCAGGACATTTTATTGTGCAGCAATGGTTTAAACTATTATGCTTTTTTCTAGAATTTTATTACACATCAGATTCTTGAAAACACCTCACACAGAACAACTTAATTAGATAAAAGCAAATTCTGAGTGGATTACAAAGAGTCATACTTCCTTGCCTTCCTGTCTTGAATATCTAGAGGATTCCCAGTTTTATGAGTTTGGCTAGATACTCTTCAGTGGCTACTGTTAACTGTCCCATCTCAGTGTGATATTTAAGTTCTTTATAGCTAGACCCCAGAGTGTCTTTCTCCAGCAAACAGTCAGTATTCAGTCAGTTCCCTCTCCTAGCTGTTAGAATGTTCCCTCACAACATCATCTTGATCACTGTCCTAGCAATGCTCTCTTCAGCCCTATTGTGTATGGCTGGTTGGCATCAAAGTAATTTGCTCCTGGTCTCAGCTGCTGGTACCAAAGATACCCACTACTCCTTTCCATGCCACCATCGCCAGCACACTATCACCCTGAGTCTCTTGTCGAAATTGGCAGAAACACAAAAATCAGTCCCAAAACATACACTTGGAATTACCTTGGTCCCCTGTGCTCTTCTCAGCTTCTCAGGAAACAGAGATTGCCAGGGATCTCTGTGTCACAGCCTTTTCATTTCCCAGTACAGGGCTTTGTGGTTGCCTTAACATATGCTTCATAAAACAGTGCCTCTCACTCTATCCACGAGGGGTGTGGTGAGGAGCATAGTCAACTTCAAGAAGACTTGGAGCAGATATTGCTGAAGGACATTTCTATCATCAGCCTTGTGCCCTACTTTGCCCATCCCAATAACCCAAGCTACCAGCCCCACGTTCTCCTCTCTGGGCTTTTCCTTAAGTTTCCAACCTCTCTGCAATGTTCAAATCTCCTGAGTCTCTAGAGACAAGACCTCTGTACACTTTACCTGCAGGACTCTTTATGGCACTCATTTATACTGAATGATATCAGATCTTTGTTGACACAAATTTGCCTTTTAGAGATCTTACTATACAGTTCTAATTTTTCAGTTATATCATTAATATGTACAAATGTTCTTATAAAATGACTGCTTGAAACACTTCCAAAACATAACGATTTGTGATTTTTAAAATATAGAATATAGAAATAATTCAGATTTTCTCTGATTGAATAAATTAAAACCATTAAAAGGTTTTTGTATAACAGCTTTACTGAAGTGTGATTGATGTACAATACTGCCATGTTTCAAGTATACAATTTGATAGCTTTTAATATTTATGATACCTTCAGCACAATCAAGATAGTGAATCACCACCTGTATTAGTCCGTTTCTGTTGCTTAAAACAGAATACCTGGAACTGGGTAAGAAAACAAAATTTATTGCTTACAGTTTCAGAGGCTGGGAAGTCCAAAGTTCAGGGAACAGATCTTGTGAGGCCCTTCTTTGGTAGTGGCTTTATAGCAAAACAGGGTGTCACAGGTCAAGAACGGTGGAGCAGAGGCATAGAGAGAGAGAGCTCCTTATGTGCTCTCCTTTTAAAGCCCTCAGAACCATGCCCTTGACCATCATTAAACCATCAACTTATTAATCTATTAACTAGGGTATGGTTCTCACAATCTAACCACCCCTTCAAGGTCCCACCTTTCAATTACCATAATAGGATTTCACACCCTCTTAACATTGTCACAGTGGGGAATAAGTTTTGGGGGAATATTCAATCCACAGCACCACTGAAAGTTAACTTTTGTCCCTTTGTAATCTCTCCTCTTCCTCTCACCCTCTCCAAATATCTAACCCCCCTCACCCATTGCCAGGCAACTACTGAGCTGCTTTCTGTCATTATAAATTAGTTTCTATTCTGCCCTTATAAAGAGTTCGTTTCTTTCTAATTGCTGAGTAGTATACAGTTGTGTGGACCTACCACAATTTGTATATACATTTACCTGAAAATGGACATGTCAGCTGTTTCCAGTTTTTGGCTATTACATATAAATGTGCTATGAGCAGTCATGTACAAGTCTTTGTACAGCTTTATGTTTTTGTTTCTCTTGGATAAATACTTAGGACGGGGACAGCTGAGTCAAATGGTAGGTATATGTTTAACTAAGAAACTGCCAAATTGTTTTCCAAAGTGTTTGTATCATTTTACACTCCCAGTAATAGTGTATGAGAGTTCCAGTTGCTCACCATTTTTGCCAAAATGTGATATGGTTAATCTATTCAATTTTTAGCCATTTTGGGGTGTGCTGTGGTATATCATTGTGGTTTAATTTGCATTTCCTTATTGACTAATCATGCTGAGCATATTTTTATGTGCTTATATGACATTCACGTATCTTCAGTGAGGAGTCTATTGAAAATTTTTGCTCAGTTTTAAAAGTTGGGTATTTTTTTACACTATCAAGTTTTGAGAGTACTTTATATACAAGTTCTGGATATGAGTCCTTTATCAGATATGTGATTCATAAATAATCATATTTTTTTCCAATCAGTGGCTTGTCTTTTTACTCTCTTAAGATGTTTTTGAAAGAGCAGAAGTTCTTGATTTTAGTGAGCCCAAATTTATGTTTTGATGAATTGTGCTTTTGGTGTTATATGTGAGAAAGCTTTGCTTAGCTAAAAGTCACAAAGATTTTCTCCTATGTTTTCTTCTAGAAGCTTTAGGGTTTTAGGTTTTACATTTAGGTCCATAATTCATTTTGAGTTAATTTTTCAAAGGTGTGAAGCATGGGTCACAGTTTATTTTTTTGTATATGGATATCCAATTTTTCTAGCACCGTATGTTGAACAGACTATCCATTCTCCACTGAATTACTTTTGTACTTTTGTTGAAAAATCAATTGAACATACATGTGTGGTTCTGTTTCCTGAGACTTTATTTTGTTTAGTTACTCTATTTGTTCTAAAGTTAATACCACATTGTCTTAATTACTGAAACTTTATGATAAGTCTTGGAATTAGATAGTGCAAACTGGTTCTTATTTTTCAAAATTGTTTTTGCTATTCCAGGTCCTTTGCATTTCCACATGAATTGTGAAATCAGTTTGTCAATTCTACAAAAACAACCTGCTAGAATTTTGACTAGAATTGCAACAAATTTATAAATCATTTGGGGGAGTGACATCATAATAAGATTGTCCTTCAATTCATGAAGACAGTATAACTTTCCTTTTATTTTGGTCTTTAATTTCTTTTGGCAAAGTTTATAGTTTGCAGTGTCCAGGGGCTGCAAATATTTTTGTCAGATTTATTCCTATCTTACATTTTTGATGCTATTGTAAATAGTATTTTTAAAATTTTAAATTACCAGTTGTTATTTGCTAGCATATAGAAATATAATTGATTTTTATATTGATCTTGCATCCTTCAGCTTGCTATGCTTACTTGTTAGTTCTAATAGCTTTTTGTAGATTCCATGGGATTCTCTGTGTATAGAATCATGTCTATTGCAAGTAAGGATAGGTTTACTTTTTTCCTTTTCAATCTGGACATTTAAAAATTCTTAGACTTGCCCTATTGTACTGGTTAGACCCTCCAATACAATGCTGAATAGCAGTGGTCAGAGTGGACATACTTGACTTGTTTCTGATCATACAGGAGAAAGCTTTCAGTCCTTCATCATTGAGTATGATGTTAGCTGTAGTTTTTTTGTGGGTTTTTTTGGTGATGTCCTTTGTCACGTGGAGGAAGTTCCCTTCTATTCCTAATTTGCAGAGTTTTTTTTTGTTTAATGAGGAATAGATGTTGAATTTTGTCAAATTATTTTTCTGCATCTATTGAGATGAAAATATGGGTTTCTTTTTAGTATGATAATATGGTAAATTATATTGATTTTTTTAATTGTTAAACCAACCTACATTCTTGGGACAAACAAAAAGTTTTTTAAAGACATAGAAATTCATCAGGTTGGACTTGAGGTTAATTCATGTGAATTAATTACTGTAGCACCATTTATTAATTCATGAAAGATTACATATTTTTCTAGCTATGATTGTTTTCAATAAATCTTTAAAATCGCTTAATTTTTGAGTAGAACAATCTTAAAATACATGAAATTTATAATGATAATTAGTTTGCCAGAGTGAAATGCAATGTGTTCTTTTCTTCAGTCTTTTTAGAAATGAGAAAATATCTGAAGTGTCTACTCACGAGCTGTTAGTCATTTCCAAATACATAATTTTTTAGTTTAAGGCAAAGTATTTTGTGTGGCTCTACCTGTTTATGCAACTCTTGGTTCTCCCCTCTATTTTCTGAGAATGTTGGTTGGGAACTAGTCTAAATCAACTCCCTTTTGAGGCACTTCCTCAAAGAAGGTTGCAGGATCACTACTTTGGGTGACCCTGGTAGTCCACAAGGGGGTGGACATAAAATAATTAAACAATAATGCCACCCATGAGCTACTGCTCCCAGAGAGATGCACGGTTAATGATCACGATCACATTTCAGTTTAACCTCAGGGCAGGAAATGACTATTCTCATCAACGGGGAACTAAAAGATTCCCTCAGGCCTCAAAGGCAATGAAGATGACCGTACTACTGAGAAAGTCACCAGAGAAGGCAGAGAATGAGCTCTTGAGGTGCAGAGACACAGCCATCAGCCACCAGCTGTCTCCTTAACCAGTCAATCAGGTGAAACAGATTGGAAGGAATTAAAGCCTTTGGAAGAAATGAGATAATCAAGACTTAGTCCTCAGGGCTGAGGAAAGTACATATGTAAGGGCAAGGAAGTTTTGCAATAAGGGAGCTAATGGTGCAAGATTTGGGGATAGGGAGACCAGGGTGGAGTACTGCCTGCACTACCTCTTACCTATGTCTCCTTCAGTCTTGTTACTTGTGTTATTGTGAGGTAAAGTAAATAAAGCAACTCGTGCATTACTGCTACATAATGGTAAAAGGAGAAAGATGTCATTCATAATCCAAACTGGCATCTACGAAAGGATTCTGTTAAATGGAAGGGCATTTTATGCAGCTGAACACGTATGTTTGTGTGTAATGAGAATGGGAGCTGGGGAGTGTTGGCTTGCTCTGCACATTACAGAAGCAGAATTTGGAGTTCCCAAGGAAATCTTGGTGGGAAAGAAGTGGAGAAGTAAATGTGAGTAGAGAAAGCCAGTAAGAAGAAGGAAGCCTGATGGGGTCAGTGTTAGAACCCCCAGAGGGTGAGTGCAAGAGCACTTCAACAGCAGTAATGACAGATGCTGTAAGCGAAAATCTTATAGACCTTCCGCACACACTGCTCAGCTGTGCAAAACTGAAACTTTCTTCATTCTCTGTAACTGAACTAGATTTTGAGCTCCCCTTTGCACTTAGTAGTGACAAATGTAATCTTCCCATTCAAGGTTAGCTCAGAGGATAATGGCTATCTTCTCAATGAATTCCATATTCTTCCTCTACTCTTTCCTCTCATCTGCCAAGGAGGTGATGTAAATTCCAGAGTGAAGAGAATTTAATTAACTAGCAGCCAGGTTGGGGGAAGAGGATGCTTGGTCCTCCATCGTCTTTGTCCATCTCTGGCAGCTACTGAGCTGTAACATATCCTCCCAGCCTCTGGGTGCATGACCCACTGCATGTGCTGAAATCACCACTGTCCTCCCAAGGACTCTGATTATCCATTCAATGCAGGCCACTCTGGGTCCTCTTCACTGGGAAATAGATCTCAGATTCCTTCACGTCCACAGCCTGGGTCTCTCCCTCACAGGCCACAGTAACTTCCTGCCACTGTCCTCACATCACACTGGGGGTCCATTAGGCTGACCTTGGGCCAGCTATCTGGGTATCTCCCTCAGAATTTGCTGTCCAGGATGGATGCAGAGTTTCTTCAAGAGACTCACAGTCTTCCCAAGCTTACACCCTGAGAAGGATAGCTAAGTCTTTTCTTGCCTTGGGTCCTCTAAACCCGTCCTGAATTTCCATTTGCTTTCCCCAGCTGGACTTGGCTTTGGGGAGAGTAGGGCTGGGGTCCAGGGACACTTGCAAACTTACTCTCCTGCTCTTCCCTCCCCTTTGAAGTTCTTTCCCCCAGCCAAGAAAAGTCTTTTATCCTCTTCCTGTGTGGCTGGAAATAGGCTCCTCATCTTCCCCCCGCCCCCATATATTGTTTGTGGGTAAACTGTACATCTTCTTCCTTTGGGCTTTGGCTCTTGATAATTAAAGCCATGTTTTTGGAATTCAGAAAGCATTTGCCTTTTCAGGTGCTGTGGCTTCCAGCTTGACTCTCTGCAACTCAGTCTTTTTGGCTGCAGCTTCTGTCTGAATTCTTCTTCAGTGCAGATGAAAGATGTTACAGCTGCTTGAGTAGTGGGAGGAAGGATAATGGTGAAAGGAAATGTAAGGAAAAGAAACTTCAATTAATATTTCAAATATTTTCTACTCTATAGTTAACACATGTTTTTAGAACTGTGTTTGGTAAAGTGACCCTTCTATGGAACCTAAAAATCCTTGTATAGTCTATAAATATTTGATTTGAGTTGCTTTATGTGGAAATAGAGGAGAAAGCTTAGCTGGAAGTCTGAGATGACGTACTGTGGAAGAGAGGCAACAGAAACCTAGAATTTACATTGACCTTGAGGATATAAGCTCACACCCATATAAAAATCAGCAGAAATTTGGACTTTCATGTGGCACGAACTGTGGATCTGAGCTAATTTTATCTCAGAGAGTGATGATATCTCAGCTGACATCTGCGTTAAATAGGAAATGGTCAAAAAATGTTAGCTAATTATAGTAAGAGTAGTAAAAGTAGAAATTGTGGTGGCAAGAAATGTTCTTGAAAAAGCACACACTCCAGTGCTGACTGGCTGGGGAAAGAACAACATGAAACATGACGAACACAGGAGACATCCCTCCAGCAACACTGGTTTAGAGTCCTAGGCGAGAGAAACTGAGACTGATATCCGAACCTACCTAACACCTCCTATAACTCATAATCTACAACATAAAGTGGTGCTCCAGGGGACCTCAGACAGTAATCGATCAACGTGGTTTGCTGACCCTGCAAGGAAGTGATGTGTCTGGGCATCTATTTTGATGAGTTGCTATGACTGAATACTTTTGGCTTGTCTGCAAGAGGACAGGATAAGTGTATTAAACAGGGTTCTCCAGAGAAACACAACCAATAGGATACACGTGTGCGCACACACACGTGTGTGTGTGTGTGTGTGTGTGTGTGTGTGTATTACAAAGAGGTTGATTTTAATTGGCTTACATGATTGTAGGGGCTGGCAAATACAAAATCTGGAGAGGACCGGCCTGCTGGGATTCTGGCAAGAGTTAATGTTACATACTAGAGTCCTTCCTGTTTGGGGTACCTCATTCTTTTCTCTCAAGGCCTTCAACTGATTGGATGATGCCCACCCAGACTATAAAGGGTAACCTGCTTTACTCAAACTCTACTGTTTTAAATGTTACTCTCATCTTAAAAATACCTTCTCAGCAACATATAGTCTAGCCTGGTGTTTGATAACAACGAAGCACCACAGCCTAGTCACACTGATACATAAAATTAACCACCACAATAAGGGTTTTTGTTTTCTTTAGATCAGGGACATCCCAGTAGAGAAGACCAGCAAGACAGGCATGATGGATAGCATGACACAGTGTTTGCTCCATCTGATTACTCAGACAGGCTTCAGCGCCAATGGAAACATGGCTAAGCCCCAAACTAAAGGATCTTCCTGAGAATTTCTGTGGCTGCTGGGCTCAAGCAGAGTTGCTTTGAGGCTGAGAGAGAAAAATGTGACCCAAAGTTGGGAAGAGAGGCTTCCTTCCCATTTCTGGGAAATCTAGCATGGTTCTGGACCCTTCAAAATGGTCATTCTGGAAGTGCCAGAAAACTCTCTTGGCAAGTATGTTAACCTTCTCATTGAAGGCTCCAGTAGCAATGCCAAATATGAGGTACCCCTCGTAAGGGTTTTCATATGGCAGAGGCTGGGGTAGAGCTCGAGGAGAAAAGGTATCCCTGGGCTTATCTGAGCAAGCCTCTAGGAATGCCTAGACACGGCTGAGAGGAACTTTTTGGAGACAGGAATTTCTGAATAAGCAAGTGGAGACAATGAGCCAGTGGAAGCTGAACCCAAAGGTTAGAAAGATGTACACACTTCGGGGTTATGCTCATTACTTTACAGACTGTGAATTCAGTCAGTCTCAATACAACTTTTGTGGACTGAACAAGAATTCTGACAGATATTGTTATCTATGTCTATCTACAAACTGTTTGAACTCTACTTATTAAAGGCAAGCATCCAGGGTGCAGGGTGAGCAAAACCAGGTCTGTTCAGGTATACTGTACAGTTGTAGACATGAGTATTTTGACTTCACACTTGCAAAATCAGGTCTTCAGTCAGACTGATGGAGCTGCCTTAGTTTAATGAATTTAAAGCAGTAAGTGATTTAGTTGGTTGAACAGGAGCACAAGATTTGGAGTAAGACAACCATGAATTCAAATTTCTCTCCTCACGGGTCTGTTATGAGCTCTGGCATATAGCAAGGACTCAATAAATATTAATTGTTAACATTATCACTGCCAACTTTATCCACTTCCATTTCCATTTTTCTTTTTTCCCTTAAACTTTAGCTGACATCAGGGAAAGTGAGTGTTAAAAACCAACTGTGGTTCTTAACCTGGGTGGGTCTTTGGAAACAAGGAACATTTGGAAATTGGGGTGGGGTGGGGTGCTATTTTTGGTTGTCACAATAAATGGGGAATTCTTCTGGCATCTAGTACCTAGAGGTGAAGGATAATATATACCCTGCAATTTGTAGGTCGGTCTTGCACTATGATTTAATTGTCCCACCCAAAATACCACTAGTGCCATGAAAGAGAAATGCTGTATATTCATTTTTTTCCTAGTTTGAGCTAGAAAAGAGAAACAAAAGGAGGAGGAGCCAAGACCAGAAAGAAGGGTTCGTGAAGGCTTACATGAGACAGGCTCTGTTCTAATTGCTTTGAAATTGCTACTCCTTGATTCCTCACAACACCCAGTTATTAATTCCCATTTTACAACTGAGGAAATGGAGGCACAGAAGTTAAGCATTTTCTAGGCTCATAAATGGGAGAGCCTGCATTCACTCCAGCCCAGTCAGCCTGGCTCCTGAGCCCCAAGTGCTTAAGCATTGCATTAGAATGCCTCTCAATAGCAAAACAAAATTAAGCAAAAACAAACTACGCAAAACACTCAGTGTGGGTATAATTGGTTTTAGAGTTTCCAATGATAAATGAAAATTCTTTATTTTTCTTTTAAGCTCCAAAAGATTAAAATAAAGTGGTTTTCCTGACAGTGCCTCCCATCACTGTTACAGGAGAAAGCAATTTGAGGAAAGTATTAGTAGCCTCAGTGGCACCATATGCACTTGGCTACAATTAGGTTGAAAACTAATGAAACATTTGATATTAATTTTTTTCCAGAAAATAAAAGTATACTTTGTTGTTGAAGGTTGCGGGGAAGGAATAAAGGTAATACCTTGACTTACATATAACCTACATCACTTAAAAATAACCTGTACTTTTATATACTCCATAAGATGAACCAAATTTGCAGACTTTGAACTCTTACTTATCAACTGAGATGTCTCATGGTGACCCTGCTGGCTGGTCAACACATTATTTTAAACTATGTTACTTTCTTGGTTTGTCTGGAAGTATTATTCAATTATTGGAATATTGGATATTTTATTGTATTTTACAATTATTTTAAATAATTAGTAATAGAAAAATTATACTAGTGATGTGACAATTGTAGCAGATGTAAATAATTAGTCATGAAAAGGTGTTTAGCTTCAGTTTCAATCATGTACTTTTTGAACTTAAGTCTGTCAAGTGTGTATTAAATTGTGAAGGAAACGAAAGGAATAAACAAAATGGGCAAAATGCCAGAAATAGGTCTGTAGTAGATTGAATTATGTCCCCCCAAAACTCACTGAAGCTTGAATTGTGTCCCCCAAGTTTTATGTATTAAAAACTTGGTCCCTGCCGTGACTGTTAAGAGGGTGGGAAATCCTGTTATGGTAATTGAAAGGTGGAGCCTTAAAGAGGTGATTGGATTGTAGGACCGTGCCGTAGTGAATGGATTAATAATGGTGGTCAGGGGCGTGGTTCTGGGGGCTTTAAAAGAAGAGGAGAGTCTGCCTTTCTCTCTCTCTGCTCTCTCTGCTTCCACCATCTTGCAATGTGAGACCCCTGGGTCGCTACTGCCAGACTGTGGACTTCCCAGCCTCAGAAACAGTAAGCAATAAATTTTGTTTTCTTTTCAAATCACCCGGTTTAAAGTATTTTGTTATAAGCAATAGAAATGGACTAATATAGTCCATTGTTGATGCTTGTGAATGATAGTTGAAGGGTACTGATGGTGAGGATTGGGGATTAGCACGGAAGACACTGCAGAAATTGGAGGCCACAGGGAAGCTCACAGAGTCTCCGACAGCGAGATGGCTGGCAACAGCTTCCTCCTTCAAAGCATGAGGAGTCAGGCGCTCAATTTTCACTTGATAAATATTTCAATACAGTCAATGAGCATCATCACATTATTCTGCTCAATCCTAGGCAGTTTTTTTCCTATAAAGCTTCTCCTCTAGCATTAAAACAAATTGCTTTTGTTTCCTATCAACGTCACCTCAAATAGCCTGAACAAACTAGAATTGAGGTAAGAAATTACTTCAGAAAATTATTTTTTGTCTCCATGTATTTGACCTACATTTTGGTGATTAGTATAAGCATTATGTTACCCGCAAAGAGACAAATAATATCCACTTACACCACTATTAGGGATTTTGCAATATTTTAAATTTTCTAGTAATCAAAGCTCTATTGCTCAATCTATTATGAGTCTATTGGCTTACTTTGGTTTTCAGAGTTTCTAGACGTAAAAAGGTGGGTCACTAAATATAAGGTCATGGGGAGTCATTGTTGAATCAGTCCTTCCCATTTCTCCTCTCCTTTGTTCTTTAATTCAAAACTTGAAGAGTTTAAAACAATGCTTTCAAAAGTTGGACCAGAATCCTGTCAGTTAAACTAGGATAAGATCAGTTTTTCTCGGTTTTTAGAAAAAGCTAGTAGAATTATCTCTATTTAAATTTTTTCTCCAGTAAATTTTCTTCCAACCTTTTGTGCTTGCTGATTCCGAGACTAAAACAAATGAAGAAATGCTAACAGATATGACCATAAAATTCAGGAGCAGCTATCTAATAATGAGGTAGATCTTTCACTGACACCTCATTGAGATTATTATATTCTATATATGGCTGTAAAAATAGTCCCATATATAGTTATATTTATGTAATCCTATATCTTGGTCTGCAAAGACCATGGAATCTAAAGAGCTGTATGATTTCCAGGTGCTTTTAACCAAACAACCTAAAGGAGAAAGAATTGTTATTGGTCTTCAAGAAAAGCCACTTCTGTTGGCATCCCTACCACTTAAAAGCTGCCTAGGTCACCACTGCTCTGGAATTTGTGGAAGTGCGCCCTCCTGTTTCTGAGGTAGAGGGAAGAGATCTATTCCTAAAGTGCAATGTCAAACCAGTCTCTGCATTTCGAAGTAGATATAATATTATAAATGGGAGTTAGATACAGTGTAAGTAGTAGCAGGATTAGTACCATTGTTTGCAGGATGGCCCAGAAACTTAGCCATTATTTGTGAAGTCTGAGCACTAAACACCTATTTACAACATGACTTTTGAATAGAATTCATTCATAAGTTGATTCTTTCTTCTTATTACAGTTGACCCTTGAACAACGAGGGGGTTAGGGGTATCAACCCCTGCGCAGTTGAAAATCTGCGGGGGATTTTTGACTCCCCCAAAACTTAACTACTTAACTACTTCTTAAGTACATCTGGTGCTTTCCCCCAGGTTGTGGCCACACTGTACTGTGCACACCGAGCCCCGCAGAAAGGAGGGCTGCCATGTTTTTACTTTAGTAGTTAAGTTTTGATGGAAACTATTTAACTACTAATAGCCTACTGTTAGGTAAGCTACTTAACTGTTTGGTTAGGTATGTCATGGATTCATGACATAACCAAAAATTTTGCAATATATTTATGGAAAAAAATTCCCGTATAAGTGGACCCATGCAGTTTGAACCCATGTTACTCAAGATTTTGCTGTATTATTACAAGTTCATTGCCTTAGTCTGTTTTGTGCTGCTATAACAGAATGCCACAGACTGAGTAGTTTATAAAGAACAGAAATTTATTCTCTCACAGTTTTGGAGGCTGGGAAGCCCAATATCAAGGTGCTGGCCAGTTAGGGTTTTATCTCTTTGCTTCCCAGATGGCACCTTGAATGCTGTGTCCTCTGGACTGGAGGAACAGTATGTCCTCACATGGCAGAAGAAAAAAAACCCACTACTGAAAGCCCTTTTTATAGCAGCATTAATCCATTCATGAGGGTGGAGCTCTCATGACCTAAAAACCCTATTAAGCCCCACCTTCCAACACCATTGCGTTGGGATTGTTTCCAACATGTGAATTTTGGGGGACACATTCAAACCACAGTGTTGATTATCCTGCAAAATGGCAGAACGATCAGGACAAAACATTAAAAATAAACTGATCTATTCTACCTGAAAATAATGGGATTCCTATTTTGTGCCCTGATCAAGCCCTTTAAGAATATCTTTGAAGATGCAAAACAGTTAATAGTTATTCCAAAATCAAAATGCAAATATAGATGGTTCTCAGCAAGTTAGATCCAGATCAGATCCTATGTTATTTCACCATTTTGAACAAATCTTGCTCACTCCTTTTGTTTACAAAAATATTCTCTCTGCCAAAGAAGAATTTTCTTGCAGAGCCAGCGTTTGAAATTACTCATTATCTCTACAAGAAACCCTAACATAACCCAAGAACAACTCTTACATCTGTTTATTAAGAATCCATATTCACATACATTTTGCCAATGTTTAGCATCTGTATTTAAATAAAAAAGAAGAAGGAAATTAAAGTAAGGCTTTATTAATTTGTGTAAATTCTATTCTCTCATTCTATTACTCAAATTCCAAAGATGCATTTCAAATCTGTTACTAAAAGTTAAAGATAAATTAAGTAACTTTTGTAGAATATTGGCTTCAAAGCACCACAGAACATTCCTCCAAACCTGATTGGACTTCATTAAAAAAAAATTTTTTTTTTTTTTTTTAAACATCATTGCCAAGATCCTGACAACTCAGGAGGGAACACCCTCATTTTTTCTTTTCCCAGCTATTGTTATATGTTTGGGATATTTGCTTTGATTGTTTTCTCAGAAAGACTATTTTTGAGTTGAAATTTTAGGAAGTATCCAGTTAGGTTGTCTCTCAACTATTCAGTAGCCAGATTATGTTTTGCTTAAGAAAAATTTATTCTCCACAAAAATTTTTGCTTTGACTCATGACACTATGACATAATTACTATGACTTCTTTTTATTTGAAATAACTTTAAAAAATAAGTGTTCTTTATAATTATTGAAATATGTAATGCAAATATTGGTAAAATATTTTAAAAACTTAAAATTAGAATCATCCACAAACCACCACCCAGATGTAATTATTATAGCTGTCTTCTTTCTTTCTCCTATTTTCTCTCTCTTTATACATACACACATACACACACATTTTAAAACATAACTCAGATCATACTGTATATACTGTTTTGTATCCAGTTTTTTGGCTTAAAATTTTGTCATAAACATTTTTCTAAGTCATTAAGTATTCTTTGAAAAAAACTTTTAAAGGCCATATAGTATTTCATGTATGGTCACCCCACACTTTATTTAGCAATTCTATTTATTTTCAATATTTATTGTTTCTAATGGTTCACTATTCAAAATGTGACAAGAAGTCCTATCTGGACTGAAGCTGGGACTCAGGTGCCTCCAGATTGTTAGGTTAGGCAAAATCCTGTCCCCATGGGGAGCCATTGGAATACAATTATTTTCAGAAGAGCCAAAGGACTTCCTGAATTTACAAAAACTTGAACCCCAAACAGATATTTGCAAATATCTGAAGAATTAGGGATACCATTCTGCCCCACAAATATACAAAACTCCACCTAAAGAATGAGAGAAACTCATCACAACTGAAAATGGGATCAAATATAAAAAGCAAATCCTAGCATCAGGGTTTGATGTCAGAGGGACAGTGGTGGCTCTGGTACAATGAGCTCACTGATCTTATTGTGCATTCCATTCGTGCACCTTGCAGGGAATGGCAATGTGCGTGAATGGAAAGACTATGAACTCCGACATTTTGGTGACCCAAAAACTCTGCTGTGGGACAGACTCTTATTGAGCTTAACTTTTGTTTCACAAGAATATCTGCAGTGGGTAGAGCTCTGGCACTGTGGCAGCTTTGCAATTTTCCAAACATTGAGAAGAGCTTGTTTTCAGCACAGTTGGTGATGAAAACCACAGTGATGAAGAAACAATGTTGGCAATGGCAGTGACTAACCATAACAGGAGCTAAGTTCCAGTTTAGGATTGGCACTGAATGAAGCTGTTCTAGGCCCAGCTTGGATCATCATGATAGGGAAAGAAAAAACTCTTACATTCCAGGAAATGGACTCGTTGGAATGGGAAATTCTTCAAACTGGGTGTAAGTTTGATTTTTGAATCAGAAGCTGGTGAAGCATTTCACCTTTCCTGATATCACATGTTGTGCATTTCCCACAGCTACAGTGACAGGTAAGGGGCAGTGACATATTTTAGCTTTTATTGTGCCTGCTGCAGCAGAACCCTGACCCAGCTAGCAAGGCAGCAGGGAAACCCCAGGATTGGCTTTTGTACGCACATTGGTTCCCCTGGAAATACTAGGAAGAAGAAGACTCCATAATGAGGATGGAGGCCTAGGGCTGATGAGATTTTAGGTAGTAATATTCATGTGACTGCCTTTATACTCATAAGTTCATGAAGCCTGAAATATTTTGATTTCATAAACTATGTTGTGAAAAATATCTGTATGAGGTTGAGATAAGAACAAAGACGAAAAAACACTCTAAGTATCTGCATTAGTAACCTTGTTCTGCCATAAAAACCAAACCCAAACAAAACAAAACACCACAGACTAAGGCTTAAACACAGCCAAGATCAAAGAACAGTCCAAGATCAAGATCTGGCAGGGTTTGGTTTCTGGTAAGGGCTCTCTTCCTGGCTTGCAGACAGCCACCTTCTTGCTGTATTCGTGCATGGCCAAGAGAGAGAACTGTGTTCTCTCTTCACCATCTTATAAGGGCTCCAGCCCTCTGGGATTAAGGCTTCACTTTTATGACCGTATTTAACCTTTATCACCTCTTATCTCCAAATAGAGTCATATTTGGGGTTAGGGCTTCAGCATATGAAAAGATCAATCTATAAATATTTTCCTTATGTCTTATTGCCAATCACCAATTTTGTTCCTTCCAAGTCCCTGATATTTGAACAGAATGCTGGTCACACACCTTAAATTGGCACTGCCATGTACTGCTGTCCTTCAAGGCATGTGAAATTTCCAGGAAAATGCACAGAGTTCTGCCCACTGAGAGAATTGCCCTGTTCTCCATTCTTTGTGGCCACTGCTGAGTGGAGCAGCAATGTTGCGGCCTTCCACTTCTGGCTGGTGCGAGTGTTTTGTGCAGAACCATCTGTAAACCAGGCTGGAACTTCTTTTCTTTTTTTGGTGGTTGGCCAGTATGAGGGTCCAAACCCCTGATCTTGGTGTTATAACACCACACTCTAACCAACTGAGCTAACCAGCCAGCCCTGGAATTTTTCCTTTTGTGAACTAGGTACATTATATTCCCTATAAAACTGTAAGTATGAACTGAGGGAGAGGTGGCATCAAAACTGGGAGAGGGCCTGGGAGTCTGAACTACCTTCTCATGTAACTTACTTGGACCTTCAGGATATGCTCCAGGGGGATATCCTATGTTCCATTTTCTCCTGATGTTTGAGTGGTGCCGGGCAGAGCTAATATTGTGGCATGATGTATCAGATACTGATGGAGTTTGGATGTATTGTCTTCCCAGAACTCATGGAAATCTGATCCACAGTGTGGCAGTTTTGAGTCATAGGGGCGGATCTCTCATGAATGGATTAGTGCCCTCCCTAGGTTGGGGGAGTAATGAGTGAGTTATTGCTCTATTAGTTCCCGTGAGAGCTGGTTGTTTGAAAGACCCTGGCACCTCCCCTCTCTCTCTTGCTTCCTCTTGCCATGTGGTCTGTTTGTACCTGCTGGCTGCTTGTCACCTTCCGCCATGAGTAGAAGCAGCCTGAGGCCCATGCCAGATGCAGCTGTCCCAGAATTGTAAGCCAAATAAACTTCTGTTTTTTATAAATTACCCAGTCTCAGGTATTTCTGTTATAGCAACACAAAACGGACTAATGCAGATACCGTCCAATTCATGGACTTTCTCTGCATCTTTTTTAACATGAACACAATAGACTACCTCATACCCATAAGGATGGTTACTATCAAAAAAACAGTAAATAACACATATTGGCAAGGATGTGGAAAAATTGAAATCCCTGTGCACCGCTGGTAGGAATGCAAAATGGTGCAGCCACCATGGAAAACAATATGGAAGTTCTTCAAGAAATTAAAAAGAAAATTACTGTATGACCCAGCAATTCCATTTCTGAGTATATATCCAAAAGAATTGAAAGCAGGGTCTCAAAGAGATATTTGCACACCTATGTTTATAGCAGGATTATTCACAATAGCAAAAAGATGGAAGCAACTCAAGTGTCCATTGGTAGATGAATGGATAAACAAAATGTGGTATATCAATACAATGGAATATTATTTAGCCTTAAAAAGGAAAGAAATTCGACACATGCTACAACAAGGATGAACCTGTGGATATGATGCTAAGTGAAGCAAGTCAGTCATAAAAGGACAAATACTGTATGATTCCACGGTATTTATATGGGATACCTAGAGATGTCATATTCATAGAACACAGGGTGGTGGTTGCCTGAGACTGGGGGAAGGAAGCAATCAGGGGTTATTGTTTTATGGTTACAGATTTTTTTCACTTTCAGTTTTGCAAGATGAAAAGAGATTTTATGATGGATACTGGTGATGGATGCATAACAGTGTGAATGTACTTAACACCACCAAACTGTATACTTAAAATGGTTAAGGTGGTAAATTTTATGTTATGTGTATTTTATCACAATTAAAAATTCAAAAAAAAATTTTTTTTTAATTAGCAGAAAGGCACTGTAGGGCTGGTGGTGGGCCACACCAGTAATCAGCTGTGAGTCTCAGAGAGGCAAGATATAGAAAGTACTCGGTTGACTAACTGATGCATTTAAAAAAAAATTTATTGAACACCTATTACGTGCCAGTGACTTACTTGGCTGAATTTGTAAAAGAGAGTTGTAGGAAGTGGCTGAGCCTTAAATGACAGAGAAATAAATAATTCGGAAGGCAATTGTAAAGCCCTTTAAGATTTTTAAGCTGGAGAGTGATATGATCAGTTGCTTTTTATGAAAATTAACCTGGCAGCAGAGGCTAATAATATTCCAGCCAGGAAGAAGCAATGAGGATTTGAATTAGAGTAATGACAGTCAAAAGCAAAGGAAGGATGGGTTGAAGAATGTTGTGGAGGAGGAACCCACATCTGTCCTGATGTGGGAGCCAGAAAGAAACAAACCAGAAACAATTCCAAGGTTTTGAGCGCGAGTGATTGAGATCAGCAAAAGAAATAATGAAGTCAAGAGAAGTAGTTGGAATTAGGTAGGAGAAAATAATAAGAACTGATAATATTAGACTGAAGCACTTTAAGGGCACAGACTGTGATGGCTTTTGTTCACATTTTTCCTCAGTGCTTGACACAGATGAGCACTCAGTACTTATTTGTCACAAAATATGTTATGTGCTTGATCTCACTGAACTGTCACATCCACCCTAAGAAGGAGGTGTAATTATTCCCCACTGTTCCTATTAATTCTATTCTTAATTTTGAACTATCTCAGGCATATATAAAAATATAGGGAATAATATATATACCTATTGCTCAGCTTGAGAAACAAAGCATTACAAATACTATCTGTCCTAGTCTGTTCCAGCTGCTATAATAAAATACCATAAACTGAGTGGCTTATAAACAACAGAAATTTATTTCTTACAGTTCTGGCTGCTGCGAAGTCCAAAACCACAGAGCTGATCAATTTGGGGTCTGGTGAGGGCCAACTTCCCGGCTCATAGATGCCTTTCTTTTCACTGTAACCTCACATGGTGGAATGGGTGAGGGGGTCCTTCTTGGACCTCTTTTTATAAGGACACTAGTCCCATTCTTGAGGGCGGTTTAGTAAATCCCAAAGGTCCTAACTTCTAATACCATCACTTTGGGGGTTAAGATTTCAACATATGCATTTGGCAGGGGATATAAATATTCAGATCATAGGATTATCATTATCCCCATTTTATAGGCATGAAGTCTGAAACTGAGAGTGCTTAAACAATTTTGTCAAGGTGACACAGCTAATACATGCCGGAGTTGTGATTTAAATAAAGGCCTTTCTGTCTCCAGAGCCCATGTTCTAAACTACACCTAGTTGGAAATATAGTATGTGGTGTAGGAAGATAATTCAGGACTAGAAATACTGACCTGGGAATTATCTGCATCAAAGTGACAGCTGAAGCGATGGGAGTAGATAGGGAATAAGAAACAGCAAGTGGCCTGAGGACATAGACTTAGGCTTGAGCAGTGTGCCTTCCTGGTTGGAGAACAGAGTATAGGAGACTACTTTAAAGCCCTGCCTGTTCACAGAGCAGGTGCTCTTTTTAGGCTGTCCTAGAGTTTCCTTCCTGGTTCCTAAAAAAAGGGCAGAGGTGTTCGCGAGCCTAGTGCTTTTTTTCTATATCTTTGGCATAGGGTGAAGCCAAAGAAACCACGGATACCCTTGCATCATCAAGTTCATAGAAATCCTGAAGGTGAGGGTGCTATTTTTTTTTCAGCTGGGCAGAACCCCAAATGCAGCTCTAATGCCTGTCACACTGGTTAACTAATACATTTCTAGCAGAGGCGAGGCTTGTTCAGAGATGTGTGGCCTTCTCTACACATGACATGGCCACTTGGGTTTAACAGTGCTGAACAGGATTTTATTGAGTTTGTAATCGCTGGCAATACCACCTCCTGAGGGAATATTTCTTGGCTTCATTGCCAAATCAGAAGTTTGAGTTGCCTCAGGAGAAATCTAAGTATTCCGGAAAAAGTCTTCCAAGTGCTTGAGAAGTATCCAAATTTCCTCAGGCCACTGAAGATCACAGGATTTTGGGAAAGTTCCCAGTTAATATCAAGTTTTTACTTAAAAATTCCTCTAGCAATATTATTTGCAACTGGAATATCTATGTGATAAAAATTTCCTAAGAAGATGTTCTCTAGAAGGTGTTCGGTAATGGACAACAAAGTAGTTCAGGTCTTGCATATGGGAAGGATCCTTAGAGCTCTTTAAAGACATTATCAACCCCTTTAAAAACAAAGAAACACACACAAAAAAACAGAAACACAAAGGTAGAGACAGTGTATTATTTTGACTCTTAAATTTCCCTTCTCTATGAAGTCAGTATAGGGGAGGCTAGGCCTGAATAATGAATTAACCTTTAAATCTCAGTGGCTTCATGCAATAGCAACAACTCTTTTCACTCACAAAAAAATCTGCTGTGGCTGTCCAGAGTGGATCTTCCAATAATGACTCAGGGATACAGTCTATTTCAGTCTTGTCTCATTTCAATCTAATGCTGGATAGTTTTGGGCCACAGTCACTTCACATATTGAGAGGAAATTCATTATCACCATTTTCTCTTAACTCTCAACATGTGACTTCCAGATCATCAAGATAAGGGAAGACAGAGCTGAAGGGCCACACTGGGGCTTTGTAGGGGTTTGGTCCAGAAGTGACACAAGCCACTTCTTACAGACCATTGGCCAGAAGTAGTCATGTGGCCCTACCCAACAGCAAGGGGGTTGAAGAGTATAGTCTCCCACGTGCCCTGGACAGACAGAAGAATTAAATATTGATGTGCACAATAAAATCTACCATTCAACAAAAGTGAAAATCACTGAAATATGAAACCAGATTATTAAATGAGGACTACCAAGATGTGCCTTGGCAAGGGAAGAAGTAGTTTGGTAGTAACTAGGTCTTAAGTCTATTGTCTGGTACTTTGCTTTGAAGATGAAAATAGTTTTGTTGAAATATACTTATTTTTCCATCCAGGATTCATAAATACTGGAGAAAAATAGCTGTTTTCAAACCTGTTGGGCATAGGTTGATTCAGTGTAAATCTGGGTGTAGATTCATCTACAAATTACACAGAGTTGGAAGAATAAGCTTTTTTCTCCCCTTTTCACTTCTTGGCCTAGGCCACATGGAGAGATTTCTGCTCTGTGATGACTCAGAGGTGCAATACTCATCCGAACTGCCTGTATCAGATACATAAGATATCAAGCTTTAAAAACTAAGTATATGATCCCAGGTCTATTCATTAATTTTTTTTGAACTAATAGGGAAAATGCAGGAAGTAGGACAGTCTTGAGGCTCCCTTTGGCATGTTCACCTGCTCTGTCACTATTTCATTTGGTCTACCTTTCATTTCCTTGGTGTTAACAATATCACAATCATAGAATTTAGTATCCTTCTTATCTGGGTCTCCCTTCAATCTCCCAGCATCTACCATGATACCTTGAGTATGACCAATAGTTAAATAACAGCACTATTTCTTGAGTAAATGAATGGCTACTTTTGCTTTCCCCTCTATTTAGGATGAATATAGTCAGCCATTCAACAATGTACTCTTGGTTCCTATATCTTACTGCCCTCCAATTCTTGCTGCTTTTTTCAGTCTCTTCTGCTCTGCTGGGTGTGGATAGGGGAAGCAGCAAAGCTTGGGGGATATATGGCAGTGTAAAGTACCAGAAAGTTTAATGTGGCTGTTAGGGGTCAATACAGTTTGTGATTTAATAACCTTGATAGTGATGGGGGCTGGAGGACAAGTTGAGAAGGATTTCTCAGAGAATGGTTAGATCAAATGAAAATATTTGTTTACAGAACTTTCTTTCCCATTAGTTTTTGCTTGTTCTATGTTAATAATCTGAGTCTAATTCTTGACTCATTTTAATCTAATGCTGATTTTATAACTAGGATTAATGAAAAATGTATTTTTAAATAATCTCTGAATTTTTCTTAAGCATTAGGCTACTTGTTGTTCAACTTACATCTCTTCACCTACCAGTGCTTTTTGCTTTTTAAACCTATGCTAATAAGCAACAGATCAGAAATTCTTGTATGCAAAAATTACTTACCAAGTAGACTCTTGATTAGCCCACCAGCAGAGGGATAGAAGAGCCCTGAAAGCACATAATTCCAAGATCATTACCTCACTTAAAATGTTTTTCCCGAAAGTGGATATGGAATTCTTAGTATTGATAGAATTTGGAGATGAAAGCTACCTCTGAGATCATTTAGGCAGATGAATTTTTCATTTTATAAATGAGGGGACTGAGGCCAGTGTGCTAGTTGGTATCAGAATGCTCCTGACTCTATTCCATGTGTTCTTTAGTAACAAAGAAATTATATCCCAGGTCATTCTTGTCATATGCAAACAGTGGCTTATCTACTTGTTCTAATTGTCTCCCTAAGCAGTAGGGGGATGAAATGGTAGATGTGTGAAGGGGATCACACATCTGGAAAATTTAAAATAAAGTCAACACCGTACTGATTAAATAAACATTTATTTGGAAGGCTGCAATGTGCCTGCCAGGCATTGGACATATAGAGATAAAAAAGTTACTATGTTCCAAGAATTCACAATCCAATTGGAAAGGTAAGTAAGAGCAAGGAAAAAATTGGGCAGATAGTATTCCAAGACCTAAGTGCAGTTCTGTAAAATCTGTAATGGTGGAGCCTTGTACACTTAGTACTGCAAGAAAGAAAGGTAGAGGGATTTCTTCTCTTTGGCTTTTCCCAATGGCTTACTACTAAATGGCAACAACTACTCTTACTATCCTAAATGGAGAAATGATATCTCAGAATGGTTGCTTTGTATCTCTATCTTCCAGTTCACTTAGAGCTAAGATGGCAAATGAGCACCCAACGCGGTGCCAAGGGAAAAGTGTTTCTTCCAACAGGGCAGTCGCAGGTTGATGAGAGATGCCTGAGTTAACAGCGCACTTGTCAGGGCGCTGGCACTGTCGCTGGTTCCCCACCGCCCCATCCCCAACGCTATGCCAGCTGCCCTTGGGCTGAAATATGTAGCGAACTCTCTAGGCCACCCCGAAGTCCCACCTGTCCTGGGACGCCCTGGAAGGGTGCTCGTGTCCCCCATCTTTCCTCAAGAGGCCACACCCAACCCAAGGCCCTCATTGTGTCTTGGGGAGCGGCAGCCCCACGCTCCTGCTCCGGCTGGCCTAGCGGCCCGGGCTGGGCGACCCCGACCGGGCTACCCGTGGGTTGGCTGCAGGCCACACAGGTGGGAGGGGGCAGGGCGGCGCGCTCTAGCGCCGCGCGTGCGCCCCGGGCCCCGCACGCAGGGCGCGGCCGCACCTGGAGGCGGAGCCAAGGCCCGGTCGCTCCCGGGCGCGACGCCCCCTCCCCGCGCCGCAGACGCGCGCAGGTGCGTGAGGCCGCCCCACCGAGGCCCCGGCAGACGAGGGCCGCCATGGAGTACATCCGCACGCCCAAGGTTGGTGGCGGCGGAGGGAGAGGAGGAGGCGGCGGGATGCTGAGCGCGCGGGAGGGCCGACTGCCCTGCGGGGTCCGGCAGGACCTGGACCGCGAGCGAGGGAGGAGCCGGCGGCGCCCGAGCGAGCATCTCCCGGGCCGCTAGGAGGCTGGCGCGCTCGCTGCTGCCTCACAGGCCTAGTCGGAGCTGTTGCTGCATCCGACCTCTTGTCCTGGGGGGTGCGCAGTGGACATAGGGGTGGGCCGGGGGGAACCGGGGGCTGCCGAGAAACGCTTCCTTCTGGCCTGGCACTTGGCTTTTTTTTTTTTTTTTTTTTTTTTTTAGGCTGTCAATTGCTCTGAGCAGTTGAAAGGGAAATAAGCCTTTCAGTGGCAGGTCCCATGAAAACGAATTACATGCAGGTGGACTGAATATACTCGGGGGCTTGTTGAATCTAGGGGGTCAGACCCACCCAACCCGACCTTCCCCTTCGCCATCCTCTGGCTGGCAGCCTCCAGGGACCTTGTGCAGAGCGGATGATCAGGGTTCGCTGCAGGCTGAACGATGGTGTGTTCTTGCCTTTTCCAGTCTGTGTAGTTCTTTGGGGAGGAGGATGCAGTTTATAGATTTGTCCACTGGTGTGTTGTAAACAGCAAAGGTTTTAGACACTCAGCAAAAGCGGCTGGTCGTTGATTATTCCAGGAACACTGGAAACGTTGGCTGCTTTACCCAAACTTCCTATTCATAGTTATACTGGTAATATACTTTAGAGTGAAAACAGTGGTCGATATTCCTGTCTGATAAAAACCCTAAACTAGTGGAAGAATGTATTTAAAATCCTGTTGGCTATCTCTTGTTACTACCAACACAGCTGCCTGCGTTTCCCTGATGATCTCCTATTCAAAATCTAGGCCCCTGACAGGTCAAAGCTAGGTCTGAGTGGCCAGACCTCAGGTGGCCCCAGGTATCTCACTCATTTATTTCATGGAGGGGGAAGGACAGTTGTTTTGCTTTGTGTCCAATAAGAATTTATCCTAAATTCTGGAATGGTTCGTGAGTACATCTTTGTAAAAGCAGCTTTAAAATGATCTCATGTCAGTGGAAGAATAAATCTTTTACTTTGCTAGAGAATGTCAGTTACAACAGTAAATATAAATTGTATCGATTTTTTACTATGGAATTAAATCATTGCTTCACAATCAGGAAATTGTAAACTTAGAAGACAGTGCCATAAACCACAAGATAGGTGGCTCAAAGCTTTCAGGGTTTAAGTGGTACTAAATAATTCATTACAGAATGATGAATTTAACTCATAGACTCCTTCTGCCCTTGCCAAGGGCATCCTTTCTTTTTTCATGGTGAAGGGGGCCCCTTTATAAAAATGATATTCTCTTATAGAATATAAATTTGAGGGAGTGAAGTCTTTTTCTAATCTATATTCACACTTACCTGGTACAAAGACATATGTGTAAAGCTGAGCAGCAAGAAATATTCTCACTTACTCTTAAAATTGGTTTTCGTAAACACCCTCTAAGCACTGTAGTACTTCAAGTCAGAAAAATCCTCTTCTATCCAGAAATGGAAAGAAATGGGAGGAAAGAGAGGATTGTCTGAAGTGTCATTGACCTGGAGGATGATTAACGTTTAGGGTATTTCAGGTAGAAAAAATCCGAAATTACAGAGGATGGATGGATCAGGTTCATTTATTCATTCATTTCATTCCACATGAGTTTGAGAACCTTTTATGTGTCAGGTTCTGTGTTAAGTGCTGGAAGCACCAAGCATCCAGGAGCTCACGAGAAGGGAAGGCAGTTGTAAATATGTCATTGTTTGATAGAGATATGTACAAGGTACAGTAGGTAGAGAGGGAAAATGGATGGAGTAAATATGTCATTGTTTGATAGAGATATGTACAAGGTACAGTAGGTAGAGAGGGAAAATGGATGGACGGTCAACTCTGTCATAAAGAGTGAAGGAAGCCTTCTTGGAAGAGTTGAGTCTTAACATTCAAAGAGTCAAGGAGGACAGGAGCATTTGAGACAGCTGTAAGGTAGGTGTGTACATTTGAGACATGTCATGTAATTGTATAGTTGTTGTGTTAGTCTGTTTCCATTGCTTATAACAAAGTGCCTGAAACTGGGTGATTTATAAAGAAAAATGACATTTATTGCTTACAGTTTCAGAGGCTGGGAAGTCCAAAGTCCATCTGGTGGTGGCGACAGTGACCCAGGGGTCTCATATTACAGGATGGTGGAAGCAGAAGAGCAAAACAGACTCTCCTCTTCTTTTAAAGCTCTCAGAACCATGCCCCTGACCACCATTTTTAATCCATTCACTGCTGTTCCGTCCTACAATCCAGTCACCTCTTCAAGGCTCCACCTTTCAATTACCATAATAGGATTTCCTACCCTCTTAACAATCACAGTGGGGGCTAAGTTTCTAATACATAAAGCTTGGGGAACATAATTCAAGGTTCAGTGAGTTTTGGGGGTCATAATTCAATCCACTACATTCCTCCCCCGCCCCCCCCCCAAACTCATGTCCTTTTCACATTCAAATACATTCATTTCATACCCAAAGTCTCAACTTGTTTCAACTCAAAAGTCTAAAGTTCAAAGTCCCATCTGTGAAATCAACCTAAGTTATCTACTTCCAAGATACAATGGTGGGACAAACATAGGGCACGTATTCCAAAAGGGAGAAATAGGCCAAAAGAAAGGGGTAACAGGTCCCAAACAAGTCTGAAATGCAGCAGGGCAGACATTAAGTCTCAAAGCTGTGAATCTTATAACTTGACTCCATGTTCAGTGTCCTCTGTAAGCTGGTGTGGGGGTGGGTCCCCAGGTCCTCTGGCAGCTCTGCTCCTTTGGCTTTCCTGGTCTCAGGTGGTGCTTTACTTCTTGCAGGCTGGTGTTGCATGCTGGTAGCTCCACAGGTCTGGGGTCTCCATGGCGGTCCCACTCTCATGGCTCCACTAGTCATGGCTTTGGTGGGGTTTCTCTGCTGCAGCTCTGACCCCATGTTTCCACTCTGCATTGCTCTAGCAAAGGTTGTCTGTGGTGACTCTGCCCCTGCAATGGATCTCTTCCTGGGCCCCTAGACTTTTCTATACATCTTCTGAAATCAGGGTGGAGGCTCCCAAGCCTCTACAGCTCTAGCGTTCTGCAAGCCTGCAGACCTAACACCATCTGGATGCCACCAAGCCTTCCAGCTTGTGATTTCCAAAGCTGCATGTCCAGCCACACCTGGGGCCAATTTACTCATGACTGGAGCAGCCAAAGCAGCTGGAGTGCTGGTCCTGGAAGCAGCTTCCCAAGGTGGTCCTGGGCAGTGAGCCCATGGAGGGCTCCTCAAGACTGTTCCCCAACACCATTCTGTATCCATAGGCCTCCGGGCCTGAAGTGGGAGAGTTGGTTCCAGAGGCTTCTGCAATGCCTTCAGGGCCTTTTTCTCCTTGTCTTGATTATCCCTTTCCTTTGCACTAATCTTCTTAGCTAATGGTTGTTGGGCTGCACCATTGCATGCTCTCTGCTTCTCTACCACATGGCCAGGCTGCAAATTTTCCAAATCTTTACACTCTGCTTCCCTTTTGAATTCTGGCTTTATGTCATGCCTTTGCCGACATATCTCAGAGTAGGCTGTTGCAAGTAGCCATGCACCTTCCTTAATGCTTTGCTGCTTAGAAAATTCTTCCGCCAGGTACTCTGGTTCACATCTCTTAAGTTCCAACTTACACAAAGTCCTAAGGCATGGACACATGCAGCCAAGTTCCTTGCCAGTTCACAGCAGGGGTGATTTTTGCCCTGGTTTCTGATAAACTCCTTATTTCTATCTGAACTCCTTAGAAGGGTCCTCACAGTCCATATTTCTATAAGCATTCTGCTTGCCACCAAGTAACTAGTCTCTAAGACATTCCAAACTTTCCTTTGTCTCTGTCGTCTTCTGAGTCCTCCAAACTCCTCCAACCTTTGCCTAACTCCCAGTTCCAAAGCTGCTTCCACATTTTCAAGTATTTATTATAAGCAACACCCTACTTCTCTGGTACCAATTTTCTGTATTCATCCGTTTCTGTTGCTGTAACAAAATAATGTGGAACTGGGTAATTTATAAAGAAAATGAAATTTATTTGCTTACAGTTTCTGAGGCTGGGAAGTCCAAAGTCCATTTGGTGATGGCCACAGTGATCCAGGGGTCTCACATTACAAGATGGTGGAAGCAGAGAGCAGAGAGAGAGAGAGAGCAAGACAGACTCTCCTCTTCTTTTAAAGCTCTCAGAACCACGCCCCTGGCCACCATTTTTAATCCGTTCACTACTGTGCAGTCCTACAGTCCAATCACTGCTTCAAGGCTCCACCTTCCAATTACCATAATAGGTTTTCCCACCCTCTTAACAATCACAGTGGGGGCTAGGTTTCTAATACATAAAGCTGGGGAACATAATTCAAGCTTCAATGAGTTTTGGGGGGACATAATTCGGTCCACTACAGTTGTGTAAATATATATTGTAATAATTACAACCTCAAAGAAGCTGAAAATGATGATAAAAAGATGATTCCTTGAGGTTAAACAACATCTTCCTTTTGTTCCATGTTTTAAGTGCAAAATTAATTTTCACAGTCTGAGTGAAAAAGAGAGTAAGACTACTTACAGAGCAAGTGTTATAACATATGTACTCGTAGTTGCTGATGGTCATATTCATCTTTATTATTTGCTTCCGTTATACTCTGGGGAAACCGAATAGGTAGGTTTCCTTTGATAGCATGGTTTCATATCTTGGGATTTAAGGAGTATACACAAAGTTTGTTTATCTGACCCACTGTGGGTTTGAAGCAATATTTAGCATGTGGGTAGCAGGGTTTTATTTTAAAAGGAAAAGAAATGCATGCATGAATAATGTACGGTTGCTTTCTTATTATAGTGAAAGTAATTTATTCACTCTTTGTGAACTGTGTAATATCCATCACAGCCTCAGTGTTCTGCTTCAGTCTCTGGAGTGCAGTTTAAGGAGATAGATGCACATGAATAATCTGGAATGCTTTGCACATATTTCTTTGTGTGTGTGTGTGTTTGTTTCACTGAAGCCTTTAACAGAGCATATGCTAAGCAGGGTGTGTCTCTCCCAGAAAGGGTCCTCTGTGAGGAAAAAAGAATGTTCCAAGGACAAGCTAGTTTGCAGCTGGGTTAAAGCGAGGACACCAAGCATCACTTGTGTTCATCAAAGTGAACTTTTGGGTTTCTACTTCACTGTCTGATTTCCTTTACCATTCTGAAAACTCACTGGTGAGAAATTGTTCTCCTGGAAGCCTAAGAATAATTTGGGTTCAAGTACTACTTAGTTATATGAAAAGATTTCGGAGCTGCTAGAAGTAGCTTGAAGTGTTTGCAGGATTTGGTTTGGTACCGAATTGATGCTAATGTGTCTAGGATCCTGGCTAAGTAATCTCTACTTTGTTTTGGTCTTTCTGGAAGGCATTTTTTCCCACGTGTGTAAATTTGAGTTATAAAATAGAATACATGATAATCTCCAAAACTACAAAACAGACCTTGAAAATATCTTCTCTTCCTTTCTACCCCACTTCACTAATCTGAGCCAGTAATACTCTAATAGCCTCCTAACTGGTCTCCTAATTTACTGTTTTGCTCTTCTCTAATCCCTTTTCTATAGGGGCATGGGTGATACTTTTATAGCACAAATTTATCATGTTACTTCCCTGCTAAAGTTGTTGGGTGCTTCCCTTGGTACCCAGGATACAAAGGGAGAATCCCCAGAGTAGCCTGTAAGGCCCTGTGTGGACTGACCCCTCCCTACTTCTCCAGCCTCATTTTGTGACAATCTTCCCTCTGATCACAACTGGCCTTCGTAAGTTTCTTGAATGTGACAGGTTCTTTTCTGCCTCGGGGCTTTGCGCTGTCATTCCATCTAGGGAAACACTTATCCTCATTCTTCACCTGGCTAAATTTCTTATCTTCCTAATTTCGAATTAAATGTAATTTCCTCAGAGAGGCTGTTGTTCAACTCCCCCATCTAAGTCAGATCTGCCTGTTATATTTATCATAGAACCTTGTATTTTCCCCTTATGCTCCTCATTACAATTATTATATTTACTTAAGTGACATCAGGCTCCCCTGCTTGACTGAAAGGCTTGTGAAAGGGGATTATATGCAGTTCACCCTGTATCTATGGCACCTAACACAGTGCCTGGTACCAAGTAAACATGCAGTACATAAATTAATAATTGAATGATTCAAGGAATGAATAATTCTTGATTTCAGTACTTCAGTTTCTAGAATTTGCTTTAGTAATCCAGGCCTCTTATGTATTGTACTCAGAACTTGACTGTATTGCGAATCTTCTAATAATATTAGTGGATTAATCTTCTAATAATATTTGTAGATGTCAATGTATCTTATATGTTACAATGTAAAGTTTATGCTTTTGTATATTTTTCATGAGATAAAATTCAAGTAACATAAAATTCACCATTTTTATCATTCTAAAGTGTACAATCTGGTGGTTTTAGTGTATTTACAATGATGTGCAACCATCACCACTATCCGGTTCCAGAGCACTTTCATCACCCCAAAAGAAATCCAGTGCACATTAGTAGTTAGCTTTGAATGATAATATCTTATACTTATTTATGTTAAATATTATATCATTGGATTTAGACTATTGCTTAATCCCTTACTTTGTTTTGGGTCCTGATACACATCTGCTCTTCTCAATTTGGTGTACTGTATTAGTCCATTTCTGTTGCTTATAACAAAATACCTGGACTGGGTAATTTATAAGAAAACAAAATTTATTGCTTACAGTTTTGGAGGCTGGGAAATCCACAATCCAGGGAACACATTTGGTGAAAGCCCTGGTGGTGGCGACAGTGACCCAGGGGTCTGAAGTGACAGAAAATGGCAGAGCAGAGAGAGAATAACTTCTTGTGTTCTCTTCTTTTAAAGCCCTTAGAACCACGCCATGACCACCATTTTTAATCCATTCACTACAGCATGGTCCTACAACCTAGCATGGGTCCTCGGGGCCCCACCTTTCAATTACCATAATAGGATTTCTCACCCTCAGCAGTTACAGTAGGGATTTAAGCTTCAGTGAGATTGGGGGGGGCATCCAATCTGCCTCAGGTACCTTCCGCTCTTCAGTAAGTTTGCCTTCTATTACCTCATCCATGATCTCATCCAAGAAAGAAACTAAATTAGGCAGATATGACTTCATCACTTAAGCCACTTGCCCCCATCTCTCAGGATGTTGATCCTGATAGCAGATGTATTTGTTCTCTCAGTTTGGTGTCATTTACCAGTTGAAAAACTTACCCTCTATCACCCCTCCAAATAGTGCATCCAAGAAAGAAGGGAAGTCATTTGAACAGAGGACTGATGATCCTGATTGATGGTTTCCTTTTTTAGGTTCATGCAAATTTCCGTCAAAGAATCCATTTAGAATCTTGCCTAGAATTAATGTCAAACTCACCAACTTAAAATTATAAAATTCTATGTCCCCCATTTGAAAATAGTGAACTCATTTGCAAGTTCTCTGTGAGATGGGGAGAAATCAATAGAGTAATGAGAAGATTTTCTTTCTCTGTGTCATTCACCATCATAATGCACCAAAGGTTATCTCCTATCTTCATATAGCAAGTAATAACTTTAAGATTATAAAAGTAATATAGACTGCATATAGAAATTAACTACTGTTAATATTTGAGTACATTTTCTTCTGGCATTTTTTCTTTGCGTACACAAAATATTTGCTTCAAAATTTAGGATCATGCAGTTTAATTTGTAGTTCACTTCTTTTAACTTATATTGTAATCTTCAAAAACATACTTTTAGAAGACTATGTAGTTTTTTTTAATCCTATGGAAATGTCGTTGTCACATTAGCCATTTCTCCATCATAAGGCTGTTACACTGTAATTATGTTATGATGAACATCTCATTTATTAATTATCTGCATATGTGATTAATCCCTTCAAATAGAGCCTTAGGTGGAATTACTGTGTCAAAGAAGATGAACAGTTTTATGATTGAGATATGTTGCCAAATTACTCTAAAAATGTTATGTCATTTAACATTTTCAGAAACAGGGGACAGAGTACCTTTCTTACTGTGCCACTGCTTTATTTTAAAAATATTTGCTAATTTAAAGGGGAGAATAGCACTTTATTCTTTCACTATTTTTTTATTCCTAGTGAGGTTGAAACTTCTTCACAAGTATGTTCATTGACCATTTTGTTAGTTTTCTGAATTATCTATTTATATTTTTTCCATTTTAATAATTGGTGATTTTAGTGTATATGTATATGGTGTATAATAAGTATACACATTTTAATAACAGCTTAATTGAGATAAAATTCACATATCATAAAATCCATCCTTTCAATGTACACAATTCTGTACTTTGTTTGTATATTCACAGTTGTACAACCATCATCATTACCTAATTCATCACTCCCCAAAAAACCCCACACAAATTAGAAGTAACTCCTATTTTCTCCTTCCTTTTACAGCTGGTAACCACTTTATTTATATTTCTACATATTTGCCTTTCTGGACATTTTATATAAGTTGAATAATATAATAGGTGGCCTTTTGTGGCTTGCTTTTTTTTACTTAACATAATGTTTTCACAGTTTGTCCAAGTTGTAGCATGTATCAGTACTTCATTCTTTTTTATCCATTCTGTGGATATATACCCTGTTTTGTTTATGCATTTATCAGTTGAGAGACATTTGTGTTAATATTTTTTGACTAACTGCTATGAACTTTTGTGTAAAAGTTTTTGTGTGGAGATATGTTTTTATTTCTCTTGGGTAGAATTTTATTATCTTCTGCAGCCCTGGTGCATCCTTGCTTTCAGGTTAATGGGCTGCTTCTGCATTATCACACACTCTCCTGTTTTCTCTTGTTATTGCAATTTGATTTATCAAAAGAACCCAGCTCAGCATTATGTTTTGATTTAGATCTGTCTAAAGATGGATTATTATCCAATTTTTAGGCTCTTTAATTGCCCCATGTTTAACAACTGTTGAGGAGGAAGTCTGTGTAATCAAATATACTGTCTCGCTTCAAAGACAAGGCTGATAAGTTTGTTGTAGTGAAACAATCTACTTACAAGTGTAGCTGTGGCAATTATATTTTCTTTAGTTTGCCAAGTAAGAATGGATTGTCTGAGCCTAATAATCAAAGAGGTTGTGGTTCAGCATCCCAAAAAAACTCCCACACTTCTTGAAATCCTCACTTTTAATAGGTCTAGCAAAAGTTTACTTTAATGAAGTCTGATTGTCCTCAGAGAGGCTTGGGTGTACAGACCACACAGTTTGTCAAAGAACATAAGAATTTGCATTCATTCATCCACTGTTTATACATAAATGGAGCGAGTTGCCAGGTATCTTTCTAATTAGGGGGATTTAGACTGCATGCATGTGTATGGGGCATGTGTGTATGTGTGCATGTGCATGTGGTGTGTGTGTGTTATGGAGAAAATGCTATGGAGAAAAATAGAGAAAAAGGAAGAGAGCGATGTTGGTTAGGGTGAGTTAGGGTTATTATTTTATATGGGATGATAATATGGCCTTCTGAATAAAATGACATTTGAGCAGAGACCTAAAGAAGTAAGGGAGTAAGCTGTCTGTGTGTCTAAGGAAAGTAAGTTGCAGGCAGAGGAAACATCTAGTGCAAAGGTCTTGAAGTAGGAGTACGCTTCGAGTATTCAAGGAGTAGCAGAAAGAGTGTGACTGAAGAACAGGAAGTGGGGTGGTTGTGGTAAATGAGGTTTGAGAGGGAGAAGGGGCAGATAATGTACAGACTTTCACTCTGGATGTGAAGAGATCCACTGAAGAGGGCTGAGCTTTGACTTACATTTAACAGGATCTCTAGCAAAAATAAACTGGTGGGGGTGTGGGTGTGGGGGAAGGTAGGCAAAGATGGAAAGAGGGGACCAGGCAAGAGTTGATGGTATTTTGGACCAGGGTGGTAGGACTGGAGGTGGGGGTAAATGGGATATATACTAAAAATAGAGTGGTGAGGATTTACTGAAGTACATATGAGGAGAGAAAAAGATGTTAAGGAAGACACCAAGGTTATTGACCCCAGCATTGGAAGAATGGATTGCTGAGACTGGAAAGACTGCAGGAGAAGACAATTGGGAGTGGGGCAAGAGGGAACCAGGTGCTAGTGGCATACTTTTTATATGGCTGTTTCTTTTTTTTGAATCACATATATTTTACGAAGTCTCAAATCCTTTTGAAAATAGTCCAAAGTAAATAAATTCAATCAATAAATATAAATTCTGGAAAATTTTCTCATAAACCCCATGTTTATATTTTCCTATAGATTCCATTGCTTTTTATAACTATTTGCTATTGAATATTCTATATCATGTACATAAGTATAGTTATTTCCAATATTTTAATCTTTGCTTTTTGTCACTTGCCCTGTCTTCCCTCAAGATGTAAGCTCATGGACTCTAAACAAATACATTTTCCAGTATTAGAAGGATATAGTATTTAAAGGTATACTGGAGAGTTCCTTTGTGATATGAAAGATCCTGCTTTGCTTTCTCTGGTTCCTAAGTTCAGGTGTTCGCATATGTTTAAAAAGGCAAATAAATATACTTATAACTCAACAACAACAAACAAACAACCCAATTAAAAAGTGGTCAAAGGAGTAGAATAGGCATTCTCCGAAGAAGATACATAAATGGCCAATAAGTATGGGAAAAGATGCTCAAAATCACTAGCAATTAGGGAAATACAAATCAAAACCACATTGAAATAACACTTTATACCCATTAGGATGACTGTTACCAAAAAAAAAAAAAAAAAAAAGAAAGGAAATTAAGCGTTGGTAAGGATATGGAGAAATTGGAACATTCATGCATTGCTGGTAGGAATGTAAAATGGTGCAGTGCTGTGGAAAACAGTTTGGTGGTTCCTAAAAAGTAAAGCATAGAATTACCATGTGACCGAGCAATTCAACTTCTAGATACATATCCCAAAGAATTAAGAACAGGGATACAAACAGATACTTGTACAGCACATTCATAGCTGCATTATTCACAACAACAAAATGTAGAAAACAACCCAAATGTCCATCTGTACATGAATGGATAAACAAAATGTGGTATATACACATAATGGAATATTATTGAGCCATAAAAAGGGAATGAAGTACTGATACATGCTGCAACATGGGTGAACCTTCGAAACATTGTGCTAAGTGAAATAAGACAGAAAAAAAAAGGACAGATAATCTATGATTCCACTTACATGAGAAATCTAGAATAGATAAATTCTTAAAAATAGAAACTAGAATGAAGGTTACCAGGGGCTGGGAGTAGGGGAAAATAATAGTTATTGCTTAATAGTTACACAGTTTTTGTTTCAGGTGATGAAAAAGTTTTGTAAATAGATAGTGGAGATGGTTACACAATACTCTGAGTGTACTTAATTATACACTTAAAAATTGTAAAATGGTACATTTTATATTACATGTAGTTTACCACAATTAAAAAGCAAACAAATATATTGCCTGGAATGTAACCAGTGCTCAGTAAATATTTACTGAGTGAATGGATTTGTTTAATGACTGAGTGAATAAATTCCAACTATACTTAATTTGGCAGATGTACACCAACTATTAGCATGACAGTGGGAGGTAGTGTGTTTCTGAAGTCAAATGCTCAGTTTAAATTCTTACTCTACCACTTACTTATTAGATGTATGTTTTTGTTTTTTCTTTTCCTTGTGGCATAATTTTAAAAAATGATATTTAATGCAGCACTCTTTACAATAGCCAAGAGTTGGAACCAGCCCAAATGCCCATCATCAGATGAGTGGATACGGAAAATGTGGTACATCTACACAATGGAATACTACTCAGCTATAAAAACGAATGAAATACTGCCATTTGCAACAACATGGATGGACCTTGAGAGAATTATATTAAGTGAAACAAGTCAGGCACAGAAAGAGAAATACCACATGTTCTCACTTATTGGAGGGAGCTAAAAATTAATATATAAATTCACACACACACATACACACACACACACACAAACCGGGGGGGGGGGGGGGAGAAGATATAACAACCACAATTATTTGAAGTTGATACAACAAGCAAACAGAAAGGACATTGTTGGGGGGGGGAGGGAGAAGGGAGGGAGGTTTTGGTGATGGGGAGCAATAATCAGCTACAATGTATATCGACAAAATAAAATTAAAAAAAAAATGATATTTAATTCACATACCATAAAATTCACCCTTTTAAAGTGTGCAGTTTAGTAGTATTTGGTATAATCACAACATTGTGTAACATCACTACTATCTATCTAATTTCAGAACATTTTCACCACCCCTGAAAGAAACACTGTATCCATTTGCAGTCACTCCCCCTTTCTTTCTCTCCACACCTTGGGCAACCACTAATCTATTTATTGTCTCTACAGATTTGCCTATTCTGGATATTTTACATAAATGGAATCATAAAATACACAGTCTGTTGTGACTGCCTTCTTTCAGTTAGCATAAAATTTTCAGGATTTATTTATATTGTAGCACGGGTCAATATTTCATTCCTTTTGATTTATGAATAATATTCCATTGTATGAATACACATTTAATTTGTCAGTTGATGGATATTTGGGTTTTTTCCACTTTTTGTTTGGTAGGTGAATTAAATCTCATTTTTAAAAATTATGCCCCGAAGTGCCAAGGTATGTTCATAATACTGCTATGAACATTTTCGTACAAGTTTTTTGTGTAAACGTGTGTTTTCAGTTCTCTTTGGCATATACTCAGCAATAGGATTGTTGGGTTGTTTGATAACCATATGCTTACTCTCTAGAGAAATTAACAGTTTTCCAGAGAGGCTGCACCATTTTATATTCTCAGCAGCAATGTATGAAGGTTCCAATTTCTCCATTTCCTCACTAACACTTCTGATTGTCTGTATTTTTGATTATAGCTATCTTAATGGATATGAAGTAGTATCTCATTGTGGTTTGATTTGTGTTTCCCTGATGGCTAATTATGTTGAACATCCTTTTATGTGCTTATTGACTATTTGTGTATCATCTTTGGAGAAATAGCTATTCAGATCCTTTGTTCATTTTTTAATTGGGTTATCTATCTTTTTATTGTTGAGTTAAGTGTTCTTTGTAGATTCTGGATACTAGATCCTTATCAGATATGTGTCTTGCAAACATTTTCTTTAATTCTGTGGGGTATCTTTTCACTTTCTTATTGTTTATGGAGTACAAAATTTTTAATTATGATGGAGTCCAATTTATCTATTTTTTCTTTGGTCACTTGTGCTTTAAGTGTCATATCTAAGAAATCATTGCCTAATCCAAGGTCATAAAGATTTACACTGTTTAGGTCTTTGATCCATTTTGAGTTAATTTTTGAATATGGTATGAGATAGAGGTTGAAATGTATATTTTGCATGTAGAATCCCAGTTGTCCTAGCGCCATTTATTGAAAAGACTTTTCTTACCTCATGTAATTGTTTGGCGCCTTGTTGAAAACCAGTTCACCATAGATGCACGGGTTTCTTTCTGGACTACCAGTTCTTTTCTTTTGATCTCTACTCCTTAGCCCAGTACCACACAGGCTTGATTACTATGGTTAGGAATATGTTCTTGAATGAGTCACTTGAGGGCTTTCAAAGCTTTGGTTTCCTCATCTATAACTTGCTAGAGACAGAACAGAGAATACATTTAAAGCACTTAACGTGGCATGTAGTAAATTTAGCTGTTTTTATTAGTTTTTTCATCACCATTGCAAAAGGAAGTGACCAAAGGTTTGTATGCTGAAAGAACTTCCGTGAAATTTGAGAATAAAAAGAATTTTCTTAATACAAATATTTCATTTGACTGACTCATTCACCTCACCACTGCACACTGGGTTTAAATATTTGTTTTTTCTCTGTAGACTCTACAAAGACTACGTTCCGGTACCTCAACTCTAGTTCACATCCATACTTGAGAGCATATTTTTCTTTAATAAAAACATTAATCTCATCAAGCAAATGGATTTTTAGGAAAGATATCGTTTTGCTTACGAAGCCTTTGCAGTGGCCTATGACGCAAAGCCTCAGTGACATTGCCCCAGATTCCAGAGGGAGAGGCTTTTAGGAGTGGATGTATGGAGAAGAAACTGGGAAATGTACTTTGACTTTTCAGTGGAGGAAAGTAACATGATAACCTTTGTGCTGCCATTAAAGCTTTTAGAAGGGATGCAATTAAGGCATTATACACCTTGAAACATTTGAATGCTTGTGAGGAACATAAAGACATGAAATTGTAACCTCCTATGTATGTCTACTGTAACCGTTACTTATTTATTAGTTAATTTCAATATTTCCCCATTGAAATCACATTAGGAACTGATTAGGCTTGGTTATCACTTCTGTCATATCTCTGCAGGCAAAACAGTGTCTGGAATGCTTATTTTCAAGAAAAGATATACATATATTTTCTCATCCTATTTAAAGCTTATTTTTTTGTTTTTCCATTCTGAACAGGACAAGCTGTGAAGTATGCATGAAATTAAACCTCTTGACCAGACACCCAAGATTCCGTGACTCTGTCTGTGTGATGGTTCAGTTTTGTATTCTTATACTGCACTCTGAGGAAGTCCAAGCTCATTTTGTACCATATTTCTTAGGCCAGGAACAGTTTAAACTATTTTTTTCTAGTGCCCTTTCCCCTGGTGGACAGCTAGTTGAAGCCTTTGGGAGTAAAAGTGCTTCCCAGGACATAAACCCAACCCTTCCTCCCACAGCCATTTAAAATAGTTTAAAAATAACCTCCACTTAAAGTTTTGTGGCAGACTATGACAACTTTGTAAAAATTGTATGTTTACTTTTCTCCTCTTTTTCATTTATTAAAACACTGCTTATCACAGATTCCCGGAGAAATAAATTTATTGCCAAGCTATGAAAAAAAGTTTTATTCATTAGGTCACGTAGCAAAGCACAAATTATTTAGAACGTTCAAGGTGCTGTTGAACTGTGCAAGTTTCAGTGAACTGTTCAACCTTTTCAGGTGAGTAGATAGATTCAAAGACACTATTATGCATTTATTCATTTACTTGTGCCTTTAGCAAATATTTCTTGAGTGTTTCCTATATGCCAGGTGCTATTTTAGATTCTGAAGATCCAGTAGTGAATAAGACAGACAGGGGCCATAGTTTCACGGAACTTACTTTGTAGTAAAGAATTAAACAAATGAAAATAATATTGTAATTCTTTAAAACAATATATGTGTAATCACTGTAAACCAAGACCTTAAAAAATCTTCCATCTTTAAAAGATTTATTCTCCAGATCTCTTTTCCTATAAACCTTCCAGTTGTTTCTCACCCCACTCAGAGTGAACATCAGAGTCCTAACGTTGTTCTGGAAGGCCCTGCAAGATTCACCGTGGCTACCCACGGCACCTCATCTCCTATTCCATACCTCCCCTCTCAGGCAGACCAGTATCTGCACCTCCTTGTAGACCCTTGAACATATCAAAGCTATTTCTGCTCAGGGCTGTTTCATTTGTTGTTCACCCTACCTGGAATGCTCTTACCCCAGATTTCCTTGTGGCTGGCTCTCTCACTTATTTTGGTTCTCTACTGAAATATTGAATCATTTTATTAGAGAAGATTTCTCTGGATGCCCTGCTGCCCCTTCCATGCCACTGCTTATTGTGCTTTAACTTCCTCCCTTGCATCTTTTGGCTTGCAAATGTGTGTGTGTGTTTGTGTACAAAAAATATATATATGCAAATATATGTATATATATTTTTACTTTGCTTATTTGTTTATTTCCTGTTTCCTTACCCTCCTGTCCCCAAACAGAGGCCAAGTTCCATTTCAGCAGAGACTTTATATTTTGTACACTGGTATACCCCTAGCACCCAGAACAGTCTATGGCTGGCACAGAGAAGTGGTGCACAAGGAATGTTTGTGAATGGATAAATAAAGGAAATGGTTTAATATGATTTTGTGTCCAAGCTTCAATATCTTTCAACAGCCTTGCTTATTATTCTCCAGCACTCTCTCTACCTTAGTATAGAATAGTTTTCACTTTATCAGATGAAGTTCTGTTTTATTCTTTTTGTCTCTTTGTTCCCTGTACATGCAACATCTTCTGCAATTAAATATTCCTTACCTTCTTGTCTAAAAATTCAAATTCAGTAATAAAGAATTCCTGTTTAGTCATACTAATTTTACCTACAAGCTCTCACATACTTTGTTTTTACCAAAGTATTGTTAATTTTCATTCATTGGACAAATATTTTAGCACATGTGCTAGGTTTTAGGGTAAAAAGACAAAAAAAACAAATGTAATGCCTATCCTTAAAGATCCTACAGTTGAAAGTTGCTATGATACTCTGAAATCTATGTGATGGTCTGTTGTTTCAGGAAGTCAATAAGCCGAGGACTGTGTATCTTTTTTTCTTTCTTTTCACTGTTCTTGTGTACGTGTGTGCCTAGCATTGTTCATGGTGTTGCAGGGAATATTAGAAATAAAATAACTAGTGTTTTCCTCAAGAATGTACGTTTTTGGTAACAAGTAGAGTGGTCCAATAAAAATAACATGTAATAAGGCAGTGTAGGATAGTGAGAAATAAGTGGTAATGACCGTAATTGTTGCAGCAATCAAAGCCTAGAGAATGATCACAGTGGACTGGAGTGGTTGAGGAAAAGCGTTATTGAAGAGGTGCATCTTGAGATCAGGCTGTGTTGGAAGAGTGTCATCCTCACTGTTCTTGTTGATTGTGACAGGACAGTAGGGCAGCTTTTCTTCCTGGGCCTCAGACAAGGCCTCCACATCCTATGTCTACTAGGCATTTCCCAGGATGGAAATGATAGACTGTTGAAGGCTGTGCTGTAAGAGGAGAAAGAAAACTGTGTGCTGATTCTGCAGTCTGCCCTGGGGGGCTTTGGAGCCCAGGAATGAGGCATGGGAATGTGTAAATGAGCTGGAACCTGGCCTTGCCCTGGATGGACGGACTGTACCTTTTCGTCCTCTGGCACTGATACTTGCCAGAAGTTAGTGGGAAGGGAGAGCATAAGACTTGGTTCTCTCAGTGCCCAGGATGTTTCCTCTCTTTGGACCAACAATAAGTTCCATTTGGCATAACTTGCCCTTGGAAAAATGTTTTCCCATTGGTCCCAAAGAGCTATATAAGTAGATGGCTTAGTACTTTGCTATTAGCGCCTTTGTCAAAAATATGTCAAATTCAGAAGCATTGTAGAATTGTAGAAACATTTTTAGAGGAAAATCAGCATTATCATAAAATAACCCTTTGACTTTCTGTGTTGCTTCAAAGCAAGGTCTTATTATTCCAATACTACTTTATGCTTTTAAATGACTATTGTTTTCAACCCAACTGTCTTTAATAGGTCACTCCATACATTTATTCTTGAGTTACAATGGGCCCAGCATCTGCTTAATTTATTTTCATTCTAACATATTCTTTTTCTGTTATTTGTGTTTGTTGAAAATGGTATTTTTGGTTGAAGTTATTTTAAGGTGGTGTTGAAATGAATCCTGGGACTGTCCTCTTGTTCAACAGTGCATGTTCTTTCAAGCCTACACATCCAGGGTCATCCTACCAAAATAAATTATATTGGGCTTGTGCAAAACTCTCAAGTGCCTGATTTTTTATTTATGAGAGTTGGCTGCTGGCATAATGTTTGTAGTTTCCCCTGAGCAAAATGGGCTCCCTTTTCTTTTCTCTGCCTTTTTCAAGAATTTCCATCCCTCTTATTTCTTAAGTAGTTGGCTCTGTGTCACTATTTTAGCTTCATTATCCCCATTAGAGAATTTTAAAACTTTAGTTAAATGTCAGTCAAACCTGCTGTTTTACCAATTGTGTAGGTAGATGGAACTTAACAACCTGCTCATTTATAGGCACAAAACAATATAGAAAATCATCAAGATGTTTTCTTTCCCTTGACCTAAGCTGGATAAAAGAATCCTTATCTATATAGAAAGTTTGACTGATTTTTTTTCTCTTTTTAAAAGAAAATTTCTCAAAGCCTATATTATTGACAGATAGAGTATAACCTTATATATAGGAATTATTTGGAGATGTGTAGGTTGCTCAAAATTCTATAGAAATATGTGTCAAGTACCCTATTCCCCATGTGGAGGAAGGATTTAATTTTTTCAGCAAGTTGGGAAATATATAGATTCTTCACTTTGGAAGCTGATACACTGAAAATCCTTCATTTTATTCATTCATCTTTATTCATTTAAATCCTTCATCTTTATTCATTTTTAATGTCTTTTTGTGTAACTGGCATAACAAAATAGTCTGGATATAGCCACCTAACCTTTTCGCCTTACTTTTGAAAACTATACCAAGTTTACTTGGATGAATTTTTCTACCAGTATCTACTCCTGGGTCTGTCTAAACCCCATGGATTATGAGTCTGTCTCAAACCTTCCTACTTCAATTAACCCGGCCAAAACTGGATCTGTCAAGAGAAATGTTAGTGCTTCAGAAGGTAAGGTTGGAGATTGGGCTCTACAGGCTAAATAGATGTTGATAGAGGAAGAAACAGAATGAAGGGTTTATTTTTGCATGCATAGACTCTCTGGTATATCAATATATCTTTGAAAAATAAACAGTGATATTGATCATGTGATACTGGTAATTGTTTTGGGAATGAAAGGAAGAACATACTGAGCAGGTAAAGTGGGGCCAGACTGTGGAAGGCCCCAGATCAGCAGCAGTGGGGAGCGAGCCACTGTGGCTCTGAATAGAATGACATGAGGAGATGTGTCATGGGATGACTGGGTAATCACCTGGAGAATAGATTGTGTTGGGGAGGCTTTGGCTGCCCATCATCCATTGTCTTCCCTCTGAGGGGATGTGCTTGCTCTGTGCTCAGTCTACGTGTTTTTGGTGTGGTGTGTACTGCCAATCTGGCCACCCAAATTCCACCATACTGTGACCACACTGACTGACTTAAGGATATGGCCCAGTGAAATGTAGTCAGACTTTGCTTGGGCTACTGGAAGAGCAGCTGGTGCTTCTCCACTAGCCATGGATGTGGCAGGAGATGAAGCTGGGGTTACTGGAGCCATAATTAGCAGAGGGCAGAGAGGCCACAGAGTGGACCCGGGCAGGAGATGGAGGGTAAGGAACCGGATGTTTTGAGTACCTGGCCAGTCGGACACCAGCCCTACCACTGACCTTTATAGACATGTGATCCAATAAAATCCCTTTGACTTAAGTCATGTGAGGTCGTAACTTCTGTCTCTTGCTCCTAGAAAAGTCCTAACAGAGGTGGAATCAGATAAACCGTGGGCAGTACTACTAGTTAGGAGACTTTTGGTAAATAGTCTGGGTGCCTGGCGTGGAGTAGGCACTCAACACATTAATGGAATTAATTACTAAATTAATTAAATTAAAAGGGCTTAAACTGATGGGTGGCAGCTGTCTGATTTTCCTAGGGTTCTTTTCCAGCTAGCTTGTTTTATATTCTATGTGACTATATTAACTATGTTTTTCAAATAACTTAGCTTCGTTGAAGGATACATTTTTAGAAGAGTTAATTTTTTTAGGCAGCTTGAAAATAAGATTCTTTCCATGCATCCTAGATACACCCCAGTGTGTGTATCCCACTAGCGTTTTTCTCTGTGTTATACTAAAGGTATTTTATGGATCTCACGAAAGGCAGAATCTCTGTTTATTCTAGTTACATGTCACGTATTTTTTTGGATTATGCTTTGTGATTTTTGCCTTTCCCTGTTCTTCTCCAATCTCTGACCTCTGAATAAAATGGTCCTGGGAAAAGACTTCCATTGGTTTTATGGTTTTAAACAGATTAAACCCTCTTTTTGGGAAAGGATTTATGTTTCTAATTTCTCCATCAAAAGGCTAGAGTAGAAAACTGAAGATTCATGGCTACCTTATTTTATTTGTTTAAGCAACTTTATGTAAGAAGGAAAAAAAGTGCTTTCTTTTTTAATTGTAAAAATTAAATGCTTTTTTCTTGTAATTTTAAGAGATTATAGCAATTCTAAATGGTGTGAAGAATTTGGTATTGCTTCAGTTTTTCTTCTTGTATATCAGAGTACTTTGCTAACTGTAATGGGGTAGACCATCTTTCTTACATACTCTATTGTTAGTATTACTTTTACACTGGAAATTGTCACCTAAGGTGAACATTCAGCAGGAGCAAGAAGTAAAACTCTCTGATATGGATTTGTTTGTTAATAATTACTCTTTGTTAATAACTACTGAGATGTATGCTTTTTTTCCTCGCTCACACATGCAGTTACTCATATATGGGATTATTGATTGGCCAGGAGCTCTGGAGTCAAACTCGAAACATCTTACTTAGCAACCATTTTATAGACAGGAACACCTGCCATGAATAAAATCAATTAGGAGTTTCTAATCAGGTAGACATTTCTATAATTAATGCATGGCTGGTTAGAAGTGAGACTGCGTTCCTGAAATGGTTCCCCCCAAGCTGCAGAAGGTCATTGCACCTTATGATATGAAACACACTGGGGCACACCTTTGGGTTTGCCCAGCTAATCCACCACCAAGGGAACCAGGTTCTTCAGGCTGACCATAGGTGTTTGCCCCTCCAGACAAGATGAAGCAAGCAGGCAGGGGTTTAAAATGGCAAACTGCTCTACACTAAATTATCAATCCTTTAGCTTTAGCTGGAGATTTTTACTTGTTAAGCGTATTACTCTCTAAAGGAAATTTCAGGGCAAGAGGAGGGTAGGCTTTTGAGCCGTGATGTTTTTCCTTAATTTACAATATTAGGCCTAGACTGAAGAGGTAAAGTAGGGGAGAGGTCGAGGGAAGAGGGCCCTTTTGGACTGAAATCTGGCTCTGCTGCTTTCTAGCTGTGAGACCTTGGGCAATTGATTTACTCTTCATGCAAGGGAAAAGTATCTGCCACAGTTCTGCTGCCTTCTTTACCATCAGCTTTTTTGGAAAATTAGGCCTGGATTGCCGCAATTTGGTGCCAGGAGTTAAAGTGGGAAGTGAAGGGGTGGGCACTGCTTAGAGGCAAAACAGCCTCTACACCCAGGATCCTCCACCCAATCAGACTTTCCACATCAGAGGGGGGCTCCCCTCCTGGGAGCATCCACAGCACTGGCCGTGGGTGTCCCTTGCCTGAGAAGCTGCCAGGCCTGGGATTCTTCTGGTCCCTGCTTTCAGAGCAACTGCAGCTGTTCCTCATGGTGTTCTGTCCTCGCCGGGGACCTGTGTGGCACCGTGGGAGTACTCCTTACAGCCTCCGACCTGAACTCTGCAGTATAGAACTGTGTGATAGAACCACATTAACTATTCTATCTTTGAAACTGCAGTATTAATTCCCTTTAATGTTCCACACCTTCACGTTTTATGTCTCATAGGACGTGGTCTGCTCACAACTGAAAAAAATTGGGGGAAATATGGGCTCTGCCCGTGCTTTTAGCTAATTGTTATTGTAATGGTTTCAAATTTGGTTTCTGCAAGAGTCATCCTTGTCATTCAGGCACTTGCTCACCAGTGGGGTGGGCATTTGATGGGTGGACACTAAGAAAGCATATTTGTCTGTATGCCATGTAGCCTGAATATCAACATTAATGATTGCAAATAATAGATGGGTGGATGGATAGATACCTAGATAGATTTAAAAAATATTATGTTTTCAGAAGTCAGGTTGGCATTCTGATGTAAACATACATTTTAAGTAATTTTTTTGGTTTTTATCTTAAATAATTTTACGAGCCTTAAGATTACATGTAATACATAGGAAAAGATTCAATCTGATGTTATTTGCTTGAAAAAATCAACCAAAAGCTTTTATTTTTAATACTGCAGTAACATGCTTTATTAATTCAGACTTAAAACCAAATAATATTTAATTATTAGAAGTACAGACAGCTCAGGAAGTCTTACCAAGTACTCCTGAATTCCTAGCCAGTCGTTTCCTAACTCTCCAAAAGCAGCAAAAAGGAGAAGAGCTCAAGATGGGGAAGGGAGTCTTGAGACTGAAAAAGAGTCAGGTGTGGCCCGGGCAGCTTTCCCCCAGGCTAGCGGGCTGCTGTGCTTGGGCTTGGGATGCTCGTTGCTCTCCTTTGGGACTGAACGCTGGATGTCAGTGCAGCCTCTGGACCAACTTCAGAGACTGTTGTGGTGTTGTTGCTGAGGCTGGTGCTTCCTTTCCTTAGTAAATCACATGAGTTCTGCTGGCCAGCCACATTACTGAGTGGCTTAATTTCTGGAGAATTTAATATTGAATCATTATTGTATGTATTTTCACAGTTGCTGTTTTGTGTCTTTCTGGGTAGTCTGTAAAGTACCACTGAGTTAGAACTGCAGCCTGCCAGAATGGAGGGAGACTTTAAAAACCCTTTGGATCCTTTATAGAAGTCAAAACCCAGAGATAGTGACTAAACTGGCTTGGCTCAACAGTTCAGTTTCAAAACCAAAACCAGAACCAGAGCCCAGGCCTCCTGACTCGCAGACAAATACTTTTCTTTTCATATTGGTAGAGTTAGAAAATGTCATGATACCAAATTTAGCATGACAAACTATTTATCTAGCTGCTTTTCTTAGATTAGAACATAAACTTGTCTTAAGTTTTGGCTGCTGCAGACAGTTTGATTTCTCCCTGTTCAACAATCTCTGGATCTCTTCCCCCAAATGATTGACAGTGATCTTCAGCCTAATTTATATGGTATTGAGGACTTGGTCTTTGGCCTGAGAAAAGCTTATGGCCAGCCAGTGCCTTTGGTTTTTCTTCTGTCCTTTTTCAATGTATGGTAACCTTACCCTGCACTTTGGATTCCTTGTCCTTCAGAGCAGCTTTCCTTACCCAGATGGCCAAGATGATTCTGAAACCCAAAATGTTCAGCAGTCCAGTATTCTATCTGCATGGTAGAAAGTAAAGAAAGGCCCATATTCTGTTGAGATTGAAATTAGAAGGTGGTGAGACGGGGATTGCCGAAGAGAGGCTCTGTCTCTCAGTGATTTGCAAGGGCCTCTTGACTCCAGGCAGTGGGGAAAGGACCAAGAAGGACTTGTGTTCTGCAGCTGGGGTGTCCTGTTTCAGACCTGGTAGTGCTGTGATAGGGCCCGGTAGTTTTGACTGAAGCTTTTCAGCCTTGGCCTAGAAATACTGACAAAACCTTTTTTCCACCTCAGTCTAAACTCAGCAGAGGAGAGATGAGAATAAGAAAGGCCATTAATCTGGGGCACTGTCTTTTGCATTGAATCTGCAAGATTCCTAAGGATGGACAAAGAGTCTTATCTTATTCATCCTTTTGTTTTTCTTCTCAGAACCTAACACAGTGCTACACAGAGGCATTTTGTTGAATGGAATTAGATGTTTAGTGTTCTCTCTTTTATTAGTTCTGAGAATCCTTAAAGTCTGCTCTTGCCAGTGTTTGGGCTTTTCTGTCTTATTCTCGAGCTTTGTCTTTGGGTTTATCTCAAAGAATAATATTCCCATAGTGGTTTTTGAATATAGTTTTACAATGTAATTTTGTCTTAAGGCATTCTATTTTCAAATACTAATTTCATGTATAAAATTGCTTAAAACAGTTGTTAACTGATTGTCCTAAACATATTAATTTTGAATAATAGCACTAGAGTAACCTGAGGCATTCACTAGTGCCCACAGCCATGGTGAATGACAAGCTTCTGTTTGAAGTTAGAACTTAGCTCCAGGCTGAGCTTTGCTACCTGTTCCATGCATGACCTGGGGAAATTTATCCATTCTCTAAACAGAACTGTGAAATGGGCATTATGTAAGAGCCTAACTCATTGGTTTATGGTGGGATTAACTGAGGTCAGATATGCAAAGTAATAGCACAGTGCATGGTATAGAGTAAATACTCTGGAAATATTTGTAATTGTTTTTATTGTTGGTTATTATTTTGGTAACTTTTACATAAACCAAATGACAGCTGGGATTGGTCTGATCCATGAGATATTGTTAGAGTTATTTTGAATACCCGGGTTCTCTTCCCAAGTTCTCCCCAGAATTTCTGCCAACTCCCATGGAAGCTTGCATTTTTACTGTTACTCCTGGCATAATCTTCTGCTTCTGAATTAGTTCAGATTGTTGATCATTTCACCATCCATTTATATACATCCCTGTTTCATGGCACAGCTATGTGTAGAACCTGTCTTTTCCTTAATTACCCATCCCTCCTCCAAATTGTCAAGGCATATGGTATGTAGCCAACTGTCCTGAAAATTTGGGCAAAGGAAGGTTGATACTTCAATAAAGCAAATGACTTCAGACAGATTAGATTAGACTTGTTCACCCCATCCCTGGGAATTATTTTTTCCAGCACTTTGCAACCTAATAAAAAAACACTTAAAAATGAGTTACAGCTATTTTCTAAATACACCAAAAGATTAACAGTACTTGTTTTTGGATTATGGTCCTAAGGATGATTTTCTTTTCTTCCTTTTATATTTCTGAATATTTGAAAGTTAATTAAATAAGCACATGTTTCATATTTTTTAAAAAGACCAGCTTTAAAAGCTGGGGAGAAAGCTTTGTATGACTGGGGAGACTTTAGTACAGTCAGTATAAACAAACCTTTGCCCAGTGATCCTCATCTCCTTTTTCTAATCCTTTAAGATGTATTTCTCACAAGTCCTAATGGAGTCGGTTTGTTTTCTTTGTGTATCACAAGTGCAGTTACCCTTGTTGGTAACACTAATAGGCTTTTTTCTTTAAAATGTCTTGACATGCCGGTTGCTTCTTACCATCCGTTGTTTTTTAGCATACTTTGGTTTTTTGCTGCTCTGGGGTGGAGTTTGAGTGGTCAGTCTGTCTGCCTCTGGCTTCTGAGTGGAATCTCCACTTTCTCAGTTCCCATAAGTTCATGCCTCAGGTCCCTCTGTGCGGCTTCTCATCGTAGCGCTCCCAGGAGCACTCTTGCTAAGGTCAGCAGAGTCTTCCATGATATGAATCCCGTGGCCAGTTTACAGTTCTTGCCTTACTCAGTCTCTCAGCAGCATTTGACATAAACACTCCCTATCTCTTAAAACATTTCCTCTGCTTTGGCAGCAAAATCTCCTAATTTTCCTGCTATCTGGTCATTCCTTTCTAGTGTGCTTTTCTGACTCCTTTTCTTCTATCAGACCTTGAATCACTGACTTTCCTCAGATGTTGGATCTGCCACTGGCTGACCTGAACAGCTCTTGCCTTGCTATCAGTCTCTCCCTTGGTGTCCCTTCTGTGGGCGGGCAGATTGCCCAGATTCCTTTTTCCCCAGTCCCTGTTGAGAGGAGATGGAGGAAGAGAGCCGTGAAGAGAGGTGAGCACAGCCGCCGGCCCCAACCAGCCGGTTAAAGGACACTCAGATGCGGTGGGGGATCTGTCGAGCAGTTCCGTTTATTATCACGCAAGCACTTGCTTTTAAAGGCAAATGGGGAAGGGAGGTTTTTACATCCTCCAATCAGCTTAAAGGTTACGAGAGCATGCATCCTGTCTCAATGCCTAGCTATTGCAATCATGCAGTGTTCACGAGCACAGAAGTGCATATTTGGCCAATAAGGGCTAAGGCAAGGTTCCTGCAGACACTCCCACCCTACTGCCTCCCGGCGCCATCTTAGGCTGCCACGTTAATATGCCCTTGTGGGCCCATAATGGTGCCGCTTGTAATGTCACTTAAGGCGGCGTTAGTTTTTAAGGCCCGACACTCAGATACCTTTCCTTCTCACTGTACGTGCTCTTTCTAGGTGACATCTTTCTGTCCCATGTCTTCAAGTATCATTTATATGCCAAAGACTACAAATTTACCACATTTCAACAAGTCTAAGACATCAGTGATGTTAAGAGGCAACAAGACTTTTGGTACCACAAAGAAGAAAAAAGCACTGCCAGTTAGATGACACAATGGCTTCTTATCACATTAATCATAAAATGTATCCCATTTTCAGAAATGTCAGAATGTGAAAAACATATACCTAAGAATTAATAATCTGTCATAATATGTTTTGCATAGATTGAATGTCATTTTCAGAGCATGAACAGCCAGTGTGTTTTAAGTATAGAGTTCCTAGGAGTGTGTGAATGAGATGCAATCACTTTTTCTGGAGAAGCTGGCGGTTCGCTGAGTCTGTCTCTCCAATTATGAAAGAGGCCTTATTACTATGTAGCTTATTGTGTGTGTAGATGAGATAGAATTAAGTTAGTTGAACAATGAGGCAAGGTTTTTGAAGCAGTGGGTCTTTAAGATAGTGCCAAAACTCCAAGATCAACTTCATTTTAGGTTGTACTAGCTATCTTAGTACAAACCATGAGGTGGTCCCTGAACTGTACTCTCCATCTTCAGAGAATTTCTCAGACAACTGAATTTTAACTTTTATTTCTCGTTTATTTTGTTGTTACACATCTCTGGGAAATCATGCTGTTGGTGTTTCCCTCATTGTTTTTCATTTCTGTTTTTCTGCCTGTATTTCAAATTGTCTTTGACAGCTGTGGGACCTGTAAAAACTATTGCCAAATTTTGAAATGTAATTTTCCTGCAACAGCATCCAAAGTTAACAAAAAGACATGGAAAAATCCCATTAAGTATTCTAATCTACCAACATCTGCATACCTTATTCTGTTCCACTGAGGTTTTCTAAAAATAATTTAAGTGGTAGGGCCGAGCCCGTGGCGCACTCGGGAGAGTGCGGCGCTGGGAGCGCAGCCGACGCTCCCGCCGTGGGTTCGGATCCTATATAGGAATGGCCGGTGCACTCACTGGCTGAGTACCGGTCACGAAAAAGACAAAATAATAATAATAATAATAATAATTTAAGTGGTAGAGTTTTCTTCACTTCTGTAGGGAAAATAATCCATCTAAATATTTTTGCCTCAGAACATTATTTTATGTTCAATATGATTATCCCAGTAAAGCTTTTTTTCATTAGTCCTAAGTGCAGTAAATTATTTGCATTCTATTTTTTAGGTATTGCTTACCTCTGGACTTCTGCTTAATTTAGCTAGGCACATTTTAGCATGCAAATGAGTTTTTCCCCAAAGAAGTGTTCTAAAAATAATATAGCCCCTTATTTTCTCCTCCCACAATTCTCTTTCATAATATCTTTCTTGTAGTTAATTCAACATAGAATGCTTAATAACGAAAGTTTAATAAAATAATCCAACCATGTAGGAATTGAAAAATACTCTCCTTAAAAACATTTGGGTCAAAGAAGAAATAAAAACTGCAGTTGTACTACAGACAAAACTCACAGGATGCAGCTGAAGATTTTCTTGGAGGAAAATGATTTAAAAACTTTTGTTATTAAAAAAAAAGAATGAAAATTAATGAGCTATTAAACCTGAGAATTCAGGAACAAACCACCAAAGAAACAAACAACCACATGATATACCCAGGGAAAGCAAGTTAAAACATTTATTAACAAACAAAAACAAGTTAAATCAGAAAAGAGAAAAATTATGAAGTTGATAAATCATCCAAGACTGTTACTTTGAAGAAAAACCTTTGCCTATCTAATCACAAAAAGATAAAAACATAATTAATTCACAATGTTAGGAATGAGAGAAGGGATAAAGAAGGGGTTTACCCACAGTATTAGTCCACTTTTGTGTCGTTGTAACAGAATACTCAAGACTGGGTAATTTATAAAGAAAAGAGGTTTATTTGGCTCATGAATCTATGGATTGCATCTGGTGTGGGCCTCAGGCTGCTTCCATGGCAGCAAGTGGCAGGGCAGCTGGCGGGTACAAAATCACATGGCGAGAGGAAGCAAGAGAGACAGAGGGGAGGTGCCAGCACTGGTGGGAACTAATCCATTTTTGTGAGAGCTCTCCTTCACCCCCCAACCCCTGCCAAGGCATTAATCTATTTGTGAGGGATCTGCCCCCATGACCCAAATACCTCCTAATACTGCCACATTGGGGATCAGATTTCAACATGAACTCTGAGGGGGACAAACATATCCAAACTATATTACCCTCAGATAGGGATTAAAAGATTGTAAGGATTTGAAAATCTGCAATGAGAAGATAATTTGTAGAGAAAATAGATATCAAAATGAGATTTAGTGAAAAATGAAACATTGAATAGATCTGTAACCACATAAGAAATTGAAAGCATTATTAAGGAATTATTTCTGTAAAAGGAAGTACCTATATTTCTTTCAAATAATAAATAATTTGTATGTTGAAAGCTTCTTTATTAATTGATATTACCATAACTGTGATTAATTCACCTGATAGAAGTAGCACAAAAAGGTTAGTGCATGCCAATTTCTCTTAAAAGTATAGATGCAAAAAAAAAAAGAAAAAAAAAGCAGCCCCAAAGCCAAACCAAAACAAACAAAAAAATGATGGCAGTTAAAAATACAAGGAATATTAAAACATCAATATACCAATTTCAAGTTTGTCATATACCAGGAATCCAAGACTTATGAAATCTATTGCTATTGTTGATAATATTGGACTAGAGTAAAAAAGCAAATATTTTCCCAAATACATATTACAAAGGCATAACATTCATTTCTAATTTTTCATAATCGAAAATCTTATTAAGCTAGGAATGAGCCACTTCATAATGAGATAAAAAAGTATTAACATCAAACTCAATTTGAAATATTGGAATTGTTCCCATTAAAAGCAGAGTTCAAGGGAAGACAGGCTCAACATCATAAGCCATCAGGGAAATGCGAATCAAGATCACCATGAAGTACTGTCTCACACCTGCTAGGACGACTGTAATAAAGAGAGAGATTATAACAAGCATTATGAGGATGTGGAGAAATTGAAATCCTGATATATTGGTGGCAGGAATGTAAAATAGTACTCACACAGCTACTTTGGAAGATGGTCCAGGAGTTGCTCAAAAGGTTAAACAGAAAGTTACCATAATACCCAGAAATTGCTAGGTACATACCCAAGAGAAATGAAAACATATGTCCACATAAAAACTTGTATACAAATGATCTTAGCAGCATTATTTATAATAGCCAAAAGGTAGAAACAACCCAAATGTCTGTCAGCTGACAAATGGATAAATAAAATGTGGTATACCCACATAATGGAATATTATTTGGCAATAAAAAGACAAGCTACTGATATAGTCTACAAATAGCTGAACTTAGATTGAAACGTAGATTGTAAACATGATGTTAAGTGAAAGAAACCAGTCAGAAAGTACGATGTATTTTATGACTCATTTATATCAAATGTTCAGAGAAGGCAAATCCATACAGCCAGAAGGTAGATTGAGAGTTTCTTGGGCTGGGGTGGTTGAGGGAAAAAATGGGGGGGAGGGGGGAGTTTCTTTTGGGGGTAATGAAAACATTTTAAAATTGATTGTGGTAATGCTTGCACACTGATATGTACAATGCTGTGAATATACTAAAACATCATGGAATAGTACACTTTTAATGGGTGAATTGTATGGTATGTGAATTATATGTCAATAAAGCTGTTATTAAAAAAATTAAAAACAACGCTAGGGTGACTTCTGTCACCATGTTATGTATTATTACTCTGAAGTTTCTAGTTAATGCCATTAAGCAGGGGGAAAAAAAAGATATAAATACAGGAAAGGAAGCAACAAATTATTACAGAAAATATTCCTGTCTACTCAGAATATTTAAGAGACTTTATTGAAAAAATGATTAGAATGAATAAAGTTTGGCAAAGAGGCAGTTATGAAACACACAAACAAAACCTGAGATATGGGCTACTATACTTAGTATATAAACAGGTCTTATAAGTATATAAGAAATGATGATCCCAGTAGGAAAGTAAACCAATGATATGAGACCATTTACAAAAGAGATACCTTGATGGATAACCGTGTGAAAGAACGTGTAGCGTGTCAGCAGCAAAATAAATACTTTTAAAAACCATAAGTTGGTAGATGAGGAGCACTATTATTGAATGAACATCTTTAACATGCATAACATTCACACAGCCTCAGGAATTTTGCAACACCCCAGGGTACTTTGTGTGACTGAAAAATATTTATAATACCTAATTCTTTGTTTACCTTAGTAGATCTCTGGAAATTGGGAACAAGTGGGATGGGGCTCTCTAGAACTATTCTAGAAGGCTGGTTTGACTCTAAGGGCTTAGAGGACACTGAGGCAATAGAATGTCTTCAGTGCTGTTTACTCTTGGTGTCCTGAGGAATATTCATTGGGTCTGCTACTCCCCTGGGTCTTCCATGGAGCAGATGAGCAGTCTGGGGTTCCCAAACTATAGCAGGACCACTACTTCTATGTTAAACTGGAGAATAGAGCATATACGATGTGTTAGTCCCTATGCTGCTTCGTAGAGGCAAATACCATCCTGACTTGAGGGATGAGGGTTGAGCCAACTTTGCTCTGTAGATGTCTGATCCTTGGCAATAGTAGGATTGCTATGCCCTGTGGTCATTACAGGAGTATTCATCTGGTGGCTATGGTGGCTCTGTCTTTAGAGCCATCATTGTTTCACTTTTCACTTTCAATCTGTACAGATTGTCTTGTCATTTCCATTGTATTTCATGTTGGAATGATCCCAGAGCACATGCCCTTGGAATTGCTCTGCATGTAAGAGATGTATGCTTGATAAAACTTGTCTCCAGAAATCTCTTCTGACAGTTTGAAGTTTAGCTCAGTGGTGAGAATTCCATTCAATAGAAAGATTTTATTATAAGTGAATGTGATTTTAAATTGGTAGGTCTTCCTTGTATAGATTTCTCTGATACATTTTTTTCCCACATGTACAAGGGGCCTTCAAAAAGTTCATGGAAAGCTTTGCATTATCTTTTAATTCCATTTTTCCACGAACTTTTTGAAGTACTCCCATATATTTGTATTTCCTACCAGTTTATGTGGAAGCAAACAGCCTTAAAGCCATTTAGGCAGCTTAGAAACACATAGGAAAACATGCTATTTCCTTTTTCCTAGAGTGTATTCATACGTAGTCATTGTGTGAACTCAGAACTTTAATGCATACACTTTCTGCTTTAAATTGGAAGTATAATTACAATAAAAGTGCTGACCTATTTAAAAACCAGAGGGGATATTCTTAAAGAATAGGGTCTACAAATCTTTTGTGGTACATTTAGAGTCATATTTTAGTAGTTGATGAACTTTTATCTTTTGATGCACAGAATCATTTTGAGATCTAATTAACTTAAGGGAGCATGTTTTGGTTTTTATTATTGAGGGAATTCTCAAAATTATATTTTGGAGTATTAGATTACTTAATATTTATTTTGTGTATAGTCTTTTTGGTTTACTATAACGCTTTCCATTAAACTGATTTCTCTAGGTTGAAAATGTCCGCTTGGTAGATCGAGTATCTTCTAAAAAAGCAGCCCTAGGTACTTTGTATTTGACGGCTACTCATGTAATATTTGTGGAAAATGCACCTGACACAAGAAAAGAAACATGGGTATGATTTCCTTGTTTTTGGCTTTATGTGTTTTGCATTGTTTGAAGTAAAATGTTTTGATCATTCTTTTATTTGTCCTCCAGGTAAGGTGGGTGGGCTTTTGGTGTTTGGATGTTCAGACTACTGCTTCCGGAATGTATGCTTTGCCTTTTTCTGTACAGATCTATATATTCATTTTAAACACTAATTATTTGAACATCATCAGACCTAGAAATAGCCAGGAGATACAAGTGCTTAGTATCACAGCTATCAAGTAGCGATTCAATAATGTCAGCATGCCAGATACAGCATTTTCATAGAACTTTATTTGCAATACGCTTTATTCGTAGGATCCTGTATTGCAGCCATTCCTGTCTTTTAAGTTTTGTCTCCACTTTCCTGATAATTTAAAAAATAAAAGAAGAAAAGCTAGAGAAGAATTCCATCATCAGGCATTTCTGCTACTTGATAATAAAACCATCAGATATTTCTTCTTTTATATAGCAACCCAACCATGATACTATGACTGGAACCAGAATCCCTGGATTATAGATTTTCCTCTTTGCATATTCGTTGGACAGTGTTATGTTCTTAGCAGAGGTGGCAGGCACTACTTAGTGGAGAGAAAACTTAAAGAACAAAGTGCGGCCATTGAAGAGTGATCAGAGATCCTCCTGAAATGCCAGAGAGATGTGCTTCAGCATGATTTTCTTAAATCTCTTCCTTAGAGAGTAGAATGATGGTTACTAGAGGCTGGGGGTTTGGGGGATAGGGAAGGAGGGAATAGGAAGTTGTTGATCAAAAGGTACAAAGTTTCAGACCAGACAGGAGAAATAAGTTTTGAGATCTGTTGCACAGCAGGGTGATTATAGTCAATAATAATGTATATTTCAAAATAATTAAGAGTAAATTTTAAATGTCTCACCATAAAAAATGATAGGTAAGAGAAACTATAGATATGTTAATTAGCTTGATGTAATCATTCCACATTGTATACACATATCAGAATATCACATTGTACCCCATAAATGTATATAATTATGAATTGTTAATTAACAGTAATATTAATAAAAAATTTTAAAAATAAAATAAATGTATTCTTCTGCAGCCTGCCCGACCACCAACAGCTTAGAAAACAACAGTCCCAAGTTGCTTTTGAACTTGAGCATTCCATGTGGAATTAAGGAGCATGGTGGCACCTCCCAGCGGAGCCATATCCAACTTTTCTTGGTTCCAAAAGTTTATATAACTTCTCATGACCTTATTTAATTTTAGCTATTAAGTGCATCCAACATTTGACTACCAGAATGTTGCCTTACCTGGTCTTGTGCAGATTTATATGCTGAATATTTTGCTTCAAAATAATTATCCTGAATATTAAAATGCTTGGTATTGAAAAATAAAATTATAAACTTAGTCGGAACATCTCATTTCTTGTCATCTGAGTGCAGGTGTTGAGCTAGCTGAAGGTTGGGGAGTGTTTCTTGTCTATCTGTGTAGCTCAGAAACTTGTGTTAGTCTTTGTGATATTTGCTAGTTGTTTGTGCTTAGCTTACCCAAATTAACTTTTGATTCTAGATTCTTCACAGTCAGATTTCCACCATTGAAAAACAGGCAACAACTGCTACTGGATGCCCTCTGCTTATTCGCTGCAAGAACTTTCAGATAATACAGTTCATCATACCGCAGGAAAGAGATTGCCACGATGTGTACATCTCTCTGATACGCCTTGCAAGGCCAGGTAGGGCAGAGGAACTTGGCATTTAATATAGCCCTACTCTTAAGAAATTCACAAATCACGTGCAAGAATTTGTATAGTGGTTAGGAAATGGAGTGTTTTAGGAATTGTAGGTCATCCTAGTCCTCACATGAGGCCCAGGTAGTTTGAATGGTCACCAGATATATACTTCCTTGTCTTTTAGAATCTCCCCTGAGTTATTTATTATATGGGCCTTTTTCATTAATGTTAGTATTCAGTTCATCTTAGTGGGGGTTATAGTGTGTTTTACTTTTTTGGTGAAATCACCTTAGAATTATGCCCTTCTGTGGCTGTGGTAATTGAGCCACCTTGATTGAGGCCTAAGACAGAACTGACAGTTTGTTTTGTGTGGAATACGTTGTTATCAAAAGTTACAGCACAGTTCTCCGCTCTTGGGGCCTTTACGCTTTGGTCTCCATTGCTTTTTGATAGTAAATATATATTTTCCAAGGTTGGTATAGCTACACTTTTGTAAGCATTGGTGAATATTCAGAGTGTGGATATATTGATTCTCCTTAAGTAGTGGGAAGAATGTTTGGATTTAAAAAATGTCTTCTCTCAGTTACTATCTTGTCCTATTCTTCATCTCAGGATCTTCAGATTTATATCTTATAATTTACTTTTACGGAAGTGTTTCTTGTCTCTCTGTGTGGCTTCTGTGAATTGTGGTGTTCTTTTGCTTAAAAGAAATATACCTCCAAGTTTCTTGGAGAATACAGTGAAAAGAGATCATTTATAAGGGATCATTAATAAGGGAAATAGAAAAGAGATCACTTATAAGAGGTGATTAATAAGGGAAATAGGATATGTACTTATAGTTACTTTGCCAAATACTTTCTGATTCAGGAAAATAGTTTGATTATAAACTTTTCAAGGCGTTCAGTTGGGTTCTGAATTTTTTATGATATGATTATATCATTTGTAGGTAGCTAAGAGCTAAAGTTATATAATGGAAAAGATGCCAGGCAGCTGTCAAAATTGGATAATTCTGACTTTACTTTGCTTCCTTTTCCAGGCAGTTGGTTGAGGCTTTTTCATCTAAGTGTGTTAAAAAGAACAGCAGAGTAAGCCAGAAAAGCAGTTGAACTTTTTGGAGGGTGCACTATAATTGGAACAGAAGTTCTGGGAAGATGTACATTAGGTTGCACGCAGCAGAGTGAGGAGACTTGTGCGCCAGCAATTTCTGTGTCACTGATTAATGGATATACTGGGTAATAAATGTGTTCTGACCAGATTAATGGGATTTAGGAATAGCCCAGAGAGCTGGGAAAAGGCTGAGCAGCTGGAAGATCACAGTGGCGGTGAGGGCTGTGGTCCTGTGACAGCAAGCACCAGGAGTCTCACTATTAGGGTCCCTAGGAAGGAAAATCACTGTGTTCCCTCACTTTTAAATATATATGCTTTCTTTAAAAAGATGAAGTTTTGAAGAGTTGTGTATTAGTTGTAGCCGGAGATCTGACTGGCTACCTCTTCCAAAAAAGGAAATATAGTAATTAATTGAATTAAAGCCATCACCTAAGAGGATTTAAAAAGAGTCACCAGAATTTTGAAACGTTGACATTAGAAATGGCAGTTTCCAGGGCTGATCCCGTGGCTCACTCGGGAGAGTGCGGCGCTGGGAGCGCAGCGACGCTCCCGCTGCGGGTTTGGATCCTATATAGGAATGGCCAGTGCACTCACTGGCTGAGTACCGGTCACGAAAAAGACAAAAAAAAAAAAAAAAAAAAAATTAAAAAAAAAAGAAATGGCAGTTTCCATAAAACATAGTGCTTTAAATAAGTGTGGGAAGATGAAATAGAACCCAAGCAATTTCATAGTTTAATGTTAAAGGCAATGCTAAAATTAGGACATAGTACAGGCTATAACTTTGGAAGCAGGGTTTTGAATCTGGGTGGAGATGGCGAGAGGTGGGGGAAGTGGTCACATGTGAAATACTGCCTCTCAGATGCAGGTAGGGGTGGTTTATCAGAACCATCCAAGGATTATTTGCAAAATACACCTTCACCCTCCTTGAGGTATATCAGAGTAAAGGTGTATGTGTGTGTGTGTGTGTGGTTAGTAAGGGAAGTGTACTTTGAATTCTAGTAGTATGATATTGGTCTCTCTGGTTATTCTGCTTAGTTACCAACATGAATCACACATTTTCAGCTCCCCTTATGGACACAGCTAACTGCAAGGTCCTATAGAAGACACTTATTTTTTTTTTTTTTAAACCAAAGAAAAAAGATTTGGGAGTCCATTTAAGTGAAGGTCTATGACAGAGATATTTTGAAGGCTCTCATGATTCTCTCTTTACTGAATTAAGATTTCTGGGATAGGGTAAATCAAATTACTAAAAAATTGGGAGAGATTTTTTTTGTTTGCTATTTGTGTGAATATTCATTGGTAAGAATTTGGTCATGGACCATAAAAGATGCTAGTAAAAAATAATGTGGCTAAGCAGCGACCACCAAGCTGCCACAGGAAGCACACTGGGTTCTCCTGACTCAGGGCGGTGGGGGGGGCCTTGGCCGCACCCCCTCAACACCCGCAGCTAGCCCAGAGGTGACCACTGTGCTGCCAAAGGAAGCGCCCTGGGCTCACCTGAGCCAGGCAGTAGGGGGCCAAGGGCCTTGGCCACGACCCCCCAGCATGTATAGCCAGCCCAGTGATGACCACCAAGCTGCAACAAGAAAGGCCCTAGGTTCCTGAGCTGGGATGGTGGGGGGTGAGGGCTCTTCCCATACCCCCCGACATCTGCACACAGACTGGCAATGAAAGACCAAGCCACCGCTGGAAGCCCCCCCCAGTCTCTCCTGTGGGAATGAAGCGGGTGCCACGTGCCTCAATCCCACCCCTCCTCATTCCTCCTTCCCATTTCCTTTCCCTTTCCCTTCTCCCCCTCTCTCCCAGCTGCTCTGCAACAAGATCCCAGAATGTAAAAATAATATTAATAAAATTACATTTTCTTTTTAAAAAAGGAAAAAAATAATGTGGCTAAATTCAGTAAGCTCTTTAATTCTTAATGAAGAAATAAATTAGGTTAAAATAAAGGTTGTCACCAAATGAGAAAATAAGTTAACTCTGTAGATGCAATGTACTAATAAGGATATAAGATTTTCTGATTAAAAGACTCCTATTGAAGGCTTCCACTTTTCCCATGTTCTCTCTTTTCTCCTCCCTCTAATTTGCCTCCTGCTGTTTGTTTTTGTAGCAATTATCTTTCCCTCTTTAGTGTTTGTGGGCTCTTCAACATTTAAATAATTTCTTTTGTCTATTTTCCCATTTTTACTAAACTACAGATTTTTTTAGTTCATCTTAGTCTCCATTCTTTTGCTATTTATTATGATTTTTGAAATCTCGTGATTGAGGTAGTCTCATTTGCTTAATTTGTAACTTTTTTACAGTGCTTACCTAAGTAATTTATGACATTGATTGATTATAATTTATAATTTGTAACTTTTTACAATCCTTATGGCATTGATGTTTAAGCAATATTTGTAATTTCTTTTTTAATCAGTGATACTAATCTGAGCCTAGTAGTCCTTTTCCATTGTGTTAGCTTTAACAAGCCTAATGTTTAATTCAAACATTTGTTTGTTTAAAATAGACAGCAAAGATGAGGCACCCTCTTTATTTTTATTTTAAATATGCAAAATCCAGTAATAGCTGTGTTATCTTCTCTCCCCTTTCTAAATGATCTTTCAACTACATTTATTTTCAGTTGCCTGAATTCCGCAGAATGCTTAGAGTAATTTAGTTTTCAGTAGTTACTTTTGGTTCTAAAAAACCCATATTTCTGTGTCCTTCTGATGACAGTTGGTGTCTTTTCCCTGTTCTTACTCACCCTTCATATTCTGCTGTTGCTGATTTATGTTTGTTTTTCTTTAGATTTTTAAAATACTTTTGATTTTTGTGCTAAATTACTTATTGTTTCTCCCAGTTCATCTATAATGAGAGGCAATTCCCCCATATTTTTTTCCTAAATATTCTGTTTTCATAACCTTTAGCCTGATACCTGGGAAACAAACTAGGTTATTTTCCTTTCTTTGATGCTTTGTTTTCCCAAAAGCATGTCTCTTTGGCAGAATGAATACGCTTTCCTTTATATGGGAGGAAAGGAGCAAAGGTTGGGTGCAAATATAGGTTCATTTGCAGGCTTGGTGGTTCCAAGTTGAGAGTTTCCACTTGGTGCCTGGTGTCTTCTCTGGGAAGTAGGAAGTGGGATTACCTGAGAGTGAAGGAGTTGGTGAAAGCAATAGAGACTGAACTGGGTTTTAGTGATGTGCTTCCCTAGGATAAGGAGAGTGCAGTAAACAAAAGTACTGAAATAAAATAAGTCAAAACATGCATCTCTGTGCTTGGGTTGAGCTCATACTTTTGACTGGAACACTGATTTGGTTTTCCTAGAAATATAGCGAAGATGTTACTTCTTTCTAATTTCATGTAGTATTTTAGAAATTGTCATTTTGCTTTCTGAATAGATCGAAAAACATTTAAGTCTGCCTTTCTTTAGCTATTTACATGATTTACGTAGGTAATATACGATAAAGGAAATGATAAGATGATTTCCATATAACTTTTTCTGAATTGTTTTTTAATTAAAGGTACACATTCAGTTTACTCCCACAGTCAAAGGCAAGTTGAACATTTGCTCCTTATTGGAGTAGCTCTTGGGCCCTCCTACTAATGGGCCCTTTAGAGTGAGGCCTTCAGTACACCTCCTGTTGAAACCTGCTGGTTGTCAGCAGCAGAAGATGTTTTCTGTTGGATATGATGGTTCAGACTTTGTGTCTGTTTTTAGAGTGGGGGAAAAATCAACTGAGGGATATGACCTTTCTAGAGCAGGCAAATATTTTCTCTTAGTTCAGATTCTATAAAGATGAAAGGTTTCTCTAGCCCTAGGTTTTTAAAAAAAATTTTTTAAACTACTTCCCTGCTGATTGCTAAAAATTCTGCTACATATTTTGTAGGAGGTGTTGGGTGTTGGGGGGCAGGGATGGATGAGAGGAACAGAACATTATGAGATGGGAAATACTCAGTAAAATTTACATCTGTGCTAATGGTACTTTTTAATTTCTCAGAGTAGGTGCTCCCCAAGCTTCTCAGAGTAGGCGCTCCACAAGCTTTTAACCCAGAGCATATTAACAAGACTGAATTTTGGCTGGCAAAAATGGGGGTTTCCTTGCCCCTATGTAGAATTTTACTTAACTTGGGCCTGAGGATTGGTTGGTCACCCAATTCCTTAAAAATATCTGAAGGAAAAAATTTCATAATTTCAGTGTCAACCCATTTTTATATCTCCTAATTCAAGAGTGACCTTCCTAATGTCTACTATATAATAATTCTTGCTTTGTGTACATTTTCATTGCCTCTTCCTAATGGAAACAGGCATCAGTCCACACATAGAAAACTATCAGCAGTCATAGAATGTTTTTTTCTTCTACCTTTATATCTATTTGTAAATAGTTAACAAAGCCAACTTAACTTCCATTATTAACCCGTATTCATTAGCTCTTCTTTCACTGAGGGAACTGAGGCTTTCTCAAGAAATTCTTTTGGCATCTTAAACAAACTGCATTTGTGGTTGACATTATGATAGGAGAAGCCTGAGTCATGAAAATGGTACTTAGAGATGGAAAAGATATCAGTGTCGAGCCAGCTGTTCCCAGCACAGGATCTCAATTTTGTATGCCATCTGCCCAATAAGCTAAAGTTGCAAGAAATGTCTGAAAGTGTCTGCTTGTGTTTGTGTGTGCATGTACCTGTATGTATGTATTTTTTTTATTTGTTCAAACAGCCAGTATTGTAAGTTTTGAAGTTTGGAAATATGACATCAGTAGAGACTGAAATAGCACATAATTTATCTCACTGACACACCAGTCATGGCGCTTTCACAAGAAAGAATACCATCTAATGAAAAAATCTGGTACTTAAAATATGACCCTTTTCTTCTTCCGTGTGAGTGAGTCATCTCAATAGTAATCAAAACAAGTTTGAAACTGAGTTTTAATCTCAGGCTCCCTGTGTGTTAACTGCAACCTCTTGCAGGTGGTGAGATCCTTTACAGGGCCTTCAAATATACACATTGAGGAGCATTAAATTATCCACAGTGAATGCCATCAGCAGGCTAAGGAATAAATGGGGGAACCTAAGAAAACTGTAAGGAAAAAGAAATGTACTGGAGAGAATCAGTAAGATTTGAGGGTGGAACAAGGAAAGAAAAGGTAGAAGAGGGAAAGATCTGCCTTGGGGACCAGTGTGTGTTGAGGTTAGGATATTGCACTCTGAAGCCAGATTGCCTCGTTTCTGTCTGGACTCCCCACTTACTAGCTGTGTTGACCCTGGGTGAGGGATTGTTCATCAACCTACCCTTGCCTCAGATTCCTCAACTGTAAAATGAGGATCATCATGGTGCCTAGTAACTGGACTAATACATTTAATTAGAACAGAGTCTGGAATGAAACAAGGGCTCGGTGAATATCAGCCATTGTTTACTATCACCAGAAATGCTTAGATCTGCACTGTTTAATATGGTAGCCACAGGCCACAGGTGGCTCTTGAGCACTTGAAATGTGGCGACTGTGAACTGAGATGTGCCATCAAGTGTAAAATTCACTTGGCGTTTCAAAGACAGTGCGAAACAAAATGCATAAAATATTAATTAAGAGTTTTATATTGTGTATGTGTTGAAAGGATAGTATTTGGATATATTGGGTTAAATAAAATATATTATTAATTTCACTTTTTCTTTTTACTTTTTTAATGTAGCTACAAGGACATTTAAAATGACATAGCGGCTTGCATTATATTTCTGATGGACAGCACTAGTCTAGATACTTCCTTTACATGGCAAGACCAGAGCAAATCCTAGATTTTATTGTAGAGAGAGGAACAGTGGGGCTATTGGGCTTGGCCTCACAAGCATAAAAGGCAATATACAGAGACAGAGGTACCATGACAGAATGGAAAGACATTCATGATAATTTCTTCAACTTGCATCCATAACTGGGGTGCTGTGCACTATGAATTGGTATACTTTTATGAATCCTATAAATATCTTGTAAGCAGCACAATTATGATATTTATATAGTTGTTAAAAGTTCAGATGTTTTCAGTGCAAACCTTTATTATAATTCCCAAACAGCTTTTGCAACTGTTTTGTAAATTCTTCTTTTTTAATTCTGTGGGCATCAAAACATGGAAATGGCCTGGGCCTCTGTCTACCAGAGAGAGGCCATCTCAAATGTATATATATAAACTTACATATACACATAAAAAATTGAATTCTTGATGTCTGGTGAATGCATGCATTCTTAATTAATTTTAATTTTTGTGCTTCATATTTTATGTGGTCTGGAAAATATATTTGCTTTTAAAGCAACTAAAAAAACAAAAAAAACAAAAACAAAGCACAAAATGGAGAAGGCCCTCTTTTCTAAAAGGGAAGAAGCTCTTGCAAAGTTAGGTCGAGATGCCCAAGGTCTTCTTGTCCTTTCTGGGAGGAGATAGGTGACCTTGTTCACAGAGACGGCGTGCTGCAGGGAGTGTGCCAAGGGTGGGGGGCTGGGATGGTCTCTTGGTGTACTCCAGCTGGGACAATGTTATTGAGGAGATTTGGTTCTGGCTTTGACTTAGCTTGATTTGGCTTTATTTTCCCTTTTCTCACAGTAAAATATGAGGAGTTATACTGCTTTTCATTCAACCCAAAGCTGGATAAGGAAGAGAGAGAGCAAGGCTGGATGCTGATCGACCTTAGTGAAGAATACAAGCGAATGGGCCTCCCTAATAATTATTGGCAGCTCAGCGATGTAAATAGAGACTACAGGGTGAGTGTGGGCATTTAATGAAATCCAAATACTTAATTCACATGAAATCATGATTCCAGACAGCTTAGCATGACTATTTTATCTCCTTTAGATTTTATAGCTCTTTGCAGATATAAATGTGTGGGTTTCTAAGTCTCCCCTGGTTATTGCTAGTTATATTCTCTACGCGCACCTAGAATCAGAAAGTTTGAACAAGAGAACTTTAGAGACCATCCCCTCCACACCCTTCTCTACTGGTTGAGGAATTGGAAACCTAGAGATGTGGCTAGGCAGTTGGTGGGAGAGCAGGCAAGGACTTCATTCTCCCATCAAGTCTTTTTATAGTTCAGTGAGTGGGGAAGCCAGAGAGACTCTGATGGCAGTTTGGCACCAGCTCCTCTATGTGCTCACTGAACTCTTGATTGGTACACAAGGTCACCAAGAGGCTTCCCTAGAGAAATGTGGAGAAATGTGTCTACACTTACAGGAAGGAATATGGAGAGGAAGGGAAACAGGAGTGGCAGGATTATCCCATATTCTCCCTAATGATGGACTTACAAATCAGTGTTGGGTTCACTATTAACTGTTAAAATATTTTAAATAATAAAAGCAATGGAAGAACATTCCAGAGAGTTTGCAAAATAAAAAATTTAAAAAAACCCACCATCCCATTGCTCTTAACATTCTTTTTTAAAAAAATTTCTTTTATTTTTTTCTCATTGACATAGTTTGACAACTTTTTTCTTATATAAGTAATACATATTCATTGTTGAAAATTGGAAAATATAGAGAAAAGTATATTAAAATCCCCTAATAATGCCATCATCCAGAATATCCACTGTTAATATGTTTGGCAAATAGTCATCCAGAATTTTAACGTGTATATTAATTTTTATGTATCCATGCATATACCTATTCAAATATACATAACAAAAATGGAATCATATTACATGTGCCTTGTGTTCTGCTTTTCTCCGTGTAACGTATTAAGAGTATTTTCCTGGCAATAATTATATTTTATAATATCTTTTCTGAACATTACACAGTATTGCTAAGTATGGCTATATCAAATTCATTCTATCTACTCCAATTTTTAGATGTTTAGATTATCATTATTTTTTACTGTTTTAAATAACATAGAACATGCTGATAGATATACCTTTGCCCACGTTTTATTTTTTTTAAAAGATAAATCCCTAAAGGTGGTATTTCTGTGTCAAACGGCTTATGTAAATTTTTGTACATATTATCAAAAAGGATTGTAGAAAGTTTGTACCAGTTTATGTAAATTCTCAGCAGTTGTGAATGCTTGATTCCTTGTACCCTCACCAGTAAAGAGTTTATAATTTTTAAAAAATCTTTTGACAACTTGATAGTGAGATAAGTGATCTCTCAGTTAAATTTAATCTGCATGTCTTGATTTCTTGAAGTATAACTTTTTATATGAAGGTGTTTCAAAAGATTCATGAAAAAATAGAATTGAAAGGTAATACAAATCTTTTTATGAGCTTTCTGAAGTACCCTTGTATAATGACTTACTGACTGTATCCTATCTCCTGTTAATTGACCACTTCTGGTCACATATCTTGAATCTTGATTATTTTCTTGACCTTATCACAAGGATTGTCTACATTGCTGCATAGTATTCATATAAATCAATGAAATGACTGTATTCAGTCCATTAAATCAGTGTACCATAATGTACTTATTTCTCTATTAGTAGACATTTAGATTACTTGGGATTTTATTGCCATATGAATAATTCTGGATGTAAAATCTTTGTGCGTATAATTTTCTCTAATTTTAAACTATTTTGTAAGAATAAATTCCTAGAATCTGTCAAAGGCATAAAGGGTCTAAATTTTTCTTAAAATTTCAAGCAGGTAGGACATTGATATTTTTCCTTTTGATCAGTATTTAGTTGTTAATTTCTGTCCTGTTGTATTGCAATCAGTGCATGTAGCATATAGGATTAGAATTTGGGGGATTGTTTTGAAGATTTATGTCTTCATAAAATGTGCAACATTTACTTTTTATAAATATTTTGAGTCTGGAAAAATGTATATTCTCTGTAACTTGGGAATAGAATTACATATCTATGACATTTCTTGTTATGGTCCTTTTGCTCAATTGATTTCTGACAGAAGTATGCAAAAAATTTCTCATTATGATTGTTGATTAGACATTTTCTCTTACAATTCTAAAAGTGGTTATATTATATATTTTAAAGTTATCTTGCTTAGCATGTAATGATTTAGGACATTTGCTTTTTTTTTTTTTTTTAAAATAAATTTCAAATATCTGTTTTTCCTGTGAATTTTTTTGACTTTGAATTCTATTTTGTGATCATATTTCTACTATTTTTTTTCTCTATGAAGTTTATTATTTTTTTATTGCAAAATAATTGATTAAATATACTTGTGGGGTACAGAGTTGAATATCAGTACCTGTGTACAATGTGTGATGACCAAATCAGGATAATTAGGATGTTTATCATTACAAAATGTAGTCATTCCTGTGTCCATTAACCAATTTCTCGCTAACCTCCACCCCCTCCACTCCCCCTTTCCCACCTCAAGTAACCACATTTCTATTCTCTCCTTCTGAAAGTTCAATACATTATGTGATTGTCCTTCTTTCCTCCCTCCCGCCCTCCCTCCCTTCCTTTCTTCCTTTTCTTTTGCTCCTGCTTATGAGTGAGAACATGAAGTATTTCTCTTTCTGTGCCTGGCTTGTCTCACTTAACATAATTTTCTCCAAGCTTGTCCATGTAGCTGCAAATGGCAGAATTTCATTCTTTTTTACGGCTGAGTACTATTCCATTGTGTATATATACCATTTTCCTTGTCCAGTTATCTGTTGTTGGACATTTAGGTTGATTCCATATCTTAGCTACTGTAAATAGAACTGTGATAAAGATGTGAATGCAGGTATTCTTTCAACATGATGATTTCCATTCCTTTGGGTATATACCCAGAAATGGGATTACTGGATTGTATGGTAGTTCTATCCATAGTTGTTTGAGAAACTGCAATACTGTTTTCTCATAATGGCCGCACTAATTTACAGTCCCACCAGCAGTGTAGGAGGGCTCCACTTTCTCCACATCCTTGCTAGCATTTGTTATTCTCTGTCTTTTTGATAATAACCAGTCTAACTGGGTTGAGATGATATCTTCATGTGGTTTTGATTTGCGTTTCTCTAATAATTAGTGATATTGAGCATGTTTTCATATACTTGTTGGCCATTTGTATGACTTCCTTTGAAAAGTGTCTATTCAGCTCCTTTGCCCATTTTTTAATCAGGTTATTTGGGTTTTTTTTACTAAGTTGTTTGATATCCTTGTGTATTCTGGATGTTAATCTCTTATCAGGTATATAGTTTGCATATATTTTCTCCCATTCTGTAGGTTGTCATTTCACTTTGTTGTTTGTTTCTTTTGCTGTGCAGAAGCTTTTTAGTTTGATATAATCCCATTTGTTTATTTTTCCATTTGTTGCCTGTGCTTTCAAGGTCTTAACCATAAAGTCCAGTCCTGCATCCTGAAGTGTTTCCCCTATGTTTTCTCCTAGGAGTTTTATAGTTTCAGGACATAAGTCTTTAGTCTGTTTTGAGTTGATTTTGGTAAATGGTAAGATGTATGAGTCTAGTTTCATTCTTACACAGGGATATCCAGTTTTCATAGCACCATTTGCTGAAGAGACTGTCCTTTCCCCAATGTATGTTCTTGGTGCTTTTGTCGAAGATAAATTGACTGTGGTCTTGCTGGTGCCCACAGAAACACAGTAGAATGCAAGCAGGGCCTGCAGACAAAGGGAGTCAGTCTTTCCTGGTCTGGGGCAAGGCACACTCCAGCCTTAGGTTTGACCTCAAGACGGTGCTGCATCGCAGCTGCTCAAGGCAGGAGGGGTTTTCTTCTTCCTGGGCTTCTACTATTAGACTGTGCAGCCATACTAACTCCTAAATACTCTCCAAATAGTCCTGTGTCCTGAAAAGACTGGGGGAGTCTCTTGTGGCAGGGATTGCTGACATTTTTGGTGGGTGTGGAAACAGCTGGGGTCTTTTCCAGCTTACCTTCTTTCCACCTGATTCAGAGCTGGTCCCTGCGGCAGGGCAGAGGCTGAGTGCCCTGCTCTGCTCTCATGGTGTCATTCCCACCTTCCCTGTTTCTACTATTTCTTTTTGTCAGAATTTGCTTGATGGAGCTCTATTTAATCCTTCATTTTCAACCTTTCTATCTGACTGTTTTGTCTTAAATTATGTATGGCTAGATTTTGTTTTTTACTCAAACTGAAAATCTCTTAATTTGATAAGTATTATCTATGATATTGTTCCAGATATCATGTTTTGTGTATTCTGCTGATCATGCCTTTCCCCTTTCATATCTATAGCTGCATAGTTTTTCACTGTATTTGTCCATAATTATTTCAGAAGTATACATCCTATTGCTTTTACTCCACTGATTATCCTTCCTTTTTAAATTTATTTTGCCATACTTATGACATACACTAAAGTCAAGAATAATGGAATGAACACTAGGGACCATGCCCTGTGGAAGTACAAACGTGGCCAGTACTAGTAAACATCCCTAGTGTTCCTCCCAAATTGCCTCCTGCACCGTCACTGACTGCAATTTGGTATTGTCATTCCCTTGCCTTTTTTTTAAAAAATAGCATTTCTACATTTGTAAGTAATAATATGTGGTATTATTTGGGTGTTTTTATACTTTTTGTACATGGCATTATGCTGTATGTAGTTTTCTAAACTTGACTTTTTGCTCAATATTGTAATGTTGCATTTGTGAGATTCATTTCATTTAACAAACATGAATAGAAGTAGTTGCCACATGCCAGGCATTGTTCTAAAACTTGATAAATATTAGTGACTATTAGTTCTATGAAATAGGTATTATTATTATTCCTACTTTGCAAATGGAGAAACTCTGATGGAGAGAAATTAAGTGACTAAGGCATAGAGGTTAGTAACTGTTGATACCTATGGCTCTAATTTATTCATTCTCATCTATTGTATTGTTTTACAAATATATTATAGTTCTAAAAGTTATCCATTCTTTCCTTTTTTTTCTTTTTTCTTTTTTTGTGTGTGTGTGTGTTTTACCATCACAAATAAAGCTTTCAATGCTTGTATATTTCTTTCAGTATATTGTGAGTTTCTACTTAGGAGTAGAATTTCTGGGTTAGACAGTTTGTGGATTTGAGCTTTACTAGATATTGCCAAATTCTTATATGCTTGGACATACAGGTCTGCCTGCATGATACAGCAGTTCTTATTTAATCCACAAACAGTATTGATGTGATGTTTGGTTTTATATATAACTCGTTGACCCAGCAGTCCCACTTCTGAGAATTTATTGTACAGATTTAATAGTATACACACACACACAATGATATACAAAGTTATTTTTTTGAAGCATTGTTTCTAATAACAAATGCTAGAAGAAACCCAAATTTCCTTAATAGGGGGTCAGTTAAATCATTTTGCACTATCTATATAATTAAATTAGTGTATAACCACTGAAAGAAATGTGGAAGAGTTCTATGTACTGGTAAGGAAAGATTGCCAAAATATATTGTTAGGTTCAAAAGAGCAAGGTGCAGTAAAATGAATATAGTACGATAACTTTTATCTTAAAAAAGAGGGAGAAAAATAATACGAGGATACTAAAAAACGTTTGTGGAAAGATTTGTATTATCTTTAATTCTATTTTTCCATGAACTTTTTGAAGTACCCTTGAACATGTTCGCCTGTTTGTCTAATTGCCCCAGAGTAATAACCTAGAGAGTCAGTGGGAATGGGGTGGATAGAAACAAAGAGTGAGATTTACCCCTGTTGCACCTTTTTGTATTGTTTTGTTTTCATAACCAGGTGAATTCATTAACTAATCAAAAGGTTAACTTTGGAAACTTTTGAATGTGAAATGGATCTCAGTGTGGTTTTGGCCTTGCCTTCATCACTACAAGGTTGCGCTTGTGTTTATTGGCCGTTCATGTTGACTCTTCTGTGAATTGCCTATTGATGTTTTTGCTTTTTATGGTATAAGGTTATTTTTTTCTTACTGATTTGTAGACATTCTTTATATATTCTAGATAATAATCTATTGTCTTTTATAGCTGTTGCAAATATCTCTTCTCAGGAGATATTGATATACTTTTTGTAGGGTATCTTTTGATCCTCAGAAGTTTTGAGCTGTCAATCTTTCCTATCATGTTTTGTGTTTTAGCATATTGTTTTAAAAAATTCCTGGTCTGTTTGCTGAACTTTGTCCCAATTTGCCACTATATGAATTCCATAATGGCATTTTTACTAATTATGATTATTATGGCTTGATAATAAATCTTGATATCATATAGGTCAGTTCCTTCCACATCGTTCTTCAGAATATCTTGTATTTATAGATTACTTGGGATAGAATGGACACTCTCATGATATGGAATCTTTTTTTGTAATTATACCTAAATCTAACAGCTATAGCCTTCCTTAATCATTATAAAGTATCTGGCTAATGTAATCAAACTAGTTTGTTTTCATGCTAAAGCTGACTTTTGCAATGAATTTTTAGCTTTGAAACAAAAGGAAGGAAAATCCGAGTTTAGTAAAGAAAATTGGGTGTCTTTTTTTGTAAAATATGACACATGCTTGGGCAAGGAAGAAAATGAGACTGAGCTACATCTTGTGGAATAATATTTTCTTGGGAATACAGGTTCTTCATATTTTTAGTGAAATTCCCTTCTAGAGTTAACACCACAGACATGACTCATATCCAGTAACTGAGTCCTACATTGTACAGACTTCAAAACATGAGTTACTTAGCATTTCTTTTCAAAAGTAACACAGGGCAAAAACTAACAATCAACAAACTGTGTTGAAACAGAAAAGGTGAAAACCCAGGGGATTTTCTGATTTCGTAAATATTACTGAAATAGGGGAAAGATGGTAACAAATCACCCTTATTTGCTACCAGGTTAGAAATAGAATAAAAATTGTGTTCTTTCAGAAAACTTCTGATTTCATTGAGAGAATTATATTCATTGAAAGAGTTCATTGAGAGAGTTACATCTTAATCCATTCCCTTTGATTTTAACTCCATGGCTGAGAAAATGTTTACTTTTTCCTCCCTTCTTTTAGGAGTTATTTTATTTCTTCCCACAAATCCTTTGAGGTAGGTGAGGCAAGTGATGTCATGTGATAGAGAAGAAACTGTTGCCCATTGTGGAAATGACACTATATAAGTACAAAAACATAGGCTCCAGAACCAGTTTTGCCATTTTCTATTTGTGTGGTCTTGGGTGGGCTAATTATCATCATCATCATCATCTCTGGTTTTCCTGTTGATAAACTCCTTTCTTATCGTAGTCTAACTCTTTAGGCTAAGATTTCCCTTTATACCTAACCCTTGAAATTGTCTTTATTTAAATATAAAACAACTGGTGTTCATTACTAGGTTAAAATTTTAATCTCTTGGTGTAAAATTTAAAATATAAACCAAAGCAGTGATTTTATTAAAGCTTGCTTACTTCAGTTCTCTACAGCTACATTTTATGTATTATGTATTGTTTTATTTTATTTATATATAAATCATTTTACACTGTTCATACCCTTCTTCTCCTCATTCATCATAAATTCCTTGAAATAAATTTTAGGTCCTAAATGTTTGAGAACAAGTTTGATATGTATCTACGTATCTTAGTTCCTGACAAATAATTTCTACCCCAGAATGCTCAGTTGACTGACTGAATTGTGCTGGGCATTATTCATTGTCAGAATTTTGGTTACAACCACCATTCTACTTCCTGTTTCTATTCATTTGAGTACTTTAGATACCTCATATAAGTGAAATCGTATGGTAATGTCTCTTTGTGACTTGCTTATGTCCCTTAACATGATGTCCTCAAGGTTCACCTATATTGTTATATGTGACAGGATTTCCTTCCCTTCTAAGGCTGAATGATATTCTTTGTGTGGGTATATCATGTTTTGTTTATCCATTCATTAGTTATGGACATTTGGGTTTTTTCACCTCTTGGCTATTGTGAATAATGCTGCTGTGAACATGGTTGTGCAAATATCTCTTCAAGATTTTGCTTTCGAGTCTTTTAGTGTATACCCAGAAGTGGGATTACTGGATCCTGTGGTAATTCTATTTAAAAAGTTGTGAAGAACCTCTATACTGTTTTTCATAATGGTTGTGCTATTTTGCAGTCCCACCAACAGTGTACAAGAGTTCCAGTTCCTCCACATCCTTGACAATGCTTGTTATTTTCTGTTTGTTTGTTGTTAATAGTGGTCATCATAACAAGTGTGAGATGATATCTTATTGTGGTTTCGATTTTCATTTCCCTGATGATTAGTGATATTGAGCATCTTTTCATGTGCGTGTCAGCCATTTGTATATCTTCTTCAAGTCCTTTGTCCATTTTTAATCATGTTATTTGGTTTTTCTTTGTCAAGTTGTTGGAGTTCTTTATACTCTTATAGTCTGAGTAATAACCCCTTATACGATATGTGATTTTCAAATATTTTCTCCTATTCTGTGTGTTGCCTTTTCACTTTTTTGATTGTGTCCTTTCATGCACAAAAATTTATAAGTTTGATATAGGCCATTTATGTAGTTTTTCTTCTGTTCCCTGTGCCTTTGGTATCATATACAGTCATTCATTGCATAACAGTGTTTCTGTCAATGACAGACCACATACGACACTGGTGGGAACAACAGGCTATACCATATAGCCTAGGTGTGTAGTAGGCTATACCATCTAGGTTTGTGTAAGTACAATCTGTGATGTTTGCACAATGATGAAGTTTCCTACCAACGCATTGCTCAGAATGTATCCCAGTTGTTAAGCAACACATGACTGTACAAGAAAGCAGTGCCAACTCTGGTGTCATACAACCTTTATAGTTTTGAATCTTATGTTTATGTCTTTAATCCACTTGGAGTTAATTTTTGTATATGATATAACATAAGGGTCCATCTTCACTTTTTTGCATGTGGATATCCAGTTTTCCCAGCACCATTTGTTGAAAAGACTGTTCTTTACCCACTGAGTGTTCTTGGCATCCTTGTTGAGGATATACACGAGTGTTTATTTCTGGGTTCTCTATTCCACTGGTATATCTGTCTGTCTTTATGCTAGTACTACACTGTTTGATTGCTGTAAAATATACGAGGGTACTTCAAAAAGTTCTTGGGATGATTCATATTATCTTTAATATTATTTTTCTGTAAACTTTTTGAAGTACCCTTGTATATGGCTTTGTAATATATTTTGAAATTATGAAGTGTGGGTCCTCCAACTTTGTTCTGTTTCAAAATTGTTGTGGCTATTTGGGGGCTTCTTGAGAATCTATATGAGTTTTAAGATTAATTTTTTTATTTATGCAAAAAATGCCATTGGGATTTTGGTAGGAATTGTGTTGAATCTATAGGTTGCTTTGGGTAGTATAGACATCTTAAGATTAAGTCTTTAATCTAGGAACACAGGATGTCTTTCCATTTATTTGTGTCTGCTTTAATTTCTTTCAGTAGCATTTTGTAGTTTTAATCGTAGGATTGTTATTTTAATTTCCACTTGAGAGTGCTGTCTACTTTGATGAAAGCAGGACAAATTTACATTTTTCTAGCTCAGTAAGAGGTTGTATCATGAAACCTAAGTTAACTGGTAACATGTGTTTGATTTTTTCCAAAGGTGTTTTAGCTCCTTAGAACTCCGCATGCAAGAACTCATCAGAATGTCCGATACTTAAGCTCTGATCCATGGAGTTTTCTCCCTAGAACCAAGGTTCTTGAGAAAGCAGGAATCCTTGTAACTGGTGTTATGTTCCTAGAGGGGAGGCCATGACAGCAGGTACAGGCCTGACCACTGTTGACTAGGCTCAGGTTGTTGACCTCTACTCTGAAGGAGGAGAGCTCTGGTACTCTTAGAGGCAGGAGGCTGTCATCTCTGTTCCCCTTATGAATAAAGAGGGCTGTGTGTGGATGGAAAACAATAAGGCCCTCGAGTTGGAGCTGAGAGTGTCAAGAAGAGTGGCTTGTGAATGTGTGTCTTCTCTCTTGGTCACATTCCATCTGTGGTGTACACAGGGCCATGACCTTAGCCAACCTGGGCATTTTTTGGCCTTAGGAGAGTATGAGAGGGTCTGACAGGAGCTCATAGTTCCTAGCTCATCTCTTGCTATTCAGAGAAGCTATATGTAATAAGCATGTTGAGAAATCTCACCTATTCTCATTTTATTTCATTATAAAACTTTGCTATTCCGTAATGTTGCTACTAGGAAGAAAGTAGGTAATCTCCAACTTACCGAGAACCTACTTATTTCCTTTCTAAAAGTGTTATTTTAAGAAAATGTTAGTCTAGTGCAATGACTACATGTCTCTTGAACTCAGACAAGCAGGTGTGGTCTGTGTTGTAATGTTCTAGCCAGCCAACTTTGGGGAGATTCAGATTGGCATGGAGAAGGAAATGTGGTGTCCTGTGGCAGTCATCCCAGTAAAAGCTCTCTGGGTCCAAGTAGGTTGGGTCATCTGTTCTTGGTATGGGATTTTCCTCCAGAGTAGCAGTGCCAGAGCCCATGTCAAATTCTTTGGTAATTTTATTTCCTAAAATGTCTTTGCTGGAATTCTGAAATTACAGTTTGGGCCTTCGAACATCCCTTTTTGTGGCCCTTGTGTCTTCTGCTCCATGTTGTTCACCAGTCTAGTAACAAAGACAATAGAGGCAGGCAAGGTAGGGCGTCATCACAGAACAATTTCTAAGAGCTTTAGAGACTTGGATCTCACTTGTGGTGGGTTTTCATTCCCTTCAGTCACATCTTCCAGAGTGGTACGGGTGGATGGAGGTGGGCCGAGGACCTGCAGATAAGGAATTCCCCCTATTGCTATACCTACTTGAAGACTCTCTTGATATGCTTGTTACTGAGCAAACGCTTGCTGTGCAGTGCACACAGAAGCCAATTATGGCATCAGTTATTGAGAAAAGGAAAGGCTTTATTTTGTGATTTTGACTGGCATGGAGACAGGAGGCAGGGCACCTCAAATCTGTCTCCCCAGTTCAGGGGCTGTGAAGGATTTAAGGGGTATTTGACAGCCCCGATTGGCTTACTCTGACTTAGGCCATATGACTAGGTGAAAGTGGATTCGATAGTTGCATTCAGGCCACATATGATAATGAAGCAAAACTGATGGGCTGGCTTTGAGTTGAGAGCTGATTGACTGGGCTTGAATTCAGTCCTTTGGCGGAGGATTTTGTTTCCTTGGTTCTGGAGGTCACCTGGAGGGCAAGGTCTTTCTCTTGGTGTATGCTTAGCTTACGTCCTGCAAAACAACCGGTAGAATAACTTGAGATAGGAAAATAAAACCAGTTTCAGCTAATTTTAGTTGGTTTCATGCTTAGGAAGATGCTTGACTTCCAGGAAGTAAACGGTTGCTTGATGAAGTCCAGGAAACCCCATCTGAACGATCTTTGTATCGCAATAAGATTGATTGAGTGGTATGAAAGCAAAATGTGTGTTGAGCAACAACATCAACTACTATAACCGTTGCTTCTGCTAACATTTCTTTTGGATCTAATGATTTATCAAGTGCTTTGTTATGGGTGTTATTTGATTTGATCCTTCTTTCAACCCTGTGAGATATTATTGCTGTAGTATCAGTTTTAGAGATTAGAAAACCAAAGCATTCAGTGTAGTTTGGCTTCCCCAAGGGTCATAAAGTTGCTAAATCAGGGCCAGGGTCTAAGCTGCTGATTTCTGATTCTCAATGGCAAGATCCTAACAAGGCACCCAGCGTTTCCACTGTGGTCATTGCTTCCAGGGATGCACAGAAAGAGTAAATCCTTTCTTACCACTTATAAAATCAACACCTGAGAAACAAAAATAATAAAGCAGTTATGTTGTGTGGTAGTGTGTGGCACGTTGGGAAATCAGAACTAGAAATCTGCATGAGCTGGAAGGTCAGGGAGGAGGCTTCTTGAAGGAGGTGGAACTTGGATTGGCCCTTGAAGTATGGATGAGATTTGGGAAGACAGGACAGGAGTATCCGGGGAGGGCACCAGAGGCAGGAATTCACAGTGTGTACCAGGGACACAAAAATAACCTGACGACTTGACTACTGCACTTATACTTTATGGAAATTGTCTCCCAGTGTCAGGCTGTCTTTCAGTCGAATACAGGCAGTTCAAGTTTTCTCAGCTAGCAGACTGGAGAATTACAGTTTGTCCCTTTTTAATGAAAGGAATGCTCAGTTGTCACTGTCGTGCCTCATACAGAGAGCTCTTGGAGAGAAGGGACAGTGTGACAGGACACTAATGGACATCTTGCTTTCCTTCAGGATGATTACTTAGAATCAGCAGCACTTCACTCCTTTAAAGTCGCTTGTAATTGTAATTTCCTTGAAATAGCCTCTCCTGTAACTTGATTAAGAAAACTTAAACATGCAGCCAATAAGTACAGTGAAATGGAATTTCTGGTGGCAGTTGGCAAAGCAAGATGGCCTAAAAATTTCTTTGTATTTTCCGGTGACAGGTTTGTGACTCTTATCCTACTGAACTGTATGTTCCCAAATCAGCCACAGCACACATCATAGTGGGGAGTTCGAAATTCCGGAGTAGACGGCGATTTCCTGCCCTTTCTTATTACTATAAAGATAACCACGTAAGTCTCAAGGCATGCTTTTGTTTTAAACTTTGCTTTTCTTGTTTATCATGAACAGGCATTTTCTAGCTGCCTTCTGATCTGTGTGTGTGTATGCGTGTGTTTGAATTCTTGTTAAAGGTGTGTGTATATTCTTGTGTATGGTGTGATACAATACAACTATGCTTAACTCCTTATCTCATGGAGAAGTTGACATGTTTATTTGACAGTAAAGTAATGGGATAGATTCAGAAGATACCTAAACTTAATCATCCAACTGAATACTGTCCTCTTGTAAGTAAGTCACCCTGGGAGGCTCTAGGCTTACTCAAACAATGATGGAGATCCTTTGGTATGCCTGTTTTAGAAAAGTCTCTGAAGTCCATGGCACATTTTGTTTTCTTTTTCTTTTTTTTTTTTAATGGCATATTCTTTTGAGTAGCCTCAGTATAAGAAATCTTTGTTTATGGAGAGAGTAGGTCTTATTTTTTAAGTATTATATGTAAAAGCTGGAATTAGGTTTGTCTGTAACAGAGACCCTAGGTAATAGTAACTTTAACAAGGTAGAACTCTGTTTTCTCTCATGTAAAACTCCAAACAAAGGTGGGCAGTCCAGGCCTGGTATCCTGGCTCTATACCACTCAGCCCTCAGTGACCCAAGCTCATTCCACCTTTCTGCTCTGCCATCCCTAGGATTTGACCCTCATCTGTGTGGTGCAAGAGATGACTTTAGTACCAGCCATCACCTCCACACTCCAGGCAGTGGATGCAGGAAGGGCTAATGGTGCACTCCCAGCTTTTTGAGGCAGGCTCCCAGAAACTTCCATGGGACACTTCTGCTCACATCCCATTTGTCAGACCTGCACAGGGCAAGCGAGAAAATAGTCTTATGGGTAGCCATTATAAATAACTAAAAACTGGAGTTGCATTTCTGTGGAGGACAGGAAAACAAATTTGGAGGAAGAAGATGGTCTTTGCCACCCACTTCAAAAGTATTTTGGCTCCAGCCAAGTGAGAAAGTTCAGTTTTCAAGCTAGATAATACAGTTTTGGATTCAAGGCCAAGTGAGGCTATAAACAATTGAGAGGCGTGTGTGTGTCAGTGTGAGTGTGTATGCACATACTTGCATTTATTAGAGCAGAGTCTGAGTCAGGTCTAAAGGAGGCTTCCAAAAATATTTTGAGCAATGATAGCTTTACCAGAGCAAGCCTGTAGCCTCTGTGTACCTACTTTAAAGGAAAATATTCATTTAAGTGGTGTAAATTCTGTTGAATGGATATAAATTATCTTATCTTATTTTTAGTTACACTCCTTGTTCTTGGTCTTTTCCTAGTCCTGAAATTGGGTCTAAAGAAAGAACGTATTTTATTAATATCCTGTGTTTATTGGCTTCAAATATATTTCAGCCTGTACAGAACTGGAGCAGTGGTTAGAAGCAAAGGAAGACATGAATCTCCTTTTAAAAAAAAAAAAGAAAGAAAAAAGAAAAGATGGAATTAAGAGGGATATGAAATTTCTTGATGTTATACTTGAAATTAGGATGTTGGTAACATTTATATTTGTTGTGGCATCCGTTGATAAAGAAGTAAGAGAGAAGAATCCAGGAAAGGGAGAGATGATCTTTAAAGGGGGTGGGATGGGCAGGTTATTTAAAAAGTGAGCAGAAGCTCTATCCTGCTCCTTTTTGATATTCATTTGTCAAAGTGAGTATTATAAGGGGCAAGTCTCAGAGAGGATAGGATTTTTAGCCATTGCACCTTAGAGGCCAGCCTTTTCCCTGTGGACGCCAGACCCTCATTGCTTCATTCCTGCTCTCAAGTGATATTCTTTTCTTGGCCTCCCAGCCAAAAATGAGCTCATACAGCAATTTGTTATAGTGTAAAATGATTGATTTACTGTATTTAAAAAAATTTTTAAATATACCTGTTGTTTTTTTTACATTCTAAGATGTTGTGGAGCAGTTGGAGGGGAGGGGGAGAGGAAAAGGGAGAAGGGCATAGGGTGGGAGAAGGGCATAGGGTGGGAGAAGGGCATAGGGTGGGAGAAGGAACAGTGGGGGGGGCATGGTTGAGGCCCATGGCACCCGCCTCATTCTGGCAGGGGAGCCCAGGGGGCTTCCAGTGGTGGCTTGGATGTGGCTGGGCTGGATGCGGACTTTGGAGGTGTGTGGCTGAGGCCCTTTGCACCCCCCCACCCCGGGAGTCTGGGGTGCTTTCAGCGGTAGCTTGATGGTTGTTGCTGGGGTGGATGCAGACATCAAGGGGGTGTGGTTGAGGCCCTTGGCTCCCTTCTACCCCAGCTGGGGAGCCTGGGGCACTTAGAGTGATGGCTAGGTTGTTGTTGCTGGGCTTGATGTGGACATTGAGGGTTGTGGCTGAGGACTTTGGCCCCCTACTGCACCCACTTGGGAGCCAGGGCACTTCTGGCGGCAGCCTGGTTGTCATTGCTGGGCTGGATGTGGACGTGGATGGGGTGTGCCTGAAGGCCTTGGCCCTCTTCTGTCCTGGCTGGCGAGCCTGGGGCACTTCTGGCGGCAGCTTGGTGATTGTCACTCGGCTAGATGTGGACATCTGGGGGGCACAGCTGAGGCCTTTGGCCTCCCACCACCTTAGCTTGGGAGACTGGGGTGCTTCTGATGGTGGCTTGGTGGTTGTCACTGGGTGGATGCTGATGTCAGGGTGTGTGGCTGAGGAACTTGGCCCCTGCTCGGGAGCCCAGGGCGCTTCTGGCAGTGGCCGGGTGGTTGTTGTTGGGCTGCATGCAGACATTAGAGGGGCGTGGCTGAGGCCCTCTACCACCCCCTCTCCACCTCAGCTTGGGAGCCCAGGAGGCTTCTGGTCCTTCTAGGTTTTATATGTGTTCTTTGGTGGTGTGAGACCTTTACTGGTTAATATCAGAACTTTGTCTCTGATTTGTGGGTTTTTTGTTTTTTCTTTCAGTCTGTATAGGATTATTCGCAATTCCCACCACTTAAAGTCTGCACTGGAACTAATTTGTTGTCCTTTGCTTAATTCTAATATAGGAGAACTTCCTGTGGGAACCAGCACTTGAGCCCTGTGGTTGAGCTAAATTGCTGCTTTGCTGCTGATTCTCTGGGGAAGGCTTTTTGTTCAGCTCACGTTTTACTTGTTAACCTCATAATCACTTCCAGGTCTTGTGAGGTCTGGTACATCTGGGTTGTGTGGAAACTTTGGTCTGGGCCTGAGTCTTTTCAGCAAACTGCACCCCCTGCACATCTATATTCCTGACCAGCCTCCACTGAGTGGGCCTGTGCAGCCTCTGAGTGGCTCCTTTTTTCCATTGTACATGGGTCCTCAGGAACACTGCTAGTGGTCTTGCTGGCCTGGGGGCCACTAAGGCCCTCTTCTCTCCTGCAATCTCCAAGCAACTTCATATGAAGGGCACAGCTGCGGCTTTTGCCAGCTCCTGCTCTGTGTGCTCACCAGGACCAGCCTTGAAGTGGCCAGGGTGGACCTTTCTTTCTTTCATTGTGGCTTCTCCTGCCTTCACGCACTCCATAGGTCTTTCCTTATCTTCCCCTGAGCTCTAGCAGCCCCAGCTTGGCAGTTGTTGCTTTTTAATAGTTGTAAATTGGTTGATTGTGGGAGAGGGTGACACTGGGGACCGTCTATTCTGCCATCTCGATCGGAAGTCCTCTATTTAAAATTTTAAAGCAGTAGATAGTTCAACTGTTAGCTCTTTTTACAAGGGACAAAAGTGAGATGTGTTTCTAAGCATTGCTACTGACCTGGTTACCCGAGTGAGATACTTAATGTGTGTGCTCATGCCCACCCACTCTCCCACCCCCGCCAAATAAAATCTATATTGCAGGTAGAATAATGACCAAATTCATGATTTATGACAGTGTTTAGGTTTTAATATCAAAGTTGATCACCTAATTTGACTAGGGTTTTTCATAAAGGGAAGTGTTCTTACTGAAGATGGATTTGTATGGTGAAATGGAAGACCTGTGAAATACCAAAGTAGTTTTTCAGGCTGTCATTGCTGATCACAATCCATACATAAAACAGGAAGTCTTTCATAAAAGTAAACAGGTACAAACTCCATAATATTTGCTGGTCTTTCTTTCTTCCCTTTGGTGATTTTAGACATTCAAGGCTTGAGAGTATGTATTCCTACCCCAACAGAACTTATGCCTGTGAATGAGAATACCATATTTTATGGTTAAAATACTGTTCCCTGTGTGTCATTACCATAGGGACACTTAAGATTTTGATGGTGAGTTAACCTGGCTAATGTTGGGCAGTGGGAATTGGTGATTAGGTTAAGAAAAGCTTGAGATGCACATCATTTTATGGACCTGAAGTACTGTTGAGGGTTTCCATTGGATCAGCTGTTATCACACATGGTGTTTCATCCATTGGTGAGGCTGGGATTCCTGCCCTAGGGTTATGTGGATGGCCAAACACACCACACTAGACACTGGAAATATGAAATCCGCAACAGTTTATTAGTCGCATATACTCACTGCCCAGGAGAAGAGGACACCACATGCCATAAAGGAACACATGGGGTTGCACTGGGAAACAGAGGGACAACCAGGGGCTGTGAGAGGCAAGTTTTGTAGTACCAACAGGGTGGGGTCACCCCTGGTTCCTGTAGGAGGATGTGATTGGCTTTTTGTCTTTCTTTCTTTTCTTTTCTTTTTTTTTTTGTGATTGGCTGTTTTGAATAATCCATGGGCCGGTGGGGAGCTGAGACCCACTACTCAGGGATGAACAGGACCTGCACCTGGTCCATTGGATGATGAGAATTATTTAACAAGGGGACCTTATCCCGTAGGAGCAGAGTGTGGAAGGGAACTTGTGGTGAAGCCGTCTGAGACCCTCATGATTTTACCAGATGTCAAGGCAACACACAATATTAATTTTAGGCTTTACACTACACATGGGTTATACAGAGCCATCTGGACTCCCTTTGGATGTTATACTATGAACAGCTTTGCAGATCACAGTTAAAGATGTTTACACGTCACTTGTGCTCAGAAGTATGTGTTTGTATTTGAGAGCACTTCGAATCTGTATCCTTTCTTCTTTGTTATCATAATATGGTTAAAAAGAAAAAAGTAGTTTTGCTTTAAATTGTGTACAATATGTTCTCCCAGATTTACAATACAAATTTCTGGAAAATAAAACTCAGAAAGATTTCTTATGAGGCAGTTTTCCATAAAAAAAATACAGACCTCATTCTCTTTTTATAATTAATATTTATTGAAACCTTCTATGTGTTATTCACAGTTCTAGGAGTGTTATGGTGTTATATACCTTATCATACCCTATAGTTTTAATATTGTTACCCATTTTATAGATGGAAAAAAGAGAAGATACATAAATTACCCAAGATCATACAGTTGAGTGAGAGCAAAACTGGATTAAAAGCAAGGTCTTCTTAAATGCTTTCTCTTAATGCTTTATCATGCTGTCTGACTTATTTTTTTCCTTGGGGTGCTATATTATTTGGGTTAAGAATTCAGGATCAGGAAATATTCTGTTTGGATTCAAATCCTAGCTTCCTCTATTACTAGCTGTGTGACCTTAAGCAAGTTACTTAACCTCTCTGTGCCTTGGTCATGTCTGTAAAGCGGAGCAAATAATAAATTTTACTGTATATAATAATTAGGAAGATTAAATAAAAATATACACAGTTCTTATAATAGTGCCTGCTACGTAAGCATTCAAAAATAGTAGTAAGCATTCAAAAATGCTGGATATTTTAATCATTAGTGGCATTGTAAGTGAGAGGCTCCCCTGAGAGTTTATCACTGAGGAATTTTTCTCTGCTCTCAGGTCACTGACATCAGTAAGAAGTGCTGCCAGGTAATGATAATACTCTCTCAACAATGTGACTGTCTAGGGTATGTATAGGGTGCACAGAAGCACTCAGACTACTTACTGTTGTACACAAAATAGGAAGCTGTATGTTAGCAATCACTGAGTCAACGAAGAACTCCATTTGGAGTATATCTATAGGTTAATAAGAAAATGTAACTACAAAATATCAAAATGTAGTCTGTTTCATATATCTGGTTTAATTTGTTGACCACATTTCATGGTATAACTCTGTTCTGACTTAACCCTTCATTTAAAACTAACTGCTCTCAACCAGAAGGTAATTAGTAATCATGGTTACTAACTTGCTTCATTTCCTAATGAGTCTCACTAGTTTAGTGAGTTTAGGTGTGTGCTTTCTCAGACAAATTCTGCCATTTAAAAATATGTTCCTTTCGGGCCGAGCCCGTGGCCCACTTGGTAGAGTGCTGCGCTGGCAGCGCGGTGACGCTCCCGCCGCAGGTTCGGATCCTATATAGGACTGACCGGTGCACTCCGGTCACGAAAAAACGACAAAAAAAAAAATAAATAAATAAAATAAAATAAAATAAAATAAAAATATGTTCCTTTCCCTAACTCTTCTGATAGAATCTAATGGATTCCTTGGTGGGAGCGGTCCTTAACTAATAATTTATTTAACCTAAAGTATCCTAGAAAGCCAACTCAGAATTGTTCTCTCTCCAGTCAGAATTCCCTCAGAGCAGCGTGGCAGACCCTGACCCTTTAAAGATCAAAGGAGCCAGGACCCCACAAAAGCCATATGTGAAGATTTGCTTTCTCTCCATAGGATGCAGCTTGCCTTGTGCCCCCCAGTCCCCTCTGGTCCCTGCTGTCACTTCAGCTTGTTTTTGGACCCTGCCCTCACTTGCTGTCTGTCCTCTCTTTCATGTTCACACCCTCTGGGCCCTTTCTCCTTCTGAGTTTCATAGCTGCAAGGTTGTACCTATACTCACCCGTTCATAACTTGGAGAAATGTTTGTACTATTCTATATATTGCCTAACAATGCAATATACTTGGTTAGAATTACAGGGTAGGGAAATTACAGGATAGAATGCAGATCGATAACGAAGAACCCCTGTTTTTAAACACACTGTGTCAGCATAGGTATGTGCCTGCTGTCTTTAGGTATCAAACCTAGGGCTTTCATCACAGTGAAAATTTCCAGTTTAGAATTAGAATTGGTTTTTGGTATTTGTGATATTTTTAAATTGGCTAGTAAAAAGATGGTGGAAAGCTTTTAAAAAATATATCTTTTACTAGTCTTGCCGTTAGTGGTATCCCATAAGTTTCAGGAAAACGTTTATTTTGTATTACTGTTTAGCAAGAGAATGAAACAATATCCAGTGAAAAGGAAAGTAGGTTATTTAAATGGCTTTATATTTTATAATTTGGATCCCATCTAAACATCCTTACATATTCCTGATATCTTACACAGAGAGACTTTTTGACTGCTTCCTATGTGATGGTTTCTTTGTGTCACCTCTCCCAGGGTGACGGAGATGCAAAGGATTACTAAAAGCCCATTCTTCTGAGCAGTGAGAGGCCCGAAAGGTTTAATTCCAGGCAAATCCTTCAAGAGAGAAGGATTCCTCAGAAAAATAACCCTGAATGAGGTTTTCTGTCCGTTTTTATTCTCCAGGCAAGAAAATTACAGAAAAGGAACATAGGTGGTTACAAAAAGAACAGTGAGATAGTTGTCATGGCAACAATCATTAGGTTTAGCTGCACCAAGGACAACTGTCCTTAGAGCAAGCATTTTTGCAATTTTTTATCTACAAAAGAGACTTTAGTCCTGGGAAAGTTTTCTGCTTTTCCCAAGCTTAGCATTTCTATGTGCAGTACTGAAAGGTTAGTCTATACCTTAAACTATAGGGCTGTGGCCCTGCTAAACTATGTTAGGCCCTGTGAAATACATTTGCTTTATTAATGTTGGTATCCTCCACACTTTGACCTGAATTAAAAATAAACAAATGTTGATTTCCAGAATCATATTTTATCAAATTTTTGTAAGCCAGTGTGGGGTTGTAAGTGAACCAGGGGGCTCTTTGTTCAGGAGAAATACCAAGAGTGTTTCTGGTGGGTACGGTTGCCTGATGGTGCTGTGTTGCTGTGACCTCTCCCCCCAGGCCTCCATCTGCCGGAGCAGCCAGCCCCTGTCCGGTTTCAGTGCTCGGTGCCTGGAGGACGAGCAGATGCTCCAGGCCATCAGGAAAGCCAATCCAGGAAGCGACTTCATTTATGTCGTTGACACTCGCCCTAAAGTAAGTGTTGCCATTCCAATGCATGTCTTTCAGCTCTGTGTCTCGAAGCCGGAGACAAGGCAAAGCTTAACAGACTGCTGCCACTTGCTCAGGTTGCTGTAGCTGCCAAGTGGCAGTTCCTCTTGGTATAGTCAGTATTTGGGCCCCTTTGGGCTGCTTACTGGAGCTCAGGTACGTTTTATATTTCCCCTGATGCTTGTATTGTGCTGGGCACAGGGTGGCACACAAAAAGGTGAGTGTGGTTTAATTTTGGAGATTGATGTCCTCAATACACCATATTATTTGGTTTGTTTCTAAAACAAGCCTTTCTACTCTGACGGTATGAAATTGGCTGTGGAGCTCCAGCAGTTCAATTTTTGTGAGGTATTCAGCCATACTTTTTCAGATTCAACTTGTAGTGATCTGTACCTATGGCTTGGAAAGATTTATAAAATATAATGTTAAATTAAAAAATCACAAAATAATATAATTATGTTAATAAAACTAGGTATATAAAGATGTATAGATAAAAAATCTGAAGGGATAAACACTAAACTCTTCAAATTCCATGGAGGAGGGTGTAGGATTTGGGGAGATAGAGAACTTTCTATGTCATAGAAAGTCATATGGACCTATGACTGATGAGAAAGATGTTTATGCAGCTCTGTCTCTCCCTAGTGGTATGGAAAGGAGTCCGAGATGTATATTAAGCAACAAGAGTGGGATGCAGAAACTGTGTATAATGTAATCCCATTGAAAAAAATTGGGGGAATATATTATACCAAACTGTTGACAGTGTTTTTTTTTCTGTGGGGTAAGAGGTAGATTTTAGGAAACTTTTTACTTTCTAAATTACAGTTTGCATTTTTTTTAATCATAAAAAGGTTAAAAGAGCATAAGAATCTTAAGTGTTAAACATAGAGTTACCATATGACCCACCAATTCCATTCCTAGCTATATATACACCAGAGAAATGAAAACGTAATGTCTGCATAAAAACTTGTACATAAATACTTATTCATTATTAATAATAGCCAAAAGTAGAAGTAACCAAATGTTCATCAACTGAGAATGGTTTTATAAAAAGTGGTATATTCATTCAATGGAATCTTATTTAGCTATAAAAAGGAATGAAGTATTGATGCACTATAACATGGACAAACCTTGAAAATGCTATTCTAAGTGAAAGACATCTGTCACTAAGGACTCCATATTGGTATGATTTCATTTACATGAGATGTCCACAGTAGGCAAATTCATAGTGACAGAAAGTGGATTGATTGTTGCCTAGGCCTGGGTGACATGAGAAGAAGTGTGGGGTGTGACTGCTAACGGGTAGAGGATTTCTCTTTGGGGTGATGGAAATGTTCTAAAATTAGATTGTGGTATTGATTGCATAACTGTGTGAATATACCAAATGCCACTGAATTGTACACTTTATGTGGGTGAGTTGTATGACGTGAATTCTATGTTAATGAAGCTATTAAAAAAAAAGAACATGAGATAAAAAACGTTACAACAGGGAAGAGGAAATAAGACCAACAGTACAAGTCACTTAAAAGTATACACCGTTACGAATAGGTAATTATAGTCTGTATTCGTGGGCCATATGAGAAATAGTGAGAACTGATCCTTTGTGTAGGTTCCAGACCCTGGTAATTTTCACTGCTTCTCTGAGTCCCATTTCACCAAACATTGTGATTCATACCCTGGATCACTTAAGTGATATTTTCCTAGTGGGAGGTCAGTGTGCTACGCACACCCTTGACCTCAGAACAGTTGCATCTACTTCTGTTTGAAGTGCATTGTGGGATAGATGTATGTGGAGTAGTGAGAATGGAGTTACTATCGGATGCCAGGTCTGCAAATCAATTATGGAAATCAATGACAAAACAGATATTATAGCTAGATCACATTTATAGTCTAGTAGGTAAAGAGTCTTTTCCTTTCTAAGTAACTTCTGAAAGCACAACATATAGTTAAAAGCTTCAAACTGGGGGAAAAACTAGCTTCTCTGCTTGAAGATTTCCACTTGAAAAATGCCAGAAAATCTCTGATTTTTACTGTTCATTTTCAACTTGTTCTTTTCTCTCTGGCTCATTATGCTTTAACCCCTTCTAATGTTGACTGCCTTCCCTCCTGTGTAGGTAAGGTGGAGCTGTTTTGAATTTCTTAATAGTTGTAGATGATTCAATGAATGCCTGCTTCTTACACAGATACACTAAAGGAAGATAAAAAAAAGTAAAGAAAGAAAAGATGGGCTTTTCTGAGTAGAGGTAGGGAGGACCTTTTCCTATCCTGTTTTTTCAGATCTAAATAAAGGCAAACATTCACCCACTAGTTTAAGGGCCAGTGGACCAAGTTTGTACCATGTTATGTAAACCTTCTAGGAAATGTGACAGCTGTAGAGCCAGGCATATTCCAGATTTAAATAAATTTATCCAAGGGATTTGATTTGAAGAATATATTTAGCACTGAGTGGGTTTACTCTCAGCGATAAGAAGTTTGACACTGATCCATTAAAGAAAATTGGTGTCTCGTGTAAGACCTGCCTGCTTCTCATATTTTTCCATGCACATGCACTCCACATGAGTTTTAAACTGTTTGCTTATAGCTTTCATTCTTTTAAAGATCACATCTGTTGATTTTTGTTCCAGAGTGTGTTAGGCTTCCTTGGTAGCCAGGAGACTGGATCGATGTTTGTCGTAGAAGGTATGGGCAGTGGCAGACGGGCCCTTCCCAGGTTTGCTCATGAGTTTAATTAAACAGAAAAAGGATTTGGAGGCAGCCCAGGTCATTCTTGCCCTTTGAGCAAGGCTAACCTCACACGAGAGCTTACAGAGCCGCCTGTGCTGACGAAAGCCTTCTCAGTTACTTGTTGACATTAAAATGTTGGGAGGCAAAGGCAGTGAGATGTGCAAGCATGTATTGAATATCCATTTAAAAAAAGTATGCCCTTGAGGTCATATATTACTGCTAGGGTTTGGTATATTAAGAAAATATGAAAAAAATGTTGATGCAATATTTGTTGAACTGTAGTTTTATCTCAACCTTGTTCATAACTTTATCATTAATTTTTTCTGGGATTTTGCTGAGCTTATAAAAATGCCAGGCACTTACTCATTTAATTCTTATAAGAATCCTGCAAATTAGAAGATGCTTTTTTCTTTCCATGGATAAGGGCTTAGATTTAAAGAGGTTAAGTAATTTGCCAAGGTCACACAGTTTAGGGCAGAGTTCAGATTCAAATCCAGGCTTGTCTGACTCCAAAGCCCATTCTTCCATTCGACCATGATGTTTTTTCTGTCTACAAATATATCCAGTGGAGACTTGTCTCCACTTTGAGGCCCAGGGTGGTGGCCACCTCTGAGCCCCACCCAGTGAAGTAGGAGACTCAGCTGAGGCACCAACCACGAGCTCATCCAAAGTCAGGCTGGGGCAAGAGAGCTCTGAATGCCAGCAGCTCTGGAGGATGTGTTGAGCCAAGAAGAGAAGGGGTGAGGTGAAGACGGGCTTTTGCCTCTGCTGACTCTCAGCCTTTTGTGCTTGCTTCTTCTCCAAAGACGACTTATGGCTATGGCTTCCGATTTCACCACATCCGTGACTTTTTAGCTGTGTAACAGGTTGTCACATGGGATGTTTTTATGTTTCTCTGGAATAGGTGATTAGGTGCTTTCTATTCACTGAATCCTGTGATGGGGACATGTAGGAAAATCACTTGTAAATGTTAGGGGAGTCTGAAGGAGGGGAACCTAGGATCTCATTCCCTAGTCAGATGTGCATACTTGCTGGTGACCACCATGGCAAAAGGCAGAGGAAAGAGAATGGGAGAGATCACAGTACCCAGCAGCAGGGGAGCAGTCTCACTCCCCCTCTCTGGCAGGGCAAGGATGGAGAAATGTCCTGTGGGACTGTGGAAACGGAGGAAGGAAGCTAGCCATAAGTCATCTTGCTAGAACCTTCCTAAGAAGGCTTGCCCTTGTGAGGCTTCCTAACCGCAAGTATGCTGGTGAGGGAAGCTGAGGGAACTGGAACAGGCTCAAGCCCAGGTGGATCTCCCGTGTCAGAGAAATGTGTACTCCCTACCTCCAGGAACCAATGTATATGCCTTAGGAGGCTTATGCCGTAGAGGGCAGTGATAGCCAATTAGTATTAACCAGAAGAGCAGTGATAACCAGTAAAGAGAGAATTGCAGCCTTGCCTAGCTTTGCAAAGGTATTTACCTCCTCTTATTCCACCTCCATTCCTTCCCCACCTCCTCGTGCACATAGAGCCTAGGATAAAGAGGAGAATCAGTTGATTTAGTCATTTCAAAAGGACACAAAGACATGGACAAAAGTTATCTATGGCTAAGTATAGCTTAAACAATAGAAGCTAGTAACATCATTTAAATTAACAATGTGACATTCCAAAGTACAATTTGTGAAAAGCTAAGTTGATCAGACTGTGATCATTATCCAATCCAAAATATATCCTCTCCTTAAATGATTTAAGCAAAAGTTACGTTCTTATGATTAAATCTAAGTAAATTGTCTTTAAAGTTCCCAACAAACAGCTTGCCCTTAGCAAACATTTTTTCACATTTTTCCCTACAGCAATTCCTTCAACATCTTTTAACAACAATTGGTATGTTAAATAATCAAAGTACATAATCCCATCCCTAAACCTTAGATGGGCCGTTGCCCGCTGACTGTGGGCTTTTGCTCCCCTAGCCGAGCACTTTTTCCCATACATGCATCACCTAAAAACCCTATACTAAACATCAACTGAGAATCAACATATACTTGGTTAGAATTGATTAGATAGGCTTTTTGCCCCGCTAGCTGTGGGCTTTTGTCCCATAAGTTTTTTATCTAAAGAGCCCTGTCTAAAAATCAAACAAGAATCAAGATTTTTAACCCCCTGCAATTAACATCTAGCTGAAGTTTTCACTCTTTCACAGAATGTTACCCCAACCCCCTAGCCGAGAGGAGGTTGTTGTAGATTCCAGCTCCTGCCATGATCACTGTCTTTACTATTCACTCTGCCCCTCCCTAGTCCTGGTGGGTATTATCTGTTACCATTTGACGTTATGTGCTTTCCTTTCTATACTCAATTATGAGCTTATGACAGTAAGCACAGCTTCTCATTCATCTTTTTATTACATCCAATGCCTAGCACACAGTAGGTGTTCATTAAGTGTTTATTGGGAAATGACTGAGTTCTTTTTGTTTCATTTATGAGCTTCTCTGCACTGAAAGAGGCTGATATTAACAAATAGCAAAGTGGTTTTGTGTTTTGGGTACTTTTTTCAGTCCTACTTCTCATGTGTCTGTTGTGTTTTGTAAACATACATTGACACTGGAATGCAGTTACCTCTATTGCTGTATCTACTTGAGGATTTTTAGGAGCTAAAATGAATAGCTTTTTCTTTGGCTTTGAAATGGAGTTCCCAGCCAAAGGGATGGGGGACCAAATTAGACTTACTAATAGTGATTTTTTTAGGTAAGGGATACTATATCTTAATATATATAATAAGTCCAGGATAACTTTTTGAATTTTTATTAATTGTAAAATTGTATTTCCTGTTTCAAGTTTTCAACCTTTGCCACATTATCACACTAAGCCCTGTAAAATTGGTGGAAATCCTGTGAAATTATACTTTGGATGGTAGATTAAATATTGCCACCTTCTGTTCATTATGTGAAGTACACATTGACTTTCAGGAGGTTATCTTGTGTTGCTCCTTTGCTTTTAATTAAGACTACCAATAAATTCTCCTAGATCATAATCAACTATTTAAAAATGTGAACATAGAATCTTAATTACAGATAACGTAAGAATAATAAGTTTTTTTTATTTATTACACTTTTTAAAAAAGAATATCTGTGGTATGTGGTGAGTAGGCTTAACTTGAATTATTCAAGATACAGAATGAACATAAGGTTAATGTAACATAAGGATGCGTCAAGTATCTGATTAATTTGTTCTGTTTTATAAAGCTTGTTGTAAAGGATAAGCCAACAGCTTTGAAAAAATTATTATACAAAGCAGCAATATTTTACAATAGTTTAAGAAGGACAATGTCTATAGGTAATTTTAGAAAAAATTTCCCCTTAAAATATTTAAACTTTAAAAGCATGAACACAAGTTGTCTTAAAGATATATTATTTCAATATTTTTCTTAATTAAGGCTAAACCATTTATTCTCATATTATGCCAGGAAGAAAGGTGACACCCTTTTGTAGACTGAGAACAGAATCCTGAGGGGCTAAAGTGCCCCAGCTGATGTCACTTGAGCTAAATCATGGAGCAGGGCTGCTCTTGAAACGAGAGGTATCTGCCAGTCTGAGCCCCTTATACCAGTGGCTTGCCCTTCGTTGCTTTATTTTTTACATCAAATACATTGTTTTTATTACTAAAATCACAAACTTAATATATGTTTTTGTAATGATTAAAGAATACAGGAGTATCTGAAATAGTACTTATGGTATTGTCCTGCTACTTGCCACCTCTCTTTCTGCTGTAACTGCTACCAAATTGATATATTCTTCTGTACATTTTCATTCTGCTTGATACATATGCATAAACATCAAAACATATCTGTAAGTTGACTTGTTTTATAAAACATGGATGATTGTATGAATATTACTTCGTAGCTTGCTGTTTTTCACTTAACATGTCATGAGCCAGTTCCAAATCCCTCTATTTATATGGTTTATATCTTTCTTCTTGGTGTCTGATGGTAATTCAGGGCATGAATAAACCATAATTTATCCAGTCATTGCCCTTAGATATTCATGGGTTTTCAGTTTTTTACTATTATAAAAATGTATTGCAACCAATCTGTCTTTATGTGCTGGTACTTTTAATCTTGTCAGATTCTCAGAAGTAGGAGATCTGGGTTAAAGAATATATCTGTTTTTAATTTAACCTAGCTTTTTTAACTTAACTTTTTGAAAAGTATTGCTTTGCATTGTGCTCTTAAAAGCAGATATATATATATATATATATATATATACACACACACACACATACATACACATATATATACACACACACACATATATATATATGTATATATATATATATATATTTTTTTTTTTCCTTTTTTTCCCTGATAGTTAATTCTTGGTATAGCTTCTCTGCCTATCATAGCTTTCCTGCCCTTTGTGGGCAGAGGAAGACAATTGTCAGTGAGTACTGTTTTCCAGGATGTGATGACCTGCTTAGTCAAACAGCAGTAATGGAATATTAGCAGCAATGTATCCATTCTAGAAATCTGTGTATTTCCCAGCTAAGGCAGGACTTGCCCCCTTCTTGATTTTTGCTACATAGGGCTAGTGCAGACTTGGGTTTAATAAATTTCTTCAAAGTCCATTATCACTTAATCCCATTTGTACTAGGAGACCCCACCTTCTCATATGCAAAATTATGGAAATGAAAGTGATCATAAAGCCCACTTAATAGGTCTGTAGATTTAAATAAGCTAGCTGGAGGAAATGTCTCTGGAGACTTAGCATCTACATTTCCTCTCTTCATTTTATTCATTGATTCCTGCTCAAGGTTTAATTGGGTATCTGGAGATCCTTGTAGGCAAATTAGAATGACACAACCATTCCTATTTGATGACATGTTTATCGGCAGTGTCAAACTGGAAGATGTAATTTAACCCACAAAGCCTGATATTGACAGCTGTGTCTGCTGATGTTCTGCCAACCTGTAGGTTGTAATGTTTGGTATTGAATCGGGGCAACTTGGCTCTATCACAGAATTCCCCCTGCAATTTGGCATCTTTGACAGGGAACTGCAAGAGGCATCTCCAGAAAAGTCTATCTATAGAATGCTTCCCAGCTAAGAAAATATTACCCACACCAACAAATTCCTGCTATTGAATGTAAGCTCAGCATGAGTGCCTGTAACTATGTAATTCAGTGTAATATTCCAGTGATTTAAAGCATACTGTGTTTCTATACATCATTTTGAATGTTTTTATGGGTATCCATGAAATGTTTTTGTTGTTTCATGTCCTGAATGTAATTGATGACTATTCTGTTTTGCTGACCACTGCAGCTTAATGCAATGGCAAATCGTGCTGCAGGGAAAGGCTATGAGAATGAAGACAATTATTCCAATATCAAGTTTCAGTTTATCGGGATAGAGAACATCCATGTCATGAGGAACAGTCTGCAGAAAATGCTGGAAGGTAAACCATTTCCTTATGCATAGCATTAAAAAAATGCAGTTAAATGTTTTGATGCCAAAATGGAATAAGATAGTCTTTTGATTTTAAAATTGTTTTTTTTCCAGTGATGTTATTTACATAAATGTGATAAGTTGGAAGAATATCATATTGCAGTGACTATTTAAATATTTAACAGCCATTCTATTTAAAAAAAAGAGGAAAAGACTGCTTGGTGGTTAGCAGTCAGGGACTTTCCAGTGGTATTTAAGATAAAAGTGCACAGAGATATTTTTGCTTTCTTCCTCAGAATGTTAGTTTGACCCACATTCAAGGCCATTTGGAGATAAAGCAATCCTACATTTAAAGCAATAACCACCTGTTCTTGTTTGGAGATCACTTTTATAAACTGTATCCTCAAGTTGCTGAATAGACATTCGAAGGGAGGATTTTGGAGGTCCTGATCCTCATTTCTAAATGGCAGCAACTGCTGCAATACATCTGCACATAACCCCCCTGCCGCCACCCAGCACTTACACACATAGCAACGAACACAGCAAGACACATACATACAGACTTACATACTCATGTGGAGAGGAAATTAAAAAGATGGATTATGTAATATAAAAGAGTTATTCATATGGCCATATGCTGATTAGCAGAAACTTTACATTTCAAGCAAAACCAGCTTCACCTGCTGCTTATGCTTCTTGTGATCATAAAGGCCAAAGGAGGAATCTGTTGCCATAATCTGCCATTTCTGGCTCTAGTGGGAATTGAGAAGAGAATGAGGAGGCTGCACAAACCTTGGCTTCGTGTCTTGGCTGTAAACGCTATATGTGTACTTTTGGGGAGAACCCTGGAGAGATGGAACCAAGCGTAGGAAATGTGGGGCCTTGAATGAAGAGAGACAAAGAAAGTGCTGAACTGCTTTTTCTAGGAATACACATTTGCTCCAAGTTACTTATGCAGTTCTCTGTTTAATCAGAAAGACAGGGGAGAACCTAACCCTGGAGCTGGGGAAACTTGAGTGTCACAGACCTGACTTCTATTCTCTCTCCTGGACTCCCTGGTTCATTTCAGTCATTATGAAACTTTGAACACATCAGTTAACTTCTTTGGGGCTCTGTTACCTACTATAAATTGAGAAGATTGGACTAATAGTTTCTATGGGCCTTTCTAGCTGTGACAATTTGATGCTCCTGGTTGCAAACGCTTTAAAATTGAACATTTGAATGGTTTTCTTTTAAAGAAACCCCTTCCTGCATCTGAAAACATCACATCCACAGAGCTATCTCCGTTTTACTTCTAAACATAATTTCTGTGCTCCAGGTCATAGTGACAATACCCTTAGCTTGATTGCTTGAGCTTCTTAAATGTCTGGAGATTATCATGGGCAGTTTGACTGTCCCTACTATAAGTTATGTTTTTTACATGTCAAAAAATTGGTATAGCCTGGTGCAGTTATTAAAAAGGTAGTCTAACTTTAGTATGAAGAGTGTTTATCACTTTGAGAATCATTAAAAACCGTTTAGGTTGATAGGCTTTATATTTTTCATTTAGTAATTTCATAAGATGACTTTTGAGAACATAAATTTTCTTCTATGCAGAAAGTTGCCCCTGAGAGTGCTTATAACATACACATTTAGCTTTAGTTTTTAAAGTGGCATTCATGTGGCTTCTTATTAGGAACTGTTTCTCCTGCCCTATATCTGTGGTCCGACTCACTATTTTTTCTGAAGGACAAGCAAACTGAGGGAGTTCCAGAGGGAAGCTCTCTGTTTCATAAGGGATCATTCTACTTCTACATAACTTTTCCAGCTACATGTGGTTCAGTGACAAGGACAACTTTCTGGATGCTTTTCAGGAGACTTGACCAATGTTTGACTATCTGTTTTAACCGAGTAAATTATAAACCACATGTGGAGGCTCAGCTGATGAAGTGACGCAATCCGACTCACCTTCTGAGATTTTTTTCTCTGTCCTTGGCGTCAAAGAGATTTGAAGGTGAATACTGCTCGTCACTAGATAGGCAGAGGAATAGTGCATTTCATTCATGCTTATTATTTTCTTCCCTTTTTTTAATCATTGTTATATGGATATTATCAGAATAGATTCTGAATAACAGAATAGTAAAATTGCATTCTGTCCACAGACATCTCTGTCTGTGAGCAAGAGTTGCAGGATATTTCATCAGAAACTGAAATTGAGGACCAAGTTCACGTCCTCTGTAGGTCCTTTTATAGAGCTGATTTAATTTTAACTTTGATTTATAAGTTTTAAGCCAAACTATTTTTGTCGTATTTGTACCTCTGAAGGAGATTAAATGGTGCCTTTTGGTTATATAGCAATTTGGTAATTTATTAAGTGCTTTTCATACTAGTTTCCCTTTTGATCATATAGATAATGGTTTTTCTTTCAACTGATAAAAGGATACCTGTATTTTCTTTTGTATTGAAAATAGAAGAGCCTGGAATAGGCTGTTTCCAAGGTGAGGAAGTTATCATTGCAGGAGGAGCTTTTACCTTGCAGGCATCCTTGGTGTTGAGGATGAAATCAGTGAGAGGAAGGTAGTGAGGTGTACATACACTTACTTTCACATCTCCGTGTGCTGAGGTTGTCCTACACTGTGATGCCTCTTTTTAGATATCTGCTTTCAAGGCAGGCAGGTGCTTATGGGAGAGATGTGGCAGGGAGATCTTCCTCCCTCTTCAGGCAACGTGCCATCTTTTGGATGTTGCTTAGAAAACCTCACTTTCAGGGCCTGCCCGTGGCTCACTCGGGAGAGTGTGGTGCTGATAACACCAAGGCCGCGGGTTCAGATCCTATATAGGGATGGCTGGTTAGCTCACTGGCTGAGTGTGGTGCTGACAACACCAAGTCAAGGATTAAGATCTCCTTACTGGTCATCTTTTAAAAAAAAAAAAAAAAGAAAGAAAGAAAACCTCACTTTCTTTCCACTACTAGTTTTGTGCCTAGATTCCACATGAATATTAGATTAATGTTGTTGTTCACTGTGTAGTTCTATATAACTGACCACTTATTCGTTGATTTATTCATTTAACTAAAAATTGAGCAACTGCTGTGTACCATACTTAAAAAGTATTTTCACTTAAATGGTTGTATTTGATTTTACAGCAATGGTGTGCAGCATGGTATTATCTGTACTTTATAGATGAAAAAACAGAGTCTCAAAGAGGTTACAACTTAATCTAAGATGATTTTTTAAAGAGGAAGCAGTAAGTGAAATAGATAAACAGGTAGAAAAACATTTAAAGTTGCTCTGGTAATTAAAGAAATGTATATTAAAACCTTCAAAGTACCATTTTTCACCTATTTTTTTAAATTGTAATAGCCGGTACTGAAAAAAATGTGGTAAAACTAGTACTTTAATATTCCTGGTATCATTTAAATTGGTCTGAAGAAACATAGTATATTTTGTTTAGAGATACATAATTTTTACCAGATTGCCTCCTCTTAGGGATTAATTCAAAATATGGTTTAAAATATAAAGACATACACATGTCTGTATTGATAGTAGTGTTATATTCATAATAGAATATTGGAAGCCACATGAATATCCAACAGTACCATGTGGAATGATTAAATAATTTTGCACGACCTTCTTGATAGAAAATTTTGCATCCATTAAGAATAATAAGTGTGAAGAATATATGTACTAACACAGGAGAATGCATATAATGGAAGTGAAAAATTCAGGTTGTAAAATTGTATGCATAATCTTATTTACTATAACGTAAATCATATATATGAAGAAGGATTGGTAGAGAATATCTGGAATGATAATTGGATTAGCACTGAAAAATGATGTTGATTTTTTCCTTTTACCTTCTTTATTCACAAAATATTTGCTATGGTTAGTATATTACTTTTTTTTTTTTAACAATACACATTTGTTATCTCTCCGGATAACAAATTTATTATCTCTATGGGTCAGGAATCTGGACATGTTTCATGTATGAATGAATGATAATCCAGGGAGCCTCTGCTTAGGGTCTTACAAGACTGCAATCAAGTTGTCAGCTGTGCTGTGTTCTCATCAGAAGGCTTGAGTGGGAGAAGAATCTGCTCCCAAGCTTGTTCAGGTTGTTGGCAGAATTCAGCTGAGGGCCCCACATTTTTTGGTCCTAGAGGCTGCCCACAGTTCTCTGCCACGTGGATCTCTACATACACTGTTCACAACATGGCTGTTTGTTTTTTCAAGGCCAGTTGAAGTGCCTCTCTCCAGTTACAGAGTCTGGTATGTTACATTTTTAATTAAAAGCCTTTTAAAAACATCCTTCCTCAGTGTCACACAACAAAGCAGGATTTGAACCTAATACTTCCCATCACATTACAATGATCCTTGTTGATTTGTGGTTCTGATATCAGATGGGCTCTCAGACAACCACCCCACGTAGTAATGATATAACATTTATGGAAGGATTACTTTGTACACTGTTTGAATTTTTGAGATTTATTTACTCAAGTAATCCTCACCATGATCATTTTGTAGCTGTTCTTATTATTCCCATTTTACAGATGAGGAAATTGAGGCACAGAGGCTAAGAAACTTGGGCAAGTTCACAACAGTAAATGGTAGAACCAAGATTTTCACCTAATTAATATGAATTCAGATACCACCCTCTTAACCACTAGGCTTTACTGCCTTTCTAGGTAATGGGTTGGTGTAGAAAGTGTTCTGGCCTAAGTAGGTGAAGACCTGGGTTTGGGTTCCTGCTTTAGTCCCCAAGTAAACTTGAACAAATCTCATTTCCTGTATGGTCATGTGCCACGTAATGATGTTTCCATCAGTGATGGACCACATAGAGGATGGTGGTTGGAGCCATATGCTATACTGTATAGCCTGATAAGTAGTAGACTGTACTATCCAGGTTTGTGTAAGCACATTCTATGGTGTTCAAACAAAGACAGAATGGCCTTATGATGTGTTTCTCAGAACCTATCCCTGTCATTAAGCAACACACGACTGTATTTGTAAAGTAATGTAAGCAATATATCTTCCCTCTCTAACTCATGACCTATTAAAAACATTCCTTGCAAACTATAAAGTGCTTTCAAGTGTGAGTTGCATTATGCTTTCTCTTGGGAAGCAATAATATACTTTAAAATAAGCAGTGGATAGAATGGATAAGTTGATGGACTGTAGATTAATTCAGTCATCCAGGCAAGTATCTCATAAGTCCTATGACTTCCTATGGGTAAATTTCTTTAATTTATTTATTCAAGAGACATGGAGTAAAACAGCACAATTTTCAGAGGCATGTAAGTACTTGCCTCATGATATGGTCTTTGTCCACTCAGCACGAGTTCATAAAAAATCATTTAATAAAACATGCGAGGCTTTGTGGGCCATTTCTCAGCAATTTGTTTTATAGAGATAAGAAACATCAGCCTGACAGCAGATCAGATGAAGTGGGTCCAGAGCATGTGGAACAAAAACCCAACATCAGTTCAGCAATCGGGGCAATAATACAGGGGAGTTCTCTTTGAAAGTGGGTAAAGCAGATTCAGTTTAAAAGACTGGAATCTTTTTAGCAGGCCCCCAAATGTAACCACTTGTTTTTCATATCCCCTGAAAATGTGTGCTTTGACCGTGGAGAATGTTTTGTGGAAAAATCAGGTGGCCCTAGAGGTCATATTTGATCGTTCTTCTGTGTGAAGTTTCTGAGGCCTGGTTCATCAGAACCTTTGTTAGGTGTGGAAAGGTTGGTTGAAAGCAGAGAACTTGGAGTATGTCGTGGGGATCCCTATCTCTGTCGGTGTTATGGTCATTCCATTGATTCCTGCTCTGGTCTCCCTGCCAAGTTGCCTTGGGTATACCGAGGTCTACAAGGAAACAGCCCCTAGCACACCCAGCTCCAAGGTTTCCATGAAATATTTCTCTCTGCTCAGAGAGGTAAGGTTGTGGCTATCAGTTCAAATGTCCTTTTTATTTGATACTTTCTTCCTTACTTCATGTCTTTATGGGGTGATGGCTAATTTAACCTTGAAGAAATGGAACACTTCAACCCTTTTAGTATTTCAAATAAAAGTTTTTCATTTTAAAGTGAGTCTTTCCTATCATATTACCTACAAATTTATGTTAAGTTCTACCAGATATGAGCTAATGAAAGGCTGTAAAGATAATTATTTTTCAGTTCTCTGTGTTCCGATTTCTTACCATTATTAATTTCATTAGACTACTAAGCTATTAGATGGGACAACCAATAATGACCTGAAAATCTGGTCATTTTTCCTCAAAATGTAGCATCAGGGCAGAGGATTCCACATACGAAACTCAGTTTTCCATTGAAGTGAGACTGATAGCTTCACCCAGAAATAGGAGTTATAAGACTGTTTAAAGAGTGTTCTGCTAGGCCAACAGGTCTATCCTGTCAGGCTTGACTAGTTGCCAATGCATGGTCATTTGGAGGAAGTAAATGGATCGAGACTGTGTACTTTGCCTCCCTGTGGTGTTGTATGAGGATTTGGAATGTGGCCGCTAGAGTGCTGGATACTGTCAGCCAACCCAGACAATTGTGTTCCGAGCACCAAGGCACAGGGGAAGAGCATGGCCCTATTGGGTGTATGTGCTGTGGAGCAGATTCCACCTCAGCTACATACTGGCTGTGTGACACGGGTGACTTAGTAAACCTCTGTAACCCACTCCTTCTGATCTGAAAATTGGGAGTAAATAATACCCTGCCTGGTAGATAATGTATGTGGAGCCTGAGGTGCAATACCGGCTTCCAGCAAGTACTTAATAGTATAGTAGGAGCTATCACAGTTATCTCAGATATTCATCCATTCATCAAACAGTTATTCCATGTGTCCTATATGCTAGACACTGGATTAAAAAATGCTTCATTTTCACACACACACACAACTAATTTTGCTATAGGGCAGAAACCAATTGCTAACACAACCAATTTTGATATAGGGCAGAAATCATGGCAGGAAGAAAAAATCATGCTTGTCTTATTAGTGACCTCCCTGAGGGCTGTCCCTGGGTAAGTCAAGACATGATTGAGTGTTTGAACTGGACGTCAAAGCCAAAGACTTCATTTCTGGGTGACATTTTCAAAGGAGAGAATAAGAAAAAACAAAGTGATTTAATGAGAGAATGGTCCCTTTTTTTTAAATGATGATTATGCTTCGTTTTGCAGTTTGCTGAGACAATTCAAAGATTAATTTAAAACTTATCACCTTCAGAATTATTGGTTTATATTTTGTTAATCATGAAAGCAAGCTTTTGGATAACTAGGACATTTACGAATGGAGTGCTTGTAGGAGGAAGCCTATCTCATGAAACTAAAGATAGACATGGCTAATTTTAGTGACTAGGTGAGGTGTTTTTCCAAAAGGCTGTAGTTGGGGTTTGGCAATTCAGTATTTGCTTGCCAGTGACAACATGGTCTCAACCTGGCTGAGAGTGTTGGTCCTGGCGGTTTCTCAGCTGGTGTGAGGAGGGTGGGTGAGCCCCCACCCCCTCGTCCTCTGCTGCATAGAGCTTATTTCACCACTTCAGCAACTTGCTGCAGCTCTGTCCCTCTTATCTGATTCCTGGTCTTCTCTCCAGTGCCTGCCACTAGTAGCTTTATATCCCCCCAGACTTCCCAGCTTCTCTGCACGCCAAGTCTCCCACTCTCAACTTCTCTGTTTCCATTTGTTTTAAGTTTCCTATTTAGACTTTATCATCTCTTAAAATCTTCCTTCAACTCAGTTCCTGTTCATCCTGGCTCAGTTTGTACATGGATTTTTAATTATTCTCTATTTGTAGTGAAAATACTATGTTAAGTGGAGTCAAGGGACCTAGGTTCTTATCACAGTATATTTGCTGTACCTCTAGCATCTGAGCCCCTTCCTCCTCTATAAACTGAAACAATTATATCTACTATAGATGGAAAGTTGTGAGGGTTCATCAGGAGGAAAGCACCAAGCCCCATTGTAGTTGGCCCTTGAGCAATGTGGGTTTGAACTGCACCGGTCCACTTATATACAGACTTTTTTCAACCAACTGTGGATGGAAAACACAGTATTCGTGGGATGAGGAACTGTGTATATGGAGGGCCAACTTCTCACACGCACAGGTACTTCGGGACTGTTAGACTTGAGTATCTGCAGATTTTGGTGTATGTGGGGGATCCTGGAACCAATGCCCTGTGGATACCAAGGGACAACTCTATTTACATAAGGTAGACATAATGTAAATGGGCACACATTTTTTATTTGCTGCAAAGTTTTACATACCCCAGTGGTTAATATTCACATCTTATTTTTCTTAACACATGTTAAGCCTAAGATAGAAAGATTACCACCATATTCTGTGACTTTGTCTTTAGACACAAAATTCACACGCAAAGCTCATAAATGCTAATAGGGCATTCTCATGTGAACCTGCTGCTTGATTTTTTTTAGGCCAGTGGTTATTAGCATTCTGGAATGTATTTTTTTGTGTGTGTATACATATATTCACATACACACATACGTGTTTATTAGTAGCTGAATACACACACATGCACACACACGTATACTATTTTCTGTGCTAACTCAAGCAGTGCTAACACAGGTATACAAAATTTCGGCTTGATTTCACCTTACCTTTTTATATTACTGTCAAATTCTTTAAAAGGAAACAAGATTATATGAAAATGGCTTTCATGGCATTATTAATTGTGTTGAGATTCCAGAAAATACTATCATGAACAGAGTTAGAAATGTTGTAAAGAATAATCTTTAATCAGGTTGGTGTCCTGTGGAGAAGCAAATGCACACCTCTCTCCAGTTCATGTGAAGCTCTCTATAAAGAGGGCTCACGTTGGCTGGCATGGGTAGGGAGGTTAGCACCACTGACGTTAGTATGTGGAATCCAGTTCTCTGCAGAGCTTAGGAGTTCATTCTGTGTCACCATGGTGGGCACTAAGTAAAAGAGAGGCTATAAAGGAGGCTTAGCTAAACTTCCATTTTACAGGTCACAATTAAGTCCTCTTTGAGTGGTTTCACCTGCAAGGGTGTTCGGTGAGGGGAGATTATCATCGTTTTGTCAGTTCTTTGAAGACTATCTCATTAGGTCTTGGTGCTTGACTCCAAAACAGGAAAGGGACAAACAGAACATCAGCAGAACTCAGGTGTGTGTCAGGCTGGTAATTGAGGGAGGCCACATACATATCCACTTTTGATCTAGGGTGCAAGAAAGACCAATCCCATGGGGCTCAAATGGAGACTTTTCTTTTCTCTGACCCCACCGAGCCACTGTCTGGGAGAAGATGAAATTGGTGTAGGAAGTATCTAAGGAAGATTGTCTGAGGTTTATTTTCTTCTAAGTAAATTTTACATTTCCACAGGTTCTAAATTTGTATATCTTTTCTTTTCTTTTTAAATGTGGTTTATCTATATGTTTATGGGATATAGTTGCCCTGTTCTGTAAAACAAATATCACTAATGCTAGGCATTAAGCTCCTGGTTAGTAACAGTTCTGTGTAATTTGTGGCATCTGCCTCTGATGTCAGCTGAAATGAACTTTGTTCAGCAAAATGGTTTGTAAATATTGGTTTGGGTTTGGCAACAAGAGTGAGCACATCAGTATTTCTGCCTTATCCTGAGTTTATCCAAACAAACCCAACAATTTTATATTTCAACATCCAGGTGTTAATTGTTTCAGTCACAAGTGTACCCCCATCTGTCCGTGTGGATTAATCATGTGTAGAGCTGTTTGCTTTTAACACTGCCACTCAGTACTCAGGGGGAAAAGCACCCTCTCAGGTGATACCTTGCTTGAAAACCTGGTGGTTTTAGCATGGTGATTTTAGCATGGTGATTTTAGTGTAGACGATTTGAGTGTTCCTGAAAGTAGGAATGTTAGACAAGGTGCTGTTTGTGGTGCAGGAAGAAAGGAACTGACGTGCCCGGAGCCGCCGCAGCCTACCTTTTGCTGAGTGAGCCACATGGGAAAGGAAGCATTGGCCACTGGCTCCGGCAGGACACTTTGGGGCCTTGTTCTATGAGCCGTCTGTTCCTCTCTTGCTTTTGGCACAGGCCCTCTCCAGGTTAGCTGGAAGCCTGGCGTCTTTATTTTTAAACTTGCTGTCATTTTCATGCCCTGTGGGAAGAGAAGGTGGAAAGAATCATAACTCAGGCTAAGCTTCAGAGTTTGGATGCCAAGATATTCCTCAGGCTCGCTGGACTTTTTGAAATAAATGAGAGTGCTAACGAGCCCTAAGCCCCACAATAACAACCTGAAAGGAGTTTGGTCTGTTTAGTGAAAGAAAAAAAACAAACAAAAAACTGCAAGAATGTTACCCATGGAAGGTTCAAAGGAATCAGTTGAGTCCTGAGACTACGCGTGGTGGAATGTGTATATTTGAGGATTAAGTTGAGCACTTTGGGTCATGGCCTGGGGTTGGACAGAAAGACCAAACAGCAGGCACCCAGGGAGTGGCAGAGCTGACGGAGGGTGTTGGAATTTGCCACGCTTCCCGCTGGGCCGTGTCCCTGGGCAGTGTGCACAGGCAGAGGCGAGCCTGCCGCTTGGAGGGCATGTCTGGAATTGCTGGGCAGCGTCACTAGAGGAGAGATCGCCACCATTGGGCTGGGGCAGGAAAGGCAAGCTTGCTCAGTTTTAACTAGGAGCTGACATTTGGCCTTTGCGTCCGATTCAGCTGTCTGTCTTCTAACTGGGCCGATGTGCGCTGGATATGTTGCTTTATGGGATTCAGCTTCTAGATTATTAACTTCTGTATGTCCTTCCTAAAACTATGTGACCTGCCTTAGAATGCTCCTCGGGTCCAGACTTTAAGCCAGCTCTCCTTTCCCATCTCCCCTTCCTAATTGTCTTTTGCCACCTTTGAAAAGGAAAACACACCCTTTACCACACCCTCACTCTTACTCTGATGCATGATCCCAGGGTGGATAAGGGGGTAGATAGTTTTAAATTTTATTTTTGAGATATATGTGCAAAAAGGCTTGAAAACTTCGGATCAGTTTAAACTTCCTTGAGTAATCTAAATCAGCACTGTCTGTAGAAATATAATGTAAGCCACAAGTCATGACATTTGTGATTTTAAGTTTTCTGGTGGCCACATTAGAAAAAGTAAAAAGAAATGGGTGAATTAGTTTTAATAATACATTTTATTTAATCCCATATATCCAAAAAATTATCATTTCAACATGTAATCAGTATAAAAAGCTATTAATGAGGCATTTTGTGTGCTTTTTTAAATCTTTAAAATTTTTAAATTTACTAAATCTTTAAAATTTGGTTCATGTTTTGCACATCTCAATTCATATTAGCCCCATTTCAAGTGCTCAATAGCCATGTGTAGCTAGTGGCTACTGTATGGGAACAGCACAGTTCTAAGTGATAGAAAGCATCCCCCTTAAGCAGATGGCATTTGGGAGCCAGCAAGTTCTTAGATTGATTCGTGTTTGAATCTAAAAAATAACATACCTGAGATTGAAATGCACTGATCAAGAGCAAAAACTCTGGAACCAGACTGAATCCCAGCCTCACCGTATACAAAGGATATTCAAAAAGTTCATGGAAGGATTCATACTATATTTTAATCCTGTTTTTCCATGAACTTTTTGAAGTACCCTCGTATTAGCTGTGAGACCTTGGACAAGTTATTTAACTTCTCTTTGCATTGGTTTCTATATTTAAAAAATGAGAATAGTAATAGTGCTTTCTTTATAATAATTGTATTGAGGATTGAAAAGGCTACTCTATATAAAGCATTTAGAGAAGTGTCTGGCATCTGGTACTTAGGTTTTACTATTATTATTATTTATAGTAAAACCTAACAAGGTAGCCATGACGTGGTGGCAAAACTCTAGATTTGTTTGTCAGAAGATCTGTGCTTGAGATTTTCTTCTGCCATTGATCACTTTGTGTTTTAAGTTTTCTGAGCCTCAGCTATCACATGTTTAAATGACTAACACCTCCTATCTCCCAGAACACTGTGCTGGGTAAATAAATATTAAAATGTTATATCGTAGCTACCATTTTTAGGAATCTTCATTTTTGCCAGTATAATACTTACGGGTATTTTCTCACTTCATCTTTACAACAACTATTTGAGGAAGGTGTTTTTACCCCTGTTTTACATTTGAGGAAAGCAAGGCTCAGTAACTGGCCCAGGTCATGATGTTGTGCAGGGGCAGAGCTGGAATTTAAATGCAGGAGTGTCTGACTCTGAAGCCCTTGAACACAGCTACATGCTATTGCCGAAGTACATGCCATGATTATTATTAAGATGTGCAGTTTAGTTCATATGAAACTAAAATCTGAGTTAAACAAGGTGGCCTTCCTATTGTCCCCCATATGGCAGACTAAACTAATGTGAAATATCTGATAAAAACAGGCAGAAATGCGAAATAAATATAGCAAATATTTCCTTAAATGCATAACTAAACTTGCAGTAAAGAAGAGGAATTAACCATTAGACAGTCAAATCAACGAGGGGAAAAAAAAGTTACAAAGTGGTAACTTCACACCCAGTAGGAAAGCTGTAATCAAGAAGTCAGATGATAACAAATATTGGTGAGTGTGGAGAAAGCAGAACCTTCGTCCATTGCTGGTGGGAATGCACAAAGGTGCAGTTGCTGTGGAAAGCAGTTTCTCTCACAGTTACTTAAGTGATTAAACATGGAGTTGCTATGTGACCCAGCAATTACTCTCCTAGGTGTGTACCTAAGAGAATTAAACACAAGTGTCCACATAAAGACTTGTACGTGAGTGTTCATAGCAGCATAATTCAGAACAGCCAAGAAGTGGGAACAACCCAAATGTCCATCAGCTTATGAATGGATAAAAAGAAAAATGTGTATCCATACAATGGAATATTATTCAGTGTTAAGTAATGAAGTACTGACACATGCTACAATATGGATGAACCCTGGAAACATGCAAAGTGAAAAGAAGCCAGTCACAAAGGACGACGTGTTGGATAGTTTGGCTTATATGAAATGTCTGGAATAGGCAAATTGATGGATACAGATAGTAGATTAGTGGTGGCCTAAGGTTGGCGGGGGAGGGAGAGTGTGGGTGACTGCCAATGGTAGGGGATTTCTTTTCGGGGTGATGGAATTGATTGTGGTAATGGATACACAGTTCTGTGAATGTGCTGGCCTGTATGGGGATCTGAACCCTTGACCTTGGTGCTGTAAGGCTGCGCCCTAACCAACTGAGCTAATCAGGCAGCCCGTGCTGGAAACATTGAATTGTACACTTAAGTGAGTCAATTGTATTGCAAGTGAATTGAACTTAATAAAGTTGCTAAAAAGAAAGAAAAAGAAAAGAAAAGAAAAGGCAAGGAAACCTCCAGGTGCCAGAAATGAAGCCTGTTGGAGCTTGAGCTCTTTCCGCCAAGAAGGGGTGGGAAGGGGAAAGCAGGGGAAGGCGTTTTCCCCAGTGAAGGCTGAGGGCTTCAGATTTTGTTTGTTTAAATTGAGTTTTTATTTTTCAATGAACGTCACACTGTAGGAATTTTTTTAAAATCCAATTTTTCTATGCTTATAACAAAACAGCAACAAGGCTGCAGCCCTGCACCCACTGTCCCAGCCTCCGTCCTCCTATCCAGGGCAGCCGCTTTCTGTGATCTCCTTGCTGTCCGTATTTCTGCCCTTCTCTGAGTTCACTGCTATGGCTTGATATTTCTGTTTTACGTGGGGTCTATTGCCTTTGCTCCGTAGAAGAGGAGCAGTGGGCTTTCACACACCCTCTCCTCTCTCACAACACGGGCTTCCCAGACCAAGCAGGACAGTTTCTCAGCGTGGGGGCTTCTGGGCATGAAGAAAGTGAGCATTTGGATCCCAAACATGTATGAGACCAGGCCCAGGGCTTCATTACTCAGGATAAATTTTTATTTTCCTCATGTGGAGTCCAGGCTGAGACCAGCTTCCTGGTCAGCACCCTGAGTCCATGAGTAAATTTTTTTTTTTTAAACGGCTCAGTTTAATATAGGGAATCTCAGTTCCTCCTCCTGCCTTGCAAGGCCCAAAGTTTGATCTCTTGTCTCTGTTCTAATTTAAATATGACAAATATTTATCCACTTCCTCCTGACTCCCCACTAAGGTGATAATAAAGTAACAAAAAAGGCAAAAATACAAAAGGATGAGAGAATGGGAGAGGAAGTGACAGAACAAAAATATAAAAGCTGGAATTTCTGGTAGAAATGTGAGAAACCCCAAAGCAAGCCAAATGGTTCTGCAGATCTGTAGAAAGGCTCTGGAATGAGAGGCATCATGTGACTCTGAAGCAGGACTGGCCAAGTGCTGTACAAGGAGCAGTTCGCTAGACCCCAGACTCCTTCCTCCCTGCACTGCCTCGCAAAGCCTCAAGATGGGGATGAACTTTCTGGAAAGGTTGACTGGAAGGACTCTGAGATCAGGGATACCAGGCAAAGCTGGAGGAGGGGGGCAGGGAATACCAGAGCAAAAAAAGGGGGGGCGGTGAGCAAAAGTCTGAGAACAGAAAAATGAGACCCATGGTTCCCCACCCCAGCTCTGCTCTCAGGACGTTGGCATCCAATCTTATTGACTCATTCATCTGCTTGGAAGATCCCTCCCTGGGGCCTCCAGCTATTCCAAGAGAAAGAACCTGCAGATCCTGACGTCTGGGGGACAGACCAGACAAATCTCCCATAGCTAAGCCCAGCAGCTAGGAAAGCCTCCCCATGCCCATAGCAGCATTTCCAGCCAGCCTTTTGTGTCTCACTCTTACGTGTGAATCGACAGTCAGAGATCACCAGAGAATCGAGGAAAGCCCAAAATGAATGACAGAGATCGTACTCTCTCACACTCGTGCGCACGTGCACACACACACACACACGCAAGCAAACAAAAACAATATAGAGAAAAACAGGTTCAATTCAGAGAACAGAAGAAAACAAAAAACTGGCAATATCTTTAGAGAAATGAGATTGACAGAATGGCTCTGATCCACAGGGCCCCCAGGGATGCCATCCCTGGAGGCCACCAGGGGGCCGTTGTCGGTGCTGCTAGATCTGCTAGAAGCTGCTGCTACTGCTGCTGCTGCTGCTGAGGGGGCTGAGCTCACATCCTAGTGAAGCATGTCGTCCTTGCCGGCAGCTCCTGGGATCTTTTTCCAATTACCTATCTCGTGACCTGCATGTGAGGGGTCTGTGACCCAGCCCAACCTGTGGACTAACATATATAACAACCCTTTGATGCAGGGGCTATTATTGTCCCCATTTTACAGTCAAGGAAACAGAGGCACAGACAAGCTAAGTAACTTGTCCAGGCTTACACAGCTAGTATCTAAGTACTGAAAGGACAAAAACATGCTTGGGAATATTAGCACATTTCAAAGGGAAGAAACAGGATGGCTTGGGAACATGGAACTTTTAATTTGTAACAACTTCTTTTAAAAGAGAGATCTGAAGCAATCGTGGCCAATCTGGGTGTCACACTATTTTTTTTTAGACTTTATTTTTTTAGAGCAGTTTTAGATTCACAGCAAAATTGAGAGGAAGGTACAGAGATAGCTAATAAACCCCTTACCCCCACGCATGCATAGCTTCCACTGCTATGAACATCCCCCTCCAGAGTGGCACATTTGTTACAATTCATGACCCTATATTTAGCCGTCGTTATCACCCAGACACCAGAGTTTACATGAGGGTTCACTCTTGGTGGTGTACGTTCTGTGGGTTTGGACAAATGTTTAATGACATGTATCCATCATTATAGTATCATACAGAGAAGTTTTACTGCCCTAAAATTCTTCTGCCCTGCCTATACATCCCTCTGTCTACCCTAACCCCTGGCAACCACTGTTCATTTTACTTTCTCCATAGTGTTGCCCTTTCTAGAATGTCATTTAGTTGGAATTGTTACCAGCCTCAGTGAGTCTGTTTCTCAGTGAGCACAATGCAGCCGGGACCAGAAGTCTGGATTGGAAGTTTTATTACTTGTCACAAGCAAGGAGAACACTAGCGATTACTCCCAAAGCAGTGTCTCCCTGAAAGGAGGGTTACAACTTCTTTTATTGAGGATCAACATGAATATACATAAGCTTTATTGAAGTCATTACATGTAGAGTGAGGTGCCTGCCTGCACAAGTGCAGTTAATTCATCACCATGGGGCCGGCCCCATGGCTCACTCGGGAGAGTGCGGCGCTGGTAGCGTCGAGGCCGCGGGTTCGGGTCCTCTATAGGGGTGGCCAGTGTGCTCGCTGGCTGAGCGTGGTGCAGGCAACACTGTGCCGAGGGTTGCGATCCCCTTACCCGTCAAAAAAAAAAAAAAAAAAAAAAAAACCATCACCATGTTATGCTAATTAGTAATTATGCCGCCCCTGGGGAGAGATTTAGTATTGTAATGAGCAAAGTTTACTCTAGGACTAGATTGTTAGCCCCGAAACTTGGTGGGTCTAGTCTTAACTGGTTTCTGCTGGTTTTGTGGTCAGGAGCTTCTCTTCTCAGTTCCCTGGAACTGGCCGATCTAATGACTAACCCTCATCAGTCCCCTTACCTTGATCCTCTGGGCTAACAGTCAAACAGTATGTAGCTTTTTCAGATTGGCTTCTTTCACTTGGTAATAAGCATTTGAGTTTCCTTCGCGTCTTTCCATGGCTTGATAGCTCATTTCTTTTTATCACTGAAAAATATTTCATTGTCTGGATATGTTACGTTATTTTAAAATCTTTGTATGTTTAAATATTTCATAACTCTTGGTGACTAAACTTGTAAGCTTGGAAACACTCAATCATTGCTGAGTACCCAGAGCTGTGGGGCTCACTAATAGAGGCATAGATTCTGTGAATCAATGAGTATGTTCTTCACTGGGCTTCAGCAGAGCACCCTCTCCTTTAGTGTTTTGCATGTACTTTTCCAGATATTATTGGTAGTGTCCTGTGATGTGGGGCCGGGATGGGTGCAGCACTGTGACCTCAGACAGAAGGACAGTGCTCTGAACCAGAGCACTGCCAGAAGGGCTTCAGTTCCCCAGCTGCTCGTTAGGTCGCCAGAGCTTTCCAGCTCAGGGCAGACTTTTGGAAGGAAGATTTTGGAATCTTGGCTAAACATTTTCACAATATGGTTTTCTTCAGTAGGCCTTTTTGCTGGGCATCTCAGTTTTTTCTTCTTCATCATTGCAATCATCTATGACTCAGAATTTAGCCACTTGTGCTTTTTTGTGTGGTTCTTACATTGCGAGAAATCAGAGTGAACCCTCGGTTCACCGGTGTCTTTGGGTTCAGAGCATCTGATAAATATTGTTGTTAACCGTTGCCGTGTATTTTGAGGAGTTAACAAAGTTGCATCAGAGAGTTTCGAGTTAGAAGGATATAATTTAGTACAGCTTTCCTATTTTAAAAATGAAGAAATTGAGGCTCAAAGAGTTGAAAGACTGCAAAATTACACAGCTAGTTACTGAGGGAGTTGAGAATAGTAGGTGGGGTTCCCTCCTCCCTGCATGTGTTTACTGCATCACAGTATAGTAAAATATGCTTGAACTAAAACCAAAACAAAAACTGTGGATCAGGAGCCGGCCTGTGGCTCACTCGGGAGAGTGTGGTGCTGATAACCCCAAAGCCATGTGTTCGGATCCCATATAGGGATGGCTGGTTCACTCACTGGGTGAGCGTGGCTGACAACACCAAGTCAAGGGTTAAGATCCCCTTACCGGTCATCTTTAAAACAAACAAACAAACAAACAAACAAACAAAAAACTATGGATCATTATTTAATTTTCATTTGTTGATTTATAAGACTTTTCAAAAGGGCTTTATAGGGATAAAACCCATAAACTTTGGAGTGCAATATATGTGATATGTAGTCAGAACACTAGCTCTAAAGCTTTTTTATGCTTTATGTTAAATAAAAGACAGTCTCTTGAGGTGAAAGTTACTTAAGTGTTCATAATATAATAGATGTGTTTACACACCTCCCTTAGTTGTGTAAATTGTAGATATAGGGATCCTAGGTTTCTTTATTTTCAATCAAAGGCAAACCCCTAACCTGATGCCCTAGAATCAGATCAGTGCTATAGATCTTATTTTTAAATTCACAAGCTTTACTCTCATTGGGTGGGGGTTGTTGGCAAGAGGAATTTGATCATGTCCTTTTAAGACTCTTAGAATAGTTCTGTTTTGCGTTTTTACAACAGTCCTAATCTGAGTGGTTGGGTGATAGAGAGTTCTAATTGGGTAGGTACTGGAGTTAATTATAAGATTTTTCCTCCATAGCACTCTTAACTCAAGTGCTCTTTAGTGGCCCATTTTTAATAGCTTTCCTGAAAAGTTAAATAGATGTTCTTTGCTAGAATTTACTATGATAGCATTTAATGATTTTCATTAATATTAGGATTTAAACTTTATAGATCTAATACTTGTAAATAGATAAGCATCCCCCATGACCAAAGGTGGTAGAAGATCCTTACTTGAAATGGTTCAATAGACTTAAGTTTAGTAAACTTGAGTATTTATTTTGACTTGTCTTCCAGAAAATATCTGCTATAGCAAAAGAATTAATAACAAACTACCTGTAAAATATGAGCAAATGTAAAATGAGATATCGCTTTAATTTCACTTCTATAACATGATTTATCTTGCAGTGTGTGAACTTAAATCTCCCTCCATGAGTGATTTCCTGTGGGGTCTGGAGAACTCTGGCTGGTTAAGGCACATTAAGGCTATCATGGATGCAGGAATCTTCATTGCAAAGGTATGTGATTATAGACAAAATAAACTAGCAGGCAGACCAGCAAGCCACTCTGACTTCAGAATGGCCATCCTGTTTCCTCTCCATGGACTCCCATGTACTAAGCTGCACTGCGCTGAATGCGTCGATGGCTTTGCAGACCTCCACATAGTTTGCCCTCTGAAGATGTGATTTTGTGAAAGAGAATATACAGCTCAGTTCATAGTATGTCATCATGGTGGTCAAATGGTAAAATTTTTCCACAATATTCTCTCTTCCATTAGGCTTGATCCTGGCTGGAGGAAAGAATTTTCTGCAGGAGAGTACAACCAAATGTGTCACTTCAGTAATAGGGACTTGAGGCTTCTATCCAATAGATCCTTCTTTCTAGTCATGGCATAAGCAAAAGCCATGTTCCTGTAGCTGGTAGGTAGATTCCATTCTGCCATAGGAAGGATCTTGCTGAAACTTTCATTCAAGCTGTTTTTGAATGCACTGTCTATTGTGTTGTTCAGTATTTTTTCTTTATAAATTTCTCTCAGATTTATACCTAAAGAGAACCATATCTTTTGTGATGACAGGGTATACTCCCTCTTATTAGATAACCAGTTATTCAACAGATTTTGTGCCAGGTACTGTTCTAGGTACTGCAGATGCAGTGCTGAATAAGCCAGATCAAGTCTGTTCCCTCACAGAACTTACATTCTGGTGTGGGAGACAGAAAATTAATAAACAGATAAAAATAGAATTTCATGTAGTGATAGATGCTATGATGAAATCTCCACTGTGTTTCCCAATTTATGTTTCCTGCCAAGATATTCAGCTAAAAGTCATGTGTGCATTGGCAATAGCAAATAGAAATTTTTTTCTTAGCAGGGATTTTCTGGCATGATTTTTACCTTTGTTTTCTCCTTCTTCCCCAATCTCTGGACCCAGTACTTGGCTCTTATCCTTTTATCTGCAACTTCATAGTTTTGTGATGACTTTTGTGCCTTTTCCTTTGTGGAAACGATTGGGACCAGTAGCAACACCAGAATTCCAGTAAGGCTTAATGTGGAAACCTGGAGTGGAAGAAAGAGGGTTGAAGGAGGGCTAGGGAATATGTCTGCATAGGAAGCATACTTTTATATAGTACATATGCTTATTTGAGGTGACTTGAGTGGTGGCTTGCAGATACAAGGGAAGGAGAGGAAAAGCTTCAGCTCCCAGAACCAAGCCACTCCTTGGCTCTGCCCTAACTAGTTGGGGCATAAACACCGAATAAATGAATGAACAGTTTTGTTTCCTTCTGTAAGTATATAACCAAACCTAGTTCTGATCAGAGATTTTTCTTTTTTATGGCCATTCTTTGTGACCATTTGCCAATCCTGTGGTTTTCAGGCAGTTTCCGAGGAAGGGGCGAGTGTGCTTGTGCACTGTTCTGACGGCTGGGACAGAACTGCTCAGGTGTGCTCAGTGGCGAGCCTTCTGCTGGATCCGCACTACCGGACGCTGAAGGGCTTCATGGTGAGTGTGGCAGCCGGGCTGCTCCCAGGGGCACTGCCTTGATCAGGAATGCACGTCTCTTTTGGCAGCTTTTTTTTTTTTTTTTCTCATCAGTGTTATTTTTCTCTTAGTAGAATCAGCAAGGTTAATTAAAGGGGAAAAGGTAAAAGAGGCTTGAAGTAAAAAGGTGCATTTCTGGGATATTGAAACCAATTCAAATCAATGCTATTGAAATGTGAATTTGGCGGCAAATATAAAATATATTTAGTAGTTTGTAAAACAGTGAGCTTTGTATATTATTTGCTCATTAGTATTTTAACTTTGAGATATACTGAATATTTAACAGAAAACACTTTTCAGAAAAAATATTTGGAGAAAAAAATTTTCTGTGTTGTGTGTGCAAAAAGTCCTTAGGAGGAAAAACAGTTTTTACTTCCAGGTTTTATATTTTTTAGTCCTTCACTACTCTGGATGAAAATACTGAACGTCCCAGTGTTTTTGTGTTTTTTACTGAAATTATGAATACAGCTTCTAGAGTTTGAACCTTTTAGGTGTGTATCAGTATGCAACATTTTGCTTCCAGCTACAGACTATTTGTGCAGTCACCTAGGGTGGTGAAGTTTTGGCTACGCTGGTACAACTTCCTTAAAATGAGTTCAGGGGACTTCTTAGCAACTAGGAGATAACCTGGTACCTGTCACTTGAACCATGATTTGGTAGAAAGTGCTTCAGTGAATCCTGAATTCGTGCTAGGAACAGATGCTGACAGAGGAGCCCTAGTGAATTATCTTTACTGCTAGATCTTCTTTATCAAGTGATATGAGCTGACACTCTGGGGCAAGAGAGACGAGGCAGGCTTCCTCTCTTGGGCTTTTTCTTTTTCTTTTTTCTTTTTATGGAAGTGTCTAAGAACTTCCAATTATATTTGACAGCACTGAAGCTTCAGAGGGACACTCCTGCTTTAGACTCCTCTTGGGACTGATTCCAGGAGAAGGCTGGCTTTCTTCATTTACATTTGGAGAGCGGAGGAGTTTTTGGTCACATGCTGCCACGGGGCCTTTCTCGTGCACACCATCTTTTTCTGCCAATGACTCATTCTAATTTCACCCCAATAAAACATTAAACTTAACAACCCAAAGAAAATGCCTTTAAAGTTGTCAAGGACAGACTTCAACCAGTCCATATTTTTTAGGGGAAACCTCTGGCCATTTTAAAGCATTGGTAATATTGATGAGACTATTTCCTATTATGTGATTAGACATTTTAAAAGAAAAAATCCAGACCATTTCAGACTATAACCTCATGTTAACCCTAATTCAAGAGCAGGGCTGAAACTTCTAATACACCCCTAACCCCATCATTTTAAAATTCTTCTACTGTGTGGTAAAGATCACTAAACAGCTTTCCTGATAGTTCTTGTTAAAAGGTTGGTATTTTACATTGTATTGAGGGGCAGCATGACATACTGGTTAAGAGATGGGGTTTGGAGTGGAGAGGGCTAGGTTATGAAGTGGCATCCTCCTCTGCCTAGTAGCACAATCTTGGGTGAATGTTTAACCTCTCTTTGTTTCCGTCTCCTCTTCTGTAAAATGGGAGTGATGATAATACCTCTCTCACAATTAAATGAGATAATATGTGAAGCAAACGAGCAGCCCCTGGCATATAGGAGGCCGCAGTGGGTGGAATTATTAAATTTTCATACATCCATCCCCATTTTTCCTACGGATGACCTTCAACTTTGCTCTTCTTGTATGCACTTTGTATTGGAGGATAATGTGTCCTCATTCATTTGCAGGTTACCTGGGGATAGTGACTTCTGCTCCAAGTACCTCTGAATCCTTCAGCATTATAGGTTGTGGTCTCTTATTTTCCATTGTTTGCTTCTCTCCATGATATTTATATTCTTTCCTATGTAGGTATTAGTTGAAAAGGACTGGATTTCCTTTGGTCATAAGTTTAATCACAGGTAAGATATATTTAAAAATCTGTTGTTTTGAATGTTTAGAATAAAAACACTGCTTTTGAAGTTTTCCGAGTGTCTGGGGGAAAATAGCCTTGTTTTTATAAGGTTTTTTGCTTTGTTTATCTTATTCAGAAAGTTTAAATTTTTTTGTAATTGTGTCACAGATAAATGAAGCTTAACTCTGGTTGCTCTAGGTGTTTGTTGGGCAGAACTAACTAATGTTAAATTGTTCCATAAGAGAGAGCAAGTGCGTCTTCATTAAGTGACCTAGAAAGGATCCGTTCTCCCTTACTCATACCATTTTCATTTACTAAATTATTCTTAGAAATGCAGACATTGCCTTTAGGCTACATGTTCTGAAATGCCTGTGGGACAGTTTCTTTGATCTTTCTCAGTGAGGACCAAATTGTGTCAAAGTGAAGGGTGTCCCAGATGTTTCTGGAGAGGTGATGTAGGACAGTGACACAGGCTGTGGAGCCAGAAACATCCAACTCCACACCCAGGCTGTGGTATTTACTGTCTGATCTTGGGCATCTGTCCTCTCTGACCTTTGGTCTCCCCTCTGTGGAATGGGGACATCCTCCCTCCATAGGGTTGTAAAAAGGATTTTAAAAAAGTATACGTAACTAGCACAGCTCCATGCCTGGCCCATATAGCAGGCCCTCAACAAACAGAAACTGTTTTTTTGTTAATGTTGATGATAATGCTTGTCCTGTGTTCCAGGGTTCTCTAATTTCTGAATCTTAAGTGTTGTAGCTGTACTTAGTCTAAATTTAAATTTAGGTACATTGTTAGGAATAATTTCATTAGATATTTTGATATATATTTTTAACTTTAAAAAAAATATATTTATTTATTTTTATTGTTACACAATGTGAACATTTTTTGTGGCCCTTTACCAATTTCTCCCTAATCCCTCCTTACTCTCCCCCTTTCCCACCTCTGGTGGCCTCAGTTCTGTTCTCTCCTTCTGAAAATTCAAGGAATTGTTGTATTTTTCTTTCTTTTCTTTTTTAGCACCCGCTTATGAGTGAGGACATGCAGTATTTCCCTTTCTGTGCCTGGCTCATTTCGCTTAACATAATTTTTTCTAAGTTCACCCATGTTATTTATTTTTTTGTTGCTTGTGCTTTGGGGCTCTTATTCATAAATTCTTTGCCCAATCCTACTTCCGGAAGTGTTTTCTCTATATTTCCCCTTAGTAATTTTAGTCTCAGGTGTTATACTTAAGTCTTTAATCCATTCTGAGTTGACTTTGGTATATGGTGAGAGGTGCGGGTCTAGTTTCATTCTTGTGCATATGGATGTCCAATTTTCCCAGCACCACTTATTGAAGAGGCAATCTTTTCCACAATGTATATTCTTGTTGCCTTTGGCAAAGATCAGTTGGCTATAAGTCTGTGGGTTGATTTCTGGGTTCTTTATTCTGATCCATTGGTCCAAGTGTCTATATGTATGCCAGTACCATGCTGTTTTGGTTACTATAGCTTTGTAGTATAATTCGAAGTCAGGTAGTGTTGTCCCTCTGGCTTTATTTTCTTTTGCTCAGGATTGCTTTGGCTATTCGGGGTCTTTTGTTGTTCCATTTGAATGTTAGGATTGTTTTTTCTCTTTCTGTGAAGAATGTCATTGGTATTTCAATGGGGATTGCTTTGAATCTGTAGATCACTTTGGGTAGTATGGACATTTTCACAATGTTGATTCTTCAACAGGAGCATGGTATGTCTTTCCACTTTTTTGTGTTCTCTTTCTTTCAGTAGTGATTTATAGTTCTCATTGTAGAGATCTTTCACCTCCTTGGTTAAATTTATTCCTAGGTATTTTAGTTTTTTGGTGACTATTGTAAATGGGCTTACTTTCTTGATTTCTCTTTCTTTTTGTTCATTATTGGAGAATATAAATGCAACTGATTTGGGGGTGTTGGTTTTGTATCCTGCAACATTACTGAAATTATTAATCAGCTTTAAGAGTTTTTTGGTAGTCTTTTAGTTTTTCTGTGTATAGGATCATGTCATCTGCAAATAGGGACAGTTGACTTCATCTTTTCCAATCTAGATGCCCTTTACTTTTTTCTCTTGCCTAATTTCTCTGGCGAGTACCTCCAGTATTATGTTAAATAGGAGTGGTGAGACAGGGCCTCATTGCCTTGTTCCTGTTCTTAAAAGAAAATCTTTTAAGTTTTTCCCCATTCATTATGATGTTGGCAGTTGGCTTGTCATAGATGGATTTATTTGTGTTGAGATATTCTCCTGCTAAGAATCTTTATCATGAAGGAATGTTGAAAGTTGTCAAGTGCTTTTTCTGCATCTGTTGAGATAATCATATGGTTTTTATCCTTGATTTTATTAATGTGGTATATCACATTTATTGACTTGTGTATGTTGAACCATCCTTGCATCTCTGGGATGAATCCCACTTGACCATCCTGTATAATTTTTTTAATGTGTTGCTATATTCTAATTGCTAATATTTTATTGAGAATTTTTGCATCTATGTTCATCAGAGATATTAGTTTGTAGTTTTCTTTTTTTGTTGTATCTTTGTCTGGTTTTGGTATCAAGGTGATGCTGGCCTCATAGAATGAGTCTGGGAGAGTGGCATCTATTTCAGTGTTTTGGAATAATTTGAGGAGAATTGGTATTCATTCCTGGTTTGTTAGAATTCAGCAGTAAAGCCATCTATCTGGTTCCTGGGATTTTCTTTGTAGGGAGACTGCGGATTACTGCTTCAATCTCATTACTTGTTATTTTTCTGTTTAGGTTTTCTGTTTCTTCTTGGTTCAGTCTTGGTAGTTTGTATGTGTCCAGAAATTTATCCATAGCCTCCAGATTTTCAAATTTGTTGGCATAGAGTTGTTTGTAATAGTCTCTAATGATTTTTCATATTTCTGTGGTATCAGTTTTAATGTCTCCTTTTTCATTTCTGATTTTTGTAGTTTGGGTCTTCTCTCTTCTTTTTGTTAATCTAGCTAATGATTTGTCTGTTTTGTTTATCTTCTCAGAAACCCAAGTTTTTGTTTCATTGATCTTTTGTGTCTTTTTTTGTCTCTATATCATTTAGTTCTGCTCTAATCTTAATTATTTCTTTCCATCTATTAACTTCAGGATTGGATTGCTCTTGTTTTTCTAGTTCTTATAGGGTTAGGTTGTTTACTTGAAATCTTTCTATTTTTTTGATGTAGGCATTTATTTCTATAAATTTCTCTCTTAGTACTGCTTTTGCAGTATCTCATAGGTTTTGTTATGATGTCTTTTCATTTTCATTGTTTTCTAGAAAATTTTAGATGTCCTGTTTAATTTCTTCTTGTACTCATAGGTCATTCAGGAGCCTGTTGTTTAATTTCCATGTACTTGTATAGTGTCCTGGGTTTTGTTTGTTATTAATTTCTAGTTTCCACTGTGGTCTGAAAAGATACTTGAAATGATTTCAGTTTTTTTTAAAGTTATTGAGACTTGATTTATGACCTAACACGTGGTCTATCTTGGAGAATGTTCCATGTGCTGATGAGAATAATGTATATTCTGTAGTTGTTGGATGAAATATTCTGTAGGTATCTGCCAGGTCAAATTGGTCTAAAGTGTGTTTTAAATCCTGTGTTTCTTTGTTGATTTGCTGCCTGGATGATCTGCCCAATGAAGAGAGAGGGGTGTTCAGGTCCCCAACTATTATAATATTTGGGTCTATCTCTTTCTTTAGTCTAATAGTGTTTGCTTTATATATCTGGGTGCTCCAGTGTTGGGTGCATATAAATTTATGATTGTTATTTCTTCTTGTTGGATAGATCCCTCTATGATCATATAGTGGCTTTCTTTGTTCTCTCTTCATGGTTTTTGGTTTAAAGTCTATTTTATTCAGTATAAGAATAGTTACTTCTGCTTGTTTTTGGTTTCCATATGTGTGGTATGTCTTTTTCCATCCCTTCACTATTAAGTTTGTATGCATCTTCACCAGGGAGATGAGTCTGTTGTAGACAGCATATAATCGGTTTTAGCTTTTTCATCTAATCTGTCAGTCTGTCTTTTGAGTGGAGAATTTAATCCATTTACATTGAGGGTCATTATTGAGGAATTGTTTTATTCCTGGCATTTTATGAGATTTCATTTAGATATTTTAAGTATTTTTAGTGCCTTTCTTCTCCTTTGATTATTGGTCTTCAATGTTGGTTGGGTTTCTTTGAGGTGGTAAGATTTAGTTTCTTTGATATTTCTCTTTTGCATTTGTGTTTTACTAGTGGGTTTTGTTCTTACTTGTATATTCATGGTAGTGATTATTGTTCTTCAGATTCCAGATTCAGGACTCCCTTGAGAATTTCTTGCAGGGCTGGTCATGTGGTGATGAACTCTCACAGGTTTTGTTTGGGAAATACACTATTTCTTTCTCATTTCTGAAGGATAACCTTGTTGGGTATAATATTCTCGGCTGGTAGTTTTTTTCTTATAGTATTTTGAATATATCATCCCATTTTCTTCTTGCCTGTAGAGTTTCAGTTGAGAAGTCCATTGTTAGTATGATGAGGGCTCCCTTGTAGGTGAGTTGATGCTTTTCTCTTGCTGCTTTTACGATTCTCTTTGTGTTTGAACTTTGCCAGTTTGACTACAGTGTGTCTCAGAGAGGATCTTTTTGGATTGAATCTGTTTGGGGATCTTTGAGCTTCCTGGATTTGAAGGTCTGTGTCTCTCCCTATACTTGGGAAGTTTTCCCCTATTATTTCAGTGAATAGATTTTCAGTGCCTTTACCTTTCTCCTCCCCTTCTGGAACACCCATGATTCAAACGTTTTTGTGCTTAAGTTTGTCTGTTAGCTCTCTAAGACAATCTTCCTATTTTTAAATTCTTTCTTCCATTTTTTTGTCTGCCTGGGTTCATAAATACCATCTTTGAGTTCGGAAGTTATTTCTTGTGCTTGGTCTATTCAGCTGGTTAAGCTTGGTTGTGTTTTTAGTTCAATGAATGCATCTTTCAATTTCAGGAATTCTGTTGCATTCATTTTTAAGGTATTAATAATCTCTGTAAATTTCCTCCTTCATATCCTGGATATTTTTTCTCATTTCATTGTGTTGTCTTACAGGATTTTCTCTTATCTCACTGAGTTTCCTTAAGATAGTTACTCAGAATTCCTTTTTAGTCATTTCTAGTCTTGTTCTATAGGGTCTGGTATTTGAGAATTTTTGTATTCTTTTGGTGGCATCATATATTCTTGTATTTCTAGTATCTATGTTAATGTCTGGTCATGCAGTAGAGCAGTTGCTTCTTCTGTTACTCTGGAGTGGGCTTTGAGGAGAGAGACTTCCTCTTCTTTTTCTGGTCTGCGCTGGTGACTGTCCTTGTGTCAGTGCAGTTGAGTGGCTGGTGGGCCACCTGCACAGTGGCCATGGCTGTGAGCCACTTTTGCAGCGGTCATGGCTGTGGTGGTGACTGTGGTGGTCCACCCATATGGAAATGGTGTTTTTGGTGTGCTCCTGCCTTCTGCCGGAGGGTATGGGGTACTGCCCATGGCTCCTGTGCATGCTCCTGCTTTTTGCCAGGCAGTGGGCATTGCCCCCGGCTCCCACCTAGGACCTTGTACATACTCCTGCCTTCTTCTGGGTGATGGAGACTGCTCACGGCTCCTGCCTTGGACCCTGTATATGCTCCTGCCTTCTTCTGGGTGGTGGGGGCTGCCAGTGGTGCCTGCCTAGGACCCTGTGCATCTTAACTCTTTCAATGTGTTTTTCTAAATTAAATTCTAAATTCATGCAACTGCCATATTGATTTTTGTAGTTTTTGCATTTAGCACTAATTGGTCATTAGTTCCGTGGTTTTCTGGAATTCTATTTTTATAATTTTTTTCTAGGAAATCACAGTGATTCCATAAATGAGAAAATTAAAGCCCCCAACAATTAAGTGAACTTCTTAAGATTGCACTGTTATTTTCAGTTTTGGGGTTCTACTATCTGCTAGGCAGTTAGGCAGTTAGGATCTCTGAGATAGAAGACATGACAGAAAGAATATGGAAATGGCTGAAGGATGGCTGAATAATTGCTGGTGAGGAAAGAATATATTAAGCAACCCTTTTTAAATCTACCAAAGGGGAGAGGAACTAAAATGTTCTAGAAGTTTCCAGACAATTTTTAATGTTTCCACTCTTGGGAAAAATTTTAAACTGATCATTGCTCATTTCTCTTCCTAAATTGATTATCCATTGCTGAGAAGATGAAGTTCTGTGTTATTTTGTTTTTAATGGCACCAAAAGCACCCCTTTGGATTTTTTCTATAAATCACATAATAGTGTAAAGGGCTGCACAGTCTTCATTTTAAAATCAGTACAAATGTAAGGGAGAGGATTCTGATGTGTTCTTAACAAACAAGGATATGGGAGATATAAAGTTATATGTGGAATCTGTGGTCACATTTAAATAAATAATGTGACATGTTTGATTTATGTAGAAATGGGACTATCCCTAGAAACTTGGGAAATCACTGTTTTCTCAAGTTGCCTTTCTTCCTCATCTCTTCTCAACTAAACAATGCAAAGGTGAAAAACCCAGAAGTTGCTTAGACATTTCTTCGCACTCCCCCAATAGTCACTAATTAAAATAAACTGAAAGACTTACTTCAGAAGTTCTAATGTACTTTTAAAGTTTGCTTTAAAGAGTGCTCTTTTTCTATAGAGTTTCCTTGAATCTTATCTCTAGCACTAACACTTTCTTCCGTAACTATAACATGAACATGGCCCTTTTCTATCCAGATCTTCCCTATGAAGTTTCTCTTAAAATTAGAATTTGAAAAGTTATTTTCCACTTCATTTCGAGTTTATGAGATGAGATTTATTTAGGAACTAGGGTTGCTTTTATGATTGTTTTTGCATGTATAGCTTTTGAATTTAAAACAAACAAGCAAACAAAAAAACAACGTACCTTGAAAAGTCCCTAATACTTTGTTTTATAGATATGGCAATCTAGATGGTGACCCAAAAGAAATCTCTCCAGTTATTGATCAGTTCATTGAGTGTGTCTGGCAGTTGATGGAACAGTTTCCCTGTGCCTTTGAGTTCAGTGAGAGATTTTTGATTCATATTCAGCATCATGTTTATTCCTGCCAGTTTGGAAACTTCCTATGTAACAGCCAAAAGGAGAGACAAGAACTCAAGTAAGTGTTTTGGTGTTTAACTTTCATGTAAAGATTTTGGTGATTGAGAATTTCACGTGGCCTTTCATAATTGTAAAGACTTTCATTTAGTCCCATATCTATACTGAGAGACTGAAGTTCTTTTTTTTTTCTCAGCATCATTTCCTAAATGGTTTAAATGTCATCAACTAATAAAGATGTGTACAGGTTCATTTTTTCCCCCAGTGTGTTGGTCCATTTCGTTGCTTTTAATAGGATACCTGAAACTGGGTAATTTATAAGAAAATGAAATTTATTTCTTAGGGTTTGGAGGCTGGGAAGTCCACAGTCCAGGGAATGCATCTGGTGAGGGCCTTTTTCTGGGTTGAACTCTCCACAGGATCCCGTGGTAACCAGAGTATATCACATGGCAAGGGAACAGGCTGAGCAAGAATCAGCTAAGCTTCTCACTTGCCCTCCTTATGAAGCTGTCAGAACCATACCCGTTACTCCATGAAAGAATCAATCCTCACAAGGCCACAGTCCTCGCAATCTAATCACCTTCTATAGGCCCCACCTTTCAAATACCAACATCGGATTTCCCCCCCTCTTAGCACTGTTGCAATGGGGGGGGTCACACTTCGGTGAGTTCTGGAGGGACATTGAATCCACAGCCCCCAATTTCTCCCTGATATACATGGGTTGGTACACTTGATACACTAATATTTAAAAGAAGCTTTCTGGAGTCAGAGAAAATGTTTTTGCATTTAACAGGAAAAAGACATCTTTGGATATACTGTCATAATAAGAATATATAACTGGGATAGCAAATTTGAAACTTAAACCACTGTTTATTCAGATTAAAACTGTATTGCTTTATCCAAGGATAAAAGTAGATAAAAACGTGGACTTTAAAATAAAGAATAAAGTCAAAAACTTAACAACAGAGTGATTTAGGAAGTGCGAATGAAAGATCATTTTTGAAATTTTCGTTGAATAAAATGATTTTAACTGTGGTATATACAGCATCATCAGATTTCATTTTGGAAATGATCCATTCAAGTAGAATAGACCCCAGTAGTTTTATACAGTCTGAGTTGAATGGTAAAATTACTTTTTCCAGTGGATACTAGTTCTTCTCCAAGGAACTTCAAGTGCAATTCCTGATAAATGGAGAGATTTCAAAGTAGGAGAGTGCATCCTTTAGGCTCACCTGTTTCCCTAGATTTTTGTGGCTTGTTGTACTAGACTAGCCAATTTTAATGGTATCTGCTTGGGTTTGAATCCTGGCTTTCCACTCACTAGCTTTGGGACTTTGGGAAACTACTTAATCTATTTCTCAGTTTCCTCATCTGTAAAATGGACACATCTCAGGAATTCAGTGAGGACTGAATGAGAGAAAACATGGAAGTAGTTAGAATAATGCCTGGAAAATAATAAATGTTCAATGACTATTGGGGAAAAAAACCCTGAAAAATTACAAAGCAGTTTTGTTTTACTCAGAGGAATGAAACATTTTGTGAAGGCCAGTACGGATAGTAGAGGAGTTGAGGTTATTACAGTCTTCCACTACCATGAAGCCACAAAGATGGTCAATTTCCCTGCTACAGAACAGGGGCACTCGATAGTCAGATAACAAAGACCAGTTCCTTTTTAGATTTAATATTATATATCTACTATTCTTAAGAACCAAGATAGGTCATTTTCAGACTTATTTTCTTTATAACAGGATTCAAGAAAGAACATACTCTTTATGGGCTCACCTGTGGAAGAATCGGGCTGACTATCTGAATCCTCTATTTAGAGCTGATCACAGTCAGATGCAGGGAACCCTTCATCTCCCTACAGCACCTTGCAACTTCATGTACAAGTATGTAAACCTCTAGGAACTGTCTGGCTATGTCTAGCTTGGATCCTGGCACTGCTTAACTTTTGGAGGCCAAAGTGTATGAAACACTAAGCGTCAAGGCTTTTTTGGACACAAAACGCACCAGAGAAAGATACTTGAATATCAGATCTGGTATTTTTGCCGGTGTCTACGCTCCTACTCTATTTCCTCTAAATGTGGATTTCTCTTCAGAAGTTGGTGTTTTATAATAATGATGTCTTAAAAATCTCAGTTCCAGTTTATTTTTTTTAAAGTGAAAGGAAGGAAGGAAGGAAGGAAAGAATGAATGAGAGCCTTCTAAGTCAAATGTGGAATCATAAGTTTTGATAGTGATCATGAAGTTGTTTAGCTTTTTGTCTCTGCTGAATCAAGTCCAGGTGGAAATATTTCTCTTACGGAAATAAATTACTTAAGATTGTATATATTGGGATGGGAAGAGCAGGGTGGCGTCCTACAGATTCTGGTAGGTCTGTACTAGATATGCGTGTTTTATTTTGTCCTTTGGCTTATTCTTTAGGCTTGTATGACATGGAAGAATGATGTAGAGATCAGCAAAAGGACAAACAGAATAAACCGAAAAACCACATTCCTTCTCCCTGCATTCCCAACACACACTTTTCTTTCTCTGTAGTTTTTATTCCTTAAGATGTTTTTGTTTTTAATTATTTATAATTATTTCCCCAGAATTTTATTTTATGGAATTTTATTTTACTAATTCTATAATACTAAAAAAAGCCTCCATGGTTTATGTAAAGCAGCAGTTTTAAGAGCTGTTGAGGCACACTGTAATCAGTTTTACTACAAATAATTTATATTAATAGCCAGTCAACAAGTATTTTATTGAGGATCAAGCACTATTCTGATATTGTGGGTAAAACAATGAATGACACCAAGTCCCTGCCCTCAAAGTACTTTTTTTTCTAAATAAATGAGTGGTTCTAAGGATATTCCTGTAATAACACTTTATTCTCATTTGCATTCCAGTATGCTTTATTGTGTAGGATAAAAAGGGAGGATTTATTGCAAATGTCAAGTTTTGGTGGTTGTGATAAAACAAAAGCTAAAAACTCCATGTTTAGAAAACTCCCTTTGCAGCTGAGAGATTCTAAATGTACAGTCACTAATATTTTTTTTTTGTCTTTTTCGTGACCGGCACTCAGCCAGTGAGTGCACCGGCCATTCCTATATAGGATCCGAACCCGTGGCGGGAGCGTCACCGTGCTCCCAGCGCCGCACTCTCCTGAGTGCACCACGGGCTCGGCCCATACAGTCACTAATTTTTGAAGTTCAAAATTAAGAACCATTTTCTTAAAACAAACAAAAAAAGTAAATGGCAACAGGCTTTTTTAATCTATGACGGTACTTTAAAAAGTTTATGGAAAAATGGAATTAAAAGATAATACAAATCTTTCCATGAACTTTGTTAAGACACCTCATATTTTACAAAAATACATTATGTGCCTCCTAATTCAGTGTCACATATAGAAGTAGATGCTTCATGAACTCTCCCAAAAGTTTACTGATCCAAGAAAAAGAAAACATCAATATGAAATTAATACCTTAATTTTCAATTTTCAGTTTTTTCAAGCCTGTAATTTGCATTTGGTTATTATTAAGACCGTGGGACTGTAGTATTAAAGATTCCTTAAGACTTGAGGATGTGAATTTTTAGAATGTGATATGCTGGTATCATCAAGCTCTGCCATCCTTCCCAGGTTCTGGAGTGGAATGTACAACCGCTTCGAAAAGGGAATGCAGCCCCGACAGTCAGTTACAGATTACCTTATGGCAGTGAAGGAGGAAACTCAGCAGCTGGAGGAAGAACTAGAGGCCCTAGAAGAAGTAAGACACACTTGCTATCGTTAATCTATTTTCTGTGCTTAGTTTTTAAAGAGCACGGCTCCAGGGAAGCCTTTCAAGACTCAGTACCTAAAATGTGGCAACATAGCTGTTTCACATATTTAGCCAGTGGATTACGTAAAGCACAACCCCACCCAGGTGAGCACCCAGATAACTGAAGCCCAAACCTTGGCATTTAATACATTTTAGACATCTGGCTTGTTGCTCACTTCCATAGTTTGCTTAACTAGTTGGCTGTTCCTTCTATAGGTCAATTTTTTTTGTCACAGTTATTTCGGAGTATTAAAATTAATTCTGGAGAAAGTGTGAGAAAAGTGAAAGAATAAAATCAGATACACACACTTGTGGTAAAAATCTATTTCTCCACTTTTATGAATTATATAAGATTATATTAATTTATAAGTGATAATAGCTGACATTGATATAAACCATGTATATTTTGGCTTCTGTAACTTCTGGGGTACTTGGCTAGGAAGGTTATAATATACTTAAGTGCTTTTCTTAATTGTATATAGCTTTGTTTTCAGTGATACCACTCTAGTTAGTTGATCATCAAACCCACTTGGATTCTTTGCTTCAATGTTTCATTCATCTTCTTAAACACCATACATCACCATGTCATTCACTTGCTGGCAGTGAAGTCCTGCTGTCTGGGAGTGGGACCAGAATTCTGAACTGAGGCTCAATGTTTTAAACATGATGAAAGCTTTTTTTTTTTAAAAAAAAGATCATATGTAGTGTAGAAAAAAGTATTAGGAGGAAGGTTGGGAAGCTGTCAACAGTTAAGGTTGACATTATACCTCATAAAACAATAGTGTGACAGGAAGAGAACTTCCAGTTTCCTACTTTCAGATTGGTGAACATCTAAATAAAGGTTGGTAAAATATCACATGTTGAATTCTAAGTCTATTTTTCCAGCGGAGTCACCTGCAGGTCACCACTGATAACGATGGCTTGGGGGAAATGGTGCATATGGTTCAAGGTCCCCAACAATGGAGGTAGCTGGTGAGGCTCACTCCTGTTTCCCCAATATTCTAGAAAACATCACCTTTCAAGATATAAATATGAAAGATCTTAAGTCTAGGGTTGCAAACTCAAGTGTATATGGGAGGCAGACAGATAAAACAGATTAACAAAGTTAAACTGTTGGTTTTGAGGATTTTTGAACTAAGTGTAAATCTTACTCTAGTATAAATCTTCCAGGGTCAAACAAGATGTCTTTGGACCTATATGGAAAGCTCTGCCTTCTGTCATTACATTTTACATTATTGGAGTAATTTCTAACCTTGTCTGTGTATCAAAATCATCACCTCACAAGAAGTCCTAATGCCTGGGCTCTAATGACTGTGAATTGTCCCCAGGGCTGAGAGATTTGAATTAAAGACTTATGCAGAGAACCAAAGTGAACCACAGGTAACATTCATAGAATTCTGAGCCATGATGGAAGCTCGACCTTTTGCCATTTAAAATCCTCTCATGTCGTCACTGGGCCAGTTTTATTTACTCTTCCTAAAGACACCCAAGCTTTGTGAAAATCATAGGATTCTATTCTTTTTGTTAAAGTAATAATTTAAAAAATTATTTAGAATGTCTAAAATAACTTAATTTGAAAACTTTGGCTCTTATTTCCTTATAACAGTCAAAATTCCTTAGCCTGGCATTTGAGTTTTTTCCCATAATCCAGTCTAATCCACTTTTTCAACTTTATTCTCCACTGTGCCCCTTGCTAAAATTTAACTGTTTCTCCTTTTTGTACACAATTGACACTTTCCTACTTTCATGTTTTTCCTCTCACCATCCCTCCTGCCAAGAACACTTACTAACCATCAGAAGAGCCAATTTTAATTCTTTTACAGTTGTTGAAATGCTCCTTCCTCACTGAAAGGTACTCTGCTGTCTTCTAACCGATCCCTCTTAAATAGCTTTTGCCTCTTCCAAATTCCTGCATTACATGAACTCTGCCTCTCTTTGCTGTAACACTCCCAAGTTCTTTCTGGCTGGATATGTATTTATCTCTGTTCCTCATATTGCCAGCACAGTACTTTTATAGATAATAATTTACATGAATGCCTTTTGAATGAATACGTAATACTTTATCATGTAACATCTCTCCTGCTAACAACAAAGAATGAAATCTGGTAAAAGGTATTTTCAACAACCCAAATGTCCATGACCTGATGGAGAAAGAAAATGTGGTATACTCATGTAATGGAATACTGTTAAGCCATAAAAAAGAATGACGTACTGATACATGCTACCACACAGATGATCCCTTGAGGACCAAAGTTAAGTGAAAGAAGCCAGACACCAAAGGCCACATAGTGTATGATTCCATTTGTATGAAATATCCAGACTAGGCAAATCCATAGAGATAGCAAGTCAATTACCAGGGAAATGTGGGAGCAGGGAATGGGAAATGACTTCTGATGAGTATAGTGTTTTATTTATTTTTTTGCAGAGGGGTAATGACAATATTTTAGAATTAGCGATGGTTGCACAACCTGTAAACCACTTAACTGTATATTTTTTAAAAGGGTGAATTTTATTGCAACTGAACTATATCTCAATAGAAAAATTAGATAATAAACACCTCATTCCCGATTTTTAAAAACTGTGTGTTGAATTCATAGGATGAAAATCATTGTGCAAAACCATGGAGGTATAAAAGAAGGGAGACTACCAATTGCGAGGTGCTTTACCTGTGTTATCCTATTTGCATTTATAGCAAATCCATTTTTCACCATCTTTACATTAGAGACGATGAAAGCAAACCTCACAGAATTTATTTTGTCGAGGTCATAAAGTCTAGGTTTGAACCCATGTCCATCTAAATCCTATGTTCTTTACGTTATCCTCAGCTAGGAGGTAATGAATACTAAAGGCATGCATATATAAAAAATGAGAAATTATTTATGATTTTTCCCTGAAATTGTTATCTCTTTTTTAGAGGCTGGAAAAAATCCAGAAAGTCCAGTTAAATCACACTAAAGTGAAGAGTAAGCAAAGTGAACCCAGCAAACTGTCAGGGTTTTCTACCTCAGACAACAGCACAGCCAACACTCCCCAGGATTACAGTGGGAATATGAAATCATTTCCGTCCAGGAGCCCTTCGCAAGGTGATGAAGATTCTGCTCTGATTCTAACCCAAGACAATTTGAAAAGCTCAGATCCAGATCTATCAGCCAACAGTGATCAAGAGTCTGGGGTAGAGGATTTGAGCTGTCGGTCTCCAAGTGGTGGGGAGTGTGCACCAAGCGAAGACAGCAGCAAGGACCGGGATTCCGACGAGGCCGTGTTTCTCACTGCCTGAAGTTTTCCTTCGGAGTTCCAAAGTAAAGGACATACAAGAAACACTTCCAAAAATAAGGGAACAGTGCAATTTAAAATAAAAATAACTCAAGAAATGGTATGTGTGATCAAGAATTATAAAATGCAGGTATGAAAAGGGAAAAAAATGTCCAACTCTTAGTTTCTTTAGACATTGAAGAACAGGAAGTAGCTATTTCTTTTATCAAATATAAGGAAATTATTCACCATTTGAAACTCCTTTTAGACTATGAAAATTGTATTCACTAGAGCAATTACTTCTGTCATCACCTGAGGTTATCACTGTAAATCTGCCTTGTCACAGCATGCATCTTCTCAAAAAGCCCTGGACCCCTTTCCCTTGTACCTGTTATCATCTTGATCTTTCCTCTTATTTCACCTCCAGATGCATATTTTGTGTTTTCTAATACATTTGACTTTCCTTTCCTTTCTGACTCCATTATCAATATTTCTAAAAACAGGGTACATTGTTGAGATGCACCCTTTTTGGTTAATCGGTATATTCCTAGGATCTTTGGATAATAATCACTTTAACTTTTAGATAATTTTGTTGGATTTGTCTGGAATCTCTTCTGTTTCTCCTTATCTTTTAAAAACTGCTAAAACTTATAAGTCACTTTTTCTTTAGCATGGGTATAATACATAATAAAGTAGAAGCAACATTCATTCTGTGGGTCTTACATATGAATTCAGATCATATTACCTTTCTTAATAACCTTTTATTACTATTCCAGAGACTACACTACCAAGACAGTGTGGGCGAGTCACCAGCCTGATCCTGAGGTATAACCATGTAAAGTTAGTAAGGTAAAAGTCAGTGAGGGAATATCCCAGTTAAGAACCAGAGAACTTGGTTATCAAGTCTATTTAATGAGGGAAGTAAGTTTTGTCATCTATCATTTTAGAAATTTAAGTAACTGGTTAATATAATTTAATTATCATTAGTAATATTTGATGACCACCGAGTGCTAAGTTAGTTCTGAAAAGAGTTTTGTTTTGTTAAAATGCACATTTGAAGCACAGTCATTTCCCTGTCCTATGATTAAAAAATGGAACTTTACTGGGTGACCTAAACTTTTGATCTGAAAAAAGTTAGTGGAGAAAAATTGCCATGTTTGGACAGAGATAAATAATAGTTACTCTGTATGGTTTTAAAATATTAGTACATTCTAGAATGTAAAAAGATTAATTTAAACTTAACTTTTAGAGCTTACCTCAATATTTTAAATATGTGAAATTTTTAATAGGAGAATGTATTAAATTTTCCTGAAATGGAAACAAGTTAAAGAGAAAGGCAAGAAAGATATATTACTGAAATTTCCAGTCTGAAAGATTTGGAGGGAGTGTAGCAATGTATATAAATGAAATAACATAGTATAATTATAATTGTGTTGCTCATCATATTTTAAAATAGAATTAACTTTAATATATTAGAGACCTGTAATATAAAAGTACTCAGTTAATGTAAAAATAAAAGCAAATGTAATTCTTTTAGAATATAAAATTTGAGCATTCTTTGCTGAGCAGTTGCCAGATTAAGTACTAGGAATGTTTATTCATTTTCTGCAATATACTGTATGTTAACAGGGGAATACCATGCTAATGATAAATACTTCGGTAATGGCTTTTACATTTTTATAACATAATTCACTTCATGCCATTCTTGTAGTTAACCACTTTTAGAAATTTTGTTGCCAAATATTGAGGATGTGACTTTAACTATTTCCATTTGGCAGTATATATCTTAAAAAAATAATAAGAAATAAAAAAAAAAAAAAAATGACATAGTATCTATGCCAAACAAGATTATGCATTTCTTTTGAAAAGCAAAGTATAAATATTTGATATTTTAATTTTTTAATGTGACATCTTCCACGTAAAAGCCATAAACTTTTTTTAGTCCCTCAACCTTTTTACAAGACATTATAAAGTACATGTTCATTTTGTCTACTTACTAGAAGTCAATCTAAAACTGAAATTTATATAAAAGGTTATACTTATTGGTTATTAAAACTTTAATGTGCTTTCACAGCCTTGAATGAGCATGACCAGTATAACAAGACTAAAATCTCTAACACTACCTTTTCGTTTTAAATCAAACATCAATCAGGAACTGTTTTATTTAGGGCAGTGGTTTCAAGCATAGGGAACAAACCAACGTAAAATTGACTCAAGGCTTATTACTTCCTAACTAATAATATTTAGACCTCAAGCAATTATTTAGTGATAGGTAAATTTGATATGAAATAGGTAAGAATTTTGATCACAATTCGGCAAATTAATAATTTAACTTTTTATAGAATAAAGGTAGGTGAGGAAAAGAGATGGGAAACCATGGAATACATTTTTATTAAGAGCACACAATGAGTTTACTTTTCTTCTAAAAATGAACCTGAGCTGCCCTTCACATTAAACATATATAAATTATGACCAAATCTACTTGTTAACGTATTCCGATATAAATTCCCTAGTCTCAATTTATTCCTAGTTTTTCCAACTTTGAAATGGATGTTAGTTAGTATACATCTCATTGATTTAGAACTTTCTTCTATTTTGAGTCTTTAAATCTCTAACCATGACAAATTCCTACCCTGAAAAGTCTAGTAACTCCTAAGCTTTCCTCTAGAATTCTGATTTCCATCTAGTCTTCTATTATACATTAAAGTAAAATCAGAATATCTACTCTGGCATGCATTACTTTTTTCCCATGGCACTGCTTCTCTTATATGGCTAATTTTTATGAAGAAAAAATATATAGCCATAAAATTACAAAAAAAAAAAAAAAAAAAAAATCACTTAATTTCTATTGCAATAACAGAACCCGAATTCACACAGGCATATTCAAATGCAGATTCCTTCAATCCTGGGTGATATATATAACCTATATCTGAACTAATTTGTCTATTTGTTATTTTGTTTTTTAAAGATGACCAGTAAGGGGATCCTAACCCTTGACTTGATGTTGTCAGCCCCACGCTCTCCCAAGTGAGCCACGGGCCAGCCCTAATTTATCTATTTGTTAAATGCAGATAATTATGATCAAATTCCTCTATTTAATGACTGGGTTGTAAGGAGATTATCTAATAAATTAATTTTGAAGGAGAAGCCAAGCTGTGTTAACTTCTACCATCCAAGCTGGTATAGAATCAAACTTGGATAGTCCAAGTTTAAAGAATAAAAAGCATTGAGATGATTATGGAGAAGAGATTTTACTCTATAAGAAAATGATTTAAGAATTTTGTGTGTGGGGGGGGAAGGTAGATAAGCACCTCAACCACATTTGAGTTATTTCCACATGCCTTATTCTTAGTAGGTGCTTAATAAAATTAGTAGATCAAATAAATTAATGTTCTTTTAGAAGGGCTATGGTCTGCTGGTCTCTTGCTCTGGAATATAGTTGGTTTCCAAAAGACTGGGACTGTTATATCTTCTACTGCAATGAATGCTGGGAAAATTGAGCTCTGACTGATGGCCAGTGCAGTAAGGAAAGGTTTCTGAATATCCAAAAGACTGTCACAAATTTGAAACACTTAACTTTTACCTCAGATATCTCACCTATATATCAGTAATAATTATACCTTCCTCATCTAAAGCATGCTCTTGGCCAGGAAGACATGCATTAATAAAAGTTACTTTCTGTATCCGACATTGTATCTTTACAGTCCAAGTGAATATTTGCCTTCCACAAACAGAGTAAATATTGTTTTTCAATTCTAAGAAAATAATTGTGGTTTTCCTAAAATTTTACTGCCAAAAACAGGTACAGGAAGAACAGAAGAATGAAGAAAAGACAATCTGTACTGTATGCTGGTGTTGGAATGACAATCACATTGGGATGAAATTTAACAAAAATGTGCATTAGGTGGTCTGTGGTTTGGATACTACCTTATCAAGCCTCAGATATACAGTTCAAGATTTTCTCCTTTATGAACTTTTAGGGCTACCTATGAAATGTGTTCATTCAGTGACACAGTATCGAAGCAAACTGCTGAACACAGTATACATTAAAGAGAAAATTCAACTAAATTCATTAAAAATTAGCACTGCCTAAACATTCAATATTAATTTTACTTATTACTATATCTTTTCTCTTAGGAAAAGCTGACTCAGTAAAGGTCAGAATAATTCATTGACTTTTTTGTGCCTCTATTTACTAACAAAAAGATTGTTTTTAACTTTAATATTAGGAATTTAGAAAGTATATCCTTATCCAACTACAAACCCATTGGATACTTATTTTTTAAAAATTAGCATGAAAGTTTGTGTTGGAATGGTTTGGTGAAAAGCAATTTTTTTTTTCCATCAGGTAAAATATTTATTTACCTGTATTGCTTCTAAAATGTATCTTTAGTTTAAAAAATAAAATATATAAGAGCAGCTGGTTTACTCTTTTGATTCATTGTAGATGTATTAAAAGTTACTTTCTTGAGATGGCACATTGGCAGGTTTGGTGATTCCTGACATGAAGGATATTTAAAAACAAATTGCTTTTGAAAGTTTTATCATCCAGAGAGAAAAAAAGAAAAATAAGGGTTTTTCCACAGTTGAAAATAGTTTTTCAAAAAAAGGTTGAGAGGAAGAGAAAAATATGCCATTCTTGAAAAAGAAGTGAGGCAACTTCAAATTAAAAATACAAATTCAAATGAAGTGGTTTTATAAAATATTGCAAAGTAGCTAAAATTACATGCATACGCATTTAATCAATAATAAGAGGAAAAGCAATGGAACTTAAATATGATAGGATTTATCAACAATAAATAAACATTTTTAGTGCAAATAGTGCAGAAAAATTTCTTAAAGCAAAGATCATAGCAATCATTCTAATCTGTACAAAATCAGTCTCAGTTCTGTATACAATCTATATAGTGTATCCAAGAATTCAGCCACTGTGATGAAATGCCAATTTGCAAAACAGAAATATAAAACAATGTGCTTAGTTTTGTGTCCCATTCCTTCTCTCGGCAGTTCATATTTTCAAAAAAATCTGGAAAGAAAAAAAAAAACCCTAAGATTTAATTTATGGAAATTTAAATTTTCATCCCTGTGCATTCTCTCTTCCAATTAAGATTTACCTATAAGAAAATAACGACTATGGGGGAAGAGGGATGAGAAAAGGATTCTAGTATGTTCATATAAACAAGCAATTACTCAGTGCCCACACGACACCAATTTCCAGGCCAAAATGATGAGGCCAGTGTCTTGCCCAGGGATTTGTATTGGAACTCCAGAGACTCTTGTTAGTCTCCACTGGCTGCCTGAACTGTCAGATGATATAATGAGGCCGGTGGGCAGCAATGATTGAAGGGCAAGTGAAAGAAAAAAGAGAAATGAGAAACAAGCAGCCTCAGAAAGGACATGAGAAAGAGGAGATGTTTTGATTTCTGAGTGGCTTCTAGTGTTTTTACTCTCTTGTGACTAAGCTATAGTTTCCTTCATTTTGGCTGTATAATGTATCCCTGTGTTATCCAATAACATAAAGTTTTACTTAAGCTTGTTGGGGTGGGAACTGGTTCTTGCAACCAAATCACTCCTAAAATGAAACAGATGGAGAGGAAAAGGGAAGGCATTGTGAGATCAGGTAAGAGCATGAACAAAGAGTGGTAGAAGAACGACATGTAAGACAACATAAGGGGAAAATGGAAAATTAAAGTGGATGATCTGAAATATCAGATTATAGAAATCTGAAAACTAGAGAGAAATTTGGCAGTGATACTATTGCTAGGGGCTCACTATAGGTTCTGGAGCAGAGAAATTTTATTACAAAGTGGTATTTTAGGAAGATCATTCTGTCAGTGCTGTATAGAAGGAGAACACTAAAGTCAGAGGGACTGGCCAGAAAATTACTGGAGTAATCCTGGTGTGAGATGGAAAAGACACAGACTGGAAGTACATTTTAAAGGAAGAAATAACAAAGCAGACTATTGAGAAATATGTCAACCAGGTAATATGGTGTACTCTACACATGAGCTGAGAGAAAGAATTGACAACTCCACATAAGGAGCTATCAAATGTTGAAAAAATTTCATTTAAGCCAACATTATATTGAGAAAATATCCAAAAGATTTCTATGCTTATTTATATAATAATATGCTTAATATATAATAGAAAGCATTCTATGTTACACAGCATAATAGCTCTGACAATTATTCTTAAAGCTGTCTGAACAGGCACTGTTAGGAACATTTTAATTAAAAGGTACTTATGCAATAGCCTTGAGACTCAAACCTGAAATACAATTTACCTATAGTGGAGCATGAAATTGACTGTGCATTGCTATTGCCTGTTGAAGTTTCTCTTCCTTGGCTCTTCTACAGTGGCAAATCTAGAAAATAAATTAACACACCAGTCACTTCTCCAAAGATGTGCCTACTACTTTCTACATTGTGACAGAATTCTAAGTAGAAATCTTTTAACCTGTTGACATTATTTAAAGTTTTGAATATTTAAAGTAGCAAAAAAATCCTGAGAATTTAAGAGTCCCCAAACCATTTAATTTTGTATGGAAGATAGCCTTTGCCTGCCGACTTCCAGAATGTAAAACAAACTGATCCTTTATATCAATTCTCTATATGATTTCAATTTTAAACATATGGAAATAAATCCCGCTGTTGTTAACCAGAAAGATTAACAAATAAAAACTTCAAGGCACAGCTATATAGTATCGAAGAATAATGGAACAGAAATCAATGCCTTACTAATGCTATAACCATAAGCAAATCACTAATATCTCTTAACTTCAATCTTCTCTCATGAAAAATGGGGATGATAAAATCTGCCCCACCTATGTTAACAGATTTATCTACATATCTGTCTATGGGTACTTCAAGAAGTCTGTAGAAAAGTGGAATTAAAAGATAATATGACTATTTCCATGAACTTTTTGAAGTACCCTCTTAGATAGATATATAAAACCATGTTTTATATAGTGTACTACAAAAGATAATTTTTAAAATGTGATGTTTCAGAGAAATTAGGTAAATATTTGGGACTCAATTCAAGGGCAAGAAACTTGCTTTTTCTTTTTTTTTTTTTTTGGCGGCTGGATGGCATAGGGATCTGAACCCATGACCTTGGCATTATATGGTTTTTCTTTAAGTATAATGGAACTATCATCCAGAAACTGATCCAGAATGTTCTCAATAATATTTTTAAAATTTACTTTGTAATCTGTACAGATTATTCTCTATTTCAATAACTTGTAAAATAAGTTATTTAGGAGTTTATTACATCTATTACGACTAGAATTAAGCTGATTTGCCAGCTTTATGCAGAATGATACAGATACTATCATTTCTGAAACAGAACTATTATTTGATTTACCTGCTTGTGTACTCAGAACAAGCAGGTTTAAAGTGAGAGCTGGATGCTATCATGCTCAAAAGCGGCTCCTCAGATTCCTCTCATAGCACTCAAAACTCCAGCTCAGTAATGTGCCCAAGTTTTTTACTCATGAGTATACTTAAGAAATTTGATATTATGCTGTCACTCGTCCTCAACCGAAGAGATTACATACTGTTCTCTTTTCCATGAAGCTACTGAGAAAATCATCTACTTCAGTTTTTCCCTCCAAGAAATCTTCAGCAATATGATCAGATTCTTCCTCGGCTTCATGTGCAGCTACTTTCAATCTTGCCTGTAGGGCACTTGCACTACAGCTCTGGAAAAGAATATCAAACGCTATGTTAGTTTATAACACTCAGAAAAACTTCTTAGAGGGAAAGAAAATGAGGTAAAGGTAAGGAGAAGCAATTCATTATATGCCTTACATAGCCTCTTTTTGAGGAAATCTGCTACCTCATACTTGTAATGTCTCACCCAGGTCCTCAGCTTCTGGATATAGAGGTGGATACCTAACACAAGAGAAACTCATCCATTGCCTGCAAACTAGTAAATTAGAGAAACTGGGCAAATCATTGTCCTCTCCTGGAGATTTTGGAATTAAATCATTGCGGTAGGCACCCACTAAGATGACCCCTAATTGTACCAACTTCCTTGTGTAATCTCTGCTCGAGTGTGGGCTGTACGTAGTGACTCACTTCTCATGAACACAATATGGCAAAAGTGATGGGATTAAATTTAACCAGAGGTGAGACACTTGTACACTGAAAACTACAATACACTGCTGAAAAAAATTAAAGACATAAATAAGTGGAAAAACATCCTGTGTTCAGGGTTTGGAATATTTAATATTGTTAAGATTACAATACTTACCAAAGTAATCTACAAATTCAATGTAATTCCTATAAAAATCTCAATGGAGTTTTTTGCAGAAGCAGAAAAATCCATCCTAAAATTCATATGGACTCTTAAGGGACCATGAATAGACAAAACAATCTTGAAAAATGGACAAAATTGGAAGATTCGTATCTCCTGGTTTCAAACCTTACTATAAAGCTACAGTAATCAAAACATTGTGGTACTGGCATAAGAACTTATGGACCAGTGCAATAGAATAGAGAGCCCAGAAATAAACCCTCATATATATTGTCAAATGATTTTCAACAAGGGTGCCAGGTCCACTCAATGGGGAAAGGACAGTCTTTTCAACAAATAGTAGGGATAAAACTGGATATCCACATGTAAAAGAATGAAGTTGGACTCTAACCTTACTTCTTATACAAAGATTAACTCAAATTGGATCAAGGACCTAAACATAGGAACTAAAACTATTTTTAATAATAGCCATCCTAGTGGGTTTAGGGTGGTATCTCATTCTGATGCATCACACACAGGAATGTATAGTAATCCACTATTTTCTTACCACCTTTACCAAAATTGGTTATCTGTCTTTACAAGTTTGGTTCACATGGATGATGTTTTATTTTGCTTTTAAAAAAAAATTATAGTAAAGTTGAACATATTTTCAAATGTTCCTATTTACTTATTCATTAAATATTTATTGAGAACCTTCTATATACTAAGCACTGAACTGTGTGTTGGGTATACAGGAGCGAAAAAAACAGGACAGGTTCCTGCAATCATAGAACCAAGTCTGCTGAGGTTGTTTTCATACTTTCAAGTGTATCCCCAGAGAATCTTGAGTGAGCACAGGAATCTAGAACGGAGCCCAGGAATCAAGGTTTTTGGTTTGTTTTTTATTTTTAACTTAATAAGTATTTCAAAAATCACTTCAAGCAAATATAAATATAAATGCTTAGGAATCAGAATAACTGTTAATGCAGAATCTTTATTGGACATTTATATTTCTCCTTTTGTGAGTTTCCTGTTTTCCCTTTTCTCTTTATAGACCCCTGACATTAATATTTGTTCATCATACATACTACAACTATTCCTTTTTATTTTTTTACTTCTTTTGATTTTATCATTTTAAATATGTTTTAGATTAGTATACAGCTAAATGTCAATTTTCTCCTTTATGCTTCTGCCTCTTTTATTATGCTTAGAAAGGTTTTTCTAACCATAACCTTAAAAAAAAATCCTAGGAGCTAGTTGACTTTTTATGGTTTCCACTGAAATAGTTTATCTGTAATATCTTTCTGTGTACTATATGATATAGGCATCTAACTTTTTTCTAAATGGATACAAATTGGATAGCCAATTACATAATATATCGAATCCTCAATTTTATCCAACCAATTATTCACATATGTGTCTATTTCTGAACTGTATAGTCTGTCCCATAGAACTATTTTTCTCTTCCTATAAAACTACTATATGTTTTAGGTAGTGAGGTTTTACAGTGTATTTTGATACAGGGAAAGGGAGGTCTTCCTCATTATTTCTTTTTGTTCAAGCTCTTCCTGACTACTTTTACCTATTGTCTTTCAGAAATTTAGAATAAATTTGTTTAGATTTTTTAAAAATACACTTGGGATTTTGATTAGAACTGTATTGGATTTATAAGTTATTTTGAGAAGAATGAAATCTTTTTTTTTTTTTTTTTGTCTTTTTGTGACCGGCCGCACTGCGCTCAGCCAGTGAGCACACGGGCCATCCTTATATAGGATCCGAACCGGCGGCAGGAGCGCTGCTGCACTCCCAGCGCCGCACTCTCCCGAGTGCGCCACGGGGTCAGCCCTATGAAATCTTTATAATACTGTATCTTTCATCCCATGAATATTCCATGTTGCTTTAAAGACTATTTAGATAGTCTTAGAAAATAGAAAGCTCAAATCTTCTTTTGTGTTATTGAGTAAAGTTTCCTGACTTACTTCACTGGATTCACTTCTAAATATTTTATAGTATTGCTGCTATTGTAAATGAACTTTTTTCTCTACTTCATTTTGCAGTAGTAACTGCTGGAATGTAGGGGAAATTTTTTCTTGGTTCTCTAAAATTCTGGATTGTTTATTTTTGGTAAATAACTGTAATAACTGTTTCATTTCTTCTTTTATATTATACCTCTTTTTTTTTTCCTTGTCTCGTTTCAGTGGTCACTACCTCCCAAGCAATGTTAAGTAGGAGTGATAATTGGGGCATTACTTTCTTATTTCTAACATTAATGGGATCCTGAAAATGTTTAGTCATTAAGTGTGATGTCTACTGTTGGTTTCTAATATTCTTTATCAAATAAGGAATTAATTTCTATATTTAGAATACTAAGTGGTTGTATAAGGAATGACATTGACTACTGTGAAAAGCTTCTTCAACATCTATTAAGCTCTAATGTATATCTAAGAGTATTTCAGTTGATTCTCAGATTCTCTTAGGTTTGACCCCTAACTCTAATACTTTGTATTTTTTATAATCTGAAGGAAGTTATTTAATCCACCTGTACTCAGTTTCCTCATCTGTAAATAAAAAGGAACAATACCTACCTGATAGGGTTTGAGGCAACCGTGAGCCAATATACATAAATAGCTTTGTGCTGTGCAAGATATATATATTAATTGCTCATATTACCTATTATTCTTATTTGTTTTATTCTAAAGTATGATCATTTACCCGAAATTCATTATAAATTTCTATTCTCCTTTACCATCTGTTTTTGTTGCTGTCGTTTTATTTCTATTTTATGTTTTATTACATTGGCTTTACCTTCCAAAATTCCTGATTTTAAAGGAAATAGAATATTGTTAGTTATGATGTTGCTTATTGGTATGAGATATAAAGATTCTATCTTCCATTCCCTTTTTATTTTTAAAGATTTTTTCAGAAATATAGGCTGAACTTTATATTTTTGACTGTCATATAACTGGATTACTAGCAAAAACCTATTATTTGTAGTGAATTATACATTATACTTTTAAATTTGTTAACTTTTCATTAAAGATATTTGTACATAAGCTTACAAGTGTGTATAAAGTTTTTTGTTGTAGGTGTTATTACAAGGATTACACTAGTTTTATAACTTGCCCAGAAAAGTTTTTTGGGCGGCTTTTCATATTTTTCTATGTTTTGAAACCAAATATGCTCTTGCATGAGCACAAGTGATTTATAATGCCTCATAATTGAGAATCATTCATCTACACTTAAAGGTATCATGCCTTATAAAGTCAGATATCTAATAAATCATTTCTGATAATAATGAAAGTGAGATTGTGACTCATGCACATTAAGATTAAAAATTCTTATGGGAAGGGAAAAGAATTAAACAATTTTACCTCACTAAGTTCATGCTGCCTTTGCATCTTCTTCTCAAAAGTAGCTTTCATTTGTGTTAGTAATTCATACTAAAAGAGAAAATAAAAATGCTGTTTTATTCTATTTTTAAATTGTATAAATTACTTCAATATGATCACTAACTCACCTTATCTAAAACAGTTTGCCTTTTAGCTTCCAAACTGGGTTCCAAAAGGAGATTTTTTCCTGTAAGATAAATCTCTGGTTTATTTCCAGGTAAAGATCACATTTTTTCTCAGGAAATCTGAGCTGAAGTAAGGGAAGACATACTTGCTAGTTCCTCAATACTTTTTACTAAGTCATCCTTGTCAGTAATAATTTGTTTCAGTTGAGGCAAAGTCAGAAACTGTTCTAGTAAAATCTCTTCTTGTTCATTCATATCTGTGAGTTGTGACACACTAGAAACACAAAAGAAAAAATGTTGTTAATGAGTATCAGTCATCTAGTTTTTCTCCATGATGATATTCAAAAATTTTCAGTTTTATTTGGTTGATAGGGTTTTAAATAATTTTTATATATACATGTCAGAAGGCTAATTGTAAACTTAAAAGCGTATAAAACATCGACCACAATAGGACACAAGGTAGTCTGTAATATATTCTTGATGAAATTTGTAGAAGTGAATTCTGGTCCAATGCACATACAGACATCCATTTTCTTTAAAATCACAACTCTGGGAAAGTGTTCACATTTATACAAGGGTACTTCAAAAAGTTTGTGGAAAAAATGGAATTGAAAGATAATACAAATCTTTCCATGAACTTTTTTGATGACCCCTAGTACGGTGACCTGAAGTTAACAATAAGAAAGTCTATTCAACTCAGGTAAAGAAAAAAGGATGAAACTAGGATTCTCTTTTATTTAGCTGAGGCTCCTTAAAATAGGTAAGCAGTAAAATAGTTAAACATTCTTTTTCTTGTTCATAACTCTGTTTAATTGCTTTGAAATATCACTTTTTTTCCCCCCCAATTTCCCTGATAGGAACCAGCCTTACTGATAAGTAAAACTTAAGCTATTTATTTCCTCCAAGCATAACTGTTGATGCTGAATGATGGTTACATGGAAGCTCATTATACTATTCTCTTCACCTTTTTGTGTTTTTGACATTTTCATAGCATTTTAAAAAAAATTAAAAAAGGAAGAAACTTAAAAAAGAAAAATAAGAAAGACAATCTTTACATAATGGGAGCTCCTACTCATGGGATTGTTGTGAGCATTATTACAATGCATTTTAACCCTTAACATGCATGTAATATATTATAAATATTCATTAATTTATTATTATTAGCAGAAATAATAAATCACTATTTCTTAAGAATGACTGTAAAACATTGGGTCAAATAAAAGTAAACTTCTTTTTTAAACTATAGGCTTTCTAATGGGTATTTGGCTCTAAGTCCTTGGTGCGATATATCCTAAAGACAAAAAGAACTACAAAAAAACGTGAACTACATTCAGTAGTCTTGGTGATAGTAGCCTTATAAGTATTATAAACCTTCAATGGGGGTATAAAGGATGCAATGCTTCCCAAAATTGAATGGCCACAAAACACTTTCATGGAGAATCTCAAAGGAGCAGTGTTCATAAAAAAATGGTACCTTAAACTTGAATAATACAAACATCTCCATAAATTTCAATAAAATTTTGGCTCTGTAAAGACACCTTGCTAATACTTTTATAACATTAATCTATTTCCCTCTATACAAAGTTTGTCTACTAAAGGAACAATGAAAGATTTAAACTAGGCCAAGATATATTTTGAAATCATCAGGAATACTGTATTCAGAAGTAATTTTCAAAGAATACAAGCCACACGAGAGAAAGGACCTTGTTATCTTGATTACTATTATAACTGGCATCTAGAAAAATCCTTGGGTATATACTAGTCACTCAGTGAATACAACTTAGAAGGCCTACAACTGATTAATAAAACTTTCCCACTAAGACAATCACAATATAGGAACAGTGAATATTTTTAAAATATTTTTATTTAATAAGAATATGAAATGATCTGGTTTATATATTATAAATAAAATAGAAAATGATACCAACTTAAGTTTTTTACCTTAGTTCTGAGAGTTCTGGAAATGCATCAGGGACATCTGGCATCTTGTAACCAAAACCATTCTGGCTTATCTAAAGAAGAGTTTTAAATGGTATTAAATTTCAGCCATCTTTTTGACCGCTCCCATTTACTTTTAAAAGTAATTTTTAATGTACTGTATCCATAACTGCTTTCATTATCACATCTTCATCTTCACACTTCACATTGTCCTTACTCTTCCCTTCTTCCTTCAGTCTATTTTTTCAGTGTAACTTTGTACATTTAGGGTTACATTTTTTTTTTCAGTGAGGCCATGTGAGTAACTGTGTTAGCTCTTTCTTGGGCAGGTCTGTGGCTGTAAAATAAATCTCTTAAGTGTATCTGCGACAGGTGTGGAGAATTATCTGTGGATTTCATTGAGATATATATATATATATGTATATATATATATATATGTATATATATATATATATATTTCTCTCAAGTGAAAGTCATTGTGTAGAAAAACTTAATAACTTGGCAGTGGTCTGAAGTTACATACCCATCTTAGATGAGTCAGTGGGGTAGATAAGGAACAGAATGAATATACATGATTTTTTATACTTGAGGACCCTTGAAAAGTTGTCTTGTAATTTTGTTTACACTACTAGTTGTAGTTTGTACATAACATTCAGTAACACAATGATGAAAGGTTTTGGAAAAACAGTCCACTTGGGTGTAAATTCTAAATGATAAACTCTGAAATTAGTAATGTTGGATATAAGGTTTTACAATATTTGAGTATTACTATGGGTGATATTTACTAAAGGTTAAAACTGAAGGTTTTTCAATCCCTTTAAATGTTTTATGCACAAAGTATCAGTTTCCCTCTCAGTAACATCCCATATAGCAACAATTACCAGCTTAATTTAAGAAAATGCGATTTAAAAAAAATTTTGAAATACAGTGGGATGCTTGAAGCCCTTAGCATGCTATAGCAGACCCTCCACAATTTGACACCTATTTCTCCTTCATGATCACTTCTTGTGCCTATGTCTGTACCCTATATGACAGCCAGAGAGATCTATTTTAGGCAGCTTCACAAAAATGCCATCTGGTTTGAACCTCAATGCCTTTGTCAGTGTTACTGCCTCTCACAGAATGCCTTATATATCTCCTTGTTATCCTGGCAAATTCATAACCATCTTTTAAAATCTGGCCTCAAGCATAAATTCATTCCTTCATTTATCAGCCTCATTTTTACTGAACACCTACTATATGTATCAGGCATGGTTTGAGGCAGTAAGGATAAAGTGGTGAAGAAAACACACTCATATTTTGTAAAGATATCCCTACTAGTTCTACCTAGGTCCCTGGGAGCACTGAACATTCCCTCAGTTATGAGTCTCTTCCATAACTCTATACTGTCTTTCTCTTCTACTCTACTAGAAGTTCCTTATTTGCAATTATTTGATTATTTGTTGGTTACCTCTCTGTGTTTGTTAACTTGAATTGAGAAATGTGATTTAATCTCTTTATATTTTGTGCCTACTTAGTGGATGACACAAGGAGGTAGATGATAAATGTTTGCTGGTTGAATGAATATTTCAAAGGTACAAAATATAGATAATTAAAGATACAAACCGGTACTGAAGTGTCTGTTGTGGGAACAGGTAATGGCAGATTTGAAAGGACACCAAATGAAGGAGCAGCGGGTTTGGCTGTGGTATAACTTGTTGTTGAAGAAGAAACAGTGTCAGCAACAGATAAAGAAGTTACATTCCTGTTGGCTTCTTGTGAGGGATATGGAGGAAGAAATGGAAAACCTTGAGAAGCATAAGGAGGCATCCCACCTGGGTTACTATAAAGGCTACAGAGAAAAAAAGAATCATCATCAGATTAGGTTTTAAGGGTAAGATACGTAAAATTATTGCTAAATTGTTCTAAATAGCAATGGTCATGTATTATAGACGGAATCTGTTTATGGCAGGTGATAATTGTTTTTATAATTATAAAACAGAATTAAATGTTACATAAATTGATAAACTAGGAATGCTTAAAGAAGAATTGTGGTTTCTGTGAAAAAGAAGATGAATATTTTAGAAAGCCTACAATTCAACTGGTCAGAGTAGAAATGAACAGACAGGACATTTTTGAGTTTTCAGCATTTCATTGGCATCAGTCAGTATGTTCAAGGAGGGAATGGAGAACAATATATTTTTGTGTGTGTGTGTGTGACCGGTAAGGGGATCGTAACCCTTGGCTTGGTGTCGCCCGCACCTCGCTCAGCCAGTGAGCACACCGGCCATCCCTATATAGGATCCGAACCCGCGGCCGCGGCGCTATCAAGTGCCGCTGGCTCCCAGTGCCGCACTCTCCCCAGTGAGCCACGGGGTCGGCCCAAGAGAACAATATTTAATCAAGAAAATTTATTCAAGTTGAGGCTAGTTAGTAGCTTTCAGTATATTTGGCAAAATCTGACTGAAAGTCAAGACTGCTTTTCTAGAAAATTGTAAAAGAAAATTAAACGTACAGATAAGCTAAAAATGTTAAGATATTAAAAACAGATGCATTATACAAGGGTACTTCAAAACATTTGTGGGAAAATACAGTTGAAAGATAACCGAAATCTTTCCATAAACTTTTTGAAGTATCCTCATATAAACATGAATATATGTTAGAAAGAATGACACAACATTATGTACTTGGTATTCAATCAGACAACAATGTAGTCAATATTTAGTTTTGCAAGATAACAAATATTTACATTTAATTCTTTTTCCCCCTTAGAAAAGTTCAGAGAGAACCATTATAAAAGAATTAGGGTAATTCAGGCCTAAATGCAGACTGAGAATCATCTAAATACCAATATTTGAATTAATACAGTAAGTTTACATGGGTTGATCACTCTCATGTAAAGGATAAAGGACTTATGGTTATGTTTTAAATATAATACTAACTATGAAAATGTTTCATTTTGTATTAAAACATTCTAAAATTAAAAAGCTTAAACAATTTTTTATGGGAGTACTTTTATTTCACTTAATGACATAAACTAACCTGAGTTCAAACTTTTATTGAAGAAAGCATTTGTTAAAGATTTTTGAAATGTACACTAATGACACTAATATTTATATGAAAACATAAACAAGTAAGAATATAAAGAAAAAAGATCTGAAAAAGGAGGGTAAAGAGATATTAGCTTTGCCCTATAGCAAAACAAGTTTTAAAACCTTAATAATAATTAAAAAAAAAAAAAATTAAAGCATAGTACTAAGTGAACGGATAGATAGGTAAATGGAACTAAATATAAAATCCAGAAAAGGCCCAAACACATATGGGAATTAGAGTATAATAAAGATAGAATCTCAAGTGAAAAACAGAACAGTCAATAAATAGTTTTGGGGCATCTAGAAAAATTAAACTGGAGCCAGATCCTCATATTTACAATCGGATAAAAACCTAATGGATCAAGGATTCAAATGTGAGGAAAAAAAAAAATCTTAAGAGAAGAAATCAATGGGAAATTATAACTTTGAGGTGGGAAAGGATTTCCTGTGATCCCAAATTCAGAAGTCATAAGAGAAAATAATGATAAATTCCACTTTAAAAAAAATTCTCCACGACAAAGCCCTTTATAACACAAATAACAAGTGTGGGGGAAAACATTTGAAACTCATATCAAGACAGAGAGTAATTTCTCTAATACATAAAGAATTTCTATGAATTGATAAAAGATTAACAACCTAAGAGAAAAATGGAAAACAAGGTAGTATACACAGCTTACAGAAAAGGAGGAAAAATAAAAGCATAGGAAATGATGCTCAACTACACTGGTAGTAAGATATATACAACTAATTATACTAACATCTCATTTTCTGCCTCTAAATTGGCAAAGATCCATTTGATAATATACTACACGTTGGCAAAGGGTATCAGGAAATAGGCATTGTATATAGAAGTAGAAACTGGTATAACTACTCTGGAGGGCAATTTTGAAGTATTTGTCAAAATTACAAATGTGCACACTACTTCTAGAATTTATCCAACAAATATGCTCACATTTGGGTAAAATATTATTTTTAAGGTTACTTATTGCATCATTGAGGGCAATAAAGGCCAGTCCTTTTAGGAAAGATTGCAAACAATGAAAATATCCATCAATAGAAGTCTTGCTAAATAAATAATAGTACATCCATAAATGAATACTTTGCAGCTGTAAAGAATAAATGAGGAAGTGCCTTACACACTAACATAACAAACTCTCCAAACCATGCCATTTAGTGGAAAAAAAAGCAAGGGAATAGTATGATTCTAAACCAATCTCCTTTATTTTGAACTCAGTAGCAGGTACAACCCATAAAATTATCTAAGAAATTCATCAAACTTGATTTATAATGATGTGCACTGTGTCATAGAAAATCTATTTGTAAAATTGTTGGCTTGTATTTTCAAATAAGATGAATGAATTTATGTCCAACCCTATCTCTATATAACATAGGAAATACAGTTTTTGGATAAAGAATATCCCAATTCTTTACCCAAAAAGAAGGATTCAGGACTCTAGGATGTAGATAACAGGAAGGCAAAGATGAGGGGGAAAGGGCTGAAGTACCTAATGAGCTGGATGGGCTAGCTAAGGAGATTTCCACACAGTGCTGAAGATGCTGTCTGAATTTTGAACAAGAAAAAGTTCTTGGAAATTAAGAAGGACTGGGAAATAAAGCCAAGAAATTTCTCAGGAAGAGGAAAGAAAAATAGAAACACGGACAATAAGAAAATCAGATATTCTAAGAGCTTCAATATCAGACTTAAAGGAGTTCCATGAAGAAAGAAGAGTGAAAAAAAGCGATGGAAATTACAACAAAAAATTAATTTACTAGAAATGAAGACAAATCTCCAGACTGAAAGGGCCCTTAAAATACCCAGCACGTTGAAAGAGACCAGCAACAAGTTGCATCATCATGAAGTTTCAGAAAACCAAAGATAAAGTTACAAATGATCAGAAATAAAAACGGCACTGGGTATCTTAGTAACATGGAAGCTTAAATACAGACGATAGAGCAATGCCTTCAAAATTCTGAGTGAAAAACCACTTCAACCTAAAATTTGATCTGTATCAACTATCAAGCGTGAGGGTATGTTAAAGACATTTATGGACTTAAAAAAAAGTCTCAAAATTTATCTTCCAAGCTTCTTTGGCATACTGTATTCTCCAAAAATGGCCATGTCAATATTTCTGGTCCCACATGTTCTTTCAGAGCTTTGTCACTCCCCTGCCCCAAGAGGAAAAGCCTATTTCCTTCCCCTTGAATCTGGTCAGGACTTGGTAATTGCCTCAACAAACAGAATGTAGCAGAGGTGACACTGAATTGACTTCAGCAGCTAAATCAGAGAAGGCAATATGACTTTCTCATAGTTGTCTTTCAGTATGTTCACCCTTGGAAACCAGCCATCACATTGTAAGGAAGCCCAAGGCACACAGAGAAGCCACATCCAGGTATGCCATTGACATCCCCAGGTAAAGCTTCTGCTGAGAACCAGCTGATGATGAGTAGAGCACGTATGAGCTCTCTCTCATGAACCCTGCCTGAACTGCAGATTAGTGAGTAAAACAAGTGTTTTCATTGTTTTAAGCCATAATGTTGTGGGTAATTTGTTATGCAGCTTTAGTAACCAGAACAGAGTTTGGTACCTGGAAGTAGAATGCGACCAAGCACAGGTGAAGGCTGGAAAAACCCTCAGGAGAGTATGAAAGACTGAAAGGCCTCGAAAAGACTGTTAGCAATAGCCTGATGGGTCTTTGACGAGATGGTCACTGGAAAGGAATTCTGTATTAGTGCAGTTTACCAACACTGTTGCTTGCAATAATGTGGAAAAAAGAAAATGTATTAGTGAATTTCAATGTCTAGCTAAGGAGATATCTAAACAGTGTTCCAGCTTCCTTAAGATTCTCAAATTAAGAGTGGCCGTGGCTCACTTGGGAGAGTGTGGTGCTGATAACACCAAGGCCACGGGTTCAGACCCCTATATAGGGATGGCCGGGTACCTGCCTTCTTAGCGCAGTAGGCAGCGCGTCAGTCTCATAGGGATGGCCGGTTGCTCACTGGGTGAGCGTGGTGCTGACAACACCAAGTCAAGGGTTAAGATCCCCTTATCGGTCATCTTTAAAAAAAAAAAATAGATTCTCAAATTAAGAAACAGATTAAAAAGCAAACCTTGAACCCAGAGCGAACTAGAAAATCTTTTGTTAACACCTCTGAAAGAACCAAGGCAGTGCCTCAGAGAACTGTCCAGTAAGAAAAAAGCCATCTACAGCTTCTAAGAATCTTTAGGGAAAAGTCTCTCCACAGCCTCACTAGAAGCCCAACAACATATTCTGCAGAGGCTTGTAGGTGTTGCTTTTTATCTAACAAAATGAATGAAAACAGATTCAAAAGAAAATCATAAACATTTAAAAGGAATTGCATCATCTTGGTGTAAAAGGGACTAAGACAGTACCAAATGAAAAAAGGCCTTTGGACCCTTCTATAGGCAGGAAGCAGGCTGAAAAAAAAAACTACTCATCCACAAACAAGGGCTACATTTTACAGAAAGGAAAAATGACTCAGAAACAGAACCAAGAACCCAGAATTATTCTGTGAAGAATCATTCACACAAAGTAAGACTAAGCCCTAATCAAAAAAATGTGCCCAGTTAGATTTCAGGATTGCTATGGACCAGCAACTCCTGTGTGCTTCCTGTTTTCTTCCTTTTTGAGTAGAATGGTCTACAGTGGTTATCCTAGGCTTGTTCTATGTTGTATGGTGGGTGTGTGAGAGGCAGCTACCTTGTGTCTTTAATTCACTTGTCTTCAGATCAAGAGTAATTGCTCTTAAGGAAAGCCCCTGAGAAACCTCATTTCTATTGGAACCTAATTTACATGGTGAAACCCTAGACTCTGAACACAAGCCTGATTCTGTAATATTATGAACTGTGGAAATTCTTGGGGGAAGGGATGAGTGAATTTTCCTATATAGGAGATGGGAATATAACTTGTGGTCAGAAGGAGAACTGTGAAAGATTGTATTTTCCAAAATGGCCACAGACAGAATTCCAGTCCCATATGCTCTTCTTGAGCTTTTCCACCCTATTGAGAGATGGGAGTCTATTTCCCTTCACTTTTCAATCCAAGTGAGACTTTGTGGCTGACTTTACAAACAAACTACGCAGAAATGATGCTAGAATGTCATTATATTACATTGGTGAATGTCACTACAACAGAATGACATCCAGGACTACATCATAATGGGCAATGCAGCTTCCATGTGGCTGGCTTGCTCTCTCTCCGGGGATGCTCGCCCTTGGAACTCAACCCGTCATGCTATGAGGAAGCCTAGGTCACATGGAGAGGCCATATATAATGTATGAGCTGACAGCCTTTGTTAAGGTCTCAGCATTCGGCTAACATTAACTGCCAGATATGAAAATTAAGAGGGGCTTCAGATGGTTTAACCTCTCAGACTTCAAGCCACACAAGCTAATGCAAAAAAGTGGAGCAAAAACAAGTGATCTTCACTGCTCCCTAACCAAACTGCTGATTCGTAATAAAAACAAGTGTTGTCATTATATTAACCACAAGTTTTAGGTTAATTTGTTACGCATCCTTAGTAACTAGAACATATCTTTACTCAGGAAACTACTCAGTCAATAAATCAAGAGACTAGAGAATAGCCTGAGAAAGAAAAAAACATAAAATCCAAGAAATGGAGAACCTAATACAAGAAAGTTGCAAAGGGAAATCCCAGGAAGACAATAAAGGGAAGTTAATGGATGAGAACTATACAATAGTCAGAGAGAGTAATTCAGAATGGAGAACAAAAGTAAAGCACTGTCTGCAAGGGAAAAAAAAAATGGAAACTAGAGATTACCCGACTGTCTGATGATGTGAAAAAATGATTACGATTTTTCAGATCTTCTAAAAGCTCTGTGGAAATTTAATGAGATCTTAAAATTTAAGAAGATTTGTAAAATTAAGAAGATCTAAGAAAACAAAACCAATGGAAAATTGAGGTAATTATTAATCCAGAAAAAAGTAAAAATGTATACCATAATGGAAATGTAATCATGGTAACATATTTGGCTCAGTAGTGAACAATAATTAGAGTCGAATTAATAAAAAACACCAAATATGAACTTACATAAAAATCACATTATAATTTCCCTGGGAGGAGAATGAGGAAGAAAGTTTTGTGGAAAAATAGCCAAAATCCTCATCTATCATAATAGGAGGTCAATAGATAATATCTAAAATGAAAGAATCAAGGGATAGCCGTATATATACATTATTCAGAAAGATGAAAGTCAATATTAGAAGAAACAGCTAAAAGCAGAAAACACAGTTGCCTCTGAAAAGTATGGATGTATTTGTGTGAAGGTGGGGATGTGGAAATCAGAGGATTGCCTTTTAACATTATTTGATTTTTTCAAACTATTTTAAATTATTTAATTACTTTAACAAATTAAAATATATGCAAAATTTTGTATTTGTTATAAATATACTTACTATGGAAATGCTGTTGAACTAGGAGCTAAAACTGGAGGATTCTTCCAAAACTCATCCAGTAGACTCTGAATAATTTTTCCAAGATCTGAGTGCATTGTAAACTGAAAGTAACAGTAATACAAGATGATTAAAATCACTTTCAGAAAAAGATTACACAGTCTCATTAGAATAATATCACTTTAATCTTAGTCCACTTTTTCAGGTTAATAATTAAATGAAAAGCAAAGGATATTTTGTCAACTAAACAACAACAATCCACAACTTAAAAACTTAAAACATTTTCTTTTAGAATCAATACCATAAATATTTGGTAATTAGCAAATCAGGTTAAAAGTCCATTTAATTAATAATGGAACTGAAATAGTTCCACATTTCACTACTTACAATAATTTGAGGGTTCAAAGGTAAATACTGAAAGCACATTTAAGTAACAGTCCTTCATGTTAATTAACCATATCATATCCTAAGAACTTTAAGGCATAGTCTTAAATAAACATAGTATTATCTATTATTATACACAGTGAAGCAATTTATCGAAAATTACTGATTCCAAAATGAAATTTTATATGCATTTCAGATTTCTAAAATATTTATAAAAAGCAATACATCTGTTATATTACTCTGAAATAAATTATACCATATACATACATTGTTTACTAATGGAGAGGTAACATATACTCCTTGTTTATCCATTAAGTGATGTCTTATCGGTGGATAAACACTGATCACAGGTTTTTCCTGAGGAAATTGTGGAGGAAGCAATCTGGTAAAGGTAGAACAAATGGAAAAACAAAAACAACAAATGTTACATGGTATGGTCATAATCCTAAAAGACACGGTCATAATTCTAAAATAAAGTTAGTTAAAAGCAAATTAAATTTTCACACTTTGATATGGATTAATTATTTAGTAATAAGTGCTCTATTATGGTTAAGTTAACTGAAAATATATAAAAGGTTATACTTAGGCAACAAAGAATATATAGTAATTCATCACAGTAGAAACTTCTTAATGTGGAAAATGGACACCCTAAGTTATAGAATACCCTTCACACCATGCCAATTAATTGCTTTCAAGCACAATATACCAAGCTATACAAAATCTCAGGTAAAAATTAGATTGGGCATTTGTATCAGGTGAACCATTCTAACTCAATCTGGCTATTTATTGGACCACAGGTTCTTGCCATATGCTTGTGGTTTTTCTACTTTTGAAATGCTGCCAAGAACTGTTTCACTATCTACTGTATTTCTAAAGAGTAAGTGGATAAAATGGAAAGTACTAGGATTAAAATGTTGTAGTTGCCATCATGCCTTGGTTTTATATGGCTCCCTTCTAAATTTCCCAATTAACACATCTCTCCCAACTCTGAGGTCAATCACCTGGTTTCAAGAAAAGAATAGTAAATTTTCAATACCAAAAAAAAAAAAAAAGTGAAAATTTTAACCTTTTTTGAACTACTGCAAAACTAAGATTAGTGAGTAAAGTCCTAAAAAATGGGAGTTTACTGGATATGAAACCTTGTTTTCCAAATCTCTAAAACTCAGAAGAATATTTTCCTTTAAAGTGCTTCTCTGTCCCTTTTTTGGCTCAGAAAACTCTACGTTGGCAGCACTGTCAAGAAGAAAACTGGGTCGTTGTTGGTCTCTTCTACTTAGCTCTACCTGGGCATTTGATGAGAGATAAAACTACTTTATTTATTTAGCTGAAGGTGTTTAAACTAGTTTCATTTAAAAATAGGTAATAGATGGCCCTTGGGGCCCAGTCGATTTGGGTTTGTATCTTGACTATGCTATTTACTAACCATGTGTCTGTAATTTGCCGTAATTGGCAGGGCTGCTGTAAGGATTCAAAAAGCTCATCTATATCAAATTAACATAACACTTAGCACAGTTACATAACCATGCTTTAACTCATTCATTCAACTAGTATTTAATAAGGCCTCCTCTGTGCAGGCAGTATGCTAGACAATGAACATATGAAGATGAATAAGGCATGGTTTCTATCTTCAAGTTAGGTGCCTTCTTACCTGGCCCAAACACTTGCCTTCTACCTAATGCAATCTGAGGTAATAACAACTCTTTCACCTAAAGACTAATAATTGCATTAAAGGCCAAATAGGTACATATTTCAGCAATCATTTTATCCAACTTTTTCTCATTGTAACTTCTACTTCTGAAATGCTGCCAATAATTGTTTCACTATCTATTGTATTTCTAATGAGTAAGTGGATAAAATGGAGTAGTAGGATTGAAATATTGTAGTTGTCATCATACCTTGATTCTATACGGCTCATAATTATATTTTAAACTTCTCATTTTTTTTCTTTAAAAGTAATAAGCAGACCAAATCCAGCCTTGAACTCTCTGGTTGCTGTAGTGTATCTGTTGCTGGAATTTGAAATATTTTAACTTGCTTCTGATGTAAATCTATCTCTAATGGTTTTCCACACATAATCCCTGGGTTTGTCATTTTTTTTTTTTTTTTTTTTGTAGCTGTCATTATCATTTTTCAGCCTATTTCCAGCTAAGACATTAGTGCTAATCAACAAAAACAATTACAGCACTAAGGATTATTATTCACCTACTTATTGCATTTCTTTTATAGTTTCTTTCTTATAGCAATATAAATTAGTGATCTTTCAAAAATGCTTATTTTACTAAATTGTGCACTATTTTATAAATTATAGTTATTTGCAATAAGTTCACTTGAAACAGCTTACTTCTAGTAATAACTAAGAAATAGAAAACAATAATGAAATTTTAAGTGCTATTACATGGAAAAATAGGATACAGTTCTACTCACATATTAATGTTAATTGTCAGGTTGTTTACAGTGAATGGCAATCTGTATTCCACATCTTTCTGTATTTCAGCTATACTGTAAGAGAAAATTTGGGGAAAAAATTTACCCAAAGTCATAAAACAATTAATGTTAAAAGTAAATGTTGTGTTAGCATCTATTAAAACTACTTTTAATTTTAATCACAGAATCTGGATAGCCAGCATAATTTGTATCTTGAGGAAAAAATTATCACAGTTAGAAAGGCTTATCAAATAAGGTGGGAATAATATTCTGAAATATCCAAGGGGGAGGAGAGGATGTTGAGGTAAAGAGTTAAGGAAAAATTCTTGTATTAATGCTAGATTGAAGGCCGGCCTCGTGGCTTACTCGGGAGAGTGCGGCGCTCCTGGCGCCAAGGCCGCGGGTTCGGATCCTATGTAGGGATGGCCGGTGCGCTCACTGTCTGGGCATGGTGCGGACCACACACCGTGACCAGGGTTGTGATCCCCTTACCGGTCAAAAAAAAAAAAATGCTAGATTGATTTACTATCACTTCATCCAATTTATCATCAGTAGAAGCAGTTGTGAGCCCTCTGGTTAATACAGGTCAGCAAGACATCTGGTTCTGATGAGAACTCTGCCACTAGCCAGCTATATAGACAACTGGGGGCAGTCTGGATCTCAACAGTTTAAGCTTAAAAGCCTCCTACACTCATAGGCTGCGGGCTGCTTTCCAAAAACAAATATTTCCTTTCTTCCTAAGTAAGAGAAGTCTGATTTTATTCTGGGTAGCAATGTTCTAGTCTTTCTTGTAGATGATTGTTGCTATAGACTTAAGTCCCAACCAATAAAATATACTATATAGAGAAGTTGTAGGGTAGAATTCCAGAAAAGCATCTTAAAGGGAAACAAAAATAGACAAAGGGAAACAAAACAGACAACTGGTATGAGCCCACTTTGTCCTTCCTACCTTCTTTGTACTTCCTGCTTGGATCTGATAGCTGGACTTCTAATAGCCATTTTGGACGATGAGTGACCCTGAGAATCATAGCCTGAACTAGGGATAGCTTTCTGACTATTATGTTTTTTGGCCTTCTGATAAAAACCTACTTTCTAGAATATTTAAAGGTTCAAAAGTGTTGGTATGGAGTTATGAAGAAATTGTAGTTGTAGATAAGCTTTCCCCTCTGACATACTTTGGAATGGGGATGAATCAGCTAAGAAGAGACTCAAGTAGATACTCAATATTAGGCCTTTTACAATTTTTATGAAAGTTTCCCTTTGGGGATTAGGTTTGGACTGATAAGCCTCCTGTGTTCAAATCCTGCATCTACACTTCATTTGCTGTGTTTTCATGAACAAATTACTCAACCTAAGTCTTTTCTCTCAAATGGGAAATGGGGATGTTAAAAGCATCTATCTACCTGAAAAAGTTGTTAGATTAAGAAAGATAATGCATGTAAAGCCGTTGGTATAGTACCAGGCAAATAAGTACTCAATATATGTTAGCTATTATGAAATAAGCATTTACAACATGCATCTAAGTTGGGCCCTATCTATATCTGTAGTATTAAAATTTTAACTCATTAGTTCTTCAGACACTGCTTGGATTCAAATAAAACATTTTCATACAAATCATATTAAAGTGAATTTGATTAAAGCCCAATTCATCTTCCCCACATTTACATTCTTAACATTTGTTAAAATTTTTGACAAGTTTTCTTCAGAAATGAGGTGTCAAATATAACAGAAGGTAATACTTCTGATAAGAAGCTGAAGAGTCATTAACAAATTCCAAAACAAGTTAATCGTGACAATCTAGTAATGCATTTTGACTAGCTGCATTAGACAAAACAGCTGATACTTAATTGCTTTTACTTAATTAAAACAAGAATCATTCCCTGAATATTCATCACAAAAGTGATTTTGACTATTTTGCTATTTTCAATAACTTTTAAAAAACGTTCCAAAGTAATTCATTGTCACTGAAAAAATAACAGGAAAGAGAACATAAAAATCACTTAGGATCGCATATCACCAAAAAAATCACTGTTAACATATAGTGTATAACCTTTTAATCTTCTTCCTACATTCACAGCCTTATTTAAAACAAAAATACAATTACTCTTTATATACAAGTTTGTAACTTGTTCTTTTCCTCCCTCAATAATTTGTGATTATCTTTCTAAAGGAGTAAATGTTATTTTATAATATCATCTTTAATGGTTGCATAATGTTCTAGTATATGTATCTAGGTCATACTATTATTTAACCTATTCTCTAGTATTAGATATTTAGACTGTTTCCAGTTTCTATTATTATAAACGATGCTCTGATAAATGTTCTTATAACCATATATTTATGCTGACAGTGGTATTACTTTGGATGTAAATACACACACACACACACACACACACATATATTTTAAAGTAATACTGTAAACACACCATAAGAGAAAATTTAAATGGTCCTGCATTAATAATTTTATTTTCTAGGTTATCTGAAAGAAAAGAATTACTATGGTTTTACCTCAGTGGTGCTGAATTGGTTTGGAGCCGAATAAAGCAAATAACTTTTAAAATCAGAATATATGATTAATGGGCATCCTCATTTCTTTTTTTTTTTTTGTCTTTTTTCGTGACCGGCACTCAGCCAGTGAATGCACCGGCCATTCCCATATAGGATCCGAACCCACGGCGGGAGCGTCACTGTGCTCCCAGCGCGGCACTCTCCCGAGTGCGCCACAGGCTCGTCCCCATCCTCATTTCTTTGATGGTCTCTAAAACTGTAAACAAATAGACCTTGAAATGCAATAGTTATAGTTAAGATTGCTTTTGAAGAATGAACAATCATTTATATGATTATGTAATCATATAGTAATCATAGTTTATATTTTGTGTAATCCTGGATTTCATAAGTAAGATTCAGTTCAACTAACAGCAACCATATATCCAGCATCTTGCAAGGAAATGGAAATACAGAGCTGAATATAAGGTGGTCTTTGTTCTGAAGGAGCACACAGCATGATGAGAAAGTTGTGACTAAAAAAGATCAATTCAGATAATGACATCATGCATTTTCCACAGTGTTAGGTAACTCAAGTACTGTTAAAGGTGAACCTTGCAAATAAAGGATTGCAATGATTAGATAAAGAAAATAGAGAATAGACAACTTTCCTTTCCTATCTAAATCTCCATGAAATATCAAAACAGATTTTGAAAAAGCAAATCCACAACAGTGCTGAAAAGCAAATACTACCATATGCAGACAAGGAAAAAGAAAGTAAATACAGGAAGTAATCACAACCCAAAATATAAGACCAATATAAAGTTAGAAGCAGTCTGAAGGTCCTCCAAGCCCTTGGACTAAGTCAATGCAAACCAAGAGTGGGGAGGGAGAATGTAGGCGGAGGAACATTTCTCCGGGTAATGAATGGGGTGACATGTGTGAAGCAGCAGGTAGGTCAGAGAACTCTCCTCTTTCCTCTTCTTGTTCAACTGGTAAACAACAGTACTATTTGCACTCAGACTAACACAGTGAGATAGTCTCTAAGGTAACAGAGCCTCAGGAAGTTATTAACCCCTAGGAAGCTACTGATTCCCAGGAAGCCTCCATTTCCAGAAGATAACTAACTACGAGCTCGCCCCATATAGGAACAAGTCTTTCTTTTTCTTTCATCATGAGCCAGGCTATGGTAAACAGAGTAAGTATCCACAAACTAGAGAATCTCAAATACAGAAAGGAGAACATCATAAAGGTTTCAATAAAACAAAACTGTGGGAACACAGGGGCCTGATTAGAATAGGGAGTGCACAAAGGACAAAAGCCTTAAGTGCACAGGATCAGAACTATATGTGCTGAAAACAGCAAAAATGTTCTGATTGGATAGTAGGGAACACCGAGATCATTTTCTGTCCTGTTCACACACTCCATTCTGTACTTCTTTCGATACTAAGTTTGTTACAGTCAAGGTCTTGACATTATAATAAAAGACGAGACAAACCCGAGCTTGGGGCTGCACCTACTCTCTCCTTTCTTGTGGGAGTTAGCTTGGTGTAGTCCCTCTGGGACTCTCATTGCTTTCACGAAGTTGGGCTCTGAGCAATCCCTGTATCTCCGTCACTGAGAGGATAGTGACACAAAGCCATGCAAAGCATGCACCAAACTCAACAAACCAAAAACCACAAAAACTCAGATAAGAAAGTTAATAGAGCAAAGAAAAGACTATAGATTTATGTAATTAATATCATTGGAGGAATAAAAGAAAAAGCACTTGCATATGTGCACACGTACACAGCTGATATGAAAATGAAAAATTAAGAAACTGGACATTTAAAATAAACAGCTCAAAGAAATGTTCAGTGTTGTGTGGAAAATGCTTCATACTATGTCTCTTGAAGAATGTTGATGCACTTTATCATATTAAAGGCTTTGAGAAATTCTGAAGTAAACTGCTTGATTTTGTTTTCCAAATCTGTCTGACATGTACCACTTATTTCACAATATTTTTTGAACAGTGTACCATATAACACATAGGATAATGACTGAGATGTGGAAAGAACTATTGGAACACAGAAGAAAGCACCTAACCTAGCGATAGTGGAGTTGTCTGGGAAAAAAAATAATACCTGAGCTATATATAAAAGTCAAGTAAGAGTTAACACCCAGGAAAGTGAAACATGGAAATAAAGTGGACATTCTAGATAGAGAAAACACTACTAGAAAAGCTTCGAATACAAAATAACATGGGGTCTCTATGAGACTCTATATCTTTTGTCATAAAAGAAACTTTATCTGTTGACATCTTCCCTTCAATCATATAACCATCTTCTGTGTCAGCTTGACATCAAGCTAAGGAGGCTGGACTTTTTTTTTTGGCAAGAGTTAGAAAACTATTGAAAGGAATGACATGGTCAAATTTGAATTTAAGAAAGATTACTTTGGCAGCCATGTGGAAGAAAAAATTGAGGGAATAAGCTGACGGCAGAATAACTAGAATCTAGTAGTAATGGTGGAAGACTAAATGGAATGGAAGATAACCCAGTTTTTGGCTTAGATGAGCAGACAGTAGGAACAGCTTGGAAGGAGTTCAAGTGGGGAAGAAGAACAGATGTGTCTGGATTCAAGTAGCAATGGAGAAATGATTATCTGTGTTGTAACTTTTTTAAAAGCAGTTATGGACTGATATTACTAAAGGGAAAATTAACTGAAGACAGCACTTGAGCTGTTATGATCTATTTAGGAAAATTTTTCTTAAATGCTAACATCCTTTACAGTGTCATATACTCTGCGATTATACATTTAATCACTGGTTATAAATAGACTATAATGACTTAATGTGTCAAATTAAAATTCACTTGAGTATGGGATTTTTGATACACATAATTTTATATCTTACTACAGAGCTCAAAGTCCATTTATAGTGTCAAATGTTGACATTTTATAGATTTCTGCAGCATAAATAGGCTGAGGCATAGCAGATTCTTATACAATTTTTTATTGCAGCAAGTTAAGGAGATTTCCTTCTGGAAACAAATTTTTATCTCAAATAACCTACAGGAGCTAGGTATGGAGGGGATAGGGGCATAGGGAAAATCTTTGTACCTTTTTAAAAATTTTGCTGTGAACCTAAAACTACTTGAAAAAATAAAGTATATTAAAAGAAAAATTGGAAATTTTGATATTTTAATGTGTAATCTCAATTTTTAAATGTTGGCTATAAATATTTTTGGAAAAAAAATATAACATGGGACAAGTTAAAACATACACACATATCCTCTCATTACAAGTTTGTTGTGTTGTCCAGTTTGTGTGAGTCCTTATGTGCTGAGAGTGAAATCTATAGAAAGAAAAGTATAGAATTTAGGCTTACTCAGAAACCCATGAGTTGAGGGGAGAAAGTCATATAGCTGTGAGTAATGGGATAAGCTTAAGAGCTGTAGGAGGGGGGATCTATGCTGACTCTCCAGAGAAGTTATAAGGCTAAAAGTTCAGAAAGAATAATGGAATCCAAGCACAATGCAAGTAAAAGGTAATAAAGAAGGATTATGATTTGTGTAACTTTGAATTCACACAGTTAAGTACAAATAATAATTACTACTCACAACATAAATACAGGTGTTGTTTTAGAGATAAGGAAATAAAATAATAAAGAAGCTAATTAACTTTAGATACTATGAGAGAAGAGAAACCTGGATAGTTAGAATAGTCACTGTTAAGACCATCAGTTTTTTAGTATTTTCTGATTGTGGGTGCAGCAATGCAGGGAAATACTTAACAGCTTCACTTCTGAAGAGTCTTTAAATACTGGCATCACTAAGTGTATCACTTACTAAGTGGCATTAACAGTGAGGACTTATTTATCTTAAACAAGTAGTACAGAGGCAGGGAGGTTCCAGAGATTGTTAATTTAGCAGCAAAAGCTTATCATGGGCATTCCATCTTTCTATTCTACCACATTCAGTAATCAGCCATATCTTTGTTCATTATCCGAGCAGTTCCAGATGTTCCACGTAACACAACAATATACAAAACAAAAGAGAGGCATTTCTTCCTCTCAGACATCTCGTTATTATTGAGAAAATGTTTCCAGCAGCTCCCCACCAGACCTCCCCTCCAACTCTCATTGAGATTAGGTGAAGTGTCCTGCTTCTACAATAACTAGGGGTGGGGAAGAATAAGACCATCATCATTGGCATAAACAATCCATTCACCTCTTGGGGTTGAAAGAGCCCAGGATCCACTAAGGGTATGGCTTTGCAGAGGTGAAATCCAAATAAAAATAGGTGCTCTCCCAAGAAGTCAGGGGAAATGAATTTGGGTGGGTATCTGGGAAAATAACACAAGCTAAATTCAGTTTCTCCTATTATACTCTCATGGCACACTTCTGTTACCAAATGTGTGGGATTTCTCCCCACCAGTAAGCAAACAATCACCAGCTGGGTGCCCTCCAATTCAATTCTGACACTATCTACCTGGACATAGCTTCAGATCCCACAGGTTGAGGGCTCAGTCCCCAAGTCTGTCCCCCATCCCACATACTGAGGATGGCAATCATGAGCTACAGGTTGTTTTACCTGTGCTTTCTGACTGACTGGATATAAATTGGGGTTCCCATACTCCCCTCTATGGGTTTGATTAATTTGCTGAGAAGCTCACAGATCTCAGGGAAACACTTACGTTTACCTGTTCATTATCAAGAATATTACAAAGGATACAAATAAAGAGATGCATAGGGCAAGGTATGGGAGATGGGGTGTAGACCTTCCATGTTCTCCCCGGGCACGCCACTTTCCAGGAACTTCCACGTGTTCCGCCATCTGAAAGCTCCCCGAATCAAGTTCCCTTGGATTTTTATGGAAGCTTCATTACATAGGCATGATTGATTAAAACATTGGCAATTGGTGATCCACTTAAGCTTCAGTCCCTCTCCCCTCCCTGGAGGTTGAGGGGATTGGACTGAAAGTCTTGCCTTGGTCTTCAGGTGACCAGCCCCCATCCTGAAGCTACTCAGGGGCTGCCAACTGTCAGTCATCTTACTAGCATACAAAAAGGCAGCACTTTGGAGATGCTATGGACTTTAGGAGTTGCATGTCTCACATTATCAAATGGAAAACCAATAGTGTCCAATAAAGTGAGCTTCTTCGGGAGGTAGAAGAAACAGCAGAATTAGTTCTACTTCTGCAAATAAAGTCAGGACTTCTGGTAAACTGAATACTGTGATAATTGTTACTCAGAAGACTGAATACATTACTTGAGCCCAGTCTACATAACTTTCAGTTTCCATTTTCATAGCACACTTAAACATGTTATTACTCTTTGGTTAAACACTTTTTTTGGTTCTATGACAGTTTCTCACTTTCCCTGTGTACCAGTGAGACTTAGATGAGGAAATATACATAATATTCTCCTAACCTTTTGGAGAGACCTGGGGAAGATGAGGTAAGGTAACTAGGAGTTTACAACTGTTAGAGAAAAGGACATAAAGAGACCCTTTGTTGGAAGAGAATTTTCCTTAGAGTTTAAGCAGTTAAAAAAGATAAGAGTTGGAAGGGAGATGAGAGAATAGGGTGGGGAAAAATTACTCAGTAGGGGAGAAGAAAAAAAAGTCAGATACTTACACAGCCAGGAAAGCTCTATTGACCTTACATTTGGAAAAGGGATAGAATATGCAACATGAAGGAGATGAGCAGCAGGCAACAAGATGTTGATATTCATAATTTAGCAAGTTTTTGTATTATTTATAAAAAATAATTTAAAACATTCTTTCAACTTTTATAGAGCACACATTCAGAATAACCAATCACAGTGTCTGTTTACATAAAAGTCTTTAAATATAAGTTATACTGCTAAGCTGGATAATCAAGCAACATATTGTCAGTGTTGGGGCTCAGAAAATGATACTCCAAAGGCCGGTGCTTTGCACGCTGAGTACTTTGAACTAAAGGAGGCTGGAAAGCCTCAGAAGCAAAGTCTCTTTCAGACCTTTTCCTGCCCTCCTGTCTCCTACACCTTGTATTCCCTTGAAGCAGAATTCATAGGAAGAGGAATTCCTCTTCCCCAAGGTGGGTCATAGAAACTAGAGCCCTTCTCCCCCAGAGTAAGCCATAAAACCTAGAAAGGTCACTCTCCCTTTTCCCTTGAAGACCCTCATTCCAGAGGGGCCCTGCCCCATACCTGGGAGGAAGGAATGCTACACAGAGAGGCCAAATAGAATCTGAACAGACAGGCCTTGCTTGGTTCCCCCTCTCAGTCTATCACTATTAGATCATACCCTTTTCTCCAAACACATTTCTACACGGCTGTCCATCGAACCTAAGCATAAAAACAGACAGCCTTTCCCCGGTCTTTGGGTCTTCATTTCTGAAGGCTCCCAACTTTGATTAAATAAAGTTGTCATGCTTTTCTCTTGTTAACCTGTCTTTTGTAATAGGAGTGTTAGCCATGGCCCTTATGATGGGTGAGGAAGAATGAGGAACAGTTTTATACCTTTCCTACCCCTATATCAGATACTGCACAGTTTATACCAGCTAGCTTAAAAATGGATGCCATAAAAAAAAAAAAAAAAAAAGGATGTCATTAGTTAAAACGGTGAACTTAACAAGAACAGACAGATGGCATTTCTTCTGGGATTGTACCATTCTTTGAAAAATGGAAGCTCATGACCTACGTAAACATCTCCAGAATTACCCAAAGATGATTTGTAAATATAAAATATTTCAATTAAATAGAAATTCAAGTATTTTCATAAAATAACATAAAGGAATCAAATACTTAAAGCTATATGTTCGTAACACAACAAAATAGGAAGATAATGTCACATTTCCAATCATATGTCCATAATTTTTGACTCAAAAAATAACATATAAAATTGATCCTTTCTGCTTTCAGTTTAGGGTGTTTACTGATCCTCTTAAGCCAATTCCATAACTATTTAGATTAACAATTCCTGCTTTAGAATCTCACTTTGTTTGAGAGGCCAAAAAAATAAATTTCAGATCAATCACTTTTCTTGTTTACCAGCCTTAGCAGTGAGGGACTTTGGGGTACTTAAAAAATTCAACTCCAATCTTAAAGAAAAAAATTTGCCAGCACTGTGAATATCTAACAGAATATACTAAAGGCTTAGAAGCAATTAATTCCAAAGGTGTCATTCTAAAAATTGTTTCTGCAAGAGCATAATTAGTACAGCATATAGTCTTCCAAGGTGACAACTTCTAAGGGGACTAACTTTTGTTATGTTTGTTAAAAATGAGTCACCTTATTTTATAAGCTTATCTTGTAAGAGTAGCTCTTACAGGTTAGTATACAGAACAAGATTTAGAATAAGATTGACTTGGAAGAGCTTTGTGAACTTAATTTTCCAAAATGAAAACTACCAGTAATAGCCTGCCAGTCTTTGCTGTTAAATATCACGAATTTTCACCTTTTGAAATTTCTGAACACGCAGGAAAATTGAGACAAAGAACTAAGAAAACCCTTAAGTTCAGTCAGCAACAGGCCTCATTTTAGCCCAACTAATTTTGCAGTAAATTTTTCTTTTAGCAAGGTATCTAATTTAAAACTATTCTAGACTATAATTTACTTGCTTAAAAAAATAACCAAAGCATAACAGATAAACCCCTAATAGTTTGTCCAATAGGAATTATTCAACTTTATTATTTTAGGATATATATACTTTTAAATGTATGAAAAGACTTTTTTAAAAGGTTCGGTTTAAGGATGTTGACATAAAATACATGGTGTGAAATTGCTATATACTCGCAAAATTAATATAAAGCAGTTATAATTTTTGAAAACGATTAGAGGCCACAAATATTTGCGATATAAAAGGCTGCAGCAAACTAGTTTACAGTAAAAACAGTTGAAATAAATTAAAAAGTCACATAGGAGGACAACAGAAAAATCAAGATAAACGTAAGTCAATTCTTGAGTGTAGGGACAAGAATACTGAGGTGAGAAATGTACAGACAGTGGTAATTGCGAGAAGGGGAGAGGTTTTGGAACAGAGGAAATCTTGGAGACTCAAAAGGATTGACGCCACTCAGACGAGTGGAATTCACTGATGAAAACTTTGGCTTCTATTTCCTTTGAAATTGCAACCATTTTGTTTTCCACTTTTTGTGAAACTTGAAGATTACTCTTGGCAATCCTCTTCAGCCAATTATAGCATTTTAACAATTCTGCCAACGCAGCAATGAGGTGGGCAAAGGGAAAGATTAGTGAGGAAGCCGGGAAAGCAAGGGATACCGACTATGCGGGAGATTACAGTCAGCAGCGATGTATCAGGAGGGATGAGCAAATCGGAATTAGAAGAGCTGAGCAGCGGTGGGGCAGGAGGCAGGGAGGGTCTGAAGGAAGACAGTAAACTGGAGTAGGAGAGGGACAGCAAGCGTGTGACCCAGCACGCAGGGAGGTGTATCAAAAGGAGGCAGCCGCCAGCGGGGAGTCCGCCCGAGCTGCTGTGAGGGAGCTTAGGACCAGCCCGCCCTCCCGCCGTACTTTTTCCTCCTGTTGGAGCGGCAGTCACCTGGAGTGTGAGTTCCGGAGGGACTCGATCAGGCGCTGCTTCTGCTGTTGGAGGCTGGTGAGGCCACTGGGAGACCCAGCTGCGGAGGAGGAGGCGCTCTTGGTCAGGGGAAAGAGCCAGCTCATCCTCCTCGGGTCCCAGGGCCCAAGGCCCCAGAAGGCTCCGGCCTGCTTCTCCCAGCTACTCAGCCCGGCCGTTCTCCAGCGACAGAGGAGCGGACTGGGACACCTCCGGCCCAAGTGCTGGGGGACCGCGTCTTCTCTAAGCAAGCCCGGCTCGCTGTCCTCGGGCTCTGGGGAACATGATATCACCACGGCCAGCTGGACAGGGGCAACTTGCGGCCCGGGACAGCTAATCCCACCTACGCGGCCCAGACGCCGGAGCCAGCCAGTCAGACACTACGACCTCCCAGCTCTCCACCACCCCGGCTTCCGTCTCCTGCGTGCCCCGCCCCCTCTGCGTGTCGCGTCATCATCTAGCGCCCCTGCCCGGACGTGCGAGAAGCGACGCTGAAGCACGGTGCGGCGCAGCTCCGGCTCCTCTTTCCCCTTTGCTGGGCGAGAGGTGTCTATGGGGCACTCGCTGCCGCCGCCGCTACCGCCACCGCCACCGCCGCTGGGTGCTGTCTCTATGGCGAGAAGGAGGAGGAGGAGCGCGAGCGCAGTGACACAAGTAGATTTTGCGTCTGCCTCAGACCTGCGGGGGAGGGGCGGGGTGGGGAAGTAGGAAGGGGGCGGGAACCATGAACGTGAGAAGGCGCGCGATGGCGCCAGCTGGAGGGCTGCTGGCTGAGGAAAGAGCTTAGCGGTGGGAGGCGGGGGAGGGTAATGGGGCTGGGGGTATATCAAGGGGTGGCGCAGAGTGATGACGTAAAGGCTTTGTACCTGGGCTTCTGTGTGGGGCCGAAATTGGGAGTGGAGGGCGGCGGCCTAAATCCTCAGCGCCTCATATCCCCTCACGCGGCGGTGCTTGGGAGTCAATCTGGTTCCAGTAAATGCTGTCATTCGCACTGGCTTTCTGCCAGGGAAGAGAGTTATCTATGACTTGAATGCCACTGTGCTGTCCTCTCGTTTCTCTGGGAGCCTGCAGTACAGAGATGCTACCTCCAGTAATGAGAAGGCTTTGGGTGTCTTTTCGGGGCTTCTGGAACTGCAGTAAAGAGAGAGGTGGAGGAAAACACTGTTAAACAACAGGGTCTTTTCGAGAGAGTGAGTATGAGTGTGTGCGTGTGTGTTTATCGCGGTAGGGAGAGTTATAAAGAGGTGCCCTGGATCTCCTTCGATTTCTGTTCTTAGAGCACTCAAGGTTACCTTTAGGTCTCTTCAGAGTTTAGGAGAGGGTCATAAGACCCTCCTCTTTTACCCTTGTTATGATTTTTTTTTCAAATTTGTGCTAAAAAAAAAAAAAAAAAAAGCGTTTGGAATTTTCCTGCCCAAGTATCAATATTTCGGTCTGTATCGTTATATACCATGATCCCTGTGTTTAAGTACCGGAAATGTGAGATCTGTCTTTGGTAACCTGGGAAAATACTCCTATTTTTAGGAAATTAGAAGGAAACAATTTAAGATGCAGACATTCTGTTACCTTCTTTCTTTCTCCCTCCTGCACTTACGAACATTCAGTTTCTGTGACTATTATTTTTTTTCTCAGAAAGAACATTTTTAAAAAAATTGTTTTACTTTAGTTCCCTCCAATATGGCTTGAATGAATGCCAGTAAAGCGGATTTTGTAATCAAGTCAGATTTTGAATATTTTAATAAGGAGTAAAGTAAAAGCAAACACTATCTTTGTCATGCTAACATCTGATCTTGTCACGTGTATATATGTAATTTCATCTTTATCTGGAAATGGACGGCTTCATAAAGTTTTATACAGAGCAATTGAACTCAGCAATTTTTAATTAGTGGGAAGTTTAAAAAATATTAGTATGTACACATTAAAAACACCATTTTCAAATAACATTGAAATTAGAACCAGAAAATCTGTGTTGTAGTCCTTTTTTTCCAACAGATGAGCTGTGTGACCTTAGACAAGTCACTTCCTATACTCTGGTTTTCTTACGAATCAAGTACTTTAGATAAATGACCTCTGAGGTTTCTACCTACTCAATTATTCTGTGATTCAGGTTTCTGATATAGCTGGTTTTTATTTGGGTTTTTATTTTGACAGGTACATAAATAAAGGATAAAGTATTTTATGAAACGGTTCTTCAATCAAGTAACATTTTGATGCTTGGCATCTAGACTCCTTTGTGCTCTCACTATGCCAGCAGCAACTGTAGATCATAGCCAAAGAATTTGTGAAGTTTGGGCTTGCAACCTAGATGAAGAGATGAAGAAAATTCGTCAAGTTATCCGAAAATATAATTACGTTGCTATGGTATGCCCATGATCAGATTTTTAAGATGCTTCTTATAAAAGGGGAAGAGGGATTTTTAAAGTCTTGAATTCAACTCTTCTGGTTGGTTTTTAGGGATTAATCACGGTAAGAAAAATTTGTCAGTGCCCTCCTGCCAAAACTATCAGAACACACCTGTAATTTGATAGGTAGGATTTATTACTCATTGCAGAGGGAAACTGCATTGGGAACCATGGGGCATTGGAGTAAGAGAGTGTTAGAAGGGGCTTTAGGCTTTAGGATTTCTGTCAAGTGGTTTTCAGAAGGGATTAAGGAAACAGCTTTCCTGTGGATTGGATGCTGTTAGGAAGCTGGGGGTGATTCTGTGATTGGGTATGTTAATAAGTCTTAACAGGAATAAGAAGACAATAGTGTGAGGCTAAAACTGCAGAGAAGCATCAGTCGCTCATTTAGCCAGGATGGGAATAGTTGGTCATTTTTATGGTTTGGACAGTGTTTGGTTTTTTTGCCCTTGTTCAGACGTAATTACAGAGTGGCCTTATCTGATAACTGAAGTTCTGTAAAATTTTTTATGTTCAGCAGGAGAACATTTGGGTCCAGCTATGAGTGTCAGGTCAGCTGCTAGCACTAAGTAAGGCTTAGCTGGTAGTACCAGATCATACCAGATGAGCTCCCAGATACCAGGAACCTCTAGAATATCTTTCTCAAACAAACAAACAAACAAACAAAAATCACATATCTCAGTGATTTTATCACTGGCGCTCCATGAACACAGTGTTATTAAGCACCTCTGCTTTTGCACATGCTATTCAGTCTACCTAGATTGTCTACCCAGTTATTTTATTTTTTCTTTACAATTGTACTTTGTATATTTGTTGCAGCTTCTCTGTTGTTTTCTAGGTCCACTAGGTTATTAGCTCCATAAAACAAGAGGTTAGTGTCTTAGTCATCCTTTCTCCCCCCAGCACCCAACATAACACATACTGTATCCAGTAAAGTGTTGAATTGGTTGTTGAATTTGGATAACAGTTAGTTTCTTTACTGTTCATAGTGACTTGATAATTTGCTTTTGTTCTTGGCTAGCTCTAGTTTGAATTCTAATACTAATTTCATATATCATTTTCTCAGTATTTGTAGTACAAGTAAATAAAATAAGTAAACTTTGGGGAGAGGAAGGTTGGTTGGTTAAAATATGAGTATTTGTGCATAATGTTTTATTTAATAAAGGTGTACTTACCCATAATTAGAATTGGAGTTATTGTCTTATCCAATGGAAATTCATAGTGATCATTCATTTCTCAGATGATGAGTGACAACACTAGAGCAGTGATAACCCTACAGGAATGAGGGGGCGGCGTGCAATTCTTGACAACACGCCTGCTGTGGACATAGAGAGAATACTGTTTTAGCCAAAGAAATTAGAAAGCAAATGATGTTTTTCTTGGAAGGTTTTAGTGTTGAGATAAACCTTTGTCTCCTAGAAACAATTGGAAAGTACAGTGAATTTTTCATTCATTTTAACCAGGTCCTCAAGAAACTTGGTTTTAGCATTGAAATACTATGAGCATAATTTCACATAACGTTTGGGAGATATGAATTTATAGTTTGTTTTTTCCTTTACTTGGCTATAGAGTAAGTACTTGGTTGCATTTATCATGTGTGTCCTATACATACTAATTTTTTGGTATTTAAAGTATATATAGAATTTTGTGGTTTTAAGAAATAATGCTCTTTCTAGTTAAAAGTCACTTTGTGAACATGTAGAATATCACTTATAACAGGATTCTCTGACTTGCATCAAAAATTGATTATTCTAGGAATTTGTGGATTGTGGTTGTGACTGTTTAGTAAATAATGAATCTTAAAACTATTTTACAGGACACCGAGTTTCCAGGTGTGGTTGCAAGACCCATTGGAGAATTCAGAAGCAATGCTGACTATCAGTACCAACTATTGCGGTGTAATGTAGACTTGTTAAAGATAATTCAGCTAGGACTGACATTTATGAATGAGCAAGGGGAATACCCTCCAGGAACTTCAACTTGGCAGTTTAATTTTAAATTTAATTTGACGTAAGTGAGAAATAAATATAGAACCTAAACTTTTTTTAGTTTAATTTTAGGAATTGATTTCTGTCAAGTATGGTAAAATTCTAAGTGAATTTGGTGTAGTTATCCTGGAAATATATAAAACATAAAATTCTAAGAACTTAGGTTTCTTTTTTATTATGGGACAAAACAATTAGGATAATGAAGACTTTTAAATACTTTGATTTTTACAGATGTTATTTTTAAAATATGACTGCCACTTTTTTGGAATTTGTAAAACGGTATTGAAAATGCTTCTTGATAGAAAAAATAATCTTACAACATTAGTTTTACTTTCAAACTTTTTGTGTGCAATTTGAAGTGTAGACCTCATTGTTGCAGTATTTATCCTTTTTGTGAGATTTTTATTACAGTTATACTCCAGTTTATGAGTAGAATACATGTCAAATGCAGTAAGACATTTCTTGGAAACCTGGGTGCATTTTCTTTCAAATCAGTGTTACGTAATGGTTGTTTTTTCACATCAGTCCACAAAACCTCTCTTATATACAGGAAAAACAATAGTGTCTTTGAACTTGGTGTTTTCAGTATGTCAGTGTGAATTCTAACTCAAGCTCTGAGTCTAAACCCAGTTTCCTTAGTAATACTACTTCTATATAATTGGTAAAAGTAGTCTTGATAGCTGAGGGAAGATTAGAGTGTTTTTGGTCAAGGGCAGATTATTTGTGAACTGATTGTAAATTAAGGAAATAAAATGTTTAATATTGTAAGTATGTTGCAGTGTCCCATTTGACAACCTGTGTTTGTGTAATATGATCTAACATCTAATTTGAAAAATTGTAAAAGAAGCTGTAGAACAATTAATGGTAGTGCCAATGTAAGAATTCTTTGCTCCTATTCTTTGTTGAATAATGTACTGTGAAACACATAAAATCTAATGAAAAGCAGGGATAAAGCTTTTAGAGGGTAGTAGTGTAAGTGGTACAGTAGTATGACTTCTATTTGGATTATGTTTAGCCTGACTCTCTGATTTACTCTATTGGGTTTAATAATATACTCTCCAGAACCTTATAAAGGGTAAAAAGTACTCAACTCCACTTAAGCTGATCACTTTTTATACGTACTACAGCTTTGGAACACTGTGAAAATTGCCTTCTATCCTTTTCTCAAATGATAACCCTTTAATTAGTTCTTTACCATTTCATTTGTTCCATGTTCTTTTTTTTTTTTTTAAGCTAATCATTAGAACATTGTTTTTTTAATAAGATACTTTTGTGATCTCAGTACATGTGTAGGAGGTGACCTATCAGTGTCTCAGTTTTGGTAAAATTGGCAGTTTCCTTTTCTAGGAACATCTTTGTTTCAGTAACAACTGCTCTCTTAGTACATTCTCTGAGTGACTTTTTTTTCTTCACCCAGAGAGGGCTACTATAGTTTTACTACCAAGTTTTGCTACCATTTTCTAATGTTATTGTCTTAGGAGGTGTTTGAGGAGAAGGACATAGTGAAAAAGGATATAGGTAGAAAAGGTCAGTGGGAAGATAAAACTGCATACCATGAACAGAATCTTGGAAATTTTGAAGAAAGATGAGTGCCTAGACTACACGTGTCAGCCACTGTGCTAGGTACTGGGAGCATAGTGTTGAGGAAAGTTGTTCATGGCCTTTGTAACTTAGTGTTTCCATAACTCTTATGTCTGCTCTCTTGCTAAAGTCCCAGAATTAAAATTGTTAGATACTGATCGAAGTATGGGAATTCTCTCCAAACAATGGAGATGAATGGATATATCATCTCCAACAATTGGAGATGATATGTCCATGAAATTCAAGGGGAATATTGATGACCTGTGAAGTGGGGGGGAAAAAAAAAAAACCAATCTGTGGGCAGAATTCCAACAACAAGTCTAAGTGGTTGAGAATGAATTTTTTTAAAATGTCATCAGTTTGGTGATTACATTAATTTTTGACATTTGAGAGAATCATTTTAATAGGGTATTAGAAATTATAGGGGACCTCAAATTCAATGGTAGTAGAAAAGAAGCTGATACTTTATTTAAGGAAAATGGTAAAAAGAAGGACGTATCATGAGTAGAAGGGACAGCAGAATCAAAGGAAGGGTGGTTTTTATTTTGTTTTACAGGTAATGTATGGGCATATTTGAAGGTTAAAGGGCAGTTTTAGGTAAGGAGTTGCAGACTGTTCAGGATAAGAATATATACTTGATAAGTCTTTTGAGAAGTTCCGTGGGATAGCATTTAAGGCATTGGTAACAATTAGGTTTGGTGATGAGGAGAGCTGTCTGTAAGCCTAAAAGAAAAAGGTCTTAAGAGAGATGAGTAGATGTAAAGGCAGGTATGTTGATCTGGTATTTCTTTGTACAGCAAGTTTGGAGTGAAGCCATATGCTGAGATAAACAGGGGAAGGGTATTATTGGAAGCTTAGAGAAAGAGGTCTGAAACTTACCATCTTGTTCTAAGGAGACAATAAGATGATAAGTGTAAATAAAGATATGGCAAACCAAGTCTAAGGACAAGCTGTAATTGAACCTGTGAATTTTTAATTAGCCAGGTCTTTGCTGTTTTGATATAAATTTCTCCAGTTGTGCTTAAGAGCAAGAGTAGAAATTGTGGAAGAGGAATATTAAAACAATTGAAGTAAGAGACTTCATAGTAAGTTAAGGGAGTTTTTTGATATTCCAAAAAATGTTATTGGTGTAAAAGAAATCTAAGGTGGGAGAAGGATAATAGAGGAAGAGAGAAGCTAGAATGATTAAAACAAGAATGGATAAGTTTAATAATTTGAGACAAAGATGACTGAAGAATTTATGGTGTCAGAAGAAAAGTGGAAGTCTTTGATATTGCAAAATGTCTTGTCATTCATTCACTGTGTTGACAGAATTCAGGAAGTCACTGTTTTGGTGCTGGCTGTTGGAGATGAGTATTAAGTTATGAATGGTAAGATACTTTCTTAGATATGAAATGGAAGTTGCTGAGGATTGTAATCAAAAGATTACACAGAGAGTGAGAAGAAGTTTTAAAACCATGTAGAAAGTTGGACTTTGAGGAAGACAGTAGTGATTATAGACAAATGGTTTGGAACATCAAATTGTGAGAGTTAGAGGAAAGATACCAGGCAATACCAAGACTAAAGAGAGTTGTGAATTTTCTTTCTTCCTGCCTACCATTTTTTCTGCCATTGAATTTGAGAATTGAATAATTTTTCAGGGAAAGATAGAAGGAATAAAGTTCTCTAGGAGAGTCATTTTACTTAGGTAGGTGAGGAGATGGAATTTGAAAATAGATTTGCACCATTGGGGTGGAATCTTATATCCAGTGGAACAGTTAATTTCATGAAGAAGAAGATGAACAGATATTCTGAATATTGTGTTGGTAGAGATTCTTATAAACTCTTTATTTGGGCTAGTTGGCTAGCTTATTATCTAATATTTGTAGGAAAGTGCCCAGTAGAAAAAAACCTTGGTTAGAGGTTTGATGCTGTTAGTAGAAAAGTAACTTAGTGAATACCAATGATTAGTACCTACAGTTGTATATGAAGGATGGCATATATTAAAATCCCTTGTGGTAAATGGCAAAGGCCATTATATATAGCCTAACATAATTTTTTAGCACACATAATCCTTTGCGATAGTTAAATTGAGAGTCTAGGTGGAATGAACTAGTAGGTGAGTAATGATAATAAATCAGGGTTTTTTTTTTTACCAGATTGTTCAGGCCTCACCTGTCATAAAACATTTTATCCCCAAGCAGTGTGTATTAGGAAGTGTAGACATTGCACCATAGCTTATTTTTGTAGACATCCTCTCTGCAATCATTTCTTCTATTCATCTTCAAACTTGTGTAGGGTTGACTTCAAGGCAAGAGGTTTTCTTCTCAGTAAACTACATTTTTGTGCTTGAATCTATTTTATCAACTTGGGATGTACAGTATAAGTTGTACTTTGTACAGTTGCTTTAGATGTAAGCTTTGATCAAGTAAAAATACTCTGAATTTGGGGGAGGATGCTTATTTGAAGTTTTTAGTATCAGTTTAAATTCTGGATTTTTTTCTTTTATAAATGCACTTTTAATGATAGAACTTTTTAAAAAAAAATTTTAATGTGAAGAAATACAGATAACATAAAATGTACCATCTTAACCATTTTTAAGTGTACAGTTGAACATTGTTATGTATATTCACATTGTTGTGCCTCCAGTCTCCAGAACATTTTCATCTTGCAAAACTGAATCTCTATACCCATTAAACTGAAACTCTTCCATTTCTCCCTCCCCACCACCCCGGCAGCTACCTTCTGTCTCTTTGACTATTTTAAATAACTCATATAAGTGTATTCATACAGCATATGTCTTTTTATGAGAGGCTTATTTCACTTAGCTTAATGTCCTCAGGGTTCATCCATGTTGTAGAATGTGTCAGAATTTCCTTCCTTGTTAAGGCTGATTAATATTTGGATTGCTTCTGCCTTTTGGCTCCTGTGAAAATGCTGCTATGCTCATGGATGTACAAATCTGTCTTTGAAACTCTGCTGTCAATTCTTCTGCATATATACCCAGAAGTGAAATCACTGGGTCATATGGTAATTCTGTTTTAAATTTTTGGAGGCATTACCATACTGTTTTCCATAGCAGTTGCACCATTTTACATTCCCACCAACAGCGCACACAAATTCCAATTTCTCCACATCCTTGCCAACATTTGTTATTTTCTGTTTTTTTAATAGCAGCTATCCTGATGGGTGTGAGGTGATATCTTATTGTGGTTTTATTTTGCATTTCCCTAACGATTAATGATGTTGAGCATCTTTTATATGCTTATTGGCCATGTGTCTGTCTTCTTTGGAGAAATGTCTTCAAGCCCTTTCCTGTTTTTTAATTGTCTTGGTTTTTTGTTGTTGTTATTGAGTTAGAAGTTCTTTATATATTCTGGATATTAACCCCTTACCAAATATATGATTTGCAGATATTTCCTCCCATTCCATAAGTTGCTCTTGTACCCTGTTGATTGTGTCCTTTGATACACAGAAGGATAGAACTTTTTATTGGGTTATTTTCCAAGTACAACATTTAAGGTATTTTAAATAAAATGTAATGCTCTTAAATTTTCACCAAATTTACATTTCCGATTATCAGAATCTTGTCTTCACTGAATAGAGATAAAATAGATGTAGCATCAGTTATTCTCTGTATTTTTTAGTTTATCCTTATTCTGTTTTGAAGCTAGAAACTGGTTCATTTTAAAAGTTTTTTTCTGGTTCTCTGCTAAAGTGTTTAAAGAGGATGAGTTATATGATGGTTATTTATGGAAAATCTTCTTTTAGTTCTGAGAGCATCTAATATGGAGATCTTAGTTAAAGGTGGCTTTTATAAGAATTTTATTATCCTGACCTGGAATAGAAATTATCATGCATCTTGGTGTCCAAATACTTATTTGGTAACTACTTAGAGCTTTTGAGTTAGCAAAGATTATTTTGAAAATATTCTGCTTAAGAAAGGCCATTTATAGCCTGGGTCAGAATTTGTTTTTTTAAACTGACTTTGGGATTTGTCTCCTAAATGATCTAATCTAAGTGTTTCTAAGACTTCTAAAATACTTGGCTCAAGTGTCATTACTGTGAAATCCTAGAAGCCACACTGTAGAATGTATATTTAGTATGCCAGCCATTTTACCAAATTTATTTTAGTTATGGGGAGGATCTCTGTAATTATTTGTGTACATTATTTTTCTCGTTATATAAAAGTAATATATTTTTAGGGCCGAGCCCGTGGCGCACTCGGGAGAGTGCGGCGCTGGGAGCGTAGCGACGCTCCCGCCGCGGGTTCTGATCCTATATAGGAATGGCCGGTGCACTCACTGGCTGAGTACCGGTCATGAAAAAGACCAAAAAAAAAAAAAAAAGTAATATGTTTTTAAAGAAATTTGAAATATAGGTAAGCATAAAGGAGAATTAAAGAGTTATAATCTGATATCTTTTATATAAAAATAAAGTATTATGTACTATTCTCTGTTATTTCATACTGAGTATCTTTGTCCATATTGCATCTCTAAAATCTTTACATGTTGTTTATAATCTTTTTTTCATTGATTAGCTAGTATTTCTTTGTATGGTCTATTCTAGGACTGAAGTCAATTCATTATTGCTAAATGTTTTGATTATTTCTAATTTTTCATTGTTACAAGCAGTAGTACAGTGGACTTCCTTTTAGTTAAATCTTCGAGTATTTCCATGAGTTTTATCCCTTATGATAAAAAACTAGGAATATAATTACTGAGTCAAAAGTTATTCAAAATGTAATATCCTCCTGATATAAAATTTAATAGTCTCATGATATTATTATCCTCCAGAAAGATTATAATAATTTATAGGTTCACCAGCAGTACACAAGATCTCGAAAGAGACAAATGGTCATTATAATGAGCATTTGCAAATTTCCCTTAATTTCCATAGTTCTAAATGCCTCAGTGTTAGTTTTTATACTTTATACAAATCAAATGTTTCATGTCATTAACATAATAGGAAAAGATTGGTTAAAGACATGTCATTGTCTGAATGTGATTTTTGAAAACTCATAGAAAGGAGAGGTTATAAGAAATTTAAATGCTGTCAGTTCTCATTTATCTAGAATGTAAATATTCAAAAAAGTTAGAATGAGTAAATAATGTAATTTTCTACTCCTTCCCCCCCACCCCCCTTTTGCAGTAGACAGGTAGGGGCAATCTATAAAGATTTAGCCCAGTCTTGGACACTTTTTCCACCTTTAGTATTTTATAATAATAACCAAAGTTTTGTTTTTTTTTTAATGTTGATGTACAATATGCATATAGAAAAGCATGCATATCATAGATGTTAAGCTCACCCTTTTTTTTTTTTTACAAGTGTGACATCTTGAAACTAGCAGTCTGATTGAGGAATAGAACTCCTTTTCACTAATGTTCATTTTACTAACTCAAATTTTTTTTTAAAGGGAAAACAAAAAAATTGATCATTTTATGAACATAGAGGACAAATTTTAAAATGTATGTTTATAGGGTGTATTATATTTTATAGTTTTGAATATTGGTAAATCCTTTTTTGGAGACATCGCTGAACAAACTAAAAATATATAAAGTGAAAATCCTGTTTCCCAACCAAACACAATAGTGTTTTAAATCGTTAATGTTCTTCGGCTTGTGTAGGAATACCAGCTTCTATTTTCCTACTCTCTTTAGGATTCCTCAAATTCAAAACTTTTTTACAACCGTCCCCGACATTCACCTTGAATCTCTTTTTATTTCTACTGTGATGTATTATACATTTGGCATTTTTAAGTTCTACAAAGTTATTGCATGGCATGTTCCTTTGATTTTGATATGAAGGTCCTCATACCTGAATTAGCTTCATTCTTTTCCTTAGTTACAGTTCTTAATTGTATATAGCTTTATGTGATGTTTGATGATAATGGTGATGATGGAGTTGTGAGGAATAGCTGTAGGTCAAAGTAACCATGTACTGATTTATGTAGTTTGTGTCAGGCACTGTGGTAAGTGCTTTGAAGTCCTTTTTAATGTTTTTTTTTTTTTTCTTTTTTCAAAAATCTGTAAGACACTTGGGCTTCTCTTAATATAAATCTTCATCCACTGTTTAGGTTATTTTATTAGAAGTAGAGACCTAAATCCAAAGATTTGAATATTTTTAATCTTCATTTATTTAAGCAAAGGATGGGGATATTTTCAAGGTTCTTGATATGTTTTATATGCACACACATGTATACAGGTCGAGCATTCCTAATCTGAAAATCAGAAATCCTCCAAAATCTGAAACTTTTTGAGTGCCAACATTGTGCTCTAAAGGATATGCTCATTGGAGCATTTTTGATTTTCAGATTAAATATGTTCAACCGGTATCTGTTCTACAAATATTCCATAATCTGAAAAAGTCTAAAATTCAAAACATTCTGGTCCTAAGCATTTCAGGTAAGGAATATCCAGCTTGTATATACATATTGAGAAAGAGAGATGGAGATGGGATTAAGGTTGTTTTCTGGAAAATTACGCTCATTTACAGCTTGATGAAAATTATTATCTTGTTTCATCCATCCAAATATCAAATATTAGCATTTTTGAAAAGTTTGCTATTTTGACTTGTGAGAATGTTTTGTTTTTATTTGCCCCCACCCCTTTTTTTGATAACTAGTGAAGTTGCTAATTTTTTTCAAGTTTACAAATCATTTTCTTTTCTCTTGTTGTCTTTCATAGCCTTTGCAGATTTTGGGGGCATCTTTCTGTTCTTAGTGGCTTCAGTTCATTGAACATTAAGTTTATTAATCATCTGTTTATTTGTGGCAATCTGTATTCTAGTTTATTTGCCTTTTAATTATGATTTTCAGCATAAGTTTAAATATATCTTTAAAGATAGTTCATATCTTTAAGAAGGCTAATTTTCTTTATAAAGAGAAGTGTATGAGCATAAGCAACTTGTTGAAAAATTACTTTATAGACCCTTTGATGGATGTCTGTGTGTTGAGCCAAGGACTAGTTTGAGGTTGGAGAATTTCCAAATTGTAAAAGTTTTAACCCATGTGTTTAGAAATGTGAATTCATATAGTAGGCTAAGTTTATATTTATGGAAAGAGCTAATATCAATGCATTAACCTACTTTAGTGTACCTAGTTGAGTTAGTTTCTGTTGTAGGGTATCATCTGAGAAAGATAGCCATGCGTCTGTTTTTTGGAAAGCCTTTTATAGAGCTTTGTATATGGTTTTTGTTCATGTTCAGTTGTTATAACTAGATATTTTGCTACCTTAAACTTTAGTAATTAATTAAACTTTAGGATTGGTAGAGATCCCATTATTGCTCGTTACTTTTATGAACAGATTGAATCATAAAAGCAATTCTTAAATGAGGGTACTTCAAAAAGTTTGTGAAAAGATGCAATTAAAAGATAATATGAGTCTTTCCCTGAACTTTTTGAAGACCCTTCATATTTTGATTGACCAATATTTTAATTACTTTTTTGAGGTTAGCATATTTTAATATTATTTTCCTTCATTTGCTAGGATTTTTGTGGGCAGGGAAGGCAGAGTGGAAAGGTTTAAAAACTTGAAATGGATACTATTGGATGGGGTCAGTCTATTGATGTGGAGAATTGAGTTAACAATTGTGAAGTTTTTCTTACTATAGGAAGTTTTTTTCATCCTTTTTGGTGATTTAGCCTACGTGCATGGGGTTCCCAACTTTCTTTTTCTTATGATTTGGTTATTGCAAAGCATGAGATTGGTTCCAAATTATAAAATATTCAGTCCCATGAAATTTAGATGAGAGTACATGAATTTATCTGAATTGAGCTATGTGAACTGTGCAGAAAAAAAGGAATATTTTATACACATATCTTTATTTACAAACTTACTTGATTTTAAAATACCTCAGGTACTCATCCAGGGGATTTGTACTCTCTCCTGGAGATTGTGATTCAATAGGTCTGGGACTTCAGTGGGCTCTGGAAATCCATATTTTTGGTAAGCTCTCTGGGTGATTGTTGTCATTGGGCTAATTTGGAAAGTACTTAACTAAATAATGCAACACTCACTATTCTACCTCATTCATATATTTGAACAAAATATACAAAAATCATTGCTTTTTTGAAGCTTACATTCTGATTGGGAGAGAGATGACAAACTAAAATAAAAGTAAATTGAGCATATGGCCAAGAATAATGTAAGCCTGGAGAAGAATCTGTTATACATTTGGTTGGTTATAGTTGCTAAAGCATGCCTAAATGTGAACGTAGGGACCTGATGAATGAGATTTTCTCTAATTTTTTAAGGTACGTATTTTCAGGTAGCAAAGCCAATAATACCTATTGTTTAAATGAAAAGACTTTTATGGTATTGGGTTTATTCAGAAATTTTCCCTAAAAGATTTTCCAGGGGAAATTTTGACTTAAAATGATTGTTGCAATTCCCCTCTGTTTTTAAATATTTCAGTTGTTAGCTTTGTTATTTTTCAGACATTTAGAAGCAAATTGATTTCCAGAGGATAAACCATAAGAGTACTTGTTGGCCCAAGTGAAGTATTCCTTTTGGTTTAATTAGTTTTGCTACAGCTTTTCACTGAAATTTCTTTTGCTAAATGGTAGAACCAGTATTATCGTAATTTAAAAAGCAAAAGAATAGTTAAATGGCAAATTCACAAAGTACTTTTTCACTTATTCTCAAAAACATATATCTGCATTTTGATAGATTTTAATTTAATATTTTAATATTTGAATACCCATGTATTTGTGCTTGGAAATTAGAGATGGTTTTCTTTTTGTTGTAAGTGAAATCTTGAAAGATTGGCTTATTTAGATTTCCTGGCTTGATTTTAGAAGGCAATCTTCTAGGCTTAGGATTCTTAGAAGAAATTATTGTTGTTATAGCAGAGTCCTTAATTTTAAATAGTTTACTTTTTGGAGCCATTTGAATGGCTTATAATTTGTGAGAGGAGGAATCTCCTTTTTGTTTATGATGGAATGTAGTTTAACTCTGCCACATGAAATGTTTTCCACTTGGTCTCCTTCCTGGTGCTGCTGTAAACATGGGAGATGGGCTAGACCCTCACAGCTGTGGGTGCAGCGCCACCTGGCAGCATTAAAATGGCTGCCGAGACTGAGAGCCCCTGAAAGGAACGTGGTTATCACTCTGTGGTGGTAGCCCCTGGTGAGTAGAAGACCATTTTTTCAGACCCAGTTAAATTTATTTAACATGTGAAGTTAACGAAATTGAATTTATAGTAAAGACTAAAAGCCTTACCATTGGACTGTTTGAACACTGTTCTAAAAAACTGACCCTTATATTTAAATTGTATTTTCCTTACGTATATGTAAAGCCTTGGAATAGCTGGATCCTATTCTGTGTTCTGTCTTGTTACTGGCACTGTAGTTGAAGATGTGAGTGGAAGAAAAACTGTCTGAAATAATGTCACTTTTCAATGTTGTCTTTCTCTTTCTCCTGCTAGGGAGGACATGTATGCCCAGGACTCTATAGAGCTACTAACAACATCTGGTATCCAGTTTAAAAAGCACGAGGAGGAAGGAATTGAGACCCAGTACTTTGCAGAACTTCTTATGACTTCAGGAGTGGTCCTTTGTGAAGGGGTCAAATGGTTGTCATTTCATAGGTAAAAAGATTGCATTGAAAATGGCATTGGTGGGCCGAGCCCGTGGCGCACTCGGGAGAGTGCAGCGCTGGGAGGGCGGCGACACTCCCGCCGCTGCTGCCGCGGGTTCAGATCCTATATAGGAATGGCCGGTGCACTCACTGGCTGAGTGCCGGTCACGAAAAAGACAAAAAAAAAAAAAAAAGAAAGAAAATGGCATTGGTGGTTCATTTTCCTACCTGCTTCACACTTGCTTGGGTCACTATATCAGCATTTTCAGGCTTACTTCTAAAAAGAATTTACTGTCATATCTGTCTCCTAAACTCTTATGAGACTAATGTTGGTCTGCTGAAAGGTTATTTCGTGATATGGTACCCATTTTAGTCTGTGAGAGGCAGTGTCACGTAATGGAAAGAGTATACACTAGAAAAACAAAAAGACCTTGGTTTAAATCCAGCAGTGCCATTTGGAATCAGTGCTACCTAGGCTTATTTAATATTTCTAAGCCTTGGTTTTTATGTTCTGCAAGGGAAACCATTCATTTAAAAAGTATTGAGTATTTCCCGTATACCAGGCACTGTGGTAAGACTCTTGAAATTAACCCGAACAAAACAGGCTAAACTCCCTGTCCTTGTGGAATTTACATTCAGGTGGGGGTAGGCAGAAAATTTTTTTAAATGATGAAATTTACATTGTGGTTGGTAGTGATAAGTGCTACTGAGAAAAATGAAACAGCAAAGAGAATGCTAGAGGTGGGTGTGTGGGTGGATTTTAATTTTTTAAAATAGAGTGATAGGAAAGGCATTCCTTAGAAAAAATATCTTGCAGACTCGTTAATGGTCAGTAGTAACATCTATAAAGCATCCAACAAAGTGCTTTATATAGTAAATTCTCAATAAGTGGTTTTAATTATTATTATGAAATAAAACTAGATCATTTAAGAGAATTTCTAGAAAGGAAATTAGTTTCGTTTTGTAAAAATAGATTTCCAAATATGAGAAACAGTTTTCCTATCTAAGTAAACTGAACTGGCAATTCAAGGACTTGAATTGTAGTGGCTTGTTGGTGGTATAAATGTGTATGTTGATATCTTTGAATTGTTAAAGTGACAAGTTCTTAGCACCGTCTGTAAAATGACAGCATTTTCTCATTACAGTTGCAAATACGTTTTCTCTGTTCTTGAGTGCACTTTTTTTTTTTTTTTTTTTTTTGGTCGATTCCTTTTGCTTATGGAGTGACTTGTTTGGATTCTGTATCAGAGTAATGTTTTTTTCATTCCTTTGGTATTTATGTGTCCCACTTCTGTATTCTTTTAACTCTTTTATAGTGGTTATGACTTTGGCTATTTAATCAAAATCCTGACCAACTCTAACTTACCTGAAGAAGAACTTGACTTCTTTGAGATCCTTCGGTTATTTTTTCCTGTTATTTATGATGTGAAGTACCTCATGAAGAGCTGCAAAAATCTCAAGGTAAGTTTTCTGGCGACATTATCTACAGTCAGCACACTATTCAGACCAAGTCATTGACCTAAGATCCTAGGCTGGCGTGTTGTTTTAAGCCATATTTTTGAGTTTTATATTAAAGGCAGTCATATAATCTGGTCATGTGATGCTTTTTCTTGCATACATAGTAATTTATGGGAAATCCGTTTTTAAAGCTTCAATATATCTTGGCAGAGTAAGTTTTCACCAAAATTCAAGCTAAGGGTCAAATTTTTGCCATTGCTTGCCAGAGTGAAAATCATGAACCAGAACAGAAATGTGAAGACTGACTAGTAAGGCTCTCCTGTGCACAGAAGGGCAAGTTCTCACTCTCCCAGTGCACACAGAATCTAGCCATCTGAGGTAAAATCTGAGGTGGCCAGCGACATGCAGATGTATTCAGTAGTATGGCAAAAAGAATTTTCCCCTTCAGTTTATCTTGGCTAGAGATTATTTTGTCAGTTTGAGTCATAGGATAATGTTCATAGGAGTAAATGACATAACCAAAAGATTTTTTCTTTTCCTGGCCAAAAGATGTCAGCTTGTTAGGGATAAGTGATGTAGTAAATATGTAGGTCCCACCTAGACAGGAGCTTTCATTCTAACCCTGCTTGACATGTGTGTAATAATTTTTTACTTCTGAACATTAATTCCTTCAAAAGGAAAGTTTCTTTGATATGGAAAAGTTCTCCTTCACTTTGAGAACAAATTCACCTGTGGTAGAGCAGACCCCTGGGAATATAATGGTTTTATTTTTTTAAGTGTATGTATTTAAAAAAAGAAACAAAAACACATTTAAGTAATGTGGTTGCTTTATAGAATGTGCATTGTCTCTTTCTTCAGTGAAACCAACGTTGATCAAGTTTTCTCCTTACTAGGTTTTAGAAGTGCAAGTAAAATTACACTTTTAAGAGATAGTAAGGACTTTAAGGGCTTTGCTTTTAAGCAGAAAAAAACATAGGAATTGAATAAGGAAACTTTTGCTTTTAACAAATGAACTGGAAATTTTAAGAGAAGCAGTTTTTTGGCTAAAGTTTACCAGTAATACAGGATATGATCAGCACATAACTGGGGAGATTTTAAAGATTACTTTGTAGCACCTGAGAGCAGCAGAATTATACATGTTTTGAGGAGACTTTGAGCAAGAGGAGTTGCAGTAGGATATCCTTACTACTCTAAAAACTCGGCCCATCCCTGAATGTATAACATACTGAGAATCCAAGGGCTACATGTTTTAATCTGGCTTTGGAATTGTTTTTTACAATTGACTTGTACAGTGACAGTTTTCAGTAACAGAAGGTCAAATTATTGCTCATTATGTGTATGTTATTGGGAAATTTCTAAGTATATAAGATATTCTAAAGATGTCCTGAGTGAGCTGCTGTGTTAAAATTTAGGTTAATGACAAAGGTGCTTTTTGACCTATAGTCAAGCATACTGTTCTGTTCTATTTTGTTCTCCTAAGCAGCTGCTTATGATACCTAATCCTCATAATATTTTTAGCACAGAAGCAACTGCAGTGCAAAGCCCTGTCTCGAGCTGTGATACAGAGAAGGGCTAGTTTGCTAGTAGAGGCATTAACAAATTAGAGAGGGATTTCTTTTTGTTAGTGATATTTGTTTCTTTCTTCCCCTACCATTCTCCCCTCTCTTTATTCTCTCCCTGCCTCTTTTCCTTCTTTCTTTCCTTCTCTCCTTAATTCTCTTTCCCTTACTTTCTTTCACTCTCATATTTACCTGTCAAATGCCTTAAAACATATGACGATACATTTTCCCAATTAGGATCTTATTTTCTGTTAAATTACAAACTTCTCCCTCATTCAACAAATACATTTGTAATTCACATTCTGGTTTTTTTCCCTGATCTTCATAAGGTTTGTCTTTACTTACTAAAGTTCATTCATATTTTGGTCAGTGTCTAAGTTTGTAATTTGTGAATTCAGGCATTGCAGTGTTTCCTTTCTTTGACCTGCAATTTTTATTCCTTCTAGGGTGGATTACAGGAAGTTGCTGAACAGTTAGAGCTGGAACGAATAGGACCACAACATCAGGCAGGATCTGATTCATTGCTCACAGGGATGGCCTTTTTCAAAATGAGAGAAGTATGAAGACATTAGTGTCTTTTTCTCAATTCTTAGGTTGAGAACATTAAATATCTTAAGATAAAAGTTTTTGGGCAGTAAGTACCTACTAAGTAAAATGTAATTTAGAGGTACCATATAAGTCATATCCACCACACTTGACTGAGAGTGTTCAAAAAGAAGGCACCTTGAAATGTAGTTCAAAAGGAAATGGAAGAATAAGTTCTTCATAGAATAAAAAATTTTAAAATTTTAAAAACCTTAGGAATCACATAAGTCCAACCACATTACTTTCTTAGGTGACGAACAGGCCAGAAGCTAGTAACTTTTATCCAGGGTCAAGCACATTACTAGTGAGAGAACTCAAGTTCTTTCTGTAGACTGTGTCAGTGCTGCTTCTACCAAGTCAAGGAATCCATACGTTAGGTTCCCCTAGTGTGGCCTTCTGTTAGGCTTTAAACTGGTGGTAAAAACATTATTTGCTCCTGCCATTCTTCACTGCTTTGAAGATTTTATAGAGTAGGACTCGTACTTTTTTTTTACTAGATTGAGTCTTATAAAGGGGTTTTGGATTCTGAAGGAGTAAATAAACCTGAAGTAGCAATTGAATCAAAAACCATTCTGGGTAGATTTTCCTTAAGTGGCAAAAGGCAGAGATCAGTTCCTCACTTATAAAAAAGTATGACAGAATGAAATTTAACGAACTCAAGTCTACTGTTAGGTTATCTAATTAAGTGATATACACAGGTATATCTCACTGTAGGTAAACACAAAAGAAAATCAGCTGTGTAAAAACAAATAGGATGGACTTTGCCTATAAAAAAGTTTTCCATTTTGCAAAATAATTGCTCTGGAATTCTTTTGACTATATATTCTCTTAGACATTAAAGAATTGACAGGAAATTTAAAACTTTTCGTAGAAATATATTAATATTAAAAAGCATTGAAACTGTTTTGCCAAGTAGTACTGATCTGAACAATCTTCTGATTGATTCAGAAGTGATTTGTACTGTCCGTTCAAAAGAAGTAAATATTTTGTACTACTTCTCAGTGCTTCTTTAGAGTATTAAAACAACTTTTTGGATTTTTCAGGTTTATATTTTAAAAGTGCCTTACTGGTTTAATCGTGGATTTCTGACACTAATTCATTATCTTTATTTTTCTTGGCTTCTTCAAGGACAGTAATCTAGTGTAAATGTTCAGTTTTTTCTGACCATGACATGTTTAGGGTTTGATTATTTTTAGCCAGTTCAGCCTTGCACATAGATTCAAAGCAACTTTTAAACCTAAACTTTTTTTTCTGCCAATTGGTTATTTTCATTCATTCTTACTGTTGAGTATTGTTAAATTAATGGAATAAAAATGTTTACCATTTTTCCATGATTACAAATTCACATAAAAGTGGTCTACATGTTAATGAGAAATACATGCATTTATATGTTTTTTTGTAGTCTCTTTCTTTGGTTTCTTTCGAGCTCTGTACTACTTGAGGACATCAGTCTTATTCATTGAACTTAAATGTGTGGCCTCAAAGGAACACCATAGAAAAGAGTTGTCATAGTTTATTCATAGTCAGTACTTACATTGCTGTAATCTAAATTGTAAGTGGTACCTTTTGGTTAAAATTGTCTTTTTTTATTCTTCAAAATTCCTTTTTAGATGTTCTTTGAAGATCATATTGATGATGCCAAATATTGTGGTCATTTGTATGGCCTTGGTTCTGGTTCATCCTATGTGCAGAATGGCACAGGGAATGCATATGAAGAGGAAGCCAACAAGCAGTCATGACATGAAATAGTTCTTTTATTTTTATTTTATTTGAGCTACACACATGCTTGTATATAGGTTTTATCTCTGGTTGAATCCCTTGGACAATAGACAGTACCTTTTATTTCCCTTTTATAGCCCAATTTATTTTCTGCCTTTCAGTACTAAGTATTACCATTCCTATCTCAGATCTTAATAAATAGAAATGCATTCAGGTTAAATTTGGCCTTAATTTAATATACTTGTTAGCAAGCGTGTGTGACAGAGAGTGGGGAAAGCTACACATCATATTGAATATTTTGATAAACTTCACCCATTAAGTTTGGTTTGTTTTTCCCCTTTCCTAAATTAACTAGAACTGACTGTAATTTATTTCCCTGTTTCATGTCTCTCCCTTCATTCTGCAAGAGTTTTAGCTATTTGAGATTGTGGACCATCAATTTTGCACTTTAGAGAGTGATTCTGAATCAAATCCTCTGTTTTATCAGAAATTTGGATTTTCTTGCTCTTAGCTGGAAAAATAACCATCTGCCAACTTTCTACAATATTTACTTGTTTTTGACCCATAGAATAAATATAGCACATTCATTGTGCAAATTGTTGATTCAGCAAGACTAACAAAAAAAGACAAGAAACTACTGAGGAGCTTAGTAACTGCTGTTTATGTGCGTAGTGTTTAATCTTCCAAGCACATCTATGTCTGTCAGTTTCTAATTGGCATGTGTAGGCTGCTCTGTGAAGAATTTTCAAATCAGCTTTACACCTTTCAGGAAAAATTCCTTGTGATTGGTTATTTAGTATCTGCCAGGAAATTGGTATTCAAGATGTTAAAGCTACAGTTGTTTTATGATAGCACACTTCCCTTGATCTGCTTTTTATTCAACATCACTGTTTACCCTTATTTTTTTTTTATTTTATAGCCATACTTATGATGCTGTTGATTTGTTGATTATACAAATCAATTTCATTAAAATCCAAAGATAACAAGGTTTTAGGTATATTTTGTACCAAATTAAAAAACAAAAATTGTGCTTTCATAGTTGCTACAAAGATAAATAATGGAGACATTTGGTGCAAAACAACAACAAACAAAATATATATATATATATATATATATATATAGCTAATAAAATTACCTGAGGAGTGTAATGCTTGTTTATTTTTTTGTGTATATCTTTGCAATCTATTTTATATATATTGACAAGAGACTGTGAAATATTTAGCCATGCAGAATATGTGACCAGACCAGAGCATGTGTAGGAAGACTCTTTGGTAATCATTAATTCCACCCTGAAATGATGGGACTACAAGTTATCATGTGTTATCTACACTTCAATTGGTAATATTAGCAAATCTCCAAATGTTAGCCACATTGGTTTGTTTCCCTTGTATATTCTTATTCATGATATTACAATGCTGTAACTGGGTGGTCCTTTTTAAACAAAACGTTATTTGCAAAACAGAGGGTATTATTTGTTTTTAAAGCTTTTGTAAATAAAGGCTTCAGAAATGTTTTCTTATATATGTTGATGACTGGTGACTCTGTTTTAGAAATATTTATTTGGGAGATACTGTTTTATTTGGAGAACTGAACAGAACTTAGTATTTCTTCATTAACAATAGGTGATTATTACTCTTTTAATTGAAAAATAAATCTGAGCCTTCTGCATTTCAACAGTGTTGGCTTATTCGTGCTCTTTATGAGTACCTCAACTAGATAATTATGAACTGATTTCTGTTTCTTCTTTCCAGGAATAGATTTATTCTGAAAGACTTACAAAGTAAATACAGTTGTTATGATTTACTGTGGCTTCATTTTAAAGGCAGACAATGAACCAAGTTTCTAATTGGTTTCTTTTCATTTTGATCTTCACCTCCTAAAAAAAAAATTGTAAAGATTGCTTTTTTTGTAGCCACGTAGTTGCTGAATTTCATAACTTGTATCAGTTTTGGTTTCTGTCCCTAAAAGTACAGTTGACCCTTGAACAACAGGGTTTTGAACTGGGCAGTGCACTTATACAGGGATCCCCCCAGTAAATACAGTTGGCCCTCTATATCTGTGTTTCCACATCTGTTAATTCACCAAGCCCCAGACTGAAAATACAGGATTTACAGGATGTGAAACCCGCAGGGGCTGACTTTTCATACCCACAGCTTCCACAGGGCTGACTGTGGGACTTGGAACATCTGCAGATTTTGGTATCCACTGGTGGGGTGAGGTGTGTAGGGGGGTGTTTCTGGAATCACCCACAGATACCGAGGGACAACTGTATAGAATTTTATAACTTCTGTAGAGGAACATTATGACCTTTTCTAAACCTAGCTTTTGGATATAAGATATTTGGCTAATTTTTTTTTTTTTTTATTGTTCCTGAGCCATTAATTCTGGACTCACCATAATTCTGTTAAACTTACTAAAGCAAAGGTCAGCAAACCGTGGCCTGTAGGCCAAAATTAGCCTGCTACCTGTTTGTGTGGCTGAGAATGCTTTTTAGTTTTAAATGGTCGGGGGTGAAATCAAAAGAATATTTCGTGATGTGAATATTATATGAAATTCAAATTTCAGTGTCCACAAATAAAGTTATTGGGATGCAGCCACAATAATTATGTATTGGCTATGGCTACTTTTTTCCTACAATGGGAAAGTTGAGTAGCTGCTACAGAAACTGCCTGTGGTGGTCTCATTGTTTTGCATTGCTGCTTGGCAAGCTGCAGAATCACAGTGATGCAGATATAACGTGACATTTGGAATGCCATGTGTATCGCTGTACCAAAACATTGTATTTTTTCTGTTACTAGTTCATGCCCATTATGTCAAAACAAGTACACTTTGAATGTTGTACATTGAGGGTACGTTGGAGCAGAGTGTGGATTTTATCAAATTATATGTAATGCATTATGTTTATGGTGCAATGATACTGTAACTGCTATGTTGACATTACAAGACTTAATACCACAGTATTCCCAACTCATGGGGAAAAAAGTCAAAAGATTTAGAAAATTAAAAATGGAATATCTCATCATAGCATAATTTCTTAATGAAAATAAAAAATGTGAGGCTGCAACCAAAGTATGTTTACAAGTGGCCAATTTGTCAGCCAAGTGAAGAAAGCCATTTACTGATGGTGAGTTGTATCATGTTTGAATGTAGTAGCCCAAAGAAATGCGGCCAGAGAAAATAAGACTCTTAGTCTTATGATGAGAACAGTTGCTTGAAGAGTGAGGCTGTTGGAAATAACATCAGATGATTTTTGAGTGTTTTTCTTTGGTTCTTAATGAATCAGATGTTATCAGTATTGCCCAGCCATATTCTTTATTTGAGAATTCAATGCTGAGTTTGAAGTGACTGAAGAGTTAGTCTCTATTAATAGTCTGTGTGGAACAACTATAGGTAAGAATATCATTTGACTTCCAAATCATCAGGAAGTTCCAGCTTGAAGATCCCAAAGGGACTTACTTGTACCTTATTAGCCATGTCTCACGTAGGTCTTCAGTGATTTTGATGGATACCCATGTGGCGCCATACACTTTTTTCCCCCCCTAAACAAGAATTAACGTTGTTAGCAGGTGTCTTAACATCACTGCAAGGCTACGTATAAAGAGTAAATTAAAAAATCATTTCTGAGCTATACCTACGTATATAGACTTTCCTTCAGTTGGTTACAGCCATTCTGGGGCTCATCCATATTTTCTGCATCTTGCCTGAATGTATATTTCTAAAGAACTTTAACATGGTTTGCATGTTACTACAAGATTAGTGTGTAATTAAGGTGGTTTTGTTTTTTGGTTTTTTTTAAAATATTCAACTTCCACACAAATATTTTATTAGGTCATTTAAGATGCTTTTAAATAATGCGCTTTAGGGAGCCAAACCTACTGACATGAAAACTAAGCTCTGACAACAACCTTACTTTCTGTCATAGCTAAATAAAAACAGAAGAACAGAAGCTTTCCCTGGTATCAAGTCCTTTAATTAAGCATCAACAGAATTCTACCTTGGGCCATTATGGTTTTTATCTCAATTTGATTAAGCACCTTTATCCGTCAAATAAGAACTATTAAGTATTCATAAATTCAAGTCAGGATTGAGCTCCTTACAGTGTTAAACCTTCCCTGGAAGATGCACCATAAATCATAGTTTGTCTTCATAAATCACAACAGTTTTGTCCTTTCTAAGCAATGGGGAGCTCCTTTATGTAGCATAAACCAGAGTTTAAATTCACTTGTTAAAAGTTCCCCTTTGGTTTAATTGGTACTCAGGGATAAGCCAACTCAGAAGATAAATAGTCTTAACATGTTTTCTCCCAATTGTAAACTAATAATTCAGAAATACTGAATGCTGGCAATGGACGAGAACATCAAAGATCTTTGAACATTTGTCACCCGTTTTTTGTTTGTTTGTTTTTGCTCACTTTTCTCCAATGTGAAAGGGCTGCAGTGATTTAAAGTTGTCTCTATTTGCTTCACCCAGATTATCATATTCAAAATTTTTGCTGGTATAGCATTCTTTACTCACATTTCAAGGGGACTTTGAGAACAGAAAAGACAAATCCTCTCTTTCAGAGCCTTCTGCTACACGGCACATTGCGCTGGGAGATACTTCATGTTCATAGTTTTTGATTTACAGGAGCTCCTTTGAATCAAGTCTACTTGAATTCATCCCTTGAATTCATTCATAATTGAATTCATTCAATTATGTCCACTGTTTACAAGTCAGGACACTAAAGAATAACAAATCCATCATGGGAAAGAGAAATGGAAGTGCAGGGTTTGCACCACTACAAAGTATAACACAAAATTCCTGTGTTCTATAACAAAATAAGATCTTTTGGTAATAAATTGTAAAGGAAATTTTGTGGGGAACAAATTGCTCAATTTAAAAATCAAGACCTTGTTGCCAGAACCCAAAATTTTAGGTCCACGTACCCAATGCGCAGCTAAAGCCAAAACACTGAAACACCAGAGCTTAGCGATAGAAAAAGGTTTATTTGAATTGGCCAAAGCGAGAAGATGGGAGAGCAAACTCTTAGATCTGTATTACCATAGAAACAGAAGGCAAGGCGTTGTATGAGGCTAAGAGGTAAGAGGGGGAGTCTCAGCGAAGCTAAGGGAGGGTCTGTGTTTTCTGACTCGAGATAAGCTCTTAGGCAACCAGGCTCCCTGGCTTCCTGGCGCCAGTGGCAGCTGAAGCTGAGTCCCTTCATGGTCGCCATGTCTTTGAGAGCATTCATTTCTTTCTGCAAAACAAACTCATGATTTCTCTGTGATTTTTGGGTCACCTCTTCCTGCTTTATGGAAAACCAGACATCAGCAACATAATTATATTATGGGAACAGTGGGTGCTGGGTGGAAAGTTAACAGCTATCAGCAAGCAAAAGTTTTATGCTCAGACCTTTAATTTTAGGCCACTATTAAATTTTAAAACTATTGAAATTTCAGAGGGCTTGTTGGCTTCAACTTCTCTAATGTTGGGATGTATTTAAAGCTTTCAATAATGTTACATGATCAAATTGCTAAAATTTCAATAAAAAATAGAACTATGAATTTTTACCAAGACAGGCTAAAAAATTCCATTGGAGTCCTTGTAAAAGAGCAATAAATACTTAAAGTGTATAACACAGTCATCTTCCACATGTAAGAGGAAATATTGCTAAATTGGCTAAGTATGTGGGAAAGGAGTATAGGCTGCTAAAAACACTGAGATTAGCGCAGGTGGCTTTCTAATTAGGAAGAACAAGTTTTCGGAGAAGGACACTACCTAGAGACAAATTTCTGAAAACTCCATTGTTGAATTGTGTCACTTTGGACAAAATATTAGATCAGAATTTGTGGGGATGGGTAGAATGGTCATATTGGGGGACACCATTATAGTTTACAATGTTAGTTGCATGGCATATACCATTTTCTGTGGTTTGCATATATATGTGGCGGGGGGGGCGGGGAACAAACCTCATAAAAGTATCAGAACCACCACTTTTACAAGTAAATATATAAGTATATACAAGAATAGGCAGGATGACTTCAGAATCAGGCCAGCAAGTTTACATGTATTTCAAAATAAGGAAAATCTGCTAGTATATAATATAACGGAGTAACACTTTTTTCATTTTTCCTGAAGCATGAATGACATGATTGCTAGCTTACATTTTTAGAAGCATGGTTTATAAATCCTTAGCATTCGATGACCCTAATGAAGATAGTTCCAGTTGTTGTCTACTGATTACAGTGTACTTGAATTTCATAGTCTTGTTTCTAATTCTCCTCAGAATCATTTAACTACTAATGAGTAATTACCTCATCCTCTCACTCCCATACGCCAAAGACCTATGTTATGACACATTGTAGACATGAATTTTGCAATTAGTAGTTCTGGTAGGTTATTAGGAAAAGTGTATCTTTAAAATAATTTATATTGTCTATGCAAAGGCAATTTCGTATAGACAGCTAGCGAAGGTGGTCAACCACTTTGCTAGGGGTACATCAGGAGTGAATTTGATATGCATTTCCTGGAAGGCCTTGTCATTGTATTTAGATGCAAGGTTTCTTTATCTTGGAAAAACAATCCTCTTCTACACAATAAGAGTTACCTAATGTATATGAAGTATCTGTACAGTATTTTTAAATGAAAAGTTTCTTAAATCTTGATACAGTAAAATCTCTAAAAACAGGAAAAATCGAAATTATCAGTTCACTGGACAATCAGGAGAGTCAAAATATGTGTCTTCAAGTTTGAGTTAAACCATTCAATTTTTTAAGTAAAATGCTTAAAATATTTTTGAGGTACATTTTATTAATATGTACAAAATGCAGGTCTATTTATTTGGTGCTCTGTTCACTCAGGTAATATTTATACTGCAGATCTAATGAGATATACGGCTATCTCCAAAAATTATAACCCCCTACTGTTAAAAACAAAACAAAAAAACTATTCACTGTATGAAAACAGAAAGGGAACCATTATAGCAATACAAAGTTTTTTTATTTTTTTAAACTTTTTCAAATCTGATTCTAATGTGTATTGACTTATGTATTTAAGTAATTACATAAAAGACCTAAAGGAGGAGAAATTAACAGTACTCTAGCAGGGTAAAGGATAAAAAAAAAATTTTTTTTTCTTAGCTTCCAGTCTGGCAAAAGGGAATACCTAACAGAATTCTGTCCAGGAAAACAACTTATAGTACTGTGCTTTGCCAAAAAATCTGGCTGCATATAATTCTTAATACATCACATGTTGCTTTTGCCCTTAAGACTTCTAGCAGTAGCTACAGGTTCCATTCTGGCACTTCAGGTAATGAAAAATGACTTTAAAAAAAAAAAAAAAAAAGTATCATGTCTTATGAGATTTCTTGAAGCAGATTGTCAGATCAAACTTTTTAGCTTTAAAAAAAAATCTGAAAAAGACTGCCATCCTGTTGTTCAAAGAAGTGCACTCATATGAACTATGAAATAGACTTGACTGACATTGGTTCTTCCAGAAACACATTTAATATAAACTCTTTATATTTTTAGCAAGGATGAGTAATTGAAAGGATCTCTTACTGCATTATCCTCTGGTCTTCTAGTTTTTGTCTTAAAATTTTGTCTAACAAAGATTTTGGAAAGCTTATTACCATTTTCTCTTTGATTAAATACCAATTATTGTTTCATTTTAAATGGTAATATATTTTAAATTCTCAGAACCAATACCAAAAAAAGTATACAGCATATTATTCTAATTGTTAATATTTACAAAACTTGTACACCATTCAAATAAAAAAGAAAATAAAACTTTTTTCTTTTTTTAAATAGTGCATACAAGGCACAAGAGCTTCTTGGTATGTTTACTGAAGCTGAATATTTTGGCATGAACACACACACCACTTTAGTTTATCCTAAATGTCCAAACAGCACGCCATGTAGTTCATGTTGAACTAAATTTCCAAAAGTATATGATTTCTGTTTGATTTGCATAATTTAATCTTACACTTGATCTTAGCCAAAAGGCCGAGAAGCGATGCATAATTTAATCTTAAACTATACTTTTTCTCACATATCTATTAACTGTCATAGTTTTGATGAGAAAACACAGAAATAATATAGATATCACTGGAGGATTAAATTCATCGACCTATCAGGACTTGTTAATAGAAATTCAATATTTTTCTACATTCAACAGGAGAAATAACCTAAAAAGATTTTTTAAAATCCAAACCAACGAAAGAATGTCATAAAACAATCTCTGTAATTGTCATTGTAGACTTCCCCCCAATTTAGGAGATTAGAAGAGATGAAAATATGTTTCTGATGTTATAGAAACATATTTGTTCTGGCAAAAATTTTCTAGCCAATTGCTTTATCAGTGAGCTCAGGCTTCAATGGTCATATGTATTTCCAGCAAGGAACAAAGGCTAGAATTAGATTAAAGTCTGGCAAAAATGGATGGTGATCTTCAACTGTAGGCCACTTGGACTTTGGAATGAATTCAGAGTTATTACAGTTCACTCAGTCTGAGGCTGGATTCATATCAGAGGGAAAAACAAAGAAGTTAATTTGCTACCTCTGCTATCTTAAATATAACTAATAGGTTTCACAAGTAAAGCTCACCATGATAATGTGACTCGAAATCTTTGAAATCTTAAACAATATCTTAGTAGTCTCAATTTCCTGAATCAGAAAATCAGATGATTAAAGGGTTTTTTATGTGCTAAATTGTGCTACCCAAATATTCAGGTGAAAACTGGCCCATGAGTTTATTTCAAGTTTTTGATAGAAGATATGGTCCCCCTTGATTCATACACCATAATTACGTTTAACATTTAATAGGAATTTGTGTTAGTTTTAACAATCTGTATATTAGGTCAAAAATGCATTGTGTTTTAATCAGTGGCTTGAGTAGAACTCATCAATCCACATTCTGCATATCCAGCCAAAGGCCTATGGCGCCTTCCTGTGGGAAGCCTCTTCCATCCATCTACAGCATTGATACCTTGAAATGAAACAGAAAACATAAAATTATTGTGTTAACCATAAAAAAGAACAAAAACCCACAACTAAAAACACTCATTACTTGTTGCAACAACATCCCTTGTTCAAAATTGTTTTCTATGCTTGAAGCCTCAGTAGATGTGTTCTTGAATACACACTTTTAGATCAATGCTTCTCAAACTTTTCTTGGTTTCATTTTTAAAAATTATTTTTTTGTCCCCTTTGCCAATTCCCCCTTCCCCCTTTATCCCCCCTTTCCCACCCCCAGCAACCTCAGTTCTGTTCTCTTAAAAAGTTCAACGTATTATTGTGACTATATATATTTTTTTTCTTCATCCACATTGCTGTGAATGGCAGTATTTCATTCTTTTTTATGGCAGAATAATACTCCATTGTATAAATATACCACCTTTTCCTTATCCACTCATCTGATGATCGGCATTTAGGCTGATTCCAACTCTCGGCTATTGTGAATACAGCCACAATAAACATGGGACTATAGGTGTCCCTTTGACATGATGATTTTCATTCCTTTGGGTATAATACCTAGCAGTGGGGTTGCTGGTTCTATCTGCAGTTGTTTGAGGAACCTCCATACAATGCTTGCCAAACTTTAATGTGCATATACAAGAGAGAATCTTACTAAAATGCAAAAACTGCAAATTCTGATTCAATAGGTTGAGTATAAGGATGAAAGTTGTGCATTTCTATCAAGCTACCAGGTGATGTTGCTGGTTTGGGTCCACAATTTGAGTGACAGGGTCTGTGCTGTTAGTTCTGTACTCACCTGAAGCCAAAAGGGATTTAGGAGTGGCAACTGAGTGGGAAGGGAGATTTAGGGAAATAATTTTGAAACTTCACATGCAAGAATTACAGCATTTTTTTATTCATTTTGTATGAGGCAGAAGGTTGGGTAATCTAAATTTAATCTACCTTTTAGCATTACTATGGATTTAGGTACATTATAACTATCCAGAAACTGTGTTGATCTAAAACTATTTTATAAAAAGGCCACATAAGGGCTGGCCGGTTAGCTCTGTTGGTTACAGTATGGTGTTGATAACACCAAGGTCAAGGTTCAGAACCCCATACCAGCCAGCTGCCAAAAAAAAAAAAAAAAAAGCCACAGATCACTTAGTAATGTAACTCAAAAAGAAGAGAAAATAATATGAAGATATCTAGTAATAAAATTAGATTAGGTACATAAATATCAGACAATATTATTCAATGTAAATGTGTATCGAATAAATCATAAATGTGAGATGTAAAGCAGGAAAAACTGTTTTTGAAAGTCTAGTATTTACTAGCAACTTAGGAAATATTTAATTAAAAAACCAAAACATTTTACTGCCATAGGATATGTCAGTAGAATGGAAAATATTACATCAGAAAATTGCTTCTTTTTTTAGGTCTATGCAGCTGATTCATGCTGCCATTTGGTTATTATGACTACTTATATAATCAAGTTTCTGTGAGATTTTTAATTTCAATGATGTTATTTTATCACTTACCTATCAAGTGTTTATTGAGAACCTACTATGTGTCTGGTACTGTGTGAGGTATTGGGGATAGTGATGAACAAACATGACACTGGTCTTGTGTCAAAATACTGAGAAGTCTAGATGACTTATATACAATACTACTGTGCAAACACACAAAATATTTAACACATAAAAATTTGTAATAACAATGACTTTACAAACAATGGTAATTATCAGTAATGATTCAAAATACTGAAAAAAAAAATCCTGTGAAATTGTATGTGTTTTACAGAATTATGTTCCGTGAAATATTTTATTTGCAGTATTGGCTAATGATTCATATTTGTATATTCATAGTTATATTCTAAGAATTGTTCCCAGAAATCTAATAATGTCTCTTTGCTATTTAACCAATTCAAGATTAAATTTTCCCTATCCTAACCATAGTTTTGATCAGTCTGATTTACTTTACTATCATGTATTCAGAAGGGATCCTGGTCTTCCCAAAATCAAAATACTAGTCAACTGACAGATTGCCAGATCAGCAAAATGTTGATCACATGGCTACTCATAAAAATCAGAACAAAGCAAATAAATAAAAAACCAGATATCCATGAAGTACTTTGACACAAATGATTTTGTTTTAGATGCAAATCTCTTGCTTCTCTTAGACTCTTAAGATTCTAGGTTGCAGTAATAGAGAGTTGTAGTGATAACGTTAATGTTCAACTCATCATATTGAGTTTATTATAACAGTACATACAGTTGTTGTTTGTTTAGATGTTTATGGCTCTGTTCCAAAGGCACTCCTTACTGTAGATTTTTATTGACTTCAGATTTATAAATAAATTATGTTTTAAAGAAACTGATTTGGAACTATATGTTTAAAACAATTATGGTTTAAAGAAAATAATTTGAAAAACATATTATTTTAATAACATGCTACAAGGTCCTACTGTGACCAAAGATGGGGATGACCAAGGTTTGCATCAGCAAGATATAATTATCTTGTACATGGACCCAGTGAGATTCTGCTAATGGATAGTCAAGGATATGGTCATTGTATATGCTGAAGAATAGAAAAAAATAAAAACAATAAATTCTATGATCCTATGAAATGACAAGATAATTTTCATGTAAAGTTTAATATAAAGATCGGTATCTTCCACTTAATTCATTACTATAAAAATAACTTTTTCTCATCAATTTATTTCTATAATTTATCAAATTAACCTAAATACTAGCTAATACTGAAGCTAGGTCCATGTCCAGAGGCCCCAACATGATTAATGTGATCCCACAGGTCAGGTAAGACATATTCTATTGAGTAATTAAAAAATAAATAATGTTTATGGAAACTATTTGCCCTACAAAAACTGGAAAACTGTTAAAAATATTAAACAACAAAAGAGGAAAACTTATCTTACTCTTATAAACTATGAATGTATTTTGCTTGAAGATTTAAGTCTCATTCTCCATGGTTAATGCAGGATTGCTCAGACCTTAAAGAAAGAACATAAATAAGCACTTTTTGGTTGCATTTGAACAAATAGGCAGAGACTTGTTTATTCATGTATGAATCCCCCAGTATATTTCCAAAGGTGCCTTGTACGTACTGTGGGTTCTATAAGAGGCACTGCTCACATCACCGCAAACCATGATTCCCAATTCTTCATCTACTACCTCGTTCTAGTCAAACCAATCTTTGAGCCCTTTCTCATCTCATCCTGTTTCTCTTCCTTCCTTTACATTGTACTTTGAACTTTTTAATAGTTTCTCAATTCATCAGCCAACTAACAGAAAAATTAATCTAACTTGAAATAATTAAAAGCACATAAAAATCAAGAAATAACTCCTATGTTAGCGTAGACTAAAGGTGAAACATGAATCCCATCTGGAAGAAAGGGAGCTCTTGATTTTTCCACCCCCAACAATCGGCCCCCAACTAACCATACATCACTTGTTTGCCTCTAAGGAAACTGATGGATTCCAGGGGCAAACTGGCGTCATCAATTTGTATTTAGGCAATGCCTAGTCCTTCTTATAGATTGGAAAGTAAAATGGAACATATGAAGAAGAGAGAAGCCAAATTGTGAATATTCAAATATGGGGATCTTCAGAGAGCATATATATTCCTTAAAAATAAGGCTCTTTAAAGAAGGCTTACATTTTAAGAGAATATGACTTATTGTATATTAATGACTAGAATTTTTTACTCAGGACTACCTGTTTGTTTTTCACTATCACTATATCCCAAAGAGATTTCAAATAAACAAGTTAACACTTTATAAAGTTCAATGAGCCAAAATCAGGCAGCCTGAGAGTTGAAAAAAAAACTAGAAATGAAGGAGAAATGGTCTGAAGAATTAAAATAGTCAATCTGGAGATTTTCTGGCTAATAGTGTCTTACTTATGGATGTATGGTTTTGTACTCATTTATGGGACACCACACATATATCATCACATTATTTTGTTTAATCCATACCAACTCTGAGAAATAGGTCGTATTTTAAAGATAAGAATGCTAAGTCTAAAAGAGGTTAGGGTTAGGTAATTTAATGAATACCACATACTAATAGGTGCCCAAACTGGGATTTGAAATCAGGTCTGTCAGGCTTCAAAACCTTGCTCGTTCTAGCAAGAGAAATGTGAGTGGGATATGAAGACATCATAGGCGGCTGAAGTTATGGTAACTACGCTATGACTTTACTTAGATATTTTGAATTAGGATAGCAATCTTAGAGTAAAAGACAGAAATACATAATTTAAGATTCTCTTCAGCAGATATTTTTCAATCTTCCATGCTAGTTGATTTCATTTCTTATAATTTATATTTTTAACTTATTTCTCCCATTTTGTTTAATGTGCAGTAATAAAGATTTGGTTCATTAAACTGGAAAAAGCAATGTAGATCCATCTTTCACAAAATGATTTTCTACTGCTAACAGATATTAATCAAAGTACCTCACAAATAAAAGTTCTTTAAAAATAATTCAAATTTACAATGGGAATCCATCTCCAAATTCTAAGAAAAATTCTGTAGGTAATGTAATGAAATTTTTTTTCACCACTTTCACCTTTTAAAAATAAAATATGTCAAAAGAAAGCTAAACGAGCATGTCCTTACCAGCTCTGCCTTTTCCCAGGTCTGTGCTGCTCTCTGTCCAGGACTGAGAATCAGTAAGAAGGTGGCTCTGAGACTCTCTCAATGGCTTTGCAGGAAATTGATGGTTTTCGGGACTGAATAATAATAATCATCATCATCAGAAGTTAACTCTTAATAGTACTGTTGAGTATTTCTCAAAGTATGGAACTTAAAATACTTTGTGAAGCAAGATGACTGTAGGAGGTACCCAAGATAATTTGGGGAATACGAGAACAAGGCATTAAATAACACTGACTGACAATGAGAAAAGTCTCTCTTCAGTCTCTTTTCATTCTTGGGATTACGATGAGATGACAATCTGTAACTCTGGCAAATCTCTAGTATTAAATACAGAGAATAGTGCTCAGCATCAGACTTTAACAGGTAGAGGAATCTACTTAGAATTTAATAATAGTGTCTTATTATCAATTTTATTTTTTTACAGTTATATTCTATTTAGGGCAAATTATACTAGTTTCTCATTTATGACAGTGACAAAGTTTGGTTTAAAAATAAGTTTAAATGCCAACTTTAATATATTAAAGAAAAATATTAATTTTATAAGTGATGTGTGGATATGGAAAAAATATATGAAGGTGATAGTAGGAAGACAAGTTTTAGAAAAACCATCCTAGTATTTCTAAAGTGATCTAAATCGCCTTGAAAAATAATTTTCTATCTTTCTCTATAAAACTGAAAAAACAAATTTGAGCACTATCTTGCAGGAATGTTGAGAACATCTGACATTATCTTACAAACCTGATGTTCAGTTTGGGAGTTAGAAGTCTTAAAAGAAAAATTTCTTTTAAAATTTAAGTTTTAAAATTTAGGTAGACATGCCACAAATCAATATACTGGATGGTATGAAAGAATACATAAAATAATATTTCACTTAGGAAAAATCACTGACATAGAAACTATTAGTAAAGTTTTAGAATATCCTGAAACAGTAATTATAATAATGTTAAAAAAAAAAAAACCATTAAAAATCTTCCAAGAATAATTTCCCGTATTTTAGTTGAATGTAACTATTATATTTTTTAAGGATATAAGGATATGCTTTTGCTCTGTAATAATTACCTCGTATATAAAATTTTAGAATATTTCAATTTTGTGCAGCTTTAACAACTCCTTATTAAAATTTTGGAGATAAATACTTAAAAATAAAAAAAGAGCATGTCTCCACATAGGCTTGTACCTATTCCTATGAAAAATCTCTTTTACTTTAATTCAAATTATTCCTCAAGAAAGGGACCATATAACAAATACAGGATACTAACCAGGACCTGCTTTAAGGTCTCCTTGCAGAATCATTACTTCTAACAGGACTCTAACAAGTGGCAAGGATCCATTCCTTCAACAGCATTTATTGAGCATCTACTGCATCTATGAACAATGTCTTTGCCCTCATGGAAATTTCATTGTAATTGAGGAAGAATAATAAATAAATACATAAGTCAGGTGACAACAGAGCTGTGACAATAGGATAAAAAAACAATTCCATTCCAGGGGAAGCAAAGGAACAGGTTACTATTTTACAAAGGGTTTTCAAAGATTGCCTCCACTGTGAACTTACAACTGAGCAGAAAGTGAATGAGAAGGCACAGACTATTCAGATATCTGGAGAAAGCACAGTCAGGAAGGGAAATTGGCAAGCACAAAAGCATTACATAAGGAACATACTTGGTACATCTGAAGAACAGCAGGAAGATCTGTGTGTATGAGGGCAGTGAGTGACAGAAAAGTGACGAGGAATGACATCAGAGAGGCTTCTGGGGCCAGATCAGACAGGGTCTTGTAAACCATGGTAAAGACATTTATTACTTTTATTCTGAGTAAGACGGGAAACCAATAGAGGGTTTTGAGCAGAAGAGTAACACAATCTGATTTATATCCTCAATGGAGAATAGACTGGAGTGGGGCCAAATGAAGCCGGGAAGATCAGTTAGGAAACTATTGAAATAATCCCTGTGAGATGTGATAATGGCTTGGACCAGGAAAGCAGCCATGGAGGTATTAAAGTATTCAGATTATAGATATATTTTGAGGGGGCATCTGAGAGGATTTGCAAATGGAATAAATACAAGGCAATTGAAAGAGAGGAATCTAGGGTGACTCCATAGTTTCTGGCCTGAAGACCTGGGAGAGTGGAGGTCATTAATACTGACATACAGAAGAACAGAGGAGAGGGGCTGGCTGCTGAGCTCAGTTGGTTAGAACACAGTGTTATAACGCTAAGATCAAGGGTTTGGATCTCCCCATATGGGCCAGCAACCAAAAAAAAAAAAAAAAAAAAATTCACGAAAATCAACTACAATGTATATTAAGAAGTTAAAATAAAATAAAAAAGAACAGAGGAGAATCAGTTCTAGGGCAGGGTGAGGTATAAATGGCTGGGAATTAAATTCAAGGTTATGCTTTGAACCTGTTCAGCTGGAGATGACTTTTGGATATTCCAGTGGGTATGTAAAGTGGGCAATCAGATATATCACTCTGCAATACAGAAGAGAGCAGGACTAGCCAAAGAAACTTTGTATGCGCTAAACAAGGGAAATTATAAAATTTTGTAGAAGAAAGAGATGCTAGCTGTCAAAATCTAAACGTCAACATTTAAAGGAAAGAGAAGAGAGGCCTAGACTTCTTCAAGATAACCTAGCAGGGTAACAGTGCCAGAGTAGGATTTCTCCCAAAGCCCCATGATACTCTTTGTGGAAAGAGAGTTACTGTCTCTAAAACCCCAATATTCTTAAACTACAAAAGCCATTTAACGAAGGTAAAAAATATTATTGTAAACTACCATTAAGTTTTATAAAAGCTTCAAAAACATACTCTAAATAATTTATTCAAACTGAATTTTTGTGTATTGAGGTATAAGAAAAACCATTAACATTTGGCTCTGTGGAATTTCCAAGCCCAAACCCACAGGGAATGATCCAGTAACAAACAGACTCTGATGCTTTTCAATGTCCCTGTGAAATACATCAGAATGGCCTCTTCACTAATGGGCAGAGTCTGGTGTGTACACTGCTCACTTAGGGATTGAGTGGTGGTAGGTTTCATCACTTTTGATAATGTAAAATGACTTTGAAATGGTGCTAGAAGCACTGCTTTGAGAAGGAGTCTGGGGTCACTCCAGGCTCCCTAGTAAAAAGTCCTGTGACCAGTAAGAAATGCTCACTGAACAAAAGAAGTGTTGGTTTAGGTCCTGTGTATGTGGTATTGAAGCAACTAAGAAAATCTCTAAAATTTAATGAGGAATAATATTATGGTTACGCTCTTGCTATTGGCTTTCAATTAAAAATGAAAGCTTTGATCACACTCAAATAAATCTGCCATACAGATATAAAAGTTAGTGTTTCAAACCACTGAAAATTTATATGTAGCATTTAAAAGCTTAAGTAGTTTTTCCTTTTGCCAGTTAGTAGCAAATTCAGAATCAAATTTTAAGTTTTTCTGTTGCCAACCTCAAATTCTTGATAGACTGGAATCAAAACAAACTTAAAGCTGTACCAAAAGAGTTCAGACAATGAATTTCCAAGATCTCTTCCCTTCTTTCTCTATGGAAATGGCTCAGATAATGCTTAGAGCTCTTGAAAAAGCACTGAGGATGGTGCATATTGCTAGTGGAATTGTCAGGCTGGGGTTCCATTTGATCTCCAAAGACCTCATCCAGGGAAGTTTCTCTGGTCTCCTCAACAGTTACCACAGAGAGGAAAGAACTGGAGAGTCAGAGGGGAATTTTACACTATCTGCTCACCTGAGCAGTGGGGAGCAAATTTTGATTCACGCTTTTTTCTTTTAAGCACTATACTAAAGAATTAACACCCTTTAGCCACCACATAGATTAATAGCAGAGTTTTACAAGTATAATCAGGTTTCTTTTGCATCCCTCCCCAATCGGTCTCTCTTCTCTCCCTCATTCCAAGTGGAAACCACTGTAGTCAATTATCGTATGTTATTAAAATTTTTTTCCAAAGAAACATATAAAACAAAGGACACACAGAATAAAATACATTATCTGAAAGTAAAATGGAAAAAAAAAATACAGGATTACTTTTTAGCTGTTGAATTCAGTCCTGCAGGAGTAGATGGTTGTTCAGGATCCTGGTTAACAAGGCAAGTTGGAAAGGAGCAGCCATCACCTAGACTATAAGCAAAATAAAAACTTAACAATGCAATCATAAAAAAGACGACAGAGTGAAACCCTGTGAAAATACTGATGTCTGAGAGCAGAACATGTTATATTATAGGCAAAATGTGTATCAGATATTGCTTTAACAGTGTTTATATTTAGGGAATTGATGAATTAACTGATTTTCACATTTATATAATAGTGAATCATAAATAATACTTTTAAAAATATGAGTTCCTATGCAGAATTATAGATCTATGGAAATAGAGGCTTTTCCTGAAATTATCTTTTCTTTAAAAAATTTTTGTTTGAATTGACACATTGTAATTGTACTTACTTATGGGGTATAGTCTGATGTTTTGATAAATATATATGTTGTATAATAATCAGGTCAGGGTCTAAAATTATCTTTTGCTTGATTACTTTCCTGAAAAATTAAACAACAAAGTACCTTGAAAAAATGGGTAGCAACCAGTACTTCTTCTCATCCCCAAAAACTTGTCTCATGTTTTTACTAAAACCCAGACTGAATCCATTCTTATCTGTTCCATGTCGAAATACTGGACTTCTGAATGCCTCTAAAACGATGGAAAGCAATCATGTGAGAATAGAACATATTTACTAGTAATCCCTAATATTTAGAAAGAATTGAATTAAATGAGGAAACTAGAGATGAATGGCCAGCTTCCTGTGAGTACTTATGTGCCTATCAACAGCCCTGAAATAGGGGTTGTCTATTCCTTTTCAAATATCGTAAGCTATCAGTACTCCTATTTTAATTTTTAAATAACCCTTTTATTATTATGGCAGTACACGTGCATTGCAGAAAATTAGAAAACACGAACTAGCAAATAAATTAAAACTTCACATCTCTGGATCTTTAGATATAGAGGTAGGTAGACAGGTAGATAGACAGAGGTATATACAAATCTACATTGTTTTTTAAACCAAAATGAGACTATCCATACATTCCACAAACTACTTTTTTGAATCAATAAACTCCATTTTCCAATTTCATTGAAATTTTATCCCATATAATCACGAAAATTTTCCAGCTGACTCAAAAATGTACTTTAAAGCTAGTTTGTCCAAACCAGCATCCAATCCACAACCACACTTTGCATTTGATTTTGCGCACTTGCATACTGAAGTTGAGGTTCAGAGAGGCTCTGGGACTTGCCCAAGGTCACACAACAAATAAGCGACAGAACTAGGACTTGATCAAGGTCACCAGTGTTCCCTCCATAATGCTACATTTCTTCTTGAATAACACTGAAATGCAAAATCTAAAATTTTATTTTTGGAGCATAAGCAAGTATAGAAATACAGTGCATAATTATTTTTATCCATTATTTTAAAAAGAAAATCTAACTGGCACAGTCAGGTACTCTGAAAAATGTGGCAATTTGCACGATCCTTAGCATCTGTCACCCCAGGAATATAGCTTCTTATAAAACATTTTTTAAATTATACAACCATATCATCCAAACTCCTTTCAGCCCTACAAGCTAAATCTAGAAGTTTTAAGAAGTTAAAAGCTTCTAGAAACAATTTATTTACTTTTGTTAAATTGTAATTTCATTGTCCTATACATAATTTGAAATGAGATACCTTGCTTAGAAATTACTTTATTATACCAATAAATTCACCCTAAAGTATTTACTGTAGTAAGATTTCACCTGAATATTATTAGCATAACTGACAATTCATCTTCATTGTATATTATAATAATGGAATCTCACAGTTTAAAGTGTCTTTTGTGATCGTAAGGATTTATAAGTCCTGGTTGCATTCCCAGACTCCTAAATTTAGCATAGAGTATCTCATCCTTTAGCTTTCTATGCTCCAACCACACGTATAGTTTCTCAAATATTCCTGGCTTTTTAAAAATTTAATTGAAGTGAAATACATAGAACATAAAATTAACCATTTTATTTTATTTTTTAAAAAGACGACTGGTAAGGGGATCTTAACTCTTGACTTGGTGTTGTCAGCACCACACTCTCCCAAGTGAGCCACAGGCTGGCCCAAAATTAAGCATTTTAAATTGAACAATTCAGTGGCACTTGGTATATTTACAATTTTGTGTAACTACTGCCTATATCAAGTACCACAATATTTTTGTCACCCCCAAAGAAGTTTCATACCAATTAAGTCACTCCCTTCTCCTCATCCTCTGGTGACCTCTAATATGATGTTTCTCTGTGGATTTACTTATTCTGGATATTTCATATAAATGGAATCATACAATACGTAATCATTTGTGATCGGCTTCTTTCACTTTGTGTTTTCAAGGTTCATACACATTGTACTAGTAGCCCATTTCTTTTTATGGCTGAATAATATTCCACTGTATAGATATGCCACATTTTCTCTATACTTTGATGGGCATTTGGTTGTTTCTAACTTTCGATTATTGTAAATAATGCGGCTATGAACACTGGTGTACAAGTACCTGAGTCCCTGTTTTCAATTCTTTTGGGTATATACGTAAGAGTGGAACTGGCAGGTCGTATACTAATTCTACGTGTAACTTTTTGAGGAACTGCTGAACTGTTTTTCAGTGGAATTTTTTTTTTTACCAACAGTGTATAAGGGTTCCAATTTCTCTACACTCTCATCAGCACTTACTGGTTTTTTTTTTTTTTTTTTTTTACAGCCATCCTAGTAGGTGTGAAATCATATATAACTGTGGTTTTGATTTGTATTTCCTTAATAACTAAATGATGTTGATTGAGCATATTTTTTTTGTGCTTGTTAGCCATTAGTATATTTTCTTTGGAGAAATGTTTATTTAAATGCCTATTCAAATCCTTTGCCAATTTTTAACTGGGTTGTACATCTTTTCACTGCTGAGTTGTAAGATTTCTTTGTGTATTCAGGTTACTAGACCTTTATGAGATATATAACTTGTAAACATTCTCATTCTGTAGGTTGTCTTTTTACTTTCTTTATACTGTCCTTTGATGTACAAAAGTTTTTAATTTTGACAGAGTCTATATTACCTATTTTTCTTTTGTTGCTCATCTTTTTGGTGTTATTCATTGCCATATTCAAAGTCCTAAAGATTTATCCCTATGTCCTCTTCTAGAAGCTTTATAGTTTTAGCTCTTCCGTTTAGGTCACTGACCCATTTTAATTTTTGTATACAGTGAGGTAAGAGTCCAGTTTCATTCTTTGTCATATGGATATGAAGTTGTCCCAGTACCATTTGTTAAAAATATTATTCTTTTCCCACCGAATGGCCTTGGACCCTTGCCAAAAATTCATTGGCTAAAGATGTACAGGTCTATTTCTGGACTCTCAATTCTATTCCATTGGTCTATACGTTTATCCTTATGCTAGTAGCACACTGTTTTAACCACTTTTGCTTTGTAGTAAGTTTTGAAATCAGGAATGTGAGTCTTCCAACTTTGTTCTCTTTTTGGTGAATATTGTTTTGGCTATTTGGGGTCTCCAGCAATTCTATATGAGTTTGAGGATCAGCTTTTCCATTTATGCAAAAAAAAGGGAGGGGGGCAGTAAAATTGCACTGAATCTATAAGTCACTTTGAGTAGTACTGCCATCTTAACAACATTAGGTCTTCCAGTCCATGAACATGGGAAGTCTTACCATTTACTTTGGTCTTTTAAAATTTTTTTCAGTAAAACTGTAGTTTTTGTGTGCTGGTGTTGCACTTTCTTGGTTAGATTTATCCCTAACTATTTTCATTCTTTTGAATGTTTCTGTAAATAGAATTGCTTTCTTAATTTGGTCCCTTGCTAGTGTACAGAAATATAATTTTTCTGTATACAGATCTTACATCATGCAACTTTTCGGATTTTGTTTTTGACTGCCAATATTTTTTACTGTGAATTCTTTAGGGTTTTCTATATATAAGGTCATGTTATCTGTGAATAGCGATCGTTTACTTCTTTCTTTTCAATGTGTTTATTCCTTTTCCCTGACTAATTACGCTGGCTAGAACTTCCAGTACAATGTGGAATAGCAGTCGTGAAGGAGGGCATTCTTGTTTTGTTCCTGATCTTAGGGAGAAAGCTTTCAGTTTTTCACCACCGAGTATAATGATAGCTGTAGATTTCTCATAAATACTCTTTATCAGGTTGAAGAATCCCCTTCTATTGCTTGTTAAGTGTGTTTTTTTCTTTATTATGAAAGGTTGTTGGCTTTTGTCAAGTACATTTTCTGCATCAATTGAGATGATCATGTATTTTTCACTTCATTCTATTAATATGGTATATTACCACTGATTGATTTTGGTATACTGAAACACCCTTGCATTCCTAGGATAAATCCCACTTGATCATGGTGTATAATACTTTTAATGTTGCTGGATTTAGTATGCTAGTATTTTGTTAAGGATCGTTGCATTTATATTCATAAAGGGATATTGGTCTGTAGTTTGCTTACGATGACTCTGGCTTTGGAATTGGGGCAATGCTGGACTCATAGAATGAGTTAGAAATTGTTCCTTCTCTCCTAATTTCTGGCAGAGTTGGAGAAGAATTGGTGTTAATTCTTCTTTAAATGTTTGGTAGAATTCACCAGTGAAGTCATCTTTTCCTGGACTTTTCTTTGTTGTGAGATGTTTTATTACTGATTCAATCTCTTTACTTGCTATAGGTCTTTCTGATTTTTCTATTTCTTCTTGAGTCAGTTTGGTAGTTTACGTGTTTCTAATAATTTGTCCATTTCATTTAGGTTACCTAATTTTCTGACATATGATAGTTATGGTATTCTCTTTTAATCCTTTTTATTTCTGTAAAGTCAGTAGTAATGTCCCCACTTTGATTTCTAATTTTCATGATGAGTATTCTCTTTTTTTCTTTCTAGCTAAGGCTTGTCAAATTTATTGATATTTTCATAGGATCAACTACTGATTTCATTTTATATATTTTTAATTCTCTATTTTCATTACCTCCTATCTTTATTATTTCCTTCCTTCTGTTGGCTTTGGATTTACTTTTCCCTTCTAGTTCCTTAAGTTGCAAAGTTATTGATTGAGATGTATCTTCTTTTTTAACATAGGCATTTATAGCTATACATTTCCCCCTAAGCACTGCTTCTGCTGCTTCCCAGATCTGTAGGGCTTGTGAACATTCTGTTTTCTCTGCCTAAAACGTTCTCGCTCTTTCCACGGCTGAATTCTTAGGTTAAGTACTTTTTGTTGTGGTGAGCTCCTCCCTGACCACTCATTCTAGGTAGGTTCCCTCCCACCATCTCCAGCCCTTTATTCATACCTCAGCATCCTGTTTATTTCCTTCAAAGCACTTTGCATTTTGTAATTACTTTTATGTTTGGTTATTAATTTTTGTGCCCCTCACTGGATTGTTTTGCTTTTGCTCACCACTGTATATACATAATGCTTTACACAAAATGAACAGTCAATAAATATACGGAATGAGTGAACTTATATGTGTCCAAGTGACATCCCACAAAAAAATGTGGGGAATTGAGAATGATTTTTACCACTTCAGGACAGGACAGCATTTAACCATATGGCAATCTTAACTGAATATCTACACATGTATTTAAAGTTCTGTCTACTGCAATAAGTAGATACTCACCTAATGTAGATTTATTTTTGCTGACTAGCCAACAATGATAGCCAAACAGAGAAGACAAGCTGACAGAAAACATAGCTGCAGCAAAGAATAAAAACATAATATGGAACTTGGCTTGAGTATCAGGTAGGCCATTCTATAAAGAAAGGAAAAAAATAAAATGTTTTGTCAAAGGGATAAGAATTCCCCTATTTTTATAAGGAAATTAGTAAGATTTTCTTTTTTTGGCTTCAAATTTTTTTTATATCGAGAGAAAAGATACATAGCTTTATGTTAAAACTTTAGGGGAAATATATAAATGTATATATTTCATTGGATTAAAATAAATGTTTATTGGAATATGAATACATATATAGAAAATATATTAAAATTTTGGATAATTATTTCATTCTGAATAACCAATCATAGAAAAATTATGATAGTATATGTGTGAGCAATAACAGCAGGAAGCAAGACAAGAGGAACCTATAAAATATAGTTTCAAATTTACTACCTGAACATATTTTAACACACCATGGATTCACAGATGTTTAAATGGTTTTATTTTAATGCCAGAGAATGAAGGTTAACTGGCACAATTTAGCTACTATTCTCATTGATGTTTTGCGTTACTACAAACAGCAGCATCAGCTAAAAGAATACACACAACAACACATCCACAATAATGTTTCAAGGTATTTTAAATAATAGTTTCACAGAAAAGATCAACTCTAGTGCCTAACAACTGTCTAAAATAAACCTTATAAAACCCATGGGCTGAACAGTCATCTCAAAGCAAAACCAGTTTGACTCTCACTCATTGTATGTCCATGGAGACCTGGACTTGCTCTAGAATGGAGAGCTTGGGCTGTGAACTCTTAGTACATGACCAGAGCTACCAGGAGGTGGCCCTTTCTAATAGAAAGTCATAATGTTTGAATATCATGTACTACCTGTCAGAATGACACAGGTCACAAGATCTCACTGATAGCTTTTGACAGCAGGGTCTCTGCACAGTGAAAATCTGATCACTCCTTTTCAAAAATATTTGAAACCATCCATAGGAATAAGCAGCAGTAAGGTAACATTCTCCCAGACATTCATTAGGGATCATTCTTCAAGCTATACACTGGAAGTATCTTTAAATGCTAGGAGCATGTCCATTTCTAGATGCTTAGTAATGTAACAGGCACATAGTAGGCATTCAATAACCCTTTGGTATTAAATTGGGTTTAACTCCCACATAAATGATCTAGCAGTTCAGAAACTCTCACCATAACAAAGGACAACTTAAGGAACATAATAAAGCAACCCTGGCAGGGGACAAAAACTGCTTTTTATCATCATTTGGTGCTCACAAGGAGTATCCTTGGATATTTAAAATACTCAATTTTAACTTTGTTTTGCCTACATTTAAAAAACATACTGTAGAAAACAAATAAGTTACCTGAAGCCTAACCAAGCAATACCTAATAAAAATTCAGGACATTATAAACATAATAGTTTAAAAAATAACCTTCTTACATAAGGAAAACACTTCTATTTTAAAATACTGAAATAAACTTCTTATATAGTCAGTTCTCGTAATTCGCAGTAGTTACGTTTGATAAAATTGCCACGAACACTGGATTTGTGAATACTGAACTACTGCCCCTAGAGAGAAGACAGAGTTGAGTTCCATGAGCCTCTGGTCACATCTTTGTCCACTGGTTACTACACATGACCTGTGTGTTTCTGCAAACGGGCACCTTACTTAATATATATTGTTGATTCATTAATACAGAACTCACTGCCAACAGCACTGTAACTCATGCCTGAATGAACCTTATCTAACACGTGTACTGTCTCCATAAGACACATCAGTTTTCTTTTGTTAGAAATATCAGACAGCACTTCAGCACTATGTTTGACCATTTTTAACAACAAAATCACCAACAAAAAGCACAAAATGCAAAAAACATGGCACTAATAGACTGTGAAAAGCACATTTGTTTATAGTAAGAGAGCTGAAACAAGAAAGCACAGAGATGCCTTGTTTGACCTCAACTGGGAATGTGCACATGGCGCAACTCAAATTTTTGCCATTCTGTATAAGTCTGCAGATGACCATGAATGCTCTGTAAGTATCAATTTGGGGGTTACAAATAAATTATAGTGAGTAGGTGAATTAACAAATACAGAATCTGTGAATAATGAGGACTGACTGTATGCAAATTAGCTCTATTCTATAAATCAATGTCTGAAATAATTCTCTACTGAAAATCTATATACACTGAAAAAAAAATCACCAAAGAGCTGGTTTTGCACTTACTGTCCAAAATTTGATAAAATACTGTAAATCTGTAGCAGCAATAAAAAGGCAGTACAGCAGAGAATAAGCCAAGAAAAGGAGGAAGAATTTATAATTTGAAAATCCAACACAATTGTTCACCCTGTCAACAAAACACAAACAGTTTCAATGAGTTTTACATCTTCAGCATGGGCATACATAAGCATATGCTCAAACTTAATACAGTATTTAGTTATCTCTCATTTTACATTTATTGGCATTTCTTTAAGTATAATAAGATTTCTTTATACATACAAACATTTAAAAATCCATTTCACTAAAAAGGAATGTTTGTGTTTGGATTTTTAAAGCATGATATTTAATATTGCTTTAATCAATCATGAACAATGTAATTACATGTCACGTCCAATTATAGCAAATAAGCACATGCCTAAAAGCAAGAGCTTGTGAGAAACCTAATCAAGTCAGAATAATCTACCAAATCCTTCCTCTATGTTGTCTTTGGGTTTGATTTCCAACTGTGATTAAGTAAGCTAAAATCTTTTACATTTTCCCAAATTAGATGAAATATCTTCACAAACTACTCCTTGTATGCCATTACTGAAGCAACCAGATTGTAAAAGCATATTAAATGGGAGATTTAAGAAAAGAAGTAGGCTGGGAGCCACACAGCCAGTGTGGTAATGCTCACCTGACGCTAAATAATTACGTGGCTCTGAGGAACTGAGATAGTCTATTAGAATTTCATTTTTTCTTATCTTTAAAATAAGCATTCTGAGATCATTTCTGAAAGCAAGCTCTAAGTTCTATGAGTCTAAATATGCAAATTTATAAATTCTCAGTTCTTACTCTAAAATCATTATACTGGGGCAGGGCTAGAATTCAGACTATCAAATCAGTAAACGTAAATACAAACACAACTCATTTTATAGTCACACTTTCCTTCTATCAAAGGCTTTTTTCCTTTTCATAAAGACAAGGGCATTACTGTCAGCACCACGCTCAGCCAGCGAGCTAACCGGCCATCCCTATATGGGATCCGAACCCAGGTCCTTGGTATTCTCAACACCGCACTCTCCCGAGTGAGCCACGGGCCGGCCCGACAAGGGCATTACTGGATAACGTTATATAATTCTATATAGCACCTAAGTGGGACTGGCTGACATCTTTACTGGTTGAGTTAACTCTTTGTTAACTGGTATGATGAACCTATTGCATAGAACATACATGTATTGTTTCTTTCCTCAAATGTCATTGTTCTCAGTACAAGATTGGTAAAATAATCTCATTCTTTATTGTCTTTGCTAATAAAATGAAACATCTCTGTCTAGATTTTTAAAAATGAAACTATGTTCACATAAAAAATGTTTACATTTTCTGCCTCCAAAAATATAAGGTAAAGGGAATAGCATTAGATTTAGCAATTTTTGTACTTAAGGGTCTTGTATATGACAAATGAATTCATAAAGAAGCCAAATATTGTGGGTACACATTGTATGGAAACAATTATATTTGTAACTCTAGAGGTTCCAGTGGGAATGCCACCAGTTGCTGAGATTACCTTTTATGGCATCTGAATGAAATAATGGCAAGAAATAATATTGGAAAGAATTAGCCTAGTCTACTTGTATTCTGTCTCAAAAGGATACAGGATATTCCCTTTGCTTGCTTATGTTCGTTTCACGAGGCAAGAATGGGTGAAGAAAGGCTGGGGTGCTATAAACCTTTGGACAATGTGGGTATAAACAATGACTCTTATAGACTAGGGGAAAATTAGAAGGGATAGGACAGATTGTTTCTCTTCCTACAGCAATGTAAGAAGGAGCTTTTGTATTCAATGATAAGAGCATTTTTACAGAAAGAAAATGATTTTGATCACAGATTTTGTAACATGTAATTTAACTTACTTTAACTTCTGCCTAAAAGCATAGTATAATTTGCCATGTCAGAACTGGGAAACAGGAGAAAGTCAGTAAAAAAGGACCATGTATTTTAGAGTTTGATATGTGTGTAGCACAGAGTTTTGATATGTATACTACTAGAGGAAATATAGTAATAATATTTATTTTGAATACCTTACTCTCTTCATAACAGCTTTTGGTTTGACATTTTAACTGCCTACTGCTCTGTATACTTAATTTGAAAAGGAAGAGAACTTATACTGAGTCTGAGCTTCCTCCATCTAAAAAAGGAATGAATTCATATAAAGACATAAAACACGCTGTAGGTAAATATCCATCTTATATTAAGTTGAGTGTAAAACACAGCTGTTGCCTTTGTTTTAGAGCAATTGCATTCTGAGTCCAAGTTGGAAAAAATATAATGGAAAGAATGTGACCTTTGAAGTCCAAAAAACTCACTATGTGACTTTAAACCCACTCTTTAACTTTTCTGAGCCTCTATCTTGTCCCTTTTAAAACGGGACAAATAATTTCTAAATTTTCTGTCACTGTTATAAACATTATAGATTATATGTATGGTCTCATTACTGAAGCTAAATTTATTTACTTTTATTTGTGTCACCTAACCTTTGGTAAGCATGTGAAAGTACTATAAACATAATTAGCTAATAAACTAATTAAAATTTTATACTAAAAGAAAAAAAAATTTCCCTGATAGAAAACCCAATAAAGCAAATACTACAGAATCTCTACTTTAGTTAAAACACAAGTGCGAGATCGATCCCCTGAATCCTGATGGATAATCTTAACTGGCCACAGCACATACGCTGAAATCATTGAAAAATACAGAGGCATCGTTTAGCTAATGTTTCAAATGCTCAAAGTTGACAGATACTGAAGTTAAAAACCATGTACAAGACCTACATAAAAAGGCTGCCCCACAGTCTGGGAACATCTTATAGGTCCTTTAATAAGTGACTGTTACATTCACATAATGGCTGTAAAAAAAAAAAAAAAAAAAAATTTAATGTATGGATGTGGCCACATTTCCAGGATATATTAAGTGAAGAAGAAAAAGGAACATATTCAGTCTACAGTGTAGCCATTTGTGTTAAAAGAAATGAAGGGGGAGGCTACACACACACGTGCACATTTGTATTTGAAAAGTGCCCATGATGTCAACAACATTGGTTCCCTGTGAGCAGAGGAAGAAAGTGGTGGTGGGGGCTGGTAAGATACACTCACCTCTTTTATTTTTGAATTTAGAGCACAAATATATATTACCCATAAATTTTTTAATCTAAAATTTTAATGTGGAAAAAACCACAACAAATGGCTGCTCCAATCAGCTGGCACTAGGTGAATATTAGGCCCTTGGCATCAAATCCTTCCCAAATAGGCACAGCTACTGCTTCTGCAGGAGAGTGCCAGGATTGAGATGATGGCAGGTCAGTGGTTGCAGCATGGGAAGTGACAGTGAAGAGAAGCAATCACACAGAAGTCGAAAGGACTGCAGTCAGTTCATTCACTTCTTCTACACTGCTTCTAAAAGGTGAGAGCAATAGTAGCTAGCATGCAGGTACACAATGTGAGCCTATTTTCAAACACTCTAGAGTCTTATATCTGCTCTTATGTCTGCTCCCCTTGACTTACTTAATAGAATTTGTCAAATTTGAAAGACTGTTAAATGACACAATAACTTTTTATTCAGCTAAATTAATAGCAGGTATAGAAAGATTGCTATAATGGTAAATAATTATTTTCTATTTTTGTAATTCTGTATGTATAGCAAGGACATGGCGAGCTTTATAGGTATGGACTAGCTGGGATTAATCCTGATTGTTTCCATTACTTCATTCCTTATCATCACAATCCCTTATTAAAGGCAGAAAAATCAGAGTCAACTCGTCAACTCTATGGCCCTGATTACTTTAACATTCTGCTGTGTAATGTAGAGTACACGGCTATCCAGAAAGGAGGATGCTAGGTAGGGGTTTTCCAAAAGCAGACCCTGAGACAAGACCTTGGGTACAGTTTATTTGAGACAAGGAAGGAAGAAATGCCAATAAAGCATGTGTGACTGGCCAGACCCTCAATGGCTGAGGGTGGCCCCAGGAGGTATTAAAGCCCTGGTACTTCTGGACTGCCTGGCTTGTGAACTGAGCAAACCTACCAGGGAGAAAAGATCCCTCAAGCAGAGAAGCAAAGAAACACGGTGCCTGAGATGCGGAGCTGTTGGTGAGCATGGGACTGCTCACCACAGGTGCCCTGACCTCATGGGCAGGGGTGTGGGTGGGCACTGACAGCATCTGCTACGAGGGCTGAACACAGGAATATAAGGAGGATTAAGAAAACATAATTATAGATATTTCGGGGGACACTTGCTGACAGAGAGAAGAGAATGAGGAGCAAAAGAATGAATGCAAATGTAAATTAGTACATGTTTCTTTATGAAGAACATTACTCTTACAGGATCTGAACAGCCTTGACACTTTAAAGGAGAAAATCTAGGTAGAGAAAAGGAAGAGGTATACTGGTGAGAGATATGGTATACTGTAAACCCCACATTCCCCTACTGATTCTTGCTTGCTACTAAGAGAACTTTTCCCTACACATATTTCAACCTATACCTAGTGCAGACTTCTGGGCATGTCTATCTTTCTGTAGTGCCATCCCTGACAGAAGATAAGGCTTATAGAACATGTATGATTAATGTCCAAATCCAATCTGGCTTTCAACCTTAGCATGGCTGTCAGAAGTTTGTGCATACTGAGATGAAATATTACAAAAAAAGGCAGGGAAATCAACCTTCATTAATTAGATCTTTCAAATAATCCTCTATTAAGTTACCTAATTTTATGATTTAGAAATATTAGAAAACATTAATGAATTCTAAGTAGAAAGGCTTGTTTAAACACATTTGTGTGTTTGCTACTCTACTCAATGTCGAGTTTTATTTACAATAAATTGTTAATACTCTAGATGACTTAATTCTTTATCAGAAACTTCAAGTTAAGTATTGTGCAATTTATGTGTACATATTTGTGTACAATTCTGGGAAGTATTTTAGAATCTCTGTGCTTATGCACGTGCATACAAGAAAAATGTTATTCTGAGCAAACATGCAAAATTAACTTTAATATTGTTAATCTACTGGTTTTAAAATTATTTCATGGAAATTCTCCTGAATAAAGGCTCTTTTGATCTAATTAAACAAATGTTAGAAACTAAATCTAAAAGTACCTCCTATGTCAGCAAAGGTAATATTTCATTTACGAAAATATTTAAGCAGATAATCAATTGAATTAATTAAAATGTATAAGGGACAGAAGCGTGTTTAAAAGTGTAGAGCCATACTCACCACGGGCAATGATGATCCATCTTCAAAATGCACCTAAAAGCAAAACAAAACACGACACCCACAAAATTTTAATCACATTAAATTATAAAAAGAAAATTTATAAAACACTTATTTCAAAGAGCTCTGGCAGGTAAAATATTGCAAAATTATTTACATATCTAAAAATTAAATAACAGCCAAAGTTCTCATCTAAAATAAACACTATAGCCAATTCTAGTTATGATATAATAATAGAACTTTAAATTCAAAATACACATGCTTTAAGATGCAAATCAACTCATTTTCTAAAAACAATGTAATATATTAATACACAAGTATACTGTGCTAAAGAAAGTACAAAACATCAACAGATTTACGTAAAGTCTGGATAAAACTTTTCCTTTAATATCAGTCCTTAAACCAAGTAGTAATGTCTTTCAGTATACTAAACATATAACAATATCTGACTGTCATGAGGTCAACTGAGTTATCTTTATAAAGATGGAAAACAGTCATAGAAGAATTTGTTAAATTGAACTAGCCAAGTCAGAACTACTAAAAATCATGCACTTCATATCATCATGAATCTGGGGAAAAAGGGACAACTGACTGTGGCCCTAAGCCACACTGGTATTAATGCAAGTGATTATACCAATTATATTTCCCAATTAAAGGTCTGAGAAGCATGAATAAGGAGAAAAGGAGATAATCTGGAAGAAAAGAAACATACTAAATAAAAGGACCACCAGCATGTAGAAATTTCAGAAGTAAAAGGTTTTCTTACTTATCACAGACAGAACAGTGATGGCAGCGATCTGGTTTTATAAGTTGGCATCTGTCACAATATCGGATTGCTAGGAACAAAAAGCTCCACTTAACATCGAATTGAATATACACTTCAATGGCTTTTATCATCTCTCCAAATTTAAATTCTAAAAAGCACACTGAATTTAAATTTGGTAAAAACAAGATATTTGACTCTGTTTAAATATAAACAGTGCTCTGGACAGGATTCCCCAAAACAGAGAATCTCCTGGGGAAATTTTTCTACGGCATTCTCAATTGTCAGCAGTTATAATAGGGCTAACAAAGGGTACAAATATATGTCCATTTCTATCAAAGTAAATAGAATGTCTCCCTCAATTAAGTCAATTTATTTCCTGTGCCTTGCTAAGATAACTAGGTAAGGACACAACCATAGAAACACATTTTAGAAATTCATGAATAAATTATTAGTTGCTTAAATTGAGAAAGATCTCACATCTCTTTTGGGTGAGATACAAGTGATTATCGGTGGAAGTACTTACAATAGAGATTTTTAATTCTTGCATCTGAAGCCCTGATCTTTTCTTCTCTAATACAGATATCAAAGACAATTGTGGATGACTGATTTGAAGATGCTATTTCAGTACACAAGCACTTTACAGGATGCAAGTGGTCTACCAAAATTATAGGAAAGCAATTATTAAGTGGATAGTCCAGGAGGATCAGTAAAACCTAACCAATGAATTTAGAGTTAGGAAGAATCATCTGTAACAAATAATTACCAATATTATATTAGCTAATATTATAATCCTTGAAAAATGAAACTGTTGCGATTAACTAAGAATTAAGTGAGTTCTGTTTAGCAAGCAATGCCTCTAGGGAGTTGTTTTCAGTACTGAAATACGGTCTTAATCATTCCCTTAAAATTTCCCTTTTCAGGAATTGCAGAGATGAATGGCATGTCCTGCTCATTGCCTGAATGAAGAAGTCCCACAGGTACATTCCAAATGAAGCTATAAAATATTACTGGCTCATGCACTGTTGTCCAGAAAATATAATGTAAGCCACACGTATACTTTCAAATTCTCTAGTAGCTACATTAAAATAAGCAAAACGAGACAGGGGAAGTTAATTTTAATAACATATTTTATTTTACCTCATATATCCAAAATATTAATTGAACATATAATCAATATAAAAAAATTAATGATACTTTTTACATTCCTTTGTCTTACTAACTCTTTGAAACCTGTTATGTTTTTTATACTTACAGCCTTGTTTTAATTGTTTAATAATTGCAAGGGGCTAGTGGGTACCATACTGGACAGCATGGGTCCAAAGTCACAAAATTTCCAGGTTATTTTCAGTCGGCAATTCTAGATTCTTCAGATGCTACTTGTCTCTACTTTATAATGTACACAGGAAAAAACCTTTCAAATCAAAGTAGAGCAATAACTCACAGGAGATCAAAACAGAAATAAGTTTTTGTTTACACTATTTCATATATAGAAAATTTAGCTTTTTAATTAAAAAACACTCTGAGTGTCATATTATGTTCGACTAAAACTATCCCACTGTGATTTAAAATGAACCATTTCATTATCATTTAAAAACTCCTACCAGTCAAAGGGGAATTTTATTTTAACTTCCTTGCTTGAATTTTTAAAGGATTTATTCATATGTTACTTATGGAATTTAAAACTTTTTGATAAATAGCAGAAAAGCACTGGACTAGAAAAAGGAGACCAGGTTTTTGCACCTGGTATTGTTATTAACTATCTTTGGAAACTCAGGCAGTAATTTATTTTTAAGGGGCTTAAATGTCCTCAGTATTTGTTTAGGCTTATCAGGTAAATATACATAAACATACATAAGCACATTTCTGTCTTTGTGGGATAGAACCCGACAAAGTGGCATAATATTAATTGAAATAGGGTGACCCCCCACTTTCATAACATACGCTTCTGTGAAACTGCTTGCTGTGTGACAAGATAGATTAGTTAAGTTTAAATAGTGTTTGAATTGCTTAAAAATTGTTATTTAAAAATTCCCCTTGGCTCTTTAGCCCCCTCGTGATAGAAGTTAAAAGCTAAATATTAGCCTGCCTTTGCTGTTTCCCACCTATGCTGTCCCTGACTGATAAAATCTGGAGCTGTATCCGGATGTATCTAGACAACCTAAGAAGGAAACCGCCCTGTGAAAGTTTTTGTCGTCCCTAAGTGATTAACTGGCTTCTTTCAGCTTCTGTTATCAGCTTGCGCTAGGCCTCCCCAAACCCCCTCCTCACGCGAGGAGGGTATGTATGTATGTGTGTAACTATATGATAACTATAACTTTGTGACTAATGTAAAAATGTACCTTTTAAAAATCCCTCTAAACTTCAATTCAGGGCTGCTTCCTTCCAAGACTTTCTTGGAGGAACAGTTGCTAACCAGCCAATAAAAACTCCCTTTTAAATTCTCAATTGGGTATTCTGGTTCCTTTTCCGTGGGGCAGCCTCACAACATAATCAGGAAATTACCCCTTGATCATTGAGGAACAGTGAAAATAAACAGGATAGAAATTGCATGGAGATTTAGAGTTAGATATGATTCTAAAGTGCGTTAGAAACAAATATAAACTATACAAAACTATTAATGAGATATTTTATATATTTTTCATATTAGGTCTTTGAAACCAGTTGTGTCTCTTACACTTAAAGCACATCACAATTTGGACTACCACATTTTAAGTGCTCAATAGCCACATTGGGTTAGTGACTACCAAATGGGCAAGCACAGGTCTAAAGTCACAAAATTTCTGGATGAGTCTTGCTGGGGGAGTATCAACAATCCATGTGTGTCAGTTTTTAAGACAACTGTTTAATTAGTTGTTAAATTACCTTATAAATATGACCCTAGTAAGAGATTAATTTAGTTACATTTGTAAAAAATTAGTACAAATTTTAAGATGGATAAGGAAATTATACCAATCCCTAAATTGTTTTACATAATTTATATAGTGTTTTAAATGTATGAAAAGTACATGTGAAATTATTAATTTGATATTTATTATAGATATTGCTCCCTTAAATTAAATATGAATAGGAAAGTCTATAATTAAAATTTTAAAAATGAGTAGTACTACAAATGAATAGCCACAGTTTTATTCATGTTTCCATTCTGTTTTATAGAATTCTACAAGAAAGATTTAACAGCAATCCAATAAATAACTCAGTATTTTGAAATGAGTGGTTGACAGTTTCAAGTATATAAATCTGCTGGCTAACAGTCACCACAACACATTATGTGGATACTGTTCCAAAGCACCAGTTACAGACGTTTACCTCCAGACATGGTCCTGGTATAGATGGGAAGGTCTCTGGCTGCTCGCCTAAGAACTTCCTGATGGGCTTCTCCTCTGGGCTCTCTCTCCAACAACTCTTTCTCTGCATAAGAGAGATGGAACTGTGGAATAAATTTAAATTTGAATAAGTATTGTCAAAGAAATGATAACATACTGATCTACTCTATTATACACAGAAAAAGGTATTTGTAGAATATTAATGATATATAGTATGTTTAGAGAGGTAATAGAGACTGAAATCTAGGCAAGTCTGTTAATCTCAAAGATCATTAGTTTATGCATCTAAGAAAAGGGAGTAACATCATAATAATAATAACAACTACTACTTCCTCAGGTGTTTGTGAAACTAAAAGGGAACAGAGTCTGTAAAAAATGCTTATAAACTGTAGAGATCTATTCAAATATTATATTAATAGATAAAATGGCCCAATAAACAAATACAGCCTAATGGATGAATTCTTCATTTGGATACCACTGAGAACAAAAGTAGAAACAAATACATCAAGCACATTTTCTCATCTAAATGATTTTTAATTTAGGGATAATCACTACACAAAATCTCTTCCAGTACTTAAAAGATCTAATTATTCATTTTATTTCTTATGCTGCCAATTTGGCCTAATTAATTAAAAAATATTTATTTGAGAAAATAAAAATTTTCTTGGGCTCCTCCTTGATAATCACACAAACACACACACAAACCTAGTTAAGTCTGTATGAACTTCTGGAAATGTGTGCCAGGAGACATGTACAAGGATAATCACAGCATCACACTGTTTGAAAGGTAAAAAATGAAACACAACCCAAATATCCACCAAAAGGGTAATGAATAAATAAGTTGAGGTGTGGCATATCCAAATAATGGAATACTATTGGCACTTGACAATTAATGAACTACAGCTGGTTATAACAAAGAAAGAATCTCAACATAATGTTGAATAACAACAAATCATCTTATAGAACACATACAGAATGCTTCCATTAATATAAAATTTTAAAACGAGCATGCTAAAGAATATACATGTTATTGTTTAGGGACACATATAAATGTGATAACATTATAAAGAAAAACAAAGGAATAATTAGCATAAAATGCATGATGGTTGTTACTTCTTTAGGAACATAGGAAAATACAACTGGGAATTACACAGGAGATATGGAAAACATAAACAATATTTTATATATTGGCTGGGTGATTGTTCAGATGTTTTCATTTAATTTTTCTTTAAATTGTGCATTATATATATATTTTTTGTATGAAATATTTCACAAAATTTTAAAAAGTTTTTAAAGAGTGATATAAGTATGTCAATGAAAGAAAGAAAAACAGTTTGGTGAAAGTTAGGTCATGATATTTGAGCCTAAAACTTTATCCTCAGAGAAATAAAACTTAAAAATCTTTGTTTAGGGGTTGACAGTTCTACTGAGGTTACTTTTAAAACAGAAACAAGTCTCTGCCTTTCAAATATAAATGATTTTAAAATTACCATAATATTTCTGCATGCATGATCTTTCATTTAATATTACCATAAAATTTCAGATTCATTAAGGTAAAAAAAAAAAGACAAGTTTTCTCTAAGTAGAAAATTTATATAATATGAATTATTCTAAATTAATATATCAAATTTATTAGCATTAAACTAGTAGATATGTTATAGTTAGGCTTCTTATGAGTTTCTAAGGTATTTGAAAAAAGGATTCTCTAGATTAACTACTCCTCTTGTTATAAGTTCACAGTATTTTCTTACCTATTCATTAATTTCATAGTCTTCCCAATTACAGTTCAGCCAGTGCTTTTTCAAATAAAAAGTGAAGGCCACATTTATTAAAGCTTAGTGTATCCTTTTTATCAGTCGCTCCTCACTAGCTTGCTACCTTAAATCTTCAGATTTTAAAATAATGAAGTCCATTTACACAACTATTCTGACTGCTAGCATATATAAATGAGGGTGGTGCACGGCTGGAATGTGGAAGCCCAAAAAAGGGCCTCGCAGCCTGATCCTGAAGCCCAGGCAGGAGTAGCAGCAGCTCTAAGTATCTCGGAAACAAAGAAAAGGCTGGGAACCACATTTCCAACAGGTGGAAAACTATCTCCCAATTTAATAACAGATTCTTAGGATTCATTCCATTGTTTTTAAAGTTATTCTAGAAAAAAACTTTAATGGGAAGCTGATGCGATGAAGACGTTGTCACCCTTGAGATCTTAATAACAGAATTTAAGAAGTGTGGAAAAATTCAGATTGCTTATTGATCTATCATATGCAATCATATTGGTTACCAGAAGAATTCCCAGATTTTCTTTCATACTTAAGAAATCTAGGTTGGGCATCATGCACTCGCAGATGACACTACTTTAAAATTAAAAATGTGCTGTTAACTGTTTTGAAAGAAAAAAAAAAAAGACACTGACAAACACGTGTACTGATGGTCTTAACAGAACTGGATATTTTGTTTGGAAATACGTGTTTGATATAAAAGGTATAACACCAAATGATGTTGTAATGCTACAATAGTCAATAAACAGCTGGGTCATTCCAGAGAAGGTATCCATCAACTTTGTACATGCTGATTCCTCTGCCTAGAATGCTATTCTTCACACTCTTTCTATGGATGGCTCCTTCACACTTTCCTGGTGTCATCCTTTTGAAAAACTTCTGTGATTCCCTTACTTGGGTGAGTACCCTGACTATCCTGTCCCTTTTCCCGTCATACTCCCCAACAGGTCCATGTATGCTTTCTTTGTGTTATATACCACAATTTGAAATTACCTTGTTTGCTCACTCGTCCTTCACCTATCTCTCCCATAAGCATTTAACTCCACAAGGGCAGGGATCAAGTCCTGACACACAGTAAGCACTCCACCCATTATAAGTTGTGGAACGGACAAAGGAGTGAATACCAGTAGGCCTAGGTCAGATCACTGCATTCAGGGAAAAACTAATTTTATATTCCAGTCTTCAACTTTCCGTTCTCAGAACCATGATTCCTATTATTCAGGCAGATGTATTCCCCCCTTCCCATTTCTAAAATTAATTTAAAACCTGGCATTGTAAGTTAGTTTAGTAAAAGACTCAATAATAGTCAAATAGATTAAAATCATCAATCTTCTTATTACCTATTCTTACAGAGTTCTGGATCCTTTTCACCTTAGTGGAAGGTTCTAGTGAGTGCTAGAACTGGAAGACTCCCTAGTATGTTTAATACTTTTATTAATAAATAAACATAACACCCTGCATTAGCTCAAAAAAACAAATACAGGTTGGTGCAATTGTTACTCATATAATACAGATGTCAAAAAATCTACTTCTACCTTGGAATATATCAAATGTATGGTTTCCCACTCCCCCCCCCCCAAAAAAAAACCCCACTGTTATGCACAAAGGCACGTCACATCACAGATTTGAAGAAAGATGCTGTTTGCAGAGTTGAAGGAACGGAAAATCTCTTAGGCTGGAGCAGGTAATGTACCTGACCTGCCACTAATCCCCAGATGTGGCAGTGCTTTGGTGGGTTGATATGTGCTGTTTTGTTTTTGTTTAAATAGTTTTATTTTCTTTAGAACACTTTAGATTTACAATAAAATTGAGAAAGTAGTATAAAGTTCCCATATACACCCTCACGAAGTCCTACATTGTTAACATTTTACAGTAACATGGTACATTTGGTACATGAATGAACCAATATTGATACACTATTATTATCTAAAGTGCATAGTTTATTCAGATTTCCTTAGTTTTTACTGAATATCTTTTTCTGTTCCAGGATCCCACCCGGGATACCACAGTACATTTAATTGTCATATCTCTTTAGGTTCCTTTTGGCTGTGACAACTTCTCAGATTTTCCTTGTTTGTTTTTTACCTCAACAGTTTTGAGGAGTACTGTTCAGGTATTTTGTAGGATGCCCCTTTGTTGAAATTTGTCTGAATTTTTTCCTCATAATTAGACTGGGGTTATGGGTTTTGGGAAGGAAGATCACAGAGGTAAAGTGCCATTCTTATGCCATCATATCAAGGGTACATACTATCATTGTGACCTATCACTATTGATGTTAACCTTGATCATCTGGTGGAAGGAGTTTTTGTCAGGTTTTTCCACTGTAGAGTTACTCATTATTTCCCCTTTTCCATCCTGTACTCTTTGGAAGGAATTCAGCATACACAGCTCACATTTAAAGAATGGGGATTTATTTCCCCCCTCCTTGAGGGTACAGTATTAACCTAAATTATTTGGAATTTTTCTGTAAGAGAGATTTTTCTCTTCTCCCCATTTACTTATTTATTTATTCAATCATGAATTTATGACGGTAGTCTCACAGATACCTATTTTATTTTATTTTATTTATTTATTTATTTATTTTTTTGTCTTTTTCGTGACCGGCACTCAGCCAGTGAGTGCACCGGCCATTCCTATATAGGATCCGAACCTGCGGCGGGAGCGTCGCCGCGCTCCCAGCGCCGCATTCTCCCAAGTGAGCCAAGGGCTCGGTCCGCACAGATACCTATTTTATACTTGGGTAATAATCCAACACCACTTTATTTTTGTTGCTCAAATTGTTCCAGCTTTGCCACTGGGAGTTTTTTCAGTTAGGTCCTGTGTCCCTTTGATATAGACCCATCTTTCTTTCTCTTTTTTCTTTTCTTTCCTTCCTCCCTCCTTCCCTTCCTTTCTTCCTTTCATTTTTGAGCACTTCCTTACTTTCTGGCGCTACAAGATGCTCCAGGCTCATCTTGAATATTTCCTGTCATACTCCTAGAGTCAGCCATTTCTCCAAGGAGCTTGCCTTCCTTTTACTGGAGAATGTTATTAGAAAACAAGATCTTACATACAGTTTTCAGATTAAAGGACAGTATACTTTTAAAGAATATTCAAATTAGAATAAAAACTAAGATCTAATAACAAACAAACAAAATTCACAGAACTATATTTCTTTTTTTGCTGTTTTTCACTTAGGACAAAAATAAACATAACCTCATTAGTATCTAAAATGTACAAAATAAAATACAAAACTTTTTTGCCCTAAACTGGCAGCAAAGAGTTTTCTTAATAACAACATGTAATGGGATGCCAAGGGTAAGATAAAGCTGGTAGTGTGGTAAATTGCTACAATCCTTTTGGGAAACAATTTGGCAAGTGACTTAAATTTTCTTGATCTAGTAATTCTACTTCTGAGAATTTATATTAAGGAAATAATCCAAACTACGGGTAAAGCTCTATGTACAAACATGTTAATGCTATTGCATTATTTATAATATGAAAAGTTGAGAATCAGTCTATAAATCCAAGTTGGGATGTGACTAAGTTCATTTTTACATATTTCAGTGAGAATATTATGCTGTTACTAAAAATGGCAATAAACCAATAATGAACTATTAAGTGAAAAAAACTGGAACAGGTACACTCTGAATACAAAAATAACTAGGAAGAAATTTAAAATGTAAAGTGGTTGAAGTCATGAAGTTTTTTTCTTTTTCTTTTTGCCTAGTGCAGTTATATTACTGCTATATTGGGAGAAAATCTTAAAATAGACCACACTGCTAATATGTATTTGTTTATTGACATATGGCCTATCAGCTATTATGTACCTTGTATATCAATCTTTAAAAAAACAGAAACACTAAAAGAATAATGTATAAACAGAAATTTCGCTCTTTTCCTGACGCTCCAGTTGATGTCCTGAGCATCCTCTCCCACCCCCATCCCTGCCGTGGTGTCTACTCTCCGTACGAGAGCATGGTGTAGTGAAAAAAGCGTGGCCTTAATGATCAAAAGGACTTTGGTTTGAACCTTAGCTCTGCCACACACTAGCTCTAGATGCCCTAGGTAACTGCTTAATGTTCTGAGCCAACGGTTCCATCTGTAAAATGGTAATAAATAATACCTATGTCACACAGTTGTATGAATTGAATAAGGCATGTGTCTTTTATAGAAAAATCATCCCACAAATCCTAGTACTGTCATCAATTTTGACTGCTCCTTCAATAGTGTGTTATTCTGTTTCTGCACTATTTCACTTTTCTTCTCTCTCCAACCACCGTTTCAAACTTTCTCTGCTCTCTCAAACCTCAATCAACCCACTTCTGCCTTCATTCTTAGCTGATGATCTCACATACAACTTTAGGAGAAGTCACAAGTCATCTCAGCATCCTGCCAAAGCTGTAAACATAAACCTGCATCTGTACACATAACATCTTCCTTACTTTTTTAATCACTTAACAAATATTTACTGAGTACTTTTTACAGGTCAGATACTGCTCTAGGCACTGATGATGGTGTAGTGAACAGTGCAGATAAAGTTCACGTCCTTGTAGAACTTACCTTCTAGATGGTATTAAAAAAAAAAAAAAGGCATGAACAGATGAATATAGAGTGTGTTACAGGACGGCAAATGTCATGGAGAATACAGCAAGGTAGGGAATGCCAAGGACAGAAGGGTTGCTATTTTATATAGAGTGGTCCTAAAAAGCCTTATCAGGTACCATTTGAGCAGAGACATGAAGACCTGGCCAGGTAGTTATCTATGGGAAGAGTGTTCCAAGTCAAGGGGAAATAGTGGGTTTCAAGGCCCCTGAAGGAGGAACATGATTAGCATGTTGATGGAACAGCATGGAAGCCAATGTGACCGGAGCAGCACTAAAGAGGGGAAGAGTAGGTCAGAGAGGGGGTACAGTCCGGGCCATGAAGAGCCTTGTAGGCCACAATACTGAATGAGATTTTTACTCAGAGAAAGCCCAAATATCACAGGAAAGTTCTCAGTAGATAAATGATATGATCTGTCTTGTCTTTTGAAAGGATCACTCTGGCTACTGTGTTGAAAATACACAGAAGGGGGCAAGAACCAAGGCAAGGAAATCTGTGAAGAGGCTACTGCATACATATGAGAGTTGATGGTGGCTTGAGTAGGGTGGTGGCAATGGAGGGGGCATGAGCTCACACTGTGGACATATTCTGAAGGTTGGCCTACAGATTTTGCTGACTGGTTGGATATGGGGTCTGAAAGAAAAAGAGTAGCCAAGGATGACTCCTGGGTTTCATCCTGAACAACTGGAAAAATGGAGTTTTCATTACTGAGATGGGAAAATGTTAGGAATTGGAGGATTGGGGAAATGGGTGAGAAATTAGAAGTTTGTTTTCAGATAAGTTGAATTTGAAATTCCTAATAGATGTCAAATAGGTAGCTGAAAATGAGTCAAGTCTGGGAGAAAGGACCAGCCTAATGTATTAATTTGAGAGCTGTAGCAATGAGATGATATATGTCATACAACTAAATGAAATCAACAAGGGAACAAAGGTAGACATATAAGAAAACAGGTCCAGAGATTAGGCTTGGGATAATCCAAAGCTTTAGGCATCCAAGAGATATGAGGAACTAGCAAAGGATACCAAGAAGGTGCTGCCAGTGTGGATAGAATTAGTTTGATGAGAAAGAGGATAAGAATATTCTTGAAAGATAATCCTGCCATGGCATACACAGGACACTACATGTAGTTAAGAACTACTAGAGTATAAAGTGGAAAGTCAGAAGTTTAGACGGGAGTCATTGTTGCTAGGCAACAGAGACTGGACGTTACCTGTGGGGACATGTGAAGTCACAGAGTAGAGAAAAGGAGTAGAATGAATATGTTGAATTTGTTTTAGACGGATCACTCGAGCTTCAGGGTAGAGGATGAATTTTTGTGGGGTTCTGGGAAGGAAATGTAGGCAAAACTATAAACACTTGATCTTAGCCAAAAGGCCAAAAAGCAATAAGACCGTAAACAGAGGACACCACAGGAGAAGACTACAATGTCTCGGACAAGGGAAATCACTGAGATTGTGAATTAGGGCAATGATTAAAAACAGAGCTGGAGTTAAAAAAAAAAGAAAAATCTGGAAGTGAAAACATCAACAGGATTTGCATAGTGGGGAAGGGGTGAGGAAGAGGGAGGATTTAAGCCCAGTTGCCAAGCTTCTGGCTTGAATGATGAGACGATGGCAGTGGCATTAATCAACACAAGAAACAGATGAGTCACGTGGGGGAAGGAGAAGGTGACAACTTCAGTTGTTGATGTTTTGTATTTGAGGTGTCCAGAATGAAGAAGGAGTTGTGTTTGGCAGAGAGATACATAATAAGTTTGAAACTCAGAGGGAAGTTGAGAACTGGAAATAGATTTGGGAGATATCAACACAGAGGTTGTAAGTAAACCACCAGAATGGATGAGATTCCCTATGACAGAAGTCTGCATTTTCCCTCAAACCCACAACTATAAGGTCAGGATGGGAGTAAGAGAGATGATGGAAAAGAAGCAAATATGGTAGGAGAGAGGTAAAAGAGGGAAGAAAAAAAAAGTCAAGAGCAAAATAAAAAAGGCTGTATATAAGTATTCTTGGTGAGGCATACCATTGATTCTGTGAAAATATCTGTGGTTTTGTTTTTAACATCTTTCTCCAGACCAAATAGCATATTTATTGGCCTTTTGACCACATCATTTCAAACTGATTACTTCAGGAAACAATCTAAAGTGATGCCAATCTACAGTAATACCTTTTTTTTCTTCTTAACTTGCCCTACTAAAACTCCACTGTTAATATTGATAGCCACATTTATTTCTATTCAACAAACATGTACTGGACTAAGGGCCAAGGATACAAAACTGAGTAAGACACAGCCTTTTGCTCCACAAACATTTAACCAGGATGAAATATTCAGAAACAAATAGAATGATCTTTCAAAATGACAATTTGATCATATCAGTCTACTTAAAACCTTCTGCAGCAGAGATTGCTAGCTGTCCCCCAATAACCACTCTTCTCTTCTATAGTGGTTAAATGGCCATTGAGAATAAAGACTTCATGCAGGCATTCCATGTGAGTAGATGTAGCCACATAACTAAGTTCTAAATGTACGTGGAAATGGCATCAGCAACATCCAGAAAGTGTCTTTGAAGGGAAGGACATTTACTTCTCCTCTTTTCTACTTTGTCTGGCCTGCTGTATGGAAGGTAGATGTGATGGCTGGAACTAGAGCAGTCATTTAAGGCCAAGAGGTGACCTTGGGAATGGAGGCTACACATGGCAGAACATCCAGATAGAAGGAGCCTGTGTACCTGGAAGCTATGCACTAGTTACACACTTTTTGAATGTAGAGAAGATTAGTCAAACCATTATTTTGTTGTTGTTGCTGTCGTTTCTGGTTGCTGACAGCCAATTAACACATCTTTAGTATGATAATTATAATAGAATGTTGTCTACCTTCCAGCTATCCATCTATATATCTATGTCTGTCTATGTCTATCCATCCATCCTGATGTCTGACTCTAAAGTAGAAATGGAATGCACAACAGATTTAATATGAGAAATGTAACACTCATCTGGTACAAAATATTTACCAAGTGGAAATTCAAGTAGTTATCAACACACATTAATTTTTTTAAAAAATCCAAAAAGTCACTTCACTCAATAAGTTAGAAACATTAATAAAAAGAATAAAATTCATTCTGCAGACATCAGTATTATTGATTTCTATCTTCAGGATAACTTTACTAATATTTTAACTTACTTCTTTTGAAGGATTCATTGGTAACGTAAAGATAGTTTTCCAGTACGACCAGACAAACATTGCAAAAAGTAGATGATAAGCCATCAGGCACACAACTAAAATGAGAGAAACATAATCATTATTGTAATATGCAAATAAACCATGGTATTCACAAAAGACCTGCTTATTTTTACAATAACCAAGCTTCCAATTTATTATAATTGGAAGTTCATTTACATCATACTAGAATAAGCACAACTCAATGAATATATACCTAAAGATAAGAGTTAAAAACAAAAAAACAAAAAAAACCCTAAATGCATAATTAGACCTATGCCCATGAATAGAACCCTCCCATCTGTAGACAGGTCCATCTATTAGCAAATTGGCTAACATTTCCTAAATTCCTAAATTGTAAAAATAAGGTGGTTATGCCTGCAATTTTGAACAGTAAATACAGCATTAAACAAATGTTAAAATATTCAGCTTTAAGAACTTTGCTTTACTGACATAGTTAAACAAAAGCAGTTCCTATGCGAGAAGCTGTTCGCTTATTTGTTTAGTTCTAATCAAAACTGGTGTAATGACAACATATTTAAACAGAGACCATCTGGACAAAGATTTCCTTCAGTGGGAGTTCAAGTGTCTTATCTACCACATGGGACAATTATTAAGAAAAGCATTCTGAATATTTTTTTCAGGTAACGTATATAAACACACTTTGTGTGGTGTTTTAAAATCTTGAAGTACTGCACAAATTTTAAATATTTATTTTGTATATTGTGATAGTGATTCTTTCTGGGTAATACAATAATATACAACTTAATTCTGTAAGATATAGTTAAATAAAATATGCTAATTTAAAATACAGTGGTTGGTATTTTAAAACTTCAATAGCAATTTTTAATTATTCTAAAGAATGATGATACTTTTTATAATTATTAAAAACTTGTATTATCCAATAAGGCATTTAAATCATTGTGAGATGACTAGAGCCAATAATATTTTTCATGAATTATGTAGATGGCTCAGTTATGGGGTAATACTCTGAAATGAGACAGGAGATTGTTGATGTACCTGTAACTTGAAGCCATAAGAATCTTTGGCACAATTCTGGCCATTTCAGAATAGAGTTCTTTGCCAAGTGTCTGAGAGAATTCAGTCTCAGGACTTAGAGAAATGAGCTGTCTTTCACCCTGTCCATCTCCAAATGCTCAAAGAATAATTTACTAACCCCAACCAAGTCTAAATGAATGCAATTTGTTTTTTCAAACTATTTGGAAATTTTATATCTATAACAATAATATAATATATTTTACCTTGTTCACCAATGTTTTCCATGGACACTACAGAAATAAATAGAAAAAAAAAAAAAAAGAAGATAGGTAATTGGTTATACAAAGCTTACAGCAAATATAGGGCCTGACAGAGTCATAAGGCATTTAAGTAGGTTAATAATTTGGCTTCCCTTCAAACCAACATTTTAAAAATATTTGTTCAACTTTATTTAGAGGAGAGGTGAGCACTGTGTGGAGAGAGGGTGGAGAGGGAGATGGACAGCTACAGCCAGCCACGCCTCTACTGCACACTTTAGCCGGACTCCCACGCAGCAAAACAAAACTCTGCAAGTGTGTGCCTTGTGGGTCTTATTCCTTTATCTGCTGGTTTATTGGTTTTCCTTCCAGCTACAGAGTTCAGATAAATGCAGTGTTCTCCAGGTCAATACATTTCCAGAGACATTTATTGCTCTTTATAAATTGGCAACCACCTAGTTAGCTTCCCACAGAGAATAAAATGTTGTGTCCACAGCACATACTCTTCAAATTTTTCTAACTACAAATTCTTATGCCCAGTGACTCTAACTGCCCCTGATTGTACAATGAGGGGCCCAGGTATTGCCTGGAAAACTGCTATCCCTTAGGGGTTGTTGAAAATATTCCAAGGTAGCAGGTAGATTAGGACAGTGGCTGCAAGAGCTAAAACAAGCTTGGATAAGAAACTGTATTTAGAAATCCAGTTTTCTTACCTTTCCTATTGTCTGTTTTGATTCCCATTTGGGCTTCTATATTAAAGTCTTTTGAAAGTTTTGGCCTATCTCAGCTGTACCAAGGCAAGGTTTGACTTTGTTTATGTATTTTTGTTCCTACTCAGCATTTAAAAGGGTACAGGATCTAGGTCTTAATCCTGGAATGAAATGCCATTGCCTTAAGAAGCACTGGAATCAGAGGGTAATGTGAGAGATTTTTGAGATTACCTGATCCAACTAACCTCCTTCCCAAGAGAGATACTGAATGTCAGTTTAGGCATTTCTAGAGCCAGCAGAATCCCACAGCTTTGGAAAGCAGGCCATTATTGGATTGCTCAAGAATAAGAAAATTCGTCCGTAGAGTGTGCTGAAATTTATCTTTTTGTGGCTTCTACCTGTGGTATCTGGGCTTTCAATCTGTAGCAATAAAAAAATCTAAATGACAGACTATAAGGAAAGTAAAACCAGTGTAAAATAAAGAAAAGTTTAGTCAGGTTCATTTGCCTCACATCTGTTACAAATGGGCAAGATTCAGCACATTCACTAGAAGCAAGTTATAAAAGTAGTGTAATGTGCCCATTTACTGATTCAGCACATTTGTTGTAGTTATGTTATGCATTTGGCTTGTGGCCACCATTGTGTACTTGTGATATCAAAGAGACAACTGCTCTGAAGTGCTGGTCAGCAGAGCACTGAGGGGGGCAGAGCATGGAGGGTCAGTGGATCAAAGGATGAACCTGAGCTTGTCTTGGAGGAATTAAGCAAGTCTGTGAAGCTCACATCTGAAGAATAAAGTATGTCTACCTTGCATAAAGCTGCCAGGGTCTTCTTTCAATTACCTGACTCATGACCTGCACAGGAAGGGGGAGAAGAATCTGAGATTCCTGCCCAACACAGACCTTCACATATATAAAGTTATTGTGTCCCCCTTAAATGTTCCCTTTTAGCCCAAATAATCTAAGGTTTCCAGATCTCTTAGCAACCTTGATAAGGCATCTTGAAATGTTTCCTAGGTTCAAATTCCCTTTCACATTTCTGATCCACAGAATGGGACAGGCAGGCACGGATCATCATTGACTTACAGATGGCCTCGGGGAGCTTTCCTATTGGTTTACTTATCTTTTAGTTATTGAGAGCCTTTTATATATTCTAGACAGTAATCTTCTATCTGTTATACATGTTGCAAATAAAGTTGTGTATTAACTATAAATACTAGCAAATTTTATGACTTATTTGCTGATAAATAACAGTATCAAAGATTTCAAAATAACATTTTATTAATAGATCCATGGACTATACTAGGTTTTGCTTTATGATACTTAGGAAATGAATGTTCTCACAAACATGTTTACCTAATTGTAAGTCAGCAATTCACCCTGTAATTTTCAGTTTAATGGCAGAGTTGTCAATTTCAAAGTTTCCTTTCTCATTGTGTAAAAACAGATAAAATACAATATTATTTTCAAATGCAAATATTTTTGTTTATAAGTGACTGTTTAAGAAAATGTTGCTAGTTAGCCTCAAATACTTTTCTAGTATATATGTATATAAAGGTAATATTGTATATGGAAAATACAGACTTATTTTTGAAAAATATAGATGGTAATCAAATATAAATTGATTTTTTATATCAACATGAGAATTAAATAACAGTACTAGACATATTTATGATGTATCTTCCAAAAATAACTACTGGGTTTTAATGTGAATTTTGAGGCTTCATCCAGTATTATTTAATTTTATTATTTACTTCACAGATAGAATTTCAGTTTGGTCTATTTAAAAATTATGCTGATACTTATTCTCCAACTGTACAATAGAGAAATCTCAAATGTTTTATAGCCATTCTTATCACATTTTCTTAAACTAGCTATTTAGGTAAATTAATTAGTTATTTCTATTTTCTATTAAAAGAAAACTGAGATTTACTGAGTTTTTATTAAAGCAAATGAGTTTTACTCAAAATCAAAATGGGCAGCACATTAATTCTTTTACTTTCAATTTTAAAATTTCATGAATGTGACAAAATCATTATGGCTTTGGGTTTTAGTGGATCATATTAAAATTAATTCCTCATTAAAGCACAATAACTGGCATAGAGCACCTGCTCCATAAATGTTTACTGAACAAAACAGTGATTTAAACAGACAAAAACACAACTAATATGAATCACATGAAAATGGTATATCAAAGCAGACTTATGAGAAATGTTAATTCTTTCTTCTGCGGGCATGAAAAACTCAAGAAGTTACTTCCATTATCCTGTTAGCTTAGCACGCTGTAGAAACTCAACTAGCAATTGATAAACTCAAAAGAAATCTTTTCTGTATTTCTCTGCTAGCGTATTTCTCCGTAAGTGAAGAAAATACCTCTCTAAAGAAAGAGAGAGGGGAGAAGACAAGGAGGTTCATGTTCCTTCAAAAAGAAAAAGGTTGAGGGAGATAATGGCTTCAACGGAGCTTTAAGCAACTTTGAAAACAGAAATTTTCTATGAGTTTACAGCTTCTCCCGCTCCCCGTTTGTTTTTTCCTTAGGTTTTTACTTATTTTAGTTTGATTTGTCAAAATGAAAAAGAGACCTATCTTTGATGGATCAAAGGATAAGCACAATTCCTATAGATTTTGATACACATTTCAAATTACAGTAGAAAAAATTAAATGACTGTCATTATCAATCACAAAAAAACCCCACTCTGAGAACCCCAGTATCTTTACACACTAGTCAATAATGCTTATATATTTATTATATCCATTTTTTTCTTTCCTAGTTATTTCTTATGGAAAGTTGCAATTTACTTTGGAAAATATATGGACCTTTGTGTATTTATTTCAAAATCAATCATATTACTAAATTTACTTAAGGTGCCACAGTAGTTATTTATTCTATCTATTTTCTTGGAATTTTTAGGTGAACAATATTTTAAGGATATCATAGCATTTTGTCTACTTTTCCAAGTTTAGCTCTTAGTTCTGTGTTCTTTCTTATGGCATTGTTTAGACCTTTTGATACAATATTCTGTAATCTGATATTTCTCTCATTTTTGCTACCATGATTTTAATAATGCTCATGTTTTTTACTCTAAATATATTATTGCCTATTGGTTTAAAATAAAATTCAATTATGCAATGAAAAAAAGAAAAAGAAAAAGAGACTAATACTAAGTATAACAGTACTAAAGAGCAAATACTCTGGACAAAGACAGGCCAAGTTCAATTCCCTCTATGTCACATACCAGCTTGCACAAGCCCTTCCACTTATTCCATCGTAAAATGAATGCAATAATAACAATAGCAATATCGTTAGGGCTATTGTGACAAAAGAGGTAATGTATGAAATGTTCCTAACATAGTGCCTGGCACATAGTAAGCCTGCCAAATACACAAACAATTATATTATTTAATTTTGCTAATATTAACTATAACATATAACATATAGGAAAGGAGGCTAGAAATGAAGAACAATTACGGAGAGAAAAGTAACATTTGCACAGGCTTTTGAGAGAAATACATGCAAAATTTTGAATGTAGACTTTACAAGTGAAAATAAAGGTGAAAAAAAATCTAAGTTTGAATAAGTCAGTTACCTTTTTGTACAGATGTCACTCCAGAAACTTTAGTATAAGCAAAAAGGTGATACTCATCCTTCCCCATAGTGCAATGATGAGACATGAAAGCTACAGCCTTGACGCAGCAGTTAGTGCTTGTGGAAACTTCTTGCAAAAGTGAGATCTATTTCAGATGTGATACTGTTTAACTTAATGAATAAAAACAATTACTTTAAAATATATATGCCTAAATCTTACATTCATCTCAAAGAAGCTGGACACAATTTACTCTTGGGTGTAAGAGCACTGCTGTTATGCTACTAAAATATTTACCATTTGTACATCTGGTGACCATCGCAATATGAGGACAATAGTAACACCGTGGGTCAGAATTTTAATTTTCATTTCTAAAATTTATTTGCCTAATTTTATCTTGGATTAGCCCAATTTCTTTCTGGTCCATGTCATACAATGATAATACTTAGCTTTAGCGATTTCTAATCTTCCAATAACTCTAGAACTTAAAACTCTTCCCTGACTAACTGTGGTACAGGAATCATAGCACTTTCTTGGCACTGATGATATATAGGAAGAAAGTGGGGATGATAAATTATTAGGAGAGTTAACAAAGGCATTCCTGTTTGCCAAGAGCAAAATTAAGGCCTTCAAGAATTACATCTTGGAGTCTGGAACCAGCATAGATACTCCAAGGCTGGCAGTTTGGGTTGCCAGTTCTACTTTCTGGCTATCGTCTCTGCCTAATCCCTCTCCTCTCTCATTAATCATTCCTATAAGAAACAGAGTGGGGCATTAGAGAAAAAGCTGAATTGGTCAGTCATCAGTTTAGAATTGATAAGAGTGATAGTTTTTTTGTAGTAGCACTGATTGTTCTTTAAAAAATCCTTGTGTAAAACTAAAACAGGTAAAATTGCAGTTGAAGAGTGAGACCATAAATCAAAGTAATAACCTGTAATATAGAAAAGGTTGACAAATTGCTCCTTGATCCAACCTGGGCTTGAATGAAACATCCTCAAAAATGTATACTTCGCTTATCTCTTTTGCCTGAATTATCAAGTAATCATTTAATCCAGGGGTCAGTAAACTATACCGTCTGGTCCAAATACAACCAGTCACCTGTTTCTGTAAATAAAGTTTTATTGGAACATGTACACGTGCATTCATTTACATGGCTACTTTTGTGCTACAATGGCAGAGTTGTGTAGTTGAGACAGGGACAGTATGGCCTACTAAACCTAAAATATTTACTATTTGGCCCTCTATAGAAAAAGTTTTCCAGCCCCTGTTATTAGGGTTCTCCAGAGAAAGAACCAATAGGATATGTATATGTGTGTATGTGTACGGAGACAGAGAGAGAGAGATTTATTTTAAGGAATTGGCTCATGTGACTGTGGGAACTGGCAAGTCCAAAGTCTACAGAGCAAGCAGACAGGCTGGAGACCCAGGAAGAGTTGATGTTGCTTGCAGTCCTGGGTCCGAAGGCAGTCTAGAGGTAGAATTCCTTCCCAGGGGGACCTCAATCTTTTCTCTTTTAAGTCCTTCCAGTGATTGGATGAGGCCCACCCATATTATGGAGGGTAATCTGTTTTACTCAGAGTCTACTGATTTAAACATTAATCACATCTAAAAAATACCTTCACAGCAACATCTAGATTGGTGTTTGACTAAACAACTGGGCACTATAGCCTAGCCAAGTTGACATACAAAATTAACCATCACATCCTGAATCTTTAGTTTCACTCTGGAAATCTTTTACTAAGAAGAAGATATGTGTTGATCTTTTGTATGAGTTCTCAAGACAAGTTCATTATTTTTTATAATTTAGTACATTAGAATTGTATCTAACAAATTAACTACAATACATCTTTATGTATCTGCTAGAGTGAAAACAGTAATAAAATCCTTTGCCATACTCTAGAAACCCGACTATAAATAATCCTACCCAAATTAAATTTATTTATAGAACCATACGATTTCCTAAGAATGCTATCAAATCCTATTCTTTGAAGAGCTCCAAAAATATTAGAACTGATTTAGTCTACATTGATTTAAATTCAACTTTGATTAAAAGCAGGGTATCATCTCAAAGATTACTCCAGTCCAATATTTTTACCAACTGATTTTTTAAAATTTGGCTTTGGTGATTATACATAAACTATATCTATATAAGTAGTAGCCCAGTAAATTGTTGGTAACTTTAGTTAAACTTTTAGTCATAAATATGTCCAAAATAAAAAATTTAAGATAATAAAATATGCCTTCATAATAGATAAAAAACGTACTTCCCTTCCTTAAATTAGCAAAGAATACTTACATAATTGTTTCTAGAACAATTTGGTTTAGGTATTTTTATTGCAAATGTATTTTGTTGTGATCTTTTTATTTCTTTCCTTAATCTGAATTTTCTTTTTTCGTCTTCAAATTCAAACTTTCTCCTTTGGAGGAATAATTTACTTTCATTGCTTGTATACAGTAACTTTTCTATATAAACCACTATGAAATTTGCAGGTTCATTCTGACACAGAATACATCTTAGCCTCACATAAGCAATCTGACAATGAAGAATGCCAAGATTAAGAGATCTGCTTCTAATGAGTGAATCTTAAGGATAACATTATAGCCAAGCTCTACTTTTTCTGCTTATCTTTAATTCATTTATTGAGAAATATTCACTGACTAATTATGCTTACACTGTTAAGAACGAAATAGTAAATAAGACTCCATCCCTGTGCTCAACAAGCTCAGCGTTTATAAGATCATTACAGTTAGAAGTTAACACTAACTGAAAAAACAAGGACGTAATTTTTAAAATATTTCCAACTAAGTAATAGAAGCAGCTCAGATTCAAAAGGTTAAGACAAAAAAATACCATTATCATTACAAATATGCTTTAATATCAACTGTCCTAAAAAAAACTCTCTCCCCTGACCTCATGTTTCTAGGTGTCATCCCATTTTTCTGGCCTTTTCACAGGAAAACCTATCTTAACAATCCATCAAAGGCACTGTTTCTACCCCCTAACTTCCTGTTACTTCCTCAACCAACTCCAACTGGTTTCTTTGTCAACATTCCCCTGCAATCACTCTCCTCAAGGTCACCAACACCCTCCCTACTGCTAATTCTCTGTACTCAAGTTACTCTAAACACAATTAACTATGCTCTTCTTTTTGAAATACTTTGTCAAATTGACAGTGAATTCTTTGACAAAACTGGCCAGTGGGAATCCCTTGAAGCAGAATCCTTTGTCCTTTCAGCTTCTTTCCAAAAAGCTCTAGTTCATTTTTAGTGTGTTAGAGATCAAAACTGACATTGCTGCTAGACTGTTTCAGTGACGGACATAAGAAAAATAAAACATTCACATTAATATTTCCAGTTTAATTCCAAGTGTATCCTTTTCTTCCTAATACTTTTTTTGAATTTATTTCCTTTACAACACATCTACTCACGTTTTAAAAGTCTTTGTCAAACTGTTGTTTTACTTTGTGGCCCTCATATGTCATTGTAATTTTATTAACTCCAGTGCCTGCCTTCCTCTCCAACCTCATCTCACACTGCTTCCCTCTTGTGCATGATGCTTCTGCCGCTCTAGGCTTTCCTGCCTCTTAAATATGCTAACATTGTCCCTTCTCAGGTCCTCTGCACTGGCATTTAACTGGGCAGTAGGAGACATGGACTCTAGTCCAATTCTCCCAAATGTGTGAGCTTGATCATAATACTCTGCTGAGCTGTGTTTTAATTTTATTGTTTAAACAAAAACTTGCACTTTATCTTGAAGGGTCCTCTGACTATAAAATTATCTTAAATCCTACTTTGATGTGTTAAAAAAAATTATTGACTTTTAAAAACCTAGGGCAAGAATCATTCTAAAAATAAATTTATCAGTGGATTAGTATGAACTGTTTGTCAGGGACAGATAAGTAGCTTCAGAATAGAAACAAAGGTTAAGGATAAGGCAACAGTGCAAAGCTTGAACCCCAAATACACAGTTTCCAGTTGGTGCTTTCTCCATGAGCATAAAAGCCAATCCTATTACTCCTAACAGCCTAACCACAAACACTGTGCCAATCTATATTCCTCACTGGATCCCCACACAGTTCCTTAAAAATTCATTTTTCAATAAGAAAACCATGATCTCTCTCAAAATGTAAGTCAATGATGTCTTCTCACTAAAAACACTTCCAAGGCTTTGCACTGAATTTACAATAAAGTCCAGTCTTCTTCCTTCAGCCTCAGTGGGCAGGCATGATTCAGCTCCTGCATGCCTCTTCTCCAAGATTCCTTTTCAACACTAATCCCCAGGTTCACTAAGCTGCAGCTGTGCTGAGCTTCTGACTGTTTCTAGAACACACCAAGCCTTAGTGTCTTACTGTCAGAAAAGCTCCTCACCTGACTCCACACCTGTTTCTCATTATCATTGTTGAGGTTGCAGTTTAAATGTCAGCTTTTCACAGAGGATCTCCTGTCTAGTTCATCTCTACAATCACTATTGCAATACATTCTTTCTTAGCACTTCACACAATGTGCAATGACTTTTATGTATTTGTTTCTTTCCCATGTCCCCTCACTGAGGTTTGAATCCTGGCTCTGCCACCTGTCTGATGTTTCTTCTTGGCCAAGTTACTTAGCCTCTCTGAATTTTATCTCAATGTTTACTTCACAGGGCTGTTTTGAGAATTAAACTAGGAAAGCAAAAGCACCTAGGATAGAATCTGGCACATATTAAGGGCTGTTAGTTAAATATGGAAGATAAATACACCACTAAACAGTAAAATGCTAAGAGTAGGAGTCCCCTAAAGTTCAGTCCTAACAGTTTTATAAGCAATCAAGGGGAAGAAGTACATGTTGAATTTTTAGCTAGTAGTAATGCAAAAATTTTCTGGAGAATAAAATGCCAAGTTGTTATGAATGAATTGCTAAAAGACCTTTTAAGTGTGAATAAGCAGAAAAATGCAGATGAATTACAATGTGGACCAATTAATATGACAAGAGGAAACTAACCCAGTATATTTTTAAACTATTTCCTTACCCCACCCCTCCCAGAGCTCCTTTCCTCTCAACTCCACCCCCAGCCCCACCCTGCAGGGTCCTGTCCAGATCCCAATAAGGTCTGACATGCATCAGAATCTCGACATGGGGGGGGGGGGGGGGGGATGCTGTGAAACTTGGGGAGAAGTAGGACTCCCCAGGTGGTCTGATGCATTTCCCCAGCCTCTACCCCAGAATTTATATCTAACAAACTATACTGATCTAAACTATGTGCTAGAAATTATCAGGCAACCTTGGAAAATGGCCTGGGAATTACTGGAGACCTTTTCCTGCAGAATAGCACAATGCAACTACAAGGACAAAAATGGACAACAGTAAGTTAAATAATATAAACCAAGATACAGGAGGTCTCTGTAAGAAAATAATCTAAGTGATTTATTTTCAGAAATATGTCAGGCCCAGGCTGAAAGTTGTCCCCAGTCGGTCCAGCCCATTCCTGGGGAGTTGCTGAATGGATAAAGTTCTGATGAGTTATTAGCCCTTTATTGTTCTCTTCATTCCCTACTGTTTCTCCTTTCACAGGGTTTCAGCAGCGGGCCTTTTTCGCAGGCTTGTCCTGAGCCCTCAGAGAAATTTCTTACACGGGGGTAATAAATCGGGGTAATCTTAGACGTCATCCGGGAAGATTGTGCACCCCAACCAATGAGGAGGCAGGGGCAGGGACTTGCACACTAGGGAATAAATTACTTGCTACAGCCCTTTTCCATGTGCCTGCTCATCAGACACTCACACCTTGCAAGACTGTAATTAAAGTCTTGCTTCGCTGTACCTTGTGTTTCCGTGTCCATCCTTTGGCCTTGGACTGTTGAGGGCATTTCTCACAGTCTCTTACCAAGAATAGGTCATGGTCCAGAAGATTTGTTTTCTCGGTGGTCAGGCCTCTAGATTAGCCATCAAAAGCCTTTGCACAACAGTATTAACAATGTTGCAAAAACTAGCTAGTCTGTATTAAGGGAAGCCTACTGAGTTCACAACATTCAAACACCTTCCTTCTACCACAGGGGACCAGCGGCTGCCCTCAACCTTTGCCCCACCTGCTGGGCTACGACAGCAGGCACTCACCCCACTCCAAGTCTTCAGCAAGGCACCGGGATTAGTCACAAGGGCTGCCATTACAAAGTACCACAGACTGGGTGCTTAAACAGAAGTCTCAGTTCTGGAGGCTAGAAGATGGAAATCAAGGTGTCAGCAAGGTTGTTTTCTTCTGTGACTCTCTCCTTGGTTTGCAATAGCCACCTCTCCTTGTATCTTCACATCATTTTCTCTCTGTACCTCTCTGTATCCAAATTTCCTCTTATTAGGGCACCAAAGCATATTGGATTAGGGCCCACCCTAATGACCTCATTTTAACTTAATTACCTCTTTAAAGACCCTATCTCTGAATACATCATGTTCTGAGGTCCTGGGGATTAGAACTGTAACCTAAGAACTTTGAAGGGACACAATACAGCTCAGAACACCCTCCAAGAACTGATAAACTGTTACAGCAATACAAAAAGGACTAATACACCCTTCCTCCACCAACCGATGTAAAACATCTGAAAACAGACAATTTCACCAACTTTGGGCACTAAACATTCAAATATTTGGTCATATTTCAAGGCAGTACCTGAATTTCGACTTTCCTGAGCATCTCACTTCAAGAACCAGGGAAGGAACAGGGCTCTGGGTTCCTAGGCCAAGAGTGAGATGGTGGTATCGGGAAGGTTAGCAGATGGGACAGGGGTTCCTGGCCTCCATCCTCAGCAGAAGAGAGAAAGAAAGGTAATTCTGGAGGTCTATACTGTCCAGGCAGGTAAGGTATATCTCTCACTTGTAGTAACTGACATTAAGAGAGACAGCACATGTAGTATCCATCCTGGAATGGTAATTCCTAATTCTTACATTTGTGAAAACCTTCCAAGTTAAAAGTGTTTCTCTGCCCCTCCCCAACAACATCATTTATTTATTTAGAACACTTAACTTGAGATCTACCCTTCTTAAAAAATTTTAAGGGCATAATACATTGTTGTTAAGTATAGGCACAATGATGTACAGCAGATCTCCAGAACTTATTGATCGTACATAACTGAAACTTTATACCTCTTGAATAGCAACCCTGTTTCCTCCTCCCTCCAGCCTCTGGCCACCACCACATTCCGCTGTCTCTTTGAATTAGACTATTATAGATTCCTCATGTAAGTGTAATGGCACAGTATTTGTCCTTCTGTGACTGGCTTATCTCACTTAGCATAACGTCCTCAAGTTTCACCCATGCTGTCGCATCCGGCAGGATTCAAGATCACTTCTTTAGCAATTTGATGACGAGTCACTGCCCTAAATATCTAAGTAGCTCTACTCTACAGAAACAGATGGTGTAAAATCTAACTTACCCAGGTGAAGACTGGGAACACCTTCACTGAATGTTTGTGCTTAAATCATTACGAATGTGTACATCTTTCAGTTTATCAGTTCTGAAAGGAGAATGAAGACTGTCTCATGACAATGGCCATGAAAAATCACTGCCACTTTCATCTTGGCAAAGAGAAAGACAATTTCTGAATCACTGACTGTAATAAGCAGTAGAAAGAAATCTGATCTCAGGGCTGGTCCCTTGATCTTAGTGTCCTCATTCTGAAGCCTGCTCAATGGAATCCTATAATCTGTCTGTCTCAAGTCAAAACAGAAGAGATTCCCAGTGCCAGCAAATTGTGCAGATTTCAGTGCAGGTGTAAGTTTACTTATCTAGATGGAGTTGTTAAGTCCTCCCTTTACTACACATGGCTACAACTCAACTCCAAGTTCCTACAATTACTAAGCCTTTTCTACTCCAACCCCTTCCTTTCCTATTCCAGGTGCCCTTCTTGAGTAACGACCAGAGAGGCTATGACTGACTCCTTTGAATAGCCTACGGTGAACACTCCACCCTCAGCAAAGTTCGACCTAGTCCTCATAAAATGATTACCTACTATCATGGAGAAGGTCAAGAAGGGATGTGGATCCTGAAACATTCCTCTCATTAGTCAGAACCAAATTTTAGAATTGGAAGGGCCTTTACGATTATCCTGCCTAATGTAACTACTCATCTTTCTTATATATGTATGCATATACTTATTTATTTACTGGTAACAAGCAAAAGTCCCACTTGTATTTTGATTATTTCAACATTTAAAAAATATATACACTTAGGTAAAAACAATTTTTGTAATGTTTTAGCATCATTAGATCAGTTTCTTATTATCTGGTATACTCAGAATTATCACAGAGGACAATACTGAGAGTACTTTTTTTTTTTTTCACTGTCAAACACTAGCTGTTTGATTTATTAGGTAGAAAAACTAATGCTGCTTCTTTGCTTCTCCAAGTAAACAGACAATCTTCTATAACTACCTCCTAGGGTCAGCAGCTACACGTTGAGTACTATATGACTAGGGCACATGCGCTCATCACACAGGTAAAAATTAAACCAATACTTCTAGGTTCATAAAAATTATTTGACGCTTATGTTGTCCTTTACAACTCTACTGAGGAACTGTATAAGGCTGTAATTTCAACCTTTGTGTTTATGATGAGCACTGGAATAGAATTTACAGTGGCACACTGAAAGAGGTGAATGAAAAGATTTAAAACAACACTAGCACCAGCAGTAATTGCTGCAGTATAGCACTGGGTCACAATATCTATTAAAAATGGCAAGCTATTCATGAGCTTGTCTTACAGTGCTGGGTTACTGGGAAGCACTAGTTTTTTTGGTAACTTCACTGTTACATATTCATGAAGTCAAGTTCTCACATACACAATCTTCCCTTGATCCCAGCTTGATTTACACAGTGATTTTTCCTTTTTACTTGCAGCAAATCATACCCTCACCCTACACTTCATTTTCCTATAGCACTAGCACAGTCTGACAGTAATTGCTGTGGCAGTATGTATATTCTGTTGCAGCAAAAACAAATTTGACATTATCATAATCTGCTAGCCCATGGATGAAATATTTGCATGACTACTGATGTAAGACACAGTATAATATAATAGTGCAATATTACACAACTACCATTAGATTATACACTAGATGTATGCATTAATGTAAGTGAGTAAAAAAACTGTGTAAGGAATTGAAGAAGACAGCTATCAATATTTGGATGGAGTCACTTCCTCTGCTCAATGTGAGAGCTGCATCTCATATTTCCTGCCTGGACTGCTTCCCTAATTATATGTACAGACCCAGACCTTTGCTTTCTTTGCTTTCTGTTCCTAAAAGCATTTCACTTACCGCAGACCTGCAGGCAATACAAATACTGTGCTATGCATTCACGAATCATGTTCAGTCCTTGTGCTGTGCATCAGCATCTAGTTCACAGTTAATACCATGGTTTACCAATGTACCCACGTAACGTTTCCCCACTTCTCCCCATCAGCGCTTGTCTGCTCAGTTTGCACTTGCTCACATGTTCTTCTTCAAAAGAATTAAATTTCTATCTGTTCCATTCATGCTCTGGACTCTCTGGTTACTGAAAAACTGTTGCTGAATTCTTGACTATGTACAATAAGCCAGCGGCTTTCAAGTTTTCTGCCCTGGGCATGCCTGATGGTCAGCATTTTCACGTGAAACACACTACGCGGTAAGGAAGGCTATACCGCATGGGTGAAATGGGAATACTCAGAATTCCCTGGCCATTAACTTTCCTGCTGAACCATGAAAGGGCAAGGTAGTAAAAAACTGCTGTACTGACATTGATACATCTCATGGATGCCTCTAGAAGCCTTTAAATTTGAACATGTTTATAAGGGTGTAATATAGGCTTTTCTGGAATCACGCTTCCATCAAAAATCACCTGCTCTGGAAAAACTGTATGGTGGTCCTCAAAAAATTAAAAATAGAATTACCACATGATCCAGCAATTCCACTCCTGAGTATATACTCAAAAGAATTTAAAGCAGGGACTCTAACAGGTATTTGTACACACTATTCACAGCAGCATTATTCGCAATAGCCAAGAAGGTGGAAACAACTCAAATGTCTACTGATGGATGAAAGGATAAACAAAATGTGTTACATACATACAATGGAATATTATTCAGCCTTAAAAAGAATGAAGTCCTGACACATTAAACATAGATGAACCTTGAAGGCATTATGCAAAGTGAAATAAACCAGACACAGAAAGAAATATTGTATTATTCCACTCATATGAGTTACCTACTACAGTCAGATTCATAGAAGCAGAAAGCAGAATGGTGGCTGCCAGGGGCTAACAGAGGGGAAAATGGGGAATTACTGTTTAATGGGTACAGAGATTCAGTTTGGGAAGATGAAAAAGTTCTACAGATGGATGGTGGTTATGGTTACATAGCATTTTTAATGGACTTAAAGCCACTTAACTATACACATAAAAATGATTAAAATGGTAAATTTTTATGTTCTGCATATCATACCATGATAAAAAAAAAAAAATCACCTGCTCCAGAGTCTATTCTTAAACCAAAATTTAAGTCAACATTCAACTTTAGCTAAAGTTTTCTTTCTCACCTCTGATCATTTCCACACGGCAGGGTATTTGTTGTTGTTCAATATTTTCAGCTAACCTCAGAAGTGATAGTAGAGAAAAACAAAGGTTTGTGGAGATGTCGATGCCTAGCTAAGCATCTCCATTTGTTAAGTGGCTCATTCATTCATGAGACTCCCGGACTCTCAATGCCAGATAATTCAAAAGAATGCCTAAGCAAAATGACACATTCCACTCTTGGACTTTCTTCAGTCAACAGGAAATAGATGAAACTGTGAATGTAAAATTGCAAGACTCCAACGGTCTTGGATACTGGCATTTGTCTCAAATAGATAGTCTTAAATCAGAATTATTTTATGTTCCACATACTTTAAGAAGGCGAGAGCAAGGAAAGGGAGAGTTTAAACACATTTTAGAGAGTCTTTCTTTTTTTAAATCTAAAACGGGTAACAATTTCAGCACTTTAAGGGAAGATTTTAGTTACTCGAAAACTACTAAAGTGGATTACAGCATCTCTGGGCAATGCTGGCTAAGCATGAGTGCTTCCTGCAAAAGCATTTCACTTATTTTTTTAGTGATTATTTTATAAGTATATTGGGGAAAATATTTTACACATTCTAAATTGCTCTTAAATATCGTTATAATAAAAGATGGTATTTATTATTATAATTTAATTACCTTTTAAATTTTCAAATGAGTTCTATAATTAATTTTATCATCTAAATCCTTACTACAGATGATTACATTTCAATGTTCAGAAAGAAAAAGGGTATTTTATTGCTATATTTGAAACCATAAAATATTACAAACTTGTTTATGACCATTTTGAATGACCAAATAAGAAGCTAAAATAGACAATCCTCTCATGAAGGATTCCATGTTTTGTTTTTTGACAGGTGGCTGGTGGGGGGATATAAACCCAGGACCTCGGGGTTATCAACACCACACTCTGATCAACTGAGCTAACCAGGCAGCCTCAATGTTCTTTGATCTTTGAAATGCCTACTGTGCTCACAAGGATCAAGTTAACAAGTTCAACTTGCACTTATTCATTTAAGAAATGTATGTTCTGAATATTACTATGCGTGGCTGTGGCTTCTGTGTCAGGCACCAGGGCTACAGTGGTGCATAAACCAGGCATGGTTACTGCCCATGAAATTTTCTGCAGATTATCTTTTCAGATAATAAGAAAGTTAAGTTTACCTAACAGAGTCTTTTTAATTCAGGTTGAATTAATTCCGGTATCCCAGCAATTCATACACTAGTATAAGTGATTCTTTCTGGTAAACTTTTAAAATTAAATTCAAGGTCGTCAGAGTAGAGTCAGTAATAAATTTGAAACAGTTCAATGTCCACATTGTTAAATTCTCAGTCCTCATCTTACACGACATATGCATACATTTGACAAAGGTGATTTCTCCTCTCGATAGCCTTTCCTCCCCAGCCTTCAGGACCACGCTCTCTTAGTTTTCCTCCACTTCACTGGTCGCTCCTTCTCGGTCGTCTTTGCTGATTCCTACTCATCTCCTGAACCCTCAATGTTGGTGATCACTATCCTCTTCTCTGCTCAATTTACATTCTCTGACTTGGGAAGAAAATGCATCTAGTAATCAAATCTTTAAATCCATTTATATGCTGAAGACTCCCAAATTTATTCTTCCATTCTAGGTCTCTCTCCTAAATTCCAAAGTCATATATGCAACTGCTTACTTGGCATTTCTATTTCAATGTCAACATATCCATTACTGATCTAAGGCAACTCCCTGACCCTACCCGACTTTGTTCTATCCACAGCCTTCTGCATATCGATTGATCTCTATCCTTCCAGTTGTTCAGGCCAAGAACGTTGGAATTATTTTTGAGCCCTTTCTTTCATTCACAACTCACATCTGTCAGTCAGGAAATTCTGTTGTCACTACTTTAAAAATACATCCAGAATCTGAGTACCTCTCACCATTCACCAATACCTGCACTACGGTCTGACGTGCCATCATTTCTCACTTGGATTGGTGCAGTAGTCTAGGTTCGACAGCAGTCAGTATGATCTTTTTAAACCTAAGCCATAGCATGTCACTACTCTCAACACTCTGCAATGGATCCTCATTTCACTCCAAGTAAAGGCAAAATCCTCACACTGCCTATGAGGCCTTACGTGATCTGAACCTTCTCCCAACCTCTCTGATCTTTTTTCTACTTCCCTTCCGCATGTTCACTACAATCCAGCCAAAGCCATCTCCTTGCTTTTCCTCAAACGCTCTGCACAGATGCCTGCCTCAGATGCATTTCTCCCCAATACTGGCATGGTCAAATCCCTCAGCTCCTACAGATCTTTGCTTAAATTTCACAAGAATTCCTCCCCCTCTGGCCACCGTATTTAAAACTGAAACTTTCCCCTGGCATTCCCAATCTTTCTCACCCTGCTTTTTGCTTTTTGCCATGACACTTATGACCCTCTAACAAATTACATAATCTACTTACTATGTTTCTTATTTGTTCTCCTCTCCTCAACTAGAATGTAAGCTCCAAAAGCAGTCAGTACATATTTTTTGAATGAATGAATTAATTAAAAGGGTATCCAATAAATTATGGATGTTTGAGATGCATTCAATTCTTGGATTTAGTAATCCATTGTTAAAGGGCAAGTTTATGGGAGCCTGTGGCGAATCACTACATTCCTCCACGCTCTGGCTGACATAAGCTCTCGGTTCTGTATATCTTAGTTTTCAGTATGTACTAGTGCTAGAATAAGTTCTATGCCACTAAAAAATGCTATAATTAAAACACTGATTATTGTGGCCCATCACCAAAACCTCCCTCCCTCCTCCCTCTCCTCCCTCCCACCCAACAATGTCCTTTCTGCTTGCTTGTCGTATCAACTTCAAGGAATTGTAGTTGTTATATCTTCTCCCCCCGCCCCCGGTTTTTTTTTGTGTGTATGTGTGTGAATTTAATCAACCACATTGTATATCGACAAAATAAAAATTAAAAAAGAAAACAAAAAAACCCACAAAGTTTCAGTGAGACAGGAGGAATAAGTGCTGGAGATCTATTGTACAGCATAACAACAATAGTAAATAAAAATGTACATATGCTTGCAAATTGCTAATAGAGATTTTACATGTTCTCATCATCAATAATTATAAGTATGTGAAGTAACAGATATGCTAATTATCTCAATTTAATCATTCAGCAATATATACATAACCAAAACATCACAATGTACACCATAAATATATATAATTTGTCATTCATCAACGAAATTAATAATAATAAATAAATGTTTATGCATTAAGTTGCTTTAAAAAAAATAAAATAAAACATTGATTAAGTCAAACTGGTCTCTGCCCTTCATCTTTTCACATTAACTGACCTCCCTGGAGATGCCCTGGATAATCACTAGTTATAGTTAAGTACATAAATCCCTGACTGCCTTTATTCCTAAAACATGTCACATCAAGGTGACCACTTAGTAATAAACTTGATCACAAATTAGCTCCTGCAATTTGTAGCAGACTTATGACTTCCAGTTAGAGGCTCATAATTGAAATATTTTTCTTTCTTGTAAATGGCATCAGGTGTCTCTCATTTCAGCTCAAGCTCAGCTGTTCTGGAGCAGGCTGTTTTTCCCAATAAAGTATTCTCAATGTGATTTACAGTCATGCATTGCTTAAGAACAGGGATGTTCTGAGAAATCTGTCATTAGGTGGTTTGTCCTTGTGCGAACATCACAGAATGTACTGAGACAAACCCAGATGGTATAACCTACTACACACTGAAGCTACTCGGTGTAGCCATCTCAATCTTAGGGACCACTGTGATATTTGCAGTACATCCTTACTGAAATATCCTTATGTGGCATGTGACTATAGGACGGTACTTAAAGTTCATGGAAAACAGAAATAAAATATGAATCTTTCCACAAACTTTTTGAAGTACCCTCATGTATGTACATTATAGACACTTTACAGACACACCATCCGCATATCCCTACAAGTCTGGTTGACAAGCCAAACTTCAGATTCAGCTGCCTTCCACTTTGAGATGACCCATGGGTCCCCAAAGAGATCAAGGACACAATTCAGTCTGGGTTTTAAGTCACTGCATTGTAAACATACTCTTCAAATATGATGAAAACTCATTTTTCACATAATGCAATAAACACAAGACAGAAATTTAGTTTTATCTGTTTAATCCATTTTCCCAAGCAAAAAAAAAAAAAAAGAAAATATATAATTATAGAGGTGGAAAAGTGGGGAGGAGGAGGGCGGCTAGTGAGAAAATAGGTAATGGACATATAGAATAATTTACAACTTGTAATGATGAACATGTTAATAATACTGATTTGATCATCACACATTGTACCCAAACACTGATAGTCAACTCTGTACTCCATAAATATGTCTAATCAATTGTTTCAATTAAAAAATAAATAAATGAATCATAATTTCAGCACAGTAAAAAAAAAAGGAAAATATTTTCACGACAAAGCATTTTGGTTTTCCAAATCACTAAATTATAATCAAATAACTATAGAATTTTTGTAACTACATGAACTTTTTGTATAAGGATTGTATCTATTATAAGATGGTCATGGAGTTAGACAATTACCTTGAAACTATTTTATTCTTTCGATATTTGGTTTTAAAAGACTTAGAGAAAGAGGGTTTTGTTTATTGTTGGTGTGCATTTTGTTGATAAGACTACTCTGTACCATTCTGCTCCTCTAGGGTGGCAAAGACAGTGAATAAAATCCAAAGGGGTCAAATTAAGTATGGCAGGAATGGTTAATTGTATACTTCCATGAGGGGAAATTTCAGGACACTATGGTGACACCAGCAAAAAGTAAATAAAACCCAGCCATCTATAAGAGCACTTCTTCATATGCATTTTTAAAATATAACCGGCAACGTATTTAAAATGAACTATCAAGTATGCACTTTACAGTGCAGAGAAGTGCTAAGATGATAAATGTACATGTATTTTTGCTCAAGTATCTCCCCAGAAAAAATGGATTTTGTAACACTTCAGCCACTGATATTTATAACTGAATTTAAAAATCACAGCCAGATGAAAAGTCAATTAGGAAAAATGTTACATAAATGTTACAAAATGTGATATAATTGCCTTGGGTTTTTTGTTTTGTTTTGTTTTTGCAGCTGGCCAGTAAGGGAGTCTGAATTATTGAACTTGGAGCTTGGTTATCAACACCATGCTCTAACCAAGTGAGTTAACCAGCCAGTCTAATATTATAACTTTGAAAAAAAAAAAATTCTCAAGCAATCATAGCTGGTTTCTTTACAGCTATCATATGCTTCTTAAGAAATCAGGACATCTCTACCTTCTCCACAAGGTTCCCCACCCCTAACTCCTGCCCTGATAATTTCACCCTTTCCACTCTTGGCATTTGATTGAAATAATAAAGACATTATAATAAAATGCCTTTAAAGGAATTAGAAAGAAATATTTCAACAATTTTCTAATAAACTATTAAAAGCTTCATTTAAGTATGTTATGTTTTTATTATCAATTCTCTATGGTATTTCTAAATGGTAACATGTAATAACTGAATTTTACATAATATTAAAACTGTCTTTCTAATGATCTTTGGAATATTGCTTTCCCAACAGAAAGCATTAAGAATCTATGCCATGTTCTAATCTGTCATTTTGCAAGTTAGACGAGATAATATTTCTACAGTCATCACAAACAGAGTGCTGGAATCTCAGGGGAGCCATGAACTCACCACTTCCTAGAGAAAAGAAGGCTAAGAGATGTGATATAACTGTCAAAACACATAAAATCAGTGGTATAAATTATGAAAAGTTATGGTTCTATTTTTCTGACAAGCAAAACCACAAATTTTCCATCAAGATTAAAAATAAAAACAAATGAAAAAACAAAAAAATCACTGAGAACTCCTCAACCCCATATATACTAATCTCTGAAATATATGTCTTTTTTGTTTGTTTGTTTCCTGGCACCACTTCTCACCACAGAAGCCAAAAAAAAAAAAAAAAAATCAAATATATGCGCTTGCTGAACCCTACTGCCTGAAATGTGGCAACCACCTCAGCTCGGCCAGCTGGATGCTTCTGCCCAGGCCTTTGGTGCAAGGAACCATATTTTACAAAGTTGTAGGCAGCAGCGGTAGGTCCAGTGCTCTGTCAGGGCCGGGCACCAGGGCAGCAGCTCCTTCAAAAGGCCACTCCTCTGGTATAATGTCAGCTCCGCTTCGTCCACCTTCTCTTGGCTTCTGACCAATTTCTAAGCTAGGTTTACAAATCTTCCTATGGATTCAATGAGTTGCACTCATGAAGTTTCCTGCTCAGTTTCATGCACCAACTCACATGCTCTAATCTGAGAGCAGAGTAGAAGTGGCCCAAGCATTAGGTAAGATGCAAGGGAGCTAAAACCACCACCTAGTTCACAGCAGGAGTGAAAACTGCTGGTTGTAATCTTATTCTGAGCCATTTATATGTTGTAAGAGTCATAATATAATTACAAATTAATCACTACATAAGCGTTCCCCCAAAGCTCTTTTAACCTGCTTTATTGATTACCCTTTTTCATTGATCCAGCAACCAATTCACAGGTTCCAAGGAGTGAGATGCTTCACTCTCCTGCCACTCTACTGTAGACGCAGCCTTCTGAAAGTACCAGCACCTCTCATGTCCCAGCTGGACGGAGGGCTTCAGTTTTTGTTGTTGCTGTCGTTGTTTTTCCCCCAGAGGCAACTTTTTTCTTGAAAAGATGTCTATTAGGTTCTCCTCTAAATAATTTCTGTGGGGTAAAATGCCTGCATAGAACAAAGGTTCGATAAATGCTTTTGAACGAACTCTAGTCAAACCTTTCAGAAGCTGACTTTTTTCTAGCCTTGTGGAAACATACCTTCTCTATAGACAATTATCTTGATTTAAGAAACCAACCCTTCAGCTTCTGTTTCATTACTAGAAATACTCATGGAAGTATTTAATGGCATGGATGACATTCTCAGTAAGCATTTGAAAGCAAACTTTTCTACAACAAACATTTTTTACATTATGCAGTGGGATGTTCTCATGCCAAAAATGGGTTGAATAAGACTAAGAAAAAAAAAATCACAAAGAGATTAATTCATTCAACATCTATTGAGCATGCTAAGACCCTGATAATAGCTTTAAATATGTTATCTCTAATAGGATTTAATAGCTAACAGTAATGCACTGTCCAGTACATCAAAAGAAAAAGAATTCTCTAACACACTAAATGGAACCAAGAAAGCATTAAGGAGAATCTTCTTTTATCCTACTCCTTCCTCCCCCATTAAAAGGGATCATTTACATTAAAACCAATGGCAGCACGAATCAAGAATGTGGAACATTTGATATTTTACCATTCGAATTTTGGATTTAAAGAAATGTTGAGTTTTTATCCCTCTAGTCACAAAATCTCAATATTTGATATCAAAGAAAAGTCACAGAACTCATATATTGTGCATTATTACAAGACATAATTTCTAAAGTGATACAGGCATTGAATTTTCTGCATGCATCAGTTTTCCATGGATGTACCTTCTATTTAATTTCAAACTATTTTTATACTTATAGATAGTAACATCTGTATACCCAAGATCATCTGCCTGTTCTTTTTTTTAAAAAAAAGCTTTACTGTCCTACACAGCTTTTTAAGTGATAGTTTACTGATAACAAGAACACATTTCTTTTTCTGTGTGGCTCAAATTAATTTCATGATGGAAGGCAATTTATAGCCCTAACAGTCTCCATCCTTGAGCTTTGCAGTAGCCTTGAATTAATGGTAGATCATAACTTAATAGAATCCAAGTATGAGGTTTTATATATTTTATCCTTAGAGAGACATTTGTTTAAAAGAAGGAAAACATGACTGCATATCTCTCAAACCGATCCCTAAGTATGTGGACTAATTCTTTTAATTTTTGAACATCTTAAAAAATCACTACAGAATATGAGATTGCAATCGTTGTTGAGGGATGTTTATTAATAAAGATTGAAAAACTGTGAGTAAAACCTCAGTATTCTAATGGTCTATCTTCTAACATGTTCCAAAGGTCAGCAAACTATTGCCCAAGTCTGGCTTGCCAATTATCTTGTTAACAAAGTTTTTTTGCAACACGCTCATGCCCACTTATTAAACGATTTTCTATGGCTGCTCTCTACAATAGCAGAGATGAGCAGTTGCAACAGTGAACATACAGCTTGCAAAGCCAAAAATATCTACTATCTGGCCGAAACTATAAAGCCTTCCAAAACTCTAAAATCATTGTGTAAAGGCTGTCGGCTTACTTTTGGAGCTCTTTTAACTCTTGTTAAACAACAACAGCAAATTTTAAAAGACATGCTAAACAACTTCATTTGGCTAGGGAGATTTGGTGAGGGGTTTGGTGGGAAAGGGAGACATTTTGACATTTGTACCACAGTGGCTAAAGTCATAGCTGACACCTCCACTGCGTAACTTGGAGAAAGGACACAGACCTTGCAGCAACTCTTGAACAGTGAATTTCTTCACCTACAAATGCGTTGGCCCATATGACCTCTAAACTTTTCAATTTTTATAATTATTTAAAATGACTTAAGGAAAACCATAAGCAAACTCAGAACCATATGAGTTCACAACATGGGAAAATGGAAACCAAAATAATTAAACAAGGCTATGTTGAAGTTTCTTGTACTATTCTTGAAACTTTTCAGTAAATTTGAAATTATAACAAAATTAAAAAGGCATAAAAATAGTTAAAACCATTTTAAATGTTAGCACTTAGTTACCTTCAACAAGCAAAGTTAACACAGTAACTGCCATAAAGATCTGTAAAACATACAGAAACCATGTCCAGCATGCCATTGAATCAAGCATTCCTGAGGCTGCAGACTACCCTTACTCCCTCTAATTCTGCATCCTAAAGTACCACCTTACAACTTTTACCCTTTGAATTTATCCCACTTTATGGAAAAGGAGATAGCTAATAATTAAAGGGATCAAAGACAAGTAAGACTCAAAAGAAGACAAAAGTGAGAGAAGGGTAAGAGGGAGAGGGGCCAGGAGTGATGGAAAAGGATGAAGGGGGAAAAATAATATGAATAAAAGAGCTCAGTTAATCAATGAACTAGATAAACATGTTACAAATTATTACAAACATAATACTCCCATTTGATCTATTTTTTTTGGCAGAATAGGAAGAAGTAGACTTTTCTGAAACACTTGACCCTTGCAAAATATATGTATATCCTCTATATTTTATATTATATTTACACATTCTAAAGAGAGAGATGGTATTTTTATAAAGTACAAACACTAAGCAAAAAATTATGCTAACTGAAAAAGTGCCTAGAGAGCCACATACATCCATGTTGTTAAATATAGAAACTAACTGTAATGAGAATCATTATCTCCAGTTTCCAAGGATACCAGGATAAGTACAACTCCTAAATTGCAGTTCATTCAGCAAAGGGCAGAGAGTAATTTATATTCAGGGTCATCCCTGGTTGACAGCAGATGTGGAAGGAGGACCAGGGTTAAATCACCCTGTTTGTTCTATTCTGTTTGTCACCTGCTCCAATTCCTATCCCTCAACTCCCACTCTCTGGTCCTAACCCTGGCCAATGTTTCATAATAAAAATTTGGAAAATCTGATTGTAAATAACTCCCAAGAGAAAAAGAATCCACAAAGGGCAGGACAGTCTGAGATGTGATTAATGCTAGGGGTGGGGATAGGGACGGGGGTTAGCATTCGCATTTGCTTTGTTTGTGAAAAGGAGAAGAGGATGGCTTTGTGTGTCAGTCACACTAGTCACCATCTTCCCCAGTGCCTATAAAGCAACCGTACAGTTAATTTTAACTTCCTAACCCACCAAGGCTATGCAAGGATTTTGGAGCTTACCACACCTCAACTGCCAGAGTCTCTAGAATCTAATTCATCTTCAACTTATTCTGTCTTCTACACTCTAGGACCTAGACCTTTCATATTGACTACTTACTTTTTGTTTCTACAGCAATAAAAATGTAAAAACTACTTTCTGATAACCTATGAGATACTGCCTCTGAATCATTTATTTGTTTATTCAAGCCCCATTTATTGATTGCTTTCAATGTGGCAGGCATTGTACCAGGCCACTTATGCAGTCATCACAAGCGATAGGAGACTTCACTTATAAGAACCAGGTACAGTATCAACAGTCCATGTCACTTAGGCAGTTTAAAAAGAGGCACTCTCCCTCTTAGTCAAGTTGTCACTTACTAAAATAGTGATGTGTATTTCACGGATACTTCAGATTTGTCTTAAACTTACAAAAAGTATATATAAAAATATGATTCAGATATAATAGCAATTTTCCATTTAGTTCCTCCCTCATCACCTGTCTACGCAATCCAGTAAGTCTTCCCTAGGTAGAGAGGTACTTGTAAGAGAAGAAAAGCTCTCCCTGCCTCCAAATGCCTCCACCTGACAGACATGAGACAACGCGCCAGGCTAAGCTTCTTAGCTTAATGTGATAATACAGGACAACAAGCTGCCTATTTTGATAATGAAGGCCTTCTAGGACTTCCGTCCTTTGCACCAGTTACATTAATATTGTTCACAGTTTTTAAGAGGGTAACAGAGTAAAATAGAAAAGGTTCCTTACAGTTATGTAACATATACAGTATATCTCAATAAGGCAAGCAATTTTAATGTTAACAGTTAATGCAAAAATTGCAACGTTTCTTTCTATACATTAACTTTCTTTCTATGCATATTAAATGACTTGAATACCGCCTATCTAAATGCATTGTCAGGAAGAAGTCAGTACAGCCCAATCCTTTTCTAAACGATTGTTTTTACATTAACTAAACAAAGTAGTAACAGCAAAATTTAAAACTATAAAGACTATATGAAAAGGGAAGTTAGCCTCAATTCTCTCAAAAGTTATGTTAGTAATTATTTTGGTGTATTTTCCTGACACTATTTGTTACAAGGGGCAACATTTTGGGGTAAGACGGCTTCACACAAGGCTCTACGCCTGAATCTTAAAGCTTTGAAAATGCTTAAGCTGTAAGGTTCAACTAAATAGGTCACTAATTCATCTTTTTCCTTATTCCACGCAGGGCAAGTGCTTGGTAGGGCAAAAACATAGACACTGTGTTAGGTGGAACGCCAGACACAGAACGCATTCACAAGTCACTGGCAGAAAGGTCACCTTCTGTTCTAACATTTTTTCTCATAACCCAGACCAGCTTTCGTGACCTAGACCTCTAAAGTTGGAGGCCAGTTTACATTAAGCGACATAATTGTATTCCCTACTTGTGCATAATCAACTAAAAAAAAAAGAAAATTCAGCATCGAAAGTACCCTACCCACCAATTCTGGAGCCTAGAACTTGGACTTGAGCCACGTGGCTCGCTGGATGTCAAAACCTCGTAGGATCACCCCTTTTTCTTCTTTTCCCTGTTACTCTAATCTCTAAATCACGGTCTTGTACATTGAACATGTCTTCGAAAATACTTTCTAGTAGCTCACCTCTCCGCCCCCTTTTAACTAGAAAGTGTTCAACTGGCCAAAACAGCAAAAAGGCAGCAGAAACGCCCCTGAGCGCTGCCACAAACGTTGAAAAAGTGGATGGAAGACCACGAGCAAGGGATCCAGCTCCGCCGCCCGAGGCCGAGGCCAGCATCCCCCGCGCGGCGCTGGCGCAGCTCGGATCCCGGGCCCAGCTTCGAGCCCTCCCGCCTCCAGCGCAGCCCGCCCGGCCTCGCCCCTCCGCGGAGAGAGCCCACAGCCGTCCCGGGGACCGTCCTGCCGCTCTCGGGGGTGTGGCTGGGGTGGCGACGGCCGGCAGGGCGCAGGGAAGCCGGCGGGGCGCAGGGGAGCCGGCGTGGGGGCGCCGCCGAGCGCGCGCGGGCTGCCGCGTCCCGGGACTGTCGGGGCGGCTGCGAGGGGCGGGGGCGCACTCACCGACGCACAGCTGCACAGCGTAGGCGTAGTAGGACCAGCCGAGCAGGAGGCTGATGAACAGCACCGGGATCCAGTACAGCACCCGCCGGCACCGCCGCCGGCCGCCGCCCGGGCCCGAGGGCGCCATCTTCCAGCCGCAGCCACCCGCCCAGCTCCTCCGCCGCCGCCGCCCGCGGGCCTGGCTCCGGGACGGGCTGGCCGCGCCCGGCGGGACGGGCCCGGAGGCGGCGGCCGGTTGCGCTGCGGCCACTGCCGCCGCCGTGGCGCTAACTCCCCATCGCGCAGCCCCGAACCGGCGCCGCTGACTCCCGGCTCCTCAGCCCGGCGGAGGCGGCGACTGCGAGAGGAGGACGGAGGAGGAGGAGGCGGCGGCGGCGGGAGGTTCCGCTCCGCCCCCGCCCGGCCCCCTCCATCGCCTCCCCCCGCAGCCGGCTGCGCCCTCGGGCGGGCTTTCCAGGGCCTCAGGGCGCCTCCGCCGAGCCCCGGGCCCTTCCCGAGCCGCTCGCCCCTCCCCGCCAGGCACCTAAGGGGCGCCCACCGCGGCCTCCCCGTCCGACCCCGGATTCCGGGGGAAACGGAGGAAGCAGGGGGGGTCGCTGGAGCGGCCGCCCGGGGCGTGGAGACGCCGGCGAGGGGGACGGAGCAGACCCGGGGAGCTGGCCTTCGGGGGACGGGACCCCTCACCTGCCCCGCCCCGGAAAATGCACTCCTAGAAAGTCTTGAGGGGCTGAGGCCAACGTCCCTGGGCTCTGCTGGGGAAATTCTGGCTTCAACTTGTGGGTCCCAGTTAACCGGGGGCCGCCGTCCCTGACCCGCGAACTCTGGGCTCGGGGCCGCCGTCCCTGACCCGGGAACACCGGGCTCGGGGCCGCCGTCCCTGACCCGCGAACACCGGGATCGGGTCCGCCGTCCCTGACCCGCGAACACTGGACTGGGCTCGGCCGAGCGCGGGCCGACCTGACCACTCGGATGTGGGGCATCAGACATGCACCGCCGCCAGGGGTGCCCAGCCCCTCTGCGGGCGTGGACGGCGCTGCGGAGGAACGGAGGAGCGTGGTCGGTTGTACATGCAGAGGCCGCTGGAGTTAGGCACACACGTTATTGGCTCTGAGAATTTCCCGTCTTGTGTGAAATGATTCAGCGGTCGTCAGAGTGACCCGCACACCCCCGCCCGGGAGTCCGGTGGTTCCGTCCTTTGCTCTTTTCCCGCCCATTCGTCACTCCAGGGTTTTCTTTGGTGGTGGCAATTCTAAACTTGGGGTCTATCTGATTTGAAGGTGGTTGCTGAAAACGCTGCAAGGAATCCTGAAGGTAGTTAGACCACATCTCTGGTTTTAGGACTGATTAAACGGAGAAAATACCAATGCTACTGAGATTGTTGCCCTTTCTCCCCGTACTGATGATGAACGCCCTCGATTCCACAGGGAAACGCTTGTCAATGCAGCGTATCTGAATTATACACACAAGTACAATGCACGGTGGGCACAATTTTACTGCACGTTAGTGAATGTGTGTGTACACACCCCACAGCAACCATATCGAATGAAATTACTTCGTATGTGTAGAAGAAAAAAAAAAGTACTGATTTACACGAATTCAAAGAAATTAATCTCGTGCATCTTTGCGATTATCTTTCTGTGACTGATTTAAACATCAAGCTGATCTCTCCTGAAATAGCGACTACATTACACGCACACGTCCCAAATCTCTTTTCACTTCTATTAAAAATGCATAGAAAATGTGTCGTTTCTATGGGATTTAAAATAATTGAAACGAGAAAATTTCTGTCCCAGTGCATCACTTTATTTCGGTGCAGCACTTTACACTCTTTTTGGATATTCTGTAGGGTAGGTTAGTGTAAAAACATAGCTTCCCTGGAATCTTCAACTTTTCCCATGGATATCGACCTTATTCTCCCTATCAGAAGAGATTAAAAACGAGAATTGAAAGTCTTTACCAGGACTGAAATACCCTCACGAAGATGAGCAAATCAGTGATTGAAGGTCTATGGAGAATACCAAGGAATGAAAAGTAAGGGGTCAAATTTCCTGCACCAAAAAAAAGTGGAGAAAGTGTAAATTGTGCTTCTTTCGATACTAGAAGCTACAATGTGCTGTACTGCTCGGCTTCAAGCAGTCTCACAGGGTCTTGAGGTTGGAAATGGAATAGCATTGTACACAATTTTCACATCTTTTTCCTTTTGGAAGAATATTTAGGTGTAACATATTTGAAGGAGGCTACTTCTAAAATGTTATTAAATTGTTTGCATTTATAATAATTATTTGTTTAATATTTCCAACTTTTTTTTTTTTTTTTTTTTTTTTTGCCATGTTAATGATACTGCTATTCTTCCAAGGGTAGCACTCTTATCTTTTAAAAAAAAAAAGTCTAGGCAGGAAGAAACATCTCTAATGCTACACAATGACAGGATATATCTTTGCATAGTCTCTAATTAGACAGGCATAAGCATGCATGCACAAATGTAAGCTCTTTGGTGAGTAGCCAATTTCTAGATACCAGGTTTTGATGAGAGTGGAAGGATAAGTTTTATTTTTAGGAATAGAGAGCCTTTGATTTTTTTTTTTTTCCTTCTTTAGGACTGTACATCAACAGGAAAACACTTTGACAGTTATAGACAATTAACAAGAAACTTTACTAGAGACTTACTCTTTAGAGAGAAATACAGAAGATTTAACACACCAATTTTATTTCGGATATTCAATAATTAACAAGAAATTGTGGCTTTTCCAATTAAAAAATGGGCAAAGGACCTGAATAGACATTTCTCAAATGAAGACATACAAATGGCCAACAGGCACATGAAAAAGATGCTTAGAATCACTAATCATCAGGGAAATGCAAATTAAAACCACGATGAGATGTCATCTTACCCCAGTTAGAACGGCTGTTATCAACAAGTCAGAAGATAACAAATGCTGGCAAGAATGTGGAGGAAAGGGACCCCACCTACATTGTTGGTGAGAATGTAAATTGGTACAGCCACTGAGGATAACAGTATGGAGGTTCCTAAGAGAACTAAAAAATTGATCTACCTTATAATCCATCTGTCCCATTACCAGAACACCATACTTAAAGGAAATGATGAATATATCAAGAAGAAACCTGCACTCCCATGTTCATTGCAGTACTATTCACAATAGCCAAGAGATGGAATCAACCTAAATGCCCATCATGGGATGAACGGATTAGAAAACTGTGGTATTATAGACACAATGGAATACTGTTCAGCTATAAAATGAAATGCTATCCTATCATTTGCAGCAACATGGGTGGAACTGGAAACCATCATGTTAAGTGAGGTAAGTCAGGCACAGAAAGACAAATACCACATGATCTCACTCATATGTGGACTCAGAAAAAAAAAAGTGGTTCTCATAGAAGTAGAGGGTACAATACTGGTTACCAGATGAGGTGGGGGTGGGGGTGGGGGAGTGGAAGTGGTGGACTAATGGGTACAGAACTATGCTATCCACCCTAAGTGAATCATTGTGCAATATATACATGTATTAAAACAACACACTATACTCCACAAAAATAAATATAAATAAAACTTAAAGAGGAAGTTGTGGGTTTTATGTGTAACTGTGATAAAACTGATCTGGCCATTTGTGAGAAAGATAGTCAGGCACAGTGAAGGAGAGAGAGGGTAACACTGAGGGAAAGAAGGGGGACAGCCAGGCAGGAAAGAGGGTGAGGAGGGCATCTGGGAAGGTGAGAAAAGGCTCCCTCACCTGGTGCACCCAGTCCCAAAGACCCATAACTCCATCCTTACCAGCCTCTGCCTGGATGCTCCATCCACTCAGCAGCTTATCAAAGTCACCTCTCAGAATTTAAAAATCCATATTATCAGATCCTGCTCCCATGAAGGAAACTTAATCTTTCTTCCCTCCAGTCCAGTCCCCCAGATTCTTCAGTCTTCAGGCCTCAAATCTATCTTGCCTTTATGGTTAATACTCCAAATCATCCTCCTATTTCCATATCTGGATTCAAATTTTCACTTACACCCTTGCATAGTCTGAATGAAAAATAGCGTGCCGACAAAGCATCGGGAGCCACAGACTCACCTTGTCTCTAGGAGCACGGACCTCCATTAATGCTGCTTTTACCAACCTCATCTCACCTTTTCAGCCAAACCATCTACTCTATTAGGTCTCTTGCTTGATATTGACTCCTTCCTTCTGGAAGTGTTCTTAAAGGGAAACATCGCTGTGAGAATATATCACTGAAGCGTAAGGTCAATTTTATTACTCTCAGATATATGAGAAATCGATCGTGTTGATTTTGCTAATAGGGTATGATACTTGACAATTACTGCCTTTTACATCTTACAAGGATTGGAAGGAACGAAGCTGAGGTCTGGATCTATTCTTACTTAACGCATGACTCTCCTATCCCTTCTAGAGCAGTCTGCAAAAATACTGGTAGACCCTCTTTCATTATTTTCTTAAACTAATAACATTTTTGAGAAAAAAAAATCCCAGCAATTCATGACATCAGTGCTTCCCATGTTAATTTGAATGTTTATGGTGATCAAGATATTCTCTGTGGTAGAATAATAGCATGCTCAAACCACACGATCTTGCTTTAGGGAATGTGGGAATGAAGTAATGCTTAGATATGCTTTGGCTCTCAGAGATTTATGTTTGCAATTCATCTGAATGAAATTGAATAGAATGGGAGATCATTTCGAAGGCCTAAGGATGTTTCAATGTACAGTTGATTGGGTCAAAACATTGGGAAAATTGTAAAGTGGAGCAAACTGTCTCTGGCAAACCACCTTTCAGGTGCTCTAGGATTTCTATGATAGTATTAATGGATGCTGCCACTAGATGGCAGGGGCACCCCAAGCAGAGCTGCTCTCCTGACCTTTTTTCCCATAGATTTCGATAGCATCACCGTAACTTAACCAAGGCAATTATAAATTATGAATTATAACTTCATGACCAATTATATATAATTATAACCAATTACACTTATAATTATACAGCTTTTATATTATAATTTACTGCCTAATGATTAATTAATTAAAATATCAACCGTATTTAGAAAATTTAAGACTTAAGGGAACATCTTTTTATATAGCAAATCACCCTGATTCTTCTTCAATTTCTTTACAGTTTGAACTAAGGTTAATCTCTTTGGAGATAACATTGGAATTTTTAAATTAAACACTTTTGCCTACACCGACCCCCTTCCTTACCCCTAAATGGGGAGGGGCAGTGTCCATGTACCCAAAATGTGGGCAGATATTTCCTCCCCATGGACTGGCAGCTATAGCATGGATCTTTAAGGGGCGATACAATAGCACAAGTTCAGTCAAAGATTATTAGAACTGACCATTGTGCAGCTGAGAGTTCAATGGCCAGTAGAGAGTGACCAAGGGCAACAGAACCCTGCAGTGTGGTGGCAAATGTCCAGTGGTGTCAAGGCCAGCAATGGCATCCTATGCAGACTGGTCTTAGTGGCAGGATCTTGACCATGCACCAGCTTCCTTTATTCCAGTTCAAGCCTGATTCTTCAGGCTTCCTTTTGATACTGTGGGGTGTCTATATACCTGCAAAAACATTTTTTTGTGTAAGTCAACTACAGTTGACTTGTGTTTGCAATTACGAACTCTGACTGACACATAATTTTAATTTTATCCTGCATTCTATTTTTCAAAACGTCCATTTCAGCTCATGGAGTCTGAGGCACCATGAGAAATAGGGATACAGGAATTTGGAAATGGAGGAGTTTACTTAAGACTCCTTCAAGTCACACTCTCTGGACCTGCACTGCCCAATAGCCACATGCCACATGGTGCGATTCAAATCCAAATCAAATAAAATAAAAAATTCAGTTCCTTAGTTTCAGTAGACACATTTCAAATGCTCAGTAGCCACATGTGGCTAGTGGTTACTGTATTATACAGTGAAGATCTCAAACATTTCCCTCATTACAGGAAGTTTCATTGGACAGACCTGATGAGACATTTGATCTCATGTGAATATTCATAAGGCAGGCCTTATATTTGTAAGTGTAAGAAACAAAAAATTTTCCTATGTAGTTATACTTCACTGTTTTATAGAAACAGAAAAGAGAGGTAATAGGAAGTTGAAGACAATTTTAGGTTTATGGTATTAGAAGCTTTCTTCCTTTGAAGATGACTCTAAGGAATCAGGAGCCAGTTGGATCACAATAGAGAAAACACTATAGATTCTTCAACCTGATGCTTTTGTACAAATGGTTACTATCAAAGCATTTGCAGGGAGAAACTTATCAGAATACTATACCCAAATTCCTATACATAAAGCTAAATATTGGATCTAGATTTTAAACCAACAGTGCTTGAAGATATGAGGGTACTTCAAAAAGTTCATAGACAAGTGAATAAAAAGATAATACAATCCTTCCCTGAACTTCTCGAAGTACCCTAGTATAAGCCTTACTACTGGATAACTCCGGCTTTGAAACATGGAATGGTCTATCTTCATCTAGTAGTTGTCAGGAGCCTTTCTGTTCTGTTGGTTGAGCAAATAATCACTGCAGGCATCTGAAGTATAACTGGTTATATTCAGGACTGTCCTGTCAAGCTGTAAACTAGATTAGTCATGCTGGGCTTTCTGTATGGCAGTTATGGGAGGAGGTGGAATTAATGTGTTTTGCCCAGTGGTCTGTACAAACCCACATTGGCTCTGTTTCAAGACACACTCTCCTGGGGAAAAAAAAGAAAGAAAGAAAGAGAGAGAGAAAGGAAAAGAAAATTAAAAAATAAAAAATTTTAATGTTTAATTTTAACAAGCATTTCAAAGCATTGTCAAAGCCTTTAAATGTAACTTGGAGATCAAACAAACTCACATTGCAATGTATCATTGTAGAAGGAAAAAAAATCAAACCAGAGTTTTCTCTGGCTTTCAAATAGAGCTGACAAAATAAAGAATAAATATTTAATGATGACATTTGACAAAAAAGGCATGTAGGCTTCAGATATGTAGTGGGAAAATTTTTATCATTAGGGATTCTTCCATCAGCTAGAATTTATCTAGTGAAAATTATGTCCTATGGTTCAGAGTTTTTGGGTCTATAATTATTTTTGAGTGATACTCAGACATTCTATAGTCTCAATTTTTTGGATTATTTCACGAGTTAATAAAACCTTTCTCTGTTTGCTCATATTTCAGTCTCTTTGGTAATGGTTCATGCTATGGAGTGTGAGGTTGGCAGTAGACTATCAATAACCTTTATATCTGGAATATGAGACAACGCGGGTTTTTGGTTTCCAAACACTCAGTATGGTTGATAAGCCTTCAGAATCCAAATGATTAGAAGTTTTGGATTTTATGCTTTAAACCAAATAATAGGTTTGGGTAATTCATGTTCATTCTTTTACCTTTCCCTTGGATTCAATAAAATATTAAAGATAACATTTTTTTAACTTCCAAGAAGCAGAAAATATTTCACAACTTCATGTAGTCACTTTGTGAATTGTTGAAAAAATACAAGAGCACTTCAAAAAGTTCACGGGAAAAATGGAATTAAAAGATAATATGAAACTTTCCATGAACTTTTTGAAGACTTTTATATGTTCATTAAATTATAACATAGAAATTAGACAGTTCTAAAGTATTTTTAAAGGGTCGAAAAGGTAAATTGGAATTATTTATACATGAAATGATAATGAAACTTTCCCAGTGGTAGCTACAAATTTTAGAAATTTATAATTACTCTTTAATTAGAAGCATCCTGGAACATGAATATACATACTTGAATGCAAATTCCAGTGACTGAAACTAATGTTAATATATTAATATATTCCATTATTCTGTAAATATAGTAAGCACTGCAATAAATTATACTGCCTTTAACCCTGGAATAAAATATCTAGTTTGGCTAAAAGTATTAATAAATTTTCTTTATAAAAAGGTCAGTTATAACTACAATCATTAGAAAACAGCTATAGTATTCAATATATTTGCAAAATTTAAAAATCATGAGCCTGTCAAAGCTGCTTAAATATGACTAGGAACTTTTCAAAATTTCTTTAGTGTATTATTTAACTGATATTTACTGATTTCCTGCTGTTGTGCACAGGTACTGGGGGTAATTAAGTTAAAAAGCATGGTCTTCAGCCTCAAGGAGCTTATAGACTAGTGAGGAGACTAATGTGCAAACATTTTTAATAATAAGGTAAATGCATATTGTAGTAATGTACCAAGTTATTGGCAGCAAAGAAGTGACTCAATGTGCCTGCAACAAGCAAGAGTTTATATCATGGAGAAATGAAGGAATGGTTTCCTTGCACAGGGAATGCCTTTTCTCCTTGAGAGGCCCATTTTGAGAACTCAAAGGAAAGAAAGCATATCAGGCAAGCTCCAGCCAGAAAAGCAAAACCCATACTAGGTACTTCAATGGGAGAAATTTAATGCAGGAAATTAAATTCAAAGATGTAGGAGCCATTGAAAGAGCAACCAGGGTGAGGTGAGACAAACACAAGATTAACCACTGCAGGGAGTCACTACCACTCCTAGGGCTGGAAGGACAAAAAGAAGGTGGTGTTACTGCAGAGAAATATGATGAGCCACCTGGTAGAAGCTGGGGACCATGGAGGTGACTTAGCCACTGCTGGAGACATAGCTTGAGGCAGAGAGAGAGAGCAAGCACGTGAGCGAGCAAATTTACCAAGAAGCCGGATGGCAAGAGAGCCTGGGAAATGTAGTTTGCAGGGGTCAGCAGCCTGTGTATAAAGCAAAAGAAACGAAGCATAAGGAATAACCTAAGACCAAACAGGCAACTGATCAGCACGAGGGAGCTTAGAATAGGGAAGTCAAAACAGGAATTAGGCATCAGCTCATTAAAACAAGACAAAAAAGCTTTGTTATGCTGTTCAGAGGAGTTTGAATTTCACCCAACAGTCATTAGAGAGCTTTCAAACAATTTAAAGAAGGAAAAGAAAATGCTAAATTTAACAAATTTAGAAAGAAAAGCACCTTGGTGAGCAACATTGAAAGGTGAAAAAACAAACAAACAAACAAACAAACAAACAAACAAACAAACACCAGTGCAGAAACTCTTGTCCAGTTGAAGGAAAATGAAATCCTTACCTGGGACAATGACAAAGGGGATGGAAAGGAAGGGACAGAATCCAGGAAAGGCCCAAAGACCAACTAGATGAGGGATATGAAAGACAAGAAGGAGCAAGAAATTTTGGAGTCTGCAGAAAAAAAATTCCATGGGAAAGGCCCAGGAGGAGAAGGGGCCCATCACACTCCCCAGGGCTCACAGTCAACTGAGGAAGGAAAGTCTCTGGCTGCCACATCTACCATTAACTATAACTCTCATGAGAATATAACTTCAAAATGAGATGCTTAAAAGGACACAGAGTTGAGAAGTGGGAATGGTTATTTCTTTCTTCTTCAGAGGAGTCTGCACATACTCATGCCATTTGGATGGTAACGTAAGTCATATCTTAAGTTTTCTTTTGGAATTTTACTCTCCAGTCATTCTTTCAAGTGTTTAACAACTCTCACTCTTTGGTTTGGTTTTGGTTTGTTTAGCTCTGCTACTTACTCAGTGTCAGGGCTATAGCTTTGGAAATCATCTTGTTGTCCAACCTCTTCATGTTATAGATGAGAAAGCAGGAGCACAAATGTTGGGAAAATGGAATAATTTAATCAGGCCCCCTCGCCTGCCCATCTGGTTGGGGGTGGCTCAGCAAACAAATTGTGTGTGGGGGGGTGGAGTTAGTGCACATGTGCAGTGCCACGGCTTGGCTGGTGTTTACTGCCTCAGGCGGACTCTGCTCTGCACAGCCATTCTTTCCAACCTACTGCTTCCAAGGACCTTTTTGCTGGTTACCTAGCTCATAGACCTGCGTGTGAGGGGTCTGGTGACCCAGCCTACTGTGTGAAGGGTTTGTGACCCAGTCTGAACAGGCTTGAGAGGTCTGTGAGCTCCAGACCCAGCCCTAATTCAACAATTCGCCCAGTCAGTGCAGGATTATGAGCAGGTAAAAGAGCTCCACAATTGGCAATGTTGGCAGGATTCTGACATTAGCCAGAGCACTACAATTGGCATAGTCTGTGACAGGATTCTGAGCAGTTTCAGGAGCCAAAAGCCCTTGGAAAAAGGAGGAAATGTGGCTACTTTTGAATATGTTGTGCTCTGTGGCCACCTTCCTGTTGACTGGGATCTGGTTGGTGCACACTATACTGCAAGGCAGCATAGATCAGGCACTACAGTGGAGAGTCCCTTGGGAAGGGGAGGAAATGTGGCTGTCCTTGAGCATGTGGTGCTCGGTGGCCACTTTTCTGCTGACCAGAGCCTGGCTGCTGTTAACTATGCTGCAAACTGATCAAGATTTGTGGCAGAAAGCAGAGTTGTTGGAAGCAACGATGATTATCCCAGAGGATGGCATGCTGCAACTGGCCACTCCTGCCTCTCACACCAGGGAAGACCAACACAGTGGTGAGTTGGAGAAAACCATGCATCTCCAGGCACGGCCTGTTGTGCATGAGAAAATGAGACAGTAAAGCAGCAGAAACATGGAGAGCCCCTGGCTGCTGCAACTATGAGATCTAGGGGTGGATGGTGTAACGTGCTTTAGAGATGATATAGTAAACTCATGTTGCAATTGTCTGAAGGCAAATGGCTTGAAGGGTGCCACTTAAACCCAATGGCTTGAAGGGTGCTGTATAAACCTGAGAAAAGAGTGCCACATGCAGATGGGCAGATGACCCGAGGATGGGTGCTCCTGCAGAATTTCAAGTATGTTTTCACCTGGTGAAAAGGTGGGAAAGTTAGTCTCCATTACTATGTGCCAGTCTCTGTGGCAGTGGTTACAGGAGAGCCACAGATATGCACAGGGGCAGGGCAGCCACTCCTTGATGGACTGGGCAAATGCAGCTATTTGAACTGTGGACGAATGCTGCCAAAACTGCCTGAGACTGAGTGAGTAGCTCGAGTAAGCTGAGCTGATTGAAGTAATTCAAAAGCCAGAATGTAGGGCCGAGCCAGTGGTGCACTCAGGAGAGTGCGGCGCTGGGAGCGTAGCGACGCTCCCGCCGTGGGTTCGGATCCTATATAGGAATGGCCGGTGCACTCACTGGCTGAGTACCGGTCATGAAAAAGACAAAAAAAAAAAAAAAAAGCCAGAATGTAAAAGGGAAGCAGAGCATAAAGATTTGGAAAATTTGCAGCCTGGACATGAGGTAGAGAAGCAGAGAGCAGGAGAAAAACGCAAGGATGAAGCAGATAAACTGGTTGCTAAGGACATTATCTTGGCTGTGAGGCAGCCAGATGCTAAGAACCAGGACAACAGGAAAATGCCCTAAAGGCATTTGAGAAGTCTGGATGGGTGCCCCACCCATCACAGGCCCTGAGGGCATTTGAGAAGTTTGGGACAGTGTCCCTCCCATCCTAGAAGGACTGAATTGTCCCAGAGGACAGACCTGGGGCACAGCTGCCCTAGGCAAACTGCTCCCCACATCCCAGCCACTCTGGCTGGACCAATCCTGCCTCAGCACCTCCAAAGAGCAAAAGCCGAAAACTTTGGTGGCCTTCATGTGTTAAGTTTGCAGGCCAGCAGTATGTGAGAGCAGTGGAGGCGTGGCAGCCTCTACCTAGATTTCGGAAGATGTATGAAAAAGCCGGGGGACTCAGGTGGAGAGCTGCTGCAGGGGGTGGAGCTGCTGCGGAGGTCATCTATGGAGCAATGTGGAGCAGAAAAGTGGGGTTGGAGCCCCCACAGAGAACCTCCACTGCAGAAATGTCTAGTGGAGCCAGGATGGCAGGACTGTCACCAGGAGCCCATAACCATGGGGCTGCTGGCAATATGCAGTGCCAGCCTGGAAAAGCTGCAGGCACCAGGCAGCTCGATGGGCTGCACCTGGAAGAGCTGTAGGAGCGAGGTTGCCCAATGCTTTAGGGGTCCAGGTGCCCCAGTGTGTGTAACGTTTGCCCTGTTTGGGTTTTGGATTTGTTTGGGGCTTTTTTCTATTCCTCCCTTCTGGAATGGGAATGTGTACCCAATGTCTGTCCTACTGTATCTTGGAAGTAGATAAACTTGTTTTTGACTCTTTACAGGTTCACGGCTGGAAGGACTTTTGCTTTTGGTCTCAGAAGAGACTTTGGACTCTGGACTTTTGAGTTGGACTAAAGACTTTTGGGACTGGGATGGAATGTGTAATATGTGAATGCAAGGGTCAGTTATCCTCACCAAGGGAACATCGTGGAAAATTCTGAATGCGTAGATTGTATGGCCAGGGACCCTGAAGGGGTGGATTGTTGGGAAAACAGAATAATTTAATCAGGCCCCCTTGCCTGCCCGTCCAGTTGGGGGTGGTTCAGTAAACAATTTGTGTGTGCGTGTGCGTGTGCGTGTGCGTGTGCGTGTGCGTGTGCGTGTGCGTGTGTGTGTGCGTGTGTGTGTGTGTGTGTGTGTGTGTGTGTAGTTAGTGCGCATGCGCAGCACCGTGGCTTGGCTGGAGTCTGCCTCTGGCAGATTCCACTCCGGGGCCATGCTCTCCAACCTACTGCTTCCAAGGATGTGTTTGCCGGTTACCTAGCTCATAGACCTGCGTCTAAGAGGTCTGGTGACCCAGCCTGGAGTGTGAAGGGTTTGTGACCCAGCCTGTGAACAGGCTTGAGGGGTCTGTGAGCTCCAGACCCAGCCCTAGCTCAACCATCGGCCCAGTTGGTGCAAGATTATGGGCAGGTGAAAGAGCACCACAATTGGAGACATTGGCAGGATTCCGACATTAGCCAGAGCACAACAACAAAGAAGTGAGATGACGTGCCCAAGGTCACACTGCTATGTGGACACCGAGCCCAGAACCCAGGCCTCCTGAGTCCCAGCCTGCTGTTCCTCCCACCCTGCTGCGAGCACAAGAAGGTCACCTTGTTTTCTTTTAGACTCCACCTGCGGCTAGTTTAATTTAAGAAGCTAAGCCCTGGAATTTAAAGTTCACAGGGGGAGCCAAATAAAATGTCAGTTAGATTTTATTAAAAGAATATTGAATATACCTGAGATATGAAATAAACTTGGATAAAAGATCTAACCTAGAAAAAGCAGAAGAAACACTTAGGGGATGAGATGCTGTGGAATTTTGGGCAAGATACTACTCACTGTGTGGGACTGTCCTGAGCACTGCAGATTATTCAGCAACTTTGCCCCTTTGCACACTAAATGACAGGACCATCTGCTTCCTGGACATTATGACAAACAAAACCAGCCTCTCACTGGGCGGAAGTTGAGGGTGGGAGGGGGTTTGGGAAGACAGTACCAGCTTCAAGACAACCATTGTTAGACTAAATAATGGTACAGAAGTTCCATCGTAAACAAAATAGACAGTGGTGGGTGGGATTATTTTTACTACCATGTTCCCTCATCTAGAAAGAGAATACATTTATGTCAACTATGTCATGAAGCATTCTCATTCATTTAAGAATATTAAAGCATTCTAATTCATTTAAGAAGAATATTAAATCTGTTTCCAGAGACAGTAGAGAGAAGGTGAAGTTTTGCCATGTTTGTACGGCAAGGGCATGGTCATATTTTAGGTGCGATATTTAGAAATATAACTGAAGTACCAGGGTTAGCATTTGGTTTTCCTCAGGGGGTTGCAATGGAAAAATCTGGGCACCTACTAGCTGTTTGATCTTAAGCAAGTTACTTAAATTCTCCAACATTTCTTGAGGACATTTCTTCTTTCCTTAATAATAAAATTGGGAAAGTAACACGTGAAAGTTCTTTAATAAATCCAGTCATTCATCCATTCAACAAATTTTGGTGACTTCCTGTATTTGAAGTCGTATGCTAGGTGATGGTCAGATGGTGTGCAGGCACAACACAACACAACACAACACAACACAACACAACACAGCAGAGCTTGCCTTAATGAAGTCCACAGTACAGCTAACGAAAATGTCCACTTTTATGACTCTTATTTGAGTGCAGATTACTTTATCAGGAGCTTCACTGGTGTGGGTATCATCAAAAATGTCCTACCAGTTTGTAAGCTGTCTATACTTACATGAAACCCGGTATGAGATACAGGTATTTGGATTTAGGAATCAGTTGGAATTGCAATGGCCTAAAACTCAGGCAGTCTGTGTCTGAAAGTGAAATCGTCCATAACTAGTGTGATATCTGGACACATTTGTGTGAATATTTTGATGCCAAAATATGTATTCTTCAAACATTGCTAACGTCAATTTTTAGTATAAAGGTGTAAATTGTGTGCAACAGCTTTGTAATCTTCTCACTAAAGCAGAGCATCCTCCAGCTATTTTAAATAATGCCCTGTGTTGGATATTTCTACTTGCTCTTTCATAGTCATTCTCTACCCTTCTTTGTATTATGGGAAGTTCACCTTTTAAGATCCATATCAAAGGACTCCCTTGCACTCTGGATTCTGGTTGGTTCAATCAGTGGGAGGCAGGCAGGGGATCAGAGAGTGGGACAATTACATGGGGGTGTTGGTTCCATCTCCCCCATCTTGACACTGAAGATTACAGCTCCTGTGAAATGTAGTTACTGTCTCCCTTTGCCCTTCAGGCCTGGGAGAAGGGGCAAGCACCTAACTCCCTGGGGCGCTTAACCTTACCCTGTCAGTTTCCTTTAATGACGTTCTTATTGATTACCACTTATGAGTGTGTTATCTCTTCTCTGCCCCTTCCATTACTAATATAACAACTCCCCTCAGCCTATCTGTAAACGTGAGTTCAGTCTATTTTTTGCTGCATAAATAATACATAAATGCCTACTGAATCCTTACTTGGAAAGTCAGTATTATCTTTCTCTTTTAAAGTTAAAAAAATTGTAACAGAATTATATGTAGCAGAACAATACATAATAGCTATATAACAAGAAAATTTAGAAACAGAAAAACAAAAACCTCCCATGATATCAACAATTAAGCACAACCATTGTTGTTATTTTAGATTGTTTCCATCTGGCCTCTTTTTGTGTACATTTTTGTCAGAGTTGAAATGGTAACATACATACAATTTTGTGCTTTCCTAAATATTTCATCACAAACATTTTTTTCATGTTACTATACAGGCTTCAGAATAATTTTAAATACCTGCACAAAATTCTATCCTATAAAAGTACTATAATTCATTAAACCATTTCCCTACTGCTATATATTTAGGTGTTTTTTCTACTTTTTCACTGGTATAACATAAGTAGCTTAGCTCATATAGCATTTTCCCATATATTCTGTTTTCTTTAATAGGGTCTCAGAAGTAAAATTAAATCAAGGAGTCAGACAGTAGCTGTGATGATTTTATATATGTACACAAATTCTTTGATACTCCTCCTTTGAAGAAGTGGAGGCTAACTCCCCTCCCCTTGAGTGTTGACTGGATTTAGTGTCCTAGTCCATTTGGGCTGCTGTAACAAAATACCGTAAACTGGGTGGCTTATGAACAACAGGAAACTTTTTTTTCTCAGTTCTGGAGGCTGGGAAGTCCAAGATCAAGGTGCTGGCAGATTTGGTGTCCGGAGAGGGCCTGCTTTCTGGTTCATAGAAGGCCACTTTGTACTGTGTTTTTACATGGTAGAAGGGGTGAACAAGCTCTCTGGGGTCTCTTTTATAAGGGCACTAATCCCATTCATGAGAGCTTCACCCTTATGACATAATCACCTCCCAAGGCATCACCTCCTAACACCATCACCTTCGGGGTTAGTATTTTGACACATGAATTTTGATGGGATGCTAACACTCAGACCATGGCACTTAGTGACTCACATGTAATGAACAGAATAAAGCAGAATTGGTGGTGGACAAGAGTAGGTCAAAAACACACTGTAACTTCCTCCTCTCTCTTTCATATCACTTGCTCCATGAGAAGTTAGCTGCCATATTATGAGCAGCTCTATGGAGAGGCCCAGTGCGGTGAAGGACAGAGACCTCCAGCCAACAGCCATATGAATGAGCTTCCTTGGGAGTCAGTCCTCCAGCTCATCTTTGCTTCATATGATTGTAGTCCTAGCTGACAGCTTGATTGCAGCCTCGTGAGAAACTCTGAGCCAGAATCACCCAGCCAAGCTGCTCCTGACTGACTTAATTTGTGAAACAATAAATCTTTGTTTTCTTAGGGCATGGCATTTGGGGTAATTCGTTATGCAGCAATAACTAATACAGCAGCAAAGAAACCTTTTTTTTTTTTTTTGTAGCGTTTGTCTAACTAGGTTTGAATATGAGGTACTTAGTAAGCATCCCAATTCCAGTTAATCATAGCAAATTATTGTCACTTAAGGTACGTGGAAGAGCGAGTGTGAGACATAGGGAGAACAAAGAGGGAGAGAAAAAAGGGAAAAAATAAGAGTGGAAAAAAAGAAGGAATAAAAAGTAGTAAGTTAGCAAGAGAGGGACATGGGAAAGATGACCATATGTCCTACTTTGTGCTGTTGTCCTGATGTAATTGTGAAGAGTCCCTTTCACTTTCAAAAGTGTCCTGATTTTGATGATAAATTATGCAACCCTAGATACAGGTTAATATCTTGGCCTTCACCCCCCCCCCAGTTTTCTGCCTAATATTGCATCTTTGCCCGATGCCTAGTGCCCAATCTGCTCCGGCTCCAGAGCGCGTGCTCAGAAGCCTGAATTTCCCACCAACCATAGCCTCTCACTAGCACCTCTTCCAGGAGTGGAAGTCACCTCTGCCTACTTCCTAGTGTCCCTGCATCACAGTAAGCAATGTGCCACATCAGTTAAGAGCTGGAACAGCAATTAGGCAAACTTGGGTCTGAATCTTGGTTTTATACCTACTGCTATGTGATCTTTGGGGAATTACTTAGCTTCTTTAAGCCTCACATGTAAGCTGGGGAATATTATCTACTTCCTCATAGGATTGTTGAGGATATTAATAAGTGTAAGCATATAAAATGTTTAGCATAGTGTCTGGCGTATATGTGAGTGTACTTTAAAAGGTTTGTGGAAAAATAGAATTAAAAGATAATGTGAATCTTTCCGTAAACTTTTTAAAGTACCCTGTATGCTAAGAATTTTATATGCATAATATATGTTATGAATATATGTTAGCTACTATCAGCATTTACTATCACAGAAAAAAATCTTCATCTCATCAAGATGGGAACACCTTAGTTGTTGGGACATGCAGTTTACTAGGAACGTCTCAAATGTGTGAGTAATTGTACTTATTAATGTTGGAAGGCAGACATAGTGAAGGAAATGTGTTAAGGAGTAAAGTAAACGTCAAACAGACTATGGCTTAATACGTCTTACACTGTTTATTCATTCATTCATTCATTTATTCATACATTCACTCACTTATTCTTTCAAAAAATATTTATTGTTTATCTACCAAATATCAGGCACTATGCTAAGTATAGGATTGAGCAATGCTTTTCAAAAAGAATAAAGCTTTATTTCCATTTTTTAAAGAAACATCTTACATTAATAAAAAGGTGCTGTGTGGGAGTATTAAATAACTAGGGTCTGAAGCCAAATTTAAAAAAATATATATATATTATATACTTTCTGATGATCAAATTTTATTTTAAATTAGCTTTGAGCAGGAGAGGCAATTTTCTGCTATAAAAGGGAATATATTTTAGTTTTTGACTTAACCTAACAGTTAAAAAAAAAAAAAAAACTGAAGAGTGGGAAAATGCAAATTATGTGAATATGTAATTTGGAACCCTTGAGATATCAGCCAAAGGAGGAGATTTTTTTTTTTTTTTTTTTTTTTTAGCCATAGGCATTCCTCATTTCTGTTTTTAGAAACAAGGAAAACTAGTAGACAGAAATAGTCTTGGGTACATGAACTATATATTTCACATGCACAGTATAAAATATTCAAGAAACATAAGTAGGTGCCTGAAAACCAACAGACTTCCATAGACGAAGGTGGTAAGGAACAATTAAAATATATACTTTTTCTTTCCTTCATGGAATAGTAATAATGGAGTATAGAAAATATGGATAGGATAGGTTTACACTATTTGGGAATGTTTTCCAAAAGAAAATTTTTAAAGATACTTTCTTATCACTGTTTTTGTTTCACTTTAATAATGAGTTTTTATATTTTTCAGTAGCTCATGAATTTCTATCTTAATTTTAATCTTCAAGGTCAAGTTAACATTGATTACAAAGAAGCTGATTCTAAATGAATAGTGTTATTATTTCAGGAATAATAATAACCAACATTTATTAAGTGTTTACCATGTGCTAAGCCAGGTGCTTTGCAGGCAATCTCCAATTTAATTCTCACCACCACGCTAGGACACAAAAACTAAGACGTGGAAAGTACAAGAAACTTGCTTAACTACAAAGGTAGTTAGCGACAGAAATCTGACTCCAGAGCCCATGCATAACCACCAAGCTATTCTGAATAGATGGGCTAAATGTAGTTTACCTGTTTATTCATATTTTCTTATTTATCCTTTTTGAAATATTTATGTCTGTTTGGATTCTTCCTTTATTCTTCGCCCATTTTCTTAATTCTATCCAAGGATCATTTAACTTTATAATTACGCAAGTCCACACCTGTCCAAATGACACACTGACTCATTTGTTTAGTTGAACGGTAGAAACCAAATTGATTTTTAAAAATACCATGGGAACCTAATTGAAAAGCATCACGAATCACCTTAATGAGAAATTGGTAGCAGGAAATGAAGTACAGAGAACCTCAGACGATCTGCTTTTTGAAAAGTGCTGGTCAGCTACATATTCATCTTGAATGAAAATGCCTCTCTGGCAAGACATTGTATGACGATGAAGTACAGGACGTGAGAACAATTTCAGTGACTTTTCAACAACTGCTCCTTATTCTTCTGTGTTTGAAGATGATGACGTGTATATTTATTACTGAAATGAAGTGACCAGTATTCTTTCCAGAACTGGATAAATTAAAGACCTAGTGGACATCATTATTTGCTCATTCTTGCATTTTTTCCTTTGCAGCTGTCACTCACCATTTCCTTCCCTAACTTGTGCCAAGCCCAAGATCTGTTCCAGTCATTTGCCCATCGCCCACAGCTCTGCCTAACAGCTGAAAGTATGTTCTGTATTTAATTCCGTTTTTTCGTAAATGACTTCTGCCTCATGCAAAACAAAACATTTTATAACATCCTCCTCTTATCAATTCTTTATACATTTCCATTCTGCTGGAGTTATAAGCCTAACTTTGCATTCTTTTTAAAGGAAATCTCTTTGGAATCTGGTTGTTAGTGTTCCTAAGTCATATTGATGAAACTCTAGGAACCAGCTCAGACAGTTCATCATAACTGCTCCTAGACCTTAATGCTATGTTGGTGACACTTTTGATGTCATGAGAAGCACACTTACTATTTTAATATTCTTTTCTCCATTATAATTTTGAAAAATCAATATCCATTTCCAAGTAGCATATAAAATTACTCTCTCCTTTCTCTGTTTCTTACCTTCCTATATTTGTCCAAACTGCAGTCTGGCCCAAATTTCTATATCACAGGAAAGGACCAGCTAAATAATCTTTGGAGCCCAGTGCAAAATGAAGTATGGGGCCCCTTTTTCAAAAAAGCAGGAGAAACTGTGGTTTTAGGTATTGAAAAACCTTTTAATACCCCAAAAGATTTTTCCTTACTTCTGTGGTCTTTCAACTTGTCATAATGTTTTTTATTATTTGCTATTTAATGTCATTTTAAGTAAATAAAAATTTAAAAATTTAAATTACTAGGATGCCTTTTACTATTCTTCTTTATATTGTGCAAGCCAGTTTTAAAGGTAAATATCACAACATTTTAACTCCCATGTGGAATCACTGAAACGACACACAATTCGTATTTCATGGTACAGTGCCTGAGGTTGCCTCCAAATTGGCCAGAACAGACTACACAAGCCAGATTCAGGAAGGTTAGAAAAGGGAAAAGAGTTCATCTAGTGTGGAGCAAGCCAAGGGGATGCTCCCTCAGGCATGGGGATACTGGCAAGGTGAGTGCAGATCTTACAGATGACCTGGGACCTCCTCCCATGACACAGGATGCACATATATTTGCTCAGGCCCGACTGCTGCCACGTTATCTCTGGTGCCAGTTGCTGGACTGATGCACCATGCTCCAGCCAGGTGGGGGAGCACCCTGGGGAAGTCAAGTCAGACATCACCCTTTCTCTTAGCCCTGATATCCCAACCTACAGTGGACAGGTAATCCTCAGCGGTATTGCAACCTTCAGGCTAGAAGGCTCTCTGTACTTGGATTAGGGGTGGGTAAAAGGCTTATTTCCACTGACTTGTGATCTCTGACTGTCTACCAGCTGATGCACCATGGCACTGCCAGCCTAGGGCAGGATGGCTTCCACCATTCTTTGCTCCAAGACTTTGTGGGGCCCACACCTACCCACACCTGCACACAAGACCCTGCCAGGGGGATGGAGAGTGGCAGGAGTAGCAGGGCAGGGGTGAGGAGGGTGAGGCCAGGCAAGGCAGAGGGTGGCCAAGAACCCATCCTGGGGTTGTGGGGACAGGGTGGGAAGGAGAGTCACGTGTCAGCAGAGGCTTTAAGCCCCCTCACAGGCTCCATTGTCCCACTGACTTCATATACAAAACACAAATTCAAAATAAAGAACTTCAAGAAGGTGACTGCAGAGAATTAATACCCCTGTGTGGGGCACTTCTGACCTGGAGCTTTGTGCACCTGCACTGGTCACAGGATCATGAACCCTGCCCAGGAACAGTAAGGGGGAGTTAGTATTTGACCCAGAAGGAGATAGGTGTAAACATCACAGTTTTAAAATAAAATAATGAGAAAATAACTTTTTATTGCTGCTTCCCATGATTCAGACATGAAAAATTTAAAATACATATTTTATTTTCTTTAAGAAAATATGAGAAATATTTCATTCATGAATATAAAAATATCCTTAAGGATATAACATCTTTCTCATTCAAACCATATTTAAGCATGTTGCTTAATAGCAATAATGGTAATATTAGCTGAATACACACTATGTGTCAGACATTGTGCTAGGCACTTTATGTGAATTTACTTACTTATGAATTGTCTCATCTAATCCCTGTAACATGGAGCAAGTACAATTTTTAGCCCCACCTTACAGATGAATAATCTAACATAGGAAAGTCACTTGTCCAAGACCAGGAAATAAAAAGGATGGTCTACCATAATCAGAGTTTATTACAACAATGCAGAATAATTTAATATCAGGAAGCCTATAAAGAAGACATATTAGATCTGGAGGTCAAATTAGAGAAATAGTATAATCATGTTAATGGCTGCTGAAAAGGCTTTTGAGATGATTCAACAGTCATTCCTTTTTCCAGGTTCTTTCAAATTAAGGAAATAAAGGTTACTTTCTGAAACCGGATAAAATATTTGTCTCAAATCAACAGCAAAATATTGACTTGAAACATTAGAAATAATCCCATTTGAAACAGGAATTCAAAATATTTCTGCTACTGAGGTTACCAGAGGTGGGAAAGGGGAAGAAAAAGGAGAGGATTGTGAGAGGCTGGTTAACGGACACGAAACAGCTAGGTAGGAAAAATAAGTTCTGTTGGTGTTCAGACAAGCTAACAATAATTTACTACTTGTTATCAAATGGCTAGAATAGAGGCGGTCAAATGTCCTCATCACAAAGACATGATTAAGTTTTGCAGTGATGAATGTCAATTACTCTGATTTAATCATCACACATTGTATACATGTATTGAAATTCAACTCTGTACCCCACGAATATGTAGAATCAATATGTCTCAATAAAAAAATTTCTGATATCTTTATTAGTGTTTCACATTGTTCTGGAAGCTATGATCAATGCAGTAATATAGGAAATAGAAATAAGAGCAATAATATGAGGGCACTACAAAATGTTTGTGGAAAGATAGAGTTTAAAGATAATACAAATCTTTCCATAAACTTTTTGAAGTACCCTTGTACAGATATGTTGAAGACACATTTACCACTATTTTCATATAATATGACTGTCCATCAGAAAACTCAAGAGAATCAATTGGAAAACTGTCAGAATTACAAAGAGTTCAGTTAAGCAGCTGAACAAATAAAATCAACTGCTTTTTTGTGTACCGACAATAACCAGACAGTAAATCTCATGGGAAAAATTCCTATTCTTATAAGCAACAATTCGTATGTATGGTCTAGGAAAGACCTTATGAGAGGTAGGTATGACCTGGAGAGTGGAAGCCACAAATCTTGACTTTTGAGTGGAATAAATAACTGAATTGGAATAATTGTTCCTGGATGGGATAGAATAGTATAAAGATGTTTTTATCATGACAAACAGCACTGTCGAGTTGACACATAACATTAACCAAGTTGACTGGCCATTTTGTGCCCAGGTATTTAGTCAAACATTATTCTGGGCTATTCTGCAAGGATGTTTTTGAATGAGATTAACGTTTATATCAGTAGACTTAGTAAAGCCAATTGCTCTCCCTAATGTGGATGGGCCACATCCAATTATTTGAAAGCCTGAAGAGAACAAAACGGCTGACCCTCTCCTGAGGAAGAGATAAGTTGACCCACCCGACTGTCTTCAAACTGAAACATCAGCTCTTCCTGGGTCCTGGGCCTGGAAGCCTTTGGACTGGGACTACACCATTGGCTCTCCTGGTTTTCAGTCCATAGGATTCAGACTGGAATGACAACATTAGCCCTTCTGGGGCTGAAGCTTGCCAAGTCCCTCTGTAGATCTTGGGATTTGTCAGCCTCCATAATCATGTGAGTCAATTCCTTATAATAAATCTCTTTCTATATGTGCATCCTGTTGGTTCTCTTTCTCTGATTAATCAATTCTTTCCAGATTAACTTATAATGTTGAGGTGATTCCAATAAAAACCTTATTTGGAGGAGATATGATAAAACAATTCTAAAGTTCATGTGAAAGGATAAACCAGTAAGAATAGTTATGAAAATTTATAAAAAGAAGAGAATTCTAAGCGTGACTATTGAAGGGAAGACAGTCTAGTTTCGTGGAATATAAAAACATAAAGCTAAAATAAATGAAAATATGGTTATAAGGATAGTCAGACAGTTTGACAGAAGAAAATAGTCTATTTATTTCTTTATTTATCCCCCTCTCCCCCAAATAATATCTTGAGACACATTTAGATATGTAAAAATATTTAAGATATAATTTTCATTATATTAGGTGGCAAAAAGGAATAATTATTCTGTAAATAGAGCTAAATGAATTGGTTAGATATTTATGGGAAAGACTAGAATTAGGTCCTCATTTTTTACTGTGTAACAAAATTAATCTCAGGTATATTTTTTAGTTAAATGCAAGGAAAATATAAACCATAACAATATATGACAGAATATTTATTAAATCAGGAGCAGTATTTCTAAGCTTAAAAGTAGTGGAGGAAATAACAATAAAAAGATCACATCCAAAGACATAAAAATTAACACCTTTGATATATATATAAAAATAAAACTCAAACACCACACTGGAAGAATGTTTGCAACTTAAATGACAATCAAATGATTTGTATATTTAATACACAGAGTGATTGAATGAATAAATTTTTTAAAAAACCCTCAATCTATGAGACAAAGGACATGAACAGACAATCCATAAATAACAAAAATTTCAATGGTAAGCAAACAAAACGTCAATAAGAAAAGGGATTTCTAGCTTCTGGTAATGGTGGAGCAGCTCGATAGGACTAACCCTCCTCTAGGAAACAATGGTGTCCTCGACCCCAAAAGCCAGAATATTCAGGTTCAGGAATCAAGGGCAGAAGTGAGAATGGCTCCTCTATTACAACTGTCAGTCTGTTCGTGCTGTTCTAACAAAATACCTTAGACTTAGTAATTTATAAACAACAAATTCATTTCTTACAGTTCTGGAGGTTGGCAAGTCCAAGATCAGGGCACCAGTAAACTCAGTGCCCGATGAGAACTTGGTCTCTGCTTCCAAGACGGTGCCTTCGTGTTGGTGTTCTCACATGGCAGAAGGGGTGAACAGGTCCCTTGCACCTTTTTTAAAAGGGCACTGATCCCATTCATGAGGGCTTCACCTTCATGACTTAATCACATCCTAAAGGCCCTGCCTTTAATAGTGTCACATTGGTGATCAAGTTTTGACATATGAATTTGGGGGGAGGAGGGACACCAACATCAGACCCTAGCAATACCTGAATATTGGCTTCTTGTTCTGGCATCTCTGAGCTCTGCCAGTTTGGCGATCTTAGCCCTCAAAGACAGCATTGTTCCACCAGGGGACATAACAATGGTTCCACTGAATTGGAGAAAGATGAGATTGTCACTTGGCTCTTTTGGATTCCGTGTGATACTGAACCTGTAGGCAGAAAGGTGGGCTGCTCTTCTAGGTGTAGTGACTGATCCGTATTACGAAGAGGAGACTGGGTTGCTGCTACACACTAGGGGCAATGAGGACTATGTCTGTCATCCAGGAGACTCTCTGGGGTGTTTATTAGTACTTCCTACCGGATAGGAAAAGTTAATGGAAAACTACAGCAACCAAAAAAAAAAAAAAAAAAAGCAGAATAATTGTGGACTCAGACCTCTCAGAAATGAAGGTTTGAATTACTCTACCAGGTAAAGAATCCTCAGGTGAAGTTCAGGCTGAGGTGGGAGAAATGAATGGATAGTTGAAAAGGAAGCCATAAATAACAATTAGGGCCTAGTAACCAATTGCAGAAAAAAGGACTGGAATGGCATTGCATACATATTTTCTGCTTTGTTTTTTTCCACATGTATGTGCTAACATCTTCCTCTTCTCTCTCCTTTCCATTAAAAAAAATCTTATATGCAAGTTGCTACAGGTTAACTCCATGATTTATTCTTTAGGCAACAGACTATTCAGTAGGACTGTGATGGATTTTGAGGGGCAATTAATATAGCCACAGTGGTGTATGCAATGATTGTTGGGCTGCGCATCCCATTTTGACAAGACGGTGAGTATTCTATTAGGTGAGAATGTAGAGTTGTGTATTACTGTATGGTATTCAAGTGTGTGTAGAGGGTACATAAGGAAGCTGAGTAGCCAAAGGTGTGGACTGTGCTGTTCATTAATTTCCTCATAGCTCCAAATTCACCCTTTTTGCCTACTCTGTAATAAAAGCTAGATTTTGTAAATATTTCTCTTTTGCCAGCCAGCCTGGTGTTAAACCTTGTCAGCAGAGGGTTCTGGAAGGACACTGGCAGAGAAGGGGATTTTCTTTTTCTGGTTCTGGTACGGCTCACTTTCTAGGCTTTTGTAGAGTGCACTTTTCCCCACCACTGTTTGTTCCCTTCCTGATTTCTCCAGTGCTAGGTTCTTGCAGAGTGCAGCTTTCTCCAGTGCTCAATTCAGAGATGGTCTATCTGGGATTCTCAGATACCATGGTTGAGCCCCAACCTAGGCTGCTGCTCTCCAGACCTCTTCAGCCCTAGAATCCCAGAGCCACTCTGCAGTGTGCTGGGCTCCTGCTTCTCCAGATCCTGGTTCCAGCAGTGCCATCTCCAGCAGCAACTGCTGGCACTTAGTGAGTTCTGAGGCTTACTGAGGACTCTGACGATTGAGCCTCCACTTCCATTTGGATGGCCTCTCTGGCACCCCAGAGACTTAAGTCTCACTGATGAGGGACCAACCTCAGTGACTTCTCCACCATCAAGTGAACCAAAGCTGTGCCCTCTCCAAAGAAATCTAGCCCTGCCTTGGAAGCTTTACCTCGGTCCTAGAGGTAATATTTCCTCCTGATATCTGCTACTCCTTTAGTTGTTAAAATCGTCTTTAACTCTCACTAATCAATGTACCATTATTCCAATAATTTTTTATATTAAAGTTTCCCTGTTTAAATTACTGTATGGTTTTTGTCTCCTAACTGGACCCCAACTAATACATCTGGTAATACTCCTTGCCTTGACATCCATCTTGTGTGATGTTACTACTCATAAACCATTCCAGTTTCTTATCATTAGTGTTTGCATGGTATTTTTTTTCTCTATCATTTTACTTATACCCTATCCATGTCTTTATATATAAAGTACATCTTTCGTAGGCGGCAAATAATCTTCACAGAAAAATTCAGTCTGATGATTATCTCTTAGTTGGAACATTTACTGAATTTACATTTAATGTAATTATTAATTTGGCTGAATCTACATAATCACTTTGCTACTGTTTTCTATTTGTCATCCCATATTTTTTTTTCTTGTTTCCCCCTTTCCCACCTTATGGGTTAACCAATGTTTTCTTTATTATTGCATTTTATTTCATGTATGTTTCTATGGATTATAATATACATTAACTGAATTAATATTAAACTATTCCATCTATAATGTAACAATCTTACAAAAGTGTAGTTTTTACCCTTCTCTGTCCTTTGTGTCCTCTATACAGTCAAATGCCTCTTTTATACATTTAAGAGAAAAAGATAGTTTAATAAAAATTTACCATTTATGGTGAACTGTATTATTTTACATCGATCAAAGTTTCTGGCTGGTTTCATTCCCCATCTGCCTGAAGAACTTCTTTGAACTTTTCTTACGGTGCAGATCTGCTGGATGACTTACCTCTGATAACCCTTGACTTTATATCACCATTATTTTTAAAGGCTATTTTGCTGGATATCGTATTCTAGGTTGGCACTATGTTTTGTTGTTGTCCTACATCTTAAAAATGTCTTGCCACCACCTTCTGGCCTCCATTGTTACCGACGAGAAGTCAGCAATTATTCTTATCACTTTCCCCTGTGTATAATGTATTTTTTTTCATTGACTGCTTTCAAAATTGAAAAAGATTTCTTAGGCTTTCCAGCAATTTGATTAGGATATGACCAGATGTGGTTTTCTTTGTTAAGCTTTTTAGAACTCTGGTTTATGCATTTCCTCAAATTTGAAGAAAATTTAGCCATTACCTCTTTCATTTTTCTTCAGTCCCTCCTTCCCCGCCATCTCGATCTTCAGTTACACTTACATTAGTCTGTTTTATACGGTCCCATGAGTCACTGAGGTGCAATTCCTTTCTTTTTTTCAGTAATTTTTCTCTTTGTGCATGTTTGGATAGTTTGTATTTCCCTGCCTTCAAGTTTACTGATCCTTTCTTCTGTCTCCAATCTTCTATTAAGTTCATATAATAAACTTTTATTTCAAATAATGTATTTCTCAACCCAAGAATTTTCATTTGGTTTTTATAGTTTTCATTTTTGTGTTTATATAAGTTCCTATTTCTTTTCTCATTATATCCATCTTTTCATCTAAACCCTTGAGCATATTTATAATGCTCAAATTTCTTATCTGCTAATTCAAATATCTAGATCATCTCTAGGCTTGATTCTATAGACTGTTTTTTCCCCTGGTTAAGGGTCTCATTTTCTTTCTTCTTAGCATATGTAATACTTGTTCACTTTACAGTGGATGTTGTGGATACTACATTGTTGAAAATAGGGATTTTATTGTCTTCCTTTGCAGAGGACAGAGCTCTGTTCTGGCAGGTGATTACTGTACTGGTGTATCAGCTTGATTCTATCAAGGCTTAATTTTAGGATGGATCTAGAGTTACTCATACTCTAGAGTTAGAGTAGCCTTACTCCTAAGGTGTGACCTTAAACTAATTTTGGAGTTTTTCAGTGAGACTTTTATACTCTGGCTTCAGGGCACTCTTACCCTTCCATAAAACTTGCAGGCTCCCTGCCATTCTAGTTCCAACTACCTGTGAACTGTGCTGCTCTACTTGGGGGTCCTTACCTAGGTGGTCTGGTTCCTAGTTATCTCCAGCAAGTCCAATTCAGGCTCCAAGCTACCTAGTTCCTACTGCTGGCTACTTGGAGGTCAACTCTTGTATTTCTAAAAATTTATTTTTACCTTTTTTTTTGAAAGGAGTAAATCCTTAGGGACTAGAAATGCTTTGGTGTATGTTGTATTTGGTGTCTAGCTATTGTGGAGCATGCGCTCACTGGCTGAGCGTGGTGTGGGCGACACCAAGCCAAGGGTTGCGATCCCCTTACCGGTCACAAAAAGACAAAAAAAAAAAAAAAAAAAAAAAAAAAAAAGAAATTAACCTGGGCTTCTAAAACCTCATATATCTAGGAACAAAAACGTGTAATAATTTTGTGTTCAGTCGAATAAAAATAAAAGGCAACAAATATCTTATCTGAATTACTAATGTATAAATTTATGGGGTAATTTATCACTATGAGAAATTGACTTATCAGTATGATCCATTTAGCATTTTCCTGTTGCTTAATGTATTTCAGTGCAAATACTAGCTAAGGAGACTTTCCATAGACTGAACCTTTGTGAATTGTAGAAAAACATATTTAAGTTGACAAATGAAGGCTGACATCTGGCTATGTGTTAATAGGCTGAACACCAAGCAAATCCCATTTCTTTATTTGTTCATTTTGCAATGTCTTCACGTCACCTTCTCCTCTTTCTTAAATTTGCTTACTTAGCAGCGCACAATGCAGTTTTGATGTGCAATCTGATTTCAAAAGAATCTTTGAGACAGCTAATCTTCTGTACACTCACTGTAATTAAATATTATAGCACAAATGGTACATAAGATACTCACTCTCTTGAGAGCCTCTTAGCACCAGAGAGCAATGACACAAGAAAGTATAGATTTTCAGAGTGCTTTTTGTAGGTTTTTCAACTTGAACTTTTAACTCTTATAGCACCTAGAGCTTGCTAAGGCAATATAAAGCATAAACTGGAAATATCTTTATTGTCTTTCATTTTGGCCTAAACTCTCATTTTACCTCAGTTTAAAATCTACATGCAGAAGAATCTGCCTACCTTTAAACTACTTGTTTCATCTCTGAAAATAGGCATGTAGGAAATGCTATACTGAATTAGAAATAATAAAGTTCAGTTGTTTCTTATGGTAAATGTGACTAAAATAAGTTTTGTCAGAGAATATGGCTGCCATCTGTGGCTTTTTTAACCCAGTAACTCATTTCCACCAATGTTTGTTTATCATTAGTTCCTTTCCTAACCCTACCATCCAAGCTTAAACCATGCGGTAGTTTTGTAAATTCACAACCACCATTATACTCTTATTTTTCTTAAAACCATGTCTTTCTACTTCAAGAACTAATGTCACTGTGGATTTGGTGAATAGATCCACCCAACACATAACCTTCATAATTTGTTCCCACTTTTACCAGACTAAGAGCCTAAGTTTTAAAAACACGCTTTTCTTGAAAAAGTAAACATATACATACTAAAAACACTCAAACAGTTCAATAACACTCATTAAGTATAACCATGACCCCCATCTTCAGAGGTAACCATTTTTAAGTCCCTTGTGGGTACTTCCAGATATATTATAAATACGGAGTTTAAATGTGTTGTTTTGGACAGTTTTTTCCCACTCCTTCTTGAAACCATAAAAAACAAAAAAGAAAACAAGAAACAAAAAAGGTATTTTAAAAAAGTATAGCTTTCTTTCTCAAGGACAAGAAAACCAGAAAAGAGGGTACAGGGACAAAACTTTTAAATCTCAGAAATACATGGTAATTAACTCACAGGCCAAAGAGAACCTAAAGGCCTACAACAGGGAGACATCCTGAAAGCAGATTTGCACTGCAGAGTTCCTGAAAGGCTTAAGAAGTAAAGGATCCACGTATCTCTGAAGGCTGCTCTGCACATAGGATTGATTGATTGAAATTCTGTTTAGGAAGCATTTAGATTTCAGTCTCCTCCCTGCCTCTCCCTCCTCCCGTCTCCCACACACATGAGCAGAAAACTCTTCAGAGGTCAAACCAGAGGAAAACAGCACAGTTGAAGGTGAGGGTGCCATTCTGAAGAAAAAGGGATTAAATATCTCTTTCCTATACTCAGCTCTGAACAAAATAGCAGTCAACCTTTGAACAGTATACTAGACAGGAGACCTCAGGCCAGCCAAAAAGAAAAGACCTATCTGTACTGATAGTCAGGGTTCCTCATATGAAATGGCTCAGCCAGAACAGCAGAGAGAGAAACCCATCAGTCAAAAGCTCATCCCGTGCACACAAAGCTTCTAATTTGTTTTAATATATAAACATATGGCAAAGGATTACCAGATATTTGAGAAAAACCTCTAATATGAGAGACCCAAAACACAAACAGAAAAAAAGGAGCAAGGCAATGAAGGGAGCAGAAGAAAACTTCAAAGAAACTGTAATCAAATAATCAGAGAGAGAATAAAATATATTAAATGCATGAAACAAGAACAGGAGACAATAAAAAAAATTTAGGAAAAAAATTTTTAAAAATATGATGAAATAAATGAAAACTCAAGAGACTGGATGGAAGACAAAGTGAGAAAATATTTAAAAGGTAAGATGAAAAGACAAATACAGGCTGAGTACAAGAGGTTCGATATCTGAATAACAGAAATTCCAGAAAAACTGGACAGAGAAAACACAAGGGGAAGAAATTCTTAAAGAAATAATTACCATTACTATTATTATTTTTGCAGAGCTGAATGCCTCAGGTGTTTAGATTAAAAGGGCTACTGACTGCCCAGCACGAACACTGAGTAAAAGATCTTTATCAAGTTATATCAATCTGAAATTTTAGAATAGTAGGAACAAAGAGAAAATTCTATTAACTTCCGAAGAGGAAAAAAAAATAAAAAAACAAAACAGGTAAAGAATCAGAACGACATCTGATTTCTTGAGAACAACATTGAAAGTTGGGAGATAATGGGGCAATGCTTTCAAAATTCTCAGGAAAAGGTGTGACCTTCTAGATTGCTGTCCCTGGACAAACTGTTACCCAAGCATGATGGTAGAATAAGGGCATTTGAAGGCATATGAGTCCTCGAAAATTTATTTACCATTTAGCCTTTCTCAGGAAATAAGGAAGATTGTGCTTCACTCCAAAAAATGAAAAAATAAGAGAGTTGGGGCAAGATGGCGGCGGCTGCGGCGGCTGGCGCGGAGTAGCTGAGGTGGAAAAGGTGGCCACTGGGCCTCAGGCAGCCGGGAAACTTGTGGACCTTCCTCTGGCCATCTCTTAAGGGAGGACTGCTGCTGCTGGCCGGTCGTGGGGGCTCAACGCCACTTTGCCCCCGGCAGGAGAGGCTGCCTCATTTACAGGCAACAGCTTTGAAGTGTGGAGCAGGAAAAGAACTGATTCTTAGCTGCAAAAGCGAGTCTTGAAACAGGGAACACGGCGCCAGGGCTGCTGTGGATGCAGCCAGGATCCCGGAGGCTGGGGCCGCACTGAAGGCGGCCAGCTGCCCTATCCAGGATTCCAGGTTTCAGGCCGGCATTAAAGAAGATTCCTGGGAGCGCCCGAGCCGCGCCGCGACTGAACAGCCCGAGGCGGCAGCGCCGAGAACACGGAAGGCAACAAACCAGAGACAGAGCGACCACCCGACCTGGCACAGCACTGTGAGTGATCCCTGGCACAGCTCTGTTCGGGGGGTGGATGCCCACGTGGCTTCCGCCTGCACCACCAGGCCACTCACTGCCCCGGTGCTGCCTCCATTTTCCCAGGTGCGGGCAGCTCCGCCCTGCTCGGCCATCACTGAGCCCATTTGCTTGGCCTGGCGCGGGGCTTTCCGGACCCTGCGGGCCGGCCTCCTCTCCCACTCCCTCCCCCACTCCCTCCGCGGTTCTCTGGTGGGGCTGGGGGTGTGGGGCATCCCGACCAGTGTTGGGAGGGCTAGGAAGTACGGGCGGGCCGACTGTCACTCCACCACACCCTGGACTCCGGCCCCGGTAAACTTCCTGTTACTGGGAGGCAGATACCATCTCTGCGACCACCAGTTTGGAAAAAAGCCTAACGAATTTCTGGTTGGGAATAGTGTGGTAGGAGAGTTCCCAGGTCCGCTTGAACCTGCCGGAGAGCAGGCTGCAGGCGGGCACTAGACTCGGTTTATACCGGGGGGATACAAAGGTGAACAAGACCCGAGAAAGATCTACACAGTGCTACAAAGGCACCCAGAGAGACCGGTCGTCTGTGCCTAGCAGAAACCTGGTAGACTTCCTGGGCGAGGCGGTGCTGAGCAGGGTCTTGAAGGCCCAGCTGATAGACGAGGGGTGCAGAAGACACGCCCCAGCCCAGCACAGTGTGCACAGAGGGGGGAGAAGTGCGGCCAGGGAGGCGGAGACTCGACAGAAACCACACACCTGGTGGGGTCGCCACTGCACGATCTAACAGCCTGGGCCAGAGCACACGGAACGGGGAGAAGTCCTGTACAGAAAGTGAAAGCTCAACAGAGATCACACACCCTGTGGTACGTGATCCACCAGCCTAGCAGAGTACAAGCTGACCAGAAAGGTGGATCCCCGGAGAAGCCCAAGACCCGAGGCAACCACACACACAAGACACTAGAGGCCAACTGAGCAGTCACGGCGGGAGCCATACCAAATTGGCAACCACAGCAACATCCTAGTTAGTCATTAGTCTCAAACCGGTGGACTGTGAAACCCCCTGCCACAATGAATAAACACCAAAAAAAAGACACCAGAAATACAAAAAATCAAGAAAGTACACCACCAAAAGTTAATAAATCTCATACTCTAGATCCTATAGAACAAGAAGCCCTTGAAATAACTGACAAGGAATTTCGAGTGATAATTCTAAGGAAACTGAATGAGATACAAGAAAACTCAGCTAGACATCATGATGAAATGAGGAAAAGTATACAGGATCTGAAAGAGGAAATATACAAGGAAATCAATGTCCTGAAAAAAAATGTAGCAGAACTTGCTGAACTGAAGAAGTTATTCAGCGAAATAAAAAACACAACGGAGAGTTTAACCAGCAGGCTTGTCGAAGTTGAAGAGAGAACCTCTGAACTTGAAGATGGGCTGTTTGAAATAACACAAGCAGACAAAAAGAAAGAAAAAAGAATCAAGGACATGGAAGAAAATCTGAGAGAGATATCAGACAACCTCAAGCGCTCAAATATCCGAGTCATGGGTATTCCAGAAGGGGAGGAAAATGGAGATTCCATTGAAAACATATTCAACAAAATAGTGGCAGAAAACTTCCCAGGTATAGGAAAAATCACAGATCTTCAGATCCAGGAAGCTCAACGATCTCCAAACGTATTCAACCCAAAAAGGCCTTCTCCAAGACATGTCATAGTCAAATTGGCAAAACTCAGAGACAAAGAGAGAATCTTAAAAGCTGCAAGAGAGAAGCGTCAAATCACCTATAAGGGAGCCCCAATCAGGTTAACATCAGACTTTTCATCACAAACCCTAAAAGCTAGAAAGGAATGGGATGATATTTTCAAAATACTAAAAGACAAAGATTGCCAGCCAAGAATACTCTACCCTGCAAGGCTATCCTTCCGAAATGAGGGGCAAATAGTATATTTCTCAGACAAACAAAAACTGCGGGAGTTCACTACCACAAGACCACCCTTACAAGAAATCCTCAAGGGAGTACTGGGTTTGGTTCCTGAAAAATAACTACCACTGCCATAAAAACCTAAGAAAAATCTAAACCCGCTAGTACAATAAAAATGGCATTCATGAAGAGAAAACAAGCTAACAAAAACACTATCTACAACCTAAGGAACCAACAAACAAAGAAACCAAACAGTAAATTAGAAAGCAAGGAACAAAAGACACCTAAGACAACCAAACAACCAATAAAATGCTAGGAATAAATCAACACCTTTCAATAACAACTCTTAATGTAAAAGGCTTAAATTCCCCAATTAAAAGACACAGACTGGCTGACTGGATCAAAAAGCAGGACCCAACTATATGCTGCCTACAAGAGACCCACCTCACCCATAAAGATTCACACAGACTAAGAGTGAAAGGATGAAAAAAGATTTACCATGCAAACAGAAAAGAAAAACGAGCTGGAGTGGCTATTCTTATATCTGACAAAATAGACTTTAAACTAAAAACCATAAAAAGAGACAATGAGGGACACTACTTAATGATAAAAGGACTGATCCATCAAGAAGACATAACAATCATAAATATGTACGCACCCAATGTTGGAGCAGCCAGATTTATAAAACAAACTCTATTAGACCTAAAGAAGGAAATAGACACTAATACCATAATAGCAGGGGACCTGAACACTCCACTGTCAATATTAGACAGATCATCTAGGCAAAGAATCAGTAGAGAAATACAAGATCTAAACAAGACTCTAGACCAATTGGAATTGGCAGATATCTACAGAACATTCCACCCAACAACCTCAGAATATTCATTCTTCTCATCAGCACATGGATCATTTTCCAGGATAGATCACATATTAGGTCACAAATCAAGTCTCAATAAATTCAAAAAAATTGGAATTATCCCATGTATCTTCTCAGACCACAATGGATTAAAACTAGAAATTAATAACAAACAAAACTCTGGAAACTATACAAACACATGGAAATTAAACAGCATTCTACTTAATGACATATGGGTCCAAGAAGAAATCAAGCAGGAAATCAAAAAGTTTATTGAAACTAACGAAAACAATGATACATCATACCAAAACCTGTGGGATACTGCAAAAGCAGTATTGAGGGGAAAATTTATTGCATTAAATGCTCACTTCAGAAGAATGGAAAGATGGCAAGTGAACAACCTAACACTTCACCTTAAAGAACTAGAAAAACAAGAACAATCCAATCCTAAAGTTAGCAGACGGAAAGAAATCATTAAGATCAGAGCAGAACTGAATGAAATTGAAAACCAAAAAACAATTCAAAAGATCAACGAATCAAAAAGTTGGTTTTTTGAAAAGATAAATAAAATTGACAAACCATTAGCATGGCTAACAAAAAAAAGAAGAGAGAAGACTCAAATAACAAAAATTAGAAATGAAAAAGGCGATATTACAACTGATTCATCTGAAATACAAGGAATCATTCGAGACTACTATAAACAACTATACGCCAACAAATTTGAAAATCTGGAGGAAATGGATAAATTTCTGGACACACACAAGCTCCCAAAACTGAACCGTGAAGACGTAGAAAATTTGAACAGACCAATAACAATAAAGGAGATTGAAGCTGTTATCAGAAGGCTCCCAACAAAGAAAAGCCCAGGACCAGATGGATTCACAGCAGAATTTTACCAAACATTCAAAGAGGAATTGACACCGATTCTTTACAAACTATTCCAAAAGATTGAAATGGACGCAAATCTCCCAAACTCATTCTATGAAGCAAACATCATCCTGATACCAAAACCAGGTAAAGATATAACCAAAAAAGAAAACTACAGGCCGATATCCTTGATGAATATAGATGCAAAAATCCTCACTAAAATTCTAGCAAACAGAATACAGCAACACATACGAAAAATTATTCATCACGATCAAGTGGGATTCATCCCAGGGATGCAAGGTTGGTTCAACATACGCAAATCAATAAATGTGATACACCATATTAATAAACTCAAACACAAGGACCATATGATCATCTCTATAGATGCTGAAAAAGCATTTGATAAAGTTCAGCACTCATTCATGACAAAGACCCTCTATAAGTTAGGTATAGAGGGAAAGTATCTCAACATAATTAAAGCCATATATGCCAAACCCACTGCCAATATCATCCTGAATGGGGAAAAGCTGAAAGCTTTTCCTTTAAGAACAGGCACTAGACAAGGATGCCCACTCTCACCACTCCTATTCAACATAGTGTTGGAAGTACTAGCCAGAGCAATCAGAGAAGAGAAGGAAATAAAGGGCATCCAGATTGGAAAAGATGAAGTCAAACTGTCCCTGTTTGCAGATGACATGATCCTATATATCGAACAGCCTAAAACCTCTACAAAAAAACTGTTGGAATTGATAAATGATTTCAGCACAGTAGCAGGATACAAAATCAACACACAAAAATCAGTAGCATTTCTTTTCTCCAATAGTGAACATGCAGAAGGAGAAATCAAGAAAGCCTGCCCATTTACAATAGCCACCAAAAAAATAAAATACTTAGGAATTGAGTTAACCAAGGAGGTGAAAAATCTCTATAATGAGAACTACAAACCACTGCTGAGAGAAATTAGAGAGGATACAAGAAGATGGAAAGATATCCCATGCTCTTGGATTGGAAGAATCAACATAGTGAAAATGTCCATACTACCCAAAGTGATATACAAATTCAATGCAATCCCCATCAAAATTCCAAAGACATTTTTCTCAGAAATGGAAAAAACTATTCAGACATTTATATGGAACAATAAAAGACCACGAATAGCCAAAGCAATGCTCAGCAAAAAAAATAAAGCTGGAGGCATAACACTACCTGACTTTAAGCTATACTGCAAAGCTATAATAACCAAAACAGTATGGTACTGGCATAAAAACAGACACACTGACCAATGGAATAGAATAGAGAATCCAGAAATCAACCCTCACACTTACTGCCATCTGATCTTTGACAAAGGCACCAAGCCTATTCACTGGGGAAGGGACTGCCTCTTCAGCAAGTGGTGCTGGGATAACTGGATATCGTTATGCAGGAGAATGAAACTAGATCCATACCTCTCACCATATACTAAAATCAACTCAAAATGGATTAAGGATTTAAATATACACCCTGAGACAATAAAACTTCTTAAAGAAAACATAGGGGAAACACTTCAGGAAATAGGACTGGGCACAGACTTCATGAATACGACCCCAAAAGCACGGGCAACCAAAGGAAAAATAAACAAATGGGATTATATCAAACTAAAAAGCTTCTGCACAGCAAAAGAAACAATTAAAAGAGTTAAAAGACAACCAACAGAGTGGGAGAAAATATTTGCAAAATATACATCTGACAAAGGATTAATATCCAGAATATATAAGGAACTCAAACAACTTTACAAGAAGAAAACAAGCAACCCAATTAAAAAATGGGCAAAAGAGCTAAGTAGGCATTTCTCTAAGGAAGATATCCAAATGGCCAACAGACATATGAAAAAATGCTCAACATCACTCAGCATCCGGGAAATGCAAATCAAAACCACATTGAGATACCATCTAACCCCAGTTAGGATGGCTAAAATCCAAAAGACTCTGAACGATAAATGCTGGCGAGGCTGCGGAGAAAAAGGAACTCTCATACATTGTTGGTGGGACTGCAAAATGGTGCAGCCTCTATGGAAAATGGTATGGAGGTTCCTTAAACAATTGCAAATAGATCTACCATACGACCCAGCCATCCCACTGTTGGGAATATACCCAGAGGAATGGAAATCAGCAAGTCGAAGGTATACCTGTTCCCCAATGTTCATCGCAGCACTCTTTACAATAGCCAAGAGTTGGAACCAGCCCAAATGCCCATCATCAGATGAGTGGATACGGAAAATGTGGTACATCTACACAATGGAATACTACTCAGCTATAAAAACGAATGAAATACTGCCATTTGCAACAACATGGATGGACCTCGAGAGAATTATATTAAGTGAAACAAGTCAGGCACAGAAAGAGAAATACCACATGTTCTCACTTATTGGTGGGAGCTAAAAATTAATATATAAATTCACACACACACATACACACATACACACACAAACGGGGGGGGGGTAAGAAGATATAACAACCACAATTATTTGAAGTTGATACAACAAACAAACAGAAAGGACATGGTTGGGGGGGAGGGGGGGAGGGAGAAGGGAGGGAGGTTTTGGTGATGGGGAGCATTAATCAGCTACAATGTATATCGACAAAATAAAATTAAAAAAAAAAAAAAAAAAAAAAAAAAAGAAAACCAAAAAACAATTCAAAAGATCAACGAATCAAAAAGTTGGTTTTTTGAAAAGATAAATAAAATTGACAAACCATTAGCATGGCTAACAAAAAAAAGAAGAGAGAAGACTCAAATAACAAAAATTAGAAATGAAAAAGGTGATATTACAACTGATTCATCTGAAATACAAGGAATCATTCGAGACTACTATAAACAACTATACGCCAACAAATTTGAAAATCTGGAGGAAATGGATAAATTTCTGGACACACACAAGCTCCCAAAACTGAACCATGAAGACGTAGAAAATTTGAACAGACCAATAACAATAAAGGAGATTGAAGCTGTTATCAGAAGGCTCCCAACAAAGAAAAGCCCAGGACCAGATGGATTCACAGCAGAATTTTACCAAACATTCAAAGAGGAATTGACACCGATTCTTTACAAACTATTCCAAAAGATTGAAACGGACGCAAATCTCCCAAACTCATTCTATGAAGCAAACATCATCCTGATACCAAAACCAGGTAAAGATATAACCAAAAAAGAAAACTACAGGCCGATATCCTTGATGAATATAGATGCAAAAATCCTCACTAAAATACTAGCAAACAGAATACAGCAACACATACGAAAAATTATTCATCACGATCAAGTGGGATTCATCCCAGGGATGCAAGGTTGGTTCAACATACGCAAATCAATAAATGTGATACACCATATTAATAAACTCAAACACAAGGACCATGTGATCATATCTATAGATGCTGAAAAAGCATTTGATAAAGTTCAGCACTCATTCATGACAAAGACCCTCTATAAGTTAGGTATAGAGGGAAAGTATCTCAACATAATTAAAGCCATATATGACAAACCCACTGCCAATATCATCCTGAATGGGGAAAAGCTCAAAGCTTTTCCTTTAAGAACAGGCACTAGACAAGGATGCCCACTCTCACCACTCCTATTCAACATAGTGTTGGAAGTACTAGCCAGAGCAATCAGACAAGAGAAGGAAATAAAGGGCATCCAGATTGGAAAAGATGAAGTCAAACTGTCCCTGTTTGCAGATGACATGATCCTATATATCGAACAGCCTAAAACCTCTACAAAAAAACTGTTGGAATTGATAAATGATTTCAGCACAGTAGCAGGATACAAAATCAACACACAAAAATCAGTAGCATTTCTTTTTTCCAATAGTGAACATGCAGAAGGAGAAATCAAGAAAGCTTGCCCATTTACAATAGCCACCAAAAAAATAAAATACTTAGGAATTGAGTTAACCAAGGAGGTGAAAAATCTCTATAATGAGAACTACAAACCACTGCTGAGAGAAATTAGAGAGGATACAAGAAGATGGAAAGATATTCCATGCTCTTGGATTGGAAGAATCAACATAGTGAAAATGTCCATACTACCCAAAGTGATATACAAATTCAATGCAATCCCCATCAAAATTCCAAAGACATTTTTCTCAGAAATGGAAAAAACTATTCAGACATTTATATGGAACAATAAAAGACCACGAATAGCCAAAGCAATGCTCAGCAAAAAAAATAAAGCTGGAGGCATAACACTACCTGACTTTAAGCTATACTACAAAGCTATAATAACCAAAACAGTATGGTACTGGCATAAAAACAGACACACTGACCAATGGAATAGAATAGAGAATCCAGAAATCAACCCACACACTTACTTCCATCTGATCTTTGACAAAGGCACCAAGCCTATTCACTGGGGAAGGGACTGCCTCTTCAGCAAGTGGTGCTGGGATAACTGGATATCGATATGCAGGAGAATGAAACTAGATCCATACCTCTCACCGTATACTAAAATCAACTCAAAATGGATTAAGGATTTAAATATACACCCTGAGACAATAAAACTTCTTAAAGAAAACATAGGGGAAACACTTCAGGAAATAGGACTGGGCACAGACTTCATGAATACGACCCCAAAAGCACGGGCAACCAAAGGAAAAATAAAGAAATGGGATTATATCAAACTAAAAAGCTTCTGCACAGCAAAAGAAACAATTAAAAGAGTTAAAAGACAACCAACAGAGTGGGAGAAAATATTTGCAAAATATACATCTGACAAAGGATTAATATCCAGAATATATAAGGAACTCAAACAACTTTACAAGAAGAAAACAAGCAACCCAATTAAAAAATGGGCAAAAGAGCTAAGTAGGCATTTCTCTAAGGAAGATATCCAAATGGCCAACAGACATATGAAAAAATGCTCAACATCACTCAGCATCCGGGAAATGCAAATCAAAACCACATTGAGATACCATCTAACCCCAGTTAGGATGGCTAAAATCCAAAAGACTATGAACGATAAATGCTGGCGAGGCTGTGGAGAAAAAGGAACTCTCATACATTGTTGGTGGGAGTGCAAAATGGTGCAGCCTCTATGGAAAATGGTATGGAGGTTCCTTAAACAATTGCAAATAGATCTACCATACGACCCAGCCATCCCACTGTTGGGAATATACCCAGAGGAATGGAAATCATCAAGTCGAAGGTATACCTGTTCCCCAATGTTCATCGCAGCACTCTTTACAATAGCCAAGAGTTGGAACCAGCCCAAATGTCCATCATCAGATGAGTGGATACGGAAAATGTGGTACATCTACACAATGGAATACTACTCAGCTATAAAAACGAATGAAATACTGCCATTTGCAACAACATGGATGGACCTTGAGAGAATTATATTAAGTGAAACAAGTCAGGCACAGAAAGAGAAATACCACATGTTCTCACTTATTGGAGGGAGCTAAAAATTAATATATAAATTCACACACACACATACACACACACACACACAAACCGGGGGGGGGGGGAAGAAGATATAACAACCACAATTATTTGAAGTTGATACAACAAGCAAACAGAAAGGACATTGTTGGGGGGGGGGAGGGAGAAGGGAGGGAGGTTTTGGTGATGGGGAGCAATAATCAGCTACAATGTATATCGACAAAATAAAAATTAAAAAAAAAAAAAAAAAAAAAATGAAAAAATAAGACAGAAGATGACCTGGGAAATAATAAGGGTGAAACAGAAGCTTCAAGAGGCAGAGAAGGGAGATTCTGGAATGACAGCTCTGTGCCAGGCCTAGAGAACAACCATTCCAGACAGGGCAGTAAGATGGAGCACTTCTTCGTCAAGCATTTCAATAATAAAAACTTACATATAACTTGAACTGCTCAAATGTGTTAACAATATATGTATATGTTCTGGAGATAAGTCTGGGATAAATTAATGATAGGTGAGAGGTACACAAAAAATTAAGCAGACTGAAAAGGAGAAAATTATTAGCTCTAGGGAAACTAAGACGTATAAAAAAGGAAATATAATAACATAATGATATAATAATTGATTTAACTAGTTATGCTGTAACTGTACTTGGACGGGGGCTTGTGAAATCCTTACCTTCCATTGTAGAAAGTCAATAGTTAATAATCTAAAAATTAATTCAATAAAAAATATTAGTATATGCATATTACCTTGAAATATGAATGTAGATACCAAAAGAAACTGCTGAAAGATTTGAAAGTGATTCCATCTGAAAAGCAGAAATGAAGATAAATGGAAAGAGTGATGGTGTTTTTTTTTAGGACTTTAGAGCTCTTTGACTTTTAAAAATATATACACATAACTTTAATAAAATTAAAATATAATTCTGCCATGAAAGTGTGTTTTAAACACAAACAGTAGTACATTCTTTCATACCTTAGTGTGCTCCTGTAAAAATACCTTACATATCATATCAGCACCATAAATGAACCTCCTACTTTTTCATGGTCACATACTATTTCATTGAATATATATATACAACTGTCCCCCAGTATCATGGAGGATTGGTTTCAGGGCCCCCCCATGGATACCAAAATCCATGGATCCTCAAGTACCTTACATAAAATTGTGTAGTACTTACATATATCTTATGCAATTCTCCCATATACTTTAAATCACCTGTAGATTACTTATAATACCTAATATGACATAAATGCTATGTAAATATTTTTTATTCTTTATTTTTAAAATTTGAATTATTATTTTTTTGTTGTACTGTTACTTTTTATCGTTTTTTTTTTCTGAATATTTTTGATCTGTGGTTGGTTGAATCTGTGGGTGCAGAACCTGCAGACAGGGAGGGACAACTTATTTGTTGACATGCAAATTTATGAATATGTGCATTGGGATATTATAATCCCAGAAGCAAAATTCTAGGTCAAAATTTTGAGATATTTCTATATTGCCCTCCAAAGATGTTGCACCCAAACTTACAGCCTCACCAGCCATGTTTCAGGGTACTAAACTGCCCCCCACACTCATATCCAGTACTACACAAGTATTCTCTTTTCAATCTGGAATGTGAAAGGACACATTGTCATTTTGATTTAACTTGATTTTTTTTTTTTTTTTAAAGATGACCGGTAAGGGGATCTTAACCCTTGACTTGGTGTTGTCAGCACCACGCTCAGCCAGTGAGTGAACCGGCCATCCCTATACAGGATCTGAACCCGTGGCCTTGGCGTTATCAGCACCGCACTCTCCCGAGTGAGCCACGGGCCGGCTCTTAACTTGAATTTTTTTTTAAAATTTATTTTTCCAAAGACTGTCTACTCAGTCCCAATTCTAGAAATCTATTCTCATTCCGATCCCTTCTCTATTCTCTTATTTTTACTGTTCTATTTCTCATTAGCACTTGTCCTTTGCTTCCTTCACAATGGACAAAATTTATCTTTTCCAGAAAACTTTTATAATAATGTTTCTACTTTTTCTGAGCATTGTATTGTATATTTATATGCATATAGTCACAACTATAGGTAAATTCCTCAGTTTTTAAGATGTGTGCCAAAATATCGATTGTGATATAAAGAGAATTATAAATATAATATTTCACAGAATCTAAGATGCAATATTCCAAGACATATCGTGATTTCATGAGCAACTAAGAAAGTAAAAATGCTGCCAATTAAAAGAACAAACCACAATGGCTTTCTTATGGCTTAGAATTTTTATTATGCTTACTGAATATTATATGAGGGTACTGTAGAAAGTTCATGGAGAAAGAGAATTAAAAGATAATACTAGTCTGTCCACGAACTTTTTGAAGACCCCTCATGTAATAAATATTTTTAAATCCTTTGGAAGTAAAAGTACTATGCTTTTAAAAACTGGTATGGCTATAAGAAGTAGTATAATAAGTCACGCATTTTGAAAACTGGTAAATTTGTAGGCATTGTCTACAAAATACCTATATTAGTAAAACAAGAGCTACTGTATTTTTGTAGTAATTATTTTAAGCCATTTAAACAATCAGTTCTGTGAAGCAAAATTGATACTCCATTAAGTCACATGTAAACTTTCTGAAAAGCTTTCTAGTACCAATGATCATAGATCTTTAATGTAGGAATTCCTATGATATAATTTTAGAGGCTTTATGGCTGTGTGATTTACTTAACTGCAAGGGCGTGGATAAATGAGATCAATGTCTTTGGCATGCATTGCCACACAAGAGGGTATAAGATCAATAGAGGTTTGGTAACCCACAAAGAGTTCCAAAGTTTGGAGGTGACACTTCCAGAAAAACATGACCAGTGCACAGATGAACAAAAAAAGCAAAGTACAATGTTTCTTGATTCAAGTGCAGGTATATTTACTTTAAGATAATACAAGAATGTAAGACAGGTTGCTTTACAATTATAATTTATAGTAAGAACAATAAATTGGAACTTAAGTTAAATAAATTTCTTATTGTGAAATCATTCTGAGAAGTACCATAAACCGTTTATCACACAGGCTTTTTGTAAAAAGTATACTAAAATTTTACATATACCTTAATCTTTCCAAAGAATAGTTTGCAGAAGGATGTACTGAAAATAATAGCATACATGTATTTAATACATTATTTTTAAAACATTTAAAAATTTTTCAATTGATGTAAACAACAATCCAGTGAGATAGTTTTACCTCCCATTTTATAGATGATAAAATTCAAGAGTGATAATATGAAGTGAATCACCATACTTTACCACTTTTCCATTTTAATTGATCAGGATACTTTATTTATTCTCATTCTAATATAATGCAACAGCCTTATAAACAGATATGCAATCACTCACTCTGATAGGAAATAAAGAATAAAGACTGCTATGTAGTATGCCATTCTTTCTTGGGAGAAGAGCAAAATAATGAAAGATTTTAATAAGCTAATTAAATTTTTAATCTGTATTACAGGATTTTACATGTATGCAAGATGAAATAACTTATAGTCAAAGATTAAAGTATACTGCATTTTTTTCAGTTATTTTAGATATCAAATAATATTGAGAACATTTAGTGTAAAGTAAAATAGACCTGGGCATGTTAAATGAGTGTGTACATATTTTTTTCTAGTCAATCGAGTCAACCTTCAAAGCGGGTGAAATTAGATTATTATACTATATGGGATCTTTAAATTTATGAATTATATATTTATATATTAATGTAATAAATAATATCAGACAAAGAATGTAAAAAGTTTAACAAATACAAAATCAATGTTAATAATATTTTCTTGTAAATAACATTACTTTTATAAATAAATGATGCAGATCAATTGCACATTTAATAACATAAAAACAAAGTCAGTGTTTTCTATTTTCATATGCAAAAGCAAGGTAATGGTTGAAGTGTATATAATTTACATTGAATATGTCTTAGAAAGGAAGATAAATGAACTTATCTTCCACATGCAATATATAAACATATTAATTTAAATTCATTATTCTGTTTTTGTATTCTATCCTTATATAAACTAGCTTTTAATTGAACAAATTTCTATTATGTGCTATTAAATTATTTCTCAATGTGAAAATCTAATTTTGTAGCTTTTCAATAGGAAGTTTTTATTTTCCCTTTTAAGACATATTATCTTGAAATAATAAATTATATTTATTCTTTATTACTGATGCTTAGCACTTTTGCATGTGGTCCTTTTGCAAGAAACAAAATATTAGCTTCTACCTAATATATACATCAGTCTTCTAAGTCATTATTATTAGTAGTATTTCACAACAATTATTTTGATGCTACGAACATTTATTAACAATATGCAATAAGTTACAGAACTGTAAGATACGATTTTTACTACTGTTATTAACATATACCACCTGCAATCTGGAGCAGCATCGTGTGTAAGACGATAATGACAATGACAGTGATGATTGTTACAACTACCACTGTTTCTACCATCAATATACAACTTTTTTTTGAAGAAAAAGAATCCACACATTAAATTTCTTTATTGTATATAAAAAAGAATACCAGACATTCTGTTGACTTTGGTAAATAAATTAAAATTAAAAAACTTTACATAAGTCAAACAATATGTTAATTAAGTACTTTTAAAAGTTAAAAGTACAATGTAAACCATCATATTATATAATACATTAACTTCTATTTTTCAAAATCATTTCAATGTAATTAAAAACATGGTAAATAATAGGGATTTATTAACAATACTAAAAGTCCTAAGATAAATATAAATCTCAAGCAATATTCATTTTCTGAAAATAAGTTCACAGTCCAAACCCGCCCCCCCCCAAAATGTCTTGTTCATTTTTAGGTGATCCACATTCCATGAGTCATTAATTATTTTAAAATGAGGCAAATTTCTAATAAATAAATACGAATATTTAAAATACATTCTTATATAGTCACTGGAAGTATCTATATACTTCTGAAGGGAATGAAAAAGTGCAGACAGTTCAGTAGATGAAGGCAAAAACTCAACTTGATTATATATAATGTTTTCAGTAAAAAGATGCATTTATCTGTTTTAAGAATTCAATTCAAGAAAAAAATACAAATTTCACAGCACTTCACTTTTTTCTTCATTTTCTATATATTCTCATCACAGATATGCTTCCATTCTCTGAAATGTTTGTTTCTTGCATTTGTCACATAGATTGTAATTCTTTAAACTTTGCTTTAGGAGTATCTAATTTAAAAAACATACAATGATAACAGAAAAGCAATATTTATTTAGGATATAAATCAGATGTGATGGCATTAACCAAATGTTCTTACGACAATATAAAACTGTAAGGAACCCAATAAAACAACCCCACATAAAATGTAAGAAACAAAAACTTAAATTAGTCACAAAACATTTCCTTTAAAAGTTCAGTGATTTGTTTAGTAATTTGTCTAATTCTCAGTCTTAGAAAGAAAGTAGAAAAAAAGTAGTCATTTCTAGCTATGGTTCTATACGCTATTACATAGAATCAATAATGTCAGTGTGACACTATTACAAGTTGGTCAGGAATGCTACCTGTATGTACAAATAAATGGAATGGTCCTACTTTTTTTTTTTTTTTTTAAATGTTTAAATTCTCATAGGGCAGTGTAAATTTCCTTAAAATAGACATTAGGAAGACTTGACTTCTTTTGTTAACTTAATCACAACAGTTGCCACCTTAGGTAAATAAATAAGCTGACTTGCCTCTAAACATTTTAAACCAGTATTTCCCAAAGTGGATTCCACAAAATACTACATCTCAAAGCTACTTTGCAAAATGCAGAATACTGCAGTTTCCTTTTAGAAAAGACAAAATGAATAGTAGCATATTAAGATCTGATAAATTCTATCAGATTTTTATTAGGATATTTCTCAAACATGCCTAAGCAACTTTTTTAAAGAAAAATATGCATCAATATCCTGAGGAACCACTTTGGGAAACACTACTATAGAATGTATAAATGTTCCAAGGTTGAGAAAAATAGCAAGAAATATATACATGAATATACTTGCATGTGCTTATAAATAAACAACAAAACTCCAATAGTAGAGATCTAACTAATCAGAACCCACAATCATTATAGCTATAGTTGACTTTTAAAAGAACAAAGGGGAAAAAAAAATCCCTCATTTTGGAGATTAGCAACAAGTTTGAAATATTTCTTTGTGGCAATACAAATGGGATGGATCTCCTGTATCATCCTCAAATACTGCATTCTGTGGTGACAGTGTAGTACTAATAAATAAGATGGTTTTGCCATCAGACAGAATGAAGCTCAAATCCTGGTTTGCCACTTACTAGAAACTTATCTTGGGCAAGTTACTTACTAAATCTTGATTTTCTCTGCTTTAAATGGGATATCTATCTGTGAGAATTAAATGAGATACTACATGTGGAAGAACACTTAAGGATAGTGTCAGGCACCTAAAAAAAACTCTAAAAATATTAGATACTACTTTTGTAGCAGATGTTCAGAATCATAATCCTAAAAATCAGTAGCAAATACTCTTTAGGTGCTAATGATCTTTGATCACCAGAGTCCAATTTAGATGCACTACAATATACCTGCACAGGTACAAAACTGGAGGTTTAACATAAAATTTTACAGTCAAGACACTCTAATGGCCTAAAAATTAAAAATAAGTTAGAAATTATAATTCTATTTCTTTCATCTTTTTTCTAAGTCTTATAACAAAAATAAGTTATGACCTTTCCTTTATTGGTATTGAACAAATTTAGACAAACAGAAGGTAACATACTTATCTGCTGTGAAGTTCTTTCTTCAGGCATGATTTGAAAGTGGGATACTTCTGGACTGTTTTATAACCCTGTGGAACAGAGGATCAAAAGTGTGCAAATGTATGGAAAGACAAACATAACATGATTTCATTTATACGTGGAATCCAAAAAAGTCAGACTTAGAGAAGTACAGAGTAGCCTGGTGGTTACCAGAGAAGAGAAAGGTGGGTGGTGGGAAGGTGGGAAAATGGGAAAAAGTTGACCAAAGCGTACAAAGTCCCAGTTATACATGAAGAATAAGTTTTCAAGATCTATCACACATCAAGGTGACCATAGTAAATAGTCACGTATTGCATATTTCAAAATTGCTAAAAAAAAAAAAAGATTTAAAATGTCCTCACTAAAAAAAAAATAAGTATGTGAGGTGATGGCTATGTTAATTAGCTTGATATAATCATTTCACAATGTTTACACACATCGAAAAATCACATTGTACCCCATAAATATACACAATTATTATCTGTCAATTAAAAATAAAGTTTTGAAGAAGTGTGCAAATGTAAATAAAATGGTATGGGGCCATAGGTATGCAATACATGAATAAATAAATAAAAACACACATCACCTGAGAGCAATACAGTGTCAGAGGTTTATGGCATAGTTTAATTTGATCATGCGACTGTAAGATTTTTGAGGAAGAATAAATGCTTTTTTCAATGTATATCCTTTGAGGTATTTGTGGCATCATCTAAAATGGTAACTAACCACTAGGTGGCAGTTAAGTACATAGCATCTTTACCAAGACAGTTTGGATATAAAGTCTTCAAAAATCTTGAAAAATATGGTCTAAGATGAACCTTAATTTTGTGTATATATAACATTTTCTCTTTTTAAATGTTTAATACTTAAGAATATTTTTGCCAAAGAGGGAAGTCTGAATATTCTAGCTGTTAATTTTAATAAAAAAAAATTTTTTTTCCATTTGTGGCACATCCACAAATATATTAGATGTGTAAACATTTACTGATTCATGCTATATTTCAATCTTTATGACATATTTCTTAGAAAAAAATAGTTGAATTTCCAGTAACTACTTTCTTTTGTATAAGATGTCAACAGGAAAAAATTCGACAAAAAAACCCCAAACCATTATTAAGTTATTTTCCATGTAAAAATTACTGAATATGCAGTGACTTAAGAGCTGTAAGTTACCTGGAGGAAACCTGTCCCACATAAAATGAGAAACAGCGATACCCGTATACTGACAAGTCTGAAAAACCAATGTGCAGACTGAGTTTTTCAAAAATATTTGGCAACATTTTTTTCCCACCAACTGGGATAGAGACATTAAACTAATAGAATATAAAAATAAGTTATTAAAAGTCAACTGATAATATATATTTTTACAAAGCATTATCTTTTATCACCTCAAATTGCTTCTCAAAGTAGGGCCTATGTTCTTTCTTTTAAAATAACGCATTTCATGTTTACATCCTGAGAAATTTATATAAATTGTTTCTCAAATTAGATTTTTTCCCCTCATATTTTAAAAAGTGTTTCATTAGGCTTGAAATTTGTAGGTTTACCCGGAATCCTCTATGGAGTCTGTCTTTCATAATTCCAATAAATTCTTTATAACTTAATTGATCGTCTTTGTCAACATCAAATATCTTGAAGACAGTGTTCACCAAATGTGGTGAAAGTTTGAGTCCAGTAGCTACATAGACTGCACGTTTAAATTCATCTAGATAAATGTCACAGAAAAAGAAAAAGAGTAGACCATTAACATTATAATATGTGTTAATTGCTAGAAAGGTTATAAAAGAAGTTTTTTTTCCCTAAACATTGGTCATGATCTTATGTAACATATGACTTTTCATTAATCATGTTGTCTTTCAGAGAATAAATTTTTTTTTATGGTTTTAATGAACAGAAGCAAGCAGCAGCTATATCTTTGGTTAATAATGCATTCATAATCAATGAATGTTTAATGATCACCTACTATCAGTGACAGATAATTTAGAGGTTATTAAGATGAATAAATTCTCAAGAAACGTATAGTTCAGATGCGAGAGGAGACACCTACCCAAATAACCATTACACAGGGCCACACAAAATGTATCAACAAAGTGCTATGAGAATTTGGAGATGAGCATACTTCTGTCTGCAGTATGGAGTAAGGAGAGGAGAGAGAAGGGCAGCGATTAGGAAAGGCTGTGATTCTGTATTTGAGCTGAGCCTTGAAGGCTGGATGATTTTAGCTCGTAAAGATGAGAGAAATGGCAGATGAGATAACGTGAATGAATCAAGGCACGGGGAGACGCAGGAGAGTGTATAAAGCCTGTTCAGAAACAATGAACAGTCTGGTTTGGGTAGTGTACAGGGGACATGTACAATCTAGAGAGGCTCTGCACAGGGACTTTGAGGGGAGGAACCTGTACATTCTTCAATAGGCAATTGGGAAACTTAGGAGTTTTCCACTGCAAGTGTGTCATAGAAAGGTTAATTTGTGTTTTAGAAAGATTATTCTGTGAATTGCCTAGGAAACATTGGAGAGGAAAGTACCTAGTGGTAGAAATGCCACTTAGGTGGCTACTGCAATAGTCCTTTTAAGAGGTAATAATCTGAATTAAGAATGCTAGTAGTGGCAAAAGAAAAGAGATGAATACATTCCTGGTATCTGCAAGGGTGACATATGTATTTTTTTAAATTTCCCAGTTCCTCAAAGTTAAAGAGCAACTTTCCATACTGAACCAAGCAAGTAGATCTCAGTTTTTTTTTTTAAAGGTTGATCAGGTCTATCACAGTAGTAAATGCTGGTCTGTGAAGTCAGGGCTCCCAAAGGTTTGTTTTTTAAAACAATCAAATGGGTTAAGAAGAAGCCATATTTAAACATTTAGACTAGAGAAAGGGTGAAATATGAATTCTTTCAGGTTTGCCTGACTCAACAAATAAATCAATGAGGCCATATAAGAGATTTAATATCTGTGTTTTCGGGAGAGAGAGAATTGTCATTAGCACTTATAGGGCTGCAGTTTGGCTTCTCCCTAGAACTTGGAAATAAAAAAAAAAAAAAAAAAAAGTCCTCTGAGATTTAGGCGTGGGATTATGGCAGAGACAGGTAAAATCACCTTAAAGACATAAATGAACAGTCTCCATATTGCAAGAGTTTTTAAAAAAGATATGGCTATAAGAAGAGGGAAGGTGATCAGAGCCACAGAATACTAGAAAATGGACCTGGCTTGTTAGCCCACATACTGGGAAAGAATGAACTGGTCCTGAGGACAACAGCATTCTGAATTCTGTGACAGTTGTATTTCTTTGTAAGTTAAGCAAAATCGATATTCAATTTTACACATCATTCTTAAAAGTTGGTTAATATAAGTCCATGGCTAAGTGGTGGCTCGGCTGACAAAATTTTGGTTTCTGAACCAGCAGGGATTAAATCAGTAAAATAAATACCATCTTGTGAGAATGTTTGGGGGATGGCCAGCTGGCTCTTGCATAGGTAGACACATGTCCCTCAATGTTACCAACCAGACGTGAGGTTTCTTCTTCAAACTTTTACAAACATCATTAAATTTCCCTCAATAAGAAATTAAGGGGGAAAAAAAAAAGAAATTCAATGCAAAAATTCAGCACATTTCCCTAAACTTTGTTTAGTTTTAAGTGTTAGAACTGATTTCCCACTGAAAGTATACACCAGAGTTTCAGGCAAGTTGATGAATGATATCACATATCTAATTAAGTTGTCACTAAAGTCTCTAGAAACAATGTAGGATTATATTTTGCTTTTAATTTTTGAAAAATGATTACTTACCTTGCCCTATAGAACGACTTGCAAAGTTATACATATTCAGGGCTATTGCAAAGTCTTCTAGGTTGTTCAGAAACTGGAAAAATGACCTGAATTCATCAAATGTGATACCCTATATTTGGAAAATAAATGTAAACATGTTTAGTAAAATAAGTATCTACATTTAATAGAAGTAAACAGATTAAGCATCTGCAATATAACTTATAAGTAAATATTTCCAGGGCACATTTTGAAAACTTCATTCTCCAAATGGAATGTAAAATTCACTCAGGTTTTCTGGGTAGTGTTGCTACCATTACAATAATACATGAAAATATTTTTTAAAAATTGTCATATCAGTACAAAGTTCCAAAAAATGCTATAATAAAAATGAATTAAAAAATTTCAACATTGAAAATTCTCTGTTTTAGGTCTGAATTTTTTTAACCCTGAAAGTAAATATGATGATTAAGAAAACAAAAACATTAAGAAGTTTCCCCTGCACATATACTCCTTAAAAATGATTCAGCATTAGATCATTAATGCTTTTAAAATGACAATGCAAAATCAAAATGTTGACTAAGCATCAATAGTAGTGTATTTGTACTTATTCCTGTCATGATAACACTGCCAGGACAGCAGAAGGAAATACAATGACTGTACAGATACAGCTGTGGGAGGCCCCAGACAGGGCGTGGTGAGGGATCATGTACAGGACTGGTGGTCAGAGAGGCCTCTTCTGGAATGCCATGTGCATACTGCAATTATTACCACTGCTATTACTTCAATTAAATAGGAAACTTATTTAAAATAAGTACAATATACTTCAGAGAATACAAATTTGGACACGAGGAGCTACATTTAGTTAATGTGTTCTCTTTAACAAAATTAACAGAATTGAGATAGTACAAAGAGAAAAGAGCAGAGGGCTTAACAAATTCTGACTTTAACATGAGGGTAAAAGAGGAAGGTATACTTAACTAGGCGGTGTTGGAAAGGTAGGGAATGAACCAGAGGAGTCTATTTTCATATAAGTTGACTACTTGATTATTTTATTCTAGTTTATTATAATTAATTAAGATAAAATTATAATTTTTGTTTAGTTTATTACTCAAGTACACGATTTTTGGCATATATATTATTTCCACTTCAATTACAACCCATCTTTTACTTGTAACATGAGAATCCTCACTGTCTTTTTTCTTTACATTTTCCTCTTGTCTTTCTGTCACATTCATTTATCGCCACTCCAATACAGGTTCCTATTTTGTGACTCAATCCTACCTGCCATATTTTCTAGAGAGGGCTTTTTGAATCAGTTAGGATTCAAGTCTGCACCAGACAGGGTCTGTCTTAATATGGAGAGCTTGTTGCCAGGGCAACTGGTCACTGCTCTGGTTCTATATCTGTTTATGCTGTGACCAGCTGCCATAGCAACAGTCTCTGTCTCAGGGTGACAGGTTACTGCTGGTAAAAGTAAAAAACAGGAGGATGGAATATTTTTAAGCAAAGGGCAAACAAAAATATCAATACCTTTGGGGAGCATAAAATTAAGGAACAAATCAAAATATACAAGAATACAACTTTCAACATCTGAACCTTCATTTAGATTTTTCAAAATATGGTCCTTAAGCTTGAAAATGTAGGTCCAATTCAAAACCACACAACAATTCTTTTGTACAGATTAAACACTTTGTGTTAATAAAAAATGGGATGTCTATTTTGATGGAGATAATTCAAAGCAATCATTCTTAGCAGTGACAGACTCTCAGTCTGGGGGAGGGCACGGAGAAGCGGGGTGGCCATTTCTTCTCCCTCTCACTCTCACCCCCAGACTTGCTACTGTAATGAACCACTGGGACTTGAATGGAATGTGTCCTGTTAGAAGTAAGGTAAAAAAGAAATAGCTTATTAAAAATAAATGATAATAAGTAAAAAATTTAAATCATCAAAAATTCATGCACTGAAGAGTACAGAAATAAACCCAAATATGGTCAATTAATCTTCAATAAGGGCATCAATACCATTTATTGGGGAAAGAACTGTCTCTTCAACAAATGGTACTGGGACAGATATCCACATGCAAAAGAAAAAAGTTGGGCTCTTACTTCACACCATTTATATATATTAACTCAAAATGGACCAAAGACCTGAATTTAATAGCTAAAACTAAAAAACTCTTAAAAAACAAACAAACAAACAGAGACAGAACTTCATGACACTGGAATTGGCAATGGCTTCTTAAATATGACACCAAAACACAAGAAACAACAATGAAAAATAGATGAATTTGACTTCATCAAAATCAAAACCTTGTGTGCCTAGAAGGAAACTTAGAAAGTGAAAAGACAACTCACAGAATGGGAGAAAATATTTGCAATCATATATCTGATAAAGGTCTAGTATCCACAATATGTAAAGAACTCTTACAAATCAATAACAAAAAGACAATCAAAAAATGGCCAAAGGACTTGAATAGACATTTCTCCAAAGAAGATATATAATGAACAACAAGCACATGAAATGATGCTGAACATAATTACTCTTTGGGAAAATGCAGAAACCACAATGAGATATCACTTTACACCACAAGGATGACTAAATCAAAAAGACAGACAATAATGAGAGTTAATGAGGATATAGAGAAACACAGAAAATAACATATCACCTAGCAATTCCACTTCTAGGTATATACTCAAAAGAATTGAAAAGTCGTATTCAAATACATGTATACACATATATTCACAGCATCACTATTCACGATAATCCAGATGTCTATGGAATGGCTAAACAAATTGTGGTATATAAATACAGTGGATTATTATTTAGCCATTGCAAGGAGAAAAGTACTAATACATGTGACAATATGGACAAACTCAAAAATATTATGAAAAAAAAGCCAAACCTGAAAAATCACATATTATATGATTTAATTTATGTAAAGTTTCCAGAATAGGTAAATCCACAGAGACAGAAAGCAGAGTGATGGTTGCCACGGGGTAGGGGGAGAAGGAAATGGGGAAGAACCACTTCATAGGTACAGGGTTTCCTTTTGGTGTAATGAAAATGTTTTGGAACATTTCCAAAGGTGGTGGTTGTAACACATTGTCAATATACTAAATGCCACTGAAATATTCAGTTTAAAATGGTTAATTTTACATTACATGAATTTCACCTCAATAAAATAAAAAGCCAAATAAAATAAAGCCCAAAAGACTAGGAGGAAAGACCGACTTGAAAAATCCAAATAAATCATCACAACACACTATAATCTAAATAAAAACAGTCATTCAGAAACTGTGCCTTATGAGGGCTTCAAGAGTATAAACTCTGTTCTCAACACAAAATTCCCGCTGAAAATTAACTATGCCACTATTTATACTGTTCAAGGTTTACAGGTAACTGATCTAAATGGCAACTATATAGTAACTTTTAGAAATATACACAATTTTAAAAGGTTGAGAGAAATGTACCATTCTGGAGTAAGCAGAAGATATAAACTCTGAAATTTTACTGGCTGCAGGACCTAAGGTAAGTCACTTCAATCTTTCTGAACACTGGTTTCCTCAAAGTTTAATAACGATAATTATACTACTTTCTTATTAGTATTTATATTATGTGGTTATTATGAGAAGCCATCTTCCCTTCCTTTCTGGTCTCTATCTACATTCTCTCCCTAGATAAGTTCACCTAGTCCCATGGCATTTTAAAACATTTAAAATTATTTATTTTACATGGCAATGTATTCAATGTTCAATGTATTCAAAAGGTACAAAAGACTGTACAACACAAAGTCTCCTTCCTTCCCTGTCCCTTAGCCATGTAGTTCCTTTCCTTAGAGGAGCCAATGTTTCTAATTCTGTGGGTCCTTCCAGAGTTAGCACAGGCTATCTTTTCATACCAATGGTAGTATACTGTACACACTGTTCTAAACCAGGCTCTTTTCAATTACTATATCTTGGAGGTCATTCTATATTAGTATATAAAGAATTTTCTTGGTCTTTTTTCAGCTGCACCTTATTCCATTCTATAGATATATCATAGTATATTTAACCAGTGACTTATTAAAAGACATTTAGGTGGTTTCTAATCTTTTTCTATTACAAACAACACTATAATGAACAAGCTCGTACATCTGCCATTTCATCACAAGTGAATATATCTGTAGGTAAAATTCATAAAAATATAGTTCTACATCTTTAAATACCATGTATCCACCATTCAACAGGAGTTTTAAGTGCTGTGTATATATGAGTCACTAAAAAAAGACAAAAATACCAGCCCTCTTGCAGCTTACATTTTAGTTGAGGGAAATAGACAAACAATAAAAATAAGTAAATTCTATTGCTTATCTAGTTAAACAATGAAAATTTTATAGTATGTATATAAATAAGCAAATTATATAGCATGTGAGGAAATGATAATGCTATGGAAATAAAAAAAGATTAAGGTAAGAAGGAACAGGGTATGCCAGGGGGGTATAATTTATATAATAGGTGATAAATTATTTACATAATAGGTTGTTATTTATATATTAGATTGAAAACGGTAGGCATCATTGAGAAATAACATGGTGATCCATGTGGATATTAGGGGAAGAGCATTCTGTTAAGGGAAGAGAACATTACAAACGCTCCGAGATAGAAGACTGCCTGGTATTTGAGAAACTAAGGAGTTTCTGTGGCTGGAGCAAAGTGCTCCAGGAGGTTCAGAATGGTAGGAAGTGAGGTGAGAGGTAATGAAGGAGCAGCTCATGTAGGATCCACTGTAAGGATTTTGGCTTTTACTTTGAGAAGAATGGAGATCTTACTTTGGTAAGATGCTTTCCATGTTGTGGTAAGATGCTTTACATCATGGTGTAGTGCATTTCCTTAAATGCTAAATGCAGAACAGATTGCAGGGAGGCAAAGTCGGAAGCAGAGAGATGATTTAGGAGACAACTGTGGTAATCCAGGCAAGAGAGAATTGTTACTTGGGTGGTAGCAGTGGAGGTTTGGCAAGAAATGGTCAAACTCTGATAGAAGCATCAAACTCTGATAGAAGTATCAATAAGGATTTGTTGATGGATGGTATGTAGAAGGTAAGAAGGAGTCCAAAATTTTGGCCATAGCAATTAGGAAGAATGGAGTTTCCAAGAACTGAAAAAGGAAAGATGGTATGTGGAACAAGTTCTATGGGAATGATCAGTTCAGTTTTGCAAGTGGAAATGCTGAGTAGGTAGTAAGATTTTTGTAAAAGTCGGAAAGTCAGGGGAGGTGTTTAAGCTAGAGACACAATCTGGAAGTCTGTATACTAATCAGTAGTCTTGATTGCATGCTTGAATGCTAGACTCACATATCCAACTGCCTGCTTAATATCTTCACTTAGGTATCTAGTAGGATTCTCAAACTTAATTTGTTCCTAATAAAACTAGATTCCCTCTTTAATCCCAAATTCATAATCTTGCCTAGCTCAGTAGATGGCACCATTGTTTCACCTTGTGGTTCAGGCCAAAACCCTAGGAGTTATTCTTAATTCCTCTTTTTCCTTTATGTTGAGATATAATCTATGAACAATTTCTATCAGCTCTACTTTTTACATGGTCCAATATCTGACCCCTCTTCCCTACTTTTATCCTGGTCCAAGCAATGCTTCTCTCTTACCTGGACTCCTATAACAGCATCTGAACTTGTCTCTTTCATATCTGGGCCAACTAAAGTTTATTCTGTTATGCAGTAGCCAAGGTGACCTTCTGAAACACGAATCATATCATATCTGGCACATGAATCAGACAACATCTGAGTGTTGTAGCAGATGGCCCGTACTTATTGAGTAAATACTTACTGAATGAATGAACATCATGCCTATGCTCTAAAGTAAGGTTGGAAAAGTTTTTCTGTAAAGGGCCAGAGAGTAAATATTTTCATTTTTGCTGGCTACATGGTCTCTGTTGCAACTATTTAACTTTACCATTATGGTGCAAAAGCAGCCACAGACAATACATTAAATGAATGAGCCTGGCTGTTCCAATAAAATTTATTTGCAAAAATAGAAGGTGGGGTAGTTTGCTGACTCCTGCTATAAAGTTTAAACACTATAGTGGCCTCCCATCTTATAGCCACTATTACAATAAAATCTAAACTCCTTACCCTGGCCTACAGGGTCCTAAAAGACCTGACCCTCTCTCCCTCCTCATCTGCTACTACATTCCTGTTCACTTACTTTGCTTTTTGGCTTTTTCTCAAATAAACTAAGCTTTTTCTGTCCCCAGGTCCTTGGTATTTGCTGTCACCTCTGCCTGGATTGCTCTTTATCCAGATCTTTTGCATAACTGATTCTTCACAGTCTCTCTTCAAAAGCTACCTCTACAGAAAAGCTCACCCCTGCAGTCCACCTTCTTTTCCAGTCCCATGACTCTTGTCCCCTTCATAACATTTTTCATTATCTGGAAGTATATCTTTTTTGTTGGTGCTTGTTTATTTTGTTTGTCCACTAAGATATATTTCCATGAGAGAATTTTGCTTATCTCGTCACTTTATCCCCAGTGTCTAAAATAAGGCCTACTAAATAGTCAATGCTTAGTACTTATCTGCTAGATAAACGAATTAAAATTAAAGTATTTTAGCAATGTAAAGTGCTACTCAAATAATAGGAATTGATGGCTGGCTGGTTAGTTCAGTTAGTTAGAGCAAGGTGCTGATAACACCAAGGTCCAGGGTTCGATCCCTGTACTGGCCAGCTGCCAAAAAAAAAAAGGAAGGAAAAAGGAAAAAACAAACTGTAGTAGTTGTTATTCTTTTGGAGGGAAGGCAATGAGAAGTGACAGGAAGAGAAAGACATAAGTAGGGTGTGGTAGAACTATGATTGGAAAACCCTGGGTTTGAATCCTCGGACAAGTATCTAAGTACCTGAAAGCCTAGCTTTCCTTTTTCCAAAGAAAGATGTCCACATTGGAAGGTTGTTCAGAGGACTAATGAGGTAATGCAAAAAAACAATGAATGAGAATCAATCAATGTTGGTTCACTTGTAAAATTTTCCTTTTCTACTGTAATGATTGGTAGTGCTTAAGATGCTTACTTCAATTAGAACTCTTCAGAAGCTAAACTCAGTTTTTAAAAATCTTCTTATTTTGAAATGATTTTAAGTACAAAAAATAGTTGCAAAAACAGTGCAAAGATTTCCTATAAACTCTTCACCCTGGAATTTAACTTTTTGAGTTACAGAGTTTAATGTTTCCATTTAATAATAATAAAAAAATCAAAACAAAAACCCCACAGATTCAAGGCCCTAAATAATATGCTAGTAGCTTAATAAAGTAGTACAATCTCCAAGATTTACTTTCAGGGAAGTGCCTATTAGAAAAACTCAGTTAAACATTAAAACACATAAAAGGCTTCTGATTAAGAGACAATGTAAGCTAATGGCCAAATGTAGCAAGTCCTTTTTCCCCATTCCTTAGAGAAACTAGAGAATTGTTACATTGTCACCGTGTATCCCTTTTAAACAAAGTCAAACAATTTGCAAGTTTTTCTTGGATAGATTAACTTGATCCTTCTATAAACACAAATAGAAGGCAATATATCCAAAACATCCCATGCTTGAAGGGGTACTTGTAATGCCAGTTCTATTTGGTTGCAATGATGCATTCAAATGCCACTAGATAATGCAACTGCTCAGAAGTGCTGACAACACATTTGTTACTAAATAAATAGACAATCCGTTGTCCCAGGTTCTTAACCATTCATGCCATCCAAACTCTGAAAAACCTCACTTCAACTGCTGATAAGATCATTCACTCATCAATGGCAGTCTTCAAATGACCCTTTATTAAGGGTGTTATAGAAAAGAATAGAGTGTGACAGAAATGATGTCAATATAAACTGTTTTAGATGAGGTGATGTTTATGTAGTAGTCAAAGCATAAAGTTCAGCAGGATTCTCTTGAAAGATGATATTCTTAATTTGAATAAGACAACTGCTAATGGCCTTAAGGGTTTCCAGCATACCTAAGAAAGATATCTACCCAGAATTTAAAATAAATTAATTTTTAAATATTCAGCCAGAGCACTTAGGATACAGGAAAAAAAAAAAAAAAAAAAAAAAAGAAAAGAAAAAGAAAAAAAAGTATCCAAAATATCTTTTAGTCCATAGAGCAAAAGAACTAACAAAAGGGCAATATATTTTACAGACCTATATAATTACAAGATAATAACATATATATAACAAAATAAATATGGGAGATTAGATACCTTTTCTTCAGGTATACTGTAACGTACATTTTCCAAAAACACTGATGTATTTTCCACATTTGTATATCGTAAAAGAATATGAGCAAAATCTTCTTCACTGATAGTATTCATTCCATTAGAGTAGGAAAGGAATTCTATTTCTAAAACTTCTGTTTGGAGGTTATCCATGAACCTATGGCAAAAAAGTAATAAAGAATGAGCAAGATAAATAAGGAGTAATGCTAACAGAAAATGATCAAATATTCACTGTCCTAGAAAAAGTTATACGGAAATAATTTAATTACATGATGACCCGAAGCTTCATAAAATTCTACTCTATAAATGGAAAGAAAAGAGCACAGGTTATAAGAGGCTTTACCACTTCAGGACTGTAGCACCCAGGGCAAATAACAGCTTCACAGGGGCTAAGTTTCCTCATCTATAAAATGGGGATAACAAAAGTACTTTGCAGAGTAGCAATGATACTTAAGTTGCTTGTTTTTATTATCATAGCTTATTGAGACTAAGAAATTGGCAACATATTTTCTTCTGAATATACAGGAGATAACAATCCAGATATTCAGACATTTTTTATCACTCACTAAATTCCTGTCATAATTATTGATGAAACCACTGGTATGTAGGTACTGATGGAAGTGGATATTTATTATATAGAGTATCTTCAGTTAAGACGAAAGTAGCAAAGAGGTTTAGCGCACTAACAATTTTCAATAAAAATATATAATTAGGCTCACCTATAAAAATCTTCAAAGTTGAGCTCAGCTTTTCCTTTCTTTCCAAAAAAGTGTACAAGAAGTGTAGTATCTGCTACTAAACTTGTGATGTCATCAGCACGCTTAAAAAACCATAATTTAAAAGTTAGCTTCAGTAAAAGAAACAGAATAGGGATACCCAATATCCCTCAAAAAATTTTATCGACTTTTAAATGTCAAGAATGTAAATATATTAACATTAGAATGAAAAACACAGGCTATATTAATAAATGAAATTACAGTTGAAATGAAGCTCAAAGTTTGAATATAAAAACTTAAATGAAACTGATCTTTACCAAAAAATTTTAAAGACATGAGAATTTTTAAAAAGTTTTCAACCCTGAATTATGCACATGGGGTATGTATGAAACTATGAAACTATGAAAAATCATGGAAATCCTTTAGTAATAATCTAAATATTCTATTTTTATTTAAGTAATCCAGTTTAGATTTTCCTAATTAAACTGAAAAACTCATTTATTTAGGATGTTCAAAGAGGTAAATTCTCCAGATGTACTGAACACATGGAGCAGACACAGAATGGCCTCAAGCTTCCTTCAGCCATGATACTTTTCTATTATATTCTAACTATTCCATAGCTACAGCACTTTAAATAGACAATACTATATTTTGAAAGAGAAACTATAGTAATAACATTACCTTGGAATTTACATCATATATGATTTTTTCAAAGAAAAGTCTTACATAATTTTTTGAATGGATAAGAAATTAATTCCAAGGGATTTTTCCTCTCCCACTCAACTTGATAAACTAAGTTCCAACAACCATATTCTTAAAACTGCTTGATTATAGTCCTCATAAGGTGTGATGTCCTATGAGAATCTTCCCTTTTTCCTTTAATGTGCTTTACAGGTCCTCCTTTTTCTTCCCTTCCTTCCTTCTTCACTTGGCCATTAACTCAGACCTAAGTTATAAACTCGGGTACAAAAATAACTCTCCTATACATCATCCTAGGAAATGTAAAAAAAATAAGAGGTTAAACAATACCATCTATTAAGAAAGAAAGCTGTAGAGGTCCACTAAAGGTACAGAGTTGAAATGTATTACTTCTTGGCCACAATCTTGATAATACTTCAAAGGAAATATAAGACACAGAAAACAAATGCTTCTCTACAAATGATCAGTTTTCTTCTACGGTAGCAAAAAGTCTCATTTCACCCACCTTCCACATACCAAATTTTTATTGCTTTATCCCTCTTCCCAATATTTCATGAGATAGCTATTTCATCCTTCAAAACATCTGCTGGACCTTTATTTCCTTTCTCCATGGAGCAAATATTCTTTTCTAATGACTAGTATGGAGTAACAGAGACTACGTCTTCTGATTTCCTCTCCAACATGCCGTCTTTTAATCCATTAAACTATTTGTCTACAATGATCTCTTTGCTACTTTGATTACTCACGTCTCTCTTAAAAATTCCAGCATGTAACATACCTATATTTTACACTATCTAAAATCATTGAAAGTTTTTAGTAACCATCTAAATATCCTATGTATATTTAAATAATTTAGTTTGGATTTTCCTAATCAATCTCCAGCATTTAACCTCCTTATAATTAGTTTGGAAGAGCTCTACTACTACCACTCAGTTTAGTTTGCTAAGTCCCAAGTATTCTCAGTAGTTGGAATGCCTGAGACGTTCCCTATAACACAACCAACTTGATGATCTGACAGTGGTTTGATCTGATTGCAAGGGGAAAAATAATGCAGTCAGGTAGCTAAGTGCCACATACTATCTTCTAAATATATGTTCTTGAACAAACTTATTATGAATGTTGAGAAATATTAGTGGTGCCAGCCTTTCAGGTCACCCCATGTGAGAAGAGACTTGTGTAATTTGAGTAGCTCTCGAAAGGCACTACTTTCACCAGCGGCTTTAAGCTGTGGAGGCAGAGTACTCTCATAGAAAGAAGGCAGGATTTAAAATCAGAAGACCTGAATTCACTGGCTTTTTGATCTTCAGCTTCCTTCTCTGTAAAATGGGAATAATACTATCTATAATTACAGTTTTGAGGAAAAAGTTAAAATATGAGTGTAAATTAAGCATAAAGGTGTTCTTACTGGTAATTATAAGAAGCAAATGCCTTTGCGACATCTGATGTCAATTATAGATAGTCTTTTGTGATTTAGTGTAGTCTAGTTTAGTCAGTTTATTATCCATGGAACAGCTTCAATTAGTAGGGAGAGGAGATATTTCAGAAGGCATGCCTAAGTGAGCGTAACAGTGGAGACTCTAGCCTGTTAGCGTTAAAAATCGAGTATCCACCTGGAAGCTAGAGGAATGCAGTGGAAGGAAAGGGGACAAAGTGGATAAGGAAGGGGGGTGGTGTTTTCAAAAAAGTTGCTCACTTCACAAATAAGCAGTAATGTGGTGAGCAAATAAAACGAGTTTGAGAGTCAGAATGCTGGCTTTGAATCCTGACATATTTAAATGACCTTGGGGAAGTAAATATTTGTGAGGATATTACTAACTTCAGGAATAATTACAGTACCTACCCTAAACGGTTGTTGTAAGGGCTAGACAACAGATGTAAATCATTTAGCACTGTGACTAGCATACTGTAAATGCCCAACAAATGTTAACTTTTATTATTTATTTTTGCCAAATTAACATATTTCAGGAATATGATAAAAGACTGGACAAGACAGAAAAGATAATAATGTCAATGAAGCTTAATGGGAAAAAATATTCTTACGTGGTATACTCTTCTTATTTTTTGTTATTGAAATTAAACATGCTATATAGATCTAAACAAAGAGCCCAAAATGAGAAGTTATAAGAACACCAAAAGTTAGTGAACTCAGATAATATAATTAAGGAATGTTTCTTCCAGTGTTCTTACGTCCTTTACCTCAAGACATAGTACAATAAAACGAGATGGCTTTGTTTCACACGTTTTAAATAATGACCTCATTCAGCCAGTTTTTCTCATGTCAACTGAGTGGAGCAGATCTTTACTTAACGGTCTTTCAGCATCAAAACCTTACTTAGGCTGCACTTATCCATGTAATCCAGACCCACAGAAGCAGAAGTAACAGTTTGACATCAGAGAAAAAACTAGAAATTGGAAATGGAGAAAAATGTGTTGCCCCGTTCAGTGAAAACAGTACTGTTCAAGTCGCTGAAGACTACACCAGTGACCAAGGTATGCTAACAGTGATATATAACATAAATCACAAGAGAGTTGAGACAAAAATAGAGACTTTATCCCTTTGATTGTGCTCTTTGTTAAAATAAAATGAATTCAGGTGTTTTCATAACAAAGCCAGAAGAAGCAACAAAAGAACTCCATGGGCCATTTACATGAAAAGCCATTATTTAACTTCGTTTCGATTAAAAATTATTCTGAATAATCTCATCAAAAATGAAATAAATTAATAAATTCACATGAAATACAAATTCATCGAACTATTAAAATAGTTTAAAGGTAACCTCCCAAAATATTTTTATTGATTACAATGTGATAATAATCTTAAGCTCTATCCAAGGGCTGGAGGAAGTCTTCAAACTCTTGATTTATTACTAAAATTTTTGAATAATCTACTGTAATAATAGTAGTGTTTACAGCAAATAAGAAAAATTTTAAATTTCTTCTGTAGAACTCAAAATAGTGTTTATAATTCTGGTACTGAAAGACTGTATTCAATGGTTACATGCTATACTTATCAAATTGTACTAAAAACTTGTTATATATGATTTTGATTAGAAAATGGTGTCAGCTGTGGCACATTCAAATTTTCATTATGTGGTTTTATAATAACTAAAAAAACATGGTTTAACTATAATTGAAAAATCTATGGTTAGAAACAGCTCTGGATTATGAATATGAAAAGCTAATATCTAATTTACATACAGTATTTAAAGAGAACTACTTTATCTCCATAATTACATCTTTTTTTTTTCATAATTACATCTTAAATACGTAATGAATACAAATAGATTTACAAGTCTTCTTTCTGAACTAATATGAATCCTGAATACTAATACTATAAACAATTCAATGTTACACTGGTATATGTGGTAACCCATAAGGAATTAAAATTAGTTGTAACAACTATAGTTAATTCTCAATTATTATTCTTTATTGTGGGAGGGTAGTAACAAAGATAATCCCCAAATAATTATTTTACTTTGGAACACAATATAAGTTTCTTTTTTTCCCCCTCCTTTTCTTTTCTTTGGAATTTCTTCTCTCCATCAGATTTACTTTTATGATGTTTGAGTCAATTTATTAATTAATTTGGCAACTTATGATCACAATGTTGATTGATTACAGCCAATGGTGTGCTAGTAAATGGTTTCTTCACGGGGGAAAAAAAAGACTGATTTGTAATGGTTGCCAATTTCTGTGGCACTAATACTCCTACCACAGCCACTTTCAATATCACAGAATGTCGAGTAGGGAAGAGATGTGCAGAATTAGATCTGTGATGCTGTAAAAGCAAGCTCCAGCATACCTCTGATGCAGCCATAAAGATTTTCCTAAGATCTTAACACAAATCTTAGAATCTGAGTATGCAAGATCTGACTGGTCTTCTATTATCAAACCTCTCAAGATTTAAATTAAATTCAACATCTAATCAGCAGATTTTGTCTAACTGAGAATTTCTAGCAGAGTTAGATGGGATTAAAGATAGGCTGGAGCTTGGGAGGTAGACACTCTACTATGGGGAGAGACAACAGTGGCATGACTGTTAATTTGAAGCCCGAAAGCTAGATAGTTGGCTTGCAGGAGCTCTAACGGAGAGTGTTTCCAGTTCTTATTTTTAAGCACCGACTACTTAATGATTACAAAATAAAGCACTTATAAAATATCTGGAAATGGAACATCTGCCACTTCGTGCCTCAACATGGCTCAAACTTAAAAGGTAACTTTAAAGGGTAATTGTTGGTCACAAATTTCATGAGATTTACATATTGCAGATTAAAAATAGGGCACAATTCTTTATTTATTTGCTTTGGGACTTTAAAGTTGAGCACGACTGACAAAATTAACATTTCCAAGTGTTCACCCTTTTCTAGGGATGCCCATTGAGTAATGCTGTATACATGGACAACAGAAGTCACAACTGATTCCAGTTTACTTCTCTAGATATTTTAGATGTAATTTTTAAAATCCAAACTTAAAGTTTAGTAAAAGAAACGAGAAGCCAACTTGAAAGAGAAAAAGATAATAAAAAAAAATCTCTTAGTATTACTGAAAAATCTTTTCTAGTAGGATTTATTTTTTATTAAAAAATTTTTAATAGGAAACATAAATCAGTATTTAATCTACAAGATGTAGCCCATTTTTAAAAATCACATATCTCTATTGACAGTGGCATAACAAGAATGGGATGGAGGAAGTTGTCCACCCCGACTCCAGCAATAAGGTGCATGTCTGTATCAAATTTAAAACAATAATAAAACTGAAATAAGGTCAGTCTGCTTTTTATTTTTACCATTTACTGGCAATCTTAAACAATGACAAGGTAAAATATTCCTCCCTTCCTTGATTGACTGTTTCTACCACACATCTCCCTTTACCTCTATTTCTCTGCCCTTGGTAAGCCACTCACTATTAATACTAGGAAATTTAATTGATTAAATCTAACATAATTATAAAGTCAGCTATCTTTTACCAAGTGAGACATTTCAGCATTTCATGTAAAATTGTAATTGTAAGGTTAAAAGATTCAGTGAAACTATAAAATATTACTTGCAAATTCCTAGAAAGTGATCCTTAAGTAAAAAACAAAAAAAACCCCTACTATTTCTTTTTAATTAAGTTGGAAAGTCAGTTTTATACAATAAGCAAGTTGATTTAACATAGACTATTACAGGTGATCTCGTAGCCCCTGTCAGTACAGCCGACATATTCAAATACACAGTTAATATATAGTAATTACTGCTTTATTGAAGAAAATGGAAAATATAAAATGCATTTTTTGTTTCATCACTGAGGCTGTAAAATGAAATGAGAACTAGATTAACAAAATAGGAAATACTATAAGGACCTTGTGGTTTAATTATACCTCTGCGAAGTCTGAAAAGAGTGCTTGGCTTGTATTACGTCTCAATGTGTCCCAATAGCTTCTGGAGACAAGTTCCTCAGCATCTGTTTTAAGTACCTGTAGAAGTTTTAAGAGGCACAACTCAAATCTAAAGAATAGTCATGAAGAATGATAATTTATACACTTTAAATCTCTTCTAGCCAACTTTGAAAAAAAAAAGAAAACACATTAGCTTATCTTTTTTGTTTTCTGCTGCACTCAATGGTATTTTATTACACTGCTGGTACTTTCAAAAGTATAATGGTATATAATCACTATTTCTAAGTACAATGCGGCTTTGTCAAAAAGAATCAAATTCTCCAATCCCTCCTTCACCCTTCTACTTAAACATACATAACTTCCAAGAAAGTTTGAAATGAAAATTTTATTCATAACTTGTGTGAAGTATATTCATATGGAGAAGATTTTGCTAATTTTGTAGCAACTTGTTAAAAATCATCCTTAATTTAAAAATAATTATTGTTGGCTATCAAACATTTTATTAGTGTATCAAAGAATCAAAATGACCTTATCCATATTTTAGAGAAATAAAGTTTAAATTAATCCAAAGCTTGTCAAAAAGAAATATACCTGTTTAAGTCAAACCACTGGAAGCAGGGTACTTAGGGATTTGGTAGGTGTGTGTATTCTGAACGGATAAGGTACTTTCTGATCTTTATTACAAGGATAGAACACTACCTTTTATCTCAATATTGGCAAGTTTGAGAAGGGAGATACCAAGACTATGAAGAGTAGATCATCCCATGAAAATGTCGAACTACAAGCCTAACTTGGATCTCTGTAAACAAAAAAATTAAACAGTTTGTCAGAATTTATCAGGGATGATTTCACAGGTTATTAGACTTGGAGGTCTTCGGGTTATGGTGAGAAGAAAATGCTGCATGATGTATTTGGGAGTGACAGGCTGGTAATAAGAGAATTTCTCTTTTTAAAATTTTGTCCTAATTTTTAAAAGACTGGTGCCACTAATAAAATTATAGTGCATCTAGAATTATTTCAAAAATCTTCTAAATTTTTAATTCACTATTAACTAAAGACCACTGCACACATTTTAATAAAATCTTAATAAAATGTTAATAATAAAGGATTATTTAGCAGCAATCACTTAGATAACAGACATAACTATTACCATAAATATAAATAAAGCAACATGACAGAGATTCTGCTCATCACTCCCTTTAGTAACTAAATAAATTTTAAGTAAGCAGTTATAAACTGAATACGTAAAATTAGTTAAATATAACTAATGTAGTTCATCTTTTTATACAGGTATGTAATAATCTGAATAAATACTAGCTAGATTAAATGTTTACTGTGCAGGGCTGAGCCCGTGGCACACTCAGGAGAGTGCAGCGCCGGGAGCGCAGCGACGCTCCCGCCGCGGGTTCGGATCCTATACAGGAATGGCCAGTGCACTCACTGGCTGAGTGCCAGTCAAAAGACAAAAAAAAAAAAAAAGATGTTTACTCTGCAAATATTATCTATATATTTTGAATGTGGATGAATGTTTTAACGGTAACTTAGAAGATTAATGCATGATAAAGAAAGAGATTGTTAACCTACCAAACTATAAAATAAGGCTTACTGTGCACTATTACTAGGAGAGTAATAGGAATGATTTGCTTTGTGAAAACATGCCTCTTCCCCACTCCAGGCACTGGTCCCCAGCACATACAGACACATACACGTTATAAAAATATTTACAACATATTAAGAGATAAAATTAGTTTAACAAACCCTATGTTTTCTGAGCATAGAAAAAAAGTAAAATATATTAAAATATACTGATTATCTCTGGTGGGGTTAGGATATTTCTTATTTTCTTTTTGCTCTCCCATATTTTTAAAAATTTAAACAATTTAAAATTTTAAAAATTTAAAAATTTTTAAAAATTAAAAAAATACCTATTATCAGTATAATATACAACTTTTTAAATTAAAAAAATCTTATTTAGAACATAACAGCTTAATAAGTCCCCTCTTGCAGAAAGCTTTCATCATTTACCTCGAGAGTAAATTGTGCTAGAATATATGACTGAATTGCTATAACTGGATATATTTGTTTTTGTTTTACCTTATAGCATCCTTTAAATTATAGTTTCAAAGATAAGGAACTATATCCTTACAGCAACTACTACTGCAGGAGAAAATACCTAATAGATTGGTGATATGCCAGGTATACTCAATTGACTCCTTGTGTCTGTTCTGCAGGCAATATTTAATTTTTTAATCAATAACTTGGCTGATGAAATTAAGAGTAAATTTTCAGAACATGAAAAACTAGTAGGAAGTTTTAACTCCAGAAAAATATAATACAATGGGATATTTAAAATAAGCTTGAAGTAGCCATGAAAATCAGACTAGATTTTAATAGCAAGAAATGCAAAGCAAATACAAAACCAGAATATATGCATACAGGCTAGGGAAAGACTGATGGGGGAAATGTCCAATGTAAGTGAGCATGAAGATGGCTGTGAAACAGATAGTTATGATGCTTTGACATGTAAATAGGAGGGCAATTTGCAAAGACTTCCTTAAGTCTTCTCAGTATCTTTGATTACTATCTGGGCTTTAGGTCCCTTTAGTAGAGCATCATGTTAAGTGTAGACCTTCATTTCAAAGAGATAACAGATAGTTCAGAAGAACTTCAGAAATGGATGGCACTGGCAATATAATGTCCTGAATACATCGTACCCTGTAAATCTGATGTATTTTTGCCTAGGTTCAGTGTCTGTTATTGGTAGGAGTTCCTTAAACTTGTTTTGGTCAAGAGGGAGGGAGGGAGAGAGAGAGGGAGGGAGACAGGGAGGGCGGGAGGGAGGGAGGGAGGAAGGAAGGAAGGAAGGAAGGAAGGAAGGAAGGAAGGAAGGAGACTGATATAGAGATGGTAATATATCACTGTGGCAAGCAGAATAATGGCTCCCTAAAGTTGTTCATGTCCAGACAGGCAAATACCATATATATTTTGTGGGTATGAGATTACGTGATTTAGGAAGAGGTGACATGAAAGAATTAAGTGAGTAAAAAATGGGAAATATGTAGGTAATCCTAAATAAACATTGATGGTATATATTTTAAAAGTCTAATTTTGTATCAGAAAAAGAAAAAGGACAGGCAACATTGTACAACAATTTCAAGTACTCATGCCTGGAAAAGAATGAAAGATATTAAAGCATTTTAAGACTCTAATTTTGAGGAAAGAGTAAAGACACTGCCTAACCTATGACTTTTATTTTATTTAATAAATATTTAAGTATAACTATTAACATTTCAAGAATAACAGCACAAAGAATAGAAATGTAGTAAATGGCTTCCAAACTAAAATAGAGGAGAATAAAAAGAGTAGAAATAAACTTGTTAATTCAAAAGGCAGGAAAGCAGAAAAGAACAGTATATAGAATAAAATGATTAAAGTAAATTCAAAGCAATTAGTAAATACAGTAATGTAAATTGACTGAATTATCCAATTAAAAAGCATAGATTGTCAACCCAGATAAAAAGAAGCCAGTACAATTCACAAAATATGCTGTTAAGAAAGACATGCCTAACAAATAAAAAAGGAGAGGTTAAAAAAGGTATAAAAGGCTTCTATTAATGATAGACTAGAAATTAGCACCAATCTTCTCATTGAAAAAAACTGAAAATGCTGGACAAATGTAAAATAGATACTTGTGCCTCTACTTAAAAGCATCTTAAAGACATTATTTGCCTTTGGCACTGTGTTGACATTTGCACTAATGGTGCAAAAGCCATGGTGGACAAGACGCTGGTGCCTTAGTACAAATGAAGCAGTGTCACCAAAGACCAAAGCCATTACATTCTTCAGTAGTCATTACATTCTTTAGTGACACACACTTGCAGTAAAAAAAAAAAAAAAAAAAAATCCACTTAAGATGTACTTACTGAAGAATAAAACCTACAATTTTGTTAAACTGGCCTTTGAGTACACATCTTTTTAATATTTGTTGTGATGAATGGGAAGTATGCATAAAGCACTTCTGCTACATACCGAAGTACTATGGTTGTCTTGAGAAAGAATATCTGTGTGATGGTTTGTGTTGCAAGCTGAACTAGCCTCTTTTTTCATGGACCACCATTTTTACTCAAAAGAACAACTGACAGACAAACTATGGTTATTCAGACTTCAGTATTTGGCAGACATTTTTTGAAAATAAACCAAGTGAGCCTGTCACTTCAAAGTAAACAACTGATAGTATTTGTTGCCAAAATAACATATTATAACAGATTGAATGCAAAAACAGCTATGAGAAAACAGCTGTCTTCTATCAAGGCAGACATCAAAGAGATCAGCAAAGAATAAAACAACAATAAAAGTAAAACAACACCACTCTCCTCACTACATTTTTGAAGTTATTTTTCATAAAAATGTTTTGTTATATGTGATAAGTATTTTTATCATTATTTTGAAATGGATTGATAAATATTTTTAAATTCCCAGCTTTAATTTCTAATATGGTAAATATAGATCAATGTAACCCAAATAAACAAAATCTCTTTTGTTTCACATATATGTGTAAAGGGATCACAAGACCAAAATGTTTGAGAACCACTGCTTACAGCAATAACAGTGAATGAACAAGCACCTACAACAATGCAGCTGAAATTGACAATCATGATGTTGAGCCAGAGAAGCAAGACAGAAAAATTCGTATAATATGATGCCATTCATATGAAGTATAAAAATGGGTGAAACTACACTATATTGTTTAGGATGCGTATGTAGGGGATAAAACAACAAAGCAAAGCAAAGAAGTGATTTACATAAAAGTAATGCTTGTGGTTATCTTTCAGGGCACAGTGAGGGATCATGATTGGAAACACATATGAGTGAGCTTCTTGGGGTATGAAAAAAGTTTATTTCTTGATCTATATGCTGGTTAAATTTTATAATTATTTATTTGTATTTACATTTTATTTGCAGTACATTTCTATTTCTGAACTTAAAATATATTTTAAAAATCAGGGAAAGCTTCATCACAACTATAGGAAAAAAAAGAAAATAAGAAAGCCAAAAATAGAAAATAATTCAAAATACTAATCAAAATAAAGGCGGTATATTTATTCTGATAACTAAAATAGATTTTAAGGCAAAAAACATTTCTAGAGCTCTAAGGATAGTATACAACAGAAGATTCAGTTAACTAAGAAGATATAATCTATATTCTTATGGACATAATAATGCATCAAAATATATAAAACAAAAATTAAGAGACTGTAAGAAGAAGTTTACAAATCTATCATTGTAATGTATAATTTAACGTAATAATTGACAGATCAAGCAGACAAAAACAGTAATGACAGAGATGATTTAAAATACATAATTAACGTGCTTGGTTTTACACACTAACACACACACACACACACACACACACACACACACACACACACACACACACACACTCTCTCTCTCTCCAACCCTGTACCTGAAATTGGAGAATACACATTCTCCTCAAGTACAGATCACTTATGAATACTGACATTGTATTAGTCCATAAACAAGTCTCATCACATGTCAAAGAATTGGTATAAAAATTAATACATTTTCTGATGGCAACTAAGAATAATCTTTTAAAAAAATCATATAAGGAATGCCAAAGTCAAATATATCTGACTTTTGTATTATTTATTCTTTTGAATTTTTTATACCTCTTTTCATTACTGTGGGAAGATAATCAAGAGTTCACTATGAAATATTAAAAGAATCAGGGTTATTTGGAACATAAAAGGCTATAAGGTAACAACTATCTTCATTGACATAATTGAGTATGCTCAATTTTGCACTGTAGCAGAAAATAATTTGATTGAATATAGGCAGAATCTATCATGAGTGATTAAATTTTGGAACAGGCTATTACAAAGGTCGCAAAATCTTTATCTAAAGTAAAAGCCAAGATGGCCATTGCCTTTCCTGAAGGAACTTCTTCCTAAAGGTAGAAACTGGCTATTATAAATCTCTTAGGTTATATTCAGCTCAATGATTTGCACTCAAATGAGATAGTTGGTCACTCCAGTTAATCTACAACTTTGGAAACTAGCAGATAACTGTCAGCTAATTCAAAACATTATACTATTTGTGTAATACTTGCATCAACGATATTTCCTATATATTTTCAGGCTGTCTAAATTTTTTCTAATTCTAAATAAATTTTCCTTGTTTGCTTGCAATTCTTGAAAATAGTCATTCCTTTCTGAGCAAAAATTTTCCTACTATAAGAAGAAAAGTTATTTTATATAACCAACTCACTGCTAAGGAAGTTGAAAAATCACGTAATCCATTTAAGACTGTGGATAAAAATGACATCGAGTTACATCACTTTAACATATGCACTTAACCTATGGGGAAAAAGCTGTCCAGTGAAATTGAAAATAGAAAAATATATATTACCACAATAAAATGTAAAATCATAAATTTACTTTCCTATTAATTAAACAAGCATAATGTAAATAAAATATGCAATTTTTATTTAAATTTTATTTAAATCTGCTGCTCACTATTATTCTCTTAATGTCTGAGTGACTGTGATTTGTATATGTAGTTTAAACTAGAACTATATTAGGATCTATTTCCTTTTAACAATATTACTCTGAGATGTATTTTTTTTAAAAAACACAATTATCCTACATAAAAATTATTTATGAGAGTAAAGGAAAAATAAAAATTGTCACAGTTAGAAAAATGGCTCATACAATGATGACATATTAGATTAGAAAAATAAGTCATAAAGTCATAAGTATTATCAATATTTACTAAGTTTCACAGTGCATATGGCATTATCATCTGTGAGATTTTCATCTTACACATTCTTACAAATTTTGGAAATGATTAACAGAGGAATCCTTTAAATTTTTTAAGAAAATGATAGACTTTAATGAATAACAGTATTGAATTTGGAGAAAAATTTTAAATTATCTTGTAAGAGAGAAAAACAATTAGTCAATAATATGGGTCCCATTGACTTGGTTTGTTCCCCCACCTATTCTAGGTCCATTCCTATGACTACACAAAGTATCCTGGGTTTACTTTATGCTGAATCAGCCTCCAGAATATGTTCAAATCCAGAATAAGAGTTAGCTTTTATAGTTTGGAATTTTGATTAAATATTCAGTACAGGAGGCAATACATCTTTAGAACTGTACACTACAACTAGAACACTTTCAGCTGGATAATATTGAGTCAGTCACCCTGAATTCAAGGGCTTCTCAGGTGGAATTTCTACAATTTGAGGGACCCACTTAAATGACTTAAGTATTCCTGGGGCAATTAAATGAACTGTGCCTATTTATACTAAAAAAGGGCCACGGCCAATTCTTAGTTATTTAGTAACTGAGCTAATCAACAAGCTCTGATTTTCTCAAGAGAAAAGAAAGAAGAAGAAAGCTCAGCATAAGAAGAATACATTTGGAAGTTCATTTACAGGAACTTCCAACTTTTCAAGACAAGAGTCTGAAAATCATAATCCTCTTTGAGAAATAACATGATACACTAATACATTAAACATATCAAGGAGCACCTTATACCAGATTTTCGTACAGACCAGAGGAAGTAAGCAGACAACAAAGGTTTTAGAAAAAAATTGTGAGAAATACTAAAAACTAATAAAAGTCTATCCATTCATATACTTTATTAGAATTGAACAAAGACTATATATCAGATGAATGGATCTAGTTCTCAAAATACCTGTGTTCTGCAGGAGCACAGGCTGAGAATCTGCTTTATAATTTGTACATAGCTCTTCAAATACTGCTGAAAAATATAAAATTTCAATTATCCTAGCAGAGGTTTTGGTGGTGGTTGTTCACTGACCTTTCCCTTATTTTAATCTAAAGTTAAAGATATACAATGGCTCTGTACATTTTATTCTTCTCCTAAATCTAGGAAAGAAATGTAAAATTTTGGCTTGATTGTACCTTACTATATTTAATAAATTTCAAAACATTCTGAATAGCAGATAACAGCTTTATAAAAAGAAACAACATTATCAAGTATAACAGGTGAGGGCTATATACATAAAGAACATTTAAAGTATTGTACATACACTATTAGTAGGAGAATGGTATCCATAAAGTTGAAGACGCTGACATAGAGCACAAAGGGCCAAATGAAGTGTCACATTTCAGAATGAACCCAAGTATAGCAAAAGAAAAAAAGAAAAAGATGACAAAATAATCAATTAGGAAGGGTAAATCATTATGCTACATTCTATTTAGAGCACACACACAATACAAGTGGGATAAATGTTAAAGATGAGTAGCAAAGTTTTTAAAATCTCATATAATTAAACATTAAATGAATTTGTGCTCGTTTCAACCATTTCATTATAACCTTCTCCTAGAACTATTACTTTGAGTAAAACACAACCCTCTCAAGTATGCAGTTTTATTTAGACACACTTCAGCAATTCTCCATGGGACGGGAGGAAAATCTAGATGTAGCAGCGTGGCAGTGGAAATGGTATAAGAGCCCTGCACTGGAATTCTGCTCTGCTATTACCAGTACTGTTACATTAGGCAAGTTGATCAACCTCTCTGAAACGGTTTTCTCAGCTGTAAAACAGATATAATACTTACCTGGGAGAACTGCAATAAGGACTAAATGGGAGTAACACTTACAATGAACATAGCACAGAGTTTAGCACATAATGTGTCCCAAGAAATGTTATGTTCATTTCCCTCTTTCCTTCTGAAGCATAGCTAGTTTTATTTTGATATGTAAGCATTTTTAAATTTAGTTTTTACTTAATTTTGATTCGGGTATGTTAATATTCAATTTAAAGTAGCTATGTGGTTCTACTAATTAAAGGAGAACTTTAAGTTTTACTATTAGCTAGCCTTTTTGAGTGTTTATTATATTTCACATACTGTTAACTGGTTGTGTGTTTTAGTTCATTTAACCCCCATAACAATCACACATGGTCATTACTCCTATTACCTCCATTGTACAAATGAAAAAAACTGAAGAATAGAGAGGCTAATGAGCTTATTCAAGGTTACCCAGGTAATAAGTGGCAGGGCTAATATTCAAACCCCCCAAATCTGGCTCCTGAACCTATTCTATAGTGTCTCTCTGAAGTAACCCATATGTTTTCACAATAAGCTAAATTTTTTTTTTTTTTTTGGTCCTTTTTGTGACCGGTAAGGGGATCGCAACCCTTGGCTTGGTGTTGCCAGCACCGCGCTCAGCCAGTGAGTGCACCGGCCATCCCTATGTAGGATCCGAACCTGCACGGCGGCGGGAGCGCCAGCTGCGCTCCCAGCGTTGCACTCTCCCGAGTGCGCCACGAGGTCAGCCCCACAATAAGCTAAATTTTAACTGTTTCAAAAGTCAACCAAAACATTCTAAGAATATGTACAATCATATTGTCATTTCTATCACCTTGACAACACCATCTTTTATTCTACATAATCTTCTATAACTAAAGTAGTATAAAATAAAATCTCATCAGTTCAGATTTGCATTATTTAAAATGTGATTGTTAACAATAAGTTTATAATTATTATTATTGTTTAATATACTAATGAATATTTGTAGAGGTCTGTAGTGTCAGAGAGCATTGTTAGTTCTGAGGCTGTACTAAAGATTATTTCTGAATTGTTATAAGAAATAACGCTGATGGCTAAATTATGTAAAAGAGATTTCAGAAGCGGTATTTAAATTACATAGGATAAACACCTCTGAGGCACCTGTGGAGATCAATGCACTTTAGTAAGCATTCCTTTACATATAAACAAGTTATATATTGCTTGTAACTTATTTTTATTTTGTTCTTTAAAATAAGTCCTTCCCCATATATCTGCTAGGAAATGCTTCATTGACCTATACGCATATAAAAAATAAACTTTAGGGTATGCTGGTATAATTTAGATTTCATAATTCAGATGGACTTTCCCTAATTAATTCAAGTGGATGAGGATTTACTACATCACTATTATGAAGTATTTGCATTAAATTTCCTTTACCTTGGCTGCAGTGAAGCTCAGAGCCAAGTTTTGTAGCTTTTCCCAGTGTGCATTGTCTGCTATTATTTTTGCCTTCCTTCTCTCCCTCTGATACTTGATATAAGTATTTTAGTAAATGTTAATAATTAGAATAGTATTTTATTTTTACTGAAGATCCATAAGTCCTCTCTGGAAGTAGTATAAATAAACAAATAAATAAAACAATTAAATCTCTATCCGTTGAAATACTATCTACTTTATCACAAAGGTATATTAACAAATTTATTAACATAATTCAGTTTTCTTAAATGGTATATTATTAACGACTTGCCTATTCAGTCAATTATAGTTAGAGGTAATCAATAAAAACACTTAAAATAAGTGTTTACTCTTTCAATATATTACCTACAGGGAATAAAATTTAAGAAAATTTAATCCTCTAGTCTTCTTTGCTAATACTCTAAACAACTGCATTTATGGAGCTAATCACATAGGATTTATTAAGTACAATTTGAAAACCATGAAACCTGAATTAAATAGAGAACTACTAATACCCCTTTTGATACTTAGCTAACATTATACTCAGCTCTGATTTTTTTGAGTGTCTTCCATAAGCTTTGTCAATAGTATATTCCGGGAGGCTGAACAACTACTGATAATTATATCATAGTCAAATACCCTACAGAGCAATGTGTTTCATAATCCTAATAATCTGCTTTTATTAAACTAAATATAAATACATATTTCATAAATATATTGGGATTGAATACTGTACTATCTGCTATAGATAACCCGTATTTTAAAAAAACCTAATATACATTCTTATAACAATGAGAATAATAAAAAATGTCGCAACTCTCTGGTTAATTACTTGAATTCCATTTAGAGCAATTAAACCACTGCATATGGCCACTAGTGTGCAAATGAAATAATTATCATTTATATGCCAACAAAATTCACTGTGTTTCTGGTATCTAAGTACCAGATGAAGAAATATGGTATAGTGGATAAAAATGCAAGTTATGGAGCTGCCAGACATGGATTCAAATCTTGGCTTTGTCATTTAATAGCTATGTGACTTTGAAAAAGATACCTAACCTTTCCAATTATCAGTTTTCTTATCTATAATTACAGAAAATAAGAGAATTGTTGGGTAGATTAAATGAGAAAATGCATGCAAAGTACTTAGTGAAGAGCCTAATAGAAGGTCTTAGTACCTGTTTGTTACCTGTTTGTTATTTTTATTGTGTGAACCTGGCCTGTTGCAAGGGTGAAATAGTTGGAAAAAACAAAAAGAGAATTGGTAGGAAGATGGAAGGAAATGTTGCTTAATTCTAACTTCAGAATAACACGAAAAATACAAAGGGTCTTTAAAAAGTTCTTGAACAGATTTGTATGATCTTTCAATTCCATTTTTCCATGAACTTTTTGAAGTAGCCTTGTATTATGTATACCAGAAGAAGAATCTATAATACATATTTTTAAGAATGCAAAAAACATATTATTCCCTTATATTTGCTTCAACATTCATATTGTTACATTACCACTAAATTCACTCACATCATAATTAAATCTTTGCAATTCACCTTTAAATTTTTACATGCATAATGATCTGTTTTAATCTATTATATGATATACCCTTCAAATCTCACAGATAACAATATGGATGGAAATGATTTAATGAATGTGATTATGGATACAGATGTTTAATATCAATATTTAATATAAATATTGATATTGATGCATATAAATACTAAAGCAATTTTTCTACATAAAAACTTTAGAAAAATTTCAAGAAAGGGACAGCTTCAACATTACAAACTTTCATTACTGTTTCTCATCATGAATAACATAATTCTTATCTAGAAAACCCACCTGAAACTAATATAAAAGTCTTACCAGCATTGCACGCTTTTCCTCATCTCCTTTAGTTTCTCTCTTTTCATTTTTTTTCCTGAATATCTCTTGAAGCTGAAAAGGAAATCAATCAAGAGTCGAATATCCAGCAAGAGTTTCCAGGCACCTACCTACTACTCAGTGCTAGGTATGAGCTAAAAACAATGAAAATGGTTAGCTTCATCCATCAAGAACATGTAAACTACTGTAGATATATTTTCTGATTTCATTTTTTTCCAATGAAAAAGAAAATACATCCTTCGGTATTGGCAACCCATAGTTAAGTTAAATGTACTTAATGTTACAGTTTTACTTTATCTCTAGGACACAAAGACATGGAGTCTGAGGCACATACATAAAAAGAGATGAAGCCTATTGGGGTATAAAGAACACTGCGATAGAACTCAGGGACTTTGGGTTTGAGTCCAGCTTCTATCACACATTAATTTTATGACAGTGGACAAGTCACTCAACCCTCACTTGGCTCGAATTTGTTCATATATGAAATGAGAATGGACTAGATGACCTCTAAGGTCTCTTTCAGGTAACCAAGCATGGTGGTGGGAGCACAGACGCTGTAGGTATAATACCTTGCACAAGTTATTCTAATTATCTAAGGCTTGTTTTCCATATCTGGAACATGGGGATAATTCCTTACCTTATAGGAATGTTGTGTAGAGTAAACAGTACAAGTAATTACTTAGCACATTGCTTTTCACACAGTAAGTTCTCAATGTTAGCTATTACTATTATCATAAATAGTATTATTTCCTCTTTAAAATCCTACACCTTTACAAAAGGAAGCCTAATCCTACCTCTATAAGAGTTTTCTGGAGAGTTCACTGTTCTTGTCTGTATAATTTGAACAGCTATCTCAACTCTTCATTTATATAGCAATAGTTGAAAGTCAAACAAAATACATTACACCTCCCAAGATATATAATAACACTTTTTAAAAACATAGTACAAAATACAAATAATTTTATCATCACAGAAAATTACTTCCACACTTTTTTTTTTTAGTGAACAGAATTGTTAATAATCACTTTATAAAACTTTAGGCAGGAGAATCATAGATTTTAGCCTTCTACAAATAACTTAGCCTAACTCCACCTGCTGCTTTCAGGAACTCTTAAAAATAAACAAACAAACATCACATATGAGGCAGCAGTACAGGAACTTTAAAAAGCAGACCACAGCTTTAAAGTAAGGGCAGCTTTTGCAAGAGTGTAAAGTGGGAATAAATAGTAGTTCTGTATGAATGTTTTTACCTCCTATCTCCACAAACAGAATTCATTCCAAAAGACATCTACACAGTCAATATCCAATGGACTGAATTTCAAAAGTTAATCTTTAAATCAGTGGGGCAACTTGGCAGTATAGACATAGAAAGTTTATTCAAAATTAGTCAGATTAAACAGGCTGATTTTGAAAGTTCCTAAAATACAGTGGTGTACTATCATAACAAAACTACATTAAACTAAACTTGTCCATTTTAGGATGGTAGGAACATATCTATTGCAATGAAATTGAAAACTTCCACCTCCCCACCATTCTGCAAAGCACTAGAATGAAGGTTCCAGTTCCAGTGTCTTGGTCAGGGACTGCACATGGGTTAGGGCTATGGGAATACTAGTTTAAGCTTTTAGATAAATCTCAATAATTAGTCTGCTTGTTTCCCTGTGGATGGCTACTAATTAGCTACTGATGAGGATTTTTATCTCTTCTCTTTCCTATCACAGATAAGAATGATTTCGACCTCTGATCAAGATGGCAGAATAGATGGTATGCTGCCTCACCCTCTCTCACAATTAATCAAATTACAACTATCAAAAAGCAATGTACTGCCAAGCTGGGGCTGCTGGAGCTCAGGGGAAGAAGAAGAGAGACCTATGGAGTACATGAAGGCAGGAGAACCCACAATGAGGAAAAGAAAGGACTGCTCCGACTGTTTTGAGCCCTGGCCATTTCAAGGCTGGCCCTGGTGAGCACATGGAACAAGGCCTGGCAAAAGCCGCAGCTGTGCTCTTTGTATGAAGTTGCTTGGAAAGCTGCAAGGGAGAAGAGGGCCTTGGTGGCCCCTAGGCCAGCAAGACCACTAGCAAGGTTCCTGTGGACCCACACAGACAATTGAAAAAAGGAGCCATGCAGAGGATGGTGAGTCACTGCAAGGGACTGGCCCATGGCCTGACCCATGGGAAGTGTTTGGTGGTGGGGAAGACAGGCCCACCAGGGGAACACTGGGGCACAGCATGGACAGCTGATGTGCCCTCTACTGAGCACAGGACCACTCAGCAGAGACTGGTCAGGAATATAGAACTGCAGGGGGTGCAGTTTGCTGAAAAGACTAAGGCCCAGACCAGTTTCCACACAACTCAGGTGTACAGGACCTCACAAGACGCAAAGTGCTTACAAGGTCAACAATTAAACTGTGAGCTGCACAAAAAGCCTTCCCCAGAGAATCAGCAACAAAGCAGCAATTTAGCTCAACCAGAGGGCTCAAATGCCGGTTCCCACAGGAAGTTCCCACATTTTAGAAGTAACCAAAGGACAACAAATTAGTTCCAGTGCAGAGTTTAAGTGGTGGGAATAGCAAATAATCCAACAAAGAACTGAAAGAAAAAACAAAAAACCCCAGATCAGGGACAAAGTTCTGATATTAACCAGTAAAGGTCTAACACCCTCAAAGAATACCTATAAAACCTAGAAGGACTGGAACCCCCTCAAGCTCCCATGCTGGGGTGGGGGGAGGGCCTCGGGCCTCAGCCATGCACCCCTGATGTCTGCATCCAGCCCAGGGATGACCATCAGGCTGCCACTGGAAGCACCCTGGGCTCTCAAGCCAGGGTAGGGGAATCCTGAGGGTCTTAGTCATGCCCTCTGCAACATCTGCATCAAGCTCAGTGACGACCACTGAGCTGCTGCCAGAATTGCCCCAGGCCTCCAAGCTGGGGCGATGGGGGCCAAGAGCAACATCCACATTCAGCCCAGCAATGACTGCCAGGCCACTGCTAGAAACGCCCTGGGCTCCTGCGTTGGGGTAGGGCCAAGGGCCTCAGCCATGCCCCCTGAAGTCCACATCCTGCCAAGCCATGACCAAGCTGCAGCCAGAAGCCCCCTGGGTTCCCCTGTGGGAATGAGGGGGATGCCATGGGCCTTGACCACACCCTTCCCTTCCTCCCAACCCGCCCCTTTTCCCCTTCTCATCCCCCTCCCCCAAGCGTGCTGCAACATCTTAGAATGTAAAAATAATAATACATAAATAAATAAATGAAAGAATGATTTCATAGATTTCTTCCATGTTCCAGCCTCTGAAGTAAATAAAAGCTTTTCAGGAGGTTTTCTGAGGAATTTTTAATGGCTACATTACAAGGGTAAAATAGAAAATAAAGTGACTACTTATGTGCCAATCTTTCCCCTTTCTGTTTACTAGGAGAGTATGGGTAAAGTCAGAGCTGAACGTAAATGCTAAGGGTAGACCTTGCTATGCTAAGGAATAAGTTAATGTTAATTCCTATTTCAGAGAAAAAACAGAATGGGCATTTTGCCACAGAAACAGATGCAGGATATAGGAGTAAAAAGAAAGAAAAATTCTGGAAGAGGGGGTGGGAAGATGAGTGAGCAGTTGAAGACACTGTCAGACCAGCACCAAGCTGGACCGGTCAGGTGAGAAAGGTTGAAGGATAAATACCTAAAAATTATCAGCCCTTAGTCAAAGACAGGATAAAGGAAGAGGGAAGTAGGGACAAAAACAAGGTAGTACTGAGTGGAAGAGAAAAAGAAAAAGAAAATCATAGATCATATATTGAGAAGGAAGAGAAGTTTCTATGAAAAGAGTTGTGACTGAGTGGCTGGGATGATGGGCACTGAATAGTAACTATTAACCAAACATAATACAATCTCAGAATTGCCTGTTATTCAATATGATAACATTTCAAACTTCCAGGTAATATATAAACAACTATAATTATCCTAAATACTAAATATAATTTATATTTTTATAACATAAATGTTAATCAAAATACATGAGTATATACTTCTATATTAAATTAAGGTGAAAGCATAGATATTTCACTCTTTCCTCTACAGTAATATTCCCAATAATGTAGAAGCATAAAAACATAAGTAAGCAATATTTAATTACTGATAAAATGCAGGATATAATATACATACCACCAAAAACTCCTTTTTATCTACCATCTCATTGCCATCAGTGTCAAACATGTTGAAAGCTATTCTAAAACCTGCATGTGGCTCTGCCAGAAAAAACAGAGAAAGTATTCATGAAATGGAAAAATGTGTTTTAAAGCACAAAATCCATATCAGTTGTAAACAGTTACTCATATTCTATACAGAAATATTTTATTTAACCAAGAAATCGAAAGCAACATGTTATCATTAGTTAAATATAATCAAAGCTATATAGAAGCATACATATTTTTGCTTCATATATTATTAGCACACTTAATAACAGAATTGATAATACACTTTAAAAGTAATTGTGTGATACACGTTGCATAGTATTGAAAAAAAACTTTGACTACTTTCCTTCTAAAAATAAGCATTTCTCTTTCTTATCTAAGGTCTGTCAGTTTATTTAAAAGGAAAATATCAGGTTATCACATTTTAAATATTTTTAATATGTTCAACTACTTAGAGTGACAGAAAAAAATAAAAATATGACACAATGGACCAGTCTCAATTTTTGGGAAATTATAACTGGGATGACCTATGAAAATAAATGTCAAGAATGAGATAGAAATTTGGGTTTAAACTTCTAGAGGCCACAAAAACAGAAATAAAAAAGAGGCTTGAATACGAAATTCCCAATTTTCCCCAAACACAAAGGACAATTTCTTTTCTTAGATAGACTTTCACATACTAACCTTAAAATGAGGTTCAATCTCTGCCTCTTTTTACTTCTACAGTATAAAGAAGAAAACTTGGACAGAAGAAAACCTGAAAGTGTCCTTCAAAAAGGAGCTCAGTGAACATGCCATTCTCAAAACTTTGACCTTTTCTTTCGTGATGACTTGCAAAAAGTTTCAAAAGGGACCCCCTACAAATACACTTGCTATTACTTGTTGTGAAATCTCGAACCTGGCAAAAAAGAAGCATACATCCCTACTTTCTTAACTGGTAATATCTGTCTCTGAAAATAACAGAAATAAAAGCCAGTCCTTTATGCAAGCTCATTTCTTGTATGTATTTTAAGAATCTAAACTTGATTTAATTACCATCACTTGAGAAATAAATAGAAATTCACAATATCCCTAATAATCATGCTGTAAGCTGTAAGAAGATCTTGAAAATACATATAGAAAGGAAGTCCTTACAACCTGTTTGGAAGAGAAAATAAACTTAAAATGATAAAAAATAGAGGAGACACAGCCAGGTAACAAAGGTTATGTAGCCCACTTCCTGCCAGCACTCTTTTCACATTTTTCTTAGTTTTAATCTAAACAACATACCATAATTTTTCAATTCAAACTCCTTGGAAGTTTCTATAGATGGGTCTCGAACTCCAAAGGAAGTTTCACAGCACCCAAAGATTTCAACCTTTCTGTAGTAAGCAAAAACCACTATATATGTTTTTTCCTACATCTTTAAAACCACACCCTGTCCCATCACACCAAGTGGCTTTCCTAACCAGCACTATTCTTATTCTTACCTATCACTCTGCTGGTTTATCTTGTCTATCACTCTTTGGATGCCAACTTCTAACTTTGCATCCAAAGTTATTCTAGCTAACAAGATAACTTTTCAACAAGTGCTTGAGACACTCTTTGGCACCCACCCTAGTTCTCATGTTAACATTCATCATTGACTGGACTTGCAAATCACTAAGGCTTTCCAGACTGGATCAACCTTAGGTAGCCTTGTCACCAACTTCACAATACTTGTTGTTCTCCAGCCCTAATATTTTAATTTAATTTTAAGTCCAAGAGAAAAAAAACCCAAGAAAAAAATAAGACAATTTTTGAAACACACATGTGTGTCCATGCACACACCCTCCCTAAACTTCCTGCAACAGAACTCGATTTAACATCATTCATTACTAAGTTAAGAATAACACAGTGGTGTGAATTTTCTAATTACAGAAGTAAAAGGTATTTTAAGACTTGTTTCTAATGACAGAGTTTTATTGATGTTCTTGTTTCCATACATCTCCCCAAATCCCCACAACTGAAAATTCGACTGTTGAAATTCTTTCATTTCTCTCTTTCTTCATTCATTCACCAACTATTTTTTGAGGGTACCATTTGCAAGATACTGTTCTTGATACAGAGATGGACAAAAAAGAAAATGTTTGTCATCATGAACCTTGCATTCTAGAGTGGTGAGACAGACTGGAAAGAGCATGTAAACCAATAATACTTTCAAACAGTTGAAGTGCTATGAAGAAAATAAAACACGGTAAAGGAATAAAAAGGGAGAGGTGGGAGAGGGAGCTACTATAGAAAGGACGGTCAAGTAAGGATTCTGTTAGTCTTCACATTAGAAGGGAAACCTGAATGATACTGAGGAAAAGCACGGCTGGCAGAGGGAGCAGAAAGTACAGATCTCTGAGGTGGGAATTTGAGGAAAAGAAGGCTTAGGTGGCTGGAGCACACTAAACTATAGTATATGATCTTGTCCAATAAATACAAAGAAATTTAACTAAAAATCTCAGTAAACCCTTCATATATTCCACAAGAACTGCTGCATGTAAGAGAAAGAGAATGACAAAGCTGTTTTAGGGTGTGTATTCTGGTAGACTCACTAGTTAACAGACTCATTCTCTCACATTAATTAGTCTTACAGAAAACGTGATTCAAATGACTGCAGCAAAAACTTACAAATTATTACATGTCCTGACCTTTGGGGTATCATGTAGACTAAAACCACAAAGATGGTATATGATATTAAATTTATAATTTACAAGCATTTTATTACTTTACCATAAGCCATGATATTTAAGTTCTGACTACTGATAGTGCTGTGCTTAGCATTTCCTGTGGCACTTAGACATGAATTTTGTAGAACAGCATGGATATACCTAAAGTGATTTTCAATAATAAGAGAATCTAAGAAAGATCTGTTTTCTAAAATTCCGATTAAAAAAAAAACTGCATTCAGAAATAGATTCAATAAGTACACTTACTTGTTAAAATACATAAAAGAAAAAGATATTCTGTGTAAGAAATCACACCTAGAAGAAAAATAGTATCAGTTATGCGATATACAAAATATGAAATTATTTTCATATTTATCAAAGTAAAATACTATTTTAATAGACATAAACACTACGAACAAGGAGCTTACAGTTTTGAAACAAATATTAAATATTGTTTTAAGTGAGACTAAGTTATTACTATAAAATCATGGCAAAAAAAGCAGCAAAATAAATTTTACTTTAAATGTTCCACATGCCTCTCAAGAAATCCATGCAAAATTCTCATTAATGCTCTCAAATATATTGGCAAAAAAATTATGCTTACTTATAGTGGTAACTTTTAAATTTGTTGCTACTTTTAATGTATGGATCTAACATAAAGAAAAAGGTCATAAATGGTTAACACTGCGAAGTGCTTAATTCCTTTTTAGTAATGTGAATTTTAAAACATTTAGACATTCTTGCTTAGAAACTTGATTTTTGTACTTTTGATTTTTGTTTTAAAAAAACAAAACTCTATAGTATCATTTTTCTGCTTTCAAATGATCATTTATTACTCTTGACAAACAATGCTTCTATTAAATGTACTCTAAAAAGTTTTTACTTTAATTAAATAATTACACTTTTTGTACATTGCATCCTGAGTTCTCTGAAACACCGTAATTACAAACTTTAAAAGGAGTTTGTTTGGAGTCAATAAACATATACATTCTGATACCTGAATTCTTGCTTTTGGACTATAATATCCCAAACTAGAATTAATGGTTTAACTGGCCTTCCAAATAGATACTGAGAAAATTAAAATTAAGAAAAAGCCTACAACAACTTATCTAGCTATCAGATAGTTCTGATGTGTGGCAAAGGGTATAACAAAATCCTTAAATAATCAGATCATGAACTTTTAAAACTCCATTCTATCTGATGTTCTTTGAGGCTATCCTCTTTGTTACAGAACAAAGAGGAGTCACTGTCAGGCAGTTTGTCAGAGACATGAAGGGAACTATCCTGGAGGCCCTGAAAGCATTCCCTTCTTTTGTTTATACTAGAATATTGTGACCTATAGACAGATAGTTCTGGTTGATTGCCATGAATGTTATGGGAGAAAGATTCTGGAATGGCCAATGTATATTAAGATACAATACTTAGATTCCACTGGGATACCTCAAAAAAAAAAAAAAAGCATAAATATAAGAGGAAAAAGGGAAATGAGATTGGGAAAGACTCTTGCTGTCTTTGCAATCCCATCTCACTCACTGCTGGTCTAACTGACCTAGTAGAATACTCAAGAGATGTTGGTTGGTATAAAGAATTTTAATACCTGCTATTCTTCTTTCACTTTATAGTTAACTCAAGATTTCCCTTAAGTGAAGGATGATGTAACAGTGAGAGTCCTGATCATGATTATTATGGTAGGCACTTCTCTGTAGAACTCCGTTTTTATTGAGGTGGCTTAATCCACAAGGGAAGAGAACAAAGTGAAACTCATGATATAATTTAATAAAAATGGCCAAGAAAAAGAGAAAATACTGCTGAAGATGAACTGTAGATTCTTAATGCCTTCCAACTACAAGAATTAAAAACTGTATGACCAATCCTTCAATTAAAAGCCAATTGAAAAAAATTTCAAGGGACGTTCCTTAAAAGCAGTACGTTGTTAAATTCCTATATCATGATATAATACAGGTGGCTGTCATAACTTAGTCTATGCAACACACATTTTCACAAATGTTACATGTCATTTTTTTTAAACTGCATAACATTTTCTTGCTGGGTAATATTTTAAGCAGATAAACTTGTTTATTTTATAATGAATCTCCAATAGCTCTTAAGATTTAGCTTTAAAATTTCTCTGCCATTTAATCTCTTAAAAAAGCAAAGCTCTCTGTACTTCTCTACTCTAACCTAATAGTGCTAAAACCTTCTGGGATCACTGACTACCTTTATGATCTGATCTGTATAATAGAGATATGCACTGTCCTACAGGGTAGCCATTGACCACATGTTGCTATTTAAATTTAAAATAATTAAAATTAAATAAAACCAACAATTCAGGTTCCTCAGTTACACTAGCCACATTTTAAGTGCTCAATAGCCACAAGGCTAGTGACTACCAGATGAGACAGCACAGAAATAAAACATTTCCATCACAGCCAATAATTCTATTGAACAGAGCTAAATAGATCCTCTCCCCTGAAAAAATTGCAAAAATGCACATAACATGAGAAGGATAAGGTTATGCCTAAACTGAGATCTTCTAGATTGAACCCTCCCTTTAACTAAAAAGAATTTCTTCTTCCATACATTGATTATATTTGAACCAATTTGTATTTTCCCATGAGATATATTAACAAAAAATTTTGAAATTCACCATACTTACCTGATCCTTCTGAGCTTTGAATTTTCCTGATCCTATCATCCCACCCTAAGATCTGAATGACAATCTTTAAGACAACTTTCAGGAAAAAATTTCTAAGAGCTTTTTAAGACAACCTGGTCCAGGTTTCCAAAAGATTTTAAAATCCTAGTCATGAAAAGCCTGCAATAAAAGATAACGTGTCTCTTCCTTTCAAAGTTTATGTGAACCAGGTGGAAGCAATTTGAATTTTTAATTCTACTTAGATAAAATATATAAATTATACCTACTCCTTTAAATTATCTGTCTTCATGCTAGAGTAAGTATAATATGTTCAACCAATATTGGCTAAAATTAATGAAAAAGTAAAATATAACTGCTTATATAATTAAAAAAATATTTTTATTTTGTATATTCACATATTTGAGTATGTAAAAAAGTATATTTCTAAGTAACAATCCTTTTAAAGATTAAAGATATTTTGTTAATTTCTTTCTATAAATATGTACAAAAGATACATTGTGAAAGAAAATGGAAATAAAAACCATATAATTTGATTGAAAGGAAATGTATGAATTAATAAATTAATTTAGGAAATGGATATTACAATAGAGTAAGTTGAAATAGGTGAATTTTATAGTGAATGTTGTCTTTAAAAGAAACAAGTTCAAATTTGGCTGCCAAAATATGTATCCAATAAGTTTTTCATATAGATTAAGTTTAAGAATATAATTCCCTGGAAGCAAAATGGAAGAAAGAGAAATAGACATTTGGAGAGTTTTTGAGAAATGCTCTCTGTGGGTAAATATAACCTATACTTTCACCATGGTTAAAACAATGTCTTTTTGTAATTACAAAAGTTTATTTTGTTGTAAAAAATTTGAAAGACATGAATAATATTCATATATAAAATATAACATATGAGCCACCCTTAATCACACTACCCAGAAACAACATTAATAACCCAGAAATATTAATATTATGGTGTTTTTCTTTTCAATTTTTTCTCTATGCATACACACACAATTTTGAAATTATTTTCGGTATGGGAAAAATATGCACATATAAATAGTGTAAATAACATAGTGTCAATATTAAGATGCATAAGTACTAAAGTTAACTTACCTCTTTCTTTAAGATTTCGAAATAGCTTTGATGATCCTTTCCAAACTGGTGGTGTTTCTGAGAGCATCTGATTTAATTCCTATGACAGAAGGTATCATAATACTGATTGATATGTAAACCACTTACTTATAAAATAGATTTAAAAATATTTAAACGTCCATGCAAAAATATTCTCCACTTAAAAGACCCGAAACATGGCATTATTTATCCTATTCTATGCCTATGATTCATTCAACTACAAAGCCCAATATTTGTCATGGTCCAAACATAAAATAAATGATAAAGATGCTACATTGAATTCAATTAGAGCTACCCAAAATCCCAGATAAATTTATAACCAGAGGAGCATATATAAGACAATCAAGTTAAGATAAAACAGTGAGTTTAAGTTCTGGAGCTGATTATATTTTTATGAAAGCCATAAGAAAAGGTGATTTCCTTATCAAGGTCAGAGATGATCACCTGGTTTCACGTAACATCTCTGTCTTGTAGTGCTTTTGGATTTAGGTGGCTTTGTATAGAGGAAGTAAATGAACAAAGGATTATGTTAGAAAGGAATGAAGAGTACTTTAATGGTGACTCAAAGAATGACGATATTGGATGCAGTGAGAGGACAGGAATATTGGGGTTAATGTGGCCACTCTTTCACATTTTCTTCTAATTTTAACTTAAATATTCAGTAAAGAACACAGACTTCAACTGTTGCTTAGTCTTTTTTTAAATCAAACTATCCACTGTTGCTGGGAAACTACTGGAGAAATTAAACATCTGATTATTGCTCATACACTAACTAAATTGATTTTGAATTTATAGTGCAAACTCTATTAAAAATAAGTGAAAACTATAATTTGAAGAAGAATGATTAAAGGATTTGGTGACACAACTCAAAATAATTTGAAATAAAAAAATTAAGTCTGCTCAGAGCTGGATGGTTAGCTCAGTTGGTTAGAGCGTGGTGCTTATAACACCAAGGTCTGGGGTTAGATCCCTGTACTGGCCAGTAAAAAAACAAAACAAAAATTAGTCTGCTCAGTGACACACTAAGAAAACCCACAAAACCCACTTCTATTTCCAGATCTGATCCTTGTTACTCAAAGTGAGGTTCCCCAACTGTAGGGCATTACCTGGGAGCTTGTTAGAAATGCAGAATCTGGGCCAGTGGCACGAAGCTGGGGACTGGAACCCCCTCCCACAAGCAGGCACACCATGCCAGTGCCTCAGGGCCCATTCGGGGACCCGAGGCATGGATCTGTGGACTGGACACCCCTCCCACAACAATGCACACTGCCAGTGCCTTGGGGCCCACCAGGGGACCCAAGGCATGGAGCCAGGGACTGGACCACCCGCACAACCAGCCACACCGCCAGTGCCCACCACAGCCACCACAATAACCATGGCTGCTGTGAAAGCAGCTATACACCACAAACACCATGCAGCTGGTCTGCCAGCCACTGGAGTACATTGACACAAGTAGAGTCACCAGCAGAGGTAAAGAAGAGGATGTTTCTCTCCACAAAGCCCATTCCAGAGTGACAGAAGAAGCACCTACTCTACAATAATACTGGGGAACCTGATCAAACCTCTCAGCACTGGACAAATCATCTAGGCTACAAATCAACAGAGTAACCATTATTCAGAAGGGGGATGGGGATGGGTGAGGGGGATCGGGTGAGATTGGACAAGGGGCATAAAGAATAAGTATGATTTATAACAATATATATACTAGTAATATTGATTTGATCAACATATCTCAACGTTGAACCCCCAAAACATGTATAATCAATTTTGATTCAATAAAAATTTTTTAAAAAGGAAGAAATGCAGAATCTCAGTTCCCATCCCAGACCTACTGAATCAGATTCTGAATTTTTAACAAGATCTTCAAGCCATTTTTTTCACATTCAAATTTAAGAAGTGCTTCAGACAAACTCTTTCTAATACAGTTGTACCTAAAAATGCTGTGTGCCATTTGTAAATCATCTTTTTTAAATTTCAAACTGAACTAGGAGGAAACTAAGGGAATCCCTGGTATGCCAAAGTCCGGAGCAGCATTTTTAGGAGATTTATGAACTTCTTGAAGTCTATCTGTGGATTCCTGTGTTAATTTCCTTCATAATGCTATATCTGCACTGCAGATACCAGATGCCACCAGGTTATCAGTAATCTGATCAAAGCAGCAATGGCATAAGAATTCAGATACAAATAACGATGAAGGGTAGGGATATTTACTGTTTAGACACAGTAAATGATGCAAATATTTCTGTTAGAGATTTAAAAAATATTTTGAATACATTTTATATAGCTTAATTTATACCACCTCTATTTTATAAATATTCACTTTTTCCCTCCATTTTAACTGTTTCCAATATCATCTGTTCCAGTTTAAACTTGGCTAAAATTAAAAACTGAAAAAATCATAGCTACCTTTTGTTGAGTGCCCTTTATGTGCTTGGCAATGAGTTCATACAATATCTCATTTAATTCTAAGAAATGATCTTCATTATGCATATTTTACTGAGAATTAAAGTGGATAAGTAACTCATCCAAGGTAAGACAGCTGATAAATGACAGAGCCAGCTTCCTATTGACTCCAAGCAGTTTATTTTAGAAATAATCTAGTATCTCCTGGTCTAGATAATCCGACTGACATACTATTCTTCTTTGTCTTTTCTCTGTTAACTTTAAGAACTTTTAACATTTATTAAAATATTTATATTTCCATTCATGCTGGGAATCTTTCTCTCTCCACTCCCAGTGATTATCTTGGGTTCTTATATGAAGTAAAGCTGTATAATAAAGAATTTGGTATCTTATTTGAAGTAAAGCTGTATAATAAAGAATTTGACTCACCTTTGTCCCAGTGGTTCTTGGGAGGGAAACTAAATCCTTAGATCATACCTCAGTTTATGCTAAGGAGATGACTCAGGATGGGGACTGGTCACCAGAAAGAGCAACCGCAATTAGAGGGTTAGGGCTTTGAACCAGCACAAATTCTGGGGAGAGGAGTAGGGCTAGAGATTGAATTCAATCATGTGAACAGTGATTCAATCAATCATACCTACATAATAAAACCCCAATAAAAACTCTGGATACAAGCTCAGTGGAGCTTTCAGGTTGGGAGAACACACTGATGTTTGGGAAGGACACAGCCTGACTCCATGTGGAGAGAGCACAAAAGCTCTGTGTTCAGGAACCTCCTGACCCTACCCTCTGTCTCTTTGTTTGGCTGGTCTTAATTTATATCTTTTATAATAAAACTGTAATCATACGTATAGCACTTTCCTGAGTTCTGTGAGTTATTCCAGCAAATTATTAAACCTGAGGGGAGTTGTAGGAACCTTCCAGTTTTGTAGGTGGTAAGGCCAGAAGTGTGAGTGGCCTGGAGTCCTCTAAATTTGCAGTAAGCATCTGAAATGAGGGCAGCCTTGTCAGACGTTATGCCCTTAAACCTGTGGAGTCTAACACTAACTCTTGATAGTGTCAGAATTATATCGCAGTATTATAAGTAAATACCAAATGAGTATTTGCTGGATTAAATTCAGTTTCCTAGAATTATGCCTTTTAAAGCACTTATGCAACTTTCCTAAATGAGTACAACTTTTAAAAAATTATGCAGTTAAAACATAGACATTACAGGAAAATTATTAAGTACAGAAAAGAAAAAACTCATTGTAATCCGAGGATGAACTGAATTTAAGTTTTATTTAACATCATTTTAGCCTTATTCTTTAGGTAGGCCTATTTATATAGTATTTTTGTTGTTGGTGCAAACATTAAATCATTCTCTACATACTGTTTTGTAACTTACTCTTTGCACTTAATATATCATAGGCATATTTTCCTGTCAAATATTTTTCATTTTCATTTTAATGGCTTCAAGAGCAATTGTCTGTAACAGCAGTTCTGAAATGCAACTCTTTACACACTTAAAAATATTATAAACCCCAAAGAGATATTGTTTATATGGACTATATCTATTAATTTATTAATATTATTAATATTAATTAATCTATCAATATAATTAATTTTAATATTAATTTACTTGAAAATAAAAACCAGGAATTTTAAAACATAAGAATACATAAGCACACATTCCATGAGCTGTCAGAATGACTGCATCATCAGACATCATACAGCCTCTAGAAAACTACCGTACACTCATGAGAGTGAATAAAACAAGTATTTTCTCAATATTATGATGAAAATAGTTTTGACTTTATGAACCCTTGAAAAGGTTTAAAGAACTGCCAGTCTATATTATTCTTTAAAGAACTGCCAGTCTATATTATTCTGTAACTTGCTATTTTACCCAACCTTATGTTTTCTAGGTCTATTCACGATGATACACATAGCTCTAATGCATTTATTCACTTTAATTCTGTATTACTACATTTATCCTTGGTATGTCTATTTCACAATTCTCTCATCCATTTCCCTAATGATTGAAATTTATATTATTTAAAAATTTTTACTATTACAACTGATGTTTCCAGAAACATGTATAGGATTCTTGGTGCAAACATGCAAACATTTCTCTAGTATACATATCTAGAAGTGAGATATCTCATATGCATTTTGAATTTTATTAGATATTGCCAAATTTCTCTCAAAAGTGAGTATACTAATTTACATCTCACTTGGTTCCTTCTCCTTTTCGTCTTTGCCAATCATTGGTATTGCCAGATTTCTGGAAGCTAACAATTTGGTAGGTGAGAAACACTATCATATCATTGGTTTAGTTTTCATATCCTTGGTTACTAGTGAGGTTGACCTCCTTTACATATATTCATTGGCCATTCTAGCTATGTTCATCCATTTTTTTCTAATTGAGCTGATTATCTTTTTTATATTGATTTACAGTAGTTTTATGACTGTAAGGATAAGACACTTACCCTTTTCCTGTTAATATGTTGCAAGCATATTCTCACATCCATCATACATTTTTTAACATTGTTGACAATGTCTTTTGATGCCAAAGTTCTTAATATTTAATTTAGCAAAATTTGCTATTAATTTCCTTTATGTTTTGCTTTACTTATAAAAAAAACCACTCATGTCCCTCATTTTTGCTTTTAATCTCATAGAATTTTGGTCACAAATAGGAACTTAGTCCATCTGAAATTAGCTTTTGTATATGGTAGTTATGAGCTCTAATTTTATGAGACCTAATTTCATTTACCCCCCCGTATAGAAAGTCTATTATTCCAACATGTATGATTGAGAGGTCAATCTTCTCTTCAGTGATTTATAAATCTTCCCATACATACCTAGATCTGTTTCTGGATTCTATGCTTTATTATCTTGATCTAATTTTAAAAAAATCCTTGCAATTATGATACTATTTTAATTATTATACCTCTATTATTAATCTTAATATGTGACAGACCCAATTGTTCTCATCTCAGTGTTTTTGTTTTCCCCTAAATGTCTTACACATCTTCTGTTAGGTAAACTTTTAAGTACTTATTAGTTTTTGTTGCTATTATAAAATGTATTTTATTCAATAATAGTTTCTAACTGCTATTGCCAGTGTAGAAGCATGTTATTAACTTTGGTTCATTGATCTTACCTCCAGTAGCAACCTTGCTAAACTTTTATTAAACTTGAACAAATCTGAAATGTAGTTTTACATTTACTTTTTTCTCTCAATCATATTGTTTGCCACTCTTCTAATCCTTAAAATCTCTCTTTTTTTTTCTTGTCATACTACAAGCTATGGCCTATATTGTGTATCAACTTCCCCACCAAAAAGAAAAAAAAAATTCACTTGTTGATGATCTAACCCCCACTACCTCAGAATCTATTTTAGAGAGAGGGCCTTTAAAAAAGTAGTTAAGGTTATTACATGAGGTCATTAGGATAGGCTGTAATCCAATATGACATGTGTCCCTTTAGGAAAAGATTAGGACATAGACATGCACAGAGAAAAGACCATAAAGACAGAGGTAGAAGACAAGACATCTCAAAGCCCAGGAAAGAGACCTCAGAAGAAATTAACCTTCCAAAAATTTAACATATTATACATACATACTGATATTCAATGCTGTACCTCACAAATATGTATAATCAAATGCATTTCAATAAAAAGAAAAAAAGAAGAAATTAACTCACTGATACCTTGATCTTGGACTTCTAGCTTCCAAAACTGTGTGACAATAAATGTCTGTTGTTTAAGCCACCCAGGCTGTAGTATTTAGTCATGGCAGCCCTAGCAAACTAATATACTACATTAGCTTAGAGCTCTAGTAAAATGCTATAGAACAGTTGTGATAGCAGGCATATTTGCATTACACCTAACTTTAAATTCAATGATCATATCTTATATCTGTGATTTTTTTTTTTTTTTTGGCGGCTGGCTGGTATGGGGTCCAAACCCTCGACCCTGGTGTTATCAGCACCACATTTTACCAGCTGCACTAACCAGACAGCCCTTTGTGTTATACCTAATTTCAAAGAGAATGTCTCTAAAGTTTCACAAGTAAATATGATGTTTGCTATAGGCTTTTGGAGGATTCCCTTTAACTAGTTAAGGAATTTCTTTAGATTCCTAATATTCTTTTTTCTTTTTAGTGAAGTTTGTCATACATATGGAAGTACAAAAGAAATATATGTATAATTTAAAGTTAGAACTAGTTAAGAAATAGAAAATTACCAGTACTTCAGAAGCTTTAGGATGATATTCTCCTCTATCTCACCTACAGGTGAATACTGTACTGAATTTAATCATTCCTTAGTTTTCACGTCTACGAATGTACCCCTAAATAATATGGTTTTCATTTTCCCAGGTTTGAACTTTATATAAATGGAATTATACTTTATATTTTTGTGAATTGCTTATTGTGTTTACCATTATGTTTCTGAGATTCATCTAGTTAAGGTATGGCTATAATGCATCTGTTTTCACTATTGTATAGTATTTACTATATGAATATCTCAAAATTTATTTATTAAGCCTACTATTGATATACTAAGGTATTTTTGGCCATCATGAACAATCTATGAATATTATTATGAACCTCTCTTGCTTATAAGCAAGAGTTTCTCTAGGTGTATACATGATGTGAAATTACTGGATCACAGAATATATGCAAGTTTAACTTTACTAGGTACAAGTGCATGCACTGTTGCAGAATTTAAACCTAGACATGGAATTGCTAGGTATGGTATGAGTATCTTCAATTTTAGTAGATAATGCCAAGTTGTTTTCCAGAGTAGGTATAAAAATTTTCATTTGCACATGAGATTTACTATTGATCTACATCTTCACTTACTCTTGGAACTGTCCACCTTTTTACTTTCTGATGATCTGGAGGGTTAAAAAAAATGGCACCTTGATGTGATCTAATTTGAAAAAAAAAAGCATGCATATGTACACCAAGAGCTTTAACTTACCTGTTTGGAAAGTGACTTCCAGGTTTTAGCAACTAAAATAAACAAACATAAAATAATTAGATAATAAATATTTCATATAATATTATATCCATGTTCAGTAACCATCTACAACTGTAACTTATAACCAAACTTTTACGTCCAAAAGGTGAAGTTTTTTTAACCTTACGATTTGGATCTAAGATATAATCTTATTTATGTTATCTATTTGTTTCATATACCATAAACTGTTTACAATAAGTAAAATCTGTGGAATAGGAAACACTTTTCCATAACTACATCATCTTAACTTGGGGCTTTCTGGATTTATAAAGTTAGCTAACCTACTCCATGTTAAATATCCTATGGGCTTTAAAGCACAAATAATGATATTTATAAAATATTCATACTAGAATATAAAATATTAACATAGACAAATTATAATTTTAAGGTGTTACTCATGATCTTTCCTATATTAATGTCCCTGAACATAATTCATAGGTCTCTCTAGGGTGAAGGAGAAGGTTAGGGAGAAAGAGAAAAAGAGATGAAAGGGAGAGCAGGAAAAGTAAGAGGGAAACGCTTGTCCTGTTTTTCATTCTTCTTCCCTACAACTGTTCAAGAAGCATGTCTGGAATAAGAGTGCTACAACTGGACAAGATATCTTGGATCACTTACTTTTTCTGAATCAGCCTCACACCCCCAAAGACCACAAATACTATAAATCTTATTATGCTGGGACAAATGCGCAGTCAACATTGTTGTTTCCTTTGCTCAGATTTGAACGTTATAAATATTTAATACTTGCCTAAGAAATATCTCAAGGTTTATAGGAGATTAAGTTCTGTAACTCAGATACATTAGGAAACTGGTAAATATTATTTCAGCTACATTACAATAATGACAACCAATAATTTTTTCTACACAGTTATGGGGCTATTTCTGTATAATTAATAATATATCAAATTCAAAATTACAAGAAAGGCATTTTTTAATACTATGCAACTTTTTAAAGGCAATATAATAATTCATTTTAAGAGCAAAAGAAAAAAATATGTTTCTAAAATTTGGCAAACTGATTTTCATGGAGATAAATTTCAATCTCTATGTAGCAACAACATCCTTTACTCAAGATAGTTTATACAAACATGCAATCAAGTGATTAAAATCTCAGGTCTATAAATTAGAATGTAACATATAACCTTAACTATGAAACTGTACACATTGGTTTCACAAAGATATTTTTCTTTTAATAATGAACATAACAATGTAAATAATATTTATTATTCAGGTGTGCTGGAAATATAGTAGCAGGAAAAGAGAAAAATATATGGTGCAAAAGTACATGCACATGCTCTTATGCAATGCTCACAAGCTATTTATCAAAAGAGGAAGTAGACATACTCTTGAGTTTTGTAGATTTATAAGATTTCCATAGTAAATTATTCACAAAAGACATATTCATTCTGCCGGAAATGTCACCATGTTCACTATTATTAGCTTTTTTTGTAAAGACTAAAGAGCCATTAAGATTGCTCTTCAAAGGATTTTCTTACTTTCTAAATTCCTTATTTCAAATGAAGTTACTGTATATATAAATATAACTTGGGTGAAGAGGGACTACAATTCTGTTGGAAATATTTTATTTCTTAAACTGTAGGTTGATGTTCGTTATATTTTTAATATATTTGTATGTCTGAAAAATTTAACAATATATTTTTAAAAATTTAAATTAAAATAAGATAATTATTGATGCCATACGAAAATAATCAATTACTAATTTTAGTTCTAAAGGGAAATTCTCTTTGTAGGCTCTATTAAAGTAGGTAAAACAATAATTTTTTTTATTTTCTAGTTTTCAGAAAAAATTATGATCAACAATCAGATATGTATCTCAATTTACAGTTACTTGAACTATATCAAGCAAATATTTATGCAGCATACCCTATTTTTTTTTCCTGTTGAATGTCATCATGAAATTATATCACAGATTTTTCAAAATCATGGTTATAAATTCAGTGATAATGATGATGATACTGATGACAGACACCAACATTTATTAAATGTTTATTGTGTGCCAAGAACTATACTAAGCACAATCAATTCATTAAATCCTCAAAAAAACTTCATGAGGCTATTACTTTTTAATAAATGAGCAAACAGAAGATTAAATAACTAAGTTCTCAAAGCTAGTAAAAGAGTACCAAGGCTTAAACATAAGTCTGTCTAATTTCACTATGCTACTTTTTTTATATATCTGATTTAATATTCAGTCCTTGGGGCATTTCCTATTCTGAGGCAAACATTTCTTTCTAAAACCCCACACTTTCAAAACCATTTTTACAAATATCTTGATCTTTTGTAATTGTTCTTAATTACATTTTAAAAGTGCTAATTAGAAGTTAACTGATTGTGGTTGTAAAATATCCTATGCAAATTTTTTATAATGGAAACCATTTTTTTCCCTGCAAGTTATGGTTTTGAAATACTTCTTAAAAGAATCACCACAAAAGTTATCTCCAAGAGAACAAATCTAAGGATACGATAGATGGGGGGAGGGAGGGAGGGGGACTGAAGAGTGATTGATTGGGTAAGGCGCATAAAGAACAATTATGATTTGTAATAAAGAATATGCTAAAAAAAAAGTTACCTCCAAAAAGCAAAATCCAACAGTGGATTTCCAGTAAGTGTATTACGAAGGAAAAATTCAAGAAAATAATGAACTAAAAGTTTTCGAAACACAAAATTATAAATTATTAAGCATCACTTAAAAATAACTTTTCAAATATAAGTTTGACAAAAATTATAGAATTTGATGTTGATGTGGAATACCATTTGGTAGTCTAAGAAATCCCTTCTTCCAAGAAACATTTATCAAGGACTTACTATGTGCCGGATGATCATTTTATACCTTGGAGTTGGCTGTTTCTGTATTTTATGTCCTATAAAATTGTAAGTTTCCTGAGTGTAGGACTTTGTATCCTCTTTATCACATAGAAAAGACACTTACACATAAGTAGATGCATACATATTCCATACATTTTTGTTCAACATATTTGGTACAATGTGGATTATTACATTTATTATTTAGTATAGATTTACCAAAAGTATAATCTTATAAATGAATTAGAATTTTTATAATTATAATTATAAATTACAATAGATTACAAATATACCATATACACTCTTGATTTCGTGTTTTTGCTTATGCAAATCCTTCTCCTTTAGATGTTATCGTCACAGTCTCCAGGCAAAATCTTTTTTTAAAAAAAAATTTATTATTGGTCAAAATCTTGCATAATCAAGTCTTTACTTCAAATTCTATCCCAGTTACTTACTACCTTTCATTTCCTTTTCTTTTGCAGCCATATATCTTGAAAAAGTCTTTATTCTCACTGTCTTCATTTCTTCATCTGCTACTCACTACTACAATTTGGTCTTTGCCCTAATCACTCCACTGAAACATTTTAAAAAATCATCAGTAACCTTTATATTACTAAATCTAGTGGACATTTTTTCTGACCTCATCTAACGTGACTTATCAGTTGCATTCCACCCAACTGACCATTCTGGCCACTTTCCTTGGCTTCCATGACTCAAGACTATTCTGATTTTCTTCCTATGTCTCTGAACACTCCTAAGTCCCCTTCTGAGGCTCATCCTTTTCAAACCTTTGTACATTTACCCTTTCAAGTACATCCTTTAAAGTCAAGGACTGGTCCTTGGTTATCTATATTCTCATAGTATACTGCTTTCTTAGGCAATTTCATCCATGCACGTTACATTAATTACCAATCATGTACAAATGAATCCCAAATATATATGTCTATTCAGGCCTCTCCTCTGATCTCCAGTGCAAATAATCCAAAACATCAAAAATTAACTCATTAAAAGCTAGTCTATAAAGTAACCAATTTGCTAAATTATTGAGGATTTATTTTAAGGTTTGGTTTTGCCATATGGAAAAAACATAGCTAAATTCTTCTAGTCTAACTTAAGGTATTTGTGAGACAGTTTGAAGCAGATATCAAACAACTGATTATTTGGTACACTGATTTTTACTGAGTTACCTTTCAGTGAGCTGAAATGAATGATTAAAAGATCCAACTGCCTCCTCTTGTACGTATCCCAGACATCTCATCATGTCCTAAAAACTGAAATTATGATTTTTCTCCTCAAATCTGGTTCCTACTGCAATCCATCCAGTTGAGCCAGCCAGAAACCCTTAGTACTCATTACTCAGGGTTGAGGACTTTTGAAGCTTGAACTACTCCTAACCAAGTTGTGATACAGTATCAAAGAAGAAAATCTACAATTACCTTAAAAGGCTATTAAGATACTTTTCCCTTTTCCTACTACAGGTACCTACATCTGTTAGGTAGATTTTATTCATATGTTTAATGGAAAACAATATATTGTAATAGATTGAATGTGAAAAAACATACGAGAATACAGCTGTCTCCTATTAAATCAGATATCAAGAGATTTGCAAGAATGTACATAATGCCAAAAAGATTGAGAACCATTGCTCTAATGCATGGAAAGGTGAGAAACAACTAACCTAAATTTACACTGCAGGAGCTATGACAAATGCAGAAGAGATGTAGGCAGAATTCTTGCCCAGGGCTAACTTCAAAGCCATTTCTCTGAATTAGTGTATTCATGTTCGATATAAGAATGAAATAAAATGTGAGTCTTTTATAAAAAATATCAAAAGTAGGGTGTTGTTTGCACTTTGATACACTGAGAAAGAGGGAGGAATTGAAAGTTTCTGAAAAGGGAAGAGATATGAGTAAGACTTTAATATTAGTCTGGTAACATTGTATAGCACAATGTCCTTTGAAATAGTGTATTACTTGTTTGGTTGTTCTAAAAATTTATACTACTCCATACTTTTACAAACTTTATAAGAAAAATATCATAAAATTATTAAGATAATTTAAAAATATACTCACATTTGGGCTCATCTGTTGTAACAGCCAAAATAAAATCATATGGAGTCATAAATAACTGCCCTTCACATTCTATAGAAGCAAATAAACGAAATCGTTTCTCCCGAGATGTAGCACAGAGGTCTAAGTCTTCAATGTCTGTTCTGCCAATAGCAACCTAAAGCAAATAAATTTGGACTGTGTGAAATAACACCTCCTTTTAAAAGCTAAATGCTTTTCATTACATTGAAAGTTAATTAATAAAGTAAATAAAAAAGTAAAAATATTCTGTCTTCTGGAGAACTTTAATCATTTTACAAATGAATAATTCACATGAACAATATGAATTAATGTTCAAAAGACCCTACAATGAATATCACTAAAGGTTTGAAAATTTTAAACTAGTACTTCAAAAAATCTGTGGATTATTTTTGGTTTATTTCTTAAGTATTAATCTTAGAGAATATTAAATTACAGAGCCAGTGGTATCTTTAGAAGGAACACCAACACTTGCCGAATGCCTGCTATACACTCTCTAAAGGCTTACTTATTTGATTAGAAGTCTATTCACTAAAGTTTATTAATCTTAATTTTCTAAAAGAAGAAAGTAAAACCCTGAAACTAGAAGCCTGTTATTCACAGGCTGCTCGTGACTAACAATAAGGAAACCATTTAGTGGTGATGCTTAGATTACAACTGAAATTGCTAACTCTAGATCACTACGGTATAGTTGGCACCAATGGTCATTCTGGATTTTGTCTAGAGTTAAGATTAATAGAATTAGAAGGGGTGTGTGCATGTGAGTGTGTGTGTATGGGGCGGGTTCTCCGTTTTCCTTCAAGTCAAGATCTTTCTTTATAGATAAATACTTTTCCACTGTTATTTATTTTCCCTCTGAACTATGGCAAATTAATTTTTTTATAAAAGGATTTTTCCAAATTACAAAAGTAATGCATAGATATTAAATACAATTTAGGAGATAGGATTTAAAAAATTATAGACTTTTTAAAATTGAAACAATTGATTATACATATTTGTGTGGTACAGAGTTTAATATGAATATAATACGTGATGATCAAATCAGGATAATTAGATTCTTCACTACAAACCATAATCATTCTTTGTGAAAAAAAATGAAATTATACATTACATGCTGTTTAATAACATGATCTTTTTTACTTATCAACATATCAGGGCCATGTTCCCATGTCACTAAATATTTTAGTAGTTACTGTAAACAATTGGAAGACTGAATTTAAAAACATATAGGTATAATTGTTTTGCTTTCCTTTTAGCAAAAAAATGGGATTATACCATACAAACTGTTCAATAATCTTTTTTTTTTTTTTTTTTTTTAAGTTTTTAATAAATTAGGGCCATTTTCCTATGTCATCATTCCAGTAGAGGACCATTTTTTGTAACCGTGTAATATTCTATGGTAAACATTCATGGCATAACATAATTAAACAATTCTACATAGTTGAACATTCAGTTGACTTCTAGTCTTTTAATACTATAAAACAATGGTACAATTACCAGTCTTGAAAACATTTAGAAATATCTACAGATAGTTTCTTAGGATAGACTCCTAGGAATCGAACTGACTGGTAAAACAAAACCTTTTTGTACATACTATCAAATTGTATTTAGGGAGTTTACAGCAATTTATGTGACTATCGACAATACATAAATTATATTTTCACATATTTCATAAAAATTTTTTATATTAGAAAAATTATTATTTAGGATGAAAAGTTTATCTTTTTTATCTCTACTTCAATTTTTCTATTAAGTCATAATGCAGATTGCACACAAACTATTAAAATTACTTAAATATCTAATATCTTAAGAAGTCATAACAAAATAATCCATAAGAACTTTCAGCAAAAATACTTTTTTATTTCTAAGTTACACTTTATCAAATAAAAAGCCAGGTGAATGATTAATCTTTCCACCATTCTGAAGACTAAGACTTTTCAAACCATTATACAAATGATCAAATAAAAACTAAAAGAACGTTTCACTCCCTATTTTTTAATGGTATGTGTGAGAAATGAAACATACAGTCCCTGCCATTAAGGAATATACAATATATATGGAAGGACAAAAGACTAGATGGAGAGACAAAAGGTACAAACATGGAGAAAGAGAATGAGCCAAATGAAAGCAAACAGAAGAAAAGCTCTATAGGGTGACGTTAATAAGAAGGCTTCAGGAAGAAGAAAAAAATAAATTTTAATGTCAGCAAGAGATATGAACATTCTAGGTTTACACAGCATATTTGAAAGATGGCAAATCCTGGAGCAGAGGATTTGCATTCACAGAAAAGTGTAGGTAAAATATGGCCAGTTGTTAATGATTTCTGAATGCCAGATTAACGCACTGGAGTTTAATCTGACAGAAAACAAATGGTTTTAGAAGATTCTTAAGTGGAGCAATAACACAAAGAAAATGGTGCTTTTGAAAGATAAAGCAACCTGGTACCAGAGACAAGCTGACTCAGCAGCAGATCAATAACAATTGCTCAGGTAATCCATAGGTATTGGGAAATTGCTTTGACTTTTTCATGGGTGAACCATTAGACACTGAACAACTCATTGATAATAATATGCAATAATCTCCCTGAACAGTCCTAAGTGACTGACTGATTTTAAGGTTCATTTAGAAGAGAAAAATTGCATGTCAATCATCACAAATATTTTTTTAATAGATTGATGATCAGATAGAGTCTTGCTTTACCTACCATCTTAGTCCCGTTGTACGTATATATCCCAGGTGTTTCTCTCAGTGCAGGAAAACCAGTCTTTTCTGTGACCACAGTTTACTTTTCTGCCTTTTGTTGCAAGGTCATTTCCCTGGGCCTACGTGACCCCAAGGACCGCTCAGCCCGGAGCTCTCACTGCTCTGAAGTGGAATCTGAAACCATGCCTCAGTCTAACATTCTGAACCACAATTTTTTGCCTAGAACACCTATATTTGCTATGACCTTTAATGAAAGTGATCTCGGACTTCCGCCTCCACCTGGTGCTGCCATTACTGCTCCTGTGTTCCTTCCTAAAGCACAGTCTATCAATAGCCCCAGCATGCCAAACCTGCTTGACCACAGCAGCTAGGAAATTTGATACACCTATGCGCTAATGCTGACAAGTCCTCCTTTAACTCTCCTAACAATCAATTAACAATGCCCATAGTTCCTCCTCTGATTTCTCACATCCACCCACTGCCCTTCCCTTTGTTCAAGCACTCATTACTACTTCTCTACTGTTTTACAGTAATGGCCTAACTGATTTTTACCTCTAATTCATTCTATACTGAAGTGAGAGAAAACAAGCAGAACTGCAGAAAAGTTTGCATTCTTTAACCCTTTGAGTAAAGGTAAGAGAAGAAATCTTACCAAGTAAAGTTAAAAGTCTTTATTAAAACTCCTCTGTACGAATTCCATCCCTTGTTGCCTTGTAATTTCTTATAATGGTACCTATCATTTTTTATAATAGTATTATGTAGTGCCCACAGGTCTTTTTAGCGTCACTTTAAAAAAAGTTCTGGGGAGGAATTTAGGAATGGTTGGTGCCCCAGATAAAAATTGTGTGTGTGTGTGTGTGTGTGTGTGTGTGTGTGTGTGTGTGTGTGTGTACATACACCCTAAAAGGGAAGAATATGACTTATGCACAAAACGGATAACCAGAGCCCGGGTGCTTGAAAAGGCTTCCTGGTACTGCCAACTTGTTGCTTCCTTCATTGCCTCTGCTCAGTTTGGTATAATAAATCACAGTCTAATAAAATGAAATACAGATTGATAAAAAGTGAAGAACAACTTTCTCATGCTCTCCCAGTAAACTGGCCTGATTCCAGAACAATTTAATTATCATCAACTAGGAGGACTGGGCTCATTGGGGTGGAGAATGAGATGGAATGAAAAGCAGAACAGGAAGTCAGTTTCAGTTTCAAAATTCTCCACTCTACTCTACTGACATATTTGTCTCTTTCTACACAAATGCCATAGTGCTTTAATTACTATATCTTTTGAGTATGTTTTGACATTAGGTAAAACAAGACCATCCCACTGTCAAGCTTTTTAAAAATATTTATGATTATTGATAAGCAATTTTCTCTTATAGGTGAATTTTAAAATCAATCAGTCAAATTTTATTAGGTATTTTGTTTGGGATGACATTGAATTCTGGTTTAATTGAGGGGTACAGTCAAAATACTGATTTTTCCAGTCTGAGAACACAGATGACTATTTACTCAAATCTCTAAGTATGCCTTTCAGTAAAGTTTTGCCATTTTCTTCATTTCAAAATTTTAAACATTTTTGGTAGATTTATTCCTAAACATTTTATAGGTGTAATCTCAACTGGGAACATGACCTTTTATTCCTATTACACTTTCAACTGGTTATTTCTGATGCATTGGAAAGCTATTTAGTATATGTGCTTTGTATCCAACTACCTTATTAAATTCCTTCATTAATCATAATAACTTTTTTCCCTTGGATTGTCTAAGTAGATAATCATAAATTCTTTCAAAATGGTGACAGTTGTAGATTTTCCTCTTCAATATTTACATCTCATTTTAATTGCCTTAACTATTGGAGGTCTAGGTAGGTCTATAAAAATGATGTTGAATAACATTAGTAACAGTAAGCATTCTTGACTTGCTCTATGTTTTGAAGAGAATGCTTCATTAATTGCCAGTAAAATCACTGTTTGCTGTTGGTTTTGATAATTACCTTCTACCTTATGTAAGGAATAGTTGTTTACCTAGTCTCTTTTGTTCACTGAAAATAAATGAGTTTAGAGTTAGAATGATCCTTAGAAATCATGTGGTCCTCTTGCTTCTTCACCTATTTTTGACAGAATAGAAACATAAATATCAAGCTCTAAACAAAAATTTTAAGTGTGTTGGGCAAGTGGAAGCATAAATAGAAATCCCCAAACAAAAACTCACAAGGTATTGCACAAAACTCTATTATTTATATTATTTTTTAACCATGTATTGTATCCAAAATGAACATTTAACATCAACTAATGAGCTAATGGAAATTCATTCACTCAGTCAACAAACACTTGGTGTGTATACATTATATACAAATAAATTAACTGTAAAATTAATAAGATTACTTTATCTAAAACTGTTTTTGGGACACATATGAATAAATAAGCTTGGTTTAATTATGTTCTGCCTACATACATTTAACAACTTTCAAAACTTTGAAGAGTCCACATTTTTATTTCTCTGTAGGTTTATCAACAGACTATTTTCTTAGTAAATGATATAATGGAACAAGATAAAGAAGTTAATAATTTTTTACTATGATACAGTTCTAAATAAGCTAAACTTCACAGTATACAGGAGGCTGACATGGAGCAGTCCATGAAGTTATGCTGAGGATATCTAATCTACTAGAACCTCTGAGGAAAAGGGCAGCTACAGGCCAGCAGACTACCAGCATCAGAAAAAAACTCATACCTTTAAGAGATTTAGCTTTGCTTTTGAAGTTTACAAAGTTTAAAAAATCTAAAACCTCTGAAATTTTAACATCACTATTATGAACACTCAAAAACAACCACCAATAATAAAGGTGGAAAACGATATCAAACCAGTTTACTAATCCTCTTGTCAGTCTTGCTTGCCTACAAATGACAATGATCTTACATCATGTTAATGTTCTGGGCCCTTTAAAAAACAAGTAGCCATTTCCCTGGAGAACACTGGCATGAATCTGTAATTACAGGTATAATCCTTATATTACAAGGAACAGGTTAATACAAGTACATCTGTATTTACTGGCTCATCTACTTTAAGTACCTTTTTCTGCTTATCTAAATCCAATATATCTCTTAAAAGTTAATTTCTAAAGCCTAAAATTAACCTAAACATGTATCATTAATATGTATTATTTCAGTAAATGATACTTTTTGTATCACAAATTGCCAATATAGTAAAAACTCATCAATAAGTATAACGAACCAAAGGCCAATAGGGAAAGCTAAATTAAAAGACAAAGACCCTGATTTATACTCATTTAGTTGTTAGAACATTAACTGCTAAAAGGAAAATTATTATTATGAATTCAATATTATGTACTTAAAAATAAGCCTTTCAAAAGTTATAACACGACACCATTTGTGAACTGCAGGAAAGAAACTGAGAGTAGTTACAGAAGTCACAATCATTTAAGAAAAATTCTTAATTTCCACAGTTGTCAGGCTAGGGATTTGGCAATTGCTTGTCCTATTCTGGGAACAGGAACTGAGCTCCTGATTTGCTCCCTATCATCAGAACCCATCCCTTATTTCCCAATTTCAGTATCTGGGTTCCTACTTGTCAACCTGTGTCTGAGACCTTTTCCTGATACTTCAGTAGTTCCCCCTGGGATGCAGTGAATGCTTACCTACCCCCACTGGTGCTTGGTGTGAAGCTTCTACTTACCAGATCTCCTTAATGCTTCTTTCTAGACTCTGGCTGCTATAAAGCTGTGCTAGATATCAACACATTCAATGGTTATTTACTGCTAGAACTTTCTGAAACCAGCTAAGCTAACACCAACCAAAGGCTAGGCCTAACCTGTTGATAGAAACAAGAATGAGTCCAGTTTCCATTTGTACCTGGGATAAGCCCTGGAAATTGTAATGATGTCTGAGCTATGGCCAGCTCCCACAATATTTTAGATCTACTTCAGTTAGCTGCTTAGCTTTGCAATTTCTCTGGAGGTAAGCCCCAATATCTTTCAAGTTATTGCCAAGGGGATGAATCATTGCTCCATGTCAAACAGAGTATGTGAATCTTTTACTTAGAACCTCAGGAAGGCCACCCACCAGAAAATTTCTGCTGCCCTGCCCTCTCTGCTGTATAAGCTACTGCTCTGAATCAATCCTGATTAATCACATCCCTTGTGATAACGTATCTTAGATTTTTGACAGCACAACTTCCCTGAGTGTCAACACTGTACTTTGAATAAATCCTGGTCATTTCCTCTATATCCCTATTATACCACTTGCACTCCTTTCCTTTGCCCACACTGGGTTGGAATTATGTGTTTACATACCTGTCTCTGCCATTTTCATCATGAATTCCTTGAGAAGAGCAGTAAGTTCTTACTTTTATAGACACAGTGATTAACACAGTATCTAGCACATATTAGGCAACTTCAAAAAATCCACAGAAAAATGGAATTAAAAGACAAAAATAAAAAATATAAACTTTATTTTTTCAACATAAGCTCCATTGAGTTCAACATACATGTGTAAGCAATGATACCATTTGTTTAGTCCATCCCTAAAGAACTGAGGATCCTGGGAATTTAACCATGTCAATGTAGTTTGTTTTACATTATTAATTAAAGAAAAATGGGTGCCCTTTAAAAATTTTTTAAGATTAGGAAATGATAGAGTTTGGATGTGTTGTCCCCCCAAAAGTCATGTGGAAATCTGATCCCCAATGAGGCAGTGTTGGGAGCTAAGTCATAGGGGCGGATCCCTCATGAATGGATTAATGCTCTCCCTGGGGGGTGGAGGTAGTGAGTTCTCGCTTTATCAGTTCCCATGAGAGCTGGTTGTTGAAAAGATCCTGGCACTTCTCTCTCTTTCTTGCTTCCCCTTGACATGTGATCTGCCTGTACTTGCCAGCCACCTGCAGCTTTCCGCCATGAGGAGAAGCAGCCTGAGGCCCACACCAGATGCAGCTGTCCCAGAATTGTAAGCCAGATAAACCTCTGTTCCTTATAAATTATCCAGTCTCAGGTATTCCATTATAGCAACACAAAAATGGACTAATACAGGAAACAAAAAAGTCAGAAGCAACCAAATTAGGACTGGAAGGTGGATGCCTAATGATTTCCCCCTGGAACTCTCACAAAATTGCCCTTCTTTGATGAGAGGAATGAGCAGGAACATTTTTGTGGTGGAGGATTCTCTGCTGAACCTTTCCTGGTGTTTTTCTGCTAAAGCTTTGGTTAACCTTCACAAACACTCCCATAATAAGCAGATGCTACTGTTCTTTGTCCCTCCAGAAAGTCAAAAAGCAAAATGCCTGGAGCATCCCAAAAAACTGTTGTCATGAGTTTTGCTCTTGACTGGTCCACTTTTGCCTCTTGGTAGCCGTTGCTTTGATTGTGCTTTGTCTTCAGGATCATACTGGTAAAGCCGTGTTTCATATCCTGTTACAACTCTTCAAAGAAATGCTTGAGGATCTGATCCCACTTGTTTAAAATTTCCACTGGAAATTTTACTGTTCTTGTCTGCAGCTGATCTGGATGTAACAGTTTTGGCATCCATCGAGCAGAAAGTTTGCTCGACATTAACTTTTCAGTCAGAATTGTGTAAGGTGAACCAATTATGATGTCTGTGGTGTTGGCTATTGTTTCTGCTGTTAATCATTGTTCCTCTTCAGTTAAGGCACAAACAACATTAATTTTTTCCTTGCAAATTTATGTGGACAGTCTGCAGCTGCGGGCTTCATTTTCAACACTGTCTCGTCCCTTCTTAAAATGAGTCATCCATTTGTAAACTGATTTCTTTGGGGCACTGTCCCCACTAACTTTTCATAAAGCAACAATGATTTCACCATTCTTCTACCCAAGCTTCACCATAAATTTGATGTTTGTTCTTGCTTCAATTTTAGCAGAATTCATGTTGCTCTGATAGGGGCTCTTTTCAAAGTGATGTCTTATTCTTCTTAGTGCCTCAAACTAGATGCTGTTCAGACATGTTATGACAAGTTAGTATGATTTTTATTTTGGTACAAAAATAAATTTGCAACCCATGTGTATTAGTCCATTTTGTGTTGCTTATAACAAAATACCTGGATCTGGGTGATGTATAAAGAAAAACGACATTTATTGCTTATAGTTTCTGAGGCTGGGAGGTCCAAAGTCCATCTGGTGGAGGGAACAGTGACCCAAGGGTCTCACATTGCAAGATGGTAGAAGCAGAGAGAGAGAGAGAGAGACAGACTTTCCTCTTGTTTTTAAAGCCCTCAGAACCATGCCCCTGACCACCATTTTAAATCCATTCACTATTGCACAGTCCTACAATCCAATCACCTCTTCAAGGCTCCGCCTTTCAATTACCATAATAGGATTTCCCACCCTGTTAATAGTCACAGTGGAGGCCAAGTTTCTAATACACAAAACTTGGGGGATACAATTCAAGCTTCATTGAGTTTTGGGGGAACATAATTCAATCCATTAAACTATGCATAGTTTTTTCATAATGTGCACTTTCCACAGACTTTTAAAAGATACCTTGTATAAGAGGCTGGTAAATGTTTACTTTGTGAATAAATGAATGCTTGTGGGTGGAAGGATAATTGGCAACTAGGAAAAAAGTAACCAAAGGGATACTGAGTCTGGGTCAGATGGCAGTTAAGGACAACCAAAAGAAAGGTTTCTGATTCCAAACTAGGCATTAGATTGAGAGAACAAAAGAGAATCAAAAGCTTTAGTGAGAAAACCATTATAATTTATGGGTATCTATCTTTTAAAAGTTGTTCAAACAAGTCATCTTTAAAACTAATGTTAGTTATTGTTTAACTGTAGTCGTTGCAATAAGAAAGCTTATGGGGTTTGCTTTTCATTTTGATTGTTTATTATTTTACTAGAGTAACAATTCTGGTTAAAATGAATCTCTTAAGCAGGGATACAGGCAAAAGCAACTGTAGTTTAAGTCTAAGTTTGGAACACTCAATTCTTAGGCACCCCTCCCAAGTGATTACAACATATAAAAACTGCATATTTAGATTTTCTTCTTTTTTTCATATTTAAACTATAAAATAGGTTTCTACATATTTAAAAATTTAAAGTAACTATAAGGTTACTAGCTGCATAATACTTCAGTTGGCTTCTTTCAGTTGTACATTATTAGTTCTTTTCTACAGAAAAGGATAATTTTTGCTTCCATAATATCTTTCCAAAAAGGATTAATGAAATTCACAAATTATTCTATGTTTCGACTACAGGAATAACATGAACAAATGGACAGTATATCTTGTGTGAATTTTATCAATATATGCATTAAGCCTAAAAGAGGAGAATACAGCTTTTCAAATTTGAATGAATAGTGGAAGTTCTAATGTAGGAGAATGTAGCTGGTTGTTGCTGGACAAAAACACAAACATGAATATGACTTGGAAGAGGCTCAAATTTGGTAGGATTGCAGGAGGGGGCTACACAGAGAATTTTAAGAGGGGCAGTGGTAGAGGCAATAGGAAGAAAGACAGGAAAGGTGTGGGAGATGTAGCATATGATTTAATTGGCACAATCTTGAACCAAGTACAAGACACAGACTGTGGATCTCAGCCAGGAACAGAGGTGATAAACAGAGGTTCAAGCAGCAGGCAAATTGGCTGAAGTCCACTATTCACAAAGGAAATAAGTAGACCAACTCAAGAGAAGCCTAGGTTCAGGAAGAAGAAATTTAATCCCTACGGAACTGGCATAAAGTCACTGGGGTATAAAGTAGGAATCCAAGAACAGGGGTTTGGGATATAAAATTGGGGTTAAATCATAGGGATTAATTATATTAACAATATCCATGTGGCAAATTAACCATTAACCTGAAGCTTTTGGTGAAGCTGAACATGTTTAAGTTGGCAGTCAGGTGAACTTTCATGCCAGGAGAATGTAGGGGACGAGTCCAGCTAACAAAGTTAATTCATCTTCATTAAAAAAAAAAAAAAAAAAAAAAAAATCATCTCCTTTCTCAATGATCAAGGCCTTCACCAGTTAATCCCTTCTCTACTGTGTTACATAGTGTAGGCTAAATTCCTCAAATGTAATGGCTCAAATACTATAGAAGTGTGTTCATTTCTTTCTCACATAAGAGTTCAGACAGAACATTACTGGGACTGGGGCCGGAGGTGGGATCAAAAAGCTCTACCTCATGCAGTTATTCAGTGGGCCAGGGTGATGATGACTGCCACTGTCAACCAACGGGGGAGCGGGGAAGGCATGGAAGAAGTTCATGTGAGAAGCTTTTATAGGCCAGGCCTAGAAGTGGTATAAATTTCTCCTGCTCACATGCAATTGAAGAGAACTTAATCACATGGTCAAACTTAATGAAGAATATTTGGGTATCCATACCCTAACTATTATGGAGGAAGAGAAGAGATTATGATCAACGCCTTTCAGTCTCTGTCACACCAATTTGGGTGACAACATCAAGGACTTATGAAATATAAAGGACTAGAGAGAAAAACATTAGAATTATATGAATGTCTAAAAAGACTTGGAGAGACTCGCATTCAAAACAAACCACATCTGTAGGATTAAAAGCCTTTGGGGACATAATACTTCAAAATCACATCAATTTTTCAAGAAACTGTTGTGTGTGGTTCACTTAGGTTGACAGTTCCACACATTTTATCCTCCACAGACCATATCTCTTGTTTTTCCAAAGTTTTAGCCACTATTGGCTTGAAATTCAATGTTGTTTGCAATTGTATTTTCCCTAGCTTTGTTTTTGCAAATTTGGCAAAATACTTTTGTAACACAGCCTTTGCACAAAAGACTGCAATAAGATTAAGAAAACATTTGGGTCTGGTCCTCCGTTTTTGAATGTTGAGAGACATCAAATGTAAGGATATTTTCTGCTCCACCTCCACAAACCTACCCACCTTATCTAGGGGAGGTTAAAGAGTAATTACTGTAACTGTCCTATAGTTTTACTTACAAAAATTGAAGTTAACCACCTGTGGGTAAAAAGATCATGGTCTTCAAATTTTTGCTCTATAATTATAAAACTGAGTTATTCTTCAACTAAATTTGGTGATAGATTGCTGTACTCAAAATAGCCAACAAAATAATTAAAACTCTAAATCTAAAATCTAAGTAACAGAAACAAAATATAAAATTCCCTACAAATAGAAATATGTATATAGACTTAAGTTTTAAATTCTAACAACTTATTACTTTCATTAACATAGTAAAATTCACTCTGCAAATAAAATATCAAACTTCAAAATAATGAAACTATAGCATGTATGATTTGACAAATATTAACTGTAATACAATTATGATTTCCTTGCTTCACATGGGCATATTCTAATTAGATATATTAAAATTTTTATAGTGCTGTTTTTCACAGAAAAGGAAAATATAGACATCTTCAGTTTAAGGTAAAGTATCACTACAGTATTTTTAGATGTAGCAAATTTTGCTGAAGAAATGAAAATTTTCATATCAAAAAGATCTTGCAAAGCTCCTATTGAAAACTGCTCAAGCAGGGAACTCAGGGTTGGCACGTAAATTATCTTATTTGTAAGTGCAAGGCCACACAGTAGAAAGATGAAATCATAGAAATCTAGAGCTAGAAGAGAATTTAAATTTGCCTTTTCATATTACTCCTTCTAGGAAATTACATCTTACACCTTCTAGGAAATTATCTTAAGGGAATTGCTTAAATTCTTTTCACATTTGCTTAAAGTGTCTACAGAATCGTCTTTCTATCTCTGAAAAGCTCTATTTTGTTTTATTGAGAAATTGTGAGCTAAATTCTAGGGCTTTAATCTCAGTTTTCCTACTTATAAAAAATGGAAATCAATAGGCACTGAGGAGGAAATTATAACAAAAATTTTTCAGATCTTACCAAACTCACTCATTAATTAACTGAAAGAGAAATGTTGTTCATTCATTTACAGCAAGAGAGAAATATTGACTAGAAATAATGAAGAAGCTGTTTGTTTTGATAACCCAATTAATGAAGAAGAGTGAATCACATGAGCACATTGGAAAAAGACTTAAATTTCTTGCCTACATGACATAGAACAAAGGCAACAAGAAATTCCTAATAAGTCACTATACTGAGGATGTCTATTGACAGCAAACAGGTTGATTCAAGATTAATCATTGACAGGAAAACTTGAAATGCCCTGAAATCTTATATCTCAGACATGAAAGAAACTTAGTAGAGCTTTCCCCAAATCAACAACAACCATAGGCATTTACCCACCATCATCTATAATGAGTCATGAAGTTGGAAATAATAAAAACAAATTTTGGTCAACCACACCACAGGAAAGAAATTATTTTTCTGTGCTTCTTACAGAAGAAATATGCAGCAACAAGCATAAGAAAAAATATGATAGAAGTATGCCAGGCAGATGATAAAAATCACTCATTTTTCTGGATTTTATGGTATTTGCAGTGCTTTTACTTTTGTAATATTGTTGCAATTTCTTTCCTCATTCCAAGTAAATATTCACTTACATACCTAAAAAAAAAAATAAATAAAAAATAAATAAATAAATAAAAATAAAAAATGGAGAATTTATGTGAAAATAAAAATTTCAAACACATCTGTAAAATAATGTACATGATTTATTCATAAAAATAAATAATGATTGAACTTGTTAAGACAAGTGAGCAAATATGATGTAGGGGGAGAGGGGAGAGAGGGAGGGGGAAAGAGGAACAGTTAAAGGGACATGAAAATCATCTACAATGTATAATGAGAAGTTAAAATAAAAATAGATAGATAAATTAAATAATGATCTTTTTAAGTTAATTGTGTGGATCCTCTAACTCACGATGACAGAAATATGATGAGAAGCTTAAGAAAGGGTAGAAATGATAAAAGTTGCATTTTTTAATTACCTCATCTTTTCAAAAGAAATAAAAATACTGTGTCGACGCAATTATCTTTTCTGGAATTTCCAAACTCAGACCTTTGCTACTGGTACTGAGATGTTACTTCTTAAGGTAGCGAAACTAGGGCCTTCAGGCAACAGAGTACATTGTCATCCTTTCTATGAATAACAGAAAGCAAGGTTCTCTGCTAAGGCACAGTCACATGTTACTTCAGGTCTGCAATTCAAAAATCTACTCTGTGGTAAAGTCTGGTTCTCCTAGGGAGGGAAGATTAAATGCCAGATGAAGGATTCACCACTTGACAATCAGAGAAACTGATGCCTACAAGCTGATAATACTCTAAAGAGGTAACTTGAAACAACCATATCAATTATCTAAACACTGAATAATGCATTACCTTTTAGAAAGCAAGAAACAGAAATGAGAATAAAGAGAGGAGGAAGGGAAAATAGAAGCTATATGTGTAACCAAAATTCTTTAGATTACTCATTCTTATGAGTTTTCCCCCCCTTTTATTGTATAGTAATATAGAAATATAGTTGATTGTATGTATCTATGGGGTACAGAGTTGAATATCAACACCTGTGTGCAATACATGATGCTCAAATCAGGATAATTAGTGTATTCAGCATTATACAACGTAATCGTTCTTTGTGGGCCTTTACCAATTTCTACCTTAACCACCTCCCCGTCCTCCTTTCTCACCTCCAGTAACCTCAGTTCTGTTCTCTCCTTTTGAAAGTTCAACAAATTATTGTGATTGTTGTATCTTTCTTCCTTTCTTTTTAAATTTATTTTTTAGCTTTCACTTACGAGAGAAGACACATGGTACTTTTCTTTCTGTGCATGGCTTATTTCATTTAACATAATTTTCTCTAAGTTTACCCATGTTGCTGTAAATGGCAGTATTTCATTCTTTTTTATGGAAGATTAGCATTCCATTGTGTAAATATACCACATTTTCTTTACACAGTCATCTGATGATGGACATTTAGGTTGATTCCAACTCTTAGCCATTGCAAATAAACCTGCAATAAATATGGGGGTGCAGATATCCCTTTGACATGATGATTTTCATTCCACTGGTTATAAACCCAGCAGTAGAATTGCTGGATAACATGGCAGTTCTATCTGTAGTTGTCTGAGGAACCTCCCTACCATTTTCCATAATGGCTGTGCCAATTTACAGTCCCACCAACAGTGTAGGAGGGGTCCCCTTTCTCCACATCCTCGCCAGCATTTATTATTCAGTCTTTTTGATAATAGCCAGTCTAACTGGGGTGAGATGATATCTCAATGTGGTTTTGATTTGCATTTTACTGATTTTGAGTGACGGTGAGCATTTTTTCATGTGTCTGTTGGCTATTTGTATATCTTCCTTTGAGAAATGCCTATTCAGCTCCTTTGCCCATTTTTTAATTGGGTTATTTATTTATTCTTTACTGTTAAGATGTTTAAGTTTCTTGCATATTCTGGATATTAATCCTTTGTCAGGTGCATAATTTGCATTAATTTTTCTCCCACTCTGTAGGTTGTCTTTTCACTCTGTTAATTGTTTATTTTGCTGTGCGGAAGCTTTTTCGTTTGATATAAACCCATTTATTTTTCCTTTTGTTGCCTGTACTTTGGGAGTCATGTTCATAAAGTCATTGTCTAGTCCTACTTCCTGAAGTATTTCCCCTATGTTTTCCATTTAGGAGTTTTATGGTTTGGGGTCTTATATTTAAGTCTTTAATCCATTTTGAGCTGATTTTAGTATATAGTGAAAGGTACAGATCTAGTTTCATTCTTCTACATGTGGATGTCCAGTTTTCCCAGCACCATTTACTGAAGAGGCAGTCTTTTCCCCAATATTTGTTCTTGGTGCCTTGGTTGAGCAATAGTTGGCCATAAGTTTGTGGGTTGATTTCCAGGTTCTTTATTCTATTCCACTGGTCTCAGCATCTGTTTTTATGCCAGTACCATGCTGTTTTCTTTACTATAGCTTTGTAGTATAATTTAAATCTCGGTAGTGGTATGCTTCCAGACTTCTGTTTTTTGTTGTTCAGGATTGCTTTGGCTATTTGGGGTCTTTTGTTGTTCCATATAAATGTTAGGATTACTTTTTCTATTTCTATGAAGAATGGCATTGGTATTTTAATGGGGATTGCATCGAATCTGTAGACCGCTTTGGGTAGTATGGACATTTTCACAATGTTAATTCTTCTAATCCAAGAGCATGGAATGTCTTTCCACCTTTTTGTGTCCTCTTTAATTTCAGCAGCGTTTTGTAGTTCTTGTTGTAGGGATCTTTCACCTCCTCGGTTAAATTTATTCCTATGTATTTTTTTTTTTTTTTAGCGACTATTGTAAATGGGCTAGCTTTCTTGATTTCTTTTTCTGCTAGTTTGTTGTTGGAAAATAAAAATGTTACTGATTTTTGCATGTTGATTCTGTATCCTGCAACTTTACTGAAATTATTTATCAACTCATAGAGTTTTCTGGGGGAGTTTTTAGGCCTTTTCTCTATAAAAGATCATGTTATCTATAAACAGGGACAGTTGGACTTTGTCTAATCCAATCTGGATGCCCTTCTTTTCTTTCTCTTGCCTGATTGTGCTGGCTAGTACTTCCAATACTATGTTACTTTAGAGTGGTGACAGTGGGCAACCTTGTCTTATTCCTGTTCTTAAGGGAAGATATTGGCAGTGGATTTGTCCAAAATGGCATTTATTGTGTTGAGATACTTTCCTTCTATACCTAATTTGCTGAGAGTATTTATCATAAAGGGATGGTGAAGTTCTCAAATCCTTTTTCTCCATCTATTGAAATAATCATATGGTCTTTGTCCTTGCTTTTGTTGATGTGGTGTATCACATTTATTGACTTGTACATGTTGAGCCATCCTTGCATCCCTGGAATGAATCCCACTTGTTCATGGTGTATAATTTTTTTGATGTGTTGCTGTATTCTATTTACTAATATTTTATTGATGACTTTGTGTCTATGTTCACCAAAGACATTGGCCTATAGTTTTCTTTTTTGTTGTATTTTTGTCTGGTTTTGGCATCAGGGTGATGCTGGCCTCATAGAATGAGTTTGGGAGAATGGCCTCTGTTTCAGTATTTTGGAATAGTTTGAAGAGAATTGGTATTAATTCCTCTTTAAAGGTTTGGTAGAATTCAGCAGTAAAGCCATCCAGTCCTGGCCATTTCTTTATTGGGAGACTGCTGATTATTGCTTCAATCTCATTGGTTGGTATTAGTCTGTTCAGGTTTTCTGTTTCTTCTTGGCTCAGTCTTAGTAGTTTGTGTGTGTCCAGAAATTTGTCCATTTCCTCCAGATTTTCAAATTTGTTGGAATAGAGTTGTTTATAATAGTCTCTAATGATTCTTTGTACTTCCATGGTATCGGTTGTAATGTCTCCTTTTTTGTTTCTAATTTTTATTATTTGGGTTTTCTCTCTTCTTTTTTTAGTTAGCCTAGCTAATGGTCTATTCTGTTTATCTTCTCGAAAAAACAACTTTTTGTTTCATTGATCTTTTGTATTGTTTTGGGGGTTTCTATTTAATTTGGTTCTCCTCTGATCTTAATTATTTCTTTTTGTATACTTAGCTATCCCACTGTTGGGAATATACCCAGAGGAATGGAAATCATCAAGTTGAAGGTATACCTGTTCCCCAATGTTTATCGCAGCACTCTTTACAATAGCCAAGAGTTGGAACCAGCCCAAATGCCTATCATCAGATGAGTGGATACGGAAAATGTGGTACATCTACACAATGGAATACTACTCAGCTATAAAAACGAATGAAATACTGCCATTTGCAACAACATGGATGGACCTTGAGAGAATTATATTAAGTGAAACAAGTCAGGCACAGAAAGAGAAATACCACATGTTCTCACTTATTGGTGGGAGCTAAAAATTAATATATAAATTCACACACACACACACACACACACACACACACACAAACCGGCGGGGGGGAAGAAGATATAACAACCACAATTATTTGAAATTGATATGACAAGCAAACAGAAAGGACATTGTTGGGGGGAGGGGGGGAGGGAGAAGGGAGGGAGGTTTTGGTGATGGGGAGCAATAATCAGCCACAATGTATATCGACAAAATAAAATTAAAAAAAAAAATTTTGGGATTGGATTGCTCTTGTTTTTCTAGCTCTTTGAGGTGTAGTGTTAGGTTATTTATTTGAAATCTTTCTATTCTTTTGATGTAAGCATTTATTGCAATAAACCTCCCTCTTAGTACTACTTTTTTAGCATCTCAATGGTTTTAGTATGATGTGTCTTTATTTTTGAGAATGTTTTTGATTTTCTGTTTAATTTCTTCATGGACCCATAGGTCATTCAGGAGTATGTTGTTTAATTTTCATGTGTTTGTATAGTTTCCAGAGTTTCACCTGTTATTGATTCTTAAATTTAATTCATTGTGGTCTGAGAAGATACTTTTAAAAAAATTTTTTGAGGCTTAATTTGTGACCTAACATGTGGTCTATCCTGGAGAATGTTCCATGTACATATGTGAAGAGAGTATTCTGTGGTTGCTGGATGAAATGTTCTGTGGATATATGCCTAGTCTAATTGGTCTAAAGTATGGTTTAAATCCTGTGTTTCTCTGTTGATTTGTTACTTAGATGATCTGTCCAATGTCGACAGAAGAGTGTTCAGGCCCCCAACTATTATCTTATTTGGGTTTATCTCTTTCCTTAGGTGTAATAGAGATTGCTTTATATACCTGGGTGCTCTGGTGTTGGGTGCATACATATTTACAATTGTTATGTCTTCTTGCTGGACAGATCCCTTCATCATTATATAGTGGTCTTGTCTCTTTTTATAGTTTTTGGTTTACATCTAATTTATCCAATATAAGAATATCTGATACCTGCTTCTGCTCATTTTTGATTTTCATTTGTGTGGCATATCTCTTTACATCTCTTTACTCTTACTCTGTGTGTGTCTTTACAAGTGAGATGAGCTTCTTGTAGGCAGCATATAGTTGGTTCTAGCTTTTTAATCCAATTAGTCAATCTGTGTCTTTTGAGTGGGGAATTTAATCCATTCACATTTAGGGTTGTTACTGAAAGGTACTGTCTTACTTCTGGCATTTTATCAATTTTAATTTTGATGTTGTAAATATCTCCCTCATTTCTGAAGGATAGCCTTGATGAGTATAGTATTGGCTGGCAGTTTTTTTCTTTCAGAATTTTGACTATATCATACCATTTTCTTATGGCCTGTAGCGTTTCTGTTGAGAAGTTTGCTGTTACTCTGATGTAGACTCCCTTATAGGTGACTTGACACTTTTCTCTTGATGTTTTTCGGATTTTCTCTTTGTCTTTGAGTTTAGCCAGTTTGACTATAATGTGTCTTGGAGAGGATCTTTTTGGATAGAATCTGTTTTGGGATCACTGACCCTCCTGAATTTGAAGGTCTGTGTCTCTCCCTATACCTGGAAGATGTTCTCTATTATTTCCACTATTATTTCATTAAATATGTTCTCGAAGCCTTTTCCTTTTTCCTCCCCTTCAAGAATACTCATGATCCTGATGTTTGTGTGCTTAAGGTTGTCTGCTAGCTCTTAAATTTCATTGTATAAAATTCTTTTTTTGTTGTTCACCTGAGTTACTTTGAAGAAACTGTCTTCAAGATCAGAAATTCTTTGTTCTGCTTGTTTTAGCCTGCTGCTTAATCTTTCAGTTGTGTTTTTTCATTTCATTCAAGGACTCCTTCAGTTCCAAGAGCTCTGCTACATTCTTTTTTAAAGTATTAATCTCTTTGTAAATTTCCCTCTTCATGTGCTGGATAGTTTTGCTCAGTTCATTGTGTTGTCTAACTGCGTCTTCTTGTATCTCATTGAGTTTCCTTAAGAGTTTTACTTGGCATTCCTTTTCAGTCATTTCAAGAGTTTCCTGCTCTATGGGGTCTGGTACTTGAGAGTTATTGTATTCTTTTGATGGATTCATATTTTCTTGTTTTTTCTTATTTCTAGTATCTCTACATTGATGTCTAGTCATTTGGCACAGCAATTGCTTCTTTAACTCTCCTTCCCCAGACTCCACTGGTGACTATTTGTGTCAATGCAGTCAAGGAGTAGTTGGTGGTCTGCCTGAACAGCAGCAGTGTCTGCTGCAGCTGCTGCTGTGGTAGCAGGCCATCCTGGCAGTGGAGGAGGCTGTAGAGGTAGTTTTGGGGGGCTGTCCATGTGGCAGTAGTGGTTCCAGTGGTAGAGGGTTACTTGTACGACAATGGTGGCTGCCTGGCAGCACCAGTGGTGGTGACAACTGCAGCAGTGGCAATTGCAGCAGCTGCCTGCTTGGCTGTGGTGTCTGCAGTGATGGCCTGCACAGCTACAGTGTCTGTGGCAGCAGCAGGGTTACCTCACACTGGCAGCAGTGGTGTCAGCAGCTGCAACTGCCTCTGTGGCATCTGTGGTGTCCTTGACAGCAGTGGGGTTACCTTGTTGGGGTGACAGCAGTGCCGGTGGCTGCAGCCATCTCCCTTCTGTGTGCAGTGTCCTTGGCGGCAGCAGGGTTACTTCATGGGGGCAACTGCTTTCCTCATATCTTTCGTGTCCTTGGTGGCAATAGGGTTAACTCATGGTAGTGGCTGCAGTGGTTACAGGGTTGCAGCTGCCTCCGTAATGTCTGTGTAATTAGTGGCTGCAGTAACAGACCACCTGCAGGGCTGCTGCTTTGCAGGGAGCTGCTCTGCATTGGGTGATGGTTCTAGGACCAGACAATGGTTCCAGTGACTGCGGTGGTGGTGGGCCCATTTAGATCATCTTCTGTGAGAGAAAAGCACCATGGGCACATCTAGTCTGCCATCTTCACTTATTAGTTTCTTTAAAACACGTTTTATACTAAATCAAATAAATATTAAATTTTTAAAATAAAGAATGATTAAAAAATTTATTTGATTTCATGTAGGAAGTTGAGCATTTAGTATTAGGACCTGATATTTGCAACTGTTTAATATTAAAGAGTAAACCATCTTTTAAATTTACATTTTTATTTTATTTTTTCTGGGCAAAAATCTAATGGGATGTGCAAGAGAGTCTATTCAAGTAGGTAAAAAAGATGTTCATGGAAGCACTAACATTTGGCTTTCAGATATGGCTTAAGGCTTATTTATGGGCATCCAAGAAGATAAAAGAGGTAACATTTTCTTTGCTTGCTGGGTGGTTGAAAGGTTAAACATCAAATTTCTAGTGTGGGGAAAATCCCAAAGTACTCTTATGTGAAATTTGTCCATGTGGAAATACATACAGCTGAAGACAAGCCAATGGTATTTCCCTGGCTGAGATAAAATTTTTTAAAAACTGCTAGATAAAGCAACTGACCATTTATGATTTCAAAGTCTTTACTTGTATCATTATAGTAGCTTACATTATAGGGTTCTTTACATGTTTATAAAGTACTGTGTTTTCACATATGTCATCTCATTATTTGAAAGGAAGATGATGGATGTGACAGTATTTTCCTAAGGAGGCAGTATAGCATAGTTTGGCATGTAGATTTCATTCATCTCTTCTCACCCATTCAAGGACATTGCTCCAGCAATACCTCCCTTACCCTGCCAACCTCACTATTTTTTCCTCCTCGAATACTCCTCTTTAGCAGGCACACAATAATATTTCTCCCATCTTAGAAACTTCCCCGTCCTACTTTTCCACTTAGCTACCCTTCCCCTCCTCCCTGCCATTTCTCTCCTACCCTTTACAGCAAGGCTACTAGAGAGAACTGTCTACATTTCTTGTCTCTGATTTCCTCTCATTCTCTTTTGAACTTACTCCAGCAGGCTCTCTCCTCTACCACTCCACTAGAACTGCTTGTCAAGGTCATCAATGACCTCCTTGTTGCTAAATCCAAAGGTCAGTTCCCAGTTTTCATCTTATAGCATTTGACCCAGTTGATAAACTCTCCTTTCCTGGAAATAATTTATTTTCTCAGTTTCCAAGACCTCACTCTCTTGATTATCTTCCTACCCTTCTGGCAGTCCCTCTTGGTGCTTTTTCTGGTACTTCTCATCTGTGGAATATACGAACATTTATAAAGCAAATGTATTTCACAGGGCCTAGTTTCCAAAGCCCTGTAGTTTCAGGTATAACCTAACCTTTTAAAATTACATATAGAAATGTTAAGTTTGCAAAAGACAAGAAATTTTCCCCAGGCTAAAGTCTCTGTTGTGGACATAGAATTATAACACAGCAAAATTGCTGGTTCTCAAGGACACATGTCCTTGAGAGCAGGTTAACCTACTGATTGATATGTTAAGAAAGTTGCTTTATTGTTATGTAAAAATACTGAGGAAACTGTTGTAGGAAAACACAGTATTTGCTAAGAACAAGCTTTTGTTGGTGGATTGACTTTAACATTTTGCAAACTGCATTATGGAATGTCACTTTGTTATTTCACTGATGTTATCAGCTTCTATTGTTAAACTACACTTAACCATAACTCCACCCTGTTCTTTTTCTGTAACTTTCTGGCCTGGAGAATAACTACCGAGACAGAACCCCAGTTCAGCATTAATTTCCAAAGGAGGAATGCCTCTCTCTTGAGGGTTCCAGGAAATTAACCCCTTTGGGGTATCTCACTGCTCAGAAGGGATGGGCTTTGAGTAATTCTTTTGCATATCTGTCACCTCGTGTGAGGCAAAGCAACATCATCTACATAGTGCCCTAGGGCCAGTCCTTGGACCTCCTCTCTTTTTAAAATCTAGAATTATTCATCTTTTTAAAATCTAGAATTACTTCTTTCATGATCTCATCTAGCCTTTACATATTATAAATATACTGAAAATCTAAAATTTATATCTCCAACCTTCCATAATAATATGAATTCCACGGAGGCAGGAATTTTTGTTTACTTGGTACATTTCAGTTTCCCCTATGCCTAAAAGAGTTTCAGGCAGGCTCTCAAATATCTGCTAAATAAAGGAATGAGTAAATGTGGTTTTAAGCTTACTATAATTGTTAATTATTCCATTAAAAAACAAAGCATAACATTAAATCAATAACTATCTGGTACTAACATTGTAGTTGACTCCAGAAAAATGTGGGGTGGGGAAGGCAATATTCATATAGGAAAACATGTTCAAGGATTTGCCTTTCTTGAGTGAGAAATTTTCTAATACTGATTTATCCTCAAGTTTCAGATGTATATATTAAAGACTGTTTAAATTTTTGTGTAACCAGCTGAAGACTGAAATAGAATGTATAACTTTCAAACTACTACAGAGAGAGAAATGATAAGAAAACAGGACCAATCTAATATCAGGTGGAAAAGAGAAAGAAATAACACATGCTCATATAATACAACAAAAATAAATGCAAACATTCTCAGTCACAATAAATATGACAGTGTTAAACTCCCTCATTACAAAAAATAAAGTAACTCTCATATTGTGTTTTTTTTTAAAAGCCATATAAATGTTCCTCACAAGAGTCACAGTTAACATTACCCAGAATGGTTGAAAATACATAGAATTAAGGGTCAAAGGCAATAAAAGGGACAAAGAAAAACTAACTAAGAAGATACTACACACATGAACTAACTAGCTTAAAATTATATGATGAAAAAATTGTTAGAGAAACGTAATGAGATTTTAATCGATTCACTATCATGGCTAACACTTCGTTAGATCTCTATTAGAAATGGATAGGTCAAGTAGAGAATCCAAGTAGAAAAAACCATCTGAATAATAGAACAAATAACGTGTTTATTAACTTTGTAGCAAATAGGGACTATATAAAATGACCATTTATCACTCTTCCCAAATAAAATTAAAATGTGGAAATTTTATGTTTAATGAAATATTCATACAGTAGAATATTACACAGTAGTGAAAATGAATTAACTAGAAATGCATGTATCAATATGGATAAATCTCCCAAATATAATATCAATAAAATATATGTTATAAAAGGATAGGTATTATTTATATAAAATTTAAAAATTTGTAAAAATAAGTGTATATTGTTTAAATTTTAAATAATTTGTAATAAAATTATGAAAACCTGTATGGGAACGGTAAAAATCAAATTTTGTACAGACAAATAGGCAGAAGATATTAACAGACAATTCCCAAGGTAGAAACTACAAATAAAATATTCTCCACCTCACTAGTAATCAGGGACATAGAAATTATGACAACTATGATAAATTACTTTTTCACACTAAAATTGGGAAAACAATCAAATTTGACAATATTAAGTGATGGAAGAACACTGAAAGCCCATTACTTACTGTTTGTAGAAGTATGTCTTGGTGCTAACATTTTAAAAAACAATTTGAAATTTCTATTAAAATTTAATAGCTACAGATCCAGCAATTTAGCATTTACATTTACTTAGATCTCTGGATATTTACTGCAGCACTGTTTCTAATAGTGAAAAAACTGAAACAATTTAAATTTTTATTCTCAGGATAATGGTTAAATAAATTATGGCACATCAGTGGAAGAGTCTATGGCCATTAAAAAGGATACAGTAGTTCTAGATGTGGTACCAGAGTAAGCCTCGCAAGATACATAGTTGGGTGAAAAAAGCAAATTATAGAAGAATGGGTAAAAAAAAAAAGTTCACATTTTACAGTAATATATATTTGTGTGTGTATGTGCATGTGTGTAAAGAAATAAAAACTTTAGGAATGATTTAAAAAAAAAAAAAAGCAAGCAGAACATATATTACTAGTCCAGTTGTACAAAAGAGTTAACTCAGTCTACAGAGGCCTTCATTATGGTCACACAGACAGCAAATGAGTCTAGAACCAAAACTTAAGTGTTAAGACACCCAATCCAGTGTTCTTTCATATTACAGAACTTCGTATATTAGAATAAAAGTATATGAGTTTTGCAATCATTCTGGTCTACACTCAAATGCCAGCTTCACCACTTCCAAGTTAGGTAACCTCAGGAAAAATACTTAATCTCTCTGATCTTTAGCATTTTCAACTGTAAAATGGACAAATATAATACTAACCCGACACATTATAAAGATTACATAAAAATTAAATGAGAATACTTCCTTCTTCTTTGGTTCACAGAATCAATTTATCAAGAGAATCAATTCTATTAATTAGCCAAGTCCAGAAATAGTCTTTGGCTGCTCAGGTCCGTGTCTAAAGTTTAAAGTATCAAGTACTTCCATTGCATTATAAGTTGGATTTCCTCAAAATATGCCTATGGTGATAAAACTATTCCAAACGCCTGGCATTTTTTGGTGGCTCCCATCTGCCTCATGCTCTATCACCTTTCATTTGGTCTTCCTGTCTCAGTCCCAAACATTTAGATTATACAATGTGGCATTCTATTTATTTCTTGAGAGTGATAGCTAACTTTTAATGACAAAATCTCTAGCCATGTACTGAGCCACTATCTTCTAAGCCTGGCTATACTATGATTACAGGATAGTTTTCTAAACTGCAACTAAGAGAAAGGAATACAACACAGACTATTTTTCCCTACATAAATCACTTTGAACTTACCCTGCAGCTCAGGCTGCCATAACAAAATACCAGACTGTTTGGCTTAAACAACAGAAATTTAATTTCTCATAGTTCTGGAGGCTGGATATCTGAAATCAACTTGCTAACATAGCTGGTTTCCGGTGAGGGCTCTCTTTCTGGCTTGTATATGGCTACAAGATCCTTCCTTGGCCTCTCCTTAGTACATGAGGAGAGGGAAAGAGAGAGAGAGTGAGTGAGCACTCTAATGTCCATCCTATGACCTCGTTTAACTTTAATTACTTCTTTGGAGACCCAATCTCCAAACACAGTTACTGTTAGCATTAGGGCTTCAATACACATTCAGTCCATAACACCAACCAAGAGCAACTTACCTGCCTTTTTCCCCTACTCACTCAAACAGGCCTTAAAAGTGTTCTGGCAGGTCATTCTCATCAGGTTGGCACTCTGCTCTACGGAAGAACTTGATTATTTGGAGATTTCACGATGGACCCTCTCTTTTGGATCATTTATAAACAAACAAACAAAAGACAGTAATTAAGAGCAGTCCTGGAGTCCTCAGCCCACCTTTACCCCAGTGTGTACGTGTTGCAGGGAGGGTGATGGTAGTTCCTGCTTGCTAGTGCTAGCATGAGGTTTGCTGCCCACCAACCAATCACCACCTGCACCCCAGTGGGGGTCTCACGAGTGCTAATTCTGGCCCATGATTCCCTGACAGCCAGCCTTGGCCCACTGGCACCCCAGTAGGAGGCCTCCAGGTTGCTAGTCCCAGCCTGTGTTTTGTCACACCAGGCCCAGCACCTGTGGAAAAGCTCTAGCTGCAAACACCTTTTCCAACCTAAATCCCAACCTAGGGACCTTCCAAGTCTGTTCCTCCCTAGGGTATTCTTTTGAATTTTGATCCTTTCTCAGCAGCTAATCCCATGTAAATAGTTAATAGTTCTGTATAATACTATAATACCACTGTATAATACATCGTGGATATATGTCATGTCATTATATGTCTGTCAAAAACCACAAAATGTGCAACACCATTGAGAACGATATGTCAGTGTAGGTCTATCAGTTGAAACAAATGTACTACTCTGGAGCAGGATGGTGAAAGTAAAGGAGATTGCGCATGTGTGGGGGCAGGAGCTATATGAGAACTCTGTACTTTTTGCTCAGTTTTGCTGTGAATCTAAAGTACTCTAAAGAAACAAAGTCTATTTTTTAAAAAGTGAAGGGAAACGCTATTAAAAGGCTATGTTCTTTAATACTGCTGTTATATAAAAAAATACAGCTCACTTAGGTAGTAACTTTGTATCTCTGAAAAAGAGTAGAAACAAATATGTCAAAATGTTAATGACTGCTAATTCTAAATGGTGTAATATACAATTTTCTATATCTTAAATTTAGCAGATAACATAAAAAAGAATATAAGAAAAATGCACCAGTGATTAAAAGGTATAAAATTTTAACAAATGTATTCAATTTTTCACCCCTAGAAATTATTATTGAAAAAGAATGAACAAGTTTTAAAAATCATCTCTTACTTAGTTTTGGCAGTTTATTCTGATCACAATGACATTTTGCTTTCTGGAAGACTTTAAGTGTCAATTGAACTTAACAGGAATGAAAGCTGAAAAGGCATTATCTGGCACAAAGTTTATAAAACTAATATTTAATTTATAAGAGATTCAAAAATTAAGGGATGGAAACAAGATTAAAGCAACTACTAGTAATAACCAAATAAAATATTAAAAACACTAAAGTGATTTTAATATTAAAGAACTGTACAGCTGAAATGTGGCTTACAGATTCAAATCCAATCATCCATTTCTATGACATTTCACAGATGAAGAAACGCTGTCCCTGAAAGGTTAAATGACTTAGTCTTTGTCACAGTGGTAGATAGAGGCAGAGCACTAAGACTGAACCTTTTTATACATATCTCATTTGAGAAATAAACATTTTTAAAGGCATAATTAATATGTAGTCTCTAATTTAGCTCTCAAGGTTTTATACTTGAAAAGTGTTGTTTAGAGATTTCAGTTTCATATCTAAGAGAAAGTTCGAAATATTCAGTTACCTGTGAACGAAAAATAAAAGGCTGCTATTCAAAGAAATGAAATAAATTCTTCTCTGTCCCCAAATACAGAACTATGCAGTGTTTGTTTGCATGGAATCATACATAGCAGGCTCATAAATTTCCAGGAGAATACACCCAGACAATGGCTTGAGACCAGGTTAAAAGAGGTGGTGGTTGTGGAGAAGATTAAGGCCAGTGAGTTTCTCTCACAAGAAAACTGTAAGGCTCAAGGTTGGAAGAAGATTCTCCTTCAGGTTTCATCAGGCAATAGAAGATTTTTTTACAGACTGAGATTACTGAGAACTATCCAATGACAATATAAAGTCTATGTATATAGTGTCACGTGTGACATAAATACTTTCATTGATTAAAGTTTTTATTTAAACTTGAGAGGGGGATTATCAGGACTTACAATGAGAATTTAAGTTAAGGGTGTGATGGTTGAAGTAGTTGGTGGTAGAGAAACTATATTAGTTATACTGATGAGTTAACTCAAAAGCATGTATTGAGAATGTACGTGCAAGGTGCTACGGGAAATAGTCATATGTCAAAGACTTGTCTAGCAGGGGAAACAGGTGTTATTCATAGTTAATAGAATGTAGAAAGTTGTCTCATAAGAGAAGTTCTAACATAGTAATTTGGCAATTTAGAAGAAAGAAAATTCATTTTAAATGTCTTTAAAATGACATAAATATCCACACTAACTCTATGACTTTTAATGGGTATTGTATTCCACTCTCAGGGTTATTCCAACAAGGGGAATAGATAGGTGTTAATGGAGGACAAGGAAGTAAACACTATACCTGTACACTGGAGGAAAAGCTGGAAAGATTTTCCATCTTGAGGAGGTATATCATTACAAAAGAATCTGCTAGCTACTCATCAAGTGCCATTTCCTCTTCTTCCTAGGCATACAGATAGCATTTCCCAGTATCTTTTGCACATAAATATAGCCATGTGACTGAGCTTAGAAAATGGAATATGAATGAAAGTGAGGCATGCCATTTCCAGGACTCCCCATAAAACTTTCCCACATGCATTCCTCCATGTTTCTCTCCCCTCCTTCTCTTTTGGCTGAGTTGGATGTTGACATCCTGGGTAACCGTGGAAACCACTTCTTAAAGATGGTAAAGTTGCTATCAGCCTAAGGTCCCTGAATAACCACATGGAGGAGAACCAAATGGAGTAGTCTTCATGTCTACCTGTATATCCTCCTAGAATTGTTACATAAATAATAAATGAGCTTATATTGGGTTAATCCACTGAAATTTTAAGTTCTATTTGTTACTACAAACTAGCCTATCCTACCTAATACAATCATATTTGAATATGATTCTGCATATTAAGTTGGTCTTGGGTCTTGGAGATGTAAATGTCTTGACAAGAAGCAAGCAGAAAATGAAGGCATATAGCTAGACACCTTAATCTTGTATCTCTTTCTGGAGAAGAGTACATAGTAGGGAAAAGAAAATGCTCTTGGAATGTGACATATTCTAAAAATTAAGGAGAAGTTATCCAAGGATTTGACAAGGCCAAGAGTAGAATGTTTACTTTTTCAACAATCTTTTAGCTTTAGAACTTCATCCTAAATATACTCCCAAGAGTATGAGAATTTCTGTTGCTCCACATCACTGCTGATAGTTGTTACTTTTGGTATTTTTAATTTTACCAATCTAATTAGTAAGAAATTGTGCCCCACCATGGTTATAATTTTTACGTCTCTTATTATTAGTGATGTTGAGCATTTTTCATGTGTTTATCAGTCTTTTGAATATCTTCCTCTTGATTTGCCTGTTCAGATCCTTTGTCCATTTTTCTATTGTGTTTTTCTTATTGATTTGCAGATCATCACTATATATTCTGGACACTTATTCCCTGTGAGTGCTATGTTTTGTAAATATCTTCTTCCAGGTACCTGTACTCCCATGTTTATCACAGCTGTATTTACAACAGCCAAGATATGGAACCAACCTAAATGTCCATCAATGGATGACTGGACAAGGAAAATGTGGTACATATACACAATGGTATACTACTCAGCCATAAAAAAGAATGAAATTCTGCCATTCGTAGCAACATGTATGAACTTGGAGAAAATTATATTAAGTAGAATAAGGCAGGCACAGAAACATAAATACCCCATGTCCTCACTCACTAAGTGGTAGGAAGGAAGTAAGGAAGGAAAAAAGAAAGACCACAAGAAAATATTGAACTTTCAGACGGAGAAAACGGACCTACAGTTACTAGAGGTGGGAAAGACGGAGTGGAGGTGGGGCGGTTAGGGAGTAATTGGGTAAGGGACACAGAGAATAATTACGATTTATAATGATGAACCTCCTAATAATACTGATTTGATCATCACATACTGTACACAAATACTGATATTCAACTCTGTACCCCATATTTATGTATAATCAGTTATGTTTCAAATCAAAAAAGAAATTAAAGAGAAATAAATAAAAAATAAAACTAAAATTAAAAATAATCTTCTTCCATTCAAAGACTTCTTTGTATTTTATTAGATATTTTTAATGAAGTGCAACGGGGCAGTATTTTCTGTTCTAGGTTTTGCTTTCTGTCTTGTTTTGAAAATCAAAACATATATATTCCTCTAAATATCTTAAAGTTTTACTGATCACATGTAGGACTGTAATCCACCTGTATTAGTAGGACATGAGGTAGGAATTTAATTTTATTTTTGTTTCCCACATGAAACACTTTAATCATGCCCTATTGTCTTGCTTATCATTGTTATTCCTGTCCAGGGACCCGAATTATGGAGAAGGGGGCTGGACCTCTCTCCCACAACCAGGCACACTGCGCCAGCATCTTGGGCCCCGCCCAGGGACCCAGGGCATGGAGAAGGGGACCGGACCACCCTCCCACAACAAGGTACACCAAGCCAGTACCTTGGGTCCCACCCAGTGACCCAAGGCATGGAGCCAGGAACCAGACCCTCCTCCCACAAGAAGGCACACCATGCCAGTATCTCGGGGCCAACCCAGGGACCCAGGACATGGAGAAGGGGACTGGACCTCTCTCCCAGAACCAGGCACATGGCGCCAGTGCCTTGGAGCCTGCCAGGGACCAGAGGCATGGAGAAGAGGACCAAACACACCCCACAACCAGGCATACCGTCAGTGCCAAGGAGCATGCCAAAAACAGCACCTCCACGTGGGTGGCCCACCCCAGCCACCACAGTTACCATGACTGCTGCAAAAGCGGCTAGACGCCATAGCCACCATGCAGATGGTCCGCCAACCACTGCAGTGCATTCACACAAGAAGAGTCACCGGCAGAGACAAAGAAAAGACGACGATGTCTCTTTCCACAAAACCCGTTTTAGAGTGACCGAAGCATCTGCTCTATGATAATATTGGGGGACCTGATCACATCTCTCAGCATTGGACAGATCATCTAGGCAACAAGTTAACTGAGTAACCATTATTCTTTCAGAAGGAGAGAAGAAATCTAGGGCAATTAGAGGGGGAGGGTGGAGGGTGAGGAAATGGGGGAAGGGGAGAGGTTGGACAAGGGGCATAAAGAATAATTATGATTTGTAACAATATATATGCTAGTAATATTGATTTAATCAACATATCTCAATGTTCAACCCCCAAAATATGTAGAATCGATTTTGATTCAATAAACAAAATAAATTAAAAATAAAATAAAATAAAATAAAATAAATGACAATTTACATAGGTACAGAAATCCAAGTTGGCAGTTATTTTCTCCCTGCATTTTGAAAATACATTCCACTGTCCTCTGGCTTCAATCCATTGCCATGGATTAGTCTACAATCAGTCCAAATGCAGTCCCTTTGTAGGGAATCTGTCTTATTACTCTTTATCTTTGATTTCATAATTGCACTACGATGTGATTAAACATACATTTATTTTTATGTATCCTGTTCAGGACATATTATGTAAACCCTTTTAGTCTATTTTCTAAGTCTCTTAATCTCTCTGAAATATTTACCATTTCTTTATCTCTGTGTGTCATATTCTGTGTAATTTCCTTAAAATTACCTTCTAAATTACTAATTGCTTCTTCAGTTCTGTCTTATATGCTGTCTATCCTATCCAGTCTCCAATGGCTATGCATTACATTTCTAGAAGTTCTATTTGATTCTTTATTGCAATCTATTCTTTTTCATACTGATTTTCATTATATCTTTAATAATTTTAAATATACTTAATTTGTAGACTCAACCAAATTATCCTACTATCAAATTGTTAGTAATCTAATCATTCAGCTTATTGACTCACTCATAGAACTTCTTGTATTTTGTATTTTTGGATTATGAGCTCACCCTCAAATAGACCTTATCTGTAGCAATTTCACATGGCCAGTGCTCAGCGCATATCCTTCCAAAGAAGTTCTGCATTTCTTTCTGCCAGCTATGTCTGCTATTTCTTTGCTTGGGTAATATAAATTCTGACTCTGAACCCACATGAGGTGGTACAGGACCATGTTTACATATTCTCAGGAGAGTCCTCTTTTCCACTCAGAGCCTAGGCAGAGATCTTCAGGTATTCTTGTCATCAACTTGTACTGGAAGTAGGATTTTTTTCTTAGTACATCCTATTGATAAGGATTCTGGTTTTAAGTAGGTGTAATCTCATTTCCAACTTCCCAAGGTCTTGTCTCCTGTCCCACTTGGATTAAAAGTCCAAGTCCCTAGAATTCCATGAATAATGACCCCACTGCTCCTCCAAGTAAGCCACAGTTCACACACTGTTCTATTAGTTCCCTCTTTATTTTTGCCCTTGGCAATTCTCTCAATTTCTTGTAAGTACAGAGTGGTATTTTAAAGTATGTTTAAAATATTTCTATGACAGATTATGTAGTATGCTATATTGCTAGAATCAGAAGTTTAAACCATTTATTAAATGAGTATTTCATAATTTATTTTTGAGCATTTTTATTTCATTTGAAAGCCATTTCCCAACACAATGTACTTCACCTAATGAAGACTGACAGATGCCTTGTATTATTCATTCACCTTTTTTTCCTTAGAGAGCCCTGATTTTTAGCTAAGAACAATAGCACATAAAATAAATGTTAGATTTCTCAGGCCTTGCTGTAGTGATATAGGGTCATATGACTAAGTTTTGGCCAGTGAAATTAAAGTGTTTTTCGAGACTTCCTGGAACGCCAATTAAAAGGTGCTGACTCAGCTTCATGGGGTAATAATAAGTAGAAATAAGTTAGGGCAATTATAAGTAGAAATAGGAAAGGGGTCACTGCAAAGTAGGGAAAGGAAAGGGAGGAGGATCTGTATTTTCCAAAGTATAAGCTAAACAACTACAAGAAGATCAATGCTGCTTTTGGAGTAGGATGCAGTGCTGTGAGTGAGTCAGCAGGTAAACCACAATGTTTTCACCAATTTTTCTAGTTCAGATAGCCCTAACTCCCCATTCTGTTGGCCTGTTTTTCCAAAAAATTAAGCTCCCGAAGAAGTCACTCTGCTCTCCCACAATTAAGAAAACACTGCTTATAGAAGGTACTTGAATTACACAGTATCATTTAAGAATGTCACTTTCTCTGTAGATTCTAAGAGAATGCTTCCTGAATGAAACATATCACCAAAATATCGAAGAGACGTGTTTCTAGAACTTCTCTGACTGTAATCAAACAATACACTTCTATTACCTGAGTAACTTCTGCTCTTATATATCTGACATCTAGACAGACAATCCCTTTCTGGTTCACTTCTCTATATCCTTCCAATTTTTACCACTCTACTGAAGATCAACGTTCAACCAATGTATGGCTTTAGCCATGTTCCAAATTCTGTTAGGTGAGGGGTGTGCATATAAGACCAAAGACACAAAGTGCTGCACTCCTATAATCTGCTAGTAAATGGCAAGAACCTTGAGAAGTGCGCCTCCTTGCCTAAGGTTTTATAAAAATGTTTAAATGACTACTAGAATTAAGGACAAGTTTTAGATTTTAATTATTTGGTGATATATGTGTATTACTTTTGATAGTAAAATATTTAATTCACAATAGCACCCAATATTTGTACTTTTGACGCATTAGATGGTCAACAGTTTATTATACAATTCTGCATGTACAACCATCTCAAAATAAGAAAATCATTAAAGCATTTGACCAGCCACTAATACTGAAAGACTAAGGATGCCTCCAAAGAAAATGAATCTTTTGTCTTCTCAAACACCTAGAGTGAGGAAAGAAAAAAAATGGATGTACTCTGCATCTGCTATTTCATAAAAATGTAACTAGTTACTATATTCACATCTACTGCTAATACTACTATGACTCTGTCCAATCATGAGTCCTCACAGATAACACAATGAGGTAATAGACTTCCCTTATTTTATCTTCCATAAAGGTGTTTAGATGATCTCCTGACCTTTATAAAAGTCAAATGCAAATTTGCATGCATGAGATTACTATGTAAAAGCAAGATTTCTAAAGTACTGTAATAATTAGAAAAATCATCATTATTTCTGAATTTTGAATTTTTTCATTGTCATTAAATAAGAATTTATTAAAATCTTATGAGTTGCAAGGCTTATGTGCTATAACGTGAGTGATGAATAAAATCTCCCTCAAAGAAACTTCAAAAGTTTAGAATTAAAAATAATAAGTATGTAAGGTGATGAATATGTTAATTAGCTTGATTTATACAATCATTCTACAAAGTATACATATATCAAAATGTCACATTTTACCCCATAAATATATACAATAAAAAAGTTAATTATTAATATAATTGTTTTAATAATCCCAAATGTCTTCTTTAATCATTAGGTAGAAAATGGCATCCATTTCTCAAAAATTATTATAAATAAATATACATTCAGTCTCTTACAGGGCAACTACATTTTACTTAGTACTCAAAAACAGTCCTGCTGAAAATGATATACACAGAATTATATGTGAGAACCAATTAGGAAGTCAAATTAATCCAAATACACCTGAATTACAATTCAAAATACAACCCAATGTTTATATATATACATATACATATACATATATACACACATATACACATATATATAAAAGGTGGAGATTACATAGACCAAGGGAAAAAAACCTGTTATACACCTTCATTCAAACTGATTGCTGTATATTATTTGAAAATGTCCACGTCTTGAAAGAGAATTACAGATGCAGTTTTGTTTTGTTTTTTTTAGTTTAAGTTCAAGGTTATGAGTTTCATTTCCTGATTACGAATGTGAATCAGAATAAAAGGATATCCACAAAATGTCCTAACTAGCTTTCACCGAAACCCAAACATTCATTTCCACAACACCGAGTTTGGTGTAACCAGAAAGAGGACATATATTTTTTCCAAATTCATCCAAATTTTCCTCTGTGATTCAAATCTACACTCAAATTGTTCTATGTGAATCTATTACACGGTCAGGCCATTTGGAGGTGTGCAGGTAGCATCTGGTGGACAAGGTGATTCAGGAAACCATAGAGGGGATCGCTTAGTTTAGCTTCCTATACAACAATGTTATTCTACACAGAATTAACGTATCTTCAATTATGTGTCTCTACTACTTCCCTTACTCTATAAAATACTAGGATTTTCTCCACTTATACACCTGGCAAATTCTTCAAGGTTTAGGGGAAAAGGACACGTACATTCACATTTCAAGACGTGCTTCCTTCAAAAGAGGCTGGAAAATATATAATGAAAAAAACTCCAAAAATGTATGATTATTGGCAATTATTACTGGAATACACAAAAGAGATACAAAATTGGTTTAACTCATTTTCCACTCCAGAATTAAACTAAATTAAGTTGCTTGAAGCTTCTTAAAGTGAACGAATCATAAAATAGATCATGTGTTTTGCACAATAAATAAAATACTGGACTAAAGTGTGTTAAGCAATCTAATAGATTTTTTTATTCTGAGCCTGAAACAAAAGGGCAGTTCTAGAACAAAAATTTTTTCCACTAATAAAAATAGTGTTTTAAGGCTAAAACTTTAATGTTCTAAATAGAATCAAGTCAACATTTCTTTATAATATTAATAAAGTTCAAGACCATGGTTACTGAAAAATTTTGGCAAGCCAAACTTGCACAATTAAAATAAATACAGTGTCACGTGATTTGGTCTCCCAAAGCCTGGATTTTTGACATTGACTCAAGTTTTCCCAATCCTAATGCTATAAATAACTACTTCAGCTGAACAAAATAGTAAGCTATTAATTCTCACAGAATGTGGTTGTGCCTTTTCAATGCGTATGTCCCATACAAATATTTAGCATGAGCTTATAGGATCCATACCAGGCAATGAAGATATGAAAGTGACTAAGACCAACCCAGTGCCTTTCCTTAAAAGGCTAAGATAAGCACAGAAGACAATTAACTAATCATTACAAAAAAGTCATTATCTGAAAGTATGATAAGCAGGGGTATTTTAACAAATCTATGGAGTCAAGGAAGGCCTTCTGGAGGAAGTTCAGAGCCAATGTCTTTCAAACAAAAATCCTCAAGGCTATGGTAATAGAACTGTATTTCTGCAGGTGACTGCTATTCATTTCCATCAGTTAAATTATTCTTATAACACACACATGTTAATTTATATGCCAGGTTTATGCTCACCATACTGCTTAAAAGGGGCTTTATAAATCAAAAGGGGCTTAAAAAATCTTAGCTGTAGTTTTAAACATCAAAAGAAATAATTTCTACCACTTCAGGAAAATAAAACAAACACAATAAAGTGGCAGCATAAGTTTAAAATAAAATTTCTGAAAAATGGCAGATAGACTCTATGAGTTTCTCTCAACTTCTTCCTCCCTTAAAATTACAGTAAAAGAATAAATGAAAGGTATAAATAAACAAGGACTAAGAAAGAGAAAAGGAGAGGAGACTAAAACAGTCAAGAGAATCCATCAAATTTTTACAAAATTGAAGAGACGGAGGAGTGACAATCGACTCAAGGGAGAAAACTAGCTGGAAGTAAGCTATCTGCTGTATAGAACTCCAGAAATGACAAAGCCCTGGGAATGTTCACGAGGAGCTATGGAGGCAGAGTAAGCGATGGGGCTGAAAACAGAGGATTAGATAGAAAACAGTATGTAAGTATATCAGGAGATACTCCCCCAACACATATGCTCTTATGCATATGTGAACATGTGGTAGCACCCAGATTACTGCCCCTCCCACCTCTCCTAGTCTTTGAAGAAGTTCAATGGCACCAGAGAAAAAGAGCTATAAAATATCGACATTTGAATGCTACTCTAATGAAAAGCCTGTATCATCAAATGAAAAGTCATGTTTGTGTACAAAGACCTTCTGACTGATTCTCAAATAATAGACAGGCAACAACCACAGATAAGTGTGGAAAATCTCCTAAATGAAAGTGAGAGCTTAGAAAATCAAAAAGGAAGAAACAAAGCAATGCACAGAGCACAAGTCAAAACAAAACTATTATTTATATCCTTATAGTAAAAAGAGAAAATATAGAAGCTATTAAACAAAATAGAATGCTGTAACACATGAACATCAGAGAACACAAAATAGTTCTTTGAATTAAAAAACTAGGATGGCTGAAATAAAAATCAGTAGGAAGGTTAGAAGATAAAATCAAGGATTTCTTCCATAAAAACAAAAGATTTAAAAAACTGGAATATAAGAAAGACTAGAATTAAATTAGGATTTGTCAGGAGATTTAACTTCAAAGGTAATAGCGGTTCCAGAAGAAGAGAACAGGAAAAATGAAGAGGAAATTGTCAAAGCAATAATACAAGAAAATCACAGAACTTTTAGACATGAATTTCCATATTGAAAGGGCCCTTTAGCACCTAGCACGGTCAATGAAAAAATGCCCACAGCAAAACTTGTTACTGTGAAAATTCCACACAAGGGATAAAGAGAAGATCATAAAAGTTTTCAGACAGGGAAAAAAAGAGGTACAAAAGGCATGACGATCAGAATGTAAGACTAGAGACTTGGGAAGCTTACGACACAGGATCTTAGTATCACTTGACTTCTAAAACAATGCACAGGAATTTTCATAAGCAATAATAAGTAAGTAAATAAATAAAATAAAATAAAAATAAATTTATTGAATGCTCACTACCCAGAAGTACCATTCTATATTAAATATAACTCATTTAACTCTCATAAAACCCAGTGAGACTATTGACCTCATTTAGAGATGAAGAAACAGGCATTGAGAGGCTAAGTAATTTGTCCAAAATAACACAACTAGTAAGTGGTGGAGCCAGATTCTAACTTTGAGTGTGGTCTTTTAAAAACTGCATGATACTGTCTCTCAAGTTTAAAAGTAAAATGAGTTTTAAAAAAGAAGAAAATACCATTTGAATATTCTCTACCTTATTAACCTGTTCACAGATCAACTACGGTTAATTAAAAGTTACAACTTGGTCAATTAGGACATGAGGTTAAAGCCATTCTACTTCCTAAGCCACAAAGTGTACAAGTGCATGTGCACGCACTGTGTGTGTGTGTGTGTGTGGTGCGGGGCGGGGGTAAAGATTGAGGGTATTTGCTAGTATTTTATGTATTCATTGTATAAAAGTACTTTAGTTGTATGCTTGTGATTTGCTGCTAGAAGATTCAAAAGGAGATTCCCTAAATGCATCAAAAACCTCTACGAAAGAACTGAAGCACTTACGTGGGATCACTACAATGTATTTAGGTACAGAATAAAGGTTATATAAAGTTAACAACAGCATAGCTGCCTCTTTTCTAAGCTATTTTCATCTAAGCCTTTCACACTCTTCTAGTCTTGCAAAGAAAATTTCACTAAACAATGAATGTTCCTAGTCATTTACAGGACTATTCATTAAATATACTTATGTGACAAAAAACACCATGACACTTTACTCGCTCTTACCTTACACTCATCTTTTTTTACACTCATCATTGCTTTACATTCATTTTTATTATCAACTACATAATGAGACGAACATTTTCATGTGTTCCTCTGTAGGAGTTAGATTCATTTACAGTTTTCTACCTTTGCTGTCCTATGCATCTTCTGATTTACTGTACCTACTTAAGGGATTCTGGCTTTACTTGAAACATACTTTTTTAGAATATACATTTTTTTCTTTTCCAGTCTGGTAACATCTTCATTCCTTCTGACCTATGATAAGGAGGCTACACAGGTTGAGCATTTCCTCTCCTGAGGCTAATAAATTAGTGTATGGAAATTTGATATGGGTTGAATGTCACCTCCAAAGCTCATGTGGGGACTTGATTCCCAGTGTGGCAGTGTTGAAATGTGGGGCCTTTCAGCGGTGATTGGATTGTGAGGACTATGCTCTCATGAATGGATTAATCCATTCTTGGACTAATGGGTTAATGGTTTTATGCGTTATCGTGGGTGTGGACTGGTGATTTTATAAGAGCAAGTGAGCACATTAACCACTATATTTCTACTCCTCGCCATATGATGTGCTGCATCACCACGGGACCCTGTATAGTCTCCACCAAGAAGACCCTCAGCAGATACACCCCGTGGACCTTGGACATCCCAGCCTCCAAAACTCTAAGAAATACATTTCATTTCTTTATAAATTACCCAGTTTCAGGTATTCTGTTACAAGCAACAGCAACCTGACTAATACACAATATAACGACTTTTGAGACCTCAGACCACTGCTTCAAAACTCACCCTACTGAACTGGACCTCCAGTCTGGGGGTTCAGGCTCACACACGCAGCCCTCCGCCTTCTGCCTGTCATGTCCTTCATTTCTGAGTCATTCTGGGGCTATGTGGGGGGGGCTGGTTGATAGACGGTAGCTGTAGCAACCTTTAAGGTCCTGATGCATCAATGACAGCATCACCTACGTCTTCCCAACACCTGGATGAATGAACCCAGGCTGCCTGACCTAAAAGGTCTCAGTTTCGCTTACAGGAGGTTCCCCATCGCGGCCACAGAGCTCACGTTGTTTCTGCAACCTCCAACGTCCGGTGTCACGGTGGCCCGCAGTCTCAGGCGCACCCTATACGGCTGTCACACCTTCCCTCCCCACGCGCAGGTGAGAGACCTGGCCGCCCAGGCCTCCGGGGTCACCTGCTGGCCGGCCCTGGCGCGCGCACGCGCTCACGCACATACCGTCTCCTTGGCAGCCGCGACCGGGATGGGGAGCAGCCCCCGGCCGCGGGACGGGTCCTCGGGCTCTGCGGCCTCGCTGCCGGGCGCCCGTGCGGAGTCGGCCCTGGGGTCCCCATAGAGCTGGTAGCACACGAGGCCGACGAGACCCCCGCCGGCCGCCGCCGCGATGCTCAGCTCTCCCCAGCGCCGCCGCCGCCTCCACGCCGCCTCAGCCACGGCCCCCTCCTCATCCTCCCGGCAGGAGAAGGGCCGGCCCGGAGGGCCTAGGGCGGTCCCAGCAGGCCGCCCCCAGGGCCCAAGAAAGGGCTGGTGAGGAGAAAGCGGAGGCTGCAGCCGAAGCGGCGGCCACAGGAGCCTTCGCAGCGCAGCCATAGCGGGAGCTGCCCGCTCCGGAGCTGGGAGGGGGCGGGGGTCGGCGAAACCTCGCGAGAAGTCGGTGCGGCGAGGTTCGCTGCTGTTCCAGAGCGACCCCTGCGATCGCGCGGCCCGGGGGACCCTGAGGGCAGGCTGCAGCGAGGGACTCGGGGGGCTCGGCCGTGGGAGGGCGTGGAAGAAGCGGCGGGTCCCAGCTGCCCCTGGCCCCGTGGCCCCCCCCAGCCCGACCACGCAGTCATAAATAACCGCGCGGGCTCCCGGCGACACCTGGCTGCGCGAGAACGCGACACCGCAGGGCACAGCCCGGTCAGCGGAGCCTCGAGGGGCCCTCGGGGTGTGCGGAGTGTCCCGGCGCTCCTGCGCTCAGTGGGCCCCTCGCCTCTGCTCTGCGGGGGTGGGTCTCGGAGCGTTGTCACCTCCCCTCACGGTGCCCTGCTCTTCTGACACAAGGTCGTGGATAACTTGCAGTTGTGTCTTCACATGCACAACAAAAATGAGGCGTGGAAATTTGGTTCAAATTATAAAGGTTACGAATTAAGTCAAAGAATGTTTTGACTAAGATTAGTAGATTCTGGCAATGTTTATGCTTTCAGAGGCAACCAGGATGAGTTTTTCTGGCCCAGATTGTGCTATGTCTGTTCTTCATTAGCCTCTTGCCTGTAGTTAGCCTGTCAGATACACCACGTTCCATTTGGTATAATACAGGTTAATGGAATTTTGCTTTCTCACAGCTGCTGAAAGTGGTAAAAAGAAAAATCTATAACATATGAACACAATGTGCCTATTTTAGGATGCCATCTCTGTGTTTGTTTGTTTTTTCACTTTCACCCTGTTGGTTTTATGTCATCAGTGCCATAAGGAAGATTCAGTGGTAGCTCCTTGCTTTATCACCAAGTTTCCTTCAATTTCTGCCTTCTCTGAATTCTGGAAAATTTTAGTTTTCCCAAAGCATTTATTTTGACATTGTTTACTTTGATCTGAACACAATTTCCTGATTTTCTCATACATTTCCAACATGGCTCAATGCCAGACTTCTTGGACAGACTGATGATTTTTTTAGTTGCATGTAAAAAACTGAGTAGCTCTAAAGAGAATTAGGAAGGTAAAACAATAACATCATATTACAGATGAGGAAAATGACAAAGAGAAACTCTCCGTTTAAGATGACCTTAAGTACACACACACACGCACACGTATATAGATACCTACATCTATATTTCTAATTTAATTCTACCTAATTTCTCTCTAGTTTTAGTAAATATGATGCAGCTCTTGCAAGTAATTTGTCTAAGAGAGGTGCTGGGTGTAGGTTTGTAGAGTACCCAGAGAGCTATGGATAAAATGTCTCTATGAATAAATTTATTCTAATTATAACTTTCCACAGTATCTTCCCTCTAAAAGCCAAATTTCCTTAATAATAGTTTTCTCCCCATGTTTGAGGCTTTGTGACTATAGCTACAAAAAGATAACCAAATTCGTTTATACGTGGATGTTTAGTTCTCAGAGAAAAAATTATAAGAAAGCATAATCTTAGAAATTTAGAACCATTTTTGAAGTTTTAGATAATATTGTTGGATCAATATAGATTCAGTCCAATTTATGTCAATTCTACTGAGCATTGATAATATCCAAAAAAGACCCTCCTCCACAGTGAGATCCCACACCTTCTAAGAAATATTCACTTATGTTCACTGCAGTCTAAGTAAAAAGAAATGTTCTGAAACATTAAAAAAATTTTGAAACAGCAGGGAGTAAGACAAAAAGGGTTTTCCAGGAAAGTATATATCTGTGTATAGGCATCAAATTAGAACTCAAGAGATCTGGACTGTAGTCTTGGTTTTGCTACACCTTAATTACATGCTTTTGAGGCCACAATGGGGTTGAATAGGTGATCGTCTTCTCAACCCATGGTTCTAATTAAGCAGAATGCTCCATGCATATCAGCAAGCCAAGTATAGATACTTCATGGCACTTTCATTTGTCATTTGTCTTCTCAAAATCTACAATTGGCCTATGATTGCTTCATTCTTTCAACTTAAAATTCTATCTCCTGAACTAATTATTTTAAGCTTTTACTGTTTTTTAAATTGCAAATAAATTAGTGACTTTTAAATTTTGAAAATGTAAAATTTAAGTGTAATAGGCAGAAATGTCTTGTTTAACACAACTTCTATTAAAATATGCTGCTTACCTTATTTTGCTCACTCTGAGCTCTAGAATCTTGACTAGTTGAAAGAGGAGCAGTTACACCTGAGACCCTACATCAGGGCACATGAACCCCCCACTCCCATGTCCATTCAGTTCTGACAGAAGGAGTCAACCAGCCAAAAGGCAAGCCTGCAGCAATCTCCTTCTCTCTTGGCAAAGTTGTTATAAACATTGCCCCCACCTTCAGTGCTGTCTTCCTTAGGGGACAATTGTCAAAATCAAAGGAGTAAGTGGTAGGGAAAGTGTGTTCTGTGGGGTCACAACCCTTTCTTGGTCTTTTGTCTTCAGAGTGCTAACCATCAGGAGTCTGGAGCTCAATTCCCTGGTAGCCAGGGCTATGGAAACCAAGTTACCCACGGCACCAAGGGTCTGTTTTCTACTTTGACTAGCTCCCACTCCCAAAGGTGATGATTTGCATCCCACTCTTATCCTTTAGCCAAAGCTAAGCTGTGTCTAAGCAGCAGGAAGCCAGAGCATGCATCTAGCCCAGCTCCTGGCACATAGTAGGACCTCAGTAATGTTTATTAAATGAAGGGAATTTATTATTCTTGTGGAGGTGGGGTGGAGGCCAAGATAGGAAGGCAAATCAGGAGACAAGGAAATACAGTGGCTTGTCAGACACTAATGGAGCTGATACATGCAGCACACTTGGAAAATCAGTCAACACAAATGGGAGAGCAAAAGGGGAAAGCAAGGGGATGGCAAGGAGGGATCAGAGACAGAATGTGATCATGGAGAAGGTTGGTTCAGGAACAAATTGTGTCCTTAGATTCTAGTACAGAGGCTATCCTCTTACATATTATTTGCAGGGTCCTGTTGGGCTAGAAACTTAAATCCTGTTGTGGCTTCTACCAGGGAGCTCTGTTCTTTTGGTCCTCAGAGGAATTCCAGCATGATCTGTGGCCAAAGATCAGTGGCTTGACTGGCCACATCTCCTTTTTTTTTTTTTTTTTTGTGGCTGGCTGATACAGGGATCAGAACCCTTGACCTTGACATCTCCCTTTTTGTTCTTACATATATCACTGGTGACAGTAACAGAGCTGTCAGTTATACATATTTAACCAGTAACACTCTCACTTTTACCATTACATCTATCCAGTTTATTTTATATAATTTCCAGGGTCTTTGCTGACAGTCTCACTGTTCAATTGCTGTTGTTTAGGTCACCCAAACCTTTGTCTCTTTGTCCTCTATTTGGTGACAGGGACTTATTATCCTATGTATTTGTGAAACAAGGAATAGCAGCTCAGACTCGCTACCAGCAAAGCCTCCTGACTGAAAACAAGTGAACTCTTTCTCAATTGCTATATCCTGTTTTCATGTTTGATAGTGGTTAAAGCTTCTATACCCATTGAAGGATATCTTCTGATGAAGAATGCCTCAGAGTAACAAAATGATCCTCCATTGCACAAGCATGACACTAAAGTAGCAAAATAAATAATATCTTATATACTAAAACTGTGGGCAGTATCTCCTAGATTTGAACATATGCATATCCTATGGCCCATCAATTTCACTCCTGGATGAAATACTCAACAGAAACCAGTATTTATATCCACCGAAAGACATAACTTGTATAGAGGAATATTCATAGCAGCATGATTAGTAATTGACAAAAAACTAGAAACTATTCATATGTACATGAACAGTGGCCTAGACTTTTAAAAAATGTGGTATATTCCTACAATTGAATGCTATAAAGCAATGAAAATTACTGAATTGTAACTACATGTAATCATAGGGATGAATTTCATAGCATAAAGTTGAGGTCAAAGAAGACAGACACAAAAGAACCAACTGCATTATTCTATTTATAAAGTTCAAAAATGACAATTATATATATATATACATATATACACACAAAATATGTATATCTAAAATGTTAGAAATCAGGATAGTGGTTACCCTGGGTAGACAGTAGTGACTGGAAAGGGGTAAAGGAAACTTCTGGAGTTCGGTGCATGTTCTGTGTCTTCATCTGGGTGCCAATTACACAATGTACTCACTCTGAAAATTCATAGAGCTGTCTACTTAATGACTTGCACACCCTTTTTGTATCTTACACTTCAATAACAAGTTTGTGTTAAATAAATAAATAAATAAATAAATAAATAAATCTTTCTAATGCTCATACTAATGTGTTATGTATTAGAGGGCTTTGCTCAGTTATGAACTATACAACTTAGAAGGAAGGTATAGAGCTAAGAGCAATAAAATTCGTTGAAGAGTTGGAAACTAAAGGGAAAGTTAGATAATCTTGATATAGCCTAAAGAGATTTAACCAAGGAGTAACTTAAACATCTTTTAGTACCTGAATACTCCTAAGAAGATATTTATTAGCTGTTTTCCTTATTTACCAAAAGGGGCATGCTATTTTAAGCAAATGCCTAGTGTTTTATCTTTGACTTGTAGCACTTTCTCCTGTGAAATATCTATATGGACAGACCCAGTAGGTATCTGGTTGTAAGGCCTTGTCTCTGGCTCTAGCCCCAGAATATCAGTTGTTGAATGGGAAATTGCTTTAAGGGCTGATAACCAAGCAGAAGGACAACCTTCAGAACATATGGAAAGCTCAGCATAAGAGGGAACCATTAGAGATATCAAGAATAGCATAAGGTAAGCCAGTGTACATACATGCAGAAGCTTAGCAGGATGGCAAGCAGGTTTCCTCTCTTGCCAACTCCATTTGATTGGTATTGGTTGCCTGGAACACTGTGGTAAGCAAAATTATCAAGCTAGGCCCAGAATTCACAGAAAAAGTGACTGAGTGTGTCTGCTAAGAGTGAGCTATGAGATTGGGATTGAGTTGACTTGTAGGACCACATGATTTCTTTAAAACTCTACAGTAAGAGAAGATGGTGCAAATAACAGCAGAAAAAGAAAAACTGAAAAATGTTTAAATGTTTCTGTAATAAGCATGTGAAAATTTTGTTATAAACATAAACATAATGTTTATATAATATTTACCCTGTAAAATTATAGAAGACTAAAGAATTTAGAACAATAGCTTAGTCTGCAAATGTTTTAAATTTTGTGGGGTGGGTATAGAATGGGGAGTGTTTAGTGGAAACTGTTTGTCAAAAGAAATGTTATATGAAGCTCCAAAATACAAAGTAGATAACAGCAGAGTGTCTCTAGTTGAGACGGGAAGGGGATCTGGACTCTTTCTACTTCAAGCCTCCTTTTCAACTCCCATCGTGGGGCCTGAAGTACCTCTGTAGAATCTTGGGGATTAAAAGCTACTAAAATATACACTCCTTTAATTTTTACTGATGAGGAAACTTAGTGGCTATCGGGTTAAAGAATTTCCTCTGGGTTACACAATCAGGACTTGAGCCTAGATATTGTGCCTTATATCTAGATTTTTCCTATATTGGAGTCATCAAAAACCGAGAGAATTTAAAACAATTTTTCAAAATCTAAGGCATATTAATTTGCAAGGAATAGAATAGTAATCACATTAGCTTAAACAAAAGACATATTTTAAAGATAAAATCTTACGGAATCCAGAGAAAAGTGTTACTATGAGGTCTTAGGCAGTTTGGTAACTAGGTCAGCTTTAGAGACCTAGGTAGGAAGAGTTCAAAGAGTTCAAAAACATACTGCTTGCTGTGAGCATGACTTGGCTACTAATTTTATCAGTCTGTGTTTCTTAGTTCAAATTCTAAAAAGCATTACCTTGGACTGGCCTATGGATGTTTTCTACTTTTGTTAGTTTTTCACTCTTAGGCCAATCAGCTGTGTCTGGGAAGAAAGGCCTGGAGTCATATGGAGATGCAGTTTCTGAGAAAAAAGGGTGAACAGCTTCCCTTAGGAGGCCCTTTGGGCAGGTACCAGTGGTGTTCTGGTAAAGGTTTTAACAACCAGTTCTAGGTTGTAAGAGGTGAGGAGTCATGATTTCTAGCATTTGCAGATTTCCATGGTATAAATATTCTCACCATGGGATTTCAAGCTACCAATACAACATTATTGATTACAGAGTTGGGAAGACATACACAGTAGCATATTAATATATAGAATTTCCACTATTCACATGCAAAGACAAATAGATAATAGTAAATTAATTGGGAAGTGATGAATTTTTAGTATTTATTACCTTTTATATTTATATTTACCTAATGTATGTAAATTATATGGGTTTTTAATATAGTTTATCTAATTGTTAAGTTTATATCATTTAATTTTTAATAATATCTCTGTTTAACAACTGGCTTCAAAAATTCCTGAAAATTTAACAATCAGCTCTAGTGAGCTAGTGCAAGCTGATTCCAGCTCACCACTGGCAGATACTTAAAGATCACCATCTCCGTGAGAGAGTTTAGGAGCTCTTAAAGGTCAGTGTTTGATACAAGAAGGGGACAGGATGAGTAGATGTAAGACTAAACCAAAAAAGATCAGGATTAAGAATATGCCTTTAGTCACGAATGGCAGAATGCTTTTACCTATCCTTTCATCAAGAGGAGGGTAACATCCCTTCTCACCTTCCCAAGGTTGTTAAATAGTTAGATATTACTATGGAATTATTTAGATATTACTATGGAATTATTTTTGCTCTTTCCAATTAATTATGTTTGTTATTTCAAATCTTGGAATTAAAGAATCATCTTAGGTCTGTAGACACTGTATGGGTACAACTGACTACTCATACCAGGTAGAGACTATTCTTGAGCTGAGTCTGCAGGGTTCCAGTTAAAAATCTGTGCATTTAACAGCTGATACCCAGTAAAGACAAGATTTCACTTGACATTGCTAGATAATTGAGTCTTGCTTTATGCTAATGTTAATGTTTACATTTGATCAAAACATATTATTTCGAATTTACAATACAATTATATAACACATCTAGCCAATACTTAAATTTATTATACTTAACATTTATATTTTGTCCAAACGAAGGAATTCATTCTTAAGCCAAGGTAATTATTGAATGATTTAGATCACTATGCAACATCTTTTTCTGTTAAAATAAATTAGTTTGCCTCAAACAATAGAGATTGATCTAAAAACAAAGTCTGAAAATATGAGTGTTCATAAATTTCTTGGCGACTGAAGCATATCAAAACTCTTGCACTTCAAAAATGATTGCAGTTTTTTCAGGATGGTCTCAAATCTTATGTTCAAGAACCTGCAAACCTCAGACCACCACATCAAGGGAAATGAAGTGAACCTGGTAAGACTTTATAGAAAACCACTAAATTAGCTACTCTAACATGCAGGTGCATGGGTCACCTTGAAAAAATTATTCCAGAATAAGGAGGTCTGTTTCTCTATTCTTCCAGTGTTATCCAAGAAAACCATGTTTGATTAGGATTTAATTGTATGTAGTATTTGTTTCAGGGCATATCCTTTGATCAAAATCTATGTAATGGAGACCTATGCTCTATGATATCTAGAATTAATCATTAAACTTTTGGCTATGGCTAAATATAAATGTTACACTAACTTACTTACTAAACATCAATGTGCCTGTGAAAAGTTTGTCTCTAACATGAATTTTAAATACAGAGGAACACCAAACAATAATACAACCTATATACGAAACTCAAGGTCATTATTCAAACCAGGTGCTCTCCCAAACTGAAAATGAACCAAACAAAGGAAAAGCTGAAAGTTGTGCTAATAGAACAATTCATCATTTTAAACGTATAAACGTGGAAACATATGAGAAATAAATTTCAGAATATGGTGTGAGTGCTCCTTTGTTCTTATTTCCAGTCTGTATGTTAAAATTAAATTGTCTTGTAATTTTTCTTCGATAATTATGAAGGACTGACATGACATCCAACTTAAAGAGGCCACTAAGCTGTTAGAGCTGTGAAACTAGAGCTTTGGGAGAGAGGTCTTAAAGGTGGCAACTGACCATGATACAGCTTTGTATTGAAAAATGTGATATTAGCAGAAAAATATTGTACTTTGGAAGTTTACATATGCTATAAGTGGATTATCTTAGGAGTCAAAAATTAAGTTATATAACATTTATATAATAATGAATGAGAACTTGCAGATACATCTACAGAAATATTACGTGTTATGTTTAAGTGAACTTTAGAAATTGGAAACACATGTATATATACCTTTGTTTTGGTAAAATATCAATATTTGAGTCCCACAATTAGAACCTTTCTAATCTTTTTTAAAGCTCTGATTTTAAGGGAAGGAGAACTTAAGTAATTTAAAGAGATAGGCTTGTGAATTAGTCTATAAAGCAAAGCTGTTGAATTCCATTTTCCTATTAAATTTTATCTTGAAATTAGGATAGAGAATCCCAAAATATTAGGCTGAATGTAACCACAGAGATAATCTAGTCTACAAACTATATTTTAGAGAGGAGGAAACTAAACCGATCATGCTTTACCAGAAGAAATTTCCTGATCTGGCTTCTGTCTGCTTCCCCTCCTTTCTCTGCCACTCCCTAACAACAGGACCTGGCTTAGAAGTAACTTCTTCCAAAATGTCGTCCCCTCCCAAAGCTAGTTTAGCGCACCCTGCTACCCCCTTTCAGTGAAACACTTCAACTTCCCCCATCAGAGCACTACTGCTATAAGATAATGTGCTCCTTTACTTTTTTATATCCACCAGCTAGACTGTAAGCTTCAGGAGGGTAGAGATTATATTTTGCCTTTTAACAAACACAGATACTGCCTGTTATGTAGTAAGAATTAACATATTTTTTGAATAAATGACAAATATCTGTTTTTATAAAATAACTGAGAATCCACGCAAATTTGACATGAGTAGAAGTTCTCTCTTCAGCATAATAAAGATATAAATTGAATTATCTTTCAAAATTCAGAATCCAAGCCAATAATCTGCTAGATTAAAATAAGATTGCCCTACAAAATAAATTTCTATTGTAATAACACATTAGAAATACTTATATTCTATTGGTAACTTTGTGGAAATAATAGTGGGTCTGAGTTTCCCGAAGTCAATCATAAAAAAGCTGCTTGCTGTTTGAACCTTCTATCTCTTATTTTAAAAAATCCACATAGAAGTTATTTGCTGTTGTGATTCTGTCTTTTTTGTTGTACATTTTAGTAAATGCACTTTTATGGGTGATGCAATTCTCAAAGAACTTCCCTTTTTATTAGTTTTGTATGACAGCAAACTACTCTGGATCCAGTTCCATGCCATTTCATTTACTTGACTCAGCTCCTTGTCCTTGAACTCATTTCACAATTTCATTGCCAGCTAGAAATTTACAGCCTTGTTCGCAGGAATAGCTCGAGTCAAATATTTTCAGTGTCAACACTTTCGTGGTGTCCTGACAGCTGCACATTTTCTGCTGAGCCACATTTTATTTCTCATGAAGACTATTTGCATTTTCACAATTTTTCTCTGATACTTATCTTCACTCATTATAATTGTGCTGTTTTTCTTTTTTCATGTTTGGAAGCAAGAGTTGCAAGAGGAATTTACCAACAATATGACTAGAAGCTGGAGAAGTGAAACTTGGCAGTTGTTGCTTCCTATCAATGTGCCTCTTGGCCTTATCAAGGGTATGGCAGCAAATGTGGCCACATCGTCCTCTAGTGGCTGACCCCATGAGAGGCCAGCAGCCACTCTCCTGCTGTGGCAAAGACTGTCCTTTCTCTCGGTGCATGGTTTTATGCCCAGGGATTATTATTTTTTTAAGATAAAGGATATTTTTCTTAGTATGCGTTTGTTTTCTAATGGCCAAATTAAATTTTATGTCTTTGAATATGCATTCTATGACCTAACCATCCTTCGTTGGAGGAAATATAAAAATAAATTCAAGAAATCAAAGCAGATACTTCCAATTTCTGAAAAAGTCTTAAAGTGTGTGTTAATCAATCAACGGTTATTTATCAGGTATGTAAATATGTCATGCACTGTTGTAGATGCTTGATATACATTAATGAACAAAGTAAATGAAGTTCCCTGTCCACAGGAAACTTACATTCTAGTATGAGGACTACAGTAAGGAATATGTGTTTCTCTTTAGGATAACATTCAAACCAGACTTCTTATAAGTGTGACATATTTCACTAATCATACTATTATGAACTGTTTTCTTAACATTCAGTAATGTAATTAATTTCCTCTTATCTTCTCTAATGTGCCTTCGGGCAAGCAGTAGGTGACTGGCAACGTATCACTTATTCAGCTGGTACTAACCCCAATCATACCTCACCATCCAGATGCATTACTCCTCCCAGAGTGCTAACATTTCTTACTCCAGAGTGGCCATTATAGAAAGCTATGTATGTTTTCCTAAATTGTGTGCCCAAATTTAAGGAATACCTTTCTAGTCTTCTCCCAGTTCTCCTTCATATAGGGATAAAGGCATAACCCTACTCCTCCTGCTCTAATTTGGGTAAACACCTTCTGAGCATTTCTTGCCTGGGGCTAGGCTCCAGTTAAGGCATAAACAGGACTAGTTCTCTGAGGCCTCTAATTAGGGGGAAAAGAAATGGGTAAATAAGTCTTTAGTTACTCTGAGCACTTTACTTTGCTAGGGAAATATAAAATTTCAAGGTAGTTTAATAAATGACTATTCCATTTTCTGACTTTTAAAGAGAATGTAACTTATTCATATTATTGATGTTATCATAGATTAAATGTTTATATCTCCATTGCTGTAATGGTGTTTTTTATTTCTAGCTAATTCTAAGGAGACACAATTTACAAATTCATTAATTGTTTAAATCTTCTGACTTCCTAAATTCTTTATTTGGAAGAATATTACCTAAAAAAATCAGAATTTCGATGGCAATTCTATGCCGATGGAAAATGTAATTTATTTAAATATTGATGATTTAATTTTTAAATTATAATAATAAAATACTTTTTATGTTTATGTGGCATTATCCTTTAGAAAGATGAAGCACATTTAATTTTAAATACTGCTCTTTTACTTTGCAAATGGAAAAATTAAAAACAAAGAGGCATAGTGGCACCTGTGGATCCTTTCATAATAAAGAGGTAAAAAGGAATGAAAAAGATCCCAGCTATAATTATTTTTCTTAGTCCATTATTCTGTTGCTGATTCTAGGAGCAAGCAAAAACATAATGTGTGTGAGCAATGATGTAAATCTGAACTACATTTTTTTTTTTAGGTATGTTTCAGTTGCTCTAGAGAATCAACTTTTATTACTATTGGATATTTGCAGCATGATTTGGTGGGAACAGCGTTAGAACCGGATGTGAAATATTTTAATTTAAAGTATGATTTTTCCATTAACTAGGTGGGATTAATCTGAAAGCCATATTCCTCATCTGTAAAATGGAGGTATTTGGTTAAGGTGCTCTGGCAAGTTTCTTTCATGAAATAAAAAATATAAAATACTTTCACAGTATAATTTTGTTATATTCAAGATAATGACCGATCATATGAGACTCTATTGAATGATGTGTATTTAGCCAGGTGCTATGAAATAGGTTACTTCCAGAGGAACCTGTTTATTTTAGAAGTATATTTAATCTTTTCAGACCCATTTCAAAATACTGTTAATTAAATTTTTCACTGGAGGAAGCTTAGAAATTGTTTGTTCTATGCTCCAAATAAAAAGCATTGTCAGTTTTGATGATGCTGTAAGTCCCACAAACCACCTTTATCTTCTTGCTGCTGACGCCTAAGCAGAACATGGAATTTTAGGTGGCCTAAAATCAGGGGAAATTTATAATGGTTACCTTCCTTAAAATCATCATTTAGATGTTGTAGCACTGATAGATTTTCATATACATTTATTCATGTAATTCCTACAAAACTTCTGCAAGTTCGAAGTTCAATATACCACACTTTATTGTCCCAATTTTACAGGGGAAAAAATTGAGTTGCAGTGAAGTGATGTGATTTTCCTAAGGTCTCATAAATATTGAGTGTCAACATACTGCTTACTACTAGCAAGGTCTAAGTAAGGAAAGAAAAAAAAATACAAGGTAAAAATCAAATTACGTGTTACTACTCTAGTTGTTCTTTGTGGTGGGTAAGGTGGGGAGTGGGGCTGGATTAGAGTAGCTGACATTGCCTGAAATAAGTAGCGAATAACCAAGATGCTCAATTTGTGCCAAATTTTCATTCTGCCTGAATTTGGACTTGCAACATATGTGACTTCGTGGTCAATTAATATTTCTTTTTTCACGTGTGTTCAATAGCATCCACAGAAAATAGCCAGCCTGTTCTGGTTGAAGTGTGGAATTTTGTGCAGACTGGGACTCTTCTATGCAAACAGTTCAAACTTAGGAACTCTGAGTTATCTCCATTATCTTACATAACAGCTGTTGAATTTAGATTTTTCTCTCCTCTATTAAAGTGCTTCTAAGAGCTAAGCTGTGACTTTTAAAAATTTATGTCAAACTTATTTTGATATAATTTTATAACTTACAGAAAAGTTACAAGAATAATACAAAAACTCTACATACCCTATACTCACAGTCTTCAGTTGTTAACATTTCCTCTCGTCTGCTTCATTATCCATCTATTCTCTCCCTCTTTCTGTATACAGGTGCATATATATATTTTTTTCTGAACTATTTAAGAATAACTTTTCAGACATCATGCCTCTTTTATCCACAAAGTTTTATTTTGTATTTCCTAAGACTTTTCCTTATATAATCACAGTTCAATTGTCAAAATTAGGAAATTTAACAGAGATACAATACTATTATCTAATTCACCGTCCATGTTAAAATTTTGCCAATTGTTTCAATAAATATCCCTTATAGTTTTATTTTTCTCTGGTTCAGGCTCCATACAAGGATCATACATCACATTTAGTTTTTAATGTCTCTTCAGTTTCTTTTAATCTGGAACAGTTCCTCAACCTTTCTTTGTCCTTCTTGATTTTGATATTTTAGCAGAGCACAGGCCAATTGTTTTGTAGAATGTGCCTCTATTGGGGTTTATCTATGTTTCCTCTTGATGGGATTTACGTTATCAATTTTTGACAGGAACAACACCTAAGTGACATTATATCCTTCCTAGAATATCAAGAGGCACACGGTGTTGGTTTGTTCCGTTATTGTTGTTGACTTTTATTATGCAGTTAAAATAGTATTCACTAAATTAATCCACTATAAAGTCATTATTTTTTCTTTGTAATCGAGACTCTTCTTTATCAGACTTTTACCCACTAGTTTTAGCATGCGTGGGTGATTTTGTCTGGATCAGCAATAATCCTATGATGGATACAAAATGGTCATCTCATTTTCTAATTTCATCGTTTAAAACATATTTATTAGTTATTAGTCTGTTTCTGTTGCTTATAACAAAATACATGGAAGTGGGTAATTTATAAGAAAACAAAATGTGTTGCTGACATCACAATTTTGAAGGCTGGGAAATCCAGAGTCCAGGGAACATGTCTGGTGAGGGTCTTGGTGGTGGCGACAGTGACGGCAGGGTATCACATTGTGAAATGGCAGAGCAGAGAGAGCAGAGCGACTAACCTCTTCATTCACTCTCCTTTTAAAGTCCTCCAAATCACACCCCTGACCACCATTTTTCATCCATTTATTATGGCAAGGTCCTACAATCTAATCACCTCTTGAAGACCCACCTTTCAATTACCATAATAGGATGTCACACCCTAAACAGTTACAGTGGGGATTAAGCTTGTAATATATGGACTTAGGGGGACACAATTCAATCAACCCACAGCAGTTGGTATTCTACCATAAATAAAAGTTTTCCCTTCTCTTTTATTTATTTATTTGTTTGTTTGTTTGTTTGTTTAAGTAGTTGCACTCAAGATTCTTATTTTATTCCATAAATAATCTTCTTCCTATCATTGTTTATTTTGATACCCAAATTGCTCCAGGTTTGGCTCATGTCTCTTTGACATGTCCTCATCATTTTTTGAGCACGTCCTTGCCTTCTGGCACAAAAAGATGCCCAGTCCTGGACCCAGCCAAATCTCCAAGGTTCCCTGGGTCATTTTTGTAGGAGAATGAATTGAGAAACCAAGATGAAGGCACTAGATGTGCTCATTGCCCTGGCTTATGTTTGCTTTTAGGTCCTTTCAGTGGACAGAGCTAAGATGAGCGTGCGCGCGCGCACACACACACACACACACACACACACACACACACACGCGCGCGCGCGCGCGCACACTGCTCATGTGTTATGATAACTGCAATTCCAGTTCAATACTATAGGGTTCGTTCTAGTCTTCCCTCTTCATATATGAACTTCCTTCTCTGACAATGAACACCCTAGCTCCCATTATCCCCAATGTATTTTCTCATTTGCTCAATCCTATAATACACTACTCTAACAGCTACCACTGAGAAAACATTTTTCTCACTGAAGTTCAATGTTCATGTTTTGATGGGAGGGGCCATTAGACCTTGATTATATAACCAAAGAATTGTATTTCAGAGTTACTTAGGTATTATTATTATTATTATTATTATTCCTTTTGTGGTTATTTTATTCATTTGCATGCTATTAGGTTCATTTGTTCCTGGTTTTATTCCATTTTCCTACTCTTTCTTGTTTTTTCTATTTATTTTTTGAAAAATGTAAAATAACATTTCTCCAAAAGTCAAAACTCTATAAAAAGTTCTCAGAGAAGTGTCACTCCCCCATCCCTCTACCACCTTCATATTGATCCCTTATTACCAATTAACCAGGTAACCAAGATCATTCATTTTCGGTTTATCCAGGCTATGTTTACTTTTGGAAAAAATAAGCATATATGTGTACATGTAGAAGTTTCTTATTTTCCTTCTTTCTTACAGAAAAGATAACACAAGAAAGGTACTCTTTTGCACTTTGCTATTTTCACTTAACAATGTATCCTGAAAACACTCCATATTAGTTTATAAAGATCTACCTTATTCTTTTTTCTTTTCAGCTATGTAATGCTTCATTGTGTGAATGTACCATAATTTATTCAATCAGTCTCCTATGTATGGAACTTTATGTTGTTGTCAATATTTTGTAATTACAAATAATGAATAATATTGTGCAAATGTACTTTTATTTTTATTGGGGGTATAAATCATGACTTTTAAATCAGCTATTTTTCTTTTTCTCAAGTTATACACATGTTTAGGCATCAAAAAGTATTAACACCTTTCTCGTGTAAAAACAAAGATGCATGACAATATGCTGACTGAAAAGCTACCTTGGAATTTTGTGGTCTGGGAAACTGTAACTACATTTTGTGGAAGTAGAAATTGTACCACATATTTGTATAACAGCAAAGCAAGTGCGGTCTCTAGGAAGTATAGGTAAAGTTGATTAGATTGCAGTGTATGCTTAAAACTTGAATAATACACTCTTGTAAAACACTCTTCAAAATTATTTAACTTCCCATGATATCATCACAGCATGTGCAAAAAAAAAAAAAATCTTTAGTGTTATCTTTTCCTGTCATGTGACTAGTGCAAACAAAAGAAATCCTTATCTTTTTGTTTCTATTCTGGTCCTTTATAAAATGGCATTAAGCACCATTCAAAACTTACACATTAAAAGGTTTGGTTTGGGAAAAAAGATTTATTTTGTGGTTCACACAAATTATATTTGCTAAATTATAAAGCAAAGATTTTCCCAACAATGGAAGTGTTCAGCACGTTCTATGCATGGAAAACTTTAGTTTTAAAATCACTTTCCTATATATTTTCATATGTAAGTCTCATAGTGACCCTGTGCATAGTGAACTATGCAGGAGTTACATTGTCCTTATTTTACAAAAGGGGAAATAGAGGCATTTAGAGAATTTAAGGAAACTGCCCTGGGATGTTGAACTCTGGACTAAACCCTTAACTAGAATCCAGGTCATTTTTTTTGCCATAAAGTGGCATGTATCATAGGGTGTTGTGGTGATCAAATAAGGTAATGCACATGAAAATGCTAAGGTATGCAAAGAGAAGTTAATTCTACTATTAAAGTATTTGTGCTTTGTTAAGTACACGTAAAAATTTTCCCATATTTTAGCGTACATATATAAAAGTAACACAAGAGATTAAAACACTCTAAATCTATAGATCACACAGCCAGACTTGAAGTGTTCATGTGGGGAAATATTTTATAGACTGAACTAGTACCTCTAGGAGCAGGTGATGATAATGTATATCCATTGTGGAATAATTAACAGCATTTTGTGTTGCTCAGAACTGAGACCTTGAAACAAACCTCATTAGAAGGCACTTGATCTAAGTTTAAAACCTTTAAGTATCTCCTCTTTAAAAGTGATCAATGTATGTACTGGCTACTTTAGTTATGCCGCTATGAGATCCACACAACTTTGATCTAACTTTCTTTGATTTAACACTGCAATTAAGAAGATTTGGTTCAAAGTAAAAGCTCATTGGTTGATGTTTTACACTGATGTGATAATGTTTACACAGATGTGCTTTGAAATCTTGATTATGGTGGATTTGGGGGTCCTACCACAAGACAGACTGCTGTTATTTGAAAGGTGAGATAATATGACGTTTACCTGGTACAACCTTCTAAAACAGACTTAGCAATACATGTTTCTATAGTGATTTATCTGTTTATTGTTTCTAGCTAGAGTTTTTGTTTTATTTCATATCTATCAACAGTAAATCAGTTGCTTTAAGGTCTCTTTTATAACTCGGTTGCACAAGGGTCAGTGCTTAGGCCTGTGCCGATGAAAAGTTATAACTTTACCTACTTTAAAGAACCTGCCAATTAATTAGCAAAAAACCCTTCAGAGCAGATAAAATAAACCAGTCAAATCCAACTGAGCTCCCAGGTTTAGGATTCTGCTGAACAGACCATGAAACAAGACTGAAAAACTAATCTTGAGTGATGCTCTAAAATTTTTTGCTCAGGGGAAGCATAAATCTGCCAAATGATTCTCTACTCTTCTGCTGCTGAAAAAATTTAATGGAAAGATCTTGCATTTAACTAGTGGCACAAAACCAAAGTTTTAACATTTAAATGGACAACCATCTAACTCCTTTACTTCAATGGCTTTTCATTTTGCAAGTATGCACAGGCACTCAAATTCTACCAGTAACTTTTGAAGTATCAAAATGCATCAAGAATCAACAATATTTCCATTTGATTTTTTTTTGATTTTATAATTAAAGTGTGAACAAAAAATCTATCCTAGAAGAAAATGCAACTAAGAAAAATAAGAAGTGCTCTTACATTGGATAGGGGCCCCAGAGGCCATTCATCATTTATGATACTATTCCAGATATTCATTTTCTATTCATGGCAAGAGGTAAGAATGCAAACCATCTCTTTTCAGCCTATTTGGCTTTACTCCTCATTCCTTGGTTCATATTAGACTATGTTATTATATTATGCTAATTACAAGTTCATGACCTCAGCACACAGTTTAAATTTTCACGTAGATGTAAGGCAATCTTGGTTATATCATGTGCTATCTGAGTAAAGATAAACATTAAAGAGGACTTGGGAAGGGGGGGGTAAAGTGTTCCTAACCTAACCTTGATTATGTAAAGAAAATCCCCCATCTAAATGATAAAAGAAAAAAGTAATGCCTGTACATTTTATTAGTGTTTTGAAATTAGTGAGTTAAACTGTCAAAGCTTTGATTTTCCTTTCATGTGTGTCTGGGCAGGTCTAAGCCTCAGGTAACGCCCTTTTCCCTTCTCCCTCTCTTACCTTTCTTTGCACCTGTCCTATGCAGGCTCCCAGCAGCTCCCAAGTCCAATTCTCCTCTTCTCTCCTTTTCCACCTCCTACCCATGCCCCCCTGTCCTCCCCCACCCCCTTCCTTCCCTCCCCTTCCTCTTCTTCTATATACCTGCCAAGCGGGGCTCCTTTTAGCGGCGATCTATCACTGCAAAGGAGCTCACATCAAAGGCGGTTGCACAGCAGCCGCTGAACAGCATCACCGTCGTCCCGAAGACAACCCCAAAGAGGGGCCTCGATTGCGCCTCCCCGAAGTTGCTGTCTGGGTTTGGCCAAGCGCGGGAATGATTTTTGCGAGTGCATGGACAGAGAACCGTCAAGGGCCCTTTCTGGTCACTTCCAAAGAGCAAAAACGTGTTGAGAGGAGGCCGGTTTAAGATTTCAAACAGAACCTCCCCAGCGTGCTTGAAAGGACTTGATTAGCATATGTCAAGAGGACCCGCATATATACTCGGTGTGTATGTGCACAGGACTCTGATCTGATCAGTTTGCGGAGCTGGAGCCCCAGCCCCCAGCCCCAGCTCCAGTATTGGCAGCGGCAGCTATAGATGTTCCTGCACAGCCAGAAGCCGGCTCCCACCTACCCGAGGAGAGAAGACCGCTCCAAGACAGTGAAAGCCTCCCTGCTATTTCAGTGCAAAGTCCCTTCAGCGACCTCACCCCGGTCACCGGGCAGTTTACTTTTTGCGCAGTTTTTTCTATACTTTTCCCCCATCCTCCTCCCCACCCGCGCTCCCCTTTTTCCTGGAGGTCTTTTGTTTTTCTGATCCTCTCCCTCTGGCCCTTCCATGGCTCCCTTAGCCGAAGTCGGGGGCTTCCTAGGCGGCCTGGAGGGCTTGGGCCAGCAGGTGGGCTCGCACTTCCTGTTGCCTCCCGCCGGGGAGCGGCCGCCTCTGCTGGGCGAGCGCCGGGGCGCGGCGGAGCGGGGCGCCCTCGGCGGGCCGGCGGCCGCGGAGCTGGCGCACCTGCACGGCATCCTGCGGCGCCGGCAGCTCTACTGCCGCACCGGCTTCCACCTGCAGATCCTGCCCGACGGCAGCGTGCAGGGCACCCGGCAGGACCACAGCCTCTTCGGTACGTACCGGCATCCCGGTCCCCCTCAACCCCCCAGCGCCAACTCCCTTCTCTGTGCGCCTCCCTCCTGGCCTGCCAGGGCTGTTAGGACTGCGCGGAGCCCGGAGCCCTCCGGGACCCATGGGGTGCGAGATGCGGGTGGGGACTGAAGGGCGGGCCAGCGCGGGGACAGGGAGGAGTGTTCCCGGCCGCTTGCTGCTGCAGCATCTAGCTGTCCTGCAGCTCCGGACGCAGGGGCTGGGGGGCTGGGGGTGTGGGAGGGGTGGGGGGAGGAGGAAGGGTGCTTCGGGGGCTCCCTGCTGCTCTGCTCTTCCTACCAAGACCCTGACTCGGAATCTCATTTCTCGCACTCATCACCTCACAGGCATTTTAAAAAAATCCTTGTGTTAATTTTCTCCTACTTCCTTTCATATTTCCCCCCAGTACTGTCTACTTTACAAAAATTGATAACAGGAAGCATTCCACTTCTTTATACATGCTCCACAGTCATGCAGTTGTTTATCCATCCGTGGCTGCTGTAGCTCAGGGGATCGCTGTTACATAGGATGCGAGCATGTAGTGTCTACCTGGAGAACTGTACATGTTCACCTGAAGAGGTAACAGATTAACTTTCCATGGGCACCGTCGCTACCTTCGGGCTCACCTGGCTGCAATTCTCTGAGCTCCTAAAGTTCTATTTAGGTGAGAGGAAAAAAAAAAAAAAAAAAGCCTACCCAGCTGCTGAGCATGCCCAGTTCTTCAAGCAAGATCCTCTTTAGAAATTGTGAAACCCGAAAGCGATGATCTTGGTACTGACTGCAGGAAAGAGGAAATGGGGAAGCGAAAGTAGATATGGGTGGGAACACAGAGGGACGTGTTTCAGAATACCTCCAGCAGTGCCTGGGAGCAGAAGGAGTTAAAAGAAACAAGGGAATGATTATTCAGACAGTGTTATAGATACTAAGTGGGAAAGTCTGTACTGTTAATGACTCTCTAACTAGCTTTGTGACTAGCAAGTGCCCTCATCAGTGTAAGTCTTAGTTTTCTTGTCTGTACAATGATGGGGTTAAATTAGATGATCTCTTTAAGGTCCTTAAGGTGCTTTCCGGTGCTAACATCCCAGGATCTTTCCAAGATAGCTAAAGTTTTCATTGTATTAGAGTTAACCTGCTAGCAATCTCAGAGGATTTTGATCATCAAGCTTGTGACATCATTGGAGACATTCATCATCATTATTATTTTTAAAGATACTATTTACTTGTCAACAGGAATGTGAAAGGGCAACACAGTGCTTTCCTTTCCCTGCCCTAGCAGGATGGAATTCTTTGAAAATCCTGCCTCTTATCTAGTCCTCATTCCCTTGTTCTTCTTCTACTCTCACTTCTTTTCTGACGTGGAGAACTCATTAAAACTTTGGAGAAGTGTAAATCTCAGTCTGAGGGGCATTTGTAACTCTAGATGTAGACATAAGCATGTGGTGGTCATTTGGTAGCTCTTAAAGGCTTAGAAAATTAACTTTTAAAAACCCATATGTTTGCAGCTTCCACTGATCTCTTCCAAATTCCCACTGACTATCAGTCAAGAGTGTCATGACCTAGTGGCCAACCTGGGGTCACTCTTGGAAAGTGGTTTTTAAACTGAGGAGACTAAGATCTGATTCTAAAGCACTTTGCTGACACCAGGTGGCTCAGTTCCCTTGCCTTTAAGAATGATTGCACTCCACTCATTATAGAAAAATCTTCTGGCTATCAGAAAGATTTAAAAATGAGTATAAATGTGATAATGATTATAGGATGGAACAGGTAAAAGTTATGCTTAGATAATATTCAGACTCTCCCTCTGCAATTGGAAATTCTGCTTTTAAGACACTTGTAATTCAACTGTAATCTCCCCAATGATGAGAGTTGCCTCTTCTGCTTTGTGTATCTATAAGACTAGCCCTACGAGGAAAGATTAGTAAATATTTGTAGATTTGATAACATTCATTAGTGATATTTAAAACGTCCATTTCCTTAGGAAGGAATGTTGCATCTTAGAATTACTATCTTGCTAGCACTTTTTTTTTTTTGCTAAAATTTTGTATAATTATTTAGTAATTGCAGAAGTATGACTTAGACTGATTTTGTGCTGGTTAAAGTCACTCTGTAGTGAGGGATATATACATATAGGAACAAAATATTCACTGTTACACAAAAGAAAGGTAATCCAAATTAGTTTGTTAGCCTAAAGGAGTGAACAGACTCTACCATACATTATAGTGCATCCTAGTGGCCTTCAACAGCTTAGACATCATAATTTACTACAGGGAAGTGTAGGTGAGAAGAAAGTTTATGTTCCACATGTATAACATGACTTGCTTCTCTCTCTGTTTGCCTTCTTTTGCTAGTGCCTCAATTACTAATTATTTGAATTATTTTGCTATTTTTAAAAAACATATTTCTGTGTCCTCAGAGTGAGAATGTTGAAAAAAACTAAAGAATGGCTATTTGAGAAGTTAAAATAAATAACATTTTTGATAATTTTATATTATTTGGCCATGATCAAATTAAAACTCAGAATACTGTATTTTTAAATTTCAAAACCACATCAATAGAATATAAATAGAAAGGTCCCAGTGAGGTTAAAACAATTTTCTATCTGAGTTATATCTGTATTTATAATAGATTTTTTTTTTGCACAGTAGTACAGTAGGAAGAAATTACCTAATATGTAAACATGGAATCATTACTTTAAAAAAAAGTTTAGCCTGAGATCAAACATATTCCTTTAAAGGCTTTTCCTTTATTCTCCCTTATTCTCCATAGATTTGTCTGATGTGGTTGCATTGTGGGTTGACTCACCTGTTTATTATGATTTTAAAAAAGGCTGGCTTTGAAAATGATACCAGAAAGACAAAGTACCTCCAAGTCTTTTTATGGGACACTGGGCATTAGAAAATCTATCTAAAATCTGTGATTACCTCTTAAGGAAAGTTTTTCATGTCTACTCTTTGTAAAGGAATTAGCTTAGTTACCACCTCGTATTATAAATACGAAAGACTTGTCAAATCTCATTTAAGAATCAAATGATTACAAATTACTATGTAGTATACTATTTCCTTGAGGAGAAAAAGGATCAGAATTAAAAAGTGTGGCTAAAATCTTGAAGAGGAACAAAAAAACACATAACCCTTTTCCCATCAGTCCCATGAACCATTGTAAAATTGTTTATGCCTGATTATGTGTGAGGTTTTGGATGTTGATAATAGAGTCAAGACTACTGAATATAATTATTCTAAGAACATATGTTATCTTTTTTCTTTCTACAATTATGTATTTTTTGGCAAGATGACAGCATTATCTTAAGGTGTTTACCATTTGGTTTTCCAAGAGAAATGAATACTTTATGAGATCTGTTATATAATTAGTTTATATGGAAATTAAAGTTATATTCTATTGTACTTGAAAACTAGTTTTATTCTACATTCTAATCAGTTAATCAGTTCCTGTTCTTTGAAAGACAAGAACATCTTAATGTAAATCAGATACTTAAAGGAAATTAAGTTGCATGTCAGCCATAGTACACTTTTTAATTTGAATATAACATTTGATCCAATTTAATTATACATTTGTAATTATATCCTGGTTGAAATTCTCTGGATATATTTTTTTCTACTAACTATGTTTCAGCTTATATTTTCCTTTCTAACAGGAATACGTCACTAACGAGCATAGCAGTGAGTCTGATTTTCCTTTATTTCCCACCTCTATATTTGTCCTTATGATGGCTATCCTATGCAAGTCTGTGTCTTCCTGCTATATCTTATCTTCTCTCTGCCTTAGGCTCTCAGTTAGGGACACTGGCTCTTTCAAACCACTTATAGACTGTTTAGTAGTGTATTGTTGCTGTAAGATCCTTGATAGCTCTAGTGTTCTACACGATCTCCTAAGAGTTTGAAAGAGCTCATTTGTCTTGCTAAGAATCTATGTTTCTGCCAAAGAGTGAATTAGGCTCTGGATAGAATAGAGTCCTCCATATCAGCAAATGGTCAGATTCTGTATTTTCCCTTGGCTTTGGGAGTATCACGTGTCCAAACAGGAACTTGTACAATAAATCAAGAAATGACTTAAGAGCAAGAGTCAGGCTAAATGGTACACATTTATACTGTTTGTAGAGCTTAAAATGGGGTGAAGGGGTGAGGGTAGAAAGCTATTGAGGAAGGCAGTTCCATAGAAAGTATGGCTGTACTTTTTCAGCAGAGTGTAAGGGGAAGAACTAGACAAAGGCATTAGTCCAAAGTTTAGTGAGTACAGGAAAAAAGTGTGATGCAGAGGGAGGTGTTAAGCTTTTTGTTGTTGTTGTTTAAACTGTGGTGTATTGTGTATTAAGTGGAGAGTTTTTGATTCTAGTTAACCTATCGATAAATAAAAATAATTCTAGGAAGTTATTGGTAGCAAAATCTACTTGAATGCTAAACTCTTGCTATTTGGTTATCACATTTAATGAATTATGAAGTCGTTTTCTCTGAACTATGCAATTTATTTTTAAAAATCGTGACAGGAAATATAGCATATTATGTAATCTATAAAGTCTTGAAACGACTGGATTGTCCTCAAGAAATAGTGTCCTGAAGTAGATTAGGATTCAGATGTGTATTAGGGCTCAAATGTGAGTTCACGTATCAGTTCTATCAGTTACAAGCATCATGTCCCTTAGGCAAGTCAATAAACCTTTCTGAGCCTCAGTTTCTTTATATGTATAATAGGGATAATAATATCCTTCCTACCTATTTTAATGGGTTGTGTTTTAGGAGCAGATGAAAAAATATAAGTAGAAGCCCTTTATAAACTATAAAACACTTTTATATCTATATAAGTTATGCTGATGCTGCTAGAAAAAGATTCATTTGATTTATTACAAACAAAAACAAAACGATTTATAGAAAATGTTATAATTAGCTAATAGAATTATAGAGAACTAAGAACACCTCTATTATATATATTAATATATATCTTATATTTATATAATTTATATATAGCTTCCATCTGTTGAATGCCTAATTGAATCAATCCTTTTGGTAGGGAGGTTTTTCATCCATTTTACATATGAGGAATTGGGGTTCAAAGAAGACAAGTGACTTGCCTTTTCAGCCTAGCCAGTATGTTACTGAACTAGTATTTAAACCCAGGTCAGTCTGGTTTAAGGTTTCACATCCTTAACATTATACCATGATGAACATTTTTTTTCCTTTTTAATCTTTTTTTATCTGTAAAATAGGAGAATTATAATAATAAAACAGTTACAGAGCACTTTTCAGTTTACAAAGGACTTCCACATACACCATTATATTTAGCAATATTAATCTACTAGTACTACTTAGGAAGATTTTCATTAGTCATATGTTTATTAATAAATACAAATCATTATTTTGTTTATAAATTCAGGCATTCTGGAATTCATCAGTGTGGCAGTGGGACTGGTCAGTATCAGAGGTGTGGACAGTGGTCTTTACCTTGGAATGAATGACAAAGGAGAACTCTATGGATCAGTATGTATTATTTTTATTGTTATTGTAATTCTTGAAGTAATGACTACCGATTTTGTAATTAAAATGTCTACCAATAATATCTATCAGAAGTAGTATATCAAATATATTTATGTAGAAATTAGTAGTAGATAAAACATATTTATGTAGAAATTAGAAACCTGTTAAATTTTCATGTGTCTGGGCAATAATATAGTAACTCAGTCTCATTTTTTAAAGTTCCAACTATTATTATCTTCACCTTGCAAATTCTTCCTACCCGTTGCCCTGAGTTTTTCTAGTTTTTCCATATTTTGATCGTTCCCACCAAAGACAGAGAAAAATGAGAGCATTTTAAGTTCTTTTCACTGTTATGTTAATTTAATGCAAATTTTCTCTACCCATTACCATCTTCCATAGCTAAATATGGAGTATAAATATATACATCACTTGCTAACCTTTGTATGTAGACAATGAGTGAACAAAATGTTCAGATACTGCAAGAAACAACAGAAAATGACAACCACACTAGTTCTACTATGTTTATTGTCGTGATAATTACAATGGCCATTGGATTACTCAAAATTGTATTGGGCAATTTTTGACTTGCCACTCAGGATAAGTGCACATCTGTGGGTCTACAATAAATGGATAAGTGTGGAGCAGAAAGTGTCCTTTTCAGATTCATATTTCATCAGTGTAAGGTTTTGTTTTGTTTTTTCTTTTTCCTTAGGACATTATAAAACTCATTCTGCAGCACAACATAGATTTTTCTTTTTAACTGTTAAGATTTTTTACTTGTTCACAGTTACTTATCTAATTTTTAAAAAATTGATAAGGGATAAATATGTGTCTCTTTCTTACCCATCTTCTCATATAAAATACCTTCTTAAAGTCAAAGTTCTCTAACTATTTCCATAGAGAATTTACTTTTTATGGTTTAGCAGATGGCAGTATCTGGTGTCTTCTTTTTCTTAAAATCTCAGTTGAAACCACAATGCTGTACACAGCTAGAATCTTAATAGACATTGAGAAAATTGGTTATAATATCTCAGTAAGGAGACTAATATCTGTCCTCTGTAAGGGTAAAACTTGTCCCTTCCAGTCTTTCTGTCAGCTCAGAACAAAGAAAAATAATGCAGGGTATAACAATAATAAGAGTTAAATTACAACAGAATTAATAGAATTGCAATAGGAAAAAACATGCACATAATGTTCATGTATGTGTTGGATTAAAAAAGCAACTGTGGTTTATCCCTTAGGAAAATATACAGTCCCATCTTGAAAAGACAAGAAATCATTGGGCTTTTACTACATTTACCTTAATAGTAACAGATCCAGATTAAAGTTAATCACAGGGAATGTATCATCAACAATTAATAAATTCATGAAGGGAAGATATATGATTGGAAAGATGCCCTTGAATTTGAAATTAGGATCTTAGCAAGATCTTGAAATGTTCCAAGGTGATAGTAGAGACTTGATATGTAGAACTTTGGCATTTAATGATGGATCAAAATAAACTACAGGCTTGCCTTGTGTTGATGGTGGTAGGAGGGTGAGAATATGGAGTATGGGAAAATTCAGAATATGTATTAAGTATTTGCTAAGAAAATTGGGAATTGACATTTGACTCAAAGTTCTTTGAACTAAACTGCTGGATGAAGTCAACTGGGAAGAAGAATTTCAGATAACATATGAACTAGAACAAAATAAAGCAAAAACAATTTACCAGTTTTCCTCTTTGACAAAGATATAGTTACAGGCAAAGAAATAAAAATATAGAGTTGAGACTTTTGTAAGAAAATTATCTCAAAGGTTTTTTTTTTTAATGGTAGTTGTCTTCTCTCCTTTAGGAGAAACTGACTTCTGAATGCGTCTTTAGGGAGCAATTTGAAGAGAACTGGTATAATACCTATTCATCCAACATATATAAACATGGAGACACTGGCCGCAGGTATTTTGTGGCACTTAACAAAGACGGAACTCCAAGAGATGGTGCCAGGTCCAAGAGACATCAGAAATTTACACATTTCTTACCTAGACCAGTGGATCCAGACAGAGTTCCAGAACTGTACAAGGACCTACTGATGTACACTTGAAGTGTGACGGTGTCTTTATGGAAGAACAAACCACAACCATTCTTTCTTACCACAGTTCTGTTGTAAAATAACAGCTCAGGAAGACATTCAGAATATTACAGAGTCTATTTTCCACTGGGATACTGAATTTGGAAAGAATACTGAAAAACAACAACAACAACAAAAATGTTGACTTGAAGTAGATCAAGATCACTTTTTAAAGTGGATTAAGTTCCCTTAGGTGCATTGGCTCAATCCTTAACAGTAGGTTGAAGCTGAAAATCTGTTAAAACGTGGATAATGGGAACCCCATCTAGTTTGCTGCTGGTGCCTCACCTCTCTGGATTGTTTACTTTAAAAGTTACATTAATAATAGGTACTTCATGTAGAAGAAATGGACTGTCATAGTTGGCCAAGATTATTGCAACATACATTCTGAGGACCTTGTAGAGTTTTGCAGGTTATGGCATTATGTGTAAAAAAATCCCCAAAAACAAACCTGGGTGAAACATGGACTATAAAACATGCCACAACAAGATGGAACATTTTTTTAAAGAATGGACCTATTTATACATTTTCAATTTGCAAATATTTATTATATATATTTATTTATTAAAGAGTTTATTTTTTACTGGTATATGAAGATACAAAGAGTAAAAAGCAGCAAAAGTTCCTTTATTGCGCCATTACTTTGTTGTGGTATCTTGAGCTGTAAAGAAGACATCACTATTACAACACATTAACCATACAAAAAGATCTTGAAATTTCTTTCTAAAAATATAGTGTAGATTATATTTTTATGCAGTCAATTGCCTTCTAAATGTAACATTGGTTCCTTTTGGCCTAGAAAAATGCTTTCTCAATTTGTATTGAATTCAACACACATTCAAAACGGAATTAAACATTTTTATTTTATGTTTTGGTTTTGTTGTTTTTCAGGTGAACGTTCTACTTATATAACATATTTTTAAAACGACAAAATTCTAAGTACCCTCCACAAAGACTTTGGTATTTAGAGAACTTCTAGTGTTGAAAATGATCAAACATTATAGCCACCCTATGTTCTTGACTCAGTGTGGCAAAGATCATTTCTCTCATCCAGTATGATCATAGAAAGAATCAGTCTTTGTGGTACCACCATTAACAGTGGTAAGGCCCCATCTTCCTATCTGAGTCTGTTATCCTTTCCGTTGTATCTCCTGTTTAGTCATTTATTCAGCAAGTCTTCATTAAAGGCTACTATACACCAGACACTGTGCTAGGCACTAAAGAAAATGTGGTGATCAAGACAGAGGTGGGTCCTGCATCATGGAACTTAATGTCTGGTAGGAGAGAGAGAGAGAGAGTAGCCAAGTAAACTAACAAATACCATAATTTTGAATTGTGATGTGTTTTATGAAGAAAGCATGGTTCAGACATAGAAAAAAAAAAAAGAAGTAACTTAGATAAAATGGGTTAGAGAAGGCTTTTCTAACAAGGTGACATTTCTAATGGGCCTTAAATGATAAGAAGGAGTTGACCAGGTCAAGAGGAAGATAAGGACTTTCCAGGAAGGAGAAACAGAGAGTCTGGGGTCCCTAAGGCAAAAACAAGTTTTGTGACTGCGGCTTAGAGAGCAATTGGGAGAGTAGCACAGATACGTTTCAAAAGCTGTGCAGATACAAATTCTGTAGATTCTTAAAGGCCCTTCTGAGGTTTTTTTAAAAATTGATTATATATATTAGTGGAGTACAGAATTGAATATCAATATATGTATATAATAGGTGGTGAACAAACCAGAATAATTAGTATACTCATGTTTACAAAGCATAATCAATATTTGTGACCCTTAACTAGTTTCTCACCAATCCCCACCTTTCCCACCTCTAATAACCACAGTTCTATTCTTTCTTTTTTTGAATGTTTAATGAATTATTGTGATTCTTTCTTTCCTTCTTTCCCCTTCCTTCCTTCCTTCCTTCCTTCCTTCCTTCCTTCCTTCCTTCCTTCCTTCCTTCCTTCCTTCCTTCCTTCCCGCCTCCCTCCCTCCCTCTCTCCCTCCCACTTATGAATGACTATATGCAGTATTTCTCTTTCTGTGCCTGGCTTATTTCACTTAACATAATTTTCTCCAAGCTCATCCATGTTGCTGCAAATGGCAGAATTTCATTCTTTTTTATGACAGAGTAGTATTCCACTGAGTATATATGCCACATTTTCCTTATCCAGTCATCTGTTAATGGACATTTATGTTGATTCCAACTCTTGGATATTCTAAATAGAGCTGCAATAAACATGGGAGTGCAGGTATTTCTTTGATGTGATTTCCATTCCTTTGGGTATATCCTATACCCAAAGAACTGTCATATGGTAGTTCTATCTGAAGTTGTCTGAGGAATCTTCATACTGTTTTCCATAATGGCCACACCAACTTATAGTCCCACCAACCGTGTATAAGGGTTCCTCTTTCTCCATATCCTTACCAGCATTTTTTTTTTTTTATTTATTTTTTTTTTTTTATTTTTATTTTTATTTTTTTTTTATTTTTTTTTAATTTTATTTTGTCGATATACATTGTAGCTGATTAATGCTCCCCTTACCAGCATTTGTTATTCTCTTTTTGATAATAGCCAGTCTAACTGGGGTGAGATGATATCTCAGTGTAGTTTTGATTTGCATTTCCTTGACACTGAGTGATGCTGAGCATTTTTTCATGTGTCTGTTGCCCACTTGTATATCTTCATATGAGAAATGTCTAATCAGCTCCTTTGCCCATTTTTTAATTGGGTTACTTGTTTTCATACTGTTGAGTTGTTTCAGTTCTTTGTATACTCTGGATATCAGTCCCTTGTCAGATGCATAGTTTGCAAATATTTTCTCCCATTCTGTAGGCTGTCTTTTTGCTCTGTTAATGGTTTGTTTTGCTGTGCAGAAGCTTTTTAGTTTGATATAATCCCATTTGTTTATTTTTTCTTTTGTTGACTTGGAGTCATATTTGTAAAGTCTTTGACCAGTCCTATTTCCTGAAGTGTTTCCCCTATGATGTTTTCTTGGAGGAGTTTTATAGTTTCAGGTCTTATATTTAAGTCTTTAATCCATTTTGAGTTGATTTTGGTATATTTTGAGAGGTACAGTTTCAGTTTCATTCTTCTGCATATGAATGTCCAGTTTTCCAAGCACCATTTATTGAAGAGGCAGTCTTTTCCCCAATGTATATTCTTGTTGTCTTTGTCAAAGATCAGTCAGCTATAAGTATGTGGGTTGATTTCTGGATTCTCTATTCTGTTCAATAAATAAATAAATAAATAAATAAATAAATAAAGCCAGAGGCATAACAATCCCTGACCTCAAACTATACTACAAAGCCATAGTAACTGAAACAGCATGGTACTGACCTTCTGAGGTTTTATTGGCTTCTGCCCAGCAGTTGTCAATGCCACCACACTTAGAAGAAGCAATCATTGTCAGCAGTGTGGTAATGATGATGGTAGCAGCTGCCACTTTTTACCAACCTGGAGGGCTGGGTGAAACATAGATTGTTGGGCTCTACCCCCAGAGTTTCTGTTGTGTATAAGATCTGGGGTGGGGTCTGAAAATTTGCGTTTCTAACAGATTACTGGTGATACTGACCACATTTTTAGAACCACTGGTCTAGAGCAGTGTTTCTCAAACTTTAATGTACTTATGAATTCACTTTGGAGATCCTATTAAAGGATGGATCAGTTAAACTATAGGTTTGGTGTGGGGTCTGAGATATTGCATTTCTGACAATGTCCCAGGTGATGCTTGATGCTGCTAGACCTTGGGCCACACTTTGAATGGCAAGCCTTAATGCTATCTTAAGTATTCTTATAGTTCATCCTCTCATTACTTATAAATTAATGTTGATGTATGGGGTGAGGGAAAAGAGTTCAACAAATGACTTTAATAAAGCTATGTGTGAATGTGTGTGTATGTGAGAAGTTGTAAGTTCACTTGGGTATGTATGAGGGGTCCTCAAAAAGTTCATGGAAAGATTAGTATTATCTTTTAATTCCATTTTTCCATGAGCTTTTTGAAATACACTAATAAATGGGAGAGATAGATGTTTCAGCTCAAAACTTCTTGGTTTTATGAGAATAAAAAGAAAACAGTTTAGCTGTAGTTTTTTAATAATCAGAATAAACTAACTCCTATTTTTAATTATAAACCAAAAATTAAAAACCTAGTTTTGATTCAGTGCTTGATATAATATTTAAAGTACACATCCTAAAGTGATCATTAAGCAAGTATTTCAAGGCTTTTGTAAAATAATGTGTCTAAGCTTGTAACTATAAAGGAACAGATTGATCAAAGATGGCCCGAAATAAATATTATTACCTAATCAAAATTTTTATTTTTTTCTTTTGAGGAATATGTCAGGAATATATGTCTAACCTTTTTTAGTATGATAGATATTTGTAGTGATTTGAGGTATAAAATGATTGAAGCATGGTTTCATAAACTTTCAGAAAGCTAGGAAGTCATTATATCTTGTAATCTTATTATATTTATATATTGACATCCATTTCTATGTCAGAAAAAAATTTGTACCTGCTGAATTCAAACTGTTTAAAGAAATGATGTATTCGGTATCTGGAGAGATTTTACTCGATACTACTAAATGGAAGTGGTGTGTGAGCACATTAATTCATATGTAGAGAGATAAGAATAATTTGGTTTATTATCAAATCAATATTTCTAAAATAATTTATTATAATCTCTGGCTGCTTGGGAGAAATTTCACCCATTAGGCATCCCTTTTGCTTCTTTATTTTTATCTTCTTTGAACTTTAAATGTTCTACTAGTAATCATATATTAACTTATTTCGTTCTTTCTTCCTTGGAGTATTAATTATCAATTGCTAAACCATCTACATTTTCTGCAGTGTTGAGGGAAACCTAAACACATGGGAGTGGGGGGAACTCTTGATGTGTCAATTACAAAGGGTTTGGTTTTCAGGCAAGTGCAATGTCAAAACAAGTAAGGAACTTAAAGCTGTTGACCGTTTGTGAGATTTCAGATCTATCATAAACTTAATATATGAAAGTAGGAAAGCCACTCTGGCTATCACTTACATTTATAATGTAGTTTATGAAAATTTCCAGTTTTGTGAACTAACATTAGAAAATTCCAGTTTTGTGAACTAATCATTAGAAATATCTCAAGTGTACCTAAACTCTGACTTTAATAGGTAAGTTGTTAATGAATATAGACATGTAATTTCTAATTTCTAATGATAAAATTTTTAAAAAGCTGTAATATATTCTTGGCATGTGAGAAGTTAGTACATTAAATAACTTCTGTGTGCTTGATGCATATTGCTTCCACTAGCAAAAATAATTTTGGGACAGCCAGGGAATGTAGTCCAAGTAAATCCTGACTTTATAATTCTGACAATCAACACTTACAATAATAAAAATATTTGTAGCTTCAAAGAGGATTGAGCTATGTTTTTCATAGGAGAGATTTCTGGATCCTTTGGCATATATTTGCATTCTAAATCTTTTTGGGGGAGTTTTTAGAATATAAATTATCCTAAAATGTTTTCTATCTTTTGTTGGCTTCTTATTGTATTTCTTTAAAGAGAAGGTTCTGAGTATGACTTAACCTTTTCTAGCATGAGCATCAATTATATATACTCATACTTTAGCAGTACATGTTTGGGATTTATGCATTTTTTATTGCTATGTAACAAATTATCACAAACTTAGGTGCTTAAAACAATACCCACTTATTATCTCGCAGGTCTTTTGGTAAGAAGGCCAAGAAGGCTTATCTGGTGTTCTCTGCTCAGCACCTCTGAAATCAAGGTATCGGTTATTTCTGAAGCTTTGAGTCTCTCTGACTGCTACCAGCCAGAAAAAATTCTCTGCTTTTATATGACATGTGATTAGATCGGGGCCATGTGGATAATCTCCCTTTTGGTGAGTTCAAACCCAACTGATTAGGAACCTTAATTACATCTACAAAATATTTTTTTTGTCATAATTACTGGTGTAATATTTTATTATGTTCACAGTTTTGGTTATTAAAGGCAGGAAATCTCAGGCAGCTATTTTAGATCCTGCCTGTGATAGAGACAAGAGGCTGACTGACTCAGCTTATCTTTTTAATATTGTATTTTTATATTGCTTTTTCTCTCTTCAAGAAAGCTTAACTTTTGTACATTTTTAATTTGTCTCATTGATGCATTTAAGGATATTGATGGCCAAGCAATTATTGGTTGGAGTTTTCCAGAAGACCTTTACCCAAAGAGTAAAGATGTTCATGTCTCAAACAAAGCTTGTTCAGATAGCTTTCTAGTAGGAAAGCTCCTAGTTTTTCTTATCCTGGTACCAGAGGCTTGTAATACCAAGGTGAGATTCACTACCAATAATAGTACCTTTGGGACAAATGACAAAAAATTTGAGAATGATTAAATTAAAACTCTGGCAGAAGTACTTACATTTTCACTTCAACATACATTAATTTAGTAATAAATGTGCATACTAATCAGCTGGTGTGCTTCTGATAGTAGCTTAACCTTTAACCAGTGTAGCTGAGGGAATTGTCTGTGTCAGGTCATGACCCATATGTTAGCATTACTCCAACTCTGCTGGTCCTCTTCAGGACCACTGTGTCCTATATACCACTGTGTCCTATGATGCTCTGTAGTGGGGTGTTGCTTTCTTATCTCAGGGTCCAAATTGCAAATGTTCTGGTTTTTGCATCCATGAATATTTAAAGTTCACTGTAAACACTACCTGGGGTGGGAAAATTTTGTTTCCTTCAAATTGATTCCTTGCATTGAATGCCTCTCCTCTAACGTGGATGGTGTGTAGAGCATCTGCCTTTGGTCTTTCTGTCAGGCTGGGGAACAAGGTGAGATTACACCTACACATTGCTGATATGTGAAGATGGAATGAGAGTGCTAATTATTTATGAGGCAGTGAAGAAGCTGGAAAAGAGGGGCTAAAGTGGAAACTAGAATATTAGTTGCATATAAATGGAATTTTGCTTGCTTGGAGCCAAATATGAAAATCTCTCCCTCATAAGGCAGTACCGTAACATTTGCTGTTACATCATCAAACATTTTGGTGGACAGATGGTGGGTGTGGCGTAATGTTGCTGAAGACGCCAATTGTAGAGTGCTCACAGACCCCTTGAGTCCCTTCACAAACCTTTCACATTGCAGGTCTATGAGCTAGGTAACCAAACAAAAAGGTCCTTGAGCCTTGGTGGAAGTAGGAATAGTCTTTATTTAGCACACACACATCTGGGAGCTAGGAAGTACAAAGGAGAAACTCAGAAACTCAACTGCTACCAGCAAAGTCCAAAGAAAAACTGAAACTGAGCAGCTGCCAGGAGAATAAACATGCCCTATTTTTAGACTCGAGCTCTGCTGGCCAGCCTGCTTCACAAACTGCAGAACAAACAAAAGCAATTAACTAAAAAGATACATTGGTGCACATGCACACTAACTCCACCCATACAGCTTGTTTACAAGAAATGTGCTGCTCGACCCCCCAGCCAGATCTGAGCTGAGAGAGGCTGACTAAATTATCCTATTTTCCCCACAGTGGGCTTTTAAAATTTGCTCAGTTCCAGTGAGACTGATCCTAACCTAAGTTTTCTGGATAGGTAAATGGCCTGGGTTGGCCAATTGTACATATTGTTTTGGTCACAGTATTTAATTTATGGATTGGCATGTGATCCAAGTGTGCCAAACAAAGCCCTCCCCAGGATTCTTGCTGGAACTCCAAGGAAATATGAATTCTCTCCTTAAAGATGACAGAAATTAAAAATCATGTAAATTTAGAACTCCAGGTCTATCTGTGCAGGAAGGAAAATCCTACGCAAAATTGAAGCCAAAACTAAGGAAAATAGGGCAGACAGATAGGGAGAACCTTGGAGAATATTCCCAGGTCTTGAAACCTAATCAAGAAACTCCCAACATTGGTCTGGCTAGATTTCAGAATTGCTATGGACAAATAACTTCTTTGTACCTTCCATTTAATTCTCTTTGAATGAAGATGTTGATATCACTTATCCTATGCCTATCCCACCATTATACTTTGGGTGTGTTGATGGTATAAAATGTGTATTTTTACTTTCACAGGTCCATAGATTGACAGGAATTGTGCTCTAGAAGTTGTACTTAACTAATTACACCCAGAGTTTTATTCACATCTATACTTGACTTAGATTATAAAATTTTGGACTTTCAGATGTTTTTAGAAACCACGGGAGGGAGTGAATATATTTCTCATATGGGAAGGACATAAATCAATGGAATCCAAGAGTAGACTGGTGGACAAATTTTAAGGTGGTTCCCCACTGATCCCTGCTTCCTTGTTGTGGTGCTAGGGGTAAGGCTAATGTCAGAAATCCTGTCGACATCGCCAATTGTAGTGCCTTAATCCTGTTCATGACACCAACTGTCTAGCTACATGACCACGACTATACCAGTTGTGGTGCTCTTTTACCTGCTGGTAATCCTGCACCGACTAGGCCAATTGTCAAGCTAAGGCTGGGTATGGAGCCCACAGACCCCTCAAGCCCATTCACAGACTGGGTCACAAACCCTTCACATGCCAGACCGGGTCCCCAGACCCCTCACATGCGAGGCTGGGTCATCAGACCCCTTCATGCAGGTCTATGAGCTAGGTAACCAGCCAAAAGGTCCTTGGAACCATAGGTTGGAAAGCATGGCTGTGCTGGGCAGATGCCAGAGGCAGACTCCTGCCTGCCTGTTTCACTAAAACTTTCTCTACCTCTCTCTCTCTCTCTCTCTCTCTGAAGAACACAAGAATAGCAACTAAAAACTAAAAAGATACATTGGTGCACACGCGCACTAACTCTACACACAATTTGCTTACAAAGGATGAAGAACCACACCCAACTGGACCCGAGGCGAGGGCCCTGACCAAACTATTCTATTTTCCCAACACTTGTGCTCATGTTTTTGTGCAATCCCCAGTGGAGCACTTGTGATTTCTAGAAATACAGTACAGCAAAGCTGAGGAATGTCACACCAGTGATCATGCTGCATAAGACTATAAGACTCTGCTTTGCTAGCACATTTGCTCTAGAGACTTTCATTGCTGAATTGATGAAGTAAGCAGTAATGCTGGGAAAACCCAAGTAGGAACAAACTTCAGATGGCCTCTAGAAGCTGAGCATGACTCCAGCCAATAGCCAGACAAAAGCTGGGTCCTCCATCCTACAACTGTAAGAAGTTAAATTCTACTAACAACCCAAATGGACTTGGAAATGGATTCTTCACTAGTTATATTAGTCCATTTCTGTTGCTTATAACAGATTACCTGAAACTGGAAACTCGGTAATTTGTAAAGAGATAAAATTTGTTTCTTATAGTTTTGGAGGCTGGAAAGTCCATGGTCCAGGGATTACAGCTGGTGATGGCTTTCTTTTGGATGGAAACTCTCTGTGGCACACAGGCTATCACATGGTGAGAACTGGCATGATCAAGAGCTTTCCCATGTGTTCTCCTTATAAAGCCACCAATTCGCACCCAGGATAATTCATTACCATCAACCCATTACTCTGTGAATGCATTAATCTATTCATGAGGGCACAGTCCTCACGATCCAATCACCTCTCAAAGGCCCCACCTTTCAAATGTCATAATTAGATTTCCCACCCTCTTAACACTGTTATAGTGAGGGTCAAGTGTTCAATACATGAATTTTGGGACACACATTTGACCGATAGCACCAGTCAAGCCTCAAGATAAGGATGCTTTGTAGTGGTTGTAGTCCTGTGAAAAGCTCAGCTGAGAGCCCAGCTAGAACCTGCCTGAACTTCTGATCCATAGAAACAGTGAGATAATAAATGCATATTGTTTTAAGCCACTAAATTTACAGTAGTATATTGCCCAGGAATAGGTCACTAATCTATTTATTAATTCAAAGGAACATTTATTATTAATCAGATATGACTCCAATATTCTCAGTTATTTACTGGTGTTTGGTCTTTTATTTCTAAACTCTAAGCAATAGAGGTAGTGTCCCTTCATCTCTGACCCCAGCCTTGGAACTGTTGTTCAAATGAAATGCATTCTTGGACATGTCTCATAACTGTGTCTTGGTCACTTCTCTGCCTGAATGAAGAGACCTGACTTCTTTTATAACTGAGATGACTGATAGCAATGATTAAAGCACGTTTGTTTCTTTTCTCATCTTGGACACTGAGGTGTGAGCTTCCTGAGCTCCCTAACAATAACAAAGGAGCAAGAATGCATAATTTTTTATAACAAAAATCTCATGTGTTTTTTCCATCCCTTATTGTACCCTATTCAAGTCACCTTTAGAATGGACCAGGCCTTTTTGGCACCAGTCTCTTGGAATACTAATTCATCTTTTTCCAGATGAAGGCAGGTTTGTCACATTGCAAAAGGCCAAGAGGCCCTCCAGCATGCAAATGAAGGATTTGTTAAGGGTCCCACAGCACATTCTACCTCCAAGTTTTCTATTGACTGAGAATAAGTGGACCTGATACTCTTTGAGGCATAATTATATTTTATGTTTGGTTATTATCCAAGGTAAAGTGGGTAAAAGGGATTAGTGTCTCTCTGACTTTACAGTAGTCTAAGATAAGGGAAATAATGACACCTGGCCCATTAACATCAAGAATACAAATCTCCCAAGGATGGGCACTTCTGCCAAAGCAGATAGAAGACCGTTCTTTACAAGTTTTTAAATTTTTATTTATTTGGGCAGTATATTTACCTTGTTGTCAGGTTCATTTGACTTCAATTTTAATTGACTTTCTGCCTAATATTAACTTTTTATTCAGTCTATTTCAGTTTTTTCTTGGCAAAGATTTACAACCTGCAGTTGGGCTCAATTAACTTCAGCCTGTGGGTTCCAGAGATTGGCAGGGATGCTATCTTGACATTCAAGATATATCCATGAGGCTGAGACACTTCACGTTCCTCTAGTCAACAATATGCTACTGGTAATCAAGGTACTTTGATGAATATTATAACGTCTGTTGGTGTTATTAATGTAATATATGCAATTCCTTGTCCCAATATTAGAATTGTGCAGCTTATTTCTACTGACAGAGAAGGAATTCAGTATGACATCTCTGGTTCTTTAGAACGAATCAGACATTTTTACGGAACCTATAACTAATACTATTCTGAGGTTTCCAAGCTGAGTTGATTAACAAAACCTACTGCGGTCTAGTAATATACACAGGGTTAAGGCTGAAGAAGTTGAAGTGGGAGAAGATAGATACATATTTAATTCAATTGGTCAACAGTTCACTTTCATTAAACAGAATATTTCTGCAGGTAACACTTGGATGTTGTGCTTCTTAACAGTTTTCTTTTTTATACATGGTTGGAAATAGGTAAATAATACCATGATATGGTACTGAATGAATAAACAGTTTTTCTAAAATGATAAATTTTATTGTGTACACTTGAGGTTTACAACATGATGTTATGGGATCCATATAGATACGTAGATTTAGAGAATGTAATGGTTTCTATAGTGAAACACATGAACATATCAATCATCTCACATAGTTCCTTTATTTGTTTGACAAGAGCATCTAAAATGTACTTATTTTTCAAAAAAATTCCTAATACAATATTAATCCTAATACAATATATTTGGAGAAACAGTTTTGAACTGGTAATGTTTATACCTAGTACCAATTCATCTTCTAGTGTGGACTTACAAAGCGAGCAACATGATTTATTTTGAAACACTACTTTCCATTTTTGAAAAAGCATTTTAGAGCAAGTTTCATTGTTCTTGTGGTTATTTTCTGCCCAACATGACTTTGGTTTGGGGTGCAAGACAAATTGTGCAGTCTGACTCATTAGTGTGGCCAAACATGGACTGGCTAGCTTTTCTCAGTTGGGGCTCTGTAAAGGAATTAAGCTCTGTAGAAATTGATGTGAATGACTACTTTCTTAGTTCTCCCAGGAATATATCTGGTACCATTTTAGACGTGTAGAAGGTAAGTTAATGTAATACACATAAAGGGTCCCTTAGGGCTGAATTATCTCAGGAATCCTGTTGAGAGCTTGTGAGGCTGTTTGTAGTATTGTCAGAATACAATTCTTGGGTAGAACTGACTGTTTCCCACAGGAACCAGGCATGTTAAAATAATACTATTCTAGCTTAACCAAAATTCTATATGCCAGATGATTTTAACGTTTGGTTGGCATCGAGGTAACCTGGATATGACCCCAAAGCAAATTAGATCTAATGAAATTCTAAATGGTGCATTCTACTTCATATCCTTCATATTGCCACCCTAAAGGCTTCATCAGGCTGTAATGGAATGTTTCAGTTACATGGAGAGTGGTCATTGCTTTGGACTTGTGGCAACACACTTACTGAATATTCCATCCTGTAAATAGCAACTCTTAATTTACATTGCTGCATTGGTAAAAGTGTTCTAGTCTTCTTTGTGATTATGTTGATGCATTAATCATCCAGAGAGTGTCCTAGAATGTGTTCAAATCAATTTCTATTAGCATTGATTTGCTTGTCTAGTTGCTAAAAAATAACAGATTGATCTCTTTCCTGCTTGAACATTCCCCCTCTGTCTCAGCTATTGTCTGTAGATGGTATTCAATGCATGATTGAATATAATTAATAATTTGAGAACAGAACTCTTCCCTGTATAGAAACTCTGGCATGGAAGCCTGAAATATATCAAATGGTCCATGACAGGTGCTTGAAGGTTTCCATATATGCAGAAAGTAGCCTTGCATCTCACCAGAGTAAGCAATCAATCTTACATTCAGGTCCCCAAAGTGCAGTTGATTGGGACTAGCTGGGTATAGTAAAGTTGTGTCCTAGTCCTGCATAGCAGTATCCATCTACAAAGTAGAAGGATTAGATAACTATGGTAGAAAAGTAAAGGATAACCAAAGGCCTCTTAGTTTTAAAAGTTCCAGGGTTTAAATTAAATTTCCTCTGTCCCCTTTTGGCAAAATATTCAGTATTTCCTGCTTCCTCAGCCTGTAAAACTCTCTTTATTGTTTGACTTCTGGGTGGTTAAAATGTATCTTCCCATCCATTTGGTCAAAAGGAGTTTGAATATTTGTTTTAATATTCTGTCACCCAGAAACCAATATCTGTCCTCATTTTATCAACTAGTTTTCCCCCATATGGTTAAAATACAAGAAAATATAACTTAAAAACCATTCATTTACTTTTTTTTTTAGCCAACCATTTTTTTTTTTTTTCCCACAATGAACCATGAACTCTTTGTTCCAATTCAGTAAATAAGCCAGCTCTACTACTTTCTCTCCCACTCTTTTATACAGAAGGAGTCAGGACTTATGTTTTTTTTTGCCTCGGATGTCTTCATAGTGGTGGATATGGCCAAGTATGTCTGAGGTTCTACTGTATTTGTTGGCCATACTGTTACCTCATCTCATTTGCTATGGGGTTTGAGATCTGAAAGGTGATCCTGTGATGGGAGCAATTACTGAGAAGATAGAATATTTTCTGATTAAGACTCTACCTCCAATCATTTCGTTTGCTCTGAAACTGGGATTTGGGTGGCTATCACACCTTGTACTGTTTGAAAGTAATGGTATTGGAAATGTTAGGGTGAAAGGTGTGGAGGTCAAAAACCGCTTCTTAGACAAAGCGGTGTACTTCGGGAATCAGTAAGGGTGTCCTTGCTAAGGGCTTGCCTCCAATAACACAGCATAATTTCGTGAAGGCTTAATATCTCTTTGAAGGTGGACATTACTCTCCATTGATCATACTGTTTTCATTTAACAACAGGGATCTAATTTGCCCATTCCTACCTGATAGTAATCAGGTGTTAGATATAATCCAATTCACAGTGGTGGTGAAGGGACTTGGTGTTCTTTCCATGAATTACTGTCTTAACTACAGCAGAAAAAGTGGCTGGCAACCAACTTTCAAAATTAATACATCATTTTGAGATGGGAGGTGCTCAGTTTCCCTGGGCTTGGGTTTCAGGACACACCTCCAGGTTTCAAGACACTCCCCAAGGTCTCAGGCCCCTCCTCTGGCCCTCCCCTAGAGGAAAGCTACAGTTGCCACTTAGACCTATTTTTAGCACTAACATAGGGAAAATGAGGTCACAAGGGGCTGGCTTATGCAAATCCAGTGGCTGGGCATGCTCAATAGAGAAGGGTTATACAACCCTGGTAGCTGAATGACCTTCCACTAGAGGTGCTAGAGAGCACAAAATATTCTTGAATATGTCTGGTGCATGTGACAGGATTTGACCAATGAGCATGCTCCAAAAGGGGACCAACTGAGCATGTGCAAGACTATGTTACATAACTGGGGACCACCCCCTTAATTGAATGTTAATTAGATGGCAAAACTCTAAAAGCACATCCCAGCAGAAAGTGGGGTTGTTGCTCACTTTTCTGGAGGCAACCCTTACTTTGCTGGCTGAGGTGTGCATGTTTTGCTTTGTATCCAACTTACTTTCAGCATGTGGCTGCTCACTCTCTTGGGCCAGGCTGCACTCTGCACAGAACTTTAAGTAATATACATTCAACTTTAAGAAATATACATTTCTTACTTTTGTATGAAACTTGGTGTGGGCCCTACTCAGTCTCTGGAGCTATGCCACACTCAGTGAAATCTGTATCGTTATATTAAAATCTGTATTCATTATATTAAATCTGTTCTCATTTTCTACTGTGACTCTGTTCTTCAATTCTGTCCTGTGGCAGAGTCAAGAACCTGGTTAGAGGACCGGGTGGGTTGAGGCCAACTATTGAGCCCCTTGGACCCTACCTCTGACATCAATTTGGCAGACTTGACAGCTTTGTTACATGCTTAGGGACATTCCATGGCTGCACGTCAAGAACAGACCACTGGGGAGTCATGTCTTCGTTATATGGGCTGAGAGGTCAGAAATTTGCCTATGTGTACTTTAAGGCACCTTGTTCAGGATGCTATGTAATATGATGAAACTACAGCATAATACCCAAATGTGTCAATATCTATACATGGGACTTAATTTCTGTGTTTCAAGAACAAAATTTTGTCACATTCAGTGTGTATTTGGTCCAAATAACAATACTCCCAGAAAAATTATTCTTTGGTAAAGGGCCCTTGAATTTTTTTCCTATGAAATTGTTCTATCATATTTAGTCATCAAACTAATAAGGGAGGACAGAGCCTCAGATATAGTTATTTCTGAATGCTAATCAATGTGGCATCTATGAAATGAATAAATTTTCTATTTAAATTAGGTCAAAGACTTCTGTTTAAATTTCATCATATTAGATTATAATATAGTGCTGGAGAGTTTATCTGTATAGTATGACAACAAAGGTATAATTCTGACCAAATAAAGGCCAAGTACTGTAGAGACAGAAATTAGCAGGGATCTAAAAGAATGCATTTGCTACGTTAATGGCCACAGCATACTAAAAGGCTGATTTAATGTGCATCTTTATTTGGGTCTAGCCAAACCAGGAGTTGCCGGGGTAAGTGGTATATGAAGTTATTCTCAATTTCTCTAATGCCCCTGTTATGTAATTTGGTGTGCTTCTACTACAACTTGGCACTACTCTGTGTTTGCAGTTGTGGTGATAGAGGGTTGTTTTAGACATTCCCTTTTGGCATGCCAAGTTGTTGGGCTCCTGCTCTTTAACCTTTTGAGAAGAGGTTCTTACATTCCCTAGAATTGCAATAAATCCCTTGCAATTACACAGTCATTGAAAGGATATACCTCTCGAGGGCAACGTCTTTGGCCCTCTGTGTCCAGCAATTATCACAACCCAGCAACTGCAGCTACTTTTTCCTCCATATTCTTCAATAGTCAAAAGAATTTCTCTCCTCATATTCCAGTGTTCCTGAATTAATGTTATCTTCTATCCTGTATCTAAATGCTCCTGATATTCTTGAATATTCCTTTTTGTTCAAAACAGGTCACGGGGTTTAGGGTCTCTCAAGGCAGATCTGATGTTTAATGGATCTGCACATTAAGGACTTTGGGACAATATGTCCTTCCCTTTGAGAGACTGGGCTCGATCCCCAGACTTCAGGGCCAGGCTTCTTAAATTTAGAAAGATCAGAAGAAATCAAAAGAAATGCTTTAGAAGCTGTCTTGTTTTTCATGTGCAGGGAGAAGTTTATCCTTAAGGTTTACGAAGTCCTTGTCTCAGTGTTCCCTCTCTTGGCTCAGATCCCAGTGATTTTGAAGTGGCTTGTTACTATCTGTGTGGAGGGTTTGCCAAGGTTGTTGCCATGGTTGCAGTGCCTGCAAGTTTAGCTGATTCTTGTGTTCTATTGATTTCCTCTGAATCTTAGCAACTTGCCAGTGTTTCTCATATGAATTTGAGGTCACGTTAGCCCAAATCTAATGACCCTTTCTTCTTAGCCCACAGGAAAATTATTTTGTGAACAGTGCACCAAATCCAAATTCAAATTCAAATATTTCCATTAGCCAATTGCAGCAATTTGTAATGAAATTCATGATTTCACTAAAAGCTTTTGGGAGGTGGAAACATAACCCCTTGGGAGCAGACATAAGATGCTGATTTCTGGAGATAGTCATCTGGGTCATTGGGTTCACCTGCCCTGTCAATCAGGACAGTAACTATCTGAAGTTCTTTCTAACCTTCATCCTTTGCTTATCAGTTTTCATGGCCAGGGTTGCTGCACAATTCCTTGCAAATCAGCTCACCTTGATCTCTGTACTTTTCCCACCCATAAAACAAAGCATTAATTTTTTTGTTTTTGTCTTTTTGTGACTGGTAAGGGGATCGCAACCCTTGGCTTGGTGTCGCCCGCACCGCGCTCAGCCAGTGAGCGCACTGGCCATCCCTATATAGGATCCGAACCCGCTGGCGGGAGCACTGCTGTGCTCCCAAGTGCTGCACTCTCCCGAGTGCTCCACGGGCCCGGCCCTTAATTTCAATGGGGTGTCCATTTATTCTCTACTCACATATTGTACTCACCACCCTTCCTTTTTTTTATTGTGGTAAAATATACATAACATAAAATTTACCATTTTAGCCATTTTTTGACTGTGCAGTTCTGCGGCATTAAAGACATTCACAACATTGTGTAACCGTCACCACTATCCATCTCCAGAAAATTTTCATCTTCCCAAGCTGAACCCATGTACCCATTAGTGACTAACCCCTCATTCCTCTCTTCCCTCATCCCACGGCAAATACCATTCTATGAATTTGACTGCTCCAGGAACCTCAGGTAAGTGGAATCATACAATATTTGCCCTTTTGTAACTGGCTTATTTCACTTAGCATAAAGTTTCCAAGGTTCATCCATGTAGTAGCATGTGCCAGAATTTCATTTCTTTTTAAAGCCAAATAATATTCCATTGTGTGTGTGTATGTGTGTGCGTGTGTGTGTGCGCGTGTGTGCATCACATTTTGTTTATGCATTCATCTATTGATGAACACATGGGTTGTTTCCACCTTTTCACTATGGTGCCTAATGCTGCTATGAAAATGCATGTACAAATATTTGTTCAAGTCCCCATTTTCATTTCGTTTTGTTCACTACCCCTCCTTGAAAAAATTTAAATGTTCTTTTAAAATAATTTTATTGAGGTATAATTTACAGACAGCAACTCAGATTTTATGCATTGTGTTTTATGACTTTTGAAAAATATACAGGTGATCATACCTGTGTAATCACCACCACATTCACAATATGGAGTATTTCTATTAGTCCAGAATATTTCCTCTTGCCTATTTTTAGTTATTTCCCCCTCCACTAACAGCTCGAAGGAACCACTGATGTGCTTACTGTTGCTACAGATTAGCTTTCATTTTCTAGAATTTAGTATAGATGGAAGCACTCACTATGAACTCAAAGTTTTTTGAGATTCATCCATATTGTTGCATGTATCAGAGGTACCTTTCTCTTTAGTATTGAGTAGTGTTTCATTGTAAGGTAAAACACAATTTGCTCATCTAGTCAACAGTTGATGGACTTTTGGTTGTTTCCATTTTAACGCTATTATAAATAAACTGTTACGAACACATGTTTTAAATTCTCTTGGACAAATATCTAGAAGTGGAATGGCTCAGCTGTATTTATGATAAGCTGCCAACCGGTTTTCCAAAGTGATTGTGCCATTTTACATTTAAAAGAACATTGTGTAAGAGTTCTGGTTGCCCCACATCCATGTCAACACTTGGTATAAACACTCTTTTTTAGTTTTAGAAATTCTACTGGTGTAGTGGTATCTCATGTAGTTTTAATTTACATATGGATAATTTGAATTTAAAGTTTATTTTATTTAGTTAATTAAATTCCTTAGTAACTTATGATGTTAAGCATATTTTTTATTCATGGCAACATGGATGAGCTTGGAGAAAATTATGTTAAGTGAAATGATTCAGGCACAGAAACAGAAATACCACATGTCCTCACTCATAAGTGGGTGCTAAAAAAAGGAAGAAAGAAAGAAAGAAAAAACAAATAATTGATGAAATAAACAACAACCACAGTAATGCGTTGAACTCTCAGAAAGAGAACAGAACTGTGTTTAGTAGAGGTGGGAAAGGGGGCGGCAGGTTAGGGTAACGGACACAAAGAAAAATTATGTTTTGTAACGATGAATACAATAACAATCCTGATTTGATCATCCCATATTGTATACAAATACAGTATTGTACACAAATAAAGAGATAGTCAACTGTCAACTATACCCCATGAATATGTATAATCAATTATGTTTCAATTAAAAAAATTCTGGTGATGTAGTGGGTATCTCATGTAGTTTTAATTTGCATACAATTTGCATTTAAAATGTATTTTATTTAATTGATTAAATTCCTAGTGACTAATGATGTTAAGCAATTTTTATAAGCTTATTTGCCATCTGCACATCTTCTTCGTAAAACATCGGTTTAGATGTTCTGCCCACATTCATTGTGTTGTTTATCTTGCCATTGAATTGTGAAAATTCTTATGTATTCTAGGTATGTCTTTTTTTGAATACAGATTTTGCAAATATTTTCTCTGTCTGTGGCTTATATTCTTTTTCTTTAACATTGTCTTTTGATGAGCAAAAGTTTTAAATTTTGATTAACTCCAATTTATTGATTTTTTGTTCATGCTATTTGTTTTGTATTTAAGAAAACTTTATTAAACCCAGAGTCACTAAGAATTTCTTCTATGCTTTCTTCTTGAGGTTTTTATAGTTTTAACTCTTCCATTTAGGTCAATGATGCATTTTGAGATAATTTTTGCTGTGGAATTTTTAGAATTTTTTAATATGTATGATGTGTTTTTTCTGTACATAATAGCAAAAGATATTTGAAAAATTATATACATGTCACTTCAATTATCATAGTGCTAAAAGTATAAACCAAGAGTAATTTTAAAACATACAGTTAGAGATGCTTTGTTTAGTAAAAATGTCCTGAGTTATTAATGTACTCTGGGGCCTCCCAAGTCACTCTCTCTGCCCTGAGTCTCAATCAGAGAAAAAAAAAAAAAAAAAAAAAATCCAGGTTGGATTCTTTTAGACTTTGAGATGGAGTTTAAAGAGTAGGATGTTTATTAGGCAGTGCTCATGGAATTAAAAATTATGGAAGAAAGACAAGGAAATAAGATGGGGCAGGGGAAGTTGAGTCATGATGCAGACATGATGTCAGTTTTGGCCATCTTGACAGTGAGCTCTGGAGCTAAAATGGCTCTAACTCACTGGGCTGAACTGGCTGAGAACTCTTACCCACACTTGGATCAGTTCCTGGATGTGGGCCACTCCAGGAAGTGTGGATCTCTGCAGGTCAGGCAATTCCTGAAGGGACTGAGAGCACTTGGGTAACTGGGGCAATAAATCCTTCCTTGCAGAGGGAATGTAGACAGCGCATCTCCATGTCCATAACAGTTTACCCTTTGTTTCTCAGATCCACATTTTCATAAGCATTTGGAAAGCACTCCTCTAGGATTCCATCAGGCTTCTCTCTCTGGGGGAAACCTAGAAAAGGAGGTGTGGAGGGACAAACCTTAGTTCCTACTGCTGAAGCTGGTCTCAGAGTCATAACTCATTGCATCTGCACAGCATTATCCAATCTAGATTCCCCTTATCCTCACTTAGCCCTTGGACGCTCTTGGTGACTTCAGGTGGTGAGAATCAGACCCCTACCCTAGGGACTTTAAGCCTCTTGTCAGCATGCCTTCTTCAGGTGGGGGTTGTTTAATTTGTCTATTTGCTTTCACAATTTTCAGGGAGTACAAAGGGATGCCCACACCTGGGTTTTACACGTATTTCTCCATATTCCAATTATATGGCAGCAAGCTCTCTCTTCCTGATGATCAGGGACAATTACTCCCACCAAGATGTTGATGATTCTTCTTGCTTGCTAGTTCCTTGACATAAGGAATACGAAGTGCCAAGGGCAGCCATAGTTTATAGCTTCATGGGACTTTGATGTGTTCCCTGGAAGAAGCAGTCCCCTTGGGGACCAGAACCTTTAACACTACAGACCCAAGAGTTTTGGGGATGGGATGTGCAAATTCCCCAAGTGGTAATGAGAATGATGGTTAGCAGGGCTACTCCTCCTTACAATTCTCAGTTTCTTCTTATTGGGGACACAACACAATATAGAAATCTTTGAATCGTGGTATATGCTGCATTCTGGAAGATGGGCCCCTCCTGTCCTTGTAGAGTATCCCCTCTGAGCTGGTGCTTCATTGGTCCTTCACCAGGTTATTGCAACACTCTGTCAAGATTGCAGCTTCTGAATGGTGCAGGACATGTTATGACTGGTGTATACCTTTGTCATGGGCCTACTCCCATACCTACTCAGCTGCATGTGGAATCCTTTTCAGATAAAACAAACTCTTGGATAGTGATGATGGCTGGGCAGAAAAGGCAAATCCACACATAGAAGGTCTATTCCTATCAGAATCAATCAGACTTTTTCAGGGTAGAAGGGACCCTGTGTAGACAACTTGCCATCAAATGGCCAGTTGTCTATACTAGGAATGGTGCCATGTCATGGACTCAGCATTGGTTTTTGTTACTGTCAGATTGAACATTCAGAGACAGCAGTAACTAGATTCACCATGAAAAGTAGGAGCCCATGCTGCTGCGTTGATGTCTAAACACTGTCTCTGTTACCGTGACCGCTTTTTTATGTGTCCGTGTTCCAGCACTGAAAAGCCAAAGACAAGCTGGCTGGCATCAACCAGCTGAATAATTTTATCTACTTGGTTGTTAAGTGCCTCTTCCATGGTGGAAACTCTTGGATTGGTGTTAACTTCCAGTTTAAAGATTTTCACACTTTATGCCCACTCCCATTTATCCATATATATTCCTTTTTGCCAGACCTCTTTGTCTCTTATCTTCCAATCTTTTATCTTCTAGGACTTTGATCAGCTAGCCAGACCATTTGCTAGCTGATCATGCTTCTCATGAGTCCTTATATATTCTAGTCTCAAGCCACTTCTTTTATCAGACAAAGTCGATGACCAGAAGTACTGTCCAAAACTTTGCCAATTTGGAGGATTTCCCCTGAGTTAGGGTATAATGGCTTGCATACACATACTGAGCTGACTTGTCTGTAAGTCAATCTTGGGCATTGTTATCCTTCATCAGTTGGCCCTCAGGACTCCCCTTCTGGGACAGGGAAGTGAGCTGAGGAAGAGGTGTTGGAGCAACAGTGGTGAATGACTTTCCACCTTAGCTCAAGGTGGAAAATTTTAGCTATATGGTCACTTGGTGTCCTGTAGTCTGGCTGTCAGTTTGTACAATGGCTCAGTAACATGCCAAGAGTTGCATTTCAAAAAGTATATATTCTCCCTTGCAAATCATGAGACCTTGCTCCAGGACTGCAGTGGCCTGTATTGTGATTGTCCTATTGGGACTTTCCATAAATTCCACATGGCGTCTTTTCCCACCACTGATACCTCCAATACAAGAGTGACTGATGGCTCAAGTGGCAGAGAATAGCTTGAACCTAACCATAAACAGTCCTGGACTCTCTTGCTTGCTTTGTGGCATCTTTGATTTTCTTTTATTTTAAGTCTGTTATTTTTTAGCACTATTTCCAAGGATTGTGAACAAGGATCTGAGCAAAGTAATTTCACTGGGCAGACACCTGAGACGGATTCTCTCTGTTTACTCTGTGTTCCTGGAGGATGCTCTCTGTTGCCCTTACTAGATTAGAAATGGTAATATCCATAATGGACATCCAGGTGGTGGTGTGTGTATGTGTGTGTATGTTTGACAGAATTGGAGTGGAGAGGGGACTATAGAAAGAGAGAATGAAGGGGTGACGGAGAGTTCTTCAAATTGGCTGCTGGTTAAGTTAACAAGTGGTAATGAGTTACTCTTTTGTATTTCCACTTTTCAGGCAAAAATGAGCCCACAACTCCTAGTGTACGAGTTCAATTCACTGTACATTAAAAAAGTAAAGATATAGATATGGTGATACATGTAAATAATATATTTTATTACTTTTTCTTTTGAGAAGAGGAAAATATGTATTATTTATTTACTCTAAAAGAAAAAAGAAAATAGAATTTTTAGAGCTTGAAGATATTTTAGCTATTATCTAGTTCAATCTCTTCATTTTATAAATTAGGAAAATCTTTTATCTTATTGACTCTTTTCAATAAAGCCATGAAAAATTTTGTTGTTTATAAGTTAGTAAATGTACCCATATGCTTTTATAAGTTTCTTTTATGATTTTGGCCAGCAGTGGTGAAATTAGCATGTTTTGATCTTTGTGCAGGTTGTTCAGAAAGAACTTAAAAGAAGTATCTAGGAAAATCCAAGTGCTGAAACATTTAAGATATGCTTTGTGGTCTCAGTTTTGTGTGATTGTCAGCCAGGAAGTTTTCTGATTGAGATGGCTTGCCAATTCCCTGCCAAATACATTATTTATTATACTAATGGGGATTTCCTATTTGAGATTTTAAAGGTAAAGTGTTACTAATATCATTTCCTTAAAATAAATGACATAGATCAATTGATGCATTTGAATAAATTAAAATGAAAAATAAGACAGAGATCCATAAAGATATATAGGTGTTTTATCGGTATATACTTATTGAAATATACTAGATTTAGTTGGATTAAAGACTTGTCATTCATTATTGACAGTGAATTTTGCAGCCGGATGTAATTTAATTGATATTTTATTTTCTTGGATCTAGTTTTTTTGTGAGAATTAAATAACTTTTAGGAAGGACTGAATTTTGTTAGATTAAAATGGCAGTTAGAACCCCATAGTTATATATGCAAATTGTTTAATTTCATGAGCTCCCCAAAGTTGTACAGAATTTTCTGCATCCTTGTGTGTGTGTGTATTTTCTTACAGTAGTAGTTCCAAAGGGAGATGAGCTCCAAGCATGTAGTAAAGAATATATATGTTTAGATACTTAGATTTACAAATACTCTAAATTACATCTAGTTTTAACCAAACAGCAAAAATGTGGAGCAAATTTTAATAATTACATATTTGTAATTTATTTATAAAATTAAAATAAATTTTAAGATTACAGATTGCAGTAAGTGCTATGAAGGAAAATAACAAGGTGCTATAAGAAAGATCACAGAGGCAACTACTGTAGTCGAGACAATCAGAAAAAGCCTTTCTGAAGGATTAATAGGAGTTAGACAAAGAGTTTGTGCAGTTTGTGTGTGGGAGGTAGGATGTGTATAGGCAGCAGTCCAGGGCACAGAGTGAAAAAGGCCTTGCAGTTGGGAGAGTGTGATATGTTCAAGAAACTAAAGGAAGGCTAGAGTGCAGTTATTGAGGGCAACTGTAGCATGAGATAAGATTGAAGAGGTTGGCATGGATGGGCCACACTGAGTTGTTTGTCTTTTGTTAGCATGACAGAATGTCATAGAAGGATTTTAATCAGGAGAGCGACACCACCATTTCATCTATATCTTAAAAAGACCACATTGGCTGCAATAAATAGTTTCCCCTTAACCATTGTTTCATATTCCCTGGTTTCAGTCATGGGTAGTCAACCACAGTCCAAATTTAATATTAAATGGAAAATTTCAGAAATAAACAATTCATAAATTTGAAGTTGTGTGCTGTTCTGAGTAACGTGATGATACCTCATGCCGTCCTCCTGGGATATGAATCATCCCTTTGTCCAGCTTATCCATTCTGTAGACTCCCTGCCTGTTAGTTAGAAATGGCCTGCCCCTGACATTCAGCCATAGACATTGTCATGGCTTGATGACCCAGGATCTCCCTAAGTGTATGATCCTCCTTCTGACCTTCTGAGTCAGAAGGTGAATAGTAGCCTAACACTACCTCACAATGTCTGTCATTCACCTTACTTCATTCATCATGTAGGCATTTTATTATCTCACATCATCACAAGAAGGGTGGTACAGTACAATAAGATATTTTAAGAGAGAGAGAAAGACCACATTCATGTAACATAGTATATTGTTATAATTGTTCTATTTTATTATTAGTTGCTCTTAATCTCTTACTGTGCCTAATGTATAAATTAAACTTTATCACAGGTATGTATGTATAGGAAAAAACATAGTATATGTAGGGTTTGGTGCTATCTGCAGTTTCAGGAATCCACTGGGGGTCTTGGAACATATCCCCTGAGGATAAGGGAGACTACTGTATAGGCATTGGATTGGATTAGAGTAAAAGAGGAAGGAAATAGACATTGTTAGAAGACAATTGCATTAGTCTAGGTGAAAAAGTTGGCATAGCTTGAACTGGGATATTGACAGTGAAAATGGAGAGTAATGGGTGGATTCAGAGTACTTTGAAGGTAAAATTAGTGGGCCTCAGTAATATATTGAATATGGAGATGAGAGACATGTGTCAAGATGTTCCCAGATTCCTGGGTTGAGCAAATGAGCAGGGTGTGATAATATCATCTATAGAAATAATGCAAGACTGGAGGAGAAAACACTGTGGGAGACAAAATAGAAGATGTTTTCAAATGTCAAGTTTGTAATGCCAGTGAGATGAGCAAGTGAATAGGTCAAGTAAGGAACTGAATATATAGGTCTGGAAATGTGGGCTACAAACAAAATTTTGGGATTATTGGTAGGGAGAAAAAAATGAAAGTTCTGAGTCACTTTAGGTCAGATGGAAGGGAAAAGTCATCTAAAGAGAGGGAGGAAGAGGCTAGATAAGAAGAAAATCAGTAAATTTTTTGCATCATATAGACCAAGGGCACTTCTAGAAGGAATGAGTAATCAACTGTGTTGCATGTTACTGAGAGATCAAATAAGATAAGGACTAAACGAAGTTGATTAAATGTGGCAATAAGGGAGTCAATGGTGACTTCAGGAGGTGACTTCAAGAGGAAGAGGAACAGATGTCATATTGGAGTGGGTTGAAGAGTGAAAGGGAGATGAGGAATTGGAGTGAAGGTATAGAGATAATTTGGGTGGACTCCACTGGGTGACTATCCAACAGATATTTCCCCAACACTAACAGAAGCCCTGTTCTTTCAATGGTATCTGAGTGGTCAAGTCTCTCAAAGAGGACTAGCTCCTTCCTAATTGTAGGTACTGAATTGATAATGCCCAAATTAATCAAAATAGTCTCATTTATCTTGCCATCTGATTGGTTTAGACATGAGAATTTTACACAATCTGACCAATCTCTTCCTCCCAGATTTGGACAACACTAATGTTCTAATAAAATGTTATCACATTTAGCAAAATGGCTTTGATTTTGGCGTGTTATTTCAACACTCCAGTACTGATCACAAGCAATTACTTTATTTAACCTGAAAAACTTTTTACCATCTAATATAGCAACAACAATACTACTGATTTTTGCCTGTCAATTTTGTATTCTGCAACTTTACTGGAATCATTCATCGACTCTTAAGAGTTTTTTTGTAGAGTCTTTAGGCTTCTCTCTATAGGGTCAGGTCATCTGCAAAACAGGGACAATTTGACTTTGTCTTTTCCAGTCTAGATTCCCTTTATTTCTTTCTCTTGCCTGCTTGGTCTGGCTAGTACTTCCAATATTATGTTAAATAGGAATGGTGAGAGTGGGCATCCTTGTCTTGTTCCTGATTTTAAGGGAAAAGCTTTCAACTTTTCCCCATTCAAGATGATATTGGTGGTAGATTTGTCATATATGGTGTTTATTGTGTTGAGATACTTTCCTTCTATACCTAATTTACTGAAAGTCTTTATCATGAAAGGATGTTCAATTTTGTCAAATGCTTTTTCTGCATCTATTGAGATAATCATATGGTTTTGTCCTTGATTTTGTTGATGTGGTGTATCACATTTATTTATTTGTGTATGTGAACAATCCTTGCATCCCTAGGATGAATTCCACTTGATTGTGGTGTGCAGTTTTTTGAGGAGTTTCTGTATTCTCTTTGCTAATATTTTATTGAGGATTTTTGCATCTATGTTCATCAAAGATATGGCCTATAGTTTTCTTTTTTAGTTGTATCTTTGTCTGGTTTTGGTATCAGGGTGATGTTGGCCTCATAGAATGAGTTTGGGAGAATGGCCTGTTTCTATTTCTTGGAATAGTTTGTAGAGAATTGGTATTAATTCCTCTTTAAAGGTTTGGTAGAATTAAGCAGTGAAGCCATCTAGTCCTGGACTTTTCTTTATTGGGTTACTGCTGATTACTACTTCAATCTCATTGCTTCTTACCGGTCTGTTCAGGTTTTCTATCCTCTAGGCTCAGTCTTAGTAGTTTGTATGTGTCAAGAAATTTGTTCATTTCCTCCATGTTTTCAAATTTGTTGGCATAGAGGTCTTTTAATAGTCTCTAATGATTCTTTGTGTTTTTGTAGTATTGATTGTAATATCTCCTTTTTTATTTCTCATTTCTGTTATTGTGTCTTCTGTCTTCTTTTTTTAGTTAGCATAGCTAATGGTTTATCTATTTTGTTTATCCTCTGGAATAACCAACTTTTTGTTTAATTGATCATTTGTAATGATTTTTGTGTTTCTATTTCACAGATAGTTCTGCTCTGATCTTAAAATCAACACACAAATATCAGTAGCATTTTAATACTCCAACAACAAACTAGAATAAAAATAAATCAAGAAAGCTAGCCCACTTACAATAGTCACCAAAAAAACCCCCAACCAACCAAACAAACAAAAACCCTAGGAATAAACTTAACCAAGGATGTGAAAGATCTCTACAATGAGAACTACAAATCACTGTTAAAAGAAATTGAAGAAGACACAAAAGATGGAAAGACATTCCATACTCTTGGATTGGAAGAATTAACATTATGAAAATGTCCATACTACCAAAGCAATCTGCAGATTCAATGCAATTGTCATAAAATACCAATGATATTCTTCATGGAAATCTAAATCATGTTCATTCATATGGAACCACAAAGGACCCTGAATAGCCAAAGAAATCCTGAGGGGGGGAAAAAAAGGCTGGAGGCATAACTAATTTCAAATTTCTAACTTCAGATTATACTACAAAGCTATAGTAACCAAAACAGCATGGTACTGGCATCAAAACAGACACATAGACCAGAACAGAGAACCCAGAAATCAATGCATATTCTTAAAGACAACTGATTTTTGACAAAGCCACCAAGAATGCACATTGGGGAAAAGATTGACTTCAATAAGTGGTGCTAGGAAAACTGGATATCCATATGTAGAAGAATGAAACTTGACCTGTACCTCTTGCCATATACCAAAATGAACTCAAAATGGATTAAAGACTTAAATGTACATCATGAAACTATAAAACTCCTCCAAGAAAACATAGGGGAAACACTTTAGGAAGTAGGACTGGGCAAAGGCTTTATGAATACAACCCCCAAAGTACAGATGACAAAAGGAAAAATAAACAAATGGGATGATATCGAACTGAAAAGCATCTGTACAGCAAAAGAAACAATTAACAGAGCAACAAGACAATCTACAGAGTGAGAGAAAATATTTGCAAACCATGCATCTGATAAAGGATTAAAATCCAGAATATACAAGGAACTCAAAAAACTTAACCATAAAAAATCAAATAACCTAATTAAAAAATGGGCAGAGGAACTGAACAGGCATTTCTCAAAGGAAAATATATGAATGGCCAACAAACGCATGAAAAAATGCTCAGTATCACTCATTAGGGAAATGCAAATCAAAACCACATTAAGATATCATCTCACTCTAGTTTGACTGGCTATTATAAAACAGACAGAGAATAACAAATGCTGGGGAAGATGTGGAGAAAGGGGAAACCTCCTACACTGTTGATGTGACTGTAAACTGGTGCAGCCATTGTGGAAAATGCTATGGAGTTTCCTCAAACGGCTACAGACAGAACTACTATATGATCCATTAATGACACAGCTGAGTATCCCAAAGGAATGGAAATCATCATTTCAAAGCGGTCACAAGGACACTCCCTCAGCATGATAATGATAAACTGTATTTCCATGTTTGTTGCAGCTCTATTTACAATAGCCAAGAGTTGGAACCAACCTGAATGTCCATCATCGGATGAGTGGATAAGGAAGATGTGACATATTTATACAATGGAATACTGCCATGCCATAAAAAAAAATGAAATACTGCCACTCAGAGCATCATGGATGAACTTAGAGAAAATTATGTTAAGTGAAATAAGCCAGGCACAGAAAGAGAAATAACGTACATCCTCACTTATAAGTGGGAGCGAATGAATAAATAAATAAATAAATAGAAATAGAAAGAAAGATACAACAATCACAATAATAAGTTGAACTTTCAAAAGAAGAGGATAGGACTGGAGTTACCAGAGGTGGGAAAGGGGGAAGAGAAGAGGGTAAAGGGAGGAACTGGTAAAGAGCGATGAAAATTGATAACATTGTTTAATGAAGAATACAGTAATGATCCTGATTTGAACATAACATTGCACACAGGTATTGATATTCAATGCTATAACCCACAGATATGTACAAACCAACTATGTTCCAATAAAAAAATAAATTAGAAAAAGATATAAATCCTAAACTAAAAAAACCCCAAACAACAATTACAGTTATTACAATTTATTGCTTTCTTGCTATGTGCTAGACATTGGGCATTGTGCTGTATGTATGATATTTCCACTAACCCCCGACAAGCTGGTGAGGCATAATTACTCTTAATTTTCAATCATGTTAATCAAGATTTAGAGAAGTTAAGTAAAATGCCCAAGGTCATAATCAGGTAAATAAGAGAAGCAATCAGTGACTTACTCAACCCATGACAATTGTTAATTCTCTACAAAATAGAACACGCTTTCTATTGCATCTATTGAAGGGGTGTTTTGCTACCCCTGTGCTCGTCTATACTTGCCTGTTTTATTCCTTGCTCAGACTTGCCCTTTTGATTCCATTGGCTCTCAGCCAGCTATTACACATGAAGATTAAATATGTTGATTTTACCAGACCAACCCTCCTAGAATGATAAGCTTTCTGTGAAGATGTTGAGAGAGGACTATTTAAGCGTTGATCACAATAAGCATTAATTAATAATTTTATTATAATACAACTTTAAATTAGACTAAAGAAAATGAATTCACCACATGTTTATAAAATGTAAGCAAAGAAATATTATGTAGAATTATACAACACTGACAGAGAGCCTGCTTTTGGTAAAATAGTTAAAATTTCTTTTGAAAAATATGCAAATACATAGTGTTTTGAAAATGGGGAGTAGCTAATTAGGGCAAAGTGTACTGTGTTAGAAATCAGATAATCACACTTTTATTTAAGGCGTTAGTGCTCTCAGACCTGAGTAGAGCTCATAACTTTTTGAACCTATTATCTTATCTGTAAAATGGACATAAAGTTGCTTTATTTTCAAGACTGAAACTCAAATGAAACAATGTAATAACCAGTTCCCTGGTTGCTGGAAAGCATTCATACAGCAGGTGGTAATGTAATGTTTATTGTGTCTTAGGTACTGTGGTCACCGACAGTTTACCACAGATAGTGAAACAAATATGTAAATACATAAGTATCATGTAAGATGCTAAGTGCTGCAATAAAAACTTGCAAAATCTTAACAGGAGTAGAGGATGATAGATGTGGTGAGAATGAGGCTGGAATAGTAAGTTGGGCAGAGAGTATAAAGGACATTAAGGACTTTGGCTATTATTCACAGCAATGTGCTTATTGAAAGTTTCTAAGTATGGTATTGAAATGATTATATGTGAATGTAATAAAAATGTTTTTATTTTTAATAAAAATAATGTTTTTGATAAACTGGAAGGGGAAATACAGGAGTTATAGATGCTGGTTATATTGCTATTTCCAAAATTCAGAAGAGACTTGGTAGGGTGGTAACACAGAGAGGATGGAATGGTATTTCTGTTAATTACTGTTGCTTAACAAACCACCTTAAACCAAGTGGCTGTGGCAAAGAAAGATCTATTTTTTCTCATCAACCTTTGGGTTGGCTGGATGGTTTTGCCACTGGTCTTGGTTGGTCTCATTCCTGTGGTTGAGATCACATTATGGCTAGAAAGCTGCGTGTTTCAAGATGGATTCCCTCACATGTCTGGCTATTGGTGCTAACTGTGGGCTAAGGCATCTCTTTTCTCCATATGGCACTTCATCCTTGAGGCTAGACTGAATTCCTCACATCATAGTGCTCTCACAGCAGAGTTCTAAGAGTACAAGCCCCAAGGTACCTGTGCTTATCAAGCCTCTATTTGTGCCACATTTGCTGATGTCACATTGACCAAATCAAGTCACATGGCAAAGTCTAGTCAAAGTAGGAGGAGATTTAGACTCTATCTCGTAATGGGAGGAGTGGCAAATAATTTGCACCTATTTTTAATCTATCTAAAATGGTTTGAGAAATTTTAGAGGAAAAATTGATGCTATCTGGGGAAAAATGACATGTGGAAAATAGGGGTCAAGAAGATTAAGGTTGACTCAAGTGAGGAGTAGATAGTGGTGCATTAATAGAAGCAATGAATATAGTAGGAAGATCTGTTGGGAGGCAGCCAGGGAGATTGGATTTGAGAATATTAAGAATATGTTAAAATAGTGCCTATGAAATATGCAAATAAATTATAAGTAAGAATGTAGAATTAGAGATTGGAATGTGGAACTTTCTACAAAGGGAATAGAGATTTGAGGATAATTGGCTTATAGGCCTGTAATACCATAAAGGAGGATTAGATTTTGTAGAGATGAAGAGAAAAAAACAAAAAGAAAAGTGGGCCAAGGATGGAATTCAGAGAAGTACTGATATTTAAGTAGTAACTGGAAGAAACAGCTAGCAAAATACACTGAGGAACTGAGGTCAGAGAAAAAGAAAGATAAACAGTGAGAGAGAATCATGACTAATGAAAACCTATGGAAATATAAGGTAAATTTTTAAAAAACCCAACAACTTATGCTGCACAATGCATAATACTTAGCTATGAAAAGATTGAGTTACAACTAAATCTTTCCTCAAAATTTTCTTTGCGTGAAGGGTTTGCATTAGCCTGAAAAAAATTTTAATTAAAAAAAAAAAGTAAAGTGATGGATATATTTTTAGCTAAAAACTTAGAACTGAACATTTCATACTGAAATAGAAAGTTGAAGTGGTTGAGACACCAGAGAAGATCATTTGAAAACTATCAGTGACCAGTCTGTGAAAATACAGGTTATGAATCACATCACTCTCTGAACTGCATACAGTCATAACATAAAATTGATTCTGAATCAAACAGAACAGTGTTAATAGATAATTCAAAGGAATAGGGAATGTTACTCAATTGCTGTTGGGTGGTAGTGAAAAGGTACTTAAATTTTAAAAAATGCAGTAGTTTTGAAATGCCTGTAATTGAAATCTTTAATCTTTAAAATTTGCTCTGTAAAAACGTACAAATGGTAATGATGTCAATGACATAATGCTATCCACCACATGATATCCAAGGATACACTGTGGACTTAAACATGGCCATAACCTTGGTACAAAAGGCTAGGAATCTGATTCAGACCTGACTTCAGACAATTAGTTTCTTGAGTCAGATTATGTTGGCTACATGAGGTAGGGATTGTGGAGTCTGAGGGATTGATTTAAGTCTTCAACTGTTATAGTTAAAGTGTTTACCTCTGTCTTCAATTCTGTCAGTTTTTGCTTCATGTATTTTGAGGCTCTGTTGTTAAGTGCGTATATGTTTATAGTTATTATGTCTTCCTGTTGGATTGATCCTTTCATCATTGTAAAATGTCCTTTTGTGTCTCTAATAACAATCCTCTTAAAAATCTATTTTGTCTGATATTAGTATACTCACTGCAGCTCTCTTTTACTTATTGTTTGAATGGTATGTCTTTTCTCCATCTTTTTACTTTCAACCCATTTTTGTCTTTAAATCTAAAATTTGTACCTTGTAGATGCATGTAGTCAGATCATTTAAAAAATGCACTCTGACAATATATGTCTTTTGACTGAAGTGTTTTATTCATTTAAATTTAATGTAATTACTGATGAGGTAATATATATGTCTGACCTTTTGCTATTTTCTATATGTTTTATGCCTTTTTTGTTCCTCTATTACTCCATCTTACCTTCCTCTGTTATAAATTGTTATTTCTTATGCACTATGTTAATTTTCTCATTGCTACTTTCACTATATTTTTCCAAGTTATTTGTCATATTTTAAACAAACATATAAAAGTATGACCCTTCATGAGAATCACCTAAATTGCTTGGTAGAAATGAAAATTTCTTGGCCCCATGCTAGATTTACTGCATCAAAATCTTGGGGGTTTTTGCCCTGATGTCTGTCTTTTTACAAATGCCACAATTCTTATGCACATTAATTTGAGAATAAATATGTATAGGGAAAAACCTTTTCTTCTCTGGTTTCAAACATCAAGAAAGGAAGAAGAAACTAAAGTTGATTAAAATTTCGATACACCAATTTCTGTGCCAGACATTTAAAATATATTTTTTCATTTACTCCTCACAACAGCCCTATGGTGTCCATATTATTATCCTCATCTCAGGCTAATTAACTTTCCCAAATACATACAAATAATAAGTAGCAGAGTCAAAGTTTAAATTCAAGGTTTTCTAGCGAAAGAAAGAGAAAAAGAGAACCCTAGACAATGTAGAACTTAAGAAAAAAACTACTTAGAGGGATATTAAACAAAAGGGAATATATGTGCTTTGTTTTCTCTTCCTGGTAAGAGGTTTTGATGAAGGCTTAGACATGCAGTTTGAATTGTGGTACTAATCCACATGAGAAAAATCACAGGTAGCCTAAGCTTTAAAAATTGTGTATGTGCTTTAAGATTTAAAATACCTTCAGTTTTATGCACACTTCTTTTTAAGGTTGTTTAGAAGTGATTTTCTTAGGTTTCATGTTTTCTTTTTTTTTCTTTTTTACTGCTAATTTAAGTAACAAATATTTGAACACCTACTGTAGTAACATATATGGCAACATATAAATAGTAACATATGTGAGTGCTTACTACATGGCAAGCATTAGGTTAACTGCATGTCCTTTTATGATATTTAATAATAGTAACCAATGAGGCATCCCATTTTACAGATGAGAAAACTGAGATCCAGAGATTTAAGTAAAGGACCAAGGCAAGCTTCAGAGATTATATTCTTAGGTATTAAATTCTATGTGGCTTATTTCTACTTTAGTTATGTAGTACTAATATTAAATAGCCTTTGAATTATAAATACAGTCTTTGAAAGCTCAGCATATGATTTTCACTTTCTTTAGGTTGGAATTCAATTTAAAACAACATCTAGCATCTAAACCTGCTGCCTTCCCAAAGTCTCAGGATTAAGTTGTCAATGTGATTAAAACTCCTATTTTAGAGGCTTGTTTCTCTTAAAGTTAATAATGCACATATAACACTATTTTTGTACCAAAAAAAGATCAGGAATTAGATGAGGTGTGCTGTATTCTATGTGAACCTATAGATTATAGGAGGAAGGGTATAAAAGAGAGAGCATAGACCAGAAAGAAAACATGAGTTTGAGGTCTGATTTTGTCACTTACTAGGTGAATGATCTTGGGCAAATAATCTCAGTTTTAATTCTCTCATTATAGAAAGGAGTATAGTAATAATCTTCCTTGTATAGAGTCAGTGTGAGTATCAAATGTGATAATATATATACTTGTATATAACATCATTTTGCATGTGTAAATTGGGCGCTAGCTATCACTTCCCAGGTATTTGAGCTTTATGCTTTAGAATAATTTAAAAAATAACTATTAATTATAATGAACTCTTCATAAATAGTTGAAAATCTAGAATTAATGACACAAATCTGTATATCTTTACAAATCTGCAAATAATAAATTTCATCTTGTTTTGACAACATTTATTTCCCATAGTGGTGATTATTTCAGAATCTTACAAATACTATTTTCCATGCTTTCGTTTGTTAATTTTTAAAATGGGAAGAAATCTGATTTGTTCATTTATTGTGAAGATTAAGTTAAATAAGATATGCAAATGTATTTTGTAAATTGGAAAGAACTGTACAGGTGCTGTTAAATATTATCCATGATTTTGTAAACAAATATTTTACTTAGCAATTAAATAAAGTGTCTTAACCCTTTACATCATCTTTTAAAAAGTTAATAAACTTTATGTTTTAGAACAGTTTTAAGATACTGTCTCACCCCAGTTAGACTGGCTATCATCGAAAAGATGGAGAACAACAAATGCAGGTGAGGATGCAGAGAAAGGGGGATCCTCCTTCACTGTTGGTGGGACTGTAAATTGGTGCAGCCATCATGGAAAACAGTGTGGAGGTTCCTCAAACAGCTACAGATAGAACTGCCATATGATCCAGCAATCCCACAGCTGGGCATATACCCAAAGGAATGGAAATCATCGTGTCAAAAAGATACCTGCACCTCCATGTTTATCGCAGCTCTATTTACAATAGGCAAGAATTTGAGCCGACCTTAATGTCCATCATCAGATGACTGGATAAGGAAAATGTGGTATATATACAGGAAGGATTATTACTCTGCCATAAAAAAGAATGAAACATTGCCATTCGCAGCAACATGGATGAACTTAGTGAAAATCGTATTAAGTGAAATAAGCCAGGCACAGAAAGAGAAATACTATATATTCTCACTCATAAGTGGGAGCTAAAATAATAAACATGTAAATAAAAAAAAAGAAAGATATAACATTCACAATAATACATTGAACTTTCAAATGTATTATTAGAAGTGGCAAGGGAGGAGGAAGGGAGGAATTGGTAAAGGGCCATGAATAGCAATGACAGTGTATCTTATTGAATATAATAATTATTCTGATTTGAGCATCACATATTGCTCATGAGTATTGATATTCAACACTGTACCCCACAGATATATTCATCCAACTATGTTACAATAAAAAAATTTAAAAAAAGAACAGTTTTAGGTTCACAGCAAAATTCAGCAGAAAGTAGAGCGAGTTCTCATATATTCCTGTCCTTATGCAGGTACCTCCCCCACTATTTACAATCTTTACCACAGTGGTACATTTGTTGCAACCCATGAACCTACATTGACATCATTGTCACCCCAAATCCACAGGCTTCATTACAGTTCACTCTTGGTGTTGCATATTTTATAGGTTTTGACAAACGTATAATGACATATATTTATCTTATAGTATCATGCGGAGTGTTTTCACTGCCCTAAAAAACCTCTGTGTTTTGCTTATTCATCCCCCTGCCCCAAACCCCAATCCCTGGCAAGCACTGATCTTTTTCACTGTCTCTATAGCTTTTCCTTTTCCAGAATGGAATATTGTTGGAATCATACAGTTTGTAGGTTTTTTTGGCTTCTATTACTTAGTAATATGCATTTAAGGCTCCTCTGCGTTTTTTTTTTTCCAGGTTTGATAGCTCATCTCTTTTTAGTGCTGAATAATATTCTATTGTCTGGATATATCACAGTTTATTTATCCATTCACCTACTGAAGGGCATCTCCGTTGCTTCTAAATTTTGATAATTAAGAATAAAGCTGTTATAAACATCCACGTGCAGGTTTTTGTGTGGACACAAGTTTTCAACTCACTTGGGAAGATAAGAATGAGCTCACTTGCTGAATTGCATGGTAAAAGTATGTTTAGTTTTGTAAGAAACTGCCAAACTGTCTTCCAAAATGACTATTATTTTGCATTCCCACCAGCAATTAATGAGAGTTCCTGTTGCGCCACATCCTTGCAAGCATTTGTTGTTAGTATTTTGGATGTTGGCCATTCTAATAGGTGTGTAGTGTTATCTCGTTTTAATTTGCAATTCTCTAATGACATATGATGTTAAACATCTTTTCATATGCTTATTTGCCATCTATATAGCTTCTTTGGTGAGGTGTTTGTTCAGGCCTTTTGCCCATTTTTTAATCAAGTTATTCTGTCATTGTTGACTTCTAAGACTTCTCTGTATATTTTGGGTAACAGTCTTTCATCAGATGTGTCTTTTGAAAATATATCTCCCTGTGTGTGGCTTCTCTTTTCATTCTCTTCACATTGTCTTTCACAGAGCAGAAGTTTTAAATTTTAATGAAGTCCAGCTTACCAATTATCTCTTTTATTGGTCATGGCTTTGGTGTTGTATCTAAAAAGTTATTGCCATACTGAAGATCATCTAAGTTTTCTCCTATGTTATATTTAAGAGTTTTAGAGTTTTGCATTTCACTAGGTTTTTCATCCATTTTGAGTCAATTTTTGTGAGGCTAGTAAAGTTTGTGTTTAGATTCTTTTTTTTTTTTTTTTTTTTGCTTGTGTCCTGTTATTGTTCCAGCACCATTTGTTGGAAAGACTATCTTTGTTTTATTGTAATGCCTTTGTTCCTTGGTCAAAGATCAGCTGACTGTATTTATGGGTGTCTATTTCTGGGCTTCCCATCCTGTTCCATTGACCTATTCATCTCTTCTTTCACCAATACCACACTGTCTTGATTACTGTGGCTTTATGATAAGTCTTGAAGTTGGTTAGTGTCAGTCCTCCAAATTTCTTCTTGTTCTTTAATATTGAATTGGCTATTCTGAGATATCTTGCCTGTTCATATAAACTTTAAAATCAATTTGTTCATATCCACAAGATTGCTGGGAGTTTGATTGGGATTGCATTGAATCTGTAGATCCAAGTTGGGAAGAGCTGACATCTTGATAATATTGAGTCTTATTATCTATGAACATGGAATGCTTTTCTATTTATCTAGTTCTTCTTTGATATCTTTCAACAGACTTTTGCAGTTTTTCTCATTTAGGTCTTGTACATATTTTGTTAGATTTATACCTAGTATTTAATTTTTTGAATGATAATGTAAATGGTATTGTGTTTTTGACTTGAAACTTCTCTTGTTCATTGCAGGTATACAGGAAAATGATTGACTTATATACTAACCTTGTATCTTGCAACTTTTCTACAAGTGCTTATTAGTTCCAGGAATTTTTTATTGACTCTTTTGAATTTTCTGCATAATCATGTTGCCCACAAACAAAGACAGACCTTCTTTCTCTGACAGATCTAAGAAGAGTTAGTTGTATTTCAGTTAGTTCAGCTTTTTACTTGTTAGGATGGAGTGGCCATCTAAGCATCTTGCATGCTGGTCTAGAAACTGGAAGAAGCTAATCTTTTAAGATATATGTAAAAATGATTTTTTTCTTGTGCACTTAACTGTGCTCAATGCCTTGTAAGAGCGATCAGTAAAAAACGTGTGATGTGATTACTCATGATAATCAGTTACACATGGACCTAAGGAAAAGAAATGGTTTCATAGAGAAGGCAGGTGATTTAAGTAATGAATTAAATGGCAAGCTCTGATGATTTCACAGTAGGACAAAAAGTTGAGTTTCACTTAGTGACACTGTTGTGATTCCACAGCATTTCAGCATTTTTTTAAAACAAGTCTTTGCATTTTTGACTACCTGGATGACAGGGAAGTTGGTGGCAATAGTTATGATGATGATGGTAATAAATCAACTGACTATTAATAAATGCTTATTTTGTAACAAGTGCTTACTCTATGCCAGGTACATGGTGATTTCCATAAATTGTCATATAGAGTCCTCACCATGATTCTGCAAAGTAGTAACTAATTCCTATCTTACTGATGAGAAACTAAGCCTACAACTTGCCCAAGATATTTAAATAAATTATACAATCTCATACAGCTAAAAATTAGTAGAGTTGTGTCTTCTTCTTCAGTCTATTACACTCCAGACCCTGAAAGGTTAGGCACTATGATAGAGTTAGAGATTAAAAATAGAAGGTGATCAAGAGCCACTTTATAAAAGAGGTCATAAATGTATTTAGATGCATGAAATGCAATAGCTATTGGTGAAGTTGGAGAAAGTATTAGTAAATTTTAATAATTTTATGTCAATTAACTAAGGATTATTTGTATTACCTGGTTCACCAAGAAGAGATATTAATTAAAAACAATGATTTAACACAATAAACTTAAAATGTTATTTAAATATTGAATAAAATAAACACCAAACATGATAAACCCAAAGAAATCCATGCCCTGGCACTTCATCATTAAACTGCTGAAAACTAAAGACATGGAAAAAGTAAAAATCTTAAAAGCAGTCAAACTATCCTTCAAAAATACAGGTGAAATAAAGACATTTTTAGATGAAGAAAAACTGAGTAGATTTACCCTAAAATAATTACTACAGAAAGTTTTTCAGAAAGAAGAAAAATAATAACAGAGGAAAGCTTGAAACACAAGAAATGAAGAAAGAAAGATGAAAAATGGTAGATATCTGGGTAAATACAATAGATTATTTTCCTACTCTTTGATTCTTTAAAATAGGTCTTGCAGTCAAAAGCAAAAATTATGACATTATCTAATAAGATTTCCAATGTGTAAATGTAGTCTAAGCATTGACTATAACAAAAAGAGAGGGAGGCCTAAGGGTCCTATGTAGTGATTAAGATTTCTACATTCAACTTTGTGTGGCAAACTACTGATTCCAAGTAGTCTGTGAAAAGTTAAGTGTGTATATTGTAATTCCTAGAGCAACCACTTAAAAGAAAATCAATACAAATCGATATTGTCAAAATATGATGAATTACAATGAAATACTAAAAAATGTTTGTGTAACCCTAAAGGAGGCAGGAAAAGGGAATAAGAGTATCAAAAAAACAAGAGAACAAGCAAAACAAGTAATAAAATATGGTGCCTTTATCAAAAGATGTCAATAGTAACATCACAATAGTCTAAACATGCCACTTGAAAGACAGAGATTGTCAGAATGGATTAAGAAAACATAAACCAAGTATATGCTGTTTTCAAGGAAGTCACTTCAAATATAATAATATAGGTAGGTTAAAAGTAGAGGCATGGAGAAAGATATGCTATACAAACTAAACAAAAGAAACTAGACTTCAGAGCAAACAGAATTACCAGGGATAAAGAGGAACACTATACAGGGATTAAAGAGTCAACTCATCAAGAAGACATAAAACTCCTAAATGTGTATGCACTTAACAACAGAGCTTCGAAATACATGAAGAAAATGTTATAGAATTAAAAAGAGTAATTGACAATCCACAATTATACTCATAGATTTCCACACTCCTATTTCAGTAATAGATAGAACTAGCAGACAGAAAATCAGCCAGGGTATAGAAGAACTGAAATGACATCATAAACCATCTGAATCTAATGGACACTTATAGAGCAATCTACTGAACAATAGCAGACAACAGATTTTCCTGTTATCTTCTGTTATTGTTTTTTAGTTTAATCCTCTTATGGTCAGAGAATTTACTTTGAGTGATTTCAATTCTATTAAATTTAATAAGTTTTTTTTTTCCATGACCCAGAGTGTGCTCTATCTTGGTGAACCTTCCCATGTACTTGAAAAGAATGTGATCCCGTGGAAAGACGTGTGGGTGCATATATGTGCAGAAACATTGGTTTAGGAGGTTGAGTGTAGTAACTTCATTATAATGCAGGAGACAAGGAAATACAAAATATGGTTACATAGAATTCAGTATTGAGTGATTCTAAATAAAAAAAACTGAGATAGAAGAGCATACATCTGCATAATTGTATAGTTTATTTAGGAGCATTTGCCAGTTCAGGTATGTGAGCAGAAAAGCCAGATGATCCAAGACAAAGTGTTACAGGTGCCGATGTTGCTGGTAAGAGAAAAAATTAAATGAAGTGTCTGAGTGTCCAGATTGGATAGGACAGGAAGAAAAGCCATGAAGGGAATGATGGATTGGGAGAAAACAGAGATATCAGGGGACTGGACATTGTCATGGGATGGTAGATTAGGTATAGAGGAGGAAAAAAGAAGATTAATATTTACATATTGTAAAGTACTCATGGGCTATTTGTTGGTATAAATAGTTTTTAATCAATATGATAAATTCTTCAAATGAATATAGATAACAAAGATTCCATGATTAATTGTAATATAATAAAAATTTAATTGCATGTTTGTCTTATCTTAGGTTAAGATACTTTGTTACTTTTAATCTGCTTAGGAAACACCTCTTTTAGTTTATACGTTATGCTAAATAAGTGAGGCAATGATATTTAGTCATTGTGGTTGCTTATAAATACAAGTTCTATGGAGACAGGATGAATGAAAAATGAATAAAAAAGTTAACCATGTGGAGCAATGAATTTTAATACAGAAATATAAAGAATGTGGCTCATTGCCCATTTGATTAAGATATTCTTGGGATTTGAACAGAGGTTAAACAGAATAAAATGCCTACTGGCATAGCTAAAAAAATATCTTTGAGGTTAAAGTTAAATATATTTAAGCAACTACATACTATTTTACTATAATGGTCCAATATTTTCCCCTGTGAATAACTGGAATGAAAGTAGAATTCAAGTGAAAAAGCCTGGTTTGATATCAAAATTAGGTAAAGCTCATTCATTTAGAAATTTATACAGTAACATGAATCTTCATAGCAAAATCCACTGCAATCTATCAATTCACAAATATCTATTAAATATACAACTGTCTTTAACATCTGGCTCTTTCTACATATTTATATTTATCTTTTGATATTTATTCTCTCTGCTCCCTCTTCTCTAGTGACAAAAAATTACAGTTTTCTCTAATGGGCCAGGCCTTTTCATGCTTCTCATCTTGCCTAATTTTTTCTCATACTTCAAGGCTAAGCATTGGAATCATCTCCTCAAATTCCTGGTTTGGATTAAGTATCATTCCTATGTGTTACTCCAAAGTATTCATCATGCATTCGAAATCCCAACTCCCATGTTTTTACAGTTGTGTGACATTGGGCAAGTTAGTTAAATCCTCTAAGGCCCAGTTTTCTCATATGTAAAATGGGATTAAAGATAGTACAAGTGTTATAGGGTGAATTGTGTCCCCCCAAAAGATATGTTGAAATTCTAACCCCTGGTACCTGTAAATGCAACCTTGTTTGGAAATAAGGTTTTTGCTGGTGTAATTAAATTAAGATGAGATCATTACGGTGGTACTTAATCCAATATGACTAGAGTCCATATAAGAAGAGGAATATGCCTAGTGAAAACACAGACACACAGGCAAAAGGCCACTTGATGACAGAGGCAGAGATTGGAGTCATTCAAGCTGAGAAATGCCAAGGGCTGATAGCTACCAGCAGAAGCTGGGAAGAAGCTGTCACGTGGGATCACAGATCCCTCTGCCCCATCCTGTGTAGGTCATGAGTTAGGTAGTTGGAAAAAGATCCCGGCAGCCTTAAGCACAATAGACATGCTTTTATTTCAGATGCAAGCTCCGCTGCCAGTGGTTCAGAACTGTTGTCTTTTTATACTACAAGTACACAACAGTGGCCACAAGCCAAGGAGTACGTGGGCACACATGTGCAGTTACACTACTCTTATATAACTTGTGTACAATGGATGTGCTGAGTCATGTCCTGCCTGATATGAGGTGAGGGGGCCTGACTGAACTGTTTCTATTTTCCTCACAGAGGCAAAAAAGAATTTTTCCCTACAGGTTTCAGAGGAAGTATGGCCCTTCTGATACCTTGACTTCGTACTTCTAGCCTCTGAATCTGAGACAATAGATTTATGTTGTTTTAAGCTGCCTACTTTGTGGTAATTGGTTACAACATCCTTCGTAGACTACTACAACTCCTCATGGGTTGTTCTGAGGATTAAATAATCTTATGTCTGTAAATTAGCCAGCCCAGAGTCTAGTGCGTGTTAATCATTTAATATAGTGATTTTGATTATTTTAATTATCATACTGAATTGATTGTCTTTTTACTTTTTTGTCTACTGTGAAAGAGACTCCAAGTTGTCCATCAATGTTAGTTCTCTCTTTTCTTGTTTATTAATAAGATCCCAAATTTTAGCCAGGCATATTACTTCTTTTCCAAAAGTTCAAATTCTGTAGTCTACTTTGCAGTTAGGTATGGATATATGAGTATATTTGGACAATGTGAGTAGAAATGTTAAGTCCTTAAAGAGATGGATACTTTGCTTCTTTACCCCTTATTTCATCCTCATTGAAATTAAGACTGTTGGCTAGAGCTCTGCTGCCATTTTGGGTCATGAGGCTGAGTGCCTCACTTTAGTGGTGGTGGGCAGTGAACTGGACAGCGTCTGAGCCCCTTACAAGTTTGTGGAGCCTGGGCCAGTTTTTAGCTGTCAAACTCTGGGCTCCTTTCTATGTGTAAGAGAGAAATATTCTTCTATCTTGTCAAGCCAGTGTTATTTGGGATGCTGTGTTATTTGCAGATAAACCTCATCTTGATGGACATCGCCTATACTACTACACTGTGATGAAAAGGACCTCCTTGTCCTTTTGTACATTGTATGACTCCTAGTGTAGTAAGTGGCACATAGGGAAGGTAAACAATACACCAGCACTAAGTAGAACCAAGGAAACATGTATTGGGACAATGTTTAAATGAGAACACAAGAGGATTGACCTGTATTAAGAGGCATTAAGTTAACTTCTTTACAGTAAGTTCCAATAAGGTGAAATGGGCACTTTCAAACTTGACTGGCGGCAATACATATGGGACAACTCTTTCAAATACAATAAGCATTTATATAAACTTTCAAGAAGTTCTTAACCCCATTTTAAAGTATTTCCCCCTCTCTACTTTGTCTTAAGGAAATGATCAGGAGTGTGTGTGTGTGTGTGTGTGTGTGTGTGTGTGTGTGTGTGTGAAATCTATGTAAGCACAAAAAGGATCACTATGAAATAGTTTGTGATAGGAAAAAAAATCTTGGCAGTAACCTAAATGTCCAAGTAATTGTTATATGAACCATTATATATCAACTGACTGGAGTATTAAAAAGCCATTAAAATTATGTTTAAAGTTATGCAAGAATGTAGTAATATACATTGTAAAAAAGTGCAAGAAAAAATATATGAGTAAACTAATAAAAAATAACCAATACATACAACAGAGTTTAGAAGGAAATGTACTAAAACATTTATAGATATAATATTTGTGAGTTGGAACTAATCAATGATATTGTCTTCTAATTTTCCATTTTATTTTACTCTATATTCCACATTTTCCTTAAGGAATGTGATTACTTTAATTGCTTAAATGTAAAATCACAAAAGAAAAGAAAAAGTTAAAGCTTGGGCAATGAAATAAGTCCTAGAAGAGCTGGTAGAAAGCTGTTTAGTTGCATTTGTAGATGTATATTTAAATTGATATAACTATTACATGCATTATTCCATTCTCAAAGACATCAGTGACATTATTCATGCATTCTGGTTCTCAATTCTCAAATTAATTTGGGCTGGCATAAAATTTCAGTGTTCTTTGAATCAGATGCTGTTGAATTGTCATTTTACATGTTAGATTCTGACTTCTTTATATATTTTAAATCAGAAACATGAAACAACAGAATTCATTTTGAGACACTCAAAACATGAACATCTTATGTGCATACTGCCAGACCTCACAAGCTGTTCTACTATTTTAGATACACATTTGAAAAAGACATTCACCTGAGTACCACTGTCAAGGAATGTTTTTGGGTAATGATGAAATCAGGTGATTACAGGTTGAATTATTGCCTGATAAATTAGGAAACCATCAGAGCACAGGACTGTATTGACCAGTTTCTTTCATCACAGCTCTGAGTCAGACTAACAAATAGTTGGGTCAACCCCCTTCACTTTGTTCAAACACATACCTCTCACAGAGATAACTCCTTGCAGGGAGGCCGAGTGAGCACAGAGAGAAAACAAAACTGAAAGATGAGAAATTGAAAATAGGTTAGAGAAGGTAATAAAGAGGGGAGGAGTGTTAACCTTCTAAAGAAACTCTATTGTTCTAACCCCAGAAGATCATAAATTCAGAGACTCAGCCTGTTGTAGATCCATAGGGTCAAGGAAATCCAAATCTTCTTTGGGATATCAGATTCTGCAGGGAAGCCTAAAGTTACCAAGCATCACATAAGTAACTGAAAAATTGGACCAGCCATCCTTCAATGTTGATAGGTTACTTAACATCTCCTGTTGCAACAATGCAGTTCAAAATGATGGTTCACTCCCTGGAAGTAACATAAAGATGGTGAGGAGGAGGAAGAGGAGTCAGCTGGGTATGAACAGATTCGTTCCCATCAAAGGCAAATTTTCATTCTCATATATGTTCCAAATAATTCATGACATGGTCAATCGTATACTGAAATGTGGATGAAAACTGTTAATAAGTAATTCACAGCCATGGGACTATTTACTTTCAAAAAGTCTTTGAAGTTTTAAAATATATCAATCAGAAGAAATTACATACTGAGTATTAAGTTACATTGTGCGATTAACCAGGGAGAATACTTAAGTAAAAACTTCTCACTTCTATAAAGGGACTAATGTACTGCAAAAAAAAAAAAAAAAAATTATGTGTATATATATATATATATAGAGAGAGAGAGAGAGAGAGAGAGATAAAGGAGCAAAAATTCTCCTTTCTAGATCTATATTTCAACAGAAAGGCTGTAGATCACCAGTAAAGAGAGGACAATATAAAACAACAGGACTAAGTATGGTTCAAATATAACTCGAGATGGGAAAAACTATATTAAAAGTTAAGTAGACCTTTAATTAGCAGGGAGCCATTTTTGGCCGATAGAAGATGCCACATTTATCATTGCACAATTTTGCAAACATTATGTCATTCATCTATAAAGCTGTTATTTAAAATTGTTGGTAATGATAATGCTAAAGGGTACAAATCTAAACAATTTGTCATTTCAACTATTTGTCTTTTAACATACAGACTTTTTCAATAATGTACCAAGGTACTTAGCTGTTGAATTATTAATGAAAGCTTTGCCTGACTACAAACATTAGCACATCTTGTCAGTCAAGGCTGTGGATATTATCCCACACTCAGAAGAGAGAATATTACTTTTGACACCTTGAACCTGATTTTGCAGGTAGCCTGCAAGAGGATAGGTGCTGGTGTCATGTGCAGAAAGTGGGAATAGCTGCAGCAGCTGAGGTTTGGGTGCCGTGATCAAGCCCCCTTGACTCATCCTCACTGCTGCTCTTGTTTTGACAACCTCAGCTCTTTGGTTTTTGTCTTGCAGGCTCAGAAGATGAGGCAATTGGGAGGACCATTGAAGACACAATGAGGGTTTGGTCTTCCATGTTGGTAGAAGCAGAGGCAGTTCCACCACAGAAGTGACCCTTGATCCTACCCTCCTGTAATAGTCCGTTAATGTTGCTTATAACAAAGTACATGGAACTGAATGATTTATAAAGAAAATGAAATTTATTGCTTACAGTCTCTGAGGCTGGGAAGTCCAAAGCTCATCTGGTCATGGCAACAGTGACCCAGGGGTCTCACATTGTAAGATGGTGGAAGTAGAGAGAGCAGAGAGAAAGACAGATTCTCTTCTTTTATAGACCTCAGAACCATGCCCCTGACCACCATTTTTAATCCATTCATTATGGCATGGTGCTATGATCCAATCACCTCTTCAAGACTCCACCTTTCAATTACCATAATAGGATTTCCCACCCTCTTAAGAGTCACTGTGGGGCTGAGTTTCTAACACATAAAACTTGGGGGACACAATTCAAGCTTCAGTGAGTTTGGGAGGGACATAGTTCAATCCACTACATTCCACCCCTGGCCCCCTGAAACCCTTGTCCTTTTCACATACAAATACATTCATTTCATCCCCGAAGTCTTAACTCCTTTTAACTCAAAACTCCAAAGTTCACAGTTCCATCTGTGAATTAAAAACAAGTTATCTACTTCCAAGATACAATGGTGGGACAAACATAGGGTACATATTCCAATTCCAAAAGGGAGAAATAGGCCAAAAGAAAGGTGTAACAGGTCTTAAACAAGTCTGAAACCTAGCAGGGCAGGCATCAAATCTCAAAGCTGGTGAATCAGGTACTTTGACTCCATGCTTGACCTCCTCTGCATGCTGGTGTAGGGGTTGGGTCCCCAAGTCCTTGGGCAGGTCCACTCCTATGGCTTTCCTGATCATAGGCCACACTTCAGCTCTCCCAGGCTGGCATTCTTCTCTGGTAGTTCCACAGGTCTGGGGTCTCCATGGCAGTCCTGCTCTCACAGTTCCACTAGGCATGGTGCTGATGGTGTTTCTCTGCTGCAACTCCAACACCATGTTTCCACTCACCATTGATCTAGCGAAGGTTGTCTGTGGTGACTCCGCCCCTGTGACAGATCCCTTCCTGGTCCCCCAGACTTTTGCATACATCCTCTGAAATCAGGGCAAAGGCTCCCAAGCCTCCACAGCTCTAGCGTTCTGCAAGCCTGCAGACCTAATACCACATGGATGCTGCCAAGGCTTCCAGCTTGTATTTTCCAAAGTTGCAGGTCCAGCCACACCTGGGGCCAATTTAGCCACAGCTGGAGTAGCCAGAGCAGCTGGGGTGCTGGTGCTGGAAGCTGCTTCCCGAGGGGGTCCTGAGAAATGAGCCCATGGAGGGCTCCTCAAGCCTGTTCCCCAAAACCATTCTAGGCCTCTGGGCCTGAAATGGAAGAGTTGGTCTCAGAGGCTCCTGCAATGCCTTCAGGGCCTTTTCCCCTTCTCTTGATAATCCCTTTCCTTTGTAATAATCTTCTTAGTATCATTGCATTTTTCTTCTGAAAATGCTTTCTGCTTCTCTACCACATGGCTAGGCTGCAAATTTTCCAAATATTTATGCTGTTTCCCTTTTAAATTCTGGCTTTATGTTGTGCCTTTACTGCCATAACTCAGTGTAGGCTGTTACAAGTAGCCATGCAGCATTCTTAGTGCTTTGCTGCTTAGAAATTTCTTCTGCCAAATACTCTGGTTCACAAATCCCAAATTCCAACTTCCACAAAGTCCTAGGGCATGGACACAATGCAGCCAAATTCCTTGCCAATTCACAGCAAGGGTGATCTTTGCTCCAGTTTCCAATAAACTCCTTCTGATTTCTATCTGAGACCTCCTTAGAATGGTCTTTACAGCCCATATTTCTATGAGCATTCTGCTCACCACCATGTAACCAGTCTCTAAGACATCCCAAACTTTCCCTCATCTCTTTGTCTTCTGAGTCCTCCAAACTCCTCCAACCTTTGCCTAACACTCAGTTCCAAAGCTGCTTCCCCACTTTCAAGCATTTGTTATAAGCAACATCCCACTTCTCTGGTACCAATTTTCTGCTTTAGCCCTTTTTGTGTTGCTGTAACAGAATACCTGAGACTGGGTAATTTATAAGGAACAGAGGTTTATCTGGCTTATGATTCTGGCACAGCTGCATCTGGCACGGGCCTCAGGCTACTTCTACTCATGGTGGAAAGCGGCAGACAGCTGGCAGGTACAAGCAGATCACATGGTGAGAGGAAGCAAGAGAGAGAGGGGAGGTGCCAGGGTCTTTTAAACAACCAGCTCTGGTGGGAACTAATGAGTGAGCTCTCACTTAGGTCCCCCTCCCCCAGGGAGAGCATTAATCCATTCATGAGGGATCCACCCCCATGACTCAATCAGTTTCCAACACTGTCACATTGGGGATCAGATTTCCACATGAGTTTTGGCAGGGACAACACGTCCAAAATCTATCACCTCCCCACTAGATAGCTCTTGCTTTTGCTTTAAGTACAATACCTGGTATGGCATAGAGCACAGCGATGGCACAAAATAATAATATTTGGCAGGCACAGCAATAAGCACTTCACATTGATTATCTCATTTATTCTGTACGACCACCCTGTGAGGTATTATATTACCCCATTTTCCAGACCAGAGTGCTTAGGCTCAGGAAGGATAAGCCACTGAACTAAGATCATATAATTAGTAATTAGTGTAAATGGGGTTCAAACACTGGTAGTCTGCCTTCACCTACTCAGTTTACTCACTAAACTACCCTGTTTACAGTATAAACACTGGATAATTATTGTTATCATCTTCATTTCTCTTTTAGCTCTAGCACCTAAAAAACTGCATGGCTATATTTGGAGCCAGATAACCGTACATCGAATGTAAGTTTGAACTATGCTTTTTATTTTTTATTCTTAAATTTTCCCATTTCTTTTCACACACCTGAGGCTCCAGGTATATAAAAATTATTTTAGTTTCCTGAAAAAGCATTTTCTTTTAAAAATTGTTAGTGTCTTTGTGTGTGTTTTTAACCTGTGCCTGAAAGTTCTCATTTTTCCTTTCTTACCAAATAAACTTGACTTTCAAGTCCCAGGTTAAATGCTATTTTGTTTGTGAAACATTCCCTGGCTTTTTTTTTTTTTTTTAAAGATGACCGGTAAGGGGATCTTAACCCTTGACTTGGTGTTGTCAGCACTATGCTCAGCCAGTGAGCGAACTGGTTATCCTTATACCCGTGGCCTTGGTGTTATCAGCACCGCATTCTCCTGAGTGAGCCACAGGCCGGCCCTTCCCTGGCTTCTAGACCCACCAACATTTATCCATCCCTCAATTTCAGCACATATCTTTCTGTTCTGAACTGAACTGTATAAGTATGTGTCTGTGTTACTAAACAATGAACTCTTTAAGGGCATGGGCAATGTTTTATTCTGATATTTGTTTTCCTTGTGCCAAATACAGGGTGCCTAGTGGACAATGGAAACAAGGTGAGTGAGTGGGGATAAGGCTTGTGAGATGCCAGAATCCTTCTCCATTGACCCCTCTGGCTTTGTTGAACTTGTACTCCCTCACCAAAATCACAATCTTGGTTAAATCCAACTCTGCCTATTCTCTGTATGCACCTGATGCTGAATAAGGTTGGAGAAACACACTTGACCACACTGACTATCTTACTGTTAGAATCACGACCACAAACCTCAAGTGGTTCCTTAATGCCAGGCAGTCACGTGTGCTTCCCTGGTGCACCCGCTCTCTCACTCTCTCTTAGCTTTTTCACCTGTTAGCATCTTCACCCACACACTTTACTACCTTTTGGACTTTTTGCATTGCTGTCTAAGGCCGATCCCTTCTCTCCTGCACAAGATCCCATTGTCTCTCACCTGCTCAAGGGCATTGCTCCAGCAATTCTCCACTCTCTCCCCTGCATCATCATTTTTCTCTCGAGTGGGTCATCCCAGTTGGCACACAGACATGCCATCCTTTACTCATCTTAATAACAAAAACAATGAACTTTCTCTTGATTCCATTTCTCCCACCAGTTACCAGCACATTTTTGTTCTTGTATCAAGGTCAGTCACCATACCCCCTTGGGTTTCTTCAGCCTTACTTATTTTTCCTTTTCAGTCTCCTTTGCTGGTAGTTCCTTTTTAACTTTTTAATTTCAGAGTGCACCAGTTCAGACTTTGATTCTCTTCCTTTCTTTCTCATCCATTCTTATAGCTTTAAATATCGCATATAAACTGGTGACTCCCAATTATATGTCTTCAACCCAGATCTTACCTCTGAACTCCAGACTAATATATCCAAATACCATATTTTGATGCCCTCTTTGGATGTCTAACGTTAAACTCAACACAGTCAAAGCTACTCTTTCCCCCAAACTTATTTTACTCATAGCCTTTGCCATCTCATTTAATGACAATTTTGTCCTTTCAGTTGCTCAGGCTAAAACCTTGGATTCACTTTAGATCCCCCTCACTTCCTAACACCTTCCGTCCTATCTGTCTAGAATCCTGTTGGGTCTATCTTCAAATTATATCTAGAATCTGTCCTCTTCTTAGTCACCTCCACTGTGATGGTCCTGGTCTGAGCCACTGTCATTTTTTTAAATTATTATCCTAACATAGTTGATTTTTCATATCTGTGGGGTACAGAGTTGAATATTGATACTTGTGTGATACTCAAATCAGAATAATTATTATATTCAACAATATACATTGTCATCACTATACATGGCCATTGACCAATTCCTCCCTTGCCGCTCTCCCCATTTCTCACTTCTGGTAACCTCACTTCTCCTTTTGAAAGTTGCATGTATTATTGTGATGGTTGTATCTATCTTTCTTTGATTTATATGTTTATTTTTTAGCTCCCACTTATGAGTGAGGACATGTGGTATTTCTCTTTCTGTGCCTGGTTTATTTCACTTAATGTAATTTTCTCTAAGTTCATCCATGTTGCTGCAAATGGCAATATTTCATTCTTTTTTATAGCAGAGTAGTATTCCATTGTGTATATACACCACATTTTTCTCATCCAGTCATCTGATGATGGATGTTTATGTTGGTTCCAACTCTTGGCTGTTGTAAATAGAGCTGCAATAGACATAGGGGTGCAGATCTCTCTTCAACATGATGATCTCCATTCCTCTGGGTATATATCCAGCAGTGAAATTGCTGGATCACATGCCAGTTCTATCTGCAGTTGTTTAAGGAATCTCCATACTGTTTTCCATAATGGCTGCACCAATTTACAGTCCCACCAACAGTGTAGGAAGGTTCCTCTTTCTCTCCATCCTTGCCAGCATTTGTCATTCTCTGTCTTTTGGATAATAGCCAGTCTAACTAAGGTGAAATAATATCTCAATGTGGTTTTGATTTGCATTTTCCTGATGCTGATGTGATGTTGAACATTTTTTCATGTGTCTGTTCCACTTCTATATCTTCCTTTGAGAAATGCCTATTCAGCTCCTTTGCCCATTTCTTAATTGGGTTATTTGTTTTTTTACTGTTAAGTTGTGTGAGTTCCTTGTATATTCTGCATATTAATCCTTTGTCAGATGCTTAGTTTGCAAATATTTTCTCTCACTCTTTAGGTTGTCTTGTTGCTCTGTTGTTTCTTTGGCTGTGCAGAATCTTAGTAGTTTGATATAATCCCATTTGTTTATTTTTCTTTTTGTTGCCTGTACTTTGGGGGTCATACTCATAAAGTTTTTGCCCAGTTCTACTTCCTGAAGTGTTTCCCCTATGTTTTCTTTTAGAAGTTTTGTAGTTTCAGGTCTTATATTTAAGTCTTTAGTCCATTTTGAGTTGATTTTGGTATATGGTGAGAGGTACAAGTCTAGTTTCATTTCAAATGGATGTCCAGTTTTCCCAGCACCATTTACTGAAGAGGCAGACTTTCCCCCAATTTACGTTCTTGGATCCTTTGTCAAAGATCAGTTGGCTGTAACTATATGCATTGATTTCTGGGTTCTCTGTTCTGTTCCATTGGTCCTAGTGTCTGTTTTTATGCCAATACCATGCTATTTTAGTTACTATAGCTGTGTAGTACAATTTGAAGTCATGTAGTGTTATACCTCTTGCTTTATTTATTTATTTATTTATTGCTGAGGATTGCTTTGGCTATTTGGGGTCTTTTGTTTTTCCATATGAATGTTAGGATTGTTTTTTCTATTTCTATGAAGAATGAATGTCATTGGTATTTTGATGGGGATTGCACTGAATCTGTAGATCTCTTTGGGTAGTATGGACATTTTCACAATGTTAATTCTTCCAATCCAAGAGCAAGGAATGTTTTTCCATCTTTTTGTGTCCTCTTTAATTTCTTTCAACAGTGATTTGTGGTTCTCATTGTAGAGAGTTTTCACATCCTTGGTTAACTTTATTCCAAGGTACTTTATTTTTTTGGCGACTATATAAATGAGCTAGCTTTCTTGATCTCTTTTTCTGCTAATTTGCTGTTGGAGTATAAAAATGTTACTGATTTTTGTGTGTTGATTTTAAGATCAGAGCAGAACTAAATGAAATTGAACCCTCGCCCAATACAAAAGATCAATGAAAGAAAAAGATGGTTTTCCCAGAAGATAAACAAAATAAACAAACCATTAGCCAGGCTAACTAAAAAGAGAAGAGAGAAAACACAAATAACAAAAATTAGAAATGAAAAGGAGACAGACATAACAACTGATACCACAGAAATGCAAAGAATCATTAGAGGCTATTATAAACAACTAAATACACCAACAAATTTGAAAACCTGGAGGAAACGGACACATTTCTGGACACATACAAACTACCAAGACTGAGCCAAGAAAACAGAAAACTGGACAGACTAGTAACAAGCAATGAGATTGAAGCAGTAATCAGAAGTCTCCCAACATTCTAAGCCCAGGACCAGATGGCTTTACTGCTGAATTCTACCAAACATTGAAAGAGGAATTAGTAGCAATTCTCTTCAAACTATTCCAAAAAATTGGAATAGAGGCCATTCTCCCAGACTTATTATATGAGGACAGCATCACCCTGACACTGTCATTTTTTGCGTGGATGGCTTCATGGCCTCCTAGCTGGGCTGCCTGCTTCTATCTTTACTTGTACTTCCTGACTGCTCACTTCTCAATACAGCAGCCAGATGTCACTTTAAACCTATTTCAGGTCGAATAACTTCTCTGATCAAAACCTTGCCATGCACCCCCATTTTTACTCAGGGGAAAGCGAAGGTGCTCACAATAGCTTTCAGGATCCTGTATTATCAGCTCCATCTTCCCCTACGTTCCCTTCTTTGATCTCATTTCTTTTCTACTCATTTTCACTCTGTTTCAACAATTTCCTAGCCTTTTGCAACAGCTGTTTTCTCTGCCTGGAGCAGTCTTCCTCCAATTATCTACGTGGCAATTTCCCTCACTTCCTTCTTGTCTTTGCTTAATGTCATTTTCTCAATGACACCGACCCTGACTTCCCTATTTAATATTACATTATGATGTTCTACCCCAGCACTCCTATTCTGTCTTTGCCCTGCACTATTTTTCCTATAGGCATTCATCACTTTCTAACATCCTAGACAGGTAATTTACTAAAATATTATTTCCTTTGCTTTTTAAATGTCCTTCTCCTTTGGAATGTAAGCTCCAGGAAGGCAGAGATCTTTGTTTTGCTCACATGTGTAACTGAAGCACCCAGAACAGACCCTGTCATTTAGTAGTTGCTCAATACATTTTTTGAATGAATAAACATAAAAATATTTTTTTGTGATAGTAAACCTGTTTTCAAAAATTATATCTGAGCTTAGATGAATACGTTAAGATATAATAGGGAAATTTCATGTAAATACTTATTTTCAACACACTTAATTATCTTTTACAACATCTAAGAAATATTGTATTTCCCGACCAAAATGTTAGACTTTGGTTTTGGATGCTATACTGCCATCTAATGAGGTAAATAAAAATTACATAAATTTCCTCTTCTGCTATTGCTAAAGACTTGAGGGGAATGTTAACTAGTAAATTTTGATCCAGATCTTTGAAAGCATGCAAGTAGAAGCATGCAAACAGCTCTCTTGAAGTCTGGAAGCACCCAATGTACAAAGCTGATGCAAAGTAAAAGATTATATCAATTACAAATGTATTATCTACTTCAAATAATATTTGCACAGGAAAATAAAACAAATAATTTTATGGGTCACGCTTTTATTTACAAAATAAACCTCTGGTTTGACCTTGTACTGACCTGAAACATGGGGAATTTCTTTACCATAAATTGAAGCCTAAAGGGAAAATTTGCGAGAGATTTAGCAGAGTGAAAGTGAAGGACTGTATTTTGTTCTCTACACCTGGGAATCAAAAAAAGCTTACCTGGGGCTGAAATTTTAGAGGTCGTAGACCGCAATAGATTTTATTCAGAAGCCAACTTTGCATGAATTATCTCACAGGACAATAGACATGATGAAGCTTTAAGAACCTTGTAACAAATGAAGATATTGAGGTGCAGAGCCTATTTAATGACTTTGATTATGAAGCAACATTCTGAAACAACTAAGTGAAGACTCACTAACAACTTACAATTTTATATAAAATTTATGGCTGTGGATCCAATATCTTTCATTTTATGCATGCTGTGTATATGTAGGAGTTTCCCATGGTCTAGAAAATTATCCACAGTGTGTTGGCCATTTCACAGTCTGCCTTCAGTTTATATATTTCCTCTCTTTCAGGCAATTGCTTCTCTATCTTGTTCTCTATAATTGATAAGTAAAGAGTTTTCTCTATTTTCTTTCATTCATTCATTCATTTATTTATTTCCTTAAACTATGTATGTATAGAACACACATAATCTTGAATTTTCCCTTTTAAGAACTGAGATCTTAAAAAGTCATTTATTTATACCTTTATTTATAGAACACAAAACCATGTTATTATTTTTTAATATTACAATCTAAAAGATTATTGTTAAGGCTTTTGGCTTGTTTGTTCTCTGCTGTTGATTGGATGTCCCCCCCAGACTCATTGAGTCTTGGTCCCCACTGTGACAGTGTTAAGAGGGTGGGAAGTCCTACTGCAGCAGTTGAAAGGTGGGGCCTGGAAGAGGTGAGGACAATGCCCAAGTAAGCGGATTAATAAGTAGATGGTTTAATGGTGCTCACGGGCGTGGTTCTGAGGGCTGTAAAAAGAGAAGGAGCGAAGAGTTAGGTCTTTCTCCTCCACCGTTCTCACCATGTGACACCCTGCATCACTGTAGTCACCCTCACCAGATGTTTTCACTGGAATTTGGACTTCCCAGCCTCTGCAACTGTAAGCAATAAATTTTGTTTTCTTACAAATTACTCAGTTCCAGATATTTTGTTATTAGCAACAGAAATGAACTAAGATTTCCTTTAAAATTAATTTAACAGAAAAATCTCTAACCTTTAGTGATTAATTGGCATCAGAGACAAAATGGAAAATCAGCATCCCAGCTAAAATTCTATGCAAAACTCCCAGGGCTACTTAACTGCATTTTAATAAATCCATTCTCTTCCAGATATTTTTAATCAAGTATCTACAATTGAATTTACTAAGAAAAAATCTGTATATGATTCCAGATTATTTGAGATTTCATTTGATAACTATCATAGAATGACAAACTCTTAAGGAGGTATTTCAACTGACCTAAATTTTTGCTCTCTTGTTTCTTACTCCTCTGTAACTCATTTTGCTTACTTCAGTGGTTGAAGCTCAGTTCTATCCCCACCCCGCCCCCCACTCCACATGACTCATCTTCTGTCTCTTGCCTGGAGTCTGAACTAGATAATTAAAACATTCTGCAAAATTCTTCTGGTATCTATAGAGAACTACATTCACAATCTTATTACCTATTAAATCTCACCATCAGAAACACTCTCACATAAAGTTCTGGGTACCTAATATGGCTTATTTTCAAGATTACACCTGAAATCATTAGTATACTCTTTCACCTGTTAATGTCTGGCATATGTAAAGGAATAAAGTCATATTAAGATACGTTTGAAACAAAACAAAACAAAACAAAACATTCTGCAGTATCATATGAGTGGCAGAAACACTGTTCTAAGTAATTCAAAGGCTTGACTCTGCTTGTAGAAATTGAGTTGTGTCTTATAACATTGTTAGTCCTGACTTTATGTCTGGAATGAAGTAGTAGTTTATTTAAAACATTTTATATTTTAAAAAAGACCCCAAACCACTTTATTTTTATCTTTTCCAAAGTAATAGCAGTCTACTAATAGCTTTCTGAAGGGTCAGAGGCTCAGAGGCTTATGTTTGGAAAAGTGTGTCATGTTTTATAGTGTTGTTCTCTTAATTAACATGCAAGTCAAAGTGAAAACTGTTAACTTATAATTATTATCTTCCATGACCTTTTACTTTTAGAAAATTTTGTCTTTTTCAAACCATGTGAAATCACATTCAGACAGTCTAATTCCCTTTTCTGTTTCAACACCTGCATATATTTTAGAGTATACCATAGCTCTAAAGAAGTAGAAGTCAACCATAGATATTGTCAGGTATCCCTTCCCTGTTCAATTCCTCCATTCATTCCTCCCAAAATTGTTCATTTGGTGAAAATGTTCGAGATTCTCACGTAGATGAGAACCATACCCTGTTGAAAGAATGAGTAAATGGAAGCCCCTGCCAGAAACTCGAAAGCAAGGGCCGGGTAGGAAGACAATCAAATTCCATTCTCTTTCCACCGAGGGCTGAGGATATGCAAACCATTTCTGAACCAGAGCATGGAAGAAGAGCTGTGATGCTGAAGAATTTGCTCATTCTTGTGGACCTGAGGGTTGGTCTCATCCTCATCTATGAGATCTGGTTTAAAAGGTAAGATTTCATGCAGGCAGTCTAAAGTGAGTGAATAACCCGTATGTTTAGCAGGGAAGTAGAGCATTATTTAATTAGTCACCAATAACTAAAATTAGCTTTGGGCAGTGCATAGTCACCAATGTAGAATAATGGCATTGGCCAGTTACCGTGGGGTAGGGAAACCTTCCTGCCAAACAAAAGACCTCCTTCTTAGCACAGTCCTATAAATGTTCCTGTCTCATAGCAAAATGCCTATTTCTCTTTAGTGCTTGACTTAAAATGTAACTCCCCCCCAAACTTAATCTCCTACTCTGGGCATTTCTTTCACAATACTTAGCACAATATGGATTTTTTGCATGCTCTTATTTGTGTGTGTGTCTCCCCCATTAGACTGTAAACTCCACAGGGCTGGAACAAGGTATCTTTTGCTCGTCATTGCATTCTCATTACCTATCACAGTGTCTAGCACGTAATAGATATTCAGTAAATCATTGTTCAATAAATGAAATTGACAACTTATATGTTTATTTGTGCCAGAAAATGCTTTAGTATAACTAGACATGTATGAATTCCAGTAATGAGCACAGCTTACGTTCAAACATGATCTGTCTTATTCCATTCACCCATGTCAGAAAATAATACACATGTGAAGAAATGAGGGCTTCAACACATTGAAGGTGAACTAATGGGGAGCTTTTATTATTACATTTTAGATCAGAGATACTGCTTACCATAAGAAAATTGCTAATCTGGTAGGGGCAGCAGAGCAAACAAGGTGTCATGGAAAGCATGATCTAGTAGGTTAAGACTAAAGTTCTATCTGTTCCATGTAGTGAACTTAATAACCTTGGACAAGTCATGTAGCTATACCTCAGTAACCATGAACATAGAGATTTGACATTTCTTTATCAAGAATGGAAGACCACTAGATATGATGACTATCCTAGAGTTGTTGACACCCAAAACAAATTTTAAAGTTCAGAAACATGAGAACATAGCAATTTCATGGTAAAAGCATAGATAGAATGAACAATCTAGAATCCCACTGCCAGGATCAAACCAGAGATAATTTACTTCGGAAACCACCCAGCAGTACTGCTAGGATTTTATACTCTGCTTCTCATGCTCTGAATAATCTTCAACTAGCTCTGCTTTTTCATTTGTTTTTCTTTTTTCCATCTTCCCCTAAAGATGCAAAGTCTCAGGAGTAACAGATCAACCAGGCTCAGGACCTTTACTCATGCCCTGATTACCTGGAATATGTTTTTTTTTTTTTTCTTTTCATAGAGAGAGCCAAAGCCTTGCTTCCTTCCTACTCTAGCTAATCAGTTTCTGAAGAGGCAAAAATGACAAACCTCTGCTATTTCCAATTTATGACAACATAACAATCTGGTAAATTATTTAATCTTATAATTCTGAGGCTGAGTGGCTTCATGACATGGATCCAGACTTAGAAAATACCTCCTAGACAGAACTGGGGCAGGGATGGTGTACATGCAACCTTTGTTCCTGTGCCTCACAGCACTCCTACTGTTTGAAAAGCTGCTGCTCCAGGCTTTCCAGAGGGTCAGAGGGACTGTGCTTTTCTGACACGGCCAGCAGCAGCCCAGGGACCACCCTCACTGGGGAGAATTATTTGTCTTCTACTCATGTGCTTATTCCAGTGTCTTACTGCCCTGAACCTCTGAAATTTGGCTATTGCTATGATGATAAAAAAAATGCGTGCCTATAGCTGCTCTTGTATTATCTGGCAGGCTCAAGAAATTCTCAGCTAGTTAAGTGGGATATGTAATGGTTTCAAATTGACTTGATCTTACTTAAAGAAACAACCTGGCATAATTTCAAGCATCCTTTTGCATGTGTCTAGCCTCACTCTAATTGGTTAACCTCCTTAGTCTTGATCCTCAAAGTTTCACTGATAACTTCTAGTGTTTTATTCAAACTTTGAAATTTCACGTATGTCTATAAAAAGTTACTATGACTTCTGTATCGACAAGATCTATATAATAATTTCTCATTCAACAAATAATTAAGCACCTGCAGCTTTCCCAGTGGTAAGTATACAATTGAACAAGACTCAGTTCCTATTCTTAAGTAGCATACAACCTCATGAGGCCAATATATGTGTACAAAATTATAGTACAGTATTATGAGGCATGGTACATATACCTACACTCTATCCTACCTTGTCCTGGGGGCAGAGTGAGTGGGCACTCAACTCTTCAGGGGGCAAGGGGAGAAAGTGTTGTTACGGAATTTTTTTCAGAAAAGCTGACAATTGATCTGAAATCAAGAGGAAGGGGAAATAATTTTTTTTAACAGGAAAAACATAAAAATGGCGTTTTAAGATGTGGAAACAATATTTGAAAAGGAATAGAGACACAAGTGAGTATGCCATATTTGGTGAGTGGAAGATAGACATGGTTATGATTGATATTATTTGGCTTAGACTTTATCAATAGTGATGAATTTTTAGTATGAAACTGACATGATCAGATTTGAGCTTTAGGCAGATCCCTTTAGTGGCAATCACTGTGGAAGATGATTGAGAGAAAGTGGTACTCATGCATGTGTGTGTATTTATATGTGTGTGTGTGTGTGTGTGTGTGTGTGTGTGTGTGTGTGTGTGTGTGTGTGTGTGTGTGTGTGTGTGTACATTAACAGAAATGCCTAGTAAAAAGCTGCATCCAGAAGGCTAGATAAATAAGACTGGTGAAATGTAAAAAGAGAATAACTCCATAAGTAGGTAGTTATACAGGAGTTCTCTGGTCATTTTGAATTAAATAAGAGGCTCATGTGTTTAGATAAATTCACAGGGTGTGTACATTTCCTTAGTTAAGGCTCTGTTTGCAAGCTTGAAGCATCTAGCATTGATACTATGTGTACACATATGCCACTGGGTAGAACATTTGTTGGTTCACACACATAAATAGAGTGTGGATCTCAGAGCCATCTGTCATATGCTTGGCTAGATGATGTTAGAAAATTAGCAAATCTTTGAGGCAAACGAAGAGTGAAATCCTGAAATAATATACAGTCATATTTCCAAGATTGGGAAAGACTTAAAATTATTTGATTCTTCCAGTTAATGACCATTGTTTATTTATTTTTAAACTGCACTTATTACTGATTATGTGATCAAAGATACTATATAAGAAAAGTAGGCAAAAATTACTTCTGATTTCCTTTCCTCCTTTCCTCTTCCTCTTTGTTGTGTGTTTGCTCTGAGCTACATGCTGTAGGTATCAGGAAGATTAAGACACAGATCCTGACCTCATGGAACTCAATTTCTCTAAGAGGAAGCAGACAAAACAAGAACTAATTTTTTTTTTTTTTGTCTTTTTTGTGACCGGCACTCAGCCAGTGAGTGCACCGGCCATTCCCATATAGGATCCGAACCCGCGGCGGGAGCGTCGCCGCGCTCCCAGCGCCGTAGTCTCCCGAGTGCACCAAGGGCTCGGCCCTCAAGAACTAATTTTAATGCAATTTAATAAGTACTGTTAATAGCATGAGGCAAGATTTGGGAGAACAGAGAAAAGAACAGTTAATAATTGCTGCCCAGCAAGATTGTAGGAGTCTTCACAGAGGAAATGACACGTGACCTAGGTGTTGAAGGATGGACAAGATTTAGCCTTGTTAGGAGATATGTCAGTGAAGAATTGCAAACTTCAGACAGAACACAATTTCCTTGCCATTCGAAAAGAGCCTACTGAGTCTGTGTTCAATGACTCAAGAACACAAGGACATTAACATGTTAATACTGAAGGAGGAGACTAATTAAATTCTAAAACTGGATAAAAACTTGAATCTACATCTGTGTATGATGCTGATATTGGGAAGGAAAACAGAAATAATATTTGTTGGTTGCTGCTATTTGCCAACTGCTTAATAGAGCAGATCTCAATTATCCAAAAAATAAGTGAAGTAGGTATTGGTACCTGTTCATTTCCAAAGACAAGAAAAATGTTCAAGGTCACTCAGCAGTAAGCCAATACTTGCACTTAGATTTTTCTGACTGCAAAGGTCAGTGTAATTTTCACTGCACACGGATGTCTCTAGGTGCCTGTATTGAGTATACACTGTACGTATATACACACATAGTATTATAGGTAAACAAACATACTTATAAATAAATAAATGCACACACATGAATATATACATGTGTTTATCTTATTTGTGTTCTTTACCATGGTATGCATCCATGTTGTAGGAATATTTTTGTCCACGAACATAAGTGATTCAAAAATCAAATATATTATGCTTTTTAAGATAAATGCTTTAATTGGGTAATAACTTCAGACATTTATATAAATGACATTATTAGGCCTAATCCTGGCTTGAGCTGTGATCTTTTGTTTTATTTTTGTACAAAATATCAGTAGAACAGCCTGTACCTGTGGCAAGACTCAGCCCATCACCGGCTTTCTTCTGAGAGCCTTTCAACACATAGCTCACTTACTGTTTACTAACACTTACAAGTGCTAAAATCTTTCATGTCAACAGGTTGGGGATCTGGCTGTTGAGTCAATGGGGGCATTTTGTTGACTTCATAGGGTTTTTACAAAGGAGATCAAAGGGACGCATTATGTTTCAATACATAACTTTATAGGACAGATGGAATCCACCTTGAAAGACCCATGACACTTAAAGCCAGATTATCAAAAGTTTCAGACACTGAAACCTATTAGCTTGCTCGAACCTTATCCGTACACTGTCAGCACATTTTAGCTTCATTTATAGGTAGTGGACAATCCAATTTGAATTTTAACTACTGCCAAAGTTCAATCATGGGTTAGGAGGGTGGCCACTGAAATATGGGTTGTTATAATGATGCTCCAGTTTGGTACATGGACTTGCTCTCTTGAATAATGATATCACACAAATGACTAAATCACTTTATTTGAATAAAAAAATTACCCACTCAACTTTTGGGAAGAATTCCAGAGCTTAGAGTAGTATTTGGCGAGGTGGTAGCTTCACAAATCTGTTCTATCTCTGATGAGAAGAAAGCATGAAAGAAAGTTGTTCATTCTTTCATCTTGCAGAAACTCCAAAGGGATTGCCCCTGCCCACATCTAACACTTGAAATACACACAATGTTTGAGTTTTCCCCCTCAGGCCTTGAAACAAATGGCAGTGTTACAAATGAGGGTGGTGTACTGTATCCCCACTTTTTATCATTGAAAATAAATGATTTCTTTGCTTTCAAACTATTAACTATTAAAGCTTGACAAAAATCTTGTTTTATTAAAACCATTTAGATATATCATAGATATGATAATTTAAAGTAATTATTATATAATTTAAGATGCTTAAAAGACATCTTGTTTGATGACATGGGAATTTAATCCAGTGATTGAAAATATTTTAAAATGTAAGTCAGTCTCAATTGCTTTAACATGTACAAAGTCTCAATACTATATTACCTTTTATTTGTACTGCTATTTAAAATGGTGCTGCAAAGTGAAATATTTTGGATTTTGTATAATGTGATACTTCAAATTGCATTCTTATTAGATTTTTAATTTTTCTCATACTTTAAAGTAAGTGGTGGGGTTGATAAAACATTTTCCCAAATCGATACAATATTTGTTCATTTCTTAATGACTCATTTATTTATCAACTCAAAGTTTACCAAAAGTAGATTAAAACAATTGTATATTATTTTAAAAATAGGACGAACACACAAGGCACTAAATTGATTAAGTTTGCAAATATTTAAACTCTATAAATGATAGACCTATCTTTATCTTTCAAAAATATTTTTTCAGAAATATGTGTATGCTGTATTTATGCTTATAAATCTTCTAGAAATAAAATAAAAGTTGGCTACCATATATACCAGAAATGTTATGTTGACTTTGCTTTAAGTAATAATTTATCTTCTTTTGGTGTTTTTAGAAACTTGCTTTCTCCCCCCATTTTGGTGAGGATTAATTGTGAATCCTTTTTACTTTTTTCTATTAATATGAAGTTTCCTTGCCAGTATGTTGCCAGATATATTCTGTAATTGAACATTGAAACCTTGTGATGATATAGAGCAGTTTTCTTGCCTGCTCTTCTCAGTGCCACCCTTCGAAGAGTACTCTTTCCCATTTCTGTCTCGTGGGGACCCATCAAGAGAAGAAGAGGTTAAAGGTGTCCACTCATCCCACAGGTGTGTCGATAGGAGACGTTTCTGTCTTCCTTTGTTGGCGGCTCTGAAAGTGCAGGTGTTTAACATAAGCATCATCGTTCTGTTTGATTGTTAGGCTTTGTGTGTGTCAGGTGGGGATATTTACACGAAATCTGAAGGGGAAAAAAACCTCTCATAACTTTGTTGTTTAGGCTGAGTGAGAAGCATAAGATAGATTTTTTTTGGACTGATTTTAAAGCTGAAAAGATTGGTGTGGCTTTACCTATCAAGCTAATAGGCAGAAGTCTTGTTTTAACTTGGCCATAAAAATGGATACAGTTTATTCCTTATTAAAAAAAATAACATTAAATGGTTCTAAATAGCCAAGAGTTCTTGGGCAGAGTGGATGCCTCACTCTGTTTGGAAAATATACTGCCTTTAAGACATTTCTATTTGTTCGGATACTTTGGGTTTAAACTATAATTGTACTTTGTTATTTATCACACTACCTGTCGCCTTAAATTAAGATGTATGTAGCACCAGGTCAGAGGCACTGAAAAAAATCTCCTGTTAAAACACAGAAATTATCTTTGGTGTCTCTTGGCTGCCCTGACTCCAGTCCAGTTGTCACTTCTGTTCCATGATTCATTCTGATAATGTTAACCAGCTGTCGATTTAAAAATCTGTCATTGCTGCAGTTCATAGCAGTCCTTTTGGTTCTTTCTGAAATAGCCAAAATAACATAATAATGATTTTATATTCTTTATTTCCAAATATGTTATTATCATTCTGCAGTGAGGGTGAAAAGTACATCTATTATGCTTTGAACAGTACATCTATTATGCTTTGAACAACCTTCATGTCTGCACGTAATGCAAAGAAAACATAATTCTCTTATTTGCATCTCATGGAAAAAAGTATCAAGAAGGTTTCCAAGGATCCCATAGTTTGAACATGTGACAACAGGGATTGGTAAATTAAAGAGCATTTATCTCTCCAATTAATTAAATTCATTTATCATTTAAGTCACAGAAAGTGGTAAGGTGAAGACATTCTATTAAAGAATTTAAAAATATCCTTTACACATTTTTATGTTAAATCTTGCTTATGATACAAGTTAAATATTGAGCACTCTAATAAAAATGTTCACATGAAGATTAAATAACAACACACATTATAAAAATGATAAAAGCTACTATTTATTTCAAGCCTATTTTGTGCGAAGTAGCTCCTTTAATCTTAATACCAAAGATTATGCAAAGTATGAGATAACTGAAAATAGGAAAGTTTAAGTAACTTGCAGTCACCCAGCTAATAAGAGACAGCTGAAATTCAAACCTGGACCCATGGGATTCTCAAAAGCGTCTCTTTCCACCGAGGTACATGCTTCTCAGTAAAGAAAAAAACAATCTCTGTTAAAAAATATTTGTGTAATATGGTGTTAGAACTAATTGCATTTTCAAGTTAGAGTATATTCATTAACAAAATTTGCACTGGGTTGATTTTATTGCCAAAAGATCTCTAAAACGATTGCTTCAAAAGAGTAAAATAGAAAGACCGAGTTGGTGACATTACAATGCACAATTCCTATGTGCTTGACATGGATCATTTTATTTAATTATCACAACAACCCAATGGAGTAAATACTGTTACTATTGTTCACATTTTACAAAGGTGGATACATTGAAGCCTAATAATTTAACAAGTAAGCAGAAAAGACAGGATTTGAACCCAGGCCTCATTTACTCCAGGAACTAGGCTATATTGTGTGCTAACCTTACTCGGTAGATCAGTTTTTACTGCACAGATATGAATGTGCAGGATTCACAGGGCTTGAAGTGAAATTTATACTGAACCCTGGATATATTATAAAGTTATATGCATTTGTTTAATTAAATCTAACATGAAATTCTTTTTCTTGTGATTTGCCTCTTTCTCTTAAAATTGTGGGAAAAATGAGCAGCTAATTAATGATTCTAGTGTCATTATTGAGGTTTTACTGTGTCTTGAATCTTAACATTGACAAATGATAATACTGGAAAAGAATAGAGGCAGAAAGGATGGCTTTCCTGACTCAAATATTGCAGAAGCCCCCAGTGCATGCCCTTTGCTCTGGAGTCAGTCAGCTTTAGTGAGAACTATTTGCACAAGTTTTTGTAATGATGTGTATGCTAATTATCCTGATTTGGCCATCACGTATTGGATACAGGTATTGATATTCAAGTCTGAACCCTACAAACAGGTATAATTCATTATGTTTCAATTAAAAAAGATTAAAAATTGTAAAATAATAAATAATAATAAAAAGAAATTGGCCGAATGAGAAACTGATGTTTATATTCTCTGTGGTAATGTTACTATGTGCTGAGTTTCTAATGAATTTTGTTATGTTGTTTTCACCACTTTCCTAAGCATTTTTATCCTTGCCTTTTAGTGCTTGAGAAGGTTATGGAGAAAATAAATCTAAATCATAGGTAGATTCAGGAGCTCAAATGAGTTAATAAATATGAAGTGACCAACCCTGTGTCTTGTTTATAACAGGGACTCAATAAATATTCAGTTCCTACTTTTATTTAAATACAGTATTTCTTCCTAATTGGAGCTTTATATCCTGATTGATTTTTCCAGCTTCATTTTTATATCCTTCAGAGTATGGCTATCAACTCTATTATAATAGGGCAACTGATTAACATAAATGTAGCAAGCACATTTACTTCCATCAAGATGACAAGTAACTTCCACAACCAGGTCGCTCTGTTAAGCACTTCTTTCTAACTTTAAAAGTTGTCTTTTGTAGACTCAACTTATTATAGTTATTGAGCCAGGTTTTGGTCTTTGTTATAGAGTTTATATTCAAACTCATTAATGAATTTAATTATATCATTAAAATAATACATTGCTAAGCCTCAAATGCAATGTATTGCCAGGTAAACCAAGCAGGCCATATTAACTGAGCATATGTGAATATGTGGGCATCTTCTTTACTTCCACCAAGAAATTGTCTAATTTTTTAAAAACTAACTGCTGTTTTCATCAAACTGTCATCTTCCCACTTTTGAGAGGGAGGTTTAGATATAAGAGAAGTTGCAATGTTTTGTTCTCCTAAATCTATAACATGAAGGAAGATAGCACAAGCAGGATGATGAAAGGCAGCTGACAATTTCACAGCAGAGCACGGTAAGCACCATGTGCACTGCACAGCTCATGGCTTGGCTGAAGGGGGCGCTGGAGATGCAGCTGCAGCTGAGCGGTACCGTCTGAGTATACACTTCTGACCCTTGTAGGAGAAGCTAGAAATTCACATTTTTATGTGAAATCTTCCAATATTGAAAGCTTGTCAATGAATTAAAACAATTTTATTATTTTGCTTGCTAGAATGAATCAAATAAAGCTCACTTGCCAACAGGCCTCCAGTTAGTGGCAATTAGGCCTGTTTTTCTTTTCACATAGTTCACCCAGAGACAGGGATAAGATTGCCAATCAACCCAAGATGTAGTATTTTCTTCCTTTCCAGATGTTTTACTTTCTCAGAATTACTAATGAAATTTTTGTTATTCTTCCTTTCATGGAAATATTGATGTCCAAGAATCCAGGCTAGCTACTTGGAGACTTTATTTTGAGTCAAAAATTTTAGAATCAATTGAGTTCACTTTTCTCATTTTATAAATAAAAAAAATGAGACATAGGAGAATTTCTTCTTTTATGTTCTTTTATTTTATGATTTGGCCAGTGATGGAGTTTGGATGTGTTGTCCCCTCCAAAACTCGGGTGGAAATTTGATCCCCAATGTGGCAGTGTTGGAAACTGAGTCATGGGGGTGGATCCCTCATGAATGGATTAATGCTCTCCCTGGGGGAGGGGGGATTAATGAGTGAGTTCTCGCTCTATTAGTTCCCGTGAGAGCTGGTTGTTTTAAAAGACCCTGGCACCTCCCCTCTCTCTCTCTTGCTGCCTCTCGCCATGTGATCTGCTTGTACCCTCCAGCTGCCTGCCACTTTCCACCATGAGTAGCAGCAGCCTGAGGCCCATGCCAGATGCAGCTGTCCCAGAATCGTAAGCCAAATAAACCTCTATTCTATATAAATTACCCAGTTTCAGGTATTTCTGTTATAGTAACACAAAACGGATTAATACAGCCAGTTACATTCTTTCCAGAGGATTTTTTAAAAAGTAAATTTCACTTTCCTTTGCTAGTGATGCACTGCAGTATTCTCAGAATATAGTTTCTTAAAAAAATTATTTCATTTCCTGAGGGTTGCTGTTGTAGATATTGTTCTCATTACCCTTTAATGACCAGTTTATGAGAAACCTCACTGGAGAAACTTCTACGGGATCTCTATGTGAGGAAAAGCCTTGCTTCTCTGATGCAAGCAGGGTTATTTAGTCATGCTCAGTTTGGATACTGTATCTGACAATGTTTCCTCTGTGCTTTAACCTCTATGTAACTGCTTGGAAAGTCAGAGCCAAATTAGTGATTGAAATTTAGAAACTGACTTTGAGGACCTTAAGGCCTGTTCTATTTGTTTGAACTTTCTTTTGATCTTCTACCTGTAGAGTCTCTCTCTCTCTTTCTCTCTCTGATTATAAGTATTTTTATTATTTTGTACTAGATTATATATATTTCTATAAGTCACAAAATATTTTGCAGAAATGCTTTGAAAATATATGATTGTGTATACATACATATGCACATTTATATGAAAATGACTCTTCAAAATAGGTTGTATGCTATTATATCCTTTCCAATTATCTGCTAATTTTAGTAAATATCATTTTAAAATGAATGATCCACAATAAAAAATCTATTTCTTAATGAACCTATTTCTGTAACATGTTCATTTTACTGAGGGTAGATGGTTGACTAGGCAAGATCCCATTATTAAAGGCCAGAATACTACTTTTCAGGGAAACATAAAAGCTCCTGTGGAATGGATATCTACTTTGTATTTATGTTTTTAAACATTTCATCTACCTGCCTACCTTGGATTATAGGGTTCCTAAGGCAGGCATAATCCTGCTTTAGTATACTTTATATGATGTGTAGCACTGTTTCTCACATAGACGTGTAATAAAATCATTCAGTGATGAGAGTAGTGGGATTGCTTTCATTTTATATGGGGGAAAGCTGTTCCTCCTATTTTGACCAGTAATGGAAGTAAACCAAAACATTGTTGAGAATCTGTAATGTTGCAGGTATTCGGTCCCTGCATCTTCTTCCTAACCTTTTAATATTCTCACAAAATAGATTATTATCCTCATTCTTATTGATTAGAAAACTAAGACTCTGATGCCCGAAATCAAGCAACCAGTGATTCCCTGAACTGGCGATCAAGTTCCATCAATCTCCGTGTCCTTTTGTGTAATAGTATTTTTTAGGAACAGTAATTTGGGGGATTTATCTGAATCAATTTTATGCTCACCTCCCACTAACTCAACTCTGCAATATAGTCTGTTAATGTTTAGATAAATCAGAGATTTGATAGGTTCGTAGAAGCCAATGCACATTTAGGTCCAATAATATTGTGATTAAATACACTTATATACATTTATCTCAATTGAACCCATAAAACAAAATTCTTTAATTTTGAATAGAGTAATTTAGGATGCTATCTTTCTTATAAAGGTGTTTAATTCAACTCGAAGTTCCCCTGGTTTGGTTAATAATTTTGGATATGAAACATTTAAATTCCTTATTAGTAAATATGAAAGTCAAGGGAGTTGTCTTTACCTTAATCATAGTCCCATGCTATGCTTCTGCCCTTTCTCCTAGGACTTGTGGCTTATTAATGTCATTAAGCATTTAATACCTACTCTATCTTTGGAACTATAAAACTGCATGTCTTTACATACTTATGACAGATAATTCTGTGAAATAACTCTTATTTATTATTGGCTTGTTGCTAAATAGGCACTCCTCTAATTAGGTTAACAACCTAAATCATGCTAATATAATTTTAGAACAATTAGATTGTTTTTTAATAGATTACTCAGTACAAATGGCTGACCTAATGGTGCAGGAAGATACAGCTTTGCATTTAAAATCCCTAAAAGATAGGAACTTCGCAGGCTACTCAATTTTTCCATTGTGTTTAATGCTATGGTAAATAACTTCAGTTTCAACTAAATAACTTAATTAAATAAAAAGATTACTATAGAAAAATAATTTCAGTTGCCATTTGCTTTCTTCCTTTTTTGTGTGCTGTGAAAATTTTCTACAGTAAGAATGTGTTATTTATGTAATCAAGGAAAACTAATGGTGCTGTTAACATTTTAAACTAAAAAGAAAGCGATAGGTATGTAAGCTACTTTTTTGTGGATCACATTGTAGATGAGATAATTGCTGGAAAAAAAGCCTTTTTCTTTTTTTTTGTATAGATTGTTTAGAGTGCATTTATAAAAAAAATAAGCATCATGATTACAGAATAAACAACTTGTGGTACAAAGTGTTGAGCTTGTATGAAGATTCAGATTTTTCATATTTAGGCTTTACAGGGGAATTACAGACCCCAATTCTGCTGACAATATTTATGCTGTGTGGAGTAAAAAGGTCTTGTGAATTTGAGGATCACCATTTGAGATTCTACAAATTTAGTTGAGACAGAAAGTACAAGAATAACAGAAGGCCACGGAACAAAATCTGAACCTAACCATAATAAAGTGTTTTTAACCTGAAAACTCAATATGGTGTGATTATGTCAGATTAGAATGAAAAATATTTAGGCTCATAACCATTGGGCTTTATCTGAAAAAAGAAACCATAATTTTTTTTTAGCTAAATAGCAATGTATTTGAATACTTAGTTCACCTTCAAAATAGATACAAATCAATCTGTAGAAGACAAACCCCACTAAAACAAGTAGGAGCACACGGGGATTTAAGATGATATCCCTAATGAAATACAGAGCTTCAGCACTGTGAGAAAATTAAGACTTGGGCCAAGAATCAAAGAGGAGCTCAACAGTCTTCAGAAGGCGTTTTTATAGTCTGGGATCAACGAGGTTTCATCTGCTGAAGTGTCAAGGACTAGTAATGGTCTGTTAATCTATGAGGTGCTTTTATATTGTTTTCTTTGCAATTTCTGAGACTGTTAAAGCTTAGAAGTAAGAGGTTGCAGGCTGGAAGTCAGATGGACTCTAGATGCAAGGTGTTCCACCTTATTTCAGTATCATATGATGTTCAGGAGGGCGTGGAATGCTTTTAGGCTCCCTTAAAGGTTAAAAATGTTAAACATTCTCAGCCACTTCAATCACATTCTACAGACAAAAAAGAGAGAAAGAAAGAGGAGGATCCAAAGGCATGGTCAGCAATTCAGTTTTTTGAACTGAGAGTAGCCATTTACATATAATTTTTTGCATACATGGCATTTGATTCTTCCATACCAAAGTGACCTGGTGGCTGATATAAATTGGGTGTATATTTGCATATCATTTAATTTGGAGAAACCTACACACTTCAGAATAAATATTGATGTTTTAAAACTGGGCTTTGATCTTCCTAATAAAAAAGGTGAATAAAAACTGCTTGTTTCCATTTTGAATGTAGTGGTACCATATCTTACCAGGGGCTAATTTCTTAAGTTAGAGCATGCAAAAATCACACAGAGTCAAAATTATGCTTAAAAATTCCTTAGTTTTCCCACAAAATGAAGCATATCTGATTTTTATATAAAGAGCCTTGTACAATGATTATGTATATATTAAAATATATCGTAGTGAATATGCAAAGTGCAATTTCACAGGACAGAAAATTTTTTCAATTGCATCTCTATTTTATTTACTTTTGCCAAGCATGTTTTTTGTGCAAGGTAAATATACTGCTAATGAAACTGTACTCTGAAAAAAAACAATTAAATACATGATAAAGTGAAGGAAAAAGCTCTTTGGTTTTCAGATGTCAGTGTAGCAGGAATACCCAGAAGATAAACGTTGCCTTGGCATTTATATATTAAGTTTCTGTTGATTAATTAAATCATCACCATTGGTTTCAGTGGGGCAATCCTCAGGGAAGAGCTGAGTGCTCAAAAAACCTATCCCAAGTAGCTTTGAAAAGATCATTTCAACAGTTAGATCCATAAAGTAAGCTAAGGGAATGTCCCCAATCCTATCATCTCCTTTATGTTAAAAATTTAGAAAATTGACCACGTAAAATCTGTCAATAAATGACCCAAGAATGTTTAAAATTCTAGTGGAAAGCAAAGTTTGAAAAATTGCTACACTCTTTTTAATTTTTTATCATTGACATGTTTATAAAAATCTTCCACCTTGAAAATGATTACCACTACCAGAAAAGTCATGATTTTTACTAGCTAAATAGCAAAAAATAATGTTTTCCCCCATTTTACCTTTAGAATGCTTCATGGTAAGAAGGCAAGTAGGCTAAATTTAGAAATATATATAGGCTCTTTTTTTTTCATATTTTAGATACACCTGAGTGTGTGTTATATACTAGAGTAGTAACGTTTTTTCCTCCATGTTTATTTTTAGAAATATAAATGATTTTTGCTTTTAGCTAAGGTAACGGTGTTTGGGTTTGACAAATTTTCTCTTTTAAATTAGGCTGAAGTAAAGGCAGCTCTAGCCCTGAGTTTGACTCTGGGCTCCACTACACAGTATAAAATATATACTATATTTTACAGTATAAAATATATAAAGTATATACTACAAAGTATAAAATGTGCGCATCTCTCTGAGAGGTCACTGTGAGAATTAAACAACATAATCTGTGAAAATCCTTAAAGCACTTTACATGTATGTTTTGGAGGCTGTGTTGCATAGTGTATAGTAAAGGCTTTATTCTTAGACAGCAAAACCTTAAAAGCCCAGTTCTTAAACAAACTCCCTGTGTTAGCTTTCTCAATTTACCTAACCTCTTTAAACCCCAGATTAACAATCAGTAAAATGGACATACTAATAATATCTACCAAACGAAGATGTATGGATTAAATAAAATAATGCATATAAAGCTTATGGCCCAGTGCCTAGCACATGTTAGATGCTGTTTGGTTTTTAAATTATAATTATTTAGGAATCTCAGGGACAAAGAAAGTTTCATAGCAAATGCACACAGGCATAAAATCACAGTTTCTTAAGAAAGTCTACAAACTATAATAGTTTTTGGATGGTTTTACAAAAAAATTTGACACAAAACTAACCAAATGATATATTGTTCATTAACTGTACTCTTCCTTGAAATTCGTCAGATCCCAGAGACTCAGCAGCTGGCTGACAGGATCTTTCAGGGTCATCTAATCTCAGCACAACTCATTAAGCCAAGAAGATCTTTTTCTGCGATGAAGTAGGACAAACTTCCTTACTTGATTAGTGAACGTGTGCGTGCGTAGTACAGAGCTGTGGAAAATAACTAACCAATCTTAAAGTGGGATGAATTAAAATAGTTCAAGTCTTACTGAAGCCATTTGCTTATCTTAAATAGGTGATTTCTAGCCATGGCTAACACATTTTTGAAATGGAGCACAGTCCTCTATAATTAATTAAAAAATTCACAAATTGCATCCCACTTGCCTATGTTTTATGAAAAATAAGACTGTTAAAATATGAGTTTATACTAAGATTTGAAAACTGTATGAAATCTAAACATATTAATCTAATTCACGTATACTGCCATTTGTTAAAAGCCCAGTGGTTTCATATGGATTAGAGAGCTCGGTTCAAATAAACCAATAGTTAGACTGAAAATAAAAATGTAGAGAAGAACATTTATCTAACTCCCCAAATGTTTTAACAGTTTTTCTTTGCTTAGTATATACACAGTGTACATTTTAAAATTCAAGAGAGTGTTGTTATATACTGTAATAAATTTACTTATAAGCTTGTATGGTTTTCATGCTACTGACGGCCAACAACATACACGCCTTAGCTGCTGGGTGATTGCCTTAAGCACTGGGCTGCATTGGAGTCCCTGGAGCCTGGCAGCAGGTCAGTTTCTTATTGGACGGATGGCCTGCAAAGATCAGTCTTGAACAAGTTAACGATGATCTGTCAGTAACCATATCAGAGTCTTCCGACTCTTCTCAATTTAATTGATATCCAGGTGACTTATAGTTTCTGTAAGTAGAGAATTTCTCTTAACATCAACGATACAATTGATGGCTTTGAATTTCTTCTCAGCTTCTGCTGGGCATAGGGCAATTGAACTAAATTATTTTTCTAGGGCTGGCCAATTAGCTCAGTTGGTTACAGTGCAGTGTTATAACACCAAGATTAAGGGTTCAGATCCCCCTACCAGCCAACTACAAAAAAAAAAAAAAAAAAAAAAAAAAAATTCCAGTTCTTTAATTCTTTTCACAATTTTTGAATATTAAATATATTTATTATATACGGTGATGATAATTGTCATGAATAGGTTTATATATGATTAGAACAGTGCAGGGCACATAGCAACCACTTTGTTAAAGTAGTTTTATTTTTATTAATAAAATCAAAGCTGCTGTGCACACAAGGAACGGGCATCTAGTCAGTTTCAACAAACTCATTTCATTTGCTCAAGGTGAATTTTAATAAGCACTCAGTAAGGATACCCTGAATCCTAACCATCTTCCCACCTCAAATCTCTCTCACAGTCACCATCTGCCCCGAGGCCATGCTCTTGGTTCAAGGGTGCCCAGTGCGTTAACGCACTCACAGTATCTGACCAGCATTGGTGGTGGTCTCTATTGCTATCCACCTGTCTGCTTTTCCTATTTCTTTCCTTTTCTCAGACCCCAAATCCTCTGTTGACTATATCTCCCTTGTTGGTCATAAAAGGGTAATACTAGGGGTGTTTCAGCCGGTGGTAGCTTTGACATTGGGCATTTGGTCACTCGGGTGCCAGCACCACTGGCAGGTGTGCCATGTCCTCTACCTAAGTCCAGGCATGCTCTACCTGGGAGGACATGCAGGGACAGGATCTGCCTGGTGGCAGCTATCAGACCCCTGGCAACCTTGGTGTTGGGTGTAATGCATGGCTAGGGTGTGTGGAGCAGGTGCAGCCTGGCTTGGGCAGTGACGCCTGGAGACGTGCTGCCAGAGTAAGCATTAATTTTAGGAGTGTTGATGTGGGACTACTAGAACTCAGGACAGTGGGTATTTACTGATTATTATGGAAATAGTTTCAATATTTTAACAATCTATATAATGGTATCAGTTGAATGTTATCTCTGATTATACTGAGCTGATAAAATGTTATAATCCAGTGCCTTCAGCTCCCTGTGTTTTGTATAATATGGAAGACACTTGAGCAACTTCTCTAGTGGTTATTTCAGCTGAAGCAGAGGACTTAACTATACCACAAGTGCTTATCTGTTTATTCATCAACTTTTATTAAGGGACCACTGTTTACAAGGTCTTCTGTTAACTGCTATGATAAATACAGAGAAGATCAGGGCATGGCTCTTTAGATCCCAAGTAGCCAGTGTGATATTTTGGTTGGCTCCATAATAAGTTAAATGGGTCACAATTGCGTTTAGAACTTAAGGAGATTTTATTAGGCTCCTCACCTAAATTATTGAATCAAATACACATGCATACATGCACACAAACACTTACTAGTAATTATTACTTATTTTAGCAGGAATGTAGAAGATGTTGTTACTTGGTTTGTTCTCTGGCTTATTGTTAGGAACGGAGGCCCAAATTCTAGGATGAGAGGACTATCACATAACTGTTAACACTAAAAAGCATATATAGCCAAAGGATACAAAATCAGTATGTCAAAAAGAAACCTGCACTCCAATGTTTGTTGCAGCATTATTCATAATAGCCAAGATATGAGGGAATTAACCTAAATGCCCATCAGTGGATAAATGTATAAAGAAAATGTGGTGTATACACACAATGGAATACTATTCAGCCTTTAAAAAGAAAGAAATCCTCTCATTTGCCATAACATGGATGAATCTGGAGGACATTATGTTAAGTGACAAAAGCCCGGGACAAAAAGACAAATACTGCATGATCTCATTTATATGTAGAATCCAAAATGGTTGAACTCCTAAAAACAGAGAGTAAAAAGGTGATTACCAGAGGCTAGGGTTGGGGGAATTGGGGAGATATTGGTCAAATCTGACAAAATTTCAGTTAGGAAGAATAAGTTTGAGAGATCTATTGTACTTCATGGTGACTAGTTAATAACAATATATTGTATACTTGACAATTGCTGAGAGTGGATTTTAAGTGTTTTCACTTAAAAAACTTGACTTAGTATAGTCATCCCACCATGTATACATATACCAAAACATAATGTTCATCATATATGTACAATTTTTATTTGTTAATTAAAATTTTTTTAAAAAACCTAAAAAGCTAACTTGCTGAAATATCCACAGGACTTTGGAAACACACCTCAGCCCTGTCAAATTCAATAGACTTGATGCCAGTGGCTTTGGCAACAACAGAATGGAAGCTTCCCCACCTGTTTTCAGTAGCACCCAGTTCTTTGTCCTTGGGTACATTATATCTAGCATGGCCTCAGTAGTTTAGGCAGCAGACATCCTTATAAGGATCTAGAGTAAAAGCGGAGGGATGGCAGGTATTACACGGAAGCAAAAAGACTTTTTAAATAAACACATGCGAGACATCCCAAAGAACTTCCAGAAATTGCTAAGAAAAAATGTTAGTCAGGATTAGAATTTGATAAGGAAAGAGCCAGTAAAATATCAATAGATGGTTTTAGCACAAGTTTACACAAAGCTGAATAGAGGATAAGTGAAATGGAAGGCAATTCAGTGGGAAATATCCAGATTTAAGTATATTTATTATAAGAAATTGAATTGGCAATGAAACACCTTCTCACAAAGAAAACTCCAGGCCCAGATGACTTTTCTAAATAATTCCTCCAAACACTTATATATTTTTTTCTTTTTCAGAGAATAAACGAGAGAAATTACTTCCCAAGTTGTTTCATGGGCCAGCATAATCTTGATACCAATATCTGATAAGGATATAAGACAAAAGTGTTAGGAAGTAATCTATGAAAGATCTGAGATTTTACTCGACTTTGACCCACAAAGTCATATATAAAGTGTATATATTTATATACACTGACAAAAGAACATAAGACCCATAGGTCACAGAAATAGACAACTATTACTCACAGCAAGAATAGCAGCCAGACCAGAGCAGCATCTTGTATTGACCAACCATGCCTCAATCCCCACAGGAAAAGCCATGAGGGTGCCAAAATTAGGGGACACTGAGATCTTATGGGGCACATCTGCTCCTTTCTCCCCACTGGAAAGAGAGATTATTCATTACCCTGTAATATAAACAAATCTCCAGTGTGGAAAGGAAGAAGAGAACTTTATGTTTACCACTCTGGAACTTCCCTATATAGGCTCATCTCTAAATCTTTTTGGAGGAATACTCTAGTTTCTGAGGCTGTTTGTAATACAGACATATCCTTTGCTCAGAAGGCCAGGACTAAGTGGCAAGTCAAGATCTCCCCTAAGAATTGTCTTTCAACAGAAGGAAAACTACAGGCCAATTATCTTACGAAATATATGCGACAATACTAAATGAAATACTAGAAATACTATCTATGATGTATAAAAAGAATAATACACAATAACCAAGTTAGTTAGGTTTGTTCAGAATTTAAGGTTGGCTTAACATAAAAGCAAAGCAAACAAACAAACAAAAGAACAATTTGGGACTACTTCTGACTAAGATGGTAATATGACCTGACTTACCTTTACATCATAAGCAAAAACCAAATTGGGCAAACATATAAATGGTTTTCAGAAATTGCATAATAGGAAGCACAGTGACAACAGACAGAAAGGAAACATACAAGTTGAAACCTGTGATTATCCAAGCTCACTGCCTGGAAATACATTCTGGACAGTGAATCGAGGAGAAGAATCCCAAGCAGAGAGAGGAAAGTGATCTAGCTCAGTGGAAGAGACAGAGATCAGAGCTTGGGGAGCTGAGGTGGCTGGAAGTTGTAGCAAAGAACTCCAGAGATCAGGAAAAGAGCTGCAAAAATCTGCAGAGTGGTCCTTATTAGGCTTTGCCAAATAGTAACACATATATGCAAACTGTAATAACACATGAGGCCAGATAAAGAATGGCTATATTGATATAAGAGGAACCATTCCAAGAGTTTACACAGGGCTAAGAGATATTTGAGTTCTGATCAGCCAGAATAAAGAGTCCTCATTAATCGTCCAGGCCTTCAGTACAGACACACCAGAAAGGTCATGCTTTAATAATAGGGATAAGCTAGCCATAGAGTAAAAGCTAACTTAGATTGCCCTAACAAAGCTTAAAATCAGGTCTTAAAACAATCAAGCATACCAGTAAGCAACTTAACTGTCTCTGAGAACAAAGTCCACTACTCTTTAAAGAAGATGGCAAAATCCAGACACTAACGACAACAAAAGACACATATAATATGCCTAGCATCCTGTCAGAAATTACTAGACATACTAGGAAGCAGGAAAATGTGACCCATAAGCAGAAGAAAAATGAGTCAATATAAATTAGAACAGGAAATGACAGTGATGATGGAATTTGCAGATATAAATAATAAAAGCACTATTATAAGTGGACTCAGTATGATCAAAGATTTAAAGATAAGCAAGAGCATAATGAGAAAATAAATTTGAGTTATAAAGAAAAACTTCTAAAGACAAAAATACAATATATGAAACCTTCATTATATGGGATTTACAGTAGATTAGACATTGAAGAAGAAAAGATCAGAGAACTTGAAAATGTAGTAACAGAAACTATTCAAAATGAAGGACAGAGAAAAAAGAGACTGAAAAAAACAAACAAACAAACCAGCATCAGTGACCTGTACATACGTGTAACTGGAGTTTCAGATAGAGGGAAGGGAAAGAAAACCTAGTTGATAAGTTAAGAATTTTCCAGTTTGATGAACACTATAAACCCATAGATCCAAGAAATCCAATGAAATTCACGCAGACAAGCAGGATAAACAAAAAGAAAACCACAGCACACATCATTCTCAAATTGCTGAGAACTACCAAAATTACAGGAATTTTTTTAGTAATTGAGAGCCTGGTTCAAAAATTTATTTAAAATTTCAAGTACCTAGAATAACCAAATATTTTGAAAAGATAAACTTGGAGCACACATGTTACCTGATTTCAAGACTTACTATTATTAAGAAACCACAGTAATATTAATAGCATAGGATTGACTTAAAATAAACAGCGATCCAAGGAACAGAATAGAAAGGGCAGAAGTAGACCTATGCATATATGGTCAATTGATTTTTGACAAAAGTGTCAAGATAATTCAATAAGGAAAGAATATTCTTTTCAGTAAATGTTGTTGTAATAACTGCATATCCATGAAGAAAAACACGAACCTTGAACCTTACCTCAGTCACAAAATTTGACTTAGAATAGATAGTAAACGTAAATGTAAAAGCTAAACCTATAAAATAGTAAAGGAAATTATAGGAAAACACTCAAAGCAAACTCAATCTATCAAACAGTTAAAAGGTGAGCCCTCTGATGTGCGTGGAGTGGGAGAATCTGCGTCTGGCCCATTTAGTCTCCCTGTCCTTTCTTACCTTCAGTGGACACCTGCTAGAACTCCTTTGTAGGGCTCCTTGAAAGAGTATTGAAAACTACTTAATTTAAATTCTATTTCTAAAGCCCAAATTTGATCATCCGATTCCCCTGTTTGCAAGAGTCTTTGATATCTCTCTTTGCCAATAATAACAAATCCAACTTCTTAAACTGTGTTTGAACAGGCCCTCTAAGGTCTGCCCCGATCTCACTTTACCACCTATATCCTGTGTTTCTTCCTTCCTGTGACAATTCCCTAAATGCACCAACCAAACCAAGTAACTTTCCTGTGTCAGAAAGTACCATTCACATTTCATTCTCTGAGCTTTCACACATGCCGATGTCTTTGGAATTCTCTTTCCCCTCTTGCCTATAACTAATTCCTAGTGGTCATTTCTTCAAGGCTCTCCACTCCTCTCTGTAAGGCTTTCTCTGACACTGTCTAGAATAATGAGATCTTTCCTACTCTATTTAGTTCACTATCTGTCTTCTTCAGTGGTCTATGAAACCCTCAGGGACCAGGAACATGACTTTGCCTCTTTGTATCTTCCCTTCTTTTGTATCAACCACAACCATTATTCTGTCTGATACACAGAAGAAATCCTTTAAATATTTGCTGAATAAAGAATAAGTAAATCAAATATTTCCAAGTTATAGAAAAGAAATAAAATAAATAGACTTGCTTAGATAAATTGAATTTGGATCTGGATCTGTAGGCTCCGCAGATTGGTGAAAAAATGAGATTTGAGAAATATACTTAAGTATTCGTTGTCCTATTCTTTCTGATAATATTGAATTCTTTTGAATGATTTTCTTTAATGTTATAATTTTTAAAATAATGTTATTTACCATCAGAAATTTTCCTTTTTTGGAAATCTCCTACATTGTTGGTGGGAATGTAAATGGTACAGCCATTGTGAAAAACAGTATCAGCATTCCTCAGATAACTAAACATAGAACTACCTAATGACCCAGCTGTCCCACTTCTGGGTAAATACTCAAAGGAAATGAAATCAATAGATTGAAGAGATACCTGTGCTCCCATGTTCATCCTAACACTGTTCAATATAGACAAGAGATGGAATCAACCTAAATGCCCATCAACATATGAATGGATTTAAAAAACTGTGGTATGTATACACATTGGAATACTATTCAGCTATTTAAAAAAAATGAAATCCTGTCATTTGTAGCAACAGCAACATGACAGAACTGCAGACCATCATGTTAAGGTAAGTAAGCCGGGTACAGAAAGACAAATACCACATGATCTCACTCATATCTGGAATCTTAAAACAAAAAAAAAAAAAAGAAAAAAAAAAGGTTCTCATAAAGTAGAGAGTAGAATACTGGTTACCAGAGGCTGGGAGGGGAAGTGGTGAATTAACGGGTACAAAACTATGCTATCTACCCTCAGTGAATCAATGTGCAATACATGCATGTATTGAAACAACACACTGTACCCCACAAATACGTACAAGTAAGTGTTAAAAAAAATTTCCTTTTTTTACCAAAATGGTGTGCTTTTCTATTCCTAAATGTCTACCTAAGGTAAGAGAATAATCCTGGTGCAGCAAAAGATCTGCTCACTAAGATGTTGCTGCATGTTCACTTCAAAAAGAAATAGTGCCTCTTTAACAGAGCGCCAGTTCTGAACCTCTGCCCAGTCCTTAAAACTCAAAGAAGATTCCCCCTTAATCTTAGACGTTAGTTCTATGTTTTGAGCTTTAAATTCCACTGTAATCTCTTTTCTGGAGTACTAATCTTTACCACTTGGAGGGACACTTTGCATAATTATTATTTGACTGCAAAGGTTAATCCTTAACTATAGGTTTGTGGTTGAGGGCCTTAAAAAAGCTGCATCTTGGTAGGAACGTTAGCCACAGGTACTTAGGGTTTTTTCTTTTTATTTCAGTAACCTTGTAGGACCTAAGCAGAGTAGATGATATCACGTAATTGTTTATTCTTTAGAAGGCAAACTCTTAGAGGGCAGGGTCCTTGATTCAAGGTATTCTAAAGTATATGATTATGAATGGATTGTGATAAAACTAACCTAAAACTTTATGCTTAAACATTTTTATTTGTAAAAAACTGGTACCATCTAAAATGCCTTTTTCTTTCCACCCATAAGTGAAACATGCTGACCAATTATTAAAACTTTATTTATTCTGTAAACACTACATGCAAATACATGCCATAGGAGCTTGACCAACACTTGATGGTTGAATAGCTGGCTCAAATGGTAGCAACAATTTTTGCCCCTCTGATCTGTATATAAATTCCATTTTATTCCTTTCTTGAATTTTTAAAAAAATTTTTTTATTTTATTTAATTAATTAATTAATTAATTAATTAATTAATTTTTCCGTCTTTTTATTTATTTATTTATTTTTTAATTTTATTTTGTCGATATACATTGTGGCTGATTATTGCTCCCCATCACCAAAACCTCCCTCCCTTCTCCCTACCCCCTCCCCCCCAACAATGTCCTTTCTGTTTGCTTGTCGTATCAACTTCAAGTAATTGTGGTTGTTATATCTTCTTCCCCCCCCCCCCCCGGGTTTTGTGTGTGTGTGTGTGAATTTCTATATTAATTTTTAGCTCCCACCAATAAGTGAGAACATGTGGTATTTCTCTTTCTGTGCCTGACTTGTTTCACTTAATATAATTCTTTCGAGGTCTATCCATGTTGTTGCAAATGGCAGTATTTCATTCGTTTTTATAGCTGAGTAGTATTCCATTGTGTGGATGTACCACATTTTCCGTATCCACTCATCTGATGATGGACATTTGGGCTGGTTCCAGCTCTTGGCTATTGTAAAGAGTGCTGCGATGAACATTGGGGAACAGGTATACCTTCGACTTGATGATTTCCATTCCTCTGGGTATATTCCCAACAGTGGGATAGCTGGGTCGTATGGTAGATCTATCTGCAATTGTTTGAGGAACCTCCATACCATTTTCCATAGAGGCTGCACCATTTTGCAGTCCCACCAACAATGTATGAGAGTTCCTTTTTCTCTGCAACCTCGCCAGCATTTATCGTTCATAGTCTTTTGGATTTTAGCCATCCTAACTGGGATTAGATGGTATCTCAGTGTGGTTTTGATTTGCATTTCCCGGATGCTGAGTGATGTTGAGCATTTTTTCATATGTCTGTTGGCCGTTTGTATATCTTCCTTAGAGAAATACCTACTTAGCTCTTTTGCCCATTTTTTAATTGGGTTGCTTGTTTTCTTCTTGTAAAGTTGTTTGAGTTCCTTATATATTCTGGATATTAATCCTTTGTCAGATGTATATTTTGCAAATATTTTCTCCCACTCTGTTGGTTGTCTTTTAACTCTGTTAATTGTTTCTTTTGCTGTGCAGAAGCTTTTTAGTTTGATATAATCCCATTTGTTTATTTTTCCTTTGGTTGCCCATGCTTTTGGGGTCGTATTCATGAAGTCTGTGCCCAGTCCTATTTCCTGAAGTGTTTCTCCTATGTTTTCTTTAAGAAGGTTTATTGTTTCAGGGTGTATATTTAAATCCTTAATCCATTTTGAGTTGATTTTAGTATACGGTGAGAGGTATGGATCTAGTTTCATTCTCCTGCATATGGATATCCAGTTGTCCCAGCACCATTTGCTGAAGAGGCAGTCCCTTCCCCGGTGAATAGGCTTGGTGCCTTTGTCAAAGATCAGATGGCAGTAAGTGTGTGGGTTGATTTCTGGATTCTCTATTCTATTGCATTGGTCAGTGTGTCTGTTTTTATGCCAGTACCATACTGTTTTGGTTATTATAGCTTTGTAGTATAGCTTAAAGTCGGGTAGTGTTATGCCTCCAGCTTTATTTTTTTTGCTCAGCATTGCTTTGGCTATGCGTGGTCTTTTATTGTTCCATATAAATGTCTGGAGAGTTTTTCCATTTCTGAGAAAAATGTCTTTGGAATTTTGATGGGGATTGCATTGAATTTGTATATCACTTTGGGTAGTATGGACATTTTCACTATGTTGATTCTTCCAATCCAAGAGCATGGGATATCTTTCTTGAATTTTTATATTTCCCTTAGTTTTAGACACATATATGAAGTTACTTTAAAAAGTCCATGGAAAAATGGAATTAAGAGATAACAAATATTTCCATGAGCTTTTTGAAGTACACTCATATTTTCATGTCATAGAAAAATAGAATAATAGAAAAGAAAGAATATAGGAATATATTTTGAATTATAGCTCTGGAAGGGACTCTCTAAAGTGAGTTCAACATCTTAAATTTATAGATAAAGAGAGTAATATCCCAAGACATTAAGGGATACACTCCAGGTTACAGCTAGCTAATTGCAGAAACATTTCTGAAAAATCTAATCAGGTCACAGTCTCTCAATTAATCTTTCTATTGTATCAACCTTTTGGATGTTTACATGGGGTCTAGTCATTACTCGTATGCATTTTCATTTTAGCTTTGGATGTAGGAAAGTTTCATAGCATTCACCTTAGCACCGAGCTGCTTTAGGGTTACCTCGGAGGCTCTTGGAATGAAGTCTTGGATGTCTTGACACAATTTCTGTATCAGTTTTAATAGTCTTATCTCAGCTAGCTTGGGCCAGATCATAGACTATGAGACCTCTGAGCAGCGAATTTTTCTGGGACCCTCTTTCTGTCTTTTTTTTTTTTTTTAAACAGCATTAGTGAGGTATCATTGAAATAAAATAAACTGCAAATATTTAAATCGTACATTTTGATAAGTCTTGACATATGTATACATCTGAGAAACCATCACCACAATAAAAATAAATAACATATCCATCACAACCAAAAGCTTCCTCCTGACCTTCTGTAATCTCTTCCTTCTGACTCACCATCCCCTCCCCTCACACCTCTGTTCCCAGGCAAACACTGTGCTGCCTCCTGCCATAGAGATTAGATTGAATTTTCTAGAATTTTACATAAATACAATTATACAGTATGTACTCGTTTGTGTCTGGCTTCTTTCACTCAGTATGGTTATTTTGAGATTCATTCATCTTGTGTTGTGTATCGATGGTTTATTCATTTTTACTACTGAATGCTATTGTTCCGTTATCAGATATGCCACACTTTATTTATCCATTCATCTGCTCATGGACATTTGGGTTGTTTCCAGTTTTTGGCTATTACAAATAAAGCTGCTATGAATACTCATGTACTAGTCTTTGTATAGTCATAAGCTTCATTTATCTTGAGTAAATACCTAGGAGTGAAATGACTGGGTCACATGGTAGGTGTAAGTTTACCTTTGTTTGATTCTGCCAAACTATTTTTCAAAGCGATGTATCATTTTATATTCCTACGAACAGTGTATAGGTGTTCCAGTTGCTTCACATCCTTGTTAACACTTGATATGCTCAGTCTTTTTAATTTTAGCCACTTTAATAGGTTTGTAGTGGTATCCTATTGTGGACTTAATTTGATTTCTCTAATAACTAATGGTGTTGAACATCATTTCATTTATTTGCCACCTGTGGAACAGATGAAGTATCTATTCAAAACTTTTGCCCTTTAAAAAATTGTACTTTTTGTTTTCTTACTATAGAGTTTTGAGGATTGTTTATGTATTCCAGATAATTTCTTTATCAGATATATGACTTGAAAATATTTGCTCTCAGTATGGCTTATCTTTTCATTCTCTAAATGATGTCTTTAAAAAAGCAAAATAATTTAATTTGATGAAAAAATTTATAATTTTAAAAAATTGATTCATTTTGTGGTGTCTACAAAACCTTTGCTTAACTAGGGTCACAAAGGTTTTCTATGTTTTCTTTTAAAAGTTGTATGTCTTTTGGTTTTTACATTTTGGTCTATATTCTATTTTGAGTAGATTTGTGTATATATTTATTTTTATGTAGTATGCAATAGTTTAAGCATTGTTATAAGGTCTATTCTTTTCCTATTGATTTGCTTTTGCAGTTTTGTCGAAAATCAAAGTTCATATATGTGGGTCTATTTCTGAACTTTTATTCTGCTCCACTGATCTATTCATCTGTCTTTATGCCATTACCACACTCTATTGATTCCTGTAGCTTTATAATAAGCCTTGGAATCAGGTAGTGTTAGCACTCTAATTTTTTTTTTTGGAAAGGGGTTTTTTGTTTGTTTTTTTTTTTTTTTTTGGTTATACTACCTCCTATTCATTTCTATATGAATTTTAAAATCAATTTGATAATTCTTACAAGAAAGGCCTGCTGAGATTTTATTGGGATTATGTTGAATCTTTAGCTCAGTTTGAGAATTGCTTTTAATAATAATGAGGCTTTCAACCATAAATGGGGTAAATCTCTCCACTAAGTTTAGAAAAATATGTCTCAGAAATGTTTTATAATATTCAATATACAGGTCTTGTAAAATTTTCACCTATTTAATGTTTCTGATGTTATTGTACTCTTTACAAAATTTGGTTTCTAATTGTTGCTAGTACATATGTGGCATTGAAATATCTTTGATTTTTTTGTGTGTTAATCTTGTATGCTTCAATTTGCTAAATTTACTTATTAATTCTAGTAGAATGTATATTCCATTGATTTTTTTGTAGATTTAATTTTTTTATGTAAATAACCATGTCTGTAAATAAAAAGTTTTACTTTTTCTTTGTTAAACTGGATGCATTTTATTTATTTATTTTTCTTGCCTTATTGCACTGGCTAGAACCTCCAGTACAATGTTGAATAGAAGTGGTGAATGAGTGGATTTCCTTCTCTTAGTTCTGATCACAGAGGAAAAAAGTTTGTATTCCACTATTAAATACGATTTGTCAACTGATTTTTCTGTATCTATTCAGAAGATCATATTTTTTTTTTTTTAGTTTGTTAATAAGGTGAAGTACATTGATAGATTTTTCAAACATTAAACTTTTCATTTCTTGGTGCATTAGTCAGGGTTCTCTAGAGAGAACCAATAGGATATGATATAGATTTATCAGAGGGGAACTGACTCACATGATTATAAAGGCTGAGAAGTCCCACAATAGGCCGTGTGCAAGCTGGAGACACTGGGATGCTGGTAGCATGGCTCAGTCCAAGTCAAAGACCACAGAATCAGGGAAGCCAATATTGTAACCCTCTGTTTGAGGCCAAAGTCCTGAGAAATGGGGGTGCCACTGGTGTAAATCCTTAACCCAAAATCCTTAACCTCATGTCCAAGGACAGGGGGGTAGAGTTGATGTCCCAGCTCGAGCAGATAGAGAGATACATTTGCCTTTTCCTCCATTTTTCTTCTCTCTGGACCCCTAGCAGATTGGATGGTGCCCACCCACATTGAGGGCAGATCTTTTCCACCTTGTCCTCTCAGGCACACATGCTAATCTTCTGTGGAAACACCCTCATGGACACACCCAAAAATAATGCTTTACCAGGTTTCTAGGTATTCCATAATCTAGTCAAGTTGACAGCTAAAGTTAACCAGTGTATTTGGATAAACCCCACTGAGTCATGATGTATTATCCTTTTCATACGTTGTTGGATTCAATTTGTTAAAATTTTAGTAAGAAGTTTTGCTTCTAAGTTCATGAGGAAGATTGGTCTATAATTTTCTTTTAATGCCTTATCTGATTTTGGTGTCAAGATATTGCTGTCCTCATAGGATAGGTTGTGGAGTGTTTCCTTTTCTTTAATTTCTGGAAAATTTTATGTAGTACGTACATGTATGTAGTATTATGTAGTCATTTCTTTCTTAAACATTTGGTAGGATTTACCAGTGAACCTATCTGGAAGTGAAGTTTCCTTTGTGTAAAGGAGTTTAAATTTTTTTAATAGATATAGATTTATTCTGGTTATCTATTTCTCCTGAAGTGACCTTTGATAGTTTTTATCTTTCAAGAATTTTTTCATTGAAGGTGTTAAATTTATTGGAATAAAATTGTTTATAATACTATCTTATTGTCCTATCTCTTAAATATCTACAGATTCTACAGACTCTTCTGGATACTTTACAAAATGCCTATGGGTCATAAATCTTTTCTAGTCTGGCTATTGAGAATAGGCAACATAACTAGTTCTGTCTGAGTTCCACATACTCTTTCTCTAATCTTTGTGGTGATTGTAGGTGATTTTATTCCTGGCCTCATGTAGTTTCCTCAAATGCATGTGATGATAACTACTCTGTTCAAAATTTGAGTCAGATCTCTGAAGTTCTCATGCTGTGCTGTTCTTTCTAGTACCGTTCTCTGTGAACGCTGGCTGCCTCAGTCTCTCCGGGTTCTCAGCTGCATTTTCTCAACTCATATAGTTCACTGGGCTCTGCCTTAGTTCCTCTTCTTACGTGTGGCCTGATACCTCTCTCAGGCAGTGAGCTAGGGCAATGGGGCTTAGCAGAAATTGCTGTTTGTTGCCTCACGTCCAGTTGTCTTGTAAACTGTTATTTCATATATTTTAATCTGGTTTCTGGTTGTTTAAATTGGGAAGGTAACTCTTGTCTCTGTTACTCTGTTTTGACTGAGAATGGAAGTCCCTTTTTCAGTTCTAACGATTGTGAGGAAGTTTTAGATTGATATGTACTCTTCAGAATGTTTTTGAATAAAGGTGGGTAGAAATTTAACTCCTCCGATAAACTTAAAATTACTTAGAGGTATGTATTTCTGGAATGGATATTTTTTTCAAACTACTATATACTAGGCACTGGTCTTGGTGCCAGCATAGAATAAATAAATTAAACAAAATGTCACAGGTAACAGGTGATATAACTATGACCAATGACTTAAGATACCATGGGAGCACACAGCAGAAAGATATAAACTAGGGGATTCAAGGAAGTGTTTCCATAGGAAGTGCCATATAATCTGAGACCTGCTTGATATTGACTAAGTTAAAGTAGAAGAGAAAGGGTATTCTGGACACCGTGAATGGCATTCGTTCATTCCCTCAGAACTCATTTAAAAAGCAATCTTTGGGCACCTCTATGTGTCAGGCTGCACTGCAGTGAAGAAGATAAGCATAGATCCCACCCACATAGAACTTATATTAAATGAAAGAGGCAGAGTAAAAACAAGCCAGGAAAAGGTATAAAATAATCATTCATTATTATAATTATTATAACATAATCTGTCTACAGAGGATAATTGGGATGATGTTCTCTCTAAGGAAGGGTAATAGGAAATGCTTCTTTGAAAAGATGGTGTTTTAAACTAAACCCTAAAGGATGACAAAGACTTAGTCCTGGAGGAAAGGGTGCATCAGACTGACAGAATCACTTACAGGTGAGTACCAGTTGCTCACAGTAGAGAAGAGAGAAGTTCAGAATGGCTAGACCAGAGAGTGTGAGATGGAGAGTGGCTCAAGAAACAGTTGCATGAGGACGCCAGAACCACATCATAGAGGAATACAGAAGAAAACCTAAACATCCAGACTGCTTTAGGATATGAGATATTGCCATGGAGAAGTAGGGATCCCGTGAACGGTAGAAGATAATATTTGAAGACATCGCTTAGTCATCCTTAAGGAAGAAAGAAATGGCCTTTGGGTTATTCAATTAAATTTTAGGGGGAAATTGTTCCAAATTCTTCATTTGAGGGAATCAAACCTCTTGGAAGAGTAAAAACTCTCTGGGAGTGCTGATGTTGCGAACAGATTTCTCCCCAGTGCTTAGCACAGTACCCGGCAAACAAAGTATCACACAAATATTCGTTGGAATGACACCAAAAGAGCTGAAATTTCAAGAGGAAATCTTTCACCGACTCTGCAGAGGAGTCCAAGTGACAGTAGAGGGGTATGGGGGGTAGTATTTGATAAAGGATAATTCCAGTAGGGACCAAAACATGAACTGGAGACATAACTAGGGACATAGATTTGGAAGAAGTTCTGTGATCTTATTGATCGCGCCACCTCCATGGCAACCAAGCGAAAACTATTGCCAAGGAAGCAAAAGCAGAACCAGGGAATGTGGGGCTTGGCAGTCACGTGGAGAGGACTTGCAGTGTGAACAGGGTACTGCGTGGGGCTCAGAGTCCTGGGCAATCCCAGCAGGGTCCTGATCGATTCCCTGCTTCCATATTTCCTCCCCTCCAATATGCTTTCCTCATAGCAACAAAGGTTATCTTCTTAAAATACGAATTGGATCACAACCCTCTGATGCTTCCATAGCTTCCCTCTGTGCACAGTGTAAAATCCCGAAGTCGTCACACAGTGTGTGAAGCCCTGCGCGAGCAGCTCTGTTGCTCCAACACCTCCCAGTGCTCACAACTGTCCAGTCACACTGGGCTTGGCCTTCCTCGACTCAAGGGCTTTCCTCACGGAGTTTCCTTTCCCTGGAATATTAGACCTCCTCTCATAACCTAGCAGCTACTTCCTTTGTGCAGGTCACAGCTTAAACAGTCTTAAGGAGGTCTTTCCTGACTACCCTAACAAACTTCCCGTAATTTAATTTTCTATTTCAACCTTGCTATTCCTTGTTTTGTCGTTTTTTATTTGATCTTTGTCTGCCTTCTCATAAGCGTGTAAGTGCCCTGGTCCATGTCTGTCTCTTTCGACATTGAACTGCATGGCCCAGCATAGGACTTGGCACATCGTATCTGCTTAACAAATAGATAAATAAATGGAAGAAATTTTCCTGCAGTTTTCTCCTGATATGACCCGGGGCAGGTGACCACAACTTATATTTTATTTTATTATGGAAAATTTGGAAAAGAAAAGAAAACAGAAGGAAGAAAAACTGGCCCATAGTTGCATCGCCTAAAGATAACCTTTATTAATATTTATTAATATTTTTTCTATTTCTTTACAGTCTTTCTTTTGCATTTCAAAATATGATTATGATCATATAACATATACACAATCTTACTAACTGATTTTTAAAACTAGTACATTTTAATGATATGATCGTACTAATAGTACATGCTTAGAAAAACACAGGTTATACAAGAAGGATTAATAAATGAACAAAATGACAGTGTCCTTCCACCTAGAAAATTACCACAGTAACATGTTATCCATTGCACTGTTTCTCAACCTTATTTTCATTTTTACCCCCTTAAGAAGACTTTTTTAGACATTTTTCTTAATTGTCTTTCCCACCGCCCCATAAGGCTTTGATAATACAGATGTATTTTATATCTGTTTAACTACTGTATGTTTACCCATGTTTTATACATTTAAATTGTAAGATTTTTGTTTCCCCCTGCAAGAACTAATTTTGTACCCTTGTGGGTGGCATTGTTGCAGTTGAAAATGCATGGTCTATTGCATTAAAGCTTTTCCTCCCATGAACATGTATTTTTCTGTTGTTGAGCTATAACTGCGTATATCAATTTTAAAGCATTTTTAATGTAGAGCCATCCACATATCTTAAATAGAATATGATATAAAGAAGATCCTGATAATGAATAATAATAACCTACTGGAGAGTTTAACAATTAATAAAATGATAAAGTTAATAAACATGGACATGAACATAAACTTTTGAAATTGTAATAATTTTTGTGATAGAATACACATAACAAAATTTACCATCTTAACCATTTTTAAGTGTACAGTTCAGTAGTGTTAAGTGTATTCAGATGTTGCGCAATCAATCTCTAGAACTTTTTCATCTTGAAAAACTGCAACTCTATTCCCATTAAACAACTCCCCATTTTCTTCTCACCCCAGCCTCTGGAAACCACTATTTTACTTTCTGTTTCTATAAGTTTGACTACTCTACATAACCCACATAATCATCACAGTATTTGTCCTTCTGTGACTAGCTTATTTTACTTAGCATAATATCCTCAAGTTTCATCCATATCATAACATGTGTCAGAATCTCCTTCCTTTTTAAGGCTGAATAATTCCACTGTATGTATATACCACATTTTGTTTATCCATTCATCTGTCAATGGACATTTGGGTGGGTCCACCTTGGCTAGTGTGAATAATGCTGCTATGAGCATGGGTGGGCAAATATCTAGAGACCCTGCTGTCTGTGCTTTTGGGCATAAAAAAATATGAATTTTAAAGATGCAGAAACCAAATATATTTCCTGAGACAGTAGTGAGAGCAGAAAAATAATTACCAGCTGAGTCAAACACTGAAAGTCGAACTTCATCCTCATGCTGTGGAATTCTCCTGACAAAACATAATCCATCTATATCCTTGAGTTTGAGGTTCAAACTGGTTAAGAATAAACTTAATAGTCTTCATGCCATTTCTTCCAATTTTTGAATTATTGTTTTGGATTTACCTGTGCTTAATAAGAGCACATGTTCAAATAACTTTAATGAAAGAAAGGGATTAATACATTTTCTGAACCCCTGTGTAATGAGCATGTCTTTCTATTTTCTTCACACATGTAGATTATGTTACAGGATATAAAATTCTCGGATAATAATCTTTTCTCCTGAAGTGACTGTAGGTATTGTTCAGTTGTTTTTAGACATATAGGGTAGCAGAATAGAAATTTGTGACTGATCTGATTTTTATTCTTTTATATATTGCTGAATACTTGTGGGTTTTAATTTTTATTTTTGTAATTCAAATATTTTTGCCAGTATACATTTATGTGTAGTTTACATTTTTTAAAAGCAGTAAACCTTGAATAACTGGAAACACTAGTGTTTTTATTTTTCAAATGGGAAAAATTCTTTATTTGTGAGTGTGATTGTTGTCTGGTTTCCCCACTTGTGTTCTTAGACTGGATTTCTGTTCTTCACATCTATCACCATTTTTCTCATTATTTTCAGTTTCTTATTGTTTTTTCATTTGTACTCTAGAGAGAGTTTTTCAAGATTGTTTTGTATTCCATTGACTTGATTTTTCATGCTGCCAAGTTTTCCCTTCACCACCTCCTCTGTAAATTTTAATTCTGCTACTATGTAGCATGTTTTCTGAAAATCCTCCCTTATTTCACTTGTGTTTTCTAAGATCTCATCATGACTTCTTTTTATCTCGTTTGTTCTTTCCTGTTGCTTTCTTGTTCCGTTTTGTAAAAATTATGTATTCTAAAAACCTACCAGTGAAAACCAAAGTTTTCTTTGTTTTTTGCTGTAAACTATTTTTTACAGACTGTTTCTCTGAATCTCCAATATCATGCTTACTTTTTTTTTTTTTAACCTGTGGGAATATTTCTCCCCACAGGCCCAATGTTAATACTTCTTCATCAACTTATTTTTAAGTTTTTGGCAAAACATTGGGTGTGTGAATTTCCTTACTTATCATCATTAGTCAAAAGGGTGTTATTAAATGCCCTCTTCAGACCTGCAACTCTGTGGTACATCCCCATGAGCTATTACCAGCCCAATCCCCAGTGTTAGCAGGTGTTTATTTTGTTCGACTGTTGGGTTGAGAAGAGATCGTCTCTTTCTGACACCTTCAACACAGTGTAAGATAAACCACTCTTGTTAAGTATGTGCTGTGACCAGGCCTTCTCCTTTCTCTTCTGTCACCTAGAGATTTAACTGTGGATGTATTACTGTGGGGGTGCAGGGTGCCCCCCACCCCCCTCTGCTCGAGATGCCCAGCTTCCTAGTTGGTATATAGAACTTGTATTTTTTGATCCACAGGGTATACAGTTGCAGTATGAGGCTGTTTCCTCTTTTCTAATTTACAGTTTTCTCTTTTCCTCAAAGTATAATGTGCATACCTATTGTTTAAAGTTTTGATCCAGTTTCATTAGTCTGAAGTTAGTAGAAATCTTTTAGGTTCTGATAATGCCTTGACTTTTATTTCTTGTTTTCAGTGTTGTTCTGAATTGTTATTTTTGCTTTCTTCAGAGGTACTTTATTAAGAGGAAGGAAATGTTATATCGCAGGCTGCTACTCCAATGCCATTTCAAGCTAGCAGCATTTATTATGTCTGATTTTATAATCAGAAAACTTTATTTAAGTTGATTTTTATTTAGTGTTATATTTATATCAAGCATAATTTATAAGCATAGCCTATGAAGCATAAACATAAAAAAAAATGTATGAATGAAAAGCCCAGTAAAATGCCTACCACATTGGCTTAGAAACAAGTTTAGGTTAATGTATCATACACTACGTAGAATGCTAATGGTGAATAAAGTAATAAATTGGCCAAAGCTGGCTGAATTTGAAGCATGAAGACCTTCCTTTACGCTTAAGAGTTAGGAAAAGATTATGTGATGAAATGTGAAAAATTAGGCAGCACCTTGTGCCTGATGTATAGGAGTAATCAATAAATGCTATTTTTCTCTCTTTATTTCTTCTTCCCTCTATCCTCTCTCCCTATCCTCACCTCTTCTTTCTGTTTGAATCTGGGCTGAGTCTGAAGACACAGACGTAGATCCTAACAGCATATGCAGAAACTGTCTCTTGGTGTGAGACAGCCCATGGTGCCAACTCTACTTAAATCTTAGGTGTTACAGATGAATAATGCCTCATGTGTTTTATATATGCATATACACACTCCCATATACACATACGCATACATACCTATGTATACATATAAATCTTCTGAGGAACAAGTTTTTGGTAACTAAAGTAATAATGGAAGAGATTCACTTTAAAATAGTCTTATGCTTTTTCATTGCAACTCAATAGGAAGCCGGTGTTGGAAACAATGCCACTGATTTAAAAAGGGAAGAAGAATATAAATCCTATATTATGCTTCATTAATACTGGAATGATAGAGTAAAGAAATATTTTGCTACTCTTTTTCCATCTTTATCATTTCTGTGTACTCGAACTTTAGATATATAATTCTTCAACTCAGTTTCAATATTTAAAAAAAATACTTTGAAAGTGGGTATTTAAAGCTATATAACTTGACGACTGCTCTTTTATACACCCTGGGTGGTGAAGCCTTAAGCACCTCAGGTGTCTTGAGGAACTATCAGTGGACCATTAAACAGTTCTATCATGTCCTAAAGCCATATTCCTGGCAGCAGTTGACCCATGTCATCATGTTCTTCCTCACACATCTTCTAAGATAACAGTTCGACAGCTTTATGTACCCCGGTTCAGCATGGTAATGCGATCTCAGGCAGGTTGTAGGGATCACGTTCAACTCAGATATGTAGACCTGTGGTTAAACAATAGGTAATATGTCAGTCACGGAACTCACTTCCAACACGAGAACTTTGTTCTAAACTATGACATACTTTGGTATATGTCACTTTTGTGTAGATCTCCAGCTGAAATCATAATTTTGAGAAAAAGATATGGGTAAATGTATTTTTGAGTCTTTTCTGTTTTTCTTCTCTTCATGTGTATACCTCAATCAAGTGCCAGTCAAATTCATGGAATTCACTTCATGCATATCTTTGGGAATGCTTTATGGTCATTAGAGTCAAATGAAAAAGGTGACAAACAAAGCAAAGGAAAATGACTACTAAGGAAAGCAGGGTAAGTAAATTGGGTGATGCACGATTTGTTGCCTTGAAAGATGGGTGGGATACAGATAGGTCAAACAACTTAGGTTATGTTGGGCAAAAGAGCATAGGTTTGACCTGGAAGACAAGATTTGTGAGAAGGGTAGAAACATGACAAAAATCATTATTTTAGAAAGATTAATAAAGCAGCAGGCCACAGGAGAGCCTGAAGTAGGAGATGATTAATTAGAGATAGGAGAATATAATTGTATTTACCTATAAGTCATGAGATGAGAGCCATAGAGTTCAGAGGAAGGTGACATCCAATAAGAGAAAGAGGCAAGTTCAAGAGGAATGTTATAAGAAGAATCAGCAGCATTTGAATTTGGCATGAAATTGGCTAAGTGAAGAGAAAATAGGAGGCTTCAATGTGGTTAGATGAAGGAATGCTGAGAAATCTGGTAAAGCTCTTTTCAAGTGTGTTCGTGAGGGTGTTTCCAGCAGGGATTAGTATGAGAGTCTGAGTGGCCTGGGTGGGAAAGACATACCCTCAGTGTGGGTGGGAACCATCCAATCCTCTGGGGGGTCTGCAGAGAACAAAAGACAGAGGAAAGAGGTGAAGCTCTCTCTCTCTTGATCTGCTGGGCTGGGATACACTCTTCTCTGCTGTCCATGGACAGCAGAGCTTGAGACTCTTCAGGTTTTGGGTTCCAGAACTTACACCAAGGTCACCATCAACTTCCATGGTTTTGAGGCCTTTGGACTTGGACTGACCAACGCTACCAGCATCCAGTTTATAGACGGCCTATCGTGGGACTTTTCTTCATAGTCATGTGAGCTAATTCCTCTAATAAATCCCTTTCATATAATTACAACATATTCTATTGATTCTGTCTCTCTAGAGAACCCTAACTAATACAAGGAGGAACACACAAATGAGGTATACTAGAATGCACATTACTAAATCTTTCTCCTTAAATTACATTCTGATAACATAGTAAATAATACTTACTCATGTTTCCAAATACAGGTGTATCAGTCCATTTCTGTGTTGCTATAATAGAATATCTGAGACTGGGTAATTTATAAAAAAAAAGAGGTTATTTGGCTTACGATTCTGGGATAGCTGCATCTGGCGTGGGCCTCAGGCTGCTTCTGCTCATGGTGTAAAGCGGCAGGCAGCTGGCAGGTACAAGCTGATCACACATTGAGAGAGAGAGAGAGAGAGAGAGAGCGCAAGAGTGAGCACGTGCAAAGGTCCTTTAAACAACCAGCTCTTGCAGGAACTAATAAAGCAAGAACTCATTCACTACCCATCCTCCCAGGGAGGGTATTAATCTATTCATGAGGGATCCACCCCCATGACTCAAACAGCTTTCAGTGCTGCCACATTGGGGATCAGACTTTGACCTGGGATTTGGGGTGACAACATACCCAAACTCTATCAATAGGGCAGTGACATCTAGAAAGTTACAGAACATATGTTAATAATGAAGGAAAAGAGAGGTATTTGGGATTGGAGATAGTGAAAGGAGATAATGGAAAGAGATCAGTAATAGATTTCACCCCCCAAAGCTTTGATATATAAGGAAAGTAGGTGCCATGTACACCCACACTTTGAAATTATATTCTGTGTTCATGGGTATGAGGAGCCAGCTGGAGCCAGGTCAGAAGTTTCTGTTAGGTACTTACCTGGCTTAGAGTTATCACAGGCAGACCTAAAGCTCTTTAATCCTGCATTACTGGAGAGGTGGTTGAGAAATCCCATGGCAAAATCTAACTATAACAGCACAGCATTATTTCCTCTGTGACAGGCACTTTTCTAAGCCCTTTACATATTTTCATTTGGTCATCAGAATAATTCAGTGAGATAAGTATTCTTACTATCCCATCTTATAGGTGAGGAATTTGTGATCCAGAGGAATTAAGTAATTTGATTTGTGTAACATAGCTGATGAATATTGGATCAGAATTAAAACTCTGTTGGTCTGACTTCAAGATCTTTAGACTCTTAGTTATTAGGTTAAACTGGCTGCCTAATGCTATATACATGGAGATGTTCTTAATTATCCTGAGTTAAGTAAGTCCCATGAAGATTACCCAAAGCTTTTCCTGTAACACGTATCAAGATACACTGAATTGCTGAGGCCTCTTTAAAATCAGAATGTGGGAGTAAATAAAATACAATTGTTTGATTTTATACTTGCATTTGATAATGTTCATATCTGTCCTTATTTTTGCTCCTACAAAATCTGTTCTTCTTACCCTGGCAGGGATGGCTGCTTCTGTCTCTGGGGCTTGGGCTCTCCATGCCCTGGGATCAATACATGTATTGGCAAGAAGCAGGAATACAAAACACTTCTGGTGGAGACATAAGGCATCCTTAGCCTATTGGGAGTTCTCACCTTGCAGACCATTTGACGGCCTCCCTGACTTCCTGATATGCCTAAGCTCTGGGCAGACTAAGTTCCTGGTACTCTAAGGTCCCACGCTAGGACTATTGACTCAGAATCTGCATTTTAATCAGATTCCCAGGTTATATGCATGCACGTTCAAGTCTGAGAAGCACTGATCTCCATTGATTTTACCTTTTATCAGCTAACCTTTCTGCGTGGTACCTGATTTCAAAGGTAGTTTCTGATCTACTGTGGAAACTTTGTTTCTGTCACCTGGGATATATTGGTATATAGGTGTCTACTCAGTTTTTCAAATATATCTCTGTCCAGACTTCTAATGTTTGCATGTTTCCCAATTTTTCCATTCCTAGTTCTTGTCCTGTCTCCTTCATGATCTACCCCCACTCATGCCCTCAGAACTAAAGGAATGACAGTAATTATGCTACTTACTATTTCCTGATCAAAAATATCACAAAATGAAGATATGTAACCAAAGGAGCAATTAACCTACGCAGAAATTCTATTGTTCAGACAATCTTTTAGCTGTTCTTATTTATTTATTTATTTATTTTCGGCAGCTGGCCTGTACAGGGATCCGAACCCGTGACCTTGGTGTTAAAAGGCTGTGCTCTAACCAGCTGAGCTAACTGGCCAGCCCCTTTTAGCTATTTTTGATTCTGATAACAGAGATAATCAGCATTGCCCTCTCCGTGACCCTCCCCCTGCCATTTCTGCCAAATCTGTAATTTGTAGCATTGTACATAAAAAGAGAACTTGGTAATAGTTCTTGTTTTCTCATATGTTAAACAAAAAGACAATCGCTTATAACTCTTCAGTGGGTAACGATTAATGAACATTTTTGGTTGTCTTTCTCAGAAGTGTAGAAGAGGTCAATTGGCTGTTTTCTTCTGTTGTTACTTCTAGGATTCCTACAGTGTGTGGGATATTTATTCAATTTACATATTAGTCATCCTGGGGATTTCCTGTGTAATAACTTTTACAAGTATAATTTCAAAGAAGAGCACAGAGGTGTGTTTGGAGATATCCACACCACCCCTTCCCTGCAGAGCATGTGCAAGTGCTACTGTGAGCCCTCTTTGAAGATCCAACATCAGGTAGAATCTAAAAAAAGAAAGTTTTTTTTCTTGGTAAATTTCCAAAAAATTTTACCTACTAAGTTTAGAAAACTACACAGGGCTAGGTATAAAGAAAAATCAAAATGCACAGCAATTTAAAAATTATAAATTGAAAGCTTGAAAATTAAATGATAGAATCATGAGAAACAAGAAATGATTCATTTATGCTCTAATGATGGCACTTGTGTGATTGTTACTATTATATACCCTTAGTTAGTTGGCATAGGCTTGCATTGAAGAGTGTTCATGAAGCCTCTGTCAATGACTTCTCCATGACTCATTATTCCCACTGACACTGCAAAGGTTAGGCATTTGGAGGGATTCCACTCTCCCAAGGAGAGCTGCAGCTGGGGAGCAGTAGCATTCAGAATTAAACTTCCAAGAAAATCCCTGGGACACTTTATAACCTTTTGAAAGCAGCTGTAGCCTAAGTTGATCTGCAAAGGCAAAGACAAGTTATAACAGCGAGAAACACATGCTCATTTTTCTAGGTGACTGAATTCCAATATTTAAAAAAAAAGTAATACTCTAGGACTCTAAGGCTGTGCCATAAAACAGTGAGCAAAGAGCTCTAGTTCTTTGATTTCATTTCTAGTTTATGATTTTATTAAGGTTTTCTTCACCATGTCCAGAGATTTCTAGAATGAAGTTGACCATGTGGCAATCCTTATTGAATTTTGCAACTGATTGGCTATTCATTGAAAGGTTCAGACATAGATCTTGATTGTGCTGTGTGGATTTGCCACTGAGGCAAAAATTAATTTTAGGCCTTTTCTGCGGACAATATGAAGCCTGGAATAATTTTAAATGTGTGGTAGAAGAGATTTCACTCTTTACAAGCTCAGCATATAGAAATAGTCAGGGGACAGGGTAGTCTTTCAGATTGAATAAGTTTTTAATCTCATAAAATAAGAACATGTTTAGAAAGAAGGGCTATGGAGGTGTTTCTTCTGGCCGTGCCATGTATCAAGGAGCTATGACATGACACAGAACTTTCCTTGACATAAATCCTTTCTCTGTTGATACAGATTTTTATTGATTTATGCTCTGATCCTTTATTCACATAATTTTTGTATTTTATACACCAACCTATTTAAATTCAACCCACTTTTTGATGCCCAGCATTATGTATTATATTACTGTACGATTATACGCTCCTTCCTTCATGAGGTCAACCCTGTCTGAGTTAGTCCTCTGAGTAAACACAGGGACTTACATTTTTTTGAGCTGGAAGTCACCATAGGACTAAACTAGTTCAAAACACTCATTTTACAGCTGAAGAAACAGAAGCCCCCAAAGATTACATAACCCACAGCCCAGGGAGGACCAAGATCTTTGTGTCACTATTAATGCTTTTTACGACTTTTAAATGTTGTATTACTTAGCACTTAGATAAATACTACTTGGCATTATTTGTCAACTTTAATATGTGCTTTTATCTTTTCTCTCAAACTATAAGTTCCTCAAAGGTAGGCAGACAGTCTCTCTAAATATCTGTACAAAGATTAGCACAGTAGTTACCACATAGTACGATTAATAGCATCTGCAATAAAGAGAAGCCCTGTATACTAGCTAGCAATTGCCACAATAATGCTGCATGACAATGTGCTCCAAAACTTGGTGGCTAAAACAGCAATCATTTATTATCACTTATGTTTATGTGAGTGGTTGCAAATTGACTGATTTAGATTGGGCTTGGCTGGCTCTGCTGCAAGCTGTGGGTCCACCTGGGTTTGGCATCTCCCTGTGGGCTTGTAGCAGAGAATCCTGAGCAATACCAATGCCATCTTGGATAGGTGATGCATTCTCATTGTCAGGCTACCCCCCTCTGAGTGAGAAACCATCGACCTTTTCATAGAAACAAAAACTGTTGCATAGAAACAGGGATCATACACAGTGAACTGTTACATGGGAACAGGAACCATATGCAATGAAAGTTTTTATCTTGATTGCTTTATTTGCTCACTTTTGGCTTCTGTAACCTAGCTACCTACCATGCTTTGTGTACCTGGACAAACCCGTGTGCCAATGGGATGTGGTTTTTGCCTTTATAAACTCCACAAAACCAAGGCTTGGGGCTGTTCTCCCAAAATACCTAGGGGAGGCAGTCACCAGCTGGCTAATAGACTCTGTTAAAATTCTCAATTAAGTGTTTGTTTCCTTTCCTGGGCAACAACCTTACAACAGGCTGGGCTCAGGTTTACTCCGGGTGTATTAATTCTATGATCCAGCTGAAGGAATAGGAACTACTCATCTTGTGTGATGGCCGAGGCGTAAGAAGGCAAGTTCAACTGCTCATACACATTTCCAACCTCATTTTGCATCACTTCTGCTAAGATCCTGTATTAGGGTTCTCCAGAGAGACAGAACTAACAGGGTATGTATACAGATATATGAGTGGGGATTTATTAGAGGAATTAGCTCACATGATTATGAAGGCTGAGTCCCATGATAGTCCATCTATAAACTGACTGCTGGTAGCAGGGCTCAGTCCAATCCAGAGGCCTCAGAACCGGGAAAGCTGATGGTGTGATTCTCAGTCTGAGGTCAAAGGCCTGAGAGCCAGAGGTGCTGCTGGTGTAAGTTATGGAACCCAAAGGCTGGGGAATCTCAAGTTCAGGTGTCCATGGACAGGAGAGGAATGTACCCCAGCTCCAGTGGATAGAGGAGAGATTCGCCTTTTCCTCTGTTTTTATTCTCTTCAGGTCCCCAGCAGATTGTATGGTTCTGGCCCACACTGGGGGTGGGCTCTTCCCACCCAGTCCACTCCGGCTTACATGTTAATCTCTTCTGGAAACACCCTCACAGACACACCCGAAAATATAGCTTTACCAGGTTTCCAGGTATTCCTTAATCTAGTCAAGTTGACACCTAAAATTAACCATCGCAGATCTAATTGGCCAAAGCAAGCTTGAGGTCAAAATAAAAGTAAGAAGTTTTTTGTTCCACCATTAGGCTAAAGCAAGTCCCATGGGTGGGCTGTTGGGGAGGGGAGAAAATGTAATACATGCTGAATAATAATCTACCACAACCACGATCCTATACGCTGAAGGCATTCGTGTTGGTGCTAAGACTCTTTCCACCTTTGGTAGCTTCTTGAGAAAGAAAAGAGAGAGCTGAAACATCTGCCCTTGCCAGTGGTTAGTCTTCCTCCTCGGGTCAGCCTTAGCCCACCTGCTGCCCAGACGTGGCTGTCGTAAATAGTCTGGGCAATACCTCCTTTCCATGTTCATATTGGTGTTCTGAAGTCTGGAAGTCAAGGGTCTTTTGGTTGCAAGTAGTCAATATTCAACACAGAACTAACAAACAAAAAGAGAGATTTATTAGTAGGGTGAACTGTATTAGTTTGCTAGGGCTCTTGGAACAAAGCACCATAAACTGAGAGGTTTAAACAATGTAAATGTATTGTCTCACCGTTCTGGAGGCTTGAAGCCCACGGTCAAGGTGTTGGCAGGGTTGGTCCTGAGGGCTGCGAGGGAAGGATCTGTTCTAGACCTCTCTCCTGGACTTGTACATGGCTGTCTTCATGTTTACACGGTGTTCTCTCTACAGGTGTGTCTGTTTCCAAACTTCTCCCTTTCATAAGGACACCAGTCATATCGAATTAGGACCTACCCTTGTGACCTCATTTTAACTGGCTTACCTCTGTGACAATTCTATCTCCAAATTAGGCCACATTGTGAGGTACTGGGGGTTAGGATATTAACATATGAATTTGGGCAGGGGGACACAATTCAACCTAAAACACTGACGATAAGTGGTTTTCCCACCACAGTCCCAGTTCATCTTTGTTTCTGTAAAGTAATTATTAATTACGGTCCCCTTTCAATGTCAATGATGCAGCAGTTTGATGAAAAATTATATAATCCCTCTAATTAGGAGAATACAGTGGTACCTCAATAAGACAGATGCCTCAGAGGGAGATTGTGTCCAGAAACTGGAGGCAATTTGGTAACACAGTCTATTCTCTGCTTTGTAGTTGTACTATTTATTCACTTATACAAATAGTTTTATTAACTAGGCTGCATGTTTTTATAAAATTCTGTGATCTCTACTAACAGGTTTAGTTGGTACTTCATATTTTTAAGAGTTTAAAAGCAGTAGGTTTCAAATTTTAAAAAAACTATGAGTATATATATTATTGTGCACATATTATATACAATATATATATTATATAATATATATACATATGTAACATGTAATGCATATACATATGTTATACGTTATATGTTATATATAAGTACACATCACACACATAGACACACATACATACATAAATACAAGGGTGCTTCAAAAAGTTCACGGAAAGATTTGTATTATCTTTTAATTCTATTTCTCCACCAACTTTTTGAAGTACGCTTGTATAGCATATCTGTAATTTTACATAGTATTTCCCTGTAAAGAGTCATTCTTTTTCATTCATCAATTCCCATAACATTTCTCTAGCAGTTATGCAAGTGAAACCTGTAAGCTCTATTGTAGACTTTGTAGATAATGAGAACAGGAGGAAATTAATGTATAAGACAGCATAACAATGCTCTTTACGTGAGAGAAATTAAGGACACGAATGCCTTTTTGACCAAATGCTCTTAGTTCTACAGATTTCTTGACACTGCTAAGTCAGTTCTTTGAGCCCACCAAAGTCCTCTTAGTCCTCACCTTGTCCAAAGGAAATTATAGGAGTTTCAACAAATGAAGAAATAAAAACCAGATAAGTGGATTTTGGTTAATTCAAAAAAAAAAAAAAAGAAGAAGAGATAAAAGGCTTTTAGAAGAGGTAACCTGCCACCGTCAGATGAGGGGACCAACTAAACATTAAGAGAGAAGGTGGGGATCGTGGTCTTAATGCATAGAATAAATGCTTCCCTGAAAACAGGCACTACAAATGTGAAAATATAGATCATTTCAGGAAGGAGACCGTAAGAGAGGCTTTAAGGTTAAGCTCTTTCCTGGCTTCTGTTCTTAGAGGCCAGAATTGGTGAGTTGCATTAGCAGGTGAGTGACCGACCTGGAAGCTGAATGCAGGACTGCTGAGTCCTGTTTTAGTATACATAATTATTTCAGCACTCCCAAGGTGAGCAAATAATCACCAATAGAAATAAAGACACATTTAAAGAAATCTATTTCAATGCAATCACTTCTTTCCCACCAAATATGTAAGAAAGTACTTTTAAAAGGATGTCATATATAATTGTGTGTTATTTTTAAATACCAGGTTAAATCCATTTGTAATGAAGACAACTACCATAAAAATATTCATATAAAAGAATTCTCCAAGACTCACCTGGACTCCATTTCTCCTTCCCCAAACTCTCTGTGTCTACTGACAGCTCTTTAGATATGAAATATATGTAGATACAGACACACAGGTACTTCCCAGATCTACCCAACACTGACCTGTTTTCTGTCCTATGCTCTCATTTCTGTCTGTCTGTGGGACAGTTTGCCCATATTGTTCTCACTTCAGATGCCATATAAAAAATTATAATCATCACAAACCAAATTCTCTCAATATTGCTACCATTTTCCTGTGTCTCAGCATCCTCCTTCATTCCTTCCTCCTTATCTTTAATCACCCCACCCATAGGTGCTCATCAGATTTGTTACTTTGTTTTTCTGAGACACCATTGAAGATAAGTCCCTTATCATTCACACTACTGCCAGCTCTGTTTACACATCAGTCACTGCTCACCTGCACTAAGGTGACAACCTCTTAATTGGGTCCCCTACCTACACACAGTTTCCCATTTTCAATCTATTCATATTACTCTTAAAAAAAAAATTTTTTTTTGACATGTCTCCTCTGCTCAAACACCTCCGATATCTCTCTGTTACCAACAGGAAAGTCCTTAAGTTCTTAAGCCAATCACCAGAAATTTCTGTGCTCTTTGATTCCTCTCTTTCTTATTTTATTCTTTTTTCTTTTTTCTTTTTTTCTACTTTCTTACAATTTATATTTTTTAGGTAAAAAATATCAGCTAGTAATATTCCTTCCTCTTGTGCTCTTTAATATTAACAATAAGGTGTTATGATTTTATCTCGTTAAAATGACTTCCTAAAATAAGATTCCAAAAAGATAATTTGCATTTCTTGATTTTTAATTTTAAAATGATAAATACATTTAGGGCCGAGCCCGTGGCGCACTCGGGAGAGTGCGGCGCTCGGAGTGCAGTGACGCTCCCGCCGAGGGTTCGGATCCTATATAGGAATGGCCGGTGCACTCACTAGCTGAGGGCTGGTCACGAAAAAGACAAAAAAAAAAAAAAAAAAAAAAAAAAAAAAAGATAAATACATTTCAAAGATGAAAATTTTAATAATATTTTCAACTTATAATAAAATGTGAAAATTTACATTCCATGTTGATTTGGGCAAAGAGCCACACTGCACTGGCTTGCCACCTGCTACTATTTTGAAGAAGAAACAGTGTTATATGTTCTTCACTGTGGCCCAGGTCACATCTCAGAACGTGATAACCTAAGTCCCTTTCTAATAATTCTTAATTGAAATGAAGGCTTTTAGGATAGATGTGTCTTCAGCTGAAAAGTGAAGGATTTACATGTTAGGGGAAGTTTGAGGGGGAAAAGAAAAAAGAGCAATCTGGGTTAAAGTAGCAGCATAACAAAATTAGAAAGGTAGAAATAATCACTCTGTAAATGGGGACAGAAAGGCTTTCTGGGAACAGGGAGAATATGGGCTGTAGAAAAATAGAGATAAATATTGCACAAGTAGTGAAGTGCATTGAATTATAAACGGCAGCTCTGAGCACAATTGGGCTGCTCTTGGACAAAGGCACAATGAAGATAACGAAAGTGATGTTTCCTGAAGATTAGTCCTGTGCACGTGTGCAGACTTGAATGAGCGGAAAAACCAGAGCTGGGGACACCAAGTAGGTGGCCATGTAGTTATCCAGAGGTAAGGAGATAAAGATTTTGCTGAGGTTGATGGGCATGGAAACTGAAAATCAAGTCAGATATGAGAATTATTTGGAAAGAAAAATTTACAAAATTTATGATGGATTGAATAAAGGGCGTGGAATCCAGGTTGCTTAGGAGAATTGTAATACCACTGACCTGAAAATAGGGAATTAGAGACTGACTTAGAAATAAAGATGACTAATTTAGATTCAAATATATTGAGTTGAAATGTGTGATCGTAGAATACCCAAATGGAGATAGAGAACTTAGATTTAAGTGGTTAGAACTATAAGTACAGTTGTCCTCCTTGGGGGATATGTTTCGAGACCCCCAGTGTATGCCTGAAACCAGACAGTACTGAACCCTATGTTTTTTCCTATACATACATACCTACTATAGAGTTTAATGTGTCCATTAGGCACAGTAAGAAATTAACTACAATAGATATCTATCTAATAAATATCAAACATATCTAATAATAAATAGAATTATAACAATATACTGTAATAACAGTTATGTGAATATAGTCTCTCTCTGTCTCTCTCAAAATGGCTTGTTGTACTGTACTCACCTATTTCGGGACTGTGTTGACAGTGGAGTAACTGAAACCGCAGAAAGCAAAACCGCAGATAAGTGGGGACTACTGTATAAATTAAGAATCCTAAAGTTAGGGGTAATGATTGAAACTGTGAAAACAGATGAGCTCATGAAGGAAGAGGTTCTAAGATAAGGAGATCAGAGGGCTCAGAACTGGTCAGAAAAATCCTTTGCTCATTAATCTAGATCCATTATCTATTCAAATATATTTACTTATTATAACTTTATTTCTATCTTTTTGGTATGTTGACTGCCTATCTTACCCTCCTTCTTCTTGCTAAACTCAAGTTAAGAGAATCATGACTCTTATTTTGACCTCCAGAATCTGCATCTCCTTGACTTGCACTAGCTTTTCTGGATTCTGACCAACCCATTGACTTGATACTTTGCATTTCATATTCCTCCTCAGGTCTTGTTTTCTCATCTGCTGTTCATTGTGATATAGTCTCGAGCTTATGGGTAAAAGAGAAAAAGAAGCTCGTGGAAGATGTACATAGAGGAGTGATTATAAGAATATGAGAACCAGAATTATGATGCAGAGTGGAAGTCAGGAGAGAAGGGAGAAGACAATTCAAAAGCTCCTGTGGATTTACATTATCAAATGCAATATCAATGTCATACAGATGCCTGCAAGTTATAGCAACATAATAGGGACTTCACCAGGGCCTTACTAATCTACACCAAAAATTAAACTGAAATATTGAAAATGTTACTATTCAATAAAAATTGGCCATTATAGAAAGTGAAGCTCTCATTATATTGAAATTTTCTTAGTATTGCTGAACACATTTTTCTTTGATCAAGCTTAGAATTGTATTTTCTGGGATTACAATTTTGATAGCATTTGTTGGGTTACTTCTGGATTCTAAGGTCAGAACTAACAAAACTCTATATTAGCTAGAAGATTTTTCATTAATTTCTTTTAAAAATTTTACTGGTTATTATTAGCATATTCATTACTACAAATCATGATTTTTTCTTTATGCCTTTACCCAACCTATTGCTCCCCAGCCCCCTTCTCTCCCTCCCCTGCCATCTCCAGTATCCTTAGGTTAGTTTTCTCCTACTGTAAGTCCAACATATTGTTGTGGTTCTTTCTTTCTTTTTTTCTTTCTTTGTCTCTCTCTCTCTTTCTTTCTTTCCTTCTCTCTTAGCATCCAGTTATGAGTGAGAACGTGCAGTATTTCTCTTTCCTTGTCTGGCTTATTTCATTTAACATAATTTTCTCCAGACTCATCCATGTTGTTGTAAATGGCAGAATTTTCTTCCATTTTATGGCTGAGAAGCATTCCATTGTGTATTTATACCACATTTTCCTTATCTAGTCATCTGACAATGGACACTTAGGTTGGTTCCATATTTTGGCTATTGTAAATAGAGCTGAGGTGAACATGGCAGTGCAGATATCCCTTTGACATGATGATTTCCATTCCTTTGGATATATACCCAGCAGAGGGATTGTTGTCTTGTATGGCAGTTCTGTCTGTAGTTGTTTGAGGAACCTCCATTTTGTTTTCCAAAATGGCTGTGCTAATTTACAATCCCACCAACAGTGTAGAAGAATTCCCCTTTCCCTGCATCCTCACCAGCATTTGTTATTCTCAGTCTTTTTAATAATGGCCAGTCTGACTGGAGTGAGACTGGCCATTATATCTCAATGTGGTTTTGATTTGAATTTCTCTAATGACTCATGATGCTGAGCATTTTTTTTTTCATGTACCTGTTGGCCATATCTATGTCTTCCCTTGTAGAATGTCTGTTCATCTCCTTTGCCAGTTTTAAAATTGGATTATTTGGTTTTTTACTGTATAGTTGTTTGAGTTCTTTGCATACTCTGGATATTAATACCTGGTCAGATGTATAGTTTGCAAATATTTTCTCCCATTTCATAGGTTGTCTTACCCCTCTATTGATTGTTTCCTTTGCTGTGCAGAAGATTTTTAATTTGATATAATCCCATTTGTTTATTTTTCCTTTTGTTGCTTGTGATTTTGGGGCCTTATTCAGAAAGTCTTTGCCCATTCTACTTCCTGGAGTGTTTCCTCTGTGTTTTCCTGTAGTAAATTAATGTTTTGGGGTCTTTAGTTAAGTATTTAATCCATTTTGAGTTGATTTTGGTATATGTTGAGAAGTACCTGTCCAATTTCATTCTTCTACATATGGATGTCCAATTTACTCAGCACCATTTATAGAAAAGGCAGTCTTTTCCCCAGTGTAAGTTCTTGTTGTAAGATCAGCTGACTATAAGAATGTGGGTTGATTCCTTGGTTTTCTATTCTGTTCCATTGATCTGAGTGTTGCTTTTATGCCAGTACCATGCTGTTTTGTTTATAATAGCTTTGTAATATAACTTGAAGTCAGGCAGTTTTGTGCCTGCAGCTTTATTTATTTATTTTTTTGTTCAGGATTACTTTGGCTACTTGGGGTCTTTTGTTGTTGTATACGAATGTTAAGATTGCTTTTTCAATTTCTGTGAAGAATGTCATTGGTATTTTGATGGGGATGCATTGAATCTGTAGATTGCTTTGGGTAGAATGGACATTGTCACAATGTTAATTCTTCCCATCCAATACTTTTTGTGTCTTCTGTAATTTCTTTCATTAGTGTTTTGTGTTCTCATTGTGAATCTCTTTCACCTCCTTGGTTAAAAGTAAGATTCCTAGATATCTTTTTTGGTGACTAATGTAAATGGGCTAGCTTTCTTGATTTCACTTTCTGCTAGTTCATTGCCAGAGTATAAAAACATTACTGATTTTGGGGTGTTGATTTTATATTATGCAACACTAATGAAATTGTTAATCAGCTCTAAGAGATTTTTTGGTAGAGTCTATAGGTTTTTCTATATATAAGATCATGTTTTCTTCAAACAAGGACAGTTTGACTTCATCCTTTCCAATCTGGAAGCCGTTTATTTCTTTCTCTTGCCTGATACCTCTGGCTAGTACTTCCAATACTATGTCAAATAAGAATGGTGAGACTGGCCATCCTTGTCTTGTTCCCCTTCAGGATGATATTGGAGGTGATAATTTCCTTCTGTACCTCATTTGCTAAGAGTCTTAATAATAAAGATGTTGAATTTTGTTGAATGCCTTTTCGGCATCAATTGAGATTATCATATGGTTTTTGTCCTTGGTTTTGTTGATATGGTGTATCACATTTATTGACTTGCATATGTTGAACCAAACTTGCATTCTTGGGATGAATCCCAATGTGGATAATTGCAAAAATGATGCAGAAAAAAATCAATACTGCTGCCAAACCTTGTTTTAATATACTATAAAATGAGATGACTATAATCTTTCAAAGGATAAAGATAGGGCAACCTAGTAACTTCTAGAGGACATTGCCACAACCATTAAAAAGCAATGTTCTAAATGGGAAAGTTAAGTTAATTCACAAAAGGTATCTCAGGAGTTAGGCTTTGGCATTAATAGCTAATCCTGCTAACTTTTCTCTATGATATCTTAACTATCTCCCTCCCTCCCTGCCTTTCTTCCTTTCTTTCTTCCTCCTTTCCTGTTTGCCTGCCTTTCTTTTTAATTTTCTCTCCTTATACTTCCCTTGGTCTCTGTCTAAATATTTCTGCTTCTTTCTTCTATTCCTTTTGAAATCTAAATTTCATAATTGCTGTGTTAAGAGTTTTATGCTTTTTTGTTTGTTTGAAAGATAAATGAAAACTTTAATATTTCTTTTTTTCTGAAAGGAAATCATGACTCATGGTGAATTTAATTTTTTTTTCTAGTAGAAGGAATAAACAGAGGGAACAACAGTGAATAAACCATAAAGAGTCAAAGAGCAATGAGAAACAGAAACAATGCAGAGGGAAATGAAGGAAGATGAGTGAAAGAACAGAAATGAAAAGTATATGAAATGGGCAGGGTCAGAGGATGGGCAAGGAAGTTTAGGTGGTGATGGAATGATATAATAATAAAATTGGAGGAGGTTCAGTTTCAAATTTGGTATATTTAATTTAACCATGTAGATTCCAACTTTTAATTTTTTCTAATTTACCACTTTTTACATTATCTGAAATTATTTAAAATGCAGTGTTGGGTAAAAAGAAGCACCTTTAAATAAATTCTCTTAATTATTTATACTTTTGGTTATTTAAACTGTTAATACTGCGAAGTGTTAGAACATAAAGTACAGATTTTCTCTCTGTATAATTAACTCATGCTTATTTTAGTCAGTGTGTTGAAAACAGAACTCTTGGAGTTTGACAACCAAGTGAAGTTTCTATAACTCAAGTATCATTTTTATTATTTTCTTTACATTTAAAAATATCTTTTAATAAAAAGTGGCATCACTTTTTAATAGTATGCCTACCTTTTTTTCCTGCAAAATCTTTGTTAAATAGTTTATTGAAGTATAATTGCTATATAAACATACATGTATTTGAAGTGTACAATGTGATGTGTTTTGATATGAAAATACCCATGCATCCCTCACTCACATTCAGGTTAATGAACATATTCATCACTGCTAAAAGTTTTCTTGAGCCCCTTTGTTATCCTTCCTCTCACCTCTCTCCTCCTCTTCAATACCTCCACTATCTTTGAAGCAACATTGATCATTATGCATTGGTTTGCCTTTCCTAGAATTTTATATACACAAAGCAAACAATGTATATCTTTTTTGTGTGACTTCTTTTACTCAGTTTCATTATTCTGAGATACACCCATGTTATAGTGTGTATCAATAATACATTCCTTTTTATTGCTGAGTGGTATTCCATTGTTCAGATATATGATGGTATATCCATTCACCTGTTGATGAACATTTAAATTGTTTCCAGTTTTTGAAAATTACAAAAAGAGCTGCTATGATCATTTGTGTACAAGCTTTTGTATAAACATATGTTTTTATTTCTCTTAGGTAAATATTTAGGAGTGAAATGACTAGATCATAATCTAACAAGCTACCCCTTGACTTAACATTTTTAATGTAAATACTTGTATAAATAGTCAATTATCTTTTAAAGTGATTTAAGTAATGAGGAAAGGATTTTATATTTATCCACATAGTTTCCATTTCCAGTGCTCCTCATTACTTTGTTTGTAGATGAATATTTTTTCTGTTGTAAGTTTCCCTCTACTTGAAAGACTTTAACATTTATGGAGATCCAGTTCTGCTGGTCATGAATACTTTTAGTTTTTGTATGTCTGAAAAAATTTTTATTTTGCCTTTAGTTTTGGAAGATGTTTTCACTGGGTAGAGAGTTATATATTAAAAGTTTAATTTTCTTCAGTACTTAAAAGATGTTGCTTCATTGTCTATTCATGCACCTTGTTTCTGACTAGAAATTTAATGTTATCCTTATCTTTGTTCCTCTGTCTACAAGCAGACTTCAAAAAGTTCATGGAAAGATTTATATTATTTTTTAATTCTAATTTTCTGTGGACTTTTTTGAAGTACACTCATATAATATGCCCCTTTTTCTGTCTGATTTTTAGAATTTCTCTGTATCACTTGATTTGAGCAATTTCATTTTGATGTGCATAGGTGTGGTTTTCACTATGTTTCTTGCACTTGGGATTCATTGAGATTCTTGGATTTCTGGGTTTACAAATTTGCAAAAATTTTGGCCATATTATCTTCGAATAATTTTTTCTGATTCTCCAAGCCCTTTGGGGATGCCAATTAAATGGGTATTTGGCTGCTTGAAGTTTCTCTATTCTTTTTAAAAATTCTCTTTTTTCTCTTTGCTTCATTTTACAGTGTCTACTACTATATCCTAAAGTTTACTAATCATTTCTTCTGCCATGTGCAATCTTCTGTTAATTCTATCCATGTATTCTCTATTCATACATTATAGTTTTCATTCCTAGAAGTACAATTTGGGTATTGTTTTCATATCTTCTGTGTCTGTACTTAGCCTTTTGAAAATATGAAATACATTTATACTAACTGTTTTGATGCCCTTGTCTGCTAATTCTATATCCTGTGTCAGTTCTGGGATGGATTTTTCTCCTCATTTTGGATTGTTTTTACTGTTTCTTTATATATCTGGTAATTTTTGATTGGATGCCAGATATTATAAATTTTACCTCATTGGGTGATGGATATTTTTGTATTCCTATAAATATTCTTGAGCTTTGTTATGGAAATAGTTCGATCCTCTCAGATATTGCTTTTGTGATTTCTTTAGTAGGACCAGATCAGTGCACAGAAAACTGCACAGCAATTAGATCTAATTATTCCCCACTACTGAGACAAGACTCTTCTGTGTTTTCTACCCAATGACATGTGATTATTGAGGTTTTTCTGTCTGGCTGATGGGAATATGAACACTATTCCTGGGCCCTGTGTAGTTCTTTTCCTAGCCTTGTGTTCTTCCTTTCATGAATTTTGTTGATTAGATTAGTAGTCAGCTGAATACTCAAGAGGGACCTTCACTAGATGTCTGGAATTCTCTCTTTGTGCAGCTCTCTTTTCTGTGGTACTCTGTCCTGAGGCCTCTTGCTGCTTTGTTTTCTCTAGACTTTTATCTTCAACTCCTCAACTCAGTGAGACTACTGGGTTCCACTTGGGTTTCCTCTCTCTTCCCGTATCCTGGAAACTATTTCAATGCAGTATCTTGGGACAGTCACAAGGCTCACATTTTTCAAGGATCATTGGCCTTCATTGTCCGATGTAAACCTTGTTTCATGTATTTTTGCATGTTTTTCTTCAAAGTAGGAGGATAAGTCCAATGCCTTTCACTCCATCTTTACTAAAAGTGTAAGTCCACAAAGCAGAATCATTTTACATTGCCTGTAAAAATGTAAGATTAAATTCTCAGTTACCTGAATAATTGAATATTTTGTGCTTATTAAGGCATTCATATTCTCATAGAACCCAGTTAGTATGTGACACTTGAAATAACTAGTTCACCTAGGTCTCATAAATGACAAATTTATAAACTTTCAAAACATATATAATCTATCACTAGTTTTAAGTTAGGCTAAGTGAATAGCTTTAACATTTATCATGGGAAAGTAAGGGAGAAAGAAAACCTATGTATAATTTTCTCTATTAGTTCATTTCTGTTGCTTATAACAAAATACCTGGTCTGAGTAATTTGTAAGAAAAAAAAAATTATTGCTTACAGTTTCAGAGGCTTGGAAATCCAAAGTCCAGGGAACATATCTGGTGAGGATCTTCCTTGGTGGTGGCTTTACAGCAATTCAGGGGTCTCACATAGCAGAAATTGGTGGAGCGGAGAGAGAGAGAGAGAGAGAGATAGTTCTTCATGTTCTCTCCTTTTAAAGCCCTCAGAACCATGCCCGCGACCCCCATTAAACCATCACCTTAATCACCTCTTCAAGGCCCCCCCATTCAATTACCGTAATAGGATTTCCCACCCTCAACAATTACAGTGGGAATTAAGCTACTAATATATGGACTTTGGAGGATACAATTCATACACATTCCACAGCATTCTGCCCTTGGCCCAAAGTTCATGTCCTTCTCACAGGTAAATACATTCATTCCATCCCCAAAGTCTTAACTTGTTTCAACTCAGAAAGTCTAAAAAGTCCCAAGTCCCATCTGTCAAATAAAAACAAGTCATCTATTTCCAAGATACAATGGTGGGACAAACATAGGGTACATATTCCCATTTGAAAGGGAGAAATAGTCCGAAAGAATGGAGAACAGATCCCAAACAAGTCTGAAATCCAGCAGGGCAGACATTAAATCTCAAAGCTGGTGAATCATGCACCTTGACTCCATGTTTGACGTCCTCTGCATGCTGGTGTGGGGGTTGCATCCCCAAGTCCCCAGGCAGCTCTGCTTGTATGGCTTTCCTGGTCTCAGGCGATGCTTCAGCTTTCTCAGGCTGGCGTTGCACGCTTTTAGCTCCATGATTCTGGGGTCTCCATTTAGTCCTGCTCCCACAGCTCCACTAGGCATGGCATTGATGGGGTTTTTCTGCTGCAACTCTGACCCCGTGTTTCTGGTCAGCATTGCTCTAGTGGAGGCTGTCTGCAGTGACTTCACCCCTGGGCCTATAGGCTTTTCAATATATCCTTTGAAATTGGGATGGAGGCTCCCAAGCCTTCACAGCTCTGGCATCCTGTGAGCCCGCAGACAACACCACATGGATGCTGCCAAGGCTTCTGGCTTGCGTTTTCCAAAGCTGCCAGTCTTGCCTCCACTAGAGCAGTGCTGAGCAGAAGCATAGGGTAGAGTTGCAGCCTGGAGGCCCAGAAAGAGATGTGTTACAGGGGCAGAGTCACCACATACAGCCTTTGCTAGAACAATGCCAAGTGGAAACATGGGGTCAGAGTTTCAGCAGAGAAACCCCATCAGCGCCATGCCTAGTGGAGCTGTGGGAGTGGGACTGGCATGTAGACCCCAGAATTGTAGAGCTGCCAGTGTGCAATGCCATCCTGAGAGAACAGAAGCATGGCCTTAGACCAGAAAAGCCATAGAAGTGGAGCTGGCTGGGGATTTGGGGACCCAACCCCCACACCAGCTTGCAGAGGATGTGGAACATTGAGTCAAGGTATGTGATTCACCAGCTTTGAGACTTAATGCCTTCCCTCCTGGGTTTCCGACTTGTTTAGGACCTGTTACTCTGTTCTTTTGACCTATTTCTACATTTTTGAATGGAAATATGTACCCTGTGCTTGTCCCACCATTGTATCTTGGAAGTAGATAACTTGTTTTTATTTCACAGATGGGACTTTGAACTTTGGACTTTTGAACTGAAACAAGTTAAAACTTTGGGGATGAAATGAATGTATTTGCATGTGAAAAGGACATGGGTTTTGGAGAGTCAGGGGCAGAATGCTGTAGATTGGACGCCCCCCACCTACCTTATTGAAGCTTAAATCCCCACTGTAACTGTTGAGGGTAGGAAATCCTATTATGATAATTGAAAGGTGGCGCCTTGTTTCAGTCCGTTTTGTGTTGCTATAACAGAATACCTGAGACTGAGTAATTTATAAAGAAGAGAGGTTTATTTGGCTTACGATTCTGGGACAGCTGCATCTGGCATGGGCCTCAGGCTGCTTCTACTCATGGTAGAAAGTGGCATGCAGCTAACTGGTACAAGCAGATCACATGGCGAGAGGAAGCAAGAGAGAGGAAGCAACAGAGATAAGGTGCCAGGGTCTTTTCAAGCAAAGAGCTCTCGTGGGAACTAATAGAGCGAGAACTCACTCATTAATCCCCCCTCCCCCAGGGATAGCATTAATCCATTCATGAGGGATCCGCCCCCATGACTCAATCAATTTCCAGCACTGCCACATTGTAGATCAAATTTCCACATGAGTTTTGGAGGGGACGACACATCCAAACTCCATCAGGCCTTGAAGAGGTGATTAGATTGCAGGATCATGACTTAGTGAATGGATTGATAATGGTGGTTAGGGGCATGGTTCTGAGGGCTTTAAAAGAAGAGCACATGAGAAGTTCTGTTCCATCATTTTCTGCTATGTGAGACGCATGTGTTGCTGTAAAGCCACCACCAGTGAAGACCCTCATCAGATACATTCCCTGGACCTTGGACTTCCCGGCCTCTGAAACCATAAGCAATAAATTTAGTTTTCTTACAAAGTACCTAGATCTGTGTATTCTGTTATAAGCAACAGAAATGGATGAATATAGTATATCTTTATGGGTTCATTTTTTCTCAACTTGAACTATCTCTTTTAGTGAATGTGATGTAGACAAACCACTGAACCATTCCTAGGGAACTTTTATCAGGAAAACACTGATGGGGGCTGAGATCAATGACAAAATCATATGGTTATTTGGAGACACAGTCCTCCCTGTCCTTCTACATGTCTTGCTGGGTGTGTCAAGACTGCAAATTTCTTTCTGAATGTTCTACCTGAGCCATTTCTTAGGGTTATTTACGCAGCTGGGTAACCTTGAGAGATGAGGTAGTTTCTCCTTCCACACAATAGTTGCTGCTGCTTGCTTTAATAGTAGCAGCTACCCTAAGCTCAGTGTTCCTCAACTGCAGTGCAAATTCACCAGGCACATAGCATCCTTCTGGGTCATACAACATCACTTCCATGCCACTTGTGGGTGAGGAGAGTTGACACAAATGTTACAAATGCTCATGCTGCTTGTTGTGACATGAATCATTAAGACCTTGGTCTCTGATTCAGGGATCTTGTGTTTCCGTTGGTATCCACGAAATGGTTACAGGCTATTTATTTGGTTTATTACTTTTAAGTAGGGTAAAGCCAAATCCCAGATCAAACAATAATTTTTCATAGCTGCTGGCTTTAATCTGGTTTTACCCTCTTTTGTGTTACTTGGAAATCTTTCCAAAAAGATTAATTAAATACAACTTACCCTACCTTACTTAACCAAATGTTTTGTTTCTGAATTTGCATGTTTGTACATGGAATATCTTCACAGTATATGGTGTAATGTTCTGTGTACCCAGAAGGAAAAGAATCAAGTAAAAAAGGAAAAATAAATTCACTTAACAGAAATATGATCCAGAATGATAAAATTTCTTTTTTTCTTTCATTTTTTTGGGTCTCTCATTCGTTTTAGATGTATTTCATATTCTCCACCAAAACATTTTTACTGTTTCAGTACTGATGACTTCTTTAATTACATATGCATTTACTTTCTGTTAAATGCTAGGTGTTTTTGTTTTATCTTCCCCTCTACTTAAATATCAAGACTTGGAAAGGTGTCATTATCTATTCTTAAAGAGCATTTGATAATTGTTTGGTGAAGTCTTTCATTTACTTTAATATTTGGATCTCCTGTTTCAAGCCATTACAAGTTTTAGGGCCTTTGGTCCTGCAAGGTTTGAAAGCTGTTTTAGTCCATTTCTGTTGCTTATAACAAAATACATGGAACTGGGTGATTTATAAATAATATTAAATTTATTGTTTACAGTTTCTGAGGCTGGGAAATCCAAAGTCCAGGGAACACATCTGGTGAAGGCTTTCTTTGGTAGTGACTTCAGTGACAGCAGGGTATCACATTGCAAAATGGCAGAGCAGAGAGAGCAGAGACTAACCTCCTCATTCTCTCTTTTTAAAGCCCTCCAAACGATGCCCATGACCACCATTTTTAATTCATTCACTGTGGCATGGTCCTACAATCCAATCACCTCTTCAAGACCCCACCTTTCATTTACCAAATAGGATTTCCTACGCTCTTAACATTGTTACAGTGGGGGACAAATTTTGGGGGGACACTCCATCCAAGGCAAAACCACTTTGCAATATTCAGTCATGTTTGTTGAGGTAACTATTGATTATTTTCTCGATCTCTATAATTTGAAAATACTGGAAAAATTTATAGCAAATTAGAATGCCATTACGGTTTTAGGAAGTAAATTATACACTTAGATAGTTTTAAGGAAGCATTAAAAAAACCCAAACAAACTAAAAAAACAGAAATGAGTGACCCGAGAAATAATCATCAATATCTAAACAGGATAGATGGTGACTGTTTGGGTTCGGTACACACATTTTATCAGATACTACTGTGAAGCCAAGGGCTGTGCTGCCTTAAAGCCCAAGATTTACATTTTGTGTCATTTGGTCTAAATTTCAGGTTTTGTTTGGTCAGATAACAGTAATTAGGATTGGCTGTTTCCAAAAGAATCTTTCCTCTGCTCCACTTCTGACCTTATAATAACCTGATCTCTTACCCACAATATATTTGGATAATTCAGATATATAATATCCACAGTATATTTGGATAATAATAAAATATTTGGATAATTACGTACAATAATTTGGTTAAATACCTATAAGCTCTGTGATAACCTCAAATATATTTGGGAGAATTTATTTACGATTCTGAATTAGACAGGATTAGATTAGAACTGGATGTAGCGAGGACATGCCCAACAGGCTTAGCAGTAGAATCAACATTATTTTGCTTAATTAATCCCAAAAGCCCATTGATATTTAATGATCACCACCTCAGAATTTAAACATTTTCACTTTCCTCTCTTCCACCCTGTTCCATAAATATTTAGTACTAACGCAGGGGTTGCATTAATTCCATCTCAAAAATATATCAATACTGTTTTACTAAGGATGTTTAGGTAAATCTTGAGTGTGTTTTCTCCTTAATTGTTGATTTTTAGGTAGAAAGTCCTTCCTGAGGAACAGTGCCTCCAGGACCTTCAGATGTGAGGGCATAAAATGATTGACAGAGTGTTTGTTCTACAGGAATTATTGAAGGATGGTCTCATTTAGAATACTAGCCTGTTAGTAGATATGACTCTTCTTAAAAAAAGATTTCCTTATTTCTACCTTGGTAGTTTTGTCTAGAGTGTAGAAATATCTAGACTTAATAGTATAGAACTTATGGAAATACGAAGACTTGGCATTTACTAAATTAAAGATTAAAATTATCTCAGTTTAATTTATTGTTTTGGAATCACAGGGACTTAATAAAGGGAAGCAGGCCTAAAGGCAAGCTTTGGGTCATTTAACTAATGCTTGTACTTCAGTTTCCCTTGCTCATTAAAAACCTTAGCACCTGTATTGCAGCCTTTCTTTCTATCTCCATCTCTCCCATCATTCGACTGGCTTCGGTACCACAGTGAAGGAACAGCTAATAGCAAGGCCTTAGTTTAGGGCCCTCTTTGTCTCAGCTCATCATCTCTTCCTCTATACCTGAGCCACTGGCTCCCATAAACATACCATTAACCTTCAGTAGAAGAAACAGCTTCACCTACAAGCTCATTCATTCAACTATCATACTATCATCACAACCTCTTTTCTCCCCAGTGAACTTATTCAGCTTTCCCTTCAGTCCACGGATTGCTTATTTTCTTCCGATTCATCAGTGTGCTTGCCTGTCTTCTCTCTCTGCCATATTCAATGCATTTAGTCCTCATCCACGTCTAACATTTTATTTCACCTATTTAGCAAAACACAACTGAAGATAAACCTTGTACCTATGTTTTCTGTACTTACATCCGAATCGTAGAGCACTCTTGGAGAATGTCCTATAACTAGGCTTGCTAATTTCACAATCCATTTTTGATAATGACTTCAGATAGGCTCTCAACCCTGCAAGCCATATTTCTCAGGTCAACAGACTCTTCTACTATATTGCTGAAGGGATTGATCTTAAATAGGAGGATAAACAGCTTCTTTGCTGTAACAAGAGGCATGGTAGCAGGATGGGTGAGGCTATGAATATGTTTCCAAGTTGGCAGAGGAAAGATGAATAGAAAATGGCTTCTCATTTTTCTAGGAGGATAACCTTCCCATCAATAAGAGATAAATATAAACCAAACCATGGATAGTTTTATATATCAGCTTAGTCTTTCCTATGAGGAAAGATTGTTGACATTATTTTATACTTGTCTGTTATAAATTTTTACCCATAATGGGTGAATTGGGAAGTTTTTGTTCAAGTTTCTAGCATAAATATTTACTAAATTGTTAACACTAAGGTCCAGGGTTTGATCCCTGTACTGGCCAGCTGCCAACAAACAAACAAAATAAAACAAAACACAAAAAGATTTGTTGAAAGTGCAATTTCAAATCATGAAGCAGTATTTTGACAGATGACAAAAAGCAACAGCAGATAAATTTAGCTGGAAAGTTGAAGTCTATGGACATTTCCCTTCCAATTCAACTCACAACTCATAGTACTAAAACATTTTGATCATACTACTGCTTTTTTATAAACCTACCATGGGTCCCATTACCTGTTGTATTGTGTCTCAACAATGAAATATGATTTTTCAAAGCCATGCATATTTTGATCCCACTCAATCTATTCAGCATTTTTTAAAACCATACATCAGCCTTACTTTGAACCCTTCCGATCCAGTTCATTGCCAGTCTCCAAATTCTCTCCCCCATATCCCTCCTTGTGTTTATGAGTCTTTGTTGGCCAACTTGACTTGGGGACTGAGCAGGGACAAACAAGGAGTTGTAGGTAGAGAGGAAATTTTTCCACTCAGAACTAGCTAATTCACAGTCATGAGGCAGAGTCAGCCCATGACTTGAGAAATAAAATTTGGAGGGAGGAATGTGGATCAGATAAAGGAGAGAACATGGAAATACTGAGAAAGTTTCCAGAGCTGAACTCCAGGGAAGGATCAAGATTGAGCACAATGATAATTCAAGCTAGTAATCATCATATACTTTTCTCTGTGACCACTCCCTTTGGGCTGGGGGAGTGGGGGAGTGGGCAGCTCTCAGGTCAGTCTAGAGGACAAACATACAAAATTCTCAAACTCTAAATTCAAATGGGTGTGGTTTGTTTCTCCTTAACCCATCTCCCGTCTTTTCCTTCTACCCACAGACTAAAGCCACAACTTCTCAGCTAAAGTGGAAGGGTGCTGGTGATGAAACAAGACAGGATTGAGCTTGGGGCTCCACATCCTTTCTTCCCCTCCCCTGGGGTTGGGGTGGGCATTGTAAGGAGTTATGTGATAGAATTTCTTTTTGTAGATCCAAGTTTTGTCTGGAATCCATTAGCAGCCTTACAGAGATGATGGGGAGAGGTGTTAGTTAGTGGCAGAGTAAGTGTCTGCTGACAACCCTAGCTCTCCCAAGGACACCAGGAAGGTGTGACAGAATTGTTGAACTAATGTGTTGTCCCCAAGATGCATGTGGAGGGGCTGATGGAGAGCTGGTGAACCCCAAGGGGTCCAGAATCCAGAAGTTTAAGAGGAGAAGACTGTAGAGTGACCTGCTTGTACCTGGTGACTAGAGACTGTGGCAGAAATCAGACAACTCTAAGGAAACTTCAGGGACAGAGATGGCAGACATTTGAGACCTATACCAAGGCAAATTATATCCAGGGTGGGATTTCAGCATGAGACAGAGACTGAGCAGCCACAAGAAGCAGAAGAGCTCCTCCCACAGCCCTCCAGCAATTGTACAAATCTCTGGAAGATTATTATAAACTTTATCAAGGAGAGGGTGAGGAGAGAATCAGTTATCTTTGAACCTAACTGAATTATAGCTCTAAACTGACTGAGCAATCCCTAAACTGGACTGAGTTTGCCTAAAATTAATCAGATGTAGTTTTTAAGTTTCCAGTGGAAAGTTAGGGTAAAGACAATTTTCAGTCATCATATAATCTAAAATTTTTATATTTTAGACATCTGGCTTTGTGGGCTGTTGTGAGTATGAAATGCATTCCAGTTGCAACCAGAAGCCTCAACTTCATTGAGATATGGGTCGTAAACAGTGTGGGATTAGTTGTGAAAATTCATGGCATGACAGATTTGTTGAAAATGTCTTTCTCAGCCAGTTCTGGTTTTCTGATGCAGGTCATATATGCGGTAGCTTTCACCTCATGATACCCCAAGGGCAACACTGGGCTCTGACAAGAAGCTCCTTTTTTATTTGTTTAAATCTCACTCTCAGTGTGTCACACCTCTACCATAAAACTTCCTTTGCCGCTTTCTCAACATTTTTCCATGAATTCACTCTTTCTCTACACCTACTTCACTTTTAGTCTTCATGTGTCTATTCCACACCTATTAATGAATACCGGTATGGACCAGGAGCAGGAAAATACAAAGACAATACAACAAATGCTTTCAATCTTCTTCTTGCTTACAATCTCTCAGGGAACATAGATGGGTGGATATGAGCTATCTTAATAAAATTTAAGAAGTGTTCTATTAGCAACATTGTACAAATATGTGGGAATATAGAACATTAGGTATATAATTCTGTCCATTTAAATCATAGAAAGCTTTTCACAGGAGGTGATATTTTAGCTGGTTATAGAAAAAGAGTAGAATTTCTGGATGAGGTGAATAAGAATAAAAAGGACATTGCAAACAGTAATGCAAGTTATAATTTATTTTTGAAGATATAGAAGTTAGTAAGGCTTTCAATTTTTTCAAGGCAAGAAAGTAATATGACATGATTTTGAAATGTAAACCAACGAAGCAAGAAAATAACAAATAAAATACCAATAGGAAAATACTTAAGGCACAGTGGAAAACTGGAGTTAGGATGACTGGATAGAAGCCAGTTGGAGTTATTTAGGTAGAAACAGGTGAAGAATTATCTGGGGCAGAAGCAACAGGAATGTAGGAGGTCCTTATAATATTACTTAAGTAATTGACCAAAATTAAATTTAGGATGTTAATGTCTTTTGTTGTTTCTTGTGTTTAAGTCCTCTTTATCAATTTCAGTTGTAGGCTTCTATTAACAGAGACTACATCTTTTATTTCATTAGTATTCTTACATTGGTCAGCAAAGTACCTGTAGAGTGGCTACTCATTAAATAATTTTTGGTTGTCTGACAATCGGAGATAAACTGAATCATTTTGAGCAATGATTTACAACTGCCTGTGAGGAAAAAAATCAGAATCACAGACAGTGAAAAGTGTGTTAACCACTGATGGGGCCACTTATACATAAGGAGAGATTATAGGTCTCACTTCTGCCAGTACTGCTGGCATTGAGACTGTTTACTAATGGTTTATTACTAAAGGACTTGATGCCCTACACACTGTTTTCAACATGCAGATGGCAAAGAACTCTGAAAACTTTATATTCCAAGAAAGAAATATTGTCAAGCTTTTAAACTGTTTCATTGTTGGTAACATTATTTGAATTTATTATTCTTAATTATAATATATAACAGAAGCATTGTTACTCTATTTTGTTCAATAAGGGAGATGAAAGATTCTTACTTTGTACAATTGATCTACTTATTTTAGTTTCTAATTATTAAAGGGTCTAATGTATACAAATTTCTTTACATCTGTATAATCCTCTTTCTAAGTAAATCCCAAATTTTCTTCACCTTTGCCCCCCTCTTTTTCGGTTATTGATTTTTTTTATTCCTATACTTTTGAGGTTTTTTTTCTACTTTGCTAACAGCCATTTTCCAATTTTTAAATTGGCGTGACTGACTTGAATTAATTATTTGTGTGTGTGTGTGTATGTATGTATGTATGTATATACACATGCAGGGTTTTCAAAAAGTACATGGAACGATTCCTATTATCTTTTAATTTCATTTTTCCAGGAAGTTTTTGAAGTACCCTCATGCTATTATATACACATTTATATATTGGTAATCACAACAATCATAACTGTGTAACATTATTAAGACCAAGTTGCAGGTTCTCCTTATCTGGGAAAAATTTAAGAATTTGTAGCATGTGTCCAATTTGAATTATTTTAAAAAATTTTATCATATTGATTATGCATATTCATGGAGTACAAAGCTGACTTTCGCCACCTGTGCTCAGGATGTGATGATATCAGGATGCCCATTACCACAATTTGCAATTATTCCCCATGTCCCCCACCCAATTAATACCTGCCCCCTGCCCCCCGCATGCAACCCTATGTATGCTTTCTCCCATCTGCGAGTCTAACACACAACTGTGGTCTTTCCTTTCTTTTTTTTCTCTTAGCTCCCATTTATGAGTGAGGACATGTGGTATTTTTCCCTTTGTGCCTGGCTTATATCACAAAACATAATTTTCTCCAAGCTCATCCATGTTGCTGAAAATGGCAAAATTTCTTTCTTTTTTATGGCAGAGTAGTATTCCATGGTGTATTATATACCACGTTTTCCTTACCCAGATGTCTGTTGATGGACAATAAGTTTGCTTCCATGTCTTGGCTATTGTAAATAGAATTGTAATAAACATGGGAGTGTAGGTATCCCTTTGACAAGATGATTTCCAATCCTTTGGGTATATACCCAGAAGTGGGATTGCTGGATTGTGTGGAAGATCTATCTGCAGTTGTTTGAGGAACCTCCATACTGTTTTCCATAGTGGCTGTACTGATTTACAGTCCCACCAACAGTGTAGGATTGTTCCCTTCTCTCAACATCCTCGCCAGCATTTGTTATTCTCTGTCTTTTTGATTATAGCCACTCTAACTGGGGTGAGGTGGTATCTCAGTGTGGTTTTAATTTGCATTTCCCTGATGGTTAGTAATGTTGAGCATTTGTTTTTTAAGTGCCTTTTGGCCATTTGTATGTCTTCCTTCAAAAAATGTCTATTCAGCTCCTTTGCCCATTTTTTAATTGGGTTATTTGCTTTTTACTGTGTAGTTGCTTGAATTCCTTCTATATTCTGGATATTAATCCTTTGTCAGATGTATAGTTTGTAAATATTTTCTCCCATCTGTAGGTTGTCATTTCACTTTGCTGATTGTTTCCTTTGCTGTGCTTTTTAGTTTGATATAATCCCATTTATTTATTTTTTCTTTTGTTCCTTGTGCTTTTGGGCTTTTGTTCAAAAATTCTTTGTCCAGTCCTACTTCTTGAAGTGTTTCCCCTATATTTTCCCATAATAGTTTTACAGTTTCAGGTCTTATACTTTAATCTTTAATCCATTTTGAGTTGATTTTGGTATATGGCAAGAGGTGCAGGTCTAGTTTTGTTCTTCTGCATATGAATGTCCAATTTTCCCAGCACCATTTATTGAAGAGACAGTCTTTTCCCCAGTGTATGTTCTTGCTGCCTTTGTCAAAGACCAGTTGACTGTACATATGTGGGTTGGTTCTGGGTTCTCTATTCTATTGCACTGGTACATCCTGAATTATCAAGGAAATGATCCTATAAAATCCTCTCATCTCCTTTTAATTCTTTGTGAGGTGGGATGATGTTGAAAAGAAATAGCCAATTTGTTGCATTGCCACTGTGACACTTTTGTTTACTCTGATGTTTTTTCCCTTAAACTTTGTCTTCTACTGTATCTACTACAGGGAAGAGAAGCTGCAGAAGAAATGCAGAGAGAAACCAAATTTGAACTTCCAAGGGCAAGGTCCTGGCAATAATAAGATTAAAAGAGTATTGTAATAGCCTGGAGGTAAAACTCTGGCCTTAGAAGGAGGAAGGCAAACAAAAGAAAAATCAGAAAAGAAAAAAGTTGCTGCTGCTGTGGATTTCTGAGGTCAATCTAGGCCTGTCTCTGTCTTCCCAGGGTTGAAACCTTGTGAAGGAAAGTGATAGAGTGCAGATAGGCTGTGGGGCCCTGAAGTAGGAAGACCTGGTCTTCTTTCCCAGTCAGAAACCATGAAAGTGATAAGGTCCCAGAAATATTTCCTACCCAGCTGAAGTACAAAGATAATAGAGCAGAAGTGGCAGAAAGCTCACCTGGTAGAGTGGGGCTAAATAGGCAGGAAATTTCCTGCAGTCCCAGAGCAGCATGTGACTTTTCCCACACTTTTGCAAAAGGTGTGGGGATTAGGTGGTGGAGAGAGAGCTGTGGAACTGAAAGGGCTTGTGGTCATGGTTACAGAAGACAGCAGGTGGAAGTGGATGGGCTGAACGTCTGACACCACTAAGTATGGGGGTATCTAATGGAGGCCAGCCTCCAGATGGCCCCAGCTTATTGATGGCCAAATATCACCCCTAATTTTGGGTCAAGCCCCTAAATAGTGACCACAAAAATATGTCTCATACTGGGGAGAATGGGTGGGTGGGATGTGATATGGATACGATGAAACAGAAAGAAATCCTGGCTACAGGTGGAAGGAAATCAAAGGACTTGTGGGTTGACTCAGGGTTCAGGATTTAAGTACCAGTCCCAGCTCCACCAGTAAGGCATAACTATAGGGACGTCTCTGTCCCAGTATCCTCACCTGTAAAATTTAAGGAGTTGATCCATGATGTTTCTTTGATTTTAGGTGATTAGAAGTGATAGGTCGGAGACATGTGTGTGAGAGCAGACATAAAAGCATAAACTTTACTTTTCAATAAATAAAAATCAGGAATGGTATTGCTCTTATTTTCTGTCTCCCTCTGGGCTCTAAGTTAACAAAAATAGAAAAAGGCTGATATCGAACATGCCTATCTCCTTGACCTCTGGTCCTACGAACACCTAAAATTTAAAGTAATTGGAGAAACACTTCAAAGTTGGAAATAATTATTAATTTATTTCAGTACCTAGTCTATGTGTTTTCTCTGAGATGAGAAAACAGTTGTGGCATAGTGGCGATTGTTGGGTTTCAAGTTTTAGGCAATCTGGAGGAAGGAATTTAGCAGGTAGTGTTCATTTAACATGCAACTCCTTCCTTATGCCTGAAAACCTTTCTCCTCTTATCAGTATTCTTACTATTCTCTGCACCTTTCCAACTAGCTCACTTAAGCGATGTGCTAATGGGCTTAGCTCCACATGGAATTTTTCTGACAACGTAGATGGTAAACTACACAGAGAGTAAACTCAGGGACCCATTGACTTGATAACAAAGCCTGTAAAAGGAGACCCTTGTTGGTGCCCTGCAAGCATCTATGTACACACCCACTCAGGTGAATAGTACACCCAAGTGGAGGCCACAAGGTGGACTAAATAATTCTTTGGGGAAAAGAGGAGCAAATGAACTCTATGAGAAGAAATCTTGGGAAGGAAAGAACGAAGGCACTCAGGATGATAACGTTCTATATCACTTCACTGCGGGGAGAGTTTTTTTCTATCAATATATTTTGATTACCAGTGTATAAGTGGTTAGGTGAACTTTGAAATTCATCCTGCTATTGTCATTTACAAAATCATTTACTGTTGTGATAAATTACAAAAAGAAAGAACACACAGTGCCAAATGCTGCAAGTGAATCTACTCTCTAATGACACTGAACATGCTGCGTCCTCTCTCCACCCCCAGGATAGGCTATCAGAAATATTTATAGTAAGCAAATACCACTGCTTTAAAATTCTGCAAGTAACTCAACCGAGTTTTAAGCTAGATTATTTTAAAGGTCAGTAGATAGAAATGGTTCACAAAATGATAAATCCTTGAAATATGAAACTTGTGCTGTTTTCTTCTGAGAATTGTTAACAGTTTGAAATCAAATGGAAGTAAGAAAAATCACAAGCTCTTCGCAAAGGTCAAATGATGAGAGTCTCAAAGTCAATTCTCATCCATTAAGAAACCGTGCATTGGAATTTTACATTAGTGCTGAGAAAATCTCAACTGGTTTGGAGAAGATTCATAAAAGCAGACCTTTCAGCTCCTCCTCAGCATGTGATTTGCTCTTCAGGGTTTGTTTAGAGAGACCTTCCTGTTGGAATTCTTGCTGAGCGGTTAGAATGCTCTTTCCTTTAATGGCATGATCTATCCTGGAAGAGGCAGGGTATCCAGTTTGCTCTTATTTAGCTCTACTGGGATCCAGATAGAATCTCATTTGCTTGTCACACTGCTTCACAGTGAACATCCAATATGAAGTGACATCCACTGGAATTTCCCAACAGTGGCTTATGGTGATCTTGTTAGTTAAGAAAAGCTGTTGGGACCAGTGTGGCTTTGCTTGGTGTGCTCTTGTTGAACAAGCCTGACTCACCCGAGGTTAAGAGTATGATGAAATGCCATGTTTGTGTTGCTGTTGTTTCTTACTTGTATTTCCGGCATGCTGGTGTAAATAAAAAGGAAAATAGGCATTTTCCATCTGTCACTACAATGGAGAGAGTTGACAGTGGTGAAACCAATTTTCAAGGCATGTTTTCCCCCCAAAATGCGAAAATTTCCCATTGCTATTTTAATAGAGGGTGTGCTTGACATCTTTTGCATGCTAATGTTATACTGGGACACACTTCTGCTCCAGCTGTTGCTGCAGCCAGCAGCAGAGTGCAGCCGTGGCCCGGTGGTACCTTGCAGCAGCTGTGTGACCTGTCTTATGCTGGCTGTCCCTGTTGGCTTCCCCAACTTTGACCAAGGGAGATGGGGCTCAGAGAATAAATACTCTTCACTTTCGCATCTTTGAGCAAATAATCTGAGGCACTTATACATAGTTCCCCAGAGAGTTCCTAGCTGGGGTTGCAGGATATAATATAGGATGCCCTGGAAAATTTGGTTGTCAGGTAAACAACAGATGCTTTTTGAACCACACATATGTCCTAAATATTGCATAAGACATACTAAAAAATGTATTTGTTGTTTATCTGACATTCAAATTTAGCTGGGTGTTATATATTTTCATTTGCTAAATCTGGCAACCCTATTCCTAAAGGAATTGAGACCTAGTTGTTCATAGCAGTAAGTAGTGCAACACCACGTGTCTCAGGTTCTGCTTTTTTGGGAAAGTCAGCCTTAAATATAAGGCTAAATCTGAAGCACTGTAGATTATATATAATCTATATATATGACCCCACTGGGGCTATATTTGAATCTTGGTATTTTCCTAAGTAATCCACATGTCTCCCATAGTTCTTTTGTCCTTTGAAATCTAGAGAAGACTGGTTAGAACTATCAAATCTATGCTCTGTGCAAGTCCAAAGCTGCTTCCTTATCCCTAGATATCTGTAATTTCAGAGATGCTTATCTTATTGTTATCTCTGTTGTGTACTCTTGATTCCGTGCATCAGTTCATCTTATGGGTCATTTCATCATCTTGCATATCCTGTTTTTATTTACTCACTGATAATCACTGATGGTGCAGATGTGAAAACCAGCTGTTTACTAAATCCCTAATGAAGAGTTAAAAGCCAGCCTCAACCAAGAACTAACCAAATGCTGTGGATTGATGTCTTCCCATAACTTAGCTCCCTTTGTGTGTGTAAAGAGGGTGGGAAATCCTATTAGGGTAATTGAAGGGTGGCGTCTTGAAGAAGTGATTAAGTTGTAGGACCATGCTGTAGTGAATGAATTAAACATGTTGGTCAGGGGCATGGTTCTGAGGGCTTTAAAAGGACAGAATGTGAGTGTCTCTCTCTCTCTCTGCTCCTCCATTTGCTGCCATGTGAGACACCAGTGTTGCTATAAAGCCACCACCCAAGAAGACCCTCATCAGATGTGTTCCCTGGACTTTGGACTTCCCAGCCTCTGAAGATGCAAGCAATATATTTCATTTTCTTACAAATTACCCAGTTCCAGATACTTTTTTAGAAGCAACAGAAATGGACTATTACACCAAACTAAACAAACAAACAAAAGTGCATGAAGAATTGAAAAAACAGTAAACTTGATTGCACATCTGGGTCAGGGCAGAGGACTACATCTTATTAGAGCAAGCAAATGCTTGTAAGTTGAACACTGCAAAGCCTTTTTCTGAAGAAGTCCTTTGGCCTTGGCACTACTGGGGATTTTTCACTTGCTTTTTCATTCTTATGGTGCTTCACACTGTCTTTCTTGCTCCTCTCTCTACACTCCCCTCCCCAGGTTTTTGCAAAACGTATCCCCAGCACTTCGCTCAATGCAAGTCATGTGATGAAAGCTTGATAAAGGATAACTCTGAGGATGAATGCAGTGCCTTTCATGCCTACAATTTTAAAATGTAAACTTGTACAAATTCTCTTCTTTCCAAAGCCCATAATGAAAGTGAAAAGAGTCATTTAATTTTTTTGCAGTTTCGTTATTGCCATCCTCTTTATTTCTCCCTAAGTAAGAGAGTAACACCGTAGGGAGAGAAATAGAGAAGAAATACGCTGTGTATCTACAGAATTTTTCTTATAGCATGTAATATTCGATAAATTCATTAGCACATAAAACACATCCTTTGGAATAGATTTTTGTGTGTTTAGTTTGAATAAACTTACGGTAGAAAGATAGCTGTTAAAGAGAATATCAAGGATTAGGTCTAAGCATGAATAGTAGAAAAATGTATGAAGAGAGATATTTTATAGTGCTTTACCATTTATGATATCATTTTACATATGTGTGTTGTTTCAATACTCATAAAATCTTGTGAGGTTGGCATGTGACGAATGACAAAACTAAAGGTCACAGAGTTTAGGGAACTTTCTCAGACCCACTAAATTAATAAAAATGTAGAGCCAAGATTAAAATCCAAGTTTCCTTGACTCTGTTTTAGTACTACTTCTTATGCAAACTCTCTCTCTCTCCCCTCCCACACACATGTGTGCATGTGATTGTAAATTATATACACAAACGTGAATATAATTGATATAATGGTCACAAGTACATATATGCATAAGCATATCAATATAATTAATTAACTGTTTGTATTGCAAGTGATATTCAGTAAAGGGTAAATGTCCAGAGTGTATGAGATGAATGACTTATGCTCTATGTTTATTTTCAACCAATAAAAGCAAAAAAATTTCTCCTTTTAAATATAAACAATTTTTTATAGGTAAATCATCAAGAATTTAATCATTAATTCAAAAGCATATTTGTACTGATTTTTTTTGGTGATTGTGATGATACATCTCTGCTCCTGTCCCAGTTAAAGACTGATGGTATTGAGTCTTCTTATGCCTGTAATTATATCTATGGATCCCAGGCTACTTCTATGTGCATGAAGTAGAAATCAAGGCCAAGAGTGGTCATAATGGAGAGGTAAAAAGATACAAATCTTTGCAAAAACAATACAAAATGCATGATGCAGAGTACTGTGAGAGAGGAATTCTCTAGTACTATGGCCACAGAGAGGAAGGAAGTCCAGTCACTTGACTGGTAAGGGGATTTCTTTCTTTAAGGAGTAAATTCTCTAAAAATACGTTGTCATTTTATTCCTTCTATTTTTTTCTGGGCCTGATATTTTTAAATTCTATTTTATTTTTCTTATTATTTGTCTTGGCCATAATTCCTGGGTCCAAATTGACAGACAAATGCATAATTCTTACTAGTTGAGCTTTTTAAGAGATTTGGTTAGACAAATGTATTGGACACTGCAGCCAATTAGATTTAAGGGTAAATTATCTCTAAAATCATACCATTAGGAATTTATTTATTGTGTAAAAGGAGGTAATCAAATCAGTAATAATTAACATTATAAAACAACATTCCATGTTTTAATATATATCAGTCATTGTGCTAAGTGACTTACCTGCCTTCTCACACAATACTCCTGTGTGAAAGGCACTACCATTGCTTATGTTCTATCAGTAAGGTAAGTATTTGGCCTATAGCCCTAAAGTAGTAAATGGAAGAAGCAGGATTTGAATCTAGGCATATTTAAATTCAAAGTCCAAATGCCAAATTATTTGTAAAATAGAGACATTGCTGAGCCAAGTGGGTGGGTAGATGGCACTGGTCAGAGCTAGGTCTCTCGGTGGTAGAACAAGGAATTTCTGGAATTAATTAGTAGTCAATATAAAATTTATTTTAATTCGTCTCTCTTCTTTCTAACTATGTTTTGATGAAGTCTTTGTTGTAAGATTTGAACAACGTGGGCGTAAGTCTTGTTTTGTCATGAATAAATCATGTTCTGTTACTGCTTTATACTCACAAAGGAAAACCTGAATCTTTGAACACAATTGATGTCCAGACTCCAGTCTGAAGCTTAATTTCCCATCTTAGTTCAACTATTTGGAATTTCTGTGGTTGGTCTGGTGGTGAAGCTGATGCAGTACAGTTGCTGCTTTATATGATTTAATCTCATTTTGCTTACATTAAAAAAAAAAAAAATTCCCACCCTAAAGCAAACCCAGCAGAACAAAGGCAAGCTAGGAGAAACATTATACATTAGAGAAAGCCTTTGCGTGTTATTGCTGAGATAAAGATAAAATAACAACTCTTTGGCATTGTTATAATACTGGAGTTATTTTCTTTTTGGTCTTTGACCTCTAACTTCTTAAATATCTTTAATGTTGGTGGGCGGGAGATATTGTTCATAGGTAAGAGGCACATAGCAGCATTCAATTTTTGATTTCTGTTGTTGGGTTCTTGAGCCCAAGAGAGAAACTGAAGCTTTATTTTAGAATGATTCTCTGATACCTGTTCATCCACTATGGAGATGACCAACTTTGTACCCAATAGAAAACTAGATAATTTTTATTCTGCTGTCCCCTTTTAGAGTGATTATTTTCTTTAGCAAATTGCACCTCTTATCAGCTTATTTCATTAAGACTAACATTTTGTTTGTATGAATTCAGTTTTTCATATATTTTGAAGAGAAAGCTTACTTATTTTAAAACCTATAGTTGTATTTCCTTTAGTAAAATCGGCTTCCAATTACAAGTGTGTGGTGGACAGAGAAACTCACACTGTTACTGCTGGTTCTGTTGGCAGAAGGAATATTTGACTTGCTCTTTGTTCATAGCATTTTGCAAGAGATTGGGCCAAATAACTACAACCAAGAATCAATCATACCACCACGAATTGAAAAACTCTTCTCAACTGCTGTGAATGAAGTTTGGAGTGACACAAATCTTGTTTGAAGAGCTTATGGCATGGTGCTGGAGAATTAGTCTTTGACTATAAACCTTTTTCTCTTTCCGTAATCAGATAAACTGTCTGGCCTGAAACACAGGTCCTTTATTTTCACAGACAGCTCTGTTTTCTTTCCATAAGAGATTTTGCACAGCATAAGGACATGCTTCAGTCTAAGAGAAAAGCATATTCAATTTGTATAATTTCATTCATCTTAGAACAGTTGTGAAAAAAGAAAATTTTTATAAAGTGGTCAGATTGTTTTTTTAAAATTTATTTTGTGCCAATCTGAATTGAGAAAATAACTTGTGTCTTCCTGCTTTGGTCGAGTATAACTAGACTATTTTATTTTTAAAAAGACATTTGTCTCACAAATTTTTCAATGGGGAATACAACCATAAATGGTTAACAAAGTCACAAAATATCCATTTGCCACATCAATATTTATAAGAAAAGCCTTCATTATAATGGTGTAGACATAGCTCTAACTTTGCAATAATAATTGTATATGTTATATTTTATGGTTTTTTACTTATTATTTACAATTTTTAAAATTTTTTATGTTTCTCTGTATAGCTGAATAGCTAAAAGATATTTTAAGGTAATAACATAATTTTTATTTTTTTAAACCAACTTCACCAAGTGCTTGGCAATCAAATTCCTTTTTTTCTCTCTTCTCTCCCTTTCTTCTTTAATTTTTTAAAACTTCCCTGAATAGTTAGCTGTATAAATAAGTATATTTTCTTTGACATTATCACATCCCAGAACATAGTTTTATGACTCTTCTTACGTATTTTGTAAATGCATTCTTAACAGATTCACCAATTCATTACATTTACTTTCAATTTTTCCTCATATATGAAATATGTTTGTAATAATGTATATAAATATGGAGGCTTATAAGGAAGAAACTGAGGCATCCACTGACATGATAAGCAGCTCTGGCATGACCCTGAATGGTCTCCACCTTCTGGTATTCACAGTTTTGGGTAAATCCTCTCCCCTTGAGTAATTCGCTTCTAACCCACAGAATACGGTAACATTGAGACGATGCCCCTTCTGTGATTGAGTGACAGAAGATTGTGACTTCCGTCTTGCTAGAGATACTCTTTCTTGTTGGCTTCGATGAAGCAAGCCGCTATCTTAGAGAGGCCCACATAGCAAGGAACTGATAGTGGCGTCTGGCAACAGTCAGCAAAGAACCCTCAGTCCAACAGCCCTCAAGAAAGTGATTCCTGAGGGCCGGCCCGTGGCTCACTTGGGAGAGTGTGGTGCTGATAACACCAAGGCCACGGGTTCGGATCCCTATACAGGGATGGCCAGTTAGCTCACTTGGGAGAGCGTGGTGCTGACAACACAAAGTCAAGGGTTAAGATCCCCTTACCGGTCATCTTAAAAAAAAAAAAAAATCAGCCATGTAAGTGAGCTTGGAAGTAAAGCCTTCCCCAGTTGTGGGGATCTCAGGCCTGATCAATAACTTGATTATTCCTTTTGAGAGACTCTGAAGCAGAGTTCCCAGCTTCACTGTGCCTGGATTCCTGGCTCACAGAAATAGTAAGATGATAAATGCACATGGTCACTAAGTTTTGGGGTAATCTGTTCCCCAGCAAAAGATAACTAATACAATTGATGACATTTCACTGCTTTCTCTTCAGGTGTTTTTTCCAAGAAATGAATATATGCACATTAAAAGTGGGGTAATATAAACACGCTTTTGCATCCTGATTTTTTCCCATACATTTCCACAATACTAAATAATCCTTCAAGGACCAGATTTATAATGATGATATGTTATACAATTGTATAAATGCAGCACACTTAATAAATTACTCTATGGTTGGCCTTTTAGTTTATTATAATTTTTTCCAGCGATAAATAATTCTGTGAAAAAAAATCTTGCTATACAAATGTATTGCTTATCCATGATTTTATGTTTAGCATATTAAACCAAAAGTGGAATTACTTGGGTAAAACATATTTCACTTTTATTTATTTAATTTTTTTAATTGAAAAATAATTGTAATCATTGTAATAGTAATTTTAATCAAAATGTAATCATTCCTTGTGTCCATTAACCAATTTCTCACTAGCCCCCCTCCCTTTCCCCCTTTCCCCCCTCTAGTAACCATGGTTCTGTTCTCTCCTTCTGAAAGTTTAGCGCATTATAGTGATTATCCTTCCTTCCTCTCTCTCTCTCTCTCTTTCTTTCGCTCCCATTTATGAGTGAGGACATGTGGTGTTTCTTTTTCGTTGTCTGGCTTGTTTCACTTAACGTAGTTTTCTTCAAGCTCATCTGTGTAGCTGCAAATGGCAAAATTTCATTCTTTTTTATGGCTGAATAGTATTCCATTGTGTAGATATATACCACATTTTCCTTATCCAGTCATCCAATAAGGATATTTAGGTTGGTTCCAACTCTTGGCTATTGTAAATAGTGCTGTGATAAACATGAAAGACACATGTTAAAGGCTCATGAATCATATTTCTAAATTCCATTCTGGGAAGATTGCTCCACTTTTTATTCCCACCAAAAATGTGTGAGGGAGTCATCAGCTTGCCACAGAAGGGCCAGTGTTGGAATTATAATTATATCTCTTACTTAACAATTTGATAGGTAAAGAAATTTATTTTAACTTGCATTTTTGATTTCACACACATTTGAATAAATTTTTATAGTTCAATTAGCCATTGGGATATTCTGTTTTCAGTGAATTCTGGCTGGTATTTTGGTCATTTTTATATTGTGATATTTATCTTTCTCTTTATCAACTTTCAGTCATTCTATTTTGATGTCACTTTATTAGGTACTTTATTAGATAGTAAGTAAAATAGCCTTTGTAAAAAATATATTGTACTTTGAAAATCATTGTGTTTCAAAATTATATTTATTTTGACCTCAATTCTAGAGCAAAAGGGACCAATAGTCACTTTTCTAGCATCCTCTCTGTCTCTGTCTTTCTCTCACACCAACACACACACATTCATTATAAACATTCCATCTAATAAAAATTATTAATACCAGTCTTTATTAAGTCTGGATCATATGTATGGTGCTTTCAATTTATTTAAGCACTATAATATATCTTATCTCATTTAATATTCACAACAATCCTGTTTAGGTAGGTATAGGAATTTTTGTTATTTCCATTTTATGAATGTTTTACATGCAGCTCAGAAAAGCTACTTAATTGACCCAAAGTTATAGAGCTTATTAATAGGTGGAGTTAAACTCAGGTTTTCTGATTGCATATCCAATCCTTTTTTCTCCATGGTCCATGTCCAGAATTATTCTAGTGTTGAGAGCTACAGACAAAAGATGGCAGGGAATTAATACTTATAATGTGCTATATACATTAACTCATTTAATTCTTATAGCAATTCTGTAAGGCAATTACTGATTTCCCAAGTTTTTCAAAGAAGAGATAGAAGTCTCAGAGAGTTATTTGCCCAAGGTTATAAAATAAATAGAGGATATTATACAGATCTTAGGCATATGGTATTAAAGTCTGTGATCTGCTCTTCTATTACTTGGAATGGTTTAGAGTATGGAGGGAGTGGAATTTATTACAGAGCTGTTTTCTCTTAATACTTCTCTTTTCCCACCATTTCTGAAACTTTCTTCTCATGACTTCTATGAGTAAAGGAAGTTTCGTCTAGGCTGAATTTATCACCTAGTCAATACCTACTCTCTCACTAAGGCCTGTGTCGGGCATTGCCTCCTGCAGGAAGCCCATCTTGAACTCTCATTGTCCTTTCTCAGAGACACTATGTATATCTCCATCTTGGCACTTGACTCATTGTAATTTATTCATCTGTTTAGGTATTTTTCTAACCACTTTAGACTGTGGATTTCTAGAGGTCTTGGATGACTGACTATGGTTCATTTTTAATTCATTGCCTAGGAAAGTGCCTGGCTCATAGTGAGTGCTCAATAAATGTTGAATGAATGGGCAAGTCAAAAGATGGAAGGAGGGGATGCTTAGGACTGGAGGGGGATGCAGCTGGCTGATCAGCAATTCTGTAAAGCACAAGAACCTCAGGTGCTTGGAGAGTGCATATTCTCAATATCTGCTTGCATGGGAATTCCACAAGACAAGGTCAGAAGAACATTTTGTTTCGGTCTCCTCTTCCTTCCACTGTATGGTGTCTATTTAAAGCATTTAAAATAAAGTCAAGAAGATTAAGATAAAACAACTTAAATATTGAATTTTGGATTAAACAGCTATTCCAATTATTTACAATATTTATAGAACAGAGAGCTAGAGGATGTGCCTGTGTGTCCTTAAATTTCATATTTCAGGCACTTAGTAAAAAAACCTTAGCAGTAAGAATAAGGAGAAATCTATTGGCCTGGTCATTCTCTGCAAGGCATTTCTGGGGATCCCATAGGGTTCTAAAGGATCAAATTGCAAAGTCTGTTCTACAAATGTTACACATTTTAATTTTATTCTTTTTGTTGGATAAATCTGAAGTAGTAATATACTCTGTGCATGAGCATGGATATGTGTTTATATATATATGGTATTTATTACATAGATTAATTATAGGTTAAAATTGTTCAAATACTGAATACAAATTGTAATTCTGTCATTTTAGCTCAGTTTCTGAAAGTAGAAATTAAAGGCAGTGATAATTATCTGTTTACGCCAAGTTCTATAGGAGAGAATTTAAAAACCATTTTCTTTGGAATTTTTTTCAGAAATGGAAAAAACTATTCAGACATTTATATGGAACAATAAAAGACCACGAATAGCCAAAGCAATGCTCAGCAAAAAAAATAAAGCTGGAGGCATAACACTACCTGACTTTAAGCTATACTACAAAGCTATAATAACCAAAACAGTATGGTACTGGCATAAAAACAGACACACTGACCAATGGAATAGAATAGAGAATCCAGAAATCAACCCACACACATACTGCCATCTGATCTTTGACAAAGGCACCAAGCCTATTCACTGGGGAAGGGACTGCCTCTTCAGCAAGTGGTGTTGGGATAACTGGATATCGATATGCAGGAGAATGAAACTAGATCCATACCTCTCACCGTATACTAAAATCAACTCAAAATGGATTAAGGATTTAAATATACACCCTGAGACAATAAAACTTCTTAAAGAAAACATAGGGGAAACACTTCAGGAAATAGGACTGGGCACAGACTTCATGAATACGACCCCAAAAGCACGGGCAACCAAAGGAAAAATAAACAAATGGGATTATATCAAACTAAAAAGCTTCTGCACAGCAAAAGAAACAATTAAAAGAGTTAAAAGACAACCAACAGAGTGGGAGAAAATATTTGCAAAATATACATCTGACAAAGGATTAATATCCAGAATATATAAGGAACTCAAACAACTTTACAGGAAGAAAACAAGCAACCCAATTAAAAAATGGGCAAAAGAGCTAAGTAGGCATTTCTCTAAGGAAGATATCCAAATGGCCAACAGACATATGAAAAAATGCTCAACATCACTCAGCATCCGGGAAATGCAAATCAAAACCACATTGAGATACCATCTAACCCCAGTTAGGATGGCTAAAATCCAAAAGACTATGAACGATAAATGCTGGCGAGGCTGCGGAGAAAAAGGAACTCTCATACATTGTTGGTGGGACTGCAAAATGGTGCAGCCTCTATGGAAAATGGTATGGAGGTTCCTTAAACAATTGCAAATAGATCTACCATATGACCCAGCCATCCCACTGTTGGGAATATACCCAGAAGAATGGAAATCATCAAGTCGAAGGTATACCTGTTCCCCAATGTTCATCGCAGCACTCTTTACAATAGCCAAGAGTTGGAACCAGCCCAAATGCCCATCATCAGATGAGTGGATACGGAAAATGTGGTACATCTACACAATGGAATACTACTCAGCTATAAAAACGAATGAAATACTGCCATTTGCAACAACATGGATGGACCTTGAGAGAATTATATTAAGTGAAACAAGTCAGGCACAGAAAGAGAAATACCACATGTTCTCACTTATTGGAGGGAGCTAAACATTAATATATAAATTCACACACACACATACACACACACACACACAAATCGGGGGGGGAGGGAAGAAGATATAACAACCACAATTACTTGAAGTTGATACAACAAGCAAACAGAAAGGACATTGTTGGGGGGGAGGGGGGGAGGGAGAAGGGAGGGAGGTTTTGGTGATGGGGAGCATTAATCAGCTACAATGTATATCGACAAAATAAAATTTAAAAAAAAAAAAAAAAAAAAAGTTGCTAGTTAAGCCAATTTGAAGAAAACTTGTACTTTAACCAGTGATATGTTTGGAAAAAAATTCATAATGAAACCTCAAAATATATTTTGTATAAAAGTAAAAAAAATAAAAATAAAAAATAAAAAATAAAAACCATTTTCTGAAAAATAAAAATACTAAAATACTAAGTGCTAATTATATACTAAATACATGCACACACACACACACACAACTAAAATCCATTCATTTCTTTTGGTTAGTAGTTTACCTGTGACTCACCTTTAAACTGATATACATGAGACGAGATGAAAGTCACCTAGAGTAATCTCCTCTTTAGTGAGCTTGCTTATGAAAAAGGCCATCTTCAAACTTCAAAGTACCTGTAAACAATTAAATTAAATCAATAATTAAAATTGAATAATGACACGTTACAAAAATTAGCCATACACTGGGGTAAGTGTGTGGGATGTAAAGGGGCTGAGCCCCGTGTGTGTACTGGCCCTATTTTCAATGGCATGCTTTGGAAGGAGGGAGACATTTCTTGAGAAATCAGCTGGGTGACTGCCAGTTTTGATCAAAGGCCAAGTTTCCGGCAGAGTGCTGTAGATCCCAAAAATCGTTGGGATTTTTAAAGCAGTTATCTCTGCTGAAGAATTCTACAAATACACAGAACATGTTGATACCGTTAATTAATGCGCAAGACTTTAAAAACAAGAAATAATTTCAAAAGGATGAAACTTCTGAATGCGAACATTGATTGTTCCACTTCAGGGTCAGAAAGTGTACATAATAGATATTCATCGATCTCTCCTTCTCTTCAAAGATGCAAAATATCGCTCTCGGAAGTTAGAAGATTTTTTTAAAAAAATCTAATTTTGGTATTTTCTTTTATTCCAAACACAACCCAATACAGTAAAAAACATGAAACACCTGTTTACCTGCTAATTCCCATTCAGCAGCTGTGCGGTGCAATTGGCCACCCACATGCTCTAGCGCCATCTAGCGGAATTCCAAGGCAATTCATTTCGCTCAGCTCTGCTTCAGTCTGTAATTTTTCCAACTTTTCATCTTTTAATTATATTGTATTATTTAGATGTTTTGTTTTCCCTTCTCTTTAAACATAGCCCTCAGGGATTTTTTAAATCCCAGTTTAAATAGTGTAATATGGCAAATGGAGTCCCACTCCTATGAAGGGGCATTCATTAGTGATAAATTCCTGACACATTATAAAAGCACATGGTTATGTAATGAACATGAGGCTCTCATTAGGTTTGCATTTTGGGGAGTCTGTTCCATGAGGTTACTAAAACTCTAAGGTTAGTAGCCTCTACCCATACTTGATTTTTTTTTTTTTTTTGATGGTCAAGACTAGGCGAGAGTAAGATTGTGTCTTCAAGTAGTACACATTTCCCCAACAGATCAACTTCAGCAGGACTGGGTGCCCTGGTGAGAGAGAAAGAGAAAAATACAGTGATAGCATGGAAGGTGAGTTGGCGAGTACTGGTGACAAAGGCAGGATCTGAGAGGCAGAAGATGGCTTTAAAGAGGAGAATCAGACAAAAAAACCCAGGAGACTTGAAAAGGAGAGTGTAGGAAAAGGAGATGGGAGACGCTAAATAGACAAATGAGACCAAAGGACAGACAGGGGTCAACCTGGGGTAAAGAAAGAATAAGAATAAAGGAAGTCCAACAAAGAATAAGACAATAAAGAAGAATAAAAGAAGAAAGCCGAGAATAGGGATTTGTTTTCACCTTCACAGTTAACATTCCTATGTGATACTACCTATTTGAAAACCAGGGTCCATAAACTGGAACCAAATCAACACTGTTGATAGGTAACCCACCCTACTAACATTCTGTTTCTTGATCTTAACTTGATAGGTAGAAATTTACCCCAGCTGACAATACATTTTGAAGTAAGAAGTTAGTTTTGTTTTTTTTTTTTTTCATCTTCAGGGTCAGTTTACATCTGTGAAAGGAGAAATTACTTAAAGAAACGTAAGATTTAGTTTGATAAATACTTTACCTATTACTAGCCTTTTCTCATAGTCAGAGATGCTGAGGTGTTCATGGGTGGCCAAAAGATGCTGAGAGATATTCATAGCTTTCTCTGTGGGAATAGATTGTGTTACCGTATAAAATCACATTGCAGATGGCTGTCCTTCCAGACCTCTAAGCACATGACCCAACAAGGCAACTCATCATAACACACACACACATGTGCACGCGCACATACACACACACACACACACACACACGGACTTTTGGCAGTTTCTTGGTGTAAAAAAATACAGACGGGGGAGGACTTTGACAAGTGTATCTCAAAAGGAAATGTTACTTTAGAGATAATATTTAACCTAAATTTTTAGTGTTTTTAGATAGTTTGATAGGGATCATGAAAGGAAAGAAATCTTCAAGAACCAAGTAGTAAAAAAAAATACAATAGGCAGTAGAATACGTATTTTCAGATGAAACTTTCTCCATCGCTGCAGATGTCCACCGGGAAGGCAGCCTTATTTCATGCCTTTTGCAGAGTCTCTGTGGAAATTTTAGCATCACCACCACTTTCAAAGCTCTACAGGGATATTTCAATAGAGCCTGTGCCATGTGGCTCAGAAAACTGTATCAACATGAAATTCTGGCTCTTTCTCTGCTTTGGTTTGGTACCGACTGACTCCCAGGCACCCTCTGACTGCATCCGTGAAGCCACACCATCTCCTGAGTGACCCCCTGCAGGTTGATCAGGTGACTGCGGGCTGAAATCCAGCTGCCCTCTGCTTGCCAAGCCCTTCGCTCTGGCGCCAGGCTGCGTCCCTTGGAGGTGCTTCGTGGGATGGTGAGGCCTTTGTGGACAGTGACAGATACAAACCTTTTAGCCACTTCTACTATCTCTCTAGAAGGATGGATTTTGCCTTATTTATAAAAACTGAAAAAAAAATTAAACATAAAATTAAAAAATATATTGCACTTTGTATATTCCTGTTTTATTTAGATTATTTTTTATGATACCATTATGTACACTGTTGAACAGATAATCCGAAATATGGGAAATGTTCTACTTTCAAAGATTCACAGTAATGTAATAGGGAATAGCTCAGTGTTTTCATATTATAGAAATACTAGCTTAGCAGGTTTTCTGGGGGACTCCTTTCTGAATCCCTAATAAAAATGTTTACTTGTCTGGTTCTACGCATTTATGATTTATTTTCTGAAGTTTTAGAGTAATAAGCCCTGATTTTAGGGAAAAAGTGTGAATTGTTGTCCTGCTACTAATGTTAAACTCCTTAATATTTAAATTGTTTTTTGCTTAATGTTGTTTTAAAGTTATTTAACAACTTTAAAAAAACGTATTGGGACTATGAAGCCATATATTTACTGCCAGCTAATAATAACAACAACAAAAATGACAGTAACTAAAATTAAGTGTGTATTTACTATGAGCAAGACATTGTGCTAAGCACTTTACGTAACAATAATGATGACAATAGAAACAGGAACTATGTTACTAATTCTACTACTATTACTACAAGGAGCAAATAATAATAAAATGCCAGACCCAGTTACTCTTCCAGGTATTTCACAATGGATCATCTCATTTAATCCTCACAGCTACCATATGAGGTGGGTTCCATTATTTTCTTCATTTTGTGGATGAGGAAATGGCATATAGAGGTCAAGAACTTTTCTCAAGTTCACCCAGTTAGTAGGTAGCAAAGCTGAAATTTGAACTCAGCTCATTTGATTCCGAAGTCATGGATTTTACTACCAGATTGTACACATGATGTGGTCATTTAAATAAAATAATAATGTTTCTTTGAAATCACCTATGATCTCTCTCAGTGAATTGGATTTAAGGACAGACATTCTTGTAGTAGTAAGACTCTCTACTCACTATTATATAACAAATACATATAAAGTTAAAGAGCCAAGTTGCCTAAATTAGATTCTCTTAAAGGTAATGTTCTGTCTCCTTTAGAAAGCTTCACAGAAAGCAATTTGGTAGATACTGCTTTTTGACATTTGACAAATCATTTTAGGTTTTAATAAGGTTTTGAAATGACAAAAAACTTCTTAGAGCAGACCACAAAACTCTAATCTTTCTTCAGAATCAATTGATAAAGTCAAGAACACTTTATTATGTGAGACAGCAATTCCTAAATTCTTAAATTTGATTAAATGTTTTAATAAGTGAGTTTTAGACTTTATGGACTTATTAATTTGGAGTATTTCTATAGTTTAGAAATGAGTGTACCCCATTTTTGACATTCTGATGATTTACTATCACTGAAGAGACTGTGTGAGATTGTACGGGATTTTTACATCTACAAGCATCCCACATATTTGCGGGGTGGATCTACATGACCACATTAGTACAGACAGCTATTCAGGTTGTTGATTTGTTCAAAATGATGATTCAACTTAGTTCAACATCTTTGTGTTCGTATGCAAGAGGGGGCTTAGAGCCTGCTCTCCAGTGACTCAATCTAGTGGCAAGGTGGAAACATACGTAACCCACTCCAACATTTCGCAGGCAACCAATGGCCAAGCCAACAAAAGTGTTATGGCATATACTCATACGGCTGGGAGAGTTCACTTATGGTGGAGAAGGACACTGGGAGATTAAAAAAATTTTATTGAAACATATAGATTATACATGTTTGTGGCTGTACAGAGTTGACTATCGGTATTTGTGTACAATGTGTGATTATCAGATCAGGATAGTTGGCACATTTGTCATTACAAAACATACTCAGTCTTTGTGTCCATTATCCAGTTTCTCCCTAATCCCCTTCTCCTGCTCCTTTCTCCCCTTTAATAACCAGAGTGATGTGCTCTCCTTCTGAAAGTTCAATGAATTATTGTGCTTTTTGTTTGTTTCTTTCCCTCCCTTCCTTCCTTCCTTCACTTATTATTTTAGCTCCCACTTATGAGTGAGGGTATACAGTATTTCTCTTTCTGTGTCTGGCTTATTTCAGTTAACATAATTTTCTCTAAGTTCTTTCATATTGCTCCGAATGGCAGAATTTCATTCGTTTTTATGGCTGAGTAGTATTCCATGGTGTATATATACCACATTTTCCTTATCCATTGTCCATCAGTGGACACTTAGGTTGTTTCCATAACTCAGCTATTGTAAATAGAGCTGCAGTGAAAACGGGAGCACAGGTGTCCCTTCGACATGATGATTTCCATTCCTTTGGGTATATACCCAGAACTGGGGCTTGCTAGATCACATGGCAGCTCAATCTACGGTTGTTTGATGAACCTATGTACTGTTTTCCATAGTGGCTGCACTAATTTACAGTCAAATCAACAATATAGAAGGGCTCCTGGGAGATATTTTAAGAGATGAAATTTGAACTGGATTTTAAAGGATATGCAAGACCTTAAGAGAGATGTATGAGAGGAAAGATCATTGTGTAACAGGAAGGATACAAGCTTTGGAATCAGATGGACCAAGCTAGGAATAGTGATCCAAGTTCTTTACTCTCTGTATAACACTGGAAAATTTATTTCACCTTTCCCTAGCTCTGTCTTCTCATCTGCAAAAAGAAAATAATAGTATTTGCTTCATAGAGTTTTTGTGAGGATTATTAGATGAGATCCTGAAAGAAGGGCCTAGCTTAGTACTTGGAATGTTACAGGCAGTTGGTAAACTGCGGAGAAATGGACACACACCCTCACACTAATTCAAGAATTAATGTACCCATGTGAATATTAGTTGTCACATTTCTTTTATTTCACTGGAAAATTTCTTCATTGATAATCAGAATGAAATAACTTTTTGTCCAGTCACTAGCTATCTCTCATTGCCCATTAAGTGATTCTTACGTGGTTTGCTGATCTTCCTCTTGCTATCCAAAAAAGATGTTCTAGACTTTTCTGGAAATTAAAGTTTTCAAGGAAAACAGGGAGTTTTGAGATAAATAGGGCAGAAACGTTAACAGCAGGCACAGCCTTTTACAATTTGGGGGGTCTATTTTCCATGTAATTAAAAGCAGAAGACAAGATGTGCATGGCTGGATGACTACTCTTTTATGTGGGAAATAAATATTTTTATTCCTGAGGGAAGAGAAAAACGATGGATCTGTGAATGACAGTAGTTACCTAATAGTGTTCAGAGTGGGTGGTGAGTCCACTGAGGAACAGTCCGAGGTGCGGTAAATGATGAAATTGAAGGGGCCTTGCCTTTTACAGGAAATGACATCATTGAGAAGGTCTGCCAGGAGATAAAGAGGTTTTGGTCTCTGAACAGATCTAGCCAGAGTAAGGCCCAGGGAGCGCTGAGTCATGTATTTGAGTGATTAGAAATGGGTCATGGTGCCCAGAAATTAGGTCAGAGCCTTTGGATGTGGAGATGAGGTTTTTCAATATATATATGTGTATATTCCCGGCATGATAGCATGACTTTATGGAAAACAAATGGATTCTGTAGGAATTTGCTCCTGGACTTAGATTTTTCAGTTGAAGAATCTATTCAGATAAAAAAATTACATATTTATTTTATTTTAATGAGCATTTTCTACTGAGTAATATTGGGTGACATCTAGGTTACTAGTATATCCGATTATCTCTGTTTATAAGCACTACTCGGTTACTATTCAGTATAAATTTTTAAAAAGTGTATAACTTGAACACATTATCTAAAGAATTCTTTTTAAGACAATGGGAATTGGGAATAACTATATTAAACATAATCTGTTCTGGAAATGTTCTATTAAAAATTCTTCTTTTATCATAATTATGTTACTGATCTCTCTCATCAGAGAGTGGTAGAGTATTTTAAGTGGCATATACTTAAAAGTACTTCTCTTGTAGGAGATGTTCCAATGTCAACTATAATGTTTAATAGCGATATTTTTAAATATGTAATTTGTAAATTAGGAAGTGTCTGTATTATTTTCAAACTAATTACACTGAATATGAAGTTCTCTCCAACAGTTGACTCAGTGGGATTTTAAGTTTATTATTGAGGCCTTTACCGGAATGATTTGGAGAAAAACAAGATTTGTAAAATGTTAATACCAGCAAAAAGAGGGGCTAGGGTAGTCTTGGTGGAAATTTCTTACCAACAGTTTGCTTTTAGATATGAATCTTGATTTTATTTATTTATTTATTTTTTGTCGTTTTTTCGTGACCGGCACTCAGCCAGTGAGTGCACCGGTCATTCCTATGTAGGATCCGAACCCGCGGCTGGAGTATCGCCGTGCTCCCAGCGCAGCACTCTACCGAGTGCGCCACGGGCTCGGCCCGAATCTTGATTTTATGACATTATTGTGCCCCCATTTTATCTGAAAAAGGAGATTGTGGAATCTACAAAAAGTTCCCAAAAAAGATTTTAAAATTTATTTAAAATGAAAAATAAGGAATCTGTCATAAATACTTTGGATTTGGGGTCAGATAAGACAACATTTTTTATTAGTTATATAATTTTGCCAATTTTTCCAAAAAATAAAAGTTGTTGCTTAATTTCTCCTACTTCAAACACGGAAATTTAAGAGAATTCTGATAGGTAAGTAATTACATATTCCCTATGAGATACATCAAGCTCTTCTTAAAAATTGTGTTAATTTTAAAATGATTTATAGAATTGAGTGATTCCCAAAACATGAATTATCATGTCAGATATGCATTTCTTTTTACAAGGAGAAATAATTGCTTCCCTCTAGATATAACAATCAGGAATAAATATTGAATCATTTATCTTTTGTTAACGTTATAGACAGGTGTGCTGAATGATTCTTTTTAGTAGGCAGATAATCCATAATGCCAAGTGGATATTTTTTCTTTTAATTCTCATAAACTGTCAAGTATATACTCTATAATTCCACTCTGGAATATATTCTATACAATATAACAATTTAGTTCATTTAAAAATGACCTTAAAAAACTATCTATTTTTATTACAGAGGCTAGCAGAAAGGAAAGCTAGATTTTAAAATGGTATTTGATCCAATTTTTAGGTATCATAATATTTTGAGGGCTGTATTTAGAATATATATATTTTATATATATACCTGGAAATTTGTTTTAAAGTTTCATCAATTCAAAGCATACTTATTGAAGTCTTTGGGGGTATACATTGTGAAGAAAAGAGATTTTAAAAAATGCCTCCTCTTGTGGAACTTACATTTAAGCTGTAGGATAAATAACATAATAGACATGTAAATTGCGTGGTATGGGGGAAGGTGCTAAGTGCTGTGAAAAAAAGAGGGAAAGAGGAAAAATAAGGCAAAGTACAAAGGATCGAAAGTGAGAGTAAGATTTTCTAGGGGAACAGATGGTAGCTTGTTTGATAAAATAAATAAGATACTGTAGCTCAAAATCCAGTGTTAGAAATAGGGCTGGTGTATAAGGCAGAAAATGGTAATGCTAAAGAGAAACAAATAATCTTTTAAGTTCTTTTCTATGATTCTGTGATTTTAGTCTATTTATGAATATTAAATCATTTTTTTAATGGACACCTTTTCTAATCCAGGCCCTGCGTGTAAACAATTTGTATCATAGCTTCGTTCCAAAAGAGGATATCTGATTGTCTGTTATTCCTGTTGTGTACATTTTGAAGGTAAATGTAGGCTAAATTCCGTATGTTCATAAAGACATAGATGTAGAGACATTCATTGCATTAGTGTTTGCAATGGTAGAAAACTGGAAACAGACTAAATGCCCATCAATGGAGAAACAGATCGGTAAATTATTTGGAAATTGTGGCCATAGGTGGAAATTATCCAGCAGTTAAAGGTTTGGTTAGAATTATATACATTGTCATGAAAATCTCCTTAGGTTATATTAAGTTTTGAAAAAAAATAATTTTGAAAACAGTATGTCTAGTAAAATAATATGAAAATAATTCAAACAAATCAAAAGTATATATTTTCATATGTACATATGTAGGTATGGCAGATCAGTTTATTTCTCCAACTCCTCACTCCATCTCTGTAATAAAATTGGGCATCAACATCCTTTTCTGTATGAAATACTTACATTATCATATATGAAATTCCTGTGACTGTTTGTGTCTATACGAGTGTAATTGAAAAAGTTTGTGGAAAAATAGAATTAAAAGATAATATGAATCTCTCCATGAACTTTTTGAAGTACGCTTGTATATCTTTGCTAATTGTCTTGGTTGGCCATAGAACTTGCTTGCTTAAAGGAATGTTAAGGGGCATAACGTAAGCAGAAGCTTTAAATGTATTTGCGTGGTTTGGCCTGGCCTCTTACATTTCTACTGTCTGCTGTGGGAAAAACCAAGTCCTGGTAGCTGAGGGTTCCAGGGGAAAAAAACTTAGAATGAATCTAAACTGATCCACAGCATGAAACAGAGCTGCGGTGGCTGTCCCGTAATCCCTTGACCAATAAAATAAGTGTTCTAAGGCACTGATTTTTGAGGTTGGTTGTTATGCAGCATCATCGCAGCAATAGCTGACTAATACAATGTTCGTATGTGAATGCTTAGGAAAAGATCAGAAACCATAGACTATAATCCTTAGCTCTGAGAAATGGGATTGACTATAAAAAAAGATTATAATTATTTTCCTATACCACTGAATTTATTTTAATTTTTAAATTTAATTTAACTTTTCTTTAGATAATACATTTTTTATATTTCAAATATCAAAACAATATTAATGGTATACATTGTGAAGTTCAGCTGCCACTCATTTTGCCACACATTCCATTTCTGAACCCTATACATAATAAATTAGCATTTTGTTTATCTCATCAGTGTTCTTTATGCCTATCCAATGTTATTATTCCCCCCCTTTATTACCTATGCTTTGATCTTGACTTTGAATTTTCTTCCCTTTAGTATATCATACAAATCTAGTCATTTCAGTACATATACACCTTCCTCATTCTTTTTTTTTTTTTTTTTAACAACTTCTGAATATTCCATAGTGTGGAAGTACCTTAGTTTATTCAACCAGTCCAATGTTGCTGGGTATTTAGATTATTTCTAGGCTTTTTCTACTGCAAACAATGCCCACCATGAATAATCTCAAGCATATCATTCCTGAAGTGTACAATCATCTTCAAATACAGATTTATCTTTTCCTTTCCCATTTTTTTTTTGCTCTTGTCTAATTGTATGGCTGAATGCCTTTAATACAAGGTTAAATAATAGTGTTGATAGTGATCATCCTTCCTTGTCTTGTTCTTCCAGTGTTTCTTCATTAGGAAAGATGCTAGTGTTTGGGTTGGGCTGATCTACAATCATGTACCAGTTATGATCTTTGCAGTACACAGTACAGTCAAACTAAGTAATTAATGAGACTTTAATGAAACATAACCTTTTATAAAAGTGTGGGCAGGATTAAGGAACTCAAAAAGGGATGGCAAAGTTCATGGGACTAACAATAGTGGGTGCTATTGCCATCCTTAGGACTGGAGGGGAAATAGGAAATAGAGGTTCTTGTAAGAGAGCTGCAGGCTAGAGCCTCCTGATAGAAACCATGGCCTTCCGTAAAGAATCACTTTAGACCTGAAATCTTCTCTAATTGGCTAAACCCCAAATGAAATTGATATTCTGGAATGATGCCGACCATAGAAATCAGCCTCTCAGGGCACAAAGCAGAATGGAGAGGGTAGAAAATGGATCCAGAGGGTCAAATAGAGACTATCCAGCACACCCATTAACAAAGTGTCTACTGAATCATTTTTTATGGAATGTTTTTAAAATTACGAATGGAACTGAATTTATTAAATAACTTTTTGGTATCCACGGAGATGATCATAGGATTTCCTTTTTAGACCGTCAATATAATAAGTTCTATTAAGATAATTTATTAGATCTCTTAATGTTGAGCCATTGTTCCACGCCTATATTTAATGTTTATGCCCAATCTTTTATTTCTTTTTAAACTTCATATAAATGGAATAATAGAATAAGCACACTAATGTATTTGGATTCCTTTGTTCAATATTGCAAGATTGTATCCATTACATGTACAGATACATGTACATAGTATTTTATTTTGTGAATACTCTATCCATTCTACTGTTGATGAATATTTGGGTTATTCGAGTTTTAGCTATTAAAAATATTGCTGCTGTGAACAATTTTATATGCACTTTTTATGTACATAATGTCACATATCCATCTATGCCAAGATTCAAGAAAATGAAAAGTTAGACTTCACTTCTGATGTGAGGAAAGGCAAAATCATGTTACCAAGGGGTATACTTTAAGAGATGGGAGGAATTTGTGGCCATTTTTGCAACTTATTTTAGTGACATGTGGGTCAAGATTATTTTTTTCTATATGAATATCCAATTGAGCCCATTGTATTTATTGAAAAGACTATTTATTCCCCACTCATCTGTGAAGTCAACTATGTCAAAAATCAGTTGCTGGAACTGCTTCTGGACCCTTTCTTGTGTTTCATTAACTTATTTGTCTATCCTTGAGTCAATGATAACTGTTTTAATAATTGAGACTTCATAATTTGTTCTGATATCTGACAGTGTAAGTCTTCTAGCTTTGTTCCTTTTTCAAGAGGGACTTAACTATTCCTGGCCCTTTGAGTTTCCACGTAGATTTTAGAATCAACCTGACAATTTCCACACACACACAAAATCTGCTGATGTTTAACTGGGATTGCATTAAATCTGTAAACCTTGGTCTCTCTGAAATTTAGTTTTTCTATTTTGAGCAAAGTGCTTCTCTATTTAGGATTTCTTTTACTTCTGTCAATAATGTTTTTTTTTTTTTAAGTTTTGCTCAATGGAATGCTTATATCTCTTTCATTACCTTTAGTCCTTGGTAATTGAGGATTTTGGATACTATTGTAAATGGTATTTCAAAAAAGCATTTTGTTTTCTATTTTTTTCTTGCTGAAATATAGAAATACAATTGATGTTTTTATATTGACTTTGTATCCATTTTGCAAAATTCACTACTTATTTCTAATAACTTCTGCTTATACAGATCAAATAGGAACTTAATAGGCTGATAATCAATGTCTCTTCTAGGGATACCATGAGCAAATAGTCAATGCCATAGGTCCCTATGATTTAGACTATTCTGATTACTACTTAGGCTCTGCTGCCCATTAAGGTAACCACATACATGTTGTCTTTGGTGATTAAGCACTGCCACTTGGCCTCTGCCTCCCTGAGATCCCATTACTCCTAATTTATTTAAGGATCCCAGTTCAATGGTATAAGTGCTTAGTGTAATGTCTGGCCTACAGAGAAGAGTGAACACAGAGTTTTTCAAAGATGCTGCAGTTCCTCTCACAATTTGGTTTCTCACAATGTGGTGAAAAGTATGTCTTCTGGGATAAGCAGGTCTTACATGATAAGTGTATTCTAACATTCCAATCTCCCTAAGCCTCTGCATACCTTCCTTTATGTATACCAAGGCAGTTCTAGCATTTTAACTTATTTAGTTTAGGCCGCCATTGGGTCCATGTTTCAGCCAACCATCCAAACACACTGTTAGAGCCTTCTCTAACCACTTTAGCTAAAACTAGGAATCTATATCAATAAATGGGACCTGATTCAATTTTATTTCTTCCACCATTATTTCACGCCCTTAAGATCCATTCCCATAGATCTTTCCCAGATTTCTGTTTGTATAAACTGAAAAAATTATGCAACTCTCTTTGCTGGTGTGAAAGTCTACTTCTACTTGCAAAGAAGACTCTGTTGAATTCAGGGATTCAATGTCCCCAGCTTCATCAGATCTGCCCATATATTCTCACTTTAATTTTTAGGATACCATTCTTTCCCAATCAATGCTCTCATTTTAACAGAAGATACTCTGGAAAGTTGGAAATTCAATTTGTTGTAATTCTGCAACTCACAAGATGAGGCTGTAGGTTTCATCTTCAGATTTTTTAGTCCTGTGGCTATAGGCAATAAAAGTTTCTTTCAAAACACTTAGAGAAAATTTCAGGTCATTGAAGCAGAGTTTGAGCTATGAATTTGCAACCCTAAACTCATCCTTTTCTCTAATTTTTCTCCAGCATAATTAGGAGCTACAAGTCAATGCCATTATACTCCTTTGTTTGATTAAAGTACTCTAAGGTTAAGGTAGGAAATACATGGTCACCCAGAAACTTGTCTTCCACAGCTATTTGATTAAGAGAATCCAATGGTGAGATTTTGCCTATTTCTATTATCACATCGTGTCATGGACTACCAGTGCCCTATTTACCACTGGAAAAAGAGAAATTAGTGCCTTTGAATCTAATCAGATTGGAGAGCACATTCTGGAAAACTCAGAACCAATTCAGAAAACACCTCCTTATCATTCCTTAGCAAAATCTGTATCAGTCTGGGCTCAGGTATGCTTCTTTTATCCTAAGCAGGTTTTCTCATTCCTGTTTGAAATATATATGCTATTCTATTATTTTTTGATTTACTTATATTGCCTGTAGGGGTTCCCATTCAGACATATATTATACTTCTCTTCCACTCATATCTATTACTTCCCTTTTAAAAATTTTTTAGCTTATCAATATACAATGTAGTTAATTTTCATGTCCCTTTACCAACTACTTCATTTCCCCCTCATTCTACCCCTCCCCCATCAACATCATATCTGCTCACTTATCTTCACAAGTTCAAGGAATTACTGAGATTGTTGTGTCTTCCCCCCCATTTATTTGTTTATTAATTAATTAATTAATTAATTAATTTATATTAGCTTTCACATATAAGTGAGAATGTGCAGTATTTCTCTTTCTGTACTTGGTTTATTTCACTTAATATAACTTTCTCTAAGTCCATCTATGTTGTTGCCAATGGTAGTATTTCATTCTTTTTTACAGCAGAGTAGTACTCCATTGTGCAGATGTACCACATTTTCCTTATCCACTCATCCGATGATGGGCATTTAGGCTGGTTCCAACTCTTGGCTATTGTAAATAGCACTGCAATAAACAGGATTATAGGAATCCCTTCAAAATGATAATTCCATTCCTTGAGTATATACCCATTGGTGGGAGAGCTGGGTCATATGGTAGATCCATCTGTAATCGTTAGGAACCTCTATACTGTTTTCCATAATGGCTGCACCATTTTTCAGTCCTACCAACAGTGAAGGAAGGTTCTCTTTTCTCATCTTCATCAGCATTTATTATTCTCAGTCTTTTGGACATTAGCCAGCCTAACTGGAGTGAAGATATCTCGAAGTGGTTTGATTTGCATTTCCTGAATGCTGAGTGATGTTGAGCATTTTTTCATGTGTCTGTTGGCTATTCATATATCCTCCCTTGAGAAATGCCTTTCAGCTAATTTGTCCATTTTTTAATTGGGTTACTTGTTTTTTTGCTGTTAAACTGTTTGAGTTCCTTGTATATTCTGGATATGTATCCTCTGTCAAATGTATATTTTGTAAATATTTTCTCCCACTCTGTTGGTTGTCTTTTCACTCTGTTGTTTACTTTGTTGTTCACAAGCTTTTTAGTTTGACGTAATCCCTTTTATTATTTATTTTTCCTTTGGTTGCCTGTGCTTTTGGAGTCATATTCATAAAGTCTATGCCCAATCCTCATGAAGTGTTTCCCCTATGTTTTTGTTTAGGAGTTTTATTGTTTCAGGATATATATTTAATTCTTTAATCCATTTTGAGTTGATTTTGTATAGTTGAGAGGTACAGGTCTAGTTTCATTCTCCTACATATGGATGTCCAATTTTCCCAGCACTATTAACTAAAGAGGTAGTCTCTTCTCCAGTGTGTGTTTTTGGTGCCTTTGTCAAAGATCATATGGCTGCAGGCATATGGGTTGATTTCTGGGTTCTCTATTCTGTTCCGCTGGTCTGTGGGTTTGTTGTTATGCCAGTACCATGCTGTTTTGGTTACAATAGATTTATAATATAGTTTAAAGTCAGGTAGTGTTGTGTCTTCACCTTTATATTTTTTGCTCAGGATTGCTTTGGCTATTCATGGTCTTTTGTTACTCCATATGAATTGTTTTTTCCATTTCTGAGAAGAATGCCATTGGAATTTTGATGGGGATTGCACTGAATCTGTAGATCATTTGGGTAGTAGGACATTTTCACAATGTTAATTCTTCCAATCCAAGAGCATAGGATATCTTTCCATCTTTTTGTGTCCTCTTTAATTTCTCTCAAAAATGATTTGTAGTTCTCATCATAGAGATTTTTCACATCCCTGGTTAACTTTATTCCTAAATATTTTATTTTTTTAGTGACTGTTGTAAATGGGCTAGCTTTCTTGCTTTCTTTTTCTGCTAGTTCACTGATGGAGTATTCAAAAGCAACTGATTTTTCCATGTTGATTTTGTATCTGTAACTTTGCTGAAATCATTTATCAACTCTAAGAATTGTCTTGTAGAGTCTTTATGCTGTTCTATATATAGGATCATGTCATCTGCAAACAGGGACAATTTGACTTCATCATTTCCAGTTTGCATGCCCTTTATTTCCTTCTCCTCCCTGATTGCTCTGGCTAGTACTTCCAGCACTACATTGAATAGGAGTAGCAGAAGTGGGCATCCTTGTTCCTGTTGTTAAGGGAAAAGCTTTCAACTTTTCCCTATTCAGGATGATATTGGCAGTGGGTTTTTTATATATGGCTTTAATGTTGTTGAGTTACTTTCCTTCCATATGTAATTTATAGAGAGTCTTTATCATGAATGAATGTTGAATTTTGTCAAATGCTTTTTCAGCGTCTATAGAGATGGTTATGTGGTTTTTGTCTTTGATTTTGTTGATGTGCTGTGTCACATTTATTGGCTTACATATTTTAAAACAACTTTGCAACCTTGCACCACTTGATCATGGTGTATAATTTTATGTATGTGTTGCTGTATTCTATTAGCTAGTATTTTATTGAAGATTTTTGCATCTATATTCATGAAAGATATTGGCCTGTCTTTTTTTTTTTTTTATTTTGTACCTTTGTTTGGTTTTGGTATTAGGGTGATGTTTGCTTCATAGAATTAGATTGGGAGAATGGCTTCTGTTTCCATTTTTTGGCATAGTTTGTGGAGAATTGGTATTAATTCTTCTTAAAAGATTTGGTATAATTCTTCAGGGAAGCCATCCAGTCCTGGGATTTTCTTTGTTGGGAGACTGCTGATTACAGCTTCAATCTCTTTGATTGTTATTGGTCTGTTCAGATTTTCTATGTCTTCTTAGCTCAGTCTTGGTAGTTTGTGTGTGTCCAGAAATTTATCCATTTCCTCCAGATTTTCAAATTTATTGGCATATAGTTGTTTATATTAGTCTCTAATGATTCTTTGTATTTCTGAGGTATCCATTATAATATCTCCTTTTTCATTTCTAATTTTTGTTATTTGAGTCTTCTCTCTTCTTTTTCAGTTAGCCTAGCTAATGACTTGTCAATTTTATTTATCTTCTCAAAAAACTAACTTTTCCTTTCATTGGTCTTTTGTATCATTTTTTGTGTTTCTATTTCATTTAGCTCTGCTCTGATCTTAATTATTTCTTTCTGTCTACTATGTTTGGGTTTGGATTGTTCTTGTTTTTCTAGTTCTTTAAGGTGAAGTGTTAGGTTGTTTACTTGCCATCTTTCCATTCTTCTGAAGTAAGCGTTTATTGCTATAAACTTCCCCCTTATTTCTGTTTTTGCAGTGTTGCACAGGTTTTGGTATGATGTGTCATTATTTTCATTAGTTTCAATAAATTTTTTGATTTCTTGTTTAATTTCTTCTTGGACCCATATGTCATTAAGGAGAATGTTGTTTAATTTCCATGTATTTGTATAGTCTCCAGAGTTTTGTTCCTTATTGATATATAGTTTTAGTCCATCGTGGTCTGAAAAAATACATGAAATAATTCCAGTTTTTTTAAATTTGTTGAGACTTGATTTGTGACCTAACGTGTGGTCTATAATGGAGCATATTCCATGTGCTGATGAGAAGAATGACTATCCTGAGATTGTTAGATGAAATGTTCTGTAGATATCTGCAAAGTCTAATTAGTTTACATTGTTCTTTAGATCTTGTGTTTCTCTGTTGATTTTTTTGCCTAGATGATCTGTACACTGTTGACAGTGGTGTGCCCAGGTCCCCTACTATTATGGTATATAGTGTTTATCTCTTTCTTTAGGTCTAATAGTATTTGCTTTCTATATCTGGCTGCTCTGATGTTGGGTGCATATATATTTATGATTGTTATGTCTTCTTGCTGGATAGATCCCTTTATCATTATATAGTGGCCTTCTTTATTGTTTTTTATGGCTCTTGGTTTAAAGTTTATTTTACCTGATATAAGAATAACTACTCCTGCTCATTTTTTGTTTCTATTTGCAGGGTATATCTTTTTCCATCCTTTTACTTTTAGTCTCTATGTGTCTTTACAGGAGAGGAGAGTCTCTTGAAGACAGCATATCATTGGGTCCATCTTTTTAATCCAGGTGAGTCTGTGTCTTTTGTGTGGGGAATTTAATCCTTTTACATTAAGAGTTATTGAAAGGTGTTGATTTACTCCTGCCATTTTATTGATTTTTGTTTGGATGTTTTAAATATCTTTTGTTCCTTTCTTTCTGATTTACTGTTTGTCTTCTGTGCTTGTTGGTTTCTTGGGATAGTAGATAAACTTTTTTTCTCTTTATTGTTAGCATTTTTATTTTACTGGTGGGTTTTTTTCTTTCTTGAGTATTCATGGTAGTGATGGTTATTTTTCAGGTACTGGACCTAGTAGTCCCTTGAGAATTTCTTGTAAGGCTGGTCATGTAGTAGTAAAGTCCCATTGTTTTTGTTTGTCTGGGAAATATAATATTTGTCCTTCATTTCAGAAAGATAGCCTTGCTGGGTAAAGTATTCAAGGTTGGCAATATTTGTCTTTCAGTATTTTGAATATATCATCCCATTCTCTTCTAGCTTTTAGGGTTTCTAATGAAAAGTCTGATGTTAGTCTGATAGGGGCTCCCTTATAGGTGACATGACACTTCTCTCTTGCAGCTTTTAAGATTCTCTCTTTGTCTTTGAGCCTTGCTAATTTGACTATAATATGTCTTGGAGAAGACCTTTTTGGGTTGAATATGTTTGGGGATCTTTGAGCCTCCTGAATCTGAAGATCTGTGACTTTCCTATACCTGGGAAGTGTTCTGCTATTATTTCATTGAATATGTTTTCAATGCCTTTTCCTTTTTCCTCCCCATCTGGAATATCCATCATTCAGATATTTGAGTGCTTAAGCTTGTCTGTTATCTCTCTTAGATTTTCTTCAATTTTAAATTTTTTTTTGCTTTGTCTGCCTGTTATTTTGAAAAGGCCATCTTCGAGGTCAGAAATGATCTCTTGTTTTTTCTAGCCTGCTGTTTAAGCTCCCTGTTGTGTTTTTTATTTCTTTGAATGAATCTTTCAGCTCCACAGGCTCTGCTACATTCTCTTTCAGGGCACTGATTTCTTTGTACATTTCCTCTTTCAGGTCCTGTATACTTTTTCACATGTAGTTCTGTTGTCTAACTGAGTCTTCTTGTATCCTATTGAGTTTCCTTAGACTTATTACTTGAAATTCCCTGTCAGTCATTTCAAGGACTTCCTCTTTTATAGGATCTGGTACTTCAGAGTTATTATCTTCCTTTGGTGGTGTCATACTTTCTTGTGTTTTCATATTTCTAGTATCCTTCTGTTGGTGTTTAGTCATCTAGTAGAGAAGTTACTTTTTCTGGTACTCTGGAGTGGGATTAGCAGAGAGGGAGTTTCTCTTTCAGGTGTGTTTTATAATGATGGTTGAATGGGGTGTTTTAGTATTGGATCCAGGTAGATGCCATAGTGTAGACTCTGTGAAGGTATTTTGGCCAAATTCAGCGTTGGACTTGCATGAGGGTGCCCCTGTGATGTGTTTTCTAGGACACTTATTATTTCTTTGCTGAGGTTGGTGACACTATACTTGTTTGTCAGGACATGGGCAAGCTCTCAAATTTGGGGGGATAGTGCCTGGAGTCTTGTCACTCTTAGGTTATAGTGGGTATTCTTGGGCAGGACTGTTGGCACCGTGGCTAGCTCACCCTGACTCTGTTTGGTGCACTGAAGTATACTAGTGCTCCATGATTTGAATGGGTGACTCTGGGTGGGTTTTCTCTTTTCTCATTCCTCTTTCCCTGTGCTCCACTGGTGATGCTCCTTCTGTCTATGCTGATGAGTGGTCACCAGGAAACCTATGAGGTAGCGGTGGCTGCTGTTTTGACAGCAAGCTGTCTTATGGCAGCAGTTGCTGTGGTGGAGGCTGTCACAGTCCACTCATTCTGCATTGGTATCTGCAGCAGCGGCAGGGAATGTTGCTGATGCATGGCTGCCTGTTGCTCCATCGGAGCCTCTGCAGTGGTGGGGTGGGTTTCTTGGGGGCAGGCCTTACAAGCCTGGTTCCTGCAGGGGCTGCTGTGTTGGCTCTGGTCCTGTAGGGTCTTTGTGGTAGCAGGGTGGGCTTTTCAGTCTATTACTTTCTCTATAATCTTTTTATCTCTTTATGCATCTCATTTATTCTGGACCTTTTACTATGTTCTCTATAGAGTCTATTTCCACCTGCGCTCTTTGTACTTCCATCTTCATTTCTGAGTAGAATTCTTTTTCTCTAATTCTGTCCTCAGTTCTGTTCATTTCTATTTCATTATCTTCTGGTCTGGACAGTTTCATTTTCCATCCATTTCTTCTCTGAGTTCTTTTATTTTTGTATGGTGATCTTTCTTAATGGCTGTAGTTTTCTTAATTTTTTCTTTTTTTTTTCTTTTCTTTTCATGTGCAGAATATTAAGTTACAATTTTTTATTAACTTTTTGGAATTTTTTTTTTCTGGTGAGTTTTCACCATCTGTAGAACAGTTACACCATTCTTTGTCATTTTTTTTTTTTTGTCGTTTTTTTCGTGACCGGCACTCAGCCAGTGAGTGCACTGGTCATTCCTATATAGGATCCGAACCCGCGGCGGGAGAGTCGCCGCGCTCCCAGCGCAGCACTCTACCAAGTGCGCCACGGGCTCGGCCCTCTTTGTCATTTTTTAAAATAGAATCTTACACAGCTTGTTCTATAAATAATCAGATAAAAATCAGAAAGAATATAGGAGATCTGAACAACACAGAACAAAATGGAACTAAAGGATGCTGCACCCAAAATATTTGTGTGGAAGCAGAGTGTGAATTTTATCCATATTTGAAGGAAATATATTTTCCTGGTCCAGCAGCAGAAAGTTCCAGCAGTGTGCGTATTTTGGGGGTAAGGTGGAAATATATTAGAATCAGTATCCTGGAGGTCCCTTCTCTGTTATTTCAGCAAAAGTATTAAAATATGGCCCTTTTGTATAGTCATTTTTTCTCTGGCTCTCAGAACTTAGATGAGTACAGGAGAGTTTGATTCACCAACCCTGGGTTTCTCAGATCTCTTCACATCCTTTGTCTTCCAAAATATTGGACTCACCTTTCAATGTATTTTGCTGAAGCTTTTCATATCTAGCTACCTCTGCCATCTTTCACACACCAGGCATTTTCTGAACTTATTCTTTCTGTGCTTTCATATCAGTCCTACCATGTTCAGTCTTGAAACAGCCACCTCACAGTCAGGGCCTTCTCCTTTCGGAAGGTAATATTTGATTCATGTTTACTTTTTGATTTAATTAATTAATTTTTAAATTGTTTTTAAAATATGTATAACATAAGATTTTCCATTTTGATCATTTTTGAACATACACTTCTGTGAGTTAATTACATTCACAATGCTGTGTGACCATCACCTCTATTTCTAAAACTTTTTCAGTATCCTAGACATAAATTCTGTACCCAGTAAGCAATAACTTCCCATTACTTTTTCTTCCCAGTTTCTGTAATCTGTAATCTATGTCTGTCTCTAAAATTTTTCTTTTTCATTTTTTTCTCAACTGACCCATGATAATTATATATATTTATGGAATACAATGGGATATTTGGGTACATTTATACAATGTGCAATGATCTTATCCTGATAATTAACATATTCATCACCTCAAACATTTGTCACCTCTTTGTGCTGGGAACATTCAAAAATCCTCTGTCCTAGCTAATTGAAGTTATACAGCAATTTGGTGTTGACTGTAGTCTCCCTGCAGAACACTGGATCTTATTCTTCCTGTCTAGCTACAATTTCATGTCCATTGGCCATCCTCTTCCTATCCCCACCCCTTCTCCTTACTAGTCTCTAGTAACCACTATTCTACTCTCTAGATCTATGAGATCAACTTTTTTAGCTTCCACATATGAGTGAGAGCATGTGGCATTTCCCTCTCTGTGCCTGGCTGACTTCACTTTCTGTCTCTAGGCCCCTCGGCACTGTTTTCCTCCTCGTGGCTCACCCTTGTGGGCTTTTTGTCTGGCTTTCCCTTTGGCAGTACTTACATACTGTGTGGGACCTGTCATTTGTCTCTGTGCACTTATCTATAAAAACGTAGCTTATAGATATTTAAATACGCTTTTATGTTAACATATGTGGTGTGTAGGCAGAAAAGTGGGAAGATGAAGAATTAAGCTGCTGTCACATTCCTATAGGAACTAGAACTCCCTGTATTTGATTATTTTAAGTGAGAATTAATCATTTATTATTTCTACAAATTAAAATAAGAAAAGAAGAAAAAATAAATTGCATCATGTTTTAAGCTTTTATTTTGAAAGGAAGCAGACATGGTTATAAGTATGCTGTAATCTGGCACGTAGCCAAATCTTTAAAAAAGCGTTTGTATTGTAAACCGGCAGGAACATAAATTTGGTGTTTGACTGACCATGACACAGACTATCCCAATACAGTCTCCTGTTGCCAAGTAGTGGTGCTGACCGAATTTCTCTCATCCATTATGATTAGTTTGGAGGCAGTTCTAAGTTTGTTCCACTTTTAAAATCTCCTTAATTTAAAACCTATAGTTCTTTATTTCTAAACATATTTTAACTTATTTTTGTTTTTAGTGAAGATCAAAATAATTTTTTTTTCCAAAAATGGAACCGATACTTTTTCTTTTATAGTAAAGGTTATGGTTTTCTAGACCATTATGATATGATTTTGAGGCAAAGTTTACAAACATTTTCTTTGTTTCAATTTCAAATTAATAAAATTTATAAGTGGGATTTCAAGTAATTTATGTTATTTTTCAGTGTGGAACCCATATAGAAATTTAGTGATTAATCCCTGCCTACTGCTTGATGAACTCCTTCAGAGATCAAAGGATAACTTGTTAGCCACTTCGAAAATACAAAAGATATATTAAAATCTGTAGTCCTGAAATGTTTAGAATTTCCAGTTACCTGTCAGACTTTGAACGACAGCAAAGTGACAAGTTTAAAGGACTAACAAAACATCTTCTTAGTGTCTTTACTGACCATGATAAAACATTCACAGATATCTCGTGTGTAAAGTTTTGACCAAAATATTATAATGCAATTTTCATGATAGTATTGCAGCATATTTATTTTTCTGAAAATAAGACAGCCTACATTTTGTCAAATAAAAACAAATGAATATTGAAATCTGATTAAGTCTCCATATGATATACGCCCAAAGCATCTGCATGCCGTTCCAGCACTTTGTAGTTTAAATGATTTAATTATTTTGAAATAGTTTGTTTAATGTCCATATTTCCAGCTAAACTATTAGCTACACAGGAAAAGGCTGTGTCTGTTTTTCTAAAATTATCTCCTCTTCCTAGGACAGTGTCCAGGAAGACAGTGTCTATTTATTGGTTAACAACATTGGGCTGAATAAAAGTGTATTGAAATCTTTTCTGCACCTGTGGGTTAACCATGTGATGGAGAGTTTAGAGTTTATAATTGCAGATGAACACGAATGTTTGTGAGTTACTTCGACTTTTGTTCAAAAGCTGTTCTTTTGATAGCTTTGCAGTGAGATTTCCACGTAACTGCTAATAAGTAGTACTTAATATAAACCTACCTTCGTCAATAATCCACTGCTCTGTATCATCTTTTTCTTTTCTAGTCTTTCACTGACGTTTTACTTTGTCTCTTATACCAGACTTTGGGCATCTTTAGGGTGAGGACTTGGTATTCCCCGTAAGGACTCCGAAATACTTCTTGGTCAACTGATAGATTGAGGTGATAACAAATCACCAGACCATTACTAATATAAAAGCCTTTACTGAGTGGGTTTCACCACAAAAAAAAAAACTATAAAACAGAAGTTATGCTTTGATTAAAAATATTTCTTTCAGTCTTTTGGGTATGGAGAGAGAAATAAACTATTCTTAAATTTAAGCTTAAATTGCTTAATGTACAAATTGGATATGCCTCAAATTTTGAGAGTTAACATTGGTGATCAGCCTGGGGAAAATCATTTTGTTGCTACAATTTAACAAGGTTCCTTTTCTCATCAGAATCAGAATCATACTCTGAAGAGAATTTAAAAGAATATTTTCAAAAAACGTTTTTAGTAATAATTGTTCGTTGGAATAAGTGTATAGTGTTTCTGGTTGAATACTTGAAGAAAACTTAGCTACTAGATTCCATAGTGTTCACTAACAAAGCCTTATTATATACTATGAATATTATATTCGTACAATACTTTAGAGTTTATAAACTATGTTTTCATGTTGCATCTCAGATAATTCTCAAAGCCATGTGTGTCATTTAATATCTGCTTTAGTTTACAAAATAGGATATTTTGTCATTCTACAGATTTTACAACCCTGTTGCTTTTTTCTTTTTATCATCACAAAACTTTATCATTTGGTTTGTGGTGAGACCATTTGAGCTCCTCTCTTCTAGCCATTTGAGAACATACAATAAATTGTTACTTATTGTTAATTTTCTGTGCCTAGCACTACTGCACACCACTAGAACTTATTTTTCCTGTCTAGCTGTAATTTTGTGTCCATTAACCAACCTCTTCCTATCCCCGTTCCCCTTCCCAACCTCTGGTAACCACAAAACTACAGTCAACTACTAAAATTTCAACAATTTTTTTTTTTTTTTTAGCTCTCACATAGGAGTGAGAACATGAGGTCTTTATATTTCTGTATCTGATTTATTTCACTTAACATAATGTCTTTCAGGCTCATCATCGCATTACCACAAATGACAACATTTCATTCTTTTTCGTGGCTGAGTAGTATTTCATTGTGTATACATACCATATTTTTTTTATCCATTCATCTGTTGATGGACACCTAGATTTATTTCATGTTACAGCCCTGTCTCTTGAGGAAAGATAGGAGATAGGACACCATTCTTTGTGTTTGCATAGATGTCTTCCCTACCAAACCACGCAGGTTAAGTTAGTTTGGTTTCTTGCATACAAGGATTTAGAAGCTAAGTACCATAAAGCAGTGTCTCCAAAATCCCAAGGTGATGGAATCAAAAGTAAATAGAACAAAGAAACACAATCTGGCTCAAGCTGGTGATTAAGTTCTTAAAGATTTTTGAAAATGCTTCTTTCAGCTTAACTTCTTTTTTAGTAGTGTGAGCTTCTTAGCCTCCGAATTATGGAGTTTTAATAGTGTATATAATTGTGGGAATAAAAAGTAAACATGCCTTTGTAAAAGTTGACTGAAAAGTCTATTGTTTTCTTCTTTTCCTCAACCATATTCTCTCTCTCTCTCCATAAATACATGCACGTATCTCACCTAAGATATGTAAGTATAAAATTAATCATTCGCTTCCTTATCTACCTATTCCTAAAATTTTAATATTGAGCCCCTCGTTTATCCAAAGCTTTCCTGGATATTCAGAAATGGGTGCTTTCTCTGAAAAAGATGAACTTCAAATAAGGTCTTCTATATACATTTTGGATTTTACTTTGGTTATAGAAGGATTTTATCATGCAATATTCTTTTTTTTTTTTTTTTTTTTTTTTACGAAGTGCATGACTTAAGAAAGGATTTAAAAGGTAAGGTTCATCCAGAATCACTTAAGAGCTTCCAAACGACCCTAGAGAGCAGCTGTGACACTTGGATTACCTGACAAAATAAACTTGTATAAGAAAATTCCAACTTGTTCTTATCTAAATTTAAGACCTCAGCAAGCATTTGACCTTGGTGGGTGGACTAAAGGGTCATAGTGAACATATAAAGAAGTATTGCTTTTCTTTGCTTCTCTTCTTTCTCTATTGGCTCAACTTACAGCAGCATTGAATAAGATTAGAACTTTTTGATTATGATATTTTCAATGCTATCAAAAGTGGGTTAAGGGCAGAATGCATTTCATGTGTTGATGCACGAATATATTCATTATTTAAATATATGTTCACAAACTGTAATAGAAGTGTTGCGCATTTTAGAATTCTAATTCTTTCATTTTGTGAGTCTCTAGAAGAATAAATTCTAGAAAGTGATGCTAAAACTATTAGCTGTGATATCCCTCATTTATTGCAGAACTTGGAATCCAATGCAACAGAAATAAGGAATATTTAATTTATTTCGGGCAGTATTAATGTTGCAGTGAGTTACTGTGAACTTGCAGGGAGAGGCAGGAAACACTGAGGCTTAAAACAAGAAAACAGAGTTTATTGATATGCCAGCATTGTCTCAGCAGACTCAGGTCCACAGGCTGAGCCCCAAACACAGCAGGGCTGTTATTTTTATATTACAGCATTTCTAGGTTTTTGTAACAGAGCAAGAGAAGTGATCTTATGATCTTATGTGGTTATGACTTTGTCTGAGGGTCGAAAATTACAAAAAGAGAGAAGCAGAAGCAGGGTGGTAAAATTTAGTTTCAGCAGTGTGTGGTAACCTCAATGTGAAATGATGCAAGGGTGCAGCTGCAGCTGGGTCTGTATGACATCTGGGTGAGGGTCTTGGTGACAGCATAGCAGGGCACAGCCGGGCAAACATGAGTACCTAATGGCCACAGCCAAGCAGGACACAGCTGGGTAAGTATGAGTGCCTCATTAAGAAGAAAATAATAAATAGAATCAGTGAATATTCATGATTTTAGTAGAAATTATAGAATCTTCTACATAACTGCAAGATTTGTATTTACCATCATATTGCTGATAAATTATTCAATTACTTAAGCCAATATTTCATGACAGCTTTCCAGACTTCATTCTAGACTATTGAGATTTACAGGTTAATAAAACAGATACAAATCTTGCCCACCCAGTGTCATTTACATATAAAGTCTGTAAACATTTTATATACATTTACACTGTGTTTAAAATGTTTATATGCATATAATAGATTTTGTAGCACAGTAAATAATGCTAACAGTGTGGTGCATCGAAAAGGCTAGGAACCCATTGGAAACACAGCATATTAAATCACAATGTTGGAGAGCCTTTTATTCACTATGCAGCAAATATTTTGCAAACCCACCAAACATGGAAATGCTGTGTGGAAAACTTTATTGATTTTAGTGATCCTAATAATCATGGAATTGTAACTCATATAACTGAAATAACTTGATATGGAAGGTGGTTGAGAAAAACTCAGTAACAGCACTAATACCTGTAATTGTTGTGATAATGGTCAATAATGCAGGACATCTTTTTTTCTTGATGAAATGGACTTGTTGAACCATAGAAGACCAGCGTGGCTTTTTGTAGCTGGGATCTGTACACTCCATACAGGTCAAGCAAGATGTCCCTTTGGGGCATTACGATGTATTAGTTGAAGGTGGAAAAGGAAATGACCTCCTCCCATCCCCCCTTAGGAATGCTTTTTGACATTGTAGTTGAGAATCTCTAAAAAAACACAAATATTTGCTTGAAATATAATACATAATTTCCCTAAATAAATTACATATCCTATACTAATTTTAAAAACTTTCTTGTAGGCTTTTATTATGTATTATGCATTTTAAAATTCATATTTATTAAATGGCTTATTTGTAGATTATACATATTTTTGCATTTAGAAATATGTTGAATACGAGTAAACCATTTCAGGTGAATTTAAGAACATATAGAAAAGATTAAAACATCTTTCTACCTTGATAACCAAATAGAATTTAAATGACTTTATCTGATTGTTTAGACACATTAAGTGAAGCAGCTTATCTCAGATAAAGTCATTCCAACAATCCCCTTCAAAAAGCCAGCAATTCACCCAACTTAACCGTTTTAATTTAAAAAAAAGAACCTCTGTTCCTGTTGCTTTTGTTCCAGAATCAGGAGGGGTGGGGGTGAGGGGCAAACTATAGAGTAAGCTTTTATAAACAGACAAAATGATATTTTCCTTTAGAATGAGCAAGGAAAGTTTCATTGAAAAGAACACATCTCAGGTAAGCTAGTTTTACTTTTATTCTTCATCTTCTTAAAGCTGACTGGAGAGAAGCTCACTGTGTTGCCCTATGCTTTTTGTTCGGGGCACCTGAGCAATACACAGGGTATCACTTATCAGTTGAACAAAAGACTCCTTCATCAGTCAAACTCCAGGGAAGATGACAGCTGCACACTCAGAGCCTCTCCAGGCAGATACTTTGCTTGAGACGGAACAGGAAATAGACTATTCATGTGGACTTTAGGGTCTAACCCTATTTAATTTGACTCAAGTAAGATTAGCCTCTTTCCAAACATATCTATGTTTAATGGTAATCTTAGATGTTTGTTTCTTATGAGGGACTTTGTTCAGAAAATGTAGAAAATACATTGTATTACATGGGTTTTACAGTAGAAATGATGACTTCTTAAAAAATTTCAGCTGAAAAGTACTGCTGTAGATTTTAAACACTATGCATTTTGGAGTAATACCTTTAATCAAAAATTACAGTATAAAAATATTTTTTTTTCCTGAATGCAAGATCAGAGAAAATCAGCTACAAATGAATGAGTATAAATAAATATTAAAAGAAAACTTTCATTTTCCTGTGAAGACATTTAAAATTTTAGTTTAAATTCCAAATTTAATCTTGTCAATCTTGTCTTTTCCTTTAATGTAAATATATTTTTCCTTTTAGGATTCTAAGATTATACTCATGTTCCCGTTAAAATTAAAAAGATCTGTTTGGAAGGTCATTAAAATATAGAAGCCCAAATTCTTGAGCAATCATGGAAAAAAAAATAACTGTTTCCTTAATAACTCAAGGGTTTCTTAGCTGCTATATAGGCCACCTTTTGTGAGAATAGTTCAATACAAAATATTTCTTGCATAAGAAGTAAACACTGATGACTTATTTTTTTCATTCTGTTTTGTGTGTCCTTGATATAAATGTTTGAGTAATCACAAATTAGAATAATAAGGAACAATGATATTTATGCCACCATTTACTTCACACCAAGAGTAGAAACAGAATACTATTGTATATTTGCAGTATGATTAACTGCAGACCTTATTAATTTGGGATGCTCTTTGGGGAAGGAAAGAAAGTCCACATAAAAAATTTAGAAAAATAAAAACATATTAAATGCTTAAATTTATAGCCTGACTCTAAGTGACTTAGAAAAAGGCATGTCAGGGCCGATCCCGTGGCGCACTCGGTAGAGTGGTGCGCTGGGAGCGCGGCGACGCTCCCGCCGCAGGTTCGGATCCTATATAAGAATGACTAGTGCACTCACTGGCTGAGTGCCGGTCACGAAAAAACGACAAAAAAAAAAAAAAAAAGAAAAAGAAAAAGGCATGTCATATAGAGGTTCTTGTTTGAATAAACAGGTCAGAATTGTTTATAATTAGCATATCAGTTGTGCCAGTAGATGCTTCTATATGCTTGAACATCTTTCATTCTACAGTTTTTTCTTCGTTTCCTACAATACTTCTGGCACCAGTTTAGATACTGAGAGTAGCTATAAATACAATGAAATAATTTATTTTAAGTAGCTTGATCACAAGTTCCGTGGGATATTTGTATTAGCCATTTGAATTGCTGAATGGTTGAAATAAATTTTATCACAGTATAATTACAAACGCATGTTTTGTATGTATTAACCTTCCGTTTAGTGTTTTGTACTTAAAATTTCTAATTGGTTTTGGTATTATTTGGCAGGTGATCGTGTGTGCATGTATATCATCTATCTACTATCTATCTATGTAGGTTGTATATATCTATATAACTAAATAGAGATGTATATGTATACATTTATATATAATCTGTTTAGATATAGACATGTAGATATAGATACATACACTGTGGTCCATATATGAGGAAAAGGCCCCAATCAAACTGATCTTACAGAATTCCAAAAAGCATAATACACCTTGTCTCTTTTCAAATATTCCCTTTTTCTTTATTTTCCATAAGATTCTTGTTAAATAGAAATAAAAATATCGAAGCAGTCAAAAACTTGAATTCTGAAGGTTTTGTTGCAGTTGAGGACTTATTTCTTTCTGCCGCTTTTGGTAACGTTATGAGTGCACCGGCCATTCCTGTGTGGGATCCGAACCCGCGGCGGGAGCGCCACTGAGCTCCCAGCGCTGCACTCTCCCGAGTGTGCCACGGGCTAGGCCCCTCATCACCTGTTTTAAAAGCAGCCACTTATCTGTCTCCCAGAACAATGGTCTTCCCTTATTTACACAATTGGATGTAGAATTTAACCATGAATAATTTTTTTAGAATACTCCAAATTTCTTTTGTTCTGCCCCATTCTCAGGCTGTCCAACCGTATGTCCCCCCTTATGGGTGAAAGCAATGTATGATTTTTTTTAGTTTACTATTTAAAAACCATTGACTAAAACTTGAGACATTTCTGGGCTGTAGTAATACTTTCTTATTCTCTTCAAAAACCTCTCTCTTACTCTCAACATCACTTTTGGGGCTATTAGAAAAGAGGTTCATCTTTATGATAAGATATAAAAGACTCCTGATAAGGGTAGGAGTATGTATTGGTACCATGAATATTTGAATCATTCCATACGTCCGTATAAACTTTTGCTGAAATATTCCTCAAAGGAAGTTCCTGATCATTAGACAAAATATTCATTTTTTTTTTTTCAGTTACCAGAGGCTCTTTTATTTTCAATATTCTTTTTCCAGGGAAAACAATTTTTGTAAATTGTATCATCTGTTTGAAAAAATGGAAATTATTAATATGTTAAGAACATAAGTCATGAGAAAGTTAGAAAAATAGAAAATATAAAAAGAATCATTCTCAACCAAGAGTTAACTTAGAACAACTGCTTCATTCATAGATGGATATGACAGCTCTGTGTGAAACTTCTAGTAATTATCACTCTTAAAATAATACTTTGCCTTAAAATGTCTAATCATGATGGTATCTGGGTTTCAACTTTGACTAAAAGAATTAGGCGATGTACATTTTGTAAATTTATTTCTTCAGTCATCTATCATGGCCAAGACACTCTGAGGAGGGGCTTTGCTCAGAGAAGGTGCGACAGAGACAGGTGCTTGGCTGGGGAGGCTGGGACAGCTGAGGCACCCAGGGACAGGCAAAGGGGGCTGGAACAGTGACAAACAGTCCTCTCCGGGAGAAAGCAGCCAAAAGCCCCAGGGGACAGGCAAGGAGGAGGGAATCTGAGATGACTTCATGTGTTCATGAAACAATGTGTCATAAATCTCATGAGACAAGCAGGAAGGAAATATTATAGGATGTCAGAGAAGAGACACTCATGGAAACTGTACAGTAAAAACTGTGTTCAATCATAGCAACCGTAGAACAATATTTCTTAAAGAATGTTTCCCAAAACAACCGCATTAGTATTATATGGGTTCTTGTTTTAAAAAATGCCAGCTGAGCTCCCCCCAGCCCTGAAATGTGCTCATTCCTAATCTCAGCAACTTCTGCCCTGGAATTTTGGAGCTAAAGGAGAGGGGTCTGTGAATTCACTTTTCTTATGGTGCAGCGAGGGAAAGTGACAATGAGAAATTGAGTGGCTCTAAGATGGATTTCCTCTGTCCCATCCTCTTGAAACTGTTGGGACTGTGGACACCGCCACTTGTCAGTAGTGTCTGTAGTGGATGCCCTGGAGTCCTCATCAGGACAGGCAGCTCCTGTCGCGGTCCCTCTCTTTTAAGTGCTGCCCATGCAGGTTTTCTTACTATTGCTCAGTTCTGTGTCTCCTCTTTTTTCTTTGCAGCTTCTTTCAAGCCTCCTTTATTGGCTCCTTGCCCCCCTGCCTTTCCTGAAATCACTGGTCTTCTGTAGGATTCTGCCTTGATCCTCCCTGTGTTCTTGTTTTTCCTTCTGAGACATTTCAGTCACCTTCACTCTGGACCTCATCCAACGCAGCAGCACTATCTGCATGTCTCCTCAGCTCGGATCTTGGCAACCTTCACTTTTCCAGTCTGCACCAGTGTATTGAATATGCTCTAACACATGCACAGCACTGCTGCTGAAAGTCATTGCTCTGCCCCACCCCACCACTCAGGCTGGTTGAAAATCATGGTATATATATACCCTAAACTGGGCAATTTTATCTGCTCCCATGGCTTTTTTTTTTTTTTTTTTTTTTTTGTCTTTTCGTGACCAGCACTCAGCCAGTGAGTGCACCAGCCATTCCTATATAGGATCCGAACCCGCAGCAGGAGCATCGCTGCACTCCCAGCGCTGCACTCTCCCGAGTGTGCCACGGGCTCGGCCCTGCTCCCATGGCTTTAACTATGACCTGTATACCAAGGAATTCTTAATCTATTGCTTATACTGATATATTTATCTTTCATTTATAATTTTCCCCTATTTATATTCAAATGATCTTCTACTTTAACTCTGGCATTTCTCTTTCATATATGTGCACACACGTGTGTAGACATGCAGTATGTCTCCACACGAACATTGGTGTCTTTTATTCTTGTCTTCAGGCATCTGACCCATTAAATCACTTATTTTCATTGATTCTATTTCTGGAATCATCTTTCTCTCCTCCACTCTTTTTTACTTCTTTCTTGTCTGGACTATTTTATTTGTTATGGAAAAGCTCTTCTAATGAGCCAGTCTTTCTGTCACTTCCCAGATGTCCTACTTTTTCGTGTTGCCCTTGGGGTTATTTTTGGATAATTGAACTTAAAGAGTTGAAGTAATCTGTATCTAACCAAACAAACAGACAAACGAACCCTAAGGTAGCAACCTTAAAACCAGACACAAACTGGCCCAGCCTGACCTTGACAGGGTCACCTTTCTCTGCTGGCTACTCCTTATCAGTCCAGAATAATTAATAACAACACAGAGCCTGGGACATAGTGGATACTCTGTAAAGGATTGCTGGTGAATGGAAAACAGTTTAGGTTCATTAACCATGTAGCAATATAAAAATAAACTTTTTTTCCTTAGCTGAGCTCTGTAGTGATGCAATGGTCTAATTCATTGGTTTTCAGAATTTAGCGAGCATTTGAATTACCCAGTGGGCTTGTCATAATCCAGATTGCTGAGCCCCAGCCAAGTTCCTGACTCATAGATCTAGAAGGGCCAGAGACAAGGTCCCCCGATGGAGATTCTTCTGGTCTGGATACTACACTTTAAGATCGACTGGCCTAATTAATACTACTTAAATTGTTTACTAACCCAAAAGTCATTAGTTTTTCTTTTGTTTCTCTATATATCTAATTAAAGAGTCTATTTTCATTTATGGCACCTAAATGCCATCTAACATGGCGCCTATAAACCACATAATGTCTTCTATTTTGAGATCTTCCAAGGTCTCCTGTGATGGTTTATTTTAGGTGTCGGCTTGTCTAGGCCACGGTATACAAATATTTGTTCAAACACCAGTCTAGATGTCTCTATGAAGACCTTTTAAAAATGAGATTAACATTTAAATCAGTAGATTTTGAGCAAACCAGATTATCCTCTATAATGTAGTAAGCCTCAACTAATTAGCTGAAGGCCTTAAGAGAAAAAGACTTAGGTCCCCTGAGGAAGAGAATTTTGCTTCTAGACTGTCTTTGGACTCAAGCTGCAACAACGGCTCTTCCCTGGGTCTACCCAGCAGATTTTGTACTAGCCAGCCCTTGCAATTATGGGAGCCAATTCCTTAAAATAGATCTCTGTCTCCCTCCCCATATTCTATTCATTCTGTTTTTCTGGTTCTCTGGAGAACCCTGACTAATGCACTCCCTATGTCCTTAAACACTGTAGGCTACCACAGGATTAGGAGTCAACTCGAACCTACTTTTAGTCTTTTGCCAGGCCTGTGTAGAGTGGGTTGATATTTTAAGGATTATAAATCTTTTAGTATTTTGAATGGGACATAATATATGAAATAGTTAAATGTAAATTATATCATTTGTACAAGTCCTAAAATTTCTGAGCTTTGTTTAGATGAATCAGTCCCACTGATTTTTTTCTTGATTTAGCTTTTTAGAAACATACTAAGCAAATAAATAAAATAGAAAATAAAAGGAGCAATGTGCTTTTTCTTTTTCTTTTTTTTCTATCAAACACTAAAAATTTTTATTGGCAGGTCCAGCTCAATTAGGAAAAGAAACAAAATTAGTGGTCACTACAGCTATTAATAAAACAGGGACAACAATTTTGAACTTAGTGATTTCACTCCAGTTCCCAATACCTTAATTGAAAATCTTAGCAGTAATTGTGTCTTTGTGTTGGTTTTATAAGTAGATGCTATTTCAGGAAGAAATTGGAACCTGGTAAAGTAAGATGGAAAGGTAATGAAAACGTGTCCCCATCTGTTTATTGCAAGAATATTATTTTCTCATAATTATGCCTTAGTTGTAGGTACCAAAGCAACATAATTACATTTTAGTGGAAAGAAGGACTCAGCAATAGGACAGCATTTTGTCCAATTTCACACTAAGGAACATGATCATCAAATAATTTTTTTTTCTTTTTTCTAGCTTATACCAACAGGAATGTAAGGATTACCCCAAATAATTGCATAATGGTTACTTCCTGCTAATATAAAATGTCACGGGACACAATGGCAAGGCCTTTTTCTGAATGACTGCTGACTTTTCAGTCTGACCTTGAAGATAAATCACATAAGCTACTTAAAGTTGGAATAATAATCTTTTGAGATTAAATTGATGAAAGCTTTAAAGCTGGACTGATGCCAAATTTTGATTTCCTATGGTGCCTTTGGGGCATGGTGTGGTGAATTTTGGGAAGTTTTCCTCTTGGTTGGATTTTCAGATACTTTTGTGCAATTCCCCCCAAGTTAACCACTATTATGTTTTCATAGCCAGTTTTTGGTTAGGTAATGTGTCCTAAGAAACTTGACACTTTAGTAATGTTTTCTCATTTATTAGTAATGAGGCAGTGTGGAACAGAGGCTAAGAGCACAGATTTGGGGTGGAGAGAAGAAGAGGTTCAAATTCCAGTGTCTCTTTTTTATTAGTTCAATGATCTTGTGCAAGTTAACTAGTACCTAGGTAAAAATTATGAGTAAAGGTGCTGTAAGAATCATCTCAACTGAGATGATGTGTGTAAGGGGCCTACTGTGGAACAGGTCACTATTGTACCACTTAGGAGAGTAGACACATTTCACTCCTGCGTCTGCTGGGCATCCCCAATCTAACATGCTCAGTGCTGGACTCCCCGCCTTCACTCCCATGTGCTTCACCTGCAACTTTCCCCAGTGGATGGCAACTCCATTTTTCCAACTGTGCAGGCCTCACTTTTTTTTCATACCCCACAAAAATCCTTGAGGAAAGCCTTTGGTTCTATTTCCAAAATATTTCAAGGATATCACCACTTCTTCCTGCTTCCACTACTGCCACTTTGTTCCCAGCTGTCATCATCTTTCACCTGGTGACTGCAGTAGCCTCCTACCTTGTCTTCCAGCTTCCATTCTCGGCCCACTATAGTGAGTTTTCAATTGAGCCTCCATAGTGATCTTTTTAAAAATGTACAGCAGATCATGTCACACCAGCTCCAAAACCTCCAGTGGTTCAGCACTACCCTCAAAGTAAATGCCCAAGTCCTTAAATGGCTCATGTGGCTCTCTGAGTTTTGTCCCAGATGACATCCTCTGCATCATATGTGACCTATGTGACCTTATTGCCATGTGCTCTCCCCTCTTTGTCTGCAGGCTCACTCCCTGTACCCGTGCTTGTGTGTCACCTTCTCCGGGAGGCCTACCCTGACTGTAGAGCTTTCAGCTCCTCTTACCTTGCTGTACTTTTCCACAGTACTCACCACCTTTGAAGACATCTGATAATGTATTATTTACCATGTTTGTTATTTATCACGTGTTTATCATGTTTATTCTCCTCCTCTCTCCATTAAAACACAAAGTCCACCATGACCTGGATTTTTGGCTCTTTTTGTGGTGTGTACCCAGTACCTAGAGCAGTGCCTGTTGCGTGGTAAGCTGATGCATTCTCATTTATCTATAATCTATGTGATGCTGACTCATCACCATGTAAAGATTTCACAGAACACTTTCATTTGCGTTGTTTCCTTTGGGCTTATACATTGTCTTGTCCAAGAAATACAGCAAGTACATTGCATAGGGAGGATTTGAATTCAGGTTTTCTGATGCTGTTCCGACTCTTCTTTGTCCATTTACTATACTTTTGTTAAAATGTCAATGAGTAGCCATAGCTGAATTTGGATCAAAGAGTGATATGATTTAATTTGTGCTTTTGGGTGAGTCACTCAGGGAGAATGTGTAATGAGGGTGAGGAGAAAAGAGGTTCTACAAATATTAAGGAGGCCTGGACTAAGTTTCTGATAGTGACATAAACAAATTTTTGTGAAAGACTTTTTGGGGGTAGAATCTACAGGACTTGGAAACTGGGCTTGAGGGGCTGGAAAAAAAGAGAATTCAAAGATGACTCTAAAAATTTAAGGCTGGATAATGTAGCTACCAAATAAAAGTATTTATATTCAAGAGAAATAGGAAATGAGTTTGGTAAACAGGACTAAGTCACGCCATTGCATAGAAGTCAGTTATTAGTGGGCCAAGCCCATGGCGCACTCGGGAGAGTACGGCGCTGGGAATGCAGCGACGCTCCCACCACGGGTTCGGATCCCATATAGGAATGGCCGGTGCACTCACTGGCTGAGTGCCGGTCATGAAAAAGACAAAAAAAAAAAAAAAAAAGAAGTTAGTTATTAGTAAGTGGGATAGAAGGACCTTCATTCAATCTGGATTATAATAACCCATTTTCAAGTTCCCTAATATTGTAGCAATATTAATAATTAAAATTCTCTTGTTGATTAAGATATACTGCAGAGCACTTGGGGAGAAAAAGATAGTATTTTGGGGCAAGAAAATATTGTGTTCAATATAGAAATGAAAATTGTGGTAGCTAAATATACATTTTTCCTTCTGATGGATGATATTGTTTGGGGGATAGCTTGATTAAGTTTTTTATATGTTAATTTATATTGAACCTTTATTTTTTGGTTTTTATTTTGCCCTTATACCTAATAATTTAAACTATGAAACTTGGTTAATGAATATGCTATAGCTGTACCTTAAAATTTTTTATTATGAAAAATATATAAATAGTACAACGAATCCCATACACTCACAACATGATTTCAAAAATTATCAATTCTTTGCAAATCTTGTTTCATCTATTCTCCAATTAATCCCTTGTCTCTCCTCAACTGGTTAATTTTGGAATATATTCCATATATCACATCACTTTGTCTATGAGTATTCAACACATATTTCTTAAAGATAAGGTATTTATTTTTTAAAGAAACACAATGCCTTTACACACACTAGAAGTTAATAATTTCTTGACATCATTAAATATCCAATATTCTCATTACCTAATAAACATTTATTTATTCAAATATTATTGAACATCTCCATTTAAGGCTAACATTTAGCCTTTTATTCCATGCTTTAGTTTGGTAACATATGTAAAGTGGGCTTCAAAATGAATTGCTTTCCAAAGAACCAGTATTCCCCCCAAATAAAAAAAATGATATATTAAGTAAGCTCAATAAAAGAAGGGATTTTTGCATATTTTGTTCACTTCTGTATTAGCAGGTTTTAGAACATTTACTAATACATATCCCAAAATAAATAATTAAGTGATTATTGAGTGACTGAATGAACAATCTATCCTTTCATCATTGCTGTATTTTGTCTCATATTATTATCTCCTATTAATTCTGCTATACACTAAGTTTTTCTATATTAGGCTATCATCTTCTCCATTGCTTTGACTTTATCTACTGTTTCTTCAATTCTTTTGACTTTACTGTTTTAGTCATTGTACTTTTACAATGCTTTAACTTTGATTAATTTCTCTACTTATTTTTCTTCTTGTAAAAAGCACTTTAAGCCATTTTAAATGTATGTGTTCTTTAGCATGAGCTCCGTTGATATCCTGTATTGTGGTAAAATGGTAAATTAGATTTTGATGAATTCAGCCTTCTCAAATAAGTACGTTTCTTAATTTATGTAAATCTTCTATATCCATCAATATGATTTTGTACGTTTTCTTCATCTAGTTTAAGATTTTACAAATATATATACACACAAATATATAAATATACAACTATACATATAAATATACAAATATATAATGATATAATAAATAAGAACGTTTTCCATTGTATATTGCCTAGAAACAAAAACAGAAAATAAAATGAATTGATTTTTGTATACTTGTAACAAAAGTTATTAGATCATTTGACCAGGATATGTTTAGTGTAAAGGTAAAATTATTCCAACATTTGTTAAAACAGTAAGAAAGATTTTATTTAAGACTAATGCAATAGGGGGAGTCTGTGACAACAGGGAGAGAGACTGAATTCCACTCCAAATATAAGGATGAGTTGACATCTGTAGCCAAAGAGCAGAATGAGGGGGTCAGTAGATAGAAAATTATTAAGGGCAGACAGCTAAACCGGCCTAATAGGATTCTTGCTAAAGTCAGGGCTTAGATGTCAACAGTGGAGGATGAGGAATTTGATCAGATATCAAGGATGGAGGGATTCTTGCGGACTGACTTAGCAGGATTCTCGGCCAAGGTTGAGGCCAAGCCAAAAACAGGGCTCAGAGAAGCCTGACTGACATATGGCTAAGGAAGCAGTCTTTGTCATTATCTTCCTTCCTTCCTTCCTTCCTTCCTTCCTTCCTTCCTTCCTTCCTTCCTTCCTGCCTTCCTTCTTCTTTCTGTTTTTCTAAAGATTATTGGAACTTGATATTTCTTAGTTTTTAACTATTGTTTGGGTCTTTCTTTCTCTTGAGAAATTTCTCTTCTTTTGTTAAAATCACCACTTCTTTTTCTAGTGGTAGATTATTAGCATAGATGCTTTCAGTGGGTCACATCTCCCAGTGCACACACCCCTATGGAATCCCTCCCATGTTGACCATGGCTTTACTATGTGACTTGCTCTGTCTCATGGGCCATCAGGCCATCAGCAAGTGCCATGCAAGTAGAGACTTGATGAACAGTTATGAACTGAGGTTGACCCTTTTGGAATTCTCTTGTTGTCCAGTGAGGAAGATTGGTCTAGACTTGGAGGATTAAAGAGCAGAAAAAGAGAAAGGCCCAGGACCCAACCTATCCTGTGACTAAATATAACCAAATGAATGAGCTGAACAGAAGAACTGCCAACTAACCAATAAAATCATATAAAATAATAAATCAATGTTTTTAAATCCATTAAATTTTGAGGTGTTTTATTATGCATATAGATCATTTATTTGGAATTTATTTGTTGTGCTGCACCATTTATAACAATATTATTATTTTTTTTTATTAAGGGAATTTTTAAGAATCAGGAATGTGTTCAAATTCTTTTGAGTCCTACCTGTATAACTTTTATATTGATCTGTGTACTGATTCTTTTTATCTATATTCATATTTTTTGTTGTTGTTGCCTTTCTTTTTTGTGTTACCTTTGGAAAAAGTCAAGTAACATTTTTTGGTGATGTATTTGTATGAATCAGATAATTTATGGATTATAATAGTTTAAACCAATACTGCTCAATAGCACATTCTGCAGTGATGGAAGTATTCTATAATTTATGCTATCCACTGTGTAGCCACTAGTCATGAGTGGCTCTTGAGTACTTAAAAAGTGGCTAGTGAGACTGAGGAACTGACTTCATAATCAAATTTAATTTTAATTATTTAAATTGAAATCTAAATAGCTGGTTAGTGGCTAATGTATTGGAAGATGTAGCTCTAGACTCCTGCTGTTCAATGCGTTCGATATACTAGCTACATTAGCATCCTTTGACCTCGTCATCAATACGAAGACTAGCAGACTCCATTTCAGATTTACAGAATCAGAACCTACATTTTAACATGATTCACCATTCATATCTGAGGTGCATATTAAAGTTTGAAAAGCACTACTGTATAAGGTATCCCAACTATACTCTTCAGTGATATTCATTGTTTTAATAGGTATGATTAATTCCATTCATTTAGCAAATGCATCGTGTACATCATTGTAGACACTGCAGATATGCTAGTGAATCAGACAGGTATGGTTCTTGCAGTGTTGGTGCTTACAGTGTAGCAGGATAAAGGTAACCTGTATTATTCTTGAACAGACATAGTGTTATACTGAGATATATGCCTTTTTACTTTGTTATTTTGTTATCCAAAACAACACAAAAACATTTATTTATTTTTAATAAATATAATGATACTTCAAATATTGAAAGCCAGCTATTGTATCTTTTCTTTTGGTTTAACAGTTCTCAACTTTGATGATTTTCACAGATCAGTGAGAGGCTTCTACCAAACCTATAGCCTACTTTAAAAAAAAAAAACGCATCTTGTAGACTAGTTTTTCTCTAAATAGTTCCACCAATCACCTGCATCAGAAATAATTGGGTTTTTATTTGGGTGTTTGTTTGAAATGAGGATTCCTGGACTATAATCCAGACCTGCTCAAATCAGAATCTCCAGGACTAATCTTGATTGTCTATATTTTCAATAAAATATTTAGGTTATTCTTACGCAAACTAGAAGCTGAGAACCACACCAATGAGAAAGAACAAGAAATGCGTTTCAGAGAATCCTAAAATGTTCCCCGGGAGTGTGGTAATAGCTGATGGGTATGTTCATGCATTTGATTCACTCTCCATTCCTTGTAGGACATGATTTCTGGATCCCCAGCATCCTCAAAATCTTCCTCTGAATATACTCTGCTTCTTTCTTTTTTTTAAACAAATGCATTACCTCACATACTCTGCCTTTTCAATGAGTTTATGCAGCACAGAGTAAAATTTCCTATGAAATAAACACCATGGAGACACAAAAGGTTTCCTCACTAGCAATAGGCCATAACCATGTAACCTTTCTCTAACCAGCAGATCAGAATTCTACTCTCTTATTCATCCAGAATTAACACTCTCAGAGCAATGTGAATCTGGCCTGCTTGCCATCAAAAGCCAGCTCAACACGATCAGATCTTTTATTTTCCCACACCTGTCCCCTGTGACCTACTTTGCAACCTGTTTATAAAATAATTCTCCATAAATTTTAACTTTTTCCTTCTTTCATCTGTCAAGGATATTGCATTAAAGAAATAGAAACAATTACTTAGAATCTGAGTGCGTGAAAAAGTCATAGCTAACTTCTGTTAGAAAAAGATAACCTTTCTTTTTCTCTCTAAGAAGAAAAGATAACTTTCCTTCGATAAGTATTTGCTGGGTAGCCACTAACTTATGTATATATTTTATTTGTTTACTTACCCATTTATTTATTGTAATTATTTTTCTTTTCAGTTTTAATTTTCCATCTATTTAGTATTATTTGCTTTTTCAGATAAGATTAACTCAAGACATGCATTGCATAAACTGCTTTAGCAAAAGAGATCTTCAGAATTAATTGTCCATAGACACTGTATTGAGTATGTTTCAGTTAGAATGCATCCAGTTGCATGTAATACAAAACTTTAATCAAGTGAGCTAACACCATAATGAAATTAATTGGCTCACAAAATAGGATGTTTAGAATTAGGACAGGCTTTGCAACTGGCTGAGCCAATGGAGCAATAATTCTTCAGGTTTTTCCTAGTTCCTTGAATTCCCTCCTATAGTGTCCATTTCATCCTAAATCTGCTTCCCTTTTAAGATGTGGGATTGTCTTAAGTAGCCCTTGGTCTAAATGCTTCCTTGTTCTAATATAATAGGAGAGAGTGTGGATCTTTCTATGGCTCTCTTAAAATGTAGGGGATTTTTCATAATACATCAGCAAAATTCTCCTTATATGACATTGGCCTTAAGTGGGTCAGTTACCCATTCCTCAGCCACTCTGTGTTTCCAGTGAAATCCCTTCTGCTGATGATTTAAAGTCAATATTCCTGAACCAGCCAATGAAAAAGAAAGGAATCTAATGACTGACTTAAACAAATAAAAGGTTACCTCTGTGAAACTCTGCAGTTGCTGTGTGATTGCAGTGGGAAAAGGTAAAAGGGATGTTTAGGGAGATTCAATGTTCAATACCACATCTTTTAAATATGTATATATTTATATGTATATATGTATATATTTATAATGTAAATAATTTTACTTTTAAACATAATATGTAAGCATATATATTATATATATGAATATATATGCATATTATGACAGGAAATAAGGCTCTGTATGAGAGAATAAACCATCTATTACTCACAGAGCATCTTAGTGCTCTTAGAGCTTCAGTCTCTACGGGGTGACATGGTGAATGCCTGACATTACCCTGCACATGCAGTGATATTACACCCCAGGAGAGAAACTCTGAAATTGTGAGACCCAGAGCTCAAGTAAAGTGGATGGAGTCACAACCTATCTGCAGGGAGGGTGACAGATAGATAGATAGATAGATAGATAGATAGATAGATAGATAGATAGATAGAGAGAAAGAGACAGAGAGACAGAGACCTTTACTCTGGAATGTAAACAAAAACTTCTCCAATGAGGGGAAAAGAAAGTCTCCAGATTCCCTATCCTGGAATGCATGCAAATGACTCTAGGGGAGATATCTCAAAATCTCTCTGGAGCAATATACCATCTCTAGCTTACAAAGTATATTTGTTTTTAGTCATCCTTTAACCAGTGTCCTTTACCCAGAAAGCCCAGATTGTCCAGTAATGCAAAAATATTCATGGAGATTTGTCTCCCAACATCTAATAGCCGAACAACATTCTTACAGTAGAGATTGTAGAACTGTGTGAAAGTTTCAGTCTGACAGGCAATGACGTACTGGAATACCTTTTGCTTTGATGAAATCAAGTTGAATTGAGTTGCTGTGTGTTTCTTAACCCTTACAACTTTTAAAACTTAAGCAAAAAAAGCATTTTATGTCTTCATTAACTAACTCAGAAACGATTTATCCAGTATAGAGTAAGGCAAGCCAGTACTGGGAGATGATTAGAACATTGCCTTTTCCTAAAGGAGCCTGCAAGGTAATAGCATTTTATAGTAGTGTTTTATAATAGGCTTCACCATCCACTTATTAAGTGAAAATGTGTGTGTATATAAATTTCTATATATTATATATAAAATATAAATATATTATACACTTTTATATGCAGATATTATGTATGTATATATTTTCAAAATCTCTTTTAATCCTCAATACAGTTGAAGCTTGAGAAATTAAACAGCAGATTCCTGAGTCAGAGCTGCTACTGCTAAGTGGAAAGATTTGAACACAGGACTGGGTGACCCCAAAGTTTGTGCTCTTAATTTCTCTCCTCTGCTGCATGTTCACAGTTGAGTATTAAGCTAGGTCAAAGAACTTTGAGAAAGTCTCCAGGTGGAGGACTCAGCAGGGCTGCAGCGAGGGTGTTTGGCTAGAAGCGTGGAGAGTGGTGGTGTGGGAGACATCCCAAGCAATAAGCAGCATAAGCCCTGGAGGCTGGAAATCTAACCCTGGTTACTACTGTTGTCATTATCACTTCATTTAAGGGAGCTGGGGAAGATGGATACTTATAGTTCTCATATTTGGATTGATTGGATATCAGTTTTCATACATGGTTAGTTTTAAACCAGAGTTTAGTTTTTTTCCCCTCAAGCTGCTCTTTCCATGTGAAAGGGAAAGTTTGCTCTATCAAAGATCTTCATTACTCAAAAGAACAGATGCAGAGACTGATGGATAAACAAGGAGGGGCTATAAGTGTAATTTGCCTCTTTAGCCACTGGTAATATGATAATTAGAGAAGAGAAGCATTTTTCAAGCTGATATGGAATCTACAAAGTGGGGAAAATTAGTGGCACAGCATCGGGTGACAGGCCATGCATTTGAGTCCTGACTCTTACAGCTAGATCTGGATGCCTTGACTAAAGACATGACAGAGTGGGTATGGAGGTGGGGTGCATAGAGCAGGTGTTTTTCCACCATGGCTGTACATTAGAATCTTCTAGAGAGGTTTTAAAAAATACTGATGCCCAGGATCCAACTCAGAAATTGGGAGGTAGACTGAAGCACTAGTATGTTTAAACATGCTACTTGTTTTAATGTGCAGTCAAAATTGAGACATTCTGGCTTAGAGAATATTTTCAGATCAGCAGCTAATTGAAGACTGAGAATCTCATCTCATGTTCCTACAAACCTCATCTCTTGCTCCTACTAATTTTAAAGTAATCATGTCTAAATTCTATCTCCCCATTACTCACTCTACTCAACGCACCCATCCCAATCTGCCTCCACAGATGACCTCCATCTAATATGCCTTCCTTGGATGGCCAAGAATAAGCCCATGCCATATTGCTACTCTCTGTTAATAAACTTGGGAATGTAGTCAATTGCCATGGATTTTCATTCACTGATCGGAATTTACTACAAACCTCTATTTGGGTTCTCATCTGCATTTTGGGACAGGTTGTAAGATTAACTCTGGCTCTTTTGTTCCTTACATTTTGAACCAATTAAGAGATGCTCCTGTCACCAATGACTTTCTCCTCATGGCACGGTTTGCCATGTTTATGTGTCTACACCTCGGATTACACTGTCGTCTCCTTGAAAAGGTAATGTGGCTGTGCATTTTATTCACTTTTGTATCTCCAATGCTGAGTCCCAAGTCCAAGAAACGAACCACTCAGTAAGAATTTAAGAAATTATTTTTAATTAAGATAATTGTTAATCACAATAAAATTTATCCATTTTAAGTGTACAGTTTCAAAGATATGAGTAATTGTATATAGCCATGAAACCAGACCTGTAATCAAGCTATACCACAGTTTCCTCATCCTAAAATATTTTCTTATTGCCCCTTTGCAGTTGATCTCCACCCCTGAGCCCTGTCTCAATGCAGCTATTCAACTGCTCTAGAAAAGAGCAGCTTTGTCTTTTGTAGAATTTTGCATATATGGAATCGTACGGTATTCAGGCTTTTGTATTGTATTGGACTGTTTGATATTATCCATTAGGTCCCTAGGGTGCACTCTCTCTCTTTTAAAAATTTTTCTCTCTCTTCTTCACCTTGGGGTATACTATGGATTAAATTTTGTCACTCCAAAGTTTAATATGTTGGAGGTTTGGTCTGTGACAGTGTACACAGGGTGGGAAATCTTATTGTGGTAGTTGAAAGGTAGGGCCTTGGAAAGGTGATTGGATTGTGAAGACTTCACCCTCATGAATAGATTGATCCATTCTTGGAATAATGCTAGTGGTTCCGGTGGCTTTAAAAAGAGAGTGAATGAGGTTATTCTCTCTCTGCTCTGCCACTTTTGCAAAATGATACCCTGAGTCTCTGAAATCACCACCAAGGAAGACCTTCACCGGATGTTTCCCTAAACTTTGAGCTTCCCAGCCTCAGAAACTGTAAGCAATAAATTTTGTTTTCTTTATAAATTACCCAGTTTCATGTATTTTTGTTATAAGCAACAGAAACAGACTAATACTGGGTGTTATCCAGCAACGTTGTGGTTCATCACATTTGGAAATTGAAGACCTCAATAAGTATGGATAAATGCAATCTAAATTGAATTAGGAGAAGTTAGAAGAAGGGCTTTACCTGGGTAGAAAGAAACAAAGTTATGCCTTGGAATTTATGAATGTATAGCCAACAGGACACGACCCGTGAAATGTGAGTGAAAGAGAAGTTAAATATCATTCTGAACTCTTTGTCTTAGACAATTGTATGGAAAGTGGTGTAGTTAACTGAGATAATACAGGAGAGCAAAGTGAAGCAGGTCTTCAAAATAAAGCAGTTTTTACCTAATTAATGAGTTCTAAGTTCATGATCAAAGGAGTACTATCATAAGAATTCTGTGTTAAGAATATCTTAGAATCATAAAGCATGTCTGGAAGAGACTGTAGATACATTCTAGTTTAATTTCTGTATTTATCAATGAAGTAGATAATATCAGAGGAAGATTTTATGATTTCTAGGGTTGATCATGTTATTCTGTAATGGTCATTTAATCAGATTAAACTCCTTTCTATGGTTTCATTCCAGTATGACTTGCAAATTTAACAATCCTCATTTCTTATCTCCATTAAAATGACTTTTCCCTCTCTGTTCACCTCAGAAATCTTGCTCCTTTTTCTCCATCAAACCGTATCCATTTACTGAAGCCTTCCCAGAAAACGGTGCATTACTCTGTTCATTCTAAAGTTCTATCCATTTCCATTACATCAATTTGTAATTCTGGAGAGCTATATGTCTCTGTACATTACTTTGCTTCTGCTATTTATTTTATGAGAATTTTAAAAAGCTAACATTTATCAAGTGCTTGAAGCTTTTAGTTTTTTTGGTAGTCTCTCACGTAATCCTTGCAATGACATTAGAGGGTAGTGCTCTAATTTTACAATTGGGAAAGTGGAGGCAAGCAGAGGTTAGGTAATTTAACAATCACACAATTAGCAAATGGCAGAGCTTGTGTTTATCGAATAAGAAAATGCATGTGGAGTGCCCACTGCAAGCTGTACGTACACCTGCATGCATGTTGCTAGCCTTAGAATTGTTTGTTTTCCCATCTCTTCTATGAGATTTGAAATGGCTTTAGAGTGGGGCTGTGCCTTTTGTCACTTGGCAATCTCCTACTGTCTTTGCTCCTACGTTCCTATGTTACTCATACTTAGTTCTGAGTGACCAGATGATTGTCTTTGCCTGTAAAAGCAATCTTTTCATGAGTACAAGTAAAGCAGTAGCTGATCTGACATTTGCTAGCAAATGTGAACAGCAGTGCAAGCCAGACCATACTGTTCATGAAGGTTTAGCAGGACCTGGTAACTGAGGCGGTTGCTGCCCCTTTGGCGATTTCACTCGCCATTTCACTGCCATGGCCAGTAACTTTGCCCAGCTAGCCTGGCTGTTCTGTAACCCGCTCTTTAACATAGATCATTTACCAGAAGTAAATCTATCTTACAATGGTCATCTTTCAAATGACTTCAAGAAAGACTCAAGGCAGCAATTATTCAACTTTATTGCTTCAACGACTAAAGCATTTTTTGCTTTAATGGGCTGCCAAGCTGTATGGAGAGAAAGTGCTTGTGGCAGGACCAGAAAGAGGAGAACACATTGGGAGTTTAAAAAAGCAAACTCCATTCCCTGGGGCTTTAGCTAAATAGCTGACTTTTAGTTTTCTGTGTTTCATGTAACTCGCATACTGGCAGCTGCGATGAGCTATTTGACCCTCTTTATCACCTGTTCATGTTAACACAGAGGTTCACAGTGTTGTTTCTTGTCAAAAGAACTGTGCTAAGCTAGAGGAGACTAATTGCGTGTTTTGTTATGCTGATATTAACAACCCAGAGGGAGGCAGAGCATCAAAGCAAATTGTGCAGAATGAATATTTTACAAAGGTGGCAACCCATGGCACAGGGTGCCCTGAAGAGATGTGATTTGGGCACAACAAGCCGGATCTCAGATTTGTTTGTTACCTCAAGTTTATGCTCTCTCTGGCCAACAGGTGTCTGAGGTACCATTTAAATAGGAACAAATCACTATTTTTCTATGATTCTGGGTTGCTGTTATCAACAGATGCAAGTGTATTAAGTGCATCTTAAAAGAACCCTCCAAGTGGGTAAGATAATAGTGATTTGATCCTTAATGAAGACTTTTATCTCACTTTCTATTACTCTGACAAGGTATTATGTTGCATTAGGTCAATTTGACTTACAATATTGTCAAATGCAACACCATTTAGAATAGTTCCAGGAAATTTGGTCTGCCTTACATGATTCTGTACTTAGCTGTCGAGGATGTAGTGTAAGATTTTAGGGAGTTGAAAACAAAGAACCCAGCAAGCAATTTCAAGGCTAAGGGTTCTATTTAGGTTGAGGATAATATGATATGAAAGAAATATGTTCTTGTGAAATATCTGTGTGACATTCAGTGGTAATCTTAACTAACCTCAGCACGGGAGGTTCTGAGCTAGTGAAGAGATGGGTTAAAATAGCTGCCCTGAGTTTTCTTTCACAAATGATAGTAGAGGTATGAAATTAACTTGCCAAAGGTAGTAATGTTCAAATGGAGGCTGACATGGTTAAGCCAACTTAACAACAACAAAAATTATAAAATTTACTGTATAAAAACTGTATAAAGAGGTTGGAAGCAGTGAGATTTAGTATCAGGATTTTTTAAAGGTCTATCGATTCTTTACCTTTTTGGGTAATCCTAAAATTAGATAATTATATGGTATTTTCCTAGATTGTACATGCCCTGTAAAATAATAAGAATTTCTCCAAGAATTATTACAGAGAGTTATTACACAAATGTTATAATTTACTTTTTTATACTTTAAACTACAAACTTCCCTGGGATTTCTAATATTTGACTAGGATATAAACTAATATTTGACTAAGAAATAAAACAAACTAATAATTGAGTACAGTATATAATTTTTATATGGAGCAAGATTTACGGTCAGGTCTGTTATGTGGTAGCTTCTGTGGTCTGGTTTCAGGGTATAGGCAAGAAATTTTTCTCTCCCCAAACCTTTTAAAGCTCCCAGATAAGATAAAAAGAAGGGGATTGCTGGTGGGAGGTCTAAAAAGGAGTCAAAATAGCAGAAGATGGCAAATAGAAATGTTTGCATCATGTTTTCTGTTGGGAAAAATTATGGAGCTGTTTGAATATAGGCTGGGTGGGAGAAGAGTTCAGTCACTGAGTTTTTCATTGATTTCTTTTCATGGGCCAGGTAATAGGGAAAGAGGGGATACTTGTTTTTTGGCTTCCGAGGTTCTAAGTAAAAGAGTGTCTTGATTCTCATATAAACAGGAGAGAATAGCAATCCATCAGGCTGACACAGGCTGATGGAAACATTCTGTAAATGACCGCACCATTTTATATTCCCAACAATATGAATGTTCCTTTCATTTTTTCTAAATCCTTGCCAACACTTGGCATTGTCTGTCTTTTGGCTTATTGCTATTCTAGTGTATATAAAGTGGGATGTCATTTTGGTTTGAATTTGCATCTCCCTTAGTGACTAATGAGGTTGAGCATCTTTTCATGTGCATATTGGCCATTCTCACATCTCCTTTGGTGAAATGTATATTCCGATCTATTTCCCACTTTTGAATTGGTTTGTTTACCTTATTAATTATTGAGTTGTAAGAGTTCTTTATAAATTTTAGATGCATGACCCTTACTGGGGTTATGATTTTCTTTTAGTTGGTGGCTTATCTTTTTAACTTTCTTGATGGTGTATTTTTGAGTGCAAAGATTTTGAATTTTGATGATGTCTTTTTATTAATGTTTTCTTTTATTACTTGTATGCTTGCTGTTGTAAAATCATTGCATAATCCGAATCACTAACGTTTTTTTTTTTTTTTTTGGTGGCTGGCCAATATGGGGATCTGAACCCCTGACTTTGGTGTTACTAACACCGCGCTCCAACCAACTGAGCTAACTGGCCAGCCAAGATCACTAGTGTTTTACTATTATGTTTTTTTCTAAGAGTTTTGGTCTAAAATATATTTCAAGTTACTTTTTGTGTATGGTGTGAGGTAAGAGTTCAAATTCATCTTTCTGTGTGTGAATATCCAATTGTCCCAGCAACATTTGTTGTAAAAACTATTATTTTCCTATTTAATTGTTTTGACATCTTTGTCCAGTAAGTTTCTTTAGGGGTATAATTCTAATTGCAAATTAATGCACATATATCTGTATACTATATGCTAAAGTCAGTATCCTTATCATGCTCATAAAGAAACCTAAAGGCAACTAAAAGGCTAAACCTGTACATTTTTGATATACAATATGTTGTGCTATTGTGCTAAGTCCTTGCTATTGTAGAAGGCACATCTAAATATAGGGCAGTAGCTATAGAGAGACATTAATCAAATAATAATATATTTATGTATGAACCATGGTAAGTGCTGAAGTAGTTTTTGTTACTGAAAACAGTAGTTCAGTAATAAAGTTACTATCAATTGCGCTTTTCTTATAATATTGAAATAAAACTTTTTATATTGATTTTATTAATCTGGAAAACGTTAAGCCATGATTGTATTAATACTTTTAGTTATGTTGGTTATAAAAAGTAGTTGCATAACAAAAGTCCTCTGATAGTTCAGTGGAGATGAATTTATTAACTAGATTATACTGAGCACTGAGCATTGGATATCTATCATATTCTTTTGCAAATGTTTGCATTTTAATTTTCCTTTGAAGGTTAAAGCCAAGATGGCCATTATTCTTGTGACTTGAGGTAAGTCACTTAACTCTTTGTGCTTCAGTTTTCTTTTCTCTTAAATGGGGATAGCAATCTCAAGGTTCTGGACCTGACACATGTTTGGTGTTTAAAAGTTTGTAGAATGAATCATTTAAGACATAAAATGCTGGTCTCTGTTAGGGAAAGTTGTGGGAATTTTGTTAGACTTATGGCAATGGGTTCATGTCACTGAAAATCTTTCTCACATCCTTCACCTGTTATGATTTACAAGCATCTGTGATACGTCAATGGGGTGCACATTATCAGAGCTACCTTTGCAAATCCTAGGTTTGGAACAAGGCTACATATGTGAATGCAGCAGTTTTACAGAGATGTGTGGGCTAAATTAAGATATGTGTAGAGTAAGCCAAAAATAAAATTGGAAAAACGATACAAAAGAAAACAAAAAACCCTTGTCCTCCCAGCACATCTATTAAAGAAATTAAACGACTTGGAGAAAAATGCTGGCAGAATTTCCATATGGTAGTGGGAACTCTGAAGTAAGAGTGTGGTAGAAAACAGTCGAGTTGGAATAGAAATCCCTCCCAGTTTTAGCAAAGTCCCCTATACATTTATTGAATTTCCAGTGACATTTAGGATATTTTGAGAGATGAAGAACCAGTTTCTAGAAATAAATTACAATTTGAATTCCACAATAAAAGACCTCTTGGAAACTCTCACTGCTTGCTACTCTGTGTGAAATACTCAGTCAAGTCTAGATTCTATCAAATGAAGATACTTACTTTAAAAGGAGAGCGAAATTTGATCACTGCAGGGAGTAGGTAAAATCAATTGCTGAAAATGAATAGGAAAAGGACACAGTTTCAAAAAGAAAGTGAGAGTATCAGAGTTGGCTCTTTCAGCATGGGTCTTGACAGATGTGCCATCTCGGAACTTCTTTTCTTGAGCTAGTTAAGGAAGTGAGTCTCTAACAAAAGAGGGCTCTCATGTGCCTCCCTGTGTGGAAGGCAGCATGTCTAATTGCGCTCGCTTAGTTTAAAAAGCCATAGTTCAGGAAAAAGTTAGAGAAAAGTTAATATATTTATTTTCTAAACCAAAGAAGCAGATTTCATTAAGATGTGTCTAGTGCATCTTTTAGTAAAATTGAAATATAATGCTACATATTTTTGGAGCAAGTAATTTAATAATGTGAGGTGTTTTGTTGCAATGTAGGTTGATTTTCTTAATTTATCTTTCCCCCATTATCTCAATGGGTTTGTTTTCATTTAAATATTGATTTAAGCTTTGACTTGTTTTGGAAGAACAATTCTTTTTCAGATCAATTCTGTGAATATATGTCCTCAATAGGCAGGAAATGAATGACATATGGCTGAGGTTTTCCTAGGGAATTCAATAGTTGCCATTCTGGGTATCGAAGGGAAGGAGATGGGGACCATGGACTCAGTTCTCATAAAACAAACAAAACAAAACAAAGGAATATGGGAAAGCAGAGAAGATGCCAAGCAACCAAAAATTGAAATCATTGTTTCAATTGGAGGAAAAAGAGTTCATGGATTCCACATAATGCTGATAAAATGATGTGACCTCTGTGTAAGTACTTCCAGAGACATTGTAGCCCGTGGTCCCCACAGCACCCTTATGACAATGGCAGGGCAAAGCACACTTTTACTAAAACCATTTTGTAAACGGTGAAACTGGGAGTGTTAATTTCCTACGACTGCCTTAACAAATTAGCACAGACTCAGTGGTTTAAACTACAGAAATTTATTCTCTAGAAGTCAGAAAACAAGGTGTCAACAGGGCTGCCTTCCTGGAGGCTCTGGGGGAAAATCCATTCTTGCCTCTTCCAGCTTCTGGTGGCTGCCAGGATTCCCTGTGTTTCGTTTTGTTTTATTATCTATTTATTTAGTTTTTCATTGTGCATGTTCATAGGGTACAGTTTGTTGTTTCAATGCGTGCACATATTGAATGATGATCTAATCAGAATAGTTAGCATGTCCATCACTTAAACAATTATCATTTCTTTGTTGTTATAACATTTAAGGTCTTTTTTGTGTGTGGTTATCTTGCATATACAATACAATATTATTAGCTACTGTCAACCTGGAGCACCAGAACTTATTCTTCCTCTCTAACTGGAACTTTGTAACTTTGTACCCATTTACCAATCTCTCCCTCCAGCATTCCTTGACTTGTGGCCACATCCCCCCTATTTTCGCCTCTGTGGTCACATTGCCTCCTCCTCTCCTGTCTGTGTCTTCTCTTCTTGTCTCCGATCTCCCTCTACCTTTCTCTTATAAGGACAGTTGTCATTGGATTCAAACCCTCTCAGATATTCCACGATGATCTCTTCATCTCAAGGTACCTGTGTGCTTTCAACTCTTTGATGTTCTAGGTATGTTAAAGAAAAATGAAATGGTCGCATTTTAGGAAAATTAAGACTCTAAAAAGGAGAGTACAAAGATGAGCTAATAACAATAAATAAGTGAATGTGGGACTGAAGAGTCAGGTGGTCTTATATATGTGGGATTCATAATGTTAGACAGAATTAAACAGATTTCATTATGTTAGACAGACCTGACACGGGTCTGTCAAAGTCTTTAATGTGTTTCAGCGCATTTTGAATCTCCAAAGCAAATGCAGTGTTTTTTAAAATTAATTGAGGAAGGAAATTCCTTTTTGCTGGACTTCAGAGACTAGTGGGCTTCAAAACAGTTTGGGAAACAGTGCATTTGCCATTTCATAAAGGGAAACTTGGCTCCATTACTTTGAATAGCCTGGGAGAATATTTACACGGATAGCTATCATTTAAAAAGTATTTGCTATAAGGCACGTACTGTATCAAATGCTTTAGATACATTAACCTAACTTTACAACACACTTTTGAGGTAGGTTTTATTACCATTATATTACAACTGGGAAAACTGAGGCAAAGAGAGGTTAAACAACTAGTCCAGGTTTACACAGTTAGTAAGTGGTAGAGCCCAGCTTCTACTCAAGACAGCCTGCTGTATTCTGATTTTAAGATATTCTAACAGAAAACTTCCAGTGTAACCAAGTAGTTGAATATACAAACTACTATCTATACACGTATGTGTAGTAGTTTGTGTGTGTGTGTGTGTGTGTGTGTGTGTGTATGTGTGTGTGTGTGTGTATGCAAATCAGGTCCCAAGACTCTGGAAAGCAACAGCTTAGGCTACTTTGGTCTGTGTTCAGCACCAGGGGAGTGAGGCATGCTGTCCAATCAGTCATCAACATTTCTGTCATTCCGGGTCCTGAGATGAAACAAAGCTAGTGTTCTGGAGGAGGAAAAGAAATATGTTGCTCTGTTCTCCAGACTTATGTCAAAAATGTTTCAGTCCTCAAGTAATTTACTAGGTCTGGTTTGATTCCTATTTACTTCAAAGCTTCAGTACAAATGAAAGGGATGCAAAATGGTATTTTGTTTTGCAGAGAGACATCTGAATTCTTCTGCTGGATCTGGCCTTGCTGACAGGAAACTTCCTCTGACAATCATAGGGCTGTGCTGAGGTGGAAGATATTTCTTTTCTTTCTTCCTAAGATAAAATTCCGAATGCTTTTCTTGAATATTCCCCATCAAATCTACTGTAGTGCACTTAAAGATTGTCCCTGCAGCTAACAACTACTGCCATTATCAGCATTTATTTTAGAAATGAAAGCTCAATTATTTAACAACACAGAGATTATTGGGTAGAACATGACCACAGAGCAATAATTCAGGAGGATGGCATTAAGCTCATAGGATCAAATCAGTTATTGTTAGTAAAGTGTTTCAAATAGTGACTGCCACATATAAGTGCTTGTTAACTAACTAACCAAATAAAAACAAAACTGAGGGAGAACTTGCCTTCTCTGGGGGTGGTCCTGCGGGTTCTCAGAAAATTCTAAAGGAATCAGCTGTTGCACTAAGAGCAGGGATTTGTACGACATTTATAATATGTACTGATTTCTAACATTTTAAGTCTTGGAAGTTTGGCACAGTGACAAAAGCTTCCGAATGATGCCTGGCTTCTAAAGAAGGAAGAAGGAAGGGCCATTGTATTTCCAAGGAGGCTCAGGAAACATAGAGAGATATTATTATCATTGTTTTTCAGACAAGGCAATTGAGTCTCAAAAAGGTTAAGCTTCTTGTTCAAGTTCATGCAGAGTGAAGATTCAAGCCCTTCCCTCTCTTACTTCCTCATCAAGATGCTTCTACTGTACTGCTCAAGGCAAACAAGTAGGACCAGTAAATAGTCTCCTTAGAACAAGTATGGCATGTATGCATGGATTTCTGCTTTTTGATCTTGCGGGATTCTATTCCTCGTGAGATGATAATTCTTGTTGTGTGATTTAAATTGACAAGATTCCTCTTGCTTGCACTAACACTTCCCACGGTGGACTCAGAGAGGTACAGAATGCTTAGTAGGTGGTATGAGACCTAGAAGAAGTTGCTACATCCTTTGGGAGGATGGGAGTTTATATCTCCTCATTTAAAATAACTGGTTGAAAACAGTAAAACAATTTAAAAGTTTTGTTGTGTCTGATCTAGGTTCAGTCATTTAGCAAGCATGTTTTGAAAGTGGAGTTTTATGCAAGGGGCACTACTGGGTCTGGTGAGTATAAAAATGAGAAAGATACGTATCTTGTGATGAGCTCATGAGCTAGTGTATACACAATGTAATTTCATAACTCTCTTAGTTCTTTAAGGCACTAAATATGGTACAAGAAAGCAGAAACTGTTCATTATTTAACCTCTGAGCTAATGTGTTCGAACAACAATTAATCTTTTATAGTAAAAAGTTATAAATATGTATATAAATGTAATGCATAAATGCATGTACATGTGTATGTATTTTCAATCACTTTCTCTCTCACATTATGTCAAAGTCTGGCGATAGCAAGGAGAGAAGGACTAGGACAATTTATATTAGACCTGAGAAAAAAATTCTAATAAAAAGGTTGACAAAAATAAAGCCAACCAAACCAAACTGTACTTACAGTATGATAATGATTATTAGCTACTCTTGGTGGAATAATTATCTGTCCAATGTTGTCCATTTTTATACATGTCATTTGTTTACTTATTGTGGGCTATTTTCCACTTAATTAGCATCCCAATTATAGCTTTCACTTGCAATCTGTGACTAGCTAACACAAAAATACAAGTATCAGTTTCCATTAAACATTAGTCCTCACAAGACAGTATTCATGAAAACTTAGCCAGCATAGACATCGAACCCTGTACCTTCTCTCTTCACCCCTGACAATACGTATCAGACGTTTGACATTAACAATGGCCTGTCTCTCCTAATATTATCTTAAGACTTAAATTTCAGGGAATCAGAGGTAAAACATTGTAAAAGGCCCACATTCTGCTCCTTGTGTAAAAACTCTAAAGCATGATAGACATGTTCTAATGTTATAGTTGGTATGAAAAAGTATTTTGGAATTAATTTTTAAATTGTACCTACCAGGAGATTATTCCTAGAGACCTGAAACCTAGAAGTACTTTAGCATAACCTACTAAAAGTAATAGGATTTACAATAATGAGGTAAAATCATTACCTTATTTTTATCTTTCTCCGTACATTCATTACTTTTCCCACTCCTTCCTAAAACTGATTTTTTGTCCTATTCATTTCTTTGAATCTATTTTTGCTTTAGCATAATGAACAACTTTTATTTTCAGCAACCGCCAGAGCCTACACCTTATTCTTCAAGATAAGTGGTTAAGCACCGAGTGCCTTTGGGCTGCTTTTGTAGAAAAAAGATGCAGTATGAATTTGCAGAACAACCTGCAGCTTTTGTGTCTGTTATTTTTCACCGAGGGCAAATGGATCTATCTCACCCCTAGACCCCCGTCAAGCAAGTTTGCCTTCCCTTTTCCCATCCCCAAGACAAATTAAGAATGCTGAAACCTTTCACTCATAACAAAACAGTGATAAAGCAGGTAACAAGACCTCACATTAATCAGGTCTTTCAAAGAAGAGGCCCCAACCTGGACCCTTTGTCTAGCCTGCTGGTAGGTGGGTTTTTTTCAGGCTCTTTTTAGGGGCCTAGCATTCTTTAGTCCGGCAGCACATTCTCCTTGGAAATGTTTCACTTTTCAGACAGCCTCTGTGTTGATCAAAAAACCCAGAGAGCCACTACAGAAATCTGAACTTCTAATGATCTTCTTTTATATTTTCTTACAATAGACAATGGCTCTCTCAACACTAATGGCATCAGTACACAGGGAGGGACAGCCGTGCAAAGAGATCGAGGGTACAGAAAGAGTAGCCACTATCACAAGATGTGCTGTATCATCTTGGTGGAAAAAAATCCTGTTTTCTGTAGCCAAACTGTTGCTGTCTCCTGTTGAAAATATTCGAGGTCCCTGCAAACCAATGCTGAGATGAGAAAAGATCAGAGCATAAGAACTATTTTCTTTTTAGGAAGAAAACATCACCTTCAGTTGAATGGTAACAGACCAGTCTTCTTGTGCTAGTCTAATCCTTTCCACCAACAACACAACAATAGAAAATGAGCTCACTAATAATTCTTCCCTTTAATTTCTTCCATGTAGTACTTGACCTTTTTCCAGGCTAAATGAAGGAAGCTGCCAGTGTGTGTATACAATTATGTTGAATCAAGTGCGCCCTCTACTGATCAAAGGAAATATTACCAAACAAGATTCACCAGGATTGCTGAAATCAAGGGAAAAAAAAAAAAAAGATATTTCGGGCAGTTTTATCTGAAAGTGTGTTTTTTGAACATTGTAAAAATTAGAAAATTGTAAAAATTTGTGTGTTAGATTTTATAGAAACAGAATTAAGTTTAAATCTTTTAAAATAATTTAGCTTGTATTATTAATAGTAATTTACAAATTGCCAAGCATTGTTCAGAAAAATTGAAATAACTTCATCTGTGCTCTAAAGACTTTTTTATATAAAAAAGCATTTTAGTAATACATGGAAACAAGTTATTATTGTAAAGTAAGGGTTGACAGACTCTTTCTGTAATGTGTCAAGTAATAAATATTTTAGGCTTTGCTGGGCCAAAAAGGTCTCTGTTGCAGCTATTCAACTTTGCTATTATTGTGCAAAAGTAGCCAAAGACAATATGTGAATGAGTAGGTATGGCTGTGCTCTAATAAAACTTTATTTACATAAACAAACTTCAGGCTGGATTGATTTGGTCTATAAAGCAGTGAACCTGAAGGTTTGTTGAACTATAAAAGAATGTAAACACACTCCCAAAGTGTTGCATTTTTTAAAAAAAAACTCTGATGGGTGAGATTGTAATTTTTGCTTGAAGGCTGCCATCACATTTTAGAACTTTTCTTTTTAATTAGTTTCCAGACTCAACTTACAAACTTTGCCAAAAATAATTAAAAGTTTGAACTGGCAGGGCCCTCAGAGATCGTTTAGTGCAATTTTTTCATTTGCAGATAAGGAGACTAAAGCCCAGAGCATTTCCTGAATGCTACTCTAGCCACCTATGTTATCACTGAATCAGCATTCAATGACTTCTGGCTATTTTGGTAAGATAATGCGTGGAATAATGCTTTGAAACTAGACGGAATTAAACAGATATTATTGTTATTAATATGTTAGAAAAAGAAGATAACAGACAGTTGCATTTTCTCTCTCTTGAAGATCAAGTCTACATCAATGATAAAGCCACAAGTCAATAAATAACAAGATGTTAACTCACATAGATATGTTATGTAAGTATCATACTGTCATAGATTTTAGAAGTTTTATTGGCAGTTGGGTAAAGAGATGACTATAATTTCTTTCAGCATTTGAACAGAATTATGAGTGATATGTGATGATACATGAAAACCAAATATAGATATCTTCATTATTGGATTAATTTTTGATGCAAGATAACCAAACAATGGTGTGTTTTCACTATCGAATTATTTTTAACAAAGGATGTCATTATGTGAAAACAGAATCTTTGTGGCACTCATACGAATAAAACGTCCTTGGACTTCATCCATTGCTGTAAATTCTGACCAACTAGTAAATTTTTAATGTCTTTCAAATTAAAATTAACAATTAAAATTTAAAATAAATCAGTTAAGTATTTACTCCTTTATTGAGCATTCTTTCAAAATGCTGATAGGCACTGTGTTATGTGATGGTGGTATAGCTCTAATCAAAAAAGCCTACTTGGTCTTTGCTGTCACTGAGCTTTCAAACTATGGAGAAATTATTATTGATAAGGCCTTGCCTTATTTCATTTGGGCGGCTTTAACAAGATACCATACAAACTGAGTAACTTATAAACAAGATAAATTTGTTTCTCATGGTTCTGGAGACTGAGAAGTCTAAGGTCAAGGTGCCAGCAGATTTGGTGTCTGGCGAGTGCCCTCCCAGCTGTGTCCTCACATGGTAGAAGGGGAAGGACAGCTCTCTGTGGCCTCTTTTATAAGGTCACTAATTCCATTCATGAGGCTCTGCTCCCATGACCTACTCACCTCTCAAAGGCTCCACCTTCCACCACCAACACACTGGGGATCAGGTTTCACTATGAATTTTAGGGAGACACATACAGACCATAACAGGCCTCGAACTCTGACTCTGAGGACACAAAAATGGGCATGACATCAAGTTTGCTCTCAAGGACTTTATATAAGGAACAGAGAGAATAAATGAGACTGATGAGGTGAGAATAAAAGTATAATAAATATAAAATGAGAATAAGAATTAGCTGGTATTAAAAAGCCATATAGGGAGGAGGTTATTTCTACACAGAATCCCCAAGAATGCTTTGGAGCAGCATATTTGATCCAGGCCTTGAAGCTGAATAGGAATTAACAAGTAGAAACGAAGCAGAAGAGGAAAGGATGGACAGACTTTCTCAACAGAAGCAGCAGCATCACTGAAGACATGACCTGGGGTGTCTTTGGAGAATACTGAACAAACAGCTGTGTGTGTGCTTCTGCGGGAGGATTAGGCAGGGAGCTCGTTTGGGGCCAGATCATGGGGGCATGAAAGGAGGTTGAGTAGGTGTCAGAGAGCCACTGAAAGTTTCTTGACTTGGTAGTGACACGGTCAGAACTTTGTTTTGGCTTGGCAGATGGAGCCTCATCACGAGGAGACTGGCTGTTGTTGTAAACTTGGGAGAGAGGTAAAGAGGTCTTGAACTTCCTGGCGGTGTGTGTGAGTGGACAGGAATAAACACAACTCGATTCCCAAGGTGGAGAAAAGTCTACAGAAGTGAGTGGCTGATTAACCAAGGAATATTTTGATAAAGGGAGAAGTGAAGACGGCTTTTAGGATTTGTCGCATATACCTCTGATAGGTTGGTAACGTGGTAATGGCATGAACAGATGAAAAAACACAGGAGAAGATACCAGTTGACAGGGAGAACATGAGTTTTCTTTTGGCCTTATTGAGTTTGAAGTGAGAGTGGAGTATCCATATAAAGGTAAATTGCAGGAATTTGCCAATATGTTTCTGATTAAAAAAAAAACATTTACATTTAAAAGTCATTTGCATCAAACAATGAAAAGTGATGGTTTTACCTTATGCTTAAATATTTTAATATTTTTATTTTAATAAGACTAAAGTTTTAATTTTAGTCAAACTTGAAGTAGAAATTCTTTGTAAACCTTGATATCATAGACCCATATGCATTGTGTATTTGATAAAAATTTTTTTGGTGCTTAAATTGGAAGGAAATCCTTTAGAATGTTAAGACTTTGGATTCAGCAACTGCCCCCCCCCCACCTGTCCTAGGGGTTAGGAGGAAGAGTTAGCTGTTAGTTTGGAAGAAATGCTTAAAATCATGGTATAATGGAGATGTTACCCATTTGTCAATAGATGGAATAAAAAGAAAGAAAAAAAGGAAAAAAGAGTCCCCTAAAGCTTCTCTGCAGTCATCATTAGTAAGGACTGATGATACTGACATCGTTTTCAGAAAATTGAACTTAAGAGTGTGTTGGAGTTTAGAAGGACTGTACAGAAATCTCCAATTTTCCACCTTGCATTTTCATGCTCAGATCATTTCTAACTATACTTACTAATTTAATCTTTCAGAAAGTTTTATTTTAGCATTTACAGAGCAGGAAAAGATTAATGGTTAGTATGAAAGCCTCTCATTTGAACTTAGTGACTTGATATTTAGCTAAAAGAGGAAGAATAAAGTCTAATGAGAATGGGCAGTATTTTGTGGAGTGAAGGTTTCACCACACACTCTGAATTAGGGAAATAAGTCAACATTTGACTAGACAAAATGAGATACAGAACAAGATTTTACAAAATTAATAAGAAAATAGAGAGGACTCCAACTTCATCTGCTCACAGCTACATTTCCTTCCTATCCCCACCTTCCAGTTCCCAGGTAAGAAAAGAGCAGACGATCCAACAAGCCAACACCCAGGGGCCACACTGGCTCTCTGAAGGTGAGACACACTTAGGTGTCAGAAAAGATGTGCAAGAGTCAAGGAGAGTTCACACATGGCAAATTGAAGAGCTGCTCATGTTTAATATGAGCGAAATGAGGAGAAATAGGATAACAACTATGAGAAATTACTACATTTATTTAAAAAATGAAATAAATGACCTTCCCATGCCAAGTACTCTGAATGAGTGCCTACCCTAGGAAACAAAAGAAAAATATTGACAACATATGCTTTGCATTTTCAAAGAAATTAAAGAGAATATAAAAAATATGAAACCATAGATCAGAGGTGAAGAGAATGGACAACAGAATAATTTGGGAGAACTGGAGAAATGAATTGAATAGTAAAAGATACATTATTGGAACTAATTGAGAATAGTGAGGTAGGCGTTGTTGAAAATTGAACCAGTGGTAAAGAGCCTAGGAAAATAATTCAGATACTGTAAAGCAGAAAGGTAAGACATGAAAGAATTTAGAGAAAATATAGCAGATTTGAAAGACAATGAAACTCTTCTTAGTTTAAAAAAAAAAAAAGAATGAAACTCTGCCATTTGCAACAACATGGATGAGCTTGGAGAAAATTATGTTGAATGAAATAAGTGAGGCACCGAGGGAAAGATACTGCACGTGCTCACTCATAAGTGGGAGCTAAGAGAGAAAGACAGATGGGCAGACCACAGTGGTGCGCTGGACTTGCAGAGGGAGAGAACAGACCTAAGGCTGTGGAGTGCGGTGGGCGGGGGAGGGGGAGGGAGGCTGGGGATTAATTGGGTGGGGGACATGGAGAATAATCGTAATTTGTGGCAATGGACATGTTGATAGCATCAATCAGGCCATCACTTCTTGGGCACAAGGAGTGACGGCCAACTTTGCACCCCATGAATATGTATAACCAATAACATAAAATAAAAACAGAAAAACATAACAAGATATAACAATAAAACCTTTTTCTAAAATGAAGAAATTAGTAAGTTACAACATCTGAAAATGGAGAGGCACACCGTGCTCCATAATAATCAACACCAGTCTATATCAAGATGTAGTTACCCACCCTGAAGAAAAATTAAATAATTATTTAAGGTTCGAAGGAAAAAATCACCTAAAAATCAGGCTTGTTTCAGAACTTTTTCACATAAGCTTTCAGTTCCAGAAGACAGTGGAGGTATATATCTAGAATGTTAGGAGGGAAAAGAAATTGAACCAACACATTTTTACACCTGGCTCGTTTTAGTTAAGGCATGAAGATTGCAGACGGATAGTCTCAAAAATGCAAGGGCCCAGGGAATACAGCATCCCTGCATTCTTCTTGGACAGAGTGTGTAATGTAGAAATCAAGCAATTAAGAGATTAATCGACATTCAGAAGCCAGGGTTGGATTTTGGATTGGATTTAACCAGGGTTGGTGTTTTGTTAGGAGCGTATAATGGAGGGAAAGAGAATCAAGGAACTGAGGATACGTCTGAGTTACTAGTTATCAGAGGTCATAAAATATAAACTGGGTAAAGAGGTGAGTGAGGGCATGAGATGTATGCTGGAGAATAAACAGGCGGCCACGCTAGTGGGTTGGAAGTTGAACTGAGTTACTGGAGGGAAGATTATTGGAGTGATGGTCTTACAGGAGTAAGCTCTCATGTTGGAGGTAATTATTGAAGTTGAAGTTATAATCAGAGAATGAGATGCTTGAAATCAAGATATTGGAGATAATATAGTTATTAGTAGAAGAGGCAGGATGTAGGACAAAATTATTGGAAGCAAAGAGGTCAAGAAACTGGGTGCCCAAGGCATTGAATCCACAAGCATAGTGAGTCACCCAGTAGGGTGACAGGGTTCATGGCTGAAAGAAAATCATAAGCTGAGTGCTAAAATTTTCAGTGAGTTATGGGTGCCATGTTCTGATGGCACATGCTCTGAATTATGAAGGGAGTTTTAGGAAGGCGGGGGTAAGATGTTTGGACGTGGCGAGGAGGAGCAAGTCTGACCCTTTATCCACCTCTGAGTTTGGTGGTATGTGTGGTGTGGGAGAAAAATCGTCTCCACTGGAGAGAGCTGCAGCAAACCTGTGTACTCAGGAGACAACTTGCATTCGTGAACAGGAAGGAGAAATAATGTTCAGAGAAGAGGTTGAAGATATCATAGGTTATGTGGATGAAAATGACTTTCAGAGGAGGAAAACAGATGCTTGGGGAGAGGTGGAGTATTGGGTTTAGACTATGGCTGCACAAAGCATGTGAGATTAAAAATCTGGGTAGGGAGGGATACTTGACAAGATTGGACTTCTTGGGGTGAACAGGAATGAGGGCATAATGTTGGTCACTTTGGGGCAAGGAGGGGCCAGTAGATTACACGTTCTAACCATAGACTTCTTGGCATTGACCTGTCACTGTGGTGAGTGGAAATGCTGCAGGGGTTTGTGGATGAGAGTGAGTAGGAAAGGTGGTTTTACCAGGAACACAGGCTGTGCTCTGGGCCCCCTTAAGTCTCCTCTGAGATGGTGAGAACAGAAGCGCAGTCTTACTTGAGCCACAGCAGAAAATTCTTTGTACAAAACCACCATAAAAGCATTATCAAAACCTAATAAAGATCATACACATGCTATGACCAATCCTACTTATGGATAATAATTCAAAATTTTTAGATTAAACATAACAAATAGACATGGCATTTACATTTTTTTAAATTGATGGATATTCAAATAGGATTTTTTGGTGCACATTTGTGGGTTCTTTGGATGCCCTGTTTGCAGTTCTCTGACATAGGTGCTGCACTCTCCAGCTCCCCTCTTGTGAGTCATCCTCAGAGCCTCCTCCTCGTGATGCCCCCTGTAGCTTTCTATTGCTGAGTTTCCCTTACCCCAGCTAGCTGTTCTGGAAATTGGCTCTTTGAGAGGCTTTGGCCTGGTGAACTTCTGGAAACACTGTCTTTCTGAATTGTGGAAGAGAAGCTGCTCTCATTGCTGCTGCATTTCCTTGTCCTGACATTTTTGCATTTGCTCTTCTTAAATGTGGGTCAGACACCACCAGTCTCTTTGGTTCTCCCATAATAAGGAGCAAACTTCTAGCTCTATTGATGGTCATGTCAAATCTCCCTTTTCTAAACTTGTAGCAAGGGGGTGGGGTGGGTGGGAAAGTGCCACAGTTCTCCAATTTTCGTATATTTTAGCCTCTTTGACCACAAACCTTTGATTGATTATGAGCTAAGTTTCATAAAAATAGTTTTTGACTGTCCCCTTTGCAAATTTTGAAACTTTTATTTTGTTTCTGGGCCTTTGGGGACCTCATCAAAAGTTGGGGCTAAAAAGTATATATTTTAACATGCTGTTATATTATTATTTCTCCAAAGACTAATTGCATCTTTAGAAAAATTTTCCACTCTCTGTACTATGTTATCAGTCTATGGAAAATAAGACTGACATGGGATTATGACATATATACTACTTACATATTAAATATATTCGTTTCATTTTGACTATAGCAGAAATCACTACAGTGAAGTAGTTATGAGTGGCCTTTGGTATCAGAGAGCAAAGGTGCTAATTCTGGTTCCATGACATAAACTGTGACCCTCAGGCAAGTAAATTAACCACTCTGTAAAATGGTGGTTAATGGCCTGCTTCATTCATATGGTTTTCATGAAGATGAAGAGTTAAAATATGTTAATATATGTTGATTTGATCAAATGAATAATACCCATTTTATAAAACTCTTCTAGAAAATTCTTCCCAATTTATTTTGTGAGGTCAAGATTGCCCTGATGCCAAAACCAGACAAAGAAGTTACAAGAAAACTACAGAACAATAGCCTAAATAAATATAGATACAAAAGTTCTGTAAAAACTTTAGTAAATTGAATCCAGCAATATTTAAAAAGGCTAATACATTGTGATCAAGTGGGGTTTATTCAGAAGTGCAAGGTTGACGGAAATTTAAAAAGTCTGACCGTATCAAAAGATGGGAGAATGTGAACTATCATACACTAATGGTAGGAATATAAAATGATAAAACTACTTTGGGAAACAGTTTGGCATTTTCTCAGAGAGATGTATATACGCCCCCCGTTCTACTCCTGAGAGAGACAGAACAGAAATGAAAGCTTATGCCCACAAAAAGGCTTGTGCATGAATATTCACAGTGGTTCTATTTGTGATAGCTAAAAACTGGGAACAACCAAAATTTCCATTAACAGCTGAATGGATAGAAAATTGAGGTATACCCATGCAATAAAAACCAATGAATTATCGATGCACGCAACAATATGGACAAATCTCAAAATGATTATGCCGAGTAAATGAAGCCAAGCAAAAGGAGTACATTTGGTGTGATTCCATTTCTATAAAATTATAAAAAATGCAGACTAATCTACCATGATAGAAAGCAGATCAGTTGCTTGGGGAATTAATTCAGGAAGAGGTGGGAGGGAGGGATTATGCCATAAGTACTTAACAAATTTTATATTATTATTATTGTTACTATTATTAGCCTCTCATACCACACATGGAGAAGGAATGGAAAAGGGGGATACTGAGATTGAATAAAAAATGACCAAGAAACCCTGGAGTCTGTTTTTAATGGTTAGGTCAAATTTCTGTTTTTATGTGGAATAGTATATTGAAATTGAGGTATAAAAAAATAGAAAGACCATTTTTTTTTTTTTTTTGCAACCTGGAATGTGTTTGAAATATCCTACCCTTTACACACAGAAACATTCCCCCTGTCCCTCAATACACACACACTATGGCTGTAAAGCCTGCTTTGTATTTTTCTGTATCTAATCAATTACTGTTTTCATGTTGAGGACCATAAATCATACTTCCGTATTTTCAATGCTAGTCTCTAAATCTGCACGATCACAAAAGGAAACACTACAACGCATTTCATGTGCTCTTCTTGGCTTTGGATCCTCTTTTCCTCACTGGCTGCAGTGAATCCCATCAGCAATCAGTATATGCTTGCTGACTGATGGACTCAAAGTGTATATGGATTTTTCATCTCCAGTGACATCTCTCTGTACGAGGGTATTTCAAAAAGTTCATGGAAAGAATCATATTATCTTTTAATTCTATTTTCCCACAAACTTTATGAAGTAAACTTGTGTTTCACAATCTTTGGGTTAAATGAAAGATAAACATTCCAAGATCTGAAGAAACATTGCTGTGGTTTTCAACAGGGGCATGTACCTGTTTTTGTGTGTTTGGAAATGTGCAGGGCTCTACTGGTATTTTGAAAGTGGGGACCAAACATGTTAACTATCTTGCAATCGTGGAATAATCCTGCATAACCAGGAATTGTCTTTTCAGGGGCTAACAGCACTACAGTTGGGAAATGTTGAGTCCTAGTCAACAATATTGTACAGTAGAGGAAATAGCGGCCCTGGAGATGTTCTACCAAATGCTCCTCATGCTCTTTCAAGTATATTTCTCTTGTAAATGGAGTTTTGGGCTCATATTTTATATTCTGTTATGGCTCTCTTGCAGTGGGCATAAGGAACATATCCACTTTAGGAATGACCCTACTATATCCCCCATTGACTTCGATACAGCACCATATGGCTTCAATACCATGAACACTAGGAAGAGACAGGTCATTGAATTAGAAGGGTTGAATGAATTGTCTAAGGTTAAATAGAATATGAAGGCAGAGACAATGTTACAGCTCAGGGCTTCCAATTTGTATTTCAGTGCTTATTCTAACCCTGAATTGGAAAGTTCAAAATTTCTTGAAGATTAGCAAATAAATAATATAAATTAGAACAGAATGCACATTTCTCCTTTAAAAATTGAGAAATGTATATTTACTTTATATTGTGCTGATTTTATTTCTGTTTTCATGCAGAGGTTAAGAACGTGGCCTGTGGAACCTGACTTCTTGGCTCAAATTCCATTTTTGCCATTTCTGTGTTGAAGGCCCAGTTTCTTCATCTGTAAAAAAGCAGAAGCATAGGATTGACTGGGGGATTATATAAGATAATTTATATCAAGCCCCTACCAGTGCCTAGAACATGGTGAATCCTCAAATGTTAGCATAATTTTTCTTTAATCTCTGCATAAGTCCTAATAAGTAAAGAATACATTTCATTTTTTAGTGTAGTATATATACACAATGGAATACTATTCAGCTATAAAAATAAATGATATCCTATCATTTGAAGCAACTGGAATGGAACTGGAAACCATTATGTTAAGTGAAGTAAGTTAGACACAGAAAAACAAACACTGCATAGTCTCACTCACATGTGGAATCTTAAAAAAGAAAAAGTGATTGTCATAGAAATAGAGAGTAGAATGTTGGTTACCAGAGGCTGGGAGGGGAGGAGGGGAGGGAAGAGCTATCTACCCTAAGAGAGTCATTGTGCAGTATGTGCATGTATTGAAACAACACACTGTACTCTATGAAAATAAATATAAATAAAATTGAAAAAAAAAGGAATACATTACAACACAGTTACAAACCTCAAAGCTGACATTCTCTAGAATTTTGATCAACTCACAATAAAAGCCACACAATTTGGAAACTATCATATATGGTTATAAAAATCCTATAATTGCCTTGAAAATGACATGATTTTAAAGCACAATCACTTCTGATCTTCTGACCCATCAGAAAATATGGGCCATCCACAGGCTGCTAGTGAGAAATATCCCAGACCCCATTAGCCTGCAGCTGAGGAAAAGACAACATGGTAATTCATATGGTGTTGAGGATTTATGATTTGTGCAAATCTTTAATCTAGCTAAATGCTCTCCGTACTTCTAAAAGTTTGCCTCCTTTCACTTTCTTTTATTGCCTCCATTTATTTGTAAATATATTATTGGTGACTGTAACTTTCCTCATCTCCCTGAAAGATTGGGGAATTATTTTCAAGGTTTCACTAGTAAATGAGAACTAATAATCAACATTCCTATTTTGTATCGCTTGCTTTATATATCCATTATGATATTTTATTGTATAACCCCCAAATTACACGGTTAAAATAAATTCTTCGACTATACACCAGGGGGAAGCCTTGTTCTTCCATTAAGTGTGGACTCTCTTTTAAACACTATAACTGAAATTTAGATTTTTCTCCTTGTAAAAAGCTGAGTGCTTCTGTGCTGGTATTAAGAACTCTGTTGAACTTCATGGTTATATCTTGGCTCTTTTGAGGTTGACAATGCAGAATTCAGTCAAGGAGAGACATCTGTCGTTTTGTGAACAGGGTTTAGTTTCCTTTTTTCTTTATCCTTCATGGACCACACAAACAACAGCCTCACATAAAATATCGTTTTTCACAGAAATGTCACACTGCTCTAAAGACTAAATCAGAGGATTCCCTTCTGTCTCTTCACGGAGATGACTTACTGAAGGATCTCTCTGTACTATATAACTATATTTCTTCTTTGTCCTGATCTCTTCCCCACTTTATTGGAACTCTTCAGAATAAATGTAAAAGTGATATAAATGTTTCTGATGTTTTTCAAGCAGATTTACAAAAACAGGACAATAACTTCTTATGATCCATTTGTATTTGAATTTTCTAATGGTTCCAAGTAACTAATGTTTAATTTTAGTGTCTACGTAGATTAATTTTGCTTTTCAAATTACACCAGTTTAGCAATATATAGGGTAATATAAAATGATTGAATGGTGGAAAAACATTTCCTAGTAAGACCTGAGAGCTGGCTGAGGTTTAGACTCCACTTGGGTTAGGAAGTCTAGGCTTGTTCAAAGCGCAATAATTGTTATTTGTCTGTTACTCAGGAAATTTAAAGTTAGGTAGAATGATGGTGCAGCCACTTTAGAAAAGTTTGGAAGTTTCTTAATGTGTTAGACATAAATACACCAGATGACCCAGAAATTCCACTTCTACTTATCTACCCAAGACAAATATAATTATGTATCCACACAGACTTGGACACACAAAGTGTTCATTAGCAGCATTACTCATACTAGCCAGAAAATGAAAGGAACTCAAATGTCCATGAGCTGGTGAATAGATAAACAAAAAGTGGTATATCCATGCAACACAGTACTGCTGTGCAATAAAAATGAAGGGAGTACTGATATGCACTGTAGCCTGGGTGAAGTTCAAAAACATTATGCTAAGTGGAAGAAGCCAGACACAAAAGATCACATGTTCTATAATTCCATTTAAAGAGAAAAGTCCAGAAAAGGCAAATTTATAGTGACTAAGTAGATTAATGGTGACCTGGAAGTTGGAGTGGTAATAAGGCTTGCCTGAAAATGGGCATGAAGTTTCATTTGGGGGTCATGAATGTGTTTTAATATTGTATTGTGATGACAGTTGTACAACTCTGTACATTTAGTAGCAGTCATTGAATCATATACTTAAAACTTATTGTATGAAGGAAACTGTTAAAATTTAGTAGAATAAATCTGAAGAGCAAATGTTTCAAGAAAAATTTAAACATTCTTCTGTGCAGAGGAAATTAAACTTATTACATATTTCAGCTTCCCAGGCAGGATCAGCTTTTTGTCTTAAAGAATCAGAAAACAGTAGGAATACATGACTTTCATTTCTACCACCCTGAAAAAAACAGCCAAGTGCTCCTCCTAAATCAAAGCATCAGAATTCAAGCTATGGGGCTTGTGTCTGCCTGTGACCTATGAAACATTTCTTTGACTTATACAATCTACCACTCTCTGAACTCGACCAGACTATGAGTATCAGTTACGGTCCTTTCTCTCAAGGAACTTGGACATCATGTGGTTTGCATACCTTGAACAATTTAACATTATTATTGGGAGGTGAGGTAGATATAAAGAAAATAATTATTTTCCTGGCTAACTTCTCACATACTATAAACCTTGCTCACTATTCTCAGTGTGCCTTTGAGACCTTCCTTTGCTGTAATCAGGCCAGAACGATGGGTTATATTTTCTGATATCGGTGGTGCTGAATTTATGGCATGACTTAGGTCTAAAAACCACTTCAGACAGATATCTTAAGGTATATATATGAAATGGAAGAATATTTACAAATACAATTTCACTTTTCTATTTTTTGGTGTCTGGCCAGTACAGGGATCAAAGCCTGGACTTTGGTTTATCAGCACCACACTCTAACCAACTGAGCTAACTTGCTGGACCTTCTTTCATTTATAGAAACAAATCTCTTCTTATTTTTCTCCCTCACACCCTGATAATTGCCACTATTTTGAGAGTTATTGAAAACGTTGGGAATTTGTTTTACAAAACCCGTTAAAAACCAGGTGGCTTGTGAGAAATATTAGACCTTCTACCCTCATAATAATTGTTAACCCTTCCAAATGCATACCAAATAAATAGTAAATATAGGAAACATCATGCTGACTAACTCAATGCAGCCTCATGATAAGTCTATTCAGTCCAGCCCCAAATCACTTTTCTGCTCTTAAGTACCTTATATATAGAAAACTTCTGATACTAGCATGATCTCATGGTCAATAAAAACAAGAAACTAAGCAATTACAGTGGCACATGGATAGGAATCAGTGTTAGAAATGTTGGCGGCACATAAGAGGGGCATGCTAGCCAGTTCTCAGGGTTAGAAGAAACTTTTCAACGGATGTAGCATCTAACCTGAAACTTGAAGGCTGTGTAGAAATTGGGTAGCAAAGAAACAGGGAAAAAAGCCTTCTGGAAGACACAAGAGTACAAGCACATTCTAGGATCAAAAGAGAGCATGTGAATGTGGGGGGACTGAAGATGCGGTAGAAGTGTGACTCGCAAGGAGAGAGGGAGTGAGATGCAGCATGAAAGCCGAGCCATCCAGGCCTTGTTCAGAAGTCTGACCTTTTCCCAAAAGGCGGTGGAGAGTCATGTGTACATTTTAAGCAGAGACATGACATTGTGAGAAATGTGCTTTACAAAGACATCCTAAGTGCAGTCCGACAGTATGACCATATGTCCTGGTTTTGCAGGCTAGATCCAATTAGCATTTATTGTCCTTCTGTAAATATTGATGATGATGTCCCTTTTCAACCATGAAATTTGATTCTGATGATAAATTACATGGTTTTTTTGCAAGAATAGATTGAAGAGAACCAAGAAGTGTGAAGATTTTAGCTGCAGCTGGTTGCAGTAGTCTAGAGGAGAGATGAAACTGGAATTAATTTGGTGATAGTGAAGATAGAGACTAGGGACATATGTAAGAGGTGGGATACAGGAGGTGGTGGTGGGTTGGACAAGAGGAATGTGAAAGGATGATGAGGACTATGTTACTGAAGTACAGAATCTCAGAAGATGAACAGGTTTTTGGGGTTGGAGAAAGACAACTGAAGTTGGGGAATTAGGAAGACGTCAATAGTGTTGGATGTTGTAGAGAATAACATAAGAACTGAAATTAACCTTTGGGTTTAACAACCAGTAACCTTGGCAAGAAAATTTTAGTGAAGACACGGAAATATAGTGAAGATATAGGACTTGAACAAGTGGACTGGAAAAAAACTCTTTCCAGAAATCTTAAATCTTAGATGTGTGTTTCTGTTAACTGAAAAGAGATAGCAGTGAATGTACTTAGTAGTGAATGAATTAATTCCTTCACTTTATTAGTTAATGTGTTCCATTTCCTAGAAAACATAATGTTTAATCCAGTTAACACACGTGCCCTTAAAAAAAAAAAGCCCCTAAGGAGGTTAAGGGTTAAGAACATCCAGTTCCAAAGATTGCTAAGAAAAGTTTTTAATATCTGTGTGTAGGAAGTATAAGGACACCTTAAAGATCACTACATAATCAGTGGCCTGCTTTTCCCATGGGGAAGGCTAGAACTTGCTGTGAATTTTGCTTTTCCTTTTTCTTGCAACCTGAATGCAATAAATTATCTGCTGTCATTTGCCCTGCACTATTTTTAGTACCTGCTTATTATAATTATCAGTACCTGTTTTTTATAATTATCAGTAAATGCCCTGTTAACTAATAATCATAAGCCAACTGAACAAAACACAAACTACTGGGGTGCAGTCTGGGAAGGGGACATAAGAGCTCAAGAACTGATATCAAATAGACCTGACTGTGCACTGTCTCAGTCTCCCTATCTGTGAAATGTGAACGTTAATAGTAACTTCATCATGTTGTTGTAAGCATTAAATAGCACAAGATGTATATAAAGCACTTAGTTGCCTGGCCTATGTAAACACCCAAATAAAAGTTCATCACTTCATCACTAGACAAATTATTGTTTCACTTTTTTTTTATCATTTCAAAGAAGTTTTGTGTGTATGCAGAAGCCATTCCAAGGTCAGGATTAAAGTCACTATCAGGGTTGAAAGAATAAAGTTGATAGTGTGTTTATCTGCAATATTCATTTGCCTGCTGTATGGAAAAATCGGGGATAATCTCCTTAGTGTCAGTCAACCCTCTGCTGCTTCTGCCTTACATTAGCAAAAACTCACCTCTCTCCTTTCCTGTTTTATGTTGCGAAATTATGATTGTTGGCATCCCAACTTCCTGCAGAGGAATTATTGCCTTTTGGGGTGTCACTTAAACATTGTAAGGTTTAGCTAAATCTAAAAGAAATACCATGTCACTGAACACAAGTGTTATAATTATATAAGAACGTTGGGAGCAACCTTAGGTAGAGCTGTCAGAGGCTGGGGATATATCCCCTACACTTAACCATGTTGGAAGATCAACTCATGGCACCTTGAAGACCGAAAGATACTTAGATATGTTTGTTTTAAGATTATTAGCATTATACATTTATTAGCCACTAATATCAAATACACAAGGTCATTAAAACTCAGGAAGAGGAGAAAATAGACTTTTCATAGTTGCCAACCAAAGAGAAAATTGAAAGAAAGTATATACTTAGTGTGCAGAAGAATTGCAAAATTCTGGATTTGCTAAAATATGTCCTACACAGGATTTATGGAAGGATTTAACAAAAATGAAACATTCATGCTTTAAGTAATCACTAGCATGATTCTAGTATCTCTTGTTAATTTATTAATGACTAGAAAGCTCATCAAGGAAGAAGAAAACACTGGCTCGAGAAAGTTGAGGATATTGACAAAGTGTGAACAAACTGATGGGTGATGGATGATGGAATCTAGATAATCAGTGTAGAAAATAAAGACAGGATGAAAAAGTTCTGAAAAGGTTCCAGGAAAGTAGAGGACCTAGGAATTAAAAGATGTGGTATAGTGGGGATTTAATATATCAAAGTCAGACCAGTGCTAGGCAATGGTGACAAGACTTGAGCCCTTGATCTTGTCCAGCTGTGCTGTTTTTGCTCATCCAAAGTTCTGCTACCATAACTGCTGTTTCTGGAGACAATATGTACCAGACGCACATTAGCTTTGTAGCATTTGAAAAATGTAACAGGGTGCATTCACCCTTGGGAGAAGGGGTCACTTTCTCTATTACAGTATGGAGATACCAGTCTGACTTCCTACAACATTTTTATACTCATATAACTGTTTTACAATGTGCTTTGGGATCACTGGGATTCATAGAATACTGTACCTGAGCCAGTATTTTGTGATAATATTTTCTAATTTCGATTTTTTTTTTACCTTTTTAAATGTACTTTCTAGAGTTACCTAAAAAGAGTGTCTCAGAACCAGGCTTTACAAAAATGTGTATTAAAAAAAAATCCATTGCATGCTCAATTGCATAGCAATTCCTAGATTTTTTATGGCAGGAGTTTGTGAGCTATAGACCAAAAAATGATCAAAGAGCCATTAGCACCAATCTTATTTCTATTAATAGTAATAGTGGCCCCAGCCCCAACTGCTTCTCTTGTTCAACATCAGCCATCCCGAACCCTTCACTGAGGTTTCAATGGGTTGGCTTATTCTTTTACGTAGAGTTTCACTGATGAGTGTTTTCTCCTATTTGGTGCCGGCCTTTGGAAAGATAGCTGCAAGCAAGGAACACTCATTAGCTCACCTGTACGTAGGGGAAGCACTGAAGAAAGGTGAACTTTTCTTACTGATGTAAAGTCATTTTTGGAACTAGTAAACCTCTAGAGGAGAAAGTGATTTTTCAGTACGTATTCCATGCCTTGTCGAGTCTGTCACAAACACAGCCACTGGCTTTTAAAGATACTATTTAAAAAAACAGCTGGTAGGCATAATATTTAAATATTGCCCCAACATGATGCCCAGCAGCTGTCACTGAATAACACTTGAAGTGTGTAATGTCGAAGTTGGAGTAGTCTCCGGGAAGGTGTTCAGAGCCAGGGAACTGAAACTCGTCCTATAGTCTTTTCTCCCTGGTGGGATATAAGGGCATGGGGGTGGGGGGAGAGGGCAGGGGGAGGAAGGCAGAGACGTGGAAAGGTAGGTTCTTCTGTGTAGGTGATGTAGAGATCATGAAGCAAGTTAATTTGGGCTCTGCTGACTTCTTTATCTGTTCCTGGGACTTTTCTGTATACAAACACAGAAGCCTCCTTTTTTTTGGTGAGGTTTTTTAATGAAACAATTTACTTGAAATAAAACAAACAAAACAAAACAAAAACAGAGCTTCACAGGCTGCTTGCATTTAGCTGAGAGTCTTTCCTCTACAGCAGGCTGTGTCATTGATCAGTAACACAGGGATGAAAATATCCCAACTATCTCTGGGAAAGCTGGATGAATTCACTCAGTAGTACCCCAAGTGGTTTGAATTGTTTTCCTCCTTCTCTTGAAATGTGACTATCACAAGCTTTGAGAAGGTTAACGGGCACATTGTACTTCCAAAAGAGAAAAACAATTTAAAACACAAAAAGAAAAATAATACTAAAGTTTTATAAAGCTGTGACCAATGCTCTTCCCCCAAAGTTTTATAATTCTGACTTTAAAACTGGTTTATAATTCAAAATTTAAAATGGATATAATTGACACTTTTTAATATTCAGATTGTACCTTTCTGTATAGAATGTGAACCCAGAAAGAGCAAACACTTTATTTGGGGTTTTGATGTTGTTGACTCCGGAGAGACTTATGTTAAGTATCGTATTTTTGAATACTGAATTTATTTTAAAAACTATTTTGGACTGAAGCAAGATATCTTTTTTTTTGTTTAAACTTCTAGAATAATAATCTTCATTTTTCTAATGACTTGTACCACCTTTTGACAATCCCCAGTTTCCCAGTTAGAAAACTCTTCATTACATTTAAATATAGTCATAGAATCACAGGACACCTCTTTAAGATGCTATTTCTTTGCTCCCAGGTAGCCCTTAAAGAATTCATTACAACATCCAAAATCCTATGGACACAACATTGTGGTTTTCTTTTATATTATATCCCACTGTCAAATAACTTTTCCAGTTGAGAATTTTTTCCTGCCAAAACTAAATTACACCTCTTAAATTTTAAGCTTGTATATCAGAACCCAGCACCAGGCCCTGTCTACCCACCTTGTACAAAGTCATCATTCTCTTTTTCTGTTGGAAAGATGAGATTGAAGAAAAGCTGTTTGGTTTCACATGAGGGGCTGATTTTTCACCTTGACAAACTCATGAGATGACTGTATTTACTGATGTAGTTCCATGACCAATCTTTGAGTCATCTCTTGGAGATTTTACCACTTTTGACTGTAAGAGAAGAGGAAGTTACATGACGCTATTGCTACAAGACCATTTACTACTTACAGAACAAATGCTTTGGGATAATAATTTCACCCAGCAGGCTCCAGGGTCCTAACAGCAGCTTTCTAGGTGATTAAAATTTCAGAGGACACAGATACCCATTTAAATGTAATGGGATTGAAGATAAGACTGCTCAGGGTATTTGGTTAATTCCTTAGGATCGAGTCTTGACTTGTTACAACTAATGTCCAATAATGAGACAATGTCCATTATTAGCCTAAATCTTTTTCTAAACTTCCATTTTCAATGCAAATCTAATTATCACAAACATTAAATTATTGGGGATAAGTAGAGCCCTCAGAAGGGTATAATTGTTGTCTATTAACCCCTTGCTTTCATTTATGTAGACAACGCTGTTGGAGGTCAAAAGAAATGTGAGATTGTGAAGGTACAAAAGGCAAGTACAAGAGCCTGGTTTTCACAGTGTGAGACGAGAAGCATCACAGCAATGGAAGAAAAACGGTAACTGCTGGGGAAAGACTAGTCAATGCAGCCACGAGGATTGAACAACGTGCTGAGTCGCTGGGGTGGGGAGCAAGTACGTGGAATTGAAGAAGAAAAGAGATTACTCGTTTTAGAGATCTAACCATTTTGAAAAGCAGCAGGTGCTGTGCAAATAACTCTTTAAGTGACGCAAATGAGAGGACATAGCCATATTTTTATAAAAAGTATTCCAAGTCTTTCCTTAAATTTATAATGACAAGTTTTGTTGCTTCAAGATTTAGGATTACTGCTGTGTTGAGTAAAATGAGAATAAAAGCTTTTCAGTATTTCCAGAAAATTGCCAAGAAGAAAAAAAAGCAGCAATAAGCAAAGATGACAGGTAGATGAGTCAAGGTGGTAACAGGTTTTTTCCTATTATTTTAAAGTTAAGGCCAATTCACACCCTCTCTATTGCCTCATTGTCTAAAAACCGACCATTTCATTTACCTCTCAATTGAAGGCTAACTGATAACCAAATTTTCTATTTTCAAAACCTACTTTTTAAAAACATTCATTTTAGTTTTCACATTCTCAGTGAGGTGAAAAGCAATTAAAGCTCGACACAGAAGGGACAGTCTTAGAGTTGGGAGACGTGTGTGAAGGCCTGTCTCCTTACCACTCCGAGGCTGAGTTTTCTCATCTCTAGTGTTTATGCTGTTAGTTTCAATAGAGGAATCTATAACACAAGGATCGGAATAATTTACCAACTGCTTATTGTTACCTCAGTTGCCGTGGAATAGCTGTGATACAAAGGGACAATCGAGGCAAATGGGTGTGTTATTATTACTCGCTGGGGACTTGACTGTGAGATACGCTCTGCTGTATCTTCTTGTGGTGGGTGGAGTGAATGGGAGCCTTGAAGGATCTTTCTCCTGTCTAGATTAAGCTCTAGATTAGAAGCAGACCTGGGGGCTTCCTTATTTCTTTACTCTTGGCTCCTGTGGTCTTACCTGTCTGCTGTAAGTAGAAGAAACATAAAGCTGAAGGCAAGTAAGAGAACATTTCCTCCTTAAGACATTAGAGAAGAGCTAGCTTATGCCATCAGAATCTTTCTTTTTTTCTTGAACTCTACCTCGATCCTGCTAGGTCTCCTGAGGGCTCTTTACTCTCTCTCGAGGAGGTCGTCCAAGTGACAAGGGAGGAAAGAGAGGGAAAGAAAAACAGGGCACGCACAAACAGAAACAGATGAATGATTTTCCTACCCAAGTAAAGGGTGCCACAGAGAATAACTGAAAAAAGAGAATCCAGACAGATCATTTCAGGTAGATGATTGGTTGATTGATTCACTTATTCATCCAAATCTTACAGAGAGTCTACCGTATATCAGACACTTCTTTAGGGACTAAGACAGACAATGACCCTTCAATCATGGAGCTTCCATTTTAGTGGAATTGGAGAAACAATGAAAAAGTAAATGCACAGCTGAATGATATGATTTCTTCTTATGGTAGGAATTATGAAGAAAATAAAATATGGTGCTGTTATAGTGAATGGAGAGAGCTGGATTGAGTTAGACTGTCTTCTAAGAAGGCTTCACCATTCATTGAATACTAGTTTGGTGTCTATAGAGTACTGGGCATTGGTACCCATCGATCACTATCTTTTTACCAAAGGTCCTTCCCCTTAATTTCCTGGCTGACTTCTATCTCTAGGACAGCACCTGAAGGGCTACCCTCTGTAGTCGCCACCTATAGGCTGAAGCACGTGGCCAGCATCTACTCTTTAAGACTGCTGGGTCAGGTGAGATCGTACACAAGAAACTCTTTTAATATAAAATCTATTCGGCAGATATTTATTATACACCTGTTATTTGCCAGGCATACATCAGTAAATAACACACACACACACACACACACACACACACACACACACACACTGCTTGGAGAGTTTACAGTCTATTTAAAGATGTATTATGATTATAATTTTTCCTCTTTATTTTTTTTACAAAAAGTCAAATAGGTGGCTAGAATTTCTGTTTTTTAGAATTTAATGAAGCCAGTTTTTAATGTTCTATTAAATTGAGACTTCAAATATTTGCAAAGCAAATAATGCATTATATTTATTTAAAGGCATTTTCACCCAACATTCCTACACCTTGTATAATTGCCTTACTCTTAATCAGGTTGGGCCACTAAGTGAATTGTTTTGCATTTCTAGCCTTCTGGTTTATTTCCTGATTTTATTTGACAACGAATTTGTCTATTTTTAAAGTTATTGTACTGTAAGCAGGCCTAGAGTTATAACTTCTACATGCATTATGGTTCAATCCACTACCTCAAAACAGCTAGGTGAGTCTATTTATCTTTCCTCCTTTTTAATGTGTTTTAGCAGACTAAGGAATATTGAGTGAAGATGCAGAAACATACATCTTAGGAGAAAATGGGTCAGCTTAATATCTTCCACTTTGAGATGGGCATACTGCCCAAAACATTCACAGCAATAAAATTATTCTTTAACTTACAATGATTAATGAGAAAAAGGTGCCTCTTTACCTCACTTACATTCTACAGATGACAGAACAAATAGGAGAGAAGAAATGAAAGTTTCTCATAGATCTTTCATGACCCTAGTAGAGGTTAAAATAACAGAAAACTGATGGGCCATAGAATGTCCACTTTCCAGTAGATGGAACAATCTCAGCCACTACCAACCTGCAAACTGCCCACAAGCAAATGAATAGCACTCAGGAAGCCCAGGCAAATGATGTGCAGGGAGGAAATGGAATCCATGTTTTAACATTTACCCCATGATCTGTGTTCACAATTTCTGCAGTGAAAATGACTTAAGGGATATAAAATGAACACTGCATTTTAGGATTCCCTTGGAAAGTGTTTCACTCACTTAATCACAAGAGAACACACAGTTTCAAATTAGAAAAAGGGAACAGAGGGAAAAAAACTAAAAAAAAAAAGTCTGATACAATAGTTAAAACAGGAAAAGAAAAAAATTGAGGAAAATATGATTCAAATCCCCTTTAAAACAAAGTAAGCTATGAACTACTGTAAAATTCTCCTTAACCCATTTTGTTGTTGTTGTTGTTGTTAGATAGGTAACACATTCATGGTGATATCTTAGATAGAACACTTTGAGATTGAGAGGAAAGATCCTGTTTGGAAACCACAGCATGACCAGGCGTTTTCAGATTGTGACTGTGAGGCTGCATACTCTCCAGTTAAGGGCAAATGGGTATCTGACAAAAAAAAAAGAGAATCTGTGGGTAAGGATCGGGGTGGTAGTGACATAACACAGGAAAAGGGTGAATTGAAAAAATGATTACAACAGAGATCTTCTATTTCAGATAATGGCAACTTCTTTGTAGTGTATTTTTTGGGAAATGTCATTTTCTAATCCTATGTGTTAAGATCAGCTGCTATGTGTTGTTTTCTGCTTAGCTTATCTAGAACAATCAGGCAGGTGCATGCAAGCATTTTTTTCCTCTTTTTTTTTTGCCATCTAATCTATTTTCTATCATCAACAGATTGTTCAACAAGACAAGGAACCTCTGACAGGCAGATATATAATTACAAAACATTGTGTTTAGCCTCCATAGGATTGGTTTTGCTGATACCTCTACTACTGTGATAACCACTATATTGAAAGGGTGCAGGTTATGCCCAAGGACAGAGCTGTTGCTGAATAAGTTGGAAATTAATCAATTTTAGTTCTGCAAGATTTAATTCAGAAACTGGTGGTTTTAAATTTGAATCTTGATTTTTTCCCCCCTTTCTGGGGTCAGTGAATGAATTTTTCATACCTAAGGACAATAATTATCCCTTGCCTGTCAAAGAAGGAAAATTCTGCTTCATTAATAGACCCAAGAGAGGAGGCTCCCTGAACTTGCTTTAACATCCAGCTGGGTAGAGTCAGGATTCAGGAGAGAAACATCTGGCCTGTTAAGGGATTGGGAGTGTTTTGGGGGTTTCCTCCCAAGGACTAAGATACCGCTTGTTGTAAAGATTTCTGTTACACTAGGGTCAAGGGGAATTGTTAAATAAGGAAAAAGAAACAATTCTGGGAAGCCAGAATCTGATTTCTCCTGCTGGCACATGCAGTACTTGGGATTTACTATGTTAAGCATAACTTGATAAATGTTTTCTCCATTTCTCCCCATTATAATCATATATGAAAAACTTGCACATTCACTCAAGGATATTGAGTTCCAGATTAAGATACTCCTAACATCTGACCATTCAAAAGATGCTGCATAGCCAAAATCATCCCTATGAGAACATAGGAATGGGTTAAGGCAAATGGCAATTTCCATTTTTTTTTCTCTTCCCTGCATTTTCTGGTTTCCTAGTATAATAGAACCTGAGTATCTTAGTTGATGCTGTCCAAAAGGACTTTCTGCAATGATAGAAATGTTCTATATTTGCACTGCCCAACATGGTAGCCATTAAAAATATGTGTCTATTGAGCACTTGAAATATGGGTAGTGGTACTGGGAAATAAATTTTAAATTTTATTTAATGTAAGCTAATTTAAATTTGAATAGATGCAAGTGACTAGTTACTATAGCACTGACAGAAAGAAAGATCTGAAGGCTGGAGTAAAACCATAGTTAATGCATTTATCTACATTGATTAGAATTCTTAGATGCTAGAATTAGAATTACCAAAATGTCACAGTCTTGTCACTTCACAAAAATGAATTTACTTTGCCTTTTCCTTTTTAAACCAGGAAAGGAACATACATTTTCAGGTAAGGTAAGCAGTTCAGTAAACACACTTTCATGAACAATTTTACTTATCCTATTTTGTGCAGGAAATTGATCTCTGAATCAGGTAAAGTCAAGTATCTGCTCCTGGAGAAGACACATCACAATATGCAGTAGTAATTGAGCGTGAATTGTCTGAAAGTTGCAATATCTTAGCTTTGTTCAAGATTAGACTTGCTTTTTTTCAACAGGTCAGGAGGACTGTCAAGGTGTTAGGTAAAGAGTATTAGGTGAGGTGTTCAGGTGTGATGAATTTTTTGCATTACAGTTGCATTTGTATAAGAAGTCAAATAATGGATCTTTAATGTTTTTCCACCAACTGTTCTTACAATAAATTCTGTTATGTGATCTTTTGCATTCATGTGTTCACTATGTTATGGCAAGCCAAAGCATCACCTCGCATCAAGAACCAGAAACTTTACTCTTTCAGGATGGTAGAAAGAGCATAGCCTACCTTAATCTCATAAAGATACCAACATTTTTATACTAGCTAATTTATACCATGCCAAGAAAAGAAAAGATGCAAATACAAATGTGAGCTATTGAAATGAGTTTCTATCACTACGAAATTTAATTATGCATCAGATGTATCTTTTATAGCTATTTATAGCATGTAGGCATTTTCTAGAGGTTAAAGGTTTCATCCCATAAGGCATAAAAGTGGCATTTATGCATTGGAGAAATGTAAATTAAAACCACAGTGAGATATCATCTTACTCCGGTTGGAATGGCTATCACCAACAGGACAGAAAACAGCAAGTACTGTTGAGGATGTGGAGAAAAGGGAACACTTCTACATAATTGGTGGGAGTGTAAATTGGTACAGCCATTGTGGAAAATAGTATTGAGATTCCTTAGAGAACTAAAAATAGATTACTCTATGGCCCAGCTATCCCACTACTGCGTATATAACCAAAGAAAATGTAATCAATATATCAAAAAGACACCTGCACTCCCATGTTCACCACAACACTATTCACAATAGCCCCGAGATGGAATCAACCTAAATGCCCATCAATGTATAAAAAGATTAAAAAAACTATGGTATATATACACAGTGGAATACTATTCAGCTGTAAAAAATAAATGCTATCCTATCATTTGCAGCCACATGGATGGAGCTAGAAACCATCATGTTAAGTGAAGTAAGTCAGACACAGAAAGACAAATACCATACGATGTAGAATAAAAAAAAAAAGTGGTTCTCATAGAAGTAGAGAGTATAATGGTTACCAGAGGTGGAGTGGGGGATAGGAAGGTGGACTAAGTGGTACAAAATTATGCTATCCCCCCAAGTGACTCATTGTATATTGTATATACATATATATGCATGTATGGAAACAACACACTGTACCCCAGAAATATTTGCAGGTAAATGTTAAAATTTAAAAAAAGACAATAAAAAAGTGGTATTTTGTGTAAGAATTGTGGCAAAATGATGATAGCAAGCATTGTGGTGGCTAATAATGTGGCCTTTTCATTCTCACCCTTGCTGTCACCTTCATTTGTCCTGTTGGCTCCAAAGAAGACACTGTGTCTTCCTCTAAACAACAACAACAACAACCACAAAAACAAACAACAAACAAAGTCAGTGGTGTTCTGGGTCACAATGGTGGATCGGAGATGATTAAGCAGATGTCTTCCGAACTCCGTGTTTGTTAACATTATGTTAGAAACTTGAAATTGACTATTTTGGGACTATTTACACCAAGAAATTGTCAAATGTTATGAATGCAGTCTTATTTTGGGAGATCTGACTGTTAAACATGTACCAGCATAGAACTAGATATGGAGGTGACCAGCTTGATGCTAATTATAATGGTGGGAATAGAAGCAGCTGGGACAGGAGATCGGGGAAATGCATTCCCTTTTTAATCCTGTCTCCTCATTTCCAATGGAAATTTTCCATATGCCAATCAGGGGGCAATAATGGATAAGTCAAAATGTGGCACACTCATCTCTACAGCCTTTATGGTAAGTTTTGGATAATTATATATAAGCTTCATGTAAATAGAACCACCAGTGGGAAGAGCTGAAAGGAATTTGTAACTGACGTTGGAATGTCCCACAGCTGCTGCTAAGCCTTGTCAGTAACCCATCTTATTTAGGATCCTGTAGCAGTTACAACAGTTGCCAAATCCTTTTACATTCACGGAAAACATTGAGACGAGTAGCATAAACATGCCTTTGTACCACAGCCATACGAAGGAACCCTTTGGGAGTTTATGTGGAGATTGACAGCTCATAGAAACAGATATGCCACCTTTCCAATACTAAAAGTTAGCTGAAGTGCATTACATTGCATTACATTGCAGGCAGGGCTAAATGCTCCTTTCTGACTCTTAGGTGTCATTCACTACTGCCTATCATTTTAGTCTCAATTCTGGTTCAATGTTTTACCGTCATACTTTACCTCATTTCTATAGACTGCAATCTCCTCTTGACTCAAAAATGAAGGGTGGATAATGCTGGGAAAATCGAGAGACTCTAGGAAGTTTACTGGATAGATTGTGAATATGTATGAAATTTTTCACACCCTCTCTTTAATTTCCTCCTTGTCAACTTCCTTCTACAAATGTTTTACTAAGGTAGAAAGGCCAGTCAGTTTCAGTATACAAAATCTGTAAAATGTTGTCAGCTGAATTGCCCTCTAATGACATTACTTTTAGAGATGTTTTTAGAAAAGAGAAGTGAAATTGCATTGAAGATATCTAATAAGAGTGAGTTCTTAATAGCAATACTTTTTACTAAGGGAACTTACTCCTTTTTTCCTCTTTTTTTTTTCATTTTGAACTTTGTACCATTTACAAAACTCCCTTGTTGTAACATAGTTCTCCTCCTAATTAAATAAAAATTCTCAAAACTCACATTTTTCAGAATATTTGGAGAGAAGGTATCAGGTGAAGTTACTTACCTTACCTGAATATATTTCAGAAAAATCTCACTCCCTGTGCTGTCTCTCCGTAGAGAATCTTCCTAGCACACTTCAAAACTTTCCATCATAAACTTCTACAACTGTGAACCACCATATATGTCAAGAGATTTGGGGGTTGAGAGTGTTTTCAGGGAGGTGTGGTGCTAAATTCTGATAGCTCATTGCTTTGTTAGAGAGACTGGGAATGTTGACAGCACTGAAATAAAATTCTTTTTTGAAAGAGTTTCTCCTTGCAAGAAAATCTTCAAGTGAAGATCAGCACATGGCGACATAATAATTCTGCAATTCTGAATCCCTCATGTTGGGAAGCGGGGTTAGGATAAAGAAGAGTTCAACTTCCCTTAGTGAAGTGGAATTTCACACATTTCAGAAAGCTGTCTACCTTTTGGAGATTATGGCAACAAAAACAAACGTCTTCCTTTAAGTAAAAATCCAATAGTAACAAGTTATACTGTAGAGCTTTCTTTCAGACCACGTCTTGAGAGACTAAAGGAAAGGCAGAAAGAAAGAAAAAAGAACTTTGACAACTTACCAGACTTAAATAAAATGAAACTGGAGGGGTTCCATCTAGCAAATACACAACAGATGTATACTTGCAGAGCATTTCATGTGCTCAGTCTGATTCTAGATAGGCCAGGCTGACTGAGGAAGCGTTCAAGTGAATGCTGATTTTTCATACAACCACACTTCTTATATAAAATTTGGGTAACTGTGATACCTACTTCACAGGTTTATTGTTGTCATTATTATTTATTTTTATTTTTACTTCCAGGTTATATTGTGATTCTACTTACTTGTGTCCATATCTGCTGCCATTATCCTAACCCAACTGCCCATCACCTCCCGCCTGGAACACTGCAGTAATTTCCTGCTGGTCTTCCACTTCTCCTTCTCGATTTTCTCCATTTCCAATCCTATCACACAGAAACCAAAGTGATTAATGAAAAAACTGGATCAGACCATGTTACCCTCTCACTTAAAACAATTCAACATTTTCCTTTTGCTCTAAAATAAAATCTAAACTTCTTTCCATGGCCTGCAAGGACTTAAGAGATCTGGGTCCTCTTTTACTTCATCTTCTCTGGGCTTTTGCCTTTGTCCCTTCTGCCTGGAATGGTTTTCTCCCAGTTCTTGGTATAGGTGGCTATTGTCATCCTTTGATCCATCTCAAATGGTCACTGTACAGACAGGCCTTCCTGAATCTTTCATGTCAATTGTCCACACTTAGCTACTGCCAACCTAATCACCATTTTCTATTTTCTTTATCACAATATAAAGTTATCTTTTATTTTTTAATTTTTTAATTTTTTAAAATTTTTTAAAAGATGACCGGTAAGGGGATCTTAACTCTTGACTTGGTATTGTCAGCACCACGCTCACCCAATGAGCTACCGGTCATCCCTATATGGGATCCGAACCCGTGGCCTTGGTGTTATCAGCACCACACTCTCCCGAGTGAGCCACAGGCTGGCCCTAAAGTTATCTTTTAAAGTGTATTGTTTTCTTGTTTGTTTTCCCCCCATAGGAATGTAAGCTTCTCCAGGGTAAGGAAATTTGGACATCTTGCCCACTGTCATATCTCCAAGGCCCAGTCGTCACATAGAATGTAGTTGTCATTCACAGTAAGAACTAGATTTGTTGTGCATGTACTCTGTGCTAGGCACTCTTCCAAGGGCTTTACAAACACAGACTCATTTATTTCTCACAAGAGGTAGGTATTATTTTTACCCCACTTTACAGGTGGGAATTTTAATATTGTGGCCAAGGTCATTTAGTTAAAAGTGGTAGACCGAGGAAGAGTAGCTACAGAGTCAAAATTTGTAATTATTTCAAATCCTTGAATAAGTGAATGTTTAGTGCGTAGTATGTGCTGCGCATCTAGAATGTGTTAAGAAAAATAAAGCTATCATTAATATTGTTATGATTAATATTGGAACATTTCTTTCCTTGTTAGCTTGTTTCCAAAGCCGTAGGGTCAGGGTGTGAGTTAAAGCTGTTAGAAAGCTGAGTGGGTTACTGATTAGATGGTGTTAAGAACTCCCAAGTTAGGTCTCTGTTTATAATGATTCTGTGGCAGGCATGCCTTAAGTCAAATCGGCTGATTTGGCTGAAGACTATTCCAAACAGCCTTGTGGAATGCGAATCTTCATTTTAAATCAGAGGATCTAATGCTACTCGATGTTTTACAAATCTTACTTATAATCAGTGCTATACTTCTGCAGAAGCTATAAAATATATTTCAGTGACTGGAAGCCATTCAAAAGATAATCTAGAGATTTACCACTTTTAAACTGGAAGCAGAAAAGTGTAGTGGCTGAATACAGAGGCGAAACTGCAGAGCTGAGTTTCCATCTAATCCCTACCCCATCTCATGTTAGTCTTTTCTCACTTCAATCACATTTGACCTCTAATAAAAGATTTATGGTAATAAAAGGAGGTGAATGTGCATTTACATTTTAAGTTGTTGTACTTATGTAGACTAAGAACAGATCCAAAAAAGACTAATTAATTTGCTGGGAAACATAAAGTATACCTGGACAGAACTCTTTTTAAAAAAAAAAAATATTTTAAGAATTTATTTATTTATTAATATTATTATTATTTTTTACATTCTAAGATGTTGTTATCTGGACAGAAGGTCTTTGCAGATGTGATTAAGTTAAGCATTTTGTCATGAGGAGATTATCTTGGATTACACAGGTGGGTCCTAAATGCAGTTCTTACAAGAAAGAGGCAGAGGAAAATATGAGACAGACACACTGAAAAGAAGGTGATGGGGAGGGGAGGAAGGGGATTCATCTTCTGAGAGAAGTCTGTTTCTCTCAAGGTGATAACTGGTAAAAGTTGCTTTTTAAACTTTGAAGCTAACATTCCAGCTTTGCTGTTAGCTTTTGACTGTTCTCTGGCATGGGGTATCTTTCTGACTGCTGCCAGATCTGGAAGGTGGAAGGTGAACTTCCCACCCAATCCCTCATGTTTCAAGTATATATGAATACATTTATGGAAATATATTTTATTACCTTACTTTAACTTAATATTGTATTGTCAGTATTGGTCTACTTTAAACAATTCTTTGAACAATTCTTTCACACACACACAGACACACACACACACACATATTATTTTTAATGATTAGGTAATAGTCCTTCATATGATTGTAAGAAATGTAACACATTTTTGGTTGATCTCATGTTGTTTTCCAAATGTTTAATAATGTAACCCATGCTTTGAGGAATGTCTGTCCCATACACAGTTTTTGGCACATATGACTTAATAGATATGTTCATCAAAGAGGAAAATAGTGTAAACTTTGAAAGTTTTTTATATATTTTATCAAAATGTTTTTCAAAGCATTATAGTGGTTCACGTTCCTGCCTGTGGTGTTTGAGAGTAGTCGTGCACTGCATCATGAGTAAGCCCATCATAACTATTGCCATTAAATCAACCAACCAACCATCCAACCAACCCACTAACACGCCCACCCTTGTCAGTCTGTGCACTACCACACAGAGTTGATTCATCGATGCAGACAAATGTAGATCTTACTCAACACTGTATTTAGTAGTGACTCAAAGGACACAGCATGGAGCAGGTGCAGACTCTGCATCCCTTTCTGGAGGAGCCCAGACCCATCAGAGATAACTTCCTGATTGTCCCTTTCCCATGTTGGGAATGGGTTTTGGTTTCTGAGAAACAGCAGCAATGTGTGAAGAACATAATAGCTTAGAGGAAACCATTTATGCTTGGGGCTTGTGTTAGTTTTTCTATTGCTGCTGTAACAAATGACCATAAATTTAATGGCCTAAAACAATAAAATTTATTATCTCAGGGTGCTGTAGTTTAGAACTCCAGTAGACACAGCTGGTTTCTCTGGTGTGAATACCCAAGGCTAACCACTGGAGGCTTTGGGGACAATCTGCTTCCAGTCTTGTTCAGGTTGTTGCAGAATTCAGTTCCAGGTGGGTGTAGGATTGAAGTCTCTGTTTCCTTGCTGGCTTTCAATCATTCTGTGCTTCTAGAAGCTGCCCACATTTCTTGGCTTGTGGACCTCTGTGTCTTCAAAGCCTTCAGTAGTGGGTAGAGTCTTTCCGATGCCTTATCTCTCCTGCCTTCTCTTCCACTGTATCTTTTTCCCTCTCTCTCTTCCTGCAGCTGGAAAAGTTCTCCACTTTTAAGATTTCATGTGATTAGAATGGGTCCACCAGGATAATTCAGGATGATTTTCCCATCTCATCTTAATCACATCTGCAAAGTCCTTTTTGCCATGTGAGGTAGCATATTTACAGGTTCTGGTGATCAGGATATAAACATCTTTTTTTGGGGGGGGGACATTATTTTGCCTACCACAGGGCTTCTTTATTTTTATACTTGGTTAGTTATGTGAGGATAAAGAAATCACAGGGATCATTTCCGTTCTTCAGCCAGCTGCAATGCACAAATTCTTAAATTCTAGCTTTAGTTACAATAATCTATCTAGATCAGGGATTACGAACATTGGCACTATCGACATTTTGAGCTGGATAGTTATTTGTTGAGCAGAGCTGCCCTGTGCATTGAAGGATGCTGAGAATGTCCCTGGTCTCTACCCACTAGAAGCCAATAGTGCTTCTTCTATTTGCAACAACCAAAATGGCTGTAGACATTTTCAAATGTCCTTTGGGGAGCAAAATAGATCCTGGCTGAGAACAACTCATCTAGTCTAAGAAGCTACATTTGACTAAAAAGATGTTTTGTTTTGTTTGCTATAATAACTCCCCACTTCTCTTCATGTTAGCAAAATTCCATTGTCATATGTACATGGAGGTCTGATCAAGATTAACTTTTTCTCTTGTGGAAGTCCTCAGGGGAAAGAAAGTTACTGCCGATTAACTTTTTCTTCCCAGTTTGAGAGTTAAGAGTTTAAAAATTATTTCTTTTTCTTTGAGTTTACTAGTTACTTTATTAGTATTTTTATAATTCTTTATGTATTACATATTCATATTTTTTGCACATTTTCTATTTTGCTTGTCTTTTGCTCATTGATTTAATAGTTTTTTATATATTTAATATATCAACACAATCTGTAACACATTATGAACATTTTTTTCTGATATTTTTGTCCTTTTAATATGTTATGTGATCAATATATTAGGTCAGAAAATGAATATCTAATCTATAGACGTAGTCTGAAAGAACATACTAGGATAAAAAGAATATAAGCAATAATAAAAGATAAAAGGAAAAAGTAATTCTGAGCTAAGCTAAACTGCATTATGGTATTGAGAATATGCTCACTATTACTAATTGAGTGTCTCCTCTGTCCCAGATATTGTTCTAGGCACTTTGGAAAACAACATGGCATATACCAGACAATGCTTTCTGCCTTTAAGGAGCTTACATGCTAGAAAACGGAGACAGATAATAAGCAATAAAAGCACTAAATAAGTAAGTTGAATATTATGGTGGAAGGTGAAAGGTACTATGGAAAAATGGTATGACAAAATAGAGCAAGGCTGGTAATCAGAAATTCTGGGGCGATGGTGGGGTTTGCAGGGGTTGCAGTTTGCAGTACCAAGTAGGGTGGCCTGGTATCACTGTGAAGGTAAGATAGGAAAAAAAAACTTGAAGGAGGCATGGGAATTTGCCATGTGGGGGTCTTGGGGAAGCACATTCCATGCAGAGGAAATACCAATGAAGGCCTCTCAGGTGGGAGCATGCCTGGCTTATTTAAAGAACAGCAAAGAGGACAATGAAGTTGGAGAGGAGAGAGGATACTGAGGGATGAACTTAGTTACTTGGTATGTCTGAATGAAATGGGAAGCCATTGCAGGGTTTTGGGCAGAGAAGCAGCATCACGTGATTTACATTTTCCTAATATTTTAGTTTGAAATAATTTTAGTCTTACCAAAGAGTTCCAAAAAAATAATACGGAGAGTCCGTGTGTTTGCTTTACTCAGCTTCTCAATGCTAACAGGTCATATACCATACTATAATTATTAAAACCAGGAAATTAATATTGATGGAATAATCTAGAATAAGCTACAGACCGTATTTAAATTTTACCAATCATCAATTTGGTGTCCTTTTGGTCGATTTGTTTCTCCATCCGCACACTGCACATATTGGTCGTGTGTCTCAATCTCTCCAAATCTGGGAAAGTTCCTCTGACTTTCAAGATCTTAAGGCTTTTGAAGAGTACTGGCCAATTATTTGTAGACAAGTAGTATTGGGAATTGACTCTAAGGTGCAAGGATGGAAACAGAGAGATCATGTATGAAGATCAGGTATGTAATTCAGGTGAGATAATGGTGGCTTAGCTCACAGAAGTAGCAATGGGAGTGGGGACAAGTGATTGGATTCTAGATATGTTTTGATAGTAGAACCACAAGATTTCCTGGTAGAAAGGATTATGGGATGATAGAAAGAGGGGGATTAAAGATGATTCCAAAGTTTTTAACCAGGACACTAGACAGATGTTTTTGTAATGAACTGAGATGAGGAAGGTGGTAGAGCAGGTTTTGAAGAAAAGATTCGAACTTAGTTTTGATATGCTGAGCTTGAGATGTCCCTTAAAAATCCATATGGGAATTGTATTTGTCTGCTTGGGCTGCCATAACAAAATACCACAGACTGCGTGGGTTAAACAGCAGAGATTTATTTCTCACAGTTCTGAAGGTGCTGGCAAGTTTGGTTTTGCTGAGGGCTGTCTTCCTGGCTAGCAGCCTTCTCTTCGTTCCTCTCGTTGTGTCCTTACGTGGCCTTTCCTCTGGGCTCACTTGGAGAGAGTGAGAATGAGCAAGCTCTCTGGTGTCTCTTCTTACAAGGACACTAATCCTATCATATCAAGGCCCCACTCTTATGACCTAATTTAACCTTAATTATGTTCTTAGTGACCCTGTTTCTAAATACAACCACACTGGGGGTTAGGGCTTCAACATGTGAATTTTTGTTGGGGACAGAAACATTCAGTCCATAACATGGATGTTGAGAAGGCGATGGAAAAATAAGTCTGGAATATGGGAGAGAAGTCTGAACTAGGGATTAAATTGTACATTTGGGAATTATCTGCTTGTAGATGAGATTTGTAAACATGAGGCTGATGAGATTATCAAGGAAGGAAATGCAGATAGAGAAGAGAAGGGGACCATAGAGTGAGACCTGGGGTTTTAGGGAGAGTTAAAAAGAGAAATTGGAGAACAGGTATAAAAACAAAAATTTTGAAGAGCTTTGGTGCAAAAGAAAGTGATGAAATTTGGTGCTATCTAGTGAAAGGAATAACATTACGTTTTTTATTTTAAAGATGGAGCACTGATAGAATATAGTCTGATAGAAATAATACAGTAGTAAGGGAAAAACTGGTGATGTAGGGAAGAGAGAAAAGAATCACCTGTGCGATATCCTTGAATAGGTTAAAGGGGATGGGTTACAGTGCACAAGCCAAATAAGTATCTTTAGAGAGAGGAGGGGAGAGTTTATCTCAGGGAAAAGCTGGAAAGGCAATGTGAGTGAAGATGTTGGTTGGAGGGTCCATATGACTGTGGAAGTTCTCTTGTTTGAATAAAATAGAAAACTAAATTGTCTGCTAAGGATAAAGATGGGGAGGAAGGGTTGGAGGTTTGCTGATGAAGAGAAAGTGGGAAATAGTCATTTTATCGAAGGGGAGTGTGAATGGACTAGAGAAAGTATAATATTATTTCCAGAAAGCATTAAAGGCTTGGTTCATGGTCATGAATATAAAGCAAGGAAGACAAACTAACCTGATTGTGTGTTTTTCTTCATCTAGATTCACCCATCCAAGTGCAGGTGAGAGTAGACAGAGAGTTGGATTTTACTGGTATGTGTTTTTACAAGAGAAAGATAAAGGTGGTGGTGAATAAAGATCACTGAAGATGCGTACAACAGTGTGATTATGATAAATGATGGTAGAATTCCAACTGGGTAAGAAGGGAAATAGGATGTAGGGGATGTTCAAAATATCATGGTGGTGATAATGGACTGGCGGTTCTGGTGAGGTCTCAGGATTGATTAGATTGGGGTGCTAGAGAAAGTGAGGTAGAAAGAACTACCATGCTGATCAAAGAGTGGGAATCTTGACATTGAGATTATGAAGAAAATGCAGTTATTGCTAGTGACAAAGTCAGGGCATGGCATGGGAATGATTGTAAACTCATATGGGGTGTGTGTGTTGTAATATACTCTGTGGAAGGAAACGAAGTGCTTTATCACAATATCAGGGATTATTTGAACCATATAGAATTTCTAGAAGGTAGGTAACACAAAAAATAGAACATGATTTTACTCCATCTTTATTGCAACATGGTTTTGATGACTAGTAATGACTTTTTAAGAGCTTAACTGATGTCATAAAGCTACCCATGGCTGAAGACAGCAGTTCTGAATCTATAAAAATTCAGAACCTTGAAAAGTGTTTTAATCTCATCTAACTTTGGATATATATATATATATATATATATATATATTCAAAGTTTTGAAATGTGTGCTCACCGTGTAGATCACTGCCCATCTGGAACGTACTCAATTCACAGACATTTTCAATCTGGTTTCTAGGCAGTTCTCCTAGCAATGAAGCAGTACCTCCATGAATACAAAGTGATTTACAGATAAACTGGAACCATAGTTTTCTTGCTGTTCTGACCTTTTAGAGTCAAATGCAAAATCCAATATCGCAGATGACAAATTTTTATAGGATTAAGACGTGACCTGGAATTACTTTCATTGCACTTAAATAGATGCACTCTGATCTAAAATATCATAGTTTGTTCAGATCAATGAGTTTCCATTGTTTCCTATTTGATATTATTGGTTTGAGTTCAACTTTAAATAAATCTTGTTTTCTAGAAAGATGTTGCTTTTTAATGTATGCTGATGACATTTACTATTACTTCAATAATCTTTTCATTTCACTGAAATATGTTTGCAGTAATTATATTGTTCAAATCAGAGAACTATGTCTAAGATAAAATTTGATTCAATTATCTCCAATCTCTTGCTGATGGCATTTGATTTTTAAAAAAATCAATTTATTTGCTTATTTATTGATCTGTTTATCTTCCTATCATATTACAGAAAAAAATTAAGGCAGTGTGTATCAGTCTGTACTTATGGAAACTTCCTTGCCTTGTTTCTTTCCTACTAAATCCTCTTATCAGTGCTTATTTACCTCTTAGGTTTAGCAGACTTCTCCACTACTTAATTGTACTTACAAATATAATTCATTGCTGCATGAGGCTTTCAAGACAAGTTCTGGGCTCCTGATTTTAACTCTCTTTTTGGTTCCTAGCTCTAGGGCCAGCCAGATTAAACCTGGCAACAACACTGTACAGGTAGAAGTGGCACAAACATTTATGCTCATTTACGCATCATGTCATACATGAGACTGAATATAAACAAGTACTGGAATGAGAAAACCAGGTAAATCATGTGTTGCAGGAATTTAATAGAGGATTAAGATCTGGTAAAGATATTTCTTTGTTCTTATTTGTTTTGAGAGGATATTTAATATTCAGGGTCTTCTCAAATCCTAAGAAACAGAGGGTAGAAAGTCTTTCTGGTACTTAGAAACTTTGAACATTCTTCTAAATCACAGTCACAAATGCTTTTGCAACATTTGACCAGATTTCTGGTTCTGGTTTCAAAAAGCAGATGGATAGAAAAGGACAGAATATATTAAAGAAAAATTTAAAAAAAATTTTTTTTGAGAAGGATTAGTTTTAGCTACCTACATGGTGTGATTTTAGACTTCTCAAATCTCTAGAATACTTTCTCCACTAACTATTATGTGTTATGTTCCCCATTTACTTTCTCCTTAAATGATTTAAAGCTTTATTCACATTTAAAATACAAATGCCTGTATTTCATCTAACTAATCATTTCAGGCAAGTGTAATAAGCTTCGCAACTCCCTGTCCTCAGGGCAGGTTTTGAAGGAAATCTGGTAGAAAGGGTAGCAATGGTGGAAACCACTCATTCTCGCTTTCTGAAAGTCAGACTTTCTCAACTGGCCTGGATAATTCATGCTTCGTTTTCTCCCCGTTTCCCTCTTTTCCTCCTTTCTCTCTTGTCTTCATCCTTCCCTCTGTCCTTTCTCCTTTTCTTCCACTTTTCCTGACTATATTCCTTTTGAACTGTTCTCCACTTTTGAAATTCAGAAGATTTTCAGTTTTGATGACTCTGTTTAATAATTACTTTTATTTTCTCAAACACCGTAGGCTCATGTAATTGGTAGATCCATTTTTCTCTTGCATGTCATGGAAATTTTCTTGCAATGTATAAAAATGAGCTCTGTCCCCCATCCCATTAAAGGATAGAATACAAGATTTCCCTAGAATAAAGAGCAACTAATTTTCTCTTGCTGAGTCATTATTTTCTGTCTACTATATCTCTATATCTGCTAGTCTCTCTTTTAAGAGATTAGTAATCTCTTTTTTTTATTCTGTGCATTCACGTGGCTTCTAATTCAATATGTGGCCCCATATATTCTGTTTTGAGCTCTTTCACTTTATTATTTCTGTAATAATGTTTTTATCCACAGTTTGTCTCTTTAGATTTTCAATCTCATTTTTTCCTTTATTCTGTTGTCTTATCTCTTAATCTTAGGTGTCTCATCTTATTAATTTCCTGCTGTCCCTGAGTTCATATAAAATACACATGACTCATTGTGGAGAATTTTTTTTCTATTCTTTGAGTTGTGTTTAATTCTGTAGTTGATTTTCCTTTTTGTTCCTTTTCTTTTAAAAAAATGTCACTGATCTTTTCCTCCTTATTTTGTTTGTTTGGAATTTAGAAATAACAAAAGAATTACATGTTTCTTGTAATTAGAAAACACTAGAGAGGTGTATAAAAATTTTTCCTTTGTACCTCCTTCTCCTGAGATTACTACTGCTGGTAGTTTCATGTGTATGTTTCTACATTTTTCTTTCTGCTTTTCATATATTCATATGAATATAAATATATGCACACACATATATGCATGCATATACATGTGTATATACACACACATATACTTTTCTATTTCTTTCAAAGATAGGCTCCTACTCTGTATACTTTTTTGAAATTTGCTTTCTAAAAATTTGCTTTTTTAACTTAATGATCTATAATAAATCTCCTTCCAAACTGCTGATCTGACTTATTTTTTAAAAAAAGTTGCTGAAGAAAGAGGGAACAGATCTATAGCTACTAGAGGTGGGAAAAGGGGAGGCGAAGGGGGTTAGAGAGTAATTGGGTAAGGGACACAAAGAATACTTATGATTTGTAATGATGAACAAGCTAGTTATATTGACTTGATCACCATATATTGTACACAAATACTGATAGTCAACTCTGTACCCCATAAATATGTATAATCAACTATGTTTCAATTAAAAAAAACAGCTGCTTAATACTTTTTTGTGGATATGCTATAATTTATTCAATTATACCACTATTAAGGACATCTGAGTAAAAATGGTCATTTTTTTTTTTGCTATTGTAAACAATGCTTCAGTAGACATCAATGTGCATATATTCTTATATACTAGGGGTTTTATATCTGTTGAATTGATTCCAAAAAGGGAATTACTGGCACAGAGGGTATATGTATTTAATTATTGATAGACGCTATTGAGTCACTTTCCAGAAAGCTTATAAGAGTTCATGCCTATGTCAACATTGCATGGGAATGCCTATTTCCCCATCCATTAGCCAGTTCTAGTTGTTATTACAATTTTATTTTTGCTAATATAATGGATAAAAAAACTCATAGCTAGTTTGATTTGCATTTCTTGTGCTATTGTACAAAAGAGAATGAGCAACTTTTCAAATGTTTATTGGCATTTCTTCTTCAATGAATTGCTTCGTTATATCCTTTTCCCATTTTTATATTGAGTTGCTTGTCATTTATATATAAATTTATATTTGTTCTTTGTGTATAAAATCTTTGATCTATATGTTGCCCAAATTATTTCTCCCAGTCTCTCTGTGCCTTTCGACTTCAGCTATAAAATATTTTATCTTAATTTTATTTTTGCTTGCAATATTATGACTTCTTGAATATTATTCTTATGGAAGATTAGAGCATATTCTCTTTATCCTGTTCTTAAATTTCACTGTAAGGTGTGGAACTTAAAAACAATACCCATATACTGGTGGTCACTAAGTTCTTTCAGTTTTAAAATTTATGTCTCCTTTCAGCTTTTGCAAAATTAAAAATGATTTACTTCCTGTTATGAACTGAATTGTGTCTCTCCCACATTCATATGTTGAAACTTTAACGCTAATATGCCAGTATTTAGAAATAGGGTCTTTAGAAAAATAATTAAGTTTAAATAGGGTTGTAAGGGTGTGGCCCTAATCCAGTATGACTGATGACCTTACGAAAAGAGGAACAGACACTAGAGCTTGCTCTGTGTCTCCATGCAAGCCAGGATGTGAGGTCTTACCAGAAAGCAACCTTGCTGGCACCTAGATCTTGGACTTCAAGCTTCCAGAATTGTGGAAAAAAAGAATTCTGTTGTTTAAGGCACCCAGTCTGCGGTATTCTGACCAGTATGACTAATATGCTTCTCTCCTCTCTTTTTTCTCTGCTTCTGCTTTGGGAATTCCCATTAGTTGGACGTTATGCTTCCTAGAAAAATTCTCTGTGTCCTTTATCTTTTCTTTCTTCTTTTCTATCTCTTACTTTTAATACCACATTTAGAAGATTCCTTAATTTTATCTTCTAGTCCTATTAAATTAATATTTTAGAATGCACCTTTCTCATTTTTATGAACTTTTGTTTTCTGATGGTTCCATTTTATTCTCAAATTTCCCTAAGTCAGTAATTAAAATACTCTGACTTATTCTTTTGCTACCAAATAAGTTCTGTTCTCACTTCTACTAAGCGCACTTGTTCACTCATTCATTCAACAAATGTTTATTGAATAACCAATTGTTTCAAGCTCCGAGGACTGCTATTTGCTGGGATCTGGAGCCGAAAGGCTGTGTGTGATGTAACAACCATCGTATTGTGCTCTGTTAATTTGTGAAAGTATTTTCTCCCCATTAGAAAGGTGCTTGAGGGTGAAAGGTAGTTCCTACATTTCTTTGAACTCATGTTCTTCCCTTACCAAAAAATACCTGGGCACTACCTTCTAGGTCCCTCCTCATCTGAGTTCCACTACCATCAGGGACCTTAAGATGCTTACTCTGAGAGGGCATGTCTTTACATAGCTCTTTCTTAAAACTACATTCTTGGCTCTTTTGTTTATATGTTTTTAAAAGACTTTTTAAATGGTAACTTTTCAAAAATATTGTTCAATGATACGCCACAGTAGGAATGGTATGAATTTTATTAGGTGATATATGGAACAGAGCTGTAATTTCTTGTCATTTGGACAGTGTGGTGGTCAGACAAGGCAGGTTCAGGGTTTAAGAAACTGATATCCAGTGACAGCAGAAAGAATGTTCGGTTTGGGGAGTGATCTTTCAGCACTTTGGAAAAGCTCTTTCCATTTTTTTGAGTCAAGCTCAGATGACCGAGACAAAAAAACACAGAGTGACTGATAGAAAATACCTGGGTTCTCCTGCCAGATTAGTTGTCCTCTCTTCATTGGCATTTTGCTGTGCCCTAGATTTTTGTCTTTCTTTTCTATGGAGACTCACAAAAGACCTATTATTTATTATTTCATTGTTTTTGATCTTTTTTCACATTGCTGAGAATTTGGGTGCCGTTAAGTCTTAAGATTTTATGTTTTTTTCTTAACTGTAAAGATAAGTAGTGGTAAGGGGGTGACAGGTGTTGAGAGAGTTATTGTATATATTACTTCACCATGGTATATATGTTTATATATATGTTATATGATGTAACATAGTATAATGCAGCACAGCATGTAGCATAGAATCCTTCCTACCATTTAATTTAGGAAGAACTCAAATTTAATTTTGTCACAAGCTTTTTCTAGATGTCATCCCTCTCACTTGTCTGTAATGTGTATTTATCACTTACCTAGTAATATAAGGTATTTATGATATCTGCTTAAATATTAGGAGTAATGAAAGTAATAATTGGTACTATGCACTGAGTGTTCATTATATGTCAGGCACAGTAGAAGGCAAACCCAGATATAAACTCCTTATAAGCAAGGACAATGTGTTTGAAGCCATTGTTTCCCCATTATATCATGGTATCTGCATAAAAAGAACATTGAGCAAAATGGCCAAATTTTTAGTTGATGTTGTAAATAACTTTCTTTTTTCATTTTCTGTCTTCAACTCAAATCTAGAATTTTAGAAATATTATTATATCAACAGTTCTCTAAAATATTTGAAAATATAAATAACATCGGATTTTACTGATTGGGTATTCATAACTTTAGTATGACTAGGCTAACAAATATTCTTTTAATAGAATAATAGTAATTAATAACATTTATTATTACTCATTATGTGTCAGCCACTGTTGTAATAATTTTGAAAGATTAGATATTTTAATCTTTATAACAGTTCAGTGTGATAAGTAGTTTCATTACCCCCCAATTGCAAAGGAAGAAACTGGACCTCCCCCATGCCATACTGCCTGCCCATAAAAATAAAGCATTTTGATTTTTTGTTTGTATACTTTATTTTTTTTTGGCAGTTTACAGTAGTTGATGTTTTGTTTCAATAATGTAATGCAGAGAAGACTATATTTTTATGGGAAACCAAATTAAAAATATATGGGAAGATATATATTCTCAATAGTATCTGAATTTTTTATAAGAACATTCATTGATCAAAAGTTACATCAATGTAACCATTGATAAAATGGCTACTTTAGAATAAAAGAAGGATATTGGGCTAAGGTTGTAGAGATCTATGTATTGACTCATTGCCTCATTCAAGTTCAAGTGACTGCAGCAAAAGATTTGATACCAGAAAAATCACAAAATAATCCAAACATTAGCGTATTCAATTTTATAAAAATGAAATAATTGTTACATATGATCAAAGAATGAAAGAAAGCTTATCTGTGGGTGAGATGAAATAACCTTTTTATATTAAGGTCCAGGATAAATTTGTTGATGTAGAATAGTAACATGTGGCTCTGCTTTTTGAAAAAAAAACCTCTTCCTTTTAAAATTATTTTTTACTCACTTTTATAGCGGGTAATTGGGTATGAGAAAGTCATGATACTTAGGATTTTAAAAAGTTTATTTGAATATACTGATAACTTCACTCTTATCTGTGTCTCTGCTTAGCTTCAAAATAAATTATTAATCATCCCAGCATCCCAGAGAGTTGGGATCAAAATATTATTCTCACTTTGTTTGCTGCTTTAGGCACAGACCAGATAAGTGTCTTATCGGAGATTGCTGGAAAGCCAGGGGCAGAGCAGGAATTAGAATGTCAGACTCTGGATGCTTCATCTTGGGTTTAGTCAAGGGATTCACACCAACTCCTAGGCAGACCCCAAGGCAAATGGGGAAGCAGAGGTGGAGTTGAGAATTAGTGATCCCTGGGTCTGCTTGAGGCTGTCACTGTGAGTTTCTATGCATCTGGGGGATGTTAAGAATCAGGTTATTATCTAACCTCCAGATAGTAACATACACAATCCATTTTTCCAAGTTCACATATTTCTTTGAGCTGACACCCTCATCTCCCTAGTTCACTGCCAAAGGCTAGTACTGTGCTGAGCTCTACCACAAAAATCTTCATCACTCTAGAAAACAACCAAATAAAAAGAAAATAACAGTTTTCATTTCAGTTAAACCTATAGCTCTGCTTACTCTAGAAAAGTGCAGTGTTTACTGAAAAAAAGTCTATGATTTCTAGCATGTATTTGTTCAAAACCAACCTACATTAGGTATACAAAAGGCACCAACCAGTTAAGTGAAATTCAGCAAAACTGGAAAGACAGAGTGAGATGATAAACAAAATGACTGCAGGCAAACTTATAGTTCCAAAACACTTATGACTTGACGCTAAAAACAAAAAGCACAGCTGAATGTATTTGCATATTAAAAACATATGCTAAGATTCTGGAGTTTCATAGTTTTTTAAAGAAAGTTATAAAAACATAAATCACCCATATTATCTTGTCATAGGCAAAATGACAAATTCGATTTATAAAGATTGTCAGTTATCATAAACAGATAGGAACATAGTCACTTTAACTAATAAGTGATATGATGTTCTAAAGTTTGATCTCAACTCCAAACATTACTGAAATCATATAGAGAAGCTTTCAAAGCCACAAGGAAGGCACTAGAGCTGACCTATTGTAAATTCACCCAAAAGGAAGAAGGGGAAAGATGACTAAAAATACAATTTATCTTTGATTTATTAGAGGAAATACAAAAAATTCTGAAGAAAATAAATATCAGCATAAGCATTTTGTTTTATTTTATTTAATATTTTTCTATCCAAATAAATACACTATTATAATAAAATCATTCTGTACATGCATTTTATAATGATTTCATTTATCAATGTATTGTGTTGATTTTCTATATTTTTCATGATTGCTCTAATATATGGTTTTAAAAGCTCTTAGTCCATCATTTATGGTACTGTAATCCATTTAGTCAGTGTTGTATATCTGTTCACTTAGATGTTTCCGATTTTTACCCATTATAAATGATACCAAGATGAACATGTGTATGCTGAAATTTTTGTGCATATATCTGACTATTTTCCTAGGATTTGTGTGTGTGTGTGTGTGTGTGTGTGTGTGTGTGTCTTCAGTATTGAATTTTTCACTTTTGGTTAATCCTTTGGGTGGTTAGAATATGATGTTTAAATTTTTCATATTCAAGATGTCATTGACATATATTTGAATTATTGCATATCTGATGCTTTCCATTAATCCTCACAAATAAAAATATTTTATATATGAGTTTCTTGGTTTATAGTTTTTTGCAACCTAAAACTCTATGGATGTTGGCCCATTGCTTCTTGGTATTTATTGTTATAGAGGAGTCTGAGGTTAGTCTGATTTTTTTTTTTTTTTTTTACTTTGTGAGCAAACTTTTCTGCCTAGTTAAGAACTAAAGTTACATTATTTTCTTTACCCTTGAATTTATGAATTTCAATAGGATCAGTTCAGGCTTTTGTCCTCATTAATGTTTGTTGACCACAGACACTTTTTCATCTAGAGAGTCAAGCCTTTCTTTTGCACAAGAATACACTGTTTTAAGTCAGATTCATGAACTTTCTTTTAAAATGGTTCCTCAAGAACACACATTATGTTGCATATTCTTTCTCTGTCAAATACACCTGCTTTTTCTCTTCTCATCATTTTCATCGCTTCTCATTTCTTATATTTGGAGGTATCTGCTCAAGTTTGTTCTACACATTACTATTCGATTTTTTAGCAGTGTTGATTTGTTCTTAGTAAATCTAATCTTGATTGATTCTAATTTCATGAAGATACTAATTTTCCATTTTATTTTTGATTTATTTCCTTTTAATTTCAATTTATCACCTGGCCAAATTTCTTTTCATATCAGTATGTTCTTATCTCATCACTTTGCTCTTTTTTCTATTGCAAATAGAAGACAATGTTTCGAAAATCTCATTTTCTATAGTATCCTTAAAAAATCCATTCTTAATGCTATGTTCTTTTATGTTAAAGAAAAATTTTCTAAAATTCAATCCTTCTTTGCGTTTTTTATTCATTCTCTGAACAGGCTGTCAATCCAGCCTGGTTAGAGCTAATAAGCAGGGATGTTGTGTCAGTTAGAACTGTTTTTGGCTGAGTTAAGGGAAAACACCACAATGGCTTAACCAGATAGAGCTTTCTATTCTCATGTGACCAGAATTGGAGAGCTAGGCAGTCCAGAGCCAACAAGGTTGGTCAAGGAAGCTGCTGAGGACCAAGGCCTCTACGAGCTTCTGAACCTCCAACCTAGTGTGACTTTCATTTTTATGGTTGCAAGGTGGCTGCCCCAACTCTGGGCATCATATGTATATCATGGATATCTTGAAGAGTGGGAGGACAGGAGAGGAAGATGAACATCCACTTTTTTTTAAATAAAAAAATAATATATTTGTGAAAGATCCACAAATGTTCAAAGGAACATTTCTATTTTTGTTTCATTGCTAAGAACTGTCACATAGTCACCTGTAGCTGGAATGGACATATGTATTTTTAGCTGGTACAAACTCTCCTGTGCTCACAAATTATGATTAGTTAATGAAGATTTAAAAAATAGATATTGTGGTTGATACAGAGACTGGTACAATTCTTCTCCAGTGCCATAAAAATTCCCTTCTCAATCTTGAATTGCGGGACTAGTAGATGTGATCAGCCCCTAGAAAAGTTTTATATTTCTATCTGCCATTTATCTATTCTTGGTGCTAGACTGAAGAGACATATCTTCTTCCCCAAATTAGAGGTTAGTTATTTCTGGATAATTTGAAGTGATCTACAGTTATATTCTTACTAGTAATAATGAATGAAAAACTGTGGCCTTATGGAATATGGCCATGTTTACTTTGTTTCAATTTTTTTTTTTTTTAAACTGGGAGGAGGATTCAGTATTCACAAGTGCAAAAAGGCCATTGCAATTGTGAATTCATGTGTTGAAACCTAATCACCAATGTGTTGGGAGGTGGGGTCTGGGAGATGATTAGGTCATGAGGGTGGGGCACTCATAAATGGGATTAGTGCCCTTATATAAGAGGCCCCAGAAAGCTGCTTTCTGCTTTCTGCTATGTGAAGACACTATGAGAAGGTGCCATCTATGAACCAGGAAACAGGCCTTCACCAGACATCAAATTTACCAGAGCCTTGATCTTGGACTTCCCAGTCTCCAAAACCATAAGAAATAAATGTCTGTCATTTATGAACTACTCAGTTTATGATATTTTGCTATAGCAGCCTGAAAGGACTAAGATAGGCCCCCTGAGAAAGCAGCCCCAGTTCCTTTTCTTGGAAATAGAGGACAAGCACTGCCTAGAATGGTGATTCTTATTTCAACTTCTTAAGTCTTATTATTAGTGGAAAACTTTTCCAGATTTTGTTAGTTTTCGGTTGGTGTGAGTTTTTTCTTCACAGCTGTTTCAGTGAGAAGATAATAGAAACTCGGTCAGGAATTGCAAGAGTTATTCAGACATGATCATAGGAAAGTTACAAAATGTAGTATGACATGAGAGTCTTCACTTAAGTTAGTGGGTTCTGAAGTTCAAGATAAGATAGGTAAATCTGAAAGTAATATTTGGTAATTACCTTCTGTGTGGTAAGTACTAGGAAATACATGAAGGTAAAATCTATTGATACTGCTTCATGTTATCACATAGCACAAGTGAGATAAGTAATTCTAGACTGTAAATTCCTTGAGGACATTGCACTTGTTTTGTTCATATTTTTTCTTCCAAACTTGTTTATTGTCTTTTTAATAGAAATCAATACATTTTTACTAAATTAGCAATACGAAATATAATACTGTAGACAATTATAAAAATACATATACTATGCTCTGGGGTACAGAGTGGATGCAGTTTCAGACCAGGTAAGTTGTGGATGTGATGATCCGTGTGCTAGTGCTTACAAGATAGGTGGGACTTGGTCAGGAAGGAAGAGATGCTGAACCACAGGGAAACACCCCAAAACCAGGTCCTAGCATGAGCTGGAGTGCAGGTTTTGACAAGAGGCTGAAGGGGGAAGAACCGGTCTGCATCATGGGGCCTTTTGATCTGGCCTTTATTCCATGGACAGTGTGAAGCTTTTGAAGTTTTGAGAAAATATATGAGTATCAGAGATATGTAGGTGAAATGAAGACGTGAACATTGGAGGCAGGAAGATTAATCTGGATCTTCTGACTGGTCTCTCTGACGCTGATATTATGGGCTTAAATAGGATGGTGTGCTCATCTATTATTTTAAGAAACCTCAAGTGCTCATAATTGGAAAAATTGTAATCGTTATTACGTGACACATTCTCATCATTTTCTATGTATGGCTTCTTTCATTCATTCCTATATTTATCTTTATTTAAAATAATGTAATAGTCACTATGAACACAGGGCCCGAACTAACCGTGTGGTCCCCACAACCACTTGGTATCCCTACTTCTTCCCAACTGACTTCTGTGATCACCATTTCTTTCTTTCCTTTTTATGTGTTTTTTTAATCACATTTGAATGTGCTCCCTGAAAAGTATGTACTTTTTAGTTGTTTTTAACTTTCTAGAAAGGTATTCAGCTGCTTGTAATATTTTGGGATTTATGCTTCTCATTTAATATTATGTTGCTTAAATTCATTCCATATTTTAAAAATGAAATTTCCTTTTGCATTTTTAACTATTTTCTTCTAGTTGTGAAGAACTTGATAATGACTCATTAGTAATTAAATTAAATTAATTAATTTATTTGCCTAGTTTAGCTTATTGTCACTGGGACACATTTGTGAGATAACTGGGTCCAAACTTAGTTTTATTTGTCATGACAACGAAATAGTGGAATCTATTAAATTCAACCTTAACTTAATTGAAATGTTTTGCTCCTATCTAGTAAATATTAGTAATAAAATATAAATTTAGCCTTTTTGGCTATGCATTGTAGGAGATTTTCTCAGATGCACCGTAGTGAGACAATTTTAGCAAAATATCACAAATTTTATGAATTTGTAGCTATTACTCCCCTAACCAGACTAAACATTAAGTATGTGTTGAAGTGGTGAATATCGGATGTGCCTATTATAGCTGTGTATAAAGGTGATAACTTTGGTGATGCCTAAATTTCTCAGAGACCAAGCAAATCTCAGTAGAGAAGTTTTGTAATATTTGACAACTCAAACTTATTTGATATCACCCTAAGAGTACAGTCTTGGACAGGGTAGATTTCTTTTTAGATATTCTCCATCTCTAGGAAAAATTTGGGGCCTAACTAAGCTGAAACAACTGTAATTGCCCAATTTCACCAGAATATTTACAATTTCACATGTGTTTTTTCCAAAACTAAATCACATCATAACAATGATTTCCATGTATTTATGTCTTTGTGAAGTCCCACATCCCACTTGTGGGGCCATGCCTGTAAGTGCTCTGTCAACCACCTTGAATCATGCATAGGTAGGTTACCAACCATACGTGCCTTTTTGGTGAAGAGTTTCAGATATATTAGATTCTCATTTACATTTTAATATAATGTTTGTACTATTTCAAATTCATATTTTATAGTATAGTATGAAGCACCTAAAATATGAATGTTTAAACTCCATTCTTTTATCTAATCTGAATTATACAATTCAGCAATGCATTAAAACAATTTGTTCAAGTAATAGTTAGATTTAAAGAGTTTCCTCTTTTAATTTTGATTTCCATAAAAGGCTTAGAAAAACTTATTCTCTCATAGAGAGGTAATAGAGGGTAGTAATTTCAAGTGTGTCTTCTGGTATCAAAGCCCCTGGGTACAAAGTCCAGTTCTTGCTCTTCCACATGCTAACTGTATGATCTTGGGCAAGGTGCTTAATCTCATGAAGGCACAGTTTCTTGATCTGTCAAGTGGTATAATAATAGTACTTATCTAATAGGTGTGAAGTATGCATAAAACAAATGTACTTCACAGGGCCTGGTTTTCCAAAACCTTGCAGTTTCAAAGATTGACCTTGCAAAGGACAGGAAATTTTCCCCAGGCTATATAGTCTCTGTTGTAAGATAAAAAATTGTAACACAGCAAGGGTACAGGCTCAAAGACAGACAGGTTACTGATTGATATGTAAAGATACTGGGAAATTGCTGTAAGAAGAGAATGTTTGCTAAAATCAAGCTTTTGTTAGTGGATCAACTTAATTGCATTATAGAATGTCACCTTACTGAATCTTACCAGTTTCTATTGTTAAACTTGTTAAACTGTACTTAGCAAAAACCCCACTTATGTTCTCTTCCTGGAACTTCCTGGTCTGGAGAATAAATGTAGGAAGAGAACCCAAATTCATGGTAAATTTCCCAAATGGAAGGGATGCCCCTATCTTGAGGGTTCTAGGAGATTAACCCCTATTTGGGGCTTCTCACTGCTCAGAAGAGATGGGCTTTGAGTAATCTTTGGCAGCTCTGTCACCCAGGGGAAAAGGGGTGACAAATCCGTGGGAGGCAAAGCAACAAATAGGCCATTACAAATAATAAATGAAATAACATAAAGTAGTCGTGTGGTATAGTGTCTGATAAATAAAAATTTTCAGTATTTCTGCTACAAGATAAATTGAGCCCAGACTCGTACTAAAGTAATATTTACACTGATTTATCATTTTTATTCTGTAATAGGATTGAAATTTTTAAGTTAGTGCTTTTTTTTTGTTTGTTTTTTGTTGTTTGTGTGTGTTGATAACTCTATCATTAGGCAATTCCAACATATATTTGAGAGAGGAATTCTAACACTGTGGTTAATTGCCCTTTTAATTAGGACTGCTGCACAGTGTAAGTTAAGTGTTGTATATTACAAAATAGCTAGAGGAGAGGCTTTTGAATGTTTTCATGCTATGTTATAAGCAAATGAGGTGACTGGTACATTGACTACCTGTATTAGTCCATTTCTGTTGCTTATAACAAAATACACAGAACTGGATAATTTTTAAAGAAAATGAAATTTATTGCTTACAGTTTCTGAGGCTGGGAAGTCCAAAGTTCATCTGGCAGTGGGGACAGTGACCCAGGAGCCTCACATTGCAAGATGGTGGAAGCAGTGAGAGCAGAGAGACAGACTCTCCTCTTCTTTTAAAGCCCTCAGAACCACACCCATGACCACCGTTTTTAATCCATTCACTGCTGCATGTTCTTACAATCCAATTGCCTCTTCAAGGCTCCAATTTTCAATCACCATAATAGGATTTCCCATCCTCAACAGTTACAGTGGGGATTAAGCTTCCAATAACTGAACCTTGGGGGGACAAAACTCAATCAACCCACAGCACTACCCTAACCCAATTATTATACAACAAAACTAAAACAGTAAAGATATGATTCCAACTTAAATATATAGATGCACATGTATATGAAAGTGGAATATATTTGGTGATTTTCACTTTATTCTTTATCCCTTTCTGTGTTGTGATAATTTTCAAATGTTAGTATATATTATCCTTACCACAAATTTAAAAATAAACAATTTCTTTTCAAGGCAAAAAAATAAAATAAAATAAAATAAAATAAAATAAAATAAAAAAATTGAGAGCTCAGGTGGCAAGGAACAGCTCAACTGAGGTAAATGATTTATTAACCCAAGTTCTATGTCAAGTTTTTTTCAAGATATGGGGCAATAAATTGACTAGGTTTGCTCATGTTCTCTCTATTACAGATATGTCTTACTAAAGCAAATGCTGTGCTTTGAATTGGTTTCAGGACAATTTAATCAGACAGTGTTTATGCTCTGGTAATAAAGGATGCCCTGTGATGGGCTTGCCATCTGTTCACGATAAAAATGATATCCCCTTTGAAGAAGTAGGCAATGGATAGAAAGATTTTAATGAATGTTTAATGTTTTTGTGTCTATGCGAGGGGCTTATCATAACAGAAACATAAATGTTATATAAGCCTAAGGGCTCAATCTTAGTATTTCAGTTCTTATTATGTCTCTGTTGGAGTACTGTAGTTTGAATTTCTAAAGTTGTACACTGAAGTGATATAGGGTTTGTTTAGTCCAGTGAAGTGTTTGCTCCAGTCAAGTTATGTTTGGAATCTCTGCTCGCCCCTGCCTGGTTACTGCTACCCAACACAGTTGAGTGTTTCGACTGCAAGTGGTTTTTCCTTCAGCAACAAATCTTTTCTTAGATATTGCTTTTTAAAATTATGCTTTATGTATTTTAGGCAACACTCCATTTATGCATTTGAAATCTAAACTGCATTATCCTACTATACCATGCAGTAGTTCCTCACTGATGTACATTCTAACAATATTTATCTCATGTTTGAATGACCTTGCATTCGTTTTCCTGGTGTTTTGTTTCCAAAATGTAGACCTATTATAGTACCCTGCATGTCTTCCTTGACTACTGTTGTCTCTTTAAGTTGAAGTACACAGTCCTACCAAACTCGGTAAGAGGTCTAGCCGGGGAACAATTTTCTAATTTAAGACCATCACTGCATATTGCTTAGTTTCTCCTTGGATTTCTGATTGAGGTTGTTACAACGGTATTATAAAAGAGGGAAGAAGAAAGCTTTTCCCCAAAAGTAATATTATGAAGTATATAAACTTGACCTACAACGTAAAAATTTAGTGTATTTTCTCCAATATAAAATGCTATTTGACACAGTATATGTTTTCCAGTGTCATTCTGCTATAGAATAGTTACCTGTTTGTCAGCAGCTATTTGTCAGTTTGCTCAGAATCTGCAGGTGGTGAGTGTGCTTTGGAATTCAGAGAAGGAAGATTGCGTGCTCATAGGGTTCCCGCAAGTGCTTGGCAATAAAATACGACCTCATTTCTGAATACTTCTGCAACTTGAATGTGCATAATCAGGATGTTTACTAGATTTCTTGTCTCTCTAAGGGACAGCTTAATCCATCTTAACTGGTGATGGTGGTCCTCATTACAATTTGGACATCAAAAATTTTCTAACATTTATTTTAACTTTTCATTATTATATTTCATATGAACTAATACAATTTGTATGTAAAAGAAAGCAAAAAGATTCAGGTATCTATGAGGAGAAATTCTGCTAATGTAGATGTTAGGATATAGTAGCATACACATACTTATGACAATGACCCTGGGGGGTAGAGTGCAAGTCAAGTAAAGTATATAAGTTAAGGTAATTTTGGCTGCAAGTAATAGAATGTCATACTAAATGCAGCTTTGGTAATAGAGGCTTATAATTTCAAGTGAAAAGAGGTTCAGAGACAGGCAGTTTCAGAGACGAAGTAACACTCAGTGGTATCATGGCTCTACTCTTCTTTTTTCCAAGGAAGAAATTCTATCCCAGAAGGTCCTAAAAGAGTTCCCCTTACACCTACCTCACTGCTAGGAATTGGATACCTTGCCTACTACTAAACTGCTCTCTGACAAGGGTTGGGGGGAGCTGTGTGTGTACCTGGAGGGGAGGTTGGAATGTTGTAGGCTGCGATCAATCATGATTAATTCCCAGGAGCTGGGCCCTTCCCCTGAGCATGGTGTCACCTCAACAAAATTGGAGTTTATTAATAAGGAAGATTGGGATGGGGTGGAGATGGCTGCTGGATATAACAAATAGTGTTTGCTATACAGTCAATCAAGACTGTGGATGGAAATAGCAAATATCTATCTCTAAATATTTTACATACTCTGTACTAATCCAAAGACATGTTTAATTGGCAAAAATAATGAGTTTGTCAATTTGATAGAGGGGCCTTTAAATAATTATTTTCTGCTATATTTGTGATAAATGTATTGCGCCTCCCCTGGTTTTGAGCACTAATTTCTCTTAGAATATCTTTATTTGGTGTTATCAGGTAAAGTTTGTCTTTGTGGGTAAAATTATTTTGCAGATGCTCGGTATACTTACCAATATACTATATGAATACAAACAAGGACCAGAGGAATTTTTGGTAGCATTTGCCTAACTGTGCAAGCTGAAATTGATTTACTTTTGATGCATTAATTGTTTCATGTAGAGGAAATTTAGGAGAATTCTTACTCTTTAAGAGGGCAAGACTGCTGAACAAGCCCTCAAATCTACTTTTCACTTGTAGAAAACTCAGTAAAGTTTCCTATTTAAGTCATAGAACTTTAAAATACTCATGGCATGGTTAGTCAGAAACATGGTTTATTACATTTTGTGAAGGGGCTGTATTAAACATCGGGTGACAGGGCATTTTTATTTTAAAAATAAAATCTCATACAGAGTGTCAACATTGCATAGTCCCTAAGAACAGCCTTGGGGTGACTTTCTGGGTTTGAATCCTAGCTCAACCACTCACTTGTTCTGAAACTTTGAGGAGGTTGTGCCTCAGCTTTCTCATCTACAAAATGGGGACATTTACTTATCATTTTTATGTTCTTCAAATATCACCTGGCACACAGTACATACTATTTAAGTGTTAAAAAAAAAACCAGATACACCATGAATTATGGGTTTATGCTTCCTTATTAAATATATTAGGAGAATCAAAATATTTTTTAAAGGAAAAGTTGTTCTCTGATTATAGCATTCCTGTGACATGTAACATTCTCTGTCATTTTTTCACTCATGCATGAATACATGAAATAAATTATTTCATGACGTTTTAATGAGCATCTACATTACATTATTCTTTCTAGATGTAAGCTTATGGAGAGTAGCAATAATTTTTTAATAGTCAGTCAGCTACTTACTCTATGATGCTGATGATGTGAGGGAAGTAATATGTCCCATAATGTGCATGGAGAAGTCCCAAGTGGCAAATTCATTGTTAGCATCAACATGTGTAGACAAATGAAAACTGTTGCTGGCAAAATTAGTAACTATAGGAACAAACTTTAGCATTGACACATTTCTATTGGGATATAACCTACGTGAATGGCTGGAGGATTACAGTCTGGAGAGTGAGAGAATTTTCTATGGATTTGAGTTAGGCCCTCTGAGGGTCAGATCTGGATGAGTCGTGAGTGGGGTGCAGAGGACAGTCCACAGGAGTGAGGGGATCCTGGCCAAGCTATCACATGGGGCTTGTCATTGTCCTTATGATGTTGACTTGGACATTGTTATTAAAGGAACTGCCCTGATTAAAGTTGATTTTTCATGTTAATGCTAATGGGCTAATGGGAAGGAAGTCAGAATAAGTATGTTGGGGCTGGATCCTAGTGGGCTTTCAAAGTCAGAGAGAAAGTCTATAGATTATTTTAAAAATGAATTAAAGAGGAAGAAGCCTTGGAGAGGACGCTTTGTAGCAAAACTGGTATATCCCGATGGGAACCTGATCTGCAGGGAATAGTGACAATAGAATGGAAAGAATAGATGTGAAAAAAACTGAAAAGAATAAATGTATTTACTACTGATGGATCAAATGGATTGATGTGCATGCACTATTCACTGCTTCACAGGCTAGTGGTCCCCTTCAGTAACAGAAGACGAAACACTCTTGATTTAGGCTCACAATTTGTATTTCAGTCTGGGGATGTCTGACTGCTTTAATCATATTTATTTATGCTTTAAAAGGAAGAAACTATATATAGGATCATGTCATCTACAAACAGGGACAGTTTTCTTAGAGCTGATAAACTACTTCAGTAAAGTTGGAGGATATAAAATCAACATGCAAAAATCAGTAGCATTTTTATACTCCCATAACAAACTAGCAGAAAAAGAAATAAAGAAAGCAAGCACATTTAAAATAGTCACCCCAAAAATGAAATACCTAGGAATCAATTTAACCAAGGATTTGAAATATATCTGCAATGAGAACTACAAATAATTGGTGAAAGAAATTGAAGAGGACACAAAAAGATAGAAAGACATTCCATGGTCTTGCATTGGAAGAATTAGCATTGCAAAAGTGTCCATACTACCCAAAGTGATCTACAGGTTCAATGCAATCCCCATCAAAATACCAGTTTCTTCACAGAAACAGAAAAAATAATCCTTACATTCATATGGAGCAACAAAAGACCCCAAATAGTCAAAGAAATACTGAGCAAAAATAATAAAGCCAGAGGCATAACACTCCCTGACTTCTAGCTATACTACAAAGCTATAATAACCTAAACAACATGGTACTGGCATAAAAGCAGACACTCAGACCAATGCAACAAAATAGAAAACCTGGGAATCAACCCACATACTTACAAACAACTGATCTTTGACAAAGGCAACAAGAACATATATTGGGGAAAGAACTGCCTCTTAAATAAATGGTGCTGGGAAAACTGGAAATCCATATGTAGAAAAATGAAACAAGACCCATATCTCTGGCCATATACCCAAATCAACTCAAAATGGATTAAAGACTCAAATAATTCAATAGTAAGAAAACTACCCAATTTAAAATTGGGCAAAAAAGCTGAATAGGCATTTCTCATATGAAAATATACAAGTGGCCAACAGACACAGGAAAAAAGTTTCAACATCACTCAGCATCAGAGAAATGCAAATCAAAAGCACATTGAGAGATCATCTCACCCCAGTTAGAATGGCTATTATCAAAAAGACAGAGAATAACAAATGCTGATGAGGATGTGGAGAAAGGGGACCCCTCCTACACTGTTGGTGGGAGTTTAACTTAGCAAAGCCATTATGGAAAACAGTATGGAGGTTCCTCAAACAACTACAGTTAGAACTGCCATATGATCTGGCAATTCCACTGCTGGGTAAATACCCAAAGGAATGGAAATCATCCTGTCAAAGGGATACCTGCACTCTCATGTTTATCGCAGCTTTATTTACAATAGCCAAGAGTTGGGATCAACCCGAATGTCCATTGACAGATGACTGGATAAGGAAAATATGGTATATATACTCAATGGAGTACTGCTCTGCTGTAAAAAAGAATGAAATTCTACCATTCACAGCAACATCGATAAAGTTAGAGAAAACTATGTTAAATGAACAAAGCCAGGCACAGAAAGAGAAATATTGCATGCCCTCAGTCATAAGTGGGAGCTAAAATAAAGAAAGAAAAGCAAGCAAGCAAGCAAGCAAGCAAGCAAGCAAGCAAGCAAGCAAGCAAGAAAGAAAGAAAGAAAGAAAGAAAGAAAGAAAGAAAGAAAGAAAAAGAAAGGAAGAAAAAGAAAGAAAGAGAATCATAGTAATACATTGAACTTTCAAAAAAAAAAGAAATACAACAGAACTGTGGTTATTAGAGGTGGGAGAGGAGAGGGGGAGGGCCTGGGGAGTTAGTGAGAAATTAGTTAAGGGTCACAAAGGTTGATTACATTTGATAAACATGCGTATACTGATTATCCTGATTTGATCACCACATATGGTGCACACATATTGATATTTAATTCTGTCCCCCTCATATATATGTAATCAATTTGAATAAAAATAAAAGGAAGAAACTATAAAAATAAAATGATGGCTTTTATTTCACAGAAAGGGAAGTACCTTTGGATTCAAGCGAGATAATGGTACATTTTTTCTCCTCTGATTTCAGAGACTGAGCATATATTTTGAGTTTTTAAAAAATTGTAATCACATTCTAATATAAGAAGATTATTCATATAATCTCTCAACTGGCCTATGTTGTTTATTCTTGGCAGTGTAGTACAGTGTATTGAAACAAAAAATACAGTAGAAGGATAAGGAGACTTGCCAGGGTTGGGGTGGCTGTGAAGTTCTCAAGCTTGTGGTTTGCAGCTTGGCCTGAAGCACTGAATTGAGTTTTCTTTTTTTTCTTTTCTTCTTTTTTTTTTTAAAGATATTTTATTTATTTATTTATTTATTATTTTTTTAAAATTTTATTTTGTCGATATACATTGTGGCTGATTATTGTTGCCCATCACCAAAACCTCCCTCCCTCCTCCCTCCCCCCCTCCCCCCCAACAATGTCCTTTCTGTTTGCTTGTCATATCAACTTCAAATAATTGTGGTTGTTATATCTTCTTCCTCCCCGTTTTTTTTTTTGTGTGTGTGTGTGTGTGTGTGAATTTATTTATTTATTTTTATCTCCCACCAATAAGTGAGAACATGTGGTATTTCTCTTTCTGTGCCTGACTTGTTTCACTTAATATAATTCTCTCAAGGTCCATCCATGTTGTTGCAAATGGCAGTATTTCATTCGTTTTTATAGCTGAGTAGTATTCCATTGTGTAGATGTACCACATTTTCCGTATCCACTCATCTGATGATGGGCATTTGGGCTGGTTCCAACTCCTGGCTATTGTAAAGAGTGCTGCGATGAACATTGGGGAACAGGTATACCTTCGACTTGATGATTTCCATTCCTCTGGGTATATTCCCAACAGTGGGATAGCTGGGTCGTATGGTAGATCTATCTGCAATTGTTTGAGGAACCTCCATACCATTTTCCATAGAGGCTGCACCATTTTGCAGTCCCACCAACAATGTATGAGGGTTCCTTTTTCTCCGCAACCTCGCCAGCATTTATCGTTCAGAGTCTTTTGGAATTGAGTTTTCTTTAGCTCAGCTTTTTTTCCCTGTCTTTGGTACCATCCACAGTAAGGTGATGTTGATGTTTAAGTAAGTATGTTATAGTAAAGTTATAATGCTTACAACTTGCATCTTAAAAACGTATAATAAAAAACCTTAGGGAAATGCCTTAATATTTTTATTTCCCATCAAAAAAAGGACAAGAATTGTTGAGTTGTTTGAGTTCCTTGTATATTCTGGATATTAATTTCTTTCTGGATGCATAATTTGCAAATATTTTCTCCTATTCTGTAGGTTGTCTCTTCCCTCTGTTGATTATTTCTTGGCTGTGCAGAAGCTTTTTATTTTGATATAATCCCATTTGTTTATGTTTTCTTTTGTTGCCTGTGCATTTGAGGCCCTATTCACAAAATCTTTGCCCAGTCCTATGTCCTGAAGCATTTTTCCCTGTTTTATTCTAGAACTTTTATAGTTTCAGATCTTATGTTTAAGTCTTTAATCTGTTTTGAGTTGATTTTAGTAAATGTTGATAGGGGTCTAGTTTTATTCTTTTACACACGGATCTCCAGTTTTCCCAGCACCATTTATTGAAGAGGCTGTTCTTTCCCCAGTGTATGTTCTCAGCATCCTTGTCTTGTTCCTGTTCTTAGAGGAAAAGCTTTCAACTTTTCCTCATTCGATGATGCCAGCTGTCATATATGGCCTTTGTCATATATGACCTTTATTGTTGAGATACTTTCATTCTATACCTAATCTGTTGAGAGAGTTTATGATGAAGAGATCTTTAATTTTATCAGATGCTTTTCTGCATCTATTGAGATGATCATGTTTTTTGCCCTTCATTTTGTTGATGTAGTGTATCACATTTATTGATTTGCATATGTTGAACCATCCTTGCATCCCTGAGATGAATCCCACTTGATGATGGTTGGGTAAGGGACACAAAGAATAACTATGATTTGTAATAATGAACATGCTAATAATATTTATTTGATCATTACATATTGTACACAAATACTGATACTCAACATTGTACTACCAAAATATGTATAATCAATTATGCTTCAATTAAAATAAACAAACAAATAAATAAAAGTAAAAGGAATTTATGGTTGTTTTGTATATTTTGTTCCTTTCTCTTTTATTATTTGTCTTTGCTGTTTGGCAGGTTTTGTAGTGATAAGATATAATTTCCTTCTCTTTTTCTTTTGCATATCTGCTCTGCCAGTGAGTTTTATTATTCCATGCGTTATCATGATGATAGTTATTGTTATTATAAGACTCCCTTAAGGACTTCTTGTATGGTCAGTCTTGCGGTGGTGAATTCCCACAGTTTTTATTTATCTGGGACACTATTTCTTCTTCTTTTCTGAAGGACAGCTTTTCTGGGTATAGTATTCTTTCTTGTCTGGCAGTTTTTTTCTTTCAGCACTTTGAATATATCATTGCACTCTGTCCTGGACTGTAAAGTTTGTACTGAGAAATCTGCTCTTATTCTGATGGGGATTTTCTTGTAAGTGATTTGATGCTTTTCTCTTGCTTTCAGAATTCTCTCTCTGTCTTTGACTTTTGACAATTTGACTGCAACGTGTCTTAAAGATGACCTTTTTGTGTGAAATCTGTCTGGTGATCTTTGAGCCTCTTGTATTTGGAAGTTCATATCTCTCCCAATACTTGGGAACTTTTCAGCTATTATTTTGTTAAATCAGTTTTTGACAAACTTATTTCTCTCTTCTCCTTCAAGAACATCCATAAAACAGATGTCTGTATGCTTATAGTTATACCATAGATCTTGTAGGATTTCTTCATTTTTTAAAATTTTTTTTTCTTTCTTTTTTTTTTTTTTTGTCCAACTGGGTGTAAGGAAAATAGAACAGTTTAGTCAGGCCCTCTTGCCTTAGGTCTGGTTGGGGGTGGTGTAGCACACTCTTTGTAACCAAGTTGTGTGTGGGTGGAGTTAGTGTGCATGCATGCCAATGTGTCTTTTTAGTTTGGTGCTATTATGTGTTCTGCAGTGTGTGGAGCAGAGGCCCTGAGCTGCTGGTTGGCAGAGAGCTCACATCTAAAAATAGAGCATGTTTACTTTGCTGGCAGCTGCTCAGTTTTTCTTTGGACTTGCCAGTAGCAGTTGAGTTTCTGAGTTTCTCTTTGGACTGCCTAACTCTTAGATGTGTGTGTGCTGAATATAGACTATTCCTTCTTCAACCAAGGCCCCAAGGACCTTTTTTCCAGTTACCTAGCTTGTAGACCTGCATGTGAAGGGTTTGTGACCCAGTTTGGACAGTGGGCTTGAGGGGTCTGTGAGCTCCAGACCCAGCCCTAGCTCTACACTGGGTTATTTCAAAAAGCTTCTCTTCAAGTTCAGAAATTCTTTCTTCTGCTTGATCTAGCCTGTTGCTTAGGCTCTCAGTTGTACTTTATTTCATTGAATGAGTTTTTCAGTTCCAAGATTTCTGCTTGGTTCTGTTTTTATGATATCTATTTCTTTTTTGAATATCTCTTTCAGATTCTGAATTATTTTTCTCATTTTCTTATGTTGTCTATCTTTATTTTCCTGCATAATCTATTCTTTTTGATTCAATTTATATATGTGTCTAAAAATTGTGTGTCGGGGAGTTTCAAGATGGTGGCGGCTGCGGCGGCTGGCGCGGAGTAGCTGAGGTGGAAAAGGTGGCCACTGGGCCTCAGGCAGCCGGGAAACTTGTGGACCTTCCTCTGGCCATCTCTTAAGGGAGGACTGCTGCTGCTGGCCAGTCGTGGGGGCTCAACGCCACTTTGCCCCCGGCAGGAGAGGCTGCCTCATTTACAGGCAACAGCTTTGAAGTGTGGAGCAGGAAAAGAACTGATTCTTAGCTGCAAAAGCGAGTCTTGAAACAGGGAAAACGGCGCCAGGGCTGCTGTGGATGCAGCCAGGATCCCGGAGGCTGGGGCCGCACTGAAGGCGGCCAGCTGCCCTATTCAGGATTCGAGGTTTCAGGCCGGCATTAAAGAAGATTCCTGGGAGCGCCCGAGCGGCGCCGCGACTGAACAGCCCGAGGCGGCAGCGCCGAGAACACGGAAGGCAACAAACCAGAGACAGAGCGAGCGCCCGACCTGGCACAGCACTGTGAGTGATCCCTGGCACAGCTCTGTTCGGGGGGTGGATGCCCACGCGGCTCCCGCCTGCACCACCAGGCCACTCACTGCCCCGGTGCTGCCTCCATTTTCCCAGGTGCGGGCAGCTCCGCCCTGCTCGGCCATCACTGAGCCCATTTGCTTGGCCTGGCGCGGGGCTTTCCGGACCCTGCGGGCCGGCCTCCTCTCCCACTCCCTCCGCGGTTCTCTGGCGGGGCTGGGAGTGTGGGGCGTCCCGACCAGTGTTGGGAGGGCTAGGAAGTACGGGTGGGCCGACTGTCACTCCACCACACCCTGGACTCCGGCCTGGTAAACTTCCTGTTACTGGGAGGCAGATACCATCTCTGCGACCACCAGTTTGGAAAAAAGCCTAACGAATTTCTGGTTGGGAATAGTGTGGTAGGAGAGTTCCCAGGTCCGCTTGAACCTGCCGGAGAGCAGGCTGCAGGCGGGCACTAGACTCGGTTTATACCGGGGGGATACAAAGGTGAACAAGACCCGAGAAAGATCTACACAGTGCTACAAAGGCACCCAGAGAGACCGGTCGTCTGTGCCTAGCAGAAACCTGTTAGACTTCCTGGGTGAGGCGGTGCTGAGCAGGGTCTTGAAGGCCCAGCTGATAGACGAGGGGTGCAGAAGACACACCCCAGCCCAGCACAGTGTGCACAGAGGGGGGAGACGTGCGGCCAGGGAGGCGGAGACTCGACAGAAACCACACACCCGGTGGGGTCGCCACTGCACGATCTAACAGCCTGGGCCAGAGCACACGGAACGGGGAGAAGTCCTGTACAGAAGGTGAAAGCTCAACAGAGATCACACACCCTGTGGTACGTGATCCACCAGCCCAGCAGAGTCCAAGCTGACCAGAAAGGTGGATCCCCGGAGAAGCCCAAGACCCGAGGCAACCACACACACAAGACACTAGAGGCCAACTGAGCAGTCATGGCGGGAGCCATACCAAATTGGCAACCACAGCAACATCCTAGTTAGTCATTAGTCTCAAACCGGTGGACTGTGAAACCCCCTGCCACAATGAATAAACACCAAAAAAAAGACACCAGAAATACAAAAAATCAAGAAAGTACACCACCAAAAGTTAATAAATCTCATACTCTATAGAACAAGAAGCCCTTGAAATAACTGACAAGGAATTTCGAGTGATAATTCTAAGGAAACTGAATGAGATACAAGAAAACTCAGCTAGACATCATGATGAAATGAGGAAAAGTATACAGGATCTGAAAGAGGAAATATACAAGGAAATCAATGTCCTGAAAAAAAATGTAGCAGAACTTGCTGAACTGAAGAAGTTATTCAACGAAATAAAAAACACAACGGAGAGTTTAACCAGCAGGCTTGTCGAAGTTGAAGAGAGAACCTCTGAACTTGAAGATGGGCTGTTTGAAATAACACAAGCAGACAAAAAGAAAGAAAAAAGAATCAAGGACATGGAAGAAAATCTGAGAGAGATATCAGACAACCTCAAGCGCTCAAATATCCGAGTCATGGGTATTCCAGAAGGGGAGGAAAATGGAGATTCCATTGAAAACATATTCAACAAAATAGTGGCAGAAAACTTCCCAGGTATAGGAAAAATCACAGATCTTCAGATCCAGGAAGCTCAACGATCTCCAAACGTATTCAACCCAAAAAGGCCTTCTCCAAGACATGTCATAGTCAAATTGGCAAAACTCAGAGACAAAGAGAGACTCTTAAAAGCTGCAAGAGAGAAGCGTCAAATCACCTATAAGGGAGCCCCAATCAGGTTAACATCAGACTTTTCATCACAAACCCTAAAAGCTAGAAAGGAATGGGATGATATTTTCAAAATACTAAAAGACAAAGATTGCCAGCCAAGAATACTCTACCCTGCAAGGCTATCCTTCCGAAATGAGGGGCAAATAGTATATTTCTCAGACAAACAAAAACTGCGGGAGTTCACTACCACACGACCACCCTTACAAGAAATCCTCAAGGGAGTACTGGGTTTGGTTCCTGAAAAATAACTACCACTGCCATAAAAACCTAAGAAAAATCTAAACCCGCTAGTACAATAAAAATGACATTCATGAAGAGAAAACAAGCTAACAAAAACACTATCTACAACCTAAGGAACCAACAAACAAAGAAACCAAACAGTAAATCAGAAAGCAAGGAACAAAAGACACCTAAGACAACCAAACAACCAATAAAATGCTAGGAATAAATCAACACCTTTCAATAAGAACTCTTAATGTTAAAGGCTTAAATTCCCCAATTAAAAGACACAGACTGGCTGACTGGATCAAAAAGCAGGACCCAACTATATGCTGCCTACAAGAGACCCACCTCACCCATAAAGATTCACACAGACTAAGAGTGAAAGGATGGAAAAAGATTTACCATGCAAACAGAAAAGAAAAACGAGCTGGAGTGGCTATTCTTATATCTGACAAAATAGACTTTAAACTAAAAACCATAAAAAGAGACAATGAGGGACACTACTTAATGATAAAAGGACTGATCCATCAAGAAGACATAACAATCATAAATATGTACACACCCAATGTTGGAGCAGCCAGATTTATAAAACAAACTCAGACCTAAAGAAGGAAATAGACACTAATACCATAATAGCAGGGGACCTGAACACTCCACTGTCAATATTAGACAGATCATCTAGGCAAAGAATCAGTAGAGAAACACAAGATCTAAACAAGACTCTAGACCAATTGGAATTGGCAGATATCTACAGAACATTCCACCCAACAACCTCAGAATATTCATTCTTCTCATCAGCACATGGATCATTCTCCAGGATAGATCACATATTAGGTCACAAATCAAGTCTCAATAAATTCAAAAAAATTGGAATTATCCCATGTATCTTCTCAGACCACAATGGATTAAAACTAGAAATTAACAACAAACAAAACTCTGGAAACTATACAAACACATGGAAATTAAACAGCATTCTACTTAATGACATATGGGTCCAAGAAGAAATCAAGCAGGAAATCAAAAAGTTTATTGAAACTAATGAAAACAATGATACATCATACCAAAACCTGTGGGATACTGCAAAAGCAGTATTGAGGGGAAAATTTATTGCATTAAATGCTCACTTCAGAAGAATGGAAAGATGGCAAGTGAGCAACCTAACACTTCACCTTAAAGAACTAGAAAAACAAGAACCATCCAATCCTAAAGTTAGCAGACGGAAAGAAATCATTAAGATCAGAGCAGAACTGAATGAAATTGAAAACCAAAAAACAATTCAAAACATCAACGAATCAAAAAGTTGGTTTTTTGAAAAGATAAATAAAATTGACAAACCATTAGCATGGCTAACAAAAAAAAGAAGAGAGAAGACTCAAATAACAAAAATTAGAAATGAAAAAGGCGATATTACAACTGATTCATCTGAAATACAAGGAATCATTCGAGACTACTATAAACAACTATACGCCAACAAATTTGAAAATCTGGAGGAAATGGATAAATTTCTGGACACACACAAGCTCCCAAAACTGAACCGTGAAGACGTAGAAAATTTGAACAGACCAATAACAATAAAGGAGATTGAAGCTGTTATCAGAAGGCTCCCAACAAAGAAAAGCCCAGGACCAGATGGATTCACAGCAGAATTTTACCAAACATTCAAAGAGGAATTGACACTGATTCTTTACAAACTATTCCAAAAGATTGAAACGGACACAAATCTCCCAAACTCATTCTATGAAGCAAACATCATCCTGATACCAAAACCAGGTAAAGATATAACCAAAAAAGAAAACTACAGGCCGATATCCTTGATGAATATAGATGCAAAAATCCTCACTAAAATACTAGCAAACAGAATACAGCAACACATACGAAAAATTATTCATCACGATCAAGTGGGATTCATCCCAGGGATGCAAGGTTGGTTCAACATACGCAAATCAATAAATGTGATACACCATATTAATAAACTCAAACACAAGGACCATATGATCATCTCTATAGATGCTGAAAAAGCATTTGATAAAGTTCAGCACTCATTCATGACAAAGACCCTCTATAAGTTAGGTATAGAGGGAAAGTATCTCAACATAATTAAAGCCATATATGATAAACCCACTGCCAATATCATCCTGAATGGGGAAAAGCTGAAAGCTTTTCCTTTAAGAACAGGCACTAGACAAGGATGCCCACTCTCACCACTCCTATTCAACATAGTGTTGGAAGTACTAGCCAGAGCAATCAGAGAAGAGAAGGAAATAAAGGGCATCCAGATTGGAAAAGATGAAGTCAAACTGTCCCTGTTTGCAGATGACATGATCCTATATATCGAACAGCCTAAAACCTCTACAAAAAAACTGTTGGAATTGATAAATGATTTCAGCACAGTAGCAGGATATAAAATCAACACACAAAAATCAGTAGCATTTCTTTTCTCCAATAGTGAACATGCAGAAGGAGAAATCAAGAAAGCCTGCCCATTTACAATAGCCACCAAAAAAATAAAATACTTAGGAATTGAGTTAACCAAGGAGGTGAAAAATCTCTATAATGAGAACTACAAACCACTGCTGAGAGAAATTAGAGAGGATACAAGAAGATGGAAAGATATTCCATGCTCTTGGATTGGAAGAATCAACATAGTGAAAATGTCCATACTACCCAAAGTGATATACAAATTCAATGCAATCCCCATCAAAATTCCAAAGACATTTTTCTCAGAAATGGAAAAAACGATTCAGACATTTATATGGAACAATAAAAGACCACGAATAGCCAAAGCAATGCTCAGCAAAGAAAATAAAGCTGGAGGCATAACACTACCTGACTTTAACCTATACTACAAAGCTATAATAACCAAAACAGTATGGTACTGGCATAAAAACAGACACACTGACCAATGGAATAGAATAGAGAATCCAGAAATCAACCCACACACTTACTGCCATCTGATCTTTGACAAAGGCACCAAGCCTATTCACTGGGGAAGGGACTGCCTCTTCAGCAAGTGGTGCTGGAATAACTGGATATCGATATGCAGGAGAATGAAACTAGATCCATACCTCTCACCGTATACTAAAATCAACTCAAAATGGATTAAGGATTTAAATATACACCCTGAGACAATAAAGCTTCTTAAAGAAAACATAGGAGAAACACTTCAGGAAATAGGACTGGGCACAGACTTCATGAATACGAACCCAAAAGCACGGGCAACCAAAGGAAAAATAAACAAATGGGATTATATCAAACTAAAAAGCTTCTGCACAGCAAAAGAAACAATTAAAAGAGTTAAAAGACAACCAACAGAGTGGGAGAAAATATTTGCAAAATATACATCTGACAAAGGATTAATATCCAGAATATATAAGGAACTCAAACAACTTTACAAGAAGAAAACAAGCAACCCAATTAAAAAATGGGCAAAAGAGCTAAGTAGGCATTTCTCTAAGGAAGATATCCAAATGGCCAACAGACATATGAGAAAATGCTCAACATCACTCAGCATCCGGAAAATGCAAATCAAAACCACATTGAGATACCATCTAACCCCAGTTAGGATGGCTAAAATCCAAAAGACTATGAACGATAAATGCTGGCGAGGCTGCGGAGAAAAAGGAACTCTCATACATTGTTGGTGGGACTGGAAAATGGTGCAGCCTCTATGGAAAATGGTATGGAGGTTCCTTAAACAATTGCAAATAGATCTACCATACAACCCAGCCATCCCACTGTTGGGAATATACCCAGAGGAATGGAAATCATCAAGTCGAAGGTATACCTGTTCCCCAATGTTCATCGCAGCACTCTTTACAATAGCCAAGAGTTGGAACCAGCCCAAATGCCCATCATCAGATGAGTGGATACGGAAATTGTGGTGCATCTACACAATGGAATACTACTCAGCTATAAAAACGAATGAAATACTGCCATTTGCAACAACATGGATGGACCTTGAGAGAATTATATTAAGTGAAACAAGTCAGGCACAGAAAGAGAAATACCACATGTTCTCACTTATTGGAGGGAGCTAAAAATTAATATAGAAATTCACACACACACATACACACACACACACACAAACCGGGGGGGGGGGGGAAGAAGATATAACAACCACAATTATTTGAAGTTGATACAACAAGCAAACAGAAAGGACATTGTTGGGGGGGAGGGGGGGAGGGAGAAGGGAGGGAGGTTTTGGTGATGGGGAGCAATAATCAGCTACAATGTATATCGACAAAATAAAATTAAAAAAAAAATAAAATAAAAAGGAAATAAAAAAAAAATAAAAATTGTGTGTCTATCTGTGTATTCATAGTAACAGGATGATATGAATGTTTAATAAAGAATGCTCTTTGTTGTTTTGTTTATCTTTCCATTTTGGGGAAAAGAAAATATGGAAAAGTCAGTAGAAGACATTTCTCAGAAAGGAGCTGGTGGCTGTATGTATATGTAACACATTTAAGTCATGTGGTTCCTTCTGTACTTGACAACGCCTGTTATGCTGCTCAAACTAGAATACCCACCATCTGTTGGACATTTAAGCTGAAAGTAGCAGCAATTCTTGTGCCATGCTGAAGAAAGGAGATTAAATTCTTTTAGATGCTCAGCCATTAAATTACATTCTAATGTTCAGTGGTGTTTTCAAAGTGAGGCTTACTATTATGATATTAGTGCACTTAAATTTGGTATTGCACTGTGCCTTCGAACTAGTCCTGCAACCAGAACAGAGAAAATAAAGATACTGAAAGGAATTATCGATAGCTTGTTTTTATGAAGGAAACAATGTTTTTGATTGCTAAAAAAACAACTTGCCAAATATTTGCTTTTTCTTTCCTTTTCCTCTTTTTCTTTTCATAACCTCCTCTTAATTAGAGAGTGGCTTGAACTGAGATGACTTGGAGAAGTAGGAGAAATACAAGGGAAGCCATTAAATTTAATATTACCATGGTGTGAGGTTTATTGTGTTTAGAGAAAACATAAAATCCTAAATAGGTTATTACGGAAGACTAAGGATTCATTTTTTAGCTGTTGATAGATGTTAGTGGAGTCACGATATAATTATTGCAAACTACACATTACACATTTAAGTAATAATAGTAATACTAGTATTTCAAATCTGTAAACAGATAAAATATAGAAATAGTACATTTTCTCTCTTATCTGTAAAATACATACCAAACATATGCAAAATATACCTGATATATTCTTCAGAGGATAGGAGAACTATTTTGGGGGAAGTGATTATGATTCTTGACATGGAGAAAGACTTACATGAAAAATTTTAATGTCATTAATAACAGGTTCACTGAAATGCACATTATATAAATCAAACTTTCTAAAAAGGAATAAAATAATTGTAATACCATTTCACCAACAGCTGTGAAATAATGTTGAAATGTGTCATTAGGATCTACTTGTATGTTAACCACTTAGCATTTCATGTATCAAGAACAGTTATGCAACAATAACAATTGATGTACTTGTAATGGAAAATTTGATACAGGCAGTGGAAGAGAAGATAAATGCAGATATCCATTGAGTTATTTGTGAATTAGGGATGTGTGCACTTAGTTGATCGACTCAATCTTGCCGTTCAGTTGCTGGCATATGTATAACAGAGAGCATTTCATCAGTATTTGAGTGAACATTTCATTGCCTTTTGTTCTGGGATTACTCTTCACATCATTGATTCTACATTTTCTACCACTCTCTTATTCTTGACTCCTCGGTCTTTGGATTTCCTCAGTGGAGCACTTTATCTCACTCTTAAGTAGCTCTTACAGTTTCAGTACACAGTTCAGTGAGTCAAGCTGATCAAGCATTAAGGTTGTGAAACACTACTGGTGATTTTTTAAAAAGTAGTATTTAGGTGGAAAAATTTCCTGAAAAGACCTTGAGATGCATTTAGATTAGTAATTAGTAGAATTGTAATTTTGTCTGACTTCTATCAGCACAGCTAAGACTGGATTTAAGTTTTTAGCTGCCCGATCCTAATATTGATCCCACTGAGTTCACGGTTGAATCCTTTATTTTTTTTTCCGAGTGAATTTTATCTATCTTTTATATCTTCCCATTCTATACGTATGCTATTAAAGATGGTCCCTGACTTATGATGGTTTGACTTATGATTTTTTGGCTATGATGGTGTGAAAGCAATACATGTTTAGGAGAAACCGTACTTCGAATTTTGAATTTTGATCTTTTCTAGCAATATGTGATATTCTCATGATGCTGGGCAATGGCAGCGAGGTGGAGCTACCAGTCAGTCTCAATCATGACTGTAAACAACCAATACCCTACAGAGTACTGTGTTACCAGATGATTTTGCCCAACTCTAAGTGTTCTGAGCATGTTTAAGGTAGGCTAGGCTAAGCTACGATGTTCAGTAGGTCAGGTATATTAAATGCATTTTCGGCTTACAGTATTTCTTACAGTATTTTCAAGTGATGATCGTTTATTGGGATGTAATCCCACTGTAAATTGAAGAGCATGTGCACTTTTCTGAACACAATACAGGGCTTTGTATCATTATGTATCTCTTACAGTGATATTTAATCTTGGTTTTGTTACATTGCCCTGCTATCCAGCTCTGTGAAACTGATCAGTATTTGAGTGAACAATTTATTGTCTTTTGTTCAGGTCTTCTGCATATTTGATGAGAATTTTACTTTTTAATCATCATTAAAATAATTAGGTTAATTGTTAAGTATAAGTATATTAAGCATATAAAGTATATTACAAATTTTCATAGTATGGCTAACAGGCAGAGTCAAAGCAGCTACTGCACGAAAAGTTACCTTTGAAACTTAAATGTTTGTTCATGTAAAGACAATTGAAATATCTAGAAAGTATAAAAAGGTCAGGGTAAAACTGGTTGGACTGAAGGAGAGTTTGAGCAAAATCTTGCAAAATGCTCAAAAGCAAACGATAGGAGATCCTTGCATAGTCAAAAAGGAAACTAACTAAGGAATCAATATGGTGCCACTTTTTCAGAGTCAATTTGGGATTCCGCAACCGAAAGGAGATCGACCAACATGTTTTTTTGTCTGTGTCTTTATTGAAAGATGTGAGGAAGAAAGTATTTTGACTAAAATTCTCCCCAAAATATTTCTATTATACATATTCTTTATATTTAAAACCTTGGATATTTCACATCATATTTATTTTTATAGCTACTATGATTATGACCTGTTGATCTAGAATTTCACTCAATAATAGTGTATAAAGTTATAAAATAATTTCTAATACATCTTCTGGCTTAAAGTAATTTTCATTATCACTGGAAAAACAATTTTCTAAGATTACATGAAATATTTCTTCTGAGCAATAAGGAGTGTAAAATGCTAGCTTCCATAATATGGGTGTATTATTTATTCATTAATTCCACAGACATTTATTTAGTATTGTATTAGTCTGTTTCAGTTGCTTATAACCAAAAATACTTGGAACTGGATGATTTATGAAAAAAACAAAATATATTGCATACAGTTTTGGAGGTTGGGAAGTCTGAAGTCCAGGGAACACACTGGTGAAAGCCTTGGTGGTGGTGACAATGACCTAGGAGTCTCACATGGCAGAAAATGGCACAGCAGAGAGAGCAGAGAAAGACAGACTCTTTTTTTCTTTTAAAGCCCTCAGAACCACACCCCTGACCACCATTATTAGTCCATTTATTACAGCATGATCCTACAATCTAATCACCTCTTCAAGGTCCCACCTTTACCATAATAGGATTTCCCACCCTCAACAGTTACAGAGAGGACTTAAGCTTCAATGAGACTGGGGGGCATCCAATCTACAGTAGTATCCTCTGTGCTGGGGATACATAGTACCTTCCTCAAGCATTATATCATCTGGTAGGTCGCACAATCTCTTTTTTGCAGCTAGAGCTGTGTGAGATTTCTTGCTCTGATCTGGTTATTATCTCCCAGTAAATATGTCCATTACTCCAGTGGTCTAATTTAAAGTGTAATGTTAATATACATTGTAGAGAAAGTCTGTGTTGGATGCTGCAATGTTTACAAAGCATTATCAGTATGCAGATAACTAGGCAATGCAACAAATAATTGGGCAACGCAATGGTAAGCCTAGCATCTGCTTTAAAAGAACAATTCATTCAGCTTACCACTGGTGAGGAATTATACCTTTTAGCTGTTGATAGATCTGTACATTTTAGCTATTGATATGTAATTTTATTAGTAAAATTGAGGCAGAACAAAAACATTGATTAAAAAATATATAAATATAAAAATATTGATGAAAATATGTATTAAATTGTTACAATTTAAGTCTGTATTATATAGAGAAATTTATTCTGTTTTTTAAATCAAATATTTGCTATTTCAGATAATGCCACTGTTAAATGATGAGGTTATTCAACTTTGGGGAAACCAGTACCTTCATCGTTTTACTAAAATTTATCATTTTAATTTATTTATTTATGTATTTGTTATTTATTTATTTATTTAATGGACCTTATTTTTGAGAGCGGTTTTAGGTTTACAGCTAAACTGAGCAGAAGGTACAGAGATTTTCCACATACCTTCTCCTCCCAGGCATGCACAGCCTCCCCCATTGTCATTATCTCCACCAGAGTGGTACATTTGTAACAATTAATGAACCTATGTTGACACATCATTATCTCTAAAAGTTCTTAGTTTACATTAGGGTTCACTCTAGGTGTTGCACATTCTGTGGGTTTGGACAAATGTATGACATGTACCTTCCACTGCAGTATCATACAGGGTCGCTTCACTACCCTTAAATTCCTCTGGACACTACCTGTTCCTCCCCGTGTCCCCCTTCCCCTGGCAACCAGTGACCTTTTCACTGTTTTCCCAGTTTTGCTTATTCCAAAATGTTATATAATTGGAGTCATACAGTATGTAGCCTTTTTAGATTGGCTTCTTCCACTTAGTAATACGTCTGTTTTTCTTCCACGTCTTGTCATGACCTGATAGCCCAATTCTTTTTATTGCTGAGTCATATTCCATTGTCTGGATGTACCACAGTGTTTTTTTCTCTTTTCTTCTTCCTCTTCCTCTTCCTCTTCTTCCTCTTCTTCCTCTTCTTCCTCTTCTTCCTCTTCTTCCTCTTCTTCTTCTTCTTCTTCTCTGTTGTACAATTATAATGTGAGCATCATTAAAAAAGGACTTTTTCTGTCTGTTCATTACTGTATCCCCAGGCCCTGGTATAGAGCAGGTGCTTTAAAAATTTTATCCCCAGTGGTTGAAATGGAAATTGAAACTCATTAGCAGGAATTAAAGTAAATCAAAACAACTTCTTCCATGTATGTTAAGTGATTTAGGAGAAACAGAGAGGTGAGGAAGAGCAGTGTAGTGCAGTTAACACTGGCATCGAAAGACATTCTGCATTTCTATTTTGTGAAGGATAGAAAAGTTTGAAGAGCAGGGAGGGTATCTTTCCTTCCAAGACTAATTTCAGAGTTGCTGAATACAAAAATGAAGCCCAAGTATATGTTTGAGTCTTATTTTTATTATGTTATCCCAAACATTAAGGCCAAGCTTATCAATAGATTTAAGCATTGTCATATATACCTGGGATATATGACATACATATATATCATTTATATATGCCATATATGCCTGTCATCTGTTGAACAGATACCAGTCTCTTAAAGGCAGTGTGAAGACAAGATATGCTGGGAAAAGTTCTCATTGGAAGAGGTCTAAAGAAGGTCAGGCATAAAAATAAATAAATAAACAAAAATAAAGAAGGTCAGGCATAATGTTGATAGAATATCAGGAGATTTGTGCAGCCTCAGTCTTAAAATTTAATTTGATTTTAAACTTATTTTAAACTTCATTTTCCTTCTTGTTCTGTCTGAGGTTGGTTCCCCAGAAGCACAGCCTGAAACAGGAATTCGGGTGCATGAGATACACTGCAGATGTGCTCTTCAGGAAAAACCTTTCACAAAGGGCGTGAAGCAGGAAGGAGGAGAGGGGGGAAGGGAGAAGGGGCACAGTAAGGGAGTGGTCTCATATGGAGTCTGGCCTTGGTCTGACTCATGGTGCTGGGGTATGGGGTGGGGCTTGGGAACTGGGGAACTCTGGAGTATTAACTGCACAAGAGGTACATGGCTGAACTTATGTACTCCAGAATCATTCAGTCATTACCTGGGGGTTAGAGAGGATGTGTGGAGGGCAAGACAGTCCTATCAGCCGAGGGTGATTCTGAAGGAGGCAGCTGTGAGCTCTAAACAGCTAACATGGTGGGATTCTACCTGTGGGTGCAGGGAAGGGTTAAGGAGAGGTACTTTGAATTAGCAATGGTCTTTTCAAATACCAGGACTAAAAGAGTTTGCTGAAGCACTGCTAGGAAAACAGCAATTATAGGAATTATAGCAACAGATTCTGACTTTGCCTTTCTTTTGACATAGATTGTATTTCCTGTAAGACAATATAGTTATAAGTGATTTAACTGGGTAGAGATGGAATTTCTCTACTGATTTATATAGAAACTTGTGGCACCTCCTATTTCATCAGCAGTTGCTTTACCTCTGATGACAGCTTCTGTCAGGCCACAGCTCATCACGTGCCTGAGGTTGGAATGCCTGGAAGTGACAATTCTATGGTAAGAAGTTATTCTAAATCAAAAGCAGCATCAAGTTCAATTTCTCTGGCAGTGGGCTCTTAAAATGCTCTGAAGAGCAATAGTTTCAGGAGTTAAGGTTCTCTGGCCTTGTGGATTTTCTTCCTAGCAAAGAATGCTGAATTTTCATAAAAGTCCTTGTGTGATTTTTACCACATCCAAAATAACTTGTATTTGTTTGATTGCTTTAGTTGCAATACAGCCAGTCTCTGGGCGACTCTGTCATCCATGATTAGCTGTGAAATTTGTCACATGTAAAATTCTGATGATGCCAGTGGTTAATCAATGATTACCACTAACCTTTCTAAAAAGGGTAGGTCCAGGAAAGAATGTTCCTTTGAAAATTACCTCCATTTTAAGTATCCATGTTTATTTTATAATTGTTCAATGCTCCAAATTTTTAAAAATCCTTTTAATATGTATTAAGATTCATTGGTCATCCTGTAATCTGTTTAAAGGTTGGAAAATGATACTATTATGGCACAAAAATCACGAATGTCATAGCATGTATTTATCGCACAACGATTGAACACCAGTTACATTTAAAATATTTAAAACTATTTAAAAATATAACCATATTATGGAATGTTTAGACATTAGGAAAAACATTCAATCATTTATAGTATTCTCCCCCTGCCAACTGCTCTCCAGGCTCTTTTTTTTTTTTTAAATTAACACACTGTCGATTGTACATATCTGCGGGGTACAGAGTTGAATACCAATACATGTATGCAATATGTGATGCTCAAATCAGAATAATTAGAATATACTCAACATTATACAGTGTAATCGTTTTTTGTGGCCCTTTACCAATTCCTCCCTTACCACCCTCCCCCTCCCCCTTTCCCACCTCTGGTAACTTCAGTTCCGTTCTCTCATTTTGAATGTTCAACGTATTATTGTGATTGTTCCTTCCTTCCTTCCTTCCTTCTCCTTTGTTCCCACTTAACAGCAACCACATATGGTATTTCTCCTGTGCCTGGCTTATTTCACTTAACATAGTTTTCTTTAAGTTCATCCATGTTGCTGGGAATGGCAGTATTTTTTCAGTTTTCTTTTAAGGGCAGAACAGTATTCCATTGTGTAAATGTACCATATTTTCCTTATCCAGTCATCTGATGTCGGACATTTAGGTTGGTTCTAACTCCTGGCTGTTGTAAATAGAGCTGCAATAAACGTGGGAGTACAGCTGTCCTTTTGACACGATGATTTCCATTCCTTTGGGTATATACCCATGTAACACAGGAGCTCCAGATCTGAGAGGGCACTCATGCAGTGTTTGCCTATTCCAAAGAACTCACCCAAGATTCCAACAGGTAGAGACACTGGTTTATTAGACTTACGAGGGGTACTGACGGCAGCTGGTCAGCCAGATATCCATGCTGCCACAGAGTACATTCAATAGTTATATAGAGAACAGATAAGAATAGGGGTGTAAATCATTTTCAGGCTTACATGCAGGCCCTTACCCAGCTCACATAACTCAGAGCATGTGGGAGATCTGGCTGAGCAGATAAGTTAATCTACTTTCTACTGGTGCCAGAGTGCTTGTTCATTTACTTAGGGTCCCTGCTTCCTCCAGCCCTCTGTTTGTCTTAAAGGAGACATGCTTTTCCTAGGGTGTCTACCTTGGTCAGGGGCAGTTTCCCAGGGGGGAGGAAGAACTCTGGTACGCATGGGGAGGGGTGAATAAGGCTATATCCAGCATTTACCCTACAACCCAGCAGTGGGATTGCTGGATCATATGGCAGTTCTATCTGTGTGAGGAACCTCCATACCGTTTCCCATAATGGCTGCACCAATGTACAGTCCCATCAGCAGTATGCAAACATTTATAATTTTACTGTCCATATCATTTTGTTGTTGTTTTTCTCTTCCAAGCTCATTTTATTCCTCATAGTTGTAAGTATAATTTGTGCAGCTTGATATCCTGCCTTAGCACTTACATTATGAACATGGCTCATGTTGCATATTATAAACAGCTGCCATTTGTGACTTTTACTTTCTTTTTTTTGTTGTTGTTGTTGGAATAGAAACATCATATGTGCTCATTGGATAAAATGGGAAAGGATAGAAAGTCAGTCCTACTACCACTGATCACTCATTCACCTGTTCTCCCACCCTGATCCCAGAGCACACGGTCTGTACCTTGTTTTTGAGGGTGGCTTGCAAAAGATATGATCCTGATGACCTCTCCTGGGCCCTGCTGAAGCTGGGGTGGGGTTACAGGGACTCCTTATAGGGAAATGCTTAGGTTAGTTCTTCTGTCGGTGTCTGAAGACATGTACTTTAGCAGCTCTGCCTGCAGCTTCCTCATGTTGTTGACTTTCCCTTGGCCCTGCGAGAACGGGGCAATTCTTGACTGGTTTATTTCTACCCCTATTGTTACATCAGATATTTGGTCTTCTCAGTGGCTCATTTCCTTAGAATTGCCAGGTAGAGAGCTGAAGGTCTAATTGGCTTGACTGTTTTTAACTTCAAATATTCTTCTGTCCAAGTCTAACTGATAAATACACGATGATAACAAATTATATATTTTAAAATAAAATGTACTCAAAATCTACCATAAACATAATAATTTTTTCTATTATTTCTTTTTCTCTAAGAAGAAAACATAATGCAAACATTCCATGGAAAATTTCTGAAACGCAGGCTGATACCTGGTTCTCTTTTAGTTACACTCCACATTGAGATAATGATGATTGGAATTTTAGAAATCTCTTAAACAAATGGTCATGTAAATTTTTGGTGTTGTTTTTTTCTGGGGGATTTGACTGTGTGTGTGTGTGTGTGTGTGTGTGTGTGTATTTTAATTGTTGTTTGTTTGTTTTTTTACCGTAGGGTTTATACTTAAAAATTTGTAAGAAGTCTTTACAAATAAGATAAATAAAGTATTATCTTCATCATGCACATTGTAAAATATTCCCAGTTCATTAAACAATATTTTTACAGCCAGTATTTTACCATTTAATAATTATTTAAAATTTTTTCATTTTTTTAAATTGGTAATGGTACTTACAGTAACAATTTAAGCTTAGTTGTATATGGAGGTAAGGAGGTGGGTGTCATTACCAGGCAACTTTCTGTCACCTTAATTTCTCTGTTCCTGAGTTTTTTTATTTCTGTCCGGCTCATGGTTCCCCACAACATGTCTCTAAGTAGTTTTTCTTTTTATATGTAGTACATGTTTACTTTATGAGAGTATCTGAGAATGCTCTGCACCTAATATGTGGAACATTCACTTTTGTTATAGAATTTCTAGCTTATAACGTTTTCACTCCTCATGACTCCATAGTCTTGTGACATGGTATTCCAGCAAATAATAAGACAGAACAGTCTGGGGCTAGTTCAATATATTTTTCTTTTGTTTTTATGCATGAATGCTCGTATGATTTTTTTTTTTTCTATTTGCTGTTAAAGTTTTTTCACCAGGATACATTAGATTTTCTTCTATATTCATTAATTTTGTTTCTGGAAAGTTTTAAGTCTCTTTAAATATGCAGTTTGTAGCCTTCTTCTCAGAAATAAGATGTATGTACATATGTATGTGTATATATGCATATATATTTGTTGCTTCTATTCCATTTTTTAAATCATCTCTTTTTCAGTGATGTCAAATAGCCATTTTTGTCCTCTATACCTCTCATTTTCTCTTCTAGTTTTCATCTTTGTCCTGTTTCGGTGCATTCTGGTAGTTTTGATAAATTGTTTAATCTCATATCTTAGATTAAATCTCCTGATGTTTTTCTGCTTCTATAAGGCTGCTTATCCATGACATTTCTAATTTTTATATTTTTTCCTTTGCCTTATTTGGCTCTATTTTACCTATTCTATCATTTTATCTTTTTTTCCTTATTTTAAACACTTCACACTTCATAGAATTTTACTGTGAACTTAATAACATGCCATTATTTGTTTTTGTATTATCAGTAAATATCAATAACAGGCTATATTCTTTTCCTTCCTTAACATTGTGCAATAAATACTCAGGCCTAATATTGGGTTCTGTTAATACATTAATCCAGCCTGGTGTTTATCATGAGTGAGCTCACAATCTTCTTTTGCCTCCTCTCACCGTCCACAAGGATGCTATTAGGATCCTTTTGCCTTTTTCAGAACAAATTGCCGATGGAAGGTGACATTATCAGCTGTGTGATCCAGCAGGTGGGATAAGGGCATTTCAAATAAGCAGACTTTATTTCAGTACAGTTTGGTCTCTGTATATAGTGATGCTTTTTAGGTAGGAAGTCAGCTTCCCATACCCAATTTTTCACTGAGTCTTCATTCTCAGTAAAATGAGAGGGGTGGGCACAGTCTGCTTCCTTCCTGGAAGTACTGCCCACCATGTCAGGGAAAGACTCCACCACTGGTCTTTTTATTTCATGTGGCTGTATGTGCCTCTGAGTATAGCAGCTGTCAAAAAGGTTTTAAAATGTTTTCTGTCTGTTCTATACTTGTCCCATCCTCCCAGCCTTCGTCTTTTGAATTCACAGTGCTCAAAGAATTTAGTGAATCTTTTGGACTTCAGGTAGCACTTCCTCAAAGGTTGTGCCATGTGAATATCACCTTGCCTCTGTGTTCAGTATTGCTGCAATTTCTCCTCTATTTTTTTCCTTTGGTCATTTTAATAAGGATTTGAGGGAAACAATGGTTGAGTCCCTGTGCCAATGTCACAGTCTAGAAGTACCCTATTATTTTTAATATCTATAACATATCCATGTTATCAATTGGATGTCTTTAATATTTAAATTTTTTTTACATTTAGATCAGGTTTACTATTTGTATAAGTCTTTTTTTTTTCTAACATGTGAAATTTTGATGTAGTAAGTTTATTTTTCTTTGTTGAGCTCTTTTGTTGTGGGTATGCGGTAATTTTTTGTTTCCTGTAATCTCTTTAAATGATAAACTTTTTGACGAATGAAATTCATGGTTATTTATTATAACCTCATACACCCGAAAAGACAAACAATGTACATTAAAACAATGGATGGCTGTCCTGAGTTGCTATTAGGATGCAAATTAGCCCACTAGAGCTTTGAAAAGAGTTACTCTCTGTCACATGCTCTGATTCTTAAGTGCACTACAAAGCTCATCTGCCCCTTGCCTGCCCTCCCCAACTGGGAGCCCCTTCTCATTTGTGAGTCATTGTTTTTGGAGAATAAAAGCACATGCCATTATTTCCGAAAGGTTGGGCTCACAGGCCACTCATCAGAACACTGATCACTCTGGCCAAGTGCCTGCTGACCAGTGAGGTGCCCTGTGGAGAGGCCTGAGACCTGCAGTGACCATGCACCCTGGGGTGCCAGCGCATGACCTAGGAGGTAGGCCTCGCTGCTGCCAGACCCCATCCTGACTGAGTGCACGCCAACCAGAGAGGCGTCTCCTGGAGAGGCCCAAGACTCATGGCGACCATGTGCATGAGATGCCAGTGCACGACCGAGCAGGCACTGAGGCAGCCATGCCAAATTGGCAACCCTGGCAGGATCCTAGCTAGACAATAGGGTCAAATCAGTGGACCGTGAAATCCCTTGCCACAATGACTAAACATCAAAGTAAAGATACCAGAAATATGAAAAATCAAGAAAGTACACCACCAAAGGGTAATAACTCTCAAGCTCTAGATCCTATAGAACAAGAAGCCCTTGAAATATCTGACATGGAATTTCAAGTGATAATTCTAAGAAAACTAAATGAGATACAAGAAAACCCAGCTAGACAACACGATGAAACGAGGAAAAGTATACAGGACCTGAAAGAAGAAATGTTCAAGGAAATCAATGCACTGAAAAAGAATGGAGCAGAGCTTGCCAAGATGAAGAATTCATATAATAAAATAAAAAACACAACAGAGAGTTTAACCAGCAGGCTTGCAGAAGCAGAAGAGAGAACTTCTGACCGTGAAGATGGGCTGTTTGAAATAACACAGGCAGACAAAAAAAAAAAAAAGAAGAAGAAAAAGAAAAAAGAATTAAAAACATGGAGAAAATATAAGAGAGATATCAGACAACCTTAAGCGCTCGAATATCTGAGTCATGGGTATTCCAGAAGGGGAGGAAAAAGGAGATTGCATTGAAACATATTCAACAAAATAGTGGCAGAAAACTTCCCAGTTATTGGAAAAGACACAGATCTTCAGATTTAGGAAGCTCAAAGATCCCCAAATGTATTCAACCCAAAAAGGTCTTCTCCAAGACATGTTATAGTCAAACTGGCAAAACTCAAGGAAAAAAGAGAATCTTAAAAGCCACAAGAGAGAAACATCAAGTCACCTATTAGGGAGCCACAATCAGACTAACATCAGACTTTTCATCACAAACCCTAAAAGGCAGAAAGGAATGGGATGATATATTCAAAATACTAAAAGACAGAGATTGCCAGCCAAGAATACTCTATCCCACAAGGCTATCCTTCTGAAATGAAGGGCAGATAGTATGTTTCTCAGATAAACAAAAACTGCAGGAGTTCACTACCACATGACCACCTTTACAAGAAATTCTCAAGGGAGTACTGGGTTTGGTACCTGAAAAATAACTACCACTGCCATAAAAAGTCAAGAAAAATCAAAACCCACTAGTAAAATAAAAATGCCAACAATGAAGAGAAAAAAAAGTTTATCTGCAACCCAAGAAACCAACAAATACAGAAGACAAACAGTAAATCAGAAAGGAACAAAAGGCACTTAAGACATCCAAACAAAAATCAATAAAATGCTAGGAGTAAATCAACACTTTTCAATAAGAACTCTTAATGTAAAAGGATTAAATTTCCCAATCAAAAGACACAGACTGACTGACTGGATTAAAAAGGAGAACCCAACTATATGCTGCCTTTGAGAGACCCACATCACCTATAAAGACTCACATAGACTAAGAGTGAAAGGATGGGAAAAGATTTACCACACAAACAGTAATAAAAAAAAAAGCTGGAGTAGCTATTCTTTTATCTGATAAAATAGACTTTAAACTAAAAATCAAAAAAGAGATAATGAGGGCCACTACATAATGATAAAAGTATTCATCCATTGAGAAGACATAACGATTATAAATATATATACACCCAATGTCAGAGCAGCCAGATTTATAAAGCAAACTCTATTAGACCTAAAGGAGGAAATAGACACTAATACCATAATAGCAGGGGACCTGAACACCCCACTATCAATATTGGACAGATCATCTAGGCAAAGAATCAGCAGAGAAACACAAGAGTTAAACAACACTCTAGACCAATTGGACTTGGTAGATATCTACAGAACATTCCATCCAACAACCTCAGAATATTCATTCTTCTCATCAGCACATGGATCATTCTCCAGGACAGATCACATGTTAGGTCACAAATCAAGCCTCAACAAATTCAAAAAAATTGGAATTATTCCATGTATTTTTTTCCAATCACAATGGATTAAAATTAGAAATCAACACCAAATGAAACTCGAGAAACTATACAAACATGGAAATTAAAAAATATTCTACTTAATGATATATGGGTCCAAGAAGAATTTAAATGTGAAATCCAATAATTTCTTGAAACCAATGAAAATAATGACACATCATACCAAAACCTGTGGGATACTGCAAAAGCAGTAATAAGGGCAATATTTATCACATTAAATCCTTACTTCAGAAGAATGGAAAGATGGCAAATAAACAGCCTAACACTTCACCTTAAAGAACTAGAAAAAAAAGAACAATCCAAACTGAAAGTTAGTAGATGGAATGAAATAATTAAGATCAGAGCAAAACTTAATGAAATTGAAACCCCCAAAATGGTACAAAAGGTCAATGAATCAAAAAGTTGATTTTTTGAAAAGATAAGTAAAATTGACAAATCATTAGCATGGCTAACTAAAAACAGAAGAGAGAAGACCCAAATAGTAGAAACTAGAAATGAAAAAGGTGATATTGCAACTGATACCTCTGAAATACAAAGAATCATCAGAGAGTACTATAAACAACTATATGCCAACAAATTTGAAAATCTGGAGGAAATGGACATAAATTTCTGGACATACACAAACTACCAAAACTGAGCCAAGAAGATGTAGAAAATCTGAACAGACCAATAACAATAAAAGAGATTGAAGCTGTTATCAGAAGGCTCCCAACTCTCTACAAACTATTCCAAAAGATTGAAACAGAGGCAATTCTCTCAAACTCATTCTATGAAGCAAACATCACCCTGATACCAAAACCAGGTAAAGAGACAACTAAAAAAGAAAACTACAGGCCAATATCCTTGATGAATATAGACACAAAAATGCTCAATAAAATACTAGCTAATAGGATACAGCAACACATATGCAAGTGGGATTCATCCCAGGGATGCAAGATTGGTTCAGCAAACACAAATCAATAAATGTGATACACCATATCAATAAAATCAAGCACGAGGACCATATGATCATTTCTATAGTTGCTGAAAAAGCATTTGATAAAATTCAACACTGTTTTATGATAAAGACTCTCTACAAGTTAGGTATAGATGGAAAGTATCTCAACATAATTAAAGCCATGTATGATAAACCCACTGCCAATATCATCCTGAATGGTGGAAAGCTGAAAGCTTTTCCCTTAAGAACAGGAACTAGACAGGGATGCCCACTCTCACCACTTCTATTCAGCACAGTGTTGGAAGTACTAGTCAGAACAATCAGAGAAGAGAAGGAAATAAAGGGCATCCAGATTGGAAAAGATGAAGTCAAACTGTCCCGGTTTGCTGATGACATATATATTGAACAGCCTAAAGCCTCTATAAAAAAGCTCTTGGAGTTGACAAATGATTTCAGCAAAGTTGCAGGATACAAAATCAACACAAAATTCAGTAGCATTTCTATTCTCCAATAGTGAGCATGCAGAAAGAGAAATCAAGAAAGCCTGCCCATTTACAATAGCCACCAAAAAAATAAAATACTTAGGAGTAGAGTTAACCAAGGGTGTGAAAAATCTCTATAATGAGAACTACAAACCACTGTTGAGAAAAATTAAAGAGGACACAAGAAGATGGAAAGATATCCCATGCTCTTGGATTGGAAGAATCAACATTGTGAAGATGTCCATACTACCCAAAGTGATATACAAATTCAATGCAATCCTCATCAAAATTCCAAAGACATTTTTCTCAGAAATGGAAAGAACTATCCAGACATTTATATGGAATGACAAAAGACCACACATAGCCAAAGCAATTCTGAGCAAAACAAAACAAAACAAACAAACAAACAAAAACTGGAGGCGTAACACTACCTGACTTTAAACTATACTACAAAGCTATAATAAGCAAAAGAGCATGGTATTGGCATAAAAACAGACAGACTGATCAATGGAATAGAATAGAGAATCCAGAAATCAACCCACACACCTACAGCCATCTGATCTTTGACAAAGTCACCACGCCTATACAGTGGGGAGAGACTGCCTCTTCAGCAAATGGTGCTGGGATAACTAGATATCCATATGCAGGAGAATGAAACTAGACTGTTACCTCTCACCATATACTAAAATAAACTCAAAATGGATTAAAGAATTAAATATACACATTGAAACAATAAAACTTCTTAAAGAAAACATAGGAGAAACACTCTAGGAAGAGGACTGGGGACTGACTTCATGAATACGACCCCCAAAGCACAGGCAACCAAAGGAAAAATAAACAAATGGGTTTATATCAAACTAAAATGCTTCTGCACAGCAAAAGAAACAATTAACAGAGTTAAAAGACAACCAACAGAGTGGGAGAAAATATTTACAAAATACACATCTGACAAAGATTAATATCCAGAATATACAAGTTACTGAAACAACTTTACAACAAAAAAACTAGTAACCCAATTAAAAAATGGGCAAAAGAGCTAAATAGGTATTTCTCAAAGGGAGATATATGAATGGCCAACAGACTCATGAAAAAATGCCCAACATCACTCAGCATTTGGGAAATGCAAATCAAAACCACACTGAGATACCATCTCACTCCAGTTAGGATGGCTAATATCCAAAAGACTGCAAATAATAAATGCTGGCGAGGTTGCAGAGAAAAAGGAACTCTCATACATTGTTGGTGGGACTGCAAAATGGTGCAGCCTCTATGGAAAATGGTATCAAGGTTCCTCAAGCAATTACAGATAGATCTACCATATGACCCAGCTATCCCACTGCTGGGAATATACCCAGAGGAATGGAAGTCATCAAGTCAAAGGTATACCTATTTTCCAATGTTCATTACAGCAATATTTCCAATAGCTAAGAGTTGCAACTAGCCCAAATGTCCATCATCAGATGAGTGGATACGGAAAATGTGATTTTCTGCACAATGGAATACTGCTCTGCTATAAAAAAGAATGAAATACTGCCATTTGCAGCAACAATCACAATTCCTTGAAGTTGATATGACAAGTGAACAGATATGAGGTTGTTGGGAGGGAGGGGGAAGGGAGGTTTTGGTAATGGGCCACAATAATCAACCACATTGTATACTGACAAAATAAAATTTTTTTAAAAAAGGAAACTGATCACTGAGTTTCAATGCTTGTTATCAGACATGTACCATAGAAATTTCTGTTCTTCCTTTGGCATTCAAATCTGTGCAATTTCCATAGTTCCATAAAAATGAAGTGGAAAGAAAATACCCTGACCTCCTGTGTTAACCAACCTTTATAGAAGAAGCATATAAAAAAAATTTACATTCCCTAAATCCCTCAGTGTGGTGAGCTGTAGAAAGTAATAAATTGCCTTTTTGGGTTCTACTCTTAATTCCCCAGAGGTTTGCAGAGACTCAGAATGATCCTATTTTTAAACTTTTCAGGGACTTGAGCTATCGTTTCATGTGTCTCTAAAGGCTTGTGGTGTCCTGCGATGCACACTGCTCTTTCACTTGATGTATTTATTACCTTCTGCGTATTGCAGTATATGTTTTCTGTGCCTATTAAATCAAAATCAGAGAAGATGAAGATTTTCCTGAATGGTTTGCTTGTGTTCACGTATTGTTTGTTCATATCTAACACCAACTATGCCCACTTTTTTCCCTTGGAGTTATTTTACTGTCTTTTATGAGCTTAGTGACTAAATTGTTTGTGTTAAAATATGTTAGAAACCTCGAAAATGGAAATTGTAGAACCAGGAAATATTTGGAAGAAAACCAATTAATTGGACTCTTTACCACATTTGCAAAAATGGTTAGGAATGGGATATGCTCTGTAAACCCTTTGTCTTACTGACCTTTAGATCCTCCCTCTTAGACGGGGGCAACTGGAGGTTGAGAGAATAATGGAAAATAAACAACATTCTGCCTTGAAGACTAAAGTTGTATTTTGTCCTTCCCGTACAGACAGCATTATGTGAGTAGCACATGTAAGACCGGCTCAAAGAACTATGTTTTCCTAAGAACTCGTATAGCCCACTTCTCTCTTTCATTATAGTGCCATTTGTCCCTCACCCTTGGGTTGCACCCTTACCTGTAAAAACTATTTGTAACGAAGTGAATACACGTTGAGGCCATTACCCTAGGGAATTTTTGATATTTGTTCCTCTTCTTTTTCAGGGATCTTTTTCCTTTTGAATCATCTTTCTCCCTGGATTACTTTTTTCTCTCAGAATTCCGTGCCACTGATATGTCAAATGAACCTGGAGCTGTCTCTCTTTCAGGAAAGGCTCCTTCATCTTGAGAAGTCATACATGGTCAAGGGTAGGGCACAAAAGAAATGACAGGGTAAGAAGACTTAGCGCGAACACTGTTTTTATTGATTTATCTTTGTATGCCTCTTATCACCATCAGCATATTGAGCTATAGAGACAAGATCAGGTGATGAACGCAGGGAATCATACAGACCATAGCTAACATTTATTGTACGCTATCACCAGCCAGTAATTTTCTAAGCCCTTTCCATTTAGTAAAATATTTAATCCTCGCAAGAACGTAGTCTATTCTCCTTACGTGCTCTAAGGGCAAGAGGAGCTCTTGATCCATCTGATCTAGTCCTCTCTCAAGGGTAGGAGAGAAGAAAAGAATTTGGAGCTCAATTATTATTAATGGTGACAAATGTTCCTCTGCCAGCTCATCCCCTCTGCATTTACTCTTTGGCTCTTAGCAGGGAGGTAATGTGTAGGCTGAGGATTTGAGGATTCAAAATCTTGGCCAATGTCTCTATGTCAGAGATGTTCCTACCATGGAGATTTAAAAATTCTGCAACTCTGAGGCTATATCAAGTTCTCTACTTTATATAGAAGGGCTTGTTTTTCACTTTTTTTTTTTTTTTTTTTTTTTTGCTGGCTGATATGGGGCTCAAACCCCAGATGGTGTTATCAGCACCACACTTTAACCCACTGAGCTAAACAGTCAGCACTTTTTCACACGTTTCTTGTCTTGATCGCACTCTGCAGCCCCTGGTACAAACAGGTAAAAAGTCTTGTAATCAATTTTACTACAATTCAGAAGAAGTTAAGACCTTGGTTAATTTCTTTTCCTTCAGTCAATGCTAGAGGAAATTATTGAAAGTAACTCTTTCCTCTTCATTTCTAAGGGTTTACCGAATTTATTTGGCAGTGAAGGTCACCTAATGGCCATTTCAAAGTTTCAAAATCTATAATTCATCTCTCTCAAAATTTCTTTTAAAATACTATTATGAATAATAGATGCTGAAAATGAATATGTGTGCTTAAACATTTTCTCACAGACTTGCAGGGGCTTCAATGAACAAATTTGACATGGAGAGTTTCAAATGACATTCATGACAAATTTGGATCTCAGACAAATTTGGGATTTAGAAGGATATTTTTGCTGTGCCATCGCATCAAATGGACTATGTACTAATTTACAAAATTCTGCTTCAAGTGTGAGGATTTGAACAAATGCACACATACACTTGCCACCTATAGTGCTTCGTGTCTGGCATGACGTAGAAATCTTTCCTGTCTTCTTGAAGATGATCTCTGTAACCAAAGGACTGGGTCTGGTTATTAGTCCAAAGATATTGTGTGACAATAGCTTGATAAAATGTCAAAGAAGAGTGATTTAGTTTTTGCTCAGGACTCTTGGTTTCTTGGACTATACTTTTGAATTAAATGCCCACTTGTTACACCAGTCAATGCTGAATTGGCATCAGCTAATGCTAAGCTTTGCCTGCTGCTTTACTCTAGTCTTCAATACCACTGTCCTTCTTTACTCGCCTACATTTGGAGGAACAGTTTTATCATTTACTGGATAGATGAAGAAGAATGTGGACTTGGCCCTTTTTGAATGGCATCATTGCAGGGCTACAGAAATTTAAAAATGGTGTAACACAGACATGTAGGTTTTCTGATTTCAGGAAATATTTCGTTAGCTTCTTTTCTAGAGTTGCTAGGCCATGAAGGTACAGCAAGTCCAAAAAGCGGGTAATGGGCAATTATAAGCATATTCACAGCAACACTATTCATAACAGTCCTAAACTGGAAACAATCCAAATGCCCAGTAGACTGGATAAATTGTTAATATTCATACAGTGGAATATAATTCAACAACAGGAATAAAAAAGATGCATTAGCATGGGTAAAGTAGACAATCATAATGTCAGATAAAAGGTTCCATACACAGAAAAATATATGCAGTATGATTCCATTTATATTTGGTTCACAAAGCAGGCAACACTAACTGATTGTGTGACAATTTGACAGTAGTGGTTACTGTTGGCGGCTTCCATCTGAAAGGGGGCAGCCTGAGGCTCCTGGTGTTTAGTAATGCTGTTTCCAGGTTCGTGTTTCATGGATATATTCACTTTGTGAAAATCCATTGAGTTGAGCTTTATTATTTGTGCATTTTCTTTTATTTGTTTCAGTACAACAAAAAGTTTTACATTAAAAAGAAAGGAAGCAAGAAAGAAAAAAGGATGATGATGAAGAGCTGAGGGCAATGTGCCAAACTTCCATATTGTCCTTGCTGACATGTAAAGGATTCTTATTTTTACAAGTGTCTTTTTAGTTAAATGAAATAGCTATTCCCATTTAAGTGTCATGTGATTGACAATTGCTTTTGTTTTTGGCAACCTCCTATGAGGGAAGTTGAGTTAAGCCCAAATGGCATAAAGCAAGAAACAGGACTAATTATTTAGGATTAGACATAGGTTGATAGCAAGAAACTGCTAATCTAGATTAATAATGACGCTAGTCTAGCAACCTATATTTTCTGTATGATTCCTGGTTTGCATCTTCTTCTAATTAAATTGCCTTTTCTGAATATAATTACATGTGCATTCATTGTTTGTTTGAAAGAAGGAGAAAGAATCTCTACATGGATAAACAGTGTTGATATATTTTCCTTGCACATAATCAAGGAGAAATTACTTATTCATAGCTAATGTCTTATTGAAACTGTGAATGGGTTTTATGCCTTCACTTGCTTCCTCCCACCACCCAGGTGAACTAATTTAATATTTTCCTAATGGACTTTATAGAACACTTTAAGATGTACAGAAAAACCGAAATGCTTGTAAAAAGGGTGCTCATATACGCCACACTCACTTCCCCTTGTTATTACCACCTTACATTTGTATGGTACATTTGTTAAAATTAATGAAGCAATATTTGTACATCCTTATTAGTAACATCCATTTATTAATATTTCTTAGCTTTTACCCAATGTTATTTTTCTGTTCCAGCATCCCATTTAAGATTCCATGTTACATTTATTTGCCATGTCTCTTTAGGCTCCTATTGGCTACCCCAGTTTCTCAGATATTGCTTCCTTTTGATGACCCTGACAATTTTGAGGAATCCTGGTCAGATAATCTGTAAGATACCCAATATTGGAATTTGTCTGACGTTTTTCTCGTGATAAGACTGGAGTTACGGTTATTGCAAGGAAAACCAGGTAATGTGCTATTTCTATCACATCACGTCAAGGGTACCTACTATCAGCATGACTTATGACTGTTAATGCTGACCTTTGTCAACTGGCTGAGGTAGTGTTTCTCAAGTTTCTCCACTGTAAAGTTCCTTTTTTCCCTCTCTCCTTGCTTTTAGTAGAAAGTAAAACACAAATTGAATTGCCCTTCCTTGTATAACCATCAACTTAAACTATTTGAAGCACAAAACCTTCTTGTTTTTAAGAAGACAGAAATGAAAGGGGTATAAATGGCATGATCAACAAGGTTTCTGACAAAATGTTTATGTTTCCTGTGCCATTTCCCCATGGTGTTATTGCTATTTTATTACTGTGGTAGATGATTAGAGGAGCAGATACTAGCTATTAGACTATTTGAGAATGTTTGGGTAATTGAATCTTAATTCATTCAATCTATTTGGATATGATTTTGAATTATCCACAAAACCTGACTAGTGCATAGATCTTTTAAAATAATTGGTGGTACTATGTCAGATGATTACATTTTATACAACGCTATGAAAATGTATTAACTTTGCAGTAATGCTAATAACTTTTGTATAATATTAGGTGAGTTATGTTTTGAGATGATTTAACTGAAAGAGGGAGGGAAGTCCTGCTATGCCAGGGAAAGCTCACCGTCTACATTGTGGGAGAGGAATTTCTCTCAGTGTTACATATTCTTGGTGGAATTAAAATACCTGGGAAAAAATTCCAAGTTCCACAAACTGCTGACATGGAAAATAAAAGTGATTATAGGTTTACTCAGAAAAACTGATTATAAGGTTTCTAAAGTTAAGCCAGAGGATTTTGAGTAAAGCTTTATGAACCATAGCGTTAAACAACAAAGTTTATCACTTTTTTTTTTACAGTAAGTTCACAGTGATTTCTAATTTTAAAAAAACACAGCAGAATTCTTAATAAAACTTTCAATTCCTTTAGAGTAAATAATTCTCATTGCATTTAAAAATGTTTGAAATATACCCACACCATAAAACACTTGTTTTTAAAACAATTATGTTTATTCAAAGAGTCAAAATGAAATTTATTCAGGCAGGATTAATTGATAGACTGATACAATTGATAGAATAAAATTAAGTAATAAAAGACTAAAATATCTAAGAAATGCTGAATTGATTGCTACATAATTTGTTTAACAACAAAATGGTCTTTATTTTATTTTATATTAATAACATATAATAAAATCACATTATTTCTGGTAACATTGATTGTAGCTGAGCTGACACTGTCAGAGTTAAATGTAGTACATTGAAATCTGAATTAGTCAAGTTTCTGGTTTAGTTATTCTCTAAATTTCCTAATGGAGCTAAGGTCACTTTATTTGAAGGTGTCAGGCTTACTTGCATAAGTAAAGCTGGCAGAGTTATGCTTGCCCTACTTGCAGTTTCCAAATTTAAAAACCTTGCAGGTGAAAGAGTGTTGGTTAAATGAGCTCCTGTCAAATTTTCGATTCTGGCTGCCTCTGATGAAGTTGACAGAGCTCGTGGCCAATGATGTTCCAGGCTTCCTTGCAGCTGAAGAAAATTTAGTATTGGAAGAAAATATTCAGAAATGAGGATACCACATTCTAAGCCTAAGAGCGTAAACATAAAAAGACATAAACCAAGTATATATACACATATATACATTCTATTTACAGTAGAAAGGACTGAGGATTGAAATAAGAACACACATAGGATGTCTGTCTGCTCATTGCTTTCCAAGGCAACTTTTAAAATAAGTCGTTCCCCTGACTGTGATTTCTTAACATTTATAACATTAAGAACTAAAAAAAAAAAAAAATCTAGTATTTTTGCAGCTCCAAAAGGACAAAATGATATAGTGGAAAGTATTTTAGATTTAAGAAATCTGATGTTTATCTCAAATTTTTTATCTCTATCTCTGCCATTAGGAAGTCATTCAAATCATTACTGTCAATTTGTCCATTTTTAAAAAATTTGTTTTGGACTAGATAATAAATCCTCAATAAGTGATTAATATTATCATGTGCCTACCATTCATTAAAAAAACCTAAAACTTTTATGCATTGTCATATTTAATTCTTGTAAGAATTCTATGAGATGGTCTTTTACAAATGAGTAAACTGAGGCTGAGCAAGCCTAAGTAGTTTGCTCAAAGTCACCTGGCTTGGATGTGGCTGAATTCAGGTGAGTAAGTAGAATGTTAAGTTATTTCACTCAAATGCAAAGTTAGCCAATTATTTTTTTAAAAAACGGTGTAACTAGGGAAAGAATGTGTTGTGGGTTGAGTCGTATTTCCCCAAAAGGATATATTGAAGTCCTAACCTCCAGTTCCGGTGAATGTGACCTTTTTTGAAAACAGGGTTTTTGCAGACGGAATCAGGTTAATACAGAGCCATGCTGGATCAGGGTGGGTCCTAAGTCCAATGGCTGGTGTCCTTAACAAGAAGGCAATGTGAAAACACAGAGACACACGGGGAGCATCATGAGAAGAGGGAGGCAGTTTGGAGTCACTCATGTGCAAGCCAAGGAGCACTAAAGATCTCCAGCAACCACCAGGAGCTAGAAGAGAAGATCCCTTAGAGCTTCCAGAAGAAATCGACCTTGCCAACACTGTGATTTTGAACTTCTGGCCTCCAGAACCGTGAGAGATTAAATTTCTGTTGTTTAAAGCCACCTGATTTATGGTACATTACTACAGTAGCCCTAGAATACTGATACAAAGTGTTTTTTTTTTTTTAATTTCTTATTTTAGATAAACTATAAAAGGGCCAAGTTATTCATGGGAAGACAGAATGCTCTCAGGTTACTATTTCCCCTTTCTTCAAAAATGTCACTACTGTGATGCTGAAATTTGGGAAAAGTTTATTTTTGGATTTGGTAAGCATTCTTACAGACTGTAAAGATAAAGAAAAAAGAAATCTTTCTTAAGACTGTAGAGTATGAGAGAGTACACTGCGGTCATTCTGATCGACGTGCTATGTGCACATTTTAACAGTAATACTTTCATTATCACAAAGATTTCTCCTTAAAAGTGCCATTGTTCTAGAAATTTGGTGAGTTCATTTGTTTGTTTTTTTGATTTGATAGCACAGCAAGGACATATTGCATTTCTCTCCAGTCTCTCTCTAGATGTCTTGTCAGCATTAAGGAAGTAAAATAATGGCTTTTACTCTGTTAGCTGGTGGTATAGTCTCTGTAGGAAACTGATATTTCTCATGTACTCACAGAAAATATTGTTTTCAGCTGAAGGTATAGGGAAAACAGTTCATTTAAAACAAGACAGCAACATAACCAGGCACTTTATACATGACCAAGTTTGACATATTGCATGGTTAACAACAGTCAGCTACCCCAAAAGTTCATTTTGATGATAAGGCATCAGTGAAATGTGACCATTTTAACTTTTTAGGTTGTTTTCCACAGTGCCAGCGCATCAGAATTACCTGTGAATCATTATTATTTTTATAATGTAAAGAAATTCCGGGCCTACCTCTGAGATTCTGATTCAAAGATGTTGGGTAAAGCCTGGGCACATGTAATTTTTAAAAACTCTGTTGGTGATTCTGATATGCAGCCAAGGTCAAGAACAATGAATCTAACAGAAGTGATGATTGTTAATAAAAAAGAGGTATCGCAATTGGCTATGAATATAGCATAAAGTTCAGCACCCAAAAAAACTGTTCTAGTTTTATAGAAGAATTTTCATAACTATGTGATTCTAATTGCCCTTGTTTAACTGTTGGTAGGGCCAGGTTTAGAAGTAAATTAAATTATTTTTTTTAGCATTTACTTGTTCACATTTGTGGAATACAGTGTGTTATTTTGATACATGCATATAGTATGGAATGATTCACTTAGGGTAGACAGCATAGTCATGTGCCCTTTAGTCCACTACTGCTCCTCCCCTCCACCCCGCTTCCCTACTGGCCTCTGGTAACCATTATTCTACGCTCTGCTTCTATGAAAAATCCCTCCCATGCATTTTTGTAGATTCCACATATGAGCGAGACCATGCAGCATTTGTCTTTCTGTGCCTGACTTACTACACTTAATGATGGTTTCCAGTCCCATTCATGTTGCTTCAAATGATAGGATATCATTTCTTTTTATATCTGAATAGTATTCCATTGTTGTATATATACCACAGTTCTTTTCACCCATTCATTTGTTGATGGGCATTTAGGTTGATTCCATCACTCGGCTATTGTGAATAGTGTTGTAATGGGAGGACAAATGTCTTTTTGATAGGTCGATTTCATTTCCTTTGGGTATATACCTAGTAGTGGGATAGCTGGGTCATCAGGCAGTTCTATTTTTAGTTCACGGAGGAACCTCCATACTGTTTTCCACATGGCCGCACCAATTTACATTCCCACCAACAATGTAGGAGACTTCCCTTTTCTCATCGTCAGGACTTATTTTCTGTCTTGTTGGTAACAGTCATTCTAACTAGGGTGAGATGATATTTCACTGTAGTTTTAATTTGCATTTCCCTGATGATTAGTGATATTGGCATTTTTTTCATGTGCTTGTTGGCCATTTTTATATATTCTTTTGAGAAATATCTGTTCAGGTCCTTTGCCCATTTTTTGATTGGATTATTTGTTTTTTTGCTATTGAGTTGTTTGAGTTTCTTATATATTCTGGATATTAGCCCCTTGTCTGATAGGCAGTTTGCAAACACTTTCTCCTACATTGTAGGTTGTCTCTTCACTTTCTTGATAATGTCCCTTGCTGTAGAGAGGCTTTTCAGTTTGATGAAGTCCCATTTGCATATTTTTGCTTTAGTTGCTTGTGCCTTTGTGGTCTCACTCAAAAAAGCACTGCCCACTCCCATTTCGTGTACTGTTTCCCCTGTTTTCTTCTAGTAGTTTTGTAGTTTTAGGTCTTAAATTTAGGTCTTTAATCCATTTTGAGTTGCTTTCTGTATATGGGGAGAGGTAGGGGGCTAGTTTCAATCTTTTGTGTATGGATATCCAGTTTTTCCAGCACCATTTATTGAAAAGACTATCCTTTCCCCACTGTATATTCTTAGCACCTTTGTCAAAAATCTGTTTGAGTGAGCTGGACTGAAGCCATGCAGGAATCCAAAAACTCCAGGACTGTGAGAACATTTTTAAAAACCACATTTTTTGTTTTTTTTCCCTTCTCTTTTTCTTCCAATCCCCTAATTTTCTTGTTTTGCTTGCTAAGTAGAAAAACAAGTCTGTTGAAAGCTAATCAGTACCTTAAAAGACTAACAGTTATTCTTTGAGGCTTGCAGAATTCCATGGCCAGCTAGAGCCTTGCAAAACAACACAGAGGCTTTGCAAAGAAGTTGATTCCACCCAAAAGCAAATCAAAATACTACAGGACTCTAAGATAACATCAAGGATGAGAACATAAACCAGACAGAGCCAAGGTAAGAACTTGCACCTGGTTCTTTTAATGGAGTCCCTAAGGTTATGGCCCCCTGTCTCCTGCTTTTCACTTCCCACTTCTCACCCTGTAAAACCCCCTCAGTAAAGCTGAGGCTTTGAGAAGGGTTAGTGTACCATCTCCTTAGCTGAATAAAGCTGCCTTCCCTTTTCACCAACATTTGACTTTTGAGTCTTTTGCTTGTTTGGGAGGCGGGTAGCCAGACTTGGGTTTAGTAACGAGTTGGCTGTAAATGTATGGGTTTATTTCTGGACTCTCTGTTCTGTTCTATTGCCTATTTGTCTATTTTTATTCCAGTACCATGCTGTTTTGATTACTAGAGCTTTATAGTATATTTTGAAGTCAGGAAGTGTGATGCCTCTAACTTTATTATTTTTGTTCAAGATTACTTTAGCTATACAGGGTCTGGACTGGAAATCCCATCCTACCTGCCTTCACCGGCTTGTCTGGCTTGGGGCTTAGGAACCCAGAGCCTTTCAGGTTGCCCATGGAGATGGGAGGGCCTGGGCTGAAATTCCCACCCCATCAGCCTTCACCAACTTGTCTGGCTTGGGGCTTGGGAACCTGTGCCTCTCAGTGCACTCACAGAGATGGGACAGCCTATGCCAGAAGTCCTGCCCTGGTCCTGTTTGCCTTCTCTGGCTGGCAGGCTTGGGGCTTGTGAGCCCCAAAGCTCTAAAATCTCTACAAAATGGGGAGTGACCTGAACTGGGGTCCTGCAGCAGGTGGCTCCTGTCTTATCCAGCACAGATTTTGGGTCCTCTGTCGCTGCTCCCCAAAAGCTGCAAATTGGTTGCTCTGTGGGAGAGAGCGACACCAGGAACAAACTACTCCACCATCTTGACCCCTCTCCTCCTTTTCAATTTTTTTCACCAGTGTTTTACAGTTTTCATTGTAGAGGTCTTTCACCTCCCTGGTTAACTTTACTCCCAACTATTCAATTTCTTTGGTAGCTCTTGTGAATAGGATTACTTTCTTAATTTCTTCTTCAGCTATTTCTTTATTGGTGTATAAGAAGGCTATTGATTTTTGTGTTAATTATGCAGTCTGCTACTACACTGAAATCATTTATTAGTTCTAGCAATTTTTTGGTGGAGTCTTTAGTTTTCTATGTATATGATCATGTCATCTACAAATGGGATAGTTTGACTTCCTCTTTTCCAATTTGGAAGCTCTTTATTGCTTTCTCTTGCCCTATTGTACTGGCTAGAACTTTCAATACCATGTTGAATAAGAGTGGGGGAAATGGACATCCTTGCCTTGTTCCAGATCTTAGATGAAAAGCCTCCAGTTTTTGTCCATTCAATATCATATTAGCTGAAGGTTTGTCCTATATGGACTTCATTGTATTGGGTACATTCCTTCTATATCTAATTTGTTGAGTATATATCTAATTTGATATCTAGTATATAAAATTAGGATATCTAGTATACCTAATTTCTTTTGAACCACGAAGGGTGTTGGATTTTATCAAATGCTTTTTCTGCATCTGTTGAAGTGATTATATGTTTTTTTCTCCCTTCATTTTGTTGATGTGATATATCACGTTTATTATTTGTGTATGTTAAACCATCCTTGCATCCCTGGGATGAACCCACTTGATAATGGTGAATGGTCTTTTTAATGTGTTATTAGACTCCGCTAGTATTTTATTGAGGATCTTCACATCTGTGTTCATTAGGGATATTGGTCTGTAGTTTTCTGTTTTTGTTGTGTCTTTTTCTGGTTTTGTTGTGTCTTTTTCTGGTTTTGTTATGAGGTTAGTGCGGGCTTTGTAGAATGAGTTTGGAAGTATTCCCTCCTCTTCAATTTTTGGAAGAGTTTGAGAAGAATTGGTATTAATCATCCTTTAAATGTTTGACAGAATTTGGCAATACAGCCATCTGGTCCTGAGGTTCTCATTGTTGGGAGATTTTTATTATTGCTTTAATTTCATTGCTTGTTTTTGGTCTGTTAAGGTTTTCCAGTTTTTTAGGATTCAACCTGGGTAAGTTGTATGTGTCCAGGAATTTATCCATTTCTTCTAGATTTTCCACTTTTTTCACATATAGTTGCTCATAGTTGTCTCTTATGATCCTATTTCTGTGATCAGTTGTAATGTCTTCTTTTTCGTTTCTGATGTTATATATTTGAGTCTTCTCTCTTGTTTTCTTTGTTAGTCTAGCTAAGGGTTTATTGATTTTGTTTATCTTTTCAAAGGCCAGCTCTTTGTTTCATTGATCTTTTGCATTTTTTTAATCTCTAGCTCATTTATTTATTTTCTGATCTTTGTTATTTCTCTACCTCTACTGGTTTTGTATTTTTTTTTCCTTCTTTTTCCAGCTCTTTGAGGTGTAATGTTCAGTTGTTCATTTGGAGTCTTTCTTATGTTTTGATGTGGGCATTTATTGCTATAAACTTCCCTCTTTGAACTGTTTTGCTATATCCTATAAGTTCTGGTATGTTGTGTTTTCATTTTCATTTGTGTGCAGATTTCCTTTTTGATTTCTTCTTTGACCCATTCATTGTTTAGGAGCATGTGGCTTAATTTCCATGTATTTGTATGCTTTCTAGTGTCCCTTTTGTTGTTGATTTCTAGTTTTTTTCCATTGTGGTCAGACAAGGAGTTGACATGATTTTAGTTTTTTAAAATTTGTTGAGACTTGTTTCATGGCCTAACTTGTGGTCTATTCTAGGGAACATTCCATGTGCTACTGAGAAGAATGTGTATTCTGTAGCTGTTGGATAAAATGTTTGAAATATGTCTGTTAGGTCCAATCAGCCTAGAGTGGAGATTAATTCTGATGTTTCCTGGTTCATTTTCTGTCTGGATGATCTGTCTTTGGCCAAAAGTGGTGTGTTAAAGTCCCCAACTATTATTATGTTGAGTCTATTTCTCCCATTAGGTCTAATAGAAATTGCTTTATATAATTCTGTATTTGGGTGCATATATACTTAGAATTGTAATATCCTCTCGTTGAATTGATCCCTTTATCATTATATAGTGACCTTCCTTATCTTTTTATTACTTTCCTTGGCTTGGTCTATTTATATGATATAAGTGTATCTATTCCTGCTCTTGTTTGATTTCTGTTTGTGTGAAATATCTTTTTTTCAGTCCCTTCACTTTCAGATGTTGTGTATCTTTATAAGTGAAGTGAGTTTCTTGTAGGCAACATGTTGTTGGTTCTTGTTTAATAATTCTTTGAGCCTCTCTGTGTCTTTTAATTGGGGAAATTAATCCATTTACATTTAGAGTTATTACTGATATATAGGAACATGTTACTATCATTTTGTCACTTTTTTCTGGTTGTTTTGTTCATTTTTTTTTCCTTTTTTCCAATCTTTCTATCTTCTTTTGTGATTAAGTAGTTTTCTGTAGTAGTGTATTTTGAGTTCTCACTATTTATTTTTAGTATCTCTCATAAGTTTTTGTGTTATAGTTACCACGAGGCTTACAAAAAACATGTTATAGTTATAACAAATTGTTTTTGACTACTATCTTAACTTTGATGTCTAAGAAAAAAGAAAAAAACAAAGGCAATTCTATGCTTTGGTGTCATTCCCTTCCCCACCCCCACACTTTTTGACAATTTGTTGTTTCATGTTACATCTTTTAATATTGCCTATCTCTTATACAGTTATCATACTTGTTAGCATCTTGTTAGGTTTGTCTTTTAGCCTTCATACTAGGGATCTAAGTGGTTTATTCACTACCCTTATGACATTGGAGTATTCTGAGGTTTTCTGTGAACTTTACTAATGAATTAAGTACCTTCAAATGTTTTATTGTTGCTCCATAATGTTTTCTTTCAGATTAAGGAATTCTCTTTAGCATTGATACAGTTTGGATGTGTTGTCCTCCAAAACTCATGTGGAAATATGATCCCAAGTGTGGCAGTGTTGGGAGCTGTTTGGGTCATGTGGGCAGATCTCTCATGAATGGGTCAAAACTGTCCTGAGTGGGGAGTGGAATCATAAGTAAATTTTCACTCTATTAATTCCTTTGAGAGCTGGTTATTTAAAAGGATCCTGGCACCTCCTTTCTCTCTCTCTGTCTTGCTTCCTCTCACCATGTGATCTGCTTGTACCCATGGGTTGGCCTCCTGTTTTCCACCATGAGTAGAAGCAGCCTGAGGCCTGCAACAGATACAGCTGTCCCAGAATTGTAAGCCGAATAAACCTCTGTTCTTTATAAATTACCCAATCTCAGGTATTCTGTTACAGCAACACAAAAATAGACTTATACAAGCATTTCTTATAATGCAGGTCTAGTGTTGATGAATTCCTTTAGCTTTTGTTTGTCTGGGAAAGACTTTATTTCTCCATCATGTTTTAGTTTAGTTTTGCTAGACAGAGAATTCTTGGCTGACAGTCTTTTTCTTTTAGCACTTTGAATGTATCATTCCATTCTCTTCTGGCCTGTAGGGTTACTATTGAGAAATCTGCTGAAACACATATTGGGGTTTCCCGGAAAGTTACAATTTCTTTTCTTTTAGTATTCTTTTTGTCTTTGGTTTTTGATGCCATCATGTTCTTGAATATGCTTTCTACATCTCTTCCTTTTTCTTCTCAAGGTATGCCAATTATGTGGAAGTTATTTTGCTTGAGGGAGTCCCATATTTGCTGTATTTTTGTTTCATTTTTTTATATTCTTTTTCGTTTTTGCTCCTCTGATTTGATAATTTCATATGTCCTATCTTTGAGCTCCCTGATTCTTTCCTTGGTCTGATTAAGTCTGCTATTGGAACTTTCTATCAAGTTTTTCAGTTCAGATAATGTATTCTTTATTTCTAGAATTTCTATTTGATTTTTTTAATTGATTCAATTCCTTTGTCACATTTGTCATTCTGCTCCTGAATTGTTTTTCAGACATCATTGAATTTTCTATCTGTATTTTCTTGCGACTTCCTGAACATCCTTAAGAAGGTATTCTGAATTCTCTGTCAGATATTTCATAAATCTGCTGTTTCTCTGGGTCCATTGCTGATGCTTCATTTGTTTGTTTTGTTGGTATCATATTTCTCTGTTCTTTCTTAATCTTTCTTAATATTGATGCCTGGGCATTGGAGGAGACTGCTATCTTTTGTGGGTTATAGAAGTTCTTTGGTAGTGTTAGACCTTTACTGGTTAATATCAGAGGTTTGTCTCTGGTCTGTGGTTTTGGTTAATTCCAAAACTGGGGGACTTTCCTGTGAGGATGAGCATTTGAGCTCTGTGGTTGCCCTAAATTGCTGCTTTATTACTGATTCTCTGGGGAAGGCTTTTTGTATTGTCCAGATTTTAATTGTTGGCCTTTTAATCATTTCTGGGTCTTGTGAGGTCAGATACACCTGGGCAGTGTGAAAATTCTGGCCCCAAACCAAGTCTTTCCAGCAAACTGTGTTCCTTGCAGGACTATCACCCTGATTAGTCTCCATTGAGTGGGCCTGTGCTGATCAGAAGGTAGATCAACTGTCCATGATGTGCTTCATTGTTCTCCTGGCAGGCCAGCCTCCCTCCACCACTCCAAATGATTCCTGTGGCTGTGCACAGGTCCTTCACAATGATTCACTGGCCTCTGGGTGGTTCCTTTCTTCAGGTGGCTACAGTTCTCACTCCTGTGTGGGTCCATGGGAACCCTGTCAGTGGTCTCTCTGTCCTGGAGGCTGCTGTGGTGTGCTCTGAGGCCTTCGCTGCAGACTCCAGGCAACTTCATGCAAGGGTTCAGCTACAGCTTTTGCTGGCTTCTGTTCTGTGAGTGCTGCAGTTTCTTTCTGCCTCTCACAGGGCATGCCATGAAGTTCCTGGGGTTTGAAACAGTGGTTTCTTCTTCCTCTCACCATGGCTCCTATGTCTTTTCAAACTCTGTGGGTCTCTCCTCATCTGCATTGGTCATTTATGTTTAATGAACGTAAGTGATTAACTCATAAACTTTAACATCTGGAGAACCACAGTAAAGAATTGTTACAAAGTTATTATTAATTAAACTAGGGATTAGACAACTAGGTTCTTTCAATTTTGGAGAACAATAGCCCATTATATATCACTCAATAAAATATATCACATCACAAATTAAATATAATTTATATATAACTGATAATTAAGGTGGGTTACAGCTCACAGGATGACATAATGTCCGCAGAAATTATATAATTTAGAAAATATTTTTTAAAAATATTTTTGAGTTATTTTTTCCCCCAGATCTCAAATATTTTTTTCAATCACTGAGAAACAAGTAGTTGCTAGATCCTAGGCCAATAAGGCCTAATGGTAAAATGATCTTGGGAGCAATAAAATTATTTCAAATTAAGTCTAAGGTATTTGCTGATATCTTTTAAAACCACTTTATTGCTCCTCACTTAGTCTGATATGAAATATAATTTGATTTTAGTGAAACTCTATGTAGAGTATAAAGAGCATGTAAAGATTTCTAAGAGCTTGATGTTGTGGTTCATGAAGACACAAAAAGCTTGAGAAATAGTTTTATTTTCAGTTCCTTGCAGTTAAAAACAAACCATCAGGCATATGTACAGGTTAACTAGTCAGAGTTACCTGAAATGGCAGGATGCAATAATTAGGTCATAGAATCACACAGCACTATAGCAGGGCTCAAATTTTTAAACTGACCAGTAGCTGGTGCATGCATACAACATGCATACACAATACTCTGCTCTACATTGACTTGCTACTTTGCACATGTTGCTGTATGAGTCTGAAGCAAAATTTATCTCACCTCATTAAATGTCAGTTATATAAGTGCAATTGTTTTATTGCTGCAATGAATCTGGCTTCTTTTGAGAATCATAAAAGCTGCTTGTGGCACAGCTGGATGATTTTATGAACATTTCACTGAATATTGTATCATTGTTTATACTACGCTCAACTCTAAAATATTGGGCTATGGGTGGAAAATGTGCTTCTACTACAATAACAAACAGATCAATTGAAAAGACACTCTGCCTAGAGCATCTTTGCAGGTCTGCATGTGAAGCTGGATAATGAATTGAAGAATATACTTCAAAGGACAGATATACGGCATCTCAAGACACACACACACACACACACACACATACACACACAGACACACTCACACACACACACACTCATGAGTGCATATCTTGATGTTATGTAGTGCTTACTACTCAAGATGATAAAAGGTTTTATTATTGTTCTTGCTGCTGACCAACTATGTCAGTTCTGAATCTGATATTCCCTCTGTCATTCCCTTTATTGGATTCTGCAAAGTTATCAAACATAGCACAGTCGATGCACTAAAAATAAAAACTAGAAGCTCTTTCTGATGGTATCAACATATAAGCAATCTATTTTCTTTAGCTCTAATAAAGGAAGATGCAACTACCTTTTGTTACCAAAGGCTGAGTTGTTGAAAGCTTATGATGTCAACTTATGGGCTATTCTATTGTTGTTCTTGATGTGATAAGACAGCATTTATACTGACCAACTAGGATTGGGTTCCAGCTCCAACCCTTTCTGTTGAGCAATGCTGGGAAGGTACATAAACTCTCTGTGCTTCAGATTCCTGACCTATAAAATGAACCTAGTAATAGACCTGTCTCAGAGGATTGACATGAGAACACAGCAGGCTAATGACTGCTAAGTACTCAAGAGGGTAGCTGGCACAATCAGTGAATGTTAACTGTTGCTGTTCTGTGATTACTTAAAATATACTTTTCATATTCATTTAAACAACATTTTGGCCTTTAATTTTCTTCCCCATCATTTCAGTTGGTAAAAATAAAATTCGAGACCACTTGTTCAATCCATTGAATGAATCCCATTCCACGAAAAACCAGTATAAATGTAAAAATATTAATTTCTGCTATTTGAGCTAAAAGAAAAGATGATGATTATGACAAATATGCATGTTGGCAGGGTTTTGGACTGAATAATCAAACGCATTAACCAAAGTAAGTTTAGAATGAATAAGGGCATTTTCTTTAAATACTTATTTTTGAAATGTTTATCACGGTATTGAATTAAAAAGTTTTTTAGTAAAAAATGAGAAATTAGACAAAGAATTAACAAGCAAGCAGCTATTAGAGGTCAGTTAGGAACTGAGAAAATGAAGACTATTTCCTGACCACCTGCTGAGTTTTAAAGTTTTGGTTTTTTTTTAAAAAAGTAATTTTAATCTAAATAATTTTGGATATAATGTCACTGATTTTCTGATTTATTAAAGTAAAACATATATATTATAGATAACATGGAAATGTAAAACCTGTTATAAAGAAAATATACAATTTGCTTTATAAGTTTATCACTCTGGGATAAATACTGTTAACATTTTGAAGTATTTTCATGCAAAATTTAATGCAACTCTCAATCTGGACCCCATTGTAAAAATGAATGTCATATCCTAGTTTTATTTTTATTTAAGTAGTGATCTAGAAAAGTTTGTCAAATAGTCTCCATAAGCATGAATTTTAACTGCTAATTAGAATTCCAGGAAGTGTCGCTATCATAATTATTTCCATAATTTCTCTTTTGTTGATTATTTGGATTTTTAAATTCTTACTATTGTAAATAATTGCAGTGAACATTCTCTTACAAAAATATTTTATTTCATTTATCATTGTTACCTTGATGTAGGTTTCTAGAAATGGAATCACTGCAGCAAAAGGACTAGATATGTTAATATGCTTCTACAGTTTATTCCAGTTTACACTTATACCAACAGCTTGTGGGAATGTATATCTCAGTGAAATCCTGATGACAGCAAGTATTATAATTTTTAAGAATATTTTAAATTTGATAGAAATATATGTATTGTTACTGTTTCAGTTTGAGTTCCTTGGATCACTCAGTAGGTTTAATTTTAAAATGCTTTTTGATGACTTTTCTTTCTTCCTTCTAGAATTTTTTGTTCATGTCTGCCAATTTTTCTTATGGGGCATTCGTTATTTTTTATTATATATGCACATTATATAGGTGATACAAACTGCTAGTTTTCTCTCTATATTTATTCACTGCTTTAAACAAATAATTGACTTTTCGATGAGTTGCAGCTAAGGATTATCTTTCTCAGATTCCTTTGCAGCTAGGTATGGTCATGTGACTAAACTGTGGCCAATGATATCTGAATGAAATTGAACTGTGACATTCTGTGTTGTGCTTTAAAGGGGAATAACATGGCCTTGTCCTCCTTTTCCTGTGTGGAAATTAGAGCAGCTGTCTTGGATCATGAGACGAAAGCTGCTCTTGAAGCTCAAAAGGCCACATGATAGAAGTTGTGTCCCTGAAGGTTTAGCAGAAGAGAGTCAACATACTTTCTTAAGCTTGTTGTGACAGATCTATTTTGTTAAGGTAAACATTGTTACTTTTAAGATTCTCTTAGAGCATCCAAAGCAGTATTTGAATTAGTACTAGACTTACTACAATAACTGGAAATAGGACCAACCACCTTAACAGAACTTAAAACTTGATGCATCAACTCAATGGTCAGGTGACAATAGCAAGGGCACAGATATTGTGGGCTTGACTGCTGGTGACCCTTGTCATGTCATACCAAAATGTGTGGTAAATTCATTGTCTGTGATACCTTGGAAGTCAATTTGTGTGCCTACGGAGTTCATGGTAGAAAAAAATGCAAAAATTTGATGTGTATTGGGTATTTTTACCATTTACAGCACCGTCCTACTAGTAAGATGAAATTGGGCTGTAACATTGCCAATTTGCTCCCTGAGTTGAAAAGATTGTCTACAGAGTGAAATCTAAATAATGGAGCATCTGAATTTTAAAAACCAGTGTTGAAAAAGCCAACTGCTTCATACTCCAGAATGAAGCCTTTGTATGAGATGGCTCTGAATAGGTGCAGCTGGAGATAAGATTCTTCACAAACTCTTCACAAGCATCTTCCCTATGTCATTCATTGAAAGACCACAGACACTATCTAGAAACAAATAAACAAGGTTATCTTAGGGGAGTTGTTTTCCCCTTGTTGTTAATAACGTGTCAAAATCATCACATTTAAGTTGAAAGGGGTAAAGGTAATCAGAACATAGAGGTCAGTAAATAAAAAATCAAGTTTTCAGGTTTAAAAATTATCCTTATTGAAAACTTTGGCTGTGGTAATTTGAATGTGTAACCAAATAGAAGCAAATAGATCAGAAGTTTTTGAGGGGTTCGCATCAAAGAAATGAGAAGTCTGGTTTTAGCCATGACTGGGCCTCAAACCCACATTAGCAGAAAGCAGTCACCAAGAAGTGACTTCAAAGTCCACTGCATGTGTGGCCATTGAGAAAAATAGACAAAGAAGAATGCCTTGGACAGCAAAGCACAGGAACACAAAAGAGAACAGAAAAGGGGTTACTTTCAGAGAACAGAAGCTGGAACTACCAGAGGGGCTGACCAGCGAGTATATTCTAACTCCAAGACAAAGAGCTCTTGTCACAGTTATCTTGTTCCTACTCCAAAATTGCATTATTTATTTATTATTATTTTTTTAAATTTGTTTTTTAAAATTGAAACATAATTGATTATACATATTTATGGGGTACAGAGTTGACTGTCAGTATCGGTGAATAGCCTGTGATGAACAAATCAATATTAGCAGCCTGTTCTTCATTACAAATCATTATTATTCTTTGTGTCCCTTATCCAATTAGTCTAACCCCTCTCCCCCTCCCCCTTTCCCACCTCTAGTAACTATAAATCTGTTCTCTCCTTCTGAAAGTTCAATGTTTTATTGTGGCGTCCCTTCCCTTCCCTTCCCTTCCTCTTCCCTTTCTCTTCCCTTTCCTCCCTCCCTCCCTCCCTCCCTCCCTCCCTCCCTCCCTACCCCCCTCCTCTTTCTTAGTATCTACCCAAAGGAATGGAAATCATCATGTTGAAGGGATGCCTGCACTCCCCTGTTTACTGAAGCTCTATTTACAATAGCCAAGATCTGGAACGAACCCAAATGTCCATCGTTGGACAACTGGATAAAGAAAATGTGGTATATATACAAAATGGAATACTACTCAGCCATAAAAAAAAATGAAATTCTGCCATTTGCAGCAACATGGATGAGCTTGGAAAAAATTATAAGTGAAATAAGACAGGCACAGGAAGAGAAATACCACATGTCCTTGCTCCATGATTGCATTTTGGTGCATGTAGGTGTGTAGATGTGTGCATGTGTGTGGGGGGGAAATGACTGTCTTTTTGTTTAGAGCTCTCTGAACTATATGCAATTTCACCACACATCTGGATGTGGCTCTTTATGGTCCACATATCTTTACACAATAAGGTAAGCTCTCTAGGAAGAAGCTATGATACTCAATTTGTTAGTTTTCTTTAAAGTTCCTATGCACATTTTTGCAAAGTACTTTCTAATAATTTCTTTTCTCTTCACATAATACATGTTAATTGCACAAAATTAAGAGAAAAATTAAAAAATTAGAAAGGTTGTTTTAAGAAAAAACTTATTTCCTCTTTCTACTACATAATTAGGTGATTTGTACATAATTATTTGCATAATTAATATATGTTCATTAGATAATATATAGAAAAATAAAAGGCTAAAAAAATTTTGAATATCATTTTTTATAGATATTCTTGTTACCATGTAGGGAATGTCTATCAATATTTCATCTTCATGCATTTAAAAGTAAAATTCAGACCTGGTAGGATAATCTGCTTTTTCCAGTTAATATACTGGGAAGAATGTTTCATTAATTGAATATTCTTCAATAACTTTAATAGATGTCTAGAATTTTATTATTGAGTTTTCTATTACCACATTTCCTGTAACTAATTCTCTCTTAGTAGACAATTTGGTTTGTTTCCAACTTTTTGTCAAATCTTGCATTTTGAATCCCTATAACTACTCCTTTGTGCACATCCTTTATCATTCTCTGCATTTAAATATTACAATTTGAGCCAGTAGAATAAAGATATGTTCATTTATGGCTTCTTTCTTGGGAGTTAACTGTTTGTTTTTTGAAACACTTTTTATAAAAAACAGTTAATGTTCTTGCTATATAAATAACCCTTGATATCAATAATTTAAAAGAAAAAGATTGCTAGATTATTCTTTTTCTAGCAATCTTTTTCTTTCTATTTATTTATTTCTTTAGCTCCCACTTATGAGTAGAACATGCCATATTTCTCTTCCTGTGTCTGGCTTATTTCACTTAACATAGTTTTCTCCAAATTCATCCATGCCGCTGTGAAAGGCAGAATTTCATTCTTTTTTTATGGCTGAGTAATATTCCAACAATCAGAATAACACATTAAACTTTCAAAAGGAGACATCAGAACCATGGTTAAGAGGTGGGAACTGGGGAGAGTAGAGGGTTAGCAAGAAATTTGTCAATTGACACAAAGAATGACTACACTTTGTGATGATGAATATGCTATCTATCCTGATTTGATTATCATATGTTGTACACAGGTATTGATATACAACTCTGTACCCCATGAATATGTATGAACAATTATGTTTCAATAAAAAAAGTGCTAGAGATAAAAATGGATACATAGATTTTCCTAATATGTTATCTTCTGATTAGGTTTATGATATTAATAATTTTTCAATCAAATTTACCAGTAATTTCTGATATGCCTCTGCTTAATGAATGGCTAAAATTATGTAAATATTCCTCTATACTTTCTTCTAGGTTTTTTTGGTTTCTTAAAAAACTCTCAATTATTGTGGAATTAATTTTGTACATTGCTTGGGGATCTAACATATTAATTATCACTACTATTAACTAATTTGTTAACCACTCATCCCAATTAACAATTTTTGGTTAATTCATCTTTTCCTTACTCTTCCCTGATTTGAGTGTCCACATCATATATTAAATTTATGTAACTCAAATATCAACAGGGGTCTCCTGTCCTTTGGGACTTAGGTGGATTTTGGTCTGACATTTACTGATTTGATATGTGTCCCATTTGGCTCCCCCACAAGATCTCTTCACATTCTTAGCACTGCCTCCTGGCCTTCTCCTTGGCTCCTGTTTAATAACACACAGTCCTTCCTTCGTACCAATTTAATAAAAAATCAAAATTATTAGTTTTCTGAGTTTCTGTTTTACCTCCATTATTCATGTGTTTCTTGGTGGACTCCTGAGGCATGTTACATTCTAAGGAACTGCAGGCTTCTGTCCCTTCTCTATCTTGATTCTGTCTTTTCCCTTCAAGCCCTCTCTCCTGGTATTTGCTATTCAAATACCTTCCAAGGATATTGAATAATTTTTTTAAATATTTATTTTTATCTAACATATTAATTAATAGTATTCATTAGTATATTTATATTTACCATTCTATTAAGGATTACATTCCGATATTAATAGTATTCATTAGTATATTTATATTTACCATTCTATTAAGGATTACATTCAGAATTGTCCTAATTTATACATTAATTTGGAGATAATTGACCTCTTTGCAATTTTGATTCTTCCTATATAGGAGCATTATATATCTTTCTTTCCTTTCAGATATTTTATGTCCCTCAGTGATATTTTACACTTTCATTCACATGAATACTGCACAATTCTTGCATTCTTGTTCATCTTATTTTTAGGTATTTAGCATTTCTGTTCTATTGTATTAGGGTCTTTTTTCATTATATATTTCAAATAACTGTTGCTGAGATGTAGGAATTTATGTATATTGATTTTGAATATTTACTTTGTAACCAAGCACTTTACTGTATTGAACACTTATTTGATTACTTTTATTTTCAGCTGATTCTCTTGGTTTTTAGTTAAAAAAATACATATGTCAATAAGGACAATATTATCTTTTGCTTCCAAAATTAGTAGTTTTATTTATGTGTATCTATCCTGTCTATAGAATTATCTAGAAAATCCAGGCAATATTAAATAAAGATTTTGATAATGGGAACTTTGTCTTGTCCCTGAAAGTATGCTGCTTCAATATGCCTTTTCTTGTGGTTTGTTAAAAACAATACTTTGTATCATGTTATGTCTATATCTTTGTATCATACTTCAGTTTTATTGTACATCATCTAAATAATCAGGAATATCTGTTGAATTATAACTAATGCTTCTTCAGCATCTGTTAAGATGATTCTATGCTTTTTATCCTTTATTAGTATGATCAATATATTAATAGTATTTTTATTATTGAACTGTCTTTGCAATACTAGAATTTATCTTGGGAATTATTATTTTACTACATTGTGAGATTTGATTTGGTTTTATTACTTTGTATCTATGTTCTTAAGTGAAATTGACAAGTGTTTCCACTTTGCCCATTTTGTTGGATTTTGGTTTTAAGAACACACTTCATGCAAAATGAATTGGCATGATTTTCTCACAGTTCTAAGTTCTGGGAAAAATATTCGTATTCCGAACTGTCTAGACCCAGTGCAATTCTTGGAATTAATATTTTTTAAAACCTAAATTCCTTTTCATGCCTATTGGTTTATTGTTTAATCATTTTGCTTAGAAAACTCAATCATCTTATACATATATATATTTCATGTTTTAGCATTTTATAAAATATTCTTTTCAACTTTCTGACATTTCCTCTGCATCTAATTAGTCATTTTTTAATTAATTTGTTTTGTCTCTTACTTTACTTGAGAACAGACTTTTTGTCTGCCATACTTTGCTGTAGCCACCTAGGAAAGGAGTAAGCCCTTAAATAACACCACAGTTATTTTCACTTTGCTTATTGTAAACACCTTTTCATTGCATGCTCCCAACTTTCTGAGATAGAAGTTCTTGGAATCTTCTATTAGGGTTTCCTGGTATATGGAATTGAGTAGGGAGCATCTGCTGGTTAGCCATCTTGGGCTAATTGCCTCTTTTATCCCAGTCCCACATGGCTCTGTATAGCAACAATTCTTCGAAATTGGTGAGCATGCATAACAACTCTGCTAGTTTTCAGTGCTTGTATGGGGTTTTACTTATTTTATCTACTTGTGGTTTTTCTTGAGCATCTGTGGTGGGGGAAGTTGGTGTTACAATGGGGATTTAGTCAAGAATGTTAGATGCTTTGCCTATACTACCATTTTTTCAGAATTTCCACAATTAAGCCGTCTTCTCCCAGCAACTTTCCAACCCTGCAGCTCTCAGACACTGCTTCTCAGGTTTGGGGCTTGGATTCTGTGCCCCTGAAGATTAATGCTGGGATGAAAGAGGAAGCCCCGTGTCATGGGTGGACCCTAGGGATCAGCATGGGGTTCCCAGCACTTGGTGAAGGAGTAACTTTGGTAGGTCTCATGCCCACTGGAGCTGATGCCTGTGTGAGCCACCAGCATGGGAAAGGAGACGCTCGGGCTGCACTTTCAAAGATTGGATTGACAGAGGGCACTGAATTAGCAAACCTGAGGTGATCCTTGCTTCAAGTTGGAGGAAGAAGCAGAGCAATGGATGGCTAAAGAATCTTCAAACCAGAACCTCCCAGCCTGAGCTAAATGACCCAGTAAAGATGGCAAGAATAGACAGTCACCAGCATCACTCTCTCCCACAAATAAACCAATTTACAACTGTAAAAAAGCAATGACAGCCAAACTGGGGCTGCTAGAGCTCAGGGGGGAGAGGAGGAGAGACCTACAGAGTGCATGAAGGTGGGAGAAGCTTAGAAAACTTCTAAGAAAGTTTTCTTAGAAGAGAGAAAGAAAATACTGCTCTGACCATTTCAAATCCTGGCTGCTTCCAGGCTGGACCTGCTGAGCTCCCAGAGCAGGAGCCCACAAAAGCCACAGCTGAGCCCTTCAGATGAAGTTGCTTGGAGGTGGCAGGGGAGAAGAGGGTCTTGGTGGCACCCAGGCCAGCAAGACCACTAATAGGGTTCCCATGGACCCACATAGGACCAAGGAGCCACAACAACAGAAAAAAAGGAGCCACTCAGAGTCTGGTGAGTCATCACAAGGGACTGGAACATGGCCTGTCCTATGAGAAGTGTTTGGAGCACAGGCAGTGGGGAGACAGGCCCACTGGGGGAACACTGGGGCACAGCAAGGACAGCTGATCTGCCCCTCAATCAGCATAGGACCACTCAGAGGAGACTGGTCAGGAATGCAGAATTGCATGGGGTGCAGTTTGATGAAAAGACCCAGGCCCAGACCAGTGTTTCTACACAACCCAGGTGCACCGAATCTCTCGAGAGCTGGAAGTACCTATAAAGTCAACCATTAAAACCTGAGCTGCACAAAAGACTTCCCCAGGGAATCAGCAGCAACTCAGCAATTTAGCTTGACCGTAGAGCTCAAGTACTGGTCCCCACAGGAAGTTCCCCCATTTTAGAAGTAAGCAAAGGAAAACAAATTAGTTCCAGTGCAGAGTTTGACTGATGGGAACAGCAAAGAATCCAATACAGAAATGAAAGAAAAAGCAAAGTACCCACAACCAGAGACAAAGTTTGATATTATCTAGTAAAGGTCATTTCACCAAAGAACACCTACAACACCAAGAAGGACCGAAAGTCCCCTGGGCTGCCAAGCCAGAGAAGGGGGGAGGGCCAGGGGCCTCAACTATGCCCCGTGACACCTGCAACCAATCCTGAAGGTGGGGGCTGAGTGCCTTGGCCACACCCCCAACATGCACAACCACCCTAGCAATGACCACTGAGCCACTGCAGGACGTGCCATGGGCTCTCCTGAGCCAGGGTGGTGTGGGGCCTTGGGCCTTGGTCACAGCACCCCAACAGGAGCAACCAGCCCAGCGATGACTATTGAGTTGCAGCAAGAAGGGCCACAGGTTCCCGAGCTGGGGTGGTGGGAGGCGAGGGCTTTTGCCACACCTCCTTGACATCTGCACCCAGCCCAGCAATGACCAAGCCACCACTGGAAGCCCCTTGGTCTCCACTGTGGGAATGAGGGGGGTCCACAGGCCTCAATCCCACCCATCCTCCTTCCTCCTTCTCTCGTCACATTTCCTTCCCCTTCCCCCTCCCCTCTCCCCCTCCCAAGTGCTCTGCAACAGCATCCTAGAATGTAAAAAAAATTTAATTAAAAAAAATTCCTCATTTAACTTTTCAAAACTATTCAAATAAATTTTGAGGTATAGAGTCAAACTTTATTTTTTCCCAAGTATCCAATTTTCCCAGCACAATTTCCTCAATAATCTATCCTTTTTGGATTGATCGATGATTCTTCTTACATCATGTACTAATTGAGTATATAATAGGTTCCATTTAGAACTCTTTCCTCTTTAGGTTATTTTGTACTATGCATACAATAGCTTTATAATATGCAGCATATTTCCATCTGAATTTAAATGACAGACTCTTCTCTATTTTTACAACACATTTTATTCTGTCCTATCATAAGCCTAATTCTCTCCATTAGATTGAAAGCCCCTGGTGGGCTTACTCACAGTAGACTAGCACAGTGCCTTTCAAGTCATAGACGTTATGATGGTCACTTTTATACGTTATTAGTTAGGCTATAGTACCCAGTTATTCAACGAAATACTAATATGTGTTGTTGTGAAGGTATTTTGTATATGTGGCTAACATCTACCATCAATTGATTTTTAGCAAAGAAGATTATCCTGCTAGTCTGGATGGGCCTCGTCCAATCATTTGAAAGGCCTTAATAGCAAAACTGAGGTTTTCCTGAGGAAGAAGAAACCCTGAGTGTGGAGGACAGTGTCAACCCATATTGGGGAGTTTCCAATCTGCCAACTTGCCCTGTGTGCTTAGAACTTGCCAGTTCCACAGTCGTGTAAGCCAGTTCCTTGAAATCTCTCTCTCTCTCCCACCTCTTCTTCCTCCCTCCCTTTCCCTCCCCCTTTTTGTCCCTTTTTCTATCTCTATCATTTATCTATCTATCTGTCTTTCTATCTATCTATCTGTCTATCTATCTATCTATCTGCCTATCTATCTGTCTATCTATCTATCTATCTATCTATCTATCTATCTATCTATCTATCTATCTATCTATCTATCTATCTAATCTTTGGTAGAATCTTGACTGATTCAGATGCCCATACATCTATAGATGTTTCTTCTGTGACAAATATTTTTTTTCTAAATCTTTCACATGTCATTGACGTAATTTACTGTATAAAAATCCAAATACTATTATTATATCATCTTACATATTGTGAAAACTTATATTCTAGAATTAGCATTTAAGCAGTGAAAAGAAAGTATTTTTCTGTCCACTACAGTGATAAGTTAACACATGCCAGCACCTTCTCTTTGTACCAGCCAACAGCACCAAGAAAGTGTGTGATGTCCCCCCCAAGGTGCCATGACAGTCATTCAAAAAATAAATGAAGGGAAAGAATTTATTTTATATAACCTCTACTGAAATGTATTTATTGTGCTACTAGCACAAACTTCCTCTTCCAATAGTAGATTGCTGACTAAGAGAACGGGGATATTCACTTTAGCATGAACACCTCTCCACTGGGGTCTTCTCTCAATAGCCTGGAAACACATAAAAGAGTGTCGTTTACTTCTTTTATGAAGAGAAGATAAAGCATATGCATCACTGATTCACACGAATAGATTCTCCAGAATGTCTTTCATTATTTTCTAGAGAACACAATCTGATGTGAGAAACAGTTCTCAGAATGGAGATACCATTTGCTTCTCTTTTTAGATTAAACACCAGACTCCTGTGGAGACACTCTTTGCTCTTCCAGGGTAGATTCACATTACACATATCCATTCCAGACTTCACTGGGATGGCTTGTGTAACTAAAAAACCATTCCAGCAGTGCTGAAGGCTCAAATGACTTCTCTATAAATGTAGGGACATTAGCAGAAATTGTTACCACTAGTGCTATACAAATGGGTATACAGAGCATTAAACTTGATCTTGCTCTCTCTTCCTAGAGTTGTAGTGACATTCTGAAATACTGTTTAAGGAATGATTATTACAGGATGAAGTCAGTAACTCTACATTTTCACCAATCTTCACAAACATCAACTAAGGAATAGTAAGAGTTGTTAGCTTTCCTTTGCATTATTTCCTAAGCTTGACAATAAACTATTCTTACTTTAGAAAAAAACACATGAGGATCATCAGCCCAGTTAGTAACGACAGAGTGACACATTTCTTGAGCTACATTGACACAGTTTGTCTTTGCATTGAATCTGCTTTACCTTACGCTCTTGTTTTTGTGTGTCTGTTAGTGAAACTTGTTTGTACTAAATGTTCTGCTAATTGAATATAGCATATAAAAATAATGCATTAGTCCTTCATTTGAAGATTTTTTTTCCACTTCAAGAAGTTGTTTTTTGGTGCTATCTGTGCAAAATAATTAAAGTTGATCAAGATAGAAAAAAATTAGTTGTGTGTGTGTGTGTGTGTGTGTGTGCAAGCATTGAGGAGAATTTGTAAAACACACAAAGTTTTAACTATTATGAAAATGTTATTTTTGTGGAAATGTCATTGGCCAGATGACTCATCATTTTTGTGATATTTTGGAAATGCAGTAAGGACAAGAGGGTCCTTTTAATTATTCATAATTTATATGGGATCAAAGATGAGACAATCCTTTGGAAGCCAAGCAGGCAGCATGAAGTACCAAATTTACATTTGGTCAGAAATGCCACAAATGGAAAAGTTAAATTTTATTCATTTATTAACTTGGTAACCCTTCATGCTTTGTCTCCCATGAGCTTTACCTCTGTGCTGCTTCTGCAAATCTCCTCTTGAATAATACTGTAATCCCATAATTTCTCCCTTTAGTAAGTCCAATAATCAATACACAGGTCTCATTGTACTGCATTTGTCAATAGCAGGTGACACAGTCAATTATTCTTTCCTCTTTAATCATTTGGCTTCCAGATCAACTCTTACTCATAATTGTCCCTGATTATTCCATGTATTATTTCCCCATTGCTTTGTAACAAGTTACCACAAATTTTGTGGCTTAAACTAACACTCACGTATTATCTTTCAGTTTCTATAGGTCAGAAATCTAGCTCAGGGCCTCACAAGGCTGTAATCCAAGTTGGCTGGGGTACATTTTCATCTGGAAGTCTGACTGGGGAGTAATCCACTTCCAAGCTTATTCATATTGTTGTCTGAACTCATTCCTTGCAGCTTTATAACTGAGGTCCCTGTTCTTTTTCTAGATATTAGCTTTGGGTTGCTCCCACTCCTACAGTTATTTTCAGGTCCTTTCTATGTGGCTCTCTCAAAACCTTCTCAAAACATGGCTGTTGAATTCTTCAAGGCCAACAGGAGAATATTTCATGCTTTGACTCTGTCCTCAAATATCTTCCTGCAGAGATGCCTTGGACTTCCTTTTAAAGAACCTGCTTGATTAGGTCAGTCCCACACAGGATAATATCTTTTTCATTAACTCTGAGTCTACTGATTAGGAATCTTAATTACATCTTCCAAATCCCTTTACCTTTGCCGTATGATGTAACCTAATCATGGGAGTAAAGTCCAATCATATTCACAAGTCCCATCTACAGTCCAAGGAGAGGATTGTTTAGGATTTGTGCACCAGGGGGCAGGAATCCTGGAGGCCTTCCTAGAATTCCATCTGCCACTTCTTCTTAGTCTTTTTTTCTCATCTCTTCATCATCTTGGTGCTCCAGGGCCCCAGGGTTCAGTCTTTGGTTCTCTTTTCTTCTCTGTATTTTTTCCCTCCCTAGATGATCACATTATTCTCATTCATTCAAATACTATTTAATGCTGATAAATCCCAAATTTATATCCCTAGTCCCTATTTGTCCCCTTATGTCAGACTTGTATGAAACTAAGTATTTGACTTGAATGTATAATAGACATTTTAATATTAATAAATTTGAAATTGGCCTTTATCCCTTTCTCAAATTTGCTTGTTTTGTGATCTCTCTTTAATTCTTTATTTTTGAGAAATTCTATCAAATTACACTGCTAGCCCTCTTTCCATCTTCGTAAAAGCAGCATCCTTTAATTCTTCTTCTTTAAGTTATTCTTCTGCATCTGCCTTACAGAATTCCAACCCAAGATTAACCCTTTCATCTCTTTGTACTTCCTTTTATGTAGGGAGCTGAAAGAGAGAGAATATAGTATAGGTACTGGATGAACTTTTGTGCCACTTTGTGTCATTACAGGTAAATGATCTCCAACTTCAGTGGTTTTGAGGCATGAGTTTGCTTGTGATTTCTAAGTCTTTTTCTCTTTTTGATATAAACTGCTTTAATCATTTATCATTCTTTTAAAATTCTGTGCACCACTGAGCCACTGCAGGAAGTGCCCTGGGCTCCTGAGCTGGAGTAGTGGGGGGCTGAGGGCCTTGGCTACAACCAGCCCAGCAACAACCTCCACAATGCTGCCGGAACCACCCCAGGCTCCCAAGCTGGGGCAGTGGGGGGCCGAGGGCTTCAGCCACACCCCCACTAACATCTGCATTCAGCCCAGCAACAACCAAGCCACTGCCTGAAGCCCCCTGGTCCACCCTGCAGGAATGAAGGGGGTGTCACAGGCCTCAGCCATGCCCCCCCCTTCCTCCTTCTTCCACCCTGTTTCCTTCCTTCTTCCCTTCTCCCCTCCCACCCAACTGCTCTGCAACAGCATCTTAGAATGTAAAAACATAATAATAATAAATAAACTTAAAAAAATAACATTCTGTGCACCAATGAGTCCTCCGGAAATAAGAGGTACATTTGTCTCCTACCTAATATCTAATGGCCCCTCATGTATGCTGTATGCAAGTATTCGTGAATACTCATTCACCTCTTTTCTTGAGGTCTAAGATAAGTAATCCTTTAATTATCCCTCATTTCCTTTACATTTCTAATGCTTTCCTCTACAGTGACACTTTCCTTTAGCTGATAAACATTTGCAAATCTATTGCATCTAAAAACTAAGAAGAAAAAGTCTTTTTGTCCTTGAGTACCTTTCTTCTTGCTACCTTGATTTTATTTACTGTATAATCAATCACCTTGAAAGAGTGGTTTTATTTACCCTTTTACTTTCTGACCTGTTTATTGCATGACTCTCTAAAATCAGGCTTCTGCTCCCACAACACCATTAAACTACTCTCTCTCATGTCACTAACAACTGCTAAATTGTAAAATCCAATGAGCATTTTTCAGATCTCTCCTACTCCCATCTGACTACATCTGGTACTTCTTTCTTCCTGAAACAATATAATTCTTTGGCTCTGGTTCTATTTCTACCTCTCTCATTACTTTTAATTTTCTCATCAATTTATTTCCTGATTCTGAGTTCCTTAGCTTCCTATTTCTTTATTATAACATCCTCTTATTTCCTCATTTTTCCCACAACTTTAACTGTGTCAAATAGGTTGGTGACCCTGATATATGAGTTTACTTTTTAGATCTGTCTTTTAAATTCTAGGTCCTTATTCCCAATCTAGATGTTAGACCTCTGCATACTCCTCTTTTTTTCCCCCATAGCATACCTGTCCTTCCGTAATGCTTTTGGCTTATTTATCCAGTCACAAAGCCAAAAACTTGATGGTAATCATTTCATTTTTTAATTTACTAACTCATTAAATAAGTATTTTTGAGCATCTCTTATGCACTATGCATGAACTGTGCAAAATGCTGGCAGTAGATTAATGAACCAAAGAGATGCAGTTTTTCTGCCATTCTGGAGCTTCTATTTTAGTGGGACAGACAAAAACAGGTTAATATGCAAACCAGTAATTACCTTTGGTAATTATTCTGAAGAAAATAAACACTAAGCTCAGTCAGAGAATAATGGTGAAAAGGCTACCCTAGAAACAGTGATGAGAAATGACCTTTCTGAGACTGTAAATGAGAAGGACGTGGGACGATCCTTCTTAGTGGAAAGGACAGCTTGTGCAAAGGCCCACAGGCATAAAACTACTTGGCTCGTTTCAGCACCTGAGAGGTCCCAAGAAGGAAATTATAATTAGAACTAATTATTTAGGTCTACTCAAGAGATTTCCCAGGCTAATTCCGTTTGGTCCTTCATGCTTATTTAAATTAACTTGTAAAAGAAACTCAGGACTCTCCTCCTCCATGTCATCCCACATCACTCAGAACTTCATGCCGTTGTGGCTCTGATTAAGTCCCCCACAGTGCCTTAGTCTCTCAGATCTTCCCTGTGCTCTCTGGAACTCATGGTTAGTAATTAGCCATATGCCCTGTATCTTAAACATCTTCTCCAAGTGTTCCTCATCCCTTCTGGCTCTAATTGAAACCAGGTTGTCTCCTGATGCCACTTTTCCCCTTTAGTTTTAAACATGATGGCTCTTTTTCTCGCATATCTTCAGTGCAACTGAGAATGGACGGGGAGAGGTGTTATGCTCACTCCTGATTGCTACTCTGACCAGTGTTCTTCACTAGCACTTTTGAAACTCATGTGATGACCCTGTATAACGTTTGATTCTTCTTTGCTTCAGTTATCACCAAACTATTCAATTTCTCAGGTTATCAGTTTCTTGACTATCTCAATTAGCTTCCTCTACCACACCTGAGTGATCCAATCTAAGGTATATCCCCACCATGTGGGTGTTGTGGGAGCTGGCTCAAACCAGCTTGCAATAGTTGATTGTTAAATTTTTAGAGTTTTTGCAAGCTGATCGCTAAAAAAGCCATTATCTAAATTTTAATTATGTAAACTTACAATTATGTTACATTAAAAACAAGGGCAATAGATTTTCAAAAGTAATAAAAACTCTCTACCTCTGCATCATTTTACTATTACCTATGCTTTTGAGTATATTTATGTCTATTGTATGTCCACATATATATGTCCACATAGTGGAAATACTATTAATGGTGGGCATCTCTTTCCGACATCTCTTCCCAAACACTGCATTCTCTAAGACCATGTTGGTAACTTAAAATTAGCCATAACGAGAGTATTAACACAACAGAATTTGGCAAGCTCTGCAAATCCACGCTTGAATTGTTGTTTGATGATTTCCTGCATGTAAAAAGGGATAGAGCAAATGTTAATAATGCAGCTTAAACTTTAGAATGTGTGTGTCTGAACTACTTGCACTGTGAATAATACAAAAACTAAGGAAATATTCTTTCAGTATTCAAAAACCCTTATCTGATTCAGTAATGAAGTTGCTTACATCATTGATTAATGAGTAAAGTTCCAACATACATCTTTGTTACTTCATTTCCACAATGCACATTAATGTAAACAAAAACAACAATAGAAATTCATGTCAGAACTATACATTTTTGTCAATTGCAATCACAGGATACAAGAGTTAGGCAAAAATCAGCAAAAGCCCTCTAAAAATCAATTATCTAAGGAATTTAAAACAAATAATAGTGTACAATATGTTATTATTTGGTAACTGTGTACTACACATCTTTTATATTAGTAAAATTTATAATAAACTTATGTCCATGTGTACACATGCCTGTATTTATCTTTTTCAAAGAGCCAGTTGTTAAAAATTTCCTAGTACACCACTGCCATTATTGTTATTGTTAACTCTACTCCACTCATTATATTAACTTCAACCTTTTCATTCTCTAAATATCTTCTATTTTTCAAGCTCATTGCCTCACGTATTCCAGTGTACCTTTCAGATCGCACGTGTACACCCTATAAACTAACTGTACCAATTTCTCGCTTTCTGTCACTCTTCTCAGATTCTCATTCCATTACTATCTAGTTTATTTTCTTGTTCTAGCATTAGAGTTACTCCCTTCCATATACCCTCCTCTTCCTCGCCCCTCTCTCAGTTCACTGTAATTGCCATAAAAACTTCTTTCCTATTGAAATCCAATATTCCATTTATAAATTCGAGCCCTAAGCAGCTGCATGTGATTAGAGAAAAGCACATAATCTTACTGACTGGTCTCTTTAAAAATTGATGACCATAATTCTCAAATATGTCAAAATTTCTGTTCAGTCATCCTGCTGTATGTCCCATCTTGTTTTTCTCTCTGAGGTTACTACTTTTTTCTATTACTTTCTCAAGCTTCCAATTCTCCTCACCCTTAGCTGATGAAATTGCCTTTATTTCAGTTTGAAATGAAAGCAACCAGAAGAAAAGATGCACAGGTTCCAAGAACAAATTGATCCACATACCTATATCGCTGTGCACCTGCTCTGCCTTCCAGATGACCAGGTCCTTTTTTATTCAAGACCAACTGTTCCACTGTGCGTTCTTCTCTCCTATACAATACATTCCATTTCTCCTATACATTCCGTTTCTTCTCTCCTATGCAAGCCATTGCTGTAATTGCCTCTTGCTTTTGCGTGATCATCTTTCCCTCTCTCCTGGATCATTCCCATAAGCATATAAACATGGTGATTATTTCTCCACTCTTAAAAACTAACAAATACACAAAAACTCACCCTTTTACTACCCCATCCCCCTAGCAGCCAATGCTCCATTTCTTTTTTCTTCTGTATTACACCAGCTAGGACTGTGCCTGAAATGCTGAATATAAATGGGGAAAACAGATTTTTGTTTTGTTTTGTTTCTGATCTCAGACAATAAGTTTACAGGTTCTTTATTTTTTTTTAATCAGTGAGTATAACACTAATTACAGTTTTAATATAGATGCCTGTTATCAGTTTTAGATATTTTCCTTCTATTTCTACTTTGCTGAGAGTTTATCTACTAAAAAGGTTTGAATTTTGTTGTATGCTTTTTTGACATCTATTAAAATCATCATATGCATTGTCTTGTTTTATTCTGTTAATATAGAAAATCACACTGATTCCTTTTCAAGTGTAACACCAATCTTTCATTCCTGGGATAAACACTACTTGGTCATTGTGTGTTATCCTTTTCCTAAATTTCTGAATTCAATTTTATAATATCTTCAAATTATTTTGTCTAGATTTAATGAAGAACATAGTTAAAAAAAATTTTTTTTGTACTGCTATTGTTTAGTTTTCATGTCAGAGTAATGCTGGCCCCATGAAAGAAGTTGCAAAGTTGTCCTATCTTTTATTTTTGCTGAAAGAAATTTTGTAGGATTGATTTTCCCCCCTTTAATATTGATAAATTCACCAGTGAAGCAAACTGCTCCTGAGTTTTCTTTCTTGAAAGTTTTAAAATTACAACTTCAATTTTTAAAATACATAAAGGACTACTCAGATTATCTATTTCTTCTTTTTTTCAGTTTTGATAATTAGTGCATTTCATGAAATTTTTTCATCTCATCCAGGTTGCTGAATTTATTGGCATAAAATTTTGCATAATATTCTCTTATTACACTTTTGATGTTTATAGTATCTATAGTGATGGCCCTTTTTTCCATTTCTGACATCGGTAATCTGTATACCACTCTCTCTTTTATTTTCCTTTATTAGTCTGGTGAGAAGTTTATAATTTTATTAATCTTTGCAAGAAACCAGATTTTGGTCTCATTGATTTTCTTCTGTTGTTTTTGTATTTTCTATTTCATTGATTTCTGCTCCCATTATTATTATTTTCCTGCTTCTTAGTTTGGGTTTAAATTGCTCTTTTTATCTTCTTAAAGTAGAAGCTTAGATCATTGGTTTCAGACATTTCTTCTTTTCTATTAGCAATTAAAACAAAAAAACTAAAAAAAATTTAAAAAATTAAAAAATGAGAAATCCCTCTAGGCAATCCTGTAATTGTACCCCCCAAATTTTGATATGTTGTACTATCAATTTTATTCATTGATATGTTTCATTTCATTTCATTGAATAAAATCATTCAAAATATTTCAGCTGAACTTGAGATTTCTTCTTAGACCTACAGATTATTTAGAAGTTTGTTGTCAAATTTCTAAGAATTGGAGGGAATTTTACAGATTTTTTTGTTGTTACTTCACAATTTAATTCCATTTTTGTTCAGAAATATTATTCTATATGATTACAATCTTTCTGAATTTGATTTTTTTATGACAGCATATGGTCTATCTTAGTAACTATTCCATTTATTGTTGGTTGTTTTTTGTTCGCCACATGTTTACTAGTTCTACTTATTTGATAGTGCTTGTGGCAAGTGAAAAAAGAACAACTTAGATCTCTTTATAAGAAATGATTCTACCTGGTAACAAGCAGAGTGGTTAGCTGTTAGCTCCTTTAGGGTCCACCTCTATTCCTGAGTTGAGGTTATTTTCTTTTTGCCAGTGATGAACAAGATAGTGGTACAAGGGGTAGCCATGTGCACCCAACGTGAGACCCTTCCTTTAAAGTTTCATAGAATTCACCAGTGAACCAATATGGACCTGGTGCTTTTTTTTTTTTAAACTTTTTTTGGAGGCTATTAATTATTGATTCAATTTCTTTAATAAAAATAAGCCTATTCAGCTTGTCTGTTTTTTCTTGTGTGAGTTTTGACAGATTGTGTCTTTCAAGAAATTGATCCATTTTGAAATTTGTTAAGTTGGGTCTGGCCAGCCACCAAAAACAAACAACTCCCTTCCCTGCCAAAAAAAGACAAAAATTAAAAAAGGTAAAAATATTTGTTAAGTTGTGTTTTATGGCCCAGAATGTGGTATATTTTCATGAATGTTTCATGTGAGCATGAGAGGAATGTGAGTTCTGCTGTTGCTGGAGGAAGTGGAGGAAGTAGTCAATAGATGCTAATTATAGCCAGTTGAGTTCAATTATATCCTTACTAATTTTTCACATGCTGGATCTGTTCATTCCTAAAAAGGGGCATTGAAGTATCAAAGTACACATAGTAGACTCATCTTCTTCTCCTTGCAGTTCTGTTTTTGCTTCATGTATTTTGATGCTCTGTTTTTTGGGTGCACATGCTTGAAGCATTGCTATGTCTTCTTGGAATATTGAGTTCTTTATTGTTATATAATATCCCTCTGCTATTGTCTGAATGTTTGTCTTCTTCAAAGATTATGTTAAAATTTAATTGCCATTGTGATGGTATTGGGTAGTGGGATCTCTAAGAGGTGCTTAGAACTAATGCCATTATTGCAGGAGTGTGGTTTTTATTGCAAGCGCAGGTTTACTGCCTTGCTTTCTCACTCTCTCTTTGCCTTTCCACCACGTGATGATACAGCAAGAAGGCCCTAGATAGATGTTGGCACCATGATATTAGACTTCTCAGCCTTCAAAACTGTGAGCCAATAACTTTCTCTTTATTATAAATTATCCTGTCTGTGGTATTAAAGACAGCCTCTTTATCCCTGATAACTTTCTTTCTCTGAAGTCTGCTACTTCTGAAACTAATATAGCAATTTCTGCTTTCTTTTGATTAGTGTTAGCATGATATATCTTTCTCCATTTATTTACTTTTAACCTATATGGGCCTTTATATTTAAAGCGTGTTTCTTGTAGACAGCATAGATTTGGGTCATACTTTTTGATCCATTCTGACAACCTCTGTCTTTTAATTGGTGTATTTAGATCATTGACATTTACAGTGATTATTGATATAGTTGGATTTATACCTATCATATTTGTTACTGTTTTCTATTTGTTGCCTTTGTTTCTTGTTCCTATTTTGTTCTTCCACTCTTTTTTCTGCCATTTGTGCTTTTAATTGAACATTTTATATGATACCATTTTTGCTCATTTCATAGCATTTCCATTATAACTATTTTTAAAACAATTCTTTTAGCTGTTTCCTTAGAGTTTCCAATATGCAGTTTATCCAGGTTCATCTTAAAATAACACTATTCTGCTTCACAGGTAGTGTGAGTACCTTATAATAACAAAATATTCCTAATTTCTTAAATTGTTGCTGTCATTTATTTTATTTGTATGTATACATGTGTATTTGCAAGGCACTTCTACTGGCAACAAATTTCCTCAAATCGTGCTTGTCTGAGGAAGTCTATTTCTCTGTCACTTTTGAAGGTGAATTCTGTAGGATGCAGAATTCTAAGTTGGTGTTTTTTTCTCTCGACACATTAAATATTAAGTAAACACTTCACTCTCTTCTTGCTCACATGGTTTCTGAGAAGTTGGATGTGATTCAACTGGATGTGATGTGATTCTCATCTTTGCTCCTCTCTAAGTAAGGTATTTCGTTTCCCTCTGGCTTTTATCAATATTTTTTCTTTATCTCTGATTTGCAGTCTGAATATAATATGCCTAGGTGTGGTGGTTTTGTTTGTTTGTTCATTTGCTGTTTATCCTGCTTGGTGTTCTCTGAGCTTCTTGTATTTGTGATTTGGTGTCTGACCTAAATTGGGGAGAAATTTTTAGTTAATACTGCTTCAAATATTTTTTTCTCTTGCTTTCTATATCTCTTCTAATTATGTGTATGTTATACCTTTTGCGGTTCTACCACAGTTCTTGAATATTCTGTTTTTTTTCCTGTCTTTTTTCTCTTTGCTGTTCAGTTTTTAAAGTTTCTGTTGAGTACCATGAAGCTCAGAGATTCTTTCCTTAACTACGACCAGTCTCCTAATGAACCTATCAGAGGCATTCTTAATTTCTATTACAGCATTTTTGATCTCTAGCATTTATTGTTTTATTCCTTTTTAAAACTTTCATCTGTCTGCTTACCTTGCTCGTCTGTTCTGACATGCTGTCTACTTCATCAATTAGAGACTTCAGCATAATTATCACAGTTGTTTTAAATTCCAGGGGCTGATAGTTTCAACATCTCTGCCTGCTACATCTGAGGTGTATTCCAATGCTTGCTCTGTCTCTTCATACTGTATTATTGCCCTTTAGTATGCTTGTTTTTCTTGAAGCTGGACATGAGGTACTGTGTAAAAGGAACTGTAGTAAACAGGCCTGTAGTAATGAGGTGGTCAGGTGTGTGTGGGGAAGTGTCCTACAGCTGTATGATGAGGTCTCAGTGTTTTAGTGAGATTATGTCTATGGACTATTAACTTCACATATGCTTCTCAGTTTCTCCCTGTCCCCTCTCCCACGGTGGGACAAGATGGTAGGATTGGGCTGAAGTTAGAGATTTCCCTTCTCCCATGTGGAAGACTAGAGCAAGCTGGAACTGGGTATTGGGTATTTCCTTTCCCCCAAGTTGATTAGGCTCTGAAAAAAAAAAAAAAAAAAACCCAAAACAAAGCAATAGTTTAGGCTCTAGGAAAATGGTTTTTCTCAGGGGCAGTCCTTATTAAGAAGAACAGAACGATCTATCTGGCGTATTTCAAAATGTTTACTTTTCTTCTTCCCTTGCTAGAAGCATGAGGGGATTTTTAACTCACAAAAGTGTAGGGGCTCCCCTTTAACTGGGTTCCCCTGGAGTTTTTACTCTCAGAATTGTCCACACTGAGCCTCCAGCAATTCGTCAGTGACAGTTCAGGTTTTTTTTCACCCCAGCGTGGGTCCCCGTGTAGGTTTCAGCTTCTGAGTCTCTGCTCCAGTAAATTGTGAGTTTCTATCTGCCCAGTTTTGCGGGTAGTGGATTTGCCCTGTGATCTTACTTCTCTGACAGATCTCTGAAGAGCTGTTGATTTTTCAGTTTGTTAAGTTTTTTACTTGGTGTTAGGATCAAGTGACAACTTCCAAGCTTCTTACATGCCAGACTGGAAACCTGAAACTGCAAGTTCATCCTTTAAATGTTAATTCCAGATTAAAAAAAAAAATATCACATTAACTAAGCTATATTTCATTTTTGTTTAATCTGCATTTTAAATAATAAATTTCAAGTCTTTTTTATTTATAGAAATCCAGTTATTATTTTCCAAATCTGTTTAGTTGTTTTCTATAGGCCCTTGTTCCCAGTTTTCTTTCCTTTTTTTTTAGAAGTATAAAATAGTCTTATAATTCTGATATTTACATTCTTTGTGGATCTTCTTTCATGAACCATTCTTTCTGACTCTCATGTATGGTGCTTTGTTTCTTTTATGATTGTTTGCTCTAAACTGCTTGTTTCCCTTGGAACTCTACATGTGGGAAGTTTTTGACTCCTGAGTAGATGTCGCATTTCTTCAGAGATGATTATAGTTTCTTCTGTCAGTCATCAGGGAGTGCTACAAACCTACATGCTTTAAATTAAATTTTCTGCTTGACATTTTACTCCTGAACATGTGGGTAGCATAAATTCAAGCAAAACCCCATGTGATATCCACTTTACGGTTACAAATTCTCATGAGATTTTTTCTTTTATCCAGTTCCAAGTTTAAAAATAGATAAGTATTTTTGCTGTCCCTTCTGTATAATGGGTTGATTCTCTGTTCTTCTTTTTTCACTGAAAGTGTGGCTCTTTGGGGTGCCATATTAATCAGGCATTAGACTACCCATGAAAACTAAAAACTTCTGTTCTTTTTGGCGTATGCAGTCCCAAGGGAAGGCAGAACTTCAGTCTTCCAAAATTTGGCAGAAATCTCCAGAAGGAAAGCTGGATTTGGCACATTTGCTCTGCTTCTACAATCCTATTTCATTTTATTTTAGTCTTCTGCAGTTTCTTCCCTGTCTCTTCAGCTTAGTGATGTATTTAAATACATTTAATTTTTCCTTGCTTATATATGTATATTTCTCATCATGTGGATTGGTCTATAAAAGAATTATTTTCTCACTTATTTCAGCTAACAAAATTTGTTTAGGATATTTATTTTTCTTACTTATCTTTACTTACAGATAGTTAAATTACATTTGAATTTTATTCTATTAAATCTATGATTCAATTATATAAAGCAGAATGTTATATGGACTTAATAAAAGTGTTCTGCAAATAAAAGTAATCAATGTTTTAATTCATCACCCATTAATCAATTTTATTGCATTGATTATAGCCTGCTTTCTCTGTACAATGTGTTTTAATTCAAAATATTTATATCAACATTAGAAGAGAATTACAATGTTCCTCGAAAAGCAACTTTTCTGAGAACTGAAACAGATTTTCATGATATCAGGATGGTTTTATGCTCATGGAAGTAAGTTTGGCTGTAAGTCCTTATCAGGATTCTACAGTCATTTATATACATTGCTGTAAAAATGTCATCTAATGGGCTGTGTTGTGATGATGTTTATTTAGTTTGCTCTGTTATTTTCTTCTTTCTTACCCTTAAATAGGGTTTATTGCTGGAGTTATTTCTTTATGGAAATTTATGGTGCACTGTCCAGTGTTTTGTTCTGTCCGGACACTGGAGTGCAATTTGGTATGGAATGTAGCAGAGAGCACGCTCCAGGCCTCATCAGAGCAATGCTGTAGCTGAGGGGATCTGATTTATCACCAAAGCGGCAGCCAGGCAGACTTTTGCTGGATGAAAAGTTCAAAACTCTAAAGAGTATATAAAAAGAAAAATAAAATAGAACATATCTCATTGCACCCATTTGTTAGTAAGACATTTTTTTGAGTTAAATCTACAAGAGTAAGGCTACTTAAATTCTTTAGAGAAAAGGCACTAAATAAATAGAGATGGTTGTGAAAACTTTGAAGTATACAATATTTTTCTCAGAAAAAAATGGAATAAATGTACTTAGGAAGATATATAAAAAGTAACTTTTCATAGGAATTTGAACTAGATATTTGGAGAAATATTTTTAAGATCCCTGGTTTTAATAGTGTTTTCTGCCACTAGATATACATGGAAATTTGAAATAATCTTACAATTAAGAGTTGATCTTAAAGAAAATTATGTTTATGTTTTTATAGATATGAAAAAAAAAACTTCAAAATGCCATCATATTTATTGGAGACAAATCTATCGTACCTTTGTTTAGTATACATTGTAGAAAATAAATGTTTCCACTCGCACATTAAAAGGGCATTTCCTTTTCCTTTTAAAGACAGCCATAATTCTTAGAAGTATCAACATATCCTAGATTATAATGAACATTTTGTTTAGAAATACAGGTGCCTTTAGTTGTTGAACTTTTGTTAAGCAGAAAATTAAAAACAAATTCAGAAAAATTAGGATCAAAGCAATATTTCATATGTGGAGTTGGGGGCTGATTATTGTTCTTTGGGCAATAAAAATTTTACCCAATGATAATGTTAGAGCAGTAGGAGCAAATATATTTTTGTCATTAAAATCAGTTTGCTAGACTTTTGATTTATGACATAATGATGAATTAGTATATGATACTACTTACCTTTCCTGAAAGTGTCCTTTGTAAGTGTCCTAAAATGACAGAGAGGAAGGTGACTGGCTCTGTAAGATTAAAATAGCAAAGAATAAGACAAAGCAGAACACACACACACACACATAATCCCTAAATCTACAGATAGGTAAGAGTCATTGTTTTGGGAAAGAAATAACAGTGCTGAGAGGAAGAGGACTACGGATCATAGATGGGTTAGTGGGGAGGAGTCTTTTATTTTCTTTCAGTTATAAAATGTATGGTTCATTGCTACTTTGTGGTCACTATGTGCAGAAAAAAGAGAGTCCCAAACACTAAACAAAGAGGGAGCTCCCACAGAGAGAACCCTAGATACTTGTGGAGAATCTAATTCAAGTATTCACTTGATGTTATTATCAGTGTGTGCATTAAAAAAATAATAATAAAAGAGTTCCATCCTGGGCAAACAAACCATCTGAAATAATTAGAAGGATCATTGCCCGGCACTCACACAGGGCTGGGAATAGTGCCCATTTGCAACAGTTAAACTGAGAACCTTGTAATTCACAATGCATCAGGCAGACCACTCAGAAAAGCCTATCTCAATAGTGGGTAATAATTAACCCTACACTGAACATTGCTTCAGACCGATTAAGTAAGTATAAAAGCAACATGCAAGAGGATCGAATGGTTTCCAAATAACTTAAACTGTATTTCAGCTCAAGAATATTTATAAGAATAAAAAAAAACCCAACAACCAACAAGGTAAAATTTATAATGTTTTATATCCATTTAAGGATTACCAGGCATGAAAAAAACAAAAACAAAAACAGAAAACAAGACCCATATGAAGAAATTAGTCAATCGACTCAGAACTCATACAGTTGGTAGAATTAGCTGAGAATTTGTAATTCTCTGTCTTTTTGATAATAACTAGTCTAACTGGGGTCTGATGATACCTCAATGTGGTTTTGATTTGCATTTCCCTAATGATTAGTGATATTGAGTATTTTTTCATGTACCTGTTGGCCATTTATATGTCTTCCTTTAGGAAAGGTCTATTCAGCTAATTTGACCTTTTTTTAAAAAAAATTTTATTTTGTCGAGATACATTGTGGCTGATTATTGCTCCCCATCACCAAAACCTCCCTCCCTCCTCCCTCCCCCCTCCCCCCCTCCCCCCCAACAGTGTCCTTTCTGTTTGCTTGTCATATCAACTTCAAGTAATTGTGGTTGTTATATCTTCTTCCACCGCCCCCCCCCGGTTTTGTGTGTGTGTGTGTGTGTGTGTGTGTGTGTGTGTGTGTGTGTGTGTGTGTGTGTGTGTGTGTGTGTGTGTGTGTTTGACCATTTTTTAATTGGATTATTTGTTTTCTTACTATTATGCTGAGTTCCATGTAAAAACTCCTAGAGCTCATAAATGAATTCAGGAAAGTTGCAGAATACAATATCAATACACAAAAATCAGTAGCTTTCTAATACACCAACTACAAACAAGCAGAAAAAGAAATTACAAAAGCAAGCCCATTTACAATAGCTACCCAAAGAATAAAATACTTAGGAATAAATGTAATCAAAGAGGTTAAAGATTTTTACAATGAGAACTACAAAATTCTGCCAAAAGAAATCAAAGAGGACACTAAAAGAGGAAAAGACATTCTGTGTTCAAGGATTGGAAGAATTAACGTTGTGAAAATGTCCATACTACCCAAAGCAATCTACAGATTCAATGCAATCCCTATCAAAATCCAATGACATTCTTCATGGAAATAGAAGAAAAAATCCTAATATTTGTATGGAACAACAAAAGACCCCGAATAGCCAAAGCAATCCTGAGCTAAAATAATAAAACCAGAGGCATTATATTACTTGACTTCAAATTTTACTACAAAGCTATAGTAACCAAAACAGCATGGTCCTGGCATAAAAACAGACACATGGACCAGTAGAACAGAATAGAGAACTCAGAAGTCAATCCAGGTACTTACAGCCAGCTGAACTTTGACAAAGGCACCAAGAACATACACTGGGGAAAGGATACGCTCTTCAGTAAATGGTGCTGGGAAAACTGGATATCCATGTGCAGAAGAATGAAACTAGACCCATACTCCTTGCCATATAACAAAATCAACTTAAAATAGATTAAAGACTTAAGTATAAGACCTGAAACTATAAAACTCCTAGTAGAAAACATAGGGAAAATACTCCAGGATGTAGGACTAGGCAGAGACTTAATGAATAAGACCCCAAAAGCACAAGCAATAAAGGAAAAAATAAATGGGATCTTACTGGGTTTTGGATAATGAACACATCTACTATGAAAATTGTTGTACAAGGCTTTCGTGGCAATGTAATTTAATATTTCTTAGATAAGTACTTAGAAGTGGGAATTTCTGTGTCATAAGGTAGGTATATATATATATATTTAATGTTATAAGCAATTACAAAATTTTGGAGTTTTGTGATATTTTGTATTGCATTGTAGGAATGTATGAGAATTACCCTCATTGGCGTTAACAGTCCTTTCAATTTTAAGTATTCCAAACAGTGAGAAGGGGTATCTTATTCTTTCAACTGAACTTTAGAACATATGAAACCATTTATAAATTTTAATGCACTCTGACCCCAGTTAGACTACTTATTATCAAAAAAACAGAGAATAATAAATGCTGGTAAGGATGTGGAGAAAAGGGATCTCTTCTACACTCTCAGTGGAATTGTAATCTAGTACAGCCATTATGGAAAACAGAGCAGAGATTCCTCAGGCAGCTACAGATAGAACTACCATATAATCCAGCAATCCTACTACTGAGCATGTACCCAAAGCAATGGAAATCATCATGTCAAAGGGATACCTGCACTCCCATGTTTACTGCAGCTGTATTTACAATAGCCAAGATATGGAACCAACCTAAATGTCCATCAGTGGATGACTGGATGAGGAAAAAGTGGTATATATACACAATGGAATAGTAGTACCTAGCTCTAAAAAAGAATGACATTTTGCCAGTTGCAGCTACATAGATGAGCTTGAAGAAAATTATGTGAAGTGAAATAAGCCAGGTACAGAAAGAGAAATACTGCATGTCCCCATTCATAAGTGAGAGCTAAGAAAACAGAAAGAAAGAAAGAAAGGAACAACCACAATAATATATTGAACTTTCAGAAGGAGAGAACAGATGTATGGTCACTAGAGATGGGAAAGGGGGAAGGGGAAGAGGGAAAAATTGGGTAATGGGCACAAAGAATGATTATGATTTGTAATGATGAACATGCTAATAATACTGATTTGATGATCATATATTGTACACAAATACTGATAGTCAACTGTGTATCCCATAAATATGTATAATCAATTATGTCTCTAGTGTTAAACCAAACAACCAACCAACAGACAAACTTGGAAAGAGCCCAGGTGAATCATCTTGGAAAGGAATAAACAAACTGGATATAATGGAAATATGATAAAATGGAATACAATGTTGAAGTGGAATATAACTCATAAATAAAAAGGAGGAACTACGAACACAATCACAACATAGATGAAAATCACTGACATTATCCTGATTGAAAGAAATGAGCAAAAAATATATAATGCGTGATTTGATTTATATTATGTTCTGAAGCAGGGAAATGATAGAGATCAAAACACTTGTTGGTTTGAGGGTGGGGTGGAATTGATTTGACGTGGGCTTGATTTCACTTTCTAGGGTGATATATTCTATATCTCAACAGGAATATGGGTTCCACGTTCACAAAACAACCATTAACATTTTGCAAGAACACATACAAACAAAAACATTTATGAAACACTTTACAAAAGTTGCTATGTGTGTATGAGATTGGGGCATGCAGATAGAAGGTCATAAATAATTATGTGAAAATTATAGTGACTTTGCTCAGATAATTACAATGTATCCTGAAATAATGGCTATGGGCAATTCAACTCTTTGCTTAAATCCATGAAGAAAAAGATAAAAATGGCTTGGAGTTAGAGTGCCTTATAATTTCTCCAAAGCATTTGCTTGCATGCTGTGTAAATTGGTACAAGTTTATTGGAAAGCTGAAAAAGATGGCATATAAATCTGCCTGACTTACTTCGGGCAGGCAGAAAACAATGTGTTTACACACACACTCACACACACAGGCACGCACACACATGCAGTGGGGTTATTTGCTTATATTGGCACGTGATCAATTAGTGAATAATTTTATCTTATACTCATATAGTGAATTGCCATTTCTAATTTTTTTAAATGGTAGTAATCCTTTATTATAATTTTATTTTTTGTATATTCTCAACTTTTGGCAATGTTTTGTACAACTTGGCAGTCTGTATTTTATAATCCTAAAATAGTAGTTCCAACTATTTTTCACACTACATATATGTGGCCCTCCTTCCCACCACCCACTCCAAAGATCCTCTTACCTTTTCCCAGGAGTATGTCTTCCTTCTCTCATACCCATATTAATAGAAACAAGCAGTGAGAAAAGTATTCTATAATTCTATAATTCTATAATTCAATTAGACACCCTGTCACCAGCATAACTATTGAGCTTTTCTAATATTGGCTTGCTTATCGTTGCCAACCTATTGGCTTTTCCTGGTGATTTTCACAGCTTTATTTTATCAGCCTATTCCTCGACACTTGTTCTGAGCATTAAGCACTCTACCTGGCTCTTAATTGATCCTTGCTTAAACCATTTATCTTACTGATAGAATTTCTAAGCTTCTACTTACTTTCATTTCTCCCCTAATTGTGTCAAGTAGATCTGAGTTATCTTTTAAAAGGGATAAATGTAATATCATTGCCTTCCCTGATAGCTATTCCCATTACGCTCCTTCTGCAGCACCACTTCTGGATGAATGAGCTCTATTTTACCATGTGAATTTTAAAGGGGCCAATTTCTTTTTCCTTTTGAAATGAACCAAGCAGGAAGATACAGATCAGCAAAGTTAAAGATTTAATAAAATAACAAAACAAGCAAAAATTTTTACCTTCCTTTTGCAAAGTCCCTGCATTAGACACTGAACATATATTGCAACGTTGAGGACCTAGCTCTTACCAGGATACTTCAAAAAGTTCGTGGAAAAATGGATCTAAAAGATAATACGAGTATTTTCACAAACTTTTTAAAGTACCCACACCCAGCTTTTGTGTATTTTTTTTTCCCTGAAGTATTTCCTCTAAGTCTAATTTTAGATTGGAAACACAGACTCCACCTACATGGAATAGCTTCAAAATGCATTTGTTAGCTATTTTTCCCTTCATTTTCTTTTTCTTTCTGAGAACGTGTGACTGCAAAAACACCCTCTGAGCTGCTTGGTCTGGAAACACTGAAGATTTGCATAGATCTTCCACCCTGTTCTCTTCTATCACATAAAAATGACTGATAAACTGTGGAAAAGTTAAAGACATAAAGGCTAAAGCCATGATAAACCTCTGAGTGGACTACAGTAAATGAAAATGCGCAGTAGTAAATGTGAACTGAAGCTCCAAACCAGGTGGCCTCCACATGACCAAAGATAAGCAAAGATGGATAAGAATTCAGCTCCTGCAAGGAAAATTGGACCCAAAGTGTATGGATCCTTGGGAAACAAGATGGTGGACTTGCATTGAGGAGTTGTTGAAGGATAAAAACTGGTTTGCCTAGAAGCAGATATTAAAAGCAGTTTCTCTTCAGAAAATCTTTTTCAGACCACCTGATAAGCATCTCGATACACTATGACAGCAGCAGCAGTAAAATGGGTGATATCTAAAAGATCTATCATGAAACATTTATTTCCAATCCAAAATGGAGCTTTTTATTGTGTTTGTCATAAATCTATGTTTTCTTCTCTTCCAGATGACTATAATTGTAAAGTAGAGCTTGCTTTGACATCTGATGGCAGGACAACAGTATGCTACCACCCTTCTGTGGACATTCCATATGAACACACAAAACATATCCCTCGACCAGATCCTGTGCATAATAATGAAGAAACATATGATCAAGGGCTGAATACCATATTAGAAGAAAAAGGTGAACATCCCTTGATAGAACAACTTAGCAAAATGTTCTTTACTACTAAGCACAATTGGTATCCTCGTGGACAGTACCACAGATGTTGTATAAAACTGGATCCTCCAAAAGACATATGATATTGAGGTTCTTGGTGAAATCAAAGAGACCTGTGCCTCATTTACTATTTGTAACATGAGAAAATGCAATCTGGTGTATTCACTAGTATGTGATACAGTAAAATAATAATAATAAAACATCTTATACATAAAAAAAAAAAACCCACAAAGTGTATGGACACTTGCCAAAAAAAGGAGACAGTCTTAGGTATGAAAATTGGCCTGGCTATAAGTCCCACCAAAAAATGGAAACGTACAAAATAAAAATAATAGAAAGCTGAGATCCACTTTTTAGGGCCAAGGAAAGTTTTGTATTGAATTGCTTGAGATAATGGGAGAAAACTCAGGCAGCTGTGCAACCACCACAGGCAACAAAGGAACAAAATAGTGTGCCTTATTAGGTATAGACACTTGAGATGTCTTACCCAGTTGTAAACTGAGGCTATCAGTGGCCTGCAAAGAAATCCCAAAGAAAATAGGAGGGAAATAATAAGTATTAGAGGTAAAATCAATAATTAAAAAAAGGAGAATATTAAAAAACCAACAGAACCAACAGTTGATTCTTCAAAAAGACTAACAAAATTTATAAACCTGACATAAATAAATAAATAACAATTAATAATACATTGTTAATTTATTAAACTATACATTTACATGTTATAAATAATAAGTATAATATAAATAATAAATAAAGAATAAAGAACATAAGAGAAAAAACAAATTGCCAACAGTAGAAATAAATGGGGACATAATCATAGATACTTTAGACATTGAAAAGGCAATATATATTTTCAAAAATTTATACGGAAAGGCAAATGACCTAGAGTATCTAAGACAAAATTGAAAAGGAAGAAAGAGTGGAAGCAACCATTATACTAGAAGTTGAGGGTTATTACTAAGCTAAAACAACCAAGAAAGCATCAAGTGGTATTGGCAGACGAATGAACCTATAAGTCAATAGAACAACATAAAGAACACAGACGTGTCCCACACAAATATGCCCAAATAATTTTTGACAAAACTGCTAAAATCATTGAATAAAAGGACAGCCTCTTCAACAAATGGTGCTGGTCCAATTGAACAACTACAGCAAAAATAAATAAATAAATAAACTTTGACTTAAAATCTGTGCCTTATGCAAATGTTAACTCACAGTAGTACTTGGACTCAAATGTAAAATGTAATACTATGACACTTTTAGAAAAAATATTTGAAATGTAGGGCTAGGTAGTTTTTGCACTTGGCACCAAAAGTAAGATTTCAAAAAAATGAAAAATTGATAAATTGGACATCATCAAAATTCAAACTGTAGCTCTGCAAAATACCATGTTAAGAATATAAAAAGATAATCTACACACTTGAGGAAAATATTTGAATACCATTTATCTCGCAAATAACTTGTATCTGTAATATATAAAGAATTCTAAAAATTTAAGATTAAAAAACAAACAATCCAATTAGAAAATGTGCAAAAGACATGAACAGATATTCACCAAAGTAGATGTCAAGACGGCAATAAGATCATCAGAATATCTTCGGCCTTGTTAGCCATGAAAGAAATGCAAACTAAAACAATGAGAGAGTACTACATAGCTTTCAGGATGGCTAAATAAAAAAAAAATTGTGTTAACACCAAATGCTGGTTAGGATACAGAGAAACTAGATTACTCGTAAGTTACTGGTATTCATATAAAATGGCACAGGCTTCTAGAAAATAGTTCACTAGTTTATTGTAAGACTAAACATGCACTTATCATAATGACCCAGCAATTATACCCTTGGGCACTTATCTCAGAGAAATGAAAAATTATATTTACACAAGAACCTGTATTTAAATGATTATAGCAGCTTTATTTATAATGGCTAAAAACTGGAATCATTTCAGATGTCCTATCTTAAGTGGATTGTTAAGCAAATTGTGGCACCTCTGTACGACAGAGTACTATTTAGCAATAAAAGAAACAAATTATTGATAACACTCCACAAATTGGATGTATCTCTGAATGAAAACAGCCAATCTGAAAAGGTCACATACTGTATAATTTCACTTATATAACATTTTAACATAAAATTGTAGAGATGGAGAGCAGATTAGTGGCTGTTGTTGGTAGAATTGCAAGGAGAGGGACAGGTACAGCTGCAAAGAGGTAGCGTGAGGTAGCGTGAGGTAGCATGTATCATGAAACAGTTCTGCACCTTGACTGTGGTGATGATTACACCATCTATGAATGTGGTAAAATTTCACAGAATTACACACACACATACACACACACACACTCGAACAAGTGAGTGCATGTAAAGTGGGTAAAATCTGAATAACCTCTATGGGTTGTACCTATGTTAAGTTTTTGGTTTTGATATATTACTATAGTTGTGCAAGATTTTACCATAGAGGGAAACTGGGTGAGGGTCAACAGGACTTGCATGTACACTTTTTTGCAAATTCCTGTGAATCTACAAATATTTCAAAATAAAAATTTAACTCCCTTCCTCCTTCCCCCAAAAGACAATAAATTTATTTTGAACAACATCAACCAATTCATTTGACAATTGAGATGAAACAGGCAAAGTCCAGGAAAAACAAAATTTAAAAAAATCATACAGAAATAAAAGAAATAGAAAGCCAGTATAAACCTGTGATTTTCTGTTGTTTACAAACCTCAAAGGAAAAACATATGGTTTCACAAGTGACAACTGAATTCTATCAAACATTTTATAAACGACATCTCTTCTAAAGAGTAGAAAGATTCCCTATTAGCTTTTTGAGGCTGCCACAACCTGATAGTGAAAAAATGAAGACTTTGCAAGAAAGAAAACCTGCATATCAAAATATCTTATGATTATGGATGCAAAAATCTAAAGAAATCTCAGAAAAATTAATCCAAAAATGTGTAAAAAGGCTAATGCATCAAGACAAAGTGGGTTTTATTTCAGGAATTCAAAGTTGGTTAAAAGGGGAAAATCAATACATGTAATTCCTAATTTCAACAGAAAATGGAGAAGAAATATATTATCATATTAACAGATGGGGAAAAATGTATTTGAAAAATTTGACAATCATTTATCATAAAACTTCTTAGAAAGATAAAGGAATTCTTCTTAACCTAATAAAGAGTATTTAAAAACAAACCTTCGGCAAACACCATTCTTAATGGTAAAATATTGATGGATTTCTCCCTAAGATAAAAAATTAAATTGGAAAGTCATTAAATGACAGCAGTTCACTGATTCTGTTCAATGTTTCATAAGATTTCTTAGCTAGTACAATAAGAAAATCAATTAATCAATCAATCATTCAATAAATCATGTATATATATAAATTAGAAATCAAGAAATAAAATTAATTTATAAAACAAATAACACGGTGATATATATAGAAGATTCAGAAGAACATTCAAAGTACTGAAAGTATTGAGTGATTTTAGAAAGTTTGCTGAATATACAATATATTTTATATACCATCAATAAGAAAATAGAAAACAAAATTTTCCAAACAAAATTATTAGAAAACAGAAATATCAAATATCTAGAAACAGAATGAAAATTTCAAGAGATTGTTAATAAAAACTACAAATCACTATTGAAAGGTTGAATAAGACCTAATTAAACGGAGTAATATATAACGTTCCTGTTGTAAAAGCCTTGGTATTACAGAGCTGTCAATTCCCTCAGCAGTGATTTATACATTCAAGGCAACTACAGTAAAAACACTGCCAGTTATCTCTTGTGGAAATTGACAAGATTTTAAAATTACATGGAAATGCAAGAGACCAAGAGCATCAAAGGTAAATTTCAGAGGTAGACAACTCACAGTATCGGACCTGAAGACTTATTAAAAGCTATAGTTACTAACATGCATAGTATTGACAAAAAGAGAAAAATAAATAGGATAAGGCAGCCAGAAACCAATACAAGCAAATGCACTCTTCTGTTTTATGACAAAGTGCAATGATGGGAGAGTGTCTTTCTGATAAATGAAGCTGAGTCAAATAGATAACGCATAAAGACAAAAACCAAACTTGCCCTGTACTGGTTACAAAGATCACTTCCAGGGGATTTCAGATCTAAATGTGAAAGTACAAATAATACAACTTTTATAATAAAACGTAGGTAGATATCTTTATAATCTTGAATTATGCAAATATTTCTTAAACAGGACACAGAATATATTAATTAAAGGAAAAATAGTAAATTTTATCATACTTAAATTATTTTCATCAAAAGATATCATTAGGAGAGGAAAAGGCAAGCCAAAATTTTGGAGGGTGTATATGCCATGCATATATCTGACAAAGAACTCACAAACAGTATAAAGTGGTCCCCCGTAATCTGTGGGTTGGTTTCCACAGTTTGTGACCTGTGGTTAATAGCAATCTAAAGATACTCAGAGGAAAATTCCAAAAATAAACAATTCATAAGTTTTAAATTGTGCACTGTTCTGAGCAGTGTGATGATATCTTGTGCCCTTCCTCTCCATCCTGCCTGGGATGTGAATCATCCCTTTTTCCAACATATCCACACCCCTCAGCCGCTCAGTAGCCATCCTGGTTATCAGATTGACAGTGCTTATCTTCAAGTAACCCTTACTTTGCTTTCATTACAGCATATTGTTAGTACTGTTCTATTTTATTATTACCTATTGTTGTTAATCTCTTACTGTGCCTAATTTATAAAGTAAATTTTGTCATAGAATGTATGTATAGATATAGAGGGTTTGCTACTATCCAAGGTTCAGGCATCTACTGGGGGTCATGGAATTTATTCCCCATGGATAAGGGGAGACTACTTAATAAAAAGAATTTCTATAAATCAATAAGAAAACTACAGTCAATCTAAAAAAAAAAAAAGAGTGACTTTGCAAAGGATGATATCCAAGCAGCCAATAAATATATGAGAAGTTATTCAATATCATCAGTAATTATGGAAATGCAAATTAAAATCAGTATGAGATAGCACTACACAACAATAAGAATGACTAAATTGAAATACGCAGACAAGACCAAGTATTAAGAATGTAGAGCCAATGGAACTTTCTTATACTGCTGGTGGGATACATAGTCACATAAGAGAAAAATCATTGAGAACTGAAGCTAAAATAAAATCTTCAAAGGAGTGGTGAAGGGTGATTGAGAAGAAGAGGGTGAGGAAAATATTAAAACACATATAGAGAAACAAAGATTGGAATTGCGACAGTTTTTGTTAAAAGACAATGGAACACTATTGACAACAAACAAAAAAACCCCTGTCAATCCAGCATTCTGTATCCAGTTACAGATACCTCATGGTTATTGCAAGCTATGTATCCTCTCCAAACTTTACTCACATTGAGGATTGTAGCTACCATGTTAGAACTGAAGAACACTGATGTGAGTGACAACGTTTCCAACGTATGGCATCGCATGGAGGTAAACAGCATTACTAATATCTTAAAACAACTTAGCACTGACCCAGCTGGCCTTCTAAGCCTCCTCATCTCAAAATGGTGGACATTAAGACTATGGCCTACAAAACTTCATGGATCTGGATTTATTGTAATCAATAAAATTATTGTAACCAATTAAAAAAAGATGTATGCTTTCACCAGCAAAGAATGCTTCACTTACATGCCAGGCAGTTCAGAGGTTGCCCATGTTTAAGTCTCATCTGAAAAAAAACCAAAAAGATACTCTTCTACCCTGAAAGCTAGGATAACTCTATTGCCATGTGATGGTATCTTTGAGGAAATGCAGAAATTTTTGTAGTAAAATTGGAAATAATAGTTTGATTATATGGGGCAGTAAGACTTATAAAACACTGTGTCAGTAGTAGCTTTAAAAAAGGCAGTATCAAGAAATATTGCAAAAAATGCAACAAATGAAATACATGCTATGTATTTAGATAGAAGCAGAAGCCTCAGAGACAGAAAAGAGGTAATTTTATGCACATCTAGTTTAAGTTGTGGTGATGCCAAAAGAGACTAAACAAAGTTGAAGACTGCAAAACGGTAAAGGTAAACAATTATAAAAATAATAAACCTACATTTTCTTCATGTAGAAAGTGTAATTAACACATACACAGACACCCCCACAAACACACACATTCCTTTTCCAATTATGGTTAATGAAATCTTGACTACAACCAGAGTCTGTGAGCATTTAATTAGCAGATGTAGCAAGAAAGGTTTCTAAGATAACATTTGGTTAATCAGGTATCTTGAAAAGTTGGATTCAAAGCTGTGATGTAATTTGGGAACTTTTATGATAAAACTAGAGGCTGAAAATATTCTTTAAGTCTTTGAATAGAGAAACAATATAAATGCTGATTTTTGTTAAAAAACGTAAAAGTGCAGTTATCAGATTTATATCTGCACAAAAAGATTTGAAGGGGTATTTGTAGATAAAAATTACTTGTAGATATACAGACTTGACAAGTTTTATATTATCACCTTTGAAATCTAACCATCAATCTCTTTACTGGTAGTAAGCAGAAAACAGTATCCAGCCTAGGGTTTGTAAGTGATAACTAGTTAAGTTTCTGAGTTTTATTGGTGAGGCAGGAGAGTTTTAAATTCAATGTATCTATTTATTCTCCCTTTGGCTTTGAGGTAATTAATGCGTAGGCTTAAGCAAATTATTTGTCTTTTCAAAAGCAAAAGAGATGCATTCCTTTTCTAATACCTAAAATAAAGTGACAAAACAAATTTAAAATATAAATATGAAAATAAAAAGAGAACCAAACAAAAATGTCACCAGGAATTATAGTATAAACTTAATAAGCTAGATCAAAAAGAATTGTTTATGAAGTTAAAAAATGAGTTTTAAAACAAAATATTAGTTAGGGATCTTAGTAAATCAAGAAAAAATCAGAGTACCGAAGGATATAATTATTGAAAAGATATCAAATTATTAGAATATAAGGAGAAAAATCAGAAATGTTGTTGGATAGTAAACATTAATGCAATACTTATGATTTTTGTAAGATCTAGAAGGAAAATAGGAGATTAAGAAATGTTATGTAAAACTATGTATTTGAATTAATGATATCTCCAGCTTCAGTTTCTTACAAGAATTTACCACTTTTAAAATGACAATGAAATGTGGCCTGGTCCCCACTGTGACGGTGTTACGAGGATGGGAAATCCTATCATGGTGGTTGAAAGGTGGAGCCTTGAAGAGGTGATTACATTGATGGTGGTCATGGGCATGGTTCTGAGGCCTTTTAAAGGAGAGCACACGAGAGTCTCCCTCTCTCTGCTCCATCATTTTCTGCCATGTGAGACACCTGCATAGTTGTAAAGCCATCACCAGAGAAGATCCACACCCAGTGTGTTCCCTGGACTTTGGACTTCCCAGCCTCTGAACCTGTAAGCAATAAATTTTGTTTTCTTACAATTTACCCAGTTCCAGGTATTTTGTTATATGCAACAGACACAAACTAATACATAAATCATATTCAAAGAGTCAATAAATCTAAAGAGGTAAATTTTTATATGGTATGTTCTCTGATTACAATTAAAAAAAGACCCTGGAAATTAGCAATAGACTAAAAATTACTTCTTGAAAACCCTTTGGAATTATAAAACGTATTGCAAAATAATTTCATGGTCAAAAAGGAAACCAAATTGCAATTATAGAATATTTCTATTGTAATATTTAGTAAAACTCTGAATTGTTTTACTTCTTTCATAAAAACTCTGACAATACCAATGACCAGAGGCAAGTTTTAAGTCTTTCATTACTAAATAAAATTAAACAAAAATGAGTAAAAGTAAATGAGCTAAAATATTTAACTCTGGAAATTAGAATAAGAACAAAAAAGAGTAAATGCCTTGAAACCTCAAACAAAAAATTTAATAGGATGAGGAAATGCAGTTTTGTAAAGACTCAAGAAGAAAGTAAAGCATTGTAAAAGAGAAAGTCAGCAAGTGGTATGTATTATTGTTTTCCTTACTTTTTCACATGGTATTAGGCATTTAAGATCTATCGAAATTTTAGGTTTTTACTTCATACCATTCCATTTAACTTTGGTGTAGTGCTTCAGAGCAAGTTTGTCTCTAGTGCAGCTATCTCTGCCTACATGCCCAGCGGTTGTGCAAGAGGCTTTATCTCTCCCATATCTCTGTCAATATTTATCATTATCCAGCTTCCTGATGTTTTCCAATCTTATGAGTATAAGGTGTGTTAAAAGATAAACTAAGGTACACTAAAAATTTAAAGCATCTATTTGAGCATCCAACAGTTCATGAATGGGGTAGCATTATACCTCAAATGGCTTAGCGCTCACTAAAGAGACTCATGTTAGATTTAATTTTCTGTAGTAGTTCAATTTATACTTCATATGCTTAACCATATGGTTATATAAGGTAAATCATTTTCTTTGGTTCAAAATCAGAGGAAATACAGGTAGCTTAATGCTTTAATCATGACCCCCAAAGCTCTTGTTTAAATCTAATGCCATCTTTTTATACCTTGCTCATATCCTATCTTCTCTAAGAAAAAATTCAGGTAATGTAAGCTGTCACATGATGGAAATAAATTCTATAGATTTTTATCAGCATTCAACAGCTAATATTCCTAAAATAAATAGCACATAAGCCTTGTCTTCATGTTTAACATGTAAGGCAGCTTTATTGGCTGCCTTTCTGTGAGACAGATTTTCTTTTACTCTATTACTAAATAGTTTTAAAATACCAGTCTGCTTGTAAAATTACACTGTCAAGAGAGTTTATATTCATCACCATGCAACCAAAAGTGGGTATATTTTGATTAAATAAAAAATATTAAAACTCAGCATAAAGCTGAGTTAATTTCTACTATGGCAGTAAATGTACATAGTTTATTCTGGATATTCAAATGAAGATTTAAAAATTGATCAGAATTCAAAGTTTTTATTCCACCTGACTAACATTCTGCTCCAGAACTCAACTGGGGCAATACAGTAGAGTATTAGTGAATAAACCTTGAAATAAAAAGTCAAAATTTGACATGTAAATACTATGTCATCAGCAATCATTAAATCCCTTCTTGATATAAGCACTTCAATCACTCATCTCTTTAAGTACTCAAATTCAGCATTTGACCTTTTTACACCTATAGGCTGGAAACCTCCAGTTAATTAAATGTAGTAAAATGAGTTCAACCCCATTAAATCAATTTAAAAAGAGAAGCACTAAATATAAGACTGCTTAGAGCTGTTAATCCACTGGGTGCTACTATCTGAATCATCATTCAAGTAAAAAAGAAAAAGAAGTAATAAGAAAATGAAACAAAACAGAATCACAGTTAGTTTTCTAGGGCATTTTTTAAAACCTTTACATAGTTTACACTTTTTTTTTTCTTTGCAATGAATGGTGAGCTGAATTGGAGTCAAAGATGATGCTACGAGCATTTATTATCATGAGCTACTAAGAAACAAGGCCATCTACTTATGATAAAATGGCCACAAAAACAAAGAAGGTTGGGAAAAGAAAATCTATGTATTTAACTTAGATTTGTATGGAAGGATGGACGAAGAAACCCTCCCCCCACCAAACAGGCAGAGATGAAGCAAAGAAACCAACAGGTTAGGTAAGAATATTGAGAAAAGTAAAAAGTCCTAAACGTTGGATCCTTGAGAGACTAATAAGTCAGAGAAGAGGGGAGGGTGCTGGCTGATAGTTGTAACTCTGACTAGGATGGTGCAAGAAGGCCAGGCGAGGGAATGACATCTGCGTAAGCACCTGACTGAAGAGGGGAGTGAGTCATGTGCACATCAGAGGAAAGACTATTTCCGGGAGAGAAGAACTCAGTGCCGAATTAGGGGAAGTTACCAGAGACAGAATTATAGATAAAAAAATAATAAAAACATATTATGAATTAGATACCAACAAAATTCTAGTAAGATAGATGTATTTCTAGAAATTGTTAAAATGATAAGTTGAAATAGATGGATTTTTAGAAAAACAGAAAATGCCAAAATATGCAAGAATAAAAGTTTTGAACACATCAATGAATGAAAATAATTAAAAGACCTCTCCCCCACAAAAGCAAAGCCAAAATGGCATTACAGGTATCTATCTGTATTAGTTTGGGGGATATCTATCTGTATTAGTTTGCTAGGGCTGCCATAACAAAAAACCACAGACAGGATAGCTTAAAAAACAGAAATTTATTTCTCACAGTTCAGGACATCAAGAAGTCTAGGATTAAGGTGTCAGTAGATTTGATTTTTTCTAAGATCTCTCCTTGGCTTGCAGATGGCTGTCTTTTCTCTGTGTCCTCACATGACCATTTGTTTGTGCACGTATACCTCTTGTGTCCCTTCCTCTTATTATGAGGACACCACTCCTATTGGATTAGAGCCCCACTTTTATGACCTCATTTAACCTTAATTACATCTTTAAAGGACCTACCTCCAAATAGTCATATTGGAAATAAGGGCTTCAACATATGAATTTTTGGGAACACAATTCAGTCCATAATAATATCTATTTTTTTTGTTTGTTTTTTTTGTTTTTTTTTTTGTTTTGTTTTTTTGTTTCTTGCAATTTTATTGAAAATAGCAAAGTATTAGAGATAACCATAATGTCCCTCAGTAGGAAAATGGGTTCAATAGAATATGGTTGCTTATATTTGCTTTTGTCGCTTAATACAATGGATGATCAGTTTGAAATGATTGAAATAAAAACATAAGCAACTTCTTTTCTATTTATGTTCAAGAATGGCATGAATAAATAAAATTCAGTTAACTTAGTAATTTTTTAAAACTCCAGCTGGGAATTTTAAATTTCTTTATATGACCTTAGAGTTTTTTTTTTTTTTTTTTTTTTTTTTTTTTTTTTTTTTTTTTAAATTTTATTTTGTCGATATACATTGTAGCAGATTAATGCTCCCCATCACCAAAACCTCCCTCCCTTCTCCCTCCCCCCCCTCCCCCCAACAATGTCCTTTCTGTTTGTTTGTTGTATCAACTTCAAATAATTGTGGTTGTTATATCTTCTTCCTCCCCGCCCCCCGGTTTGTGTGTGTATGTGTGTGTGTGAATTTATATATTAATTTTTAGCTCCCTCCAATAAGTGAGAACATGTGGTATTTCTCTTTCTGTGCCTGACTTGTTTCACTTAATATAATTCTCTCAAGGTCCATCCATGTTGTTGCAAATGGCAGTATTTCATTCGTTTTTATAGCTGAGTAGTATTCCATTGTGTAGATGTACCACATTTTCCGTATCCACTCATCTGATGATGGGCATTTGGGCTGGTTCCAACTCTTGGCTATTGTAAAGAGTGCTGCGATGAACATTGGGGAACAGGTATACCTTCGACTTGATGATTTCCATTCCTCTGGGTATATTCCCAACAGTGGGATGGCTGGGTCGTATGGTAGATCTATTTGCAATTGTTTAAGGAACCTCCATACCATTTTCCATAGAGGCTGCACCATTTTGCAGTCCCACCAACAATGTATGAGAGTTCCTTTTTCTCCGCAGCCTCGCCAGCATTTATCGTTCATAGTCTTTTGGATTTTAGCCATCCTAACTGGGGTTAGATGGTATCTCAATGTGGTTTTGATTTGCATTTCCCGGATGCTGAGTGATGTTGAGCATTTTTTCATATGTCTGTTGGCCATTTGTATATCTTCCTTAGAGAAATGCCTACTTAGCTCTTTTGCCCATTTTTTAATTGGGTTGCTTGTTTTCTTCTTGTAAAGTTGTTTGAGTTCCTTATATATTCTGGATATTAATCCTTTGTCAGATGTATATTTTGCAAATATTTTCTCCCACTCTGTTGGTTGTCTTTTAACTCTTTTAATTGTTTCTTTTGCTGTGCAGAAGCTTTTTAGTTTGATATAATCCCATTTGTTTATTTTTCCTTTGGTTGCCCGTGCTTTTGGGGTCGTATTCATGAAGTCTGTGCCCAGTCCTATTTCCTGAAGTGTTTCCCCTATGTTTTCTTTAAGAAGTTTTATTGTCTCAGGGTGTATATTTAAATCCTTAATCCATTTTGAGTTGATTTTAGTATACGGTGAGAGGTATGGATCTAGTTTCATTCTCCTGCATATCGATATCCAGTTATCCCAGCACCACTTGCTGAAGAGGCAGTCCCTTCCCCAGTGAATAGGTTTGGTGCCTTTGTCAAAGATCAGATGGCAGTAAGTGTGTGGGTTGATTTCTGGATTCTCTATTCTATTCCATTGGTCAGTGTGTCTGTTTTTATGCCAGTACCATACTGTTTTGGTTATTATAGCTTTGTAGTATAGCTTAAAGTCAGGTAGTGTTATGCCTCCAGCTTTATTTTTTTTTTTGCTGAGCATTGCTTTGGCTATTCGTGGTCTTTTATTGTTCCATATAAATGTCTGAATAGTTTTTTCCATTTCTGAGAAAAATGTCTTTGGAATTTTGATGGGGATTGCATTGAATTTGTATATCACTTTGGGTAGTATGGACATTTTCACTATGTTGATTCTTCCAATCCAAGAGCATGGAATATCTTTCCATCTTCTTGTATCCTCTCTAATTTCTCTCAGCAGTGGTTTGTAGTTCTCATTATAGAGATTTTTCACCTCCTTGGTTAACTCAATTCCTAAGTATTTTATTTTTTTGGTGGCTATTGTAAATGGGCAGGCTTTCTTGATTTCTCCTTCTGCATGTTCACTATTGGAGAAAATAAATGCTACTGATTTTTGTGTGTTGATTTTGTATCCTGCTACTGTGCTGAAATCATTTATCAATTCCAACAGTTTTTTTGTAGAGGTTTTAGGCTGTTCGATATATAGGATCATGTCATCTGCAAACAGGGACAGTTTGACTTCATCTTTTCCAATCTGGATGCCCTTTATTTCCTTCTCTTCTCTGATTGCTCTGGCTAGTACTTCCAACACTATGTTGAATAGGAGTGGTGAGAGTGGGCATCCTTGTCTAGTGCCTGTTCTTAAAGGAAAAGCTTTCAGCTTTTCCCCATTCAGGATGATATTGGCAGTGGGTTTGTCATATATGGCTTTAATTATGTTGAGATACTTTCCCTCTATACCTAACTTATAGAGGGTCTTTGTCATGAATGAGTGCTGAACTTTATCAAATGCTTTTTCAGCATCTATAGAGATGATCATATGGTCCTTGTGTTTGAGTTTATTAATATGGTGTATCACATTTATTGATTTGCGTATGTTGAACCAACCTTGCATCCCTGGGATGAATCCCACTTGATCGTGATGAATAATTTTTCGTATGTGTTGCTGTATTCTGTTTGCTAGTATTTTAGTGAGGATTTTTGCATCTATATTCATCAAGGATATCGGCCTGTAGTTTTCTTTTTTGGTTATATCTTTACCTGGTTTTGGTATCAGGATGATGTTTGCTTCATAGAATGAGTTTGGGAGATTTGCGTCCGTTTCAATCTTTTGGAATAGTTTGTAAAGAATCGGTGTCAATTCCTCTTTGAATGTTTGGTAAAATTCTGCTGTGAATCCATCTGGTCCTGGGCTTTTCTTTGTTGGGAGCCTTCTGATAACAGCTTCAATCTCCTTTATTGTTATTGGTCTGTTCAGATTTTCTACGTCTTCACGGTTCAGTTTTGGGAGCTTGTGTGTGTCCAGAAATTTATCCATTTCCTCCAGATTTTCAAATTTGTTGGCGTACAGTTGTTTATAGTAGTCTCGAATGATTCCTTGTATTTCAGATGAATCAGTTGTAATATCGCCTTTTTCATTTCTAATTTTTGTTATTTGAGTCTTCTCTCTTCTTTTTTTTGTTAGCCATGCTAATGGTTTGTCAATTTTATTTATCTTTTCAAAAAACCAACTTTTTGATTCGTTGATCTTTTGAATTGTTTTTTGGGTTTCAATTTCATTCAGTTCTGCTCTGATCTTAATGATTTCTTTCCGTCTGCTAACTTTAGGATTGGATTGTTCTTGTTTTTCTAGTTCTTTAAGGTGAAGTGTTAGGTTGTTCACTTGCCATCTTTCCATTCTTCTGAAGTGAGCATTTAATGCAATAAATTTTCCCCTCAATACTGCTTTTGCAGTATCCCACAGGTTTTGGTATGATGTATCATTGTTTTCATTAGTTTCAATAAACTTTTTGATTTCCTGCTTGATTTCTTCTTGGACCCATATGTCATTAAGTAGAATGCTGTTTAATTTCCATGTGTTTGTATAGTTTCCAGAGTTTTGTTTGTTATTAATTTCTAGTTTTAATCCATTGTGGTCTGAGAAGATACATGGGATAATTCCAATTTTTTTGAATTTACTGAGACTTGATTTGTGACCTAATATGTGATCTATCCTGGAGAATGATCCATGTGCTGATGAGAAGAATGAATATTCTGAGGTTGTTGGGTGGAATGTTCTGTAGATATCTGCCAATTCCAATTGGTCTAGAGTCTTGTTTAGATCTTGTGTTTCTCTACTGATTCTTTGCCTAGATGATCTGTCTAATATTGACAGTGGAGTGTTCAGGTCCCCTGCTATTATGGTATTAGTGTCTATTTCCTTCTTTAGGTCTAATAGAGTTTGTTTTATAAATCTGGCTGCTCCAACATTGGGTGCGTACATATTTATGATTGTTATGTCTTCTTGATGGATCAGTCCTTTTATCATTAAGTAGTGTCCCTCATTGTCTCTTTTTATGGTTTTTAGTTTAAAGTCTATTTTGTCAGATACAAGAATAGCCACTCCAGCTCGTTTTTCTTTTCTGTTTGCATGGTAAATCTTTTTCCATCCTTTCACTCTTAGTCTGTGTGAATCTTTATGGGTGAGGTGGGTCTCTTGTAGGCAGCATATAGTTGGGTCCTGTTTTTTGATCCAGTCAGCCAGTCTGTGTCTTTTAATTGGGGAATTTAAGCCTTTAACATTAAGAGTTGTTATTGAAAGGTGTTGATTTATTCCTAGCATTTTATTGGTTGTTTGGTTGTCTTAGGTGTCTTTTGTTCCTTGCTTTCTGATTTACTGTTTGGTTTCTTTGTTTGTTGGTTCCTTAGGTTGTAGATAGTGTTTTTGTTAGCTTGTTTTCTCTTCATGAATGCCATTTTTATTGTACTAGCGGGTTTAGATTTTTCTTAGGTTTTTATGGCAGTGGTAGTTATTTTTCAGGAACCAAACCCAGTACTCCCTTGAGGATTTCTTGTAAGGGTGGTCTTGTGGTAGTGAACTCCCGCAGTTTTTGTTTGTCTGAGAAATATACTATTTGCCCCTCATTTCGGAAGGATAGCCTTGCAGGGTAGAGTATTCTTGGCTGGCAATCTTTGTCTTTTAGTATTTTGAAAATATCATCCCATTCCTTTCTAGCTTTTAGGGTTTGTGATGAAAAGTCTGATGTTAACCTGATTGGGGCTCCCTTATAGGTGATTTGACGCTTCTCTCTTGCAGCTTTTAAGATTCTCTCTTTGTCTCTGAGTTTTGCCAATTTGACTATGACATGTCTTGGAGAAGGCCTTTTTGGGTTGAATACGTTTGGAGATCGTTGAGCTTCCTGGATCTGAAGATCTGTGATTTTTCCTATACCTGGGAAGTTTTCTGCCACTATTTTGTTGAATATGTTTTCAATGGAATCTCCATTTTCCTCCCCTTCTGGAATACCCATGACTCGGATATTTGAGCGCTTGAGGTTGTCTGATATCTCTCTCAGGTTTTCTTCCATGTCCTTGATTCTTTTTTCTTTCTTTTTGTCTGCTTGTGTTATTTCAAACAGCCCATCTTCAAGTTCAGAGGTTCTCTCTTCAACTTCGACAAGCCTGCTGGTTAAACTCTCCGTTGTGTTTTTTATTTCGCTGAATAAGTTCTTCAGTTCAGCAAGTTCTGCTACATTTTTTTTCAGGACATTGATTTCCTTGTATATTTCCTCTTTCAGATCCTGTATACTTTTCCTCATTTCATCATGATGTCTAGCTGAGTTTTCTTGTATCTCATTCAGTTTCCTTAGAATTATCACTCGAAAATCCTTGTCAGTTATTTCAAGGGCTTCTTGTTCTATAGGATCTAGAGTATGAGATTTATTAACTTTTGATGGTGTACTTTCTTGATTTTTTGTATTTCTGGTGTCTTTTTTTTGGTGTTTATTCATTGTTGCAGGGGGTTTCACAGTCCACCGGTTTAAGACTAATGACTAACTAGGATGTTGCTGTGGTTGCCAATTTGGTATGGCTCCCGCCGTGACTGCTCAGTTGGCCTCTAGTGTCTTGTGTGTGTGGTTGCCTCGGGTCTTGGGCTTCTCCGGGGATCCACCTTTCTGGTCAGCTTGTACTCTGCTGGGCTGGTGGATCACGTACCACAGGGTGTGTGATCTCTGCTGAGCTTTCACTTTCTGTACAGGACTTCTCCCCGTTCCGTGTGCTCTGGCCCAGGCTGTTAGATCGTGCAGTGGCGACCCCACCGGGTGTGTGGTTTCTGTCGAGACTCCGCCTCCCTGGCCGCACGTCTCCCCCCTCTGTGCACACTGTGCTGGGCTGGGGCGTGTCTTCTGCACCCCTCGTCTATCAGCTGGGCCTTCAAGACCCTGCTCAGCACCGCCTCGCCCAGGAAGTCTACCAGGTTTCTGCTAGGCACAGACGACCGGTCTCTCTGGGTGCCTTTGTAGCACTGTGTAGATCTTTCTCGGGTCTTGTTCACCTTTGTATCCCCCCGGTATAAACCGAGTCTAGTGCCCGCCTGCAGCCTGCTCTCCGGCAGGTTCAAGCGGACCTGGGAACTCTCCTACCGCACTATTCCCAACCAGAAATTCGTTAGGCTTTTTTCCAAACTGGTGGTCGCAGAGATGGTATCTGCCTCCCAGTAACAGGAAGTTTACCGGGGCCGGAGTCCAGGGTGTGGTGGAGTGACAGTCGGCCCGCCCGTACTTCCTAGCCCTCCCAAAACTGGTCGGGACGCCCCACACCCCCAGTCCTGCCAGAGAACCGCGGAGGGAGTGGGAGAGGAGGTCGGCCCGCAGGGTCCGGAAAGCCCCGCGCCAGGCCAAGCAAATGGGCTCAGTGATGGCCGAGCAGGGCGGAGCTGCCCGCACCTGGGAAAATGGAGGCAGCACCGGGGCAGTGAGTGGCCTGGTGGTGCAGGCGGAAGCCGCGTGGGCATTCACCCCCCGAACAGAGCTGTGCCAGGGATCACTCACAGTGCTGTGCCAGGTCGGGCGCTCGCTCTGTCTCTGGTTTGTTGCCTTCCGTGTTCTCGGCGCTGCCGCCTCGGGCTGTTCAGTCGCGGCGCCGCTCGGGCGCTCCCAGGAATCTTCTTTAATGCCGGCCTGAAACCTCGAATCCTGAATAGGGCAGCTGGCCGCCTTCAGTGCGGCCCCAGCCTCCGGGATCCTGGCTGCATCCACAGCAGCCCTGGCGCCGTGTTCCCTGTTTCAAGACTCGCTTTTGCAGCTAAGAATCAGTTCTTTTCCTGCTCCACACTTCAAAGCTGTTGCCTGTAAATGAGGCAGCCTCTCCTGCCGGGGGCAAAGTGGCGTTGAGCCCCCACGACCGGCCAGCAGCAGCAGTCCTCCCTTAAGAGATGGCCAGAGGAAGGTCCACAAGTTTTCCGGCTGCCTGAGGCCCAGTGGCCACCTTTTCCACCTCAGCTACTCCGCGCCAGCCGCCGCAGCCGCCGCCATCTTGAAACCGTATTTTTTATATTTCAAAAGTTATTTTATTAGATTGCAAATGATAAAAACTTGCCTTGCTCATTTTATAAACTATGTACTTTTGATTCCAAAATTAGATGAGAAAAGTAAAAAGAATATTACAGGGGATCAGGACATGCCACTCCAAAATATGCCACTTTGCCATATTGATTATTTTGAACTGTAGGCACTTGAGAAACAGCAGATACAAGAATGACCTCCCACTTTCTACCTAAAAGCAGGACATAAAATTTTCCATGAGAAAGGTGCTCTTCCTGTACCAGGGAGAGAGAAAAACATTCTTACCACCAGAGATGGGGAATGGATGTTGAAATGAATCAGTAGAAATAAACCTACTAACATAACCTTTATCTTCCATCAGTTTCCACCACATATTTTCTATTCACTTTTCCACAATTTACCACCCTTAGTCCCAGCCCTTTTTTCCTTTGTCTGGTCATAGCTCCACAATTTATCGTTCTTTATTAAAATGATATTTAACTTCTTGCACCTATCCTATTCCTTGTGTCTTCATTTGTTTTCTATGAAGACTCCCTGTTTATTAAAAATATTAACATCAAACAAACTTTGCATAATTTTCTACCATTAATCTTCCTTTTGTCAGTTTAATTCTCAGGCCCACTCACAGAACCTAAGAGGGTAAAGCAAGAGTCTTTCCTCTCCTACAATATTAAATTGTTTGCTCATGTCACTAAAAAAAAACCCATGAAAAAGTCCTACATAAGACATTAACTAACGCTGTTCTACCAAATATTCAAAAAGTACCATTGTTACTAAGTAGTAGTATCTCAGGAATGCAAGGATGGTTCAACATTAGAAAAATTTATCAACATAATTCACCACATTAATAAGGTTAGAGAAAAAAATCATGATTATCCAAAGCTTAAAAAAATTATTTTACAAATGGAAACATAAACATGTATTTTTAAACCAAGGTTCATTATTAGTAAAATAGGAATAGATGAGAACTTCTTTAATGTCAATCACCTAAATCACCTCTTTAATGGAGAAAATTTAGATACCTTCCCTTTAATATCATGAATAGAACAATAGTTCCACTATCATTACTTCTTTTTTTTTTTTTTTGTAACCGGCAAGGGGATCATAACCCTTGGCTTGGTGTCGTCTGCACCACACTCAGCCAGTGAGTGCACCAGCCAGCCCTAAATAGGATCCGAACCCGTGGCCTCGGCGCTCTCAGCGCCGCTGCGCTCCCAGCACAGCACTCACCCGAGTGAGCCACAGGGTCGGCCCATCATTATTTCAGTTAAACACAGAGGTGAGTTCTGTAAATAGCTTTAAGGAAATAAAAATAAACAATTATAACAAACTTGTTATTACCATAAAGGTAATTGTCATAACCTCCCCACTCCCAAAGAAAAGAATTCATTCTCAAATATTTGGAGCTAATAAATATTATCAAGGTTTTTGGTACAAATAAATCTGTAAATATCAAAATTTCTCTACATTTTTAATAACCAGTATTACTTAATAGGGTATTATTCACAGTAGCAATAAAACAGATATATTATCCAAGAAATAACAAAGCTTATCTTTGATTTAGAGAGATAATTCTCTCCAAATTAATCTATCAATTAAAAGCAATTTCAATAAAATTCCTGCTGGATATTTTTGTGGAACTTATGAAACTATTCTAAAATTCATCAAGAAGAATGAAATTAAATGAGTAAATAATGCAACTATGAAAAGAAGATTTAAAAAGGTGTAAATTGGCCTAAATATGTTAAGATATTCTACAAAGTTATACGAATAAGGAAAAACAAGTATGGTACTAGTATAAAAACAACAAGAGCAAATATATCAATAAAATGAAGTGGAGAGCTCAGAGGTAAGTCCTTTTATATTGAAATCTTATTCAATAAAGTTGTCATCACAAAGACAGTGGAAAGAACAGACCATTGATAATATGATGCCCAGGGTTAGCCTCAAGGAAATAAATAAATGGAATATGTGGTAGAACAGAATAATAACCCTCAAAGAGGTGCATGTTTCAATGCTAGGAATTTGTGAGATCACCCTGGATTATCCAGGGGGCTCCAATATAATCACAAGAGTCCATAAAAAATGAAAAAGGGAGGCAGAAGATCAGAGTCAGAGAGATATTTGAAGCGTGCCATGGAGTTGGCTTTGAAAATCGAGGAAGGGGCAAAGACCCCAAGAAAGTAGGAGGCTTCCAGAAGCTGAAAAAAACAAGGGAGCATTTCCACTTTCCAAAAGGGACATAGTCCTGTCAATAGGTTGATTTTAGCCCAGTGAAACCCGTTTCAGACTTCTGACCTTCAGTAATTTAGTGGCTTAATTATTTTAAGCCACTAAATTCGTGATGATTTTGTTAAGCAGCAATGGGAAACTAATAGACTGCCACTTCCTGAGATGGAGAAAACTGCTTCAGTGGCAATGGAAATCTAGATTTTTATGATTACTATGCATTCAAACATAGATATCAAGCAGAAAGTTCAATATATGTGTCTGGATCTCAAAGGAAAGTCAAGGTTAGAAATATGTGTCATCATTAATACAAGCCATGGGACTGGTGTGATTTGCTTAGATATCAATATTGGAAAGAAGAGAGGATGGTCCAGGACAGAGCCCTGCAACATCACAACACTTAGAGGTCAGGTGTAAAAGAGAAACAAGGAAAGGAGACTGAGAAGGAATTACCAGGAAAGAAAAGAGAGAGAAAATCATTTCAGGAAGAAGGAAATGTTAAGAAGATTGAATGCCGCTGAGAGGTCTCATAAGGAGAATAACAGAAGCTACCTTTGGACATGAAACACAGAGAATGTTCCCGACCTCGACAAGACTGGTTTTATGGTACTTTGGGGGCTAGATGGAATTTGAAATGAGTGGAAGGTGAACACTTGGAGTGAATGAGTGTGGCCATCTCTTGAGGAAATTTTTTTGTGACTTAGCAACAGAGAATAGGGTTCAGAGAAATCAGACAGTGATAGTCCTCGAGTCTTTCTTTTAAAGATCAATTTGGTATTTGACAAATTTACTCTAGCTGTAGTGTGGAAAATAGATTCTAGGGAGGAGTTGTCAAAAATATTTTGACAAAATGTCAAAAATGTGGAGAGAGTAGTATTCATCTTTGTGAAAATTGATAGTGACATTCATAAGGCGGAGGTGGTGTTGAAGTTGGAGAGAAATGGGCAGTAAGATAGAAAAAGGCTTTAGTACCTAATGAGATGTTTTGGAATGAGAGAATTATGACATTCTGGCTTGGGCAATTGGGCAGACGATGACGCCACTTATTTAGGAAAAGAACAATAGCAGAGGAGGTATGGGGAATATGCTGAGCCCATTTTTGAAAAAGATAAAATATTGTAAATTCTGGGTAAAAGTGATCTTCTTAGTTACTTACCTTTAGGGTGTCTTTTTAGTTATAAATGATGTTTGCATTTTATAGGGAATTCTGTGCTGGCCTGTCTGAGACTCAGGCTGTCAGTCTTTGCTGATGGGCAGAGAGAACATATGAATACATAAAAATAAAAGCAACAAAAAACAAAATTAGAAAATAATGTCCCTAAATATACCAAAGTTAAAGAAAGAATAACAAATGTTCAGCAATTCCAGGCTATCTCTTCCAAGGAGCAGTAGTTATGTTTAAAGAAGCTATTGTTAATTGATGGCCCTGTAAATACACTCTTTATTCTTAAAATATTAAGTTTTAAATCTGTCTTAAGTAGAATTTATAATGTCAACTGATATAAATTCTGCTATCCCAAGTACTTCATGCAAGATTTAGGTGGTGTTCTATAAAACTTGGTATAAGCAGCAGTGAAGTCAGATCATTAGAGAGCCTAATAAATATATTTTTAATGATTGCTTGTCTCTTACAATAATACATGTACCTGGCTGTTAAGTTCAATTTTTAAGTAAAAAAATAATTTGCCCCATACCAGTTAATGAGATTTAAAGGTAAGTTCCAGTCTCACATGTTAACCATTCCCAATGGCTAATTGTTCAGCAGGAAGTGTGATGCTGTGCACGCTTAAAGTGTGATTTCCTCTATAAGGAAAAAGGTTAAATTAGAAGCCAGGAGGCCAGAGTTGTTTCTCTATCAATGAGTAACTTCCAATTTTGCTCTGGGCAAATGCTTTCATTCCTATGACACACAATCTAAACACTATGAATAAAAATATATGCCCTATTGCCCTCTTTAATGTTGGGGTTTTGCAATGATGCCAGGAAAGAGCTTTAGGATTTTTATCTCTGCTACAAAACAGCATAGTAGCCAAATTTATTTCTCAAATTATTTTGAGAACTATTTTTGTTATATTTACCATGGGAATTTTTTAATGGATGCTGTATTGATGCTGTATTATTAATTCAACTAAGAAACTGGTTGGATTAACTTTGGCCCATTGAAAACTGGATTCTGTATACATTGTAGAAATCTCTTTTATATTGTTTTTCTACAGTTGAGAAAGTGATGACTCACTTTGTTGAAAATTCTGAAAATACAAAAAAACCCCAGAATTATGTAGTAGCAAAAAAATAACTTTCAATTCTTAATTCTACAATCCTGTGAGATGCTTGCTACTTCCTTCCATTTCTTTCTTTTTAAAATAATTAAAATTGGAATATGTATACATATAGGTACTTCAAAAATTTAGTGGAAAAACAGAATTGAGATAATACAAATCTTTCCATGAACTTTTTGTTTATATATTACCAACACTTTTGTATTATTTATTTTCCACTTAACATTAATTGTATCATAAGCATTTACTATTTTCTTAAAACTTCTTTGAAAATTATAACTCTTAATTACTACAACCTATTTACCTCTTTGGAAACAGCAATTTAATTAATGTTTGTTAATTTTGCTTTTCATTGTTAATTTTTACAAATAATATTTTAGTAAACAACCATTTTAAAATCTTAACTTAAATCTTCTCTTTTTGGGGGGAATGAATTTCTAGGAATTCTTAAAGAATACTATTAAGTGATTGATTATCTCACTCGAATAAAAACAGAAATTATCAGAATATGAAAATTTAAAATATTTAAGTTTATATTATTCCTTTGAGCCATGATGTACATTGATCCTTAGGAAATCATTAAATATTTTTTGTCTTTTTGTTTTTTAGTTTCTAACCTTTTTACAAATGAAGACAAATTAATTCAATGCAAAATACGTGTTAAAACTTAGGGAGTGAAAAAACCAGTCAGTTAGGGGAGAGCCTTTGTTTCTGGTGTTAGGATCTTGTGAGAAAGAGGAACAGGTTCCTGTGTCTATGGCTGGAAGCAGGAAGCAGTTTAAGAGGCAGAAGTGCAGGGTGAGGGGTGAGGGCAAACGTGGGGAAGACAGACTTCGCCATGAGCTTCCTGGCTCAGCCTGAGTTTCCTCATTGAAACTGCTATGGGGCATATCCTGAGAGTTCAGAGGATACTTTGAAGAAGATTCTTCCTTGAAATAAGTTACTGAAGTTTTAGACTTAGGGAATAAGTCATTTCACAGATGGAATTATTACATACCACCTATTGCCAGCCACCTGCCACCTTGATACAGACTGTGAGTATCTGTGTGTGGCACAGAGAATTAGGTTGCAAGGGCTGCAGGGTCTGCAGCACACATCTTTCTCTGTCCATTCTATTGCCAATAGACAGATCTGTTCTTTCCAGAGTTTGAGGGTGAAAAGTACATAATTCAATCTGTTCATTTCGGGGTATTTGGGTGTATTATTTCTCACAATAGATTTTTTAGCTGCCTGCCATGGGCTGGAAATTAGAACAGTGTATGAATATATTGAAAAACATTTGATTTTATAGTAATTATAAAGTATTATTCTGATTTCAATATTTAAATAGATGTTTGGTTAAGTGCAGAAAAACAAAAGTGAAAAGACTATCCATGATCCCACATCTCCAACACAGCCAACATGCTAACATTTTCATGTATGTTTTCCAGTCTTTTAAATACGTATTTTATGATTCGACTAAGGCTTAATTATGCTGTGGTAACAGAAAACTAAAAATAGATTAACTGGGGTTTCTTGCATGTCAAATGACATGTTTGTTACAGACCAGCTGACGCTCAGCTCTACAATATCTTGGGTCCAGAACCCAGGCGGATAAGCACGTTCATATAGGTCAATGTTGTTCTCCTGGCAGAGAGACAAGACAGAAGAAGAAACATGAAATGACATTTCCACCTTCTGCTTGGAGTGGCTCATGTCACTGCTACTTACATTTCATTGGCTAAATCAAGTCCCATGGCTGAACCTGGCCTTAAAAAGGCCACCTAGAGTGTGGTTGAGCTAGAGTGTAGGTACCCTGATTCATAGTTAAGAGCTCGTCCAGTGACTGTGGACTGGCTCTGTCATGGTTGATTGTTCAGGACCAGTAGCATCACAGATGTTTCTGTTTAATGATGGATCACCAAAGCCAGGTAGACCTTTATAGGATTTCTTTATGTTTCTTTATATTCTCCATGCAAATAGCAGAATAACAGGATTTTAGGATCAACTAGAATGAATGAAGTAAATTGAATGTACAATGTGTTAATATCTAAAAATAATTTTGCCACATAAAGTAATGCCAATGTATATATTTTTTCTTTTCATTACTGCATTTTAAATCAAAACACAAATTACGTGGGCTAAGTGGGATAGGAAATGACTTGAATTTAGCAAAGAAACTTGTCGCCAATTCAAGAAAATAAAATACTGTATCACAGCAATTTAGCCTAATCTATTCTTGGCGATACTTCTTATTGTTAAATATTATCCCATTCATTTCATGATAAATTATACCTCTCTGGGTCAGAAAAAAGCATTTAAATAGAAATAATTTTAGCAGTTTTCTGATGTCACTTTATGTTTTTTCTTCCACATTTTGAATTATTTATTGGGATGCATACCACTACAAATTCAAGTCCTATCACCAAATCAGGTTGCTAACTAATTAGAGTTTCATATTATGCTGCTGTTATCATCTTGGATATTATATCTTCAAGACAGTTTCTGTTTGGCTAATGGCACTTTTTTTTTTCATCTTTTCTAGTTTAGCCTAACCTTACATGAACCAATATTGAATGTTTTATCCTATTTTCACAATGTACTCAATCATAAATGAATTAGGCTCCTTTACCATAGCAATAGCTAAGTGAATTTTTGTACTGTTTATATAGAAATGAATTCTATTTCTGGTAGCCATTACTCAGAAAACTTTACTCTTCTATATTTCTATATCATAATAATTCAATTCAGTTTTCTTTAGTAGTAAAATGTGTTTTCCATTAGTAGTAAAGATGTTTCTGTTTATTTTCACATAGATAGGACTATTATTTCATATTTGTCATTCTGTGCACTACTTAGAGTTTTATTTGTGTTTAAAATTTAAAACAGTGAAACAGTGCTAACCATAAGGTCTAATATTTTTGCTTTACAGTTTCAATTTTAAGTGCATGTGAAATATTTTATGGAATTTAAATAATATTTTTAAATTGAAATATGTTGTTTTTTCTAATGGCCACTTATTTGTTTTAAAACTACAGAATGAATCAAAGGAAAAAAATATAATTTAGTAGTTGTCTAAATTGAGCCTTTTACAGATGTTCTGAGTTTATTAATTAGTTACTGATTAATTATTTAGATAAAATATTAAAATGAAAACCAAGGATCAAAGTTCACATTGTTAGGTAGATAAAGGCTGTTGAATTCTCTTTTGGTCCTTCAGGAATTTACAAGAACTTTCAGTCATTTGTGGTACTGCTGTGAGACCAACAACAGGTTTGTAATTATTTTGAATCTGGTAAAGGAATTTGAGGTTGGATTTCTTTTTTTTTTTTTTTTTGTCTTTTTTCGTGACCGGCACTCAGCCAGTGAGTGCACCGGCCAGTCCTATATAGGATCCGAACCCGCGGCGGGAGCGTCGCCACGCACCCAAGTGCCGCACTCTATCGAGTGCGCCACGGGCTCGGCCCTTGAGGTTGGGTTTCTATACCAACACAAAATGATGTTGACCCAAAGGAATTCAACAAAAAAAATGTTTGAAAAAGTAAAAAGAAGATGTGACTGAAACAATGTCCTTACCTTTTTCAAAATATGTAATGCAGTTAACAATAAGTATAGTTTCATTTCTTGATTATTATTGACACTACTTTTGTTTCACAAAAGAGGAGCCTGTTAAGAATGATCCAGTCTGGATGTTAAATATGCAGGATATTGCACTGATTTTTGTGCCTTGTATATCTGGGAATTTGGGATAGGAGTAGAGGGATTATAATTGAAAAGAGAGGCCCTTAGTTGGAATTCCTTTGACTGTTCTCACTCAGGTATCTAAACATTGTAAAATAATTAAAATAGGTATAGCTTCCAAGTTGGCTTTTAGGCATAGTATGATTTGAGAAAGGGGGAAATCTGCCTGTACATGAATACGTACATTTATCTCATCATTAGCTTTCTTTTCTGAAAGAAAAGTATTAAATGCAAATGCTTCGTAGAGAGTTGTCCGGATTGATTTCACTTAAGGTATTAGAGGATGATTAACCAATTTTAGGTAGAGTGTAGAGGAAGATTCAGATCCACTTCCTTTTGTCAGGTGAGTAGTTTCTAAAGCAATTCCTCAAATTGGAACTTGTGTATGTTACTGTGCAGGGGAGGTGTTAAGTGAACTAGGTGGAGAGACTGGGAAAGTCAGATGTTTTGTTGGCACCACAACTTTGACTCTGCTTTTGGGATATGTATAAGAATTGCACAGCAAGTATTCCCAATCTCTTGGGCACAGTTGGTTTTAAGTGAAAGTGTAAAGAAAGTAGTTACCATCAGCATATTTCCACCTCCTTTCAAGTATTTTCTCCTTTTCCCGCACTGGCATATGACCTAGAGGTGCTGCTAGCATCCATGTCCCACATGATGTCCTAAAACTCTTTACCAGCTTTCTGTCCCCTTTCATCTCTTTCCCTCAATGTCTGATGAATCCTGCCTTCAAATAGTCAAAACCATACCAAAGATCTGATAAAATAATACAAATTATACAGAAGTAGGTGAAAGACATCTCTTTCTAGGGGTTTTGGCATCTTAATTCAGAGTAATGATTAACCCAAATGAATCTAATATGGAAGAATTTGAGGAACCAGGGATAATCCTGTTGGGGAGATATTTGAGAAGAGTAGATTTCTAGGAATTTCCAAATAGTTGTTTACCTAGCTTTCATTTAATATGGGGTCTATATTTAGGACTTTAAGTAAAACCAAAATGTAAAAATAAAATATTCCTGGCATTTAACATAGGAGATTGGCAGAAGGACAGTTAATATGCTTCAAAAATAAAAGCTTAAACACCCTTTCATTTTCACTGCCAGTGCCAGTAGCATTATATGAGGTTTGCTTCAAAACTGTGAATTTGAGCAACCACAATGCAATTATATTTGAAGAGCTGGAGACAGGTTTCCTTAAATAGATGTCCCAGCTCAAAGTAGGGATTTAAATACCTTGCTTAGAAATTTGCAATTTATCTCCAGTTTTAAGTTTACTAGTATTTAAATTTTGTTTTTTATTATTGGAATTAATTTATAATTTTAAAACAAGTTTTAAATCAAATTTCAAATTAATTTAAACTTAAAATCTTTTCTTACAATTTTTCTACACTTTAAACTATGTAGACCATTCACTTGAGGCATATTGCTAAATGAATTAACAATTTAAATATATTCTAGCAGGGCAGTTGTATTAGTCCGTTTTTGTTGCTTCTAACAAAATACCTGCAACTGGGTGATTTATAAAGAAAACAAAATTTATTGCTTACAGTTTCTGAGGGTGGGAAGGCCAAAGTCCATCTGGTGGTGGTGACAGTGACCCAGGGGTCTCACATTGCAAGATGGTGGAAGCAGAGAGAGCAGAGAGAGAGAAAGACAGACTCTCCCCTTCTTTTAAGGCCTTCAGAACCACACCCCTGACCACCATTTTTAATCCATTCACTACTGCACGGTCCTACAATCCAATCACCTCTTCAAGGCTCCACCTTTCAATTGCCATAATAGCATTTCCCATCCTTTTAATGATATGGACAAACCACTTCTGCTTTTTGTTTTGCTTTTGTAACACTAACTGCCTTTTGTATCATCTTAGCCCCTGCTGCATGGATTGAAACCTAAAACCGTGGAGAATGTAACCTATATAACCCTTTGCAAACCTGGAGTCAGGGCTCAGACTTTGGAGTGTGAACTCCTCTGTGCCCACTGGTATAATAAATCTTTGAGTTCTCCAACCCCCCGAGTGATGCTTGGTTTCTTGGCAGTCTGTCCTGTAACATTAACAGTCATAGTGGGGACTAAGTTTCTAATATATAAAACTTGGAGGACACCAAGCTTCAGGGGGTTTTGGGGGGACATAATTCAATCCACTACAGCAGTCAAATGTACAATTAGAGGATATTTGAAGGTCCTTCTGGAATTCTGATCTTACACATCTCAGAAGGCTATTTTGAGTCTATGACAGCAATGTTGTCTTCTGTTTCTTGCTCATTGTAGGAGTTTCCAGTTTTTGCCAAGACTGCAAATTAGCACAATCTGCTGCCTCTCACCAACTAATCAACCTAGGTAAACTGTGGAGGAAAACACAATGTGGACTCATACAAATGTGAGAAATCTCTAGGAAAAAAGAAAACTACTTTGAACAGGTATGTGGCCAGGCAGGTAGATGGCTGTGGCATGAGTAAAGGGCTTTTGTCTCAGCATAAGTCAGAAGAGAGCAGTTTAAATAGTGCCTTTGCTTCCATGTGGACTTCTCATTTGTTGCAGGATTTGGCAGTGGCTATTCAAACCTTTGAAAGCCAAGACCTCAAATGGCCCATTCCCCTGCTGGAGGTGTCCACAGTGGTAAAATCAAGGCAAGGCAAAAACCTTGATAGAATAAAGAATTGGGGAAAACTAATTGGTGAGGGCTGACCAGCATTGGCTTTCTATTTTTCATTTAGTCCCTCTAAATTCCAGAGCTGATGGATGACAATTGAGGGAGATTGCCTTTTCTTTGGTGTTTGAACATAGAGTCATTAACCTGAAGGCTATGTGGTGCGGTGAAATCAAATGGGAGTGATTAATTCTAGCTCAAGTGGTAACTTGAGCTCTTCACTGGAGAGAAAGCCCACTCCCTTCATATACACTTGACCTAGGATTGACCTAGACTAGGCTTTCTTCTGCTACTCCCAATTCATATTAACAGCTAACGTATCTCCTCAAGAATAAGCCAAAATAACAATAATAAAAGTCAAAATGATGAGATGTAACTTATTTAAATTAAAAGCTACAGTAACATAAGTTTCTTAAATTTTAAAACTACAAATTTGACAACATATCCACAGTATTATGACTGAAGAAGCATAATTTGAAATAAACACAATAAATATGCAAAAGGGGACAGGGGAAGAACAAGTTGTAATTAAAAATAATCAAATAGAAATGCTCAATGTGAAAAAACTAATAGCTGGATAAAGAACATAATGGAAGGATTGTATAAAAGAATGGGTAGAGCTGAAGAATAAATTCATTGATTGTGAGACAGTATAGAAATTGTTTCCTAGAAGGAAATAAATATAATAGAACAGCTGAGAAATATGAAGACTAGTGGAAGTGCAGACATCCAGATATGGGAGTTCTAGAGACAGACAGAGAGAGAGAGAGAGAGAGAGAGAGAGAGAAAAGAAAATGATAAAGGTAAATTTCTAAGAATTAAAAGAAAAGAAGTCTTTCAAATTAAAATATCACATACAGTGTCAAACTAAAGAGCCTTAGGCATTTTGCAATGGTTTGGATGAAGTGGCCTAGAGGTGATATGCAAAATTCTTAGGGTCAATAAATATGGGAGCTAGACATCCCGTAATCCCTATGGGGGATGGATGATGGTCTAAAAGGCATAAGAAATTAGGGTAAGGATGAAGTTGCAAATGGGAAAACGTGACTGGAGACCACTTTGGTGGTATACATGTAATACAGACTCTCATGAAAGCAATAAGAGGTCGTTGCTGTGATTAAGAAAATGGTCAAAATGGGAGTTTTGATTCCTCTTATCTTCTTTTTTTAAAAGTCTTGTCTGGCCAGTGGACAAGACAGATGGTTCCTAGAGGTTAATACTTTCAAGGATTGAACAAGATGATACTTCTGATTGCTTCAATTGTAACTGATACTGTAAAGAATATAAAGAAAGTATATCAGATCAAGGGAGATGGCACTCCATTGATAAGATAAGAAAACCTTTACAGAAATTAAATTTAGTTGAGTTTATTTGAGCAAAAACTGATTCATGAACAGGGCAGCAATCAGAATCAGGAGAGGTTCAGAGGTTCTGTGTGTCTGTAAATACTACCCAGCAAAGTGGGCAGGTAGTATTTATAGACACACAGAAACAGTGTGATTGGTTACAGATGGGTGTCTGCCTTATTTGGGCATGGTATAATGAGGGATTTGCTTTACGTGGACATAGTCTGATCAGTTGGAAGCTTGTGATTGGCTGAGACTCCAGCTATTTGTTATGAGAATATACACTTAAGTTAGATTGCTGTTTGTATACATTCTAAATTAGGTTGCAGTTCCCTATGTTGGAAGTCAAAATATAGAAACAGGTTTAGGCCAAATCTAATTTAATTTAACATTAATACAGCCATTCCAATTTGGAGATTCAGCCAGTCATGATTTGCATTCTTGAGGAAAGTGAATCAGTATTTATTCACTGCATTGCCATGGAGGTTTTTAAATTTGCTAGCATACTTCCATATTCTTGGAGTTAAAAGTCACTAAAAGAAAGTCAGTGTGCTACACTGATACCATGATAATTGCCTTTTCAGGAAAGAATGATCAGAAGCAAGGCACCCAGATGAAAAACAGGGCTGGCTGATAAATCCCACTAAGCGTTGTGTGTCTTCCTGGTTTATTTAAAAGAGATACTAGAACTGAGGATGCAGAATACGGGGCACATGGCCATTTTGTACAGCCTTGATGAAGAAGTCAAGTGCAACTTTGCACAAGGGCATTAGTAGTGGAATTAGCAGAGGAAAAAAGAGTTAGGCTTCTACCCTCAGTGGAGGGTTTGACTATTTGTAGACTATGGTGCTTTAACCAAAGGATTTGCTATATTGTCAGGAAAATGGGTCCTATATAACTGAACAATAAAGAAGACAACTGTATGGTTTTCTGTATGAATGTATCTGGACACTTACAGGAAGAATTAAAGTGGATGACATGAATACCTGCCAGTGACAGCAACAAAAATCCAAGGACTTCTGACTTCTGCCTAAGATGTAAGCTCCTAGAAAGTGTATCTCTCTACCTTATAACAAGAACAAGCCAAACGATTCTCAAAATCATAACATATCTTGAACTCAGCAGAGACCTGATGTCGTAGGACAGCAAATAGCCTGGAATCTGAGGGAAGACAGGTGCCTCAAAGGCGGGGCAGAATAAACATAAATTCACCCATATTTATGGCAGCTTTATTTGCAATGGCCAAGAGTTGGAACCAATGTAAATGTCCATTGTTGGATGATTGGATAAAGAAATATGGTATGTATACACAATGGAATACTACTCAGCCATAAAAAAGAATGAAATACTGCCATTTGCAGCAACATGGATGAACTTAGAGAAAATCACATTAAATGAGATAAGCCAGGCTCAGAAAAAGAAATACTGCAAGTCCTTACTCGTAAGTGGGATCTAAAAAATAAATAAATAAAAAACAGAAAGAAAGACACAACAATTACAATAGTATGTGGTACTTTCAAAAGGGGAGAACAGATCTGAGGTTACCAGAGGTGGGAAAGGGTAAAAAGGAGAGGCAAGGGAGGAATTGGTAAAGGGACACAAAAAACGATTACACTGTGTAGTGCTGAATATACTAATTTGACCTGATTTGAGCATCACATATTGCACACAGGTATTGATATTCAACTCTATACCCCACAGATATGTAAATCAACTATGTTGCAATAAAAAATAAATAAAAGAAAAAAGCAAAAAATACAAAAAAAGACTTAATTCCCTTAAGAGGCCAAATAATCCCAAATTCCAAATACATCTGGAGTCAATGCAATCCAAATCAAAGTCATGGTAATATTTATTCTAAAAATGGACAAGGGATTATAAGATTTACATGGAATAGCAAATAAACAAGAAGAGCCAAAACTATTTTTTCAAAGAAAAAACAAAGTTGGTACCTGCTTTAAAGACTTTCTATAAAGCTACAGAAATAAACGACATGGGCCAAAGGATAGACGCAGAACGTGACTGAATTGAAATAGACTCACACATATGTAGTCAAATGAGGTTTGCCAAATTGGAAAAGCATATAAATGGAAAAAGTCATAGTCTTTTAAAAAAATTTTGCGGGAACAGTTCCACATCTATATACAAAGATATAAGCAAACAAACACCAACACATACATCCTTTTTTTTAGTTTAATAAACAAATCCTTAAAACTCTTTACCACGTGTTTTAAGTATTGAGTGTTTTAATTGGTTCGTCTTATATCCAGATAGCTACACAATGTCTGTGATGTTTTTCAGGGAGCTATGCCTTATAAACATATAGATTTTAGATTTGTTTACCATAAACAATTCTAACTAGATACATTTCACTCAAAGCATTTCTGAGATTAAGATTATTCTCATGGTAAGTACTATTAGTGTACTTACAAGAAAGTCTTGTATTTACATGTTACAATGCAATTGGATCAGATCGTCTTTTTCTTGATTCTTTTTCAAAAGTGTCCTTCAGATATGGTAATGAAATAGATTGTAGAGTAGCTGGTTTACTTCCTTTCCATATCCCCTCAAAAATCTGTTAGAATATATCTTGAAGTAATCGTCTCAAAAAGAGACAATTCACAGACAGTTCACAGTAGGCAAACTTTTAATTATTACTTGTCTGGAAATTCCTTTATTATGCACATAATTAATTTATAATATGTCTGGGTATATAGAATTTGGAACTAAAAAAATACATATAGTTTTTGCATGTTTGTTTTTCCTCAGTTGTTTAAATCCATTGCTGCTTGGTGTTCTGGAAGAAAGTGTTACAGCTGAGAAATATGATAATAATCTTATTTTCGTTCTATTACAATTAACCTATTTTTTTTTTCTGGAAATTTCAGGCACTTTTGTGAATCTTTAGTGTTTCAATGGTTTTGAAAAACAGATGAGGGTATAAGCCCTTTTCAGTCCTCAGTTTATTGAAGGTTGTCATTATCTGATAACTGGTGTCTTTTTTCCCACTCTGGTTCATTTTATGCTTTATTTTCTCTTATTCGTTTCCTCCCTTTCACTGTATCTAACTCCCATCAGATAAATGCTGCAAGTACTAAATACGTTCTTCCTGAATCTCATTTCTCTCATATATTTTGATCTTCTCACGCTATAGTTTTTATTTTCTATTCCTGCACTAATACAGTAGCCATCAGCCATATGTGGCTATTCAAATTTACATGAAAATTAATTAAGATTAAATAAATTAAAAAAATCAATTTTCAACATTTCAAGTGTTCTAGCCACATTTTAAATGCTTTATGGTCACATGTAGCTAATGGGTACCATATGGGATAGAACAGATCTAGAACATTTCTATCATTGCACAAAGTTCTATTGGACAGTGTTATTCTGGGCTATCTGCTTGAAATTTATTAAATTAAAAGCTTTAATTTCATATTTGATATTTAAATTTTCTGGTGCCTGACAGTTCATTTACTTTATTGAAAACTATTCTTGCATTAAAGAAATATTTTCTCGATGTTTTTAAAATACCAGTGAAATTGTTACTAATACTTTCTTATATTCCCAACTTGTCTTTATTATTCTAATTTCAGTTCTTCAGTTTTTCCTGATATATTTTTCTCATGTGCTGATGTGTGTTTCTCATTTATCTGGTAATCTTGGTAGAGTTAATTTTGCTCTAATCAAATTCAATGTCTATTTCTTAGTCATTTTATAATATCCTCTTTCCTTGTGACTAAATGAGATCTGAGGGACTTGTATAGTGCTATGACATTTGTATGGGATTGGCACATGTGCTTTTTTTTTTTTTTTAAATCTATCTACACTGGCAAAGGCTTAAATGTCATAAATTCCAACTGACCTTTAGTCATTAGTTCAATCATGTACCTGCTGTTTCCACCTGTTCCAACTTAGAGCAGTCTTCATGTTCATTGGCTCTTTTTCAGGTGATTCCACCACCTCTGTAGGAACAGAGGTCTCTGGCCTCACCTCCAGTCCTCCTCCATGCTTGTACTACACCACTCTGGAACATTGTTGTTTCTTACACTTACACCGGGTCTGGGACTCATATCACTTCTGCTCTTAGGTAAAACCATTTTTCATATTCTGAGACTTTCTCTGTGGAGTGGTGAGCATAGGGTACCTTCTCAGGAATCCCACTGACATTTCAGTTCTCTTTACTTTCCCTTCTACTCTCTCATTCTCTTTTATACATTCTGAGCAAGGAAAAGTTGTTTCTGATAAATCAAGTATTTTTCCAGAAATTTTCGTATTTCTGAATCATCACTTTTGAGAGTCAAAATCCAAGAAATTGGATCGTTGGTTGTTTATATTCTTCAGTGTTTCCCTTTCTGAGGATAGAGTCCCAGCTTTGCCAGGGAGGGAGGCTCAGGAAGAAGGGCTGAAGTACGGCACAGTATTCCATTGACATTACTGACCTTGATAACTAGCAACCTTGCCCTCACTCCCTGTTGTCTTTGCTTGTTTCCACTTTGGAGCTATGCATTGAAGAATTTTCATCTCAGGTTAATATGCACTTTTTGTGCATATTCTGGACAGCTCTTTCCTCTGCTCTGATTTATCCTCTGCTCAATACTATCCTCTTTGTATTTTGCAGAAACTTGTCTGAATATACAGTATTTTGATTTAGGCCAACATACGCTCTCATCACAGCTCTGTGATAAATTTATTCTACAGTATAAAATTTTACTGCTTTTTAAAAAACCCTTTAAGTGAAGCACAACACATATACAGTAAAGGGCATGAAGCATACTAGTTGTAAATACACTAGTCATAAATATAAAACTCAATGAATTTTTACATATACATTGACCTATATAACTCCACCATCCTAGAATGTTCTCTTGTGCCATTTCCAGGTCATTAACTGCTTCTCCTCACCCTGCATCAATGAGGTAACCTGTATTCTGACTCCTATCACCTTATATTAGTCTTGTTTGTTCTTGAACTTTATATAAATGGAATCAAAGATTATGTAGTTTTTTTGTAACTAGCTTCTTTCACACCACATAATGCCTGTGAGATTCATCCTTGCTGTTGCATATATAATAATAGTTTTTTTCTTTCATATTGCTGTGTAGTACTCCACTGTATAAATATATTACCATTTTTATTTAAATTGAAAATGGAGGGAAAAGGAGCTCATATGTTTTCATTCTGCTATCTTGCTTGAAAAAGTTATATAACTCTCATTTTATAGTACATCAAATCTGTCTTATGTTGTATGTGGTTATATAGTCACCTTCAAAAGACTGAATTACTTGAGAAGAGAAATATGCATTGTCACATTTTCTATCCTTTAAAAGTATCTTACATAGTACTTATCATATAGTGGGAATTCAATTAATATATGCTCAGAAGTAGAAACTTTAAATACATTTCTGCAGCAAAAAAGAGGTGAAATTAAAAAGAATACCAAGTTTTTTATTCTCAAATGCTAAATTCCTCTAGTATCAGATGGCTTAGCAAATTAAATGCGTTATTTATGTGTGCTGATTTATTTATATCTGTACCCAAATTATATCCAATTTGGGGGATTCACTTAAAGTTTAGTAGCACCACAAAGAAAATTTTTGAAATTTAACATTTTTAAACCTGTATTACAGAAACTTCTAGAGAATGTATAATTTACTTAAGCATTGCTGCAGTGAATTGGTTTGGTAGAGAAAAAATCTTAAAAAATTTAAACTGCTGGCTATCCGTGATTATTGTTATTGGCTCTGTGTGCTCACTGCTTGGAGTGAAACACTGCTGGACACATGTGGCCAGGGTTATCGCTGGCTGTGGGCGCCTCACTGTGCACGTCACTGACCTGGCTCTGTAGCTCACAGGCAGATCTGAAACCCATCTCAGGTCAAAAAGGAAAATGAAGTACATTCTAGTTACTGGCGGTATTATACCAGGAATCATTGACATCAGCGTGGCCATAATACCGAAGTCATGTGGTTTACATATAACTTCAATTGAAATTGATCCCTACCTTACCACTGATGCTGGAACATTCTCTCCTTATGAGCATGGTGAAGTTTTTGTGCTGGATGATGGTGGGGAAGTAGACTTAGACCTGGATAGCTATGAGCAGTTCCCTGATATCCACCTCACCAAAGACTATAATCTGACCACTGGCGATATATACCAGTAGTCCATTAACAAGGAATGTAAAGGATGTGGTCATGAGATAGGCATTAATACCTGTAGATGAAGATAGCCTAGAGCCTCAGGTGTGTTATTGAGCTCTGTGGAACAATGAAAGATATAGAAAGCATGCCCTTATTGAGGTCTTTGGTCAGTTTCAGTTCTAGGTCAAAAGAGAGAACTTTTGTAAGTCTAATTCCTCGCTGGGGAACAGAAGATTAAACATACCCAAAATAGTGTTCAGGAACTTAGAGGGCTTGGGCTTCCCCCAGGTCTGGTTGTATGCTGTTGCTCAAATCCTCTTGACACATCAATGAGAGAGAAAATATTGATGTTCTGCCATGTTGAAACTGAACAAGTGATCTGTGTCCACAATGTCTCATCTATTTACTGAGTTCCCTCATTATTAAAGAAGAAGGGGGTCATAGATTAATTTCTCTGAAGACTTGACTTTCCTGTTGAGAGGCAGCCATGAAAAATGCTGAAGAAGTGTATAGAAATGACTGACATGTATGATCGCTTGCTGGAGACCTGCTCTATTGCCCTGGTAGGCAAATACACAAAGTTCTCAGACTCCTATGCCTTTGCCAGTAAAGGTCTGGAGCTTTCTGCACTGGCCATCAACCACAAACTGGAAATCAAGTACGTAAATTCTACAGACTTGGAGCCGAGCAAGTTACAAGAACAGCCAGTATGCTACCATGAAGGCTGGCAGAAGCTCTGCAGTGCTCATGAAGCGCTGGTTCCAGGAGGGTGTGGTGTCCAAGGAACAGAAGGAAAAAATCCAAGCAATTGCCTCACGCAAACAGAAAAAGCTTTTTATTTTGGCTGTGTGCTTAGGAATTCAGTTGACGGTGGCCAAATTTTCAAGAAATGTGCTAGGATGGCAAGATGCCAATTCTACAGAGTTTGATCCTGAGACCAATCATCCTGTGCTCATAGACATGCCAGAACACAATCCTGAGTAGATGGCAGAGCCGTGAGGCAATGAAAGAGGAGAAGCCTGTTCCAGACCAAGAACTTGCTCATGAGGGAACTCTATGGAGATCCTACTTGGAAGAGAGGCACTGCTGCAGATTTGAGGTGAATCCAGTCTTGGAAAAGTGTTTGGAAGAGCAAGGCTTGGAGTTTGTTGGCTAAGATGTTGAAGGAGAAAGAACAGAAATTGTGGAGTTAGAAGGTCATCCTTTTTTCGTTGGGGTTCAGTACCACCCTGAGTTCCTGTCCAGACCCATCAAGCCCTTCTTCCGCCTTCCTTTGGCCTCCTCCTGGCCTTGGTGGGGTGACTCCCACATTACCTTCAGAAAGGCTGCAGGCTCTCTCCCAGAGGTACCTATAGTGACAGAAGTGGAAGCAGCCCCCCTGACTCTGAAATCACTGAATTGAAGTTTCTATCAATAAATCACCATGCTTATCTGGTAAAGAATGATTCTTCAAGAAAGCCTTTGAACTTTGATAGAGTTTACAGCTTTGATTTTACATTTGGCTTTTGACTCTTCTGTTGGGCTGGATCACAGACCCCTCTGCCCCATCCTGTGCAGGTTGCAGGTCAGATAGTTGAAAAAGGATTCTGGCAGCTGATGGCAGGGTAGACATACTTTATTCCCATGCGAGCTCTGCCAGCCAGTGGTTCACAGCCATTGTCTTTTATACACAATAATGGCAATGAGCCAAGGAGTAGATGGGCACACATGTGCAGTTACACTACTCTTACATAACTTATTTACAATGGATGTGCTGAATCACACCCAGTCGGATATGAGGCAAGGGGGCCTGACTATACTCACTCCATTTTCCTCACAATTTGCTTTAAGTATTTTTATTAAGATTATTTTATTGTGGGGGAAAGGTATTTGAAAAACTTTGTCACTTGCATGTCTCATCACATATACTGGCTCCTTCTACATGATGTACTGCCTGTTGTGTGACACTCTGCTTTGCAGTTCTCGGGATTCTAAGAGGAAAAACGGAACATCTGGATGGGAACTGATGATGGATGAGGCTGGGAGAGCACCCCGTCGATCTCATTATTTTTCCAACTACCTCATATCGTTGTGGATTTGAGCTAGGGCTAGGGTCTGGAGCACACAGACTCCTCGAGCCCATTTACAAACCCTTCACATGCAGGTCTACAAGCTAGGTAACCAGACAAAAAGGTCCTTGGAGCCTTGATTGAAGAAGGAATAATCTTTATTCAGCCCACACCACACTATGAGCTAAGCAGTCCACAGAGAAACTCAGAAACTCAGAAACTCAACTGCTATCAGCTAAGCCCAAAGAGAAACTAAGCAGCTGCCAGAAGAGTAAACATGTTCTATTTTTAGTCATGAGCTCTCTGCCGGCCAGCCTCCTTCACAAACTGCAGAACACACAATAGCAATGAACTAAAAAGATACATTGGTGCACATGTGCACTAACTCCACCCACACACAACTTGTTTGTAAGAAATGTGCTGCATGACCCCCAACCAGACCTGAGCTGAGGGAGCCTGGCTAAATTATCCTGTTTTCCCTACAAGTGTGTTGCCTGGTGCTTTTCCTTGGATGTCTACACCATTATAAAGGGTGCCACTCAGACTTGATGAACACAGAAAGAACCTCTTAGCTAGCTAGTGCTTACAACACTTGGTGCTGCTGACCTGCAGACATTGCTTGCTACTAAGAGTGGTGAAGCCAGAGAAGAATCGCAGTACTGCCCTGAGTTGTGGGGACTCTCAGTGCCAACTGTGGCTGGTTTTTATTGTCCAAAGGGATGGTCAGTTTGATGTCACATAAAACAGTAAGAAGTCTGTTTCTCTGAAGTGTGATTTTAAAATCTCCATGCCTTTGGCTGTGCTTTCTATTCTTGGGGCTGGGAAACACTCCTTGCCTCAAGAGGCCACTTAAAAAAGAGCAAATAATCTTTTGGGGAAACTGCCTCTTAAGCCCTCTCATATATGGACAGCTTTGACTCGAGGGTACTTGTTTCTTCCGGGATGGTGTTACTGCAATGAAAATGAAATATTAAAAGCTACTTTCTTAATGTGATATAACAATAGGCACAGCCATGTGCCTACCATATTCTTACATTCTGACTGGACTTGATGTGTGTGCTCTAACTGAAGAAATAAATAACACAGAATGAGAAAAAAAATTATCGTTACTGAAATTTTAGATTAGGAGAGAAGTTAAGTTTATCTTGAATGGTTTGTTTTCATAAATGAATTATAATAATTATTATAGCATTTTGACAATGCATTAGCATTTAAGAGAAGACAAATTGAATAATATTGTATTTCATTTTGAACAGACTATGTATGATGGTCGAATTTGATCTTCAGAGGCAAACCAAGGGGAAAAACTAAATGTTCAGAAATATCCATGAGATGTCACTTGCCATCGAGGAGTAATAGCTCTCTGCTTTTGTAGATTGTACTGTGATTGTGTCCTTTGTTCATTATTTTAGCTTTTTTCTTCTTATATATAAATATACTCAGTAAACAGTATTTTTGTAATAGATTTTCTAGATATAAGGGGAGATTTTAAAGACAACATATTCTTGTTTCAAGTGCATTAAATTCAGACGTGTTAAAATATAGAGATGTGCTAAGGAAAACAAAATGCTATTAAAGTTTTTGTGTCTCTGTGATACCCCCAGGGAGATTTCTCTCAGCCGAAAAGTTAGCTTTCACAAAGCTACTTCCAAAGCCATTCAGCAGCTTGCCTCCGGTTAATGGAGTTTTAGTGGAAATAAAACCTAATGCATGAGGCAAAACAACAAGAAAATTTCTATTTAAGTCTTTCAAAGGGCTAAAGTATAAATTAAATATCCAAAGAAATGTGAAGAATCTATCAACAGTTTTTAATAATTGGAAATTTATATTATGTTTGAGGTAGGATTTGACACAGGAAAGAGAATCATTACTTCAGTTGTGGGTACAATGTTATTTTTATGGCCATTGAAGGAAATGATTTCATGTTTACATGTGAACACAACTCTCATCAGTGGCAAACAATAGTATGTGGGTTGAAAGGAATTCTTCACATGAATAATCAATTATTTAGAGGGAGGCTGTAGTGATTAACTCTAGAGTGTTGATACAGCTAATTATAAGTAAAATTTTATTCCCTTCCTAAAAAGGAGGAATGAAATTGCTAACAAATGATTAATTAAGAACAAAACTACATGTAATTTTTATGAGCAGAAGTCTCCGTTGGTCTTCCAGGGACCAATAATTAAGTTTCATTATAATCTTTATGCCAGAAATAGAGCTTAACAGGAACCAATGTAGACATTCTTCAGCCAAATAGTAAGATATAGTTGATTCATGTATAGGTACAATGAACAATTATGTTTTGTCATTTATCCATATTAACTTTAGGCAAATCAATTCGTTCAGTGTCATCCATAAGAATAGAGATACTCCTAATTTTCAGGACAGTTTTGCTAAATAAAAGAGATAAATGTTAGGAAAATATTTAGACAAATGCCTGAAACATAATAAGTTTTCACCTTGTTTTCAATTTTTGGTTTTCTTTTGAAATAGACACTTTTTATTCACAGACATATAATGAATGCTTCATTTCTTAACTGTATTTTGACAAAAACGTGAAGTCATTTTCTGAAACAATAAGCAATGTAGCATTAAACACAAATTCTTTAGAATAGCATCTTTGAAGAAGAGAGATAGGGCTTCCGGTTTTCAAGTATGGCTTTACTTAGAAAACACCAGAATGTGTTCTTTGGTCCCTTTGAGGAAGGAAGCTAGACAGAGATAAGAGAGGGAGAAGGAAAAACTGGTTATTTGCAAATGGGACAAACTGGTTGCCTGAGCAGACACACACATGTGCAGAAGTGGAGACACAGACAATTCCAGGCAGGGACCCCCACTTTGGGCGCCATTCAGTTAGACCAATGAGTTCCCACCAGCTAGAGTGCCAATCTCTTTAACCAATACAACAGAGATTACATTCAGGGCTCAACCAATGACCAAATGGCATAAATCCAATCAAGAGGACTTAAAACCCCAGGAATGTAACTGTTGGGGCTCTTGAGCCTTCCTCTCTCTTGCTCAGACCCACTCCATTTCCTCCAGAGTGTTCTATTCCCTCTCATTTTGCTAAATAAAATTGTCTTTACCTTTCATTTCTGGTGTGTCTCATCCAATTCTTTGTTGAGACACCAAGAATCTGGACCTAGCCAGCGGGACCTGGAATTCTCCTGCTACACCTTTATCTGGGAGTGGTTATCCCATGATAAATGCTTGCAATTTTTCATATCCCTCCATTAAAGGAATCAGTTGCCTACTTTTCTACAGATTGGGTATTTGTTAGAATTTTCCAGTAATCACAGTCTAACAACAAAAAGAAGAGTTCAAATTAACAAAATTACAGAAAAAATAACAGAAAATTAACAAAAACAAAATGTATCTTTTCCCCTCCCCCCCCAAAACAAAACCTGAGCAAAATCCTAGTGGATCTGAGAGTGATTTGAAAAATACCTTTAGAAATATGCTCATTGAAGCTCTGTTCTGTTGATAAATGGATTCTGAATCACAGGAAATTTGGATAGCAGTTATTCATACAATAATTTATTATGTTAAAGAGCAGGAAACTAATCTGAGAAAAGTCAGAAAACAATATTTCCGGTATCAAAAACAATGAGTGATTGCCTCAATTTTGTTTAGACTGAATTATATAGCCTGTTAAAGTTTACATGATGGGAAATTGATTTTGCAACCATGAACCTCCCCTCTAATTATGAAAACATGTCAGAATAGTTTGATTTTAAAGAATACTCAGTTTATAAATATATCATCCTATTTTGTAAATATGTTTTTCTTGATGCCATGATTTATAGTAATAGAGCAAAATGATGTGAAAATAAACTAAAAAGGTAAGGATATAATTGAAATATCAAACAATATTTTGAAAAAACTAAGCAAACCCAATTCACAGTTAATCATAAAACAGAAATTCTTGCCTGCCAAATTCCAGAAATTTAACAATATTTCTATTTTATTTGAGTTTTATAACATAGTGTGTGTATACTTAGACCTGGGATATAGACCCTCTTTGATTGAAATCCTCCCCTCTTCTAGCTGTTTTGTCTTTGGCAAGTTACTTATTTTCTGTAATGGTTTGACCCCTCAACTGTAAAATGAGGATAACAGCAATTCTTATATCATATTGCCATTGTAAGGATTACATAAATTGATAAATGAAGTGTGATAGTTTTAGTGGTGTTTTAATTTTATGAAGTTGTAACAGGCTGAATAGAAGTGACTCCATTTTGTTAAACTTCTAAATAAAAAAAAAAAATTCTTACTTTTGTAACCTGAATTGCACAGCTTGCAGTTGGTCATTAGAATACAATGATTCTTGTTCACATGATTGCTAGAACATAATGACTTTTGCTCACACTGTACACAGAATAATAATAGAAGAAATTATTAACCCAGGTGTCCATTCTTTACTAGCTTACTAACTGGATCTTTCTGAGGTTAACAGGAACTGAATCCATGACTTGACTTCACGGAGGAGGGTCATCGTGAATCAGCTCCCACCTGAGAAGTTCTTCGATGTTTATCTGCAATTTTATGATTATGCCTGCATGTCCCTGCTTCGATCACCATGAACCAGCCCTCACCACCTGTCCCTATAAAACCCTTGGACAAGTCTGGGAAAAGCAGAGATGGTGTTTGAGACATGAGTCCACCATTTCCCCAGGCTGCTGGCTTCTTGATGAAAGGCCACCTTTCCTTACACCAACACTTGTCTCTCAACAATTGGCTATTGAGTGGCGAGCAAATGGACCTTTGTAGTTTCAGTAACAGAGTTTCAGTTTTAAGCTAACTCGAATGTGAATTTTAATTTTGCTTTGGACATTTTCATTTCTTGGAAATTTTCTTTTATGAACTTCAACTCCATAATCCTCTGAATTTATATTCCCACTTCTCTGAAGAAAAAAGTGCTCTGTGGCTTCCAAAGACAGAATCTCTGGGTTCAAATCCCAGTTCTGCCAATTCACTTTTATGCAATCTTAGACAAGTTACCTAAATCTTCTTTTCCTCAGTTTCCGCATCTGCAAAACTGGGAGAGGGGTACTACCAATTTCACAGGGCTGTTGAGAGAATTAAATTTATAAATCATCCCTTATGGCTAGCATGCAAATTTAACTGCTATTCTCACTCTTTTTTATATATATAAATAAACTTTATTCCTACTTGTTTTTCTATTCATAGACAGCATGTCTTTTGTGTCTTACCAAAGGAGAGCAAGCTGGCATTTCTTTAAGTTTCTTCTTATTTTATGTTACAGCATTTTATAAATCTGCTCTTTATTATGACTCCTTTACATGATTTTTTTTGAAAGCATAAATGCTCACTTCTTTTATGGAGGGGAGAGATTTTTTTCAGGCTCAAAGTTTGTTGTTGAGGTATCAGAAGTTTCTTAGATCACAGTTGACCTGTTCTCTCTGCTCATGAAATGACCGAATCCTTTCTCATATTTCTGGCTGAACAGAGTTTTGGTGTTTATGTTCTTTAACCCAACATACTGCAGTGCTGCAAGGCTTCAGTGGAGTGTCTCTTAGCTCCAATGTGTACTTCTTTGACTGCATAAATGGAGGGACTGGAAAACTAATGCTCAAAATGAGATATTGTCAAGCCTCTTCCTCGAGGCTAGTAGTAATTATATTTTTGCTTTCCATGAGTTTCTATATGTGACTTGATAGAGTTTAGATGTTATTGCCCCCCAAAACTCATGTGGAAATCTGATCCCCAATGTGGCACTGTTGGGAGCTGTTTGAATCATGGGGGTGGATCCCCCATGAATGGATTAATGCTCTCACTGGAGAGTGGGGATAGTGAGTGAGTTCTCTATTAGTTCCTGGTGAGTGCTGGTTGTTTAAAGGACCCTGGCACCTCCCCTTTCTCTCTATTGTTTCCTCTTGCCATGTGATCTGCTTATACCCACTGGCTGCCAGCCGCTTTCCACCATGAGAAGTTGCCTGAGGCCTGCAGCAGATGCAGCTGTTCCATAATTGTGACCCAAATAAACCTCTTTTCTTTATAAATCACCCAGTTTTGAGAAATGCCCTCACCCATCCAATGCCAAAGGATGGACATAGAGACATGAGGTACAGTGAAGTGAGACTTTAATAATGGTCTTGCAAGTCTGGGTGTCTGTGAATGGGACAGTCACATGGAAAAGGGCTGTAGCAAGCAATTTATTCCCTAGTATTCAAGTCCCTCCCCCCAGTTCCTCATTGGCTGAAAATACTACCGGATGCACAATCTTCCTGAATGACACCTAAGATTTATTACTCTGATTTATTACCCCCTTTTAAGAAATTTCTTTGTCTGAGGGCTCAGGTCAAGCCCACAAAAAAGGCCCACTAAAGCCCGATGAAAGGAGAAACACCAGGAAATGAAGAAAACAATGGGGGCTAGTAACTAATAACCATCTCAAGGAGAGCTGTATCTGTTCAGTGACCCTCTAGGAATGGATTCGACCAGTCAGGCAACTTTCAGGCTGGGACTGAATCAGTTAAAACACCCTCAGATAAGTCATTTCTGAAAATGAATCACTTAGATTATTTTCTTACACCAGTCTCAAGTATTTTGTTAAAACAACACAAAAGCAGACTAATACAGAAAATTATTCTGAGGAGTGGGGTGTTGCTATACAGACACCTGAAAATATGGAAGCAGCTTTGGAACTGGGCAATGGGCAAAGATTGGAGGAGTTTGGAGGACTCAGAAGAGGATAAAAAGGTAAGGGTAAGTTTGGAACATTTTAGAGATTGGTTAAATAGTTGTGACCAGAATGGTGATAGTAATGTGGACAGTAAAAGCCATGCTGATGATGAGGTCTCAGATAGAAATGAGGAACTTATCAGGAACTGGACAAAAGATCACCCTTGCTACACAATAGTGAGGAACTTGGCTGCATCATGTCCATGCCCAAAGACTTTGTGGAAGGTTGCACTTGAGAGTTGTGAATGAGAATGTTTGGTGGAAGAAATTTCCGAGCAGCAAAGCATTAAGGGAGATGCATGGCTACTTGCAACAGCTTATGCTGAGTTATGGTAGCAAAGGCATTATGTAAAGCCAGAATTTAAAAGGGAAGCAGAGTGTAAAGATTTGGAAAATTTGCAGTCTGGCCATGTGGTAGAGAATGAGAGAGCTCTTTCAGGAAAAAAATGCAAGGGTGCAGTGGATAGTCTGATTGCTAAAGACTAGCTTGGCCATGAGACAGCCAGATGCTAATAGCCAAGACAATGGGAGGAAGGCTCTGAAGGCATTTCAGAACTCTGGAAGGGTGCCTCTCCTATCACAGACCTGGAGGCCAACAGGGACTGAGTTGTTCTGGAGGACAGATCTGGGGTGCAGCTGCCCTCGGGTACCTGCTCCATGCATCCAAGCTGGAAAAGCTCTGCCTCAAGCAGCCCCAAGTGTGGTTTATTGCAGCAGCTCTGGAGAGCACAAACCAGAAACTTTGGTGGCATCCACATTGTGTTAAGTTTGCATGCCTGCAAAACATGAGAGCAGTGGAGGCATGGCAGCCTCCACCCATATTTCAGAGGATGTATGGAAAGCCTGGGCCCAGACAGAGACCTACCACAAGTGTGGAGCCACCACAGAGGCCACCTACTAGAGCAATATGGAGCAGAAAAGAGGGGCGAGAGCCCCCACCTTAGATATGTCTAGTAGAGCCAAGGCAATGGGGCTGCCTCCAGGACCCCAGAACTGTAGGGTCACTGGCAATGTGCAGTGCTGGCCTGGAAAAGCTGCAGGCACCAGTGCAGCCCAGAGGGCTGTGCCTGGCAGAGCTGTGGGGGTGGGGCTGCACAAGACTTTGGGGGCCTAGATGCCCTGTTCTGCCCAGGATGCAGGACTTGGAGCCAAAGATGATTATTTTGGAGCTTTAAGATTTAATGTCTGCCTTGCTGAGTTTCGGGCTTGTTTGGGGCCTGTTTATCCTTTCTTCTGGTCTATTTCTCCCTTTTGGAATGGGAATGTGCATCCAATGTCTGTCCCACCACTGTATCTTGGAAGTAGATACATTTGTTTTTGATTTTTACAGGTTCTCAGCTGGAAGAAGTTTTGCCTTTGGTCTCAGATGAAATTTCGGACTTTGGACTTTTAAGTTGGTGCTTGAACAGGCTAAAATTTTTGGACCATTAGGATGGAATGATTGTATTTTGTATGTGAGAAGGATATGAGTTTTGGGGTCGAGGGGTGGAATGATAGAGTTTGGATGTGTTGTCCCCTAAAACTCATGTGGAAATCTGATTCTGAATGGGCAGTGTTGGGAGCTGTTTGAGTCATGGGGCAGATCCCTTATGAATGGATTAATGTTCTCCCTGGGGGGTGGGGGTAGTGAGTGAGATCTCACTCTATTAGTTCCCACAAGAGCTGGTTGTTTAAAAGGCCCTGGCACCTACCCTCTCTCTCTTGCTTCCTCTTGCCATGTGATCTGCTTCTACCTGCCAGCTGTCTGCCACTTTCCATCTCAAGTAGAAGCAGCCTGAGGCCCACAGCAGATGCAGCTGTCCCAGAATTGTGAGCCAAATAAACCTCTGTTCTATATAAATTACAGTCTCAGGTATTCGGTTATAGCAACACAAAAATGTACTAATACATGATTCTTTTTTTTTTTTTTTTTTTTTTTTGTCTTTTTTGTGACTAGTACTCAGCCAGTGAATGCACCGGCCATTCCTATATAGGAGCCGAACCTGCGGCGGGAGCATCACGCGCTCCCAGCGCCGCACTCTCCCGAGTGCGCCATGGGCTCGGCCCCTAATACATGATTCTTAAATAGGAGTTTCCACTGTCTGTAGGCTTTGAGAAGGAGGCTCTACAATTCTCTTCACCCAACAATCTGAAATTAGAAAAGGGGTGTGTCTATACATACATGGTATACCACCTTTTCTTTCTCATTGTGGCTCATCCTGTCAAAGTACACAGTATTTCTCACTCCTTCCTACCGTAAGTTTATTGGGGCAGATCTTTCCCTTCAAGGAGAAAATATACCATTGTCCATGTGCTCTGTTGGTGCATATAGGATAAATTTAATTGGGGGGGGATGCATTATTTGGAAGGTAATTCTGACCACAGGTAAAGCTATGTTCTGTAAGCTTACTTTTAAGTTAATATTTTTCTTAGTCCTCTGACTTGTGCTTTCTTTTCCCTTTTTCCTTTTCTCTCCTTCATTCTTTCCCTTCTTTTTCCTTTCCCTCTTCTCTCTCCTCCTTTTTCCCACCTCTTTCTTCTCTTCCTTTTTTTGGTAAAAGTTCCCTGTACACTTGGGGTTGTGATCCATGAAAATGAATTAGATGGAGTTGGCAAAAAATGTTTAAATATTTATAGCTTTACTGATGTTTTATTTGGTTGTTCTATTACTAACTGATAGAGGTGTCTTAAAACTCCCAACTCTAATTAAGGATGTGTTCATTTCGCCTCTTAGGTCTGTCCACCTTAGTCTTAAGTATTTTGAAGCCATGTTATTAAGTACTTAGAGATTCCATGTTGCTCTCTCTTCCTATTCAATTTGCCATTAATCATGATGCAATTTCATTTGTCTAATGATACTTTTTGCTTTCAAACGTATTTTTTTCTGATATGAATGCAGTCATACCGGAGTTTAGTTAGTGTTCTCATGGTACTTCTTTTTCTGTACTTTGTATTTCAATCTGTGTCTTTATATTTAAAGAGTGTCTCTTGTAAACGGCATAGATTGGATCTTTTTAAGAACTTTTCTGAAAATCTTTGCCTTTTAAGTGAGGTGTGTAATCCCTTTACGTTTATTGAAATTACAGATGTATTTGAGTTTATTCTGACCCCTTTCTATTTGTTTTTAATTTTACATTTTTTCTTTCATTCTTTTCTCCTCTTTTATTTCCTTATTCTGAGTTAATCAAAATTTTTAAAATTTTATCTTTTTTAGTAGCATTTTTTCACTGTATTCTTAAAGTTGGTTTATTTGGTACATAGAGATTACAATAAGCATCTTGTATTTTTATGATTTGTCTTAAATTAATTCTTTTACCACTTCCCATACAATGCAAGAAACTTAGAGCAGTAATTTCTTTTAACCCCCAACCTTTGAGCTATTATCATATATCATACTTCCATACATCTTATCACCCCCAGAAGACATATATATTGCTACATTTAACTTAATATTGTTTATATTTACTCTCATGTTTGACCTTTCTAATGCCCTCTAGTCCTTCCTAAATTTCTGTGCTTTACTCTTGTCTTTATTTCATTTCAATTTTTTGAATTATTTTATTTATTTATAATATTTTATTAGTTTTTTTCTTGAACCATTGATTGTGCATAATTATGGGTAGACAGTTATATTTCAATACAAATATACAATGTGTGATAATCTAATCAGGGTAATTAGCATTTTCATCATTGCAAAACAATCACTTCTTTGTGATGTGAACATTTGATCTTCTCTCTTCTAGTCATTTGATAACATGCAAAAATCATTGTTAATTATGGATTCCTGGGTAAACTGTGCACCTGTAGAGCTTACTTTTCCTATCTATCTGTAATTTTGTGTTCATTAACCAGCCTCTCACTATCTGCCCTTCCCCTCCCTTTCTTACCTCTAGTAATCACAGTTCTTCTCTCTCCTTTTAACATGAGCTTTTTATTTTGAAAGTTTTGGACTTACAGAAAAGTTCTAAAGGTAGTATAGAGATTTCCCATATATCCTTCACCCAGCTCCCCCTAATGTTAGCATCTTATATGACCATGGTATGATCATCAGACCAAGAGATTAACTATGGTATAATATTATTAACTAAACTACAGACTTTGTGTGGATTTCCTAAGTTTTTACATCAATGTCCTTTTTATGTTCAAGAATCCAGTCCAGGATAGCACTTTGTATCTAGCAGTTTCTCAGTTTTCTTTGTTTTCCTTTTTTTTTTTTTTTTTTTTGAGACCTTGATACTTTTGGAGAATACTGGTCAGACATTTTGTAGAATATTCCTCATTTGAAGTTGGTCATAAGAAAAATTAAGTTTATGTATTTTGGTAGAGTACCACAAACATGATGTGCCCTCACCATTTCAGGGGTAGCATGGTATCAACATGACTTATTATTGGTGATATTAACTGTAATTGCTTGATTATGGTGACATCTGCCAGGCTTCTCCACTGTGAAATTATTGTTTTTCCCTTGCTGTACTGTGTTTGTTACAAGTGAGTCATTAAAAGAAGTAAGACCACACTCAAGGAGAGGCAAATTAAGTTCCACCCCTTAAAAGGAGAATTACCAAAAATGAAAAAATGTGTTGATATAGATTAAAATCACCACAATCATTTAAAAAAATTAGGAGAAGATATTTGATAGTAGGCAGATATTTTGATATTTCTTTAAAAATTTTTCCTGGCAATTGTAGCATTCATTATTGAACTTTGCCTGCAAAAATTATCACTCTAGCGTAATGGTGGGTTTTATATTTCCTGCATTCCTTTTACAGTTATTAACTGAAGTTTTTCCATAAGGAAAAGTTGTCTCTTTCCTTTTATTTATTTAGCTACTTATTTTCTCTTTTATTTTATTATTAGGGGCTCATGGATACTTATTGTGTTCTTCTGGATATAACCCAATGTAAGTGTTATTTCTTTTATTGCTCAAATCGTTCCAGCTTTGGCTATTAGAAAATTAGCAACTGCGTCACTTTGACATGCCCCCATCCTTTTTATTTATGTATTTTTTAAATTTTAAATTATTTTTTAATTTTTCCCCCTCTTTTTGGTATCACAAGCTGTTCCAGGCTTATCTTTTTTATGTGTGCGTGTGGCTGGCCAGTACAGGGATCAAACCCTAGATCTTAGTGCTGTCAGCACCTCACTCTAACCAACTGAGCTAACTGGCCAGCCCCATGTTTTTGTGTATTCTCTTTTCTAGTCTGCAAATCAGCCATTTCTTCAAGGAGCTCTGGTTTATTCTATTAGGGAGTTGTATTTAAAAATTATTATAGTCTGGGTGTCAGTTGCTCACCAAGCCTGAATCATGTATGCATATTTGTTATATTTATACTCTATTACATGTCCCAACTTTTTATTCACCAACAAATCATTCATATGGAATTTTTCAGGATATAACATAACGCTTTCTATCACTGCTACTTTAGAATACATACAGCACTCAACCACACTTTTTAGTTGGATAATGATCTGTGTGACATGCTATAGGCTAATGATTTGGTTGAACTGAAGTGGTCGTCAAAGTGTCTGCAAAAAAGGACAGCTGTATTTTCTCAAAGACAGGTTATTTGGCATTTGTCCACATGACTGCCAAAAAGAATGGATGATGGAGTGAGCTTTCCTCGAAGTTATATAAAATAATAATTAAATATTAATGAGAAAGCCTTAGAGATTGTTTTGACATAGATCAATATTCAAATTAGCAAGAATGGGGTGAAAGGAATTGATTTGTGGTTAAGCTCAGATGCAATTTCATTTAGGGACTATTTCTCATGAGAAGGGATTCCTAAAGGTACAAAACATAAAGCATTAGGTTGCACTAGGGCATGGCAAAGAGAGGAAAGAAGACATTGCAGAGGGAAAAACAACTCTCTAGCCTTAGAAACCATAGAAGAAATAGAGATAATAATTGTTTCAATATAGGTTTCTGACAAAAAGAAGCATAGAATAATTTGAAAAAGAAAAGAATGAAAGAACAAAAGTCTAGGATCTTAAGAATAGTAGTACTGCTTACAAACATATGCCTTTATCAAAAAAAATTGGTCATTTAAAATATTTAAATTCAACAATTATTCTTTGAGCACCAGCTCTATGTCAACTAATAAGCCAAGCGGAGGAGATGCGGTTGGAATTACTGGTGCTGCCGAGCATTATGCCCACCTCCCAATCTTAGCCACCAGCAGGAATGTGTTCTCAGCTGGATCTACCAGACTTCCTCCTAGGAATATAAATGATAGACAAAGGTTAAGAAGGAGATAAATCTGTCAAGTGCTAAGCTATGTTGACAACAGTCAAGGTTCATGAGTTCCTGCTAGAGAGAGAAGAGCTGCCTTGATTCCAGTGTTTTTTAAGGCCTGGTCATTCCAATTTTCCTTTGATATTTATTGCAAGCTGCCCATTATCTTCCCAAATGAATTTCCTTTAAGAAATCATTGAGCTAGCCAGAATCATCCAATCCATAGAAGCCCTGAATAGAACAAAGAGGCAGAGCATGGGAGACTTTGCTTTCCCTGCTTGATCCGGGACATCCATCCTCTCCTGCTCTTGAACATAGGATAGAGCTCCTGGTTCTCAGGACTTTGGACTCAGACTGAATGACACTACTGGCTGTCTTGGTTTTCCAGCTTGCAGACGGTAGATTGTTGGACTTCTTGGCCTCCATCATGGCTTAAGCCAATTCCCATAATAAATTTCCTCTTACATATATCTTTATATCCTACTGGTTGTATTGCTCTGGAGAATCCTGGCTAACACAGCTTCACTGTCCAAACTGCAGCGGCCCTTTGAACTTTGGCAGTTCTGCTTTTGTATTATCTTTGAGTTCCTGCTTTCCTGGAGGACAGAGAAGCATCCCTCTGAGGTCTGGACAACTCATCAGGCACTGCCTTGGACTAGTTAGTTCTCCAGACCTCCAACCCAAAGATTGAAAACCCTCTCTTTTCCCTATTTGGTGTCAATTTGCATCTCTTCTGCAGACACTCTCTCTGTTCCCTTCTACCCCAGTTCTCCTATCATAATCTCTTCATTTTGCTTAGACTTTTATGAAAGACAGGCTTCTTTGGACTTTTCTTGCTTTTATTACTTCTAAAATCTTGGAGCCAAAGACTTAAAAAGTCTGGCTGCCAAATTGAAATGCAAAGACTATGCAGGTATGAGAGGAATCTAGAATTTTTTTTTAATCTCAAAAAATTAATGTACTAGGCAATGCTTACGCAAAAATTTCAAAATGTGTAATGTAATCACTCAGTAAAGGCAGTTAAAGGTTGAAAGATGAGGATGTTTATTGACTTTCTGGTTGTTGACATCCACATTCCTCTAAACGCCTCTATCTGTAAGTATAAATCAACCCTTTAGTCTAGATAAATTGCTCTCTGAAAGAGTCTGGAGTCAGTATTGTGCCAGAGCTCTTCTATGTCTGGTGCTCTGGTCTCTTGGCTCCTGGTTTTCACTTTAGTTACCTAGTTCTCTGTGTTGGAACCCAGGTCCCTGTTGCTAAATTACCTTTCTGCAGCGCTGTTACTGCTAGTTTTTAGGACTCTTCTGCTTGATATCTACCTGGATTGACACCTTAGAGAGGAATTCCATATGCACATTTAACCTGGTTATTCTTTAGTTCCTTGAACAGCTCCTAGACTCATGTTCACAGAATCCATCTTTAGGTTAGTATCACCTTAGCCATATCCCTACCAAGTCTTTTATCATTAGAAATATTTGGAATTGACTTAGAAGAACATTTCAGTTAATTCTTCTGGCTTCGAGTCCTAGAAATAGAATGGTGAGCTAAAAATAATTAATAGAAGTTCTGCATCTCCTGGCACATACCATTCATGGATGTTCTCACTTCTGGCTTTATTTTGGATATTTAGGTAGGTATTAACCAAAATGTAAAAGGAATCTTGATGGGGGCAAAGAGTTTTTTTTTCACAGTGGGAATTTACCAATTTCAAGGACAGTGCTGCTAAATGAACCTGATTTGTGTTTTTACCCTTGTGGGCGGGTTGTAGCACTTTGTTTCGTTATTAGAAAATGATTTTAAAAGGGCAACATAAATTTGTCTTGCAACAAGGTAAGCAGACAAAAGGTCAGGAAGCCACGGCCAAGAAGATTGTTTACTGATAATTGAAGACAGGTTTCCCATTTCAAATGGTATCTAGGGAAATTTCTGTTAACTCTAATGCCAGTAGAATGAAACTGAAAGTGAAATTGGTAGATCAGCAGTACTGTACCAACATCAAAGGAGGCAGAAATTTACTTTGTTTCTCCTCTGCTGTCTGCACCTTACGGAAAATGCAGGGTCTATAGCAAACAAAAGAGCAAATGAGCCATCCTTCCACAGAAAAAAAAATATTACTTATTGAGTCCCAAACCCCATGCATCACATTCTACATTCATTAGGTGGGTACAGCTCTAAAAATATAATGGGTATGGAAGTGACAATTTATAGCCATACAGCATACTTTATCCATAAAATTAGTCCCATAACACTGAGTGGATGCAGGGAGAATCCTGGTAGCAGATAGAAGAGTGGATTTTAATTTTTCACATGGTTCAGAATATTTAACGAATATTAGTAAGAAATCTTATTTTACAACACATGGGTGGCTGTTAGAGACTGGAAATGTTTATACTTTCCAACTGTATGTTTAAGAAAGAGATTTGAAAAACACCCAGGTGGTTAGACAGTAGGACAATGGCAATTAAAGGTCCACATTTTGACAAAACTGTTATCTGCATAGATTTTTTACTTGCTTAAAGATATAAGTATTAAGAAAAGTATTACATAGGAACATAAAGGAATATTCTACAATGTTAGATTAAGAGAGTATATTAGTTTTCTATTGCTGCTATAACAAATTGCCGTAATTTAGTGGCTTAAAACAATACAAATTTAATATCGTATAGTTTGGGAAGTGATAACTCTGAAATGGGTCACACTGGGTTAAAATCAGGGTGGCAGCAGGGCTGCATTCTTTCTGGAGCCCCCATGGAAAGCTGTTTCTTTTCCTTTACCGTCTACTAGAGGCGACCTACACTCCATGGCCCCCTTTTCTGTCACCAAACCCAGCGTACAACTGAGTCCTTTTCTGCTACCTCTCTGGTCCTTTCTTTTCTGGCTACCTCTTCTACTTATAAGAACCCGTGTGATTATTTTAGGCCTGCTCTGTTAATCCCGTATGGTCTCCGCATCTTGAGTTATTAGCAACCGTAATTACATCTGCCACCTTAATTCCCCTTTGCAGTACAATTCTAACATATTTATAGATAGGGATTTAGACTTGGACATCCTTGCATAGCTACTGTTCTGCCTGCGACAGAGTGCGATATAATTAATACTGACTGTAAATTCAGAGCTCTATTAATTATTTATTATAAGAACCAGAAGAAAATTTCAGAAATTGAAATCTTCAGAAAAATGTTTTTATATGTAAATAACAATATACTTTGATAATTTTTAATTTTACTTTTTCCTTCTTTACTTTTATAATTATTATTATATTACGTCACCTAGATTCTCTGGAAATATAGAAAATAGTAGTGATGATGAAGAAAAAGTAAGAGAAAAGAAAGAAAACTAAAACAATATCAAAAACATAAAAATTTAATAAGATGTCTGGGTACATAATCAATATATGGAAATTGTGATATATATGTACACATATATAATACAATTAATATTTGTGAATATATAATACAATTATATAAATTGTCTATAATTATATTTGTGTGTATATATACTTGTATATAGTTTTTCCATAGATATAAAATAATATTTTGGAAAAAAGAACTCATATAAAAATGAAGAGAAACCTCATTCACATGTTTACCAAATAACATGTGTAAAACAATATTCCTTTTTTTTTTTTTTTTTAAAAATTTTATTTTGTCGATATACATTGTAGCTGATTATTGCTCCCCATCACCAAAACCTCCCTCCCTTCTCCCTCCCTCTCCCCCCCAACAATGTCCTTTCTGTTTGCTTGTTGTATCAAGTTCAAATAATTGTGGTTGTTATATCTTCTCCCCCCCCCCCCCGGTTTGTGTGTGTGTGTGTGTGTGTGTGAATTTATATATTAATTTTTAGCTCCCTCCAATAAGTGAGAACATGTGGTATTTCTCTTTCTATGCCTGACTTGTTTCACTTAATATAATTCTCTCAAGGTCCATCCATGTTGTTGCAAATGGCAGTATTTCATTCGTTTTTATAGCTGAGTAGTATTCCATTGTGTAGATGTACCACATTTTCCGAAAACAATATTCCTTGAAGCATTATTGTAAAAGGAAAAGATTGGAAACAACCTTTTAAGAAGTTTATTAATATCTAATAATTAAATAAGCTGATGATAAAAAATATTTTTTTTTCTTGTCCCAGACTCAAAAGCAAGTGTTTCCAGTTTTCAGCATTAAGTATCCTGCTGGCTTTTCATTTTGGAACTAAATTTAGTTTGGAAGCAGGAAAATGGATAAAGCTACTTTTCTGTAAACCTAAGTCTATGAATACAAGTTTTAAATGCATTCATACGTGCACACTAACTCACATTCATGTCATATTGGCATAGAAAGCATTATGCTAAGGGTAATTTTAACAGGGTTTACCTTTGGTGAACAAAAATAAGTTTCAGAGAAAAGGGGAAGATGTAACTTTATAACAATGTGCACTTGTAAGTTTTACCAAGAGCACAAATAATTTTAAAACTTAAAAATGTTAAAATATTGACATTCAAAAATTGACAAGATTGAAATGAGCATTTTCTTCAGTAAGAAGCAGAATTGATACTTCAATAACCCACATGGTGGTATGAATGACAAATATGAGGAGCTCTTCCAGAAGGCAAAGAAAAACCATAAGCAGAGATGAAACCATGAGGAGGAGAGGTGGATAGCAAAACAAAGAACTAGCAAAACAAAACAACAGGGCTCATATCTCTACAATGGGACAAAGGCTAGGAAGAGAAGCAATTATCAAATGCAGCATAGAACAGTTTGCTTTTTTTTGATTTCAAGCAAGACCTGTATATACAAATTGCTGAATACAAAACATTCTAGGCCAAATCAGTTACTGAGCCTCTACACATCTATCCTTTTCATTAAAAAAAAAATTGTAAAAGAATTTAGTTGTGTAGGAACTTCACGTATGAAGGAAAGCGTAAATTGGATTTCTTTGAATTAACCTATGAAAAATTCCAAATAAATTGATTTGCAAAACTAAGGGGACAGAAATCAATCACTTTTATAGTTTTGCGAAAAACAAATTGTGGCCTTAATTTTTTTATTTTACACAGACATGGGTTTATTGGTAGGCAATGTTAAAACATGGAAATAGCTAGGGCTACTGCTAATATCCTGGATGTAACTGCATGATGGTAATTATAGCAAAAGAAATTGGAAAATCATAATCATCATGTTACCTGATTACTTAGCATCACCATATAAGTACTTGGAACGAGTACTATCACTTTTACTTCCAGTAAGGTATAATTGGGCAGAGTCAAGAGCTCTGTATTGCATTTAACACACACAGAACTTCTACCTTATGATCTCCCACATGCAGTATGTTCTAGTTTTTTCCCACTCTGCATGGCCTATACCCAGAAGCAGTAAGAGTCATGATCTATGATGCTGCTTCTGCTGAACAGAGGAGAAAAATCAATGTCATATAAAATATATCACTATTAATATCAGCTAGTAATAACATATATGTCCACATATATGTATATAAAACGCTGTTATTCATGCTCAAATTGCTTTTGTGTTTCCCTACAGACCTATATGACTGTTTAATTTGATATTGAAAGTAAAGAAAGAAAGTATAGATCTTTGGGTACTAAAAAGGCACTGTAAAGTAAAAATGAATAAGAAGAACTGAAGTTTTAGAAATAAATTCTCGTATTTAATAATTTGTCTTTTGAAATATGAGAGAACATTTTTCTCGAAAAATGCATCCTCCCCATGGGAACTGCATTGCTACCTTTTATCTGAGTTTATTTGGATGTGTGTTTCTTCACAGGAGCACCTTGAGACTCTATGAGTGCCACAAAAACGAACTGTACTTTGCTGGAGCTGTGATGATGGTATGGAGAGGTATGAGTGATTTTGATATCATTTGATAACTCTGGAGAGTGGTGGGCACCACGGTGCAGTTTGGGCTGTTCATGTTTTCTCCACATGATAATCACCATCAGTTACGCTGCCCACTTCGAATTCTTTAATGTAAAACTAATAGTTTTTCAGTCTTATGTAAAGAACCATGAAGGTGCAGATTCAAGAACAGTTCCCACACTCTGCCCAACACACAAAACGTGACTGCAAGCCTCTCCTATTTATTAATGCTAAAGCTGCCACTGACTACACAAACTGTCTTAGGTTATTTCTAAGAACAGTATGTGCAATTTGTCCTTCAGAAATGCTTTGGAATAAGATAATTACTATAGTCAAAGAGAGACCTTGCAGCTTTTAATAGGGTATTTTGTCCTTTCTGGTAACACCGAAGGAGTTGCAGATATGTCTGAAAATAGTGGTTTTCAACAAATATATTTTTGCTAGAGCACAGTTTTGGTGGCTGCAATCACTGAAGTGATGGCTCCTAAATCTTCACATATGTTATTATTGGAACTTAATGATATAGAAAAGATAATTTCTTTGTTCTGATTTCTACAGGAAAATGCATGGCTGGCAGCTTTCTTTCTAACCTTGTTTTTTTCTTCAATTTTCTTTTTTTTCTTTCTGGGAGGATTGATAGCTCAGTTCTTTCAGATGTTGATCTGAAGATATGGTTGATGGCGTGTGAAGTGGGTGGAAGGAAAGACAATAGGAAAAATGGCCCTAATTGAGCTGAGTAATCAGAATTTACAAGAGTTAAAGTTGCCATAGGAGTGCAGAGAACAGCAAAGTTTACTGGCAACACTAGTTAGGTTATACACACACAGACAGACACAGAGACAAACACACAGACACACAAATTCCCAAAGGGCAAACTTTTTTTTTTTTTTTAACTGCTCCATCTCCGATGCCTAGAACTCTCCCATGAGACCAAGTCACTCTTTGGGATTCTGCGCCTGCATTTGTAAAATCACTTTCTGCTTCAACAGATTTTGAAGAGATCAGAAATTTTAGCATTGAGACTGAGCCTTCCCTTTGTGACAGAGGCAAATATAAAAGCCAATAAATAAAATAAAGAATGCCACATTTTAATTTTCAAAGACACTCTTTTTTTTTATTATTTTTTTTTATTTTATTTTTTTTACATTTAACGTCTCTGAAATAAGGATGAATCTTGGAATTAATGGTGTTTCATATATGGATTGCCAGCATTTTAAAAGATTGTTGGTTATACCTCACATAACAGTGCATCTTATAAACAATGAATGGCACCTTAGATTTGATTAAATAGGTGTTTTGGTAGTGTGTAATATTTCTGTCGTTTGCAATTTATTAGGTTTTTTTTTTTTTAACTTCTTTTCTGTGGCTGCTGATGTAGTTGCCTGGTGATTTATTTCAATTTGAGTATTTGGAGTTTGAAGGTGAACTCATTAGCCAAGTAAGTGCTTATCCGTCTCACTCAGTGTATGGAACTCACAGCATCAGATGGCTAAAGCCTCTTCTAGGCTATCTAGCAGATTTGAACGAGTCATTTTCTGGAAAATTATGTTTAAGATGTTTAGGTTGTGTTGCCAAATTTAAAAGTCATCAACTACTTCATCAACTTCAATATGGCAGAATTGAGTTTATTTAAAGGTCACTTGCATATCTTTATGTGTCATTTATAGCTTATTGTCTTATTTTAAGCTTATTTACATTCCATACATACCTGATTCTAAAGGAGTAAAGGAGGATGACTGATGTGAAGAATCAGATGACAAAGAGGTACCGAAAATCTGAAAACTAAAGAAAGAATAAGGATGATCCTAATCATAACAGCACTTCAGGAAGTTACGCATTTGATAAAAATGTTCTGAGATGACATTATGTTAGACGTAGGTTTTAATATTTCCTCTTTTCATTGTAAATATCATCTCATTTTATAGAAAATGTGTGCATTTATAATGCAATTTAATTAAATAACTTACCATTGGCGGTCAGGTGATTATCTCCATGGTTCTGCTTTTAGTAGGAGAGCTGCCCTTTCTGCTAGTGTGGAGATCATGTTTTATTTTTCTCTGTGATAGACAGAAATTGACCAGAACTTGGAGGCCAATTTTATGTGAAAAAGAATCAGGGGGAGAGAAATGATGGAATGTTTGCACAGTCCGAGGTAGTTCAGACATAGAAAAAGTCCCAATATTTATTGAACTCTTGAAATCTATGCTAAGTGATCTACGTGTTATTAATGCTCTCTATATACTAAGTGCTTTATTTCTCATTTAATCTTCAAAACAACTTTTTAATGTTAGCTGTTAATATCATGCTCATTTTAGAATTTAAACAACTGGATCTGAGAATTTAAGTAACTTATCCGAACTCATGCAGCTATTGTTAGAGGAAGGATTTGGACTAAGGTTTATTTTACTATAAAATTCATATCCGCTCTCTTATTTCTGCATAATGTTATCTGTATGCAGTGAAGTGACTAAATAACATAAAACATAAAGGTGACATTATTGGATTTTCATGTTAGAATATCACTATGGTAACAGTGTAGAGACAGGTTTATTAAAAAACAACAAAGGCAAGAAATCTTCAGGGAGTTAGTTTAGTAAGATGATTAATGCATGAACTAGAGGAGTCGTAATATGGAATATAGCAATATATACACATATTAATAATATTTGTAAGTAACAAATAATATTACAAATGCTGTTTGTAATATTTGCATTTTATTATTGTATTTATAATGTTTGCACTATTTGTAGTATTTGTAGATGAGAGAAGACTAAATAAAAGGGACATCAGAGTGTTAATGAAGAAATAGCCCAGGATTTAAGGAATGAAGGAAACCATAGCTGGCAAGTCCTGGAATCTGGGCCACGTTTCCCCTGGGTTATTGATAATCCTGGGGTAGTTGACAGACAGGCTGAGTTTTGCTTTTGACAGTCTCTCAGAGCTACGTAATTGGGTTTGGAATCCAGGTCCCACCAAAAGCAGTGGTTTTGTTGAACACACTTTACCTTTAGCTGGGACCTGAAAAATTATGCTTTCACAGTAAAAATCCAGAAGTAGATATACCTCTCAGGGACTACAGCTCAGCTTTGAAAACATTTTAATCTTTGGAATTGAGCTGAGGTGACCCCAGATTGCCATTGTATCTAGGTACCTGACAAAACAGTATTAATTCCTCTCTGGAAGAAGGTGATACTCTGGGCCCCAAGTAATTTTCTACAGCAATTTTACAAATATAATGTCTAACATGAAAAAAGAGTCAGGCACAAGGGAAGACAAAACATCGTGAATGACAGCAAAAAAGCACATGACAGGAACAGACTCACAAGTGTCCTCATGATAGAGACACAGACTTTAAAATAACTCAGCCTATCTCTCTGAGGTTAGTGTTGGGAAAATAGTTTAGTCAGGCCCTCTTGCCTTAAGTCTGGTTGGGTGTGGTGCAGCACATTCTTGTAAACAAATGTGTGGGTGGGTAGAGTTAGTGGCATGGACGCCAATGTATCTTTTCAGTTTTTGTTGTTATTGTATGTTAGAGAGTGTGTGGAGCAGCAGTCCTGAACTGCTGGGGGGGAGAGATCTTATGTCTAAAAATAGAGCATGTTTACTTTGCTGGCAGCTGCTCAGTTTTTCTTTGGACTTTGCTGTAGCAGTTGAGTTTCTGATTTCCTCTTTGGACTGCCTAGCTCCTAGAGGTGTGTGTGCAGAAATAAAGACTACTCTTTCTTCAACCAAGGCTCTAAGAACCTTTTTCCTGTTACCTACCTCATAGACCTGCATGTGAAGAGTTTGTGTCCCAGTCTGTACAACAGACTCGAGGGGTCTGTGAGCTCCAGACCTAGCCCTAGTTCTACAATAGAAAAAAAAATTGAGAATTTTGGAGAGATCTGTAAACTATTGTTAAAAACAAAAAATTAAAACTGAAAAACTACAATATCATTACTTAAGATGTCAAAGGGTGGTTTTAAGAGGAGGTGAAATGTAAATAAAGAAATTCATGAACTAGAACATTAGTCAGAATTGAAAAAATAAAAATATAAAAGAGATCACCTATAAATGATATGGTGAAAATATCTAAACTTTGTAATTGGAGTTGCAAAAAGAGAAAAATTAGAAAAAGGCAATATTTGAAGAAATGATTTGCTGATATTTGTCAAAATTAATCGAAGACATTATGCAACAGATCTAAAAAGTCCTGTGAGTGAGAAAAACCCATATCATAGTATACATCTTTCAGCCATGAATTTTATAAATAGCTACGAGGGTGGAACAAAAAATGGTAATTTTCAAAGGTCACATTCTGCAGTTGTTTTTCCTGATGTTTCAATGTAGCTACAGTGGGTGTTTACTTCATGCACATCTTATGTTTTCCACCTGCAGCCACTCTGGCCATGCTTTGCAGAAGAAACGTTGGGACCTTAAGTGCTCATTTATTTGCATATTGTAGCAGATCCGGACCATTTTCTGAGAAAAATCCAATTACTGTCAGCAGATATTCCTTTGATTTGGTTCAGAATGGCTTGTGGTGGCCTTTTATCTAGGATTGTTCTAGTTCACAACCTCCCTCTCTTGAGAGATTCACAATGCAAACTACGTGGGTGACTTACAGACATCCTTAAGTTAAAAACAACTGGCTTAATTTAGCTAAATCTTAAATTTTCCAAGGTTGACATCAGAACCTTTTTTGTGTGTAACAGTAGTGATCCTGGTCCTGGGTCATCTCTTGGAGATTATTGTTACGTTTGATTCCATCCTTTTGAAGTAAAGACATGTGACTCAAAGAGTTAGTTAATTTCTTAAATTCCCACAGTGAAGAGCAAAGCAAGGAATGTTTGTTTGCTTTTATTTGTTTTTATTTCTTATTTGGTTTTTTTTTTTTTTTTTTTAGTTTGGCACACTTTTTACCTAAAAAAAATATGACTCTGTTAAAGTAAATTTAAAATACCTAAAGTGCTCAGTTCCACTAGCCAAGCGAAATCACCTGTAACCCTCTCAGCTAACTCTTCTGGTGACAATGTCTAGATTTCTACATTATATGCATATGTGTGTGTATATATATGTTATATAACGATATTACGTATGTGTATATGTTATATAACTATATTACGTATGTATATATATGTATTATGATATATACTGCAATTATACATTACATATTCTGATTTATTAATTCTAGGTGATATCTAATAATTTGCATTTATGATAGATTAAGACTTAGTTCACTTAGAGCACCTCACCTCATGCTCTCTCTTCTCAAATGAATTATAACACAAATTTAGTTATATCACGAACTATTTAGAAACACGTTGCTCAGCTTCCAAATATCTAAGAATTACCCAGATGGCTTTTTACAATAAAGAATCTGATTCCTGTTTTGATATTCAATCACTGACATCTTTGGAGCCTCACTCCTCACTTTTTCTCTTTTGCCGTACATCTGGTAAAACTGCTAAGAAAGCCCAGGAAATACCCCCTCCCTTGGCATCGACAGAGAATTTCAAACCATGCTGCCTGGTTTCACCCTTAATCCAATAAAAACCAGAGCCACCCACACCCAGCAGATGGAATAGATTGTGGAAGGAAATATTGCTAACCCACAGTAATGCAGCTGGAACATGACAGAGCTAGGACTAAAAAATAGCTCTTCCAATTTCAGGACTCACAGACTTATCACCATACTGACTGCTTATCATGTTCCTGGAAGATGCTGAATTTATTTTAAAATATATGTAGTGTTATTAAGCAGCATGACAACCCTGAGGGCACTGAAATAATGATATTTAAATCTGCATTTTAATCCTGTTAGGATGGAGGGAATCTCAATGGTTTGGGATTTTACTTCTGGGTCATACCCTTATGTTCAGTACTTCTTTTTTTTTTTTTTTTTTTTGATAGAAAATGTCTTTAATCAAAATATTGACACTTGTGGCTTAACTAGGATAAATGTGTCCAAGTTAAAAAATTGTATTAAGAACCAAACAGAAAATGACTGGTATATATAATAGGTACTAACAGAGTTTCCTCAAAACAGTGGGTCCTAGTTCCATTGTAAGACCTCGCAAATGCAAAAAATCAAATTACTGAAATAATTCAACTTATCTATAGGTGAAAACAGTTGTCTAAGAAGTCAAAACGTACAATGTATGTCACACACAAGCATTGGTAATGTCATTTTCTCATATTCATATAGTTTCAAAACATGAGAAATATCCTTCTACCTACTGAAAACCAATTTACCTAATGTTCAAATTAACTTAGATCTATTGTCTTATAGTTAATATACCCCTGTTAACATTGGTTCACCCTGATTTAGTCCATATACATCAATATACAGAGTGTCAAAGTACTACCTTGGAGCAACTAATGTTCCTACTTTTTGCAGTCCTATTACATGTATGATATACACATGAAAATAAAATTCCTTTCTAAAATAGCCATATTTTCAAATATGTTGCTTTCCTTATATAGCATTTACTTATATTTACCACATAAGCATCATGGATTGATTTTTTTCCAACTAAAAAAATACTACTAAATGACTTCCTTAATAAGTGTGACTTTTTAAAAAAAAAACTTAGAAACTTGAGACTTTTCTCAAAAATAAACTTATTTCCTTTTGAGTTTTAGTTATTAGTGCCTGTAAAGGATCTTAGATAGTCGAACCCTCAAGCCATATTCATCACTATGTATACACAATCTGTTTTCAACAGGTAAGTCATGCGACTCCATTGAATTAAACTACCAAAACTAAACTGCCACAAAACCAAATTACCTTCAAAAGTTTACATGAATTTTGTACCTCTTTAAACATCAGTTGGTTATTTAGTTGTCATAGAAATAGTCATATGGACCACACACTGTTACAAAGAAGCAGGATAATGTAGCACAAAGTAGACTGAGAGAATAAAATGAACTTTTGATAAAAGAAGGGAGTGAGGACTTACATAGAAGTAACATTTCATCTACCATAAAAATGCTCAACTTCTGCAAAACCCACAAACAGTGAAAAGACAGTCTGGTAAATCCAAGATTTGTAAAAGCTATGAACAAAACCCGCAGTATTTGGGAAAAGAAAGGTTTATACAAGTAGCAGCTTTTAACATGTAACTTTTCTGTGCTACTACCAATTACATGTTAACATACACACGAATTGAAAATATGCTACAACCATGTCTGGAAAAGCAGTTGAACATTTTCTAAATGGGAGTCTCACCCACATTTACTGTATAATGTAGCTGTTAATACTGCACAAATACAATTAGCAATAATGTTTAATTACTTTAAACAAAGATGAAGGGATTTTCTCCTTCAAAACAAGTTTTAAGCATCAAAACCTATGCTTATAAAAATTTAAAACTTTTAGCAGTCTAAATATTTCAAATGAAACCCGTTACAAACTTCTCCAACGTTCTTCATATTCCAGGTATGTCAACGCCAGTCGTCTACTGTTGAATCCTTCAGAGGTATTTCAGTCTCTCCTCTTCACTGGGTGGCTTTTTCTTAGTGCTGGCCTCATGGTTGTCCTTGCTTTTTTCATTGCTATCTTCATTATGTTGTGCCTGATGACTACAGTCTTGGGCATTAGATCCTCCACTTAGAGTCTTTGAACCTCTTTGTTCCCTTTCCAGCTTTTTGTTTGGTGCTTTCTTCCCTAGATCTTTGGCTTTATTCACTTCCTCATGCTGTCTTTGTTCAGCAAAAGACTTATTCAGCACGTGTTTGATCACGGAATCTCCTTCACCAACCAAAAACATATTCTTAAACCTGTTATACAACATTGTAGACTTTTCCATGATAACTTGACTAACCTTGAACACCGTATCTTTTTCAGGGTTGTAATCATCTCTGTGTGTTTCTGAGCTTGCAGCAAGTTCATCCAAGGCCTCAATGCATCTGTTCACATCAAGATAATCAATTTCGAGTGAATTTTTCATTCCAGCATGTATCCTTGGAAGTCAAGAATCCACTGATGTTTCTCGCTGCTTCTCCGCTTTCTTGACTTCTGACTTCTTTCCTTCGTCTTTATTCTGCTGCTTAGTTGGCATTGGTTCCTCTTGCTGGCATTTTTGATCTGCTGCTGCTTTCTCATGTTGGCCTTTCAGCATATTCCTTCTGGGAGCAGTCTGAAAGTTTCTTCCACATTTTCTCTTTTCACCTTCTTGCTCATCTCCTTCTTCAGAATCGAGGTTGATGTAACCCATTTTAGCTAAATTTTTCCTTTTTGATTCGACTTCTTTCTCCTCTTTTTTGTCTGGTTCTTTCTTGGCTTATCTCCTTTCTTCTGGTCCTTTTCACCCTTCTTTGGCTGCTTTTTGCATTGCTTATGCTCTTGCCCCTTTTTCTTACTTTTGTCTTCTTCAGTACCCATATCACTCTGAAGGACAGGGCTGCTTTACCGTTTGGGGTCTGCCTCTTGGTTCTGGAATCTTGACTTCGGCTGCAGGTCAGCCCCTTTAGGACTCACTTTCAGGTTAACAGATGCTGCTGCTGTTGGCACTACTCCTGCCTCCTCGGTTTTGACTTGTTTTTCAGCCTTCCTCTTTCTTTTCTGGCAGCTTTCGGAGTGGATATGTCAATTGCTTTAGCATCCTCATTGGGGGCTTTTTCTTCATGGTCAGTATCTTCCTTTGAAACACGAGTTTGTTTTTCTTCAAATTCAGTATCAGATGATGCATTTGATTGTTTAGTTGATGCCTGTTGACTGGAAAATTTCACTTTCAGATTGTTATCTGTCTCCCATAAGCCTTCATTAAAACCTTTTCATTTATTTGGTTTGCCATACTTTTCCTTATTGTCTGAGTAAGGAAATATATCCTTTGGTCCTAAAAAAGCAGTCTCTAAATGATTAGCATTTGTCTCTAGTCCTAGGTGAGTACATAGTAGAATTAGGAGTTTACTAAAGCATCAGAAAACGTTTCATGCCAGCAAGACTTTTTGGAGCCTATACTGTATAGATAGGCATGCCATTTATAGATAGGGATGTCAATATTAACTGATACACTCGTAATGAATACTGGAGTTTTCAGAGACACTCAGCCGGAGTCATTACAGATTTCAAGAAAGAGCCACATAATTTAGCAGATTTTAGTGCCACAACACCATGCCAAACTGTATTTCCAGCAACAAGAACTGGAGATAAAACAAGAGTTTATGCCTGACCTCCAAGTGTATGAAGATGTTAAAAAGTCATCTGAAACTGGAACACTAGGACCACTGTGTCAGTCAGGGACCTTGATTGTGGGAAATTTAAATCAAACTTTGAGCACTTAAGGAGAAAAGCTACTTATTTAAAGCATATGTGGTACTCATATCAGAGTTCTTTAAAAAGTTTCTGTAAATGTAGAATTAAAACATTATAAGAATCTTTCAATGAACTTTTTGAAGTACACTCATATAATATACAGAAAGGTGAGCTCTTTAGGATGTAGCCAGTGGAACTTCCACCACTGGATGTTCCTCTGATATTGCTCAGTACTTCTGCAGGGTTCTCGATTCCACCATGGCTGCTGGTGTGAATAGTTTCAACTGTGTTTGCAATTATGTCATTTCTGAGAGATTCAAAGTCTTAGACATCCAACTGTCTGAGCCTAGGTCACTTGTCTGGGATTCTATAATATGAGAAGAGAGATATCTGTTATCAAGGTTAGATAGCTTTTAAATAAACACATTTTCTACTTATGTGAGCCAAAGTTTGTACTTTTGCCTATCCCAAGATCCCTGACTGATACAGTGGTGTTTACTTTAAATCTGCTGAAATATTTTCACTTATTTATTTACCTGGGAATGGAGCCTACAGTTTGAACATGATTTTGGCAATATCCTTTTGGCACCAAAATGTATGTTAAAGAATGAGATGGTTCTTCCATGGATTCTATAATAATTCTGGTTGAGAATGTTGAAAAAAGTTTCTGGATAACAACAGCAATAAGAAGTTCTACAACTACTTTAAAATTTTCTAGCCTCTTGATATTTTTATATTGTCTTTAACTGTTTTTGTGTCTTTTTTTTTTTTTTTTTCCTTTGGGGGAGGATAGGGTTTGGTAGGATATTCTAAGAGTTGATTGTGTATAAGAGAAAGAGAAGCTAGGAACTTAAAAACAAAGAGAAAAAAAATTCCCCAAGAATTATGGCTGAAAATGTTGTTAAGGGACCTTCTACTGAACAGGAGATGCTTAGGGTGGGAATGGGAATGACATGTGAAGCAATGAAGCCTTATGCCATCAAGAGTCAGGATTCTATAATAAACTGATTATGCTTGTGTCAGGCTGGATCACAGACCCCTCTGCCCCATCCTGTGCAGGTTGTGAGTCAGGTAGTTGAAAAAAGGTTCTGGCAACTGATAACAGGCTGACGTGAGCTCTGCCAGCCAGTGGTTCAGAGCTGCTGCCTTTTATACCAAAAGTACACAATAGTGGCAATGAGCCAAGGAGCATATGGGTGCACATGTGCAGTTACACCGCTCTCATATAACTTGTTTACAACAGATGTACTGAATCATACCCAGCTGCATATGAGGTGATGGGGCCTGACTGTACTGACTCCATTTTCCTCATTGCTTGCAATAACAAGAAACTTGGAAGCAATTCAGGTGAGTTACACAAACACAAATTATTTGGTATTTCTCCATATTTTCTCAAGAATAAAAAAAATCAACAAACACATACAGCTTGAATTTCCTGAAAATATTTGATTTCTCCTTCTCACATTTACTGTGATTGGAAGAACAGCAGTTTTCAAAAATGAAATTTTCAGAAGGCATACTTAATGAAGAGAACAATAGTTCAATTAAGTGCAACACAGAGAAATGACTACTTAATATAAATAAATGAAACTAGATTCCATTTGCACTTCAGACATTGGCATAAAGATTATTTGCTAAATTGGTTTTATTGAAAACTTCCAGGAGCAATTTTTCAGTGAAGTATATTATTCTGACAACATCCCCTTCCCACTATACCTTCCCCAAATCTTTATAGTGTTAGATACATATCCTGTGACCTAAGAATACTTTTCTTTTAAGATATTCAAATATTAATATCTCTTTAAGTCAGCTGTATTTAACAATATGTAGTTACTTAAAAATAAAATGAGGTTAAAGTATGGTTAAATTCAGCTGGGGAAAAAATGAAGAACTATTGCTTCAATAGGTTTTAGATCATTGAGTGAAATCATAAAGGTCAATAGACAATGTATTCAATAGGCTAAGTCTTATTCTGGAAAATAAATTGAGTATTCATTGAATATTTAATAAGCCCTTTTCAAGAGTAATAAATATCCCCACTTTTTTTTTTTATAGTTACTTAAGGTGGGCCATATTAGAGTTTCTCCAGGTAGACATGTTGTTTCTTGCATTTTGCACAAAAGACACAGAAATTCTTGGGGAATAAAGTAAAAAGTACAATTAAGTTGTGAGACAAAGGCTCATTATAGAACTCATTTGAAGAAATGAGTCTATCACACAAAATTGCTTCTAGACGCTAAATAAATTTTCTCTTTGCCAAAAAAGCAAATCAGTCATGTTGATTTTGTGAACATTTATCTTTAGTTTTTTAGTGCAATTAGAGAAAAATAGGAAGGCTACCCTACTTAAGATGAAAAACATGAAAAATCTCTACTTTTTTCTCTTTTCATAAATTAGGATGTATTGAAATGAAGTAGGACAAACAGAATCCCTCACCATTTCCAATATTAGCTATCTTTAGTTTTCTTTCTCAAAGGAAAGGTTTGAGTGATATAAAATTTTAATGCTGCATGTGAACTTTGCGAATGCGAAACCTGTCAGTCTTTATGTTAATACCACCTAAAACTTATCCCCTAATTGGAGTAAGCTTTCCCAGTGTTTGAATGAGAGTTCCCCACTCCCTAAAACTGTATAAACTTTCAATATCAGTATTTTCAATCATTGATAATGTAATATTACAAAGAAATTGCTTTTTTATTTTGTTAATGTTAAGCTAGATTGTCATATAGCCTTATTAGTTATTTGTGTTATTTCATTTTTGTCTGATTCTTTTTTTTCCTACTTCCCTTGTAATTTTAGTCTCTTTGGTACTGATTTCTAAGCTCATTTATGATTCAGGATGTCAACAATTTGTCAAGTATTGCACATGAAATACCATGTGCTTTCTCTTTTATTTTATTGTGCCGATTTATTTTTTGGTTGTACAGAATTTACGTATTGAGATATAATCATGTTCTATTAAAAAAAGTCTTCTCAACTTATCAAATTAATTATATATTAGATATATGGGGAAAAAAGGTTAAAAAACCCATGTAGGGTCTTGATAAAATAAGGAAAATTATTACTGAGAAACTTTCTTACTTCGAAGGGCTGCGCATGTAAGCAAAAGAACCTTTATGTTGGTGAATGACTAGATTTTCTCTTGGTGGTGTTTAATTATGGAACAAAGTACTTAAAGATGAATTTTAAGCAGTAATTACACTCTTTCTAAATGTAAAATAAAGGAGCATAGTCAGTCATTGTTCTGTGAGCAGATTACAGAGCAAAGTCGAAGTTTACTAATACTAACATCACTTTCCCCTGAAATTATTGCACTTTATTTTAGGTTACAAAGATAATGCTCAATTAAAATGGGAAGCTAGCTATTTGTCCCACTCATCCGTAGACCTGATATTTGGCTTGAAGGAGAAACATAACAAGAAAATTATAATTATGAAAGTACAATAATCAGGATATTTAGTTTCTGCCAGATGACATTATGTAGAATCCTCTTTACATGTCATAATGGGAAATATTCAAGTTCTGATATTTTGTATTTTTATTCCACTTAAATTATCTTACATTTTCAGTGAATTATTTCTCCTGAGATTTCCCCTTTGATCCTGAGCATTTCAGATAAACTCCTTTTTAGAAATAACGCCCCAAATTTACCCATTTCTAATGTTTTGGACAACTCTCCTAAAACAGCATAGGGCCTCTGCACTTGAAAACAGCTATAAATTCATGTATCTGTTCCAATTATCAAATAACAATATTGTCAGTTGGCAACTCAGGGGATGCTTTTGGAGCGCTCTTGATTTGGAGTTCAGATATATTTATATTAATATATGGAATTTGTTCTCCAAAAATCCTCATTGAAGTTTTGGGAAAATATTATCTATGGCTTACTAAAAATACCAGAATACAGACTATTTATTCTAGGCCTGGGGCCTATTGAAGCAAAGTTTGAAACAAACTAGAAATACGATGTTTTAAATGTTTGACATAAAAATCAAACTTTTGCAAGCAACTCATCAGCCTTTACGGAGTATATTTCATGAATCCAGGAACTGATTACACATGATGGAGATTAAAAAGAGCCAAATGGTGTGGCTCTTATCATTAGCTCTATCTTTAGATAACCTGGTTCCAATGAGTGCTAACTTATCTTTCACATGGAAACTCTGAGAATGACCATGATTTGTCCATTACCATTGATGTGAGAGAAAGAGAAGAGACGTAGACAGCAGACAGTTTGATTTTGAATCTAATTCCATAAGTTGAGTAACCTTTCTGAATTCATCTTAACTACGGAATGTGAACAATAATATTATATTACAATATTATTAAATATTAGGTAATTAAACTTGAATAAATGATCAACCGTATATAGTAAGCACCCCCAAACTAGTAGTCCATTTCAGAGGGGGGTTTTGAATAGGGAAAAACACTTTCAGTAGAAGATTTGGAGGCAAAAGAAAACCGATGACTCTCTTGACCACTAGAGCATGAAATGAAAGGATCATATGATATCCTTCCACATGAAAGATATGTTTTATGTAAGATATATTTTGTTACTGCATTTAAAAATACACCTTCAAAATATGAGACACGATATACTGAAAAAGTAATTTGTACTTTGATCTCACTGGTAGAAGTACTTTTCTTTCATCCATCTCAAGAAGGGTCGTCACTTTTCTTTTTTTAGGAAATTTGGTGTTACGAAACCCAAAGATGAAGTTAATAGCATTAGAAGACACTCTCCTTTTTCATTAAAAACAAAAATCGATTAAGAATTGTGTGCGGGTGAGGGTTGTGGTGAAGGATAAAGAGGGGAGGACATTGTCTGAAACCAAGTGTAGTAATTATCTATTGCTGCTCAGCAAAATACTCCAAAATATATGGTTTTAAAAACACATTTAACCTCACACTTTCTGGGTCAGGAATTTGGGTACAGCTTCATGGTCCTTCACATAGCTGCAATCAAAGTGCTGGCCCATGGTCTGTCATCTTATCTGAAGGGTCAGTTGGAGAAGGACCCTGTTCCAAGCTTGCCCAGTGGTTTGGGTGAGGATTCTAATCGATTCCTCATAGACTATTGGACCGAGTTTCTCTCTGTTGGCCAGAGTCACCTTCAGTTCCACCTGCTAGCTTGCTTCATCAAAGCAGGCAAGCCAAGAAAGTGATAGTGAGAGTCCAACCAACAGAGTTCACGGTCTTTTGCAACCTAATTATACAAGTAACATCCTATCACTTTTGTTTTAGAAATAAATCACTAGCTCCAGCTGAAACTCAAGTGGAAAGGAGTGTTCATATCAGGAGGTGAGGATTTTTAAGAGACAACTTTGAAACCTGCCTGCTACATAGGGGCATTTTAATAGAGGTTGCATTCTGTAGATCATTTTGGGTAGTACTGTCATCTCAACAATATTAAGTCTTGCAGTCCATGAACATGACATTTCTTTCTATTTATTTATGTCTTCAATTTCTTTTAGTGATTTTTGCAGTTTTCCATGTGCAAGTCTTGTGCTTCTTTTGTTAAATTAATCCCTAAACATTTTATTATTTTTGATGTATTCTAAATTTAATTGTATTTAAGTTTCATTTTCATTTCAGTGTTTATGTCTAGTGTGTAGAAATGCTATTATTTTTTCTATATTGATCTTGCATATTGAAACCTTACTGAATTAATATATTATCTCTAATAGTTTCTTTTTATTCTTCAGGATTTTCTAAATACAACGTCATGTCACTGGCAGATAGAGATAATCTTACTTCTTTCTTTCCAATAGGGTGCCTTTTGCTTCATTTTCTTGCCTAATTGCTTGGCTAGAACTTCCAATTCAATGTTAAATATAGGTGGCAGATGGGGGAATCCTGGTCTTTTTCTCAGTCTTTGGGGGAAGGCTTTCAGTCTTTACCATTAAATAGGTTGTTAGCTGTGGAATTTTTATAGATGTGCATTAGCAGGTTGGGAGAATTTCCTTCTATTCCTTGTGTGTTAATTTTTTTTTTCTCATGAAAGGGTGTGTGTTAGATTTTGTCAAATGCTTTTTCTGCATTTATTGAAAAGATCATGTGGTTTTATCTTTTATTCTATTGATATAATGTATTCCACTGAGTGATTTTTCTATGTTCAAACAATCTTGCATTCCCCAAATAAATCCTATTTGTTCATGTTGTATAATCTTTTTTTTTTAATGTTGATGATTATGATTTGCTAGCATTTGTCCAGAATTTTTGCTTTTATATCAATAAGATATATTGGTCTATTGCTTTCTTTTCTAGGAATCTTTGTTTGTTTTCAGTATTAGGATAATGCAGACCTCAAAATGAATGAAAAATGTTTCCTCTTTTTTCTATTTTTTGAAAAATTTAGTGAAACATTGTTGTTAATTCTTCTTTAAACATTTAGTAGTATTCACCAGTGAAGCCATTTGGCTCTGAGATGTGTTTTGTGGTGAGTTTTTTGACTAGGAATTAAATTTCTTTACTTATTATAGATATATTCAGATTTTCTCTTTATTCTGAGTCATTTTCAATTGTTAGTGTCTTTTTATGAATATAGCCATTCATTTAGGTTTTCTAGTCTATCGGCACAATATTGTTCATGATATTCATTTATAATTCTTTTAATTTTTGTATGATCAGAGTCCCCCTCTTTCATTCTTGATTTCAGTATCTTGAGTCTTCTTTCTTGTGCAGTGTACTAACATTAATAAAGCAAATGTATTTCACAGGGCCTACCTAGCTTCCAAAGCCCTGTAGTTTCAGGCATAAGCTAATTTTTAAAAATTACACATAGAAATGATAAGCTTGCAAAAGACAGGAAACTTTCCCCAGGCTAAAGTCTCTGCTGTAGGTAAAGAATTGTAACACAGCAAAATTGCTGGCTCAAAGGATAAATGTCCTTGGTGCAACTAAACCTAATGACTGTTGCCATGAAAATTATCTTACTGTTCTTTTGTAACCACCTATGTTCCTTTTCTGTAACTTTCCTGCCTGAAGAATAAATATGGAGAGAAGACCAGAGTTTGGTGTTAATCTTCTGAGGAGGAATGCTTCTCTCTTGAGGGTTCCTGGAAATTAACCCCTTCGGAGCTTCTCGCTGCTCAGAAGAAATGGGCTTTGAGTAATCCTTTGTGTCTCCATCACCCTGGGGGAGAGGTGACATTTCTTTTTTTCATTCTTAGATTTAGTTAAACTTGTCAACTTTTTAAAGAACCAACTTTTGGTTTTATAGATTTTGTCTATTGTTTTTCTTTTTTGTGTTTCATTTATCTCCATTCTAATCATTATCATTTCCTTTTTTCTGCCTCCTTTGGGTTTAATCTACTCTTCTTAAGGTGGAAAGTTAGGTTATTGATTTGAGATCTTTCTTTTTTTGTACAGGTGTTTACATCTCTCAGTTTTTCTGTAGGTACTGCTTTAGATGCATCCCATAAGCTTAGTATCTTTTTGTTCATTTTTCCTCATTTGAAAATATTTTCTAATTTTTATTTTGATTTATTATTTATTATTGATTATTTAGGAATGTGTTGCTTAATTTCAGTGTATTTGTGAATGTCCCAAACTTTCATCTATTATTGATTTCCATTTTGGTCAGATAATATACTTTGCATAATATTAATCCTTTTAAATTTATTGAGATTTGTTTTATGGCCTAACACATGGACTATCCTGTTCCATGTGTACTTACAAATATATATATTCTGGTACTGGATTATGTTAGTCAGTTTTTTTGTTGCTTATAGCAGAATACCTGAAACTGGGTGATTTATAAAGAAATAGAATTTATTTCTTACAGTTTTGGAGGCTGAGACATCCATGATCCAGGATGTGCATCTGGTGAAGGTCTTCTTCTTGGTGGGGAATCTCTACAGAGTCATTATCACATGGTGAGGGCTGAGGAAGGGAACATGCTAATGTGCTTCTTTCTCTGCTTATAAAGCCATGAGTACTGCTCCCATGATAACCCATTTATTCATTAACCCACCTATTCATTAATCCATGAATGGACCAATCTATTCACAATGGCCACACCTTTCAACACTGCCACATTGAAGATCAAGTTTCCATATGAGCTTTGGAGGGGGCAAACATCAGCACATAGCATGGGTGAAGCATTATATAGATATCTTTTAGATCTAGTTGGTCTAGTTATAGGGTTGTTTGGGTCTACTTTGTTAATCTTCTCTTTAGATGTTCTATCCTTTATTCAAGGTAGGGTACTAAAGTTTCCAACTATTATTGTTATCTATCTTTCCTTCAGTTTTTCAATTTTTGCTTCATGTATTTTGGGCTCTGTTTTAGGTGCATATGTATGTTAATAATTGTTATATCTTCTTGAGAAATTGACTCTTTTATTAATATATACTGTCCTTTGTCTTTGTAACACTTCTCAATTTAAAGTGTATTGTTTTTGATATTAGTATATCAACTTTGGCTCTTTTTTGGTTACTATTTGCATAGTTGTATTAGCCAAAGTTCTCCAGGGAGACAGAATATATAGTACATGTATATAAAATAAGAGAAGGGATTTATTAGGGGAATCGGCTCATGTGATTGTGAAGACTGAGGAGTCCATAATAGGCCATCTGAAAATTGGATGCCAGTAGTGTGGCTCAGTCCAAGTCTGGAAACCTCAGAACCAGGGAAGCCAATGGTGTAATTGTCAGTCCAAGGCCAAAGGCCTGAGAGCCAGGATTGCTGCTGGTGTAAGTTCTGGAACCAAATGACTGGGGAGTCTTGAGTTTGGATGTCCATGAACAGGAGAGAAGAGTGTATCTCAGCTCCAGTGGATACAGAAAGAGATTTGCCTTTTCCTCCAGTGGACTGGATGATGCCCACCCATACTGAGGGCAGATCTTTCCCACTCTGTCCACTCAGGTTTACATTCTAATCTTTTTTGGAAGCACTCTTACAGGCACACCCAAAAATAATGCTTTGCCAGCCAGGTTTCTATGTATTCCTTAATCTAGTCAAGTTGACACCTCAAATTAACCATCACAACAGTGTATCTTTCTTCCATTCTTTTACTTTGAAACCATTTGTATCTTTGACATCATGTTTATTTTATCCATTTTGCCAATCTCAGCCTTTTGATTAGAGCATTTAACCCATTTACATTTAATATAAGTTTTATAGGTAGGATTTACATCCACCTCTTCACTATTTCTTCTGTATATTAAATTATTTTTCTCTATTTTTAAAATTTCTTCTTTTGTGTTAAATTCATATTTTCATGTTTGTCATTTTAATTCTCTTTTCATATTTTTACTATATTTTTTGAGACATTTTCTTAGTTGTTTCCCTGGGGATTAAAACTAAGGTTTTAATTTATAACATCTAATTTCAATAATATTAAAAAACTTTGCTCCTGTATAGCTGCATTCCCTCCATTTCCTTTGTGCTTTCCTATTGTTATACCAGTTATATCTTATACATTGTATTACAATCAATATAAAATATAATTATTGGTTTATTGAGCTCTCTTTTAAATCATGTACGAGAAATATATGTTACAAACAAAAATATACATTTATGCTGTCTTTTGTTTACCTGTGAAGTTACCTTTACCAATGCTTTTCATTTCTTTATGTCCTTTTATTACAGACTAAAAGACTCCCATTACTATTTCTTATAGAACAATCTGCTAGTGACAGATTGTCTCAGTTTTTGTTTATCTGGGAATTCCTTAATTTCTTCTTCATTTTTGTAGAATAGTTTTGTTGAATATGGGTTTTTGGTTCACAGCCTTTTTCTTTTTGTGGTTTGAATACATCATTCTACTTTCTTTTGTCCCAATGGTTTATGAGAAGAAACTGACTGTTAATCTTACTGAGGATTCTCAGAATATAAAGAGTCTCTTTTATTATGCTGTTTTCAAGATTCTCTCAGTCTTTGGCTTTCAGTAGTTTGATTATGATATGCTAACCTGTGGATTTCTTGAGTTTGTTATGCACTTTGAGGTTTTCTCTTTGTTTGTTGAGCATGTTGGTGTGTAGATTAACTTCCTATAAATATGGGAATTTTTTTGTGGTTATATCTTCAAATATTCATTCTGTCCCTTTCTATTCTCTTTCTGCCTCTGGGACTGTCATTATGCATATATAAGTGTGTTTGGTGGTGTCCCACAGGTATCTAAGGTTTTATTCACTTTTCTTAATTCTTTTTCTGTTATTTTTCTTTTACCCTTCAGACCAGATAATTTCAATTGACCTATTTGCCAGTTTGCTTATGTTTCTTCCGCTTTTTAAAATCTGCTGTTAAGCTCATCTAGTACATTTTCTATGTCAGTTATTTTACTTTTTTACTCTAAAATTTTTATTTTTTTGATAATAATTTTTACCTCTTTATTGATGTTTTCTACTTGTTAAGACATTATTTTCATACTTTCCTTTAATGTTTTATACTTTGTTTACTTTAGTTCTTTGAATATATTTAAAATAACTGATCTAAAGTCCTTGTTTAGTATGTGTAATGTCTGGGTTTCTTCAGAAACAGTTTCTATCTCCCTTCCCCCATGTATTTGGGTCATAATTTCTTGTCTTTGCATGTCTAATACTTACTTTTTGAAAACTGCACATTTTGTATAACATAATGTGGCATCTGTAGAAATTAGATTCTCCCCTCTCCCCATGGTTTGCTGTTGTCTTAGCTGTTTATTATTATTGTTGTTGCTTTTTGTTTGTTTAGTAACTATCTTGAGCTAATTCTGTAATGTCTGTATTCCTTGTCATGTATGGCCACTGAAGTCTCTGCTCAATTGAGCAGTTAATGATAAAATAGGCTTCCTCAAATTCCTAGGAACAATAAGTCTTCTGATCTTATCAGAGGACTCTCTCTCTGTGTTAGAGCATGCTGTCAGCATTCAGCCAGGCAGTTTACCACTCTGCCCTACTCTTCACTTCCTTGTGCAGAATCTCAAAGTCAGAGATAAGAACTGAGTCCCTTGTAAGATCTTTTTTTGGGTGTTCATGCAGCCCTACATGTGTGGTCTTCTTGATTCTCAAGAATATAAAAAATTTTCCAAAGCCCACTATGAACATCTCATTTTCCAGATCTTCCTTTTAAGTTTTGGTTAGTTTGTTGTTTGCCGCAACTGTTATCTCTGAGGAAAAGACCATTCACAATGGATGAGCTCTGAATGAGGTTACATAAAGACAAGGATTGTGAGTAGGTTTACCAGGGACCTGCCAGACAGGTAAAATAATAAAAATAGTTTGAGAACAGAGATTTGAAAGAGCTCCAGCTCTGTTCTGACCTCTGGTGGCTAGTAGCATTAAAATATACCCCAAAAGACTGACAAAATGGACTCTGGCTAAAAGAGACGTTCAAATAGTTAAACAGAACCAAAAAAAAAAAAAAAAAAAAAAAAGACCTCAGCAGGGTGGAGGGGCAGACACATATCTCAAAGCCTGCCAATATATATTGCTATATTACTGACTATTATGATTTTTTTTCATTCCTGTAACTAAGTAAAAGGCAATTCTCAGAAGGTAAGGCCAGATAAGCTCTCACTGGGAGGTTGACAGTGACCTTCAACAAGTCCAAGTGGTGCCAGCCACTGACCCCCTCCTTCTCATTCTTGCAGTCCCACTATTGCTCCAATTAAACAGAAAACAGACTCCATGGATATTCTTCTCTTTTTTCTCCAGATATAGGGTTCATATTAAAACCAGCCACAGCAGATCTATGGAGTCTGCATAGTAACATAGCTTGGTGCCTTATAATTACATATATGTTCACTCACTGTGCACACATATTGCCTTCTCTATAAATATTCATAGCATTCTCTCTAAGCTCACTGAATATGCATGTGAACCTGATCCTGGGGGGCATAAATACCAATCACTTCCCCTCCCTTATTGGAGAACATACTTTAGGTTTGCCCAGAGGTTACATTTCCCTAATCTGCAGATTGTTTCTTTCCTGGAAAATAAAGTTTCCATTTTCTCTTTAGCAGATCCTGTGGTCCTTTTTGTCATCGGTAAGCTGCTGGTTTTGACAATAATTGGTGGCTGTTAATTTTTCAGGCTGCCATGGACTGCAAAGAGCGGATGGAAATAGGATAACTTAAAATGTTACAAAACTGTTCATACCAAGGCTCAGTCTCTTTTCTTAAAGAATTGATCTGAGGATGAATGCAAGCTTTTTGGTTAATTTCTAGAATTTTGAAAAAGTTGATTCTGACATTTTTTCCAGTTTTTTCATTGCATTTACGGAGACAAGAATCTTTACTATTACTGTTTATTATTATTAATGATTATTACTTCACCATTTCTTATTATGCTTTGGTAAGTTGATTTTAAATGAATGTTTTCTAGATCTAACATGCTGCCATTATTTTTTATGCAGAGTATTTTTATAACTCTCATGTTCTAATGTTTTTTATTGGTTATTTATCCTCAAAAGAGTGTAATTTTATTCTTGCCTGCTAGAAACTAGTACGGGCATATTAAAAAGTAGGTTGTCTTACTTTTTTTCTTGGTGCCATTAGGATTTTAAGGTAAGATCTTAGCTGGCTGACTGGATAGATTTGTTTTAAATATTCATTTCAATCTTTTCCTGTCAGTGTTTATGACTTATACATTGTGGGACTGAATGGTATTGAATAATAGGAGGTAGAACATTACACAGTCTCAGGAAGGGAGTGTTATTTTGATGCTTTTATTTATGCCTGCTAAACTACAATGGAAGAAACGTGGTGCAGATGTGTCTGACGTTATTCCTAGATATTCCATCCATCAGCTTGAAGTCCTTTCTTAACAAGGAACAATCATCTAGTGCCAGAAATTACTTCTACACATTAAGAACAAATGTGGAAACATACCAGTTAGAGATAAATTAGGTCATAGGAAAGCTTTATCCTTCATATTTCTTGACATATAGTTCTATGTATTTCCATTCCCAATTCTTTTAATACTGTTTAAACTAAAATAAATAAATAAATAAATAAAAATAAATAAATCTGCCTTCCCCATCCCACATTGCCCTAATCTGGGAAAATAACTAGGAAAGAGAAAACAATTTTAAAAACAGAAAAAAGAAAGAAAGCTTTGAAATTCCAATAGCATTTAATTTATGTGAGCCTGTGGTTAAAATAATTAAAAGAAAATAGAAACCTACAGCCTAATATTACTTATTTAACATTGATGTAAAGAGTTCAAGGAAACATTAGCAAATAAAATCTATATCAAGAGAATAAAGAGTCACACACTGAGTTTTTCAGGAAAGCAAAATTGGACCAATAACAAAAAGGTGAACTTTTCTTCATTTGTACCACTGTAGCTAAACCAAAAAGTATATATTTGAGCTAAATATTTAAATGTACCTTACATTAATGACTATAGACCTCTGATGGATATTTGGAACTGTATATTAATTGAACTGCATAGTATATACAGCAGTGTATTTTGTAGAATATAGTATGTGCAGTGTAGTATAGTATAATGTATTGGTTTTTTTTCAAGTCATTATTATTGGCATCTAGAAGCATGAGTGGCTACAATATTTGCCACAGTGTATCTGAGTGAGCAGGTTAAGACTTGACTCAGAAACTTTTCTGCTACTTAGGAAACTACATTGTGCTCCAGGTTTTGCTGTTTCTTGTGATTGACACAAGCCCCTTTGGGACGTGAGCGTCCTATAGGTGCCATTCTAATAATGAAATATAGATTTCCAGACTTTCTCAGTTAAACAGGACCAATTTAGCATTATCATCTTTCCAGTTAAATAAAAACAGACACCATATTTATTCATTGTTTAAATTATTATCTTCCGAGCATAAATTAATTTCTAGGCATGAGCCAGTGAAAGAGTAAAGCATCTTATGGTGCTTACATCTTAGTGGGGGATTTAGACAAAAGACAAATAAAAATATAATGAAATGTCTGGTAGTGATTAGTACATGAAATAAAATAATACTGGATAAGGAGTAGAGAGTCACGAGGTAAGAGGGTCTATTTTAAAAGAGATGCTTAGGAAAGGACTTTCTGATGAAGAGGTGTTTAAGCAGAACCTTGTGTGAAAGGAGTCATGAACCCAGCAGATATTTGCAAGCAGGGCACTCTACACAGACAGAGAAGCAGTGCAAAGGCCCTGTGGTGAAAATCTGCTTGGAGTGCTCAAGGATCACCAAGAAACTTGACAAGTAAGGAAGAAAAGCATTAGGAAATGAGGTTGGAGAGATAGCCAGGAATAGCTGGGACAGAGGTTCCCATACTTTTTGATCTCAGGACACTTTACACTCTTAAAAATTAATGAGGACCCCAAAAAACTCTTGCTCATGGGAGTTATGTCTATTAGTATTGTATTTACTGCACCAGAAATTTAAACTGAGCACTTAAAAAATATGTATTTATTAATTTAATTTAAAATAACAATAAATCTATTAAATGTTATTATAAATAACATGTTTATTATGAAAATAACTAAATTTCCATGGGGAAAAAATAGTGAGAAGAGTGACGTTTTTACATGTGTGAAAATCTCTTTAGTGTATAGTTTAAGAGAAGTTAGCTAAATTCTCATATTTGTTTCTTTATTCAACCTGTTGAAATATGTTGTTTTGCTTGAAATATATGAAGAAAACCTGCCTTCACAAAGATATGAAAGTAAAGAAAGGAGTATTTTAATAAACTTTTTAATTCACTGTGGATATTCTTATTTGTTACTTCACAACTATTCACATGGTAGTTTCTTAAAGGTTAGTTGTAATGTGAAATAGGAAAGCACATCAACAATATTTATGTATGCTGTTATGTTAAAATCCATTGGTTTTTCTTGCACTTTAAATGGCTCTTTTTACCCATAAATGATTTTGTATAATCATATACTGGACATTTGTAAAGTATTGGTTTACTAAGTTATGTATCTTCTTAATGTTATTACATTTTATTACATAAAGTATTTTTTAAGCCACATTTTTAAAATCACTACCCATATCATCAAGAGTCTTTTAAGTATTGGAAAGCTGTCAAACTCAAGATGACTGATAAAAGTGACAGATTCTTTGTTTTTAAAAAAATGTCTGCCAAATATGAAATTTGAATAGCCACAGGTTTTTAATTTTTTAAAATTTCTTTGATCAGTAGTTTTTGCAAGTAAAAATGTTTTCCTGTGAAAAAAGTGATTGTTTCATTTTGCAACTTAAAGTGCTGTGCAAGTGCTTTTCCTGGAGATAGTCATTATATAAGCATCAGATGCAGCAGAAATGCTTTATACCTTCTTCTCATTTTATCATACAGAATATTAAAAAGAAATCTCATATTAAGATTTAATAAAATTACTGATATGTTACTGATAAATATCACTATAGATATTAAGTGAAATTGACATTTTTTTCTTTTCTTTCTGGTGTATGTGGAGGTAAAGAGTAAATGACTATTAGAGCTCGGTGTCCTGACTTGACCTTGATTTGTGCTGAAGCTCTAGCAGTTTTACCCACTATTCCTTTGCATCATTCGTGCAAATGTAAACACATTGAAAAAGGCAAATGCTTTTCTGATACCATTATCAAAGCAGTCTTGGCATCAGAGATTTCCTGAAAATGTCTTGTAAGACCCGTGCACCAAGCACAAATCCCACACGCCGGAGTGGCTTGCTTCACAAAGACCACAGGACAAGAGACGCTGCAATCAGGCAAGAGGTATTTTATTTTCCAGCTAGCTGGAGCCTTTCGGAAAAGTGGCGCCCCCCTCTCTTTACATTGGAGTTTTTATACACTTTCTTTGGACAAAGACTTTATTCATGGTCAGGCTTAACAGTCTAGCACCCCGATAAGGGACTGTTCGATTTTTTTTTACTCACTTGGGCTCTGCCAGGTGTCCTGAAGATAAGAGGTCTGGTTAGTCCTTGAGACCGGCTGGCCCCTGGAATGTGTATCTAGTTCTGCTTTGACTTCTAAAAAGCTGCTTCACTTAAAATACCTTTAGATATGTTTTCCTCATTTTTAGCAAGTGCTTACAGGAACAATTTGTGCAGGTTAAGTTAAAGTTATACTGTGCAGGCTAAAGTTATACAGGCAACAGTGCAGGTTAAAGTTACATTTTTCTTTATAACAGTCTCAGGGAATGAAGGATGGTTAGGGAATACCTAAATGAAGGAACAGTAGAGGAATTCAGTTTCTTTAATATTTTTGATGGAGAACATGTAAACATAAAACTATGTCCAGATTGTACAACTAGTCATATTTGTGCCAACTCACTTCATTCCAACTGTTATACTTACAACACAATCAGATTAAACAACCATGATTAAAAGATAGTCATTGAAATGGCTAAAAAAGAAAATATAAATATTTTTATTAGAAAAAGCCTAATAGATCCACCCAGACAAGCATTAATATTTCAACCTCCTGCGCATCAGAAAGAAGCATCAAAACTGGGTTAATTTTTGAGGGAGCAGTCAGCAAGCTGTGTGTGTATGTAAAGCTACAGAATCACCCTGCGGCAAGTGGTAAGGTACGAGCCTTGACCGCTTCCGATTTCATAAGGGATTGACGAGGGTAAAGTTCGAATCCAAAGTTGAAGACACAAGTCAGAACAAGAGGCTCTCGGTAAAAAGCACAAGGTATAAACCAGAAACAAAATAATACTGAACAAATGGTGTTACATCAACAAGGTTGCTTTTCCTGGTAAGTTAATAACTTGGAACTTTGGGTGAACTCAAGATCTTTCCACCATGCTGGCAAGGCTGTAGCTCTGACCTTATTCTGCCAATAATTCCCTGATGGCTTCAGTGTTCTGATCAGAAACAGACATATTAGGAAGGGTTTATCATTTCATAAAGCTATTGTAAATTCAAGTTGATTATAAAGACATTAGAGATCATCTTGTCCAACCCCAGTATTTTATAGATGAAGAAAATGAGGTCGTTACAGGTTAAGTGTTTTAAAGTATTACAAATCAGGACTAGAACTCAGGTATCCCTATCATTTCATATAGCAGCATTAGTTGAATATCATGAAAGATTCATCAAACACAGAGAATTTCTAGCCTATTTAAACCATTTTTTGAAGGATAAAAATTCTGCAAAATGACATTTTTACTACATCTGAATCATCTTAATAACAGGTGCAGTCATGTCAACATCTGCTGGACTGTGAGAATATTAGGTTACTCAACAGGGGAAGAAGTTGGATTCTCTTTTAAATATTATATAGTCATACCATAAATAAGTTTTTGTTTTATATCATTATTACTTTTTAAGCTGAAATAATGGATATTTATTTTTGATTTTTTATTTAGTTATTTTTTTTCTTTTTTCTTTTTTTTTTTTTTTTGTCTTTTTCATGACCGGCACTCAGGCAGTGAGTGCACCGGCCATTCCCATATAGGATCCGAACCCGCGGCGGGAGCGTTTTGCCGTGCTCCCAGCGCCGCACTCTCCCGAGTGCGCCACCGGCTCAGCCCTATTTAGTTATTTTTTATTTAACCCATCAAAACTAAATATAATCCTGTTTCTAGAGCATGGTTTCTGGAGCCATTCTAAAAGTGTTTGAAACATATACCAGACATGTGACCTTGGGAACACTTAAACAGCTTGTACCTCAGTTACCACATCTGTAAATGGGAGTAATAATAGAATGTGGGAAAGTCCCCTGGGGACCCTGAAGACAAATGCCCCCCACAACCAGGCCAGCGAAGGAGCCAGCCATGGGCCAGACCTGGCCCCCCTTTTCTTCTCTCTCAACAACAACATCTTAGAATGTACCTATTAAATAATAATAAAAAAAGAATGTGGAGGTCAAGTGAGTTAACATATGTAAAGGATTTATTACAGTGTCTGGTACAGAGTCATCACTATGTAAGTGATTATTACAATTACAATAATTGCTATTATTACATTTTACAGATTTTCTTTGAGAGAAAATAATACACTTTTGAAATGCTGCTTAAGTTCCATATTATTTAATGCATGCTAGAATGATGCAAATACTTACAAGTTAGTATTGCATGTTGTTTATGCTAGAGAGTGCTGTAATAATTTTGCTGTGAATCTATTTCAAAAGTCAAAAAATTATAAATACTCTCCACTCCTGGGAAGAATGCAAGAACACAGGCCACATATGTTTTTAGAGTGGAGATTTATTTTAATATTATTGCCATACAATGTTGATATCCGTTGAGTAAGTTTATTACACTCCATATTCAGTGCAAGGGTTGTTCTTTCTGATACCAAGTAAGTATAAACTCTGTAAGCTAATATTCCTATTTTAAAATGTAAGCCTACAATTAATGCACAAATGTTGACAAGATGATATTTTTCAGTGAGTTACACTTAAACTATTTTTGAGCAATATTTACATAAATACAGATCATTAATCTACAGCAAAAATTACTGATTACTATGTTAGCTTGTTACTTTTGTTTTATATACATATGTACCATGTGGATTTTATTTTTTAATAACATAGTTATTTGAATACAAACATTTAATTCTCCCCATTCAAAAAAACCTCAGTGAATTATCCAGGGAATTGTAAAACTGGAATAAATATCTCTTAGTTAAATAAACCAAGAAAAAGAATAAAGGACATATTAGAAACTTTGATAGTCTATGTCTTCCTTCTGATATAATGTAGGTTTATGATCCTTAAGAAAGGCATCGATGACTCTACTACGAACAACTAATATCCCAATATCCACTAATCTGGACACAATAATTGCAAGTTATATTTCAGAAAAATATTTAATGACATAAGTAGTTCTATAATGCAGTGAAGAAGTGGAAAAACCTCTAGATAATGTCACAAACAACGAAGATTAACTTTTTCCACTGAAGAAATTTCCCTAGTGCCTCATGGACAAGTTGCTGCTTCAAAAAGATTTTCTTCCTCTCAATGCTCTATGAAGACCCAAATGGCCACACCTTTGCCACTAAATAGAATACGAATAGTAGTTAACAAGGTGACGGACCTGGATTATGCGCCATTTAGTTTTCTACTGCTTGGGTGACATTGGTATCATTTTACACTCTGGGCCTAATTTTTGTCATTTATAAAATGAGGAAGAAACTAATTATATAATTCTCTTCCAGCTCTGAAATTCAGTATCTTTACCATTTTAGTAAAAAATAAAGTTGTTTCTGTCTGAGTGTGTAGAAATAACTCTTAATGAGGGAACTAACCACAAGATCTTTAAATTTTGTTTCAGATTTTTTCTTGTTTTATCAAGAAAAAAATCTCCATTTTCCACTGGAGTAGACCCCTTTCCTAAAAGTGAACTTCAGCTCTCAGGCAAAGTTATGATTTTGGTAGAATGATTCCTGGGATTTGGGCTTATAGAGTTAGAGGTGTCAATGGACAGTTGAACAGAAGTTGATATTAAGAGGCTCACGTCTTGTTCACTATCTCAGAGACTGCTAGACAGAGTGCTAAACCAAGCTAGGCTAACTGTGTATGTTTTTGTCCCATACACAGGACGTTTTGAACCCTGCTGTTCAACTGAATATGTGTATTACTCACTATTTCTACTTTGCACTTTTTTGGGTGTTTCTTTAGCAGAATTTCAATAGTTTCATATAGAGCAATTAATACGATAAGCTCTTAGTTATTTGGTTTATGGCTTACTAGTTGAAAAGACTTTTCTTAAACAGTATCCTGTGTTCAAGCCACCTAATTTTGGTGGTTATAGAATGTCAACAAAAAGATTGGAGATGGAAGGGATGTTTTGAACCCTAATTAAAATACATGACTTTGCAGTGATAGACTGTAAAGCTCATAATCTATATTCTTTTTTCTAGATCATTTTTTGAAATGGAAAATCTAAAATCCTACATGTCAAAAAGCTATGTAACACAAAAAATATTTGAAGCCCACCTTATCTATACCTACAGTCATAGTACTTCAGAGCCAAATGTCTTTAGAAATGTATTTCTAAATACATCATTTCAGCATGCACAAATAAATAATGCTGTTTCCTGAGGAAGCATTCAGTTAGGTGAATACTTTCAGTGAGAATATAAATTTATCTGAATATAAAATTCAGATAGTTAATAAGAATGTAACTTTTTGAAACCAATTTGAGTCATGTCTTCCTCTCTTTCTCCCTTTAAGTCACTAGCTGAAGTTCATAATGCAAGGCTTTGGAAAAAAGGAGCTAAGTTAGTTTTTCTGAATTATTTGAATTATATGGGTCTGGGCAGTTGTTCCTGAAGAAATTTGATGTTTCTTTCCGCATTTTTCTCTTTCTCCACACACATTTTGCAGAACTAACCCAGTATGTTCAGCCACTGAATATCTTAGCTCATTATCTAGGAGTTAAATTGGAACTAGGAAAAATTTCAGATGACTTATATGCTAAGTAGAATTCTCTTGAAAAACAAATAGAATAGAAAGAGTGGGTTATGGTTGTGTAATAAAATCTTCAAAATAAACATCCAGAGCCTTCTTTCAGTGTGTACTAAATAAGAGAGCTAGTAAACCAGTGGTTGGAATATTTCTGTCCATAAAATTGATGTCATTTCATACTACTTGTATAAGACTTATCTCTTTTTACAAATCAGAGTCAGCAGTTAACTTGAGCTTGTCAATGCAGCAGTGTCTGTTATAGTTCATGATTCTTCTGATGATAACAAAAGATATGTATATTTTTCATGGGCAGACACTTTGTATTTTGATGTTATACATATAAACCACACTTGTCTAGCTCAGTAGAAAGATGAAAATATGTAATTTTTTTTACAGTTTCATTTTATATTAGCAAATACTTTAAAACTCAAAAGTTTAAATGTGAAACCACTATTTAAAAGTAATTTGCAAGGGTATAATTGGTTGAAAATATTTATCCAGATCTTACAAAGTTTCTGTGACCTTGGAGTCATCATAAACTGTAATACAACTTCAGAATCTAATGTTTCTTTCCTGAAAGTCTTGTTGTGAGAGTTAGAAAATGCATTCATTCTAAATATTACCTTGGCTGCCTCACTGAGAAGTTGCAAAATTGTTTGTTTGTCAAACAGCTTGAAAAGCTAGACAATGCTATTAGGAGTGATATGGAAATGATAGGTAGAAAAATTAGTCTTACCTGCTGCTTTGTTATTTGGTAAAGTCACACTGGTAATGGTTTTCTTATCCTTTCATTCCTAATGAATTGCCATAATAAGATCTGCAGCATACTTTTAAAAAAACCACTGTATAATCACAGCAGTGGTAGAAAATTCATTTCAGAAGCTCAATATCCAGCCACTTTTGTGGAAGACATTTGTAAAATGGTTTGAGAAATGATGAACTGTCCCTATATTAGACAAATGTGTTTTATATACGCTTTATCTCAAAATTCTTTCAATACCTCCTGCTCTTGTCTACATATGCAATTTTCTACAAATGATTTTTGATGTACTGTTCAATTGAATATGTTGTTACTCACTATTTCTACTTTGCACTTTTTCTGATGTCTCTTTAGCGAAATTTTAATTGTTTCATATAGAGCAATTAATACGATAATCTCTTAGTTATTTGGTTTATGTCTTACTAGAACAAATGTGTAAAATCTCATGAATGTGATTAGAATGGCAGGTAATTCTGCTTTACTTTTCAATTATTTATTGACACCATCTCAATGTCTCATAACTACTCTTTAGTCAATTAAGAAGTAGTCAAAGGGTTGGATTTGGAATACAGAACAGAAATATGTAAGAATTCTTTTGGCTAAGGTCAAGGAGAAAGAAGGAGAAAGTAAACGTAACTTTTTTATTTTTAGTGTTACAGTTCTATTATATCAGATAAATCCCACCATACCATAGGAAAGAGAGAAGTTTGGGGTATTGGATGAAAAAAGCAGACTGCCTATTGTGTCACCTAGAGCAATTAACACAGATATGAGGCTCAATAACACAGGACAAAGAATTTGCAGACCTGTATGCTGAGACCTAGCCTTCTCCACAGTGAAATCCACCCAAAAGGCTGGAGTGGGGGAGGGGAAGGAGCATAAAAATATCTCCCACACATCACAGAATAACACCTTCATGTTCCTATGGGGAGAAAATATTAAGATCTTAGTAACAGGAAAGAGCATGAGAACACAAAACATGAAAGTATATAAAAACACATAAACATACGAGTGAAATTCAAGGGATACTTCATTTTGTTTGATGTCAGTGTGAATAATTCCTTTACTCCACCGAATGACAAAATTTGTTATTCAAAACCATAGCAAAATTGTAATACCTTCTTACTCATCTTCTGGCAAGAGCTACCTGTATTGTTTCAGATTCTATCTCTTCAACTGTAACTTTTCTCAGTGGCCCCGGACGTGTATGTATTGTAGGAGGGGGAGAGGATATTTAGGAATTGAAAATTGAAGTCCAGGTACTCTTAGAGCAACATTCTAAAGACCACCCACTCAAGTCACCCATAAATGAAAGGTATATCCTCCTCCCAGTTCCTAAACAGAAAATGTGCATTTCACTTTCAATTACCTCCTCCACCTTCTTCCAGTTAACAAGTAACTTATTGCAGTAAGTAGAAGAGCAATATTGGACTGTAACCTGGGGACAGTGAGATCTACCTGACATGTCCAGGAGGACTTGCTGGAACAGGGGGAAGGCTGATCAAAGGAGGTCGCCTGCAGGGAAAGGCAGCATCAGGGAGCCTTCTCTATCTCTCCATGTCACTTTTCCCTAAAGGAAGGGGAACAACTTATTTGATTCATGAAATTCTTGAGAGTCTGGTGTCAAGGAACCAGTGTGGTATGTGGCCCTTTTATTTTATATTTTTCTCTTTTCCTCACGGAGTGGGTATGCTCAGCTGGGCTGGGCTCGTCTTCTGGTTCTGGCCAACCACTTCTTTGGTTTGTTCTGCTTCTTTACCTTTCATGGCAAATGTTAATCCAGAGTTCCATAGTCTTCATGGTCTCAGAATTGGTGCAGGAAGCAATAGGATACTCCATTTTTATTAGAGTCCATGCTGTATTATCCATCTGCTTCACCATGGATCCTTGTGAGGCGGGCAGGTCTTTCTGTTCTTTGTTTTTCTACTCTATTGCACAGAAACCTTGAGGGGAGTAAGGGCACACCCTAAAAATAACCATGATTATATATATTAGCATAATGTGGCATTACAATTGGGGACAATTCCTTCACCTGGGGATTGGCTTGTACTGATGTGTTTTGCATACTTGGCTATGGTTGACTTATCCACTGATAAAAGTGAACTTAGGCTAGAAATAATGGGGTGTAGGTTTTCCAAAATTGGCCTTTTAATCACACAGAAACACTGTATCAGTGGTAGAGCTGTTTATCTAGTAAATAATGAAATTAAGCAGGAAATAGTGTAATTAATTCTAATATAGTTATTTGTACACTTGCAAATGCCAATCTACAACTGACTATAATAAATTATGGTACATCTGGAAGCTCAATAAATATTAAACTAGAAGATTCCAAGAATGCAAGGTATATGTTAGCATATGCATATATACTTACAACTTGTATTAAAATGGTATAAAGACAAGTGTTATAATACAATAAAATAGTTATTGATTCTTAAATGGTCTTAATATTGTAGATTTGTAATGAACCAGATCAAAATTCCCAAACTGTAAATATATACCAAGTCCATGCAATTTGTAGAAGTATCTAACGATTTTAAAGAACAATGTGATAAATAAATCATCGTTTCTAACAGTTAAATGTTCAAAAATTCAAAAGGGTGACTGAATTTATGACCAAACATTCTCTGTCAGCAATCTAAAAACTTGAGTTGTTTTGTAATTGTTTGTTTATATTTCAAGTGCTGTTTAGTTTTTCTTTTCCATGCTTATCAAATGCTAGGTTTATAATAAATTTATTTAGCTCACACTGAATAAATATTACAAATTAATCAATGGGTCTTACATTAAAGAACTTTGTCTTAATTCCCTACGTTGTTTGAGTGATTTTCTAACTCTTAATTAATTTTATGTACAATTTACATTAATTTTGACAGTACAGTACTCTAAGTTTGTTAATCTTTTCTGTTATAATTAGACTGTTAACAAAGGGCATTAGTATTAGTTCATTTATGATATCAATTTAGCATTTACATATCACAAAATCAAGAAATTATGGGTACATGACAAGTGTCAGGAATGGGAGAAGTTGGTTATACATGAAAACTAAGCCAACAGAAGTTAATGAAATTGAAAACAAAACCTGGAACTTTCTGGCTTCCAGTACAAAAAGGAACACATAATCATGTAGTCATTTGCTTTGCTCGTGTTAGGTAATAAAATGGAACATACTAGTTCAAAAGATAGGAAAATGTAACTTTGATACTGACTTCTGGAAGGGATTTACTGCATAAGACTTTTTTTTCCTCCCTGTGAAAGTGTATCCTTCATGTATATTGAACATCTGCAACAGCTGAGTGAAATGTTAAAGCACATTTTATATAAAGGCATTTCTGAGATCAACTAAAGAAACTTGGGCATCATTCTTGATTTCTTCATATTTTTCATGCTCTATATCACTTAATTAACCAAAGTAATTAACCAAATATTTCCCAAATCACCACCCTATGCTGTTACATCGTTATCTTTCACATTTCACACTGTTGCCTCATCTTTCAAATTATCATCATCTGTACCCTGTATGTCTCATCTGTATCCTGTGTTCTCCCTCCACCTACTCTTTGTTTGTTCCTCTCCAATTTGTTCTTCACATTGCAACCAGAGGGAATTTTCTTAAAAATCCAAATCTGAAAATAGCTTTTCTTATACTTCATTCATTACCCATTGCAATCAGCACCAATCTAAACTCATTTTTTAAAATTTTAATTTATAAATGTAATTATATATAATTATGGGATACAATGTGACGTTTTGAAACATGTAGACCTTGTGGAATGATTATATCAAGGTAATTAGCATATCTATCACCTCGCATATTTATTATTCTTTTGTAATGAGAACATTTAAAATCTACTTTTTAAGCAATTTTGAAATATACAATATGTTATTAACAACTATGGTCACCATGCTGTGTAACAGATTTTGAAAATGTTTTCTTCTTGTCTAACTGAAATTTGGTATTCTTTGATCACCATCTCACCATTTCCCATCCCTCCTCATTTTCAGCCTCTGGTAACCATTATGCAACTTCCTACGCCTGTAAGTTTGACTTTTTTAGATTCCACAGACAGATCATATAGTATTTAGGTCAATTAAGATTATCTGGTCTGAAGGGGAAAAGAAAAACAACAGGAAAAGAATTAAGAAAAGCAAATAAAACTTTAGAGATGTGTGGGACACCAGCAAACCCACATATATATGCCTACTGTCCTTCAAGTTCATCCGTGTTGTCAGAAATGACAGAATTTTCTTCTTTGAGGCTTAATGGTATTTATTCCACTCGTGTGTGTGTGTGTGCGCGCGTGTGTGGGTGTTCCTTCATTGACAGACACTTAGGATGTTTCCATATCTCTGCTATTGTAAATAATGCTGCAATGAACATGGGAGTGCAGTTTTCTCTTCCACGCTGATTTCAATTCCTTTGGATATATACCCAGAAATAAGATTGCTGGGTCTTCTGATAATTCTATTTCTAGTTTTTTGAAGCACCTTTATACTGTTTCTACAATGGCTGTATTAATTTACAATCCCACCAACAGTGTACAAGGCTTCGCTTCTCTCCACATCTTCAACAACGCTTATTATAATAGCCATTCAAACAGGTATGAAGTGATATCTCATTGTGGTTTTAATTTGCATTTCCTTGATTAGTGATATTGAGCATTTTTTCATAAACTGGTTGGCAAAGTACCCTCAACTTTTTCTCTGTACCTTTGATGGCTTCATTTCTCACCCCTTGGGTTGTAGAATGCAATCTAATTTACTAAACTTCTTAAAAGGTCTCCATGACTCCTTATATTCCTAATTTTCTCTCCTGCATCTGATGTTTGCCATTGTATTTCCTCTGCCTATAACATCTTACTAGCCTCTTAAGATAGACAAATATCCTTCACCAGAATTTTCATTTTAAATATCAATCTTGAAAAAACCTACCCTTATGTTAAATGGTAGGTTAGGGGGGTCCCACCCATGTGCTCTTCTCGTGCTATCTACCTAGCTTCAAAATTGCATTAATTGGATTTAATTGTAACTGCAACATTAATGCCTGTCTTCTCCTCTAGGCTGTAGGCTTCATGTGAAAAACTGAATGTTTTCACTGATAGGTAGTAGAATCAGTAAAGTCAGATTGACTCTGAGCCAGATTGCCTTGATTCTAACTAATGCTTACAAGCCATTAAGTGCTGTGTGGTCTTGAGCAGTTATTTACTTCTCTATGATTCAATATTTTCTTCAAAAACATTATAAGTTTTTACTTCTCATAGTGCTTGGAAAGTAGTGAGTGCTTTACAGAGACTAAGTGTTTTATATATTTCCAGGGCCTAGCCCAGAGTACATAGTACATATGCAATAAATGTTTGTTGAATTGGCAATTGTTCCCAATGTGAAGTATCCAAATTCTAATATGATTTAGTTTTAAGTCTTGGAGAGGCTAAATAAATGAATTAATATGCCACTTAGACTATCCCTCTAGAATAGGTAATCTTATTTCACATTTTTAAAAGGGCTGTAAAGCAGATAATTAAAAATTTATATTGTAAGACCCGTGCTCCATGCACAAATCCCACACACACTCCAGGATGGCTCACCTCACAAAGACCATGAGACAGAGACTGTTGCAATCAGGCAAGAGGAGTTTTATTCCAGCCTGCTGGGGTCACTTAGTCTCCTGGACAGAAATGACCCCGAGTATACAGCACAAGCACCTTTCATACAGTTTTTCTGAACAGATCTTTGTGACAGGATGAGTTGTTGGTTATCTGTGGTGCCTTTAGATTTATGGGTAGACTTTAGCAGGCTGGTATCCTGATAGATTTGTGGCATCTTTAGATTTACAGATGGGCTTTAGCAGGCTGGTATCCCGATAAGGAGCAGCACATTTCTCAATCATTTATCTTCCCCGGGGTATGACCAGGTGACCTTTAGATAAGGAACTAGTCAGTTCCTGGAACTGGGTGGGGGTCATTCCCTTCCTGGAATGTTTAGCGTGCTTGGGCCTGCCTGACCTTTATATGGTCCCTTAGAAGCTGCTTTACTTAAAATGTTTTTAGCAAGCATTTGTTACAAAACTGTGTATATTAAAGTTATATTTTTCTACAATTCCCCTACAATTTTCTACAGTTCCTCTACAATATGTGTAAAACTATTAAATAAGAATGTTTGTTTAAAATAAATTGTTTTCAACAAAAGCTATAAGTCAAAATACTTTTGGTGTGTTTTTGTTAATAAATTGATAGTTATGTATTAGAATACAGTAGACTTGACTTAGTAATGAACAGAGACGTTAACACTGTATTTTTTTTTTTCTTTCCCTTGGAGTAAGAATAGCAAATAGGCATACTAAAGTTAGTGAATAATACTTTTGATGTAGAAAACTTTAGAAATGTAGCAGGACAAATATCCATGAAGATAGTACTTGAAATATCCTTTTTACTTAATAGCATTTTTATTAAATTTGGGAAATTTTTACCCATTATTTCTTCTTTATGCCCTTTTCTGTTTTCCCTGCATTCTGGACTCCCATTATGCATATATTGCTATGCTTGGTGGTGTTGCACAGGTCTCTGGGGCTTTGTGCATTTTCTCTATTCTTTTTTTCTTTCTGATCTTCAGACTAGACAATCTTAATTGGCCTGTCTTCAAATTTATAAATTCTTTCTTTGGCCAGTGCAAATCGGCTGTTGACTCCTAGTGAATTTTTCTTTTTTTTTTTTTTTTTTTGTCGTTTTTTCTTGACCGGCACTCAGCCAGTGAGTGCACCGGTCAGTCCTATATAGGATCCGAACCCGCGGCGGGAGCGTCGCCGCGCTCCCAGCACAGCACTCTACCAAGTGCGCCACGGGCTCGGCCCTCAGCTAGTGAATTTTTCATTTCAGTTATTTTTCTTTTTAACTCCAGAATTTCTATTCAGCTCATTTTAAAAATAATTTCTCTTTAGTGCTGTTCTCTATTTGGTAAGACATCATTTCATACTTTAGTTCTTTACATATGAATTCCTTCAGTTCTTTCAACATATTTAGAATAGCTCATTTAAAATCTTTGTCTAGTATGTGTAACATCTGGGTTTCCTTATTGACAGTTTCAATAGACTGCATTTTTTCCTGTGTGGGGCCATGCTTTGCTATTTTCTTGGTGTGTCTTATAATTTTGTTTTAAAATGGGCATTTTATAAAGTAATAATTGTGGAAATCAGATTCCCTGCCTTACCGAGGGATGTTGTTTTGTTTCTGTTTGTTTAGTAAATTTCCAGCACTAATTCAGCAAAGTCTGTATTCCCTGTCCTAAGCAGCACTGAAGTCATGGCTTGGTTAGTTTGCTAACCAGCTAATGATTGGACAGAGACTTCTTTGAACCAACATTTTCTGAAGCAATTAGTCCCCCAACCTTTGCAGAGGGGTTCTGTACATTCAAGCAATTTAAAACTGTGCCTTAGACTTTATTTCCTGCTTATTCAGAGGCTAAAATTCAGCTATAGGTGAGAGATTAGGGCTTTCTCAGGTCTTCCTGGGCACACCCACAGCTCTGCACATGCATGTGGCCTTCTAGATTCCCAAGAATACATTGGGGCTTTTTGAAGCCCACTGTAAGAATCTCATTCTCTAGATCTTCCTTGCCTCAATTGTTACCTTTGACTCAGGCAATTGCAATGTTAAATATTTGTTTTAAATAAATGTCTTGGAGATACGACTTTTCCTACTGAATATACTCTAAATCAGATTAAGTAGGAGAATCTCTGCTAATAAATCTCTCCCAGGGAGCTGTCAGACAGATCAGATATCTGGGGATGGGCTTTTAGATCCCAACCCAGTTTGTCACTTCTGGTGGCTATAAGGTTGCTTGTTTTCAAGGCAATTATGGAACTGAGGAGAATGAGATGAGAGTAGGACAAGTCAAAATGCTATAAACTTCTCTGTTCCTACTGAGATTAAGCCATTTTTCTTGAATAAATGCTCATCAGAGTATTGGACGTTTTTGATTATTTTCCAGAGTTTCAAAAAAGTTAATTTTGACAGTTTTTGCTAGTGTTCTTATTGCTTTTATAGAGGAGCAGATTTGGAGGTCCTTACTGTGCTATTCTGGAAGTCACCCCACTCTAATGGTGTTTCATTTTGACAGTTTTTGCTAGTGTTCTTATTGCTTTTATAGAGGAGCAGATTTGGAGGTCCTTACTGTGCTATTCTGGAAGTCACCCCACTCTAATGGTGTTTCATAACTTTATTCATTCATTCATTCATTCATTTACTTTTCCACTGGGACATGGCATAGGTGCTATAAACTTTTGGATGTGGGAATTTTCTCACTTATTGGAGGTTATCTTTTCTGTTACTGGATAATTCTTCCTTAGAACTCTATCCTCAAATTCCTCAACCGTTATCAGTACTCTGAGGTGCTTAAGGCCTATGTAGATGTTTAACTCCTGATTTTCCCCCTAAAATGCCAGAATAAAGCCATGGCATAATATTTGCTCATGGGAAGCATTGTTTAGCTTCATCTGGAGCTATTTAGTGCTGAGATAGTAAAACTTTTGGAAATCTGAATCAATGTGTTTGTGCTTTTCTTACAAAAAGAATTTTTTCCTTGCATGGTTTTGAGGATTTCAAGATATATGGCAGAGCAGTAAACACATTTTTGGTGCAAGTCTGAGCTGACGGTTTCCCCAGGATTTCTTTTCCTCTCTTTTCTATTGCAGCCTTGCACCCGTAGGCTCCAGGAACTACAATGTTGTCACTGTAGCTCAATGATAATGAATGAATAACAGGTCTTTTCAGTGGAACCGATTCCTTCAGAGCAATAATTACCATTGGGATGCAGGCATGTGAGAGTAATTTGTACTTAAAAATGGAAAAGTACAATTTAGTAGTTCAGTGACTGTTTAAAGCAGAATAAGCATCACCATGAAACAGATGGATGATATCAAGAGAATAAAGTGTTAACTCTGAATTGACTTTATAATCTGATTTAGTTTATCTTTTTTTTTTATGGTTCCTTATAGTGAACTCATCGGGAGAAGTACATATTTGTTTTATAATGCTATCTTTTTTCATGTTCCATTAAAACATGAAAAAGGGTGCAAAAAAAGAAGTGAGGCCAATTCATATATCAATGTGTAATACTCAGTTTCCTTATCTGATAGAAACTCTTCTGACAAAAGTTTTTCCATCAAGATTGAGTCACTCAGCACACTCTATTTTTCAATTACTTTCCTGGCAAGACAAATTCGTTTTTGCACACAAAAACTAGTGTTGTATTTAATTATCTCTGCAGATACAATACATCAATACAATTTTAATTAAGAAGTTCTTGGGGGTATCTTGGAAGCAATCTATTCAGAAGAATCTTGGAATTTTTAAGTAACAAAGACACCTCTAGGCAATGTTTCAAGTTTCTTTTTCTTTCTTTTTCTCTTTAGTCAAATGAAATGTATTGTCTCTTTGATGTTGTACATTTGTTCTATTTAACTACAAAATTGTGCATATTAATTATATATCCCTACATGTTCATAATAATACTATCTCTGTGTAAGAATTCTTTTTATTTCATAATAAAATAATAAATTTCATTTTTAAAACATTGCAGTATTAGAATTATTCCAATTCACCCTACTCTTTCTCATACTTGTTTCTGTATTATATGTGCAAATGTACTAGTACTTTAGGCATTATTTGCAATCATGGAAATAGTAAAATCAACTGAAAAAATAAAACTCAGAATTATGATTTTGCTGTTACAGCATAATATTATAACAAATTGAGCTAATCCTTGACATTATTAGTATCAAGAGAGAATATATTAAAACACTTTAGAAACTACCAAGCATGATTCAAATATAATGTGAAATGACTAGCTTTAGTACAAATCATAGATACTTACTGGAAACTGTGGCTTTTATGCAGAAAAATGATATAGTCTCGAGCATAGCTGTGATAAGAATAATACATATTTTAGAAAATAAGATGTAAGTTTTTATTTTATTTCTGAGATGAACTGAAAGATAAGTTTTGTGTTGTTCCAAGAACAGGTAAACTTATATATGACTTCTTGAAAAGTAAATTGCTCAGTGTAATCATTAAGGTGATGAGGATTTTGTTTTTTAAAAAACGCATTTGTAAATACCTCATTAAAATACATGTTAATTGCATATATTTTTGTCTGTTTTAAAAAAGAATAATTATTGCTAATACACTGCTTTTAAGTAGACAGTGAGAATCTGATCTGGTCCCTTGGAATATTCTAGGAAAAAATAAAAGATTTTATAAGTGCTCATGGAGCATGAAAGTTAAACTAGTGTCAAAGAAATGATCACTTTAGTAACAAATTAAATGGCAATTTAAACTCATTTATTTCACAAGATGATCAATATCTTTCTTATAAATTATCATATCTTTACTACTAACAATATATCATTCTGATGAGGTCTCAGCTGAATACATATTTGTACTTTTCTTAGATTTTATCTGCTTTCCAAAAAGCTACTACTGACCTAATCTCTTTGCCTGTTCTGACCTCATATTTCAAAATACAAAGAAAACTGCTTATCTCATTCCTGACCGGAAAAAAAAAAAGCTCCTGCTTTTACTTCCCATAAAATATAAAGAACGGGAAACTCTAACCAGGGGGAACTCATAAGAAAAATTAAGTAATTTTTAAAAAATTAAGTTTACTACCACATCCTTCTTGATCTACCAGTGTAATTTTGATTAAACGTACCAAACATACTTGGAAGATGAGACAGAATTTTAAAAAGATGGCTGTTCCATGTGCAAGAAGTCCATGGTCCTAGCCTAGTCCACTGACCCAAATCAAACATATCACCAACACAGCTTTGCTTAACTTCATACCAAATATGCCTGCAGCATCTACATTTTGGTGTGAGTGTACATATTTTTGTGGGGTGGTGATGAAAATGGGAACTGGCATAGAAAGTGACAATGGTCTTAACTTTATTTAATATCTATTAGTTTTAGAAAGGGTGCAAAAATATATGACCATGTGAAAACATTGCTAGGACCCCTCTGTGGCCTTGAAGTAGATCTATACAAGTAAAACTTAAGATAACTTCATGGTAAATCTCCTTTGTAAATTAAAGAATTAAAAACTATGAATTGCTTCATATTGAAAGCCATTAAGTTCTCCATGCCAACATGGCAACAGCTAGAATTTCTCATAATACCTCTGCAGCTAAAGTTAAAATTATTTGTGATTCTGTTTGTACTTAGCTCAATCTACTTGTTATATTATTATATATGTAATTATATATATATTAATTAATATTAGCAATATTAGTATTATTAATATTACTGGTATAATAATTAGACTGTGATAATATAATAATATTAGCATTATTAATTTTAGTATGCTAGTAGTATTAGTATTGTTAGTGTCATTCAAGCATTCCTTGTGAACAAAGAGTTCTAGAGTAAACTACGCCACCAAGTTGCAAGTGTTTTCACTTGTGAAACAGGCTTAATAGGTGTTTTCCTTTACAAATATTAAATACTCTGGCCATTGGAGTTTATAGAGGTGCTCTTTAAATCTTCACTCTCAACATTTTATGAGTTACAATTGCAGATCCAAAATATTAAGTGACAATGTGTTTAATGGGTAAGGTTACGTATGTGTGGTAGGCTGAATTCCCTTATTTATTATTATTATTTTTTTTGTCTTTTTCGCGACCGGCACTCAGCCAGTGAGTGCACTGGCCTAGTCCTATATAGGATCTGAACCCGCGGTGGGAGTGTCGCCACGCTCCCAGTGCCGCACTCTCCCGAGTGCCCCACGGGCTCGGCCCTGAATTCCCTTATAATAAAAGTGAAATGGTTTTGTGAAAAACAATATAACAAACTGAAAAAGTATCAGGCTTTAGAACCAAAGAAACATTAATTCAAATTCCATTTTGAATTTTTTTTTTTTTTTTTTTTGTCGTTTTTTCGTGACCAGCACTCAGCCAGTGAGTGCACCGGTCAGTCCTATATAGGATCCGAACCCGCGGCGGGAGCGTCGCCGCGCTCCCAGCACAGCACTCTACCAAGTGCGCCACGGGCTCGGCCCTCCATTTTGAATTTTGAATTTGAAATTTTCCACACACTAGATGCTTAGACTTGTCACTTTTGACAAAATGAAGAAAATAATGCCACCTTACAGGTTTATTGAGACGGTTAATGGCCACAGAACAGATGCTCCTTTAAATTTAACTTCCTTTTGCTTTCTTCTCAATAAGATTAAAAAAAACCCTAAACATTATTTTTTTAATCAAGAAGTAATTTAAATGTATGATGCATGACAATTTTAATTCATTCAACCTTTAATGATTTTTTATTCTTTCATTCAATTAAGAAAATAACAATACAAAGCACTATACAATTTTAAAGTGAAACAAAAAAAATGCAAATATAAAAAGAGGAAATATTCTCTTGATGTACTGTGAATTAAGTTGTTACCAAGGAAGTGTCAGGTTTGGAGTCAGAAAACATTTTTAAAAACTCAGAGATAATCCTTTGGGGAGAAAAAGTCAATGATGTATTGTAGACACAGCTACTTCAGTTATCATTCATATTAGATAGGCATCCATGTGGAAGAAGTAGGGTAAACATTACTTCAGTAGCAAATCTTAGAAATAAAATGTAGCAATGGAAATGACACCTGTGAGAGTTTGTGAAATACCAGGACATCTTTATTGTGGAAGCACTCTAGAAAAGAAATGGAATTGAACATCACAGTTGTGCCATCAAAATGCAGTTTTCAGAGTAGTCAGCAAATCGCATTGCAGAATTTTGTTTTCAAACATTGGGCAGGAAAGCACTGATCAGAACACAAGATCCTCAGAAACCATTCCACACAATCCTTATCAGCATATAAAGATCGTTGTTCTGAAAACGGGGGGTCCTAAATAAACTCAATTAAATATATAGGCACATTCTTAACCTCAGTAATTAATACTGATTGGAAATGGTTGATACAGTGGACCTTTGACAGTTTCCTAAGACATACCCTTAAGATGCTACGTAGCATACCATTTTCCCCAAAATATTGATTGAAGAGTTTACTGATGTTTTATGATATGTTCATATATGATATTAATTGAAGCCACTGTAAGATTTAAAATTTCATTGTTTTATTTTAACCAAAAAATGTTTTCTGTTTAAACATCATCACTTTGTTTTACACAAAGAAAAAATGTTTTTAATTAAAAAATTTTTATTCATGTTAATGCATATGGAATAAAGAGTAAATATTAATATAACCATGGCCAAATGGAGATGCAAATCATAGGTGGTTTGGCGGTTAACTTCATATCCAAAGGCCTGGATAGTACATGGTATTAAATATGAACCTTATCCCAAATCCACATGATTGTATATCATGAGCCTTTACGATCCCTTCCAAGAAGGTGGAATCATAAATAATATGAACTTAGGTTTTCTTTTGGTTTAATTAAAACATATTAGTAAAATTCACTGAAATAACGATCAGTACATGTTGCAAATTTAGAATCAAACCATTTGTATGTATTTGTCTAAATTCCCTAAGAAACCAACGAACGATATGCAGTTGTTATTACATCTCATTATTCATGTATAACAACTCCCTTTTATTATTTTATTCTATTGTTTAAAGAAAATGTGTTATGCCCAGTTTTAAATATATACTATCACTGAACATAAGGGTATATGATTTATCCCCCAATATCCCTCCAATGTGCTATTTTCTCCACTTCAGCAGTCCAGATACATGATTCTGAGATGGCCAACCCTCAAAGGTAAGCCTTTTTGTCCAAGGCAACTGCTGCTTCACCTTCCATGTTTCTTTGATTATTAGATGTACTGGATTTATCGCTGCTGTCATACTGCTTGCTTCAATTTTATCCATCTTTTAGTTATTCTGATTTTAAGGCACTTTGCTCCAAATAATTGGTTTGCTTTCACCCCATAATTCATTTTTTCCAACTTTTATGTTTATTTCTTTTCTGTTAGTCTCTATCTATCATCACCAATATTTCCTGGAGTTTTCTATGTCTTTTTCTCATAGTTCTAAATAATAATTAGTTGCAAAATAGTTTACCAGGTTACAATTCATTGTAACTTCTCTTATACTTTATAAGACAGTATGACACCAATTAAATGATTTTGATATAATTTGCTGTTGGCCTTGTTGCCAACTGCAAAAAATTATAAAATATTATATTATATTATTATTATGTCATATATTATTATATTATATCATAAAATATTCAGAATTCAATAGACAACTGTGAAAGTTTCTGTAAATGCCTCTATGGCATAGATTTTTATACACTATAGTAATCAGAGGATATCTTTAAGGGGTATAATGATTTATAGAGAGAACACCTACTCTCTTCCAAGCATTATCATATAGTTTGAAGGCACAAAGAAAAAATGCCTGTGAATATCTCTGACTTCAAAGATTCAAAGACTTTGCTTAGGGGTCAGCCAGATAAGTCAAACAGAGGTTTTCTCTTCTCTCTCAATTCACTCCAGTTAGGCTTTTACTTCCATCACTCAGTCAAACATGCTCTTAGCATTGACATTAGCGGTCTTCCTTCGTATTGTTAAATCCAGTGCTATTCCCCCTTTTCCTCTTATTTATCAGAAGCATTTGGCAGAGCTCATTATTCCTGTCTTCCTCCTACTCTTTCATCGTTTGCCTCTCTGGACACCACACGCACTCATTTTGTTTTCCTCGTTTTCTGCAACACCCCTGCTTAGTCTCAGTGACTGTTTTCTCCTTTCTTTTCCTGATCTCTTCAAGTGGAAGTCCTCCAGGTCTCAGTTCTTGAGTCTCTTTTCCTCTCCTCTCCTCTTTCTGTCTCTGCGCATTCCTTGGTGATCTTATGTAATCTCATGGTTGTACACGTCAATTCTTTTTTCGATGACTCTCAAATTTATGTTTCTAGCCCAGGTTCTTCTGTTGAAATTCAGACTCGTGTATCCAGCTGGCAACTCAACATCTTCAGCTTGATGTCTCATAGAAACCCCACCCTTAATACTGCCAAAGAAGAATTCCTGACCTTTCTCTCGAAGCCCATTCCACTTGTCACATTTTTTATCTCAGTTCATAGCAAGTCCAGTCTTCCCATTTTGGGCTCCAAAGATGTTGGAGTCATTCTTGATTCCTGTCTTTTTCTCACACTCACTACAGTCTGCTGGGAAATCAGATTACTTTCTAGGATTTGACCACTTCTCATCATCCCCATTCCTGTCGTCTTGATTTGAACTGGGGTCACTGTGCTCTCTCTATCTGCCCATTTATCCTACAGTCTATTCTCAACACAGAAGCAGGAATGATTTTCTAACCTGAAGTTAGATCAGGCTAATTCTGTGCCCAGTGTCTTGCAGTGGCTTACCTTTTACTCAAGGTAAAAGCCAAAAATTTTAATATGGCCTGCAAGGCTTCACACAAACTTTTTTTGCTGTATCCAACACTGGCTTCCTCTCTGACCTTTGGAATCACAGGGATGTAAAGACCTCACAGCCTTTTCAGTTTATTTCCTCAGCCTAGAATATTTTCTCTCGAGAAATTCACATGGTTCGCTTCTTTGCTTCTTCCAATCTCTGTTCAAATGTCTTATCTCATTGAGCCCCGCTCGGATCACCTGATATAAACTAGGATGCCCCAGCACTCCTCCTCCCCTAACCAGTCTTTATAAGACTTATTATCATCTGATATCTGTAATTTGTTTTTGTTTATTGTCTGCTTCTCATTAGAATGTAAACTCTTATTGGGTGGGTATTTTGATCTGTTTTGTTTACTGCTTTTTCCTCTAGAACAATGGGTGGCATGCATGTAGAGGGTCGTCAATAAATATTTGAAGACATAATCATAATATAAAGCAATGAAGTGGAGAAAATCAACAAGGTCTTCTGATGGCATATAAGACAAACATAGAACCCACACATTGGCCAAAGCAAAGTCTAATCTAGTCACAGAAAGAGATGTGATTTGTTTGCTAAAAAGGGTGGTGCTTGCCTCTGTGTGTTTTAGGTAGAGGACACAGCATGCTCAGGGGTTTTGTAGTTAAAGGAAGTGTGTTCCCTTAGAGAAATAGCAGGAATAATGCCTCAGAGGGTATAGAGTGAGTCAAAATAAGTGAGGAGGAAGAGTTAATCGGGGGAAGGAATATGCAGGGCCTCCTAAGCTACTACAAGTCTGGATATTCCCTGAGGGCAGTGGGAGTAAGGGGATGAGCCATGCAAACACCTTAAGGCAAGAAGTAATCTCATCACATCTGAATTTTGGGAAGATCAGATTTGCCGTGAAGTGGAGGCTGAGCTGAAGGAGAAGGCAATAATGAAAAGCAAGATCAATTAGGAGTCAGCTCTACTAATTAGAAGAGATGTTTATGCTTTCTAAATATTGTTTCCCATGTGTCTTCATATTCAAAAAAATTTTTTTAAATAGACCTACATTACTTTTAATAAGAAAGTAAAATACTTCAGATTTGAATAATTTGTAGGTTTAAGTAAAAAAAGAAAACGTGCCCTTGAAATTAGAAAACAGGAAACTGGTATTACATATCTACATACCTTGCCTGTAATCTGGTGGAGGAATAATACTTCTAAGTGTTTCCTTTGAAATTAAATACTTTTAGTAGTCACTGATTTAATGAAACTCAAAAATTCTTGTGGGATGAAATTCCTCACTTTCTTTGCAGTGTTTGTGTCTTCCCCAAAATTCATATGTTGAAATTCTAACCCCCAAGGTGATGATATTAGGAGGTGGGGCTTTTCAGAGATGAGGAAGGCAGACTCCTCATGTTTGGGAATTATATCTTTATAAAACAGCGCCCAGAGAGCTAGCTCACCTGTTCCTCCATGTAAGGACGCAGTGAGAAAGTGCCCTCTCTGAACCAGGAAGCAGGCCCTCACCAGACACCTTGTTCTAGAACTTCTCAGCCTCCAAAACTGTGAAAAATAAATTTCTGTGGTTTATTACCCAACCAGATTATGGTATTTTGTTATAGCAGCCCTAATGGACTAAGGCATTTGCTTTTGTTTGCTTGTTTGCTGGGTGTGTGCGCGCGTGTGTGTGTGCGCGCGTGTGCATGTGCGTGTGCATGTGTGTGAGTGTGTGTGTCAGAGAAAGAAAGAGAGAATGTTTTGTCTCAAATTAAAGTGATTTTTTTTCTCTGTTCTTATTTCATTTGTTCTCATGCTGTTGGGAACACTTTGGTGCTCATTAAAAATGAACTAAAACAATATAACTGCTCTAGGAATTTTTGGAACTTTATATGAATTGGTGCAGAAATCTCTCTTCCCCCAAATCCCTGTTTATAGGCCTCTTGTGATGAATAAACTATTTATTTACCTGTTAAATCATTCAGATTAGAAAAAAGTCTCCTCAACATTTGGGTTTAGAATTTTAGTCATAGCATTTATTAGTACTTGATATAATCTTTTGTTTATCTTATTCGTTTTTAATTTTAATAAATAAAATTTATTTATCTGTTTGCTTGCTTGGTGGTTAGGTTTTGGTTGATCTGTCTCCCATTCTAAAATGCAAGCTGCTTGAGGTCTTTCTCTTGTCCTGGACCTAGAAGAATGCCTGGCACAAAGTGCCTGATTTAATGAGTAAGTTTCGCTTGGCTGAATTACTGTTTCAATATTGGAAAATTGCTTTTGACAGTACACTTTGGTTTGAAACAAAGCTATGAGTCTATTATTTGGGGCTCAAAATATAAACAAAGTAATAACTACTGCCAGAGAAAAAGATTCCTCAAGGAATGTAATCTAAAGCAGAGCTTTCTGCTTACATATGGAAACATAAGGAAGCACTTTCTGGTTTTCAGTGACCCTATTTCACAAACCCTGTGAATAATCTTACTCCATTAAGCAAATGTGTAACCATTGTAGTCCACTAATCTCATCTACAAAATAAAGAGATTGAATTATATACTCTTTCTGCTCTAAAATTCTGTGCTTGTAGATCTAACTGGGCAATATGAGCTAGAAATCACATACCAATGTTCTAGTTTAAGTTTTCTCTTTTGATCTGATTTTGGGCCCTGTATTGACATTTTGGGGATCTTTAATTTCCTCATGTAAAAAGTGAGAGGGTTTACATTAGATGAGTCATTTTAAATATCTGTGAACTTCTATAACATTTACACTTCTTGCACTATGGTAATGTTCAAATCTATGAAAATGAGTGAATTGCCCTGTCTTGTGGTGTTTCAGTGTGATAGAGTTAGGGAGTTAAAAAAAACATTTCTGCAGTGTGCAGTGTTCTCAGAATCATTATAAGTGAGATTCATAATACAAGAAACAATGCAGTTCATAAGGTGAGAGGGTGGTGTGAGGTCAGGTATTCTTCAGAAGCTAAAGATGCTGGAAACAAAAGATCAGTACACTTGAACCAGAGTTCTGTGTCTCCTGTTCCAGGTATTTTGGTTTTCTCATTTGGAGACCATTAACAAGAACACTTGTGTTGATTTTTATTTGTCATATAATGTGCTGGAGTCAAGACTTGAAAAGTTTTGCTCTGTAGGCCAGGAGTTTAATCCAGTGTCAAACTCAATTGATGAACTGTTTAGAAAAACAGGTGACAGACAGTGGAACTACTTTTTTATAAGCCACAGATCCTTAATTTGATCCTGATTAATGTTATAGTAGAACTGGAACACACAAATATTTATTAAAGGAACTTTGGGATTATATTGGACACAAATGCCTTTGAGAATGCAAACCTCCAGGTCAACGTTGTTTAGACACAAAAATAAGCTAAGCAGACATCTACTTCCCAGTTACAACAAATTCTTTTCCTTGTAATATTTAAGAAGTATACATTTATTTTACATCTTGTTATCCTCAAGTTGAATTTCTAGTGAATTTCACTCACCAAAATTGGCAATGTACTTTTCTCTAATATTCAAAGGTTTGTTTAGTAATGACTATAAAATTATAAACTCGAAGACATAAAATTTTGTCATTAGAAATGACAATTTTTTTAGAATACTTCTTGCAGAAAACTTTGTTTACATACTTTTGTATACAATACCTGCCATTGAGGTTGCTTGTAATTACAAAACATGCTAAAATTAGGAACATAAATAGAGGCTTCCTTCATAAAAAATTTTCAGAGAATTAAGACAAGAAGCTCTAGGTTAAAATTAAAATATGATGTGTAATTCTGGTTATTTATGACACTGAATTTTAGGAACAAATTTTTTGCATCAAAATAAAAAGTATAATATATGTGGAGACAAAAATTTTAAAGAAAAAGTTGAAAACTTAAAAAGAAAAAGAAATTTAAATTTGAATACAAGGTTGAGACATTTTTGTATTGTTTATGTCTCATGACTCTTACTAAACAATATTTTAGTACATTATACATTGATCATTTATTAATGGATAACAGTTTATAGCATACTGCCAGAATACTAAGGTATTCAAGATATTGATCAAAATACTGAAATCCATGTATGTGAGACTTAAGTGTCATCTTTAATAGATTTAGTGAACTATGTTCTATCACTTTTAAGTTTACATGTAGTATACTTATAATGCTTTCCTCTGGTCAGCATGTTCTTGGGTTCCCAAAAAAATCTTCTGCGGTATCATTAAAGAGTGGAGATGCTCTATGGGAATGTGTAATGGGAACAGAAAAGTCAGTGTGACTTGCTTTTTTGCCCTCACCATGAGCCATTAGAAAAGTTACCAGCTACAGCTGCCTTCCTCTCCCTCAGAGGATTCCTCCAGGTTGTACCCCTCACCTTCAAATTTACACTCACTTTGTTTTTCTTGTTCCTCCTGTTTAAATCTGTTTGTCTTACCTGTGTTCCTTTTTTCTGTTAACTCCTTTAGACAGCCTTTGGATACCGTATTCTTTGCTTGTCTTTAATTTCTTCCTAGGGCACTATTTCCCAGATTAATCCTTTGGTCTCTGCATAAATGCTCTATGGCTCTCAGGTGACATCTAAATCTGTCCTAGGTTCCATGGATACTTCACGTCTGTTGGTAGCATCTTTTTTTCTGGGAGGGAGCACTTAGCTTTATTAAGAATTATGCTTCCTGTCAATGATAAATTTGACCTGAGTTCAGTAGAAAGAGAGCATAATAGACAGCAAGCATAAGTTTTAAATAATAGGTGAATTTCATGTATTGTTTTGTCCATAAATAAATGTAACAGAAAAAGAAGGCAAAGTTGGCATTATTTTCATTGTTAATGAAACATTGAGCCATTACTTGCTATGACTGTGTTATTATCTTCATCCCATAATCAGTTGAAACAGTCAAGACTAAATTAAAGAAATAGAGCCCTGTAGATAGATTCGTATATAAGGGATTTATTATAAGAATTTGAGCTCACACATTTGTGAGAGATGGTTAAAATCTATATAAAGCTTCTGTTGTGTGGTGTTGTTGGAGTCTCAAGTTAGCAAGGCAGACAGTCAGGAAGGGAAGATGATATTAAATAGGAAAGAAGATGGACAAGCTAGAACCCTTGGGGACAAACTGAAATCTTCATCTTTCTGTCTCTGCCTCTAAGACTTCGTCTTTGGTGATGAGGGTATCTTCTAGGAGAATATGGTCTCCTTCATTGCAGAGCTAAACAAACACCTGGCTCAGTGAGGTTCCTGCAGGAGCCACAGGTGCTGTGGAGCCCACTGGTGCCCCACTCCACCCTGGTGAGCCAGAAGTGACGATGTGTGCAAACTGAACCAGTGCCTGGTGTTCTGAACTGATCTTTTAAGAAGAACATACCTGCTGTTTCACTTCCACCTGCCAGCTTTGGCACAAAATACCTCTTGTGGACGGCGTTGCTCAGAGCTTTGCAGAAAGGGAATGCGGGGAAACATAATTCCAGGTTAGCTAAGTCAACAATACAAATTTACGCACTGCGTATAACATTAGCCATGTAATTTACATGACTACAAACTGTAGATGCGTTCTTTTTGTGTTCTCTATCCTCACCAATATTTGGTATTGTTCAGCTTTGTTTTTACATTTGTGCTATTCTGTTTAGTGTAAAATTATATCTCATTTTGGTTTTAACTTGCATTTCTTTAATTAGTGATGGGTTGTACTTATTACATACTTACTGACCACCTGTGTTTCTTCTTCTGTGAAAACTCCTGTTCATATCTCTTGCCCTATCTTTTTATTGGGTAGTCTTATATTTTGAGAAAAAAAAACCTTTATATGTTCTTATTTTTTCCCTTGGTGAGATATAATTTTCAAGTAACTTTTCCTAATTTGTGATTTGTCTTTTCACTTTTAAAATGTGTCCTTTAATAAAATTTTTAAAAAAATTTTACACTGGTGAATTTTTAAGAGTTCTTTTTTTGAAAAAGTATTTCATTGTGTTTACTTAAGGTGTACAACATGACATTTTGATACACTTACACATAATGAAATTGTTATTATAGTCAGGCACATTAATATATGCATCATTTCAAATACCCCTTTGTGTGTGTTTGTGTTATAACAGCACCTAAAATCTACTCTCTTAGCAACTTTCCAGTGTAAAATACAGTATTATTAACTGTTATTCTCATGCTGTATATGATTATAATATCTCTAGACTAATTCATCCTGTGCAATTGCAACTTTGTAGGCTTTGACTTACACTTCCCCATTTCCTCCTGACCTCCAATATATAATTATTTTATGTGTTTTGTTTAGAAAATCCTTCTCTATACTAGGCCATAAAAAATTCTAAAAGTTTAATACATTTCTTTTACACTTTCCTGTTCTAATGTGTCAGGGAGGGGGGGAGTTGGCGTCCACGCCAGCCCCCGACAACTAGCTAAACCGCGCTCGGCTCAAGGGAACGAGACTGAAGATGACCCCCTGCCTCCACCTCCCCGTGCAAGGGGGAGCGGGGCGGGAGAGCCCAGGAGACAGGTAAGTGCAGCCACCGGCCCCAATCCGGCTTGCAAAGGAACACTCAGACGCGGTGGGGGTTCTGTCAAGCAGTTCCATTTATTCAACTCAAAGCCTACATATTTATGCATAAATGGGCTAAATGGGCAGGGGATTCTGGCGGGGGTCTCCACCTAACAAGCCAATCACCCTATAGGTCATGCGTGCATGCATGGGTCCTGCCTATGCTTACAGTAAAGATCATGAAGTGTCCACGAGCCCGGGAGGCTCTCTGCACCAGTGATGCTAAGCCCCGTAAATGGGGTGAGGTTTTACCCGACACCATAGTCACTCCCCCTTTACATCATCCAGGTACCATCCTGAACATGTGTGAGAAACAAAGAAGGGAACAAGCAGTCGTCATTAGGTGGAGCCACCATCTGTGCCAGGAAAGTAGCTGCCACCCAACACTAATGCATGTTATGAAATAGAGTTCCATTGTTATTACCATTGTTTGCCCCATATGGATAGCCAAATGACTCAACATTAATTATCAAAAAGTCCTTTCTTTCTCCCTAATGTACAATATGTTCTATACATCAAGTTTTTATTTAAGTTATTCTGCTTTGGGGCTCTATACAAATTACTGTAACACTGTAGTAGACCTTGATAACACTTCTTCAGGAGTACCTTGGCTATTACTGGCCATGGGGTCTTCCAAATAAATTTTTGAATTATGATGTCAAGTAACTAAAGAAATGTATTGCAATTTCCATTGGAATTACATTAAATATATAAGTTAATTTGGATTAAACTAATATATTTGTTACAGTGTCTTATCTTCACACATAGAATATCTCTCCATTATTATAATCTGCTTTAATATCTTAAGGGAAAAATTTAAAATTTGTTGGCATAAAGTTCTTGTCCAGCGTTTCTTGGGCTTATTTCTATGTGATGAAAAGTCCTTTTTTTGTTAAAGATGACTATATTTAATAATTAAGGAATCAATTTATTAATTATTCTCATAGTATTTTATAAATTATTTTCTATTTTTATACTATAGAACCATGCATCTGCAGATAATAATAGTTCTTTTTTCAAATATTATATTTTTTATTTCTTTTTCTGGCCTTTCTAGGGCATTTAGTACTATAATTTTTCTTCACTATGTTTTTAATTGCAGTAAAAACACATAGCATAACGTTTACCATCTTAACTATTTTTAAGTGTACAGTAGTGTCAATCATATACACATTGTTGTGCTGTCGGGCCTTGAAAACTAACGCCACCTGAAGTGACATTACAAGCGGTGCCATTATGGGCCCACAAGGGTGTATTAACGTGGCAGCCTAAGACGGCGCTGGGAGTAAGTCAGGTGGGGGTGTCTGCGGGAACCTTGCCTTAGCCCTTATTGGCCAAATACGTGCTTCCGCACTCGTGGTTGCAATAGCTAGGCATTGAGACAGGATGCATGCTCTTGTAACCTTTAAGCTGATTGGAGGATGTAAAAACCTCCCTTCCCCATTTGCCTTCAAAAGCAAGTGCTTGTGTGATAATAAATGGAACTGCTCAACAGAACCCCCACTGCATCTGAGTGTCCTTTAAACTGGGCTGGTTGGGGCCGGTGGTGTGCTCACCACTCTTCACAGCTCTCTTCCCCCATCTCCTTCCAAAGGGGACAGGCGTGAAAGAGGAATCCCGGGCCATTCACGCGCACACCAAAAGGAACGAGGCTAGGGCTGTTCAGGTCAGCTGGTGGTGGACCCGACAGAGTGGTGCCCCATGTGAGGCATTTTTTAAAACTCGTGGGTGAAAGATGAGCAAGTGAGGCCCCGGGCTGCTCGGTCCTGAAAGAAGGTCGATGAAGGGTGATCAACCAGCGGAGTGGCCCCCGCAACCGCTGTAGTTGCTGTGAAGTAATCCGCCTGCGTGTCAGGGTGAGTACCATAACAGGGGGAAGTCCCTGCACTTCTCTGCCCTGTTGCTCCCTTTGTCCCTTCCTTGGGGCAACATGGGAGGCGTGTGTGGAAAGAGTTACGAGACAGCCTGCAAGGCTCTAAAGTACATGTTAAAAAGCAGAGGCATAGGAATATCTGACTCCACGGCCACCAATGCCTGGCATCATGTGGTGAAGGCAGCCCCTTGGGCACCTTCGTCCAAGTTGTTCTCGTATGAGACTTGGGACCGGGTTCAGACCCTGGCCAGAAAGAATGAGATTAGTCACGGGCTAGACCCCCCTTTAGGGTTCTACCCAACCATCTCTGCCCTAAAGCTTTGCTTCCGTCCCGAGCATCAGGAAAGGGCAGAAAGGGATTGGGCGCAGTTCGATGAGGAGAGAAAAAAGGAAACAAAGCTGCCAATGCAAGGCCCTGAGCCATTGAGTGATACCTATGCCCCTACCCTGTACCCTCCTCTCCCGGCATACTCACCCCGCCAAAGTTTAGCCGAAGGAGAGAAAGTGGCACCTGAAGAAGTGGAGGAGGCTAGCCCACCTTTAAAAACATCCCCGGCAGAGCCGCAGGTTTTCCCTGTCATGGCTCACTGGGAACCCCCAGCCATCTGCAGCCCGTGGGAGGAAGCAGCCCCTCAGGCCTATCCGGTCAACGTTGTAAAAGAACTAAAAAAGCTGTTGCTGAGGCCAGGACTTTATCCTCAGCCTTGCAGGCTCAGACACAAAACTTAACGGAAGCCTTCAAGGCGTTTACCTCCCTGATCCCCTCAGGAAACAATATTTCCCCACCCTTCAAGGGACAATGTTTTGGTTGCAGAAGACAAGGTCATTTTAAAAGCCAATGTTCCAAGGCTAAAGGCAAAAAACCCCCTACCACACCTTGCCCCCAATGTAAAAAAGGATTACATTGGAAAAAGGACTGTAGGTCCAAATTTGACCAAGCCCCTGATGGAAATAGGCCGGCCGCTTGGTACCTTTGGGAAGCTCATGACCTTAAAGAGCTGAAAAAGGCTGTCACAGAGGATGAGCCCAATTCCCCATGGGCAGAAACCATCCTCCAGGGCTTAGTGCATCAACCCCTGCATGACCCAAGATTGGAAAATGCTCTGTAAGGCTGTCCTCCCCCCAAACTTGTTTATCAAGTTCTGCGCCTTCTTTAAAGAAGAGTGCCATGTGCAGGCAGAGATAAATCAAGCAGTAGTGTTGCCCAATGCCACCAACCCCGGACTCACCTTCCCGCGGGTCCTTGGCAAAGGTTCCTGCGTAGGTGCCAACAACCCTTTTGCAGCACTGTGGCAAATCTCACCACCCCAAAACCCGAAATAAGCAGACCCGAAACAAGCGGGCTGCAGGGGCAGCTGCGGTGGCCATCAGCTCCCTCTTGGGAGTTATTGGAGCGGGTACCGGGACCACCGGAATAGCCTTGGCACATCAACAGGTAGCTTCCCTTAGAGAGGCAGTGGACATAGATCTTGGCCGCTTGGAGGTGTCTGTATCACATTTTAAAAAATCGCTAACATCACTTTTTGAAGTTGTTTTACAGAATCGACATGGACTAGACCTGTTGTTCTTACAGCAAGGAGGATTATGTGCCGCCCTCAAAGAAGAGTGTTGCTTCTACGCCGACCACTTTGGAGTGGTCAAAGATTCCCTAGCTAAGCTTAGAGAAGGATTAGAAAAGCGAAAAAAAAAGAACGTGAAGCTAATAGTAATTGGTTCCAAGGCTGGCTTTCAGGTTCCCTGTGGCTCACCACCCTGCTGTGCTCCCTGGCAGGCCCCCTAGATATTTTCCTTGTCTTAATCATCTTGGGGCCTTACGCCATTTGCCAGGTTGTGTCCCTTATAAGGCGCAACACCACTTCTCTCGTAATGCTCACCCAGGTGGTAGAGGAGGTGGCCCATAATGAAAGCCCTGACAGCCCTTGGGTCAGTATGGCCCTTTAAAAAATCAACACCAATCTGTAAGGCTCCGCCCCGCCCCCACTTGGCTGGATAGTCAATGATGGGTAAGATTTCCAGAGGGAAACAACCTAAGACAGGCACAGCCACCAGAGGGAATGGAGGCGAGGCTGGGAAGGTTAGCCGCCTCCAGCTGCCTTATTAAAACAGAAAGGGGGAGATGTCGGGCCTTCAAAACTAACGCCACCTTAAGTGACATTACAAGCAGCGCCATTATGGGCCCACAAGGGCGTATTAACGTGGCAGCCTAAGACGGCGCCGGGAGGAAGTAGGGTGAGGGTGTCTGCGGGAACCTTGCCTTAGCCCTTATTGGCCAAATACGCGCTTCCACACTCATGGTTTCATTAGCTAGGCCTTGAGACAGGATGCATGCCCTTGACCTTTAAGCTGATAGGATTATGTAAAAAAACCTCCCTTCCCCATTTGCCTATAAAAGCAAGTGCTTGTGTGATAATAAACGGAACTGCTCGACAGAACCCCCGCCGCGTCTGAGTGTCCTTTAAACCAGGCTGTTTTGGGGCTGGCGGCTGTGCTCACCTCTCTTCATGGCTCTCTTCCCCCATCTCCTTCCAAAGGGGACAGTAGGGAAAGAGGAATCCCGGGCCATTCGCTCGCCCACCAAAAGGAACGAGGCTAGGGCTGTTTGGGTCGGCCGGCAGGGGACCCACCATTGTGTAACAGATCTCTAGAACCTTTTCATCTTGTAAAGGTGAAACTCTATATTCATTGAATGAGGACTCATCTTTTCCCCTTCCCCTAGCCACTGGCAAACACCATTCTCCTTTCTGTTTCCAAGAATTTGACTACTTTACATACCTCATATAAATGGAATCATGCGGTATTTGTCTTTCTGAGACTCCTTTAATGTTTTCGTCCATATTGTAGCACATGACAGGATTTTCACCTAAAATTTTCTTTAATATTTTTCTTAAAAAGGGTTGAATATTATATTATTATATGTATATACCACAGTTTCTTTATCTATTGATCCACTGATGGACAATTAGGTAATATTTATGGGTCATAAATATACTTGTCTTCTGCATTATTTTCTTTTTCTCTTTAGACAAAAGTACTTGTAAGTCCCCTAATCATAAATTCATACACACTGTCTATCTAAAGGATATGTATCGCTTATCGCAAATTTAAGTTTATATTAAGAGAATTACATCCATGCTTTCACCTAAGCCTCACAATAATCTTCGGAGGTTTTTTTTTTTTTCCATTTTACAAAGAAGAAAACAGATTCAAATAATTAAACTATTTATTAAAAATTTAAAAATGTTATTAAGTCATGGATGCTACCTGTTATTGTCTCATGGATATTTTTGTTTATTCTTTTGACTTCATAATTATTTATACTTTTTAATCCTTTTGACTTTTTTTTTTTTTTTTTGGTGATTGGCCCGTATGGGAATCTGACCCTTTAACCTTGGTGTTACAACCTTTTGACATTTTTAAAGTAACAGGTCATGATTGTGACTTTAGGTAGTATTTCATTCTTTTTTATGGCAGAGTAGTATTCCACAGTGTATATATACCACAGTTTCCTTATCCAATCATCTATTAATGGACATTTAGGTTGGTTCCATATCTTGGCTGTTGTAAACAGAGCTGCAATAAACACGGGAGGGCAGGTATCTCTTCAACATAATGATTTCCATTCTTCTGCATATATACCCAGATGAGGGATTGCTGGATCATATGGAAGATCTATCTGTAGTTGTTTGAGAAACCTCCAAATTTTTTTCCAAAGTGGTTGTACTAATTTACAGTCCCACCAGCAGTGCAGTAGTGTTCCCTCCTCTCCACATCCTTGCCAGCATTTGTTATTCAGTGTCTTTTTGATTATAGACAGTTTAACTGGAATGAGGTGGTATCTCAATGTGGTTTTAATTTTCATTTCCCTGATGACTAGTGATGTTGAGCATTTTTTCATGTATCTGTTGGCCATTTGTATGTCTTCCTTTGAAAATACTCCCATGTGCAACAACGTGGATGAACCTGGAGAAACTTATGTTGAGTGAAACAATCAAAGCACAGAGGGATAAATACCTCACATGCTCGCTCATATGTGGGAGCTAAGAGAGAAAAGAAGGCAAGAAAGAAAGACCACAGTAGTGCCGTGATCCAACAGTGGGAGAGAACATTCCTAGGGCTACAAATTGGAGTTGAGGGGAGAGGGGGAAGTGAATGGAGGTTGGGGGATAATTGGGAGGAGACAAAGGGTACAAAAGTAATTTCTGGTAATGCGTACGACCCCAGTATGAATCTGGCCCCTGCATCATAGGCAGGAGGGGGGACAATTAGGTTTGTATCTCATGAATATTTGTAATCAATCAATCAATCAATCAATCAATAAAAATTATTTATTAAAAAAAAGTTGGTGCATGGTAGAGTAGAAAAAGCATGGACAATAGAATCATATAGACATGGATTTGAATTTCGGTTCTAAAGCTCTTAGCCTGTAAATGAGAACACTAATTCATACATTGAGTAGTTGTTGTAAGTATTAACAAAATAATGTAGAATAACTGCTTTGTAGAGTATCTGGCACAATAATTGACCCTCAGCAAGAGACTACTATTATTTTTACTATTACAACTAAATTTGAATGTTAACAACTATGTACAATCTGAGGATGATTCCTGCTGTACTTATACAGGTTTCCATTTTTGTATAATATCTTTGCTCACTATTTATAGTTACAATTAAAAGCATTTTTGTTTGGCTTCTGGAATTAAATTTTATCACCCTTTGAAAGACATGATCTTTCATTTCCCTTCATTGTGGGAAAACACGATGTCTGTATTTACATAAATGTTTAATAAAATATTCTTCATTATTATAATAGATTTATTATGAAAACAAACAGATATAGTAACTTATATCTCTTTATTTTTTCATGATAGTGATTCAAATTAAGATCATTATTAAAACTTATAATCAATGATATAATTAGAAATAAAAAAAACCAGATGGCATATTACTTAAAATTCCATTTTACAAGGGAAACTATGTGTACTAAGGAATCCTAATTTCTATATTTAACATGTTTTGTTTCAAAATCTTGTTAGGTTTCTGCCGAGAAGAATATGATTAAATGGAGAAGGTATAAAAGATATTTTTAGATGGTTTCTTCATGCATGACTCACCAAAATAACCTGTAAAAAAAGAAAATGAGGACTTTGTAAGTTATTTTAAACCCTTCAATATAAAAATGAGAACTGAAGCAAGACTATTTCTTTAAAATTTAAAATATGCACTCTTATAAAGAAAAACACTGGGTTATGAAAGTGTACAATATGGTTAAACCCAATTTGGTTTATCATATGCTCAGGTGAACCACAGGTTAGTTATATTAACATTTACCTAATTAATATATAACCCTAAAAATTAGATAATACTATCACTGTTTTTAAAATAAGAGAAGTAACCACATAATGTTAAGTAGTTTTCCCAGGGTTAAACACTAGCAAGTTAGAGGCATGAAGAATAGGTACTTGAAGTTAATTTTAAAAACCCTCCTCTTGTTTAGAGTCTGTGCTCTGCCTGAGGGGGAAGAACCTCTAATATCATGTGAGGAGTGAGTTGCTGGTTCCTGGTAAGGATGGAACATCTATTAGCATAAATTAAACATGTGGAATTATTTAACAAATAATTTGGAAGAGCTCCAGTGTAACAGACAGCATGCTAAGTGTTGGAAATACAGCAGTCAACACAATGGACTAAAAGGTGCCCTTGTACTCAGAGACCTGGGCCAATCAGTGACAGATTTTGGTATTTGCAAACAAGGATTTGTTTTCCAATTAGAAAGATAACAACACATTTTCACATTACATTTCCTTTTCAAAAAAATCTTAGTAGGTTTTTGTCATTATATAGAACATAATATTCTATTGCTTTATTCTGATTGTAAAAACAACAGATGCTTACTGAAGACGTCTAGAGAAAGAAAAAAAAAAATGACCAATAATATAATTATCTAATCTTAACATTTTAGGCTCAAATTTTGTCACCTAATTAAGAAAATACTGGGAATATGTTTTGCTGTCTGCTTTTTTCATTCACATTATATTGTAAATAAATATAAAATTGTTAAATACTTACTATGGAAAAATTTTAAACATACACAAACATAAAGAATAAAGGATCAGTTAGTTACAATGTGACCATTCTGAGTTCATCATTATTAATATTTTGATGTATTTTTTCAATAATATTTATGTACTTATGACTGTAGTATTTTAAAATTTTTCATATAGAAAACCTAATGATCTTTTTTTTAAAAAAATTTAAGTTTACGACATAAGCATTTGGTTATTCATTTCCCTAATTGAGGTTAATAAAATTTATAAAACTGTGAGAAAGAGCAGTTTGTGTGCATATATATATATATCTATATATCTAGGTCCATAGTTCTGAGTTTCTGTGACAGATTTGTTGTATGTTTAGGTTAATAAATCTAAGAGTTTTCAATTTTTAGGGTGTACACCGTCTAATGGCTTTGCAGAATATTCATAATGTAAATTCACAAAACAGTATCTGAGAGATTTACAGCCCTGTGTCCTGCTAATATTTTTATTTATTTATTTATTTTTATTTATTTATTTATTTATTTTTTAAATTTTATTTTGTCGATATACATTGTAGCTGATTATTGCTCCCCATCACCAAAACCTCCCTCCCTTCTCCCTCCCCCCTCCCCCCCAACAATGTCCTTTCTGTTTGCTTGTTGTATCAACTTCAAATAATTGTGGTTGTTATATCTTCTCCCCCCCCCCCGGTTTGTGTGTGTGTGTGTGTATGTGTGTGTGTGAATTTATATATTAATGTTTAGCTCCCTCCAATAAGTGAGAACATGTGGTATTTCTCTTTCTGTGCCTGACTTGTTACACTTAATATAATTCTCTCAATGTCCATCCATGTTGTTGCAAATGGCAGTATTTCATTCGTTTTTATAGCTGAGTAGTATTCCATTGTGTAGATGTACCACATTTTCCGTATCCACTCATCTGATGATGGGCATTTGGGCTGGTTCCAACTCTTGGCTATTGTAAAGAGTGCTGCGATGAACATTGGGGAACAGGTATACCTTCGACTTGATGATTTCCATTCCTCTGGGTATATTCCCAACAGTGGGATGGCTGGGTCGTATGGTAGATCTATTTGCAATTGTTTAAGGAACCTCCATACCATTTTCCATAGAGGCTGCACCATTTTGCAGTCCCACCAACAATGTATGAGAGTTCCTTTTTCTCCGCAGCCTCGCCAGCATTTATCGTTCATAGTCTTTTGGATTTTAGCCATCCTAACTGGGGTGAGATGGTATCTCAGTGTGGATTTGATTTGCATTTCCCGGATGCTGAGTGATGTTGAGCATTTTTTCATATGTCTGTTGGCCATTTGGATATCTTCCTTAGAGAAATGCCTACTTAGCTCTTTTGCCCATTTTTTAATTGGGTTGCTTGTTTTCTTCTTGTAAGGTTGTTTGAGTTCCTTATATATTCTGGATATTAATCCTTTGTCAGATGTATATTTTGCAAATATTTTCTCCCACTCTGTTGGTTGTCTTTTAACTCTTTTAATTGTTTCTTTTGCTGTGCAGAAGCTTTTTAGTTTGATATAATCCCATTTGTTTATTTTTCCTTTGGTTGCCCGTGCTTTTGGGGTCGTATTCATGAAGTCTGTGCCCAGTCCTATTTCCTGAACTGTTTCTCCTATGTTTTCTTTAAGAAGTTTTATTGTTTCAGGGTGTATATTTAAATCCTTAATCCATTTTGAGTTGATTTTAGTATACGGTGAGAGGTATGGATGTAGTTTCATTCTCCTGCATATCGATATCCAGTTATCCCAGCACCACTTGCTGAAGAGGCAGTCCCTTCCCCAGTGAATAGGCTTGGTGCCTTTGTCAAAGATCAGATGGCAGTAAGTGTGTGGGTTGATTTCTGGATTCTCTATTCTATTCCATTGGTCAGTGTGTCTGTTTTTATGCCAGTACCATACTGTTTTGGTTATTATAGCTTTGTAGTATAGCTTAAAGTCAGGTAGTGTTATGCCTCCAGCTTTATTTTTTTTGCTGAGCATTGCTTTGGCTATGCGTGGTCTTTTATTGTTCCATATAAATGTCTGAATAGTTTTTTCCATTTCTGAGAAAAATGTCTTTGGAATTTTGATGGGGATTGCATTGAATTTGTATATCACTTTGGGTAGTATGGACATTTTCACTATGTTGATTCTTCCAATCCAAGAGCATGGAATATCTTTCCATCTTCTTGTATCCTCTCTAATTTCTCTCAGCAGTGGTTTGTAGTTCTCATTATAGAGATTTTTCACCTCCTTGGTTAACTCAATTCCTAAGTATTTTATTTTTTTGGTGGCTATTGTAAATGGGCAGGCTTTCTTGATTTCTCCTTCTGCATGTTCACTATTGGAGAAAAGAAATGCTACTGATTTTTGTGTGTTGATTTTGTATCCTGCTACTGTGCTGAAATCACTTATCAATTCCAACAGTTTTTTTGTAGAGGTTTTAGGCTGTTCGATATATAGGATCATGTCATCTGCAAACAGGGACAGTTTGACTTCATCTTTTCCAATCTGGATGCCCTTTATTTCCTTCTCTTCTCTGATTTCTCTGGCTAGTACTTCCAACACTATGTTGAATAGGAGTGGTGAGAGTGGGCATCCTTGTCTAGTGCCTGTTCTTAAAGGAAAAGCTTTCAGCTTTTCCCCATTCAGGATGATATTGGCTGTGGGTTTGGCATATGTGGCTTTAATTATGTTGAGATACTTTCCCTCTATACCTAACTTATAGAGGGTCTTTGTCATGAATGAGTGCTGAACTTTATCAAATGCTTTTTCAGCATCTATAGAGATGATCATATGGTCCTTGTGTTTGAGTTTATTAATATGGTGTATCACATTTATTGATTTGCGTATGTTGAACCAACCTTGCATCCCTGGGATGAATCCCACTTGATCGTGATGAATAATTTTTCGTATGTGTTGCTGTATTCTGTTTGCTAGTATTTTAGTGAGGATTTTTGCATCTATATTCATCAAGGATATCGGCCTGTAGTTTTCTTTTTTGGTTATATCTTTACCTGGTTTTGGTATCAGGATGATGTTTGCTTCATAGAATGAGTTTGGGAGATTTGCGTCCATTTCAATCTTTTGGAATAGTTTGTAAAGAATCGGTGTCAATTCCTCTTTGAATGTTTGGTAAAATTCTGCTGTGAATCCATCTGGTCCTGGGCTTTTCTTTGTTGGGAGCCTTCTGATAACAGCTTCAATCTCCTTTATTGTTATTGGTCTGTTCAAATTTTCTACGTCTTCACGGTTCAGTTTTGGGAGCTTGTGTGTGTCCAGAAATTTATCCATTTCCTCCAGATTTTCAAATTTGTTGGCGTATAGTTGTTTATAGTAGTCTTGAATGATTCCTTGTATTTCAGATGAATCAGTTGTAATATCGCCTTTTTCATTTCTAATTTTTGTTATTTGAGTCTTCTCTCTTCTTTTTTTTGTTAGCCATGCTAATGGTTTGTCAATTTTATTTATCTTTTCAAAAAACCAACTTTTTGATCCGTTGATCTTTTGAATTGTTTTTTGGTTTTCAATTTCATTCAGTTCTGCTCTGATCTTAATGATTTCTTTCCGTCTGCTAACTTTAGGATTGGATTGTTCTTGTTTTTCTAGTTCTTTAAGGTGAAGTGTTAGGTTGTTCACTTGCCATCTTTCCATTCTTCTGAAGTGAGCATTTAATGCAATAAATTTTCCCCTCAATACTGCTTTTGCAGTATCCCACAGGTTTTGGTATGATGTATCATTGTTTTCATTAGTTTCAATAAACTTTTTGATTTCCTGCTTGATTTCTTCTTGGACCCATATGTCATTAAGTAGAATGCTGTTTAATTTCCATGTGTTTGTATAGTTTCCAGAGTTTTGTTTGTTATTAATTTCTAGTTTTAATCCATTGTGGTCTGAGAAGATACATGGGATAATTCCAATTTTTTTGAATTTATTGAGACTTGATTTGTGACCTAATATGTGATCTATCCTGGAGAATGATCCATGTGCTGATGAGAAGAATGAATATTCTGAGGTTGTTGGGTGGAATGTTCTGTAGATATCTGCCAATTCCAATTGGTCTAGAGTCTTGTTTAGATCTTGTGTTTCTCTACTGATTCTTTGCCTAGATGATCTGTCTAATATTGACAGTGGAGTGTTCAGGTCCCCTGCTATTATGGTATTAGTGTCTATTTCCTTCTTTAGGTCTAATAGAGTTTGTTTTATAAATCTGGCTGCTCCAACATTGGGTGCGTACATATTTATGATTGTTATGTCTTCTTGATGGATCAGTCCTTTTATCATTAAGTAGTGTCCCTCATTGTCTCTTTTTATGGTTTTTAGTTTAAAGTCTATTTTGTCAGATATAAGAATAGCCACTCCAGCTCGTTTTTCTTTTCTGTTTGCATGGTAAATCTTTTTCCATCCTTTCACTCTTAGTCTGTGTGAATCTTTATGGGTGAGGTGGGTCTCTTGTAGGCAGCATATAGTTGGGTCCTGCTTTTTGATCCAGTCAGCCAGTCTGTGTCTTTTAATTGGGGAATTTAAGCCTTTAACATTAAGAGTTGTTATTAAAGGTGTTGATTTATTCCTAGCATTTTATTGGTTGTTTGGTTGTCTTAGGTGTCTTTTGTTCCTTGCTTTCTGATTTACTGTTTGGTTTCTTTGTTTGTTGGTTCCTTAGGTTGTAGATAGTGTTTTTGTTAGCTTGTTTTCTCTTCATGAATGCCATTTTTATTGTACTAGCGGGTTTAGATTTTTCTTAGGTTTTTATGGCAGTGGTAGTTATTTTTCAGGAACCAAACCCAGTACTCCCTTGAGGATTTCTTGTAAGGGTGGTCTTGTGGTAGTGAACTCCCGCAGTTTTTGTTTGTCTGAGAAATATACTATTTGCCCCTCAGTTCGGAAGGATAGCCTTGCAGGGTAGAGTATTCTTGGCTGGCAATCTTTGTCTTTTAGTATTTTGAAAATATCATCCCATTCCTTTCTAGCTTTTAGGGTTTGTGATGAAAAGTCTGATGTTAACCTGATTGGGGCTCCCTTATAGGTGATTTGACGCTTCTCTCTTGCAGCTTTTAAGATTCTCTCTTTGTCTCCGAGTTTTGCCAATTTGACTATGACATGTCTTGGAGAAGGCCTTTTTGGGTTGAATACGTTTGGAGATCGTTGAGCTTCCTGGATCTGAAGATCTGTGATTTTTCCTACACCTGGGAAGTTTTCTGCCACTATTTTGTTGAATATGTTTTCAATGGAATCTCCATTTTCCTCCCCTTCTGGAATACCCATGACTCGGATATTTGAGCGCTTGAGGTTGTCTGATATCTCTCTCAGATTTTCTTCCATGTCCTTGATTCTTTTTTCTTTCTTTTTGTCTGCTTGTGTTATTTCAAACAGCCCATCTTCAAGTTCAGAGGTTCTCTCTTCAACTTCGACAAGCCTGCTGGTTAAACTCTCCGTTGTGTTTTTTATTTCGCTGAATAACTTCTTCAGTTCAGCAAGTTCTGCTACATTTTTTTTCAGGACATTGATTTCCTTGTATATTTCCTCTTTCAGATCCTGTATACTTTTCCTCATTTCATCATGATGTCTAGCTGAGTTTTCTTGTATCTCATTCAGTTTCCTTAGAATTATCACTCAAAATTCCTTGTCAGTTATTTCAAGGGCTTCTTGTTCTATAGGATCTAGAGTATGAGATTTATTAACTTTTGGTGGTGTACTTTCTTGATTTTTTGTATTTCTGGTGTCTTTTTTTTGGTGTTTATTCATTGTGGCAGGGGGTTTCACAGTCCACTGGTTTGAGACTAATGACTAACTAGGATGTTGCTGTGGTTGCCAATTTGGTATGGCTCCCGCCGTGACTGCTCAGTTGGCCTCTAGTGTCTTGTGTGTGTGGTTGCCTCGGGTCTTGGGCTTCTCCGGGGATCCACCTTTCTGGTCAGCTTGGACTCTGCTGGGCTGGTGGATCACGTACCACAGGGTGTGTGATCTCTGTTGAGCTTTCACTTTCTGTACAGGACTTCTCCCTGTTCGGTGTGCTCTGGCCCAGGCTGTTAGATCGTGCAGTGGTGACCCCACCGGGTGTGTGGTTTCTGTCGAGTCTCCGCCTCCCTGGCTGCACGTCTCCCCCCTCTGTGCACACTGTGCTGGGCTGGGGTGTGTCTTCTGCACCCCTCGTCTATCAGCTGGGCCTTCAAGACCCTGCTCAGCACCGCCTCGCCCAGGAAGTCTACCAGGTTTCTGCTAGGCACAGACGACCGGTCTCTCTGGGTGCCTTTGTAGCACTGTGTAGATCTTTCTCGGGTCTTGTTCACCTTTGTATCCCCCCCGGTATAAACCGAGTCTAGTGCCCGCCTGCATCCTGCTCTCTGGCAGGTTCAAGCGGACCTGGGAACTCTCCTACCACACTATTCCCAACCAGAAATTCGTTAGGCTTTTTTCCAAACTGTTGGTCGCAGAGATGGTATCTGCCTCCCAGTAACAGGAAGTTTACCGGGGCCGGAGTCCAGGGTGTGGTGGAGTGACAGTCGGCCCGCCCGTACTTCCTAGCCCTCCCAACACTGGTCGGGATGCCCCACACCCCCAGCCCCGCCAGAGATCCGCGGAGGGAGTGGGAGAGGAGGCCGGCCCGCAGGGTCCGGAAAGCCCTGCGCCAGGCCAAGCAAATGGGCTCAGTGATGGCTGAGCAGGGCGGAGCTGCCCGCACCTGGGAAAATGGAGGCAGCACCGGGGCAGTGAGTGGCCTGGTGGTACAGGCGGGAGCCGCGTGGGCATCCACCCCCCGAACAGAGCTGTGCCAGGGATCACTCACAGTGCTGTGCCAGGTCGGGCGCTCGCTCTGTCTCTGGTTTGTTGCCTTCCGTGTTCTCGGCACTGCCGCCTCGGGCTGATCAGTTGCGGCGCCGCTCGGGCGCTCCCAGGAATCTTCTTTAATGCCGGCCTGAAACCTCGAATCCTGAATAGGGCAGCTGGCCGCCTTCAGTGCGGCCCCAGCCTCCGGGATCCTGGCTGCATCCACAGCAGCCCTGGCGCCGTGTTCCCTGTTTCAAGACTCACTTTTGCAGCTAAGAATCAGTTCTTTTCCTGCTCCACACTTCAAAGCTGTTGCCTGTAAATGAGGCAGCCTCTCCTGCCGGGGGCAAAGTGGCGTTGAGCCCCCACGACCGGCCAGCAGCAGCAGTCCTCCCTTAAGAGATGGCCAGAGGAAGGTCCACAAGCTTCCCGGCTGCCTGAGGCCCAGTGGCCACTTTTTCCACCTCAGCTACTCCGCGCCAGCCGCCGCAGCCGCCGCCATCTTGAAACTCCTTGTCCTGCTAATATTGAACTGTAAAATCTTTTAAAAATGTTATGATATTTTAGGCAAAATAGTATCTATTTCTTACACTAACTTTCACTTATCTGCAGTCTGCTTAAACCTTTTCCCATATCTTCAGTAGCTGGTAATGTTCTTTGCTAGGATGATTTCTTAACTATGTCTTGAGTAGGCCCGGGGCTCAGGAGGATCCTTTGACAATGTAAACTTCAGGCCCTGGGGCTGGCCCTGCAGGCAATGAGAGCCGTTGTTCCTTCAACCTGGACACCAGCGTGTTCTGATGTAGTCAGGTTGACAGGATGGGTTGATCACAGATTCTGTGTATGTTCAAATTCTGGCTCTAACTTCTATCAGATCTGTGACTTTAGCACTTCGTGCATAAGTTTTCTCATAGGACATTCCAATTACTGTATGTTTCAGATCCAAAGTTTCTATTTTATTTTATATAGTTTCTCCCTTTTTATTCATGTTGTCTATTTTTTGAGAAATCACTCTCCTGTTACTTTTAGTTTTTTGTTTGTCATCTTTTGGCTTATTGAGCATTTTTATAGGTCATTAGGGGGTAATTTAAAGATGGTTTGAGAGAAAAAATGATAACACATGTTAAGCACTTAGAATACTACTCGGCCTTCCCATAGTAACCCCTCAATAAATATCAGTTTATTGTTAGAGAGACCAACTCTGACCCAGTCTTGGATTTGGTAATGTAAAAATGTTCACCATATTCTCTGAAGAAGACTCTTCCTAATAAAATTCCTAACTGACAATCAGGCCACCATCGCTAAGAGTTTAGGTGAATCTTAATGAAGATGATTTGTTTCAGGTAAGCCTTCACTGATCTGTACAAGATGAATCAACATATATACACAGAACTAAAAACTGTTCTCATGTCAATGAGGCAAGACTAGCATTTCTACAATGTTGTAAAAAAGAAAATTGATACTGGTGCAAAATGAAAGAGATGGATCCACAGAAAGTCCAGAAACACTCAAAGAAAGAGTCATAAGTCAAGGTAGAAGAGAATCTTATTCAGTAAACTCTTTGGGATACTTGCTTACCAAGTTTGACCAAAGACAAAACAAAACAAAACCAAAACAAACAAACAAAAATCATTCAGAGCAGTTTAGATTCTCACCTTGACATTATAAATTTATTTAAATTTTATAATAGCAGAGTTATGTTTTAAAAAATATTTGGAAAGATTGGAATAAAACTGAAGCAAATTTTCAAACTTTGAAGTAAGAAATATTTTCTACCAAGTAAAGTTATTAAAAATATATTTTAAATACTTTATATTTAGAAACATAAAAAGTTTCACACTGAAAAACAATGGCCACAATTGTGACATTTAATAAATCTCATTATTCTATGCAAAATCTCATAGAAATAAATAAATAAAATATTTCCCTGTGATCAGTTAATTCTCAAAAAAGAACCAACTGTATATGGGAAAGAGAAGGGAAAAAAAAAAAAACTAAGGAGATGAATTAGCTTCTAGATGTTGGGTTCTGCCTATAAATTGACTACTTTAAACTTCACAATAACTGTTCGAAGTAGAAATACGTTTCCATCTTAACTGGAAAGAGACAGAAAGTAAGGGAAAGTCAGTAACTTGCCCAGATCTACAGTTTGGTTACAACAGAGAAGCCACAGTCCTTCCCTACACACATATGGGAACAAATTCAATCTCACTAAGAATCTTAATAAAACAAAACAAAATCATAGTGTGATATTTTTATTTATTAAAACGTGCAAAATTATTTTCAAATAAAAACACCAAATCCTGTATAAGCATTATCCTAATGTCATTTATAAATTAAAGAAAGGAAAACAGATATAAATAAACTACGGGATGTACCTTTGATGAGTTGTTTTGCATTATTAAATTAATAATTGTGAAAATGGCAACATGGAAAATTCTTTGATGTAACTATTTGGTTTAAAATGAGATATAGGTTTTGATTCCTGTAACAGCCAGCCACTAATTAAGTAAATAAATAAAAGACACAGAATTCATCCTGTGACCTCATCTAGCTTTATGAGGAGTAATAAACAAACAAACAAAAAATTATAAAAAATCTGCTGATGGTGGTTCTTTGTTCTTTTCTCTGTTTTCCGAATTTTCCTTGTTATGTATTTGTTTCTTTCATGTGAAACTCTATCAGCTTTAAAAAGAAGAAAATGAAAGAATGGCATGAATCTGTTAGGTTAAAAAAATCTGTTAGCCTTAATTTTCTTCCATCTTTTTTTACAAAGGGACATGCTCTCTTTTCCAACTTGAAATGTATCAAAGACCACCTGCGTTATTTTCATGTTCTCTGCCAGCTGGTGCATGGGAGCATAGATTCAAGTTTACACAGGGGAATTGGGGGCAAGGGTGACAGGCGCTGCGTCACACCAGAGACACTTTGCTGCTGCAGCTCCTCATGCTTTTTAAAATTACTTCGACAATTTGGAATTCTTTGATGTATGCATAATTTGAATTTCGTCAGGACTTACCAGCTAGTGAATATAAATGATATAGTAAGAACCGCAATTTTACTGACTTTCACTCACATCTATGGGAACTTGACCATGCAACCCTTAGTCTCAAATGATTCTGAGAGTCTCCAAGGTCTGTCCGAAAGACATGTGTCTGACTCAACTAATGTATTTGGAAAAATAGATCAAAATAAAATGTTCATCTACAGATTATGATGGAATAGTAATAGAGTCCTCTTTATTGGGTCATAAATATGCTTGCCTAGTCTTTTCCAAACCTCACTAGCTAAATCAGTAAGCTAAAAAGAAAAATGTAATTATAAATTTTTTCTAGACATTCTATACTTTATAATTATCTTCTCTACTATTGCTAGTTAATTTTTCTAGAAGGAATTTGCAATTGATTTTTCAAGGGTATTTTTGTCTGTAGTGTTGTTAGATTGCTAGTTATCACCTAGTATGCTGCTCTGTGACATAATGTATTCGTCTTCAACAATAAATATGAGTATGTTTTACTCGAATCACACCTGGCCATTGAATTTTGATTGTCTAAGTTTATTAAACAAAGGTGAAATTTGTGGCTAAGAGAAACCCAAAATTTGATATGAAGCAAAACTTGAAATTCATTTTTTGTAAAAAAAGATCCAGCTTATAATCAAACTACTTATTAAATATGTGAAAATAAGTAATGATCCAAAGAAAAACTACTATTCCTTTTAAAGAACACGTTTTTTAAAAAGCCTTAATACTTTTTTTTTAAAAAAAGTGACACTAAAATTATAGCTTAATCACCAAAAAAATGACTATAGGTAGTTTTTGGCAATGCTATCATTTTTTCTTGAAATAGAGATAGATATATTCAACCATATAGAAAGACTAATATTTCTAATTTAAAAAGAGGCTGCAAAATTTAAATGATTGGATATGTGTACATTGCAATTTTAAAGAAACCTTGCTTTATATATACTCTCTGTAACATGCAATATGTCGGCGAGTACTTATACAGTAGTGGAAATTGCTTGCTTCTGGGTAAAGGAAGAACTTGAGGCATTCATGAACCCCACTGCAAATTCATTTTACTACAGTGAATATAATGGATTGGTATTATTTATATATTGCTGTGTAGCAAATCACGACACACTTAGTGGCTTACAACAAAACAACAACAAAAACCCCATTTATTATATTAGTTTCTGAGGCCAGGAATCGGGGCACAGATTAGCTGGGTCCTGTGCTTCAGGGTCTCACAGGCTGCAGTACAGGTGTCAGCCGGGAGTGTGGTCTCATCCAAGGCTCAACGGGAAAGGATTTTCTTCCAGGCTCCTATGGTTGTTAACAGCATTTAGTTCCTTGGGAGGTGTTGAGTTCAGGGCCTTAGATTCTTGTTGACCAGGAACCAGAGGCCACAATCAGTCCCTTGCCACCACGTGAGACTCTCTATATTCCAGCTTATTTCATCAAAGCCAGTAAGGTGTGGCCCAACAGAGACAGTCTGCTAGCAATAGAAAAGTTACAATCTCATGTAATGCAATTATGGACTTAAAATCCCATAATATTTGCCATGGTTTATTGGTTTTAAGAACATTGTAAGTCCCACCTACACTGGAGGGAATGGGATTACATAAGGTATGCGTATCAGGAGGTGGGATAGTTGAGGACTTTTTTAGAGTCTGTCTGACATGGTTTTTATTATAAGGAAATGTCACAGGGATAATAAGCAATAGATGTATGAAATTGTATAAGTGAAAAAGACACATGAATAGTCATCTGTTTTTTCTTTATAACAGCTATTTGTTCAATGAGAAATGTGGGCATTTTAATAAATAATATAGTAATGAAGATGCATTGAAGGTATATTATAGAGGCATTTTTTAAAGATATAGTACTTCAGTACTTCTAATTTTCACATAAATAATCTAAATAAGAAAACTGAAGCTTAGGCAGGTTTAAAAAAAGATTTGATCAAGACAAAAACAAACAAACAAACAACAAACTGTGTTTCATCTAATCTAAGGTGTATTAATTGTAGGATACGCCATTATCTCATATAGCCAATAACAATGCTGTTAATTCCACAGTGACACGATACTTTCTTCCATCTTGGTACTGGATACTTGCTGAACTATCTCTTTTATGCTTAATCTGTTATATAAATGTTCATATATTTATGTTTTATTTATATAAAACAGTAGGTAACAAAGCTACTACTTTCCACATGAACTCAGGCAAATTGTTACCTCCATGGCCCACTGCAGTCCCACCATTCCATGACTTGGATATTTTTATGAAACTAGGAGATGTGGAAGCTGCTGAAACAGCCTGAAATTTTCCTTTCATCATGGACCAAGATATCACACGTTACTCTTAAATCCACAAGATAGAAGTTTGTTGAAAAGAGCATTGTCTTGTTGCAGAATGATAATAGAGAAAATAAGCATGTGGGAATTTGATTTTTTTTTCCTTAGCTCAGATTCAATAAAAAACTCCATTTTGGCCTTATATAAATCTATGTCTCTTAACTATATGTCTAAATAAATTAGTTACAGAATCAAAACAATGACCTCATATGTCTACCTGTTCTTTTATTCTTTCCCTCGATTTATATAAATTAAGTAGCAATAATACTTGAGAACCTTTCTAAAACAATTCCTTGATCTCTGTATTTCTTCCTCTCTCCCTTCCATTCACTATATTCTTTAGTTTTCTTTTTTCTCTCTCTGAGAAAAAAATGAGTTACTTTTCACATCTTTGTAGAACTTTCTCTTCCTCTAAAATACTCTTTCAGTTTTTAATCTCTCTCAGTATTTTAATACCAGACTTAAAAGTCTTCATTTTCACATTTGCATATAGTGAGAGGAAAAGAAGGCAGGACAGATGCATTTTACATGAATTTCTCAATTATTATAGACATAACGGTAGGAACTTAAACATCAGAATATCCCTGTGTCATATATACCAGCTTAAATGGTTAAATCCAAAGGAGAGCACTGAAAAATAATTTCTTCTGCATATAATGTAGTTGGAGACTGAATTTAGTATTCATGTTTGGAGTGGTGCTAGATTTGGGGGAAAAAATTAAAGGGTATTGCAGACCTCCTTTAACTCTTCAAAATCTGGAAGAATGGGTGCTGGAGTTGACAGAAAACTATGGCAAAATTGGGAGCCCACCAGTTGGAATCTTGTTTTCATCACAGAGTAGTATTTAAGGGCCACATCATCACTGAGACCCCAGGAGAGACGCAGCAGCTATACCTACAGATGTGGAAATGGGGTGGCATCACTCTAATGCACCAAACAGCAGTATATTTTGCTTTCTGTTTCTTATAACAAAATACCTGAAACTGAATAACTTATAAGAATAAGAATTTTGGGCCGACCCCGTGGCACACTCAGGAGAGTGCGGTGCTGGGAGCGCAGCGACACTCCCGCCGCGGGTTCGGATCCTATATAGGAATGGCCGGTGCGCTCACTGGCTGAGTACCGGTTATGAAAAAGACAAAAAAAAAAAAAAAAAGAATAAGAATTTTATTTTTTGCAGTTTTGGAGCCCATGAAGTCTAGGGTCTGAGGGGCACATTTGGTGAGAACCTTCTTGGTGACAACTCTCTACAGAATCCCCTGGTGACACAGGCAATCACATGGTGAGGGCTGAGTAAGAGCACATTCTCACATGCTTTCTTCCTCTCCTTAGAAAGCCCCCAGTCTACTCCTTGGTAACCCATTCATCCATTAATCCATGAGTGGTTTAGTCCATTCACAAGGGCTTAGCCATCATGGTCCAATCTTCTTAAAGTCCCCACATTTCAAATAACATATTGGGGATTAAGCTCCCATATGAGATTTGGAGGGGACAAACATTCAACCCATAGAGTAGACTTTGGATATGGGCAGACTCACACCTAGAATGGAAGTGGGCTCCTAACAGAATAAAAAACAAGACACATCCCTCTCTTCCCTTGCATACCTCATTACTCCAAGCAAACATACAGATAATTACATATTTGCATTCTAGGGTACTGGATGACTTAAAATCAGATACCCAAACCAGAAGTCATGACTAAAATTGTTTACATATTTAAGTTTAATATTTAAGTAACACAAAAATAAATAGATACACAGGAGGTAAATGAATGGTAGTCTGTAAACTTTTTTTCAACATGTGTGAAAATATGATAATATCCTCCAAATATGAAGTCCTTAAAAATGAAAAAAAGATGAATAAAAAGAGAAAATGAGTAAAGACTATGACAAGGTCATTTGCAAAATAAGTAAAAATGACAAAATGAAAATATTCAACTGCTTTAGTAATCAAAGAACATGCTAATTCTGGTATTTTTAAAATTCTCTATGGTACATCTTTATAATTGAATCCAATGATGTCATGAATATTACAGACTGTAGCTATATTAACAAGGAAAGATTAAAACAGTAGTTTTAAAACAACATTTTTCCTATTAGTTTTTGAAAGAAAAAATATGTGAACAGAGAAAAGTCTGGAAGCATATACAACATGTTTTTTGAAGAATTTTCAGAATGTATCTCCAGATGAAATGATTATTTCTGCTTTTTAACTTTTGCTCATCTTAATTCTTTTAAGTTTTCAAATAATGTACAGGAACCAATGTACTATAAGACAGATTTGTAAATTTGAGTGGATTAATGCATATTTTTAGATGGACTTCGTAAGAAGTATTGTAAGACTGGCCCGAAAGTGCAAATCTTACTTGTTGGGAAGGCTCATCTCGCAAAGACCAAGAGACAGAGATCGCTGCAATCAAGCAAGAGGTTTTTTATTCTAGCATGCTGGGGTCACTGGGTCTTCAGGACAGAAGTGGCCCCGAGCTCTTAACACAAGTGCTTTTTATTCAATTTGGTAGGCAGACTTTGGCAACAGGATGAGTTGTACACAGCTTATTGGTCATCTGAGGTGACTTTTAATTTCATTGGTGGCCTTCAGTGGGGTGGTACACAGACAAAGAACTGGGGAATTGACCAATAGCCCACCCCTTTTGTGGTTAGGCCCTTCCTGGAACTGGGTGAACTTTGGGCTCTTTGGAAAGTCCCTTCCCCCTGGCAAGGGAAAGTCCTTATCTTCTGGTAACAGAAAGTCTCAAGCACCTGGTAGTGGAAAGTCCTAAGTACCTGGTATTGCTTACCCAAAAAGGTTGGGGTTATCTCTACCTCTACCGTATACATCAGAGTATACACATGAGCATAAATTGCCTTAACAAAAATCATCTGAGACATACTATCAAAAATGATATAAGGACCAGATGGCTTTTCAAGTATGTTTTTTTCAAATATTAAAAGTAAACCACTCAATGGCATTTGTCAAGCAACAGAGTAAATGCAATGCAGTATGCTCACACAATTGAATATTATATGACAAAATGAATGAATAGCCCTACATTAAAGAATGCAGATGAATATTTTTAACATATTGCTGATTTTAAAAAGTGAATTACAGGGAATTATATAAAAGCATAAAGCTTTTTTTTATAAGGAGAAAAAAACCCTAAAACTAAGCAGTAAATTTTTTGAAGTACAACACCACGATTATAAAAATCATTGTACAAAAGCTTCAAACACAATGCAGGAGACTGAATTATCGCCGGTTGGGAGGGTGGCTAGGTTAACAGAGAAGCAAAGAAGTGGATATAAGTTCTTGTTAAGGTTTTTATCCTGGATAATGGGTTATAAATGAAGTTTATCAATTGCTGATCAACAAATGAAAACAAGGGCCATAATCTTATCAATGATGTGACTGTGTCATGAAACAATTGTATGATAAATTTAAATTTCTACACAAAAGAACCACTAAAAAATCAAATTTTAAGGAAAGAAATTCTCAGAATGAGCATTTATTACATAATAAAATATTCTATAAATGCTTATTGAAGATTAGAAAAATGTGAAAGTATTTTTACTTCATTTTGCAAGGGCATTATGGTTTTCTTAATCAAATGTTGAAAATAGAACAAGAGAAACACAATAGATCATTGTTGCTTAATCTGTGAAATGGCTATGTTAACTTTACCAGGGATTTAAATACAATAATTTGAGGATGGTCAAATTTTAGGGAGTCTTTAAGGTAATGAAAAAGACAAAGGAAGAAACTATAAATTACCATCATATTGGTTCTGAAGAGACAGTTCATACAATCTAATACATTTTATGAAAAGAAAATTTATTTTTAACATAAAAAATGAGATATTTGCACTTAAGGACAAACATCAGTGTATTCATTGATTAAAATTAGAGATGCTTACTTTTATTGTGTATCTAAAAAGTGTTATATTATGTGTAAAAATACAAAAAGATAAAGACTGATGTGATTTGCACAACTCCTAGATTGCATATCTCTTTCCCTTCCCCATAGGGTAATTACTACCTTGATTTTGATGTTTCTTGTTCCCCTGCATTTCTTTACTACTTTCATTACATACATACATAAACCATATGTAGTAATTTGCTGATTTAAATCTTATGTAAATAATACATGGATTGATGATAGATTAATAAATGATATATTTAAGGTGGGAGTGGCCACCTGCAAGTTGGGAAATGTTCTCAGAGTAAAAGCTGAAGTGAACTGTCAATCACTGTGTACGCTTTCTTCTCTCAAGTTCTTCCTGGGTTGGTTGCTCTCCAGTGATTTCAATCTTCTGTTTTTTTCTTTTGTTTAACATTTCCCTCAGCTTTTATATGTCACTGAATAGGTTAGTCCACTCTAAGCTACTCTATCCTGGCCCAATTGAAATGAACTAGATTTAAATTTTTCCAATTATACCAAAAATGTTTAGAGATTTTCCTATATAGAATCCCATCCAGATTTCTGCATTGCAATTTGTTGCTATATATCTTAAGTTTCTTTAAATCTAGAAGAGTTTTTCCACCCTTTTCTCACCCGAAATATTGAATTTCGGAGAGTCCAGGATATTAATCTTGCAAAATGTCTCATATTCTAGAATTGTGTGATTGTTTCCTCATGATATCTTTTAACATTTTTTTATCTCTAATATTTCCTCTAAATTGTAAAGGCTTGGTTATGTACACTTTAAATCTTTTTGGCAAGAACAGTTCATAGCTGATATTGTGTATTTTCTATTGTGTCATTCCTAGTGACACTATTTGAAACCTTGGTTAAGATAATAAAAGTACATTTTTTCCCTTTGCAATTATTATGCAGAGTTTGAGTTGATATTTTGGTACCTCTGCTTTTTTTTCAATTGATTGAAACATAATTGATTATACATATTTGTGGAGTACAGAGTTGAGTATTAATATCTGTGTACAATATGTGTGCTATCTCTACTTTGAAATCTTTTTACAAAAAAAATGTTTGATGAATTTTCTACGGTTTAAATGTACCTATGTATCCCCCATTAAAATCAAGACATAGAACATTGCTCGTACTCCAGAAACGTCCTTCATGTCCTCCAGTTTTTAATCCTAAACATAACAATATTCGAATTTTTACCACTTTAAATTACCTTTTGAACCTTTTACAAATGGAATTAGATTCTTTGTCTTGATTCTTTTATACAAAGTCTTACATGTGAAATTCATCCATGCTGTTGCTTTGAGCAATATTGTGTTGTATTTTTCCTTTTTATAGTATATTTCCTTGTATGAATATAATGTAATTTATTTTTTCATTTTATTCTTTAAGGACTTTGGGGTGGTTTCTAGTTTTTGCCCAAGATAAATGGTGCTGCTATGAAATTCTTGTACATATCCTTTGATGACTTAGTTTGCATTTCAGTCAGACATATACCTAGTAGGGAAAATGAGGACTCACATTGGCTATGCGTGTGTTAGAATTAGATACCGGAGGTAATTTTCCAAAGTCGTTTAACCAGTTTATAATCCCAGTAGCAAAGATTGAAATTCCTGTTGTTCCATACCTTTGTTAATTCTCCATCCTATAGTGCAATTTTATTCCTGAATTTTCTCACCAAATGACAAAATAGATAGGTCCTAACCATTGTGACAACCAAAAGTTGTCCCATACATTTCAAAATGCCCCTGGAAGAAAATACTATCTCTGTTCATAACCAGTAGACTATACCCATGTTGGAAAATCAAATATAGTTATTTGGGTGTCCAGGGAGTTTTCCAAAGTTTAGTGCAGCAGTGTAGGTCTCCTAACATGTGGCACACTTTACTTTCATTTCTTTGTGATTATTTGCCTCTAAGCTTCATGAGTTCAGTTGGCTTTGTTTGCCACTGTGACTGGCACAAAGTGATAATCAGCAAATAATTGTAGATTGAAAAGATGTTTTGAATGCTTACTGCTTAATTGATCAGAAACCTGGCATGGCAGAGAAAGAGAGATTAACAGTGGGATCCTGAATGGGAAAATGAAGAGGTTACAACTTTTTACCCTCAGGCAGGAATATAAAGGCTTACAAGGAAAGAGGCCAGTCTCAGCATTAAAACCTGACTTAAAAGGCCCTGAATAACCAAGTGTTCTGTCTTGAATAGAATATTCTGTTGCGAATGGAAAGATCTCTGACTTTGCTTGAAGCCAACCTTGTGAACCTGTTACCAAGATTAATGTGTTTTCAAAGAGTCCGTATTGGGTTTCCCATTATGTGTTTTCAAAAACAGCAACAACAACAAAAGCATGAAGTAATCTTATAGATCCTGATGGCTCATTATTTTTCTCAGCACTCCTATATGATAAGCTTTATCATTTCAATTTTATAGGTAAGGAAAATCACTTCTTTATCTAAGATTTTTTTTTTGAATGTAGACAAATATTTTGGAACAATTTTTGTACTATTTTTAAATAGAATGGCACCCACTCAGCCATGTGACAACTTTATTGATACTATATCCCACTGAAATTTATGTTTCATTGCTCCCCTTTTACCTGTGAATTAACCAGTCATGAAGGTTACTTGACCCAGACAGAGCCCTAAATCAAATTCACTAAATTATTTGACCTTTAGTCTAGTGATGAAATAAATAGCAGTATATCTACCACTGTTGCCAAAAGCATCTTGGTACATCAGTGTTTTGCAATAGCAGTTTTAGAAAAACAAAACGTCAAGCCAGTTGGAGATAACCATATGTTGAAAACACAGCATTCTTATTTATTACTGTATAGGCAGCCAAAGATTTTTTTAAAGTACTAAGTCTGTTTTGGTCCACTATGTTGCACTTCTTTTCTAAATAAATAAATCTATAGTATTGATTAAGACTTAGAGATTCCAACTTTAGTTCATTTTGATATTTACAAATGGTGTTAATCTCATTTGCTATATTTTGTGGGCCTTTAATTCTTTCTTATGGTATTTTAGTTGTCTTTGGCACCCTAAATTCTCTCTTTCTATTTTCTTTTTCCTTTTCATTTCGAACATTCCTAATATTAGTAAACATATACCCATAAGAGATATATGATTTTTGAGATTTACATTTTGGTGTCATCTTGGTATACTAATTGATAGATTGTGCTTAATTATTTTACTGCAAGAAACCAGATTTTGATTTTGAGATTATATTTGAAACACAATTATGCAATAACAAGATGTTCTTACAAAGCCTTTGCCACATATTATATATTTTATATCAAAAGCAAGATAATTTTTATTTCGAAGATCTACACAAACAGAAAGAGTCAAATTTACTATCTTAATGATAGGGAATATGTCATAATTATTTCCATCCATCATATGCTGTGTTTTGCAAGTATTTGGCTGGATTAGAGACAGTTTTAAAATCAGGAAATAAAGTCCTAACACTGTAACATATGAAGTTCCAAAAATGCCAGGGGAAAGATAATGCTTTTATAATTTTTGTGAGTGAATCTTGAATTCCCAAATTGTTAAGTCCAGAGATAATGCCCTATGGAGATAGGTTTCCCTCATGCTCAGACTCACGGGTGTTTTATTTAATGACCTGTAGGTATACTATGAAACATACACACATTTTAACAGTCAAGAAAAAGTCAACAACTAATACATTCCAAACTTTAAAAAGTGAAGATATGTTTTTCATAGTTTTAATCAGAGCATGGATAGGGTTTTGTTCTCTGGCCTTTTTGATTAACATCACAATAAATATTTTTATTTTAAATGAAACTTGTAACGATATTGTCAACTCTTTCCTGTGCTTTGTCCTCCCAGATAAAGGTAAACTTGTCAAGTAGGAGTTTTTGTTTTAATTTTTTCCCTTACTGCTCAAAATCATACGCATTTTATCTGCATCAATGCTGATGGAAAAAGAAAGATAGCAATTATAATCCAGCAGATCTTCATTATATGAACTATGTATAGCAAAGTGTGGTAAGTATGGGAGGATACAGTTTGCAGTGTAATGGTAAAGATCCATTTGCAGCAACATGCATGAGCCTGGAGAAAATTATGTTAAGTGAATTAAGCCGAGCACAGAGGGAAAAATACTGTATGTCCTCACTCATAAGTGGGAGCTAAGAAAGAAAGAAGGAAAGAAAGAAAGATCACAGTGCTTTGTTGGACTTGCAGAAGGAGAGAACAGAACTAAAGTTGCTGGCGGGGGGGGGGGGAGGAAGGAGGGAGGGCTGTTGGGGAGAGGGTGGATGGGAAACATGGGGAATAATTGCAATTTGAGGTGGTTGGGCATGCCGATAGTAATTGATCTGATCATCACATCTCGGGCACAGGTGCTAAGAGTCAGCTTGGTGCCCCATGAATATGTATAATCAATATAAATAAATAAATATTTTTAAAAACCATATTATAAAGAAAAAAGCAAAATGCTAAATAAAAGTCCAATTAGAATGAGATATGCATACAGAGGAGAGAATCATTAAACTCAGGGGAAATGGAGGAAGAAATAGGGAAGGCTTCAGAAAAAATGTGGTATGTGAGCTTAATCTTGGTGCGGGGGGAAGAATGAAAAATTCGAAAAATTCGAATATGAGAGCTATCCATGTTGAAGGAAGAAAACGTTTATTTTCATTTTCTCAGATTACTTTTGTTATTTCTGAAACAAAATCAAAACTATTAATCATTAAGATACCTTGAGTTCACAGTATTGTCTTATGCAGACAGCTTTATCTCTAGGTAGGTATATAGTTGAGTATTACATGAAAAAAGGAATTAATATTTTGAAGCACATTGTGCCCAAAAAACCATGAAAACACATAATAAAACTCTGTAATTAATACTATTTATTTCCCATAATTTAGAATCATTCAATGAATTAGAATGCCTGAAAAGTAATTAAGTATGAAAAATTTGTTTTTTGTTGGCACACTAAAAACTAAATGGAAAATTTTTCTTAATATTCTGTCTAGCTATAGTTTTTATTACTTTCAAAATACATTAACTATGCATTTAATTTGCATTTTACTTTGTCCTTTAGAAAGTTTATAAGTTTTAAGTTTTTCTACTAATATGCTTTCCATGTTTATTGTTAAGAAATAATTTATATGAGTTGAATGATGTATAATTCTTGCATATATATTTTTATGAGTATAGTTAGATTCATATATGTAATATGTAAAATCAAAACTTTCCCATCTACACTACAGCATTATAATGAAACTCATTAATAATAACTGCTCTAGGAACAAATGTTGGAATAAAAAACTATTTATTGAGCAAAGAAATACAGTAGGAAAGGAAAATACTATTTGTTCACAGTAATAAGGAAATGCCATAATGTGAAATATGTAACAAAGTATTAAAGGATATATTTCAGTAATTCATACATAATGTATCCTAAACACTAAATGAAGGACTCAATCAAACATTTCTTTGTAATTTACAACATTGCTCCTGAAAATTTGAAAATATTTTTATGTGCCTATAAATTTATGACTATTGGCACCTACAACTTAAATTTATTTAATTATCTGTTTGTACTTTGGCCTGAAGCAATCCCCTCAAATTGATCGGATTTATATAATCCCTAACTTTAGCAATAGATGAATTATAAATCTCTTTAATTCTGCATTTTATAGGTAACTCAATGGCATAGAGTGTGCTGCCACTTGCAATTAAGAAAATGAGCAGAAAATTTGTTTGTAAATACTCACTTATTTACAAAATTTCAAAATAGAAATATTCATTAGTCATATGATCTCTCTCCCATTTGTTTATATTTGTATTAATATATGGATCTAAACTATTACCCATTTAAAAACAACTTTTTGAGAAAAAGGAAACACTACCAAATATAAGAATCTTAATTGCAGAAACATCAATATGTATATAAAGTCTGCAAATATATAAACAAATATTCACCTATAGGGATAGTTTTGCCTGTACTTGTATTCCACAGCCATTCATTTATTAATTTAACAGAAATATTGAGTCTCTATGTATGGAAGAGACTAGGCATCAATTGTAGAAAAATAAATGAAATATAGTCCATGTCTAAGAGTTTGCAGTCTCTTACCTGAGACAGACATATACACAAATAATTTCAGTAAAAATGTGGTATGTGCTCTAATAGAGGTATCACAAAGATACTATAAAAGGAAGCTTACAATGTTTGCTATTAAAACAACGCTCCTAAAAGAATGGTTTGTGGGGTGAAATACATACTGTTCTTCTGGCGTGGCGTGGGCAGTTCAAATGCTGAAGGGAACTCTGGGGTTTCTTTGAATCTATGGAAGAGAAACAAATGGGTTGTTTTCATTGAGGCATTGCCATTGCCAGAGAGTTTTATAGAGTGTTACTGTTGAGAATCCCCAGGCCAGCCCTATCTGTCATTCAGAAACTAAGCCCCTGCAATCTTAGAAATATAATGGACTCCAAGGTCCAAAGAAAGACAACTGAGCCTGCATTGGACTCCTCCAGGTATTAGCAGCTTCCTTTGGAGATGGCGCTCTGAGCAGTGTTTGGGCTTTTCCTTCTGCCATTAGTACCCCCAATCCATGCCATTCATGTAATCTCTGCCTACCCTAGAGGGTTGAACATGGTAGATGGAGAAGTTTCACCTGCAGGAACATTGATAGAGAACAAATCTGAAGAGTTCATTAGTCACATTTCTTGACTTTGGATTTATGAAACTTAGTACATTGATTTTCAAATCTATTCAGAGGACAGGAACAATGTGTATCTCTCCTGTTTTAATATCTATCTGTCTATCTCTATACACATATACACATATATATTTCAATTTAGCATTAGACTGTTCAGTATAATGTGCTCGTTGATTGTTTCTTTGTACTGTCCCATGCCCCATGTGCTTTTTCCTATTTTGTCTTAATATCAATTGCAATATTCCCTACCGAGAATAAAATTGATCTAGAATATAAGATTCATGATTTAATTTTTTTAACCTAATTGCTGAATTGGAAAGTAATTGGCAATTATAATGAGCCTATTTTAAAAGTAGCTAAGACATGTTTTTGTGTCATATTAACTAGTCTTAATAAAAATGTATGTACTTACAGTACTTAACCTCTCATTTTTCCAAACATATTGATGCTCTGAAAGAATCCCGGAAGAACAGGAGGAGGCACACGCAGTCATGCAAGGTAAATTTTGGAAAATGTGCAGGTTCAGTGCTCATGAGAAACCAGAAATCACAATCACTACACAGCAGGAAGGGCAGTCAGCAGTGTGGGGAGTTACTAGGTGGATAAAGCAAGCATTGCTCAGGACAGCCTTGGGCCAGTAATAAAAGATCAGGCCCAGTAATTAGGCAGTTTGTGTCAGTTGACAGGAAAAGACAGAGTTATCTGTGGTTAATTTACAGACTCAGGCATTTAGGTCACTGAAGATCACAGAAAGCATAGAAAGCATTTATGAAACAGGTCCCAGTTAGGTGCACTGATGTACAAGTATCTTTATAAAAGAAGGCCCAGTGAAAGGGTCAGTGTTCTTATGCAGAATCACCAAGTTATTCAGAAAAAATGAGGATAACAAAAGATGAAAGGAAATGCAGTGTCAGAGTAAAGTGAGAAATGTAACAGAAAAGAATGGTCAGAAGAAACTCTCCACAATCAAACTGTGCAAATATAGTCATTGAAATGATTCAGAAATTGTCTCCATCCTCAAGTTTATAGGTCAATGCACAGCACAACACACACACACAGATATACGTATCTATGAAACAAGTCAAAATGTTATATGTGCTACACTAAAGTCAAAAAACATATCTGGGTACTGAGAAATTAGTAATTCTTTGTGTGTGTGTTGGGAGGGGAATAAAAAAGATCATATAAAGCATGTAAAATTTATGCTACATCTTGAAAACTGAGAAGAGTTTGGAGAGAGAGAGAATGTAGGCATGAAATAGGAACTGAGGAATTAGGAAGTGGTGACCAAGGAGAGAGGCGACGAGATGGGAAAATGATTCAATCCAGAGACTGTAGACAATGAACAGGATTCAACACAACTCACTTTCCTAGGATCAGGAGTGATGACAGAGTCTCAAGTGGGTATGAGTGTGTATGTTGGCTGCTAGAAAGTCTAAATGCTAAAAATAATCATGGTCTGGTGATAAGAGCTGGGCAGGCCATTTCAACTTTGGTGATTCTCAGAGCAACACAAACACTTTACAACAAATGCACACTACTTAGGTAAGCAGAGAGTACCTTCGAAGGGTCATAAGCTCCCAGGGTACTTTGGCGTTTGTCTGAATCGTTCAATCTAAAGCAGAATATCTGATCACCCAATAGTGTAATGAATATGTGCTGACTGTCATCTATTTTCTCCTGACAGAGCATCGGTTTCAAGTTCTCTTCCAGGTATCTATTTAATTTATCTAAATATGATAAACCACACTAATTCTCAAAAAAATTAGCCTTTCTCTGCATAGTTACAATAAATGAACCAAGACATTATTGACAGAATACTAAAATAATTAAGATGGTTCTAAAATGCTTGAGATTAGCTAAACTCCCAGTTAAAGCAAATGAGCTAAGACTGACAAAAAAATTAATCTGCCTTAAATGCCATTTTCTCTTTATTTCATCCAAAATAGCTGAATGAAGCTGCTGAAACTTCAGTCTTTTCTGTATAGAAATAGACTTTGGTATTTGATGTTGTCACTCAGAAGCTATGCATCTTGTGTGAGTGATTGGTCTTACTGTGAAAACCAAGGTGTATTAATTACCTATTACTGTGTAACAAATTAACCCAAACTTAGAAACTTAATAATAAACATTTATTATTTCATCATTTCTGTGGGACAGGAATCTGTGTGGGGCTTAGTTGTGGGCCTCTGACTCAGTGTCTCTCGCAAGGCTGAAGCTAAGTCATTGGCCAGTGTTGCAGTCATTTCAAGGGTCAACTGGAGGAAGATCCGCTTTCAAGATAATTGACCTGGTTATTGGCAAGCTTTAGAAGATCCATTTCCAAGTTCACTCACATGCCTGTTGGTGGACCTCAGGTTCTTTGCTGGATATTAGCTGGAGGCCTCCCCAGTTCATTTCATGCCATGTAGACTTTCCATAGGAAGCTGAAAATATGGTAACTGGCTTCCCTCCAAGCAAGCAATTAAGAGAGCAAGAGAAATCACCTAAGACACAAGCAAAAGTTTCATCTCAGAAGTGACATCCATCATTTTTGCTGTATTCTATTCAGTAGATGCAAGTCACTATGCCCAGGCCACACTCAAGGGGGAAGGCATTTCACAAAGGAGGGAGATACCAGGAAGAGGAGATCGCTGGGGGCCATCCTGAAGGCTACCTAATACAACCTGGCTTCAGTTTTTAATTTCTTTAAAAGGTCACTTACATACTCCCAAATCACAAGAAATGGTCATGTAGCTCCTAGAACAAGCTTCTGTTTGATTTGCTCTCAAGTTTTTAGTTTTCTGTATTTATCATAATGAACATGCAGCATTTTTTATTTATAAAAATAAGTACACTTAAAATACAAGGGTGTTACAGAATATAGGAAATCTGTTACTTATCAATTGCATGAAAGATAACACAAAATCCTTTCAACATCCCTTTTCTCTTATGAAATTTGTAACAATGAAAGAAAAATAATGCTATACTTAGCATTTGCCTGTAGGTAACAGCAAATAATTGGAGTCAAAGCAGTTCTGTAGAGTGTCTACACTGGAAACATAGTTGGAATTTTATATTAAATGCAATTGAATTGGTTTATAGATATTTTGGTTTACATTAACTTAGCAATACTGTTGTATTATGAATGCTATATTGCATAAGATACACAGCTTATTTTGTTCTTTTATGGTTTTGAATAGCAATCAAGAGACATAAAATCAGGTAATCAGAAATTTAAGGTAGATTCTTTAGTGATTATATGTATACTTATTTCCGTGGGTGCACAGATACACAGTGGAATGCAATTATTGATAAGGGAAGGAATTCTATCACTGGTTTTCAATATTTCAAAATCACTAATGGAAATTGCTCATTTGCCTTGACAAGGCTGCATAGACTAAATGATTAATTTCTTCATTTTTGTCTGTAGTTACTTCATTTAAATATGAAAATTATCACATATCAAAAGCTCTCAGTGGCATATATTTGTGTGTGGTGTATACATAAATATATATTTACCAATAAGAGTGGTCAAATAAGTTGAAAAAATTCAGTTGGGTGAGCAACACACTTACATATTACTAGTTTTAAAATACTGTTAAAAACAGAAAGCTCAACCTCTGTATTTTACAAATGAGAAAAATTTGACCTGGAAATAAAACTGACTTCTTGCAATACATAGCTAGTTAGTGGCAGATTTGATCTTATGACTGTGACTTCTGATTTTTATCCCTCTCTTATTTTGATTATAAATCAAAGGTTTAACTTCATCTAGATGGGGGTCAACTTTTTGAACAGGAAGAAAGGAAGTCATATTCTTTAATCAGGACACCCTGGAATAGCAGTTGTCTTTTCTGCTTTCTGTTCCCAGGCTTTCTCTCAAGAGTCTTGTGAGGGATAAGTTTAAGTAACAAAAAATGGAAGCTGGAAGCCTTGGACAAATGAACTGGCTACCTGTCCCTAGGCAGAAATTCTGGGAGGTATTCTGTATGATTTTATTAGCGTTAGCTAAGTTGAACCCTTCATAGTGGTTCATAGTGGCAACCTTGATTACAAACTTTTGGTTTAAATCGGCACTAACATGGTATGATATACATAGAAAAATTCACCCATTTTGTGTGTATGTTTAGATGAATTGTCACAAATGTACACAGTCAGATAAACACCATCACAATAAAAAAATGTAGGAAATGAACATCACTCCTAAATTTCCCCATGTCTCTTTGCGGTCAATTCTCTACTCCAGTCTCCTGCAACAGTTGTATTTTCTTCACTATAGTTTTTACCTTTTCTAGAATTTTGTATAAATGGAATTGTAAAATCCAATGTCTTTTGTGTCTGGCTTCTTTCCCATAGCATAATCCTTTATAGATTCATCTACATTGTTATGGGTATCACTAATTCCTTTTTATTGCTGAGTAGATTTGCATTTTGTGGATGTATCAATGCTTGCTTATTCATGCACGAATGCATAAATGTTGTGATATGTCTGCACCACTTTTTAGTTCTATGAACATTCACATACATTAGGAAGCATGTGTGTTCATTTCTCTTGGGTAAATGTCTAGAGTGGTGTTGGTAAATCATTTGATAAGTACCTATTTAACTTTACAAGGAATTGCCAGTGTAGTTTTCAAAGTGACTATGCCATTTTGCATTCTTAGTAGCAATTATCTATATCAACACTTGGTTTGGCCAGTCTTTTAAATTTTAACCCTTCTACAGCACGTGTAGTGGTATCTCATTGAGGTTTCAATTTGCATTTCCTAATTACTCATGAAGTTGATCATATTTTCATGTGCTTTTTTGCCATTTGTATATCTTCCTTGGTTGTATGTCTTTCTCTCTCTCTCTTTATTTCTCAAATTGTTTGTCTTCTTGTTAATAAATTAGAAAGGGTTCCTTATTTTTTCCCAATGCAGGCCCCTTTACCAGGTGAGTGCATGTATTTTCTCTAGGATGTCTCTTGCCTTTTCATTTATAAAGTCTTTCAAAAGCAGAAATTTTAAGTTTGGATGAAGTAAGTCCAAGTAATAATTTTTTTCTCTTATTGTTTATGCTTTTTTAAAAAATTAATGCTTTTACTTTATTTTATTTTTTTAACCTAATAAATCTTTGCCTAAGCTATGGACAAGAAAAATTTGTCTCCTATGTTTTTTATATAATATTTATAATTTAAATTGTTCTTTATAGGTCTTCTGTGGATTTAATTGTGTTCCTAAAGTTCATATATTGAAGTTTAACCCCCGGGGTAACTGTTGAGAGTGGGAAATTCGATTATGGCATTTTAAAGGTGGGGCATTGAAGAGGTGATTGGATTGTGAGGACGATGCCCTAGTAAATGGATTGATAATGATGGTCATGGGTGTGGTTCTGAGGGCTTTGAAAGGATGAGGGGTGAGGAGTTAGCCTCGCTCATCTGTCCCATCCACAAAGTGATACCCTGTGTCACCACAAAAGAAGATCCTCAGCAGATGTGTTCCCTGGACTTTGGACTCCCAGACTCTGAATCTGTAAGTAATAAATTTTGTTTTCTTTCAGATTACTCAGCTACAGGTATTTCTGTTAGAACAGACAGAAACAGACGAAGACAAGGTCTTTGATCAATTTCAAGTTAAGTTTTTAGTTGCTATTCTGTTCCATTATTTCATATGTCTATGGCAGTGCTGCACTGGCCGCTTATTGTACATTACAGCAAATTTAAAATTGGATTGTATGGGTACTCCAAATTTGTTCTTAATTTTCAAAATCTTTTTGACTATTCTACACTGCTTGCATTTCCAGGTAAAATTTGGATTTCACTTGTCAATGTATTTTTAAAAATTTTTTAAATTATGAAAATAAAAAACTCTCTTGGGATTTGAACTTGGATTGAGTTGAATCTACAGATTAATTTAGGGAAAATTGGCATCTTACTATTGTGTTCCAATCCATGAATGTTATATAGCCCCATCATTTAGATTTTACTTATCAGTTTTTTTACTAGTTTTTTTAATTTCATTTCTCTCAGCAATGTTTTATAGTTTTGAGTATACACATTGTGCACATATTTTGTTACATATTTTTTTAAGTATTCCATGTTTTTCCATGTCTTCCATGCATGTTTTCCATGCTATTGTGACAGTTTTAATTTGAATTTCCCATTGTTCATTATCAATATGAACTCATGCCAGTGGGGCACACTCATGCCAGAGTCACATCAAGGATCCTACTGGGCCACAAGTTATGGCAGCTGCTTTGAACTTCTTGGGACCAGGGACTAGCAAGTGAGGAGTCAGCATTGTATCAGAGGCAATTGACCCTGAGCAGGAAGAGGTAACATTGCTTCCACAAATGAGAGCAGAGGCGTGTAGTGCAGAACCCAGGTGATTCTCTGGGTGCCTCTTGTACCTTCAGGCCTCATTGTAACTAAATGAACATGTACAGCAATGCAGGTCTGAAAAAGGTGTGATTGCCAGGGCCCTGACTCCTTAGAGATAAAGATTTGGGTCACACCAGATAATCCACCAAAATCAGCCAAGGTAAGAGGCAAGGATGAGACTTTAAAATGAATACTGTGGGGGAATAGAATGAGTAACAGTGTGGCCCTGAGATTAAATGTTCAAACAGGGCAGCAGTTCATTCCACTAATCTCTCCCTTCAGAGTTTCCCCTCAGAGAGAGAAAGGCCTCACCCCCATGGAGGAGCTCTGCTCGAGCCTGCAGAGTAAACGTGTAGGTTCCTGAGCAGGGGTAGGGGGTGCCGGGGGCCTCAGCTATGTCCTCTGACATCTGCATCCAGCCCAGCCATGACCTGGCTGCTGCTGGAAGCCCCCCGGGCTCCTCTGCTGGAATGAGGGGGGCGCCATGGGCCTCAACCATGCCCCCCTCCTCCCTTCCTTGTCCTCCCACCTTATCCCCCTCCCCCTTCATCTCTCCGCCTCCACCCCAACTGATCTGCAGCACCTTAGAATGTAAAAAATAATAATAACAAATTTTTTAAAAATAGTAAAAGTGTGGAGTGCAGTGGGGAGTGGCGGCTGTGTCCTCCTGCTGAGAGGGGCATAACTGACTATGCGGGGGAAGGTGGCCAGCTGCTGCCTTTCTGCTGCCATCCCTGCATTTGCACTGAGGCAGAGCTTCCCTCAGGCCATGTCCCCACAGTCACGCATGCGGAGGCACTGATGCAGCCTGCTCTGTGAGAAGGGGACTCCTTAATGCATTGCTTTGGTTTCAAGACTCCCCATCAATTCCTCTTTTTTTTTTTTTTTGCAAGGTTTCTTTCCTTAAAGTACTTGCTTTTTTTTTTTATTATTGAAACATAATTGATTTTACATATGTGTAGGGTACAGGGTGAACTATCAGTACCTATTTACAAGACGTGATGATCACATCAGGATAATTAGTATATTCACCATTACACAATGTAATCTTTCCTTGTGTCCCTTATCCAATCTCTCCTTAGCTCCCCTTCCCCTCCCGCTTTCCCACCTCTAGTGACCACAATTTTGTTCCCTCCTTTTAAAAGTTCAGGGAATTATTGTGATTGTTCTTTCTCTTTTTCTTTCTTTCTTTCTCTCTCTCTTTCTTTGCTTGTTTATTTTTTTTAGCTCCCACTTATGAATGAGGACATGTGGTATTTCTCTTTCTGTGCCTGGCTTATTTCACTTAACATAATTTTCTCTAAGTTCATCCGTGTTGCTGTGAATGATAGAATTTTTAAAATAGTGCTGCAATCTGAGACTCTTCTTACCCAATTCTCCTTCCTTCCTTGTTCTTTTCTTTCACAGGTGTCAGACCAGCGTCATGGTCTAAACATCTCCCTGCCCTCCGTGGTTAACTCTCCTTTATCTTTCAGAGGTGCTTCCCCAATAAATGTCTTTCTGTCTAATCCCATCTTGGCATCTGCTTTTTGGAGGTCCCAAACTAACACATGACCCAATATAAAATAAACTATTATTTTAGACTTTGAATTAGACTTCTCACAAAGGAAGATATATACAGAAATGTAAATTAAAATCATAATCACCTAACACATGCTAGGTGGACTAAAATTAAAATACTGACAATGCTAAATGTTGGTGAAAATTTTAAGTAGCACTCTCATAGATCTTTGAGGATTGTATAAAAGGCTGCTGCCATTTTGGAAATGAGTTTAGCAATTTCTTGCGGTTAATCATACACTTACCCTTTGAGGCAGGAATTGTACTTCTAATTGCATACCCAATAAAAATGAAGGTCTGTGTCTACAAAAAGACTTATTTATGAGTATTTATGGCAGCTTTAGTCATAATAGCAAAAATCGGTAAAAGCCCAATGTCCATCAAAAGAAGAATGGATAAAAAACAATTTGTAGATTCATACAATGGAATACTACTCATCAGTAAGATGGAATAAAACACTGAATCACAGAATGACATAGATCTGTCTCACAATCATTGAACCAGATAGCAAGAGTACTTACTATGTAATTCTCTTTATACACAATTCTAAAAAATGCAAATTAATCTATAGTGATAGAAAGCATATCAGTAGTTGTCTGGGGTGAGTCAGGAAGGTCGAGGTGCCCTGCAAAAGGACAGGAGGAAGGTTTTGTACGTGAAAAAAATATTCTGTTACTTGATCATGGCAGTGGTTTTCTGGGGTGTTCAAGTGTTAAAACTTGTTAAATTGTCAAATAAAATATTTCAATTTACTATACATAAATTATACCTCAATAAAGTTGATAAAAATATTTCAGCACAAGTAGATTTACCAAATCCACTAGGAATAAACTAAATGTTCCAATTTGATGGCAAGCTACTCCCATTATTTTGGAGGTATGTTTCAACAAAGAAAAAGAAACTCAGAGATAAAGATATATAAAAAATTTCAAGTGTCAAAAAATATGAAATTCAGGGGAAAAAATACTTTCTAATATGCCTCACTTTTTTATGTTCCCATAGCATAAGACATGATCTGTGTGTTTTAAATTGCAGAGGGTTTTGGATGTGTTATACAGGTTTAGAATCATAATTTCAAACATTTGTCATATTCCTAATTTTCATCTGTCATGTGGTTTTATATAAATGCATTTGCTTACATTTGCATTTGAATTTATTATGAGTAAACAAACTTCAAAAAATTATATCACTAGTAAATTATTGAAAGTGCTGAGAACAAAGATATTCCAAATTCAGTAAATTTTTTAAAAAGCATCATTACAACTTGTCTAAATGAAATTCCTGGAAATAATTCTGATTATTATGCTCATAAGTAATGATTTCATCATTTAAAATGAAATACTATTAAAGTTTTAAATGGTATATTAAAACAGTATGTCATGTACTATGTTTCTATAATTCTTAATAAATGCTACAGTATTGCAATGCAGTTGTATTCTAGTTTGTATCTAGAACAGCATTATATCTAACATTTCCATAACACAATGATTGCTTTATAATATTATGGCTGTGTGGATAGTTTATCTATAATGCTTTCTGTTATAATAATAATATGGTTATGGAATAGTATTTTTATAATTTATATGGCAGTCTTTTAACAGTAAGATATTACTGTTATTACTATTTTTCTCAGTAGTTTTTTGAAAATGGAAGTGAGGAGGTGGTTGAAGAAATTATGTTTAAGGACAGGGGATCCAGAGCACTGTCTTTTGCCTTCCTCTCAAAATCAGTTTTCTTTTTCTATCATTTCTTTAAGTACATCATATATGTACATTTCCTTATTTGTGGAGGCTGATGGTTGGTGATAAGGGATATTATTTCTAGGCATCAAGGGAAGAGAGACAGGGTAAGAATCCTGAAAGCTGTTCAGATAGATTTGTTTTGCAGTCTATGACTGGAGGTGTAAAAAAGCAACACGGTAGTGATTCACCTCCCAGGTGAACCCATGCCAAGATTTTCATGCTTTGGGTCTGTGCTGCCAGTATGCATTGAATCCTTCACTGCCTCGTAGCTTGCCACCCACAAATGAATGGGGTGAAAAAAGGATACGTCCTTCAGGACAAGGCTTTAGGTAAGTTGGAGTTTGACAGGGTGGTGGGGTGGAGCAAAGTATTTTTAAAAGTATTTTTTAATATTGGAAGAATATGTATGAATAACAGTGAGAATTAGGACTAACAACAAATAGCTTCTTGATGGAGGGCAAGAAAGGATTAAATCATCTGTCTAAGAAGCTTCTCTGAGAAGTCAGGGGCAGGTGAAATTCAGAGGGGAGTGGGACAGAGAATGTGTGCAATGCAGGTAGGTAAATGGAAAACACTTCATTTTTATATCTCATCCATGTAAAGATAAAGGCATCAACTGACTTAGCAGGTTTACAGGAGAATCAGAGTTTGGAGTGTGGCGAAGACTTGCCACCTTTCAGAGACTAGGAGGGAGTTTATTAAAGACATTTAAGAGAGATGCCTGCGGAGCTCAGAGGTGTTCCATAAAGCTTCAGTGAGAAAACGGATGATATATTGCCAAGTAAACTAAAACATATTGAAATGGTACTTCATTTACCATGTTTCTGTAATTCTGAAAATAAATGATACAGTGTTAAAATGTGTTTATAAACTGACATGTAATCTTTTATGAAGTTTTCAGTGAATTAACAGTGCTGTTTTAACCAGTAGATTTGGTCAGTTCTTGAAACATTAATCACTACAGGAAGCTAGACTTTTTAAATTTAATTTTTTATATAAGCAAAAAGATTTAGACAAAGTTTCTTGTTCAAATTCCTAGCTGGCACTAAGTAAAAATGGAACTCAGAATTTTGTATTTTCCAGCCCACTGATTCAGTCACACTGATGAAGCAAAAACAATTCTATCTGGTAAAACTCGTTTAAACATGGCAATAAATCAATTTAAAAGCAACTTATAGATTCCTTTTTTTTTTTTTTCTGACAGACTCAGCTGTTGGCATTATAACATTTCTGAGTAACAAGAAATTATTTTGTATGTTCTTTCACATCAGCCTTACAAATTTTAAATGGTTCCAAAATACAAATTCTTAAGGAAGGCTTTAAATGAAGGGAGAAAAATTTATCAACGTGTGCTAGATCCTTCAAAGTGATCTTGTTTTTATTCACCATTTCAATTTTATTTTCTTTTACCCTACATCACAGACACAACTCCCTTCTCACCAAATTCCATTACTAGTCGTTTGACAAACCGAAGTGAATCTTCTATCCACTATACCTTTTCCCACAAAACTGCCTTTAAAATGTTTTAACACTAGGTCCAACTCTAGTACTGCCTTTGCCAAGAAGCCTTCTCTAATCATTTCTACAAAGTATTTCTTTGGTAAAGGGACACGAAAATCAATATTGCATATTGATAAATAAAATTTAAAAATCAGCATCCTATCCAACTCTGGGAAATTCATGTCTGACCTGCTTTCATGATTTGAATGTGATTTTCTATATTTTATAAGCCTTTGTCAATGGTGGTCAGACTGGCCCCTTATGGGAATTGAACCAATCACAGTACTCTTTACCTTGCACTATACTTGATTGATCTTTATGTTAGCATCTGACTGAAAATAGAGCAATCATAATCTTTCCCTGGAATGATCACCTGAAGCTAGGAAGGCCTGTCCCTTTCAGATGGTGAAGCTGATTTGCAAAGCTCAGGAGCTACCATCATGCTGATACCATAAGTCCTAGCATTCAGGTGATAATTACTGTCATCTTCAAGTTTGTTTGTATTGTCTGATTTTTTTTAAATAATGAAAAATATTACTTTAAAAATCAGAAAAAAGCTATTTAAAATTTGAAAACAAAAAAACTCTCAAAAAAGTGTTACTTAGAAAAGAAGAATATTTGCATTGAACAATAAAGCTTCTTAGGCTAACTTCCTGTAAAGCCTGCCGCGCATTAATCTTGCAGCTTCTGGAGTGAGAGACAATCTCAATTCCCTAACTCTACAGTAGATTCCTTAACCCATCTTAAAGATTTTACAGATATTCTGGAGTCAAGCTGCCTTCTTTAAGTTATTTTATTTACAAATACTCTCTCCTTGACCAAACTCTGATCAGGCTCCTCTGCACCCTGTACCCCTATTTATCCATTGGCAAAATAGGGATTATACTAGTATCTGCTTCTCCCAGGGATGCTTTGAGGATTATAAGAAAATATACATAGGGCCGAGCCCGTGGCGCACTTGGTAGAGTGCTGCGCTGGGAACGCGGCGACGCTCCCGCCGCGGTTCGGATCCTATATAGGACTGACCGGTGCACTCACTGGCTGAGTGCCGGTCACAAAAAAGACAAAAAAAAAAAAAAAAAAAAGAAGAAAATATACATAAACAGATCAGTGCAGGTTAAGCACTCAGCAGATGTTAACGGTTATTATTGCTACACAAGAAGATTTCATAACATACCTTTATGTCATAACTTACTGCAACTGTGCTCTATTTTCTCCATAAAACATGCTGACCAGTGTTCAATTCTCCCTAAAAATTTAAGGTTAGTAGACTCCTCTCTGGTACACCTATATACTTCTGCCCTCACAAAGCGAGTCTTTTTGTCCCAAGAGCCAATGTTGTTTGTTCTCAAATGTGTTCCTTCAAAATGTACATTTTAGTATAATTTTTCAACTTAATGAAATATTTTGAAAACCACTGAAATACAACTATAAAAATGCTAATCTCTGAAAAAATACTGCAAGGTCAGATTTAGTCAAAATAATTATAAAACTTTGAAGGAATCACAGAAATCTAGAAGGTTTACACTCCAAGTAACTCTGCAGATGTCTTTAATTTCTTCTGAACCAACACTAGAGATTATAGTTTATGATTTCTCTGGTTTATGCAAAAATTATGACGTATAGCTAAAAGGAACCACCTTGCCTCTTCATGAAAAAATGTTACATAAGTTATAATTTACATATTTGTGGTTAAAATAAAATATTTAATTTACACACACATGTTTGTTTATTTGTCACCTTTTATGACTTCCCTTTTAACAGTTTTCCAATTAACTCATCAGTCATGGGTCTTGATGACATCAGATAAATAAGCTTCTACTAGATTTGCTTCTAGTTGGAGTCAAATGCATGTAGAGTAGTTGCTTTTATCTCCCGCTGTTCACCTCAGATTGCCCGATCTGTTGTAAAATCTGATTAATTTCAAATGGAATAAAAATAGATGATTACTTTATAACTTCATTTGTTTAATAGGTCACAGTCAAACACAAATGATATCACTTCTGAGAAATTAAAATAATGATCCTTGATGATAAAAATGTGGTAACCATTATATTTTTCTGCAGATTCTACTTAAAGGTTTTATAGATATTCTGAAGTCAGACTGTGTCCTTGAGGTTATTTTATTGACAAAGATTCTCTTCCTAACCAAACTCTAGTCAGACTCCCTCTGCACCCTTTTCTTGACTAGGCCCTGACCTTTGGGCTTCTGTGTCATTCCTGTAGAATCCAGCTTTAGCAAGAATCCAAAAAAAAATCAGTTTAATAAGAATCCTTCACCCTTAAGATGTAATCACCCTCGGTACCTGATTAAACTCCTTATCTCCCTGTCTCTTTCAGGTGATATCTGATCACACTGTCCTGGCTTTTGCAAGAATCGTGCTGAGTCATTTTAGCAAAAATCCGTCTGATATCTTCTCAGTGGTTTTCCATCCACCAACTCCTCCCACCCTGCTCCTTGGCTATAAATTCCCACATGTCCTTGTTGTATTCAGTGCTGAGCCCAATCTCTCTTCCCTATTGCAACCCCCACCCCTTTCGGTAGTTCCTCCTCAATAAATTCTTCTCTACCTCTTTAACAAGTGTCATGAATAATTTTTTTCTCTGACTTGATTATTTCTTCCACTGTCTAAATCTCTAGTTTTTCTCAAGCTCCAATTCAAATAGAGCTGTTCTAGTTCAACAACCAATTGTCATCCCTGGCAAATGTTTATATCTCCACTAACCCCCTTAGGATTTTCTGATTATTTGAACTCATCAGGCTTTCCACTACTGGCTGCTAGATTCTAGAAAGCACCACACATACTGAGGAGACTGTTAAAAATGAGATTCACCAGTATTTACCCAAAATTGCCTGAATCAGAACTTCCAGGTTGCTTTCCAGTTTGACTCAGATACACACCAAATTTTGAACAATAATATCTTACTTTAAGTAGTAATAATTCTAAACACGTAACACTAAGTTAGAGTAATACACAAATGAAAAGTCTCCTATTCCTTATTTTCTGTATTTCCTTCTCCTTGCTTGGTAAAAGACATTGTTTTACAGAAGTGGTTATTTAGAAAAGTACTTTTTCTTGTAGTAATTGGAAAGGAGAAAAAGAAAGCAGGAGTAAAATATAACTTTGTATAACATTTGCATGTACAACATGTCTTTCCATGTGTTATGTGGATCAAAGGCATGCTGTATGTCATTTCGTTTGAAAGGTTACTGAATTTCCACATCTAGAGAAAATTAACACAGACCCAGAATTTCATCTTCATCATTATTTTAAGAGGAAAAGTACTACTCTTTGTGTTATTGCCATTGGGTTGCCTTCTCTCTTTAAGAGAGAACCCGTATCTTAAATGCACAATTAGCTATCATTGGAGAGAAAAAAAAGTTGTAGAAAAGGAAATAATATACAACTCCATGTATGTAGACTCTGAGGTCTTGAGACCTTTGAAAACTTATTTTAAAAAGGTGATTAAAGGAGACCTTTCTAAAACTAGAAGGCAACAGTGAGTCAAATAGTTCAGAGCTGGAATTTTATTTTATTTTATTTTTTTGCCTTTTTCGTGACCGGTACTCAGCCAGTGAGTGCACCAGCCATTCCTATATAGGATCCGAACCCACGGCGGGAGCGTCACTGCGCTCCCAGCGCCGCACTCTCCTGAGTGCACCACGGGCTTGGCCCAGAGCTGGAATTTTAATAGAATTAATTAATAGGGTTTAAAGAACTGCTCTGTAGAAACAAAAGGTTCCACAAATTAACCAGAAAACAGTGAACAAAATGGTAATTGTAAGCCCTTACCTATCAGTAATAACTTTGAATGTAAATGGATTAAATTCTACAATCAAAAAACATTGAGTAGATGAATGGATTAAAAAAACAAGACTCAACTATATGCTGCCTACAAGAAACTCACTTCACCTCTAAGGACACATATAAGGATGGAAAAAGATATTCTATTCCTTATTCTATCCCAAATATAAACCAAAAGACAGGAGGGGTAGCCATACATAGATGAGAAAAAATAAACTTTAAACATGAAACTGTAAAGAGAGGCAAACAAGGTCATTACATGATGATAAATGGGTCAATTCATCAATAAGTTATTACAATTGTAAATAATATGCACCCAACATTGGAGCACCTAAATATATAAAACAAATATTAATAGATCTAAAGGAGAGATAGACCACAATACAATAGCAATAAGAGAATTTAATACCCCTCTTTAAATATTGTACAGATAATCTAGACAAGAAATCAATAAGGAAACATTGAACTTGAGCTACACTTTAGACCAAATGCACCTAACAGATATTTATAGAACATTCCATCCAATAACAAAGCAGAAATAAACAAAATAAAGACCTGAAAAACAATAGAAAAGATCAATAAAACTAAAAGTTGGTTTTTTGAAATATAAAGAAAATTCACAAACCTTTAGTTAAACTAACAAGAAAAGAAATAAAGATAAAGAAAATCAGAAATGAAAGAAGATACATTATAATATCACAGAAATACAGAGGATCATGAGAGACCACTATAAAAAAAATATACAACAAATTGAACAACCTAGAAGAAATGGATAAGTTTTTAGAAACATGCAAACTACCAAGATTGAATCAGGAAGAAATATAAAATCTGAGCAGACCAATAATAAGTAAAGATATTAAATTAATAATAAAATAGTCTGCCATCAAAAGAAAGTCCAGGACCTACTGGCTTTTCTGCTTAATTCTACCAAACATTTAAAAAACTAATACCAATTTTTCTCAAACTGTTCCAGAAAATCTTGAAAAGAGAGAATACTTCCAAACTTATCTTACCAGTCCAGCATTACCCTGATACCAAAGTCAGACAAGAACACTAAAAAAAAGAAAACTACAGGCAAATATTTCTGGTAAATACAGATGCAAAAATCTTCAACAAAATACTAAAAAACTGAATTCAAAAGCACATTAAAAGTATCATTCACCATCTTCAAGTGGTATTTATCCCAGGGATTCAAGGATGGTTTAACATATACGAATCAATACATGTAATACACTATCTTAAAAAAATAAAGTACAAAGACCACATGATCCTCTCAATAGATGCAGGAAAAGCATTTGACAAAATTTGGTAACACCCTTTTATGATAAAAAAAAAAAAACTTTCAAAAAGATAGGTATAGAAGAATAGTTCCTCAACACAATAAAGGCCATCTGTGACAAATTCACAGCTCACATCATACTCAGTGATGAAAAGGTGAAAGCTTTTTCTTTATAACCAGGAACAAGAAAAAGATGTCCACTCGCCCTAGTTCTATTCTATTCTATCCTATTCTATATAGTTTTGAAAGTCCTAGCCAGAGCAATTAGGCAAGAGAAAGAAATAAAAGTCATCCTAATAGGAAAGAAAGAAGTGAAATTGTCTGTTTACTAATGACATAATCTTGTATACAGAAAAACCTAAAGATTCACAAAATAGAAAACTATTATAACTGATAAACAAATTCAGTAAAGTTGGAGGATACAAAATCAAAATACAAAAATCAGTAGTGTTTCTATACACGAACAAGAAAGTATCTGAAAAATAAATCAAGAAAACAATCCCATTTACAGTAGTATAAAAAATTAAAATATTTGGTGAATTTAATCAAGGAGGCAAAAGATCTATACACTCAATCTATAAAATATTAATGAAAGAACCTGAAGAAGAAACAAATCAATGGAAAGATATCCCATGGAAGAAAGAACTGCTATTATGGAAATGTCCATACTACTCAACACAACCTAGAGATTCAATGCAATTTCTATTAAAATCCCAATGTAATTTTTTCACAGAAATAGAAAAAAATTATTTAATTCACATGGAGCTACAAAAGATTCTTAATAGCCAAAGCAATCCTGAGCAAAAAGCACAAACCTGGAGGCATTACACTAGCTCACTTCAAAATATACTACAAAGCTATAGTAACCCAAACAGCATGGCATTAGCATAAAAACGGACACATGGACCAATGGAACAGAATACAGAGCCCAGAAATAAATCCATGTACTTAAAGCCAACTGATCATTGACAAAAGTGCCAAAAACATACATTGGGGAAAGGACAGCCTCTTCAATAAATGGTGCCAGAAAAACTGGATATCCATATGCAGAAGAATGAAACTAGACCCCTACCTCTTACCATATACCAAAATCAACTCAAAATGGATGAAACACTTTAATGTCAGACTTGAAACTATAAAACTATTGGAAGAAAACATAAGAGAAACATTCCAAGATATTGTTCTGGGCAAAAATTTTATGGAGAAGACTTCTAAACTATAGGCAACAAAAATAAAATAGACAAACGGGATTACATTAAACTGAAAAGTGTCTACACAGCAAAAGAAACAATTGACAGAGAGAAGAGGCAACCAGTAAAATGGGAGAAAATATTTGCAAGTTATTCATTTGAAAAGGGATTAATATCTAGAATACACAAGGAACTTAAACAACTCAACACAGAAAAACAAATAATCCAACTAAAAAATGGGCAAATGACTTGAATAGACATTTCTCAAAAGAAGACATAGAAATGGTCAACAAGTATATGACAAAATGCTCAACATCACTAATCGTCAGGGAAATGCACAACAAAATCATAATAGATTTTACCTCACTCCAGTTAGAATGACTACTATCAAAAAGACAAAAAATAACAAAAGCTTGCAAGGATGTTGAGAAAGGGAAATGCATATACACTGTTGGTGGTAATATAAACTACCAGTGGAAAATGCTATGGAAGTTCCTCAAAAAATTGAACTACCATATGATCCAGCAATCCCACTGCTGGGTATTTATCCAAAAGAAATAAGACTAGCATGTTGAGGAGATATCTGCACCCCCAGGTTTATTACAGTACTATTCACAACAACCAATATATGGAATCAACCTAGGTGTCCATCAACAGATAAATAGATAAAGAAATTGTGATATATATACACAATGGAATACTACTCACTCATGAAAAATAATAAAATCCTTTCCTGTGCAGCAATATAGATGAAACTGGGAGACATTATTTTAAGTGAAATAAGTCAGGTACAGAATGATAAATATCACATGTTCTCACTTATGTGGAAATTAAAAAAATAAAATTAAAATGGTGAACTTATAGAAGTAGAAAGTAGAATTGTATTTACTAAGGCTAGGAAAGTGAGGAGGGATTGTGAGAGTTTTGTTAATGAACACAAAACTACAGCTAGATAGAAAAAATAAGTTTTAGTGGTGTACAGTAGTATTAGGCATCTATAATTAACAATAATTTATTGCATGTTCTCAAATGGCTAAAGAGAAGAGATCAAATGTACTCATCATAAAGAAATGATATATTTTTGCAATGAATTTGCTAACTACTCTGATTTGATCATTACACACTGTATACATGTATTAACATACAACTCTATTAACTGCTTCTTCTGCTGTGAAGAAGCTCTTTAGTTTGATATAATCCCATTTGTTTATTTTTCCTTTGGTTGCCTGTGCTTTTGGGGTCGTATTCATGAAGTCTGTGTCCAGTCCTACTTCCTGAAGTGTTTCTCTAACATTTTCTTTAAGAAGTTTTATTGTTTCAGGGTGTATATTTAATTCTTTAATCCATTTTGAGTTGACTTTATTGTATGGTGAAAGGTATGGGTCTAGTTTCATTCTTCTGCATATTGATATCCAGCTCTCCCAGCACCATTTGCTAAAGAGGCAGTCTCTTCCCCAGTGTATAGGCTTGGTGCCTTTGTCAAAGATCAGATGGCTGTAGGTGTGTGGGTTGAATTCTGGATTCTCTACTCAATTCCATTGATCAGTGTGTCTTTTTTATGCCAGTACCATACTGTTTTGGTTATTATACCTTTGGAGTATAGTTTAAAAGCAGGTACTGTTATGCCTCCAGCTTTATTTTTTTTGCTCAGTGTTGCTTTGGCTATGCGTGGTCTTTTAGAGTTAAAAGACAACCAACAGAGTGGGAGAAAATATTTGCAAAATATACATCTGACAAAGGATTAATATCCAGAATATATAAGGAACTCAAACAACTTTACAAGAGAAAAACAAGCAACCCAATTAAAAAATGGGCAAAAGAGCTAAGTAGGCATTTCTCTAAGGAAGATATACAAATGGCCAACAGACATATGAAAAAATGCTCAACATCACTCAGCATCCAGGAAATGCAAATCAAAACCACACTGAGATACCATCTAACCCCAGTTAGGATGGCTAAAATCCAAAAGATGCTGAACGATAAATGCTGGCGAGGTTGTGGAGAAAAAGGAACTCTCATACATTGTTGGTGGGACTGCAAAATGGTGCAGCCTCTATGGAAAATGGTATGGAGGTTCCTCAAACAATTGCAGATAGATCTACCATATGACCCAGCTATCCCACTGCTGGGAATATACCCAGAGGAATGGAAATCATCAAGTCGAAGGTATACCCGTTCCCCAACGTTCATCGCAGCACTCTTTACAATAGCCAAGAGTTGGAACCAGCCCAAATGTCCATCATCAGATGAGTGGATACGGAAAATGTGGTACATCTACACAATGGAATACTACTCAGCTATAAAAACGAATGAAATACTGCCATTTGCAACAACATGGATGGACCTTGAGAGAATTATATTAAGTGAAACGAGTCAGGCACAGAAAGAGAAATACCACATGTTCTCACTTATTGGTGAGAGATAAAAATGAATAAATAAATTCACATACACACACACACACACACGAGGGGGGGGAAGAAGACATAACAATTACAATTCCTTGAAGTTGACATGACAAGCGAAGAGAAAGGACATTGTTGGGATGGAGGAGGAAGAGGGAGGAGGGAGGGAGGTATCGGTAATGGGCCACAATAATCAACCACATTGTATATCGGCAAAATAAAATTTTTTAAAAAATGATTAAAAAAACATATAACTCTACACCCCATAAATATGTACAATGAGTACATCTCAATTAAAATATAAATAAATTCCTTAAAAAATAAAAATATATTATTATGGTATTGTAATCAAAACAGCAAGATATTGGCATCAAAACAGGCACTTTGACCAATGGAACATAACAGAACACCCAGAAATAAGCCCAAGTGTTTATAGTCATTTTTTGACTAAAGTGCCAAGAAAACACAATGCTGAAATCACAGTCTCTTTAATAAATGGTGTTGGGAAAACTAGATATCCACATGCACAAGCATAAAATTAGACTTTGTCTCACATTGTAAACAAAAATCAACCCAAATGCATAAAAGACTTAAATGTAAGACTTGACACTATAAAGCTTCTAAGAGAAAAAATAGAGGAAATGTTTGATAACACTGGTCTGGGTAATAATTTCTTGAATATAACCCCCAAAACACAAGCAACAAAAGCAAAATAAACAAATGGGATAGCATCAAACTAAAAAAGCTTTTGCACAGTAAAAGAAGCAATTACAGAGTGAAGAGACAGCCCAAGAGTAGAAGAAGCTATTTGTTCCTCTCTCACCACTTCTATTTAACATAGTAATGGAGGTACTACCTAAAGCAACCAGGCAAGAGAAAGAAATAATGGGCATCCAGACTGTAAAAAATGAAGTCAAACTGTCCCTATTTGCAGATGACATGATATTATATATGGAAAAACATAAAGACTCTATCAAAAAACTTCTAGAGTTGGATAATAATTTCAGTAACATTGCAGGGTACAAAATAAATGCCCCCAAATTCGTTGCATTTATATTCTCCAATAACGAGCTAACAGAAAGAGAAATCAAGAAAGCAAACCCATTTACAACAGTCACACACACAAAAAAATTCCTAGGAATCAATTTAACCAAGAAGTAAAGATCGCTACAATGAGAACTACAAACCATTACTGAAAGAAAGTAAATGTCAGGCCTTAAAAACTAACGGCACCTTAAGTGACATTACAAGCGGCGCCATTATGGGCTTACAAGGGTGTATTAATGTGGCAGCCTAAGACGGCGCCAGGAGGAAGTAGGGTGGGGGTGTCTGCGGGAACCTTGCCTTAGCCCTTATTGGCCAAATACGCGCTTCCGCCCTCGTGAACACTGCGTGGTTGCAATAGCTAGGCATTGAGACAGGATGCATGCTCTCCTAACCTTTAAGCTGATTGGAGGATGTAAAAACCTCCCTTCCCCATTTGCCTTTAAAAGCAAGTGCTTGTGTGATAATAAACGGAACTGCTCGACAGAACCCCTGCCACGTCTGAGTGTCCTTTAAACCGGGCTGGTTGGGGCCAGTGGTGTGCTCACCTCTCTTCATGGCTCTCTTCCCCCATCTCCTCTCAACGGGGACGGGGAAAGAGGAATCTGGGCAATCCGCCTGCCCACCAGAAGGGACACCAAGGGAGAGACTGATAGCAAGGCAAGGGCTGTTCAGGTCAGCCGGTGCTTGACCCGACAGAGTGGTGCCCCATGTGAGGAGTTTTTTAATCAATGGAGTGGCCCCAGCAACCGCGGTAGTCGCCGTGAAGTAATCCGCCTGCGTGTCAGGGTGAGTACCATAACAGGGGGAAGTCCCTGCACTTTTCTGTCCTGTTGCTTCTCTTTGTCCTTTCCTCGCAGGGCAACATGGGAGGAGTGTGTGGAAAGAGTGACGAGACAGCCTGCAAGGCTCTAAAGTACATGTTAAAAAGCAGAGGCCTAGAAATATCTGACTCCACAGCCACCAATGACTGGCGTCATGTGGTGCAGGTGGCCCCTTGGGCACCTTTGTCCAACTTGTTCTCATGTGAGACTTGGGACCGGGTTCAGACCCTGGCCAGAAAGAACAAGATTAGTCACGGGCTAGACCCCCCCTTAGGGTTCTACCCAACCATCTCTGCCCTAAAGCTTTGCTTCTGTCCCGAACATCAGAAAGGGGCAGAAAGGGATTGGGCGCAGTTTGATGAGGAGAGAATAAAGGAAACAAAGCTGCCAGTGCAAGGCCCTGAGCCATTGAGTGATACCTATGCCCCTACCCTGTACCCCCCACTCCCGGCATACTCACCCCACCAAAGTTTAGCCGAAGGAGAGAAGGGGGCACCTGAAGAAGTGGAGGAGGCTAGTCCCCCTTTAAAAACATCCCCCGCAGAGCCGCAGGCTTTTCCTGTTATCGCTCGCTGGGAACCCCCAGCCTTCCGCAGCCTGTCGGGGGAAGCGGCCCCTCAGGCCTATCCGGTCAATGTTTCCCCCGGTGGAAATAGGCCGGCCGCTTGGTACCCTTGGGAAGCTCATGACCTTAAAGAGCTGAAAAGGCTGTCGCAGAGGATGGGCCCAATTCCCCATGGGCAGAAACCATCCTCCAGGGCTTAGTACACCAACCCTGCACGACCCAAGATTGGAAAATGCTCTGTAAGGCTGTCCTCCCCCCAAATTTGTTTATCAAATTCTGTGCCTTCTTTAAAGAAGAGTGCCATGTGCAGGCAGAGATAAATCAAGCAATAGCATTGCCCAATGCCACTCTGCTAGGTGTAAACGCTAGCCAATGTGTACGTAACCACAATAAAACCAACCCCAGACTCACCTTCCCGCGGGTCCTTGGCAAAGGTTCCTGCGTAGGTGCCAACAAACCCTTTTGCAGCACTGTGGCAAATCTCACCACCCCCTGGACCCAAGTGGTTAATGGATCTTGGTTATGCAACAGAGCGGGGCTCACCCAGTGTATTTACAATGCCTCCCTGGCAGAAGACACTTGCGTAGCTGTGTCTGTTTAACTCACAGTACACTGGTATACCAGGGAAAGTTTATTCCAAACTTGGAGCGACCCCAAAACCCGATAAAGCGGACCTGAAACAAGTGGGCTGCAGGGGCAGCTGCGGTGGCCATCACCTCCCTCTTGGGAGTTATTGGAGTGGGTACCGGGACCGCTGGAATAGCCTTGACACATCAACAGGGAGGCAGTGGGCATAGATCTTGGCCACTTGGAGGTGTCTGTATCACATTTAAAGAAAATCGCTAACATCACTTTCTGAAGTTGTTTTACAGAATCGACATGGACTAGACCTGCTGTTCTTACAGCAAGGAGGATTATGCACTGCCCTCAAAGAAGAGTGATGCTTCTATGCCGACCACTCTGGAGTGGTCAAGGATTCCCTAACTAAGCTTAGAGAAGGATTAGAAAAGCGAAAAAAAGAACACTAAGCCAATAGTAATTGGTTCCACAGCTGGTTTTCAAGTTCCCCATGGCTCACCACCCTGCTGTCCTCCTTGGCAGGCCCCCTAACCATTTTCCTCGCTCTTATCATCCTGGGGCCCTATGCTATCTGCCAGATTGTGGCCCTTCAAAAGATCAACACCAAGTTATAAGGTTCCGCCCCGCCTCCGCATGGCTGGATAGTCAATGACGGGTAAGATTTCCAGAGAGAAACAACCTAAGACAGGCACAGCCACCAGAGGGAATGGAGGCGAGGCTGGGAAGGTTAACTGCCTCCAGCTACCTTATTAAAACAAAAAGGGGGAGATGTTGGGCCTTAGAAACTAATGCCACCTTAAGTGACATTACAAGCGGTGCCATTATGGGCCCACAAGGGCATATTAATGTGGCAGCCTAAGATGGCGCCAGGAGGAAGTAGGGTGGGAGTATCCACAGGAACCTTGCCTTAGCCCTGATTGGCCAAATACGTGCTTCTGTACTCGTGAACACTGCGTGATTGCAATAGCTAGGCATTGAGACAGGATGCATGCTCTCCTAACCTTTAAGCTGATTGGAGGATGTAAAAACCTCCCTTCCCCATTTGCCTTTAAAAGCAAGTGCTTGTGTGATAATAAACGGAACTGCTCGACAGAAACCTCCGCCGCATCTGAGTGTTCTTTAACAGGCTGATTGGGGCCAGCGGCTGTGCTCACCTCTCTTCACAGCTCTCTTCCTCCATCTCCTCTCAATGGGGACTGGGGAAAGAGGAATCTGGGCAATCCATCTGCCCACCAGAAGGGACACCAAGGGAGAGACTGATAGCAAGGCAAGGGCTGTTCGGGTCAGCCAGTGGCGGATCCAACAATTAAAGGCACAAAAAGTTGGAAAGACATTCCATGCTCTTGGATTGGAAGAATTAAAATTGTTAAAATGTCTATTCTACCCAAGGCAATCTACAGATTCAATGCAACCCCCATCAAAATACCAATGATATTGTTCACAGAAATGGAAAAAACAGTTTCAACATTCATGTGGAACAACAAAAGACCCCAAATAGCTAGAGCAATCCTGAGCAAAAAAAAAAAAAAAGCTAGAAGCATAATACTATCTGACTTCAAATTATACTACAAAGTTATAGTAACTAAAACAGCATGGTACTTGCATAAAAATAGACACTTGTACCAGTGGAGCAGAATAGAGAATCCAGAAATCACCCTCAGGCTTACAGCCATCTGATATTTGACAAAGGCAACAGAAACATACATTGGGGAAAAAACTGCCTCTTCAATAAGTGGTGCTGGGAAAATTGGATATCCATATGCAGTAGAACGAAACTAGACATGCACCTCTCACCACCTACTAAAATCAACTCAAAATGGATTAAAGTATAAGACCTGAATCTATAAAACTAAGGGAAAATATAGGTGAAACACTTCAAGAACTAGGTCTGGGCACAGACTTTATGAATATGAGCCCCAAACCACAAGCAACAAAAGAAAAAATAAACAAATGGGACTATATCAAACTAAAAAGCTTCTGCACAGCAAGACATACAAATGGCCAACAGGTACATGAAAAAATGCTCAATGTCACTAGTCATCAAGGAAATGCAAATTAAAACCACATTGAGATATCATCTTACCCCAGTTAGACTGGCTATAATCAAAAGACAGAGAATAACAAATGCTGGAGCGGATGTGAAGATAAGGGGATGCTCCTATATTGTTGGTGGGACTGTATGTAAATTAGTACAACCACTACAGAAAACAGTATAGAGGTTTCTCAAATAACTGCAGATAGATCTTCCATGTAATCCAGCAATCCCACCCAAAGAATGGAAAGCATCATGTTGAAGGGACACCTGCACTCCCATGTTCATCACAGCTCTTTTCACAATAGCCAAGATATGGAACCAACCTAAATGTCCATCAATGGATGACTAGATAGGGAAAATGTGATAAATATACACCACAGAATACTACTCTACCATAAAAAAGAATGAAATTCTCCCATTTGCAATGACATGGATGAGCTTGGAGAAACTTATGTTGAGTGAAATAACCAAAGCCCAGAGGGATAAATACTGTATGTACTCATGCATAAGTGGGAGCTAAGAGAGAAAGAAGGAAGGAAAGAAAGACCACAGTGGTGTGTTGGACTTGCAGAGGGAGAGAACATACCTAGGGATACAAAGTGGAGTAGGGTTAGGGGATGGGGAGGGAGGGATAATTCGGTGGGGGACACGGGGTATAATCACAATTTGTGGTAATGGGCATGCTGCCAGTATGGATCTGGCCATCACATCTTAGGCACAAGTGGTGACAATTTGCTTTGTAGCCCATGAATATTCATAACCAATAAAAAAAAGAAGATATTTCAAACTATCTGATATAAGGAGCTAACATACAAAATATATAAAGAACTCAAACAACTCAATAGCATGAAAACAAATAACCAGATTTAAAAATGGGCAAAATATCTGAACAGACATTTCTCAAAAAAGGAGAAGAAAATACCAACAGATATATGAAAAATGTTTAAAACCTCTAATCATCTTGAAAATGCACATTAAAACCACAATGAGATATCACCTCACACCTGTTAGAATGGCTATTATCAAAAAGATGAGCAATAACAAGTGTTTTTGAGGACATGAAGAAAAGAATACCCTTGTACACTGTTGGTGGAAATGTAACAGTACATCCATTTCTGAAAACAGTATGGAGGTTTCTCAAAAAGCTAAAAATAGAATTATCATATGATCCAGCAATCCCACTTCTGGGTATATAGCCAAAGGAATTGAAGTTGGTATATTGGATATCTGCACTTTCGTGTTCATTTCAGCATTATTCATGATAGTCAAGATTTGGAATCAACATAAGTGTCCATCAACAGATGAATGGATAGAAAATATGTAGTGTAAATAGAATACTATATAGCTTCAACAAATAAGCAAATTCTGTCTTTTGTGATTACATGGATGGAACTGGAGGACATTATACTAAGTGAAAAAAACCAGGCACGAAAAGACAGATACTGTATGATCTTCTTATATGCGGAATCTAAAGAAAGTCAATGTCACAGAAGCACAGTAGAAAGGTAGTTACCAGAGACTGGGGGTCAGGAGGAGGAATGGGAAGAGGAAAGATACTGATCAAAAGGCACGAAGTTTCAGACAGCAGAAGTGTTTTAGTGCTCTATTGCTCTGCCTGGTGACCACAGTTAATAAAAATGTATTGTAGATTTCAAAATTGCTAAAAAAAAAATAAATTTTTAATATTCTCACATGCAAAAAAACTGATAAGTTGGTGAGGTAATGAATATTAATTAAGTAGCTTAATTGAATACTTCTACATTCTACACATAGGTCAAAACATGACACCCTACAAATATACACTATTATTATTTGTCGATTAAAAATAAATAAATAAAATAAATAAAGACCTGCTCTGGAAAAATCAGAGAACATGCAGGGTTAGCAAATGGTCTAGAATTAATCGATCCGAAGTAAGAGGAAGAGGAGAGGATGTGTAGAGGGTAAGTCATTAAGCACAGATGGGACTCACTGGGGAAGGGCCTGGGCAGACAGGCCCCTCGTCCATCATTATACTCAGCATGTGGCAAGAGGACAAGAAATTGAGAGCATCAGGAATTACTGAAGATAAGGAGGTGTAGTAGGTACAAGGTGCATTTATTTATTTTTAAGTTTTTAAGACTATTCTCTTCTTGTATTGTATACAGATATTTAGGGACACCCCCAGCCCTTTTTGTATTTTTAATAATGCTATTAATGGTGATGTACACAAATCCTTATTCAAGTCTTTGATAATTTTCTCTCATAATCTCCTAGGATATATTGTACTTTAAAAGGTTTCTGGTAGCTACGGTCACCCTAGAAACATTCTATCAAATTACCTTCATTTGCAACATTTTTCTTTTAGTGTTATCAATATTCTTCAATGATTCATCCACCAATTCTTATACCATTACCACACTCAATTACTAGAATATTTACAATATTTTTACATTTATAAAAATCATGCTTCTTACCTTGGGTTGAATGTCCCCCCAAAATGTAATCCCCACTGTAACTGTTGAGGGTGGGAAATCCTATTATGGTAATTGAAAGGTGGGGCCTTGAAGAGGTGATTGGATTGTAGGACTGTGCAGTAATGAAAGGATTAAAAGTGTTGGTCAGGGGTGTGTTTCTGAGGGCTTTTAAAGAAGAGCACATGAGAGGCTAGTCTCTCTCTGCTCCTCCATTTTCTGCCATGTGAGACCCCAGGGTCACGTCACCATCACCAAGGCTTTCACCAGCTGTGGTCCCTGCACTTTGAATTCCTTTGCCCCTGAAACTCTATGCAATAAATTTTGTTTTCTTACAAAGTACCCAGTTCCAAGTATTTTGTTATAAGCAACAGAAAGGGACTAACTCACTCCCTTTCATTACTCTTTGTTAAGAAGATTGTCTTCATTGTTTTCATCTCCAAATTTTTTTATCAGGATTCCTCAGTCTTGACAACTATTAACAGTTTGGGCCAGATAATTCTTTCTTGTAGACGCTGTTTAGCAGCGTGTCTGGCCTCTACTAACTAGATGCCTGTAGTGACCCCGTGGTTGTGACAAGAAAGACGTCTCCAGACATTGTCTAATGTCTTGTGGGGTAAAGTAGTCCCTGTTTGAGAACCACTATTGTAAGTTCTTTTTTAAGTTACAAAATAAATACCATTAGCATTTTCAATTGGCATTGAATTAATCCTATAAATGTAAGTGTAAAGAACAGTCTTCTTGACAATATCCATTATTCTCAACCAATTTCTTTTGGAATCAACCCTGAGTTTCTTACTGTACTTTCTTAGATGTTCACAGATTTACTCTCCTCTCTTTAAAATATGTATTGTCAACTAATATTATTTCCATTTTATACAATATGAGGAATCTTTTCTGGACACTGGCCATAGGAAGGTTAGGAATGCTGCTAGTTTTAATTTGTGACATGTTTTGTGAATGTGTGTTAGTGTGTATGTGCGTCTCTGTGAGCATAAGGCTGCGATTATTTCTGTGGGAAGTTAGGAAAGGATAAATTAACTAAACTCCATTTAAAATGCAGGGAGAGGCTAAACATTTTGAAGTACTCATGTGCATAATTGGACAGACCGTAAGTTAAGGCTATGTAAAGAGGATCGCTACAGCTGGAAATGATAAACCTGTAAGGTGCCAATAGTTTTGTGGCATCTAGACACAGTCAGTATTGATAAATATTCTTCTTCTCAATAGCTGTTTGGCTCATTTCTCCCATTGTGCTGAATCCTACATGAATAAAGTGTTCTGTCAAAGATAAACAAGGTCAAACACTAAAGTGGTAAAGACAGATTCTTTTTAAAAATTTATTTTTGATTATACATATTTAGGAGGTACATAGTTGGCTATTAGTATTTGTGTGCAGTATTTGATGATCAAATCAATATTATTAGCATGTTCATTATTACAAATCACAATTACTCTTTGTCTCCCTTACCCAATTATTCATTAACTCCCTTTTCCTCCCCCTCTTCCACTTCTAGTAAGTATAGGTCTGTTCTTTCTTTACAAAAATTCAACTTTCTTCTGTTCTTTCTTTCCTCTCTCTTTTTTTCTTTCTTAGCTCCCAGTTATGAGTGAGGACATGGGGTATTTCTCTTTCTGTGTCTGGCTTAGGGAATTCTTCTACCCTGTTGGTGGGACTGTGAGTTAGTACAGCTATCACGGAAAACAGTATGGAGGTTTCTCAAACAAATAGAACAACCATACTATCCAGCAATCCCACTTCTGTGTATATACACAAAGGAGTGGAAATCATCATGTCGAACGGATACCTGCAGTCCCATATTCACTGCAGCTCTATTTACAGTAGCCTAGATATGGAACCAACATAAATGTCCATTGATGGATGACTGGATAAGGAGAATGTGAAATATATGCACAATGGAATACTACTCAGCCATAAAAAAGAATGAAATTCTCCCAGTTTTGCAACATGGATGAGCTTGGAGAAAATTATGTTAAGTGAAAGATTTTAATCAGGAGTAATTATTGCCTTAGGGAAGAGTGTCTATCATGAACTGATCTTAACTTTGATTCATACAGAGGTGTCTGGGAATTTTAAAGGGAGCATGAGGGAATAGAGAGAGGGGTGAGCATGAACTTGGTAAAGTCAGGATGTGAAAAATTACAAAGGGTTAGTCAGTGTAAATGTGATTAGGTCAGCTGTGCCTGCCAGCTGGCGATTACTGAAATTAGGATTTTATCATCCCACAGAGACCGGGAGACAGAAGCCTTATGTTCAGGTGTTGGCTGAAATAAACATCAAATTTTTTGCAGCCTTGAGTTTTCTCAGGCAGGCACTTTAAGGGGGGCAGTTGTCATCTTAGGGATGTAGCCTTGAGGTGTTAGAAACTATATTAGTGTTCAAGTCTTTATAAGACCAAGGTTGAGGTCTAGTGGAGAAGGGAGCTCAGAGAAGACTGGCTAGAGTTTTATCAAGGAGAGAACGTTTGTCAGTTTCACAGAGACCAATGTATCAATTTTCCCAGCTATTTTCATTTTTACTATCAACCTTTTGTTGTTGAAAAGTTAAATTAGCCACCAGAGAGAAAGCAGATTTTGAAAATGTGAGATTGAAATAAAATGAAAAGTCCAACTGTATTCCTACTCAAAAATATATTGTGCTTTGCATATTACAGCTCTACAGTCAATCTTGAAGATTGCACAAATTGTAATGTAGTATTGTTTAAAATCGTTCCTTGACTGCAACCAATACATGTATAAGTTTGGTTTGAATTTAGAATGCCATTCATATTCAATGTATGGAGGAGTATGTCCCATTTTGCTCCAAAACCAAACAGGATACATTCAACTGCAGAATGAGCAGTGTAAATATGCACTCTGTTTCAAAATCTGTAGAATTTGTATTGGTATGTTATCTAATGTAAACACCAGGGTGCTTTAGAAGTTAAGCTTGAGTTAAAATACTTTGATTCATAGAGACAATGAATTTCAGAAGCTGAATACAATGTTTACATCATCAAAAATCATAAACCTTATAAATCTCTAAAAGTGACCTTAAGTATAAGTGATTTAACTGAGATCTAGATGAATCCCAAGTATCAGAAAGAAAAATGTTTTTAAAGAGCAAATCCAGAATGTTAGATAAGGAATAAAAACACCCAGACAGTTCTTGGTAGAAAAATATGTTGTTTTAGCAACAATTTTTCAAATTGATATAAGAATGTTCTTTCTGAAACAGGACTTAGTGCTGGGGTATGGAAAATTGGTCCTGATGCAATAAATTTTTACAGCCAAGAGTTGTAAGTATTACATACAGTTGGATTCTGTAAACTAAAGTCATCTTCCAAAGTGGGAGATTCCTAGTTGCATCTTTACTATATTTATTCAAGTTGCCACCATTCATAAAAGAGAGTCCATAAAACTTACTTCCTCTGTTCTTGAAGGTGAACAGAACATTCAGTAGCAAAAGCAAATTGGCACTGAAAGCAAAGCTAAAAAAGAAATCTCTCTGGGCACCAGTTCCGTCTTTTACAAAAGGATTCTATTTGGATTTCGTGATAATAAACAACAGATATATGATTTAAACAGAAACTCAGTTCTGACATAGATGAAAGCCACTTCAAAGAAATATGACTAATTTTTAAATATCAGCCCTTTAAAAATACCATATGGACTTAAATAATCAGTTATTTCGTTTGTTTTGGAAGAGAGGGTCATAATTTCTAGAGCTATTTGAAAAGGAATGGAAATGTACCTTAGGTTTTTTTTTTATGTGATCTTGATCTAATATAAAGTGGGAATGACTAGCTTAGCATCTGTCTTAGTCAGTTTGGGCTACCGTATCAAAAATACCAAGGCTGTGTCTTAAGCAACACATATTTATTTTTTACAGTTCTGGGGGCTCGAAAATCCAAGACCAAGGAGCTACATTCAGTGCATATTCAGTGTCTTTCTAGTTCATAGATGGCTGTCTTCTTGCTGTGTCCTCGCATGGTAGATAAAGAGGTAAGCGAGCTTTCTAGGGTTTCTTTTATAAGAGCACTAATCTTATTCATGAGGCTCCACTCTCATGACCTAATCATCTCCCAAAGGCTCCACCACCTAATACTATCACATTGGGAGTTAGGATTTAAATTTGGGGGGGGACACAAACATTCAGACCATAACAGCATCCACACACCCAAGTAGCAGCAAGATTCAAAATAGGGCATACATTTTAAATGATCTGTCGCAAAGAATCTTTGCCAAGTGTATCATCTTAACTCCACAGTATATCACTCCCTGAAAAGCTCTTTCTATGTGCACTAACACGTGAGCCAATGGGGGTGTAGTGGGTGGCGAAGCTTGTGTATTGAGTACTAAGCGTAGCTTGTCAGGTTTCTTTGACTGCATGCAACTAATTTTTGAATTAATGACCATGGATGCTGCTAAATTTTTTTTCAAGATGTTTCTTCATTAATTACTTTTAAGAAAAGTACAAAAGGCCTTTAGAATGACTAGGTAGAGAATACAGAGAGCTTCTTAAGATTCTATTTAACATGTGTGGTTTAAGTGTATGGAACGGAGCATTTTGTCTGAGTTGTGGTACTTTTCCAATCATGAAAGATATATTTATTTTTTCCATGTCTTAGGTGACAGATTATTGCTTTTAATGCATCTTTCTACTTCCCCTTTCCAAATCATAAGTGTTTTTTGGGTCTGTGTTTGCCTCTAGTTGCTGCTGTTACAGAGTAACTGGCTATCAGTTAAAGTCGATGGAGAAACATATTTTAGCAGTAAGTTTGTTAACACATACAAACTTAAAATGAATAAGATAGAATTACATTTCCCCTCTATAACCTAGAAATATAGGCAGTCAAAAATATTTGACAGATAATCATAATTTTTTATAATATATAAACATAATGTATAAAGACAGAATTTTTATAAATTATGTATGTCCTCCAAACAAATATTACTTTAAACCAAATGGATGTTTGTTGTTCTCTATAGTTCTGTATGATGACTCTTTTATCATTTTTATTGATTTATTTTCATCCTTGATTCTCTGTCTTCATACCCATAACCACTGATTAGACATCACAAATAGGAAGCAGATATTATTAGTGCATTCACTGATTCAATTAACAAATATAATTGACTGCCAGCAGTGTCCCAGGCATTATCCTCGACATGAGGGTAGATAGTTTAACAATACAGACCTGCTTCCTGAACTCACAGAGCCTACTGTTTACCAGATGTTGAGTCAAGGATTTCATATATTATCCCACTTAATTTTTACAAAAATTCTGTGAGACATATAGTATTAAGCCTAGAGTTTACTTGACTTGCCCAGGTCATCTGGATAGAGAGCATCAGAGCTGATTAACTAATAGCATATAGATGTCCTTCTCAAGATCGTTGTTTTGTTTTTTTAAATCAGTTAGAGAAGAAAAAAAAATCTGCCACGTCAAACCATTGAATACAGAGAATGAAAGCATGATCAAAGGATTCCTTTTCTTTCTCCTTTAAAAAATATATTTTATTTTTATGCCTGGGTTGTTTAGTATGTTTTTAATAAATGACTAAATTAAATGTGGACTAACAATAATAATACAAATAGATGTTTTATATTTTAATTGTAAAGCAATAACAAACTGATGGAAAACATACCATGTAATATTGAGTAGTGAATTGGTAAGGAAGGAGGAAAGTAAAAAATGAAATTACTAGAGTGAATCATTCTTCAAAATAAAACAAAGCTTCTAGCTGGAGATGTTTTCAGACTCCGGACAAATCATCATCACAAGTGCACGCAGAAAGCCACAGAAAAGGAATTAGTTATGTTATCTAAGTTAAAACTCTATTTTAGAACTAATTAAATGATCTGAAAAATTAGAACAAGCTTTGTTTTAAAATCTTAGATATATGTTTTATTTTGATCATTTATTTTCCAACTCTGAACAGTCATTAAAATTATATAAAATGAAAATTTTATAATTTTCTTTAAATAACTTATTTTTCATTAGTTTTGTTCATTTCTGTATCAGATAGCACTATTACTTATACAAGATGAACACAGGTAAGGGATGCACAGATGTTATTACAGACATAAATGAGCATTATAATCAGCGTGCGTTTTGAATGCTGTAATTACCCTCTGGGATGGACTGATGTTGAGTTTGACTATACAAGTTTTCCCTCAAGCCTTGGGTAAACAATTTCATACATGATGTCAAATCACTGATCTTATAGTAACTGAATTATGGAGGAAATATTAATTATTGTGTGTGTATTTGTATAGAGTACTTTTGGCAGTTCAATATATCATGACACTGTACAAGGCAGGATTCAGGAAGGAGGGCTAACTTGTAAAGCTCTCACTTTTTAATTTACTTTAGTGACTCATTTTGAGGTTCAAAGTCACATAAGTCAGAGTGCATCTTGTGTCGTTCTTATTTTGATAAGAGCCCATGTGACATTTTGAAAAACGACCTCCATGTAATCGCAATCAGGACATTTTAATGTGAAAAAATGCTTTTCTATTCAGTCGGTGTGTGTGTTTCCTTCTCACGAGCCATTAAATAAGCTGCAAATTTCAACAGATAAATTTCAACTCAGTTTGTTCAGTGCGTTTGTCTTCAGATATTGTTTAGAACAGCATGAACAGGGAAATCAGACACTCAAAGCTATTGCTACTCTCTAACATTGTATAAATAAAATAGAAATCACATTACACATAAGAAAAATGATTTCAAGGGTAAATTCAATTTTATTTTTCTTAGAAGTTAGTATTTTAAAGAAGTATAATACTGGAGATGGAATAAAACATTGTGATTAAAATTGAGGTAAGAAAAATGGTCAAAAGCAAAAAATTAAACCTATGCAAGAAAGGATATGGACTATTAAAATGAGAAAGTAGTAAAACATCTGTATATGCCCTTCTCTTGTCTGCAGCATATGTAGTCATTACTTTATAGAATTAATATTTTATTTACTTATAAACTTATGTTTATCACTTATTGGTAATTAGAAGATGAATATGTTTTGTTGTAATTTATCAAATCAAAATCAAGATTAAACAAAAACAAGAAAAAAAAGATAAAATATTGATTAGATTTATTATTAAAAGTTTTATAATGTAATTCGTTATTAGCACAGTGATTACAGTATTACACTTGGCAATGTTTTCACAAGTGCATATCAATAATAACTAAATGGCTTGGTTTCTGATAATTCTTTTGAGTGAAGAGATGTTTTAGAAGATATTCGAAAAAGGACAATATTTGTTTCAAATGTTGTACAGAATTATAAATGACAAGGGTCAAGTGAATTAGGGTTGGGAAGAAGAGGACTCAGGGCTGCAAGATTATTTACCCAAGGGTAGAGGTTAGTTATTTCAGTAACTCGGGAAGTAAATAGAAAGGAAAGGCTCTTAAAAAGTATAGAATAAAGCAATTGGGAGAGTCCAAATTGAATATAATTCATATATCTACACACTAATCTATCTATCTATCTATATATTCAATAGTTGCAATATTGGGTAACGGTGAGGTCTTGGGTGTGACCATAGAAGTGGTGGATGAAGTGGGGTCTAGGCCAAGGTCATCGGATGAGAGGATTTATTAGTTAGGGTATGCTAGGCTGTGGCAATAAATAAAACAAACAAAGAAAAATACAATATGGCCCAATTTTCAAAGCTATGCTCCTAGTTGGTTGGCAACTTTGTTCCAAGAAGTATTTCACGGACCGAGACTCCATCTACCTTTTCAATTCACCAGCCCCTTATTCTCATTACATCTCATAGGCAGGAGAGTGAAGAAAATACAGAGGAGGCCGACTTGTTTCTAGAAAGCCTTGGCCCTGAAGTGGCACACGTTGATTCTGATCCCTTCCTATTCATGAGAACTTGTACCATGGCTATACCCAAATAAAAATTTGGGAAGAGTTACTGCGAAGCATGGTCCTTACGTCACTGAAAATTTTATATAATGGAAGGATATAATATTTCTTTGCCATTGGAGGACATGGGACCAAGAGACCCGGGGATTAAAGGAATCATTTACATTTGTATAGAAATCACTAAAAATTATGACAGAGGGAGAATTGAAGGAAGAGACAATGGCCAGGTACAAAAGGAAATGAAATGAATGTCCTGGGAAGTGGTAGATGTGTGTAATAATAAGATACAGTGTGCAGCAGGGCCTGATGACATCATCATCAAGAGTGGGTGTTTTGGGCAGTTGAGATGGAGAATCATGTGGAAGTGAATATGCGCAGCAGTGAGGACGTCTACCTGTCCTCTCAGCTTGATGGTGTGAGATGCTTGGAAGAGGACATAGCCACTCCTCAAGCCTTCAGGGGAAGCAGTGTCCTTAGGGGAGATCTGAAAGCAAAGGGAACTTTCACAAAAGGACGTGAAGCCATAGGTGATTTTGCTGTTAATTGCACTGGAAATCTGGAGCACACAGTGGAAGAATTTCAGAAGATGGGAGTGTTGATAGACGGAAACAAAGACAACATGCAGAACTATATGAGGATCAGGGTCCCAGGAAATGTGGGACAAATGGTAACGCCTGGAGTTCCTGTGGCGACCGACATGAACATAAATTAATCCTAAAGATCCCGAGGCAGATAGTGGCAAAGGGACTGTGGGCCTCAAGAGAGGAGGACTTCCCCTTGACTCCTCCTGACAGAGGCGTGAAGTCCTTCAAAGTGGCAGCCATATTCCAGTGTTTTGGCACTGTCTTAACCACCGCCAAAGGGTCCGGTAGGGTGTGGCCTTTCTCATAGTGCATAGGTTTACTCGACTCTGGATAGGAAGCCTCTTGGCTTGCAGAGGGGTGGACTCACTCTAACCTCAAGGAATCCCTTTTCATTTCAAGTCTTCTCTTTTCATTCTCACTTGAATTTACTCTAATTAAGCTTTCATGCTCATTGCATTACTAAGCAGCTCATGCAAAGCTTCCAGTGACCTCCACGTTGTTAAATCCAACAGGCGAGGCTCAGTTCTCATCTTAATTGACCATCTCCAGCATTTGACAAATTGATTCTTCCTTCTTTCTTGAAGCATTTTCTTCTCCTGGCTTCAAGAACAGCATATGCAATTTTTCCCCCTTTGTCTTTGACTTTTCCTTCTAAAGCTCCTTTCCTGCCTGCTGTTCATCTCCCTGACCTCTAAATATTGAAAGGTTCTAGAACTCAGTCCTTGGACATCTTTACTTCTCTATTTAAATTCACCTTATAAGTGATCTCATGCAGGTTCCAGGCTTTAAATACCAAAGTCACTAGTCAAAATCTTTCCCCCAAATCTCAGAGCCCCTTTTTCTAGTGGTCTACCAGACATCTCGATTTGACTATAACAGTCCTGTCAAAGAAAACCTACTTTCCTTGCAGCAATTTCTGTCTGTTACTGTAACCACAAGCTTTGGAGTTACCTTTAAATTCCCTCTTTTACTGAAACCTCACATTAGCAAAGCATATCCAGGATCTAACCCATTTTATGACCTCTCTTTTACTAATCTCATCCAAGCTACAATAACATGGTACTTGAATTATTGCTTTAATTTTTATCTGGTATCTCTACTGTTTTAAAAACATTTCAGATTTTTTTTACTCCTCTGACAAAAACAAAACAAAACTGCAAAGTCTTTATAGTGGACACAGAGGCCTACAAGGACCTCAACTGTCTCTCTGACTTCACCTCCTAGAGCTCTTCTAGATCACCCTGCTTCCAGTCATACTGGCTTCCTTCTGTTCCTCTAATGCACCAACCCAGGACCGTGGTGCTTGCCGTCCCCTTCTCATAAAACACCCTTTTCTCACATGCACATGGCTGGCACTACCACTTCCTTTATGACACTGCTCAAATAGCATTTTATTATTGGAGTCTTCCCTGCCAACCTCATAGAAAATAGGAGTCTCCCCTGCAAGACACTCTTTATTCCCCATGCTGCTTTATTCTTTCTCCTAGCACTCATCACTCTATAGCCCATTTATATACGTGTTTGTGTTTTCTGCCCCTTCCCAACAGAATAGTGTTCATGAGAATGGGCACGTTATATTTTTGTTCACTGTTACAACCTCGGCTTCTATAATGGTACCTTGCACGTAGAAAACATTTGACAAACTTTTTTTTCTTTAATGAATGGAAGAATTAACTCAGTTGAAGTACTTGAAGGATGACGTAGGATAGACAAGATAAGAAAGAGAGTTGATAGACCACATCAGCTACAAGATTGGGGCCATGATTCCAATGCTGAAATTTAAACACATGCTAACTTACATCTCTTACCCTATTGATTTATAGAAAGATCTTATTATCCAGGAGGTCCATAGGTATTGACAGGCTTGGAATTTTTAAGTGAATGGGGTGGAGAAACTGACAAAAAATTTTAATTGAAGAATTATTCTTCCACTGTAACCCTTGAAAGACTATTTGTGAGATTTTCATGTGCTGGTTCATTACAGGTTTGGGGGTGTTAAAGATAATGTATTTAGCATCTGATGATTTTCCTCAGTTTGAAGAGAGAGAAGATGTTTTGAAATAGTATTCATGAATGGTACGTCAAGTTTACTAGATAAACACAGTAGAGTTCCTAACAATTTTGTGTGCACATTTGTGGTTTCTCTCTAGTATGTTTCATGTGTGAAAAGATGAGGAAGGAGCTGTTGGTTTATCTAGAGCTGGAGTTTTACCAGGTAAGTAACACGGACAAAGAGATGGGCAAGGAAATAGAGGTCCTTTGCAAGCAAGTAGTTATAAAAACGAGCCAGGAAATCTAAATTTAAAAGGAGGGAAATAGAAATAAGGAGCCTTGTTATAGAGAGCACTCAAATTTGCACCTGACTACCAGATTCATGATTTTTCTACCATAAACCATGGTCTCAAAGAAATATCTACTGGAAATTATTGTGTTTTAACTCCTCAGAAATTATTGAAAATGTATTCATATAAATGTAGAACACTTAAAACATAACTTAAGAAGTTTATGATATATCTTATTTTCATTCCTAAACTCTGGACATGCAAGATGTATAAGATATGTTCCAACCATCAATGATTTCATACTCTAATGAGGAAGACAGACATGTAAAGGAATAACTAAAAATGTTAAGCACCTTATAAAAATATAATAAAATGCAGAGAAAGGAGAATGATCATAATATCCTCTCTGGTCAATAGCCAACATTATAAATGAATAGTACTGTTAAATGAATGCATGATTTTAGCAAGGATATGCAAGGAAAAGCTCGTAAATATTTATTATTTAATTGTTTTGATTCAAGAAAGATTAGGACTGGCTTAAAAGCACTGACATTTAAAACCTGAAAAACTCTATAACCAACCAGAATGTCTGCTTATCCTTACCCTCATGATGTTTATAGATGTGGAAATTTCTGATTTCCAAAAAGTATAAAAGACTTTTATGGAGAGTGCAGATATTTACCCACTCTTCTTTTATGGCTCTACTCAAATCTAAAGAAAATAATAGAGGTGATTGCTTCAAGTTTCTTGCTGATTTCAAACATTTCCCATTAAATACTGGAGTATAGTTTGTGTTCACATGTCGTTATTTAAGGAATTACTGCCACAGGAATTAAATGAAATAAACTATGAAATGGTCTGAGCACATTTCTTGGAAAAGGAAAGCAGTCGATACATGTCAGCTATAGAGCTATTAATTGTTGACATCTCATGAGAACTGTTTTCCAGGTTTCTGACTCTTTTTAAAAGTTCTTTCTTCTTCCACCTATTAACTCTAAACTCTCCTTAAGTAATTTAATCCACTGGTTATTAATTTAATTATTGTCTATATGCTGACAATTCTCAAATATATATATCAGGACTAAGAATAAAGTTAAACATCAAAAGGAAAGTCTAGGCTGATATACACATTTGAGAATTGTTAGCCTATAGACAATGTATAAAAAGTAATTAAAGATATGTTGAACTCAGAATGTCACTGGAACACGTAAATGAAAATACCTTGTAAGCATATCTTTAATCAAAGAACAAAAAAATTCTTTGCAACATTTTAATGTTCCAGTTCTTCTCATCTGAGCAAATGACTCCGTTATCTGCCTAGCCACTCATCCTGGAAACTAGAGGTTATCTTTTATTCCCTATATCTCTGTCATCTAGCACTGGATCTTAGCCAATCAATCATAATTTCAACTATCTAAATTGTAATTAGAATTCATCTACTTTTTCCCTCTTTTTAGTACTACCACCTTGATCCAATTCACATTGCTTCTTCCCTCTCTTACAATAATCACCCCTTAATTAGTCTCACAGTACCATTCTCAAATAGATTGTACATTTCAAAAGATTAGGAGCCACATTTAGCCTATCTTGGCCAGATTACCAACATCTTTATAGTAGTAAACCTAAGAATTGAAGGTTTTAACAAAGCATCAGTAGAAATGTGGGAAGATTGCTTATTGGATAAATGTGTCAACATCCTTGCTCATTGTTTAGATTTCAAGTTTCTTTTGTAGTCTTTTGAACTTAAATCTTTATTGTATCTTCAAAGTACTGGGAACGTGCTTCTGCTGCATCAAGCTCTGTATTACTAGTCCTTGGGGCTTCTATATCTTCCACATACAATACATAATTTGTTCAAATAATTGTTCCAGAGATACCAGAAATCTAAATCTTTGGAATAATTTTGCATTGTCCTATATAATAATAACAAAAATTATAGCTATGATAGAGCAACTCTGGAATATCCTAGCAAGTTTGCATGTATGATTTCTAAATCTTACTACACCCCTGCGAGTTAGATGTGTGGGTGTTATATTTGGAGATAGATATTACCATGTTTTTCTCCCTGCATTTTCCTCTGACCACTCCCACCTCCCTATCCTCCCAACCCATATAAGCAAATGGTCAGTCTTGCATTTGTTGTTTTGAATAGTCTTGGAACAAGATAAAATACATAAGGCAAGATAGAATACAGAAGACTGGGACATAGACAAAATGTCTTGGCTATAAACACAGAGGGGAAAAGATGTCACTAAAACTATACGGTGTTTCTAGCTAGTGTGAAGGGAGATGGTGACAATGGTATTTCAGAGCACAGGGGACATGTTCCCAGCCTCCAGTAGAGAAGGCAGAAGGTCAGCAATATTTCCAGAGGGCAAATGGCCACAAGAGCCAATCAAGCAAGTGGGACCACTGGAGACCTCATAGGAAGGTCTCAGAGCCCCAGGTCAAGCTTGGACTCAATTAAGAGATTCCAGGTCTTCAGCATCATGCTGATGGGAGGAAGGACAGTACCTGTCAGGATAGGTGACTCTTGGGCTATACAGTGTCTCAGAACTGCTTAGGGGCACAGATTCTGAGGAAGGAATAGAAAGCCTCCTCCCCCACCACACTAAAGACTGAAGAAAATAGAATTGAGCCAACCCAGGATAACTCTTTCTTGACTTTCTGTTTCTTGCAATAACTAAGAAAGTTACTGAAAATACCAGAGACATTTAGAGAACATATTTAATTAAACTGAATTAAACAAAGACAGTAATTTAGAAATCCAATCACTTCACGCTCATATAACAATATACTCTGGCTATGAATGTATCTGTTTTTCAGGCGTTATATATTTTCTGATTTGACCTGAGTCAAACTCTTATGTAACTGAAAGTATATTGAAGTTAAACATTATAAAGAAATGGAATTTTTCGTAATTCCTTCTGTCATGAGTTTAGTGAGTTTGTTTTGCATTTTTAAGGAATGAAATTGCAGCAGCCGACACTCATTACAATGTATTCTAAAGCATCGGTTATGGTGTGCCTATAAATTTCCAGCCTAATGTATTTCTATTGTTAAAGTTTTGCTTACAAAGGTTTTAGTGTCACTTCATTTAATTGAAGCCAAATGATGTTATTTACCTTTTAGTGATGCAGAAAAAAATTGAATTTATAAGCTACTATTATTCAAATTGAATTTTCTTATTGAATGCTAGAAGTCTTTGGCGCAGAACATTTTACATATAAAACAAGTGCTAAACTGTGACATATACTCTATCAGACCAATAATGGAGATGAGATGGTAGCTGAAACTGTAATTGATTATGTGCAAGGTATTGATGAGTCATCAGATGACACAAGATTCAAACAAATTATTCTAAATGTGGAAAGAGCAATATCTGATATCAATAGACATTATCATCGCTTCGTATAATGTATTTAGCAAAATAGCAGTGAATACTAAGACAATAATATTCCATAATGATCTATATGTTTAGCAGCATTGTATGATGACTTTTGGATGGTTTTAAATATTAGCATGCATACTTTGGAAAGTAATTCAGAAATGCACCTATGTATTGAGCCCAATTCTGGAGGAGGTGTTTGTTCATTACTGACCTTATGAGTTACTTGTATGCAAAAATAGATTTGGAGTTATTTACAATCTAATACTAATGTCTAATATCATTCTGAAACTGCTGAGTGACTAAGGACTTCAGTAATTCTTATAAATCTTTTGCCTTCTCAACTGGATGATCATGGTTTTCTGTGTCTTTATGCTCAAGCGGTGACCCTGGATCTGATGTTAGAAGGTTCCTGCAAAATACAACAAAACCAAGGAAATAAATGGAATATGTTCTTTACATTAAGTTGCATTTTTCTTGACCCTCTCATTGGAAAAATATTTTAAAATTAAGTAAACTTTGCCTTTGGTTCTAGAATGTTGTGTTAGATTCCAAAATGACCACAGATATCTCCCATCCCTATGTGTATAAACATTTGTGATGTGAATTTCCTGCTTATCCCATTTGGAACTAGTTTGACCTAATGACTTTCTTTGGCCAATAGGACATCAGCAAATGTGATGCAAGCAGAGACCCCCTGTCACTTGCCCTCTCATTGCTGGGACTTCTTCTTGCATCATGTGGACAAAGAGAATGAGCCACCCCTTGGAGAGAGGCTCTAGCTGTCCCAGTAATCTCAGCAATGGGAGGTCATCCTAGTTCATCAAGTGTCAGTCAGCCAGCCCAAACCAGAAGAACCACCAGACTAATCCACAAAATATAAGAAATATATGCGTGTGTGTTGCTTTTAGCATTATGTTTTACTGTGGTGTGCTATACAGCAAAAGCTAGTAAGATTGTGTTTCAAGAGAAAGCAGAGTACTGTAATAACACATTTGCAAGTCTATCTATCTGAGCTTGTACTTTGACTCTTATTTTGGATTTCTAAGACTTAAAAGCTGATGAAAAGTTCAAAACCCTTAATTCCTTTTCTTTCATTATTATTGTAGCAGTCCCTAATACTGACTTTTAAACTTAGGTTAATGTCTCACTTGCTTTGGGTAAGTTCCTACACTCTGGAACAAAAACAATACTTTTCTTTGACATTTGTTTTTTAGTGAACACATATTCTATATCTGTGGGTGTATTAATTAAAACTTCTTTTCCCAATTATGGCTCTCTGTTGACCACATATCCCATGATGTAGTAAGTCCTTTACAGGACTATTAGGTTCCTGAACTTGAGTCCACTTAGATATCCTTCTGGGTCCTTTCTGGCCTGCTACCATTTGGCCCTCTGCTTTTCTCTCTTGGTGCTGTGGATACTACCTTGAACTCTTGGGCTCAAGCATCTGCCTTACAATATAATTTAAGGAAACACATTTTTACGGGAAGCATTATTGTTAGTTGAAATTCCACAAAGCCAGGCTAAACAATGGCCTTTGTATTATTATTTGAAATATATTCAAAGTTATTCCTTTCTAAATAGATTGCCATGGTGCCCAACTCTGCAATCACTAAATCCACTCTTTACAATAAAATTTCCCTGATTTTTAGCATTTACTAATTCTGTATTAGAAAGAGCTGTTCTTATTGATTTCCTATAAAGGGTAGCACAGCAAGAAAATGTAACTCAGGAAGGAATGCTTTTAAAAGAAGAGGAATATGTGTGGAAACATGCAGATTAGGAAGTATTTTTAAAGAAAATCGATATGGCTTGACACCAGCCAGATGGTGGAATGGGAAGTTGCAACCCTTGTTCCCTCTCAAAAACACCAATTTAGCACCATATACAGCCCAAAATACCTTTATGAGAACTACAGAATCCAGTTAAAAGGTGGTGACACCCCAGAAGAGACCCAAACCATGAACACTCACATTAAACAGGTAAAAATAGTAGTTTCACCTTACCCACATCAGCCACTTCCGTAAGGCAACACAGTTTAGTGCTTAGTGGAACCTCGTCTCGTAATTTCTCCCCTGGGGGAAAGAGAAAGTGAGTGTGCACTGCTCAAAGGCCTATTTTTGTGTTGCCTCACCTAAAGTGCTGGGCAACCCAACATAGTTAGAATGCCTGGGGGAAGCTAAGCTTCATGTCTCCTAATACAGAAAGATTTAAAATAAACAATCTAAGTGTACACCTTAAGGAACTAGGAAAAATAAGAATAAACTGAGCCCTACGTTATCAGAAGAAAGAAAATAATAAACATTACAGCTGAAATAAATGAAATAGAAACTAGAAAAACAATAGAAAAGATCAATAAAACTGAGTTGGTTTTCTAAAAAGATAAACAAAATTGACCAAACTTTAGCTAGGCCAACTAAGAAAAAAAGAGAAGAATCTAATAAATGAAGTTATAAATGAAAATGGAAACATCATAGCTAATGCCACAAAAATATAAAGAATCATAACAGTCTACTATAAGCAATTAACACCAACACATTGGGTAACAGAAAAGAAATGTACAAATTCCTAAAAACTTACACCCTATCAACTGAATCAGGAAGAAATTGAAAATCTGAACAGAGCAAGAATGAGTAAGGAAATTAAATCAGTAATCAAAAAGCTCTCAACAAAGAAAAGCCCAGGACCTGATCGCTTCATTGCTGAATTCTACCAAACATTTAAAGAAGAATTAATAACAATCTTTTTAAACTCTTCCAAAAAATTGAAGATAAGGGACTACTTCCAAACTCATTAAAAAAAAAAAAACATAATAAAAGGTCAGAATTACCCTGATAGCAAACTCAAAGACTCTCCAAGAAAAGATAATTACAAGCCAATATTCCTGATGAACATAGTTGCAATAATGTCAACAAAATATTAGCAAACTGAATTCAATAGTACATTAAAAGTATCACACAACATGACCAAGTAGGATTTATTTCTGGTATGCAACTATGGTTTAACATAAACAAATCAATAAATTTGTTATACCACATTAACAGAATAAAGGATAAAAATCACATGATCATCTCAATAGGTGCAGAAAAAGCATTTCACAAAATTCAACACTTTTATAATAGAAATGCTTAACAAGCTAGGATGGAAGAAATGCAGCATAACACAATAAAGACTATGTATGATGAGCCTGTAGCTAACGTCATACTGAACAATAAAAAGCTGAACACTTTTCCTCTCTGATCAGGAACAAGACAAGGATGCCTACTCTTTACACTTCTATTCACTGTATTACTAGAAGTCCTAGACAGAGCAACTAGGCAAGAAAAAGAAATAAAAGTATCCAAGTCATACAGGAGAAAATAAAATGATCCTTGTTTTCAGATAACATGATCTTATATATAAAAAACCCTGAACTCCAGAAAAATACTATTAGAACTAATCTAAGAATTCAGTAAAGTTGCAGGATACAAAAACAACATATAAAATTCAGTTGTGTTTCTATACATTAACAGTTAACTATCTAAAAAGAAATTTAAAAATAATCCCATTTACAATAGCTTTAAAAATAATAAAATAATTAGGAATAAAGTTAACCAAGGAGATGAAATACTTGCACACTGAAAACTAGCAAACATTGATGAAAGAAATTAAAGTAGATACAGGTAAAGGAAAAGACATCCTATGTTCGTCGATTACACAAATTAATATTGTTAAAATGTCTGAACCACCTAAAGCAATCTACAGATTTAATACATTCCCCATCAAATCCCATCCCAATGGCATTTTTTACAGAAATAGAGAAAACAATTCTAAAATTTATACAAAAGTACAAAAGATCCAGATCTTGAGAAAGAAGAACAAAGCTGGAGGCATCACACTTCTTGGTATCAGAATATATTACAAGACTGTAGTGATTAAAACAATATGGTATTGGCATAAAGGCAGACATATACACCGAAAAAACAGAATAGAGGGCTCATAAATAAATTCAGGCATATAGAATCAACTAATCTTCAACAACAGTGCCAAGAGTGCACAATGGGGAAATGGCATTCCCTTCAACAAATTGTGTTGGGAAAACTGGTTATCTGCAAAAGAATGAAATAGTACCACTATCTTACACCATACAAAAAAATCAATTTAAAGTGAAACTGCAAAAATTCTAGAAGAAAACATAGGAAAAAAGCTTCCTGATACTCTTCTTGGCAATGATATCTTGGATATGACACCAAAAGCACTGACAAAAAACTGCACAGCAAAGCAAACAATATAGTGAAAAGAAATGTATGTATGGAATGGGGGAAAATATTTGCAAACCACTTACTAGCTAAGAGGTGAACATCCAAACTATATAAGAAACTACTATGACTCAATAGCAAATAAAATTAAATTAAATTAAAAAATAAAGTAAAATAATATGACTACAAATGGGCAAAGGTCTTGAATAGGCATTTCTCCAAAGAATGCATACACATTGCCATCAGCTATATGAAAATGTGCCCAACATCACAAATGATCAGAGAAATGGAAATTAAAACCACAATGAGATATCATCTCACAACTGTTAGGATGGCTATTTAAGAAAAAAAAAAGTTACGTGTTGGGTATGTGGAGAAATTGGAACCCTTGTGCGCTGTTGGTGGTAATCTAAAATGGTGCAGCCACTATGAAAAACAGTATAAAGGTCCTCAAAAACTTTAAAATAGAAACATGATATGATCCAGAAATCTTACTTCCAGGTATATATCCAAAAGAATTAAAATCAGTATTTTGAAGCGATATCTGCACTCCCATATTCACTGCAGCATTATTCATAATATTCAAGGTATGGAAATGACATGATGTCTATTGACCAATGAGTAACTAAAAAGCGGTGGTATATATGCACAATGGAATACTATTCAGCCTTAAAAAAGAAGAAAATCCTGCCATTTTTCACAACATGGATGAACCGGAGGAATATTCTTCTAACTGAAATAAGCAAGTTTTAGAAAGATAAACATTGTATGATTCTTTTCATATGAGGTATCTAAAATAGTCTCATAGAATCAGAGAATAGGATGGTGATTTCCAGGGGTTATGGGGAGGGAGAGGGGAGTTGTTGTCAATGGGTATAAAGTTTCAATTATGCGAGATGAATAATTTCTAGAGATCTGCTGTCCTGTGCAGTGACTATAGTGAACAACACGGTATTGTGCACATAGAAACTTATTGAGAGTAGATCGAGTCACAGGCATTCTTATCACACCAAAAAAAGCAACACAAGGAAATTTTGGAGGTGGAGGATATATTTATTACCTAGATTATTCTGATAGTATCATAAGTGTATGCATATGTCCAAAGTCATCAAATTGTATACATTAAATGTATGTTTTTTTGTATATCAATTATACCTCAATAAAGCCATTAAAAATAAAAGTAAAAATAAAAATTTTTAACAGGATTATTTACAATAGAATACAAAAAGAAAATCATAAACATCACTTACAGAAAACTGGTTAGATAAACTGAGGCATCTTCAAACTTTACTATGCCTTGCAACTGTGGTAATGAATGAATGAACTAGAATCACACATAATCAGCACGTTTAGAGGAAAAAACGTTGTATACAAATACATACTATATATTTTATGTATTGCACAAAATTTAAAACATGGAAAACATGAACTCATTGTTTGAGACTATAGATCTATAGTTACATGTGAATAAGAAACAGCAAATACAAAACAGTGGATGCCTCTGCTGTAGGAAGGTGATGATTTATTTTTTTAAGGTGGTAGATAAAAACAGAAATGTATTCAATATTGTATTTTATACTTTTGTATATCTTAAATATTTTATAATAAAGTGAGAAAATAAAGAAACTCAATAAGATAAAGTGATTATTATAAGCACAGATTTGGAGCCACAGAGACCTAGGTTTAAATATTAGCTTCGATATCTACTAATTATTTGTGTGACCTTGGCAATTAAAATCCTTTGAGCTTCATTTTTTAAATTCGTAAATTAGAGCTAATATACACTTCAAAAAGTTGCTTTGAGGCTCTCTTGAGAAGTGCATTAGCACTTGGCATAGCTCCTCAGAGCTAGGAGGGCCTTAAAATATGCTGGTACCTGTAATTCACTTTAGTATGTGGGACTATGAGGAAAAGGCTTTGGGGATTTCTTGAACAGGAGAAAAAAAGAGTGAATAGAAGGTGAGGATGGATAAGACAAAAGATAAGATGTACTTCCTTTGTGGTTTTATCTATCTATATCTTAATGGATAAATCTTCTTGGGAAATAAATAAGAGAATAACACCTGAGTTAAAGTGTACAAACTTTCACCTTATAATAAGAAAAAATACAAATTTTTTAATCGTGAAATAAAGTCTCAAAATGATTTACTAAGAGAGATTGTAAGGACTGTATGCATGCATGCATGCACACATGTATGTATACATGTGTGTTTATATGTATTATGTATGTCTCTATCAGTCCTTCACGAACGAACAGTGTTTGTTCGACTGTTGATCTGTTTAGAAACAAATTGATACACCAGGTTACCCTTTAGCATTTTTCTGGTTTGTTAGTATATACAGACTGAGGTAGATTAAAGGAAATTAATATTATTTGCCATAAGGCATTGCCTGTAAAACATCCCCCTTCATCCCTTGGAAGTTTAGTAGAAGGCTAATTAAATACATTCAGACGTGCATTTAAGGCAAATTATAATGGTTCGATGTAGAACACAACATACAGACAGATTTAAATATTACTTTTTCCAGTTTAAAGTTTTACATTTACATGGGTGATATCTACAGGTTTGCACCTGTTAATTTTAATCCCTCAATTTTTATTCAGTAATTTTTACTGAATTACTTTCTTTGTCTTTTGGAATATAGAAATGAAGATGTTTCTATTAAAGAACTTTCAGAATTATTTTCAGTTAAAGCTTTGACTATCAAATAACAATTGGAGATTTTAATTGGCTTCTTAATGTTTTCTGTATTTTCCCAAATAAACCTTTATTGCCTTAATAAAGTTAGAAAATTAAATATACGTTAGTAGTTTGAGAACTAAAGTTATAAATGATTTCATGTAAAATCATACAGTAAATCAAAGTGAGAATTTTGGCAACTTTAATTGAATTTTTTAAATGTGCACTTATTTTGATGTTATCAAACGACTAGAATAGAGGAGATCAAATGTTCACATCACAAAGAAATGATTAAGTTTTTCACCGAAGAATATGCTAATTACCCTGATTATTACACAGTGTATACATGTATTGAAGTATCACTTTGTACCCCATAAATATGTACAATCAATAGGTTTCAATGAAATAAATAAATAAATAAAATTGGTGCCCATTTTGAAACCAGTGTTCCTGGCTTTCTTGTGAAAAATCCTTGATTTAATTATATCTTAAATATAACGATAAATTAAAGAAAGTTAGTGATATTTATCACTCTGTGCTAAGACTGCAGGTGATATTGACTTTTATTCGTTGTAATCTTCTGATTTTTAAATAATCAACCTAACTCCTAAAATTTTATTAAAAGTGAATTGTGTGTATATATATATCAGAAGACTATAAATCATTAACAAATTTTGAAAGGCTTGACAAAAAACTGCTTTACATCATGCAATTATTTAATTTAAAAGAAAAAGCATTTGGGGTTCTAAGCCTCACTGACCAAAATTTTTAAAAAAACTGAATATCATAAGGAAAAGGCAATGATGATCAACAAAAACGTGGAAGCTTTACATATATGAGATTTATAATCTTCAATTTTATATGAAAATATTTGTTGTTGCAAAACAAAAATACAGAAGAGTTAATTTAGTGACTATATGTGTGCTTTATTTATTTTTTCCCCATTGCAAACTGTTTGAAAGTTTAGGACCCACTGATCTCCTGACTACAAAATGTTAATACCAACAAAGTAATATTGATATGGTAAGACATTAGAATTCTTATTCTCAATAGTTACTCATCTACACGGAAAACTTAAACATAATTAATCCAGTTTATTACCGATTATTACAGAGTACATGGAAGTCAGAGGGCTTTTTGAGTGAAATAATATCTAATTGTTCTTTGTTCAGATTTGTATACAAAGCTTAATTTCCTTAATAAGGTCTTCTACTTTAATAGTAATTTCAATAAAAATAATTTGGGGTCATGCTTTCTAAATTTCAAACATTACAATTATAAACACTATAAATGAAATTATGAGCACTTACTGTAAACTGGAAATAATCTTCAGCAGTGGAATTTAATAGAAGACAGAAGGCCATGGCTCCCCCCAGAGCCCTCCAATAGCTCCATCTGTTTCCAAGGGCTTTAGTCTTCATGTCTTCAGGAAGGTCAACCCTTCTGTAGTTCATGGTGAGTGAAACGAAAATCAAAATTCCATTGAGGCTTTTGGAATTAGCTACTTCATATCTTTTCTGTTACTTGTGCCAATATTTATACCTTTTGCTGGAACCCTGGGCACTAAGACTCTGACAGTGTGGTAGTCAGAATTTTGGATATTATGTTTCATTTTGCTTTAGTACATTCTGTCAGGTCCGCTGCTGGCTGACCGGAACAGCCCTAGCCTCGTTCCTTTTGGTGGGCGAGCAAATGGCCCGGGATTCCCCTTTCCCTCCTGTCCCTTTTGGAAGTAGACGAGGGAAGAGAGCTGTGAAGATAGGTGAGCACAGCTGCCCGCCCCAACCAGCCCGGTTAAAGCACACTCAGACATGGCGGGAGGGGGGGGGGGTCTGTTGAGCAGTTCCGTTTATTATCACACAAGCACTTGCTTTTAAAGGCAAATGGGGAAGGGAGGTTTTTTACATAATCTTATCAGCCTATAGGTCAAGAGAGCATGCATCCTGTCTCAATGCCTAGCTATTGCAACCTCGAGTGCGGAAGCGCGTATTTGGCCAATAAGGGCTAAGGCAAGGTTCCCGCAGACACCCCCACCCTACCTCCTCCCGGCGCCGTCTTAGGCTGCCACATTAATACGCCCTTGTGGGCCCATAATGGCACCGCTTGTAATGTCACTTAAGGTGGCATTAGTTTTTAAAGCCTGACATCATACTATTACCTTTTCCACAACTCCATTACCAAAAACAATCTACCCAAGCACCGAAAATTACAGCATTTTATACTATCTGGATCAAATAATTAGCAATATAAATTTGGCTCAATCTGGATTTTCTTTAAATAAATGTATTAAACACTTACAAAATACATTTACTTTATAACACAACCATGTTCAAAACCTCTCTTGGAGGTGTAGTTCCAGTGTTTGTTATGCAACATATTCAACCATTTGTTTGTTCACTTGATAAGACTCCCCCATGACCTATTATAAATAATCATGGCAAACATTAAGAATGCAAAGGAGTAAGCACTATTCAGTGTATAGTTAGAGAGCAGGCAAGACGACCACTAATTACAAAACATCATGACAAATATTCACAGAGTTATGTAGCAAGTGAAAAAAAAAAGCGCATAAAAGAGGAGCAATTAACTATACCATTTGGAAGTCAGGGAGAAATTCACGTCTTGGCAGAGTAGAGGGTGATGTTTGAACTCAGTCTAGATGAGTGATATGGTATTCTCCAAGTGAGGAAATAAAGTTGGGAAGGGGAGGAGGTATACTTAATAGCAATAGTATATAGTGGTTAAGAAGTTGTAGTTAGGATTTGACAAATTTCATTTGAATCTCAATTTTCTCAATTAATACCTTTGTGGCCCTGGTAAATTACTTTCTCTGATGATAAATAGAAATGAAAATAATATACATATTTTAAAGACTTATGAAGATCAGGTGACCTACTGATAAAGTACTCAGCAGGGTGTCTGATCCATAATAAACAATCAACAACAGATAGCTAATTACTTAATTTTTTTGCTTATTTTTATTGATGAAATAGGAAGTCAGCCTTTATTCTGGAATACCTGTGACCTGAGGAGAATGGCCAGACTAAAACCATCTCAAAGACCCAGATTTACTGAGGGGTTTTAAATAGGGGGTTGAGGGAATGGAACATGGGAAGTGAAAAGCAGGAGGGAGGGAGACATGAGCTGTGGGGCTTCATGCAAGGAGCCAGGTGCAAGGTCTCGCCAAGGTTCCATCTGGTTTCTGTTCCCATCCTTGATATTATCTTAGGGTCCTGCTGGATTTTGATATGTTTCAGGGTGGAATCAGCATAGCTTTATTGATGTCTTCTTTGGTTTCTCAGGGTCTGGATAATATGTGTCTCCTGGCAAGTTTGCAACTCCAAGCTGACTGGAAAACTACATTAATTATGTCATACAATTGCCTCCAAACTCTTGGGTTACTTTAGTTCATGTTCTCTGTTTGCTGCAGTGAATTTTTCATTCAGCACATCTTTCAGGGAGGGTTCTTGGTTGACATACTCTCTTAACTCCTGCATATTTGAGAATGTCTTCTGGTTGCCTTTGTACAGAAATGATAACTTGGCAGGGCATATAATTCTTGGTTCAAAGTTATTTTCCCTTAAAACTCTGTAGATATTGTTCCATTATCTTCTGGAATTTAGAGTTGCAAGAGAAAAATCTGAGGTCAGCCTGACTTTTGCCTTTTTATAGGTAACTTGCTTTCTCTGTCTGGATACTTGTAGAATTTTTTCTTTATACTTGAAATTTTAAAATGTCACCAGAATATGTCTATGTGTTGCTTTCTTTTCATCAAATTTTAAATGTACCCTGTGCACTTTTTCCATTTGTAGATCTAGTTTACTCTTCAACTCCAGAAAATTTCCTTCAATTCGTTCTTTAAATACTGTTTCAGCTCCATCTACTTTGTCCTCTGTTTCAGGTATTCCTGTTATATGTAGGTTGTATTTCTATGTAAAGCATTAAAATGTACATATATTTTTGAGGCAGGGGAGAGGGATGAACAGTCAGAACAAGGAGGATTTTTAGGGCAGTGAAAATACTCTGTATGATGCTGTTGTGATTTATACAGGTCATTATACATTTATCCAAATTCCTGCAATGTAGAATACCAAGCATGAACCCTAATATAAACTATGGACTTTGGGTTATTACGATGTGTCAGTGTAGGTTCATCAGTTGTAACAAATGTACCACTCTGGTGGGGGATGTTGATAATGGGGGAGGTTATGCATGTGTTGGAACCAAGGTGTCTATGAGAAATCTCTGTACTGTCCACTCAATTTTGTTGTCAACCTAAAACTGATAAGGTTTAAATAAATAAATAAATAAATAAAAGGGTATTTTAAAAAATGTACATATAAAACATTTTTCTCTTATCTGTGCATTTAACCAACAACTGTTGGCCAGAACTCCTGCAAGTAGCCTTTCCTTGTGAACTCACTGCAAGCATGAGCATCTTGAAAGAGAAAGCCAGGTAAAAACCATGTCTCTTTTTATGAACTAGCCCTGGAATTTCTGGTCTTTTATCCCACATTGCATTTGTAGAGGCCTCAGTTTTGGAATCTGCTTCCAGAGAACCTGAACTGGGACAATGAGGCACATGTATATTTGAGTAATATTTCCGGAATAAGTTTTACATTCGTGTACGTTCTCTTCATCCAAACAATTTTACAACCAGTAGTTTATTCTAACGAAATAATGTGACATGTACTTAAGAACTTAAGTTGCATATGCAAGAATGTTCTTAGCTTGTATTAAGGTAAAAGATAATAATTGTTTACAATTAGAAATTAGTTAATTTAAATTAATGTAGTTAAGAAAAATGTTTTAGTTATGCCTATTCACTTATTTTAGAAGGAACTTGCAATATAGTTTTAAGTGAAAAAATCAGGTTACGTAATAGTTTATATAGAATGAATCCAATTACCTTAGCATTTATATATGCTTATATTACATATATTTTACAGAGTATTCATATGCTTATGATGTAATTATTTGTGTGCTTTAGAGCTACATAATTATTTATGTATGTTATATATATATTCACAGAAGCATTGTTAGAAAATATAGTTTTAAGTGAAAAATATATTATTAGTTTATACAGAATAAATCCAATTATTTTAACATTTATATACATGGTTATATAATATAAATTTCTATAAAGTATCCATTGGATATATTTATGATGTAATTGCTTGTGTGCTTTATTTCCATACTATCATTTATATATAATATATATTCATAAAATAATTCATAGAAAATAATTTGAGAGAGAAAAAGACTTGAGGAATAATATCAATGTTTTGGTGTTTGTGTCTGGTGGTGTATATAGATGGCTATTATTTTCTTTTTTGTGATTGTACTGTCAGACTTTTCTACAGCTGTCATAAATTATTTTTATTATCTGTAAAACCATATACAGACATATACTTAGTGACCATTTCATTTTCTCCCTGATCTACTTATTCTTGCCAAATCTGTTCACCTGAATTTGGTTTTTCATCAGGTTGAATTGTTTTTCAGTACTGTACTATGTATAAATACATACTCCATCAGAAACAGATGTGTGTGTGCATAAAAATAAATTGCTAGTATTAAAGAAAATTCATCTATCCAGAAAAGAGTTCGTTCTAGGCACTATTTGGCATTGCTATCAGAAAGATGAGTTTTGGTGGTTTATTTAATATATGACATAATCAAACTGCTGTCTTTTTGATGAGTTATTACCATAATGTATCATCAAAGCCCCATCATTTTCATATAGTACACTAACATTATGCATTTTGAACAAAAGAAGTTTGAACATTTATTAAAGTAATGCTATTCTACTGCTTAAAAACCACTCAAAAAGGAAAACAAAATACTCCTGAAGATTTTTATTTAGAAAACTCATTACAATATAAAAAAAGATTTTGTTTTTTGTTAAGCATTGTCAAAACCAAGTTCCCGAAATCTTCAGTTAATCAGGATAGCTTCTCATCCTCTTGTATGGTTTTGTGTTTTGCTCTGGTTTTATTAACTTAAAAAAAGGAAAAAATGCATTGCAATTATATAATATATGACAGTTTATAAAATACATGTTCCGGCTTTACCTTCATTCAGAAATTTAGACTTTTTTTCCCTCCCCAAAACATGTGAGAATTTTACATAGTAATCTTTGTTGTTTGCTAAGTTTGAAAAGAAATGTAATCATGTCCTATTCAATGAATGATTTTTTGGCTATGTTTCATTTATCATCACCACTGAAGCATTATATAAATATGCATAATCTTGTTTTCTTTACTGAGATTTTACAATGTAATTTCACAAGTAAATGAAAAATGCTGTATTTAGATGATTGGCTGGATTCCCAGTTTTGTTCTGTTTTGTTTTTTTCTTTTATTTTCCTGAAGTTCAAGGGCATTATAAATTGATTTATTTTTTCTACATATTCTCTGCCTTTTATGGTTAATTTAGAATGTGTTATTTCTAATGTCTTTAGTGAATGATAAAATCATAGGGTAATCACAGTTCTTTTGCTTTTGATTTTTCTGATGATCTAGGAGATATTTCATATTAATTTACCTATAAGATTATTGATTTTTATTGTGGTTATCAGTAAAGATAAATAATATGTGTTGAGCTCTTTTATGTCACACACAATGATAACTACTTTTCTTGAATGTCCTGTCATCCTCTACAGTGGTTACCTTTATTTCCTCCTATTTGGACATTGCAAACTGGAAGGCCACGTAGATGGTACACGTTGACTCAGAATCAAACTCAAGGAGTGTGACTTTAGAGCCCTCAGGATCTTAACCACTAACTTCTAACAAAGAGCAAAATGATAATATACTTAAATTAACTTTACCCCTAATCACCTTGATTCATCCAATGCCATTTAAAAAATACTAACTGAGCATATACTATTTTAAAGCACTGTTTTCAGGGATTTAGGTCCAGAGTAAATATTACAGACAAGATTCCTGCCCTAGTCCACTGTTCTAGTAAGAAAAGATGGTCAACATGGCACAAATAAATAAATACCATGATTTGAGAAAGTGCTAAGAGTAGTAAAGAACATGAAGCAATGTTCTGGGAGAGAGGCTGGCTGGGAGGTGATATGTTTGATAAAGTAATCAGAGAAAAAAAAGGTAACATTTGTTCATAGATCTGAGGGTTGAACAGGAGCCAGACATACAAATGTCCAGAGAGTGAGCATCCTGGGCAGGGCACAGATAATTAAGTTTAAAGTTTAAATCTTTTCAATGAGGACAGTCTCTAATGAAAACCCTATAAAATCCTACATGGCGTGGTCCACGCCATGGCAGGATCCTTAAGGAGTCAGCTTGGGCTGCCCTCTCCGAGTTGGCAAGGCCGCTGGAGGGAGAGCTGTCGGCGAGGCCGCAGCTACGAGCACTTGCTACAACCATCAGGGTTCCTGCCTCGGCTTCGTGGCTTTTGCCTTCTCTTTCGATATTTTGGTTAGTGGGGAAGTTCTCTGAATTCCCAAAAGATTATAAAAATAACACAAATAATTATGCGGTCATTGAACTAAACATTTCCACAGAGGATCTGAGTAAATCGGACAATTCAAAATTATCCCCTTATGATAAATTGACCACATCAACATATGTCCAAAAGCACCACTCATGACTAAATATGAGCTGCAGCCTAATGTAAGTTGGCAAACATCATTTACTGGAGATTATATTAATGGCAAGAGAGTGGTTGGCATTAATGAGAAATTATATGATTGGGACAAATTAAGTATATGGGAACGAAACTGTAGAACCCCCTTTACTTGGTGGTGTCCAGTTTTAAATAAATCATTAAGAATCAGGTGTTGGGATAAAAATATATGCTGTAAAATTATTAAACCTGCAAAATTAGATCTTAGAAAATAAGAGAGTACACCTAGTTTTGTGAGGGATGGTGCTGTGCACAAGGACACTTTAACATTTAGATCAAGATTACAGGGCCACAGCGAATGCATAACCTCAAAATGTGCATGATAATGCTACTCAAATATCCACTGTTCTGTTTCCACATGAACAGTAGGTTCATTCCATTAGAACATAAAATCATTACACCCCCATTAGAATTTAAATGTTAGCATTGTTCTTTTTAACAAATTTGTACTTACATTTAGCAATAGACATAGGTCATATGATAGTACTGTCTATCACTTTGCAACTGCAATAGTCCCACCCTGTTAATAGGGTAGATATTAACCACAGCTTGCCAACTGGAAAAGGTCACAGGTTAACTTCAAGACAATGAGAAGATGGTCCCAATCTGATAACCTGATACCAAAAGGAGGAAGCACGAGCTAATCACCTAAGACGTTCCAAAGGAAAAAAATTGGCTTCCCCTGTCCCTTTTGAATTATTAATTCAAACTTGCTGATGTAATAAAAATGGTACCCAAAAACCCCCTGCAGAGAAAAATCTAAATAAAAGGCATTGTCTCATGCTCTACTGTGCTCCAGCTGCAACATGCTGACAGCCCGCAGAGAGAGAACATGCATACTGATGCATTGAGGTCTCTGTCTGTGTTTTTCATTTTCGCCGGCTTCCTCATCCCTCTTTCAAGGACCCCCAAACTCGACTGGAGCAGGTCTCTGGCACCTACATGATTTGTAGATTGGATCCTAGGAAACACCAAGACTTAGCAGTTTTATGGGGGAATGGGAGAGTAGGAGAGAGGTTTTATGCATTTTATGAGTACCCATTTGGTTAATATGCATCTTCTGTTGCACTTGAGAGGTGAGAAATTAAAATACTTTAAATGGGAAAGCCCTTAGGTAAGTTTCATAGGCACTTTACTCCGTTATAGCTAAGAATGGTAACTTGCATGTGCTGCTTGGGTTGAGTGGTTCCTTCCGGATCCTCACCAATAAACAGACTGATGTAACTTGGGCCCTCACATCTGAGCATGTAAACACATAGGATACTCAGACCTGGCCCAATCAACCTCTTTTGTCCTTGTCCTAGTGCTGTCAAAAGTGAAGCATTTTTATTTTATCCGTCCCCACTTCTTTCCCAAAACTGTTAGAAGTGTCCCCTTTTCCCTTATCCTCGAATTCCCTCTTTCTATTTTTAACAAGTAAAATAGCCCTAAGTTTCCCGTTTTTTGTGTTCAGTTTATACTACTACCTGTACTAATAAAATAATGCTGCAAAAAATCTAAGAAAATCAAACAAAGAATTATACGCATCACATAAGACTTTTGAAAGTAACTTAGAAAAGCTTTTCTTTAGGATTTCCATAGGAAGATATTCAGTTGCCAAATTCCTGATTCTTTTATATTTGAGTTCTTGAAGGTCTCAAAGTTACATGAATAATTTAAATAAATAAATGTAACCTTTAACATAAATAAATAGGAATATCATAATAAAATTTTAATGTCCTTAATTTGTTTAGTATCACTCTCACACTGTTTGTTCTAGGGAAGTAAATTAGCTTTGTCATCTCTTTATTCCCTTCTATATTTTAAAAATTTTCTTCAACTTCCCCAAGTATTGCAATGTTTTTCTCAGGGAGTATCTTAGGCCCCTGCATATGTTTTAAGCATCAGACTCAAAAAATAGAGATGCTGATTTTCTGAATTTCCATGAAAGAGAGAAAGGACTTTGCTAATGAGGTTTTAAAGGATACCATGAATCTTTTATCAAATCACTTTTAAAATGGCAAGGATTTAAAGTTAAAAAATTATAAATAATTAAATATGACTGATATAATATCAGAATTCCATTACATACTCTGAAATATTTGCATCAATAAGATAGATGCTGTAAATGGCCAACTAATTATTTTCTCTTCGAGGGGCATCTCTACCTGAAAATAACAAAGAAATGTAATGTTTTTGATCAGGAAGTGTTTGGTGGGTGGTTGGATAGACTATGTCCTACAGAAGTAAAGAAAGGATAACAAGGTAGTGAAATGCTTACCTATTTACAAAAATTAAAACCCAAGTTGCTGAAAGTACAATTTTTCTGAAATTGTTTAATTTTAGAGTTTTGCTGCACAACTTTTCAATTTAAGATATATCAAATAAATCATTATTTTTTATATTCATCACATATCAGTCATGTGCTGGGAAGCATATTGGATATAAAATTAGAAATCTTTCTTGAAATTAACAATATGACAAGTTTGTTATAATGGTTTGTTGTCCTATTATTATCATTTTGCTTTGCTACTCTATTTCTATATTTATAAATTCTATTATGTTACTAGAGAGTATAATACAAATTGAGAGAAGGGAAGTCAATCAAAAATCCAGAGTTTCAAACTGGCACTCCGTTTATACAAGTGCACCCCAAATGATATATATTCCAATATTACATATACTCCCTACCAGGGAGGGAAAAAGTTAGAATCCAGGGATAGGATCTAAGTTGGAAAACTGCATCTGGTTCTGTTCTGTGTACTGTCTTCTTGAAGGACTTTGATAAGTTAGTGTGTATTAAGATCAGTAGAACTAGAAAAGAAGGGAGATACTGTGATTGTGGGCTTTTAACATGGTTCAGGCATTATTCTAGATGTTCTCATGTGCATTACTGCACTTAAGCTTTATTAAAAGGCTCTGGTGGTAATATTTTAATGCATTTTTGCTTCAGGAAACTTAGAATGACATAAGTTAACGAATATGACTAAAAGCACACTACCCCATCTTACCAACTTCTACCAAATACCTCAGCTCCTGAATCAAATGTACTTTGGCTGACACTGTTAACTATTTACCCATGAGAAAGACTGTAAGGAAAGTAAAGCCAGTGTAAAATAAAAAACCACTTAGTCAGGCTCTCTCACCTTACGCCTGTTACAAATGGGCAAGATTCAGCACATTCACTAGAAACAAGTTATAAAAGTAGTGTAACTGTACATCTGTGCCCATTTATGCATTTATGGATTCAGCATGGTTGTTGTAATTATGTAATGCTTGGCTTGTGGCTGCTATTGTGTACTAAGAGTATAAAGGTAACTTCTTTGAACTGGTGGACAGCAGAGCATGGTGGGTCAGTGGAGTAGAGGCAGAGCTCATGTCTGTGGGCTCATATCTGAGGAATAAAATCTGTCTACCTTGCACAAAACTGCCAGAATGTCCTTTCAATTACCTGACTAGCAACCCACGCAGGAAGGGGCAGAAGTATCTGAGATGCCCCAACACTCAGCAAACAATTGACCAGACTCATTGCCCCATCTATCAGTTTGCTGAACCTATTTGACATATTTAAATCATGGACTATTTGAAGTTTTGGTTCTTGTGCCAAATAGTGTGCAGAAGAAAATTCCCAGCCACCACCAACCCATTCCCCCAACCAAGGGAAGTGCTGTAGATTGGATGTCCCCACTGCCCCAACCTCATTGAAGCTTAAATCCCCACTGTAACCATTGAAGGTGGGAAATCCTATTATGGTAATGGAAAGGTGGGGCCTTGAAGAGATGATTAGGTTGTAGGACCATTGTGTAGTGAATGGATTAATAATGGTGGTCAGAGGTGCAGTTCTGAGGATTTTAAAAGAAGAGCATGTGAGAGGTTAGTCTCTCTCTCTCTGAAACCACCACCTTGCAAAGCAAGGGTCACTGTCACCACCACTAAATGTGTTCCTTGGGCTTTGGACTTTCAAACCTCAGAAACTGTAAGCAATAAAATATGTTTTCTTTTAAAATACCCGGTTCTGTGTATTTTGTTGTAAGCAACAGAAATGGACTAATACAGGAAGCAAGGACTTATGAGAAGCCTTGGCTTATAGGAACAAGGAAAGAGAAATCTTACACAGGGTCACCCATTCAAGCCAAGGAGATCCAGTATATTCCAGTTTGTGCAGCAGGGGCATAGGACACTAGCCAGGGAGCCAACAAATCTGCATGGGGTCACCGACACCAGCCAAAGAGTGAAAGGCCCCTAGGCACTTCGCCCTAGACCTTGAGAGCTTGCCCATGTCCTTGATATCCCAACAACAGTGTCACTAGCCTCAGCAAGAAATCATTAAGTGCCTCAGTGCCTGCACCGTAGAGGCTCTCACACATAACTCCCACATTGAATATGGGAGAAGTACCCACATAGAAACTACACTATGCATCTACTTGAAACCAATATTACAACAACCTACTCAATAGTCAATATCAAACACATCTACAGGAGAAGTCTCTCTGCTCAAAGTCCACTTCAGAGTAACAGGAGAAGCAACTGCTGTACTGGATGACTAGACATCAACATAGAGAGACTAGAAATATGAAAAAACAGAGAAATATGACACCACCAGGGAATACAACAATTCTCAAGTACCAGATCCCATACAGCAGGAAAACTTTGAAATGTCTGAAAAGGAATTCTAAGTAACAATCTTAAAGAATCTCTGTGAGATATAAGGAGACTCAGTTAGACAGCACAATGAAATGAGAAAAACAATCCAGGACTTGAAGGAAGAAATTTACAAAGACATAAATACCATAAAAAAGAATGTAGCAGAACTCTTGGAACTGACTCAGTCAATGAAATAAAAACCACAACTGAGAGTGTAAGCAGGAGGCTAGAGCAAGCAGAAGAAAGAATTTCTGATCTCAAAGACAGCCTTTTCAAAATAACTCAAACAGAAAATAAAAAGAAAAAAGAAAAAAGAAACAAACAAACAAACAAACAAAAAAATGAAGAAAATCTAAGAGAGCTAGTAGGGCATCTTAAGCACACAAATATTTGAGTCATGGGTGATCCAGAGTGGGGAGGAGAAAAGAAAAGGCATTGGAAACACATTCAAATAATAATGGAAGAAGTCCCAGGTATTGGTAGAGATATGGACTTCCAGATCTAAGAGGCTCAAAGGTCCTTAAACAGATTCAGTCTGAAAAGGTCCCTCTGAAACACATTATAGTCAAACTGTCAAAAATCAAAGACAAAGAGAGAATCCTAAAAACAACAAGGGAAAAGCATCAAGTCACCTATAAGGGAGTCTCCATCAGACTAACAGCAGACTTCTCCGCAAACATTCTACAGGTTAGAAGAGGTTGGGATAATATATTCAGAATCACTAAAAAAAAGAAAAAAAAACAAAAAACCTGCCAGCCAAGAACACTATAACCACCAAGGCTATCCTTCAGAAATTAAGGGGAAATAGTGTGTTTCCCAGACAAATAAAAGCTGCAGGAGTTCACCACTACACAACCAACTCAACAAGACATCCTTAAAGGAGTCATGTACCAGGAACACAAAAAATGATAATCACAATCATGAATACATGAGAAGGAAAAAACACCACTGGCAGAGCATATATGCAAATGAGAAAGTGAAAGAAACAATACCATACCACCTCAAAAAACTAAAGACAAACAACAAAAGGGGAAGAAAGGAACAAAAGATATTCAAATCAACCATAGGAAAAGAGATTTAGTGTCAGGAGTATGCCTTTCAATAATAACCCTAAATGTGAATTGATTAAAATCCTCACTCAAAAGGCACAGACTGACCAGTTGGATTAAAAAGGTAGACCCAACTATATGCTGACTACAAGAAACTCACTTCACCCATAAAGACACACAAATAGTGAAAAGATAGAAAATGATATACCATAGAAATGGAAAAAAAAACAAGCAAGAGTAGCTATTCTTATGTCAGATAAAATAAACTTTAAAACAAAAAACATAAAAAGAGAAGGCCATTATATAATGATAAGGAGACCCATTCAGCAAGACACATAACAACCATAAATATATATGCACCCAAAGCTGGAACACCCAGTTACGTAAAGCAAACACTATTAGACCTAAAAGAAAGAGATTCCAATACGATAATAGTGGGGGAACTGAACACCCCTCTCGTAGTATTGGACAGAATATCTAGGCAACAAATCTACAGAGAAACACAGGATTTAAACTATATTTTATACTAATGGGATTTTTCAGATATCTATAGAACATTTCATTCCACAACTACAGAATATACATTCTTCTTATCAGCACATGGAACATTCTGCACGATAGGTCACATGTTAGGTCACAAATCAAGTCTCAACAAATATAAAAAAAATGAAATCACTTCAAGTATCTTTTCATATCACAACAGATTGAAGCTAGAATTCAATAATAAGCAAAACTTCAGAAACTATACAAGCATGTGGAAATTAAACAACACGCCCCTGAATGACCTGTGGGTCCAAGAAGAAACTAAATAGGAAATCAAAAAATTTATTGAAACTAATGAAAATAAAGACACATAATACCAAAACCTGTGGGACACAGAAAAAGCAGTACTAAGAAGGAAGTTCTTTCCAATAAACACTTCCATCAAAAGAATAGAAGGATTTCAAATAAACAGCCTAAAACTAAACCTCAAAGAACAAGAAAAACAAGAACAATCCAATCCCCAAATTAGTAGATGGAAAGAAATAATTAAGATCGAAGAAGAGCTAAATGAAATAGAGACCCCCAAAAGTGATACAAAAGATCACTGAAACAAAAAGTTGGTTTTTTGAGAAGATAAGCAATATAGAAAATCATTAGCTAGGTTAACTAAAAAAAGAAGAGAGAAGACCCACATAACAAAAATCAGAAATGATTACAACTGATACCAAAGAAATACAAAGAATCAGTAGAGATTATTATAAACAACTATATGCCAACAAATTTGAAAACCTGGAGAAAATGAAGAAGTTTCTGGACACATACAAATTACCAAGACTAAACCATGAAGACATAGAGAACCTGAGCACATCAGTAACAAGCAATGAGAAGGAAGAAGTAATCAGCAGTCTCCCAACAAAGAAAAACCCAGGTCCAGAAGGCTTTACTGCTGAATTCTTCCAAACCTTTAAAGAGAAATTAATACCAATTGTCATCAAACTATTCCAAAAAATTGAAACAGAGGCCATTCCTCCAAATTCGTTCTATGTGGCAAACAACACCCTGATACCAGAACCAGACAAGGATACAAAACAACAACAATAACAACAAATAAAACTTCAAGCCGATATCTTTGATGAACATAGATGCAAAAATCCTCAACAAAATATTTATTAGCCATCAGAATACAGCAGCGCATCACAAAAATTAGACACTGTGATCAAGCTGGATTCATCCCAGAGATGCAAGAAAGGTTCAACATATGCAAGTTAGTAAATATAATACCCCATGTCACCAAAATCAAGGACAAAAACCATATGATTATCTCAATAGATGCAGAAAAAGCATTCAACAAAATCCAATATCTCTTAATGATAAACAATCTTTGTGAATTAGTTATAGAATGAAAGTATATCAGCACAATAAGAGCCATATATGACAAACTCATTGCAATGTCATTCTGAATGGAGAAAAGCTTTCAAGTTTTTAAAGTATACCTCACTTTATTATTATGAATATTCATGAGATACAAAGCTGATTGTCACCCCTCATGCCCATGACGTGAGGGCCAGATTCATTATGGCAACATACCCATTACCAGATATTGCACTTGTACCCCATGTCCCCCACCCAATTAACCCCAACCTCTCTCTCCCTCTCCAGCTTTCTACTTTTAAGAACAGGAACGAAACAAGGATGCCCACTCTCACCGTTCCTATTTAACATAGTATTGGAAGTACTAGCCAGAGGAGACAGGCAAGAGAAAGAAATAAAAGGCATCTAGATTGGAAAAGATGAAGTCAAACTGTCCCTGTTTGCAGATGATGTGATCCTATACATAGAAAAACCTGAAGATTCTACAAAAAATCTCTTAGAGATGATAAGGCATTTTCAGTATAGTCAGAGGATACAAAATCGACCTACAAAAATCAGTAGTGTTTTTATACTCCAATAATGAACTAGCAGAAAAAGGAATCAAGAAAACAAGCCCACTTAAAAAATGAAAAACCTAAGAATCAATTTAACCAAGGAGAATAAAGATCTCTACAACAAGAACTGCAAATCACTGCTGAAAGAAATTAAAGAAGTCACAAAAAGATGGAAAGATGTTATATACTCTTGGATTTGGAGAATTGACACTGAAAATTTCCATACTACCCAAAGTGACCTACAGATTCAATGCAATAACCATCAAAATACCAATGACATTCTTCATAGAAATAGAAAAAGCAATCCTAACATTGATACGGAACAACAAAACACTCTGAATAGCCAAAGCAATCCTGAGCAAAAATAATAAAGCCAGAGGTATAACATTCCCTGACTTTATACTACAAAGCTATAGTAACCAAAACAGCATGGTACTGGCATAAAAACACACTCTCAGACCAATGGAACAGAATAGAAAACCCAGAAATTAACCCACATGCTTAAAGCCGACTGATCTTTAACAAAGGCAACAAGAACATACATTTGGGAAAAGATTGCTTCTTCAATAAACTGTGCTGGGAAAACTGGACATCCGTATATAGAAGAATGAAACTAGATCTGTACCTCTTGCCCTATACCAAAATCAACTCAAAATGTATCAAACACTTAAATATAAGACCTGAAAGTATAAAACTCCTAAAAGAAAACACTTCAGGATGTAGGACTGGGCAAAGAGTTTACATATAAGAAGCCAAAAGCACAGATGACAAAAGAAAAAATAAACAAATATGATTATATCAAACTAAGAAGTTTCTGCACAGCAAAAGAAACAATTTAACAGAGTGAAAAGACAACCTACACAATGGAAGAAAATGTTTGCAAACTATGCATCCAGGAAGGGATTAATATCCAGACTACAGAAAGAACTCAAACAACTTAACAGTAAGAAAACAGGGAACCAGATAAAAAATAGGCAAAGGAGCTGAATAGGCATTTCTCAAAGGAAGATATACAAATGGCCAACAGACACATGGAAAAATGCTCAACATCACTAAGCATCACAGAAAGGCAAATCAAAACCACTTTAAGATATCATCTCACCCCAGTTAGGCTGGCTATTATAAAAAAGATAGAGAATAACAAAAGCCGGCAAGGATGCAGAGAAAGGGGAACCATCCTACACTGTTGGTGGGACTGTAAATTGGTGCAGCCGTTATGGAAAACAGTACGGAAGTTCCTCAAACTACAGATAGAACTACTATAGGATCCAGCTATTCCACTGCTGGGTATATACACAAAGGAATGGAAATTATCATGTCAAAAGAATACCTGCACTCCCACGCTTAGTGTAACCCTATTTACAGTAGGCAAGAGTTGGAAATGATCTAAATTGACAAATGACTAAATAATGAAAATGTGGTATGTATACTCAATGGAATACCACTCAATGATAAAAAAGAATTAAATTCTGCCATTTGCAGCAACATGGTTGAACTTGGAGAAAATTATGTTAAGTGAAATAAGCCAGGCACATAAAGAGAAATACCACATGTCCTCACTTATAAGTGGGAGATAAACAACAAACAAATAAAAAAATAAACAAATAAATAAATGAAACAAACAAACAAAGAAACAACAATCACAATAATATGTTGAACTTTTCAAAAAAAAGAGAGAACTATGGTTAGTAGAGATGGGAAAGGTGGAGGGACTTTAGCTAGAAATTGTGTAAGGGTCACAAAGATTTATTATGTTTTATAAACATGAAAATACTAATTATCTTGATTCGATCACCATGTATTGTACACAGGTATTGATATTCAAATCAATACTCCACAAATGTGTATAATCAATTATCTTTCATTAAAAAAAAAAGGTCAAAAAACAATTACACACATCCTTGAATAAGTTGAGTTTTTCCTGGAGTAGCAATTTGTAACAGGTTAATACATAAATCATGCCAAGTCTGTGCTCCAGGACAAAATTTTTTCCTTATGACTCTGGAATTCATATGTGAGTTTTTTAATTTTGGGCTTCATCCTAGCCAATGGAGATAGCTATTGTAGAAACAAAGCATATTGTCTTCTCCCAATTTCTATTTATCTCAAAATTTCTGCATTTCACCTTATCTTTGACAGACATTTTCACTGACGGTAGAAACCTTGGTTGATAAGGTTTTTTTTTTTTTCTTCATTCTTCAGCATTTGATTAATAGTGCTCCATTGCCTTCTTACCAACAATTTTTTTTTCAAATAAGCAATCTACAGTAATTCATATTATTTTTCTCTTACTTGCAATTTGTCTTTTTTGTGTGGCTCCTTTCAAGATTTTCTTTTTAGCTCTGGTTTTCCTCAATTTGATTAAAATGTACTCTGTTGAATTTTCTTTGTAATTATCTTAGTGGGTATTTGTTTAGTATCTTGCATATTTACTTAATTTTGGTTTTTAAACTGTATTTGGAAAATTTTTGGCTGTTATGTCTTTGAGTATTCTTCTTTCTTTGTTCCCCCTCTTTGGATTCCAATTACATCCATTATACCATTTAATATTTTATCATAGGGATCCTGATAATTTTTTTCAACCTTTTTTCTTCTGATTTTTAGATTACATAATTTCTACTGATCCATCTTTATATTCACTTATCCTTTCTTCTTTAAACCCCAATCTGCTATTAAGCTATTCGGAAAATTTTTCATTTGATACTATAGTTTTTGGTTCTGTAATTTTATTTGGTTCTCTTTTATAATTTTTATTTCTCTTTGAGAGCCTATATGTTTACTCATTATGTGCATCATTTTCTTTAAGTATTTGAACGTATTTAAAAGAGCTATTTTAAAGTTATTTTCTGCTAATTCCAACATCTGAATAATCTCAGGGTCTGTTTCTATTAACTGTGTTTTTTCTTAATTATGAGTCACGTTTTTCTCATTCATCAAGTTTAGCAGTTTTTAAAATAATTGTATGCTAATGTCCTCACTCATTGAGAGAGCTAAAAAATTTTTAAAAGAAAAAATGAAAAAAAGAAAGAAAGAAAGAACAATCATAATAACATGTTGAACTTTCAGGAGAGAACAGAACTGTGGTTACTAGAGTAGGGAAAGGGGATACAGAGAAATTGGTTAATGGGCACAAAACAGCTAGTTAGGAAAAATAAGTTCTATTGATGTACAGTTGAGCAAGGCATCTATAATTAGCATTAATTTACTGTATGTTATCAAATGGCTAGAAGAGAGGAGTTAAGATGGCCTCAACACAAAGAAATAATTAAGTTTTATAAGGATGAATGTGATAATTATCATGATTTGATCACACATTGTTGGGTCTGCCACCGGCCAACCCAAACAGCCCTAGCCTCGTTCTTTTTGGGGAGTGAGCAAATGGCCCGGGATTCCTCTTTCCCTCCAGTCCCCTTTGGAAGGAGACGGGGGAAGAGAGCCGTGAAGAGAGGTGAGCACACTGCCGGCCCCAACCAGCCTGGTTAAAGGACACTCAGACGCGGCGGGGGTTCTGTCAAGCAGTTCTGTTTATTATCTATCACACAAGCACTTGCTTTTAAAGGCAAATGCGGAAGGGAGGTTTTTTACATAATCTTATCAGCCTAAAGGTCAAGAGAGCATGCATCCTGTCTCAATGCCTAGCTATTGCAATCACGCAGTGTTCACTAGCACGGAAGCGTGTATTTGGCTAATAAGGGCTAAGGCAAGGTTCCCGCAGACACTCCCACCCTACTTCCTCCCGGTGCCCTCTTAGGCTGCCACATTAATACGCCCTTGCCGGCCCATAATGGCGCCACTTGTAATGTCACTTAAGGTGGTGTTAGTTTTTAAAGCCCAACAACACATTGTACAAAGGTATTGATATTTAACTCTGTACCCCACAAATATGTATAGCCAATCACTTTCCAATAAAAAAATAAAAATTAAAAAATCAAAAAAATAATAATTGTGTGCTGAAACTAGTGGATAATAATATGTGATAGGAACCTAATTATGTTTTTACATTTTTTCCTTAAATGGTGTTGAGGTTTATTCAGCAGGTACTTAAATGACTAATGGAACCTCTTAATTAATCTTCATGAAATTTTACCTGCGCATGTATAGGCTAATCCTTGGATAGGATATGGAATATATATCCAATATATTGGATAGGATATCCAATAGGAACCCTAATGAAGAATTCTGGAGCCCATATTGTGCACAGATCCTTCCTCTCAGATAACATATTAGGGAATTCTAGTTGCTTCCTAACAGTGAACTTCATTTGTTTCCACAACTGGGTGAAACTGACGTGTTCTGCATGGGCTCTATTTCCCTGCACTGAGTTCCTGAAGTGCCCTTGGAAGAAAACCATAATGAACATAGGACTCACTTGATGTGCTTCCTTCCTGTCAAGGATCACAGTCCTGTGATGGCTGTTTTCCAGTGACTGAAATATTTACCTTACATGCAATTTTTATTCTTCTATTCTGTAAGTTCATGAAGGTGAACACTTCATCTCTTTTGTTCACTACTGTATTCCCCTATATATTATCAATTGTGAACAACAATGATATATACAACAATAAATAATTACTGTCCTCCATAATCAAAATAATGTTCAGTGATTAAGATTCCAGAAATTTCTCCATAACTCTTCAATTTTTGCTCTCATTCTTTCTCTGACACTCTCTGCACACACACCCGGAAATTTCTTTACAAAATTGGGTCATATAGTAGTACATATTTTTTTTCAAATTTCTTTTGTCAGTAGGTACATGTTTGTATTTATTTATTTACAAATATTGTGACCAATATTATCTAGAAAATAGTAACTGATAAAATAAAACATTCGGTAAATATTTAGAAACACCCTCTCAAATGCATATATGAGATCTCAAGAGAGTTAAAAAAGTTAGAGGGCTGACAGGGAAGAAGAGAGCTGAAATTCAGAGCAGAAATAATCAGTGCCTAAGAATTCCTACAGAGAATTGCTGACAGTGGCATACCTTAGATTTGATCTGTAGAGGTTCGATGGTCACGTGAGACTTTGGCCTTGAGCCTACACAAAGTCAGGTGTTAGAGCTGACACTACTGCCTAAAAAAAAAAAAAAAAAAGACAATAGCAAAATATAGTAAAATGATTAAGATTTTAGTATTTATTACCTGTGTTTTTAATATGATTTATTTAATTTTAAACTATATAATTTAATTTTCAGTAATGGCTGGGTTCAATGATTGGCTCACAAAATTCCTGAAAATTTAACTGTCGACTCTTGCACCCAGTGTCATCTGGCTACTACACAGGACTGCCTTCTGGTGTCCCTTTTTCTTCCAAATAAAGTACTTACAATTAAAAATAAAAAAAGAAAAATCTCAATACTATATTCAGCCCCCCCAAATTACTCAATGATGTGAACTAACTTAAACATAGAAACTAGAGAAGGGCAATATCTAAATAAAAATGAAAATTTAACTACATTTTAGAAAATTAATTCAAACACTTTAATTAAACATTATCACACGATTTAAAAATAAACAATTGTAACAGAATTAGCTCTGTTCCACAACGAAGGATGGCTGAGTAATGGAAGATAACGATCTAAATTATGTAGAAAAAAGTATTTGTTTATATTTAATACTCATTCATGAAGAAAACCTTAGTAAATTTGAAAAAAAAAATCATCCTTAAGTACAAAAATACATGATCAAATATCCACAGCAAATTCCATATATTTTTCTCCCTGTATTTCATGCATATATCCAAATTCCTAAACTTGTCTCATTTTACGTCATCAGTAATTTCAAGTCATCACTTAAAGCTGAGCCCGATTCATATTATATTTCCGTAATCCATTCATTTTCTCACTCTCCTAAACAACTGTTTCATGCTCCCCCGAAACTTCTAAAAACTCCTGCATTATCCTCACTTTAGGATAATGATCTTGCTCGCTTTTCCATTGAGAAGACTGAAGCAATTAGAATAATATTCACAAGCTCCTGTCACCACCACTGTCCATCAAGTTGTGCTTTTTGCTCATTTAAAGGCATTTTTACTACACAATCATATATGTTTTTCTGGAAAACCTCATGGATCTGAAAATTTTGTTCTGAAAACACGGGGCTTATATAGTAAAACTTAATGGATTTTTTTAACAGAGCATAAGAAACAATAGCTGTAGCAATCCTAATAAAAACACTGCTATAGTTCAATCTGTGATAGGGTTTTGTCCCAGTAAACCCTTTGTAAGTTGAAAATATCACGAGTCAAAGTTCATTTATCCACCTACTGAACATCATGGCTTTGCTTAGCTTACCCTAAACATGCTCAGAACACATTAGACTACAGTTGGGCAAAATCATCTAACACAAAGCCTATTTTATAAAGAATTGAATGTCTCATGTGATTTACTGGGCATGGACTGAAAGTGAAAAACAAAATGGTCATATGGATACTCAAATCAGTTTTCCTGAGTGCGTACCGCTTTCACAGCATCATAAAGCCAAAAAAATGGTAAATTGAACTACCGTAAATCAGGGACCACTCGTACAAGCATCTGGAATGAACATAATAGTGGATCTAATGCAGTTTTAAAGCTTGGGGCTCAAGCTTCCTCCTCAGAGATGTAGGTCTTTGTGGTCATTCATTTCTAATAGAGACCAGTTTTATCATACTACCTTATCTGTACATCTATCTTATTTTAAACACCAAGTGAGATGCCTTTACAGCTTATTCGCTTAATCAGCTTCCCCAAATGTCTTAATATCAGTGAAAAATATAGCACTTCTTGTAGTAGTTCACCAGTTGCTCTAATGGGAGACATTTTCATAGCAGTTTCACTTTTCTTATGACTTGCATAACTTATATGAGCGTTTAAATTTAATAAAGCTTGTCCTTGATTGCTTCATAACAACAAACTTTCAGGAAAACTCACATTTGAACCAATACAAATTCTAGTTATATTGATGTCTTCCTCTATTTACTAATGTTATGAAACGATTTGCATTAATAAAAATTAAAGCAGAGTAAACTGCATTCTGCTTTCTCCCGCTGCTTTGGATGGCCCGTGCTTGCTCCTTCCCGATCCCTTCAGTGTTCATTGCATGCATTGCCCTCACCTACCCAAGAGTATCGCTTCAGCGATGCACCACTCTCTCCTCCATCAAGGATATAACTGCTGTTATTTCTTCAAACTAACAAAAGTACAACCAAATTTTTTCCCCTTACTTTCCTATCCAGGGACCCAAATTTTTTTCCTTCACTTGGTAACAGAATCTTTAAAGGACTCATACATGCTCGCTGTCTGTGAATTGTCTCCTCTCATTCTCTCTTGGACTCGTTTCAGGCAGGTTTGCACCCTCATCACTCCAACACATTGCTGTTAGCAAGATCTATGATGATTTTCACTTGGTTAAATGCAGTTGTTGAATCTGAGGCCTTGTCTTTACCTATTAGCAGCGTTTGACAGAGGCAGGCAGCCACTTGCCCTTGAAACCAGGAAGCGTTCCCACCTTCCCACCTCTTCGGCCACTCCTTTTTAATTGCCTTTGATAATTTCTTTGTCTCTCCATACTTTATCTCCCCATACTGTAAATGTTGGAATCCCCCAAGACTCAGTCCTTGGACATTTTTTTCCCATCTGTATCACTTCTTGTGTCCTTTCTTCAGTCTATTTGTATGAGTCATGCTACCTCTGTGTTGAAGACTCCCATTATGCCTACAGCTTTGACCAATCCCCTCAATTCCTAATTCTTATATATGACATCTGCACTTGAATACCTAATAGGCATCTTAAACTTAACAAGTTCACAGATGAATTCCTATTGTTTCTCCCCAAACCTGTCGGAACGACTGTTTTCCTGGTTCAGTTAATGGGAATCCCATCTTTTGGTTCCTTGGACCAAAAACCTTGATTCATCTTTGACTCTCATTTTTCTTTCACTTGTTACATCCAATCCTTCAGCAAGATCTGTTAGCTCTTATAGAAAGACCTGCTGTGTTCAAAATATGTTTAAGATTTCTCATATCGCTTCTCGCCATCTCTAGGGCCAGTACTCTGATACTAGCTACCATCAAGTCTCACATGCACTATTGCAAAAGACTCCCATCTGGTTTCTGTGTTTCTGCCTTTGCTTCTTTTTTTTTTCATTCTCAACATTGTAGCATAGTGACCCTGTTAAAAACTAGGTCATATTATGTCATTATTCTACTCAAAACTTTCCAAGGGTTTCCTGTCTTGCTCAGAGAAAAAGCTAAAATCTTTACTTTGGCTACAGGTCCTACATAATATGGTCCATTCTTAACTCTCTGATGTCATTTTCTAGCACCTTCCTCTTCGCTGACTGTTCTCCAGCTGCACTGGCTCTCACACTTTCTTCAAATACTCCAGATTGAAAGCAAATAAATGGATAAAGACAAAATGTTACTGTATTGCAGACTTTCAGGAAAATAAAAATAGTAAAGAGTAATGGGAGGGTTAGCTCATAATAACAAAAATTTTATGTACCAAGAAATAATAATAATTTTAAAATGTGTGCACCTAAAACAAAGCCAAGAAATAAAATTTAAATGCTCCTAACCAGAGAGAGCGAAATCTCAGAAACATAGTGCATACTTTTAAACTACCTCATTTAGTATTTAACAGAAAAATGAAATAAGAAAACCAGCTAGGACATTGTTATGAAATGCTTGTGGTAATTTCTATTAATGCTATGTTACCTTAAACTCAGTTTTGTCCAGTAATAACATAGCTACATCAGCTTTCTTTGGCTTACTGTTTACATGCTGTTTTTTTATTCATCCATCTGCTCGTTCAGCAATTCTCTATCCTTATATTTTTTATTTGTCTCTTGTAAACAGCCTCCAGATGGCTTTTTAAATCCAATCTCATAATATTTCTGTCTTAGTGTGTTTATTTCATTCATGTAATATTACTAGTCACATTCATTCTCTATTCACCAATTTAATTTTTTCTATTTGTCCCACCTGTTCTGCTTCAATTTTTCCTCATTACTACGTTTGCGATTGCTTGATTTTTTACTCATTCCTTGTATTCACTCTCTAATGTACTCTTTCAAAATATTTAATAGTTATCATATACATTACAGACTGAGTACAAAATTAAAGTGAAAAATAAACCAAACTCTACCCATTCTCCCACCAACAATAAGGTCCGAAAGCATTTCATGTTTACTTGCTCCCTCCTGGCTTACCAGTTATTTCTGTCCCATATTCTAAACTTCCTTGTTTAATAAACGCTGGTGAAGCACGAATGCAGCTGGGGCACTTCTGGGTGTGGGGGTTGCATTTACTTCAGCTTTGTACCATGGGCATCTCAAGTTAATTCGGGGGGTTACCTCTTAGGCTGCACGACTCGATCAGATCTTGACTTCAGACATCTGTTTCATCCCAGGAGAATCCTCAACTGATGTCCAAGTTTGCCTGAATGCTTAATTCCCCTTTCATTAAATTAACTTTGGTGCTCCTGTGTCTACCTGCTTGTTTGGGACCTCCTTTTCCTAGTAATTTGTTTTGATAGTCTTTGCTATCTTTTTAACTTTTTGATCTTCCTAAAAAGGTATATATTTATAATCTAGCCATTTTAGTTGTTTTTGGCAAGTGGGGGGAGGGGTTTCACTGGAATTTAGCTCCAAAGGAAGTTCCATTGCTGTTGCCTAAATGGCTTTTTTTTTTTTTTAGGAAGGCTCCAGTTAGCATTTTAAAATAATAATTTAATTCATAACCTTCTCACATATGCATGTTTGTTCCTACCACACAGGAATGCCCAGCTGGGCTCATCCTTGCCAGTTTCCCTTAAATCTCAACGCTTCTGGGCAGCCCTTTTCAGCCACAACTGTCCACAATAATCTCTCCCTCTCTCCTTTTGAACCCCCATGGGAACTTCTAAGGTGCCTCTACAATAAAGTTATTAGCATTAGAGCAGCGTCCTTTTACATTTTATCGTACATCTGTAGCAACTTGAAAAATGCACAGCATACAAACATCCAATGTTCCTCTTCAATAACATTTTCTGCCTTATGACATGGTTATGATGGAAATAAAGTAACCATTTTTGTCTATTATTTTCACTTCATGCTATAATTTAAGGTGACCTTTAAAACATTAGAACATTGTACTTCTGTGGAAAAAGTGAAAAGAATGAACAATAGAAAGCAGCAGCAAAAAAGCTGCTTATATGGATAAAATTCCAATGTTAATCAGGTTAGGTGAGAAGAATCATTTTAATTTTCCTGTAAATGTATATGATACTCAACTCTATTGGATTGAAAATACTTCACAGTTTGGACACGAAAATTTCAAGTTATTTTGCAGTTTGCACATCATTCTTGTCTTGGCAATTCTTTTTTGTCATAATAATTTCATGGATTACCTTTATATTCTGTCCTGTGTATGATTTCTCTCTCACTGAAACAATAGATTATAGTCTGATAAAAAGAACAATACTTTTTTCAATCAGTTTTCAGTATACTTTTAAAGAAAATTGCTTTATCCCTCTTTATGAAGGAACTTATGATGTTTGAGGGTAAACAAAACAACCTGATAGAAAAATATATAACTTAGAACTACAAGGTTGGTAATTGAAGGTGTCATACTGAGTTTTCAGAATATGACAAAAACATCGATTCAAATACCCTCCAAAAATGTATTACCAAATTCCCAGAGAAACAATAGTGTTTTTGTTTTATTGATAAGAGTTTACAAAAGGAATTCATATATCTGGTTAATTTGCTTAGTCACATGTAATGTTAATAGAATTCAGGATCTCTTTACTTGCTTAAGCAATAAATCCTGTATTTGTATAGCTGAAGTGAAGTCATAAGTTTTGAATTGCAAATCATGAAACTGTGCAAGGTTTAATTTAAACAGAATGTGAAAGTTCAACCCGTCAAGCCTCTTGAATTTAACTAAGAGAAAATTGAGGCCTACTGTTCAAAGCAGAATAAGGAAATTAATAGCTTAAATAAAGGTTTAAGAATTATCCATTATTTATTTGCTTCGTGAACAGAAGTATTACAATGTTGTTGACATTAAAGGAGTTTTTGATTAAGAGTGTTACTCCTTTAGAAATGAAAAGTCATACCTCTAACATTGGTAGTTGTAGTTCTTTTTGTCACAGAAACAGTGCATCTGTGTATTGTTTTATATTTAAAATTTATGTAGTATATCACACATGTAGAAGAGAATAGGGAATTTTATAATCAATACCTATGTGTTCAAGTTAAAAATTTCTCCCCACTTATTTCAATTTATACATATTTTTGGAATAAAACATCACAGGTTTTCTTCCTGGGCTTCGTGTATGATTTTTCAGGTTGTGTGTGCTGCGTACACGCTCAAGTCTCAGGGAAACGGTGGTTCATGGAACGTGCAGAGCGCAACCTTCAGAGCCTAAGACAGCCCTACTCTCTCCCTTTAAAGAATCAGTCATTATTCTTTATTTGGATTTATAATTTCCAGACATGCTTGACTCTGTACACATGTGTCACCTATTGACTGAACAGAAATCCGTTAAGTGTACAGACCACAGATACCTTACTCTCCTCCCAGTACAGTCCTCTGTCATGCTGCAATGAGATTTTCTTCTCCTCTGTTTTTTATTTTTTATTTTTTATTTTTTTTATTTTTTAATTTTATTTTGTCGATATACAATGTAGTTGATTATTGTGGCCCATTACCAATACCTCCCTCCCTCCTCCCTCCCCTCCTCCCTCCCCTCCTCCCTCCCACCCAACAATGTCCTTTCTGTTTGCTTGTATCAACTTCAAGGTATTGTAGTTGTTATGTCTTCTTCCCCACCCCGGTTTGTGTGTGTGTGTGTGTGTGTGTGTGTGTGTGTGTGTGTGTGTGTGTGTGTGTGTGTGTGTGTGAATTTATTTATTTATTTTTAGCTCCCACCAATAAGTGAGAACATGTGGTATTTCTCTTTCTGTGCCTGACTTGTTTCACTTAATATAATTCTCTCAAGGTCCATCCATGTTGTTGCAAATGGCAGTATTTCATCCAGTGGCGCAACCGGTTAGCGTGCGGTACTTATAAGACAGTGCACTTGTGAGATTTTCTTCTCCTACCCTTAACTCCCCAATTGAATTTGTTTAATATGTATGCATTTATGCAGATTTTTCATTTTTTCTCGAAGCAGTTGTAGTAAGTTGTGTCTTTCTACAAAAAACTGTGATTAAATATTGTTCTAGTTTAATGGTTTAACATAATTCACACTGTCATTTAATGATTACTAACTGAGGTACAGGTGATATGTGTACAGGGCTTAGAAAAACGCTTAGCACATAGGAAGGGTCACATAAAATTTAGTTATTACTGTTATTACTATGTAGTGTTTAAATGATATCTAAGGCATCAACAATTGGCAATTATATCCATTTTATTCCAAATAATGTGATGATGCTTTCTCCATTTTTATTGAATAATATTTTCAAAGTGTTTCTCTGTTTTATCTTATTTTTCCCCATATTGCTTGAATTTTAAAAATTGTAACATCCACACTTTACAAAACTATCTCTGAAACTATTCAGTATCACGACCCTCTTCCCACGATCTTAGGTAGCTTTGAATCTATTCATTTTCCCTCCCTTTCTTACTATCTTTTTTGATCCATTATTATTGTTCTAACTTTTTTTTTAAACAGTATACAGCATATTTTTGTTCATCCTTCTTTGTTGTGTTCTCAATCATTTCTTTAGGGTTCAACTTCTTTATTCCTGAAGGAAAGCCTTTCAAGGAAATATTAGTGTTAGTATCTTTGAGATATTTCATCAAAATGACTATATTTTTCCTCAATCTTAAACAGTGACTTGGCTGGTGCTAGAATTCCAGAGGAAATGAAGTGTTTCCTCTCAACACTAGAGGACATTTTTCCTATTTTTTTGGCTTCTCTTTATGCCACAAAGTGTACTTGTCAGCATCACTGTCATAGCTATATTGTTAAGATCTTTTATCTAAGTTTGTTTCCAATAGACCTTCTAGTTTTTGAAGTTCTTTATTACCATGCATCAAGGTGAGCTTTTTTTATATTACCATGTTAAGGACATATTGTGCTTCTTGAATATGAAGATTCATGTCTTTGCAAGATTCACGTCATGGTAAAGACTGTCATTAACTCTTCAAATATTGCTTCTCTGCTATCCTCTTCCTTTCTATTTGGAATTCCAATTAGATGTTGGTGAGAAGTTATCGTGCTTTGTCTCATGCCCTTCTAGCAGATTTTGACACTTCCTATTTCTTTCCTTCCTTTACTGCTTTCTTGGTAATATACTCAGATTGACTTTTCAGTACATGAATTCTTTCTTCGGTGGTTTATAGTATCTATTTATAATAATGTATTTGATCTTTTATTTCTAAAATTACTGTTTCTTTCAAAAGTTACCTGATTTTCTTATATGACTTCCCTGTTTTAATATCTTTGAAGATTTTATATTCTTATTTAAAAATATCTGTTGGAATTCCACTAACTGACATTCTCAGATGTATAATTTTGGTGTTCCTTCAGCAGATGGCTTCATCTAATGTATTGATTACTCATGTCTGTATTATTTTGGAGTTTGAGTTCTTTTTTAGTAGCCTTATAAATGGGAGATTATACAAGGGAATGCAGTAAGACCTCTTGAGAACATTTCCCACTCTAGCAGATAAGATTTTATTTCTGTCATAAGGAAACAATTTTTGTGTTTATTTCTCACTTGGGGTTCTCAGAAAGCATAAATGACATTCACACAGGTAGTATTCCTCTTCAGAGGGGTTATTTATTTTTCTTACATCCAGAATACATGTCAAGGCAGACAAGCTTCCTTCTACTCATCCTGGGCTGGTGGAAAGTTTTTTGAGACCAACTTCTGCTGAGGGAGCTTTTCCAAGGATTCTGGCTCTGTACTAGGATCTCGATTATGACTTAACTTCTCAAGGAACCCAGTTGATGTGCTTCTCACTTACTTTTTCAGTTTCCTCTTGATTTGGGAGCCAAGTGGCCTCCTTTATTTTCCAGAGAGTTCAGTCATGCATTTAAAAAAAAAAAAGTTCGTTATAGTGTATCTGTCATTTTAAGGCATTTAGGAGGGAATATTTTCAGATCATTTATTTCATTATCTTGACATAACCTTAAGCACACGATGTTTTGCTCACTTGAGAGAATAATCACTATTGTTTGGCCACTTTAGGGGAGATTTTTTAATGATATAAAGGATAACAAAATTGTTGTCTTCTGAGTCACTTGAAACTTACACATAAATTATTATTGCATGTATTAATGGATATAGCTCTTAACATAAAAGCAGGATGAACAAGGAAGTAGGATTACAAAATACAGAATTACATCTAAGTGATGTAAATATGTATATATTTATTGCAGTAATACATGAAATTTCTACCAGATATATTACACGAAGTTATAAAGTCATTTTCAGGATTTACCTCTCCCCACAAAATAAAAATAAAATGTATATCTGGATTTGAATAATTATGTATATGCAATGTAATGTAATGGCTATATAAAGGGATTAACAAAAAAATAATGACTTTATAAATTCACATATAACATGAATTAGTAAAACATATAGACACAGAACAGAGCAATGAAAACAACTTGAAGTTTATTTGAAGTATATATTTTTTTTTTTTTTTTTTTTTTTTTTTTTTTTGTCTTTTTCGTGACCAGCACTCAGCCAGTGAGTGCACTGGTCATTCCTATATGGGATCCGAACCTGCGGCGGGAGAGTCGCCGCGCTCCCAGCGCAGCACTCTACCAAGTGCGCCACGGGCTCGGCCCTGAAGTATATTTTTAATTACAAACGTTGAGGAAACTAAATTTCCCACTAATTAAAATTTAGATAAAAACGTTAAGGTAAATGCATTTCCTTGAGTAAATGCTCATGATGAAGTAAGTACATAAAGAAGTTTCTAAAAGATATGGTTTCTATTTTGAAATGTTTCATTCCACAAAAATATTAAAAGTGCATATCTGTGGGCCAGGGGATTATAAATGTTTAATAATTTTATTTTGATATTTTGCTACATTTTTAAGATTTCCTACAATAAACATTTATTATTTTTAATAATAAGGAAAACTGATAACTGCTATAAAAAGTGTCTCTGTCTGGGTATGTTTCAACTTTTTGAAATTTAGAATACATCTTTAGTGTGTTTATATTCTAGAAATAATTTCATGGCTGTCACAGACTTATTTATTGATTATCCCAGGTATAATGTTATTTTAACTTGTTATTCTGAGAGTCATTTATCTTATTTATAATAACTTTAGATGTACATAGGTGCCATATCTCAGCAAAATAATCTCAATAATTCTTTTCAAGAATTGAAAAGTACATAAAACAGAAGTTTTGTTACTTCCTTAGAGTCTTCTGTTTTAACTTTCTGTTTTTTATTATGTAGCTTTATTTTTCTCTTGAACTTAGCACATAATGTGAATGCCATGGAAATATTTCAGTATTTGTCAAAACATTCAAATCACAAAATCATTACAGTATCATATGGTGTATCTCATTAGCTGGTCTAAAATGAAAATGAGGTACTGTTCCTGTGACTTAGCCCCAACTTCATGCTCAGCCCATGCCTACCCTTAGCCCCAGAGAAGGCACACCCACCAGTCAACCGCCTGTGTGCTCCAGGTGAACACCACTCATGCAACCAGGCCCAACTTCAGGTGCTGGCCTGTGCCTGCCCCAAGCCACAGAGAAGGCTCACCCACCTACCGAGTAGGAGCCATGGCAGCCCACTGCATACTCAATTGCACTGACACAAGAAGGGTCATCATCAGAGCCTACAAAAAGAGGAGGAAGTCTTTCCCCCCATAGCCCACACCAGAGAAATAGAAGAAACAAGTGTCCTGCCAGATGATCAAACATCAACAAAAAATAATAGAACCACAAATGAAAAAGAAGATATGACACCACTGAAAGAATATGGCAGTTCTCAAGTACCAGATTCATAGAGCAGGAAAACACATGAGATGTCTGAAAAAGAATTCCAAGTGCGGATCTTAAGAAAACTCAAAGAAACAAAAGAAAAATCAATTAGAGAACACTATGAAACAACAAAAAATATTCAGGATATGAAGGAGGAAATTTACAAAGAGGTTAATACTTTAAAAAAGAATGTAACAGAACTCCTAGAACAAAAGGATTCTCTCAATGAAACAACAACAAAAAAATACAACAGAAAACTTGAGCAGCAGGCTAGAGCAAGCAGAAAAAAGAATTCCAGAACTCGAATATGGTCTTTTTGAAATAATCCAGGCTGACAAAAAAAGGTAAAAAGAATTTTAAAAAATGAAGAAAATCTAAGAGAGCTAGCAAACTCAAGCACACAAACATCTGAATCATGGGTATTCCAGAAGAGGAGGAGAAAGGAAAAGGCATTGAAAATCTACTCAAAGAAATAATAACAGAGAACTTCCTGGGTATAGGGAGAGATGCAGACTTTCAGATCCAAGAAGCCCAAAGATCCCCAGATAGATTGAATCCCACAAGATCCTCTCCAATGCACATTGTATTCAAACCAGCAAAATTCAAAGACAAAGAGAATTCTGAAAGCAGCAAGAGAAAAGTGTCAAGTCAACTATAAGGGAAACCTCATCAGACTAACAACAGCCTTGTCAACTGAAACCTAACAAGCTAAAAGAAAATGGGATGATATATTCAAAATACTAAAAGATAAAAATTGCCAGCCAAGAATCCTATATCTAACAGAATTATCCTTCAGAAATGAGGAAGAAATATTGTATTTCCCAGACAAACAAAAATTATGGGAGTTCACTACCACACAACCAGGCCTGCCAGAAATACTCAAAGGAGTCCTGCATCTGGAATCTGAAAAATGTTAATCACTATCATGAATTTATAAGAAAGAACAAAACCCACCATTAAAACAAAAATGCAAATGAGAAAGAGAAAGAAGCTAAATCATGACACCTCAAAAATCCAACTAACATTTGAGATGAAAAATAAAAGGGGAAAAAAGGGACAAATAATATTTAAAACACCTAAGCAGAAAGCAATATAATGTCAGGAGTAAAGCAATACCTGTTAATAACAACCCTAAATGTAAATGGATTAAACTCCCTATTCAAAAGACACAGACTGATTGGATTAAAAAGCTAGATCCAACTACATGCTGTCTTCAAGAGACTCAACTCAACTATAAAGACACACACACAGACTATAAGTGAAGGGATGGAAAAAAATATACCATGCAAATGGAAACCAAAAATGAGCAGGAGTATCTATACTTATATTGGATAAAATAGACTTCAAACCAAAAACCAAAAAAAGAGACAAAGAAGGCCCTTAAATAATGATAAAGGGATCTATCCAATTAGAAGACATAACTATCATAAATATGTATGCAGCCAACTCTGGAGCACCCAGATATGTAAAGCAAGCACTCTTAGACCTTAGAAAACAGGTGACCTGAACACCCCCCTCTAGCATTGGACAGATCTTCCAGGCAACAAATCAACAAAGAAATACATGACTTAAACTACACCTTAGACAAATTGAATCTGACAGACATCTACAGAACATTTCTTCTGACAGCTATAGAATACAAATTCTTTTCATCAGCACATGGAACATTCTCCAGGATACCCATATGTTAGGTCTCAAATCAAGTTTCAGTAAATTTTAAAAAGGTGAAATCATTCCAAGTAGCTTTTCTGACCACAATGGATTAAAACTGGAAATCAGTAACAAGCAAAATTCTGGAAACTATACAAGTGCATGGAAACTAAACAACACGCTCCTCAGTGATTCATTGGCCCGAGAAGAAATTAAACAGGAAATCAAAAAATTTCTTGAAACTAATAAATATAAAGATACATCATACCAAATCTGTGGGATACTGCAAAAACAGTAGTAAGAGGGATGTCTATTGCAATGAAAGCTTACATCAAAAGAATGGAAAGACTTCAAATAAATGACCTAACACTACACCTCAAAGAACTAGAAAAACAACAATCCAATCCTAAAACTAGCAGAGGAAAAGAAATAATTAAGATCATGGCAGACCTAAATGAAATAGAGAACCAAAAAACAACACAAAAGATCAGGAAACAAAAAATTGTGGGGTTTTTTTTTTGAGAAGATAAATAAAATAGACAAACCATTAGCTAGGTTAACAAAAAAAAAAAAAAAGAGAGAGAGAGAGAGAACACCACAATATTGAAAATCAGAAATGAAAAGGGAGACATTACAACCAACACCATGGAAATATGTAGAATCATCAGAGATTATTATGAATAACTATATGCTAATAAATATGAAAATCTGGAAGAAGTGAAGTATATAAATTTCTGGACTAATACAAACTTCAAAGACTGAACCAAGAAGAAATAGAAAACCTGAACTGACTAATTACAGGCAAAGAGATTGAAGCAGTAATCAGCAATCTTCCAACAAAGAAAAACCCAGGACTGGATGGTTTTACAGCTAAATGTTATCAAACCTTTAAAGAACAATCAATATGACTTCTCTTCAAACTTTTCCAAAAATTTGAAACAGACGCTATTCTCCCAAACTCATTCTATAAGGTCAACATCACCCTCATACCAAAATCAGACAGAGATACAACAAAAAAAGAAAATTACAGGCCAATATCATTGATGAACATAGACACAAAAATCCTCAACAAAATATTAGCAATCAGAATACAGCAACACATCAAAAAAATTATACAACATGATCCAGTGAGATTCATCCCAGTGATACAAGGATGGTTCAACATATGCAAGTCCTTAAGTGTGATACACCACATCAAAAATACCAAGGACAAAAACTGTATGACTATCTCAATAGATGCAGAAAAAGCATTTGACAAAATTCAACATCCCTTCATGATACTCTGAGAAAATCATGTATAGAAGGAAATTATCTAAAACCAAAAAAAGCCATTTATGACAAACCATGCTAATATCCTAAATGGGGAAAAGTTGAAAGCTTTTCCCTTAAGAACAGGAACAAGACAAGGATTCTCTCTCTCACCATTCTTATTTAACGTAGTATTAGAAGTACTAGCCAGAGCAATTAGGCAAGACAAAGAAATAAAGGGTATCCAGATTGGAAAGGACAAGGTCAAACTGTCTTTGTTTGCTGATGACATCATCTTACATACAGAACAACCTATAGACTCTACTAAAAAAACTCTTAGAGCTGATCAACAATTTCAGTAAAGTTGCAGGATACAAAACTAACACCCCCAAATCAGTAGCATTTTCATACTCCAGTAACAAACTAGCAGAAAAAGAAATCAAGTGAGCCTATTTACAATAGTCACCAAAAAAATAAAATACCTAGGAATCAATTTAACCAAAGAAGTGAAAGATCTCTACAGTGAGAACTACAAATCTCTACTGAAAGAAATTAAAGAGGACACAAAAAGATGGAAAGACATACCATGCTCTTGGATTGGAAGAATTAACATTGTGAAAATGTCTATTCTACCTAAAACAATCTACAAACTCAATGCAATCCCCACCAAAATACCAAAGTCATTCTTCCCAGAAATAGAAAAAGAAATCATAACATTCAGATGGAACTACAAAAGACCCCAAATAGCCAAAGCAATCCTGAGCAAAAAAATAAATGAATAAATAATAAAAAATAAAGCTGGAGGCATAATACTTACTGACTTCAAATTATATTACAAAGCTGTTATAACCAAAACAGCATAGTACTGGCATAAAAACAGACAATTGGGTCAACTGAACAGATAGACAACCTGGGAATCAACCCTCATACATACGGCCAACTGGTCTTTGACAAAAACAACAAGAACATAATCAAGGAAAAGACTGCTTCTTCATTAAATGGTACTGGGAAAAATTTAACTTCTATGAGCAGAAAAATGGAACTGGACCTACACCTCTCACCATATAACAAAATCAATCAAAATGGGTTAAAGACTTAAATATAAGATCAAAAAATATAAAATTACTAAAGGAAAACATACGGGAAACACTCTAGGTAGTAGGACTGGGCAAAGACTTTATGAATAAGACCCCAAAAGCACAAACAAATGGGACTATATCAAATTAAAAAGCTTCTGCACAGCAAAGAAAACAATCAACAGAACAGAAAGATAACCCATGGAATGGGAGAAAATGTTTGCAAGCTATACATTGAACAAGGGATTAATATCCAGAAAGTATAAAGAATTCCAACAACTATACAGTAATAAAACAAATAATCCAATTAAAAAATGGGAAAATCCAATTAAAAAATGGGCAAAGCATATGAATAGACATTCATATCTTCCTTTTCAAAGGAAGTCATACAAATGGCCTATTTGTATATGAAAAAATGCTCAATATCACTAGTCATTAGAGAAGTGCAAATCCAAACCACACTGAGATATCATCTAACCCCAATTAGACTGGCCATTATTAAAAAGACAAGAATGTGAGGAAAGGGAAACTCTATTACACTGTTGGTGGGACTATAAGTCAGTGCAGCCATTATGGAAAACAGTATGGAGGTTCCTCAAACAACTGCAGATAGAACTGCCATATGATCCAACTATCCCACTACTGGGCATATACCCAAAGGAATGGAAATCATCATGTCGAAGGGATGCCTGCACTCCCATGTTCACTGCAGCTCTCTTCACAGTAGCCAAAATATAGAACCAATGCAAGTGTGCGTCAATGGAACACTGGAATGAGAAAATGTGGTATATATGTACCTCATCGAATACTACTCAGCTGTAAAAAAGAGTGGAATTCTGCCATTTGCAGCAACATGGATGAGTCTGGAGAAATAAACCAGACAAGGAAAGAGAAACACTGCATGTTCTCACTTATAAGTGGGTACAAAGGAAGGAAGGAAGCAAGGAAGGAAGGAAGCAAGGAAGGAAGGAAGGAAGGAAGGAGGGAAGGAAGGAAGGAGGGAAGGAAGGAAGGAGGGAAGGAAGGAAGGAGGGAAGGAAGGAAGGAGGGAAGGAAGGAAGGAGGGAAGGAAGGAAGGAGGGAAGGAAGGAAGGAAGGAAGGAAGGAAGGAAGGAAGGAAGGAAGGAAGGAAGGAAGGAAGGAAGGAAGGAGGGAGGGAGGGAGGGAGGGAGGGAGGGAAGGAAGGAAGGAAGGAAGGAAGGAAGGAAGGAAGGAAGGAAGGAAGGAAGGAAGGAAGGAAGGAAGGAAGGAAGGAAAACCGACAAGACTAAAACAATATGCTGAGCTTTCAGAAGGGGAAAACAAACCTAAGGATACTAGAGATGGGGGGATGCAGGTGGGAGGTTTGGGGAGGGATAGGTTGGGTAAAGGGCATAAAGGAAAAAAATCATGATTTGTAATAATAATACACTTATAATAAATAATTAAAAAGTACAATAAAAATGAAAATGATTGCTATCCTTTAAAGAACATTATAAACAATTTTAAAGGACAATAATTATTTTCATTTTATACCAGTTAATGAGACACAGGATAATAATATAATGATTTTTCAATCTGAATAGGTTTTAGATATTCAAATTTAATTCTTAGGTTTTTAAATATCTAAATTTATATATCTGAAAATCTTACTTAAAATGTCATATATTATATTACCTTGAATTTTATAACTTTGCTTGAAATTTTATACTTTTGAAACCACATTTTAATAATTGCTGTCTCTTTAATGCTGTATTTATTGTAATTATATTACTTTGATCACAAAAGGATCTAAAGAGGATTTTATAATAAGAAAAAATAAGATGATCTGTCATTATCTCTATCTTCTATTACAGAGACTGGTTCTCAAAAAAACATCATTTTTAATTCTGTTGTGCATCTAAACCAAAACTTAATAAATTCAATCCCCCAAAGAAAAATTTAAATAAAGTGAACTAAACAAATTACCAACTTTCTTTCCAAGGCTGCAAATGTGAAACTTCTTGGGGATGCAATTGTTATTTAAAATAAATATTTCATTGTTAGAAAATGTTCTCAGCATTGCCACTTCGTAGCTCTGTGGAAAATCATAAAACCTTCTTTGTAGAATTTTTATATGACAATGTATGTTAATCTTATATTACTAAGGCAGACACATAGTACTAATCAATTACTATTATTGTTGTTATTGTTTATTTTATTATTTTGTTTAAAGAATTATATACAGAGACTTCAAAACAATACTATTGGACCATCATTTCTTTTTCTTCAAAAATTGCTGCACATTTTGGGGTGCTATGTGATAACCGTCACCCATTTATTAAAGTATTTAAAGGGTCCAAAGTATATTTACATATGTACATTTTACTTTGGCTCACTATAAATGGCAGTGCAGGCTGTGACGGGCTAGTGTTTGGGGAAATGGGGAGAAGTTACTGAACAGCATACTTTCCCACTCATAATGCATGTAGAATTCAGGGTAAATTTGGCAGATCAAACAGGAGATGATCAAATCTGTTAAAGAGTTAGTGAAACCATGTGTTATCTAATAGTTTTACCAAATATAATTTTAACTGAAGCATGACATCGGGATGATTAAGCTCTTTAGGACTTTTTTCAAAAGCACAGGAATTACGTAATTTATCAAGTCATGAATAAACTCATTTCCTGTTATTTAACAAGAACATTTAACTGATCCTGAGTACATAACAATTACTTTCTAAAATGAAATAAATTATATCATGTCCAGGAATAAATCAAGTTGTGTATAATTGTCAAAAAGCTTTATAAATGCATCCCCACTGGGAAATATTAATATTTCTCACTAAGTATTTGAAATTTAAAATATACAGCACTACCAAAATGTGGTAGTGTGAAGGCAGTAGTTTAATTTTAATAAATATAAAACAGAATAGACCTGGATTTTTCTTTTTTTTAAATATATCTCAAAAACTATACAATTAAAATAGTTTCTGTATTTGGAAATATTTAAATTCAAGGAATTAAATAACCGAGGTATAGACTATTAGGAGATTGGCACCTTCTTCGTGAGAATATTCATGGCCCAAGGAACAGTCAGATGCCTATAATACATATATATCGTATATCATGTGTATCATATATGAATTACATATATGAAAATATATGCATATATATGTTTCTCAGCATGGTAGAAACTTTAAAATCTTCTAAAAATGTAAAAAAAAATCTCATTGCATTTAAACTGAATATAAGCTGGAAATTTACATGCTTATTGAGGGTCTGGGCTCAGAGGAAATTTGTGCCAATGGGAAGAGTCCAGTTAAGAGTTGGTAACCCACCACAGAAATGCACATTAGAGATGAGGGGAAGTGCGGTGTGTGTGTGTGGGGGGCGGCCTGCTTTTCCAGGAGTCTGCTCAGAGGTCTTGTGTATGAATGTCCCATACTTGTATTGTGGACATAAAAAAATCCATTTTCCTCCTTTTTCCATTCTCAGTATCTATATCATGAGATTGTATAAGTTTGTTTTTAGGATATAAAGATTAGGAAAGCATATTTGCCTTCACCACCTCTTCCTTGTTATAAAAATAATCATGTTTTTGAGGAATATCTACTTTGCTAATATTTTCCATGTTGTTCTGTTTTAATCTTTATTGAATCATAATGGATTATACATATTTTGGGGGCTGACGTATGTTGATCAAATCAATATTACTTGCATATATATTGTTACAAATTGTACTTATTCTTTATGCCCCTTGTCCTATCTCTCCTCACCCCCCACTCCCCCCCCCACCTCTGATAACCCCAGATTTCTTCTCTCCTTCTGAAAGAGTAATGGTTACTCTGTTGATTTGTTGCCTAGATGATCTGGCCAATGCTGAGAGGTGTGTTCAGGTCCCCCAGTATTATCATAGAGCAGATGCTTTTTCTGTCTCTCTGGAATGGGCTTTGTGGAGAGAGACATCTTCTTTTCTTTAGTCTCTGCTGGTGACTCTCCTTGTGTCAATGCACTCCAGTGGCTGGTGGACCATCTGCATGGTGGTTGTGGCATCTAGCCAGTTTTGCAGCAGCCATGGTTATTGTGGTGTCTGTGGTGGGCCACCCAAATGGAGGTGATGTTTTTGGCATGCTCCTTACCTAGTTGCTGGTGACCTGGTTCCATGCCTCAGGACCTCAGGCAGGCACCGTGGTGTTGGTGGTGTGCCTGGTTGTGGGAGGAGGGTCCAGTCCCCAGATCCATGCAGGCCCTGTGGCACTGGCAGTGTACCTGATTGTGGGTGGAGGGTCCAGTTCCTGCTCCATACCTTCAGGACCCTGGGCGGGCCCCACGAGGTTCTCTGTTTTTTCTTTCAGTTCTGTGTTGGATTATTTGCTATTCCCGCTACTTAAACTCTGCACTGGAACTAATTTGTTGTCCTTTGCTTACTTCTAAAGTGGGGGAACTTCCTCTGAGGTTGAGCTAAATTGCTGCTTTGCTGCTGATTCCCTGGGTAAGGCTTTTTGTGCAGTTCCAGTTTTAATGGTTGATTTTGTAGGTACTTCTGGGTTGAGTGAAATCTGCTGGACCTGGGTTGTGTAGAAACACTGGTCTGGGCCTGAGTCTTTTCATCAAACTGCACCCCATGCAATTCTATATTCCTGACTAATCTCCTCTGAGTGGTCCTACACCGATGGGAGGCAGATCAGTCCTTGCTGTGCCCCAGTGTTCTCCTGGTGGGCCTGTCTCCCCCACCATCCACACTCCAAACACTTCCTATGGAATAGGCTGTACTCCAGTCCCTTGCAGTGACTCACCAGCCTCTGAGTGGCTCCTTTTTTCAGTTGTTGTGTCTCCTTGGTCCTATATGGGTCTACAGGAACCCTATTAGTGACATTTCTGGCCTGGGTGCCACCAAGGCCCTCTTCTCCCCTGCCACGTCCAAGAAACTTCATCCAAAGGGCACATCTGTGGCTTTTGCCAGCTTCTGTTCTATGTGATCAGCAGCTCCAGTCTGGAAATGGCTGAGATTCAAAACAGTTGGAACGTTTTTTTCTTTCTTTCATCATGGCTTCTCCTGCTTTCATGCACTCTATAGGTCTCTCCTCCTCTTCCTCTGAGCTCTAGTGGCCCCAGCTTGGCTGTCATTGCTTTTTAATAGTTGTAAACTAGTTGATTTGTGGGAGAGAGTGACACTGGGGACTATATTCCACCATCTTGACTGGAAATCTATTTTTCCAGGTTATCTCCAACTTTCACAGTATTCCTATGGGATAAATTCTATTATTTACTTTTGTTAGTATTATTTGCTTTTATAAATTTGAAGTGCAGAGAGGCCAAATAAGTTATTCAGGATCAAAGATGCAAGATTTGCATCTCATACAAGATAGCTTCTTTTGGGCCAACAAATGCACCCAGATTCTAACAAGCAGAAAAGGGGAAAGAGAAGGAGATGCTATGTCTACTCCCTTTAAAGACTCAACCCAGAAGTTGCAGAACTCATTTTTGATTCTACACCACTAACCAGAGGTTAGTAACACAGTCACACTAAATCATTAGGAAAGTTGAAAAATACTCAGGTATTTCAAAAAGTTTGTGAAAAAATGGAATTAAAGGATAATATGAATCATTCCATGAACTTTTTAATAAATACAGTCTTTACTCAGGAAGGCTGTGCTCACCAAAATTTTCTAACTATAAAAGGAGAGAAAAGCAAATTTAGTGGATAATTCTGCAACAAATGGTAAATTTCCATCAAGTTTTTCCAATTAATTATTCCCTTTCTTTTGAGTGCCTTTCATGACCTCATTAAGGAAATCTGTCACTGAAAAAACTTGCAAATTAAAGATTGAATGATCTACATTACCAGTTTCTAGGTTTCCCTTAAGATTTAACTCCAGGTATGATCTTCTGACTTGGATTAGTGAGAATTCACCCAAGCATAAGAAGAAAAAGCATACACATTCATGTATTATTGCAAAAGAAACCCTATATTTACAAAAAAATCCCCAAACCATTGAATTCATTTTCTATCTTGTACTGGGAAATTGAAAAATTTTATGACCAATTTCAAATTCTAGCATTTGAAGCAATGGAGTGTAGGGGGTTTGAGAGGGATAAAAATAGCATTTTAATTCTTACTTTTCTACGTATTACCTGTACATTCTTGGGATTAGATTTTTTATTTGTAAAGTATGCCTAATAATAAATGCTTAAAGTGATTTAAGAATATTAAAATCAGTAAGGAGTATGTGTTAGTATGTGCACACACATGAGTGTGTGTATACATACACATATGATTTTTATTTACATAAGCTGTTTACTAGTTTTGCTTTACATACTACTTGGTAACTTGATTTTCTTTTTTATTAAATTGCATATTGTGAGCATCTTTTTCACATACAAAAAACATGCATCTACACTGGTATTCCTAATTGATTTGTTGTATCAAATTCTGTTGATTTCTTATTGTATAGTGCTTATTAAATAATAGTACTTATTAAAGATAAGTACTATTGATAAAGTACTTAAGGATCAGAAAAGGAAAAGAAGCAAAACTGCCATTATTCACAGTTGACATGTCTTTTACATTAAAAATTGAAGAAAATTTGAAACAAATTATTTGAATTAATAAGAAAATTTGATAGGTGGGCTGTTTTTTTAAAATCCATCTAGCAAATATTGATTGAACATGTGTTTGTGCCTTGAATACATCTGTGGATAATAAATATACTTGCCCTGTTGGAGCTAACATTCTGGCCGGGAATGTGGGAAGAAAAGAGATAGTAAATATTTTAAAAAGTGAATTAGATAATGTGTTAGAATGGAAAATAAGGTAAAGTTCACACATGCTGGGATGAGGTAGAGCTTTCTATTTTAAATTCAGTACAATTCCCTTGAAAAAGGGAATTGTAAGGAGAAGGAATAGTCAGTGCAAAGGTCCTAAAGTGACTGAGTGCCCACCTGTTTGAGGAGCAGCAAGGATGCCCTGTGGCTGGAGGAGAGGGATGGGTGAAGAAAGGGTCATGTCATGTTCTTCAACAGTAGTGGGAAGCTGGGTTTACTAATGAGAGTTTTTAGAACTTTGGCTTTTTCTTTGAGGAGAACATAGAACCACTGCAGGATTTGGGGCATTGTAGGGCCACAGTCTGACTTATATTTCCAAAGGACATTCTGGCTGCTGTGTTATGAATAGATGATATGGTCTGAATGTGTCCTCCAAAATTTATGAGTTGGAAACTTAAGCCCCAATGCAACAGTGTTGGGAGGTGGGGCTTTTTGGGAGGTGTCTAGGCCATGATGGCTGTGCACTAATAAAAAGGTTAATACCATTATAAAAGGACTTGATGGAGGGAATTCAGCTCCATTTTGCCCTTTTCCCTTCTACTGTGTGAGAATGTAGCAAGAAGGCCCTCACCAGACACCAGATGCCGATGCCTTGATGCGGGACTCCCAGCCCCCAGAACCGTGAGAAATACATTTCTGTTCTTTGTAAATTATCCAATCTGCGGTACTTTGTTATAGCAGCACAAGTGGACTGAGACAGAGGGTAATCATGTGTGCTGAGACCAGGGAGGAGACTACAGCAATAACCCATGGAAATATCATGATGGCTTAGATGAGGGTGGCAGTGGAGGAGGTTGAAAAATATATCTAATTCTGGATATATTTTTTAGACAGATGCAATTGAATTACCTAAAGCATTACGTGGGGTTTGTGAAAGAAAGAAAGGAGCTAAAAATGTCACTAAGATTTCTAGACTGAACAACAGGAAGGGTAGAGATGATATCCACTGAAGGGAAAAGAAAGTGTGAGGACAACCATGACAGGAAATCAAAGGTTAAATTTTGGTCATGCCAGGGTTGAGGTGTCTATTATTATGCAAATGTAGAAGTCTAGGGAGTGCTAAGACATGGAATTCTACGTTTTAGGGGAGAGCTGTAGGATGGAAATGTAAATCTGAAAGTCATCAGCAGGTAGATGGTATTTCCAATGCCACTGGCGGAGATCACCACGTGTGTCCATGTAAATAAAGAGCAGCAGCACAAATCCAGCTCTGAAGCCCTCCTAACTTACAAGGTTGAGAAAAAGAGAGTCTAGGAAAGAAGCCTAAGAGGGAGCTGTCAGAACGGCAGGGGGAAAATTTGGCAAGTATGCTGCTTATGAGCTCACATGAATAGAGTTAAATGTTGCTGACTAGTTGAGCAAAAATATAGATGGATAAGTTACCTTGGTTTAGCAATGTGAAGATCAGAGGGACATCGGGAAGTCATACTTAAGTGTTGGAGTCAAATGCTTGACCCATATGTTAGTTTGGTAAGGCTGCCCTAACAAAGTACCACACAGAGTGACTTAAACAATTAAAATGTACTGTATTGTACTCCTGGAGGCTCAAAGTCCAAGATCAAGGTGTTGGCAAGGTTGGTTACTTTTGAGGGCTCTTAGGAAGAGAATCTCTTCCACACATAATCCCTTAGCTCCTGTCGGTTTTTTGTTTGTTTTTTTGTTTTTTTGGCAATCTTTGGTATTCCTGGCTTGAGGAAGCAGCACCCTTATCTCTGCCTTATCTTCACAGGGTGTTCCATGTGTCTGCGTGAGTGTGTGTTTGTATGTTCAAAGTCTCCCTTTTGTAAGCACACCTGTCATATTAGATTAAGGGCCCATTCTACTCCAGTATAACCCCATCTTAACTAATTGCATCTGTAATAAGTCTATTTCCAAATAAGGTCACATTCTGAGATACTGGTGGTTAAGGCTTCCACACAAGAATTTGGACAGGGGCACGATTCAACCTATAACTATTGGAGAGAGGTAAAGACAGAATGGAAAGAGGAAATGGAGACAGTGAGTACAATAAAACACTCCTTTGTGGGTTTTTCCATAAAGGGAGCAAAGAAATGGTACAGTAACTGGCATAGGGAAGAGGGGCTGAGTTTTTTGCTTGTTTGTTTTTTTGTTTGTTTTGCATTTTGTTTAGTTGTATTTTCAAGATAGGATATGAAGGGGTCTTCAAAACATTCATAGAAAGATATGTAAGTTCAGGGAAAGACTTGTATTATATTTTAATTCTATTTTTCCACAAACTTTGTGAAGAGCCCTTGTATATCACCAAGATGATGCACAGGTAGGGCTGATTCAAGAGACAGGGAAAAAATTGTTATTATAGGTGAGGGAGAGGAGAAAATCTAGAACATTAAGTAAACAATAAGAAATGGGACCTAGTTCCCATTGAAGGGGCTGGCTCTGGGTAAAAGACAACTAGTTAACTCCTAGAAACAGATGGCAGACAATGTATTTACAGATGCTCTAGCTGGATATATGTGGTGGCAGCATTCTGTGAAATTTTACTTCTAGTCATTTCATTTTTTTTTTTTTCAGTGAAGCAGAAAACAAGGTTTCCAGCTTAGAAGGAAGATGGGAAAGAGATGATCAAGGTTTGAAGAGCCAGGACAGTATGAAATAGTCTTTCAGAAGAGGGGAAGGATGATTGAACTAGGAAGTACATCATGCTTACAGGAGAGCAAGCATTACCAGCCCCATTGAAATTAATGGTCCTGAATTCAGAGTAAAACCAGAGACATGGTTGCGTGGTTTTCTTCAGCCATGTTTAGCTTTAAAGGTGCAGGTCCACATAGGCAAAAAATTGGAATTTACCAAGATTATGTTCTTCTCCAGGTGAATATGGCGGTGAGAATGAGGGAGGAGAACGGAATTGCATGCAAGGGAGTAATTGTAAGTTTACCCCCATGGAAGTCTGAGCCTGGATAAGGTGGGCAGGGGAACAACATGTGGGTGAGAGACAGTGTAATGATGGGAGGATCCATGGGTTGGCAGCCCGGGGGCAGGAGCTGGCACACTGGAGAAAGTCAACTGGAAAGGTAGGAGGCTGTGGTCAGTAGGTAAGCTGCCTCAATCAAGATGGCAGGGGAGCTGCAGATGATGGTGATGACTAGGTCTAGAGTATGATCATAAAAATGAATCTCCGAGTTAAGACAAAGATAAAAAGTCTTTGGAATGGAGACACTGAAGGAACTGAGAGCCCAAGTTGATGGAAGGATCATTAGATATATATTAAAATGAAAGGGTTCAGACAGAAATCCGGGAGTGTGGAGCCAAATCTTAGAAGAGTGAATAATAGACCCGAGAATGAGTGGGTCAGAGCAGAAATGAGGAGCAGAGAATAACAGAGTCTGTGGACGCGAGAGTCTTCATGGAGGATTTAGATGGGCAGGCGGGAGGAGGATCTGGGACTGGCAATGAACAGCATGGAGGTTTCACCGCTCTCCTGCACACCTTGGTACCTGCAAGGGGTATGAGAGAAATACGTGCTGGGTTACAAGGGAAGCAGGGTCTTCTGAAGAGCCAGAGCCAGATTTATGTTAGATCAAGAACGTAAACTCAATGTTTGGAGAAGAGATTTGGGTTACAGGAAATTTTACTGACAATAGACCACTAATTCCAGAGAGCATGGAGGAAGCTTCCAGCACTCGTGGAGGGGTGGATAATGCAGCAGAAAGGGGGATGTGAAGAGGCTCATGGGGACTAGAGGGCACTGGCTTAGGTGTGGCTGGAAGTGTGGAATTTCTCATGGTTGTGGCTGTATTTGTTCCCTAGGGCTACCTTGAAGTTTCAGAAACAGACTGGGTTGAAACAACAGAAATGTATTGATTCACAGTTGTGGAGGCCAGAAGTCCAGAATCAAAGTGTCAGCAGGGTCATGCTCTCTGTGAGGGCTGTAAGGGACTCTTTCCTTGCCTTGTCCAGCTTCTGATGTGTGGTGACAGTCCTTGGCATTACTTGGCTCACAGATGCATCACTCCAGTCACATGGCTGTGTTCTCCCTGAGAGTCTTCACATTGCCTTTCCTCTGGTTGTGTCTGCCTCAGTGTCCAGATTTCCCCTTTTTATACTGACACAGTCATGTTGGATTAGGGCCCACCCTAAGGACCTCATTTTAACTTGAATATTTATGTAAAGACCCTATTTTCAAATAAGGTTAATTTCTGAGGTACTGGAAGTTAGGACTTCAACATATTTGGGGGAGAGGAGTACAAAGCCATTTAATCTGTAACAAAGACAAAAAGAGGAAGGAAGGGCATACAATTAGGTACTTACGGTAAACAGGCTGGCCAGGCTGTGAGACGCGGGACAAAGAGGGGTGGGTGTCTAGAGTTATTTTTTCACCTGTTTGATAAAACAGAGACGGTTTGGAAAAACAAGTGCTTATTCCCGGCCTGTAGAGCTCCTCTTTGCCTGTAACTGAAGGACCCCTGAGTTATTCCTAGCAGACTATTTCTTAGCAATTTCCAACGAATTTTGAGGAATGTTCTCAAATAGCACATTCTATTTTGAGTTATGCTAAACAATCACAGATTGACTTTGATCAGCTCTTGAATTTACTTTCACTAAGCTTTAAAACTGAGCTTGGCATATCAAATAACTCACCCACAGCAGATTAAAAAGAATCTTTTTCCATTAGTTTCATTAGTTCCACTATTTATCTAACTCTAAGTAATGACTTCGTTAATTTCATGTGCATAGCTGTTGCTCATTACTAAGCAGCCAATTTCTGCAGTGAGGAAATAAAGAATTCTAGGCAGGGATAATTGATTGAACTGAAATCCAGGTAAGCCAAATGTATTTCAGAAATTGAAAAGCCACCAATTATCTGGGATGCAAAATGCTCTGTTAAAAGACTGTTCTAAATCTGTAATTTCAGATGTCTTTCGCATAGGGTTTATCTTCTGTCCTTTATACCTATACTTAGGCATGTTCAGGCTGAGCTGACATTAAATAAAGAATGAACAGGATCCCTCTCAAACACAGCCTGTGCACATTCCCTGAGGGAAGAATTTTCACAGTCAAGACTGGGCGAGGTTCACACACTAATAAAGTGACTTCTTCTTAATTATTTTTATATTAATTCTTACATCAAGTTAAAAATTTCTAAAGCTGATGAAGAGGCTAAGTATATGAATTAAATTATTAAGAAAAAATTGTCAGAAATATAATTTTAAAACACTTGTTTGTGTTATCACCTTCTTGTAAAATTATTTTATTATCTAGTTAATACAGTGATTTTTACACATAAAGAAAAATTCAGAGCAAAATGAGCAATTTGGTATTCATCCTTCCAATCTTTTATCAGTGCACTTGTATACAAGAAGTGTGCACACAAAACACCCTCCTGTAACATATAGTTCAAATAAATTATATTTATTATTGTGCTGTTTGCTCACTCTTCTTGACTATATCTTGGAGAACTTTTTACATTAATGTTTATCATTCTACTTTATTCCTTTTAGCTGTCAAAGAGCATTCATTTAAGTGGAGGTTTATTTAATCAGTTTCCATTGATGAATATTTCACTAGTTTTCAATTTTTCCCTAGAACTTATAATATTGTAATCCCCTCCCCTGCACATTCCTGTTTTAAGTTTACATTTATATCCCTGGACTTGATAATGTAAACTGTTAATTTCCATAGAACACACATTTTATATTTTAATGGATATTGTCAAATTCCCTCCAAAAAGACTTTAGAAATTTAGACCTCCACCAACAGTGAATGAACATAGCAGTTTTTCCATGTGCTTGAGAGTTCCATTTCATAAAAAACTATTTTACCAATGACATGGAAGAATTTGTGAGGTTTTTCTTTATACTTTAATTTATCTTAATATTTCTTGAAGTGTAGTGAAGTTGTACCCCTCTAAAATGCTTATTGGTAGATTATAATTATTTTTTAGGGAATTACCTGTTCATATTCTTTGAAGTCTATGAAATCTCGTTTTTATACAGTTTATTTTTTTCTTATAAATATGAAGGATTTCTTTATAAATTTTAGAGACTATTTTTGTCTCTCTATATTGAAATTATATTGCCTTTTGGCTCTCTGAGCAGGACCATGTCAGCTGGCAAGAACAAGCACCTTACAAAAGGTGGCAAAAAAGGAGTGAAAAAGAAAGCGGTTGATCCATTTTCTAAGAAAGATTGGTATGATGTGAAAGTGCCTGCTATGTTCAGTATAAGAAATATTGGAAAAACACTAGCCACCAGGACTCAAGGAACCAAAATTGCACCTGATGATCTCAGAGGCTGTGTGTTTGAAGTGAGCCTTGCTGATCTGCGGAATGATGAAGTTGCATTTAGAAAATTCAAGCTAATTACGAGGATGTTCAGGGCAAAAACCGCCTGACTAACTTCCATGGCATGGATCTTACTCGTGACAAAATGTGTTCCGTGTTCAAAAAATGGCAGACCATGATTGAAGCTCATGTTGATGTCAAGACTACAGATGGTTATTTGCTTCGTCTGTTCTGTGTTGTTTTACTAAAAAGCACAACCATCAGATATGGAAGACTTCTTATGCTCAGCACCAACAGGCCCACCAAATCCAGAAAAAGATGATGGAAATCATGACCACTGGAAAGAAGTGGTCAATAAATTGATTCCAGACAGCATTGGAAAAGACATAGAAAAGGCTCGCCAGTCTATTTATCCTCTCCATGATGTCTTCGTTAGAAGAATAAAAATGCTGAAGAAGCCCAGGTTTGAATTGGGAAAACTCAGGGAGCTTCATGGTGGAGGTAGAAGTTCTGGGAAAGCTACTGGGGATGAAACAGGTGCTAAAGTTGAGCGAGCTGATGGATATGAACCACCAGTCCTAGAATCCGTTTAAAATTCAGACTGTTAATGGCGACAAATAAAAAATCCCATATAAATGTGGAATATACTATAAAGCATATGTACTTCACAGGGCCTGGTTTTCCAAAGCCTTATAGTTTCAAATATTGCCCTTGCAAGGTCAGGAAATTTCCCTCAGGCTATAAGTCTCTGGTGTGAGATAAAGAATTGTGGCACAGCAGGTTGCTGGCTCAAGGACAGACGAGTTACTGATTGTTATGTAAAGATACTGAGAAACTATAGAGGGAGAAGGAATGTTTGCTCAGATCAAACTGTTGTTGATAGGACCACTTAATTGCCTTACTGGAATGTCATCTGGCTTGTTTCACTGAAAGTTACCAGCCTATACTGTTAAACTATAACCCCACCTTTGTTCACTTCCTGTAACTTTCTTGTCTGGAAAATAAATGCTGGAAGAGGACCCCAATTCAGGGTTAATTTCCTTGCTCTTGCTTGAGTGCCCCAAAGGGAGATTAACCTTTTCAGGGCTTCTCACTGCTTGGAAGAGATGGGTTTTGAGTAATCCTTTGCATCTCCGTCACCCAGGGGAAGTGGGGTGACAAATCTGTGGGGGGCAAAGCAACACAAAGCAACATATAAAAAAAAGAAATTATATTTTCCTTGTTATATATTAGTCTTTTAAGTTTGCTTAAGCCTTCTTTATTTGTGCAAAGATTTTGTATTTGTGTGTATTCAAGTATATAAATATTATCTTTTTCCATTTTTTATACTGCTTATTTTGACCTTCCTTGATATAACGAATGCGCTTCTATGTTTTTGTCCTTTTCCTTACCTCTTTGATCCATCCTCTTGGATCCTCTTGGAATTTATTTTTAAATTTAATATTGAGTATGGAATATTTTTTCAATACATAATTCCAAAACTTATTTGGCTGCTCCATTACAATTTATTGAATAGTATATATTTTCACCAATGACTCGAAGTGCTACTTTGTGATCATCTTTGACAAATATTTATATAGGTCTGTTTCTGAACATTCAGTGCTATTCTATTGTTCTGTTTTCTTTTATTCTGCACTAATAACACACTCTTTTAGTGACCCTGATTTTGTGTTCTGCTTTGTCACCTGTTAGGCAATTTCCTGTAACACTTCTTACTTTCTCTTTCCAATAATTTATAAAATCAGTTGTCAAATTCCATAAAAGTCTTTTTGAGTTTTCACTGAATTTATAAATTTATGAGGGATAAAATGACACTTTTGAAAAATATTTTTCCATTCAGCATCTTGATAGATGCTTCCATTAACTGAGATTAAGTACTATGTTTTTCAATTGTACTTAATAAATTACTAATTATAAAATATATTACTTAATTATAGTTTTGATTATTAATTTGTGTTTTGTAAACATTGTGATGCTTTGTGAATGGGATATTTTCCATCTCATTAAATTTTTAGTTGGTTGTAAATATGTGTAGAAATGCATTAATTTTGTTATTGATGATATATTGAGCACTCTTGCTGAACTTTCTTCTCAGTACTATTTAGTTTGCAGTTATTTGTTTTTATTTTTAAGTAGAACATCATAATCTCTGCAATAAAAATAGCTTTGTCTTTTCCTTACAATATCTCTTCTTCGTTTTTCTTTATTGCTTCAGTTATTGACTTGAGAGACACTTCCAATTGTTAACAGAAGGTATAAATTTTTGTGTATTTCTTTATCAAGTTATGGAAATCCTACATACTGGATTTTTAAAAATCTTAAGTGGACATTAAATGTTCCATCTCGACCTTCTCATTTTATTAATTGTAAAGCTATACATAGTTTTCTTTCTTTATAGAAAATCCCCACTTTCTATTTTCTTTACAGAAAATAATAGATGTCTATTATTTCCATCTTGTGTTATTTTTTATTCTTTCTCTCTTTTTCTTTTATTAGATTTCCAATGATAGGTTCATCTTTATTGGCCTTTTGACAACCAATTTTTGGTATTTATTATTAATATGGTTTTTGTTTATTTGCATTTGTATTTATTTTAAAGTCAGCTACTTTCCATTTTTTTTCTTATTATTTATTTCTACATCCTTTGGCTTTATTTTTCCCCCTAATTTCTCTAGCTGAGAGCTGTGTTAGTTTCCTAGGGCTTCTGTAACAAAGTACCACAAACAGGAGGGCTTGAAGCAACGGAAATTTATTCTCTTACAGTTCTGGAAGCTAGAAGTTCAAAATCAAGGTGTTGGCAGGACCATGCTCCCTCTGCAAGCTGTAGGGGAATAATCTTTCCCAGGTGATAATCTTTGCCATTCGTTGGCTTGCAGGTGCATAATGCCAGTCTTTACTTCCCTTGTCACATGGCATTCTCCCTGTGTGTCTCTCTGCCATCACGTGGCTGTCTTCTTATAACACACCAGTCATGTGGGATTAGGGGTCCACACCACCCCAATATATCTCATTTTAACTAATTACCTCTGCAATGACCCTATTTCCAAATAAGGTCATATTCTGAAGTACTGCGACTTAAAACTTCAATGCATCTTTTTTGAAGGGACAGATTCAACCTATGACAAGCACTTAGTTTCATTATCATTAATTTGTTTTCATTTCCATTGATTAATTCTATAAATTCTCATCTAAGTATTGTTATGACCACATCTCATAAGATTTTATATGTATCTCGGAGAAAATTATGCTCAAAGAAAGAGCCCTGTTATTACCCAGTACCTGGGAGATAAATATATTTCTCTTTAGAACTAGGGAAGAATTTTTCTTGGTAAAAGTTATCAGAGGAAAAATACAGAGATAAAAGGATCACCTGTAGAGAATATTGGAATATACCAAAAGATAGGAGGAGAGGTAGGATGTGAAGACTAATGTAAATAAAAATTAGGATGTTTGATATTGAAATATCATAATGGAGATGAATTGTGAGGCAATTAAATGTCTCAAGAGGTTGATAGAATACTGAAACAGGGGAGGAGCAGAGGCAGTGTTGTAGAGCCGATCACACAGGCAGGTGAAATTGAATGATTCTAGCAAACGGGAATGCCTCTCCCATGACACAAACCATGAGCCATGATGGAAGCCTCCAGGATGGTACTGGCAGGAGTAAAGCACTGCTTAGTGTAATATAAAATTGAATTGTAGGAAAGTTTCCAGAGTGAGATCTCAGTGGAAACTAAATTGCTTACTTATTTAAACTGTATGGAAGGTACAGACTAGAGCTCAAAAATAACATAATTTCAGAAATATAATGGGGACACAGCAAGATCACAGATGAATTCTATCATAAAGATGCTGGTCTGTTACTTAGCTGCTCTGTCTCGGGCATTAATACCTTAAATTCTTATTGCTACGTTTGAAAATTTGCCCTAGAAAGAGATTTAGACTGAATCTGAAGTTGCAATCAAGTGGTTTAGCAGCCAGTACTGTATCTGCTAGACCTGAGAGGCACTTACAAAAGATTTCTTAAAAGAAAAAAAAAATGAGTCAGTGGTCCCAGTTTATAAAGAAATCTTTGGGGATTGAAAGGAAGTTAGTGGCATATAATTCGAATGCAGCAGTATGCCCTAGTAGCTCATTTGTATACATAGTATTGAATTATATGAGATGCAAAAATTGTTCAAAATACAGCAGGGACTTTTGGAAACCTTGAACACTCTGCTCACCTCAGTTAAGATTTTTAGTGGCTATTTTATGGCAACCAAACGTAGCTCTAAAGTTGATCATTTAGACAGTATCACCATGAATAATTCCACAGCTTTATGTGTGTAATCCTACACCTAGCTATGCGAACAGCTTTTAAATCTCAATAAATTAGATGGTTACATAATACCAGGAAATTTAAAGCAAACAAAACATCAAATTTGTAATGACAGTACTATTCATCATATAAAATTTAAACATGTTCTTGATGTATTTACACTTTGAATTTATATGTATAATTCATTCCAGACTGCAGGAAAACCCAAGAAAGCATTTATGATAATACAGTGTGTGCTTCAAAATTATGACTTGAAGCTTCTCAGTACAATTCTTTATTATATTATTTTATTTAGAGCTTCTTATTTTCAGAGTATAGATTGCTATGTCAAGACCTAGCTCGCAGAATTGATATTCATGAGGTAGAAAAACAGCATTAAAGTACTCATTTTGTATTGTACTCCATATCGTCTAAGAAATTCTGTTTGTAGAATTATTAAAAGAACAAGAGCTATTGCAATGCTTTTATTTTATACTATTACAAACTACAGGAATCTGACCCATCAGGAAATAGCAAAGGAATCACAAACGAAAAGTAGATTCATTGCCTTTGTTTATAATGCAGTGTATTGAGTGAATGCTAAAGTACAAAAGATTATGCTGCTGAGATCTGAACCAAAAATGCACTTACTTCTGGTATGTGAACTATTTTTTCGTAGCATATGATATCTTATTTATTCAGGCGAAATTATTCTGAACTTTCCATAGCACATATACAGTTTTCGAATTTTTTAAATAAAATAAACAGTGGTTTGAGAAAGATGTTTTCATTATTATGATCACTTAAATGGTATCTCACAGTCTCATCTTCTTTCCTGTCCTTAACAACCTAATTCCCGTTTTGTTTACTATTTTCTCTTACTGAAAACAGCAAGCGTCCAGTGAGCTACCTATGCATATGTCTGTCTGTCTGTCTTTCTCTCTACCTATCCATCCATCCACCCATCTATCAACCCATCCATCTATCTATGCAAAACTGGAAATTTAAAAAAATATCTCAAACATCCTCTCCACAGCCCTAACTCTTGTCTTGGCTAAACCTTATTCATCTTGATTTTTCATTCTCAAATTAGATGGCATTTCTTCAGAGAAAGCTTTCCTGACTATCTCCTAATACATATTAGGCTTCCTTCTGTTAGTCTCTATCCTAATCAATTTTTACTTCCAGAATTTGTAATTTTATATTCTTTGTGCATTTCCTCTTTTATCAAATGTCTCTAGAAGGACTATAGATCATCTTGAGTTTACATACTACTTTGCATATAGTGGGCCTGCAATAAATATTTCTTAAATAAAAATAAAATGAATGAGTGGAATTTTGGAAACTCAATAAAAAAAAGATTAAATGAGTTATTGATAAAGTGTGTAAAATAGTGATTATCACATAGTAAGTGCTCTATAATTTTTTATTTTTATCTATTTATTTTTTTCCCAAAAAACTTCATTGTTTCAAGAGGCAAAATGTCATTGGTCTCTGTGGGACACCTGGCAGGGTAGAGAGAGACCTGGGGTGGGTCTGGGGCAGGGCTCTACCCATTAAAAAAATGAAAGGCTTTTTAAAAAAATACTATAATTACTTTACTGGTATTAAAAGAAAACCCAAGAGAGGCTGGAGAAGGAAGCAGAGAGGGTGGAGGGAAGAGAGAAAGGGAGGAATCAAAATCTTCAACCACTAATAATGGAATCCAGGCTGGGAGGGAAGGTGTGGGGGAAGGTTGGGAAGGTGATACAAAAAGCTTAATGTGACTCCCCATATGCTCCTCAGGGGGAAGTGGGCCTCTATAATTTTTTAAATCGAGAATTTTTACGCAGGATGAATTCCCAGAAGTGGAATAACTAGATCATAGGATTTATACACTTTGGGGAAAGGGGTAATTTTAATTAATTAATTAACTAACTCTCTTGAGGTATAATTTACATACCATAAATTCACCTATTTGAGTTTACAATTCAATGCTTTTCCATACAAATATCTTTAAACAAATAAAAATAAATTCCGAAATTGCCAAACTTAACTGCTGTGTGCTAACAGAAAAATAGAGATCATGTATCTCACAATTATTTCGGTTATTGTGATTTTTTTTCTCCCCAGATTCTGATATCAAAGGTGATATTTGAACATACTGGGGACAATAAGCCGACATAATCTCTATCAGTTATTCTTCATGCCTCAAAACGCATTTCTTAGGATAAGGAATATTTTTATTGTTGTGTAAAGGGGCATCACTAACAGTTCAAAACCCAGCTGTGGGTTAAGAAATACTAAATTACTCAACTAATGCTCTGTATTTTATAGACAATGATGGGATAAGTTGCCACCCTCTTTGGGGTAGCTGTCCTAGCCCTGGTGTGACACCCCGGCCACTCCTCCCTGGGATTCTGGATCCCACGCGTCTTAAATTGCTAGCTCAGGGAGCTTGTTTGCTTGGTCGGCTAACTAAAGTCTGGTCTCAGTAGTTTACTGTGAGGAAAGATACTGAGGAGGCAGAAATCCCATAAGATTGTAAAAGAAGACGTCTAAAGACAGAGAGGTAGGCGTGCAGGAGCGGATTTACCAGGTGTGAATTACATGTTTTTTGCCGTGGCTCCCCCGCTGCCAACCTCAGCCCCTAGAGGTCGCTCTTCCTCGAGGCACTGAGGACCTTGCTAGCGTCAGGAGCAGCAGCAACTGGTGCCCTTCAGTGGTTGTCCTTTGTTAAGCCAGAGATGCAAGGAGGACATGGTCCCTTGGGATGAGTTCCCTGATGTCAGGGAGGAAGTAGCCGTGGAGCAGGCCAAGTGGGGGTGTTTGTGATCCGGAACCGCTGTGGTGCTTAACAAAACGGCCAGACCTTGGCGAATCTGTTTTTGAAGTTAATCGATCCTAGTATCTCTAAAACCCAAAAGATTGAAAGCTCACTGAGATCTTTCTCAGTCATTTTTTTTTAACTGAACAAAGTCTTGGTATGATGAAAAAACAAAAAACCAAAACTGACTGAGACACCACCCTCGGGAGTCATAAACCCTCACCCTATTACCACACCTGCGTCACTTCACAGCCCCCCCAACCCTCCACCTATCCCTTTGAGTGAATATGAATATGAGTGAAAGAGAATATGGTACCTTTGAGGAAATTCCTGTGATAACATCATTACTTTATATTATACATTACTTTATATTATAGATTTCCCTGCTGTCTTTCCCTAAAGACACCAATGACCTTTATCAGGGCCAGTATGCCCGTCAGATACTGGGAGGGTTATTGACCACTGGCTTTGAGAAGATGCTGATCCCCAGGGCACAGAACACCATTCAGGTCTTTCATCCAGTGTTGTGCTTATGGGCATCAGTTAATAAATGGAGTTTTGTCCTAATTCTGTCTCACAGGTGGCCTAGGGACTCCCCAAACAATTCTCAGTTTATTTCCCAAGTACTGTGCTGCAGAATATCACTGACATCATAGCAAATGGCAGGATGTGGGGTGGGGTGCCTGATTTTGATTATCCAGATGAAATATAGCGAGTTCCACACAAGGAGGACAGGATATTAAATTCCTAGAATCTAAAGCATCTTCTATTAAGAAATAAAAGTTAGGAAAAAACAAAAAAACTTGGATAGGCATGTCCTCTAAGAGATCAGACCTCACCAATATAGACTTGGATCACTTTACCAGATAAGAACCCTTGCCCAGTGAGGTGTAGGCTGAAAGAAAAGGGAATATTGATTGGATCGGGGAGAATAACATCTTAGATCTTGATGAAGTCCTGGTGAACAGTTGCAGAAGTGTGAAAATAATAGCTAGTCCCATTCTCCTTGCTCTATCATGTATATTTATTAACCAGTTATTAACTATGTGTTTTTGTGCTTTATTTTCTATTTCTCTACTATTTTATATTGAATTTTTTGTTGTGGTTACCTTTTATAATTTGTCCAAAATTTATAAGAACTGAAGACAGCTTTGGGATTATAAGAGAAGAGAATTGACATTACCTAGAGTTAAATATAATAATTCATGAGACTTTGGATCTGTCCTTTCACAGAGACAATAAACATGGTTTCATTTGTCTGGGGACTCATTGTGTTACGTTGCATGGAAGCACGTTGCTACTGCTGCTACTTGGAAGTTTAAATATGAGAAGAAACCCGTGTGTAAGTTTGGAGTAGCCAAAGGGCCAGTAATGTGGATTGTCTTGGTCATTATTTATTCTAACACCCGAAGCCAGGGTCCAGATGTGATTTAGGTTCCACTTGAGCAAAGCTTTTGTTTAGAACTGAGTTACATGGAGAGAGAGGCAAGTGTCCATTTTTCAGGCCCCAGTCTGGAGAGAGATGGGGTGGCTCTGGTCCCACCAAGGTGACATCTTCTGAATTTGGCTGCTTTTTAATTGTGATGGAATCATCCTTTACCTTGGTGCAACAATTCTGCTTAGATTCTGTTTCTTTCAAACAATTCTTCAATAACTTTTGTTCCCTATAAAGACTGTTTTTATTTAAGTCGGAATGGTTGCTTTTGTCTGAAAGTAAGAATCCTGGCCCATATAGGAAATAACATTATAGCCTCACACTGTGTTGGAGTTCAAATAAAAACGTAAATTTGAAAGATTCCTCTAACACACCTAAATCTTTTCAACCACTTCTTCCATAGGGATATTTACTCAATAATTAACTGAGTGAATGTGAAAATTATTATGAACTTTAAATCCATAGATACAAAATGTAGGTTAATGTCATTTTGCAAATAGCTATGAGAGAATAGGGTTGTGGTTGGAAACAAACCCACAATAAGTTGAGAGTGGAAGTTGTCAATATTCAAATGCTTGCAGAAAAGTCCAAAAGCTTGCATGTGTGAAAAACAACTGGAATGTCCATACTCACTGAATTCTTGAAGATAAAAAGAAGCACAAATAATTAAGATACATCATGGGGAAAAATAAGATGAAACAACAGAAAGGAATTTCCAAAATTTATTTTATTTAATTAATAAATGTGATTACGGTTAAGAGATAAGATGTTCTTGAAACATAAAAGCTAGAATGGAGGCAACACATCAAGAGAGAATAATGGCCAAAGATTTTTATATATGTTCAGTGTTAACAAAAGCATTTTTGTTTGGAAAGTGAAATTAATTTGACAGTTTCATGCTACAATATTAAGTTCTGGACTATGTTTTAATATAAAAAGAGCAAAGAGGTCAGAAGACTTAGCATAAGTTCTGAGGGAGTTTCTCCAATGTGTGTTCTTCGTGGTAGCCTCAGTGCTCAGCATTATGCATCATTAGTTATTTATCAGTAGTATAATTGTCAATAATGTCATAAAGGAAGTTATTATAAAATAGATCATTTCACTCTCCAGTGAGAAAACTTAAGTTAAGAAAACTTAAGTTAAGGTTATATTCTTAACTAAAAACAACGAAAAACTAATTCATAGTTAAGACCAAAAATATAGAGTATGAGCAAAGATGCAGCCCTATAAAACTCAAAGACAATTTAAAATAGTAAAATTATACAGCAAATCCTATAAATAATGCATACGTGTCCTGCATTTGTACATAATACATGTGCTCTTATGTATTGAAAAGTACACATAAAGCACAAATAAACAACTTTTACTTGTTATAAATTTGATTTAAATTTAATTCCAGTGTATATAGATAAAGGGGCACAGTTAGACCTGCATTTAAATCTGCTTCATCAATTAGAGCTTTTATATATAGACTTGGAGAACTCCCCTAAACTCTTAGACTTAATGTGCATCTTACTACTCAAATAATTCATTATATGTATTACTTCCACAACTTATTTTAAAAATTTGAATTATTACATCTTGTTTTATGACCATTGCTTTTTTATTGCATTATATTTCTATTTTATTTATGCCACATTAAGTTGAACCTTTGAAATTATAGATTTTTTTGTTGTTGTCTTGGGGGTCTCTTTCATTGCCTGAATTAACTCTGTTTTCTATTAAATCAGTCCTCATCTCTTTTCATCTTGATTTCTCTCTTTGTGGTATTGTATTTTCCTGAAATGTCTGGAAACTATATTTTGGATGAGGATTTAAGCTGATTATTACATTCTTTAGAGTAGGTTTCTGCTTAGAGGGTGTGGATCTGATTCCACAACTATTCTTTCTCCTGAATAAGAGGGCTCAGTGTGAGCTTCAGGTAAGAGAATGGAATATCTTGACTTAAATGAGGCTCTTTTTGCTCCTGTGCAGAACAAATTTTACACATATATATGTGTAGATATACATACACACAATAATATATATAAAAGCAGATTTTGCTGTGTGGCTAGAGTAGGGAGAGGTTTTAATTGACTTAATTATTCAATAGATAGGTTTTTAATAAATTAACTACAGCAGACTTTATTTTATAAATACAACCACAGTCATATCTCCTATTCTACATAATCTTTTTACATTGTGACTTCAACTCTCTTCCCATCAAAAGGTGGATTGTATAATTCCTCCCCTTGAATCTGAATTGCAGATACAACTTCTTAGGCTTGGTCATAAGAAGTTAGAAAACTTCTGTTTCTTCTTGGGTCACTCATTCCTGGATCTCCACCACCATGCTGTGAGGAAGCCCAAGCACCCACGGGGAGAGGCCATGTCAAGATGTTACAGCCAACAGTCACAGCTGAGGTCCCAGTTGACAGCCAGTATCAACCATCAGAGATGCGAGTGAGTGAGTGAATGAATGATGTTTTACATAATTCAGGTTCCCAGCTGTGGACTCCCTCCTCATCTAAGTTTCCCCAGTCATTGAGTCACTTCCAACTTTGGAGTCTTTCCAGCTTAGGCACCAAATATTGTGGAGCAGAGACAAGGCGACCTTTTCCACATATTTAACCGCAGAATCTGTAAACATAATAAATTGATTACTCTTTGGGGGATTATTTTCTTTCCTGCCACTGTGTTTGCAGTGTGTTTCATTCAGTACTGGTAACTTGAACACTACTCTCATATCACGGCCACAAACCACTCTATTGTGTGTGTTTACTGACTTGGCTCTGATCGAGAATAGAGCCTTATTTGTGCTTCACAGAGGAAAAAGACTCCTGACTCTGAGGCACTGTCTCTCATGTGCGTGTTCAGCACAGTGACTATTGTACTGGGCCTTATGCACCCACTGACTGTCTTTAAGAAACCCATCAATACCTCTGTTTGCTAATTGTAATTTTTCCCCTCATCAGGGATTTAAATATTTTGTACCAATTCAGTAGGGATTGGAGAAGAAGGAAATATATGCAATATCCTTGTCATCTTGTACCAGAAGTCCAATAAAGTCCAGTTAACAGGGGCTTCAACATCTTTGTCACTAAAAAATAAATCTCTGCTCAAAGAACAACATCTGAATGTGCATTTCATGTAGCTTTTACATTTTTATTCTTTTACAGGGACCATTGTCTATAAAATAAAAAACAATTATATTAACCAGTAAAATTGGAATCATAATTAGGCAATGTGAAATGACAAACCATGGGACTGAAAGCCTGAGAAGTTAGTACTGCCTGGAAAATGTCATTGGCCAGATCCCACTAGCAAACCAGTTACAATTAAAGGCTCAACTCTTCAGGAGGCATATTGACTCTGAAAGTTCACTAAGTTTCCATGGAAGAAATTACTGATTGATTTGGCCTCATGATTTTCAAGCTTACTTATTGTTTTGATATATGGAAAAAGCCTAGCTCAGTGTCTGGAACATGGTAAGAGTCAACACAAAGTTGTTACTTTATAGTTTCCTTCATTTAATATTTGAAAACCAAGTGGATCATTTGGACTTGGCCAAAATTATGTTTTTACTAGCATATTCAGGTATCTGCATGGATTTTTCTTGCTGACATGCAACCAATCATTAGGTGTTTTGATGCTATATTAGGTGGTACTTTCAAATAATTTCAACTATTCAAAAAGTGATATTTCTTCTTATATAAGATCTGGCCTTAACTGGAGGTATTCAGTCAGAGGTTAGAGACCATCTGTGGCAGGCATTGCATAAGGAAAAGGTTAGACCTGGTGACTTTTGAGATACCTTTAAACTCTCGAATATTTTGATAACAAAAAAGTTATGAAAATACTTATAATTCAGTTTTGTTATGCCTAAAATTTTTTTAAATTAAATTTTAAACATTGCCTTAAAAAGCAAACACAACTCATTATTAGTTACAGTTTATTCTTCTAGTCTTTGAAATTTTACTTATGAAGCACCAAATTCTTCAATGATAATGGCTTTGCTTTAGATTTCCAAAATGAAGGCAGGTGATTCACATGAATTTCACATGACTTCATACACATGCATACTTAAATTTGGAGATTAATTGGATCAAGAGGAAATTCAGCCATTTTGTTAATCTCAGTATGGTTTGAAGAAATAAGACATATTTCAAAACATTACATTCTCTGTAATACTAGTGCCTTTCACCATTTTCAAATTTTTAGACATAAGTATGTTAAGTCATAAAAAATGTTTACCCATTGTGTAGAAATGACAAATGAGTTCATAGAATAAATTATGAAGCCTGTGTCACTTAGGTAATATGTAGGTTAGGAAAAATAAAGAAAATAGAAATACTTCTATTTCTGAGTTAATTTTTTTACATTATTTTGAATTATGCATTAGTGCTAATAAATGTGAGTATTTTTGTACACCAAATGTTGCAATGTGTGTACAATAAAATTTTAATTTTGGTTAAGTGTATATTAACACTCTCAAGATTTGTTCTCCAATAAATATAGTCATGTGACATTTAATGACAGGTATACATTCTAAGAAATATGTTTCGTGATTTTGTCATTGTGCAAACATCATAGAGTGTACAGACATCGATGGTAGAGCCTACTACACACCTAGGCTATATGGTACAGCCCATCGCTGCTAGGCTACAAACCTGTATAGCATGTTACTGCACTGAGTACTGTAGGCAATTGCAACACAATGGTATTTGTGTATGTAAACATATCAAAACATAGAAAAGGTATAGCAAAAATATGGTGTAAAAGATAAAAAAAAATAGGTACACCCAAATTGGGCACTTACAATGAATGAAGCTTGCAGGACTGGAAGTTGCTCTGGGTGAGTCAGTGAGTGAGAGGTAAGTGAATGTGAAGGCTGAGGACATGACTGTACACTACTGTAGACTTTACATACACTACACACTTAGGCTACACTAAATTAACTTAAAAAGTAAAGTCATTGTGTCACAACATTAAGATGGCTGTGACATCACTAGGTAATAAGGATTTCTCAGCTGCATTATCATCTTATCCATTAAAATCTTATAAGTTGTGTATGTCATATATGTGGTCCATTTTTGACAATGATGTCATTATGCAGCACATGACTGTATAATGTCAAAGTGTAGAATAGCAATTTTAATATGGTATTAAAGAACAATAGTGTTTAAGTAGGTATGTAATGTTTTTCAGCCATAAATGTGTTACATTTCTATTTCTGCCATAATGAATTACTATAAACTTAGCACTTTAAACAACACAATTTATTGTCTTACAGTGCTGTTAATCAGAGGTCTGGCATAAGTCTCAGTGAGCTAAAATGGAGGTGCTGGCAAGACTGCATTCCTCTCCAGATGTTCTGGAAGAGGTTCTGTTAACTTGCTCTTTTGTTGTTGGCAGAGTTCAGTTCCCTGCAGTTGGAGCCCTGAAGTCTCGTTTTCTCACTGGCTGTTGGCCACAGGCTTTCCCAGTTTCTAGAGACCACTCCTCCCTTTGCTCTAGGCCTCTTCCTCCACCTTTCAAGCCAACTGTGATGGATGGAGTCCTCTCATGTGACATCTCTCTGATTGACACTTCTGCTTTCATCTTCTGCTTTTAGGAGCTTGTATGATTAAATTGGGCCCACCCCAATAATCCACGATAATCTTCCCATCTCAAGGTCCATAGTCTTAATCACATCTTCAGAGTACCTCCTGCTATGTAAGGATTAGGACATGGATATCTTTGGGGGTCATTATTCTGCCTACCACAATTAATAAATAAATCAAAATAATGGGTGACTATAAAATTATTAATCATCTCCATATCAGTCTCAAGAGAACATGTGCATTAGAGCTTTTGTTCATATTCTCAGAGTAACATTTATTATAATAATTTAAACTGCTGGTCCTTAAATCAGGGAGCTAAATTTTTACTGCTTGAAGTGCAGTTCTTTCACCACACCCTTCTCTACAAAGAGGATTTTTCTGCTTTCCTGTCTCTTTTCCTCCTTACACCTTTTTTCCTAACTTCCAGGCACTAACTAATCAAATGATGACAGTCATCACAAGAATAACCAAAGCAATGACAACGACAATAATATCAGTGGTAGCCCCCATCCCTGACAGTCCAACACAGGCCAGCAATGTGCTACAAGCACTAGTGTGTTATCTTTAAGATCTACAGTAGCCCCAGGAAAGCTTCATGAATTGACCAAGATCTTTGAAGGAGAAAGTCAGAAGTTAAAATCAAGCCTGGCTGACTCCACAGTCCACAGATTTTCACAACAACCTTAAATTGTTTATTAGTTCCAAGTGTTATTTAAGTCAGAAAATACAAGTTTGAGTCAGAAGTAGAGAAAATCAAATATATTTTATGTAAATTATAAATATTGGTATAATTATCTTATTTTTATAAAATTTGTATATTCTATGATTATTTAAAGGCTAGTTCTTCATTAAAATTTTATCTGCAGAAAAAGACACATAAATTATGACTATTTTGAAGATGATACTAAAATGTCATTTTATTTTATGAAAATGGTATTTTGTTATTACTTAAATATTTGATTTTAATAACACTTTATATTTAGAGGAAATTATCAAGTCTAACTCCAAAAAATTATATGACATTAAAAAATGAAGAGGAAATGAATTTTTCCTTTAGGTTGCAATGTGACTGCATTTATGAAAAGATTTAATTTAATTCAGACAATAAATTTTCCCATTTCTTGGCTCTCTATTGATTACTCTTTCTCAAATTTATTTTTTTCTTATGCATGCAAAGATTTTGGATATGTATAACAAGGTGTCTGTATCAAAAAAAGGATTGCAAATTATTACAAGTTTATGACGGCTGTAAATTGAGTTCCAAATCTTGTGTATGGTACAGAACTTTGAAAGAAACTGGCAATTAATAAATATATAAAAAGAAAGAAAATAATAAATGCATAAAAAGAAAGAAACCATTAAACTGACTGATAAACCAATGATCATATTCTGTTAGGATATTAATCCCATTGAAAATGAAAGTTATACATGCCAGATTGGAGCCCAGTGTGAGTCTGTATAAAGACTATTTCCAGAAAGTACAGTGAGTTTGTCAGCGATCACTGCATCTCACTAACGACCAGCTTGGCCATCTAATGTATGTCACTTATACCAAGCAGTCATGGTGGAGCTCTACTCTCTAATGGAGCTTATTATTGGCCAGGTCATATAATTAATTATGTCCTGATTCCTACTTTCACTTCCAGACTTCCTGTCTCAGACCTACGCCTTACCATTTATATTCGGGTGGTGAACTGCCACATGACTAATCAACTTTCATTGTTCATGATGTCTTGGCAAATATCATTAATTTGACTTCAACTACCTATATTAAATTTGACTTCATAATACTAAAAATCATTAGCACTTGAGCCTTGCTGGAGAGTGAAAATATGGTGGTGCTGTCATCAGATGTGATTGTTTAGCCCATTCTACTCCCCTATGATTAACGGGTACGTGAATTGCAGGACTCCACCTTTCATTAGTGTTGATAAACCATGTTTTTTTTTTTTGTCAAAGACCAGTAGAACAGACACCCTTCCACTGTTCCCCACCATTTCCTCCTTTGGACCAGTCTGCACTTCTAGTAAGTCACCCTTCTCCTAAGTTTCGGTGGGACGCAGAAGCGGTACTGTTCACTGTGGCTGTGTGATAGTCATCTTGTCTTGTTTTCCAGCCACAATAATTCATTTCTGCTTTCTATAAGAACTGAAGTTTTGAGCTCTGCAGACGTTCATTCACAATAAACTTACCTCTGAGACGCACTAGTCTCATTAACGTGCACGTTGAAACTCCCCAATTTATTTCTTCCAAAGTGGTTTGGAGCTCCCTCTCTGAATCAAATATGGGTTTTGAATTAAGTCAATTTAATTAGAAAACCTGCAAATAATGCATTCAGTAAATGGTAGAAATAAAGTTGGTGATTTGGGTATTGCTACATATTTTAATTTGAAAGTCCTGTATTGTTGATCATAGTTGTTGATCATAGTTCATATAATTTGGTTCCCTATTAAGCTGAATAAGACTGGCGTCAGATTTTGTTTTTCCCCAATTCAGCTGTTGTTGGTGGTTCATATGACTGTCTTTGCTGCTTACTTATGTTATATCAACCCATTCTGAAAAAGACAGTTGCTTGTTCTGCTAGATTCCTATGGTGTTTTTCATGCCAAGCACTATTAAACTACAATCTTAAAAAAAGTGGGCAATGTATCTATTGAAGAAAAGAAAGAAGAAAAGAAAAAAAAATAAGGAAAGGCTAAGTAAAAATCTCGGGCCATATGATAAAAAAAAAAGTTGTGGTATAGATGAAAGGCTAAGTCTTTTCAAATAAACCTGAATTTAATATCTAGTTACCCCATCTATGAACACTGGAAAATGTTAAAAGATGAGCATCGATTTTCTTGTGCATAAAATAGAAATATCTCTCCACAGTTTTACTGAGAATTAAATAATATAATAAATTTAGCAAAGCATCAAACATTTTAATCACTAAAAATGCTATTGTGTATTCTTTTCTCCTAGAGACATGAAGATATCAGCACCACTAGAAGCTGAAGTTTGTGGTGACAATATTTTTAAGCTACAATTTGGACATAATTCAGGAGGTTACAAAACATCCTCAGTTCTACTCATATACCATGTGCTCACTCTTTTTTTTTTTTTTTTTATCTGATTAAGAATGTCCTTCAATACCACTGATTTGATTTTTACAGAAACAAAGCTTTGCTTTCAAGCTCCATGACCATTACATGTTTTTAATCTACTGGAAAAGGCTCCTGGGAACTTTCTCCTGATTGCTTTTATATATCCTCTTCAGAGTCTTAGTTAGAAATTTCATTTGTTGTATCTAAGAGAATTCTGTTGAATTAAGCTAGTTATTTTACATCACTATTCTATAATAATTTAATTTACATGCACTTGGGATTCTTTTCTCTTCAAATTTCCTAACAAATTCACTGTGTTGTTTTAGGATATACATAAAATTTACCAAAAGCAGTTTCCTACTTTGGACATTCATGGGCTATATTTCCTTTCCTTTGTATAATCCTTTACCTTTTCTATCATTCTACTTATATTATGAGTTCAAATTTATAAAGCACTCTTCAATAATAAATTATTGTGGAGATTGAATCAATAAACAGATGTACATTCAGCAATATCATTCTCTCAGGCTTTACTGCACTTATTATTATTCATAATTTAACATTTATTAAGCATTAAGAATCATACTTTATTTGGGACAGAAGAGTAGATTCTATTTCTGCCCAGCAGACTTATATTCTCAAGGAGAATTCAATTTTTAAAAAGGCTCAAAAATTAACCCTCAGTGTTAGACTAATCAGGGAGAAAATAGAACACAAAGTTTGAACAAAGTTTGTATTAAAATTTATTTCTTCCCATAAAGCTCTGACTAATATCTGCATAGAGATTACAGCCTTGCTAAAAGCATGATTGACATGCCAGAGTATTAACTAAAGATGTGACTTTGATATCTGCGGTATAATATAGGATTGAAGTCTAAGTGAATTCAGTTAAAACTGGATTGAACAGAATAGCTATCTGACCCAGATACGTAGTCATTTTTATTTCAAAGCATTCTAGATAATCTTGGCCTGTTTCACTGTTGCTGTAAATACTCAGTTTTAGTCTCAAGTGGACTTTGGCATTTATTTTAGTTGGGAAATTTGTCAACTTCTCTAGTTTGTACAGAGAAAGTCAGATCCTGAAGGTAATTCTATAGTCTGCATGTTTTCTCTTGGCTTGTACGAATTAGGTATAACTTGAATGAAAATTAAAACTGGTCAGAACTATAAGGAACGCATATTTCTAAAAGCAAACTCTACCTCTGTATGCTCCATTTTTACCCTAGTCTAACCTGGAACTACATTTTTGATTCTGATCAAATAAAAAAAATTGAAAAATTGAATTATATACCACATAGTTACTGGTGGCTTACCATTTTGTTCTTATAGTCTACAGAAGATTCTACAGAATCTGATAAATTGATCTGCTATTTAAAACATTAGAAGCAGAAAACACAATAAAACAAAATAAAACAAAAACACTATAAATTCCATAAATTCTAGAACTTCAAACGAATTGTATTTGACCCAATTAGTTCAATTGATCCTTTCTAAGTCACATATCTACAGACAGAGAAAGATTAGCATTCAGATATCCTTAAATTCAGCCTTTGTCTCCTAATATTCTAGTAGTTGATATATTCAACTCAATTCTGCAAGTATGGCCCTTGCTGTGAAGGAACTGATTGCTAGTGAACTAGTTAGTGATTACTAGCATATAAATAAATAGCAGTAGTTTATATGAGCAGGTCTATAATTCTGAAGGGTAAACCTTACAGTATGATGACAACTCATCAGCCAGAAGCAAAGGGATAATATTGGATGTCTTTAGTTTTAAGTGATAGGAATGCCTGATTCAAATAGGTTTATGGATAAGAAAATGTATTATCTCCTCTTACAATAAGTCTGCAGATAGGAAAGACTCCAGGAACAGAAAACCAACACTTTGGCTTTCTTTGTTGTCATGGTTCTTTTAGTTTTACTTCTATTGCTTAGCCAGATTTGTGGAAAAGTATCTGCAGCAGTTTCAGACATTGTATCCAGAAATACCCATGTCCTGAAAATAACAGAGGTCGACAATTCTTTGTGTCTTGTATAGAGGCAAAGAATGTTTCTGAGAAGCTCTTTAACAGCAAACCCTTCTCACTTTCTGTTAGCCAGGCCTAAGTTATTTGACCTTTGCTCAACCATTCTCTGTAAAGGTAAATGAAATTTCATTTGGCATAGAAGGATGTTGAAATGAAATCACCTTAGCCATTATAGGATGTCACTTGGATAGGTTAAGAGCACATGTAGGAAAAAGTACCTTAAATTGAACTTTTTAGAAGTGATGCACTAATAGTATCTTTGCCTTTTAGGAAATAACATGCTATAATTCCCTAGTGGCTTTTACTTCCCTGTTTTGGGCCTTATAAACAAATATCTTTCAATTAAAAGATTTCTTCCATTTTTATCTGGTAAAATCTGTATGAATCTCATATACCTATGCTTTTTTTTTTACTTGCAGTTGCTTCTATAAACATAGCTGTTAATAATTTCTTTATCTTTTTCTTTAACCTTGAAACGTAAAAACTGCTTTCAAACTTCTAATACTCAAAAAATTGCTTCTTACAGCATTTAAGAAATAAAACTTGGCTGATTTTATCAAACTCCTTGGATTACTTTGTGCATAATTTATTATTTAGAACAATATATTGTTTGGTTTAATATATATAGCCTTTTATGTCATATTCCTGAAAATTTATATAATTCAATGACAAATCTTTTCTGTACTTCAGTACTCTTCCTTTTGGAGGGGAATCATTGGCACTACAGAGGTAAATTTTCTTGATTTAGTAACTCTAAAATTTGAAGCATCTTTGGTTCCTGGTTCCTTTTGTACACCTAGCAAATTAAGGCCAGACCATAAGATTTGGTCCTGCCTAAAATTATAGAACTGAGAGAAAAAGTTTTTCAGTACTGCTATGCAAACCATAATCTACAGACAGTGGCTTACTATGTAAAAGTTTGTTAATGGACCACAATACAGAAATTGAGAAAAAGTGTTTGGCTTACTACATTTGTTGAACAGAGTGTAGACCAATTTGTATGTTATAAACTCCACAAGGCCAATTGATGTTGGAGTGAGTTTCATACTGTCACAGTCTATAATATCTTAAAGCTAATCTGTCAACTGTAACTCAAAAGTATAAAAAATTGAGAACCCATTTATTTCAACAAAAAACCATTAAAATGTAACTATACCTTTTTTGGACTACAGTATTAATTGCATCATTTTTGGTAAACATTAAAGATGAATATCCTGAGCTTGCTGAAATTGCTTTAAAATCTCTTCAACTCTTGTCTACATACCTCATTGAGATTGTTTTTTATGCTATGAGTATCATTAAAACAGTTTAGATATACATTATATCCTCCCCTACAAGTAGTGGTGTATATATAACAAAATTCGATAAGTTAACAAGGAAAAGACAAACTCACTTGCCACATTAACCAAGTTACTTTCCCATATTCAATCATATCTCAAAGACAACTTTTTGTATAAGTAAGATTGTGGGACAAAAAAGAATTACAACATGTACAGACTTTGTAACTTTTTCCTATATTACACTGTAAAATTTTTGCAGCTTTCACTTTGTATGTCTGTTATTTCATCCTTCTAGTTATTCATTTTTTGATTTTAATAAAATATTGATGTATAATAGATTAAGGAAAAAAAACCTAATCCTTTATCACATGTATTTTGAGAATCACTGCCTGGAAGAACAGGTTTGTATCTGTTCTAATTTTATATGGATTAGTGAATAATGAAGATACGAATACTTATGAAATGAAATTCAGCTTTAAAACAAAAAGAAATAAGAAATAGTTGTATAGGTTGTATCGCAAAGATCTCTAGTACTCCCCTTCCAGCAGACAATAAACATAACCCCCAGAACCCCCTAAACTTTTCTTCATAAACCTGGTGGGTGCAGGAAAAGAGGAGCCAACAACACATCATAGCACAGAGGGGTAATCCCGATGCAGGTGAATCTAGGAGTGTGGCTATAGAGAAGAGGCATATCAGGAGGGGAAACAAGCCTGTAAATCAAGGGAGAGGGGAAAAAGGAAAAGACAGACTAAAATCATGAGTTCCAGCAAAGATAATTAACTTTCCCTCCACTCTGTTGAGAAAGTCTTGGCATCCTGTGTGCCCTGGATAGAAAATAAGCTGGACAAGCAGTCACTACTTCCTAGACTGTGATAGACTGTGATTTCCCCAAGGCATTCAAGTTTTTAAAAACATATTAAACTAGCTGGGAAGATGGTTTCAGAAAGAACAGAGAAGAGCAAAGAGAGGCCAAATGAGAACAGAAGTCTGGAAGCTTTCAGGGGCGAGGGTACAGGATGAGTCCTGAGGAACCTGCAGTCTGGACGTGGAAGGCCGCGCACACCACCCTCTAGCATGAATGGTCTGGGACAAAGAGAACGCTTTCAGTGAGCCATAAAAATGGGCTAGGTAAATTGCTTTGTATTCTAAGATAGTGCAAATATACTCAAATCATTTACTAGTTGATATTACATATATAAATATTGGTAATTATATCTATTTTGTATATATATGTAAAATACTTGAGATTCACCTTGCACCAGGCACATGATTGCTTTATGAAGTTTATTTTGCTTAATCCACATAGCAATCCTAAAAGCTATGAAGTCCTAAGCTTGGAAGTTTGTGATTAGATGCTCTTTGATAATCTCGGATGCTCTTAAATACTGTTAGCCACTATATTATTCTGCTCCTACGATTATATTTCTATATATGTCATTAGGTTAAGAGTTCCTGTTCTATATTTTGGATACCACCAAAAATTTGGCAAGTCGAGAAGGGATATTGCATTCGGACCACATTTTGAAAGTAACACCCTTGGGAGAATACACAAGCAATTTAACAAATATTTTGAAGGAAAATAAAAGAGTAAAGATATGGAACAGACATAGGTCTTCAAAAAATTAGAGACAGAATTGCTATTTCAAAACAATGTTTTAAGTGTATTTATTATCTAAATTTTACCTATTTTAAAAATTTATTTATTTTCCAGTAGAAGAAATTGGAAGAAATTTTCTTAAGCTGTGGCCATTTATAAAGGGACAGTATGAATAAGTGTAGTTGAGCATAGGCTGTGATGGACTTCCAGTATTAGAACTGGAAGGCTACTCTTACTGTTTGCCCTTGGCAGACATGACCAATGGATTGGGGTCCTCTCTCCTCCTGAATTCACATTGGACTTCAGAATCTCAGGGATTGGCACACCAAAATGCCATTACCTATCAATGGATTATAGCTGATAGTTGACATCTATTTGCCATCTTTGTGTTAGAGGAATCCCAAACAAGGCTTCACTCAAAGTTTGTGTATGTTAAGCTTTCATATAGAGTTGACGAAGTGTTATATAACATTTGAACAGAATATTGTTGCAATAACTACAATGTCAGTTGCCTTAAATGTTTGTCAAAGCCATTCCAACCCCAGGAAGTCTGCAACCACTTATTTTTCTTTATAACTTCCTCAGTCTTTGACCATGTTTCTTTTCAATTTTGACAGCTTGGTTTAGCTTTTGAACTCTGACAAGAATAAAGCCTCAAGTAGAGCAAAAAGGAAGAGATAGCTTTTGTTAAACACATTTTGACAAATAGTGCTGACCCCTAAGGAGGAAGAAAACAAAGCCTTGAAAAATAGATTTGATTTTACATTTTGCTTCATTTGCACATTTTAACCCCCTCAAATCAATGATCTAGAAGGATCTACATTTTGATTATTTGCCTTGCTGCCTTTTCTGCTTCAGTCCCTTAGCTGCAAGTAAATGTTTATTTCTTATGAAAAAAAGAAAAAAAAAAAAAAACCCAAACAGAATATGGATTATGTAACAGAGTGTCAAATCCTCACAGGGAATGCATTTATATTGCCAATTTTATAAGGCACTGCTAAGTTGCTGAGAAGAGAAAATTACATTTGGATGAGTGTAAACTAATAATGAATGAATAATTATATCCCCACCTTTTAATATATTGACTAGAGAACATGTACAACACATTTTTTAAAGCCAAACCCTTTAGCTATGGTTTCATGGAAAAATACGATCTATTGTAGTTGTCATACTGCTCTGAAGGCTAATAGCCAGCTTTATTGGAAACACTGTGGCACATTTATATCCCCACCGCTGAAGTGTGGTCACTGAGATGTGGCCGAGGGAATCATAAATGAGAACCCTCAGAGAGACCACACTCCCAGCCCTGACTCTCAATTACTCAGTTCGTAGACAACCTGAGTTCTCTGTTTCTCCTTCCATAAGCTTTTAACCGAGTACCAAACCCCTCAGAGGGAAGGTAGAATATCATATTTGTACATAGGCTAATCCGATGTAGAGTCTGATGAAGTAGGGGCTTACAAATATGGTACAAATGAGATTTCTGATTATTTGTGGATTTCAATCAGTCAGTCTCCCTGTCCTGCAGTCATGTGAGATGGTTGTGTACTGTTTATACTATTCAGAGTAGTATTCTTTGCACATTTTAAATAAAATTTACAATGGACAAAGACATAACCATCTGTCATGCTTATGTAATTTGTATTTCTAGAACCAGTCCTTTACAGAATGTGTGCAATAATTTAGAAAGTTGAAAATGTAGGTCATTCCTTATCTGGGATAGAATACGATTTAAAACCCTTTCTTCGAACTCAAAAGTTTCAGAACACACACTGTTTATCTTGATGCCATTTAAACTCTTAATTAAAATCTGTTTTTCCAGAAAAACCTCCACCATGGTCTGCCTCAGAGTTGTACTAAATGAACCCTCAATTTAGAAAATCTTTCAACAGTAGTTTTTGATCTAATGTTTATCTTTTTTTTTTTTTTTTTTTTTAAAGATGACCGGTAAGGGGATCTTAACCCTTGACTTGGTGTTGTGAGCACCACGCTCAGCCAGTGAGCGAACCGGCCATCCGTATATGGGATCCGAACCCGGGGCCTTGGTGTTCTCAGCACCGCACTCTCCCGAGTGAGCCACAGGCCGGCCCGATCTAATGTTTATCTTAATGCACATATTTTGAGTCTACACAATTTATATTTTAGTATGATCTTCTGAAGACTGTTTTTGGATCAATTTTGGCCATGTTATTGTTCATAGCTAATTCTTATTAGCATTACAATTCAGTCCAATAAAAGCAATTTAATTGAAAATTAGAAATGAGCTTCAATCAAATCTACTACAATCAGCTCTTTTTTGCTGCCATTGCTATAAAGGCAGGATTGTCAAGTGCCAGAATGAATTAGTTGTATGTATGAATGACTTCAGAATATGTTTGATATGATTCAGAGCAGAATTTTCAAAACCAGCATTAAAACATAATTAAAAGTAAAATTCTTATGGTTTGCTTAAAAGGATGAACAACTTTTGCTAAATTTAATGATTAGTACATCTGGTCTCCTTATGTACTTCTATCCACTATGGCAATATGTTTTAAAAGCCTCATATATTCAATTAATAATTTAAAAATAACAACTGAATGCCTATTATGTGCTAGGTCCTGTTGGCATCATAGACCAAAACAAATAAAAATATGTGCTTTCATGGAGCATTATTACAGGGGAGGTGGAACAAGGTAAATATATTAAAATATATAATACATTAGTGATAAGTGCTAAGAGATAAATAAGTAGGGAAATGGTGGTTTTGGTCAGAGAACATGGGTTGTGATTTTTCAGAGTGGCTTTCCTGAAAAGGTTACTTCAGAAGGAAGCTGTGCAAGAACAATGAATATATCTGAGGGTAAAGGATTCTAGGCAATGGAAACAGCAAGTGCACAGACCTCGAGATGCGGTCTTTGTCCCACATTGCAAGGAGCAGGAAGGTGATTGACCTTTCTGGCTGAAGCAGAAAAAATAAGAGGAAATACCAGAGGTCAAGACCAAGGTTAAGAGGTGAGGCCAAAGAAGCAACAGACTGTCTGATCATACAGGGTCTTGACAGTCACATGAAGATACTGACTTTTATTCTGAGAGATGCAAAAGTTATTGCAAAGTTTTGAACTTAAGAGTAAAATGATCCTATATTTTTATAGCATCGCTTTTACTAAGAAGTCAGTTAGAAAGTTGTTGAAATAACTTTCAGGTAGTGGGTTAGAGGTAAAGAGAAGTAGTCTAATTCTAGATATACTTTTCTTTGTTGTTTTTTATTGAAGTAATATTTACGTAGTATAAAATGAATCATTCTAAAATGTGCAATTCAGTGACAATTAGTACATTTACCTCTGCCTAGTTCCAAGATATTTTCCACACCTGAAAAGCAGTCACTTATAAGCAATCACTTCCTATATACCCTCCTCTTCTCCAACCCTGGTGCCACTAATCAGTTTTCTGTCTCTGTTAATTTCCCTGTTCTGGACATTTCATTTAAATGGAATAATGCTGTTAGAAGAAAAACTTTAGACAAATTAAATTTAATAGAGTTTATTTGAATGAAGAATGATTTGTGAATTGGGCAGCACTCAGAAACAGAAGAGGTTCATAGGATCCACCCAGCAGCACAAGCAGCAAGCTTTTCTAAGCTGAGCAATATAAGCAAAGCAGAGAAATCATCTGGTTGGCTACAGCTGGGCATCTGCCTTATTTGGGAATGATTTGCTCAGTTGGCTGCTTATGACTGGGTAAGCCATGGCTGTTGGTGATTGATTGACACTTGGCTATTTGTTACAAAAATATACTCCTAAGTTAGGTTTCAGTGTGTTATGTAGGAACTCAAAGTATGGAGTCAGCCTCAGGCCAATAGCCTTCTGCTTATTTAATACAGCAATACAATATGTGACCTTTGTGTCTGGTTTCTTTTACTTAGCATAATGTTTCAAGGTTCACCCATGTTGTGTCATGCATCAGTACTTAGTTCCTTTTATGACTGAATAATATTCCATTGTTTGGATACACTGCATTTTGCTTACCATTCATCAGTTGATGGACAACATATTGTTTCTACCTTTTCACTATTGTGAATAGTGTTCTAATACATTTTAAAGATAAAGCAAACAGGATTTTCTAATAGACTTGACACAGGGTATGAAAGAAAGAGAAGAATCAAGGTTAACACCAAGGCTTTTAGCTTGAGCAGCGTAAATAAGCAGTAACCATTAACAGAATGGGGAAAGCCTGTGGGAGGAATGGGCTTCGATTGGGGACGGGATATTGAATAGCAGAGACTCAGACTGGGACCTAATCCTTCCAATGTGTCAATTCCAAGTGGATGTATCATATAGGCAAGTGGATCCTGGAGTCCAGGGAATTGACATTAGGTGGTACTTAAAGCCATGAAAATGTATTAGATCCTGCAGGGACTTAGCATGGAGTAAAAAAGAAAGGTGGATTTCTGAAGATTAATTTTTGAGGGTTCTCAATGTTTAAAGATTCGGGAAATGAAAAGGGAATAATAATGTGGTTTGATAGAAAAGTAGGCAGAACAGGTGGAAGGAAAACCAGAGCACTGTGGAGTAAAAATTTATTATAGATTATAAAAATAATAATACAATTTTATAAATATGAAATGTAAATTCTTAAGTTCATTAGACTAAATATCTTTTTAATTTTTCTATATACTTATTGTGGCTTTTATTATCTCTGCTACATTTAAAAATTACTAACGATTTATTCTTGCTGCTGCTGTATTTAGCTGTCTTCACCGATATTTTAAAATTAATTTTATTGTAAAAATTATAATGTTGAAATATGAAAAGACACATAGGAAGAAATAGGCTTCATTAGCTTTAATACTTGTTAAAGGTTAGGTCTGTCAATTACATTTCTGTTGTTGAACCATTAGGGAGGGTATAAGCATATATGTCTTATGAAGAAATGCAGCTTGAGATCTAGGCAAACTGGACCTATTCCATAGAAAAGAGAAGTGGCACTCAGGTCAATCTATTGAAGCCTGACTGAGTTAATCCAATGTTTTCTTTCTGCAAGATACATTATTGATAAAATAGGAATCAATCTGATTTTGTTCAAGTATTTTAGAAACAAAGAACTGTAGGCAGGCACATGAGTTATTGCTAAGGAGGATCATTACAGAACAGATTTGCTCTGGACAGTTTCAGTTTACTTTTTTTTAATCCAACTTGACAACTACTACCTTTTCCTTTTACTCTCAAAAGTATCCCATTTTGAAAGATAATATGTTTATAATAATTCTGAGAAAAAAAAGAATGGACAAGGAAGTTAAAAGATAGTTTTGATACTATCTCGTGTGCACAAGGGAATACAACTCATTATTCTGAAATATCAGATTATAAAATATAATCCACATTTTAATGAGAAGGAATTATTTTTGAGACATTCTTTTCAAAAGTTCCCACATAATTCAATTTTTTTTTTCCTAAGGAAGACTATCACCAGAACCACAATATATTAGGTTGCACCATATATATTTGCCAATATTCATTTACTACTAATACAAATCAGAAATTCCATGTAGTTCAAACTAATACATCAAAGATATGTATATCTTAGCAATTTATTACTATAGCTTAAATATCTCTTGATAAACATAAGATCAACTATCCTCCCCCCCAAACAGATTTAATCCCTTTTTTTCAAATGGGAATGATTTTGCACAAGACTATGTATATTCCTAAATTTTAGTCTTATAGGCAGATAGTTTTCTTTAATTGAGCAACTTTGCTTCTGACTCTATAGATGACATTTCCTAGTTACAAAAGCTATAACAGCTTCACTCCAAATTATATATTAACAAACTCCATTCTCCCTAGAATATCTGGAGTGTAAAGTAAATGAGATCTCTTAGGCACATGTAAGGGTTGCATCCCATCCAGAGTGCCTGTATTGCAAACACCACAAAGAACAGCCATAAAGTCAGTAGGCCAACTGGTAAGGATATACCGTCACCTCCAGTGTCTATGAAGAGTTCTTAAAGAAAAAAAAGGAAAGATATATTTAACATCTATTAAGTTTCAGACACTTAGATATACATGCAGAAATGTTTTCTGTTTGAATGTTTAAAAGCAAACTACAGCGAGTGCTGTATGCAACTATGAGCTACACCCGCATGTATTCAGCCTAACATGTTAGTTAGTTAGTCCCATTATTGGGCCTACTCCAGTGGTTGTCTCTTTATCTTACCCATGTTACTGACATTCATATTCCTGTCATAGAGCTAGAAATTGTGATATACCTAATAAAAGTGAATGTGCCATCCTATCAGTTCTCAGAGAAAACTTTTCTCCAGTCTAGGAGAAAAGCAGAAACTGGAGACAATATGATAAATAATATTTTAAAGTTATACAAACAATTCCATGGAAGCATGTGGGAAGAAAATCCTGAACATATCTGAGAATGCTGGTATCTCAAGTGAGGTTTGAATGATAGTATTTTGGGATGAGAGAGGAAAATACTGGCATTTGTTCAGGAACCTGTACATATTTTCCTTGCCTTCCTTACCGAGCTAGCTAGAACATTTAGTACTATGTCAAATAAAATTGGATATAGTGGGCAACCTTGTATCGCCCCTGATATTAAGTGAATGTTATCTTCTTTACTGTACTAAGTATTCTTTTTCCTGTAGATTTATCAATTTACAAAATTTAAATTCTGTCTATAGCTAAATTTTTTTCATGAGTGGGCACTTTTCTCCACCTTGAGATGACGAAAGGGTCTTCTATAACTCTTTAATGTGGTGAACTTCATTCTTTCTAATGCTTAAATCAATCTGTCATTTCTGGGATAAATTGATTAATATTTTATGCATCCCTGAATTATTTTGCTAATATTTGGTTTAGGAAGTTTGCGTATCTGTTTGTGAGTGAGATTGACCTGCCATTTTCCATTTCTGTTCAGTCTTTGTCATATGTGAATACCAAAGTAAATGCACTAGTCTTGCAAAATGACTTGGGAGAATGTTTCTCTTCTTGTATTCTCAGGACTGTTGAAGTAAAATTAAACTTCACTTGTTTCCTGAATGTTTGGTGAAGCTGACTTTTATAATTGTCTTGGTCTTCCTCTACATTCAGGATTAAATCACCTTTCCACCTTCACAGAGCTTTATTTTGAATTACTATTTTTCTATATTTTATCTGGCATTTTTAGATTTCCTTTTATAGCAGAGTCTGTCAGGGTATTTAGTCTGTCTTACTTCCAGAAATAGAAGTTCTTTTTTATCCATCATAAGATCTATTCTTATTCACACTTTATATGGAGACCTCTGTTTTGGAGGGTGAGGAAAGTTTCCTATATGGGAAAACATTTTTCTATCTGGTCCTCCTTTTGTGTGAAGAAGGAAAAAAAGAATATATTCAAGGTGAAATAACAGCACATTCAGGGGCACAGAAGTGACAGACGCATAGCTTATTTGGAGAAGTGAAAGTAACTTACCGTGACTCGGTGAAGGACGTTTGCCTATTTGTCCTTGAGATGTAGGGACGCACTACTCTTGGAGGCCATGCGAACAAAGCTGAATAATTAGGATTTATCCTGGGAGTAATGGAGAGAATTTGATTATGAAGACAATAGTAATTATGGTTACATAAATATATATATATTCAATTACTACCATTTATTACGCCCTTTGCTATAAAGTATGCAGACTTTTTAACCCTCAGAATAAAGCTGTGAAATAAGTTTTGTGAATTTTAAAACATAGTCAAATATTAATTCACTATGTAGATTTTATATACTGAGAAATTGAAGTATAAGCAGACTTCAATAACAATGACTGATTAGACTTGGCTAAAGTCTATTGATGGGCAGTGTTAATATTAATAGTAATAATATTATGAAGCAAAAGAATAATCCAAATTTTTTATATTGCAATATTTTCTATTGTATAGCAGCAATATTTAGCCCATGTTACATATTTTGTTGCATAGCTGTTATCTTTCGTCATCAAAACTGACTTTTAGAAAATGATATTATCTCACAAAATTAAACTAAAAGTTTATTTTACTCAAGGGAATTTACATTTTATTTTAAAGAAGGAAGCCTTAAGATTAAATTACTCCATTGCAGCTATCATAAAAACAGTAAAAAACAAACAAAAACATGAGAGATGTAAAGTTTCTTGTCATTACTCTGTAAAAGAGCAAGAGAGTCCAACTATATGGAAAGATTGCAAGTTTCAGATTGATTTCATGTGTCATTTGTGCATAAGGATTGCTTAGCTGAACTGAAAACTTTCTAATTTTCTAGAGGCTAAATATTATATTTATGTATTTATTCATTCATTTATTTTATGCAAGGAGCATGTATTGATATTCCATTGCATGTCAGCGGTTAAGAGCCTATCGTGGTGAATTATAAATAGTTCTAGTCTTGATAAACTTGTAGTAAAATGGAAAAACATCCACACTGAAAATTACAGAAGTGAGAATTGCAGTCTGAGATAGTCGGATGAAGCTATCATACTGATTTTTTTATACCAATAGCTAAAACCAGACAAACAACTAAAACAACATGCAAAAAAATTATAACAGAAAATAGCAATATGCATATTAATAAACACACACACACACACACACACACACACACACACACACACACACACACACACTGCTTAGCTAAGAACCACTAGCTAAGAACCACTAGAATATTCTGGAGTTGAGTGACAAGCATTCTAACTCTGTCTCCATTCCTCAGAAGCCAATCTGTGGAGTCTCAAAAATCCTTATCGTTTTTAGTAATACCCCCAACCATAAAACATAAAACATGATACAGAAAAGAAAATAACCTTAGAATGAAAAATACCAATGACAAGATCAGCACAGAAGAATGAAAGAATCTTAAAGGAATGCAGCATTAATATTATGAGCCATATAACAACTTAAAAATTTGAGCAGAATGAAACAAAAGGTCAAAATCAAATTGTAAAATTAAAAAATGAGATATAAAGATATTACCAATCTCAGGAAAAAAAATAGCTTCTCAAAACTGATAAAATTAGAAACAGATTAGATAAAGCAATAAACTGAGTTTGGGGGCATAGAAAAAGACAGAACGAAAAAACTGAGTTTTGAGCATAGAAAAAAAAGGCTTGAAATAATCAGTGAAAGGGAGAATGAGATAATTCTAATCAATATAAGAGTTTTTAAAGACAATTGAGCATAGAATAAATGGTGCCTGTGATTCAAAGAATTCAGTCAATAAAATATGTACTTGTAGATATAATGCAAGAAAATGTCTCTGAAATAAAGATAGGATAGAATCTGAAGAAAAGATCACAGCAAGTGTGTGTGCATGCGTGTGTGTGCCATATATATATGCATGTAAGTGTGTGCATATATACATATATGTGAAGAGATTCATTCAGAAAAAAACTAAACTACAAAAAGGAAAGTGTTAGATTGATGTTAATCTTTCCGTAGCAACATACAATGACAGAAGACAATACATAAAATTACACAATGTTTTATAGTAAAGAAAATGTTACCTGAGAGCATTATATCTAATCAACTATTCTTTTATGGAGAAAGGGGGCAGGCAGGCTTTCTCTTTTATGAAAGAACTTATGAATACATCACCTGCTAACCACTGTTAAGAAAAACAAAAACAAACTGTATATCGAAATTCAACCAATAACAGTAGTAACAAAAACAATAATAATAACTCAACACATTATGTGATTCAACCATGTAAAGAGTTCAAGGGTGTCAGGCAGCCTTGGGAGGGATATAGTGATAATCTGTGACGCCACTTAAATCTAGAATTACTATAAGAAAACATGTGGAACTGGACGCAGAAGAGACTATAAATGTTAACATTTTTGCAGAGTTAAATCACTGACGTAATTTACAAAAAAGAGGAGGTGATTGGAATGGAATTGAGAACCATAGCAGTGCCAAGGTTTTCAACTACGGATCAGGCAACAGCAAAAATTAGAACATATAGTTTATAAAAATCACTGAAGTCCCTTGTCTTAATCACTATTTATTACTAATGTCAGAAGGATATTCTTTTTTTTTTTTTTTTAAAGATAACTGGTAAAAGGATCTTAACCTTTGACTTGGTGTTGTCAGCACCACGCTTTCCCAAGTGAGCTAACCGGCCATCCCTATATAGGATCCGAACCCGTGGCCTTGGTGTTATCAGTACCACACTCACCCAAGTGAGCCATGGGCCGGCCCCCTCAGAAGGATATTCTGAGAGAATACTACCTCTTATGATAAATAAATTGTTTGATTTTCAGCAGTTTTAATAAAACTTTGAGTTCTACTTGAGATTTTCTTTTTTTAAATTTGAATACATTCAATTTAATATATTAAAATAGCATAAACTGTATGATCACATTTTTAAAATTGTCTTTTTTTATCTACCTATTGACCACTTCTTCTACCTGCATATATTGTATCTGAGTCAGAATCTAGTCCAAAAAGTGGAGTTCATGCCAGGTAGTCCAAAAGAAGGACCCGAATATTAGGGACTAGTTACAAGAAGAACTAAAAGGCAAGCCGAAATCATTATGGTAATCCATAGACTAGCAACACTGAGAGGCTGGCAGCCCTGTGCCTGGACGGTGAGATGATAGAAGTGGTGTACCTCAATGCAAAGCTAGTGTTGCCGGATTGGGGTGGGGCTGCTGAGTCTCCATGAAATCTGCGTGGCAGTAACCAGAACCTCAGATGATGGGGTTGCCCAGGGTGAGCTAGGGCCTTGGGGAGATCAACTGCTGCCAGAGAAGCAGCTCACAGCAGAAGTAAAGGAGGTGGGCTACCCTGCTTCTGCTTCCCAGTCTTTAGGGTCCTGTCAATTCCTCATAGAAGCTAAACGTAGCCAGAACCCAGCGATCAAGGTTGCCTAGCATATCCAGTGGAAAGGCAGGAAACAGATCTGAGAACAAATATGCAGGTGGCTGGTATATCTGCAGAACAAGATAATTGGGTTGATGCTTATCTTTTGCTTAAAAATGGTTATTGCTAAATGCTGGACTTTTGGATGATTTTAAGTTTTTCTTACTTTTATTGCATGTGAGTGAGAGAAAACTTCCAGACTGATAAGTGAGAAAATAAGTATTTAAAGAGGAGTACACCACAGTGGGAAAATGATTAGAATATTTGAAGACTAGTAAGACTTTTGATATTGCTACCACAGGTTACATAAAAAGAACAGTTGGGAGAGTGCGATGGGAAGATAGAGTCAAGAGCAGAAAGGAACTTTCCTGCCAAGAAGTTTGAGTGTTTCAGTATGCATTGGACCATTCTAAAAAGTTAGCAATTTAGAAAGAAACACAACGACAAATGTGTTTTAGATTTACATCTCTGACAGCAGCTGAAGAACACAGTGGAGAAAAAATGATTTCAGAAAATGTGACCCAAGTCCAAGATAAAAATAAAGAGTAGAATATTACAGTATGTTTACATCACACATATGAATTACTAATAATGCTTTAAACTTGCTTTGATGTTTGATAGGTGATCAACTTAATCTTGGAAGAAAATTTATATTGTTTTTAGGTTAATTCTTTCTGTACTTAATAGAGATGTCATGGTAATATAAACTAATGAAAAATTTTAGGAATTTGATAGCTTATTATAGTTGGCAAAAATCTCATTTATAAATTGCTAAACAAGTTAACCGCAAGATTTCTAAAACTGATTAGCCAGTGATTTTCTGTTAACTTGTACAAAATTTAACAATTCAGTTTTCAAGTATTGTTTAATACCTAGTGTGTGCATTTAATAGTAGGCACTGAAGAGGAAATATAAATGAAGTGTAATGTGTTCGCCTTAATGAGTTACAGGTTAAATGAAAGGCATGATATGCATTAAATATTAGATGCAATGATAATATTAGATTGTATATAATGAAGGGCAAATCGAATGTTTGGAGAACAGGTGTTGTAAAAGCTCAGTATGGAATGGAATAGTTGAAGAAAACTTCATAAAGTGAAAAAATCTTAGGATCTTCCTAGCGTTTATGAGATTTTTTTTTCATGATTATTACTTTTATTATTCCTAAATGATTAAGTATTTCTGCAGTCTGTTGATATGGGATTATTCATTAACAAGTGAATGCTTGTGTTAGGTTTTCTTTAGTTCACAAACAGCAGAAATAATTATGATCAAAATGTAATTCGAGTTCCTACATTTTTAAAATTACTTCCTTTCATTTTTCTTACAATAAAAATATATTCATCAACACATTGAAACTACTAATTGAGCAAAATTAAGATATCTCAAAAGAAATTTAAATTCACTTTGTAGATAAATAGCCTTATCTTTCTTCCAGTCCCTGCTCCCATGATCATGTTCTGTGGCTCAATAAATAGCGTCGTCATCTGCACTGCGGCTCACAAGTAAATCCTCAGCAAAGGCCTTAACTTCTCCTGTCTCACTCTATGCAATCAATAAACCATCAGTTTCTATAGATTATACAATATCCAAATATCCCAATTTAGATTTATAAAATCCATCACGTATGTATTGCCTTAAAATATTTTAAAGATATTGAAAATGTTAATTGATAAAATACCATATCAATGTTATATCAGAAAATGATTTGTTTTTCAAAGAAACCTTTTACCATAATAGATTATGTATTTGTTCATTTATCAGTGAATGTGTAAAAAGATTATAAGAAAAGAGAGTAAAGTATGAGTCAATTATACAATAAAACCCTGACCATTCTATTTGAAGTATTAAGAGGAAGAAAATAGGGTTCAATAGTTTGATAGTTCAATAGTTTTTGCCTGGAATATAATAGTGTGTTATGCTGAGTTTTAATGTAAGAACCTTAAATCTTGATATGGGAAAAAAGTTTTCTCTGTGCCTAGTTTTACCAGGGTGGTTGATGAATGCTATGTGTGTTTTTCTTTTTCATAGTCAATCATCTTATGATGGATATCTGCTTTTTTACCTACTAGTTAAAAACCACACTTCCTTGGAATTACTGTTCCTCCTCTACTTCCAACCACGAGGTTACGTTGGACCTACCAAGTGACACACCCTCCCACTCTACCCATGGTGGGCACTTGCTGCAGGCCTGGTGCCATTCAATGACCAAGGAAAGTTATTTAAGAATTAACATGTGAACCCAGCAAAGTAATTGAATATTTTATCCAGTACATTTCTGGGTGGAGCTGGCAAATAAAGTCCTCTTCCTTATTTGATATAAGTGATATACATCTGCTGAAGGTCTTCTTTGATATACATCTGCTGAAGGTCTAGTCTTCTTCCATGCTGACGAGTTGGAGAAAGTAGGCAACAAATTGCTCTGACTGCCAGAATTCCCTAATGGAAATTATATTTAACTGAAACTACTGTAATTTTGCATATTTATTTCTATGTGCAACAACAGTATCCTTCCATGAATACTCTCTTTTACTTAAGTTATTTGAGCTGCTTCTTTAGAAGTTGAAACTTAAAAATAATTACCTGTTACATATTGTCCTTATGATAGTATGTAAAAAAAAAAAAAATGACAGGTCCATAATATTTTATTCTAAATCCTTGGGACCAGATATGATTCAGAATTTAAATACATCATGTAAAATTCCAGAGGTGTCAGAGCAGCACTCTAGAGTCACCCCATTAAGATTTCTGTAGTGACATGAATGAATATTTATATGCTATTTGAAATTAAAAAGTGTTATCAATGTCCTGATGTCAGTTCAAGTCAGTTTTGTTTCCAAATGAGTTTTGACACCAAACCTAGGAAACTACTTGTTGTTTTCAGAGTTCTTTGGATAGTGAAATTGTAAAAAAGGATTGGGAACTGTGTTCTAGTCTAAGCTATTATTGAAGAATATTATTTTATTGAAGAATATTGAAGCTTATTATTGAAGAATAAATTCCCTCCTAATCTGAAAGATGCAACTTACAGAACCCTGTTTGGTGAAAAATTGTAGCAATGACCTTGTACATTGCTTCCAACCACTCTAGGCCCCCATCTAGAAGCTGCTCCCCAGTGAGCCAATAGGGTATGTGGGGAGAAACTTTGGTGTTAGACTCAGGCACATCTGGGTTTATATTCTGGAGGAAAAACCGCCCTCCTTTGGAGTGGCTAAACATGTCCTTTCATTTAAGAATGAAATGTAAGATAGCTCAAAGGGAATTTAAACTCATCCTGCAGATAAATAGCCTCCTTATCTTTCTTCCAATCCCTGCTCCCAACGCTTATGTTCTGTAGCTCAGTAAATGGCACTGTCATCTGCACTGCAGCTCACAAGTGAATCCTCAGCAAAGGCCTTAACTTCTCCTATCTTACCCTATGCAATCAATAAACCATCAGTTCCTATAGATTCTACAATATAAAAATCTCTAGAATCCTACCAATGTTACCCACCACTGTAATTTTACACCACTAATCTCTCACCTAGGTTATCTGTGTGGTCCCTGCTCACACACAGGGTATAAATTGCAGGACATGTTATTGCTCATTTGCTGAGAACCATCTGTTTGGTTTCCCAACAGGGCTTGGGCCCTGGTGCTTCCTTTGGTTATTGTTGTTGTTGCTCTGATTACTGTTTCCTTAACTCTAAGGGAAATGTTTCTCCAGGGCTATTTTCAAACATTAAAAAAAAAATCAGTGCTTTTTTTTAAGTAGGGAAATCAGCTTATATTTATTGAAATGGGTATATGTTTCTATATATAAAGATACACATGGTATACACACAAAATTTTAGAGAAACATTTTGCTTGTTTTTTTTCACTGTAGTTTTTTTACCTTTACCCATGTAGATAGTTTGATTTTTAAAATCACCGCTGCTGCACATTAAATAATGCCTTTAAGGTTAAGGGATAGAAGAGTTACAAGAAACTTTAAGGCAAAACAATTTAAGTTGCAGACTAGCAAGACAGCAACAGAAGTATATCCTCCCCTACTGGGAAGAAAGCTTATTAAAGATGATTACGAGATGCAAAGAGGAAGTAAAAATGCATAGATTCTATAAGGTCGTAGCAATAACTATAAATCAGTGGTAAGTTGGCAGTCCAGCCAATGCTTAGCCCATGGAAGCACAGATCAGTGTTCAAAAATCTAAATTTGAATCCATGGGCTCATCCCTCTAGTTCTTTAAGTTATAATAACCTCATGTCATGCATACATATTAGTTTGGAAAATCCAAACCGTGAAAATACATTTAAACTAATGTTGCAGACTGCTAGCAATTTGAACACTGACACACAATTTAGGTTTTTATATCTGCAGTTCACTCACTTCTCCAACCATTCCATAAGGTCCAAAATCCCTATACTATAAAATCTTAAGAGTTAAGCAGGCACTCGATTTTTTAAAACATACCCTAAGCATAAATTCATCGCATTGAATAGAGCAGAGTAAAACCTACAGGAAAGAAAACATAGGGTATTAATATAAAACTAAGTCTGAATTGAAAGTCTCTTCTGTGAGTTTAAAAATAGGCGCTTCCCTGCCAACGAAATCTAACACATGTGAATATTCATTTGATACTATGAAATCTACTTTGCTCCTTCAAGTAAATGCAGCTAGCAGTTATAATTTGCACAATTATCAAACTGAAATTTTCTTTCATCTTCCATTTGAAAACTTAAAGAATTTCAATTATCTGTACTAATCAAGCTGGGGAATAATATACATATACAAAATGTATAGTTAGTCTCAAAAAGAACTTTCAGTCATATATTCGGTTTGAATGGATTGAGTTATTTTTCCCAAGAAACTTTACTTCTATCTGCCAAGTAGTAATTATGGTGGAGCATTTATGGCGAGCTCAGAGCAGGGCTAGGCTCTATGAAATTTATACATCATGAAATTCCGCTCAGCATGCTTGCAATCTGGTTGGAGAAATGATTTGCACAAATATGTAACAAATTCCTACTGATCAGCCAGCACACTCTGCTAGGGTGGCCCCTCCTACAGCGAGGCTTACTGGACCTTCCCTACTGGGCCAGCATCTCCCTCTGTGTGCACCTCATCATAGACCTTACCCTAATGTGCCGTAATTACAGGCTCATTTGCCAGTTCCCCTTCCTGACTGGACACAGAACTGTCAATGCACTTAGCAGAATATCTGGTTAGTGAAAGTAAGTGGGATGAATGAATTTGGCAAAATGGATGCAATAGAAAGTACACTTATTTTCCATCCAACTCCAAACAGAAGGCTAAGAATTGAAACACCATTTCTGAAGCTAATATCTGGTGGTCAGATACAGACAGATGGGCTCTCACAGTGTGTCTGCCTCATCGGCAACCAAACCTGAGACATCTCCTCTAGTCCCTATTCCCACCACCAGCCATTGTTTGTTCTCTCTTTAAGTCATACATGATCTATTCCTGTGTACAATCAAGTTCATTCTAAATAGCTCTCAAATGCATACACTTTTCCTATCATCTATACCATTCTAGTTCAAGCTACTGTCATCTTCACTTGGACAAAAGAAATATCACTGTAAACAGCACCCCCAGTTTTAGTTTTATCCCCTTCCATTCAGATCAGATCAGAGTAATTCCCTTGGGTGGCTTCCCATTGCTCTGAGAAGAAATACTATAATCTTTAACATCACCTGCACTGTCTCCCCAGTCTCAAGTCCTACCAATTATCTCTTTGCTTCATGCACTGAGCTACACTTCTGTTCTCTTGGTCTTTTAAGATGCTAAACTTTTTATCTAATTTAGGGTCTTTGTATCTGCAGTTCTCTCTTCCTGTAATCCTCCATTTCTCTGCACCACCACATCTGCCTAGCTCACTCTATTCATCCTTGAGACAACAGTGCAAATATTCCACTTCCAGGAGAGCTCTCTCTGTTCTCTTGATTAAGTCTGGTCTCTCCACTTGCTAAACACCTGCACATCTCCTTTAATACCATTCATCACGACCTGTAACCATATGCACAAACATGCGATCACCTCGTTAATCTCTCTCACCCCTACTACGTTAAAGCCCCATAGAGATTAGGAATGTTTTCCTAAACATATCCTAATAACCATTATAGGGCCTATCATAGAGTAGATACTCCAAAAATATTTATTAAAGAAATTAGTGAATTTAAAACTCCAACAAAAATTAAATTGAAGAATCATGAGTAAAATAGTAGAAAAATGAGCTGTTGAGGGGAAGTGAGTTACTAGATCATTCTACTAAAACTGGGGAGTGAGAGCTGTGTTTAAAGTTTAAATGCAGGTGAGATAGTCTGGAATTTGATTCAGAAATAAAAGGAACTTAGTAGATTAATTAAAAATGCCACCCATGATTTCCTTTCCTCCAAACATCCTTGGTTTCTTAAAAGATAAGCAAAACTAACAAACCTTTAGCTAGACTAAGAAAAAAAGAGATAAGATTCAAATAAATAAAATCATAAATGGGCCGAGCCCGTGGTGCACTCGGGAGAGTGCGGCGCTGGGAGCGCAGCGATGCTCCCGCCGGGGGTTCGGATCCTATATAGGAATGGCCGGTGCACTCGCTGGCTGAGTGCCCGTCACGAAAAAGACAAAAAAAAAAAAAAAAAAAAAAGTCATAAATGAAAGGGAAGACATTACAACTGATACCCCAGAAATAAAAAGGATCACAAGAAACTGCTATGAACAGTTATACACCAACAAACTGGATAACCTAGAAGAAATAGATAAACTCCAAGAAGTATACAACCTATCAAGACTGAATCATGAAAAAAACAGAAAGTATCAACAGACTTATGGGGGAGATGGTATCAGTAATCAAAAACCTCCTAAAAAAGAAAAGCCCAGGACTTCATGGCTACGTGGGTGAATTCCATCCAACATGTAAAGAATTAAGACCAGTCCTTCTTAAACACTTTCCAGAATTTGAAGAGGAGGAAACACTTCCAAACTCATTTTATGAGGCCACCATTACCCTGATACCAAAGCCAGACAAAGACACCATAAAAAAACTACGGGCCAATATCCCTAAAAAATATATATGCAAAAATCCTCAACAAAATATGAGCAAACCAAATTCAGCATCATATTACAAGGATCATAAACCATGACCAAATTTGTATTTATCCTTGGGATGCAAGGATGGGTTTCAACATATAAAAATCAATTAACGTGATACATCACAGTAACAGACTAAAAGGTTAAAAAATCACATGATCATTTCAATATGTATATCGCAAAGAAATAGAAAGTATAGACAGACCCATATGAAAATAGTATCAGTAATCATAAACCTCCCAACAAAGAAAAACCCAGGACTTGTTGGCTACGTGGGTGAATTCTGTCCAGCATGTAGGAAAAGCATGTGATAAAATTCAACACCTTTTTTAGGATAAAAAAGTTGCAACAAACTAGGAATAGAAGCAAAATAGCTCAACATAATAAAGGCCATATATGGAAAACCTATAGATAATATCATATGCAATGGTGAAAACAAAGATTTTCCTCTAAGATCAAGAACAAGGCAGGAGTGTCTTCTCTCCTCACTTCTACTCAACATAGGACTGGAAGTGATAGCCAGATCAATTAGTCAAGGGGAAAAAAGCATCCAAATTGGAAAGGAAGAAGTAAAATTGTTCCTGTTTGCAGATGACATGATCTTGTATGTTGAAAACCCTAAAGACTTCATTCTTAAAAAACTATTAGAACTAATAAACAAATTTAGTAAAGTTACAAAAATCAGTTGTGTTTCTACAGTGAGCTACCTAAAAAAAAAATTAGAAAGGCCATTTCATTTACAGTAACACCAAAAGAATGAAATACTTAGGAATTAAGTAAGGAGGTGAAAGGTTTGTACAAAGAAAACTGCAAAGCACTGCTGAAAGAAATTAAGATGCAAACAAATGGAAAGACATCCCGTGTTCATGGGTTAGAAGATTTAATATTACCAAGTGTCCATACTACCCAAAGCAATCTGTGGATTCAACTCAATACCTAGCAAAATTCAAATGTTATTCTTCACAGAAATAGAAAAAAAAAAACATATTCTAAAGTGCATATGAATACACAAAGGACCCCAAAAAGACAAATAAATCTTGAGAATAAACAAAGCTGGAGATATCACACTTCCTGCTCTTAAAAGATATGCCAGACTACATAAATTAAAACAGTATTTTACTGGCATTAAAACGACATATAGACCAATGTAACAGAATCGAGATCCCAGAAATAAATCCACACGTAGACAGTCAACTGATCTTTGACAAGGATGCCAAGAACACTCAGTGGGGAAAGGACAGTCTCTTCAACAAATGATGCTGGAAACACTGAACATTCACGTGCAGAAGAATAAAATTGGACCCTTATCTTACACAATACACAAAAATCAACTCAAAATATATTAAAGACTTACATGTAAGACCTGAAACGTAAAATTCCTAGAGGAAAACATTGAGGAAATCTTCATGACATTGGATTTGGCAATGATTTCATGGATATAACACTAAAAGCACAGGCTACAGAAGAAAAAAATATAGATGACTAAGACTACATTAAATTAAAAAGTTTCAGCACAGCAGAGGAAACAGTCAACAGAGTGAAAAGGCAACTTATGGAATGGGAGAAAATATTTGCAAACCATATATCTGATAAGGGATTAATTTCCAAAATATATAAGAAACTCTTATAACTCAAGAGCAAAAAACAAAACAAAACAAAAACAAAAACCCCTAATAACCTGATTTAAAAATAAGCTAAAGATTTAAATAGACATTTCGCCGAAGAAGAAGACGTACAAATGGTCAACAGGTATGTGAAAAGATGTTGATGTCACTAACCATTAGAGAAAAGCAAATCAAAACCGTAATGAGATATCACCACTCCCATGTTTATTGCAGCACTATTCACAAGAGCCAAGATGTGGAAACAACTTAAATGTCCATCAGTGGATAAATAGATAAAGAAAATAGAGTGTACACATACGAAGGAATATTGTTAGTCTTAGAAAAGAAGGAAGTCCTGCCATTTGTGACAACATGGATGAACCTTGGGACATTGTGCTGAGTGAAATAAGCCAGTCACCAAAGGACAAATACTGCATGATTCCACATATATAAGGTGCCTAGAAGGTTAAACTTATAAAATCTGATTGCAGAATGGTGGTTGCCCAGGGCTGGAGGAAGGAAGAAATGGGAGTTGCTAATCAATAAGCATAAAGTTTTAGTTGCACAAAATGAGTACGTTCTCAAGATCTGCTGTACAACATGGTGTACAGCATGCTTAAAAACTTTAACAATACTGTATGGCATGCTTAAAAACTTTAAGAGGGTGGGCCTCATGTTAAGTGCTCTTACTATAAAAAACCAAAATTTTAAAAATATTAAAATCTCCACTGCCCTGACAAAAGAATCGATTGGGCACACAGAGAGGTCAGTCTTCACTATAAGCTGCACAGAGAGCAGAGGTAGAAGCGGAGCTGGACGGGGTGGCTAACGTTGCAGGGACATGTGAAAGGAGGTACCAAGGTGGAATGACCAAATGGGAGATTCAGATTGTTCCCTCTCAGCTAAAAGACATTTGCGTACAAGAGATAAAGTAAAAGAATGTATTAAATCCCTTAAAAATGTGTTTGGGTACAGAAAGGTTGTCACTAGGAGAAAAGTCTGGTAAAATTTCAGTTGGCGGCTGCCCCATATAACCAGCCAAATACAGATGGCCAGGGTTAACAACGGGCTATTTCCAAGAGAACTGGACCTTTGTAAGCTTAATAATTTTTGTAAAACATAAAAGGAAGGAATGCTGGGAATGTAGGAGAAGGAGAAGGGGGCTGTTTTGGAAGAGTGGGTATTTTATATGTGGTTTTCAAAAATCTTTGACTGAGGTTTATCTTAATATTTGAGGGCTTAAATTTTACTTTTCTAATTCTTAGATTTTTTATATGAATAGCAAATTGTAATGTTGACTGATTTCCCTATTATATTTCTCTGCTTATAATCAACGTGTGTTTTAATCTTGGCTTTCATTACTGTTTTTACAGATTGCTTCTTTTACTTCTCACCAATGGATCTATATCACCACAACAAAGAGCTTGGTCATTTGGGGCCAAATCCTGCTTTTTCTATTTCAAATTTGCAAAAATAAAGCAAAATCAACATTTCATCAGCTTTCTGGCAGAGATCCTTACGTTAGACAATCATTTGTGCTGTTTTGCAGACAGGGGAGCTAAACATCTTACCTTTTCATTCCTACATAAATATATTTTGGACTATATGACAACTTTTAATGCCAACTCCACGCGTAGAATTTCAGCAGTTGAATTTTTTCTGAAACAACTTCAGTATTCTGTGCGCATGTGGCTTTACAAAAAAGCACCCATCTCCTCATTGAGCACTGCCAGCATTTTCCAGGTTATCTGCTCCCTCCTTAAGGCAAATATATTTGTTCTGAAATTCAGTCAGTATCAGTGTGGACTGAATAGCCAGATCATGGGCCTTGGTGGTTGTCTGCTGAATAAATCACATCCTCTTTTTGTTCCACCCCACCACCCCTGTCCAAAGTGCTCTTTGTTTCATTTTTTTTCCCTGACCCAGGCGTGATTCCCTGTGGATGTTAGTTAGAATTTGGAAAACAGAAGTTCCAAATATACTTTGCATACCCTACCACAAGCTGGGGAAATAATTTGGCATGCTTGGCCTGGTATCTCAGCTTTCTTTGGAAACTTGACCTTTGAAGTGAAAAAATTAGAATGCCTACTGGATTATTCCTTCTATAATATGATTATCCTATAGCAGTAAATTCTTGCACTCTATAGTAATAAGCATCTCCACTCTCCATGTGACCTATTTTGCTCCTTTGGTGCTGGTATGATCTGACCCCTATATGGGGTCATAGTGGGTTCATAAACAAACACAGGTCCGAGCCAAAGACGTATGTAGAATCTGTTTCCTGCTGTGCTACCGGAAGCAATCTGCTTTCTCCCTGTGGGTTTTCTGCTCTCCTGTTTATTTGCTTCTTTCTAACATTCCAAATGATGAAGTAATGTCATTGCATTGCACTATTTGCATGGAATAAATGTAAGAATGCACTCAAGATGTACAAGCTTGGATTCGTGTCAGTTCTGAAGCACAGCCAAATTTTAAAACTATTTTTAGTTAAAGAAGCATTAATATTTATTTTATATGTGTTTTTTTTGTCTTCTGACTACTGGATTGCAAAACTTCAGCTTTTCTCAATAGAATCGGAAAGATCATTTGTTTTCTTGGGATGTGTTTGCCAGCCTTAGTGCTAATTTTGGGATGACAGTGTCTCTATGACACAGAGACACACTTAGAGATTTCCAAACATGATAATGTCTTGTTGTCATGTGCTTTGGGGAAGATAAATTCGCATTTCCAGCTGGGTGTGTGTATCAAACATCATAATAAATAGAAAATTTCACACAAAACAACAAACATTTTATTAAATAAGGTGGTAATATATGCACAAAAAACCTCATTATTTAATAGAATCCTAAAAGGGAATATCAGTCAACCATCTTTGCTTTCTAGTTAACTAGGAATTATGGGATAAAATTTGGGAAGAAACTTGTAAACATACATACCTTTTCTTTCTTACAAAAATTCAAAGAATACAGCATTTTCAATTGCCTGCTATGATTTTCTAAGTGTTCTCAGCAGTCTTTTGGGATTATTTCCTGCTTGAATATTAATTAGTTATAGAAATAATTATATAATAGCTATTTCTAATTATATTCCATAATTAACATAATTATAGAATGTTAATAAGTTGATGACCACGAATTATAATATTTTATAACCGTAAAACAAACTCTATACTGAGAAAATTTAGGTGGCAGGAGATGCTAAGATCTATTACTCTGCTCAAACAGCAGTACAGTACTTTCAATAATTTTACTCTAGAGTTGAAAGAAAAAGACTATATATGGTCATTTTCTTTGTCTGTTTCATTTCTATCAAGTTAATATGTTGGTGGCTAAATGCACTTCAAGCACCTTTTTCAAACTCATACAATTTGCTTCCAGGATGAAATAATTTCAAATCCCAGGTAAGTGGCTGAAGTAGAAAGTTTTATCTTCGTTAGCAATAAATCACAAATCCAATAGGAAAATGTGTAACTCCAAAAATTTGATGAGACTATAGTCAGCTTTCAGTTTTATAGGCTCAGCAACTTAGAGCAGGTACACATGAAACAAGCTCAAATACATTATTTAAGAAATGGGCCATAAATTCCATTGTTTAATCAGCAGAAAATATTTGTCAAGGGGATAAATTTTATGTGCACCCTGCAGGTTTAATCTAAACCTGAATCTTGGTTTGGAGTTTACCTGACAGCTTACCTTGAGGCCTGAAAAAATGGGGTCTCCAAGGACCCTGGGTGGAGAAGAAAATCTCTCACCCAAGGTTAAGTGCACCAACCTGTCTTTTTTCTTAGAATAGTACAGAATTAGATGATGACTTCTTCATAATGGAGATTGGTTTTCAGTTAATTAGAATATTTTTCTCTGAATTCTCTTAAGTTGATATATAATTTTACAAAACTCAGTGACATATAATGCAACCACTTGAAGAGGTTTGTCTTTCAGAAATACGTAATTGTATTTTTTATAGTATTTACTTGAAAGCAGACACAGTTCCAGTCTTGGGAAATTTTGTTATATATATATAAACACATTGCTAATGTGAAATATAACAGTTGAGAAAAATGAGTTAATTGATTTTAATATTGAACAAATTTTCATTATAGGTTAGCATTCTAAGAGGGTCTAGGTAAAGAAACTTAAAAATATTTGACCCTGTTAAGACATTAGGCTAAATTAATACATGTTATTATAATTTTAATGCAAGGTTACTGTGCAGTGCTTACCCTCTTTAAATATTGATCATTTTAAAGCACGATAAGTTTTTAAACTTTATGGCTTAAAATTTGCGACGCTCCTGCCGCGGGTTCGGATCCTATATAGGAATGGCCGGTGCACTCACTGGCTGAGTGCCGGTCACGAAAAAGACTAAAAAAAAAAAAAGGTTCATGCAAAAAATAAAATTAAAAGGTAATGTGGATCTTTCCATGAACTTTTTGAAGTACCTTTGTTCATAGGTAGGTTACTTAAACAGATAACTGATGGGGTGGTGGAAGGGCACTCTCCAATTATATCTGTCCCATTGGCCATGAGTTACCCAGTGTGCTCTTCTTTGCAGATGAGAATGACAATGTTAAATGGATATTTGAGAATGAAATTGGCAAATTGAAATAGATACAAAAGCAAATAATCACATTCATAAAAGTCTAGTAAATATACATATGTGGAATAATGAAAGCTACTGAGATATTAATACTGTGCAAAATAGAAGAAATTGGAGGGGGTCAGGTATTTCTCCCCAATCTAGGAAAGACTGCCCTGTGCAAGAGAGAATGTGGCACACTAATTCTAGGTGGCATCGAGGGTAGAAATAGAAACAATGTGTGGAAATTATAAGGAATCCAATAAGAAATAAACATAGAGAAAAGATTTTAAAATTTCAGTGGTCCAAAATAAGATGAGCAGCCAAGGGAGATAATGGTACCCTCTGTCAAAGTGGAGTACTTATGTATAAGTTAGAAACAATGTGCTGGGGATGACAGAGAAAAGAAAGCTAACACTTCGACACTGTTGTATGAGCCAGGCCCTGTTGGAAGTGCTTAACGTATTACCAATGCATTTAATCCTGATAGCAATGTCAGAAGGCGAATTCTACCACCACCTCATTTTACAGATAAAGCAAAGAGAAGCTTCAATAAATCCAAGGCCACACAAGTAGTATGCATGGAGTTGGGTTTTGAACTTATTGTACGCTGACTCTAAGAGTGGCCTATGTTACTGTTGCTGATACCAGTATTGCACGAGTATTTATTTATTTATTTATCCATTATTTAGAGCGATAAAATTGAGGCACAAATTAGTATGAAAGAGAAAAGGAAATCAGAAAAAGTCAAGGGCATGGAATACTAGTGCAGATAAGCACTCAGAATGACACCTTAAGTAAGATTTAGAAGACCCCTCTACCACAAAAATCCCAAACTTCCCAATACATTTTAGGTTGATCATTGCTTATAGATTATAACGGAGAATGAAATTTGTTTTTCCTATTTGGCAGGCTGTGGAATAAATCTAACAAAGTGAACTTTAAAGGAACCTGTTTTTCATTATGTTTCTTCACTGCCCTGTACTTTTCCACATATTGAGTATAATTTTAGTTCCCCCATAGCTGACCCCACACCAACATTTAAACCCTTGGGTGAATCTGATTTTTCTCTCTTTCCCCCTTCTTTTTCATATTTTCCGTCTACATGTTATTCTAGTTTAGCCTCTGTTCCTTTGCTTATGTTTTCTTACCACCCTAAAATAATCTCCTTTTGTTCAAATCCTTCCTCACCGACAAGTACACATTAAGCATGATCTTTCCTTGAAGGCTTTCTAGAGCTGTCCACACCAATCTCTTCTTATTCTAAATTATGGTTACAAAGATCGTTGTTAAGTTTAGTATTATGTGGTTCTCTAATAAGTTCTATCCACGTAGAGTATAAAATATTATATGTACTTTGGCAGTTGTAATTCAATATTAGTATTTTTGATACTGTGGATAGCTGCTAATTACTCATTTCTTCTAAATTTCTTTAGTTGTCTGCTGCAGTAAATTCTAGGGGGGTGGTTAATAATGAATAGTTTTTGTCCTCTAACGAATTTCTGCTAGGTCTTAAAAAATCTTGTTAAAAAATCCATTAGCTGGTATTCCAGTTACTTGTCTCCTGGCTCCCAGCTTCATTCAAACCCTCCTTTGCTTTCCTTTGTGTGGCAGGGAGTTGGAAGAATGCCCCTTGCCAGGAGGTTTCCAGTAAGATCTGGCCAGTGGGAAGCACTAGCAGGAGATTAAAAAAGGGAGGCAGAAAGAAGCATTTACTATTTTCTGTTTCTGTGCTGTGTCTGGTGGCAGCAGTGATAGCATGGGGAGGCAACTGTGGGCTCCAGGAACAACTGGAGGTGGCAGGATCACCAGTATCTCAACGGGGGTTTGAGCAGCAGCAGTCGAATCCGTGTTCTTGGGTTTCTGCTCAGCAGCAGTCGAGGCAGCTGCGGCATCAATGTCTCTAGCAGATCAGCTGCAGGGCTGGCTCTTGTGTTTCAGCCCTGAGACAGAAAGAGAGTCCTGGTGTGCAAGTAATATCCCATTCTCCCTTTTATTCTTCCAGGATTGTCCCCTTCTCAGTTTTGCTTCTCTTGCTCTTCCAACAATTGAGTAGGCCATTCCCTGCAGTGAGCCCCTGTCTACTTGAAATATCTGGAGTCGCTCCTGCTTCTGTGACTAGGCACTGACTGATACCTCTAGGCTAATTCTCTATCTGGTGCTGGGATCACCTCCATAACATCCTGTCAAGCAAGTATTTATTCTCTGCTAAAATTCTCCCACCGAGGTTGGATACGCTCGAGACAACAAACACTTCTTGAGCACATCCCGTGATCGAGGCAAATTTCTAACTATGGGGGCTGATATCGGTGAACCTAAGAGACTAGATTCATGAAACGGGGAAGAGGAGAGGCTGAGGGGAGCACACCTGTCATTTTGTCCCAAATCCACCAATTAGAGGAGTTCGTCCTCCTTTTCCAGCAGGAGTGAAGGGGATCATGGAGAGAAATCAGGAGCCAGATGAAGTCGAGTGGGAGTTTCTTTCTGGAAACATGTAGCGGGGAGACTGAGGCTTCCTTTGGCTTAAACTAGGCATAGCCCATATTCAAATGCAAACATTGTGGGAGTAGTGACAGATTACACTTTATCTCTCATTTAGATGTCAGGGTGATATTTTCTATCAATAGCTTTTGTAAATGGGCATTGGAGAAGACCCTAGGAACACTGGAGGTAGCGATATTTAAAATATTTTACAAGCAGTTTGTCATTGACACTGAGCAATCTGAATGGACACTGGCTATAAACTTCCCTAATGGCTACACCAATGTAACAGGTGAGCCTTGTCACTGGGCACCGAGGAACTGAAGAGAGAGGCTCAAGACGGCAAGTGATGAGGAGGAATCCAAAGATAAAGTTACTAAAGATAAAGTCCCCACGTCTGCTTGTTGACACCTGGCCCAAACACAGCTCTGATTCTAATTTTAATAAATTATATAATCAAAAGTCACTTTTACTCTGAAATTTAAAAGATTGCATTCAACTTTTAGATTATTCAGAAACACAGTCACTTTCCCATACATACTAGAAATAACTTTTAATTAGAGACTGTAGTAAATGTTTATTTAGCTCTTTAACTGACTATAGTTTTGAGCAGGTTTCTAGCTAGGCAAGTAATCATCAATATATGTGCTTATTCTTATTTTAAATTATTTTAATTTCTCATATTCTAATTTTTATTATTTTATATTTTTATTGTTTTTATAATACTTTGTATTTTGTATTATTTATACAATGTTTTGAAAGTATTTAATGCAGTTTAAATAATTGTACTTGATTTGTCATTACCTTCAATATTAGGGCCTTTTAAGGCATTTTTCAGAAGATTATTTAATTTGTAAATATTGTACAAATTTTAATGGTTCAAATTGTATATATGACCAAATAAAAACCTGCATTAATGGTTGGTGGGGCTTGTGTTGTAAGATCAACATATCAGACTCCTTTTCTTGCAGAGGCTCTAGACTTGAGAATGGCCTGGAATTTCTAGGAATGAGGGTTTACGTGGAAGCCAGAGCTATCCTTGGGATCGCTGTTGATTATTTAACTATTAGGAAGATGTACCTATTTTACCTATGGAGATACTAAGCTCCAGAGAGGTTCAGTGCCCTGCCTAGTTCAGAGACCAAGTAGGGGAGCCAGAATACGAGCCCTGTCTCAGCCAGTTTGATGCTGGGGTGGGGTTGGGGGTGAAAACTCAGGCCTTTGTTCCCTGTGACCTTAAGGGTGGGGCAAGGGTGAAGGTTAGTTGGCTGGGGCTGGGATGGGATGGCAGGAGTGACAGGCCAGCATCTTCCTGCCTTCAAACCCCTGTCCAGCCCTGATTCTAGGTCAGCAGTCTGGGAAGGATGGCCCTGTGTTGGGCTGCAAGGAAATCCCAGGCACTCTCTTGCAGTTAGGCCAGCCAAAACTAATCTTAACTTTCTAGAGCTGGAAACCCAGTTAGGCTCAAGTCTGGTCTGGAATGGAGCACGGATTCCTTCCTCTCCATCAAGTAGAAAGAACCAGGAGCAAACACAGGTACACTGTGCCTCGATGTCCATTACATGCACTTAGAACGTAAGATCTCTAGGACCCATGCCTGAGTCATCTGTGTTCTCCATAGCCTCTGCCAAGCCAAGTCTGGTCTAGAGCAAGGGATCAGGAATGTTTAAAGCAGAAAGCTCTGGAGGGCCAGAGGGCCAAAGAAGAAACATACCCAATGCTCTGCTCTGCACTACCCTCCCCTGAAGTGGGTTGGGCTATTGTTTCCACCAGAGGACAACCTCTAGAATTTGCATAGCTGAGCACAAGGGGTACCAGTGAAGGGAAAGCAGGAACAGGCCAAAGCAGTGGGGAGGGACAGTGGCTAATGTCCCCCACTGGTTTGGCTGTTCCTGCAGGCTCTCCAATGTCAGATAGACCTCCCCCAGTGCTGCCACATGAGCATGAAGTCTCGTTTTCCCCTTTGAGTAAGTAGGGCCTGACCTCAAAGCCCTTCAGCCCTCATACACTGCCCTGCCATGCCTCTAGCCCTGGTCTCTTTATCCCCTGTCCCAATGGCTTCAACACCCACCTCTCTGCTCCTCAGGTCTCTTGGACTCCAGCCTGTGGGGGACATAGTCATGGTGGCTGCTCAGCTGGGCATCCGAAGCCTTTCTTCAGGAGTCAGGCTTTGAGCTCCTGGTCGAAGTAGCCATTGACCTACTGGGTACCTGTACTTGTTACCTCATTGATCTAAGTGTCTTCCCCAGCAGAGGGCTCAGAAAATCTTTCACATCTCCCTGCAGTGCGCAAATGTTCCCTTCCACTTTACAGATCCCAGTCATCTGGCAGTTGCCATGTGTGACGTCCTGTAGACAGGGATGTTGTGCATCCCAGAGCACCATGCAAAGTAGGGCAGGTTGTTTGGGGGGGGGTCACTGGGAGGCTGGCAGCCATGAGGAGTGGGATAATGTTCATGCTTTGGGGGCTTTGGGATTCTGGTGGGGGTAAAAGGTGCTCCACAAACTGGTATTCATCCACAGCCTCCACAAACAGGGTGTGACCAGGAGGCCCCTGGTCTGGCTCAGCTGCCAAACCCTGCATACTGGCTGGACGCCTCTTCTCCTGCTCTGCAGGACAGCCCTGAACATGGTCACTGCCATCTTGCATTTCTAAAGCCTTTTTAACTAAGACCAAAGCCATTTAAATACATTTTTGCACACTTGATTTTCATTTTATAGTGTGAAATATTATGACTATGTAAAACTTTTTTCTGAAATGATTATCTTATTTATAGTTTTAAAATTTTCAAATCCTGTCAAAACATGATTTGCTTTCATAATTAGAAAAAAATTTGCATCATTTAAATCCTTTGTGCATATAGTCATGGCACGCTGGATTATGTTTTCTTTAAAGTCTGTCACATTTTCATTAAAATAAAAATTGGGTGCTTTTATAGTAAACTTACTTTTATTTGGTTGCATTGTTTTAAAAAAAAACACAACTGGATTATCAGCTTTTGTTAAATATATGCTTCAGCTAAGAACTTAGGAGAGTTATTATGAAGTCAATAATAAAAACACAATTTCTTTCTAAGCTTGTTGCTAACAGGGTCTTGCTAAAGTATATTGATCTGGTTTAGTGTTAATGTAGTTTTATGCCCAGGAATCTCAACAAAGCTAAATAAAAAGGCAGCTGCCAGTTTTTTATTAGAAAAATAAACAATAATGGCATTATTGTCTCAGCATATACTCATATACACATACATACATATATATATAGTGCATATATACATGTTTCAGTTTTATAACCAAAGACCTTTGAATTTCACAATTTATTTTATATTTATACATTTGAATTTCAGTATCTGATAATTTAATCATTAAAATTTCTTATCATGAAAATATATGATGGGATATTAACTTTTGTAGCCTATATTTTTTAATACCAAAAATTGTGCTTTTTAGTATAAAAAAAATCTAACCTGCCAAGTTATAAGAACTGGAGTTGTACTACAACATAGAGCAAACCTCACTTTTCAGAGGTTTCCTCCAAATCCTTCAAATTATTACCTGATATTGGCCGGACTTAATTTGGAAGAATGAAGAGCTAATTCAGCTCTACTCAGACTCAAAAAGCATAATTCCAAAATGATACAGTTTGCAGAGATAACACTGGCACATATTCTACCCATAGGTTAATTGTCTACTGTGATTTGGTTGGATAAGTTTAAGCTGCATATCAGTGTGATAACATTAAAATTATCGGTTCATATGAAGTGTTAATTAAGTTTTCGACCTATAGCATTGGAACCGGTGGTTTATATTTTGTGTTTCCTTAGTTCTGAACTGCTCCACTGTTAGTGAGAAAGAAAAGACAACTTTGGGAGTGTTCCTGGGACCTATGTGGGTGTGTGTCTAAAGCACATTGACTCTGACTCTCCCTGAGGTTTACACAACCCCTGTAAAAATATTTAACTACACAGTAATTTCATATCTAGCTACGGGAGCCAGTAAGTTATAGTGGTTAAGAATACAAACTCTGGCATCACATATGGGTTCAAATCCTGCCTTCAGCACTCATAATCTATGAGAATTTGGACAAGAAAACTAAATTTTCTCTTTGTCAGTCTTCTTAGTTTAAAAATGGAAATTTTAATGGTCTCTAATATAGATGAGTTAACACCTATAAAAGCCTGTCACTGTAAAAATTGATTGATTATAATCACCTTTGCAATTGTGACTTACTCACTGCCTCTGAAAATATGATTTGTATCTATACATTTAAAAGAAGAAATGACACTTTTTTTAAAAATGAAGTTGAGTAAAATTGATCTCAAATTTTCCTTTTCTTTTTCTAATTTCATAAAATAAATTGACAACTAGAATTTAGGATTAAGAAAAGTTTCTATGTTTAAATATTGTTAAAATCATGTCCTGGACTAGAATGAGAATTAGAAATAAATATATATGCCTTTATGGTGATTGGTAAACATTAAATGCTCCTTTATTTAGATACTAAGTTGTACTGGCATGTCATAAATCTTTGAAAATGAATACATTGGATTTTTTACATGGCCTTCTTTGGTATTACTTTTTGTGAATCCAAATTGCAACCTGTTTTGGGTTGCATTATGTCTCCTCCAAGAAGATATGTTGAAGTCCTCACTTCCAGTATTTCGGAATGTGATCTTATTTGGAAACTGGGTCTTCACAGAGGTAATAAAATTAAAATGAGGTCATTAGGGTGGGTGCTAATTCAATAAAACTGGTGACCTTATAAAAAAGAGAAATTTTGATACAAGGACAGACACACAGAGGGAAGAAAATGTGAAGTCTCACAAGGAGTAAATGGTCGCGTGACTGAAATGATTTATCATAAGCCAAAGAATGCCTGGGTACAAAACACTGGGACAGAGCCCTGGAACAGGTCCTTCTCTAAAGCCTTCCGAGGGAGCCTGGCCCTGCCAGCACCTTGATAATCGACTTTTAGCCTCCAGAACTGTGACAATAAAATTCTGTGTTCTAAATCACCTAGCAGATTAATATGGGACTTCTGATCAGATTTGGACCAGGATTGAGAAAATTTCAGATCTCTTTCCTACCACAAGCAGAAAGTACAAGAACCTTTAGGCTTTTACCCTATTTCTGGCCGACACCCAACCAGCACTAAATGTAAAATAGCCAGAGAACACATTTGCTATATGTAGAGATCATGAAGGTTGTTTTCTCATATCATTCTTTTCAACTTCCCACGAATGCAGCCCTTAGAATTAAGAAAAAAAAAATCCTGTCAAGAAATCCCTGAGAATGTCTTATGCAATTAATAATTTATCAATTGTATTAGTTTCCTATAACTGCTCTAACAAATTACCACAAATTTAGAGGCTGACAACAACACTAATTTATTATGTGACGGTTCTGAATGACAAAAGTCTACAATCAGTCTCATTGGGCTAAAGTCAAGGTGTCGGCAGAACTAATTTCTTCTGGAGGTTCTAAGGGAGAATCAGTTTCCTTGCTTTTGCCAACTTCTAGAGACCACCCACATATTTCAGCTAGTTGCCTCTTCCTCCATCCTCAAATCCAGCATCTCCTTCCTCTCTGGTTGCTCCAGTTGTCACATCGCCTTTACTGTCTTTGAACCTCCTACGTTCCTCTTACAAGGACCCTTTTGATTACGTAGAACTCAGCCAGATAATCCAGAATAATCTCCCCCATCTCAAGGTCCTTAATTAAATCATACCTGCAAAGTCTCTTTTTGCTGTGTATGGTTACATGTTCACAGATTCTGGGAATTAGGATGTGCACATCTTTGGAGGGCCATTTTTCAGTCTACCATACCAATAAACACTATCTGCAAAATATGCAGCTCTAAATGTCAATTAAATCTTAAATGAAACTAAAAAATCTGATGAAATAAAACTCTTTCTACAGAGAAGCTGACAGAAGAAGCCTAGAGACTTAGTACATCTGCTACATCCTTTCTATGATAAACCATTCATCTGTTCAGGAAATATTTATCAAACACCTGCTGAGTTGCAAGCATTTTTTGATTTCTCCTTCATAGATCATATTACACACTAGTCGAGGAGAGAGGAAATGATAAAAAGGAAATAAATAAATGCTATAGTGTCAGATCTTGAGAAGTACTATAAGACAGAAAATAAAGTTTAGTAAAGGAACTGATAATGAATGATGAATTACTATTTTAGATGGGGACGTTTTCCTGCAGAAAGTGACATTTGTGCAGTGTTAAATTAAATGAGGGAGGAAGCAAAGTAAATACGTGGGTATGGATTTTTTCTGGGGAAGAAAATTTATATTAGGAGGTCATATACATCAAAGACATACTGTTGTTAAGTGAATAATAATTCTTTATACATTAATAAAATAAGAAATTTTTTTTAGTAAATTGTCATGCAAATATAACCTGAGGGGCCCTGACACCAAATAACAAATGATGACACTCTCTCACATATACTACGTTGAAATAGACTCACTTAAACTGTATGAGCTTAAATACAATCAGCTTCATAATCTTCAGAAGGGGTAGAGCCCAGATAAGCTCCCTTAAATAGCTCTTGGTCTTAGACACCTTGGACATATATTGCATAGAATATGCTTTACTCATTGGAGTAGGGGTTAGGTCCAGATGTGTGTGGCCAGAGGACTAAAAGACTGAAAAATGCACTCCCTCATTCTTTCTCTTTGTCCTTTTTCTTTCTCTTCTCTCTGTCTCTCTCTCTCTCTCTATTCTCTATATATGTATATATGTATATACACGCACATATATAGTACATACGTAGAAGCATAGCTTGTTGATTTATTCTTGTATATGAAGAGGAGAAATCAATTATACATAAAAGTTTATTCTTTCATGATTCATCTATTGATTGATATATATCTGCAACATATTAGATATTACAAAAGTTGATGCAATACCTGATTTGATATACAGTCACTCAAAGAAACCAAGACTTCTAAGTTCCATGTATATCATTTGGAAAGCAGGGATTAGCAAAAGGACTATAATCCACTCTCTTCTTTAACCAGGTTATTTTAGGAAAGAAAAAGAAAAGAAAAATGCAACCCTGCCAAATCTCCTGCCACACATTAATGGTATTTTCTAATAGAAGAGTCACTAACTTTGGAGTGATTTTAGCAGAATATATTTGGTCTATCTACATTTGCTTATTGTAAAGAAACTTGGGGTCTATGGACTTACTAGAAATGTCATCTGTTTTGTTAGTATCAGAGTACAAAATGGAAATGGTAGTTGAAGCCAAAAAAATGCCTTTCCCTACCCGCTCCAGAAAATAAAGAGTCCACACACTAATCTTTGAAAAGGGGAAATTAAGATTTTAGATGGAATTAAAGTTGCTAGTTAGCTGACCTTAAAATAGGGAGATTATTATGGATTATCTGTGTGTGCTCAATGTGATGAGAAAATCCTTAGAAGTGAAAGAAAGATGCAGCAAAAGTGAGGGTGATACAGTGTGAGAAGGACTCAGTCCCTGTGCCTGGCTTTGAAGATGGAGGAAAAAGCCACAAGCCAAGGGTTGCTGTTCACCTCTGGAACCTGGAAACAGCAAGGAAATGAATTTTTTTCTTAGAACCTCTAAGAAAGAATGCAGCTCTGCCAATACCTTGATTTTAGCCCAGTGAGATCCATGTTAGATTTCTAATCTACAGAGCTCTGAGATATTAAAGTTGTGCTATTTTAAGCTACTATGCTTGCGGTGACCTATTATACCATCCATAGGAATAAATATAATGTTCATAATCAAAATGGCCTTTTTTGTATAAGAGATGGCACATACAACACTTAGAGAACTCTTTTGCTAAATCTGAGCCAGGATATGTCCTGATGCAGCAAAGCAGCACCTCGAGAGCTGTATTGCGGATCCAAGACTTCTGGCTTCCTCTCTGCTTCACAGTTATGTGTATCCTTAAAATCAGTCATAAAAGGTGACACTGTGCAAAATCTCTGGTTCTTGTGAGTCTCCTTTGGCAAATCAATTCTTTGCATTTTTCTGAGTGCCTAATATTTTTTCTAAGGAAGAGCCATCAATGATATATTATTATTCGGTTCAATTCAGAAAGTGTTGAATAGAGACCATACCCCAGCACAGAATTAGATGATAAGTAAATGCATAATGAGTGAAATAATTGCTGTATTGAGGAGTTTACAATCTACTTGAAATCATTTCAATTACAACTGCTTAGATGTCAGAGCATCCTTTGAAGGAGCTTGTTTTCCCTCTGCACAAGATGTGAAACAAAAGCTCTGTGCTGACCTTCAAAAAGTCTAACAACCGTCATATCTATACAGTAATCTGGGGAGACTTTGAATCCTACTGAAAAAAGAAACTGAATCAGTTCTGGAAAGTGGTCTGAACAGGAAAAATATATATATGCTAAGATAAAGTCGCATTGTTCTTCTGTAAGCCCATGGGAATTTTACACAGTCGGTGTAGGAGTAATTGACTCATAACTGAGGCTAAGTTAGAGAAAATAATTATGTGCTTCTATCCCCTCTATCCATGTGACAAGAACAAAGCCCGCTCAATAAGGTGAAATGTCTAACCTGACATGTCAAGAATAAGTAAATGCAAAATCTTGATCATCATTATCATGCTGGGGGAAAATCAGAAAAGCTAATGTAGACATTGCTATTATACTTTAATATGTAAGTATTACTTCAATTTTGACAAGTGGATTTTTTTTTTTTTTTTTTTTTTTTTTTGTGACCGGTAAGGGGATCATAACCCTTGGCTTGTTGTCATCCGCACCACGCTCAGCCAGTGAGTGCACCAGCCATCCCTATATAAGATCCGAACCCGAGTGAGCCATGGGGTCGGCCCAAGTGGATTTTATTTTTGATGCTACAAACACAATCAGTAACAAGTCCAGGTTGAAATAGCAAGAAGAAAATCAAAATCAAAATCTCTGAATTGAGGAAATTTAACTTGTCTAAAATTCCTGACAAAGATCAGGGTTTAATATCTGACAATTTCTATAGGTTAGATAATTCACTGAGATTATTGATTGATGCTTGTGATGTAATTATTCATTTAGAACCTGGAAATTATTACTTAATGTACGTAATGATTACTTAAAAAGTCTTTCAGAAATATGCCAAATTTTATTATATCTATTCAGAGCTCTGTTATTTTAATGTTTTTTTATTCGTATTGTTCTAATTTTGCTTGAAAAATTAAAGAAACCCATAGTGAATTGAATCTCCATATCAAAAGGCGCTTTGATGTGAGGATGATGATAATAATATCTAACATTTATTAGTGTTTACCATATGTTAGGCACTGCATGCTTTGTGACTTTATGCAGTATGCCATTATCTCCTTCAACAACCTGATGAGATCTGTCCTTTATAGAACTTGTTTAATATATGAGGAATTAAGATTAAGAAAGATTAGTTTACTTGACTTGATAGCATATCCAGCACATGAGAAACTTTGAATTGGAATCCCTGCCTGTGACAACAGTGCATGCTTCTAACCACAACCTAGACAGCTTCTCACTTCAACTTCCTTCCTTGTTTATCCAGTCTGTCTACCTGGAAATGCCAGTTGATTTAAGACTCAAATCAATCCCATCAGAATGTTTCTCTGACTACTTCAGGCACAATTTAATGCATCATCCTTTTGCTGATCTATAAAGAACATAAAAAGTTGTTTAATTTTAAGTGTTTCTGTAGCTGGGAGCATTATTTGATAACAGAAGGTCCTTCATGAACTGATAAGTACAGGATTACTGACGATGTGCAATTTACAACCAGAATGGGACTAGCCAAACATTAGCTACTTAATAAGAGAACATTGAACACCTTTAATAATTTGGAGTGATTTGCAGCCATCAAAATGAAGTTAGAAACACAGTGAATGTCCAAATAGTTAGATTTGATTTCTGAAATTGCTCATTGTTCTGACTCTGTTGAGAATTTTACCATTTACACAACGGTTTACTCTTTCTGCTTCACTTCAATGTGTTAATTCTAACAGCCACATCTCTCTTTCCCTCTGTCTCTCTTACTCACAATCTCTCTTTCCTCATATCTCTTTCCTTCTCTCTTTCTCACAGATAGATGCTTTTTTTTAATTGTTAAAAGACTAAATTTGTCTTCAGCATATTCTTCTCCAACAATCCACACAAAATGACATATTGCTCTTGTAGTTAGCTCTATCTACCAGTAAAATGTCAAGGTTGAAAATATAAACAAATTAATATAATTAACTTGTAGGCATCCTAAGAGTACTAGAAAATCACTTTTATCACAATTGAAATGGAGTCATTGGGATGGTTTTCGGTGATGGCCAGCAGGGGGCGCCTTGTTGGCTTTGCCTGACTGATCCATGTAACACAGGAATATTTAAAAATGTGAGGTTACATTAACACATAAAATAATGAAATGCTAATTCAAGTAGACTGCTAATTGAAACAAAGTGAAAATATATTGTTTATCCCTCTTGTCCTGGGGTGCTATTCTTGTGAACGAATAGGAAGGTGGTATATTGTCCTTGAAGCATTACATTTTCCTGACACACAGTACATAGGTGCATGCCCTGAGATCTTTGGGACATCAGCTATAGGTCTGGGTGCTACTGTTGAGTCCAAACTGTAAATGATTAGACCATAGCAATATGCAAAAGCCAAAATCTGATGAACTAGGTCCATTTCCCTGAACATTCTAGAGCCATTTTCTGCAACAGGCAGTGTTTAGGCTGTTTATAATGAACATGGTTACTCTTACTGACAAGTGACGACCTTTTGTACAGAGCTATAGCCAGTTTCTAATGGTCTTTCAGCATTTCTAGCCAGAGACATTTATTCCTAGAGATATGCTCACAAATACCTCAGTATCTCTTCACTGATAACTTCTTCTATGCCTCATTTCCTAGCTTGATATTATGATATTTTCCTTGAGATTATGATGTGACAGCAAAGGCAGAATGTGATGTCCCCAGAAGGATGTGTGATAAACTTGAAATAACTGACACTGTCAGTTATTCCAATATGTCACTGAGGATCTAAACTATAATTGGGAAGTGCATTTTAAAAGTTAGTCCTTATTATTAAAAATTAGGAATGACTTTTCAGAACTTTTCTTGCTTCTTTTTAGAATAAAATCATCACTGTTATTTCTTTTCCCAATCCTCTAACCTAATCATCAGGGCCATCAAGATGCCCAGTTAGGATGTTATGATATCAGTATAACTAAAAGGAAGACAGAGTTTGAGTGAAAGAAATGCGTTTTATTAACACTATGCTACTTGCAGTTACCCAGTTGTAGTAACTGCAAAGAAGTTGTTGCTTAAAACTGGAATAAATGCTCAGTCACCTTGCATGAATGCATCTCCTTAAACCTAGGCTGAAATTTGCAATTGTTCAAAGTGACTTTAGGCTAAACTTCCTTCAAGGGCATGTTTTTATGTGAAGTTTGATGTTTCAGCTTAGCATAATATTTCTTCTAAGAATAAACCTGTAGAATATTATAAAATAATAATAACATGGCAAGTCTGGGTTTTGAAACCAATTCCATCTATTTTGTGTAGATTCTCATATATAGATATAAATGCATGTGTGTAGCTGTGTGTATAATGCAGTATCAAATCACATAACTGAACACATGGTCAAAAAAATCAGGAAAACAGAAAATATTAAAATCAATTTTTAAACATTTGAGGTTATGCATTAGTCTTCTAGAGGTGCCATGAGAAAGATACACAAACAGTGGCTTAGAACAAAATAAACTGTCTCACAGCTCTGGATGCTAGAAATCTGAAATCAGGTGTTGGCAGGACCGTATTCTCTCTGAACCTGCAGGGCAAGGATCCTTTCTTGCATCTTCCAGCTTCTGCTAGCCCCAGATGTGCCCTGGCTGCAGCAGCGCCCCTCCAGCATGCACACGGCTTTCTCCCTATATCTCTCCACACTGTCTTCCCTCTGTGCCTGTTTGTCCCTGCATCCAAATTTCCCCTTTTTAAAAGGACACCAGTCACATTGGATTAGGGCCCACCCTATGACCTCGTTTTAACTTGATTATCACTGTGAAGATCCTATTTACATATAGGGGCACATTCTGAAGTACCGAGAGTCAGGATATATTCAATATATCTGTTTTGGGGAGGACACAATTCAACACATAATAGATTATGAATATTTTTATTTTAATTTAGAAAAACTCCAGGATTTCTCCTTAGAAGGGTATACATTTTTGTGTGTGTGACAAATGCCATTGACATAAACATGTCTGCTATTTGTGAAATATTGGGATCCCCTCTGATAATGGCTAAATGATTTATCACACCTAGATCTATTCCATAGACATGGATTTAGGCAAAGTATACCAGAATCATATGATAATGATTTATTGCAATCAAATTATAATATTTGCTTTATGTAAGTCCCTATTCAAAAGAAGACAAAGAAATTACTTTTGCCTAAGAATTTTGCTCAACATAAATTGCTGTTTTCTATATTATGTTGTTTTCCAGCATTGTTATAATATTGTCCTTACATTTTTGGTGTCTACTGTGTTACCCCAGCTACATTTCTGGATGACTGAAGATTCCAAGGCACCAGAAAAACACATTTTATCTATCAAATGTTTAGTTCCTTGTGGAAAAATTACCTTTGTCTCCTCCTTGCCAGTGAAGTCTAGCACTGAATATAGGAATTAGCAGTTGTTCAGCTGTCATTTTCTAAATACTAGCATAGGATCACATTTCCTAAGTATTAGCACTTATTGAGTATTTCAAAATAGCAACTTGACCTTTATATTGCAGTGAACTTAGCACACAGCTTTTACTGAGAAATAAATGAGGAAGATCTATTCTTATCAACATCTTCTTAGTCTTCTAATGAAAGATAATGCCATGGATTTGGATTCCTGGGAAGCACACCCTATGATGACATTTACAATCAGCATGTTTATTAGGGAGTCCAGAACTCAAAGTAGGTGGGAGAGGAGGCAGGGCTGAGCAGACGAAGCAGCTGAACTATGATGTAGACCCAATACAGTCTTGGTTAACCCCATGGAAAGTTCTGGAGGTAGAATGGCCCTTCAGAGCTGTCCTTAGTTTGACCGAGATGTCTAGGCCACTGTAATCTCTCACAGATCACTCACTGGATATCAGCCATCCTGAGCAGGGACGTGATCTTGAGGAAGTAGCCTCCTCTAGCTGAGCCAATCCCTTCAGGAGCTGACAGCTGGTGGATATCTGCCCACGTCCCTCCCAGCAACTAGAGCAACAAGTCCTTATTTTCTGGGGCATCTGAGCAGCACATCACAGTGTGCACGCAGGGAAAGAATCATAGGATAATTTTGACACGCCTTTTTGGTCATGCTTTTGCTGGTTATGCATTGTTAATATGAGTTTACACAAGCTTTTAAAAAATTTAAATTTGTATTTATTGCATAACAATTCAAAAAATCAGCTTCCGTTTTTGCTTTTCACTTCCCTTATTAATCTTCTTGGAACATGACATAACTGAACGTTGCTTCACCTCCATTGGGAATTAGAGAATTAGAGAATGTGAACGTGAATGTCTACTAAAAATTGCTAAGTTCTGTAAATGGTACCGTTATCCTGATCTAGTAGATTTTTGAACATGAAGAAATGTGTGTGTGTGTGTGTGTGTGTGTGTGTGTGTGTGTGTGTGTGTGTGTGTGTGAAAGGGGACATGCATGTTGTCCTGTAGAAACAACAACTTAGCACAGAGCGTGGAAGCCTGAGAATAACATCACTATGCATTTGTCCCTGAATCCTTCTTAAACCAAACAATATCTTGAGCTCACAAAGTCCAAATCTCTTTTATCTGTTGAGGTTTCCACCTTGAGTGTGCATAATGCCTTTTTAAAAATTGAGTAGAGTTAGCAAACCTTTAGTTTTGTTGGCAAAATCATTCTGAGTCGTGCTAAAAAAAAAAAGAGGCTGGAAGAACACATTTGCTTTCCAATAACAGCGGAAATGTTTTTTAGGGAAAATAAATATCTTTTAACATGGGACTCAATAGCCTTGATGTGAAAGTTTTAAAGAAAGTGCAAGAATGTAATTCTGTTGCCACCTATCATCTTCCCTGTCACATTTGTCTTTAAACATAGAAAAGAAAATCTGGTCAATTGTACCTATGTACTGCTAATATCCAATGTCTGCTTGGTATTGATCTTTTTCTATTCTGAGGTTCAGTTAAATTAACTTTACATCTCCTGAAATATTACAAAATTTTTCATTCCAATCAAGTTATTTAAAATTACTGTTTGGATTACTGAAATAAATTTCTATTTCCCCACCTCGCCTCAAAATCAAAGCAGTCAGTTTAATTTTCCAAAAGGCAGCTGTGTTTGAAACACATCCCAGTTCAGAAAACTCTATGTACCTCAGTGCACATAAAATTAAGTGAAACTTCTTCATTTTAGATTCAAGGTCATTGATAAGATTGTTTCTGTCCATATTTAGGCTCACGATTCAATACTACTCTTGCTGATGACCGCTATCATATCACAATATTTTAATTCCCAACCTGCACGAGTCTGATCAATTTAAGCCTACTTGGACTCCAGGATCTTAAGTTAGAGGTCCATGGGGTGATGAACCCTCCTTCCCTCTCCCATGTTGACAGATAGTTAACTGAATTCTTAATACTTCCCTTAACTCCAGTGTTCTAAAAGTTTTACAGAAATAATTGCTTTTATTGTATTGAGTCACCTTAATTATACATTTCCTTTATCACTTCCTTTTTACCTTTCCTTTCATTTTTGTTATACATCCTATTCTTCTTCTCTGAATTTCTTTCAAAGAGTTTCAGCCCCAGAATATGGATGTATGTCTGCTTTCTGACACTTTTAACAAATCACCTGAAACCGGGTAACTTATCAAAAAATGAAATTCATCTCTTACAGTTTTGGAGGCCAAGAAGTCCAAAGTCCAGAAAGCACATCTGACAAGGGCTCTTGGTGGGGACTTTACAGAGTCTCATGTTGACACAGAATATCACATGGTGAGAGTGGCAAGAGACAGACAGCTATTCTGCTCAATTGCTCTCCTTATAAAGCCATCAGTACCACTCCCATTAAACCATGAACCCATTAATAGATTAATCCAGTTATGAAGGCTGGGCCCTCATCCAATCACCTTCTTAGCACTGCTACAGTGGGGGTTAAGTTTCCAACACATGCACTTCTGGTAGACGCACTCAGCCCATAGCAGTGGAGAATACTGAACGATGTATTTCAAGATGGATTTGACTTCTAAATACCACAGTTACAGTATTACTGTATGGATTCAACATGCTCTTCCCTCTTCTATAAATTATTTTATTTTGCTTATTTTGAAAAATGACTCAGTAACTTTCTGAATAGGCATTCAAATACACACAAACAGATTTATTCCATAATTTAAATTTCAATGCTTTTAAAAATAATCTTATTCAGTATGGCAATCTGGCAATAATCATCATGTTTCACCATTCCTTTATTTGAGCAAACTATTTGAACTTTGTGCATAAATATGATCTTATAGTTTGTTTGTCTGAAGAAATTCTAATTCTGTTCTTTAATCTGCTTTGTTTCCAACAAATTGCTTAATTAGTGTTTTAGACAAATGAGTTGATAATTAGGTATTTTTTTAAAATAAATTTTCCAACAGTGCAACATTGAAAACAAACAGATAAGAATAATTAAGAAAGTAATTTTAAATAATTATGACAGAAAAATGAGAACCAGTATGATTGTGAAGAAGACTACAGAGCAAATATAACAAAAACAATAGTTAAACATTAAAAATTATAAAACTTTCCTCAGGCAAAGAAAGCCCAGGAAGAAGAGTGAAGACACAATCTACAAGTATACAGGCAGAAAATAAAATTATCTGCAAAAGAGACAAAATCAAGCTGGCTGCAGACTTCTAAGCACCTCTAAATGTCAGAAGACAATGGAAAAATACATGAAAACTTTTGTAAAAAGAGTTGTTGCCTTTCTTGGGTAAAGGCAATAGAAAGGCATTGTTACTTACGCAGGGACTTAAAAATATGCATATTCTTCTTGTATAAGTATTTAAATTTGATGACAAACAAACTGAAAGATTGGACAAAATTAATCACCTAAGAATATGAAAACTGTAGCACAAAATATCTGGCTCTAAGCACCCAAACCTAGTAAGCATAATATAGATGTCTATGCTACTGCTGTTATCTAGCTACAAAAGCTGAACACAAATGCTAAACTGATATTTAAGCAGAAAAATGTAATTTAAAAAATAGTCTTCCAATCTCTAGATTGAAGAACACAGATCTGGAAGCAGTTAGACAAGAGAAATGAGAAAACAGATAAATAGACATCCTCCCTGCCTTTGTGTATATGTGCTTGTACGCGTGCGTGGGTACGCCAAAAGTACTTGATACAATAAAAGCGAACTATCCAAGAAATTGAAATCTACATAAAAGTAAGCTAACAAAGGAAGCGAAAAAGAGAAAGAAAGCAATATATAAATGTTAACGATAAAAGAGCAAAAATATAACCTGTGACAATAAAATTAAATAAACAATAATGACTAAAAGGGAAGCAGACAAGAAGGTAAAACTCTAGTCAGAGGTTGCTACAACACAGCCCACAACAATGGAGTGAATGCGACAGCAGGTGCACCAACCAAGAGGCCTTCAACAGTCAAATGACATACAGAAGATCTTTCCCCTGGATGCACAAGCAAGAATCACAAAACATCTGACAAAGGCCAACAGCATGAGAGCCGATAGACTCAGCAAATGGGGAAATTCCTCACTGAAGAAACAGAGATAATAAAGGACATTGGAGCAAGTGTACTCAATACCCTAGTGGCAGCAGGGGGTGAATCACATCTATTATATAACGAGGGCATGTTTTAGAGTAATAAAGAGCAGAGATTAATGGTAAAACATAGAAAATTTAGGAATATAAAAATGTAAGTTTTAAAAATTAAATTACATATTAAGATGTGCTAAGTAACTAACTGGTTTTAGATCAAGACAAAACAACCTAGGGGCCGAGCCCGTGGCGCACTCGGGAGAGTGCGGCGCTGGGAGCACAGCGACGCTCCGGCTGCGGGTTCGGATCCTATATAGGAATGGCCGGTGCACTCACTGGCTGAGTACCGGTCACAAAAAAGACAAAAACAAACAAACAAACAAAAAAAAAACAACCTAGGTGGAAGACTGCTGAAGACAGCACGATGTGAGCTAGAGAGGTGGCAAATGTGAAAGAAAAGTTAAGAGGTAATACATTTGGATCTGTCCGTTCCAGTACGTTTTCATAAAAGTTCCAGAAAGAAAGAATAGATAAAAAAGATCTTGTTAGAGCTAATACCATGAGTAAGATAATAATAAATGGTACAAAAATACAATATCAAAAAATGATGGGGGAGAGGAGAGCTCACAAATTACAATGTAGCCAGTCCAGAAAACTCTTCTAAGGAAGGCAGATGACTCCAGTCAAGGACTTCACATTAGAGAAGACCTTAACAAAATGCAAATTCACGTAAGTAGGAGGTAATTAAGCTGATAAAACCAGAGATTATTACAGAAAGGGAAATTTCTGAGCCAAGGAAGACACTGAAATCACAATTTGTATCATTAAAGATCAAATAAATAACTTAGAATAAGATCAAATAAATAAATAACTTAGAATCAGTGCAAATGGAGGAGTTTCTGACAGAGCTGAAAAGTGAACTGTAAGCACGATAGAAATGTCTGGGATAGATGGAAGCCACACACATGTAATTAAAGTAATTATAGGAAAGCAGCTAGATATGAAAGGCAGAATGATGCATCTGCCGTATAAAGCAAATATTTATTCCTAAAGTAGAGAATTCAACAAATAGAATAAAAAAATTATTGTCATATAAATGAATGTGACAAAAACACTCTTCAAATTAAAGAACTTTCCCTGCAGAATAAAAGGAACTCTACTGCAGGGACAATACATAGAGGACACTATAATAAAACTTGAGATTAAGACAAATCTGATTTATTATTAATATACAAGGATAAAGAGTCCCTCAAGTAACCAGGCAAAAATAAAACAAGTCACACACAAAAGGGAAACAAAGTCAAGTTTACTTGATTTTCCATAGTAAATTCCAGTGTTTATATTTAAAATATTTAGAAATACTGAGGGAAAGAAATTATTATCTAAAGCTGTTAAACAGCAATTCGTATTCAAGTTTAAAAACAATAAGCAGACATTCCCAAAATTCCTTCTTGGCCTGTTCCTTTCTCCTTCCTTCTCTACTTCCCTTTTTCTTTTACAATATTTATTCAAACCCACTATGTGCCATGAACTATTCTGACTAAAGATTAAATGGTGAACAAGATAAAGCCTCGCCCTACTGAAAAAAATGCATTTCTGTGTGAGAAACACACAATAAAGAAGTCACGAATAAATAAGCAATATAATTTCATATAATATTAAGTACTGAATTTCATAACAGTATTAAGTGTTATGAAGAAAATGCAGCCAAGTGTAGGATCAAGGTTGGCGACTGGTTGCTATTACCAGTGGGTGGTTCAGGGGGGCCTTTTTGGAAAGATGTCAGGTGCATAGAGTGCAAATGTCAGGCAGCCTGGCAAAGATCAGGTGAAAATGGATTCCAGGCAGAAAGATCAATAAATATAATGTCTCATTGAAGGATATGAGTTTGGCCAGTCGAAAGAGTTTTACACAACCAGTAAAAGCTGTAGGATAGCTAGACAGAAACAATTGGTAGGAGATAAAAGGCAAGGGGACCACAGGGGCCAAATTTGGGGTGTCTAACTGTGGAGCAAGGGACACACCTGCTACCCCCTCTGTTGGGGGTGGGGGGGCGACCCACTGCGTGGAGGATGGCAAATGGAATGACAATGCCGCCACCAGGAGCAGAAGTCCCGGGATGGTAACTCACTTCACGGTTCGGGATCTCCAAGAAAGACACAACACGCAGGTACTGGAGAGAACAAGGCTTTCCTCACAGAGCAAGGTCAGCTTTGCAGTGGGTGTTGGTCCCACGGCCAGCAGCTCTCGTGCAGCGGAGCCACCCCTCCTGTGCTGCAGGCGAAGGGCCCTGCCAGGAGCAGGTGTTCTTGCAGGGTTGCCCAGATGTCGTGTGCTGCACGGGGTTATGCAGGACAAAGTAGCAATGTTGAGATCGGGACACAGAAAGGTATTTCCACACAAGGCCGTGAGCCCAGCACAGACCCTGAGGGTTCTTGATCTGTTGGTAAGGAAGGACCCAGTCCCAGGCCCGTTCTTGTGCAGCCCAGCGGGGCCGAAAGACTCCATGCATGTCACTGGCTTTCCCAACATTGACAGATTTTCTAGAGCATGGTAAGGAATTTTGATCTTACTTTAAGTGTAACGGGTGGATATGGCAGGGTTTTGAGGTGAAGAATGTTATTTTCATTTACATTTTAATTAATCTCTCTAGATCATTTAACTATGCGAACAATATTTTAGGAAGGTGCTGGTGCAAGTAAATGGCTGGGTTTCTAATGTGTAGAACAGTTCCCAGGCTCCTAGTAAATATTTACTAAATGAACTAATGAATGTGAAAGGTCTTTATGAAGGAAATCATGAAATTTCAATGAGATATTAAAAAATATTTGCCTGAAATCATCATCTCCTAAACTCATGCCATTAAATTATAGGAACCACTAACTCTCTTGTTACAATCATCTCACATTTCCGTCATTCCTTAAGATTTTAGCACCTAGGCTTTTCTCTCTCTGTCCTGTCACATTTGTATTTGTTGATGATTTTTTCTGATAATCCAACTTCTTAATTATTTGGTCACCTCTCCTCATATCTGTTCGTTAGCTTCAGTTACCCAACCCCATGATACCCTAAAACTTGTCATTACCAATAAATTCACCATGTCTGTAATTTCAATTATCGTACTCTCCAACTATCACATCCTCCTCCTCAGCTCAATTTCTTTAGTTCACTGACTCCAGGAATTCTTTTGCACCAATAAATGTAATTTACACCGATGCTGTCTGCCTATCACCGCCCCCTCATTGCTTCCTATTCTTGGTTTTATTTCTGTTATTTTAAACTGCACCGTCATCACTTAACTTTTCTTCCATATACTCTCAACTCTTTTGCTCATTTTTGCTTCCAACATATTCTCCTGGCAAAATCCTAACCCTGGTGAAATGTATTTCTTCATTTACTCTGAAGTTACTGAACTCATTTAGAAATAAACACATATCTGTAGTAGTTGATTTGATTTCTAAACTCATGATTAATTATATGAAGTGAGCTAAGAGTTTTACAAATATACTTCTCTGGCACTCATTTAGAAGATTGTTTTACATCTTCTCCTTTTAACTCCTACCGACTTATCACAATCAACTTATAAACTTCCTTTCTATTTACTGACAGAAGCAGAAATAATCAGAAGAATACTTTCATAAGCCCCACCACCACATATACCATTCTACCTGCATTGGTGTCTATATGCTTTGAGTTTTCTCCTGGTATAAATAAGCTTTCACTGCTGCTACCTAGGGCCGTTGCTCCACTTGGCCACTAGATGCAATCCCCTCTCACTTATTCAAAAATAGAAATATAGCTATTATCTGGTCTATCAACTGCAACGTGCATTCTTCCTTCTGTACAGAATTTCTCTTATTAGTATACAAACATGTTTGACTCTCACTTAAGAAATAATACTCTACCTTATTTGGGTAGGGGAAATAGATTATAGGAAGCAAACACTACCATTGACAATAACTAGAAAATTCATTAAAAAAAACTGCAAAAATATCCTATTATGTATTCAGGAAATAAGAATATGGGAGATTAAAATTGTAGATGTGCAAATTCCTTAAGAAATGAAACAAGAATCTGCTATTGCTTTTTTTCTGGGGGCATTTTTCAGTTCTGGGCATTTGTTACAGGCCAAGCATCTGGATTTGGCCAAGGCAGAAGATGACTACTCAGAATTTCTTTTGATCGCAAAGGCACAGAGGGGACAGAATTCCAAAACTGCAGGCCTTGAACAAAAAGCCAGTTTACCTCTTAAGATTTGTGCTAAGCTCTAAAGCTGTGTGGAGTAAGCAGCTAGTGAGTTAGGCCAAAAGAATTCTAAAAAGCAGAGTGAAATTTCCCAGTCTAACAGTGGTTAAGAGGCAAAGACCCTCCAGAGGCAGAAACGTTGAGAATAAGCAAATGAGGGATGAAAGTGTTCAAGGATGCTGCCCAAGGACTCTGAGCAAGAGTCGTAGACTAGGGACAGAAAATGGTGTGCTGTTTATGAGACACACTTTACCTGTAAAGACACAAAACACTTAAAGACAAATTCAAGGAGAAGATGTGCTAGACAAACACTAACCATTAGATAGGTTGTGTCACTATACTAACAGACAGACAAAATAGACTTTAAGGAAAAACATGTTTCTAGAGAAAAAAAGAGAAATTTCTTCATGATAAAAAAGTCAATTACAAGGAAGATAGCATAACTTTAAGTATTTATGTACCAAAGAGTATAATTTCAAACCATGCAAACAAAAATTATACAGAACTGAAAAGGGTAATCATAGGGAAACATTTTATGTATGATAGAATAAATATAGATAAAGATAGAAAGTCTATAGAAAACCTGATCCACACACTTAATAATAATGACAAATATTGAATACAGCACCCACCAATGGAATATCTACAAATCTCTTCAAACACTTGTGGACTATAGATGGCAAAAGTGATTATATGCCCTAATGAAATTTGCACAACTCCCCGAAGAATTGAAATAATAAAGAATATGTTCTCTGAAAATAGTGAAATTAATCTAGAAATCAATACAAAAACAATTTGTAAAAAACTAGAAAACACACAATTGCCTGGAAATTAAAAATATACCTCTAAATAATTCCTGAGTCAAAAAAGTCACTGGGAAGTTAGAAAATATTTTGAAATGAATAAATTATAAAAATGTGACATAAAATTTGTGAGATGCAGCAAAAGCAGTATTCAGACAGAAATTTATAACCATAAATAAACGTATCAGAAAGAAAAAAGGGTAGAAATCAAACTTCAATCTCAAGAACCTAGAAGAATTTATAGTATATCAAATCTAAAGAAAAGAAAAAGGAAGGAAGAAATTTTAAAAGATAACTGAAGAAATTAATTTTAAAAACTAATAAAATTTATAATAAAAATATCAAGAAAGCAAAGTGGTAGTATTATGAAGAAAATAACAACAATTAATAAAATCTCATCCTGGCTTATCAAGGAAAACAAGAGACAGATTACTAACATAAGAAGTAAAAAGTAGGCATTTCTCTAAGGAAGATATCCAAATGGCCAACAGACATATGAAAAAATGCTCAACATCACTCAGCATCTGGGAAATGCAAATCAAAACCACATTGAGATACCATCTAACCCCAGTTAGGATGGCTAAAATCCAAAAGACTATGAACGATAAATGCTGGCGAGGCTGCGGAGAAAAAGGAACTCTCATACATTGTTGGTGGGACTGCAAAATGGTGCAGCCTCTGTGGAAAATGGTATGGAGGTTCCTTAAACAATTGCAAATAGATCTACCATACGACCCAGCCATCCCACTGTTGGGAATATACCCAGAGGAATGGAAATCATCAAGTCGAAGGTATACCTGTTCCCCAATGTTCATCGCAGCACTCTTTACAATAGCCAAGAGTTGGAACCAGCCCAAATGCCCATCATCAGATGAGTGGATACGGAAAATGTGGTACATCTACACAATGGAATACTACTCAGCTATAAAAACGAATGAAATACTGCCATTTGCAACAACATGGATGGACCTCGAGAGAATTATATTAAGTGAAACAAGTCAGGCACAGAAAGAGAAATACCACATGTTCTCACTTATTGGAGGGAGCTAAAAATTAATATATAAATTCACACACACACATACACACATACACACACAAACCGGGGGGGGGGGGGGGAAGAAGATATAACAACCACACTTATTTGAAGTTGATACAACAAACAAACAGAAAGGACATTGTTGGGGGGGAGGGGGGAGGGAGAAGGGAGGGAGGTTTTGGTGATGGGGAGCAATAATCAGCTACAATGTATATCGACAAAATAAAATTTTTAAAAAAAATTAAATAAATAAATAAATAAATAAATTTACATGCCTGCAATTAAAATGTTATTTTAAACTCATAAGTTTTACTTATAATTCAAGTTTCTACATAAACTTATTGAACATATTCCAATAAATTGGTAACATGTAGAGGTATGAAGTTTAAAAAAGAATAAATAATACTTTGTTTAAAAAAAAAAAAAAGAAGTAAAAATGGGACATCAAAGTAGATCCTACAGGCAGCAAAAAGTAGATCCTACAGCCAGATATTCTGGCTTTCACTTAGAAGGTAGGTCCTTTCGGAACATCCACCCATATTCAACATAAAGAATATTTTATATGCAATTTCTGCACTTCCATACAATGTGCTGAAAATAATATCTAATTGAAGATGTATAAGATGCATTAATTACTGTATATTTCTGAAGTAGGAAAAAAGAAAATTTACATGAACACATATATGATCACTAATTTACAGCACTAATTGATACTAATTTACACTAACTGATTTAATGACACAAACGAGCAGTTTTAGTTACATAAACTGAAATATGTGTGTAATATTACCAAGCTAAGCTAAAGATTTATAAGCTTTAATAGCCAGATCGTGCAATTTTGAAACAAAAGTACAAAATAATGGCTTCTTTTCTTACAAAATATTCTACCCTTAAAATGTACAGAAGGTATAAAGGTGATAGTATGATTCTGATCCTATTAGAAAAGTTCTATTGATTTATACTTGATAGTCTCACAAAATATGTTATTTAGACATATAGCACAATGACAGGCATATAAAAGATTCTCAAATCTTGTGAATGATCAGCTATATTTTGGTGAAGCTGTGTCTCAGCCTCACTAATGAACATTTATTAAATTGTTCATTTCTATAATATTCAAATTTAATCTCTTGCCATCTTAATTTTATAAATTAAGGTGCTAATGCACCACAGTAACAGTGTAGTCCCTATGCTTGCTTTGACATATTTCTTTCTCTTTGAAAGTTGTTCAAAATGCTATTTCTCATGGAATACTTGTAATATCAACTTGCAAAATTAATTGAAAATTAACTGTGCTTGGCAATGTACTAGGTCCTAGACATACAATAGTGTGGAAGGTGACCATGCTTGTCCTCACAGACCTTTCACAAAGCTGTTAGTCCAGAACATAATGTGTCTGGGGTTTCCCAGAAGTTTCTTCCTAATACGATTTGGGAGCTGTTGTATACAAGGCAGAAAACAGAAGTGAGAAGACCTGGGTGCTAATTCTGCTCCTGCCCTAAAAAGATTATGTGATCATGAAAGAGGCCTGTTTCACACTGTTTTTTTTTTTTTTTTTTTTTTTTTCCTTATTGAAAATGAAAAATTGGGGGTTATCAAACTGACTTCTGCAGAGACTAGATGTTCTCCATGGCCAGTCAGAGAGGCGCCCAATTGAACAAAGCTCCAACCCAGTATTACCTCCAAAAAGTTCACAGCACAGTGGGAAGCACAGACATCTACAAGTGAATATAAGAGTTAAGATCCAGAAATAGAGATTGAAGAGAAAATAATATATGTCATAGTTGAAACTTTATATAAAAAAATTACAAGTTTAAAGATTTTCTAAATTCTTGCCAATATACTAAAAGAATCCCAGACTAGATGTTTGAAAATTATTCTCAACTTTTCTGAAAATTTATTTTAGATTTTTAAAAATTGATTCATAACTGGGATGGTTAATTTTATGTGTCAATTTTATGTGTTAACTTGATTGGGCTAAGTGATGCCCAGATATCTGGTAAAATGTTATCTCTGGGTTTGTCTATGAGAGTGTTTGTGAAAGAGATTAACATTTGAATCAATAAACTGAATAAAGAAGATCAACTCTTCCCAATACGGGAGAGCATCCTCCAATTTGCTGAGGGTCTGCTTAGACCAAAAAGGCGGAAGAAGAGTGAATTCTCTCCCTGTCTTCTTGATCTGGAACAAAAAACTTCTCCTGCCTTTGCACATTGGAGATCCTGGTTCTTGGGCCTGTGGGCTCTGGAACTTACACCAGCAGTCCCTGCCCCTCCTTCAGTACTCAGGCTTTTGGAATCTAGCAGAGAGTTATGCCATTGGCTCTGCAGGTTCTCAGGCCTTCAGACTTGAACTAAATTACACCACAGGTTATTATGATTCTCCAGCTTGCAAACTGCAGAAGGTCAGACTTCTCAACCTTCATAAATGCATATATATATATTATATATATATATATATAATTATATATATATAATTCCCATAATATATATTATATAAGTGGATACATATAAAATTTCTTGGTTCTGTTTCCCTGGAAATAATAATAATAAAATAACTATAGTTTCTGTTGTTTCCTAAAACTTGTGTATAGTTAGAAAAGATAAAACATTTAAAATTTGGTGAAACCAAAAAGTGTGAAAACCATTATTGTATTTTGTGTATCTTCCACCCCAGATAAATCTACAGCATTATACATGATGTGGAACAATGAACATACTTTACAGGGTAATGAGAAAACTTGCAAGCCAGAGTTGGTAAATGAAGAAAGATTCTCCTTTCTTCTTATTGCCTGATAAGGCATAGTGTTTGCTTAAGAAATCTGCTGGATTTGCAGTATTTGTCTGTGTTCCAGTGGAAGAAACCCATTCCTGTGTCATTTTTCCTTCTTAGTGAGTGAGCATGAAAGTAACCTTGTAAATTAAGGGATAAGAGAAGTCCAGCACCAGACAGTCTTGATCTGGGTGCTGGCTATTTGTAGGACTTTACTGAGAACCCTCGCTGCTCTACATCTGTGGACAATGGCTCCCATGTAAAGTTACTGCCCATCTGGTTGGGCAACAGCAGCCACCTGACACAATGACCACATGAAAATGTAACAAATGAACTTTAAAAAGGTCTTATTTAAAGGATTGTTGTATATTTATGAATGGATTTTTAGAGCCACAGGAAAATAAAATTAGAAGGGACTTAAGAGAATGAATTTCCTTCTAAATAAAACATTAGATTGATAGGAACTCCCTTAAAAGTGACTTGATGCTTTTCTCTTGCTGATTTTAGGATTCTTTCTTTGTCTTTGAGCTTTACCAATTTGACTAAAATGTGTCTTGGAGAGGATCTTTTTGGATTAAATCTGTTTGGGGATCTTTGAGCTTCCTGGATCTGAAAGTCTCTGTCTTCCTATACCTGGGAAATTTTCCATTATTATTTCATTGAATAGATTTTCAATGCCTTTACCTTTCTCCTCACCTTCAGGAACACCCATGGTTTGGATGCTTCTGTGCTTAAGGTTGTCTTCTATCTCTCATAGACATTGTTCATTTTTAAATTTTGTTTTCCTTTTTTTAAAAAAAATCTGCCTGGGTTATTTCATAAAGACTGTCTTCAGGTTCAGAATTCTTTCTTCCACTTGCTCTAATCTGCTGCTTAAGCTCTTGGTTGTCTTTTTCAGTTCATTGAATGCATCTTTCAGTTCCAAAAGTTCTGCTACATTCTTTTTTTAAGGTATTAATCTCTTTGTAAATTTCATCCTTCATATCCTAGATACTTTTTCTCATTACATTGTGTTGTCTTACAGAATCCTCTCTTATCTCACTGACTTTCCTTAAGATAGTTACTTGAAATTCCTTTTTAGTCATTTCAAGGGTTTCCTGTTCTGCAGGGTCTGGTACTTGAGAGTTACTGAATTCCTTTGCTGATATCATATTTTCTGATTATTTCATATTTCTAGAATCTCTCCATTGATTTCTGGTCATCTGGTAGATCAGTTGCCTCTTCTATTACTCTGTAGTGGACTTTAAGGAGAAAGATTTCTTCTTTTTACAGGCTCCTCCAGTGATTCCCTTTGTGTCAGTGCAGTTAAATATGTGGTGGACCACATGTACAGTGGCTGTGGATGTTACTAAGGCAGCGAGCCATCCTTGCAACCGTAGTAGCTGTGGTGGTGGCCGTTGTGGACTACCTCTGCAGAAGCTGTGCAAAGTCTCATGGTGGTGGCACAGTGCAGAATTCTGACTTTGCACAGGTGGGACAAGGGAGCTACTACACAGTAAGAAAACAAATAACCCAATTAAAAAATGGGCAAAGGAGCTGAATAGACATTTTCTAAGGAAGACATACAAATGGTCAACAGGCCCTTAAAAAAATGTTCAACATCACTAATCATCAGGGAAATGCAAATTAAAGCCACATTGAGTTATCACCTCACCACAGTTAGATTGTTTATAATGAATGGAGAATAACAAATGCTGGTGAGGATGTGGAGAGAAGGGAATGCTTCTACACTGTTGATGGGACTGTAAATTAGTACAGCCACTGTGGAAAACAGTATGGAGGTTTTTCAAACAACTACAGATAAATCTACCATGTGATCCAGTGTTTTAGTCCATTTTGTGTTGCTATAACAGAATTACCTGAGACTGGATAATTTATAAAGAATAGAGGTTTATTTGGCTTACGATTCTGGGACAGCTGCATCTGGCTTGGGCCTCAGGCTGCTTCTACTCATGGCGGAAAGTGGCAGCAGCCAGTGGGTACGAGCAGATCACATGGCAAGAGGAAGCAAGAGAGAGAGGAGGTGCCAGGGTCCTTTAAACAATCAGCTCTTGCAGGAACTAATAGAGTGAGAACTCACTCACTACCCCTCCTCCCCCAGGGAGAGCATTAATCCATTCATGAGGGATCCGCCCCCATGACTCAATCAGTTTCCAACACTGCCACATTGGAGATCAAATTTCCACATGAGTTTTGGAGGGGACGACACCTCCAAACTCCATCATCCAGCAATCCCACTTTTAGGGATATACCCAAAGGAATGGAAATCATCATGTTGAAGGAATACCTGCATTCCCTTATTCATTATATCTCTATTTACAAGAGCTGGGATATGGAACCAACCTAAATATTTATCAATGGATGACTGGATAAGGAAAATGTGGTATATATACACCATGGAATACTACGCTGACATAAAAAGGAATGAAATTCTGCCATTCACAGCAACACAGACCATCTTAGAGAAAATTATCTTGAGTGAAAGAAGCCAAGTACATAGGGAAAAATACCACAAGTCCTCACTCATAAGTGGGAGCTAAGAGAGAAAGAAAGAAGGAAAGAAAGACCACAGTGGTGCACTGGACTTGCAGAGGGAGAGCATATCTAGGGTTGCAAAATGGAGTGGAGGAAGGGGAAGGCAGAGGGAGGTCAAATATTAATTGGGTGAGAGACATGAGGAATAATCACAATTTGTGGTAATGAGCATGCTGATACTATTGATCTGGCCATCACTTCTTGGGCACAGGTGGTAATGGTTAGCTTTGTACCCCATGAATATGCGTAATCAATAAAAACAAACAAAATAAAAAGAATGTATATAAAAATAATAAAACATTAATTTTACAAATGAGGCTTGAGGTTCAGGAAAGGTAACTTATCAAGAACATACAACTAGTTATGAAAAAAGATCAGCTAAGGTCCTCCTGTAAACTCTTCTACCGTGACATATGCCATAATGCGTCTTGAATATTTTTGTGCTTTCATTATTCTCCTCTTATATAATATTTTCCCAGATTATAATAAAGGAACATATTCTATATGTATATATTATATATATATAATATATATTTAATGGGGAGCATATATGTAAGCATTTATGTAACTATTGAAAAATAAATAGAATCATAAAAAATTCCTTTCTTCCATCTTTTTAATGGTATTACCAGGAATGCTATAGACTTATTTTAATATAAATAATACTGAAAATACATGTTATCTGAATTGTTTCAGGGAGTATAATGAGATTTTGAAGATTAGTGCTAAATCTGGAATGTAATTCCTTCAGAGACATGGCCCTCTCTCTCTCCCTTATTGTCTCCAAACCAATAAGAGGTACATCCTGAAGATGTAGAAAACCTTTGCTTATGTAAAGCAAATACCAAATTTCATCCTGTATTGTTTTAATTTAAAAGAGAAACGGAGTCTTACTTTCCATCACATAACATGTGTATGCTTATTTTCAGATAAAAACAATCTTCCTCTAAATTTTCAAGAAAATTGATTTAAAAATTTATTCTGATACGTTTTGCCTTCTTCCAAGTCCTGATTTGAGAAGTTCAACACAGTGAGATTACATCGCCTATTGTACTTTTTTCCTACATATTTCTGCCATCTCATTCTCTCAATTCTCCCCTATTATCCCCACCCGAAATTTACAACACAATTTATGCATCTCTATTTGCAATTCCCTGAACATGACATATGTTTTTAACCCTATGTGCATGATGTTTTCTATGCCTGGAATGCTTTGGAAACAATCTGCATCTCCTGAATGTCAGGAGCCCTTTTTACCCAATGAATTCTTATTTATCCTTCAGTGTTCACCTTTGGGTTGTGCTGACCTTCTCAATGCAGGCAGAATTAATGATGTCTACCTTTTTGCTTCCTAGCATTCTGTGCATGCTTCTATTAAAAGTGTTATTATATCTTACTCCTAGCTACTTCCTGAAGCACCTGAGAATAACAAGTATGTTTCATGAATCTCTGAATTACCAACAGGTAACACCAGGAGTTAGTACTCGATATATAATTTCTATATTTTGATGCAAAAAATAGAATCAGAAAGTAACTTAGAGATATAGTAATATTGGAGGCTCTTAGGTAAGAATGAATGGGCTTAGAAACATCTTCAACATAATATGGACCATATATGAAAAATCTCACTGGTAGCATGATAATCAATGGTAAGGGACTGAAAACTTTTCCCCAAAGATCAGGATTAAGACAAAGATTTCCACTTCACACATCTATTCAACTGATTATTGGAAGTTCTAGCCAGAGCAGTTAGGCAAGAAGAAAAATAAAACACATCCAAATTGTAAAGGAAGTAAAACTATCTCTGTTCACAAATGACAATCTCATACATGAAAAATTTTAATGATTCCACAAAAAACTGTTGGAACCAATAAATGAATTCGGCAAACTTGCAGGATATGAAATCAACACGTAAAAATCAGTTGTTATTCTATAAAGTAAAAGTGAACATCCAAAAAGAAATTAAAAAACAATTGCATTTACAAAACCATCAAAAAGAATGAAATACTTAGTAATAAACTTAACTAAGGAGAAAAAGACTTGTACACTAAAAATATTTTGTAATATTGCTGAAAGAAATTAACACCAGTAAATGGCAATACCTCTCATGTTCATGAATTGGAAGACTTAATATTAAGATGCCAATATTATGCAAAGTGATCTGCAGATCCAATGCAATCCCTATCAAAAGCTCAACAATGTTTTTTACAGAAATAGAAAAAAAATGTATGTGGAATCTCAAGGGACTCTGAATAGCCAAAACAATCTTGAAAAGGAAAGCAAAGTTAGAAGACTCAACTTCCTCATTTAAAAACTTACTACAAAGCTACAGTAATTAGAACAGCATGGTACTGACATAAAGACAGACATTTAGACCAATGGAATAGAATGCAGACACAACCCTCACATATACAGTCAGATGGTTTTTTGACAAGGGTGCCAAGATCGCTCAATGGATAAGGATAATCTCTTCATAAAAGGTGCTCAGAAAACCAGATATCCATATGCAAAAGGATCAAGTTGGACCCTTCCTTTACAAAACATACAAAAATTAATTCAAAATGGATCAAAGACATAAGCGTAAGAGCTAAAACTAAAAAATCTCTTATAAGAAAAAATGGAAGAAACCTTAATGACATTGATGCTGGCAATGATTTCTTGGATATAACACCGAAAACACAGGTAACAACAGCAACAACAATAGGTACATTGGACTTCATCAAAATTGAAAACTTTTGTACATCAAAGGACACTAACAAGAGTTAGAAGATGATCCACAAAATAAGAGAAAATATTTGCAAATCATATACCTGATAAGGAATTAATATCTAGAATAAAGAATTCCTGCAATTCAGCAATAAGCAAACAGACACCCAACCCAATTAAAAAATTGGCCAACAATGAATAGACACTTTGCCAAAGAAAATATGCAGATAACTAATAAGCACATGAAATGATATTCAATATCACTAATCTAATCATTAGGAAAAGGCAAATCAAACCACTGTGAGATATTATTTCATGCATATTAGAACGGCTATTATTTAAAAAAAGAAAAGAAAAGGAAAGAAATGGCAAATGTTAACAAGCATGTGGAGAAATTGGAACTGCTTGTGCATTGCTAGAGGGCATGTAAAATGCTACAGCTGCTGTGAAAGACAGAACAAGTACCACAAAACTTGAGCATGGAATTGCTACATAGTCCAGCAATTCCACTTCTGGACATATATCCAGAATAATCATAAACAAAGACTTGAACATATTATCTGTACACTGATGTTCATAGCAGCATTATTCACAATAACCAAAAGGTGGAAACAACCCAACCGTCCTTCAATGGATGACTGGATAAGCAAAATGTGATATATATATGCAATAAAATATTATTCAGCCTTAAAAAGGAAGGAAATTGTGATATATGTTACAATATGTCTGAACCTTGAAAACATTATACTAAGTGAAATAAACCAGATACAAAAGGACAAACATTGCATGATTCTATTTACACGAGATACTTAGAACAGTCAAACTCCTAGAGAGGGAAGAGGAATAGTGGCTACCGGGGCATGGGGGGCAGGGGGAGAATGCAGGGTTGTTGTTTGACGGGTAGAGAGTTTCATCTGTGATGATGAAAAGGTCTGGAGATGGACAGTGGTGATGGTTGCACAACTATGTACATGTGCTTAATGCCACTGAATTGTAAACAAAAAATCTGCATAATGATACATTTTATTTTGTGTATATTTTACCATGAAAAAGAATGAACTGATTCAGATTTAAATAGAATCCTACAAATGTGAGCTGAACATCTGTAAAATAAAGGTATTAAAATGACCTATTTCATCTGATTGGTGAGGAGCTAATTAAAGTAATGCATATAAAGGATGTAGCACAATGTCCAGAAAATGTTGGAAACTAAGGAGTTGTTAAATACTGAATTCATTCTTGTTTGTCACTAGTTCAGATATATGTCATGTCATCTTTTGCCTTAAAGTACATTTCACCAGGGTTAGGATTTTGCCAGGAGAATATGTTGGAAGCAAAAATGAGCAAAAGAGTTGAGAGTATATGGAAGAAAAGTGAAGTGATGACGGTGCAGTTTAAAATAACAGAAATAGGGCCGAGCCCGTGGCGCACTCGGGAGAGGGCGGCGCTGGGAGCGCAGCGACGCTCCCGCCGCGGGTTCGGATCCTATATAGGAATGGCCGGTGCACTCACTGGCTGAGTACCGGTCACGAAAAAGGCAAAAAAAAAAAAAAAACAGAAATAAAATCAAGAATAGGAAGCCTTCTGTTCCGTCATGTCCAACTGAAAGAGAAAATCCCTCTTACGTTTGGAAGCAACATTAAAATGTACTGATGAAAAATGTCTGATATTTCTTCACAAGTAATTTGCTTTTGTTACCTGGTTAAATTATTTTATAAAATAATTTTTGATAACACTTTAAATGCCAAACCTAAATTTGTAGATGTGTATTCTGTAATCTATTTTTAATGACTTAAAAATGAGTTATAGGATTTTGATTATCTGAGAAAGCACAGAGTTAACTTAAAATGTAGAGACAATGAGGCTATGGTATAATTAAGTTTAAAAATCTAGAGCAGTAAATAGCATGTATTAGTTTAATAAAGAATGCAATTATATTAGCAAAAAGCCGGTTCCTTGATATTGACATTCACCTTCTATTGACAATATTCAAATATGGATCCATCAAAATTTTAAAAAATACTCTTTAAGTTCAGGATTCTCACTGCAAATCAGGCCAATGTGAGTTAGCCAATAAAAAACTTATTAAACTCTACTCCTTCTTTATTTCTACTATGTGCCAGGCATTATATAAGAATTTTATGTAGTGCCTCGAATTTTGCATAAACTCTATGGGCCTGGTAGAGAAGATGAAGCTCAATTTATTAATATGCCTGTGTCACACAAGTAATAAGGGGTACATAAGAGTTTAAATCCAGGTCTATTTCCTTTTTTTGCCAATGCATGCTCTAAGCCTTCACAACGATCTTCTCATCCTTTCTACGATGTATATTTATGTTTATTTTTATCTCATTTTGACTCAAAAACTTGGCAAAGCAGGGAAAGGTATCTAAATTTTTATTCCTGAATTACTATGCAAAATAAAATTATAGACCACTCCATAATATATTGCAGAGTTAATTTCATGAGTTTCAGAGTAATCCTTCATTGGAATATTCTGACTCAGAAAATCTCTATACCTTTTCTAAGATATTAACCATCCGATTTGAGACTAAGCCTAAAAAATATGAATGAACATAACTCACTAGGAGCCCCAGACCTGTGCTGCTCAGTCTTTTATGGCATCTGTGTACCAGATCCTTTAGAAGTTCTACCCTATCTTTTTGTCTATCATTAGCATGGTTTTACAGGTGGCAAACCTCTCATGAAAATCTCACCAATTGTTATTCAAAGAAATGCTATTATTCTGTTAACACAAAGTATGTGGTCAAGATATTTATATATATTTTAACAGCATTTAGATGAGGTACACATAGTTAAATGTAAAACAAGGCCTCATTACCTACAGATTAGTTAGGGTTCTTAATCACAGGCAGGATATTTTTATTCTGTTCTTGTTTTTTTGGTGGCTAGCCTGTGAGGGGATCTGAAACCTTGACCTTGGTGTTATAACCTTGGCGCTCTAACCAATTGAGAAACCAGTCAGCTCCTATTTTTAAAGAAGCCTATGTTCACAATCTCATTCCCTGAGTTGCAAACTAAAAAAAAAAAAAATTCTAGTAAGCCAAAAATTACCTGCAAAATTAAGCAAACTTGAATTAGACTTATTATATTATTTTTATCTTGCATGGTAATCAAGTTTGTTTTTTGATTGGTGAGAAGAGTTAAAAATTATTTTGCAGCCTTTGCAATGCTAAAAAGTACAATTGCAGCAAAATTCTTCTAATTAAATAAGATTCTTGGGAACACAAATCTGCTGAGTCGGAAGACTGCTTTTCCCAGCTCTGTTCATTCTTTAGAAAATTACATATTTAAAGCATAAAACAAGATAACATCATTATTTTACCATGAAAGAGAAGAGCTATATGGTTAAATATAAATATACAATGATGTGAATATAAACAAAGAATTTTATACTTACGTTAAATATTCAGCTCCTAAAAGCTATGAGTCATCATTTTTGCACATTGTCAGGTTGAGGCAATACAATTCTGTAACTGTATTTGATTTTTTCCCTCTTTTTTCCGAGAGTACTTCTTCAGTGTGGTAAAATTAGCCACAAAACCCACCTGTGCAAGCAATGTCAGTAATCAATGACTTGATAGTTACTGACCCCAGGAAACAGCCTCATGAGATCAGAGAGGTTACACACTTTTGATGACATTATCCCAGAATGTGATGGCATGAATAGGATGCCATTATCCCAGCTATTTGTTACGGTATTTCAATTCTTTGTGGCCCACATTGGGTAACCTACTAATCAAGAATATTGTGTTTGTCATACAAAAATGTCTAAAATGTTTTTTGAAAGAAAATGTTTTTCCTAAGATTATCACAAAGAACGATGAAATGTAGCAAAAAAATATGTCTGGGAATTTTTTTTAATTAAATGAAGAATATTTAGGTTATCAGCAATATACATAGAACACAGATAAAAATAACTTATATCACATATGACTGTTTATTCCTAATGGTTCCCCAATTAATTGTATTAAAGGAGTTTTTTTAATGTTAAAAATATGAGTTAACATCTAATTACATATTTTCTTTCTAGTAATGAAGACACAAAAAGAACATCAACCATTCCCTGAGAATCCAAAAACAAGCACAATATCTACAACATCATGGTTGTTTTTGTTTGTTTGGTTGTTTCTTTGTTTGCCATAGAGACCTGAGGTTTCAATGAAAAGCTAATAAACTGAATTCCAAATAATGACAATCACTTTATAGAAGAGAAGACGACCATGATGGATTTCATTATCTCATCCCTGGTGGAGTGGTGATAGGACTAGAAAATTACCATAAGGGCTGTGCCTTGGATTGAGTGTCCCACCAAACCTTGACCCCCACTGTGACAGTGTTAAGAGGGTAAGAAATCCTATTATGGTAATTGAAAGGTGGAGCCTTGAAGAAGTGATTAGATTGCAGGACCATACCTAGTGATTGGATTAGAAATGGTGGTCAGGGGAATAGCTCTGAGGTCTTGGGAAAAAGAGCATGTAGAGTCTGTCTCTCTCTGCTCTACCATTTTCTGCCATGTGAGACCTCTGGGACACTGTCTTCACCACCAAGGCCTTCACCAGATTTGTTCCCTGGACTTTGGACTTCCCAGCCTCAGAAACTGTAAGCAATAAATTTTGTTTTTTTTTAATGTCACCCAGTTCCAGGTATTTTGTTATACAACAGAAACTGACTAATACAGGGTGTAAAAATAAACTATCTTAAATTGTAATGAGATTTTAATGGCTGTTATTTGGGTTGTTATAACAGATTAGAATGCTGAGGCACTGTTCCCATAGTGTGAGTCTGCACCTAGTTAACAATTCTTTTTCACAGGTTTTCACTGTGTGCCTGGGAGTACTCCACAAAAGACTGGGGTCAGAGCAGAATAAATCTACCTAAGGCACTTCAGACTTTCTGAAACCAAAGTCTGGGACTGGCACTGGACAACTGAGAGAAATTCTTCAAGACATGCTTGCTTTTCAAATGTAGAAAGCTAAAGGCAGAAAATCTGAGAGAAATTCCTCCTGAATTTCCTTGGCCATTACAAAGTGTAAGCCATCCATATTCTAAAGACTAGAGGCTGGGCAGGGGCCCAGAGCTGAGAGCAAGCCCAAAGCAGGACTAAAGACCAAAGAGAACTTGACTTAGAAAACAGAAAGCCTCTCTGTAAAACAGACAAAGAACTCACGATTTCTAAAACTGGGGCTGGGCTATAAAGAGCAGATGGTTTATCAAGTTAACAGTGTTCAGATAACAAGCCTTACTGAAGAAATGTTTCTGATCTTGCACTTGAAATAATGAAAAACCAATGGGAAATTGGATAAAATAAAATTTGCAACAAATCCAAGACCTGCTTCCACAATAGATCTTATTGATTCAAATTATTGACTCTAGGAACCAAGCAGGATGAGGAAGTATCTTTTGCAGCTTTTGTTTTAACACGAGTTATATTATTATTCTATACAAAATGTCTGGTATCCCCTCAAATTATAAGAAAAATGAAAAACAAACAAACAAAAACAGCAAAAAAAAAAAAAAAAAAAGAACATGAGACCCATAATTAAGAAGGTAAATAGCCAATATAAATAGATAGAGAGATAACTGTTGCCAATCAAGGCAACAAAGGTAAGAATCAATGAGCTTCAAGACAGATCAACAGAAAATATTTAAACTGAAACACAAGGAGATGAAAGAAAAGAAAAGAACAAAAACAAAGGAAAAATGGAGCAACCAATGCCTGTGGCAAAATATCAAGTGGTGCAATATACATGTAATTGGGGTAGCAGAAGAAAAGAGAGAATGGTTCAGATGAAATATTTAAAGAGATAATGTCGGAGGACTTCCCAAAATAAAAAAACAGATAGACACAATCATAGTCAAGCAGCTGAAAATCGAAGATGAGTAATAAATTTTAAAGCAGCCAGAGGGAAGGAACATCACATACTGAGGAACAAAAATATAATAATGGCTGGCTGCTCATTAGAGAAAATGGAGTCCAGAAAACACTAAAAGACATTTTCAAAGTGCTGAAAAAATTATCTTGTATCCCATAGCTAACAACAATATTCACCAAAAATAAAAGGAAGAAAATAGTAATGTGGGGTGGGGCAAAGCTAAGATAATTTTTCTGTTGGAGAAATACATTACAATAAACAAGAAAATAAATTATACCAGATGGAACCTTGGATCTATAGGAAGGAATGAAGGCCTTCCTTCTAGTGTGTATGTGTGTGAGTGTGTAACAGAAGAGCACAAATGATGAGAGGGACATCAATTAAGTAATAATATCAGATTCTTACATTGTGAGGTAATACAATATTATTTGAATGTGGCTATGATAACATATAATGGCTAAAATAATTCATAGAACAATCTAAAATTTAACACAAAGGGGTATACCTAAAAAGGCAAAAGAAGAGAAAAATGAAATTCTAAAAATATTCAATTTACTCAAAAGAAGAGAAAAAAAGGAGCAGAGGAAGGTAAAGTAAGATAAATAGAAAAGAAGTAACAAATGTTAGACTTAAACCTAACCATAACAGTAATTATGTTACATGCAAATAGCCTAAAAATAAATAAATAAATAAAAGACCTATGCTCTGAATAAAAAATTTTACTTAAATATAAAGAAACAGACTTTTTTGTGTGTGTGTGTGTGTCTGGTTGGTACAGGGTTCCAAACTCTTGACCTGGAGTTACAAGGTGGTGCTCTAACCAGCTGAGCTAATCAGCCAGCCTAGAAATAGACATCTTAAAAGTAAAAGTGTGGGAAAAGATACTCTGCAAAAGCTAAGCAATGTCTATATTAATATAAGGCAAAGCAAACTTCGTGGAGAAGAGTATCACTAGAGATAAAGAGGGAAAATTTATAAAAGAATAAATAGTTCAAGAAAACATAGCAATTTTAAACATGCATGCACTTAATAACAGAACTTTAAAGTACACGATTCAAAATTTTACAAAAAGGAAGGAAGATACAGACAAATCCAAAATATAGTTGAAGATTTCAAAGCCCTTTTCTCAGCATTGGATAAAACAAATAGACAAAAAATTAGTAAATTTCAACAACATTAGAAGATTTTAACAACATTATAAACAAACTTGAACTAATTGATATTCATAGAATATTTTTTTCCAACTATTACTGCAGAGTACACATTATTTGCAAGGATGTATAAGACATTTAATAATTCTGAATAAATATAAATGAATTTAGATCATAAAGAATATTTGACTGCAATGAAAATATATTAAAACAATTTTAAAATAATATCTTAAAAACTCAAATATTTGAGAATTGTCAAAGAAGAAATTACAAAGAAAAGAAAAAGAGATTTTTATATTATAATAAAAATTTATGGATACTTCTAACCAAGTCTTAGAAAGAAATTTATAGCAACATATGTTATATCAGAAAAGAGAAAAGTAAAATTAATGGTCTAAGCACCCAACTTAAGAATATACAAAAGAAGAGAAATTAAGACAGAAATAAATGTGAATGAAAAAAATAATAAAATGGAGGAAATAAAAAGAAATAGTCAAAAGACTTTTTGTAGGAATTAAGTTAAAGAAGAAATTATAATGAAAATAAAAAAATGATTTTTGAGTGAAAATAATTTGTGGGATGATACAAATTAAGATTTAGAAAGTCATAATTCTATGCCTATATGAGAAAAGAAGAAAATAGAAAAATTAATAATCTAAACCTTAAATGAAAGAACATAGAAAACTAAAAGGATATTAAGCTAGAAGTAGAAAAAAGAAAATAATAAAAAGGTATAAGTAATTGAAACAGAAATGGGTAATAGCCTATGGTGGGGTGTGTATTTACTGTAGAAGGGCATAAAGAACCTTCCTTGGGTGATGAGATTGTTTTATGTTTTCTTTTGTGTTGTTGTTGTTATTACCTGAGCATATATAATTGATAAAATACTTCAAATTAGTCATTTAAGGTGCATAAAATTTATTAAATGTAAATTATACCTCAATTAAATATATTCAGCACCACACCACCAGAGCAGAAGGCAGGACCTCATGCTGCCAAGACAGAGCAAGCAGAGAACCTGGCCAGCCTCACCCATTATACCATGCTCCCTGTGCAGAAGGCAGAACCCTGCACAGGTCAATGCCAAGCAGGCCCCAGGCAGGCAGAAAACTCAGGCAGCCTTATCCACTGTGCCATGCCACCTGCAGAGAAGGCAGAACCCACACTGGCCATACTAGGGAAGCCTCACGTGGCTTCCACAGTGGTGGTTTACAACAGCCCCCATCACAGCTTATACTGATACAAGACAGCTCACTGCCTGATGGAGTTTGGATGTTTTGTCCCCTCCAAAACTCATGGAAATTTGAACTCCAATGTGGCAGTGCTGGAAACTGATTGAGTCATGGGGGAAGATCCCTCATGAATGGATTAATGCTCTCCCTGGGGGAGGAGTGAGTTCTCACTCTATTAGTTCCCTCAAGAGCTCATTGTTCAAAGGACTCTGATACCTCCTCTCTCTCTCTCTCTCTCTCTCTTGCTTCCTCTTGCCATGTGATCTGCTTGTACCAGCCAGCTGCCTGCCACTTTCCACCAAGAGTAGAAGCAGCCTGAGGCCCATGCCAGATGCAGCTGTCCCAGAATCGTAAGCCAAATAAACCTCTCTTCTTTATAAATTACCCAGTTTCAGGTATTCTGTTATAGCAACACAAAACAGACTAAAACACTGCCACAATAGCATACATGACCACCTTCAGGTGGCCCACTGCATATTTCACTTCATTGACACACAGAGTCACTTAAGGGGGCTGGGAAAAGAGGAAGAAATCTTTCTACTCAAAATCCACTCCAGAGTAATAGAAGAAGTAACTGATATACCAGATGATTAGAAATCAATGTACAGATACTAAAAATATGAAAAAACAAACAAAAAATAGAAAAATGACACCACCAAAAGAATTTAGTAACTCTCAAGTACCAGACTCTACAGAAGAGAAAACTCTTGAAATGACTGAAAAGTAATTCCAAATACTATCTTAAGGAAACAGAATGAGATAAGAGAGGAATCAATTAGACAACACAATGAAACAAGAAAAAATATCCAGAATATGAAGGAGGAAATTTCCAAAGAGATTAATACCTTGTAAAAGAATGTAGCAGAACTGCAGGATCTGAAAGATACATTCAATGAAAGGAAAAAGCACAACTGAGATCATAAGTAACATATTAGAGCAAGCAGAAGACAGAATTTCTGGACTTGGAGATGGTCTTCATGAAATACTCCAGGCAGACCAAAAAAAAGAAAAAAAATTTTTTTAAATGAAAAATAGTCTAAGAGAGCTACCAGATAACCTTAAATACACAAACATCTGAATCATGGGTGTTCCAGAAAGGGAGGAGAAAGATAAAATCATGAAAATCTCTTTAATGAAATAATAATTGAAAACTTCCCAGGTATGGGGAGAGACCCAGACCTTCAGATGCAGGAAGCTCAAAGATCCCCAAACAGATTCAATCCAAAAAGATCCTCTCCAAGACACGTTATATTCAAACTGTCAAAGCTCAAGAACAAAGAGAGAGTTATAAAAGCAGGAAGAGAAAAGCATCAAGTATCTTATGAAGAAGCCCCCATCACACTAACAGCACACTTCTCAACTCGCTATAGGTGAAAAGAAAATGGGATGATATATTCAAAATACTAAAAGAAAAGAAAAACTTCCAGTTAAGATACTATACTCAGCAAGGCTGTCTTTTAGAAATGAGAGAGAAATAGTGTATTTCCCAGACAACAAAAAACTGTGGGAATTTATCACCACACAAAGAGCCCTGCAAGGAAGTCTCAAGGGAGTCCTGCATCTGGAATTTGAAAAGCAATAATCACTACTGTGAGTACACCAGAAAGAACAAAACCCACTGGTACAACACAAATGCAAATGAGAAAGAAAAAAGAAACTAAATCTTACCACATCAAATATATAAATAAATACATAAACCAATAAATGTTGAAGATGAATAATAAAATAGGAAGAAAGGAAGAAAAGATATTTAAAACATCTAAGCAAAAAGCAATAAAATGCTAGGAATAAGGCAATATTTCTCAATAACAACCCTAAATGTAAATGGATTAAACTCCCCACACTGATGGCTTGGACCAAAAAGTTAGATGCAACTACATGCTGTTTTCAAGAAATCACCTCACCTATAAAGATGGATAAAGACTAATTATGAAGAGATGTAAAAAGATATACCACAAAGATGAAAACCAAAAATGAGAAGGAGTAGCTATTCTTATGTCAGGTAAAATAGACTTCAAACCAAAAAACATAAAAAGAGACAAAGAAATCCACTATTTAATGATAAAGGAATATATCCAGCAAAAAGTCATAATAATCATAAATATATATACACCCAACACTGGAGTACCCAGATATGTAAAGCAATAGTATTAGACCTAAAGAAAGAGATAGACCTCAACATGATAAGAGTAGGGGACCTGAACACCCCTCTCTCATCATTGGACAGATCATCCAGGCAGCAAATCAATAGAGAAACCCAGGATAAAAACTACACTTTAGACCAATTGGACTTGGCAGATATCTACAGTACATTTCATTCAACAGCTACAGAATATACATTCTTATCATCAACACATGAGACATTCTCCAAGATAGACCACATGCTAGGTCACAAATCAAGTCTCAATAACTTTTAACAAATTGAAATCATCTGAAATATCTTTTCAGACCACAATAGATTAAAACTAGAAATTAATAACAAGCAAAACTCAGGACTCTATACAAATACATGGAGAATAAACAACAGGCTCCTGAATTACCTATGGGTGCTTCTTTCTTAAGAAGAAATTAAACAGGTAGTCAAAAATCTTCTTGAAACCAACAAAAATAAAAACATATCATATCACAATCTGTGGGAGTCAATCTTTTGCAGTCAAAAGCAGAACCAAGAAGGACGTTTATAGCAATAAATGCTGCCATCAAAAAATAGAAAAATTTCAAGTAAACAACCTAATGTTACACCTCAAAGAACTAGAAAAAAAAAGAACAATTCAATCCCCAAGTTAGTAGATAGAAAGAAATAATTAAGATCAGAGCAGAACTAAGTGATATAGAGACACACAAAAATCATATAAAAGATCATAGAAACAAAAAGTTGGTTTTGTGAGAAGATAAACAAAATAGACAAACCATTAGCTAGGTTAACCAAAAATAAAAAAAAGAAAGAAAGAGAGAGAGAGAAGACCCAAATTACAAAAATCTAAATGAAAAAGAAGACATTACAACTGATACCACAGAAATACAAGAAATACAAACAATTATATGCAATAAATTTAAAAACCTGGAGGAAGTATACAAATTTCTAGAAACATACAAACTACCAAGACTGAACCAAGAAGAAATTATAATATGAACAGACCAATACCAAGCAATGAGATTAAAGAAGTTATCAGCAATCTCCAAACAAAGAAAAGCCCAGGACTGGATGGCTTTACCGCTGAATTCTGTCAAACCTTTTTTTTTTTTTTGTCCTGTTTGTGAGCGGCCACACCATGCTCAGCCAGTGAGTGCACCGGCCATCCCTATATAGGATCTGAACCTGCGGCAGGAGCGCTGCCGCGCTCCCAGCACCGCACTCTCCCAAGTGCGCCACGGGGTTGGCCCTCTGTCAAACCTTTAAAGAGGAATTAATACCAATTCTCTTCAAACTATTCCAAAAACTTGAAACAGAGGCCACTTTTCCAAACTCATTCATTCTATGAGGCCAGCCTTGCCTCAATACCCAAACCAGACAAAGATACAACAACAATAACAACAGGGGAAAAGGCCAATATCATAGATGCTAAAATCATCAGCAAAATATAAGCAATTGGAATACAGCAACACATCAGAAAAATTATATACCATGATCAAGTGTCATTCACCCCAGGGATGTAAGGATAAATCATGAAGTTTCAACATATGCAAGTCAATAAATGTGATACACCACATCAACAAAATCAAGAGCAAAATACATATGATTATCTCAATAGATGCAGAAATAGCATTCCATGAAATTCAACATTCCTTCATAGTAAAGATTTTCAGCAAATTAGGTATTGAAGGAAAGTTTCTCAACACAATAAAATCCATTTATGACAATCCCACCTGAAATTTTCTGAATGGGGAAAAACTGAAGGCTTTTCCTTTAAGAACAGGAACAAGACAAGGATCCCCACTCTTGCCACTCTTATTTAACATAGTATTACAAGTACTTGCCATAGCAATCATGCCAGAGAAAGAAACAAATGTCATCCAGATAGGAAAAGATGAAGTCAAACTTTCGCTGTTTGCAGATGATATGAACCTATATATAGGAAAACCTGAAGATTCAACTAAAAAACTCTTAGCTGATTAATAATTTCAGTAATGTTTCAGGATTTAAAATCAATGTCAAAAAAAATCAGTTGTGTTTATATTCTCCAATAACAAATTAATAGAAAGAGAAATCAAGAAAGTAAGCCCATTCACAATAGTTACCAAAAAACTTAAATATCAAGGAATCAATTTAACCAAAGAAGTGATCTCTACAATGAAAACTAGAAATCACTACTGAAATAAATCAAAGAAGACACAAAAAGTTGGAAAGACATTTCATGCTCTTGGATTGAAAGAATAATATTGTGAAAATGTCCATACTACCCAAAGCAATCTACAAATTCAATGCAATTCCCATCAAAATACCAATGACATTCCTCACAGGAAGAGAAAGAACAATCCTAACATTCATATGGAACAAAAAAGACTCTGATTAGTCAAAGCAATCCTGACCCCAAAATAAATAAATATATAAAGCCAGAGGCATAATACTACCTGACTTCAAATTATACTACAAAGCTATAGCAACCAAAACAGCATGGTACTGGCATAAAAATAAACACTCAAACCAATGGAACAGGATAGAGAACACAGAAATCGACCCACAGACTTACCACCAACTAATCTTCAACAAAGGCAATAAGAACATACACTGGGTAAAAGACTGCCTCTTTAATAAGTGGTGTTGGGAAAATTAGATATCCATATGCAGAAGAAAAAACTAGACCTGCATCTCTTACCATATGTGAAAATTAACTCAAACTGGATTAAAGACTTTTGTATAAGACCTGAAACTATAAAACTGTTAGTGGAAAACATGGGGAATTGCTTCTTGGTCTTTTGGCTAAGATCAAGTGAAAACGTGGGGGAAACAAGAAGTAGGACTGGGCAAATACTTTATGAATAAGAGCACAAAAGCACAAGCAACAAAAGAAAAAAATAAATAAATGGGATTATATTAAACTAAAAATCTTCTGCACAGCAAAGGAAACAATCAAAAGACTGAAACGACAACCTACAAAATGGGAGAAAATATTTGCAAACTATACATCTGACATGGGATTAATCCAGAATATACAAGCAAGTCAAACAACTATACATTAGAAAAACAAACAAACAAGTAATCCAATCAAGAAATGGGCAAAGTACATGAATAGATATTTTTTGAAAGAAGAAATACAAATGGCGAAGAGGTACTTGAGAAAATGCTCCACATCAGTAGCCATCAGAGAAATGCAAATTAAAAGCACATTAATATATCATCTCACCCCAGTTAAACTGGGCACAATTAAAAAGACTGAGAATAAGAAATGCTGGTGAGAATGTGGAGAAAGGGGAACTCTCCTACACTGTTGGTGGCACTGTAAATTTAGTATAGCCACTATGAAAATCAGTATGGAGGTTTCTCAAACAACTATAGATAGATCTATCATATGATCCAGCAATCCCACTTCTAGGTATATACTGAAAGGACTGGAAATCATCACATTGAAGGGATACCTATACTCCCTTGCTCATCGCAGCTCTTTTATAATAGCCAAATTTGGAACCAACCTAAAAGTCCACTGATGGATGACTGGATAAGGAAAATATGATATATATACACCATGGAATACTACTATGCCATAAAAAAGAATGAAATGAGCTTGGAGAAAATTATGTTAAGTGAAATAATCCAGGCACAGCTGAAACATACCACATGTCCTCACTCATAAGTGGGAGCTAAGAAAGAAAGAAGAGGGCCGGCCCCGTGGCGCACTCGGGAGAGTGCCACGCTGGGAGCGTAGCAGCTCTCCCGCCGCGGGTTTGGATCCTATATAGGGATGGCCGGTGAGCTCCCTGGCTGAGCACGGTGCAGCCGGTCACCAAAAAAAGACAAATAAATAAATAAATAAAAATTTAAAAAAAGAAAAAAAAAAGAAAGAAAGAAGAAAGGAAAGAAAGACCACAGTGGTGTGTTGGACTTACAGATGGAGAGAACAAACTTAGGATTGCTGGGGGGGGGGGGGGGGCAGTAGAGGGAAGGGAAGGTTGTGGGGGGGCATGGCAAATAATTGCAATTTGTGGTTATGGACATGCTGTTGGTATTGATTTGATCATCACATCTTGGGCATAGATGGTGATGGTCAGGTTTCTACCCCATGAATATGCATAATCAATAAAAATATTAAATTAAAAATTAAAAATAGCTTAGACTGATAAATTAATGAAATAATTCAAATACACTACATTTACTAACCTTCATTTCCTAAATTAGTGAATCTCTTTAATGATATTCAAATCACTTCTGTTTTGGTCCTGTAGTTTTATTTAAGCAGCTTAACTATTTGTGCAGATAGATTTTCACCTTACATGGTAGTTGTGTTCAGTTTTTCAACTAATAGTTATTTCATATTGTACCACCAATAGTGTATGTATGTATATGTATATACCTGCTCCAAAAGGTGTTCACATACTTAAGGTTAATAAACTCTTGCAACGTTTCACTTACATTTGCAGAATGTGATGACAGGAAAACAACAACAATTGGGGGGCTGGAGAATAAGAGAATGCCCTAAAAGTTTTATTCAGCTTGTCTACACAAGCAGTTCAATCAAAAGAGTTTAGTATTTGCTTGACTTCATATGAAGTAAATAAGTACTTTCCTTGTGCTTATTGTGTAAATGAGGAAACTTACTGAAAAAAGTGAAGATGATTTGTACTCAAAGCAAATCAGTAGCAAAATAGAAAAATATTGTCAAAATTTTGTTCTTCCAATTTAGGTTTTCACATAATTCATTTTTTTTTTGCTCTCTTTTTGAAGCAAAAAGAAATAACATCCTTGTAAAATCCAAATGGGAAAGCAGGTATAATTGGAAAAATGTAACATCATCCACCTGTCCCCAAACACTCCCTGGAGGTAATACATCCAGAATGTTTCTTTAGTACATAAGTTTGATATTTATATGAGTATTCTTTTATAGCTCTCAATAGCTTTTTTATTAGGAATTATAAAAATATATAAAATTGAAAAAATAAACAGAATACATATGCACACACAAAGAACAGAATATCTCTGAGCTGTGGAATAATTTCAAATAGTTAACATGTGCAACTGAAGTCCCCAAAGGGGTGGGGGGGGGGCAGAGAATATTTGAAAAAACACTGGCCAAAAATTTCAAAATTTCCTTAAAACTGTAAATCCACAGATTAAAAAAATCAATAAAATTTAAACACAAAAAACAAAAAGAAGAGGAAAAATTCAAGACACACCATAATCAAATTGCTCAAAACCACGACAAAATAAACATCATAAAAGCAGTTGGCATAAGAAGACACATTATAAACAAAGGAGCGGAAATAAGGATGACAACGGATTTATTTTTTGAAATAATATAAATGAGAAAGCAGTATCTTGCAAGTAGTGAATGAAAAAAATCAACCCAGAATTTTATACCCAGGAAAGGTATCTTTCAAAAATGAAATAAAAAATAAAAACTTTTTCAGAAATCACAAGATAAAAGAATTCATAATTAGTATACCACAGCATTAAATATGTTTCAGAAAATTCTTCAAAGAAAGAAAAAGAATACCAGATAGAAAATAAACTAAGCAAGTCTGGCTGGCCAGTTAGCTCAGTTGGTTAGAGTGTGGTGTTGGTAACACAAATGTCAAAGGTTAAAATCCCCTTACCCACCAGCTGCCAAAAAAATGAAAAGAAAAGAAAAGAAGAGAATAAAACATTCCCTGGGAAATAACAATATAAACATGATGATGGCACTATCAAGACTCCGTGGATTAAATTAAGCAAAGGAATAAAGAGCACTGATAATGGAAAGCACATAAATACACAAAATTCTTTCTCTGTTATTTAAATATCATTAAATAATAACAACAAAATATTGTGGAGTCTATCACCTCATCATTCACCTTAAGAAAATAGAAATAGAAGAGAAATTAAGGCCAAACTAAGTAGAAGAAAAGAAATCATGAAGACCAGAGTGCAGATCAATGAAAGAGCAAACAGAAACACAGGAGAGAAAATCTACCAAAGCAAGGGCCATCTTTTTGAGGTAATAAAATTGATACAACTGTTATTGGGCTAATTAGGAACAAAGCAGAGAGGACACAAATTACCAATATCAGAAATGAGAGCAGTGACAGTACTAAAGACTTTATAGCTATTCCAAGGAAAATAATAAAATATATTCAATCACTTTATGGCAGTAAATTTTAAAACTTAGATCACATAGGCAGAGTACTTTAAAGACATGAATTAACAAAACATAATCAGGAAGAAATAAAGTAATAAAATTTGCTCCTAAATATTTTCCACATAGATAACTCTATACTCTGGTAACTTCACTGGTGGATCCTATCAAACTTGTAAGGAAGAGATAATAGCATTTCTACATGAACTCTTTCAGAAAATTAAAAAGGAAGAAATATGGTCCACCTCATTCTATGTGTTCAGCAAACTCTGATACCAAACCCAAAGAAATTACTAGAAAACAATACTTCATTATAACTTTTCTCAAATAATATCCAGTAATGTGTAAAAAGGATGATACATCATTACTAAATAGGTTCATCTCAGGAATCCAAGTTAGATTTAACATTTGAAAACCCATCTACATAATTTAGAGTATTAACAATATAAAATGCTTATGAATAAACCTGAGAAAAGTCAGGAACCACCTGGACACTGAAAATTTGAAAACATTGCTAATAGAAACTACAGAACCCTCAAATAAATAAAGAGATATTCCATGGATTAGAAAATTCAAAACTATTAAGATGCCACTCTTCCCAAAAGCATAATACATGCAGGAAAAAATAAATGAGAACTTATTAAATTAAAAAATTTTTGTTCTTCAAAAGACACTGTTAAAAGAATTAAAAAAAGGTAAATAATAGTCTGAGAGAAAATATTCAAAATTACCTATCTAATAAAGGACTTATATCATGAATAGGCAAACAATTCTCAAAACTCAAAAATAAGAAAATAATCCAATTAAAAATGATCAAAAGATATAAACAGGTACTTCACCAAAGCAATTATACAAATGGCAAATAAGCACATGAAAAGATGCACAGCCTCACTAATTATTAGTAAAATGCATATTAAAACCACAATGAAATGCCCCATACAGCCTATTAGAACATCTAAAATTAAATTGACTGACTGTCTGGCCGAGCCTGTGGCGCACTCGGGAGAGTGCAGCGCTGGGAGCACAGCGATGCTCCCGCCGCGGGTTCGGATCCTATATAGGAATGGCCAGTGCACTCACTGGCTGAGTGCCGGTCACGGAAAAGACAAAAAAAAAAAAAAAAAAAAAAAATTGACTGACTGTCCGGTCTGCCACCTGGCCGAACAGCCCTTGCCTTGCTATCAGTCTCTCCCTTGGTGTTCCTTCTGGTGGGCGAGTGAATTGCCCGGATTCCTCTTTCCCTCCAGTCCCCGTTGGAAGGAGATGGGGGAAGAGAGCCGTGAAGAGAGGTGAGCACAGCCGCTGGCCCCAACCAGCCCATTAAAGGACACTCAGACACTACGGGGGTTCTGTCGGGTAGTTCCGTTTATTATCACACAAGCACTTGCTTTTAAAGGCAAATGGGGAAGGGAGGTTTTTACATCCTCCAATCAGCTTAAAGGTTATGAGAGCATGCCTCCTGTCTCAATGCCTAGCTATTGCAATCACACAGTGTTCACGAGCGCAGAAGCGCGTATTTGGCCAATAAGGGCTAAGGCAAGGTTCCCGCAGACACCCCCACCCTACTTCCTCCCTGCGCCGTCTTAGGCTGCCACGTTTATATGCCCTTGTGGGCCCATAATGGCGCCACTTGTAATGTCACTTAAGGTGGCGTTAGTTTTTAAGGCCTGACAACTGACCATTTCAAGTGTTTGTGAACACGTAGAGTAACTAGAACTCTCACCCATTGCTGGTAGGAATGTAGAATTGTAGAGCACAACAACCACAATTCCTTGAAGTTGATACAACAAGCGAACAGATATGAGATTTTTGGTTGGGAGGGGGCAGACGGAGGAGGGAGGGAGGTTTTGGTAATGGGCCACAATAATCAACCACACTGTATATTGACAAAATTAAATTAAATTTTTTTAAAAAAGAAACTTTGGAAAACTATTTGGCAGTTTCACAATAGGTCAAATACAGACTTAGTGTATTACCCAGCATTTCCCTCCTACATATTTTACCAAGAGAAATGAAAGCAATTGTCTCTATGAAGATTTGTACATGGATGTTTATAGCAGCTTTACCGTGTAAGCTAAACCTTGAAGACATCACAAGTGCTTATCATAAGGTGAATAGATAACAAATTATATATTCATTTCATAAAATATTCACAGCAATAACAAGTAATGAGATATTGATCCAGGCCATGTGAGGATACAGCAAGAAGGCATTCATCTGCAAACCTGGAAGAGGGCCCTATCCAGGAACTGAATTTTCAAGCACTTTAATCTTGGACTTGCCACGGCCAATATCGTGGACTTCCCGAACTGTGAGAAAAAAAAACTTCTGTCGTTTTAGCCACCCAATCTATGATATTTTTGTTACAGTTGCTGGAACTAAGACAAGAGTGCATATTTGACTTTCTCTGGTTGGTCTTAGTTTGAAATGGGGGCAAGAATTGGGGAAGCTGTCAGTTAATCAAATCCTGGCCATTTGGAGGCCAGTTGTTATTAGGGTTATTGTTTGGCTTGCTTGATTATTACTAGACATAGCGGTCTGACTTCCTACAAGTCTTTCTTATACTAGGATCACTTCCTGGGCTGATTATTTATAGATAAGGGGTTGGTTTTCTGGGAATGTTGCTGGATCAGAGCTCTATTTTTATATATGGTCTGTACATCTTCCATTTGTATATTCAGTCTCTCAGTGGTAAAAGAGTTCATGATGAAAATTGAATATATTTAAATATTGACATATGGGTGAACATCTGTGAGCACTGTGGTAGTGGAATGAATACATATAACACAAAAATTAGGAGATGGGAATATACGATTAGGGAGAAGGTGTTATGATGTTAATTTCCTTTCTCTTCATTGCAGGGATTTAATCAATACTCTATAAAGCAGAAACCATTTAGTATAAAAATATATTGATTCTCTCATCTTAATGCTTTTTGTAATCTATTTTTACAACCTTCAAGAGATTTATTGTGGTGAAAAAATACTTAGCTAAAATCCTAAAATTCCTTCACCGTTTTTCAGTTTCTTTTTCTTCGTTAAATTTCAAGTAAATAAACGTAATGTTTTTATTAATCTCTTATAGCGTGATTCCATTTTTATAAAATCATTTCTATACATCTAGCGAGCTCTTTGTCCTTCTTACTGTATATTGCAAGGGCTTGAAAAACACCTGAGGACAGGTGCCTTATCTATTGCTGTTCTGGCACTGAAGCCACCGTGGGAACGTGTCTGGACCAGCCTGCTGGATGGATGTGAGAGACGTGGAGAAGAGTGGAGTTGTCCTCTGTACTACAGCTGACCTAGTCATCTGAGCTGTGATTTTCCTAGATCAGCAAGCTGAATTCTAGACATAGGTGGGAATTCAGCAGAGACCTGAAGAACTGCCCAGCCAAACCCAGGCTAAATCACCAACCCCACAGTGAGCCAAACAAACGTTGGTGTTTTGTCACCAAGACACCCCAAGGTAAAACTATAAAAAAAATCAAAGTGTTACTTTTTTTTTCTTCCTTTTAAGCTGTGTTTGCTTAAATGAAAGTCAGACGCCAATAACCAGCTCTATAGCCGCTGTGAAAAAGACAAACACAAGAGTTTGCTTATAGGAAATGAAGGTCGATACCACCACTACTGTAAGAAGAGAGCAAACAGGGTCACCCAGGCAACCAATAGAAGGGGGCAGCTGTGTTTGCCTATAGGTATGGAGGGACAACTGTCGCCAAGGCAACCAGCGCAGTCAGCACAAGGAGATATGGACAGTGCATGCCCCAAGTTGTCGCACCTGTACCAGAGATACTTCCCCAACTTAGCTTTAAAAACCCAAGCCTAATACCACTTCCAGGGGAGTGTGGCTTGCCAGAGCATGAGTGTGTACCTCTCTATTCCCTGATGACGGAATAGAGCCTTTGTTTTGTCCAACTGAACTCGGTTTCTTCCAGTGGCTTAAGCGACACCGAGAGGGGAGATTGTGCTTGGGGAATTGGTAACAGTTTAAACCATTAACCTATTGAGTTTAAACCATTAACCTATTGAGTGATCTGTTACACAGTCACAGAAATGTGTACCAAGAGGAAGGGTTGCCGTGACAACAACAACAAAGAGTTAAAATTTGAATTTGAGACCAAATGACAGAAAGAGTCTGGAATATAGGTGAAGAGGCTGAAAAAATGATTCAATGCAGTGGTGAAACAATTGGCAAAATATTGCTCGTGGTGACGTGAATAACAAAAAATGTTATCCCAAGCTGTACTACACAATAGCAGCATGTGGCTATTCAAATTTAAATTTAATTAAATATTTGATTAATAATTAAATATTTGATTCCCCAATCACATTGCCCACATTTCAATTGCTTAATAGCCACATGTAGAAAGTAAAAACCACTTTAGACACAGCAGATATAGAACATATCCATCATCTATTTGATAATGTTTGATTTTGAAGGAATTTTTGGATTTGAGCAATATGCTTGTAGAAACTGGCAGACTGTCAGTAAGGCAGGATGAAAATAGAATGTTGAAAGTTTCTACAAGTTCATACTGGCTGCATTTAATAAAGTAGTACAAGAAAAAAAAATGAACTAAAGAAAGAACCAGGAAAAATATTTTACAAAATATACAGGGTCCAGGATTAACTGGATTATACAATAAAACCAAGTCTCACCTCCAGCCTTTCCTCCTAGATTATCAAAGTAAAATATAGCCTAGGGTCAAAAATCAAATCAAGATCTTATAAGACCTTTTGTTAAGAATTCTAAAAAATTAGGCTTTTGCAATCATGCAATGAACTTCTAAGGCCTTAAGGGTGTTGACATACTACAGCTGAAAGTAACAATGGTTAAGTCTAGAGAGATCAAGGCATGTCTGAAAGAATTGTGTGTTTGTCTTTTGGTGCATGGAATGGGACATAATTGCAACATGGAAAACCCACACAATTTCTGAGGGTCCTATATTTGGAAAAGTGAAGCAATCTTAGTTTAAAATAGTGTTATATTATTCACAATGCAAAACAGCTTATGAGACCTCAACTTTCTCAAGCAGGAAGCAGTCTGAGAAGGATGCTTAAAGGACATAATTTTTAGTGAAGTCTGAGAGATGGCAAAGGAAATTTTTAAAGGAAGGGCATTCCAAGAAAGTGGAATGTGGAGCCAGCAATCATAGAGAACATTGGGCTGGAAGGGTACCTCTAAGGAACATAAATAAGACTTGATCAGAGTACATTCATTCTTTGCCCCCAGATCAGAAAAATCTTACAACACTTGCTTAGTAGACTTTCAGAATTGTTATGAACCAGTAACCATTACGTTCCTTCCCTTATCCCTCTTTTTGAATAATAGTGTTTATTGCAGCATTCCTGCCTCTGTCTCATAGTCTGGCATGTGGGGATTTGGATAACTTGTCTCTTTAGCCAATCTCCAGATCAAGAGCAGCCACACGAGAAGACATGCATCTGGACCAGGTGCAAATCATCATATCCTGGACTCTAAGCCTGATGCAAGGCTGGATGAGGTTTTAAGGATCCTAGATGAAGTGGAACATACTTCAAGTATAAGAAGATGTGATCAGAAGGTGGACTGTAATAGCATAAGTATATTAATGGTCCGATATTCATTTATCCCATTGTGGGGGGTAATCTGAATGACCTTTGGATTCTGGGCTCAGTCATATGAATGGTTTTGGCCAACTGAGGTCAGCAAAGGTGATGTAAGTAGAGCATACAAGCTGTTTGCAAACTGTGGGTTGCTCTCTTGTAGCTCTCGCACCCAGTCTTTTACTATGGAAAAATTTCCAAGGCATTCCACTAGAAGGGTGTGAGGAACATGTTTAAAAGAGTTACTATACCCTATTTATGTCCATTTATGCCAGTTCACCCAACTGTTCCTATCGATAACATCCGAGAACAGCCAGTATCTCACTGACTCCAGATGTGTATGGGAGTCAGGGGAGCCCAGATGAACCACCTAGGCAACCTCAGCCTAAGTTATTCACCCAAAGTGAGCTAACTATATGATTCTTTTTTAAAGCAATGAGATGCTTAGTGGATTGCTATGCAGAAATAGCTAACTCATTCAACAATCTATACTCTTCATCTGATTTTCCAGTTGACTGTTGCATTCAAAAAGGGAAAATGAGGAAGTGCTGGCAGACTCCTAGTATTCATAATCTCTCTTCAAATACCCAATCATTTTAGACTTCTAGGCTCAGTGTCTTGTAGTTCCGACATCCACTGTGCTCCATTCTGTGAAAAGAACTGCATTTTCCAATTTGCAGGGATCATACTGGTCTTTCCAGTTGGGATTACTTTAACAAAGATTTCAAAAAGGAGAATAAAGTCTCAAAGTTTCTCTGAATTTTTATCTCCTCTTATAACTCCCACAATTTTTGGATTAATTTGTTGTAGAATTTCTGAGGGTTGTTCTACTAAACCCTCCACATGATGTGGAATACAAATTATTAAAGAGGTTCAGTGTTTCTGAGGACTTCAAGTTGCTGAATATTCAGAGGAAATGAAAGTAAATATTGTTGTCTATTCATTTCATTTGTCCATTATAGCATGTCTTTTTGGAGTTTCGTAATAGCATATTTTATAGTGGACTGCAATTTAGTCTTAAAATCCTGACAATTAAAAACTTTTCTAGTTTAATTATGACTGTGACAACTTTCTTTGAGTTTTCTGTTATTGCCATTTGTAATAGACAGTTTATTCCTTCTATTCCAACCAGAAGTTTATAACTTCTGTATATAAACTTATATCTTCTGTTTCTCTGAAGCTTTGAATCTTGTAATTTAAAAAAAATTTTTTATTTGTTTTAGATTTTTAAAATATCCTAAATCTTAGAATATTAAATTCTGTTGCTTTGTTATAGTATGGTGCAATTTTTTTTTACTAATCACATAACTTTCCTAGAGGGTTTATTTAATCTTTAATATTACATCACTAAACCAAGAAAGTGTATTTTCTTTGAGATTGGGGGACCTTGAAAATGTACAGGCATCAAATGCAATTGACTGCTTGCTGATATACGTTGAAATTATTTCCATGCAACAAATACTCTCTGAAAGTACGTATAATTTCAAAATATTTATTCCAAATATTTGGTATATCTTCTGTTTTCTGAAGATTGAATTTTCCCTTTGGACATGAACTCTGAAAGAATTAGTGGGTTGAGTCATCATCCTCTAATGATTAACTTTTCATAACCATGAAAATCTTCCCTTTTTCTCTATTTTAACCTTCTGAGTTCACTCTTTCACTAAAGACAGAAGTTTTATGTTTCCTCTTGGATAGTCAAGGGATTTGTGCAGAGACACATTCTCTTCATCAAACTGGTTTTTTACATGCAGGTCTTTATCTAATAAATGGAAAGAAGGTTGATATCTTCCTGCCCAACAGTATAAAGAGAGATATTATTTGAATTTTCTGGAAGGTAAGATAAGGCAATCAAATAAGAATTAAGATTGAAGTTTCAAGACTTTCCATGGTCAATATTGCTCCTATAAACTCCCAATCTGTGCCTGCCTGCATGATCATCTTGCCTGGATATTGACACCTTGACAATTTAAGACACATGCTAAGAAATGGAACTGTTTTGGTTAGGTATTTTTTCTCACCCACCACTTTTCTGGTGGTCTGCCTGGAAATGCCTGCCCAGAGGAGAGTCTCACTGACAACATGAAAATTTTTCTCTCCCTTCTTGTGAGGAGTAGGTCTATGTGCCCATTCTATTGTGTATAACATTTATTCTCTTAAAGCAGGCCACATTTGACATATAAATGCAAAATTTGGCTGTAAATTTTTATATTTGTTTTCTCATTCCTGAAGCATCTGGCATTCAGTTTGGAGTTTGACACTTTGTTGAATAAAGAAGATTTTTAAATATCACAGTACTGTTATTTTTCAATCTGTTTACTTCATTTCATTTTATTCTATGATGTTCACAATTTATTAAATGATGAACGTTGTTCTTCAATATCTATGAAATTTGTAATGTGTCTTAGCTGAATCTAGTAAAGAACAGTAGTACTAGGCATCTATAATTAACAGCAATATATTTTATATTCTCAAGTGACTAGAAGAAAGGAGATCAAATATTCTTATCACAAAGAAATGATCAAGTTTTTCAATGATGAATATGCTACCTACCCAGATTTGATCATCATACATTGGATACATGTATTGAGATATACCTCTGTACGCCATAAATAAGTACAATCAATACATGTCAATGAAAAAATAAATTCCTTTAAACAAAAAAGGTAAAAATGTATATTCCTAACTTCATGCAGTAGTCCTCCCTTACCTGAAGGAAACACATTGCAAGACCCCCAGGGGATGCCTGAAATCGCAGATAATGCTGAACCCTATTTTTATTATGGTTTTTCTTATGCATACCTATGATAAAGTTTAATTTATAAATTAAGCATAGTAAGAGATTAGCAATAATGTCTAATAATAAAATAGAACAATTAAGTAAAATAAGCATTATTTGAACACAAGTCCTGGATACCATAGCAGCCAAGACAGCTACTAAGTCACTAACAGGCAGGGAGTGCCTGCAGCGTAGATACACTGGACAAAGGGATGATTCACATTCAGGGTGGGACAGAGAGGACACAAGATTTCATCACACTGTTCAAGTTGAAGAGCAATTTAGAACCTATGAATTGTTCATTTCTGGAATTTCCTGTTTAATATTTTCAGACCATGGTTGACCACAGGTAACTGAAAGCACGGAAAGCAAAACCACAAATAAAGGGGGAACTACTATATTACCAATGTGTGTTAAGAGGAGATGTAATTTATCTTTCCAATGGATTACTTGAAATTGACAAAGGGATATAAAAACTGATATTCATTTTACTGTTTCTTGTTACATTCAGTATTATAAAAAGGTAGCATGGCAAACTATATTGTTTGGAAAACTTTCTTCCTGAAAAAAGTATATTTTTATACGGAAATGTATATTTTTCACTATTCAAGAAACTATAAGTAAATGTTATTTGATGATTCTGAATAACACTTTACTTAGAAGAGTATGTTGATATTATTTGAACACCTAATTTTTTGTCTTTATGATAATTTGCACAAATATGAATTTCAAATTAGTTTTATAGCACTTTCCAAGAAAGAGTAACTGGATAGTAACTGAACGCTTAAATGCCTCTGGAAGTGGTATAAATTTGACATTCATTTTGAACTTGATATATTTAAAATTTGAGAGTGAGAACTATAATGCAGAGTGAAAAGAGCCCCATTGGTGAGTGCTAAATGTGAGACAGAAGAAGAGAATCAATTCCAGAGGACAGTGTCTGCAATGACTTTGTATTCCTCAAAGAACTCTTGTTCACATCTCTGACCTTTGAAAATATCCACTAGTAAAATAAAACAAAACAAGAAAATAAATGATAAAAAGTACCTTCTATGTTGTAACTTTGTGTTCCATTATAATTATGAAGACTTTGAAAAAAACCAATATTGTTAACCTAATCTTACTTGACCTACTGAACTTCAGTTTCCCCACATATATAATGAGAATACTAACGATTTTAGATAGGTCATTCTGAACTTATTATTATTATTATTTTAGCAGCTGGCTGGGAAGGGAATTTGAACCCTCAACCTTGGTGTTTTCAGCACCAAGTTCTAACCAAGTGAGCTAAGGGGCCAGCCTCCTGAATTTAAAATAAGATATAATATATGTGTTTATTCTGAAGGAGCCAAGTAATGTATTTTGATCTTTCTTTTGTCTCTTTTTTTTGAAATCTAATTGCCTCTCACATTGCTTGTAATTAATATTCCATCATGATTTTCTATTTTATTATTTATTTGAAGTTATCCTAAAGGCTAAATTTGTATCCTTATATTATTTAGGGCAGCATGAATTTTGTGAGTTTGTTCCTGATGATTTGTTCTTTTGATCATGGCATGCAGGTGACTTTTCTGGCACATTTACATGTTGATTAAGAGATGTTGCCAAAAAGTCTAATGTTATTATCAAAACAAAACTTTGCTTTAAATGTTACTTTTTTTTTCTGATTTATTCTGTGTAATATTATTAGAACAGAAACAAAAGTAAGATTCAAATAAATATGTCTGAAATTTTAATATAGTCATTTTAATGTTTAGGAAGTATACTGATGATTGATAATTTAATTGCAAGCAGCAAATATAAAAATACAAGTCATGTTTCTTCTTATATTTAATTCAGTTTAAGAGGAATAAGGAATTTTCCCCATCAGAATCAATGATGACACACACTGGTTGGAAAATCACTCAATATTACCCAAATGAAAGATTACCAAAGAAATTTTGAATCAGGTTTATCTTCAACTATGAAAGATTAGAAACAAGAAGAAAATATTTAGCCAGCTTCTGGGGGCAGAGTAAAGGAGATTGCACTGAGTTAGTTTGGTGACAATGACTAAATTAAGCTTAGATGTAAAATTTAAAGAATTATTTAAGACCCAGATAAAATATAATCTTCCTTAGAGATTAATCAATTTTTAAACATTGGACAAGATAAAGTAATGCAGAACAGATGGAGCAAATAACACCTTGTCAGCCTTGGAGACCCTGAAATGAGAATAAGACATATTATGCACTGAGGAAAGTTAATTAAAGAATGTGGTACCACAACTGGGAATTTATCAACTCTGTGTATAATTTACAATATAAAATTCCTTCACTAACTATAAAAGTAGTTTTCCCCCTAGTGTAACCCCTTTTCCATTGCACTATCAAATAACTAAGCCTCAAGATCGACACCCATGCATGTTCTCCCGGTCCTGATTTGTATGTATCAGGTCACACTTGCAGAGCTTTTGGTGAATGAACTCTTTCCTGCTAGAATAGAGGAAGTACTTCCTGGTCAGGCCATGCCAAGTCTTGATCTCACTCCTCAGTTAGAAACGAGAAGGGTAGGTGGAGGCACATCTTGAGCAAGATGAGCATCAAGACCACCTGCCTAAGGTGAGGAGTTTGCATGGCCTCCTGAGGAGTTTGCATTCTGATAGGAACGAACGGAGAGAGGACACTTCTGCTAACACGGAGGATTTAGGGCAATCTGGTTTCCTTTTTAAAAAAAAAAATTTTATTGAATCAGAATTGATTATACATATTTTGGGGGTTCAACATTGAGATATGTTGATCAAATCAATATTACTAGCATATATATTGTTACAAGTCATAATTATTCTTTGGCCCTTGTCCAATCTCTCCCCATCCCTCTCTCCCTCCCCCCTCCCCCTTCTAGTTACCCTAGATTTTTTCTCTCCTGAAAAAGTAATGGTTACTCTGTTGATTTGTTGCCTAGATGATCTGTCTAATGCTGGGAGGTGTGATCAGGTTCCCCAGTATTATCATAGAGCAGATGCTTCTTCTGTCACTCCGGAATGGGCTTTGTAGAGAGAGACGTCTTCTTCTTTTCTTTGTCTCTGCTGGTGAGTCTCTTAGTGTCAATGCACTCCAGTGGCTGCATCTGTGTGGTGGTTGTGGCGTCCAGCTGCTTTCACAGCAGCCATGGTTATTGTGGTGTCTGTGGTGGGCCACCCACATGGAGGTGATGTTTTTGGCATGCTCCTTTGTGCTGACAGTGTGCCTGGTTGTGGGAGGGGGGGTCCAATCCCTGGCTTCATGCTTTGGGTCCCCAGGCAGGCCCCAAGACACTGGCATGGTGTGCCTGGTTCTGGGAGGGGGTCCGGTCCCTGGCTTCATGCCTCAAGTCCCTGGGCAGGCCCCGAGGCACTGGCTTGGTGTGCCTGGTTGCAGAGGGGGCCTGGTCCTCTTCTTCATGCCTCAGTTCCTTGGGCAGGCCCCAACGTGCTGGTGCAGTGTGTCTGGTTGTGGGAGAGAGGTCCAGTCCCCAGCTCCACACCTGGATCATGAGGCACTGGCAGGGTGTGCCTGGTTGTGGGAGGGTGGTATGGTTCCCTTCTCTGTGCCTTGGGTCCCCAGGTGGTCCTCAAGGCACTGGCATGATTTGCCTAATTGTGGGAGGGGGACTGGTGTCCAGCTCTATGCCCTGGGCCCCCAGGAGGGCCCTGAGGCTCTGGCAATATGCCTGGATGCGGGAGTGCGGTCCAGTCCCTGGCTCTAAGCCTGGTGTTCCTGTGCAGGCCCCAAGGCACTGGTGGTATGAGTGGTTGTGGGCAGTGGTCCGGTCCCCAGCTCCAGCCTCATGTCCCCTGTTGGGCCCCAAGGTGCTGGCGGTGTGCCTGGGCCAGAACTAAATTTTTGTCCTTTGCTTACTTCTAACGTAGGGGAACTTCCTGTGGGAACCAGTACTTGAGCTCTGTGGTTGAGCTAAATTGCATCTTTGCTGCTGTTTCCCTAGGGAAGGCTTTTTGTGCAGCTCAGGGTTTAATGGTTGACCTTATAAGTACTTCCAGCTCTCCAGAGACCCAGTGCACATGGGTTGTGTAGAAACTCTGATCTAGGCCTGAATTTTTTCATCAAACAGCACCCCATGCAATTCAGCATTCCCGACCAGTCTCCTTTGAGTGGTCCTGTGCTGATTGGGGGTGGATCAGCTGTCCTTGCTGTGTCCCAGTGTTCTCCTGGTGGGCCCATCTCCCCCACTGCCTGTGCTCTAAACACTTCCCATGGGACGGGCCCTGTGCCAGTCCCTTGTGATGACTCACCATTTTCAGCTGTTCTGGCTCCTCGCTCCTGCATGGGTCCACAGGAACCCAATTAGTGGTCTTGCTGTCCTGGGGGCCACCAAGGCCCCCTTCTCCCCTGCTGCCTCCAAGTAACCCCATCTGAAGAGCACAGCTGTGGCTTCTGCTGCCTCCTGCTCCGTGTGCTCAGCAGCTAGAGCTTTAAAGCCACCATGCCCGAAACACTCAGAGCAGTTTTTTCTTTCTCTCATTGTGGCTTCTCCTGCCTTCATGATCTCCGTAGGTCTCTCCTCCTCTTCTCCTGACCTCCAGCGGCCCCAGCTTGTCTGATGTTACATTTTTATAGTTGTAAATTGGTTGATTTGTGGGAGAGAGTGACACTGGGGACCACCTATTCTGCCATCTTGACTGGAAGTCTCAGTCTCGTTTCCTGACCTCATCACAGGAGCCTTGTTAGATCTGCTAATCTGGCTTTCTCTGGAATTCTGTTACAATTAGATCCTCGACTCAAATTTCAGCACAGTCTCTTCCCTACCACTGGAAATGAAAGGCGCTTTGGATATTCACAGCAGGCCTTCCGGCTTTCAGCCACGCCCTGAGTCGATAGTTGACTAACATGAGCCTGCCACTTTCTTCATAAAGGTTTTACCGGCAGTTAACAACAGTGTGCTGATTTCATAATACTCATACAGTATATTTACCAATTTACCCACGTCTGTGCTACAGGCTGCATCACCCCTTTTTACAGAATCCCCAGTGCCATTTCCCTCCGCTAATTGAGCAGTCAGTCTTTATCACCATCCTTAATCACCCTAGGAATAGGGCCCACGTTGCCACCTGGCAGGTGAGTAACCAAATTCCAAAATTCTATCCTGAGGGGTTGGTTTCCTCAACCACTTCTGCTACCCGCTCTTTCAATTCGAGTTCCCCCAGAAGCAGTGTTTGAGACGAATATGAGCATAAGGAGTTTATCTGGAAGGTGATGTTAGGGAACCATGGCAGAGAAGTGGAGGAGTGAGAGAGGAATGGCAGGGGAGCCACTGAAGTCATGTCATCACTGAGGTCAGCTGTAGGTCAGACCTGCTAGGAAAGCCCAGGGAGCAGTAGGACATGCCTCCAAAGTACACTGTGAGAGGGATAAATAAGCTGGGAAATCTTCCAGCACACACTAGTCAGTTTTTGAGAGATGCTCCTGGAGTGCGTTTGTTCCCAAACACTTCTGGATTGCCCTGTAGGAGCCCAGAGAAAGTCCTTAGGTGGAGTTGGAGGGGCTAGCAGTTGAAACATTGGGTGGTAACGTAAGGAGTCAGTGCTTAATTGATATGAACGTAACAATGACAGCATGTACTGCAAACAGAAAAGAAAACGTTAAAATATTTAATGATTGTAGGATTATCTACAAGAAGGGTAAAAGTTTTGATTCAAATAGGTCTGTGTTAAATTAAGTATGCATGTTTTGATTTTTGAGATAACATTTAGAAAGACATTTCTTTGGTATCTATATCATGCTGTACTCAAAATTTCCTTTTGTCTTTAAGGGTGAAGATGTCTTTAGTAGGTCAAACTTACAGTTTGGTCCCTTTTCCCTTGCGACAAATTTTCTGAATGCCGTTAGACTCTGTAAGTTCTTTGTATCAATTTCCCAGAAATGCTTAGAAATATAAAAATCTCACTTAGAATTAACCTGAAACACTTGCATCATATTAAGATGTTAGAATAATTGTTTAGACACACAGAAGTTCAAAAAATATTTAACTGAGTGCACATTTTGAAAAAAGATAATTAGAAAATGTGCTCCAACTGATTAAATATTTTTATACACAGGCTCATACCACATATAAACAAAAGAAAATGAAATTGCCATCAGATGTTAGACACTAACATTCAACATTAGTAAACAGTTACACAATATCTAATGATACTCAGGGAAAGAAATTTTGAGCCAAGGATTTCATAATTAACTATAATGAAGATTCCTAGTCTTTTCTTCAAATCAAAAGAAATAGTTTTGAACATACAATAACCCAGAAAATATTGGCTTCCTGATGATTCTAGACACTACTAGAGGATGTGTTTCATTTAAACAAAATTCTGGGGAAACTACACTAGACAGATTGGTGGTGAGCATTGACTATTTTAAATTACAATATTAAGAACAAAGAAAACAAAGGTTGGTACAAGAGTGACAAAATGTTATACAAATATTACATACTCAGAGAAACACACCAAATATTGAAAATGTATGAATATATATATATATACACACACACATATATATGTACATTAATATATATTTGCATATGTGTTTGCATATATATTTACATATGGCAAATATATAAAGACTAGTACACACATACATAACCTAAATATTATATACTGAGACAGCTCAGCTAACAAAAAATAAGTGTGTTATAAAATAAATCCACTCATTGTCTCATGGGTAATAGCTTAAAGTAAAAGCATATTATTAAAGTTCACAAATTAAGAAGTAAAACCTTAAGCATGTTTATTAATGCAATGATACATACCAAAAAAATAACATTATTGATTGAAATAGGATGATGGAGAATAGAAAGGAATAAAAGAACAAGAAATTACATTTTTGTTCATAAAAGAAATAGAGGAGACTAAAGATATTTATATAAAAGTCACAGCAAAAGTACATAAATTTTTTAAATAGTGAGATGATAGTAGCAAAAAAGAACACAAATAAACACACCAGATATTGAAAAAGTATATATATATGAGAATATATACATGAATACATATTGATGTGTATATATTCACATATGGTGAATATAGGAAAGAGTAGATGTACATATATGCACCCACACATACATGCACACAATACACACACACACACACACACATAAAATATTCTCAAGTAGTTTTCTCTGTGCGTTTTTAGAGAACTTTAGCTCAAATCACTTGGATTGACAGGTCCAAAACTACAGACAGAGAAATTGTTTATGTGTAATAAAGTATCAAGTTACTTTTCTTTAAAAAATCCATTTCAAATTTTTCTTCATCATGTTAAAATGGGAAATGTCTTTTCCAGGAAGGTTTCCAGGTTTACATGGATTTTATTTCTTTGAACAACGATCTCACCCTTTATGATGTAGAGTCCAAATGCAAATTTTGGTGCCATTTCAGAAACTTCTATGCAGTTTAGTTTTTGAAAATTTGTAATATTCTCTTACTAACCCCCTTTGCTCAGAAGAGGATGTTAGGCGGAAACTTCTTGTTTTATGTCCATAACTTCATAATATTAATGGAGATTTTAGGGTCTGTTAGAAAACCTAAAATTTAAATCATCATCTCGTTCTTAATTGTTCCCAACCAACAGTGTTTGTGATGTCCTTTCTCTGTAATGGCACCGTGCATTTCCAAGTCCATCAAATTCAAAAATGTCAAAATTCCTGTTACGACATGTGTTTCTCACCATTCCTCCCCTGGTATTAATTGGCTGCCATTTTTCCCTTTTTTCAATCATTTTTTCACAATGACTCCTCCCATTTCTTACAGTGTCTTTCCTTTCCCCCTCACTGCCAGCTCATTTGCACAATAATGGAGATTCCTACCTTGAAATACCTCTCTAACACCCTGTATACACTGCTGCCAGATGAATCATTTGAGACTCTGCTCTTATCGTATCACTTCTCTGCTTAGGAAAATTTCAATAATTCCCATATTTTGCAAGGTTAAATTCAGTTTCCTTGATCTACCATCTAATGCCACACAATCACTAATTCTGATTACCATTTCACATTTTCTGTAATTCAGCCAAACTGATCTACGTGTTGCTTCCCAAGCCAAATGACATATGATGAAAGACTGTAGGGTGGTAGAATCTAGAGCTAGAATTCCTGGCTTTGAATCCTGGCTCTGCCACATGGAGCTGGATAAGCTTAAGCATTTCTCAACTTCTCCGTGCCTTTGTGTTTTCCGTGTAAATGACATAATAGTAATATCTTTCTCTTTGAAATGTGTCTGGCACAGAATATGTGTTTATCAAATTTTAGCTAGTATGAAGCATTTCTGGACATTCCTAATTTTTATATTTCTATTTGGTTTTATTTTGCAATTGATTTGTTAGGTTTGCTTTACAGAGTTGGCATCCGAATAAACACATTTTAAATTGATTAATTCTGAGCTTGTGTAAATGATGACAAAAAGAAGAAATTGCAGACTTAAACATGCTAATAGACAACATTAAAAGATTATACTTATTTAAGCTAAGTGTTTCTATTATTTAAAAAAGGAGGGATGAAGCTGTTTGATTGTCAGGTTTACGAATTTGTTCTATACATAAGTTTACGATTGCCAATAGTTTTGTAAATAATTATATAAGTTTTATGACAACTGGCTAGCATTTTGTTAGTTTAGTAATTAAATAACTTAAACATTTGAAAGTGTTTTCAAACAGTAAAAATATATAACATTAGTTTTTACACATACATAAGTACTGTAAACTTGGACAATGCAAATTTAAAGATTCAGGATTCTTATTATTCAGTGTCATAAGTATTGTCCATTAGGTGTTCTTCTTAAGCATTCGTAGAGTAGTATATTTCAAAATGTTAGGCCTCTTCTGAACATTTTATTATTTCAAGGATTTGAGTCAGAATTTGGGGGGTGATTCACTACATTTCAAACAGTTACCAATGACACTTGGCTTATAGAATTATCTGGATGTATGTCTATACTTATTCATAAAATGGGGGTACATGTTATTGCTATGGTTTTAATGTGTCCCCTAAAAAGCATGTGTTGAAAACTTAATCCCCAATGCAACACTGTTGGGAGGTGTTTAGGCGCTTAGGGTGGAGTGGATGGATTAATGCTGTTATCATGGGAGTGGGTTCATTATTGCAGGAGTGGATTTGTTGTAAAAGGGGGAGTACGGCCCCCTTTTACTTTCTGTCTAATCCTCATTTGCCTTTCAACCTTCTGCCACAAGATGATGTAGCAAGAAGGTCCTTGCCTGATGCTGGCCTCTTGATCTTGGACTTCCCAGGCTCCAGAAAAATGAGTCAATAAATTTCCGTTCCCAGGTATTCTGTTGAAGCAGCACAAAACAAAGACAGTGATTTAGTGTATATTCCAGGTCTTTCTACTACAATTAAAGTATAGGTATATTTGTTGACACTAGTGTAATTTTTCATTCCATTATGTTTTTTTCAAAATCTTTAAAAATTCTACTGGCATTTGCATTACACTAAAATTATAATTCTATTGTGTATTTTTATTGTTTTCAAAAAGCATGCATCATGTTTAATCGGTGAATTTCAACCTAAAGCCTTATTTCATGTGATATGCTACAGAGTTTTGCACCATCTGTATTAAGACTTCCTGCAAAGCAAGGTGATTTTTTTTTTCTCCATTGAAAACAATTACTATGCATGCAAGTGTGCTTGGTGAGTATGGATAGCTTCACTTCTGGGTGAGAGAGCAGATGCTTATCTTTCATTCTGTATCACTGTGGGAGCAGCAGGCTGGTGAGTAGTGGTGTTTCCCTAGAGAACACACCATCCAATGCTGTAATTCTATGGTCGTTGCCTTCTTCGACTCAAAGTAGAGAGTGTTCAATTTTTGTTACTTCTTTTGAAAACCATTAATTCAAACGTATCATTTCTGAAGACAATTACTAAGCATTTTAGCTACTAAGTAACTTTTGTTTATTTATTTTAAAATATATTTCCCGTAGCAACGATAAGCAGATTAAAGACTCCCCTAATTAGTTCTCATTTCATCCCTGTTAAGCAGATACCAGTGGTGTAACAGAAGAACTCATTACACACATGAGCAATTGGAGGCGATGGGAAGTTCGATGTTAATACCAAATAGCATGTCAGCAATAAGGCCAGAGGCAGAAGCAAAACTTTCTAATTCCCAGTGGTGCTCTTGCCCCTAAAACACATTATTTTCTCTATAAGAATGCAAATCTATTTTGCATGTTTAAATGTGATATCATTTTTATACTATAAAGAAGTAAGGCTAATCAAAAGAGCATTTGCAATCACAAACACCTTTGCACAAAACGGTGGAATCTGATAATAGATAATAGAGTTGAAACCAAGATCAAGGTCTATGAGCAGTGACAGTTTCACACTTCTGAACAGTTTATTAATTTCATGACCAGAGAAGCATTAAAGAAGCATTGATAGGGAGGTTGATAGATAATGTGTGACTAATGACCTTCACGTAATGTGATTATGTCCCTGTGTATTAATATTGCAGAAATGCACATTTTTTACCTGGATAATCCAGGAAAATGAGGTATGGTTTTGAACTAATGGTTTATTAATACTGTTTTTAAAACTTTCTCTTCTTTTTTACTTACTGGCACACAGACTCATGTGGCACTGAGTAATGTATTACAACTTATTTAAGGAACATGCTTTAAATATCAAGTGACCTTTTTTCAAGTTTACTTTATAAATCAAAGGTTAAAAGCCAGCTATGTGTTATCATCACCCAGTCAATTTTGTTTCCTATGTGTTTTTCATTCTTGTACAAAAGTGACCAATTGTGATGAGAGAGAGAAAGGCAGTATCTTGCTTTATATAACTTATTTTAGGCTTTGTGTCACAGTAGCATTGAGAATCAATTTCAAATGATTTCTTCAAAGAAGTACAAGTAGTTTGTGACAAACTTGTAAACAGAAACCAGATACATGTATTCCCATGCCAACATTTGACTCGAAATGCTATGTGGAAACATTGCAAAGAATGAGAAAAGCTTTAAAGAAATCAGTTGTCTAAATTAGATGATTACAAGATACAAGATATATGACCTCTAACATTCAATACAGATTTGTTTATTTAGAATGTCTTTTCATTTAGGACCTTTTGGCTGGAAAACAGAGTTTAAATTAGGCATGTAAAAGCAAAATAATCCACCCACCACTGCTGATGAAATACTTAATATTCAGTAGCAAGTATACATATTACAAAAACAATGACTTTTAATCATCCACCTTTGGACATCTCCATTTTATTTTCTGCAGTAAGCTCCCTTCAATGTAATTAATCGAACACTACTGAGTTAGTTGCTAGAAAACTGCAATGTCCAATACAGTAGCCACTAGACCCAAGGAGCTACTGAGCACCTGAAGTGTGGCTAGCATGATCAGAGAACTGAATTTAAAATTGTTTTATTTTAACTAATTTTTATTTAAAAATCAAGGCAGTGTAAAATATTTTTTTTCTACTAGAAACAACTTCATTGTTTTGTAGGCATACTTTTTATTTTAACTGTTGTTTCACATTAGCTGTTGTTACATTGTAGTGCTCAGGCATGAGCATTGTTTTTATTATTACACATAAAATCACTATTAATATACTCAGTATCAACAGATTGATTCATTTCAAGTAATTTTTTTTTTTTACATGTGGATGAATCTCTGCAATGTGTTTATTTGGATACACAGACAGCATGAGTTAGTCACAGTTATGAAATTGTAATGGTAATTAAATTAAAATGTGTTATTTTAATCATAATATAATTGAAGTATTTTTCTATTTTTGGTAATAAGTATGGATACATTTGAAAATTTAAGGTGGAGACACATTACCGATGTGTAGTCTAGTAGAGATGCAGAAAATAGTGCTCTATTGCAAATTTCATAACAAACAGTTATTGCAAACTGCCTGGAAAGAGTAAAATAAAAAAGTTGTGAAAAAAATAAAAAGTATCAAAGTGAATAATTTTAAAACATATTTTCAGAAATACATAGTGGATTTGATAAAAAGCATCCTCTCTAGTGTCAAAAACAATTGATGAGATTAATTACCAGAAATTGAGTCTTAATGTCTGATAAAAATTTTTTAAATGACTTAAGAGGTTCTGAGTTGGTAGCTGACCCACTATAAAATGGATGAGTTGGATTCTTGAAAAAAAGGAAAAAAAATTTTTAGATGAAGAGATTATAAAATAATTATTTTAGTTACAAAAATTTTGTTAGAACATTATGAGAAAAGGCTGATATATATATATATTTACCAAAAGTAAAAAACTTATGATTAAGCCACCAAAGAATACATAGAATATGAGATATTTTTTACAGTACCAAAGATCAATTGATTAAAAATTTGAAAAATTACAAGAACTTTTCTTTAACTTTGGAACTCATACAATAGGAGAGACACCACTCAATTGATACTTTGAGTATATTTAGTCTCAAAATACTTCCATATTTATGAAAAAGTGATATCAATTTGTAGACTAAAATATTGAACTCATGGTATAGACATTTTAAAAACATTTTACCTCTGCATGTAAATAAACTGAAATTGCAAGGAAAGGAAAATCTTATTTGTAACCTAGACAGACAGGTATGGTATAAGAATTTACATTGTGTTCCAACTCTTCATAATACTTCAAAATACTAATGATTTTAAACTTTTTTCTAAGAGGATTCAGTATGCAAAAGATATTAATTTTCAATGTAAAATGGCTGTATAAACTATAAGAAAAATGTGAAGATCCATTTATTCATACTGATAAATTAAAAGTTGCTTTTCAATTTATGCAAGATCTTTTTAAATTTGATTTTAATATTACTGAGTTGACGCAAAACTTAGCGACGTCGCATAACTTAGACAGATACAGTTTTAAAACTGAAATGCTTTTGCCTCTAAGTCAGATAAATTTTTATAGATAAAATAAATTAGTTTTCAATGCAGATATTAATATTAAAGAATACGACTTTGGTACTCAATTCAGTTACTGAAAACTTATGTCTGGATTAGAACAACACAGGCATATGAATCTTCTTCAACTGCGAATTTTATTAAATCCAAATATTTCTGATAAACATTTAGTGTCTGAATTGAGTTGTGCTATTGGTGTAGCATACACCCCAGATTTTAAGTATATAGTGTGAAAAAAATAATGTAAGAACTATCTTAGTAATGATCACTATGTAGTTACATTTTTATATGACAATATTTTAGGTTTATTGGGTTCAATAATATATGATATTAAAATTAACTGATGTGTTATTTTCACCTTTTGAATGTGTCATCTAGAAAATTTTAATTTGTGTATGTGACTCACATTATGCACCTATTGAATTTTGCTCTAAAAGCTAGAAATATACGTAAGTTTCACTATCTCTTCTCAGTAATATTAAAATACAATAAGGGAGATAAAGGTGTACCCAAGTCTACAATACCAGAAAAAAGGCACAGCAAGTAACTGACTTCTATTGTTTTTTATTTTTCCTAAACCTATTACCCTTCAGTCATCAAGGAAATACTCAGTTACTCAATCCACAAAGAATTATTAATTGCATTCTGTAAGCAAAGTGCTAAAGCAGTTTTATTTTCTAATAGATTGACTGTGTGAAGCTCTTCTTGAGAGATCTATTATCAGTTTTATAAATTAAATTTCACAGTTATCTGGTGGGTAACAAGCTTCCTATCTATGGCAACCCATTTCTTCCACTGATTTTAAGTAGTGGTTTTTACTATGCAGCTTTTTTTTTTCTGTAAACTTTTCTGTTTGTTTGTTTTGCATTTTTGTTTGTTGCTTTCTTTTTTAACTCCAACCAGACAAAGTAGTGGTTAAGACTGAGGGTTCTAGGGCCGGACTGAGGTCTGACTCCCAGATCATCCACTTAAGAGCTTTGAGGCTTTGGCAATTTGCCTAAAGTTTCTGTGCCTGAATTTCCTCATCTGAAGAAGAGAATAATAGTAGCAGCTACCTTACAAGGACCACATTTGTATCACAGTGTTAGGAAAGCCCTTAGAACAGTGCTTGGAACAAAATAACACTTCAGACAAATGTTTTTTATTTTATACATTCTTCAGAGGTAACAGTCCACAGATTTTTACTGGTCCAACACACGCTATTAAATTGGACTAACTAAATATAGACACTGAAAGTAAAATTACAATTAAAGGTAATGTATGATTTGTTCATTTATCCAGCCACACATTCACGTAACAAATATTTGTTGAATTTGTATTGTATTGATCTCTTAACACTGATAATGCTTTTCTAAAAAAGACAGTCATGGCCCCTGCATTCAAGTGGGGAGTTAATCAATAAGAAAAAATAATCAAGAAAAATATCAGATATCGATGAAAGCAATGCAGAGCATAAAGGCTGGTTGAGATCATAAAAGTATGAATGATAGCTTTATATTGGGAAATGAAAAAGGGCTGTGGGGGTGGTCATATTTTTATAGTATCTAATTTATAATTTCCTTTATTTTATTTTTCCATATTAATTAAACAAATATGTACTTTCAAAACATGTGTACTGTTTATTACATGGATAAAGTAGAAGCAAAGCACATGACCCCCCCCCCCCCCATCTAACCCCAAATGCCTCCTCCTCTCCCTGGCACAATACTAACAACCTGGTCTATGTCCCCCTACACAATTCTTGCTTGTGCAACAAATGCAGCCTATCTACACATATATAGGGGATTTGTGGGGTTTATCGGCTATTGCTTTTTAAAAGGAATAACTGAATACACATTTTCCTCTGCAGTTTGTATTCTAAATGTATATCATGAACATCTATAAAATGAATCTAAATAAAAATGAATTTGTTTTCCACTTTATGCAAATATATACCTATAAGTTTTCGTAATGGTTTCACAGCATGCATGCTGGTCTTCTCTCCTTCTTTCTTCCAATATAATCTTTTTCCTTTCTTCCTTCTTCCCACTTTTTTGAGAAAGCATCCTTCTATATCACCCCTCCTAACCCTGAAGCTAATCCTTATTAACAAAATGATCTTCATCCTTCCCCAATGTCCAGAGTTGACATAAGCCTTGACAAAAAGCATCCAGCAAGGCAGAAATGGTGAATGCATTACAAGTAAGTATATGTGCCAGTACAACAGGAATGAGTTTGGAATGATTATGGATAGAAGACCATTGATTAAATTGGTGTAATTAAAGAGGGGGGAAATGACAAGAAGTTGTAGGCAGGCAATGGTAATGAATCCTATCTCATCCAGGAAGTTATCAAAGGGTTTTAACACAGAGAATAACATGATCAGATTTATCCTTTAAAAAGACAATGTCATGGGGTCTAGATTGCAGAGAGACAAGACAGGATACATAGAGGTCAGTCCTAATGTTTAGGGCAGAGTATGTTGGTGACTTTGACTGGGACGGCAATAATGGAAATAGAGAACAATTTTTCTATTGACTATTTTCTTTAGTGTGTAAGCAAGGGAAAGAGAAATCAAGTGTGACCCCTGGATTTTTGTCTTTAGCAAATTGAGAACTATTGGATTCATTAAATGATATGAAGAAAACTGGTAGAGGAACAAGTTGGGGGAAGGGTAATCAGAATTTCTCTTTTGGTTTTGTTAAATGTAAAATGCCCACTACATGCTTACAGAGACATCAAGAAGATTTTTGTATATACATGTCTCAAATTACAAAGGGAAGTTAGAGCTAAAAATATAGACTTTCCCATCAGCAATGTATTTGCAATTAAAGGTCATGTTTAATACACAGACAGATTGCACCCAAAACCAATTTATAACAGTTTGGAAGAGGAACAAGTTATCTCATACTGGAGCAGAAAGACTCCCTGGTTTAGGAAGTCCTTGAGATACATTCTGAAAATAGGTAAGATCTGGATTTTTAGAAAAACAGTAACAAAGGGAATACAGCAAGTCCAATGTCTTGGACACAAAAGGGTGAGGCATATTGTTCTCTATCAGGAATGATAAGATGATAAAAATGGAAAATTAGGTTCTGAAGTTTTAGCATGGTGCTCTATAAAGATTAAAGACAATACCCTATTGTCATTAGGGCGCAACTAAAAGATTTTGAAAGAAGAATGGCACAATAATTGTAGTACTTCAGGACAATTACTCCAGCATCAGTGTGCTGGCCAGATTAAATTCAACAAGCCTAAAATGAAGAAAGCTAGTTGAGGTATCAGTTGGTAAATACATGATGACCACGTTGGCAGTGCACAAAGGAGGAAATAGACGTAAGAATGATTAAAAGTAAAGCGTAAATGGTCCTTAGTGAGTCATAGGATATAAGATAATAGGAACTAGTGAAAGATGAGTGATATTTCCAATCAGACAAGAAGCAATTGCATTTTAGAAAAAAAAAATATTTTAAAAGTATAGTAAATGCCAGCAGGTGGCTGAAAAGATAAGACTTAACAGAGAATATAGGTCAGTATCAGAAATATACAATGGGAATTCTTTCTTAATAAGACAAGTTTGAATAGTAAAGAAAAAAATTGTCTCTGTGGGAGAAATTATAAGACACACTGGCAGGTTGCAGGCTGATTTTCAGGAAGGCATTTGTTTTGTGGTCAGAACAATACAGGGCATCAGTTCATTAGTCTCTGAGCTACTGGAACAAGAAGAAGTGAGAAAAGGAGTTAGAGTGCCAAGAAGGTCAATGGAATAAAAACTTTTTAAAAAAGAGAATTTAGGCAAAAATATGAAATGTTGAAAAAAATCCTGAGGAAAAAAGTATCCAATAACAACAACAACAGCAAAGAGCAATGGACTGATAAATCATACAGAAGTTGTTATTCTTTATACTTATCTTAATGAATCAAAGACACATTTATTCTCTTACATCTTATAAAGAAAAGCATAGTGAATTCTCCAGGAAGAAACTAGCAAGAAAGAAGCATCTAATGCTTGGTGAGCTTTTATCAAATTCAGGGACTTACACAGCAATTCCCTAAGTTACCAACTTGTTGATCTGGAACTACTGAAGTAATAACAATGGAAGGTTTGTACGGATTTCATGATTCTTAAACATACTACTTAGTTTTAGGCTCAATAATATTATATTGTAGTATATTTTCATATTTTTTACATTTTAGAGAAGTAAAATAGAATTTATTTAAGAGATATGTTAGACCATATTATTTTTCAGAATCATTCACCACTCTCCCTCCCTGTAGGAGTTATACCCCTACTAGTCACTACAGGTTTTAGTTATCTGTTGCCATGAGAATGCCACAGAATAACAAACTGATTCAAAACACGTGTCTTAAGACAGCAACCATTTTATTACTCATGAGTCCATTAGTCTTCAGGACTATTCAGGTCTGGGCCAGACTTGGTCAGTCTTGGCTAGGATCATTAACGCATCTGTAGGAAACTAAGCAGTTGACTGGCTGACTTGTCTAGGATCACCTCCTTTGGGTGAGTTGTCTCTTTTCAGGCTGTAACAGAGGTCTAAGAGAGAAAGTAAAAGTGAGAAAGGCTCTTAAGGCCTATGTTCAAAAGAGGAGTTACATCACTTATACCACTATTGTCCAAAGTCAGTCACAAACAAAGTCAGTCTACATTGAAACAGTGGTAGAATAGTCTTCACATATGGAAGGGAGAATCTAGAGTCACACTCTGAAAATTGTGGCTGCAGGAAGGATAATAATTGTGAACATTTACACAAGCAATCTACCATATCATGCAATTTGCACTGCCTTGTAGTTAGAGGAGAATATTTTTTTTTGCCCTTGTGTCTGGTTTGGCCATGTGACTTGCCAATGTATCATGAACAGAAATGTTGAAAATTTCTTCCTCTTTAAGAACTACTGCATTTTCACCTACTGTCTTGATCTTTTCTCTCTACTGTAAGAACAGCATGTCTCTAATGGAGTCTGCTTATTAGATGGAATGCTGGTATTAAAAGACACACGGAGCAATTCTGCAACCAAACTACAGCCACCAATCTATATTGTGAATGAAATATAAACCTCTCTTGTTCATTGTAAGTTACTTAGATATGTTTTTGTTTTGTTTTATTTTGTTTTGTTTTACTGCATGTTAGGTAGAACAACTTACCATGCACTATTGTATAGATGTTATCAGAAGTTTTATGTCCCTAAGCACTTTACCAACCAACAGATATTTAAAGTACGACTCCTTTCAAGTGTCTATCAATGCACATTTTTTTCATATTATGAGGTGTCTTTATACAGTAAGTATTATATATTTGTGTTCCAGGGTAGTTTGTTCCATGAAGTGTTACACCTCTTTTCCCTGTGTAACAGACACGAAGAAAAGAATGACGCAAATACTCAAGCACTATGTATGCATTCAGGCCTGGACGGACTTCACTTCAGTCATTTCTCTATTAGGAGGAGCAAAACTGAATATGGCAGCCTCTAAAGTTAGCCTCTCTCTTTTATTGTAAAGACAAGGAAGTTTTATAAGAAAATTCAGTTGATTTAACCACTGCAAAGACACAAGGATATCGTCAGAATTATGGCTAACAAATGGAAAGCTAGTAGCATCATCGAAATAAGCAAAGCGACATTCCATAATGCAATTTGCAAAAGGTTAAGTTGGTCCACCAACAAAAAGCTTGATCTTAGCAAACACTGTTTTTCCCTACAGCCATTTCCCAGTATCTCTACATATCAATCAGTAACTTATCTGTCCTTGAGCCAGCAACCTTGCTGTGTCACAACTCTCCAGCCACATCAGAGACCCTAGCCTGAGGAAAGTTTCCTGTCTTTTGCAAGGTCAACATTTCTATATGTAATTTCAAAAGGTTAGGCTAAACCTGAAGCTACAGGGAACTAGGCCCTGGGAAATATATTTGCTTTATGAATGTAAGTATATTCCACAATGAAGAACTAAAATATAATATGATATGAACCGTCCATCTGGATGATTATCTGTTTATGAGTTTCTTATTTCAATTTATTTGTACCTTCAGAACTATCGAAGCCATGTTGAACAAATAGCCTGGTGACCTGAGAATCAGAGTGATAAATTCTACCTTCAAGAATAAAAGATAAAAGTAGCAGGAGATCATCATGAAAATGGAGTAACATTTATAAGAAAGGTGAGAATGTAGTATGAGACTACTAGGTAAGTAATTACAGATGTCTTAAAAACTGAGACTGAAAATTCTGCTTATTTGTTTTGTTAAATCATATGTGGAAAGTCCTTTCTTTATTCTCCAGAGGAGAAAATAGTTGATAATTGAAGTGCAACTGACAATTTCTGGAGCAGTTTGGAAAATAGTAAATTACTTGTAAGAATCTCGCCTGGTTTGAATATAGAATCAAACCAGGCGAGATTATCTGGAAGCTTAATATCAGGAAAACAATGTTTTCTTATGCTTCCACATTTCTAATGTATTTTTCTTGCAGTGTTTTGAGGTATAACCTTGTAAGGTTAGACAGGAGTAAGACAGACAGAAACAGAATTGCTATAACAAATAGAGGAGCATGTGCAGGTTGGTAATGAAAAGAACACACTTGCACAACTTTCCTCTCCGATCGCTCATGTCTTGCTACTTCATCCTGATTTCAAGTAGAGAAAAACCTGTAACACCAAAAACACCAACTGGCCTAAAATCCACTGCAGGTTCAATTTAAAGAAAAATGAGACTCTGACAGGAGCATGTTGAGATATGTTTATTTTATGGAATTTGGCAAGATAGATTTAAAAATCTCTAGTGGAATCCTGAGGGCTCTGTATAATTCTGGACAAAAATATTTGAGGGCAATACTCGTTCATATCCAGATCAGGACTGCTATGAATTCATGTATTGACAAATTTCAGGACATATGCAATACCCCAAGGATTTGAAGTTTTTAATAATCAAGAAGAATTTACTGAGAATCTGTTACGTACTAACCCTCTTTCCTCAGGTTTTTTCAGTATCTGCTGTTGTCAAATCACTTTTTAGTATTCATTCTACATAGTTCAAAGTAAATGTAAATGGACAGTTATCTATATATGACTCGCTGAGACTCTTCATTTTCTTTCCATTTGAATGACCACCAGTGAGGGAAAGCAATGAGGAGTGAAAACTAACACTGACATGGACACTAGTGTTTTACCCCTTAAGGTGAAGTGTATTAGTCAGGGTTCTCTAGAGAGACAGAACCAATAGGATAGATAGGTAGATAGATAAAGAAGAGAATTATTAACGGAATTGGCTCACTCAATTATGGAGGCTAAGAAGTCCCACAATAAACCATCTGCAAGCTGGAAACGCTGGGATGCTGGTAGCATGGCTCAGCCCAAGTCTGAAAGCCTCAGACCAACGGAAGCCAGTGGTGTAATTCTCAGTCCAAGGCTGAAGCCTGAGAACCCTGGGGGCTGCTGGCGTACGCTCCAGAGTCCAAAGACCAGACAGCCTGGTGTTCTGATGTCCTAGGGCAGGAAAAGAAGAGTGTCCCAGCTCCAGGAGGGGTTGGGGGGACAGAGAGACAGAGGGAGAGAGAGAGAGAGAAGAGAGAGAGAGAGAGAGAGAGAGAGAGAGAGAGAGAGAGAGAGAGAGAGAGAGAGAGAGAGAGAGAGAGAGAGAGAGAGAGAGAGAGAGAAAATCACCTTTTCTTTGCTTTTGTTGTTCTATCTGGGCCCCCAACAGAATGCATGGTGTCTGCTTACGTTGACAGCAGATATTCCCCAATTAATCCACCAACTCACAAGCCAATCTTCTCTGGAAATACCCTCACAGACACACCCAGGGGTAAAGCTTTACCAATTCTCTAGGCATTTCTTAATTCAGTAAAGTTAACACACAAAACTAACCATCACAAGTCCACTCCTTGTCAACTTGACAATATATTTGACAATTGGAGACTGATTTAGTAATTTGGTGAATATTTTACTTTAGTGAACTGCTATGCTTATAAAATAAGGAGACAAAAATGGAAAGAATAATTGTCTCAAAATCACATGACTATACAGTTTTATTATACTGAATGTTTCATAAATTGCCTTACTTGCTTACAGTCTCCTTGCCCTGCATTATTTAACATGTCTAAGGGATATAAATCCTGAATTTTTGAAAAAATTTCTTTATGAGTTACAAAGATATTTCCTCATGCAGTTTATTCTTAAATCCTCTAAAGAAGATTTAAAACAATGGCTTTAGAGACGTCAAATGAATATATAGGTCTGGTAGCTCCATAGGATAGAAATCAAATCATCCAGAAGAGATAATTTAATAAAATAAATATTTTATTGGAATAATTTTCTTTTATCATGCTGTGGGGTTATGTTTAGTAAGATGATTAGCCACTTGCAAATTACATTGCTGAAACTGGTGTCTACCTAATAATTGAACTTTTTGTTATGTTTTTACATTGTCATAATTAATGCCACTTTCTTCCTCTGTTTTATATAGCAAATGAAAAAATGTTATTTAAGTTTTCTAATGCACCTTCTCCCAATTCTTCAAATAGACAAAAACCTAAATTCAGTCAGTAAATAGCATTTTGAACATGCTCAGATGATGCCCTGTTAACTCGCCAACTTCATTTTTAAAGTCCTCCCCGACACCTCCCATAACTCCATTCCTAGTGCACGTTATTACTCCACCTAAAATATTTATTCACCTGAATAGTTGCAGGTTTGATTTTACTTATACTTTTAGTTCTCAATACAAATTTCTTCTCCCCAATAAGTCTTTTGTTTGCTCATTTATTATCTAACTTATTTAGTAGATGCAAAAGTTCTACAAGGAAATGGGGCTAATCTGATATTTCATCACACACTCAACATTTAGCACAGTGCTTGGCCTATGATAGCCACTGAATAATTTTTAATAAATAACTGAATGATGAAATCAGATTGAAGGGTGGTGGTACTATTAGTGGGAACGCAAGGCATGAGTGGGGCCAGTTATTCTTTAATAGGGAGATAAAATTTGAGTGTAGTCTTTAATGATGGAAAGGAATATGAAAGATGGGTAAGGAAGGGAGATACAGGCTTACCAAGGAGAATGACATTGTTCAATCAAGTCACATGCTAGAGAGACATCATTCTGCCATTGTGAGACTACACTAAGTGTCACCATAAGACTTAGGATTTGAAGTCAGTAAGAATCCAAGATTAAGGTGTTAGTAGGGCTGTGTCATTCTACAATTTAGATAACAGAAGAATTTCTTGACATGTATTATTAAAACTGACAAAAGAAATTAAATGCCTAAATAGCCCTATACCTATGAGTGAATTTGAATTGTAATTAAAAACTGTTCCACAAAGAAGCTTTAACCTAGACGGCTTCTTTTCTAATTATATCAAACACTTATGGAAGAAATAATACTGATTCTATGCAAACTCTTTCAGAAAATTGAGAAAGATGAAATACTTAGGAACATTAGATCATATTATTCTGATAGCAAAATCAGAAAACAATCTTTAAGAAAAATAAACCACATATTAATATCCTTCATAAAAATTAAAACAAAAATCATTCATAAAACATTAGCAAATTAAATCCAACAGTACACTATAAAAAGATGCCCCACATGGTCATGTATGGTTTTTCCCAGCAATGCAAGATAAGTTTAATTTGCAAAGTACTCAGTCGATAAAATTTACTATTTCAACAAAATAAAGAAAAAAAATACATGTATCTCAAAAAATGAAGAAAAAGCATTTGAAAATATTCAACTACCAATCATGATTTTTTAAAAAGTCTCAGATAACTAGGAATCAAGGGGAGGGGAACCTCTCCAGTCTCACAAAAGAAATCTACAAAAAGTAGCTGCAGCTAACATCAAACCTAACACTAAAACACTGATGTCTTCTCCCTAATATTGGGAACAGATGCTTACTCTGACCATTTCTATTTAGCATTTTACTGGAGGTCCTATTCAGTGCAATATGGTAAGTAGAAAAAGGGCACAAAGATTATGAATAAAGAAATAGAATTTTTATTGAAATCAAGATAATGATGCCCAGTTTTACTACATTTGACAATGTAGGACTTCCTCTGCAAAATAACCTTTCTGTTTTTGGTAAAACCACTGAATTTCTATTTAGTTTCCATTTAGCCTGACTTCTCACTGTCTTGATTTCTTTATTCATATAATAGATACCAGACACTGTTTCAGGTACATGATGGTAGGAATTTTCTTATAGTATAATATCACAATTTTCTGCCCTGGAAAAGGAAAGGCTATGTGATTAGTTTACACTGTGATCAAGATTTAGCTTAAACTGTAACATCAATGTGACAGTAGTGGCACATGTAGTTACAAGGGGAATGAGGGTGGCTATTAAGATGTGCATCCTGGTCATAGACAGGCTGAGTCTGCAGCAGTTGTCATATTTATCCTGTTTGAGTGCTGCTCTGAGACCTGAGACACTCTTCCTGTTCAACAGGAATTTTCAATTTCCAATTTCCCAAGTTAGCAAATTCAAGGAAGAACACTATAATATTACCTCAATAGATATATATGAACGATTTGAAAAATTTCAATGACATTTTATTTTTCAGCACTTTCCAATCTAGAAATAGAACAGATCTTAATCACATTAATCTACCATAATTCTACTAGTACAAAATTAATGATAACACATTGAAAGCATTTTTAAAAATAATAAGCAAGAAAAATAGCCATTATTATGGCTTGTATTCAACATTTTATTTGTTGAATAGAAAACAATTTTGAAATATAGGGAAATATTTAAATATTTAAGAAGAAACTATACCAATATTAGTCACAGTTTAAAAAATCACCTACACAGGATATCACAAGAATTTAGAGAAAAAAAATTATAATTCATCAGACAACATATCAAGTGGCTGATTAAAACAATAATATGAAGGGGTGTACTAATGGGTACAAAACAATGCTATCTACCCTAAGTGAATCATTGTGCGGTGTATATATATATTGAAACAACACACTGTATCCCACAAGTATGTACAAGTAAATGTTAAAATAAAATAATAATAATATTTTAAAAATTGCATTTTTCTATGCCAACAACCTAAAAATCTTCTTGATAGACATTTATCACCAAGCTATGCTCATAGAAATTAAGTTAGACCTAAATAAATGGGGATAATAAAATCATATGCATGGATAGAAAGACCCACTATCAAAAAGATATGTCTTCTGTAATTGATTAAGTTATTTAATGGTCCTCAATTAAAATTGCCACAGGAATCGTTATGAAGCATGACAAAATAATCATGGTGATGAAGATGTGGACTATGGGAAACACTTATTTACCGTTAGTAGTTATGTAACTTTGTACATGAACTTTAAAAATACAATCTGACATTCTCTTGTAGTGTGAAAAATGCATATACCTTATGCCTCTACAAAACCCTACAGAAGCTGTTAGGTATGTATGTTCACAATGCTTCAAAAGACTGAGTAAAACGTTGCCTACAAGAAGTTTTTTTCTCTCCGATATAACTGGATACCACTACATGGAGTTATAAGTAGGCCATAAAGGCTTTGAAATACACATCTTTTAAAAGAATATAAAAACTTTAACTTATGTCTGCTAATTTTCTCCCAGATTACAGCATTAATCTCCCAGATTACAGCAAGAGATATCTTCAAGAATGTTCATTGCAGCTTTGTATTTGACAGCAAAAAACTAGAAATAATCCAAATGACCATCACTAGAAAAATGAATCTATTCCTGTATTCTAATCCCCTAAGAGAATGGCAAAAAATTGAGGTACCAGCTCTTCCCGAGTCAGTATGGCTGAATCACAGAAACATGATGTGACAGAAGGATAAATATAACACGGTATCATTTACATAAAGTCTATAAACCTACAAAACTTAATTCTCTATATTTTAGTAATAGATGTGTATGTAGTAAACCTACAGTGAAAAACATGAGAATGAGTAACACTAAATTCAGATTGTATTGATCCTTTAATGAGAGAAAGAAGATTGTTATTAAGGAGGGGCACAAAGAGACTTCAAGACCATTTTTAGTACTCAGTTGCTAAATCTGGGCAGTAGACTCATAGATTTTTATTCTATTATTCTTTAAATCTTAAGCATACATTACACATTATTTTGCATGTTTGAAATATTAAATAATAAAAGTGGTTTACACAAAAAGGAAGCAGAGTGGTTATATTAGCAGTCAGGTTGATGTGCAGAAGCCAAAGGGGAGAACACATTTTAAACAAAAGCACCAGGTCATTCAGGGAACAGAGGAAGCAAATCACAAGAATTTGGGTATAAAATGTGAATCTCATTTTAGAGCATTGCCTCCCCTATGACTAGAATTATCCCTCAGAAATGGGCACCTTATATTTGAGTCTTTGTAAAGACTCTCTTAGTTCTTTATTTTTAATAAAAAAGTGCTTTTGGAGGATAGATATAATAGCTTACAATTACCTGTCTATGATCGTTTTAGCTACAGAGTCCACCTGAGGAAATAGGCAAGACTAGGAAGTGGGATGTCGTGACGCCGCTGTGGGTGGCCACTGAGAAGAGCAGCTCTTCTGCCTTCTTATTCACTCAGCCCCTCCATGAATTATCTGAATGGATCCTTAGAGAATATTAAAATTCCAGGAGTCATGGGCTCTTTTATTGAAAAGGTGAAGGATTTTGAAACTGTATTTAAAATTTAGCTTCATGCATTTATTTTGATGAAAGAGTGTAAAAATGCAAATTTCAGTAACCATTGCAAATTGTTGTTTTATGTATTGCTAAATGTAAGCTGGGAGATTTAAGTACCATCATAAATTTAAATTTAAATAAATTTGAATTCACTGATGATTCCTTGTTGATTATCTCTGCTGCCTGTAGCTTTATTTCATTTTTCAGTAAAAAAGGAAGAGACATATCTCAGACTTTGGTAAAGCTATTGGGGTTTTATGTTCACAATGCTTCGAAAGACTGAGTAAAACATTGCCTGTAAGAATTTTTTTTCTCTCTGCTATAACTGGATTCCACTACATGGAGTTACAAGTAGGCCATAAACACTTTGAAATATACATCTTTTAAAAGAATATAAAAACTTTAACTTATGTCTTCTAATTTTCTCCCAGATTACAGCATTAAACCATGCTTGCCTAAGTGTTGGGTGACATATGACTTTATTATTGCTGTAGCTCTGCTCCTGGTCAACCCTCATGAATCTCAGAGAATAAATATTTCTTACTCCAAATCCTCAATTGATGCAAAGGTTTTTGAATTGTCAGAAAAAAATTTGGTTTTGCATCTTCTTTTACTTAAATTTGTTTAAAGCTTTCCACAGATATTCATGCTTGCCAAGCCTATTGAGTAAAGTACTTAGCATTCATGGACTCATGGTAACAAGTAGAGCCTTGTTTCCTATAATCATATGAAACAGACATTTTCATTTACTAAACAGCACGATGTAGAACTCTTACAACCATTGTGCTTCTTGGAGACAAGGTAAAGGTGGTTGCTGCTAAATTAACCTTTCCTTAAAACAAAAGTAAATTGTGTTTTCTGGTGGCTAATCACAAAACAGGTAAATTCAATGTTTCAGTACAAAAACTGCCTGCTGATAATAGTTATTTCCTCATTCTCATTTTTAAGTAATTATATTGTCAAAAGGTTTTAGCAAACTCTTTAAAAACTGTACCGTAAATAATATTTATTTGTTAAATAAATGAGTTTACATTTCAACATTAAAACCCCAAAACTATAATCACACCAACATAATTATTTCCTGATAAAATGTGTGACAGCAGTAAATAGGTAGAATTTGCCAAGAAATACATTTTTGTTAAAATATGCTTTCCTCACATATCAAATTGCCAATATGGTTAAAGAGTGACAAAAACAAGAGATCTTAATGAAATTTGATGATATGCAGTTTTTATAAGGTAGAAGTAGTGAACATCTCCAGCTAGAAATAATAATTAGTATCCTGCTTAATAGCCTATTGATTATGCATGCAAAGTAGATTACTTAAATCTTAAAGACATTGATATGGAAATAATTATGTTTGACAAAGTCCATGACCATTTTGTTTAGAATTACAGAAGAAAAGATATATACTTAATGATATAAATTATATTATTATGATAATATTACTTTGTTTCATTTCTTCAAATTTCTATCTTCTCATAAAATGCTAGTAATTCATTTTGAAGGTTAATATTTTATTAATATTTATAAGACATTTATCATCTTTATTATGATATGCCCTTGATAAAATTGTTAAAAGAATTCTTTAGCCAATATACTAAGAACATGAAGAGATTTTTCAAAAAGGAGACAAATCAAAACGGTTATGATGAAGTCTCATTTTGAAAACGTGATCGTTTAAAAGTACTCTTGTATTATACACATCAAAATATTTAAGAGGAATTAAAACTTTGAGAAGGCTGTTTTGAAAGATACCGTTTGAAATAAAATCTGGAAAAGCCAGTGTTTTGGAATAAAGGAGAAAAACCCAGAATTACGTCCTTTTATATCAAAAGATAAGAATACCTCCAACTCTAGGCTCCATGAGTCTCTACTGTCTACTCAACTCCTCTCCTAGTGGTTGGGTGTGATAGTCTCAACTTTCTACAAAGGAAAAACTACTTTACCTTTTATGTGGCTGTAAGAAAAGGTTCTACAAAATAGGGCAGAATAAGTACATAACGTTTTTTTGGTTTTTTTGGTTTTTCTTTTTATCAAGCTAGTTCCTGTACTTTATCTTCATTATCGTTGCTGGGTAGTGGAGTACCCACCAACCCAGATCTTCCATTAGCACACTTTATGGAACCATCATAACATAGGTAGTCAATAAATATGTATGCAATTAAATAAGAAATGTATTGTTATTGTAGTGGATTGAATTATGTTCCCCCCAAACTCACTGAAGATTGCATGGTGTCCCCCAAGTTTTATGTATTAGAAACTTAGCTCCCACTGCGACTGTTAAGAGGATGGGAAACCTTATTATGGTAATTGAAAGGTGGAGCCTTGAAGAAGTGATTAGACTGTAGGACCACGTAGTAGTGACTGGATTAAATATGGTGGTCAGGGGTGTGGATCTGAGGACGTTTCAAGAAGAGAGAAGAGACTCTGTCTCTCTCTCTTTGCTCTCTCTGCTTCCACCATCTTGCTGTGTAAGAACCCTGGATCACTGTTGCCACCACCAGATGGACTTTGGACTTCCCACCCTCTGAAATGTTAAGCAATAAATTTCAGGTTTTTTTAATAAATCACCCAGTTCCAAGTATTTTGTTATAAGCAACAGAAACGGACTAATACAGTTAGTATCCTCCCATATCTAAACTGACATCTATTGTGCACACTGGGTTTCAATAAAATCTAAAAATATTTCCTTTTCTTGTGATTTTTTAGAGATCCCTTTCCTGAAATTGTTGTTATTGTTTTTGTTGAATATCTGTTCTATCTATGAATTGCCAGAAACACACAATTTGGGGAAGATAGGACATAGGAACATAAAAACAACAAAAACAAAGAAAAAGAGGAAGAAGATTTATAGTCTTTTTGTTGCTAGATATTTTTCTGAGACATTTTTGGATATTTTTCTCTACTTCAAAGCTATTAGAACATGACAAGAAGACTTTTTGTTATTATTTTCATTTTTTTCTTACCTCTTATTCTATATTATCACAATTTGGCATTATGAGACCATTTTAATTAATAGGTATTCCTCTTAAAATGAGCAATTTCATTCAAGAAATTATTATGAGAGCATTGTAATTGTGTAAGTAACATTTTTACTGAGTAACATGGTATTTGAAATATAACAGAGGTGGTAAAGAACATGGATCTGAAGTTAGAGGGTGTTAGTTTTGGATCTCAGAGTTGAAGATTTGGCAATTAACTGAATCCTTCTAGGTGTCTGATCCTTAGTTATAATTGGAAATAGTGGGTTGATATGGTTGTAAATATTACACTGAGTTCTAAACACTGACCACAGTGCCTGACATATAACACATAAGAAATATCAGCTCTTATTATTGTTATATCTATCAAATTTAGTAAAGACAAAATGTCATGATTGAAAGTCATGATGTAGGAGTCAATAACAAATTATAGATAAAGGGGCATCTCTCACCTTATTAATTGTCTGATACTTTATTATCTTAATGATTATTTGAATTTAATGGTTTTGGCTCTTCTTCACACATCCTTTCATGTGCATCACTACTCAAACATCGCATTGGAAAGCAAAACCCTTTCCTCAAGAGAGAAGGGACATTCTTGCTTCAGTAATTTACTAGTAGCTATACTGCTGTGCTGAAACCATTAAACAAGATCTCAAGATTCACGTGTAGGAAAAACAAATGTCATCTGCCTCCTGCTTTGGTGGAAAGTAAAGGATGCTATTCATGGATGGAGGTGATTCCTGGACTACGTTGAAGAGTACATTTCTGGGGGCCTCCTACCAGCACACAGTACAAATTCTGCCTTAGGAATAGAGGCAAGATCAGGCCTAGGAAAGCAGTCTTGGCAGGAGAAGCTTCTGATAATGAGAGTGGAGTATCAGGGAATGACCAGAGAATGCACGAAGTCCAAGTGCTCACCAATTCCTTGTACTGAAGTATTTTTATTCACTCCTAGAATGACTTGAGAGAGATCTAGTGAAGTCTTAAAAAGCCAGAGTGAAAAATTATCATTCAAACATATCATGATTTTGGATGAAATGCAAAATAATTCTCTAGAGCTAAAGGTTCAAAGGAGGTCATATTAACGTTTAAATCAGCTCTTACTCATCCTAGTTGCCCCATCCACCACTTTCTGAAACCAAATCTCCAGGCCCATGTGAAGTACACAGATAAATTTTTGTGGCATCTCCCTTGTGCTTCTTGGGCAAGGTAGGTGTGCTGTCCACAGTTAAGGCCCGTGGCCAGCACTGTCACACCTGTCCTGGCGAGCAGCCCACTTCTGATGAGATAACCTGGCTTCGCCAGGCTTGGACAAGCACAACTGCGGTTTGCTGGTTTGAGTCAACAGGACGCAATGGGGAAATAGTTCCTACCATTGGGGGTTAAACTCTTTTAAAGTAGGTTTACTTTTTCCTCAATGATTTAGAAATAGCTTTTTGAAATGTTTCTTATAGTCCCTTACGTGCATACAGGGGCAAGACCAAAGCCCTGTGAAAGCAACAGCAACTATAAACTACAAAGACTTTTTCTTCCCTTTATGATTATTATGAATTTGTTTCTGAATTCATGTTATTTTGTTGGGCAACTTCTTCCAAAATTCTTTAGACCAAAATTCCCTCAGGAGACTTTCAGTAGTCTACATAAATAGACTTCAGTCAGGTCCTCCCACTGGTTTTTTGACACATGATCTCAGATATCCACACTCCAGTAATAAGTGCAGATCCAAAGATGATACTTGCTCTATATGTATAGAATTCTACAAGTCAGGGTCCATCAGATTTCCAAATATGTTCAGATATACCTAAAATTCTATTTGTATATAGATAAAGCTAATTTCAAAACAAGATTCCTATTATATTCAAAAGTGTGGGTATGACCCATTTTAAATGATCCCATTTATCAAAGTCATCCTATTAATTTCTCTGCCCTTCTATTTTTGGGCCATGATAAAACAGTAATGCTGAAGGTCACTTTATGTCCAATAGAATTATCAGAGTCTCTGAGTGGTACAGTATATATCATCAACCACCTATATTTGAAATAAGTATTAAAAGATGGCTTTCACAGTAGCAGAAAGTTCTTGTCTATCATAAATTAATAAGAAAAAAATGATGCATTCAAAATATGAGTATTTTTTACTTGTGTCTTTTTCCCCCACAAGTCAAATAGTAGATTTAGTTGTTTACGTTCATTTTAGATTTGAACTAATTTTTAGGGTTTATGTGAATTAACTGAAGTAGAAAAAGAAGGCAAAGATTCTTTTGACGATGGTGAAAATGGGGAAGACAAACTTCCCAATGGAAGTCAGGATCAGAGTCAGTCTGGATGTGACCAGCAGATAGCACAAGGGTCTTGCACACTTTGGCTATTATGAATACAGAAGACAGTGAGAACTGCAGTGTTGGACAGAGCTACTCTCAGCAACCACTTGTCTTGTAATAACCGCATGCTGGATAACGCTTAATTAGCAACATTGTCTTAAAGCAAGAATTATGTTTATGTGAGTCAAACTGTAGTTAATATTTCTACAAATATTGTTTTAGAAAGACACTTCTACCATAGAGTCACAGCAAAAGAATAAAAAGCACTCTTTAACAACCTTCAATCCCTTTTTTAACCTTAGATATAAAATAATAAAATCTAGAATTCTTTTTTATGGCTTAACTTAAGCTTCTGGGTCTTGATATTCTAGACGCAACTTATCGTTACAACCTCATTCCTCTCACCCTTTGCCATATCAGGTTGTTTTCTTTACTTTCCCTTGGAACATGTTTTGCTCACTTCTATGAATGCATCTACAACATTCTTTATTCTTTGAATGCTCATTAATGTCTGTCCAATTCCCATAAAATTCCAGCACATTTCTAACCAGCTTCTTGAAGACTATGTGTAAAGACATCTATAATTACATTTTTCTCCTTTGAGATTTTTATCACCCACCCACTCATTGTACGAGTGCTTTAGCAGTGAACCATATTCGTACTTAGGACATCTTGCACATTATTATTTAATGTTTTATAACTTTTTAAAACTTTTCAAAGTACTTTCATAATTAAATTGTAAAATCCAAGAATGTAGAGATCTCAGTATGCTTTCTAATGTTATACAATACCTTTGATCACAAGAGCCCTACAGTAGCCATTTATTTTTGAATAAATATGATCCCTTCCAATTGACCAAAATATACATTCCATCCTCAAAAGCTAACTATATAACTTGTATCGTCATTGGTACTATCAGAAAGAGAAATGTAGGACTGAGTATGGTAAACATTCCCCGCAGTTTCTCTTGGGAAGACAAACTTCAGGTAAATATCGGGCTTATATGCATAAAAAAGCAATCAACTCTAAACATACTGAATTAAAGCCAGGAAAACTTTTTCAAGTATAATATGAATTAATTGATTAATTATTTAGGCCAATGATGTAAAATGGAGTCATGAATCTGTGAGGCTACACCTCATGTATCTTTAGGTTTCTTTCTGCCTTGAATGCAAGACAAGGGGAAACAATTATAACTAAGGAGCATATTATCATTTTTGTGTTTGAATGCCTACTGTGTTCTTAGCATCGAGTGAAGCATCTTGGAGAACACAAAGGCAAAAGATCATCTAATATTTGCTTCGTCCAGGGAGCCTGTGATCAAAACTCTCACTTTGAACTGATTTAATATATAAATAGGGTTGGGTAACTTCAAATCAGATTTGGACTGAACTTGCTAATAGGCACAAAGATGTACATCAGAGCACACCCTTAGCCATTTATTTCCTCCCTGTCCTCCTACTTTTGCACAGAGCACCTACACCTGCAATTTTCATAAGGGCCAACCCCAAGTACCACTTATTCTGAGTCCCTTGCTATCGCTGGCTGGACTGGCAATGCCTATCTGACCCAAAGGGAGACAACCAAATTGTCTCTCTTGGGAATCTGAAATTGGTACAATGAAAGACTATTTTTTTCCTGATGATTAGATATATTGATGTATATCAATTTGAATGCCAAAACAAACATGTTAAGGTAGCTGTGATGAGCTGTCCACAAGCAGATGGATTGTCTGAAGAAGATTATTTGGAAAGAGAAGAGAATTAAGCAGACATGCAAAGATGCCACATGACCCCAGAAAGGGAGTTAGCACCACCTGGGTTCTTGATGACTTCCCAGTTCCACATTCAAGTCTTTCATAAGGTCCTACATACATTTCTCCTTTTGCTCTATGAGTCATCCCTCTATCCTTCCAATAAGTCCCACTATTTTGCTTTAGCTTAAATTTTAATGTTTATTCTAGCCGGACACTGACTTACAAAGATAAGTTGTATTATATGAGGCTAAACTGAATATAAAGCAATATTTTATACTACCATTGTAGTATGACAATAAAGTGAAAGTTATTGTTTACATGTTTTCCATAATTCAAATAAAAGATTAGTGATAAATTAAAATATTTTAAAATTTAAACTTTGTTACCTCTTCCCTTATAGAATCATAGTGGGACTCAACATTCAAAACATTGCACTAAATAAATTTTTTTATCGAAAATAATTATGAAATGGGTAACATATCTTCTTTAAATGTTGAAATAATCTAATAAAATTTCTGTATTAATAAGAGTTTGTAGCTCTAAGCCATAGAATTCAACTCTAGGTGATTTTAAGTTTAAAAAGAGAAGTTTAATAAAAATATATTGCCCAGAAATTTCGCTCCTAGAAATGAAAGCATATTTCCACAGAAAAACATGTGTATGAGTCTTCACAGCAGATTAATTTATAATAACCCCAAATTGAAAACAAAATATATGTCACAGGAAAATGAAGAAACAAATTGCAACATATTCATACAAAGGAATACTTCTCAGCAATAACACAGATGGATCTCAAAAATCTTACCTTGAGCAAAAGAAGCCAGATGCAAATAAATATATACTCTATTGTTCCGTTAATATTAAGTTTAAATCTCCAAGTTTAATCTGTAGGGATTAAAAAATCAGAACAGTGCTTCCCTCAAGGGAGGAGGTACTTCTGAGAAAGGGGCATAAAAAACAGCCATCAGTTATGAAAATATTTTCTATATTAAGAGGGGATGGTTGCAATGATGGATGACTTCTTTTCAAAAGTCAAACTGTACATTTAAGTTTTGCACATTTTAATCTATGCAAAATAAATTTCAACAATTAAAAGGAAGTTGGGTGCCTGTGTCCTATTTCAGGTCGCATATTTGTGCTCTAGGGAAGCTGGAATCAATCATCCGGTAGCTCAGCTCATGTAGGTCAAGTAAGTTTTCCCCCTACTGAGATTTATGGAGTAGGAATTCTTCCAAGAGGGTTTGAGTTTCTGGTTCTCTGCAGTGAACTGTTTGCTGTCCATAAAATCTGCTTTTTCTTTTGTCTTAGGCATATAGCAAAACTACAACTTTCTTGTTTTTCTTTTGCCGTTATAATATGTGTTTGAAGTCTTTCTGGTGCGAAATAATATGTGCACCTTCCAAGCCTGAGCTAAAGAGAATGTGCAGGGCTCTTTAGCACTATCTCTTCCTTACAGTCAGCCAGAAACCATAGCAACCCGATTTTGACCATATGATAACAATTTCCTAGGGGATTGCGGAGCAACAAGACAAAAAAAAAAAAAAAAAAACTTGTCCTTGATGACGGTGCAGAGACCAGCTACCTGACATCTTTGAACTCTATTTCAGGCTATTACATGAGAGGGAGGTAAACTTCTACCTTTTAAAACCTGCTTCTCTGTTACAAAGATTCCCCATCTTTACCTTCACACAGCCTCTAAAACCAATGGCTAATGACTAGTACAGGATTCTGTGTAACTGCAGTTATTCCACTGACATTAAACCTATATTATTGGTCAAAAAAAAAAGTGAACTGTAGTACTAACTTTATTTTTAGTTAATATTTATATTTTATCTGTTCTTTGGAAATTATTCAATTAATTCAAATTATTCAATTTAAATTTAAATTTAAAAGTAACCTGTTACTTGCAAACTTGGCTTTTGAAATACTAAATGTATTTTTGAATGTACATGTTGTGGCCTTTTTTTCTCATACACTCATTATTTTATAATTTTAAAATATAAAATAATGTGCCATATTAGTGTTTTGGGTTAAAAACTTTGGAATCTGAAATCATCTTTGCACGTAGTATTTTTTCTGCCCAAATACCTTCTCCTTGTCTTTGTCTAATTAACAAATTCTTATTTACTATTCAAAGCCCAACTCAGCTACAACCTCCTCTATAAGGTCCTCTAAGCAGTTTTCTGTATTCTCTCTGCCCTACCTCTGTATTTATACATCATTCTACTTTAACTTGCCCTCAATCTCTTTGTTTCTTTACATTCCTGCCTTTCTTATTGAACTGTGAGTTCTTGTGCCCAAGCTCCATTATTCCTTTCTTTTTTAATATCCCCTGTGTCTGACACATAAAAGACGTATTAAAAATATTTTCTAATTGAATCATTGTGTTATAGTGAAATAATTAATAGACTCTGATAACATAGCGGTAAGCACACTTTTCACTTGATCAAGCATGAAGTAGTGTGTACCAGTGTTTCTCATAATTTCAGATGTTATTTAAAATTTGATTCTGTTCCATCCCCCTCCAAAATCCAACATGAAACAAAGGAAGACAGTGCAGGTTTTCAGGTATAAATGTCAGTCTCTGAAATCTAAAATTGTAATATTTTTCTGGTTATAGGTTTCCGTCATTCCAATTCTCTCAGTATCTCAAAATCAACTGCTCTTTGATTTAATCAATTCTGGCTGTACCCCAATATTGGCATTTTTTTCCCCAGGTTATGAATTTTCCTGTAACCTTTCTTTAATCAGTCTGTTCCATGTTTGTATTCTTCTGCTATGCAAATCCAGAAAATTCCTTCACCTGGATATATTCTAAAATCTGCCATTTTTACATACAAAATGGAGCCGTTGAGTACTAATGGGAAAACAATGTTTTAAACGATCGTACCATTTTAGATTGATAATTTTTATTCTCCTTAGTCTCATAAAATTTATTTATATTTTATTATTTTATCATTCTTACCTTAAAACATGGCTTCCATCATCCCACAAATTCCCTTTATATTCTTTCAGTAAACATTCTTTTGTATTTCATCAAGAAGAAATCTCATTATTCATAATCTCTTCACTTCTTGCAGACTTACCACTTAACATCATTTAAAAATTTTATTTAGATATAATTAACATACAATAAACTGGATATAATTAAGCTGTATAATTTTATAAGTTTTGGAATATGTACATACCAATGAAACCATCATCATAGTCAAGGTAATGGGCACATGCCCTCGCCCCCAATCCCAGTCTTCCACATGCCAATTTGTAATCTCTCCCTCCTGCCTCTCTTGCCCTCTCTCCCTCTTCCTAGACAACCAATGGTCTGCTTTCTGTAATCTTTTAAAAATTAATTAATTAATCAATTTAATTAATTTTTAATTAATCTATAATTTTTTATAGATTAATTTAAAATTAATTTTCTAAGATTTTGTATAAATGGAATCATTCAGTATACAATATTTTCTCTTTAGAAGGCGTTCTGTACTCAGAATAATTATTTTGAGATTCACAAATGTTACATACATGTAACAAAAGTTCATCTCTTTTACTGTTGAGTTGTATTCCATTGTACTGATATATCACATGATTTTTACCCAAATATCAGTGATAGACATTTGGTTGTTTTCTGTTTGGGGCTATTAGAAAGAAAGGAACATCTGTGGAAAAGTCTTTGCATGGATGTATGCTTTCATTTCTCTTTGGTAGGAGTGAAATGATTAAGTCACATGGTAGGTGTATGTTTAATTTTTTTAAGAAACTGCCAAATTGTTTTCCAAGTGGTTGTTATTTTCTACTCTGTTAGCAGTTTTTCAGACTTCCAGTTCCTTAACATTCTTGCCAACACATGGTGTGGTCAGTATTTAATCTGATCCCTCCGAGTAGTTGTGGAGTGGTCTCTCATTGGGTTTTAATTCGCATTTCCATGATGACTAATGATATTGAGAATAGTTTCATGTGCAACTCTTTTATTTGTAGCTCATAAAACTGCTGTGGTGAAGTGTCTGTTCAAATTTTTGACCATTTTTTACTGGATTTTAAATGCTGTTTATTGAGTTTAGAGAGTTCTTTATGTATTTCGGAAGTGATATTAATCAAACTCTGTTCTTTTAAGAATTGTTTTGGCTATTCTAGATCCTTTGTATATCTATATACATTTAAGAATTTATATTCCTTCCAAAAAGCCTGCTGTGATTCTGATTAGATTGTATTGAAGCTATAGATCAATTTGGGGAGTACTGGTGTCTTAATAATATTGAGTCTTCAAACCCTTTAATGTGGTATATGCAGTGTATTAATTTGCTAGGACTGCCGTAGTAAAATATTGCAGACTGAGTGGCTTAACCAACAGAAATTTACTGTCTCACAGCTCTGGAGGCTAGAAGTCCTAAATCAAAGTGTCATCATCAGGATTGGTTCCTTTTGAGGGCTAAGAGAGACAGATCTGTTGCAAGCCTTTCTCCTTGACTTGTAGATAGCCATTTTCTCCCTGTGTCTCTTCACCTCCTGTATGGTCTCAGTGTCCAAATTTTCCCTTTTTATAAGGACACCAGTCATACTGTCTTAGGGTCCACCCTGGAGACCTCACTTTAACTTAATTTCCTCTGTAATAAAATCTTCAAATAGGGTCAATTCTTCAAATTCTGAGGTTATGGGGGTTAGGACTTCAATATGTGAATTTTGGGGAGACAAAATTCAACCCATAACAAGTAGCCAGTGGTGAACATAAAGTACAGTATAGCTTAGAATATCTCTCACCAGCAAATTAAAAATTTGGCTCTCAAATCATTGGCCAGAACTTGACACATGACTCTACCTTATTTCAGTGAGTATAGGAAAGTACAGTTTTACTCTATGCCAGGAAGGCAGGGAGCCAAAAGTATTGATGAACAGCAGTAGTGATCACATGCTCTTTTATTTGATTCTTTCAATAAGTTTATTGATATTTTTATAGTAAGCAAAGGAAGGGTTTAACAACCAAAGCAAAATACTAGAGATCCCATTCTTTATCTACACAATAGTCATTTTTTATACACATTAAATGTTCTATTACTTCTTTTTAGTTTCCTATGTTTGTAGAAAAACATAAGCATATAATAATGATATTCTGATGGTTCTATTCATTGAATTTACATTGCTGGGAAATTATAAAATTTTCTAGATGTAGGCAAACATTATATATTATGCCCCATGAATTCCCGTTGATGAAAAGGTTTGAGGAAATCATAGTAAAACTAAATTGTATTAGGGTTTAGAAGGGCATTAAAAGGATGGCTTCCTGCAGAATGGGCATTCTATATACCACTTGCTACTTATTTTCTAACTAATATACAAAACTTCTTTCTCATGACATAATGAGTAATAAAAAGTACTCGTACATGCTGGAAAATGCCTTTTAAAATGTAACACATGCTGTATGGTTAATGCTCTACAGAAACTTATCTCTCTTAATAATACTGAATTTTATTATCTTGTATATTTAATATTAAATTTTAGAACAAAGTTTTGTTTTGTCTTGATTTGCCACTACCATAATACCAGCACTTAATTCAGTGACCCAAAGTAATCTTCTATTATTTTCCTTCTCTTCAATATTGTAAGCTTCAAATGTGTCTCTGTTCATGTATTGTCATCTATCACAAAGTTTATGTTCTGCAGGTGTATATGTTCCTTTCTTTGAGGACGTTAACTTACTGTTACCAAAAACTTATTAAATGCGATTCCATTTACTTTTGCTTTCTCCATTTAATAGTGAGCACTGCAATGCAGGGATACTTTCACATAATCCTGAGCATATTAATGAACAAATACGAAGAAACGCTCTGGGAAATGAATAAATATTGGGAATAGACTAAAGGAAGTAGGAAATATTTTTCAAAGTATAAAATATTTCAAAGAAATTTAGACTCCCTACAAATTTGCTCCTTATTTTGGGCCTCGATTTATAGAAAATCTATTACTGAAAGCCCATTTAACTTTGTAAATATATTCTTCACAATACTTTAAAGCTGAAACCATTCAGTGATAGTCAGAATTGGGTGTTTGTATGTGTGCAATATTTACTAATAAGTTTAGAAAGAGGAGATATCTATGTTGTTTCCTAACAAGCCAAAAATCATATATTCAAAAGTATATAGAAATATTCAAAATATATGGAAATATAGAGAGGATATTGCTTTCATCATAATATATACAATATGTGAGATATATTTAAGTGGTACCCAATAATGATTATATTAAAGGTCAAAATTATAAACTGCATAAAGAATTTTTACTCAGTTAATATACATCTTGGTGTTTGTGGTATCATTTGGTTAGTTCTCTAGGTCACTTTACTGTTAATCAATCCACTGAACAATGACCACTGTGTTCTTTATTCAACGATAACTATATTATCCACATAGGCTCATGCTGGAGAAGTGGAAGAGAGAGAGCACGGCCAGCTAAGAGACTTCAGTCACTGCTGTTCTCAGTGTCCCTTATGGCCTGACTGCAAATCATGTGGGAGTGGAAGTCAAGGATGGTTGACAGAGCACTTGGAAATTGCTAGGGGAGTTCCAAGAAATAATGAAGTGAGACTTCTGTCCCAAAGAGATAGGAGAAAGTTGAATTCCGTGTTTCCTTCTCATCAAGGTAATTTGGCCATAAATACCCATTCCTCTGGCTAAATTGGTTTCTTTCTAGAATATTACTGTCTTTCACTTCCTGCCTGCTGCTAGGCCACAAGAGAATTCAAAAAATTGACTGTTGATGAATTACAGATGGGTTAAAAGTAAAAGAGTTGTTCACACACATGTTATGAGCCTTTATATATGTTACATTAGATGGTAATTGGAAGAAGTTTTCCTTTGGCTCTTACTTTGGTTTATTTGACTTTCTGAATTTTTGATTGCTTTATCTGTTTCTCTTCCCTTATTACTAGCTAGAACTAAATAAAAGCTGGGCAAATTAAAACAAAAATCAAGCATATAATCAATGATATTTGAAGACAAGTTTAAGTAATAATCAGGATATTAAGGAGAAATCACTGTAGGTATGCAGTGTATTTTATTGGTATATAATTTTCACAACATTAACATAAGTCATCTTAGAAATTTAAACAAACAAAAGGCTACTGGGACCAGGAAAATACCTGAGAAAAATTCTAAACAAAAGCTGGTGTATAAAGATGCAGAGATTAAAGGAATTCATTTGTAGTAGTGTTGGATACCATAATCAAAACACACTCTTATTACCTGATCAGATTATTTAAAAATAACTTAAATCAGTAAACCCTGCTGAAAATGCACAGCAAGCTTTAATCTGTTTTTCAAATTGACTAGCAAAATATGTATGTATTAGCATGGTTAATGAACCATAAAACACATTCATTGTTTTATTCAAAGATGCTTCCACTAAAAATGTTGTTATCTATAACTACAGCTATAAGTAAAGGGGCAAATGTAAAACTGACATTACTTTCTAGATCATATGGACTAAAAATAAATCCACAACTGAAGAAAATCAAACCTGTTTGGCACTGCACTTTTGTGCAGTGAGGGTCTTCTGGGTGGGAACTCTCTGCAGGGTCCTATGGCAACAAGGGTATCACATGGTGAGAATGGCATGAGCTCTCTTATGTGTTCCTTGTAAAGCCACAAGCCCACACCTGTCACAAGTTATTACTCCACGAATGGATTAATCCATTCAGGAGGGCACAGTCCTCACTATCCAATCACCTCTCAAAGGCCCCAACTTTCAAATATCACAGTTGGATTTCCCTCCCTCTTAACACTGTTGCACTGAGGATCAAGTTTCCCATACATGAACTTTTGAGGGACACAAGTGACCTATAGCAATTCTCTTGCTTAAATTTGACTTTAAAGGGTCATGTGATCCTGGACAATGTAAATATTGATGATAAAGGCAGCCTGAATAAATAAGGCTCTTTCCCAAGTTTTGGGCAAGACATGATGATCTCAAGTTCTTGCCCAATACTAGATTAGGAAGAAATACCATAGCAAAAAGCTATTTTATTTCCAGGCATTCAGATAGGACGGAGAGCACTGATTTAACATGATTTAGTGAGAATAATGCAGTGTGATTTTTCTTACACACAAAGTTTGGGAGTAATATTCAAGAAGTTGCTGCATTGTCACAAATTTCAACATCTTATTATTTATATAGATAATCACTAATATTACTAGTAGCTAACAGTGTATAATCACTATGTTTCAGATGCTGTTCTAATTGTTTTACATTCATTAATTTATGTAATCTTTATAGCAACCATGTAAAGAATATAATACAATTATCCCTTTTTTACATATGATAAAATGAATGCAGACAGAGGTTAATGAATTGCCTAAGGTCATACAGCTAGCAAGGGTAGAGTCGGTATTTGACCACAAGAAAACATGCTCCAGAACCTGTCATGTGAACTATTAGTATATTTATATTTAAAAGAAATCAAAGGTCTTTAGAAAATATGTTTCAGTGTTTTTGATATTTGGCGTCAATTGAGAATTGATGGCAGGAATAGAATATGAATGTTTATTTTTTGAACTTTGAATCGAGTTTTAAAATTATTTTTGGTGTGTGGACAATTTGGGAGACATGGTAAGAAAAAATACTATATAACTTATTAATACAAGTCTACAATAGTTGCTTTGTCTTTGCAAGTCAAGACTTACCTGTTTAAAATGAAATATACACATATTTTTAAATGGTTAACACAATAATACACAACTTGGTTGATCAAAATATGTGTATACATGAGTATTCTTTATACAGAGATTATAATCTAACTCTATGAGATTGAAGAGGAGAGAATCAAAGAACACTCAAGCTCAAAAACTTCAATTTCAGTGAAGATTACTTATAAACTAATATGCTAAATGAGACAGAAATAACGATTGTGCATAGGTTGCCTTATAACATAAATAAAAACAAAATAATTTGATATTTCTTCTGTATTCTTTCTGAGCATTAGGTCACAGCATTAGGAATGTAGTGAAAGGGTTCTTAAGGATATTTTCTCTAATCTACCCCAATATTTAAAAGTTCATAAACTCTGGGGCCTGTTTTAGTGGATATTAACTGTTTGGCTGCCAAGCATCTTTGCTAATAGCACACCATGTGACTTTTTTGGAATCAGTTTTCTTTAATCTCAGTCCATCTGGTTTAAAGGTATCTTCACCTTGTGTTTCAGAAGTAGATCATTTGACCCAGCAGCCTACACAGTACCAAAAGGCCTCGGTCACATAGGTAGCTTAGGGATGGGTATGTGATATAAGCTGGTTCATTCCGAGTGAATCTCAAGTTCTCTGGTGGTAAGTGGAAGCTCTCTCTTGCATTCAGGTACTGACAGTTGTAGAAGATGTGCATTTATTTTCTGTTACTGCATAACAAATTCCACAGACTTGGAATGGCTTGAAGCACCATTCCTCATCTCACAGTTTGCATGGGTCAGAAGTTCAGGCACAGGTTAGCTACATCCTCTGCTTAAGCCTCACAGTTGCAATCATTGTATTCAGCAGGGCTGTGGTTCTGTCTAAGGCTTTAGGTTCTCTTCCAAGTTTATCCAGGTTGATGGCAGAATTCAACTCTTTGCAGACGTAGAGCTCATGATGGCTTTCATCTTCTTTGCAACCAACAGGAGAATGTCTTTTCATGTCTCACCTTCTTTTAAAAGGCTCATCTGATTAGGTCAGTGTGATGGTTAATTTTATATACCAACATGGCTGGGGCACAATAACCAGATATACAGTCAGACATGATTCTGGATGCCTCTGTGAGTGTATTTTTGGATTAGATTAACATTCAATTTGGTGGACTTTGAGTAAAACAAATTGCCTTCCATCAAATTGGAAGTGAGGAGCATAGCCCACACTTAGGCAACCCTTTAATTTTTTATTTCCTGAAGCCAAATATGTTTCCCACTGTAAATGCGAAGATGGCTTGACCTCATTGCTATGGCTGAAATTCCTTTCTGTAGGGGAAGGGATGAGAAAATAATTAGAATGGTGTTCTTGAATGCAAATTCCAATATGCGAATTTCAATGCCAACATTTAGAGATATCCTGTGGGTTCTTGCAAAAAATTTACAGATAATCTTAACCTCATTTAGATCTGAGGTGTTTTGCCACCAGCTGACTTCCCACAAGAGCTGACAATGGCATAATAATGTGTTATAAATTGTGACGTGTACACAAAACAAATGTACTTCATGGGGCCTGGTTTTTCAAAGCTTTGCAGTTTCAAATATTGACCTTGCAGAGGACAGGAAATTTTCCCCAGGCTATATAGTCTCTGTTGTAAGACAAAGAATTGTAACACAGCAAGGTTGCTGGCTCAAAGACAGACAGGTTACTGATTGATACATGAAGATACTGGGAAATTGCTCTAAGAAGAGAATGTTTGCTAAGATCAAGCTTTTGTTGGTAGATCAACTTAACTTCTTAAAAATTGCATTAAGGAATGCCTATTGTTAAACTTGTTAAACTGTACTTTTCAAAAACCCCACCTATGTTCTCTTCCTGAAACTTCCTGGTCTGGAGAATAAATGCAGGAAGAGAACCCCAATTCATGGTTAATTTCCCAAATGGAAGGAATGCCTCTATCTTGAGGGTTCCTGGAGATTAACCTCTTTTCAGGGCTTCTCATGCTCAGAAGACATGGGCTTTGAGTAATCTTTGGTGGCTCCATCACCCAGGGGAAAAGGGGTGACAAATCTATGGGAGGCAAAGCAACAATAAATTCTCTGGCAAATTTTACTCATGTCTAGAAGACTGTTCAGTCAATTCAGATGAAAACAAATTTGATTATTTCACCAGAAGACTTTTTGGCAAAATTACTGAAAGAAAGTGAACCAAGATGCTGTGTGTACCATTCAAGCTTTATTAAAGAAAGAAATCTGCCAGGCTGTGCTCAAAATGAAGGACAGCCCAGGGCTGGCCTGAAAATGGGGGACAGCCCCAGGTGCGGGAGTGGTAGAGTTTATATTGGTATGTTGGCACCAAGAGCTGGGTGATGTAATTCCGGGGTGGGGATTGAGTTAGGTCATGGGGATGGAGAGTTCTTTACGTGTGGAAAGGCCAAAAGTTTCATTTTCTCTGAAACCATGAGACTTCTTGTAAAACAGAACTGGGGAGGGGAGGGGAGGAGGTGGACAGTGCCTTTTTGTACTTGGGCTTGTCTAAAATGGTGCTGGTTATGTTGCAGATCTATTAATTACATTTTATGAATTTCATTTGCAGGAACTCCAAATCCATAGGTTTATATGTGCCAATGCTTTTCTTTTGTTTGGGGAGATTTGTTTTTTCAACAATGCGTTTGCTACAGTCAAAGGATCATTCTTGGTCAAGTATGCAAACGTGTTTTATAAATTTAGATCTAATGCCAATGAAGCATGAGGCAGAGTTTAGCAAACTGCACAATTAGTTCAGTGCAATATCATACATTTAACTAGTCACTGTAGGTAGTTCTAAATAAAGCAATAACTAAGTCTAAATCTGCCTTTGATAAAACCATTTGGTCAGTTAGATTATCCTTACAGTTACCAAAGTATTTCTTGTCTCTTACCTTCTGTGATGATGATTAAGAATGAATTATATTTTAACCAATTTTCAGCAGATTCACTATAAATCCTTGTCTTTTTAGGTGGATTTATATCATACAATGCAGCATAATAGCTTAAGAAAATTAATTAAATAAATAAATTATAAAAATCTATTTATTGTTTAGCAACAAAAAATACTACAGTCCTTTAAGTTAGCATTACAAAGATTCCCCCCACCACCATTTTTTGTAAGAAATCACCTTTCTCTGAAACTATTTTTTTAAAAAAGGAAACAATTCATATTGCCATATAATTCTGAAAAAACGCTCTTTATTTCATGGAGTCAAACAAACCTATTAATTTTATAATACTGGTTGTTCTTGAATCTTTATTTTATTAGTAGTAGGGAGTTAAAATAAAAAGACATATGTGCCTACAATACGTAAATGTATGAATAGATTTACTTATTTGTACATGCATATGTGTATATCCACATGCACATGTGTGTACAAAATCCCTAACATTCAAAAAGATTTCCAGAGATAATTAGCAAATTCACTGTTAATTATTCAAAATAGATTTTCACAGAGAAAAAAAAATGCTTTGAAGCTGTATCTCAAAAGAGAAATGAATCTGTAGTTAATGCATAGTTCAAGTGGTACCACGCCAGTGCACTCAATAATAGGTCAGATATTGTTATTACTGTTGAACTATATACTTAATTTCCAACCTGGAAGGTAAGAATACAGTGGATGTATAATACTTCTAGCCTGGAGACAAACATGTTGATTTCAGAACTCTGGCAGCAACAGCAAACATACTGTTTCAAGCACTCACACAACAAGAAATTCAAGAAAGGGAATTCTGGGAGCAATGTGGTAAACTTACAGACAAGGGTGTTGCATTAAATATGCAAGTATTTCAAACTGGAGAACATAAGGGTAGATTGTTCTACAAAGTTGGATGATAATAATATAAATGCATGCCTATGCAGGTATCTATGTTTGCAGGCAGCCATATCATAGATAGTAAGATACCAAAAAGCACCAACTTAGGTTTCATTTAAGCCCCAGAGAAGCAATGTCTATGATTTCAGCCCTTGATGTCAGACTGACAGTTAAAATCACGGATTCACAGCTTGCTAGCTCTGTAATACCAGGCAAGTTAAGTAAACTATATGCTTGCTAGTCCTCATCTGTAAGCTCAGGTAAATATAATTTCTCCTTTCAGACTGGAATGAGGATAACAATGAGAAAATCTATGTTATATGAGGAAACTTCAAAAAGTTTGTGCAAAAAATGTAATTAAATGTAATACAAATCTTTCCATGAACTCTTTGAAGTACACTCATATGCCTGAACTAATACCTGACGTGTAGAAGCTCAATGAACATCAATTCATTATTCAAACGTCGATTCGTTTTTATATTGGCTATTTTTGCTGCATAATAAACTGCTACAGAATGTAGTGGCTTAATACAAGCAACATTTATTTCGCTCATAATTCTGTGAGTTGACAGTTTGGGCCAAATTCACTTCAATGGTTTGTTTGCTTAATTGGGCGAGGGATGTATCTCCAGATTGCTTCTAGGGTAGACTAGTTGTCTCTCAAAATTCTGTAGAGTAACCTGGGCTTGTCAACAGAGCAGTTCAGAGTTTCAAGAAAGTTAAGAGAGAAAGCTGCAAGTCTTCTGGAGACCTAAGCTGAGAACTTGGGAAATGTCACTGCTGTAATAATACTAGGTCAAAGCATGTCATAAAGCCAGCCCAGATTGCAGCAATGAAAAAATAGACTCTATCACTTGATGTAAAGTTAGTTGCCAAGTATTATGTCCATTTTTGGAATTTTTCACATCCAGAATTATTGTTCTCTCTGTTTTCATGGGATAGGTACTTGATAAATAAATGTTGAATATTTGTTCTAAATTTATGTATGTTTATGCATGAAATTTAGAAGTGAAAAATTCTTGGTTCATTAAATATAATAAACTTATAGCATTGTGATTTTACAATGGACACTTTAATTACATTTTTTGGTAAACCAATAAAGAGAGGTCCATTGAAACTTAGCATCTTCTTCATGATAGTAGAGTGACTTAGTTGAACCTGTTTGGGAATACCAGGTCACTCGCTCACTTGTGCAGCATTCCTTACGATCTAGTGAAGTCATTATCAACTTGGATTTTAGCAATTTCAAATTCTGCAAAAACAACACAGTAATGGAACAAATTAACCAAAAGTTAGTAACTGCATACTGTATGGAAGTATATTCGTTGGTTAATGGACACAAAGAATGAATACATTTTGCAATGATGAATATGCCAGCTATCCTGATTTGATAATCATATACTGATAGTCAACTCTATGCCCCACACATATGTATAATCATGTATGCATCAATTTTTAAAAAGTCCTTTGAAAAATTAATTCTCTAATTCTCCATTTTACCCATTCCTCTGTTACCCAATTTACATGAAAACTAAACAATCATTTTTAATTTTTCAAAGAAATATTCTGGGTCTTTTGATGAAATTTGTAATAAAAATATAAAATGTGATTTAATAGGGAAATAACTGTCTCTTTAGAAAAACTGAAAATGAAATCAAAATTACTATACATGCAACATCAAAATACCTCAAGATGATGGATAAAGATGACATTTACAAGGTTTGGTAATGCAGAATAGTAAAGTTTACAGGAAATTAATCTAATATTGAAGACACAACATTTTTCATAGGATCTGAATCATAATTCAGCTTTCTCCCTCTGACAGGGTCAAAATTTACCACTACACACACTCAAAGGCTGTAGCTGAGTAGTTTCATCACATCCTAAATCAGCTTCTGTATAATTTCATATATAAAATCAAATTCCATGGAAAGTATCTCTCTTTAATATATTAAAAAAGGAAACAAGAAAAACCTTGGAAACTTTATGTTCAACTATTATAAAAAAAATAAAGTTGTAGTTTGATACATAATTAATCAGAATTATAAGCAGCTGGGCTTCATCCATATTGCTGGGAATTATAACAGAAAACAAAGCCAGCTGTTTCTTTCTGTATATCAGGTCCATTACTGTCTCAAGAGCTATTCTGATTAAGGCTAACATGATGTGATCACTTTCACCACTTCACAGCTGTTCCTACAGTGTTTAGATTTCAAAATCAGCATATGCTGTATATTCAGAAACTAAGTAAACTAAATTTACATCTGTGTTATTTAAGTGGTTCCAAAACCAATTGGCATGTGTTCACCAACATGGTAGGTATTTTTTTCCCCCAGTTGATATATGCTCTTTAATTAAGTAGATATATTTTAAGTAGGACTTAGTTTCACTTCTTAGTGGTTTGTGAAAAAATGTAGAGCACCTTATAAAGTGCATGGCACTTAGACAATAAGAGAATTAATACAAGACCTGTTATGTACTGGGCATGGGAAGATATAACACTAGTGTTCACATTGTTTATTTGGAAATGGCATTAAATGATCCTGACAAATTCAGAATTTGTTCACAATGTTTACTACAACATTCCGTCTCTTAAAGAAATCTTATTAATTCAAGTGAGTAACTATTGTGCCGTTTACTTCAAATATATATTCTTTGTTATAGTCAAGAAAACTATTTTGGTTAATAACCAGTATGTACAACAGTCTTCCCACCACTATACCAGATACACTTTAAGCAGCTCATAATTCAGCAAGCTACTTTTGCTTCTTTTAGTAACCCATTGCAATCATATCTTTACCCTAAGAAGTTTATTGTGGTAAATTGAAGGAATGGAAGGTTAACTAGGCATCTTACACTCAAAAATAACTCTAACGATTGTGGTTTCTAGAGGCTGGAAAGGGGAGGAGAGAGGGGGGATAGTGAGATGTTGGTTAATGGACACAAAATTACAGTTAGATGGGGAGATAAGTTCCAGTGGTCTGCAGCAGTGCTGGCCATCTATAACTAACAGTAATTTATTGTAGGTTCTCAAATGGCTAGAAGAGAGGAGCTCAAATGCTCTCATCACAAAGAAATGATAAATTTTTGTGATGATGAATTTTCTAACTGCCCTATTTGGTCATTGCACGTCATATACATGTATCGAAATATAAATCTGTACCCCATAAATATGTACAATCAATACATTTTAATTAAAAAATAAATTAATTATAAAAATAACTCTACCATTTATATTTAAGGCACCATCCATTTGTGCCTGTCTAGGAAACATTTTCTCTTAAGTATTTGATTGCTCTTTTTTCACTGGATGCTCAGTTTATTGACAAACTCAATTCTGTAAAACCTACTTTTAAATCCATAATTGAAAGTAACATCTCCTTCCTTTGACTAGTAGATTTCAAACAGAAGCACACACAAAATGCACATTACCGGACTCTATCTCAGAAATTCATTTTCTGTTTGGGATGTGGGAGGAAAATGCTTTTAAACAAGTACTCCAGATGACACAAGATCCATACTTGGAAAACATTCTTCTAAATTCCTCATGCTTTTTATTTGTACTTCCTTTGAAATGCTGATCATGTTCTACTCTCCTGCTCATTCATACACATATTTTTTTTCTAGTAAGCTTTTGGTGGGAAGGTAAAATGGTGCAGCCACTATGAAAAACAGTATAGCAGTTGCCCATGAAATTAAAAATAGAAGTACCATGTGATCCAGCAATTCAGTTCTGGTTATATGCCCCAGCAAGATGAAAGCAGCAGCTCAGATAGTGATACACCCATGATTATAGCAGCATTACCTACGATAGCCAAAAAGTGGAAGCAACCCAAGTGTCCATCCACAGATGAATGAATAAAAAAAAATGTGGTATATGCATGTAATGGAATATTATTCAGCACTAAAAATGTAAGAAATTCTGACATTCTATAACACGTATAAACCATTAGACATTATGCTAAGTGATATAAGCCAGTTCCAAAAGGACAAATCTGTATGATTTCACTTACATGAAGTACCTAGAGTTAGTCAAATCACACAGACAGGAAGTAGAATGGTGGTTGTGGGTAGATGGAGAGTTACTGTTAATGGATACAGTTTGGGAAAATGAAAAATGTTCTGAAAGAGTATGGTGGTTATGGTTGCACCACAATGTAAATGTACACTTAAAAATGGTTAAAATAGTAAATTTTATATTTCATGGTGTATATGTATATTTACCACAAAAAAACCTGACAGAAATAAAAAATGTAATATTTACTGGAGTATCAGGAGGGTGTAATTAAAGCAAGGTGAGGTAAGATATGCACAGTAAAATTTGGTTAAATATGCATAATAATGATTCAAGAAAAGTAATTAATGAACAGACATAAAAGCTTCAACTTCCAAGCAAGTACAAAAATAAAATAGGGTAAAAAAAATCTTAAATTGGCCAGGGAAAAAAAAACAAAAGAAGAAAAACAAGTATAGGAAATGCAAGGGAAAGGAAATACGAAAAGTAAGACAGTAAAAGCAAGTCAAACATATCAACACTACATAAATGTAAATGATTTAAACTTGCTAGTTGAAAGAATAAGAACTATCACACTGAAGTAAAAAAGTTCACAAAATCTAGTTACATGGTATTTTAAAAGCACATCTAAGGCATAGAAGACATGAAAAATTTGAAATTGATAGAAAAGATATACCAGGAAAAATATCAACCCAAGGAAACCTGGGAAAGGTAAATTAATATTAGACAAAACAGTTAAGGAAAAAAATATTGTTGTTCATAAAGGGGCTACTATAAAATAATAAAAGTTTCAATTCACCTGGAAGATAAGATTCTAAATGTATATATGTTATAAATTAATCTCACTACATATAGTACAAATCTGGAAAAATTTATCATCCTATTATTAGATTTATACAGTAGAGCAAAGAAACAAAAGAAAACAAGTTGCCCCTGAAGCATGATTAAGTAGAGGGATTTCCCTTGGAAATATCAATAGTTATTTTACATATTTTCAATTAAAATATTATGAGAGTTGGACAGGGATAGATAATGATCACTAAAGTGTATTCAAACCGGAAAGACTCACCTACGTATACAACCGAGACATGTAAATCATATGGCATTGCTAATCAGTAAGAAAAGAGGCTGTTCAATATGTAATGTCAGGACACTTGTATATCTGTATTTTTAGAAAAAGAAAATAAATTTTCACCTTATGCAGTAATTCCCTACTTTGTACAATTCCAAAAAAATAAATGCTAGATGGAATAAGGAATTAAAGGTGAAAAGCAACACAGGCAGTCTTTGCTTGCATGGTAGTGCGGGACCATAAAAATGACTGAACAAGTGAAACTGTGCAAAATGATCTTCATAATCAATGAAAAATTATGACTGTTCCATGACCTTTGAGTTTCTTCTAAACATTAAAAATTTCTTGCTGTTTCTTATAAACTTATAGGGAAAGAAGAATATAATAAAACTAAAATTGATTTAGTACTTTGTTAATATGAAAGATTAGAAACACTGAAATTAAAGTGCTTTATTTTTTTGTTAGAAAAAAATTTATCACGAGGGTCTTGAACAGTGTCTGCCTTCTCACTGTATAACTTGTGGCATGGAGTGCTCATCTTTTCTATGGCTTGGTGAGTTGCTGGAAGTTTGGATTAGCTTTCAATCTTTTATCCTTTGTGCTTTGAAGATTGGAAAATATCTCCCAGGGTTCCTTTATTATAATTTTTTTTTTTTAACCACTGTCATTTCTTCTGGGTCAACATCTTTGTCAGTTCAGTCACTTTCTTCAGTTATGTTGATAAGTTGGCTATCACTAAGTTCCTCTGGCTGGCACATCTAGGGTCTTTCAAATGGCAGCAGTGTCAACATTCCCATGTCAGCTATTTCTTGGATAACTGCATTTCTGTTCAGTTTGAAGTTAATTTCCAGGGTCATCACTTTTCTTTCATTTACTGCATTTTAGTCATTTTTTGTCAATTTCCTTTTTTGATTATTTATTCTAAAATGTCGTATGGGTTTATCACTGAGAAACAAAGCAACACACCTTCATACTTTGCAGTCTATGCATGAAATGGATAAGCACAGTGACCAATAATCAACAGACTTTGAAAGAAGTGATACGATTTGTCAATGCTCACAGTGTTCATCTGCTATTCATGTAGCAATTTGTGGGCCAGTGAAGTTTATACTTCATGCAATTATTCACAGTTAACATACCATAGTAACTAAAATTTGAACCATGTTGTTGGAGGATTGGTAATATTTAACCTAACCACAGTAAGTGAAATTTGTGTATATCAGGTCCATGCAAATAAAAAAAATGTCCATAGTTTAAAATGTTTAAAAAGAAATTATAAAAAGAAATTTATACTCTTGGGATAGAAAATTAGTTCATTAGCAAGATGTCAGCACTTCATAAGAAATGCTGATTTTTCTACATTAAAAATAAAAACTCAATAGACACCTTAAAACAGAGAGGTGTTTATATATATTTTCTGCTATATATGATAACAGCCACCTATAGAACAGAAAACAGCTACTTTTGTAAAACACAAATTATTAAAGTCAAACAAACCAATAGAAAAATATGCAAAAACCATTAACGAACAATAAAACATCACATATAGTCAATAAACAAAAGATATGTTTGTACAGAGATAAATGTATATAATAAAATCAAAACCAGACTTACTAAATTGGTGAAAATATATTAAAAAGCCTAACAATACCAAGTTTTATATCAAATAATTCTGTACAATATTTAGCATTTTCATGAAAGTTGAATTTTTACACACTCAACTTGTCTGAAAAAATCTTTATGTCACTATCCTTTGAAAGAGACTTTTGCTGGGTAAAAGATTTCAAGTTGACATTAACTCTATTTACCCCCTTTGGTACCCTAACATGTTGTTCCACTGTCTTGTAGTATTCATTGCCTCTGATGAGAAAACTGCAGTCAACTTTATCCACTTTCCTCTGTACAAAACATGACTTTTTGTCCTCTCATTGCTTCTAAGATCTAAGAATTTCTCATTATTGCTGGCTTCAAGCATTTGATTATACTGTGCTTTGGTGTAGTTTCCTTCACGCTTCTTCTATTTGGGTTCATTAAGCCTCTTAGAACTGTGGGTTTATACTTTTCATCAAATTTGGAAATTTTTATCCATTATTTTTCAGATATTTTTGGTCCTCCCTCTCTCTTCTCTCCTTTGGGAACTCCAAGTACTCATTTATTTAGCCATGTTAAAATTGTCCCACAGCTCATTGAGGTTCTGGGTTTTTCATTGTTGTTGTTGTTGTTTGTTTGTTGATACACTTTTCTCACTGTGTTTCATTTTAGATAATTTTTATTGCTATGTGTTCAAGTTCACTAATCTTTTCTTCTGCATTGTCCAATCTGTGATTAAACACGTCTATAGTATTTTTTTAAATCTCCAACATTGTAGTTTTCACCTCTAGAGTTAGATTTGGGTATTTTTTTATATATATATTTTTCATGTCTGTACATAACATGTTTAATTTTTTCTTTAGCTCCTTGAACTGATAGGTTAGAGTCCTTATAACTGTTTTAATATTAACTATTAATGCTATTGCATGTGCCTTTTCTGAGTCAGTTGATAATGACTTATTTTTTCTTCTTTTTATGGATTCTACTTTGTTTCTTTTTATACCTGATAACTTTTATTAGATGCCAGATGGTGCTGGATATTTTTGTTTTCCCAAAAATATTTTTGAGATTTTCTGTGGGATGCAATTAAGTTACTTGAACACAGTTTGATCCCTTTATGTCTTGCTTTTAAGCTTTGTTAGGGTAAATCAGCACAGTGTTTATTGTAGGGCAAAATGCAAAATTTTAACCCCTACTGAGACAAGACTGACTGGCCATGAATTACAAGGTTTTCCACTCTGCCTTGGGAATTTGCATTATTCTGACCCTAGGTGATCTGTAAACACTGTTCCTTTTAGTCTTTTGAATAGTTTTTCCCCAGCCTCAAGCTGCCTCATCACATGTATCTGCTGATCCATCAGAGCTAAACTGAATACCTCAGAGGGTCTCTAAACATCTAACGAGTTCTCTTTCTGTGTAGCTCTCTCCTCTCTGGTATTCTACTCTATGTACACAAGCGACCTTGGCTTCTCCAAATTCCTGGCTCCTCCAAGTTCTGCCTCAGTTTTCCCTCCATGAGCCATGATCTGGACACTCCATCCAGCAAATTAGATGGACATGCCTAGATGTCATCTTATTATTTCCTGTCCTTCAGGAATCACTGACTTTTGTTGCACTATGGCCAATGTCCTCAATGCCAACATTTAATATATTTTGTCTTTTTTAAAAGTTGTTTCACATGGGAGTGTACATCCAGTTCCTAATATTCTGACTTAAATCAACCTGTGGGTTATTTATATTAGAAGTTTAATCTGTTAAAACCAAATAAAAAAATGTTATAGAAAATGGCATGCTGTATAACTCAAAATATGCTGCAATGTCTTAGCAGCTATGCAGTATGTAGCAAGTATATAGGCATTTCAGGTTGGATAGCTGTATATCTTTCTTGAATCAGAGAAATCATTTGCTGAATCTGTCACCATTGATGACTTGGAAAGCAGACCATATTGCTACTAAACTTGTTGTTCTAGGGGAAGCATTTGTATAGAGACTAAATGTCAATATGTATCAGTGGTTCCTTGAGGCTTATAACAAGAGTCTATAAAAATAGACATGAGCATAGGCAAAATTAGATGGTTTACAAGCAATAGAGAGTTCATAAATTTAAGGTTTTTAGGGTTATAAAGCTAACTGAAACTGCATTCCTCCCAGAGGTAGTGTTTTAAATAGCTTCAAGAGATACAATCATTAAGTATGTGTGTGGGGGTGTATGTTTGTGAGAAAGAAAAAGAAAAAAGAAACAATGTTGAGATTTGCAACTACAAATTCCAAAAGTACAGATTGCATTGAATCTGTAGCTCACTTTGGGTAGTATGGACATTTGTACACATTAATTCTTCCAATCCATAAACATGGAATGCCTTTCCATCTTTTGGTGTCCTCTTCAATTTCTTTCAGCAGTGTTTTGCATTTCTCATCATAGATATCATTCCCCTCTTTGGTTATACAAAAGACTCCAAATAGCCAAAGTAATCCTGAGCAGAAAAAGAAAGAAAATCAGAGGTACTACACTACCTGACTTCAAACTACACTACAAAGCTATAGTAACCAAAACAGCTTGGTACTGGCATAAAAAAAAGACACATGGACCAATGGAAACAGAATAGAGACCCAAGAAATCAACCTATAGCCAACTGATCTTCAACAAAGACACCAAGAACATACACTGGGGAAAAGACAGCCTCTTCAGTAAATGGTGCTGGGAAAATTGGATATCCATGTGTAAAGAAATGAAACCAGACCCATAGCTCTGTTCATGTAGTAAAATCAACTCAAAATGGATTAAAGACTTAAGTATAAGACCTGAAACTATAAGGATCTTAAAAGAAAACATAGAGGAAACAGTTCAGGAAATAGGACAGGGCAAAGACTTTGTAAATATGACCTCCAAAGCATAGACAACAAAAAGAAAAATAAACAAATCGGATGATATCAAACTAAAAAGCTTCTACACAGCAAAAGAAACAAATAACAGAGCAAAAAGACAACCTAAAGAGTGGAAAAAAATATTTGTGAACTATGCACCTGACAAAGGATTAATATCCAGAATATATGAGGGACTCAAACAGCCTCACAGTAAAAAAAAATAATGCAATTAAAAAATAGGCAAAGGAGCTGAATAGAGATTTTTCAAAGGAAGACATACAAATGGCCAACAAGTACATGAAAAAATGCTCAACATCACTAATCATCAGGGAAATGCAAATCAAAACCACATTGAGATATCATCTCACTCCAGCTAGACTGGCTATTATCAAAAAGACAGTAACAAATGCTTGTGAGGATGTGGAGAAAAGGGAACTCTTCTGCACTGTTGGTGGGACTGTAACAGTATAGCCATTATGGTAAACAGATGGAAGTTTCTAAAACAACTACAGATAGAACTACTATATGATCCAGCAATCCCACTTCTGAGTATATACTCAAAGGAATGGAAATCATCATGTCAAAGGGTTACCTTCACTCCCATGTTCATCGCAGCTCTATTTACAATAGCCAAGATATGGAACCAGCCTAAATGTCCATTGACAGAAGACTGGATAAGGAAAATGTGGTATTTATACACAATGGGATACTACTCTGCCATAAAAAAGAATGAAATTCTGCCATTTGCAGCAACATGTATGAGCTTGGAGAAAACTATGTTAAGTGAAATAAGCCAGGTACAGAAAGAGAAATACTGCATGTTCTCACTCGTAAGTGGGAGCAAAGAAATAAAAAAAGAGAAAAAGAAAGAAAGAAAGCCATGATAAAACAAACTTTCAGAAGGAGAGAGCAGACCTATAGTTACTAGAGCTGGAAAAGGGGGAGGGGGGAAATGGGTTAGGGAGTAATTGGGTAAGGGCCACAAAGAATAATAATGATTTGTAATGATGAACATGCTAATAATATTGATTTGATCATCACATACTGTACGAAATACTGATAGTGAACTCTGTACCCCATAAATATGGATAATCAATTATGTTTCAATTCAAAAAATACATTAAAAATTAAAATAAAAAAATAACATGTAAGCTCAATAAAAAAAGCTATTTGAAAGTAGCTGCAAAGGGTTCTCATTCCACAAGAAGGACATACTCTCTTATAAAGTCCTGATACATTATGGCCAAGGAAGAACATCTCAGAAGGCAAAGTCAAAGCCAATGAGAAGAAGGAATGATTTCCATTGCTCAAGATACTTTCTCTATTAATAGGAAAACATGTCTTCCTTTGCCTTTACAACAGTATTTCATTATTGCTATGGTTCAATTTTCACAGTGTTTCCCCTTTTCCCTTTTCTAATTAGAAGATTTTTTTGCTGTTGTTGCCATCCTGTTCTTTGCCATCATTGAATATTGGTAGAATCTTGTCTTTAATTTATTGTATTGCTGGACCATAAACATCAACTTCCAGACATGATGGAGAAGTGTGAATATTACCCAGAGAGCTTGGACTTTGAGGTGAATAGAATGTCTCTATTGGACTTCGGTTTGACTCCTTTACACAGAAAGGGAATATGCTCTAAAGGTGGGAAGAATGCAGATGGTCATTTGGTGGCCAGGAGGCAGGTGGTAGTAAGGATTGATGGCTGACCACAAAATAAATCCTCTTCTTCCTGAGCACACAGATAGACTTCTTTTCCCAGCCTTCCTTACAATGTATTTAAATGCTAGGCAATACAATGTGAGTATGTGAGGTGTGCTAATCTGAATTGTGTCTTTTAGAGCAGAAGCATATTTCTACACATACTTTTTCCTTCTGAAAACGCATGTTGATAACAATAAGACATTAGAATTTGAAGCAGCACACACTAGAAGCAGGTTGGATTCTTGAATCACCACATGGAGCAGATCCATTTGCCTACTAAATTTGTGCTCCCATTTTTTCTTAAAAAAAATAATAATTAACCTCTATTGTCTTTGAGTTTTTATATTTTCTTAATTACTATAGTGATTTAACCTGTTACAATTAACGTACCCTAACATCTAACAATTCTTGTCTTAGGATATACCCTTGAAAATCTGCTGCATATGTGCAACAGGACATATATATAAGAATGTTTAAAGTCAGTACAGAGTATTGAAGAAAAAAATCCAGCAACAGCTAAGTATCCTTTAACAGGAGAATAAATAGATAAAGTTGTATCTTTATTAAATAGAATATGGTATGACTATTAAATAGAATATGGTAACAAACAAATTTGTATAAGTTGGGTAAAGGGCATAAAGAAAAATCATGATTTGTAATAATAATATGCTTATAATAAATATTTTTAAAAACAAATTTGAACAATATGCAATATCATAAATAAATCTTAGATACATGGCATTATGTGATAAAAGTCATATCAGAAGGCAATTTACAGTGTTATATCATTTTTTAAAGGTTAAACATAAGCATAACAATAATTTGATGTTTAGAATTACATACAAGTGTTCTTCAAAAGGTTAATGAAAAATGCATATTATAAAAAAACTGTTCATGGATTTCAAAATTTATTTTCCACAGAATAAACTCATACTAACTCATTATAACATGTCTGAACAGGATCTAGCTTGAGGCACTAAGAGGGATAAGACATCAGTTTGAAAAAAGCCCCTATTACAGCAACATAAATTCTGCTCAAATTGAAGCAACAGCAAGCATGACATTGATGGCAAAGTTTGGGTGGAAGAATGGTGAAATCATTGATGCTTTACAAAAAGTATATGGAGACAATGCCCCAGAGAACTCAGCAGCTTGCAAATGAATAACTAAGTTTAGGAAGGGGTGAGATGATGTTGAAGATGAAGCCCACAGCGTCGGGCCATACACATCGATTTGTAAGGAAAAAATTAAATCTTATTTATGCCCTAATTAAAGAGGACAGATGACGAACTGCAGAAATGAGAGCCAATATCATAGACATTTAAATTGGTTCATCTTACACAATTCTGACTAAAAAATTAGTTGAGCAAACTTTCTGCTCAATGGATGCCTGAACTGTTTCACCCAGGTCAGCTGCAGAAAAGAGCTTTCAATGGAAATTTTAAGCACATGAGATCAGGATCCTGAAGCATCTATTTGAATAATTGTAATAGGTAATGAAACATGGCTTTACCAGTATGATCCTGCAGACAAAGCACAACCAAAACAATGGCTGTCAAGAGCAGCATGTGGTCCAGTCAAGGCAAAAGAGGACCGGTCAAGAGCAAAGGTCAGGACAACAGTTTTTTAGATGCTCAAGGCATTTTTCTTGTTGGCTTTCTGGAAGGCCAAAGAATGATAACATCTGCTCATATTTTGGGTAAGTTAGCTAAACCTTTAGCAGAAAAACACCTGAGAAAGATTCACCAAAAAGTCCTTCTCTACCATGACGATGCTCCTGCTCATTCCTTTTGTCAACCGAGGCCAATTTTTGTGACAGTTTCAATGAGAAATCTTTAGGCATCCACCTTACAGTTCTGATTTGGCTCCTTCTGACTTCTTTTTGTTTCTGTAATATTAAAAATATCTTTAAAGGGTACCTGCTTTTCTTCAGTTAGTAATATTTAAAAAGACTGCATTGACATTGTTAAATTTCTAGAACCTTCATTTCTTTAGGGATAGACCAAATGGCTGGTATCACAGTTTACAGAAGTGTCTTGAACTTGATGGAGCTTATGTTGAGAAATAAAGTTTATACTTTTTATTTTTATCTTTTAATGCCATCTGTCCATGAACTTTCTGAAGTCCCCTCATACATAAGTGACTAAAATTAAAAACAAAGAATTGATAAACACAAAATTGGGTAGTAGGAAAAGCTTACCAATCCAGGTTATTGGTAAGGTTTTAGTCTTTGGGCTACATCTTGGTTTCACAGGTATGCATTATATTATCATGTTTTAAAATTTACATGCATGTTACATTTTTTATGCATTTATCAGATATTATACATAAAACAATAAAGGAAAAATTAATTCAAAAAAAGAAATTATTGCAGATGTAACACACTAGAGGTTTTTGCTACATTCTGAAATCCCCCTTTGCTCTCTCACTATTTCAAATGTAAACTGCATAACTATCCCACACAAACACACCGAAGCTCATAGGGTGAGGAGTATGGGGATGAGAACCAAAGAATAAGCAGTCATTTGTGGACAATGTGGACAGACGTAGAAGATGCTACTCTGGTGAATAAGAATAGAGTCAGAAAGTTAATGCAAACCCCAGTTCTGTCCCAGAGGGTAAAAATCATAACTGCCTTTTTCCACTCTGAAAGCCTTTGAAATGATAGCAAAAATATTTTTAATGGAATAATTCTAAATGCACAATGTTAAAAAGAAAAAGAAGAACCCCATGAATAAACCATAAATTTTGAATTCCTTGAAAAAGGAAAGCAGTTCAACTATAATTGGTGGAGTAAAAAAATCGTGCAAAACATAAAGCAGACTAGGGCGAAAACGCAAACAATTCTGGAGACACATCGAGTACAAAGTCAGTAGTTGTAAAGCAAGAGTCATCTCCCAAGTGGCCTTACAACAGCTGGGCACGTCCCTATTTCCTGGCTTCAGCTTGCGTTAAGGTAGTTGGCACTGATGATATCTTTCTCCAGGGTCAATTAAATGTCTTCAGACCCTGAAGCTAGTGAGTTAGATGGTGTTCTATTTCTTGTACTCAGTAGATAGAGATTTTCTGAAGGAAAAGGAAAGGGGAAAACCTACATGGAGAAGTAAAAAGACTGCCACACCTGGTTCAACAGCATTCTACACCTCCTCTCAGAGTAGAGCTCTCATTTTCAATCAGGTACATGAAGTTTCTCATGCACAGATGAGCTCACTAAGTATTTAATCAAAATAAATATCAGAGAACAGGAGCACAAAACTCCAGAAAAAGAATAATTCGCACCAGAAGAAAATAAGTTACTAGTATATGTAGATATCATACAGCAGACCTACTCATACTGACTTAAGAAAATAACTCAATAGCTTGGTTGAATTACTCAAGAAGGACTTCTTGAACTGGAATATTTATGTATGAGATTTATCTAAAACACAGAGCCAAAGATTTTTTTAAAAAAGAAAAGGGAAAAGAAAGAAAGAAAGAGTGGCCACATATCTGAGACCCAGAGATAAAGTTCCAGATTGAGAGGGCGTACTTAGAGCTGAGGATGGGTGGGAAAGAGCCCACACCAGACAAATTATAGTGAAACTCAAGAATTTCAAAGAGAAGAAGAAAAGCCTAAAAACTTTCAGAAAGTAGAACAACTGAAACAGATTGGCTCCCTACCAAAAAAAGGAAAAAAATAATAATTAGACACCTCAAAGGCAAAAGTGGAAATCACCACGTTTGACGTAATGTCTTCATGCTTAGGAAAGAAAATATTCAAAATTTATAGAACTTTACCTCCTGCTAAACCAGCATTATAGCATGAGGAGAAACAAAGATATTATCAAGTAGTCAGAGAGGGAAAAAATCAGAAAAAGAAAAATCATCAATCAAAAATAATTAGGACGGGACTAAAAAAGATAAGATTAAGTCCTGTAGGGGACTGAATTATGTCCCCCCAAAACTCACTGAAGCTTGAATTGTGTCCCCCAAGTTTTACATATTAGAAATGTGGCCCCCATGGTGACTGTTAAGAGGGTGGGAAATCCTATTATGGTATTTGAAAGGTGGAGCCCTGAAGAGGTGGTTAGTTTGTAGGACCACACCATAGTGAATGGATTAAAAATGGTGGTCATGGGTGTGGTTTGGAGGGCTTTTAAAAGGGAGAGCATGAAGAGTCTGTCTGTCTGTCTCTCTCGGCTCTGCCATTTTCACAATGTGATACCCTGCCATCACTGTCACCACCACCAAGGCCTTCACCAGCTGTGTGACCTGGACTTTGGACTTCCCAGCCTCAGAAAACATAAGCAATAAATTTCATTTTCTTTATAAAATACCCAGTTCCACGTATTTTGTTATAAGCAACAGAAATGGACTAATACAGGTCCAATTATATCAGCAATCTCATTTATTATTATAACTAGTCACATCAAATCTCATATAATAACCTAAAATCATATACAAAAATTAAATTATTGTATTATAAAATCTCAAATTTGGTTTAACAACGTTTGGTTTTATGATATATTTAATAGAAACAACATGAAATAAAAATAACACATACATCAACAATATCTAGCAAAGTAATGAAAAGGTTTTGCCTTCCTGCAAAATTGAAAATCCTAAGTGACAGAGCGAGTTGATGTTATAGTCAAATAAACTTCTACACTGTTGCACATTATACTTTTTATTTTTCCTATTTCTATCTGCTATGGATAGCACCCCCAAAGTTCATGTTGAAACTTAATGTGACAGTATTAAGAGGTGGGGCTTTTAGGAGGTGACTGAGTCATGAAGGCAGAACCCTCATGCATGAGATTAGTGCTCTTATAAAAGAGGTGTGAGGGCGCCGTTTGTCTCTCTTCTGTCCGTCCTCCTCATGAGGACTCAGCATTTGTCCTCTCCAGGTAACGTGGGGTTCAAGGTGTAATCTTGGAAGCAGAGACTGGGCCCTCACCAGACACCAAACCTACTGCTATCTTGATCTTGAACTTCCCAGCCTCCACAACCGTGAACAATAAATTTATGCAGTTTATAAATTACCCAGTCTCAGGTATTTTGTTTAGCAGCTCAAACAGACTAAGCCATTATCTGTACTGACAGAAAGGTTGTTTGAATTCTCTCTTATTAGCAGCACAGAAGGTATTCTTTAGAGACCCTCTCTCTGACCTCTTCCTTTCAAAGAGGAGAAAAATGGGTGTTTGGAAAGATTGTGTGACTGACAGGAGTCCAGGTCATCAGATTCTCACCAAGCTGCCCTGAAATAACCTCATACATTCTGTTTATTGCATAGAGAGTAACCTTAAAAAATCATGTGTCCAACCATTTCAAGAAGTTTGTTTCTACTAGGGACATAATCCAAATTCATTCCATCAGGAAGAGAGGTTTCTGAATTTTCTGAATTTGTTCTAGAAACAAATTCAACTTGGAAAAACTTCCCAATTTATTCAGGCAGCTCATTTTTGAGGTGTCGGGGAATGAGGTAATGAAGAGTAGACCTTATTTTCACATAGATCAGGGCATATTAAATGTGATGATTTATATGCTATGCTTTTCCAGTCAGCATAGCCAGCAGAACACCTATACCTTATATATTAAATACGATATCAAAAAAAGATTTCAGGAAATCCATACTCACACAGTCACTGCTGTTCGTTAGTGTATTTGAAATCCTCTAATGGGCTACATTGAGTTTGCTGTGTGAATACGACAATAGCTTCAGCTGAATATACTCAGAATGTTCCAAGAGGTTTCTTTATTTTGTCACAGAATGTCCTGACAGAACAGTATGAACAGTCAGCGATGGTGATTGTTGCAGTCATGATCCTTACTTTAGCGTTACCGCATACGCCATTCATGAGGTCACCCAAAGTGATGGATCGGCAGAACTATAAAGTCACATCAGTGTCCTCAAATGTATTAGTTTTTTCTAAACCACATATAGCAATAAAAAAATAAGAATTTAGCTGCAATAAACAAGGTAAATAATAGGTATTTTAACTTTTACCTTAGTTTTAAAAAAATGATACAAAATAAATAAAGAGGAAATCATCTTTATCCTTTTTGTTATACTTAGTCCTTTAAAAGTCTCTAAACTGTTTTTGAAATAACTTTTTAAAAAATCAATGCAAAAATCCTTTTGGTGTATTGTGTTTTGATAACCTCTCTTACAAAAGCTGTTCTGGGCATCCTTCGGCACTTGCCTGTGTGCATTATCTGTAATTGTCTTTTAATAGACTGAGACTAAATTATTAGAAAAAAATTGCATCACCAGGGAGGAAAGGTTGTCAGATACACTGAGATGTAATACATCAAGTGCTCAGGTGTCTGGTTTTATCTTGTAGGCTGTTTATTTTCAGGACACACATTTAAAAAAACAAAAGTTCTCAACCTTTCTAACCTGTTCTGATTTCAAATGAGCAAAGGAATGAGCATTAATAATAAGGAGAACAATAGAATTAGTAAGTCCTGTACAACAGCAACATTTTAGATAAAGGATTTGTGACTTAAAGGAAGATAATGCAAGTCTTCTTTACCAGGAGCAAACATTTTGCTCTCAAAAGTAATTAAAAGTTCTCAAGGAAAGAGTTTTCAAGAAAAGAGTTTAACAGTTAGGACTTACAATGGCTCAAATTTTCCAAGAAAAATATGCTATTTGGTAAATGGAAAATTTTGTGCTAGTCAAAGATCTATTTTTGTCTTACTCATAATCTCATGAATTCAGTATAACTGTAGAAAACAACTCTGCGTGGCAAAAAAATAATGAAAATGAAAAGTTCGATATAATAATTAGAGATCAAGAAATTTTTAATTGATTTTTAACTCCTGATTAATCTCCTTTCAGCTGAACTCCATCCACCTTGACCATTTTTTATCTCTGGACATTTTCTATCATTCAGCTCGGGATCAAATACCTGTCCATGACCACTGTCTCCTCTGTCATATTGTCTCTTCCGTATTTTCCTATTAAATTTTCTCTTTTGAAATATAGCTCTATTATTATTTCCATGATCAGAATTGTATCTTCATCTGTATTCACCAAATGACAGTCTCCTTGTCCTTTAAAACATAGGTCATTATTCAGCTTCTCAAGCTTGTAATTTTCTGAGTAAAAACAAGAGGACAGAATCTTGTTTCTGATGTAAATTTAAGCAGTCTATTCCAATCCACAATGACATTCTCTCTTACCTCTGCTTTAAAAAATGCTTAAAATTACTAAAATTACTAATATGAAAAGCCTCAGTATTTATGTTCTCCTTGAGCCAGTAATTTCACTTTTTGAAGTTTTTCCTTTGAAAAAGTGTGCAAAGATTTTATTACAGTGTTGTTGATGTTAAATAAGAATCATCAGGAACCTACTGTCTATCCAATAGGAGTGGGTTAAATAAATTATGATGGGATAATTCATTAACTATAAAATAAAGTAATAAAACAGTATAATATATGAATTAAAATATATTTTAAGTAAATAAAACTAAATGAAAATTTGTTCAGCATTATCCTATTTTTGTTTAAAACACATTTTCAAGAATGTATTTACACATTCTTAGAGAAAGACTGGAAAGTATTTCAACATACTCTAAATTTCATCTTTAGTGGGGTGAAATAATAATTTTTTATTTTGGTTTTCTAAATTTCCTAAAGTATTAATAATAAACATATTTATATAAAAAGAAAAATGTTACTTAAAAATACTTGTGTTCTAGATTGGTTTCTTTTTTCTCTTATGTCAAGAGCTTTTATTTTTAAACAAGGCTCACCACTACAGAAAAGAACTCTTGAATTTTTTTTTTTTTTCTTGCAAGGGACATGAACAATGTCATGGATGAACATTTCTGTGCATGTTGATAATCTTAGGTCTGTATTTAGACTCAAAACCCAAGACAGAGAAAATGTGATGTTCTTGATTTATATTTTAATTATGTTTTCATCAATATGAATAAAACTTTATCAAAAGGGACTTTCAGATTGTTTTCTAGACTTAATCCACTTAGGAAAATGCTTAAAGGTCAATCCTGTTTGTGCCTTTGTCCATCAAGTTCTTGAAGGCAAGGACTATCTAAAAACTGATTTTGTATTCACTCTCACATCTAGGCTTATAGATACTGTTATGTGTTCAATTAAATACATTAAGATTATGATCGGATTTATGTCAATGTAACTTCATTGCAGAATTATTTCAAAATACACAGAAAAAATCATTTATAATGCTCCCACTCTCAGTAATCACTTTTAATATTTTGGTTCATAAATTTTCAGGTACTTTTTAATATTCATTTGGAGAATTCTGTGTCAGTATAACAAGTGCCTTTATAGTGATTAAAATTTTTAAACAATATGGCGTTTTTAATTTTCATGTGATGGAATTTATTTTTCCATCATTATATCTCCTGGGCTAGGCGTTGTGATAAATTGTAGATATAACATAAATGACATAAATAGATTATATATATTACGTTCTCCTTACATGTTCTGTTACTGTGATTTCTGTGATTTTCTCTTTTATAATGAAATGTGTAAATTATTTTAATGTCTTAATGAATTAAAAGTAGATATGAGTTTACTATTCTTTTATATTTTAAATAGATTTTCTTAATAATATTCATTGAAATATCAGTCTGTTATGCAGGCTCCTCGAGCTCCATCTTCACCCTCCTCATTCTCAAAAACTGTGCCATCTTCTTCCTTATCCAAAACACTGATATTATCAAATCATATCTTTGTCATATTTCTTCTTCAACTATGTATGGTATGAAGATAAATAGCCTTATAAGATGGGTTATTTAACCATTTGAAAGCCATTTCTCATGAATTCCTTGGCAGCAAGATTAAATTTCCTTCCCCCCTTCCTCTTTATCCTTGTCAATTTTTAACTTTTATTAAAATGTGTTTCTAATTTCCTTGGTTTTACTAAAAAGAAAAAAAGGAATATACAGCTTTAAAAAAATCTATACTGTTTGTTTTCAAAAAAAAAGAAAGAAAATGTTTGATAAGATGTATATTGAATGAAGTCACTTCCTTCTGAGAAGTAAAAAAAGTAACACAGTGGCTGATCAAAGATTATATCTGAGAAATGTGAAATCTGGTTCATAACTCAGATGGCTCAAAAGCTTCAGCCTGATTTGGCAGGGAAAAATTGTATAACTTGGGAAATGAAAATAATTTCCTCTCTAGTTCATGAGAAGAATTTTCACTCAGTTTAATGTCATTTGGAAAATTTTCTGGGCAAATTATTTATGCCAACTGTGAAAGAAGTGATGAAATTTGGATAAGCTTCTTTCATAGATTAAAGGATTTATGTATCTCCTCGTCTACCAACCCTTTTGATTCTTTCTGAACTATAATAGTTCATAAAATAAGCAATAGGCGAGTCTTTATATCTTAGAAGCTTTGGGGAGAAGACACCAATGGTGGCAATTTTTATAAAAAATGTGCTTTAATAGACTAAGCAGATCCATCAAGTATAGTAGTTAACACACACACATGCATGCAGAAAGAAGACAAATCTTTTTTTCACCAACAATGCTCTTTGCTGTTAGTGTTTTTAATTTTCTTTCTTATCACACTGCATAAGTACTTAAATTTTTCTCAATAAATGTTTAATATGATAACATATTGATACATTAATGAATTAATTCTGAATTCCTAGATTTTTGTTTTTCTATGCCTGGCCCTTCCACCAATCGAAGTAAATCTTCATGTTGAGGCATTTTGAGGATAACTCATATTCTTGCCTTTGAATACCAAAAATGCATTCTTGAAATTAATAGCAGAACAAGTAATCTTGAAACCAGAAGACTCTGACTTTCAAGAGTACATCAAATCATGATGGCCTAAACCTTGAAGAAGGCAGGAAATAATGTTTGGCCCATAATCAACAGATTGACAAGAGGATATGTATATGACAAAGGCAAAAACAGTAGTAATCAAATTCTAATAATCAACTGATTGTATGTTTACTTGAAAAGGATCCCCACAGTAAATAATGGGATGGCAGATGATGCTTGAAAGCTGTGAAAGGTAGAGAAAGAGAACTAAAAGAGAAATGTATTGGATTTCATAGTTTCTGAGTGAATTTGATGCAAAAACAATCCTTATTTTCTTTACAAAAGAAAGTTTCATCTGTTTACAATGTACGTATCAAATAGTTGCATTTATAATATCCTATTTACATGCTGTGCAATTGAACTATGTTGAAACCCAGTTTAACAAATTATAGCAGTTTACTGGTTAAACAAACCAATGTAGTCATTCTATGTAATTTGGAATCTCTTTCAATCACTTGTCAAAAGCATGAGTGTTTGATTTTATTTTTAAAAATTTCACTAGGAACTATTTGAAAATGATAAAACTATAAATGATTCAAGTTTTTCTTTTCTTTTTTTTTTTTTTGTGACCGGTAAGGGGATTGTAACCCTTGGCTTGGTGTCGCCTGCACAGCGCTCAGCCAGTGAGCGCACTGGCCATTCCCATATAGGATTCGAACCCACAGCCTCAGTGCTCCCAGCGCTGCACTCCCCCAAATGAACCACAGGGTCGGCCCTAAATGATTCAAGTTTATCATAAATAAGAAGTGGTAGAACAACTGAATGTATCAAATTTTACAAAATAATTTTCAATGGCTTCTGCTTTATGATTCCCTAGAAGCTAGGAATTTTCTGTGAAATTAAGACCCTAAAAATCAATACAATCCAGAAGATCACATAACCCGTCAAATTCCTTGCTTTCTCAATGACCCTATCACTGATCAGATACTTAAATTCTTCTCTGGTCACCATGACTATTTCGAGTGTTCTCAATATTATAAAATCTGGTCACCATGACTATTTTGAGTGTTCTCAATATTATAAAATTATGAATGCCCTTCATCATTAGGTTGAACATTCAATTAATCAAGTGCTATTCTCATTTTCTTTAGAAGAATTATGCTGGAAAACACATTTAGCTCTGCCATTTTCTTAGAAGCATATAAGAGTAATCAAATTTACTAAATACAGTTAGGGTCTTCTAATCTATACTACTTCAGAAATAACTACATGAAAATGAAATATCAGAATTTATTTTATATTGTATGTGTTTTAAAAACTTAGTTTAGCTATAGATATATTAGCATGTATCTAATATGTTAGTTTAGCTATATATATGTTAGCATGTACCTAAAAATTTGTCCATTTCCTCCAGGGTTTCAAATTTGTTGGCTTATAAGATATTTGAAAGATGCTAAAATACTTTTTACTAAATGATAGATACATGCATGGAAAATTAGGCTCAACTTGCTTTAAAATTATTTCCAAGCTAATAATTGAGCTTGATTTTTCAAGCATGTAATTGTCACAATAAATTCTGCACCAGCCCACTCACAGTGCTCTGGCCTTCCGAAAGAGCTTCCAAAACTGACTGATTTACTCCCAAGTTATAGCTTATGCCTTGGGAAAAATATGGATCATAATGCATCCTTGTCTTGTTCCCATTCTTAAGAGGAACGCTTTCAACTTTTCCCTATTCACAATGATACTGGCAGTAAGTTTGTCTTATAGGGCTTTAACTGTGTTGAGATACTTTCCTTCTATACCTAGTTTGTTGACAGTCTTTATCACGAAAGGATGTTGACTTTTGTCAAATGCTTTTTCAACAACTATTGAGATAATTATATGGCTTTTATCTGTGATTTTGTTGATGTGGTGTATCACATTTATTGACTTGTGTATGTTGAACCATCCATGCATGCCTGGGATGAATCCCAGTTGATTGTGGTGTATAATTTTTTGGATGTGTTGCTGTATATTGCTAATATTTTATTGAGGATTTTTGCATCTATATTCATCAAAGATATCAGCCTGTAGTTTTCTTTTTTTGTTGTATCTTTGTCTGGTGTTGGTATCAGGGTGATGTTTGCCTGATAGAATAAGTTTGGGAGAATGGCTTTTTTCATTTTTTTGGAATAGTTTGAAGAGAATTGATATTAATTCATCTTTAAAGGTTTGGTAGAATTCAGCAGTAAAGCCATACAGTCCTGGGCTCTTCTTTGTTGGGAGACTGCTGATTATTGCTTCAATCTCTTTGTTATTGGTCTTTTCAGGTATTCTATGTCTTCTTGGTGCAGTTTTGGTAGTTTGTATATGTCCAGAAATTTGTCCATTTCCTCCAGGTTTTCAAATTTGTTGGTGTATAGTTGTTTATAATAGTCTGTAATGATTTTTTGTATTTCAGTGATATCAGTTATAATGTCAACTTTTCCATTTCTAATTTTTGTTATTTTTATCTTCTCTCCTTTTTTTAGTTAGCCCACTAATTGCTTGTCTATTTTGTTTATCTTCTCAAAAAACCTACTTTTTGTTTCTTTGATCTTTTATATTGTTTGTTAGGTTTCTATACATGGAAATTAAACAACATTCTAATGAATGACATATGGGTCCAAGAAGAAATTAAACAGGAAATCAAAAAATTTATTGAAACTAATGAAAATAATGACACATTATAAAATGTTCATTATTTACTGTTACTGGATAATCTAAGCTTATTTAGATAAAAAGGCATTCTCCTTTATCTAAGTGTACATATGATCTTCCCCCACTCTATTAAGAACAAAAACATGTTCATGGTTAATTTCTCCATGTCTTTCAACATTAATAGTCAATACTTCAGCTCATGTAGCATCTTCACCTATAAGGTATAGCCTACAAATTTGTAGGTCTGAAGTAATTAATCAGTAAAATCCCCAAGTTTTGCATCTCAGAAATTATAGTAGCATCCATGTTTTTATACTATGTGGAATCCTTTTTGCATTTTCTATCTAATGCAAAATCTACTCTCCAGCCAAAGGCAGGAGGACATAGAGCTTTGCTTATCTCCACAAACTAGGGAGGAGTGCAAAGGCAGCAAGCAGAGAAAACTCAGACTCTGATAGAATCAACCCCTTGCAAAATAGTACATCTCCTACTTTACTGAAAAGTGAGAAAAAGAAGCAGTAGGTTTTGCATGTCACATTGGAATAAAGACGAACCTCATTCAGAATTTAATTGATGATGTCTGTTTCTCATTATCTGGGTTTTTGGCAATGACAATTTTTGCAAGATAAATAAAGTATAACCTTAAAATTATGTCTGAATGTGTTAATTAACCATTAGTGCATAACTATTTCCTAATTTTAAAAATGCTCTAATCATATATATTGCCATTCAAGTGAATTCAATATTTTCTAAGCAATCTTTGGTAATCAAGAAAACCTTAGGATATTTATTTTTAGTTTTGTTAGTATGAAGCTCTTATAAACTATGAGGATTTATTACTATATCAACTTTAGTAGAAGAGAGATGCATGACCAGAGGGCGGAGAACCAACAAGCCAGAAAGGCAGCAGATCCATTTGGCTTGCTGGGAGGCCATCACTTCCTCAACACAACCGATGCGCTGCCAGCAAATGTCATAATGAAACATGCCAATGCCTCCCCGGGCCCTGAGCCACAGACGTCTTTTTTATCTGGCTTTCCACGGAATTTTGAATAGAGCATCGCAAGACAAATTGTTAGAGCCTTTGTGTCTCCTTTTTATTGTTAATGTGGTTATTATGTTTACAGAGAAAAAGACCTTTTATATAACATAAAACACTTTTTGTGTTACTTTCAACTAATGTTTTATGTGTTTTGAAGACAATTCATCCTAAATTGACATACAGAGCCTAGAGTGCAATTGAATATAATTTTGTCCAATTGCCAATTAATCAGGAGTTAAGAGCACTTGTGCAGAGAATTGGCCAAACCCTCCAGTCAGAAGAAAGAGGGAAACTTCTTTGTCATGTAAATGAAGGCATTTCCTATTGAAGAAAAAATGTCATAGAAAATGAATAGGCATTAACATCATATTACCCAGGTCATTTAATTTTGTTTTCTCCTCTCATAAAATTTGTCACAGAACAAGTACATGATAAAGGATGTATGTGCACTACTGCTGGTAACTTAACTATCTGGATGATTTAAGGATTCTTCTAGAGTAAGACATATCTTTTCCTTTGATGCTTTGAAAATTCAAGCAGATTCTATCACCTCTCTTCAGTCATAGTCATTTTCATTTTAGTCTTCTTACTTATGGGACCTTAAATTTAGTAGAGATGTTATTTCCTACTTCAAGGAGAAATAGTCTCTGTCAAAATATAATTTTGCATTTGCATAGAAACAAGTTGATTTTAACAATTATTCACAAGCACAACAAAAACTTTGGGCAAAGTGAAATGTCATCTTTTGCTACAGTATGAATGTGGCCACAGTCGTATTACAGTTCCAAACACAAGTCATATTCTGCCTTAAACAGCTAGTCTCTTGGCTGCCATTAAAGTGTTCTCATATAATCAAGAATAGCATATTTTCAGTGTCATACAGGCTGTAACTTCGTTTGTCTCTTGGGCACTTGAAGAATATACTTGAACTTAAGGATTCTTTGGAAAACATCCTAAGCAATGGGATAGAGGTAGAAGGACTGATATATTTACTCTACTATCTTTTGTTTTCAATAGCATACTGTGGATAACATTGCTATCAGTATGTGCAGGGAGGGTTAAAAAGGCCAGCAAGGGAAGACAGGCAGTAGTTTCCAGCTGCATACAAATGAAGACTGATTTTGCTTTGTTCCTAAACTAGAACTTAAGGTCACTTTTCTCTTTCTTCCTCCCCAAGATTTACCCACAGTGAACCGCCAAGTTCTCTCCTGGTTGTGGCTGTGTCGTGCCTGCTGCTTTTCTACTGCAGCGTCTTTGCATCCATTAAATTTGGGTTCTTATGAAAGCTGACAATGTGTCTTGCCTTGCAGCCTTCTGGGGCTTCTTTTGCCCACCCTGTCTAAAGTAATTTCATTTTACCTGCAGTACAGCAGCTGTTTATGTATCCTTTTCTCATCCATCCTCCACATATTAGCACAAGTTCTATATTTCAAGGGAATAAAGAAGTGTCTTATTGCTAATAGAAAGCTGTACTCCAGGAATTCATTTGTAGAGAATGTACCTGAATTTTAAAAATCATTAGAACCTTGCTTAGAACTTACAAAACACTTCTATATTTCCCTAATTTTTGCCATCATCACCAACAACATCACAGATATATAATGGAGCAGTTACTTTTCGGGGAAGGCACTGAGCTAAGGGCTTTATAAGAATCATCTCATGCAATATTGCTCTCAAGAAAAAATATGAAAGATGAGAGAGGTATGGTGAGAAATTTCATGATTAGAGCACACAGCTATTTTTCCTGGAGTCATAAAAATTGGTAAGCTTGTGAGACAAAAACTATGTGAAAAGTACTAAGTGAAATTTTTTGAGTTGTTTGAAATACAAATGAAATTACTGACAGAACCAAATGTTTCACTTTACTACACCTGTTTCCTCCTCTTTATGGCACATTTAGTAGCAATATTTTCTTTATAGGCTTAAGATTCAAATGAGTTAGTATATTTAATATGCTTATAACATTTCCTGACACAGAGTGAGCATTTAATAAATGTTGGCTATTTTGCTGGTTTAGTTTGGAGCTCAAAGCGATAATGATATAGCTATCTTTGGGATATCTAAAGGAGAACACTAATCGTCATAATTTGTTCTAAGTAATGTATGTCAAGCGTTATTAATTACTGTTAGGTCCCTGGAACTGAGAACATGACTTTTAGAACCCCCCAACCCCCTTCAGTTTCGTTCCTCTAAGTTCTGTTCAAGGTCTCACAGGCTGTATGCAGAATGGAATATTGTAAATGTCTTCCTAGGCTAGGCCAGATGCCAGTCTTATCCATATAAAAAAGACACTCTTCTGCCTCTCCGGGCTGACACCATTTTTTGGCTCAGCCCAGCAGGTCTGCTTGCTAATAAAGTCCTTTTCTACCTTTGTCTGGCTAGCATCTCCTTCCTCAGAGACCTTACAATTACTTTTCACTAATTTATAAATTTGGTAAACATTTTCGAGTGCCCATGATAAAGAATTAAAATTCAGGGAGATTTTTCTTGTGAATATATTTGCACTATATTTCTCCTTATGCAGGCTTATTTTTGCTATATTAATTCAACCTATCCATAGAATTGTGTGTAGTCTTAATAACAGCTCATTAAATAAATGTCACACTGTCCACATTGTTGCCTTATCAAAGAGAACTGTTGAAAACTTTGCGTGATGATCAAAGTCATCAGCAGGATTTAAATCAAATTATTGAGCATCTTAAGTATTTTTGCCTTGAAAAAGCAGAAGAGTGAAATAATCTGAGCTTACACTATTCTGATTTATTTTGCTGGAAAGAAAGAATAAACCAGATGTGAGTAAATTTTAATGGAGAGTAGCTTTAAGATGTATCAGAATGTAGGGGAGCTTCCAAGTGTCCTTTCAAATCCCAGATCTGCTGACAGCATCAAACACTTTGACAAATCAGATAGAATCAGATGTGGATATTTATGTGGAAGAAAAAGGTACAATAACACAAAGAGATTATAAAAATAGAGAATATTTTTTATGAGTAAGATGAATGCTCTCAAATGGACCGAGAAATCATTCCAACAATTTTACGGTTGTAAAAAATATACCTTTTCTTTATAGTAATAAAAATAAAATGCTAGATAGTAATTCCTACAGAATTATTTCTATTAAGATTAATATGAAAATATTACTTAAAATATTCACACTAATCTTCCTTGTTAACTATCATTTTTTTTAAATTACTTGCATATTAATCTTTATACTTTGGGCAACTAATTGTTTGAGATAACAAAAATACTGCCATCCTTCATTGATGAATAATTCTCAATTGTTCTTGCTCTGTTTCACCTAATAGATTCACATTTTAGATTTCAAAATGAAATTAGTTTAAGCAATATGCTGAAGAGAAATTTCAGTGATGTTAGAAAATTCCTAATCATTTTCTCTTCAGATATTGCCCCTTTCTTCTGAACTCTAATAAGGCGGATCCTGTTCTGGCCCATAGTTTGTTTCCTGTTTTATTTATCTCATGGAAGAGGCAGGTAGAGGTCCTTGGAGATTTTCTACAGAGGAATTACAGGCTATTGCTTTTTGGAGCAGAGAAAAACCTGAACTTTTGTTTAGATTTTGCACTACTTCAAGCAGGATAGAAGGCACAGCATATGTAAGGCAAAGAAATCTATTTCTAGATTTCTGATGTGCCTATTTGGAAAATTGAACTTAAATTTAGTAAGAATGGCATATTGATTTTATGTTCAATGATATACATACTGATTTAACTTTTCCTATTTTTCCATTTATTTGTGGCCCCATGGCAGGAAAAAAAAAAAGAAAGAAAGAAAGAGAAGAAAACCAATAAAATAAAAAGGCAGCCTTGCTGAAGATTACCTAAGAGAAAAGCAATTATTTATAAGCCTCTGTAGAGATTTTCAAAATCTTTGTTCCTCTTTTTAATTTCCCAAAGTTCTGATGACGTTAGTTTTGCAACATACATCACAGCATGGTAAAATAAACAGTTTTAATAAAAAGATACATGATGTATTTCTCTGAGGAATGGTAATAAATGGAATATAAATCCACTGAGGGTAAAATAAATAATGAAATGCCTTTCAGAATAAAAAGGAAATGACAAATATGTATTTTGTAGTCATTCAGAGTAGAAAAGTAGAAGCATCTTCAAATAAGTACATGCTCTTTCAAAACAACATCTATGACACAGAAAGAGTAGGTATGAATTCTTATCTTAAATAGTCTTCCAGTATTGAAACTGTACAGAGTTATCTTTTCAGATGTATATTCATATTCCCATTGGGCTTTTAAAATAACGTGTTGAGAAAATAGAATAGTTTGGTCAGAGCCCTCTCCTCAGGTCCAGTTGGGTGTGGCTCAGAACATCTTTTGTAAGCAAATTATGTGTGTGTGTGTGTGTGTGTGTGTGTGTGTGTGTGTGTGTAGTTAGTGTGCATACGTGACAATGTATCTTTTTAGTTTTGTTGCTATTCTTGTGTTCTTTAGAGAGAGAAAGAGAAAGAGGAGTTTTAGTGAAGCAGGCGGGCGGGCATTGGCCTTGGGCACCTGCCCTGCACAGCCATGCTTTTCCAGACCTGCAGCTTCCAAGGAACTTTTGGCTGGTTACCTAGCTCACAGACCTGTGTGAAGGGATCTGCTGAACCAGCCTGGTGTGTCAGAGGTCTGGTGACCCAGCCTGGCATGTGAAGGGTTTGTGACAAACTCTGTGAATGGGCTTGAGGGGTCTGTGGTCTCCAGACCCAGCCCTAGCTCAGCCATCAGCCCAGTCGGTGCATGATTATGGGCAGGTAAAAGAGCCATGAGTGGTTGCCTAGCTTTACAATTGGCGTCAGGAACAGGATTAAGAGCTAGACAACTAGCGCTGTGAGGATTCCAGACAGTTGCCTTTGTCATAGTCAGACATAATATCTTTTGACTCAGCACACAGCATTTCTCATAACTCTATAAGACTGAAAGGTACAAATGAGCAAATAATACAGCTTAATTTCTTTCTCTAGAAAATGTTGTACCCCCCACCAAGTTAACACCTGTGATATTATAGAATAATTGTCACTACCATGGGAGACTAAAACAAATATGGCACTGTTAAAACCAGGAAAGTCTCAATGCACTTTGCCCTTGACATCTCTGGGGGTCTATGGCTTGCAGATGTTAAGTATACACTTTATCATACAGATAAAGTTTAGTGCTATTAAAACTTATGATAAATTTAGTGCTGTTGAAACGTATGATAAATCCCCTGCAGAGGGTTTATAATGAGGAAATAATGAAAAACAGGAGCTTGAGAAACCTGAAAATTGAGACATCAGATAAAGGATGAACTGGCAAAGGAGACTAAGAAAAGCAGGCCAGAATTACTGTTGATTGAAAAACCCGTGAAGAATATAGTGTCACAGTAGCCAGGGAAAGTGTTAGAAGTGGTTAAATGTGTGAAACATTCTAACATTATAAATATAGTAATGAGTGGAGTGCATGAATAGGACTGGCTGTATGTAGGTTATCGGTGACCTTGACCAGAGGTATTTAAGTGAATGGTGTGGGTGGAGCTCAGACAGCTGCACAGTGCAATGGAGGTGGGAAAGTAGAAAGTGCATCTGTGAATATACTCTTTTAAGAAACCTGACATGCCATTGAAGCAGAGAAATAAGAGCATGGCAACAAAAAATGAAGAGTTAAGAAGAGCTTTTAATTTCATTAATATATTCAACAAATTTAATTAAGTGTCTTCTATATTCCAGACCTCTTCTAGGTCGTGGGGATACAATACTGACCAAGAATGAGACGACTCGTCTTCTCATTGAGCTTATATTTTAGTGGTGGGAGACACTAGAAAATAAACTAGAGGAACAGGTAAAATATATACGGTAATATATTATCTTAAGATCAGTGCTAATGAAAAAAAAAAACAGAATCAAAGAGGGGTAATATGAAATGCCAGCTGAGATTGGGGAGATGCCTCGTTGAGAAAGTGGTTTTTGAGTAAAGACTTAAAGGAAACAAGAAAGCTATCTCGTGGAGAAGAGCATCTCAGTTGGAAGGAAATTCGTGTACTGATGTGTTCCACCGACAGAAAGGAGACTCCTGTGGCTGAATGGAGGGGAGAGGAAAAAGAAATCAGATCAGGCAGATAATGAGGTGCAGAACATTCCCATTCCCATGGGCCATAGTGGACAATTTGCCTTTTACTCTGAGACAGAAAGACACTGAAGGATTTTGAGCAGAGGCGGGACGTGCTAAGACTTACCCTTTAACACAATCACTTTGACGAGGTGTTATGGATCCTCTTGAAAGGCAAGGGCAGAAGTCAGGAGATCAGTCGGGAGCCCATTTCAATACTGCCTCTCAGCATATGAAGAAAAGGAAAAATACGTATTTTGTAGTCACTGAAGAGAGAGAGCGTGGTGTTGAGATCAGAGTGATGCCTGTTAGGGTTGGTGAGAAGTGACAGAATTCTGGATAGATTTTAAAGTTGAGCTGACAGGACTCACTGACAGAATGCGTGAGCTCTCTGAAGGAAAAGGAGTCGTCAAAGGTGGCGACAAAGTTTTTAGCATCTGAAATGGAGAGAATTGAGCTGCTATTAAATATGATGTGGACGGTTCTGAGGCGAGCAGGTTCTGGAAGAAAATGGGAATATTGGAAGCTCAAATTTTGTTAAATTGACCATGCCCATTGGACACCCAAGTAGAGATGTCAATCAGATGATTATTGGATACACGGGCCTGAAGTTCAGGGGAGACATAGGGACTGGAGATGTAAATGTAGGAACCATCAGATTATAGATGATACTTAAAGCAATGAGATGAGGTGAAATCACCTAAGCAGTAAGCATAAATAGAAAAGGAAAAGAAGTCAATAACTGAGATCACAGTTATACAGAATTTAGAGGTTAACTCATGAGAAGGAACTTGGACAGAGAAGAGCAGTGATCATAAAAACGCAAATTAAAACCATGTAGTGCTTTTAACGAAGAGGTTAGCTTTTTAAAAAATCTGTCATTATCAAGTGTCAGGTCCGCCACCGGCTGAACCAAACAGCCCTTGCCTTGCTATCAGTCTCTCCCTTGGTGTCCCTTCTGGTGGCAGGGCAGATTGCCCAGATTCCTCTTTCCCTCTGGTCCCCGTTGAGAGGAGACGGAGGAAGAGAGCCGTGAAGAGAGGTGAGCACAGCCGCTGGCCCCAACCAGCCCGTTAAAGGACACTCAGACGTGGCGGAGGTTCTGTCGAGCAGTTCCATTTATTATCACACAAGCACTTGCTTTTATAGGCGGATAGGGAGGGGAGGTTTTAACATAATCCTATCAGCTTAAAGGTCAAGAGAGCATGCATCCTATTTTAACGCCTAGCTATTACAATCACGCAGTGTCCGCGAGCACGGAAGCGCATATTTGGCCAATAAGGGCTAAGGCAAGGTTCCCGCAGACACTCCCACCCTACTTCCTCCCGGTGCCATCTTAGGCTGCCACGTTAATACGCCCTTGTGGGCCCATAATGGCACCGCTTGTAATGTCACTTAAAGTGGCATTAGTTTTTAAGGCCCAACAATCAAGCATTTGCAAACACATAAAAAATGGATAAAACTGCACATTGCTGATAGGAATACAAATGATAAACTTAAGAAAATAATTTCTCATTATTTTGCAAATATGACAATGAGCATAAACTGCCACTCTGCAATCCCTCTCTTATACTCTAGGGAATGTGTGTACACGTCACCAGAAGTCATATACAAGAACATTTGTAGCTGCTTCTAGTAGTAAAAGCCCCAAACTAGAAACAGTCCAAATGCTCATTTAGAATGGATAAATAAATTAGAGTAAATTAATACAAAATTGGCACAGAATAAATGAAGTACAGTTATAAGAAACAATATAGATGATTCTTAGGAAGATAGTATTAAGAAAAAAGCAAATCTCATAGAATGCATAGAATAGTTTATATTTAAATCTGATTAATTACTAGACAACATGAACATTAAGGTCACAAACATACTTTGTAAATTTACAAATAAAGCAATGAAATTATAAACACTGAATTCATGATAGGGGTTTCACCAAGGGAAAAGAAAGGTTATTGGGACTGGGAGGCACACATAGAAGACTTGAGAGATAATGGCAAATTGTGTTTCTAAAACTAAATAGCATATGCAAATTTATTACTACTATCCCTCCGTACATCCCCCACATGATTTACCAATATCAGTGTGTATCTACTTGATATTTAGTAAAAAGAAAAATAAGTCTTAAAAAAATCTATAAATTGCCGTTATTTAAAATAGATGTAATTTACGTATAGGTCAATCCCCTATATTATACAATATTATAATTTCATGCAGCTCTTCTTTGTCAAATTCATGGTAGTTGTAATTTCACATTAATCTATAAAAATCTTTTTTATTACTATCTCCACCCCATAATACACTCCACAATATCTGAAGCTATATTTTTCAACCCTTTTTATATAACAAATGTCTAAAATTTTAGAAAGCTTTTAGTAAATATCATTGTATGTACATATATGTGAATGAATGAATGGGTGAAAATACTAACTTGTGCAATACATTCATCTTAAAATTCTTCATAGTTTATGACTGTAATATTTTAAGGCTTAAAAATTAAATTATTGGCCACATCTGAATATGCCATTTATTTTCCCATAACGATGTTGTAGTTCAAATTCAAGTATGTGCAAAGGTTTTTGTACATCCTGCTGAGCAAAGCAATATAATTTCCATTCATCTCTCATTTATTCAGCAATCGATTGACAAGTCACTCTGATGTGGTGGGCCAAGTTCAGGGCACCTGTGATCCTGCAGCACACCATGCAATGTCCCTGTCTTCACGAAGCTAATTTTAGTGGAGAAGAGATTAAAATCTAAACAAGTAAATTAATGTGAAAAGCTCATTTGATGTTAAGTGCAGTGGAAAAAACAAAATAAAGCAATGGGATAAGAAAAAGCCTGAGAACTAAGGGCTGCGAAGGCTTTTTTGGGTTGGATGGTTGAAGTGTCCTCATATTTGAGATGAGACCTGAATGAGGAAGAGGAATCAGCCATGCAGAGATCTGGGAGAACTGCAACTCACACAGAAAGAATACAAAGAACTGGGGCAGGAAGTAGCTTGGCAAATTCAAATGCACAAAGGCCAGTATGGCTAGAGCAGTCTTAATAACAACAGTCAAAGAAAGGGAGGTACGAACAGGATGGATCATGTAGGTTTTACAAACCTGGTTAAACATTAGGAATATATTCCAATTGCAGTAGGATGACATTGAAGAATTTTAAGTAGGGAAATAACATGTGCAGAAGGGTCTATAAAGACACAAGACAGGAAAAAGTATTATACTTATATTTTTGAAGAAGAATACCCATTTGGGTGACAAGTCTTATTTTGTTTGGGTTTGTGGTGATTTATCATGCTGTCCCAGAAAAATTATTATTTCTCATGTTGGATAATAAATGTTCTGGTCTTTCTGGTATTTGTTCACGTATTGGCAAAACTTCCTAAAATATTTAAAACATTGCAAATGAAATATTTTTCTTTCATTCTATTTCCCAAAAGATAGAAAATGATTTAGGCATCACTCCACCTGGATCTAGCATGGTACTTTGTACTAGACCTCTTTCTCAATTTCGCTCCAGGGTTAGAATTTTATGAATTACATTATTTCACATGAGGTTAAGATTTACGAGACAGTTCTAAACCTGTTTCAAAGAATTATCCAAGTGGATTCTAAATCATCTTTTTATTATCCTTGCAGATGCTGCTGACTTGTTTAGATAGGAAAGAAGTATCAAACTCTTTTATTAGCTTGGACAAAAGTGGAAAAGCAATAAAATGCCCGGAAAAGTATCACACAGGGGCAATAAGGTTGTGATAAAAATGACTGGGATTTTATATTCATATTTGCTGTTTGGCATCTGGCGCTTAGAAAACAGGCAAGGGGGCCTCATATTATAGATAATAAATTATTCAAAACCTTGGGTTGTAAAAGTTAAGCACTGAAGACCTAAGTATTCCCTAAGTATTCTTTCTTTTCTACCCCTCTCTTTCCCACTTTCCTTCTCTACTCTGTAACTAGAACTTAAACTATGTAAAAAAGAATCTGAAAAGAAAAAGCAAATAAAACAAGAGGCAGCTTACTTCCACCAGAGCAGCAAAAGGCAACAAAGCTGCAGGCATTAAAATCCAGAGTATTTAAAAATCTCAGAAATCCAATCCAATTGAAATTTTCTAGGAACCAACCCACACACTTGCCCCTGGCAGTTTTAGATGTTTTGCTATTTACATATCTACTGCAGTCACAGTAACACAACTTTTCTTCTGAGTTTTTAATATTTTGATTTTATTGGAATATAAAACTTATTGATGTAGGGTCTAAAATACAAGTTATGTGGAAATAAACTGTTAACATAATTGTAAACAAAAGGGAAAAAATGTAAATATCACACTCATCTGCATATCCAACAAATAACTCTTAGATTTCACCTGGACATAATCGTTCTGTTCCCACTTTTAACCCACTGGAACTGTTATTTTTCTCCTGGGAAGGCACCTTTACAGGGCTCTCATTTTGGCTCTGTGATGGCTTTACCATTAGGAAAATCATTGATTCTAAGCTATTATTTTTGGAGAAGTCAACCTGAGGTAGGAATTATCCTTCTGAAACAGTTTTCCAATTGGGCCAATAAAATCATTATAAAAAAAAAAAGTTCAATAATATCCAGTTACCTCAAGGTAAAACCTCAATATATTACATGTTATAAAAACATCATTTCACAGGCCAGCCATTCTGCTTTTATTTCCACTGCTAGCCCCACAGTCAACCCAAAGCTCAGCCACATGCACTTGCATACTTTACATTTTTGCTCATTGTATTTCTCTTCTAATGTTTGTCTTCTAAGACGATATTAAGTACTCTCCTTTCTTTGAAGGCTGCCATGACTTTGAACCCCAGGGAAGAATGAATTTCTCCCTGTGCCATTTTTCACTTCACCAACATTGGGGGAGGTGGCATGAATATCCATTGAGCACTGGATCTGATGTGGTGGTGTCAGCTGTGTGACAGCATTAATTCTCAGGCGTGTGCTGTGTGAGGTGGATATTGTTTCTACTACCATGCAGTGAAAGGTATTGAGACTCAGAAAGGCGATAAGCATTCCAAAAGTTAAACAGAGCTGTTAGGAGAGGAGGCTATGATTCACCCTCAGTTTGGACTGATTCCACACCTTGCACATTTCCATTATGCAGCTCCACCCTATCATATTTTACTATGGTTATTTTTCTATTCATTTCAGTAGGCTCACTTAACATTTGTTTGTGCAGAGAAAGAGGCCCACATATTTATGTCTGAAATATCTAAAGTTCTGAATGATCTCTGATGCCTGGCCTGGGTTCCACCCAATGCCCTGCAGCCAGCTCAGCAAGTATCACCCTGTCACACCCAGGCTAAAGCTAAAGGTGCCAGGTTCCACCACCCCTTGCCTCCCTGCAGCCCTGCAGCTCATGAGCCTCCACACTACTCACTATCTGCTGGGGCAGGGCCTGCAAAAGATGGGCCCAGGACTGGATCTGCCCGTACCAGGACGGGGGTTGGGGGCCAGGTATTTTTCCCTCCTTAAAATCTCCCTTCTTAAACAAGTTTTCCAGGCAACTCTAAATGTCTCTCAAAACAATCTCCACCTGGGCAGAGGGGAGGGCAGGAACAGGTTAATCTTTGGAGCTGGTCTGCTTAGACCCTCTATTGAATGATTGTGGGTGGGTCAGCTGTAAAAGGAATGGGTCACTCTTTCCCTGGCCACTCTTCACACCCTCCTACATCCTCATTTCCCTCATTTAGCCCACCCCCCACCCTTCTGCCTGGGGAGGTGGACTTCTGCTCCCCAGTATTTTCTCTTGGTTCAATAGGTGGTCAAATGGTCACATAATTTTCTCATAATGTAACCAATGACTTTTGAGTTAAAATTTAGGTCCTGTTTAATTTGCTTATTCTTTCAGTAAATTTCCATAACTAACCTCTCATTGTTTCTCCCTAACTGCCTTTTAAGATATCACCTCTGGTGCAGAAGTCAGGAGTTGTTTGCATAGGGTGTTTTGCAGGAGCTTTGGAGTTAGCTTGGCCTAGCACAAACTGGGCTAAACTGGTTGAGCCTGCAGACCTCTCTCCTGAGCCTGGGTGAATGCCCAGTGGGTGACCTTTAGATGTCAGAGAGCCAAAAACTCCACTTCCAGATTATGCTAACACCACTATTTTTTTGAACATGCGATCCTTGGAGAGTCATGCACATGGCTTGTGCCTGCATATATCACTGAAGAACTTCCTCAAAGCTTTGAACCAATCACAATCTCCCTTGCCTTGCACCACCCCAACAACTTCCCCATAAATATACCTTCTTTCCCATTGCCAAGAAGGCAATTTGAGATTTATTTCTCCCATCTTCTCACTTGGCTGCCTTGTGAATAAACCTTTTTCTCTGCTGCAATGATTGATGGCAGTATCTGGCTTGCTGTGCATTGGGCAACTGGCCCTGTTCAGTTACAATAAAACCAAATTAAAAAGAAAAAAGAAAGTCCTGTGTTTCAACATTTGTGAACCTTCTAAAGCATGAGACATAGGAAAGCAGCCACTCGTGACCAAGTTTGAAGGGGTCACTGCCCTCAGCTAGACTCTGATCACTAAGGCTAGTTTTTATTCATCTTTTTACAGTCCCTGGAAAGATTAGGGGCTGATTGGTAAATAAATTTTTATGAGGTAAAATATGTTTTCTATTTTAATCATCATTAAGAGAGAAGTTGTATTATCCTCAGGGATACATATATAGCAGATGCATAATTTCAGATAAGTATAATAGTCAATTAAAAATTTACATCCTGCTATCTCTGATTCATAGGCCTTGTAAATTAATGGTGTGTTTGGGTCATTTTCTTCCTGTTTTTACTCTTTTTTTCCTTTTGGATGTTTTTACCAAAATGAATGTTAATTGACATAGCTCAAATCACTATTCCACATCTCCAAAGTTGTTCTGCTACTTACGTAACAAAGAAATATATAGAACTGATATATTTAGAAATACTATTCATTCTTAAACATGTAATTCCACAAACTCCTGATATATCATACCATTTGCAATCCAGTAAGTCATTCTTGTAGCCATTTAATAAATACTGAGCACTTGTTGTTTCTGTTGCTTTTAACAAAATATCTGGAACTGGGGGATTTACAAAGAAAACGAAATTTATTGCTTACAGTTTCTGAGGCTGGGAAGTCCAAAGTCTATCTGGTGGTGGCAACAGTGACCCAGAGGTCTCACATTGCAAGATGGTGGAAGCAGAGAGAGAGCAAGAGAGAGACTCTCTTCTTTAAAGCCCTCAGAACCATGCCCCTGACCACCATTATTAATCCATTCACTACAGCATAGTCCTACAATCCAATCACCTCTTCAAGGCTCCACCTTTCAATTACCATTTAGTGGGGGCTAAGTTTCTAATACATAAAACTTAGGGGACACAGTTCAAGCTCCAGGGACTTTTGAGGGGACATAATTCAATCCACTACACATGCTAACCACTGAAAGTACAGCAGTGATGAAGACAGTGTTCTAACTGATCTCTATTACTGTATTTTTCCCTTTACAATCATCCTTTTCAGAGCACCCAAATGATATCTTAAAAACATAAATCAGGAAATGCCATTCCCTTATTTAAACTTCCCAATGGCTTTCTAATGCATGAATCCAGGCCCTTGGCCATCATTTTGTTGGCCTTTCCCGATCTCCGGTTCTACTATGTTACCATTTGCTGACCACTCTCCAGACACCCTGGTCTTTCTGCCCTTTGACATACCAAGCTTGTTCCTACCTCAGTGCCTTGGTATGTGAGTTTCCTCAGTCTGGAGGTTCTTCTCCCAAACTGTCACAAAACCCAGGTTTCAACTATAAAAACACCTCTTCAGAGATATCATACCTGATCCTCCTTTCAAAAACTGCTTTCCACCCACACATTAGTACCCCCCAGTCACTTGGTAGCATATCTGATGATCTGCACAGAAATCATGCATATATGAAACTATCTTATTTATTTTAAGATGATTTTATATGAATGTCTTGTCATTTCTTCTGCACTGGACTTGTTTCTAATTCCAGACAACGGAGGCTGTGTTGGTGGAGGTTCAGAATCTGCCATTGAACTTGCTTGGTAAATAAATGCTGAGTTGAAATTGTCACATTGAGGTGAGATTAAGGATATGGGACTCTTCTGCCGTATTTCAGGAAATGAAACTATACATAGCTAAATGATTTCAGCTCTGTTTTTTCCATTGAAGTTACTCTGAATATGGGTTGTGGGTTTCTTTGTTTGTTTTCCTTTTAGTTCTCAGTGTTTTGTTGTCTTTGTCTTGACTGAGGATATACACACACATACATGTGAATAGATATTTTTAAAAATTGTTTAGTGTGCAACTCAATATACATTTGAAATATCATTACTTAACTTTAGAAATGCAAAGAAGCCTGCTGAAGATCTCTAGTACACATTTAATGCTATCTGTTATAGTTTATTAAGAAGATATATCCTGAGGGGAGGCAGCAGAAATACGAAAAGGCACATAATGTGCTAAGATTTTTAAAGCAAAAATAGTTTTACTGCTTTCTCAGGAGGATATTACTTTTGGATTTAGTTGCCCTTGGGTATGTACTCTTTTTCTTAATGTTTGCTCAACTTATTGAATGCTATATTTTTTTTTCTCAAAATGCTTCACCTATGTAAGGAATATTAGTTATGGATAATATGTATCCTTCTATCTAGTGGAGTTTCTGAATTTCTTTTTGAATAGTGGCCTGCATATTTCAGAGGAATACATAAGAAGTAAAATAATATATTTCAAAAATATCAAAATATTTGGTAGCTTCGTTTTTGAGCACTGTGTATGACTGAGAACTGGTGAAAGTTTTTTTTTTTATCTTTCATGATTTTAATTTATTTTTTTATCTGATCATTCCATACATATTTTATTATGTAAAAAACTCTGTATCATTTAAAACTTCCAGGTAAATTTTTATATTTGCTATATTCGTTTGACAAGGCTGCCACAACAGAGTACCACACACTGAGTATCTTAAATAACAAAAAGTTATTCCCTCACAGTGCTGGAAGCCAGAAGTCCAAAATCAAGATGCTGGCAGGACTGGTTCCTGCTGAGGGCTAAGAGGGACAAATCTGTTCCAGGCCTCCCTCCTTGGCCTGTCGATAGCCACCTTCTCTTTGTAAACCATCACATTGCCCTCTCTCTGTGTGTCTGTATCCAAATTTCCCCTTTTTATGAGGATGCCAGTCATATTAAATTAGAAGTTACCCTACGGACCTCATTTAAACTTGATAACCTCTGTAAAGACCTCATCTCTAAATGAGGTCACACTCTTAGTCCTGGGGTTAGGACAACTCAACCCATAACACTTCTATTACAAAGTTCTAATTTTAACATCAACTGCCTTTTCCTAAATTATTCCATTGCTCAGATTGTTTCACTCCTTTGCCCTTTATCTATTCCCAGAGTTACCTTGTCTGTTTTAATATATGGTCTTTCATATCTACATGAATTATAAAAATTCATTTGCTAACTAAACCTCATAAAAATTCTCTTATCGGTGGCATAGTAAATGTATGAAGATTTGACATCAAGTTCCTTTAAAAATCCATTCACGGGGTTTTGTTTTGGTTTTCTAATCACAAACCAAAAAAGTTCTTCAGTTTATCAGGGAGCAGAGCCACCCACTTTAGATCTGGTAAACAGGATTCACCTGTCTGACATCTTTTTGCAGGTTTTGACTATTTAACAGAAGGACTTCATGGAAACAATGCAATTTATTATTAATATTTTATTATTTATATATTACATATATTCTATGTATACTGTTTTTATACATAAAAGTATTTACTTTTTTCTGGAATTTTTATCCTCCTTCAACATTTAATATTCAACTTGTAAGTTAAGGTGTTATTTTGGTCTTCTAATTTTTGTCCATTTAAGATTCTCCTCTACTTTCTCATTTTAACTTCTATTTATGTTTCAATATTTTTATAAAAATAACTTAAATTTTATTTCCAAGTGTAAAGGACAATATTAATGATGGAAATTTACCCTAAAAATAAAAGAAGCAAAAAGAAAGTTAAAATCATTCTAAATCTACCACCCAAGACAAATATTGTAAACATCTGGGTGAAAATAATTTCAGATATTATCTACTTATCTATCTGTCTGTTCTCTCTCTCTGTAGCTATATATCTACAAAATCATAATTGCTATTATACAGGCTTTTTTCTCTAACAATATGCCATAAAAATATTGCATGTCAACAAATGTATACACACAACATATATACATACATATATATTTTATCAACAATTGCCTAGCATATATAGACACATATGTAAGCATGTATATGCACATAGAGACATATGCTGTATTGTTAACAATGGATAATTTATTTTATTACATAAACTATGAAATATATAATGAACATGTAATAATTCATATAATAGAGTTTAAGTAACAATAATAAATTATCTATATGCCAAATACAGACCTAAAAAAATCAATTATCTGTAATGTCCAAAACTTGAAGCAACCAAGATATCCTTCAATAGGTCAATGTATAAACAAACTGCAGTATACTCAAGCAATAAATTATTATTCAGTGATAAAAATAAATGAGCTATCAAGCCACAAAAAGACATGGAGGAAATATAAACATATATTGCTAAGTAAGAAAAGCCAATCTCAAAAGGCTACATACTGTATGATTCTAATTATATGATATTCTGGAAACAGCAAAACTACAGAAGCATAGAAAGATCAGAGGTTGCCAGGGATTGGGGGAAAGGAGAAAGAGATGAATAGGGGAGCACAGGGAATTTTTAGGGCAGTAAAACTATTCTGTATAACATAGTAATAATGGGTACATCATTGTATATTGTCAAAACTCATAAAGTGTACAACATAAAGAGTGAAACCTAATGTAAACTATGAACTCTAGTTAATAATAGTAAAAACTGGCTAATCAATTGCAACAATTGTACCTCACTAGTGTGAGATATATTAATATCTTAGGTGAAACTGGGGTGGGGGACAAGGTGAGGGGTTTTAAAAGAACTCTTTGTATTTTCTGCTCAATATTATGTAAACTTGTAACTGCTCCAAGAAATAAAATCTGTTAATGAAAACAAAATAGAGTATCACTAGTTTTTTTAAACTCTCTTGTGGTCTTCTAGCTCGTAGTGTAAAATTTATCCAGTCATGATCCTGAATTCTGTGTTAATAATTCACCTGCTTTACTCTATGATTTTATCAGTATCTCCAAAAATAAAATACTTTTTCCAGTTTTTAAAATTTTTATAAATGGAATCTAATCATATACATACTCATTTATAATTAGCTTTTTTTTTTTTGCTCAACATGTTCCTGAAATTGGTTTATGTTGACTAGCCCTTTTTATTATTTTTTTCTTCTCATAGTAAGCCATTAAATCAATAGACCCATTTCAGTTATTCATTCTACTATTGCTGTATATTTGGATTTATTTTTTAATTTTTTGATTGTTTTCTGCTATAATGAACAATGTCCTATTAGTAGTCTTCTCTGTGCTTCTTCCCACTCTAGCTTGTCTTTTTATTTTCCAAACAGTATCTTTCAAAGAGCATACATTTCCAGTTTAGATGAAGTCCAGTCCAACAATTTATTTCATGGATCATCCTTTTGTTGTCACATCTAAGACTCATTTACCACCCCCAGAAATTAGCAAACTAATTCAGCAAACTAATGATAAACAAAATAAGTTATTAAGAAAAAATTTTGGTTTACTCTAGGATTGCAAGGTTGCTCATCATGAGAAATTCCATTGAACTAATTAATCAAATTAAAAATTAAAGTGACAAATCTTATTAGTATCTCAATAGACCCAGAAGAATAGCATTTTATAAAATTTTACACATTTATAATGACCCTTGGCAAACTAGACACAAAGTTAAACCTCCTTAAACTTATCAGACATCTATAAAAGACTCAGAGAAAACGTATTCAATTGTAAAATGTTTAAAAATGTTTTAAATGTTTAAAAGCATACCCTTTAACAGCTGAAACGAACAAGGGTGCCCTCTATAAATACTTGTATTTAGCATTGCAGTTGTGAAAGTTAACAGCCCAATTAAACAGGATAAATGTATATAGTCCAACTTATTTTTTAAAGCAACAAAATTGTCATTATTCACAAGTAATAACTTTTAATATAGAAAACCCAAGAAGGTAGAACCAACAAAACATTAAGTTAATTTTTGGATATGAATTCAATATATTAAAATAAATTTATTTCTATGCACAGCAAACAGAGTTATAAATGCTATACCAAAGATTTTATTTACAGTAAGAAAAACTCAGATGTTACTTAGGAATAAATCTAATGAGAAACATGCAATTATCTGTGGAGAAAATTAAAATTTGACCTAAAGACACCAAATAAGTCCTAAATAAATGGAGACACGTACAATGTTTACTGATAGAAAAGCATAGTATTTTCAAGGTATTAATTCTTTACAATTGATCTATAGATTTAATGTAATTTCAGTTAAAGTATTAATAGACTTAATTTTCCCCAAAATTATAACAATAAAGAGCCAAGAAGATCTACAATATTCTTGAACATAGATGAAACTCAAAAAATTATGCTAAGCACAATAAACCTGACAGAAAAGCATATACTATATATGATTCCATTTATATAAAATAAAATTCTATAAAATGTAAACCAAATTTGGTCACAGGAAGCAGTTCACTGTTACCTGGTGTTTTAGTCTGTTTTGTGTTGCTATAACAGAAATACCTGAGAATGGGTAATTTATAAAGAAGAGAGGTTTATCTGGCTTATGATTCTGCGATGGTTGCATCTTGCACGGGCCTCAGGCTGCTTCTACTCATGGTGGAAAGTGGCAGCAGCCGGTGGGTATGAGCAGATCACATGGCGAGAGGAAGCAAGAGAGAGAGAAGGTGCCAGGGTCCTTTAAACAATCAGTTCTCGTGGGAACTAATAGAGCGAGAACTCACTCATTTATCCCCCCTCCCCCAGGGAGAGCTTTAATCCATTCATGAGGGATCTGCCCCCAGGACTCAATCACTTTCCAACACTGCCACATTGGAGATCAAAATTCCATGTGAGTTTTGGAGGGGCCAACACACCCAAACTCCATCACCTGGTAACTGGAGAGGAGATATGGAAAAGGGCAGGAGGGAAAGACTTCAAAGGGACATGAGGCCGTTCTGAAGAATGATGGGTATGTTGTTTATGTTGACTGTGGTGATAGTTTCATGGATACATACAAATCAAACGTTTTATACTTTACATATTGATAGGCTGCTGTAGGTCAATTATGCCTCGTTAACATTGTTAAGATAGCTATCATAAATTTAAAACAGCAGTAATAACAACAAATAGATGCCTTTGTTTATTTTTTGGCGGTGACCTTTTCGTATACAGGATGATTGGATATTAGGGCTGGCCAGTTATCTCACTGGTTGGATCATATTGTTGTAATACCAGGGTCAACAGTTTGTATCACAGTACTGACATGGAGGCATTCAAACAATGCAAAAATGAAAAAAAAAAAAAAATGCACAGTAAGGATGCCTCGCACTATCATTCACAGAACCTTGAAATGTGACTAACAGAGCTTCTACATGTCAACAAGACTGTCAGAAACTAAAACTATGGGATACTGCTGAATGGATCTGGACTGGCCATAGCTAGAAGATGGAATGCACTGCATATTACCTACATATCTGTGCAAATATCCATGAGTCTTGACAGGAGTCAATCTTCATTCTTAATTTCGATTTGCATGTCTAGTAACTGAATCAAAGTTCTAACTTTCTAAGAAATCTGCTACAGAAAATATTCGGTTTGGACCTGTGGCTTATTTATCATCTGATCATGTAAAGAGTTGTACTGTAGGCACAATATTACAATGGTCTAAGAAGCATCACGTAGAATAGGTTATAGCATCACATAGAATACACTTATCATATACTTTTCCATCCACAAAGAGGTGAATTGGTTCAAAATTGGAATAGACAGTTGAAACATCTACTTACTAAAATGTTGGGGTAAGAACAGACTGAAGGATGCCTTCTGTAATTGAATTTGTCTTAAAACTTAATATGCATAGAAATAAAGAGGGATCACACTTGGTTACATCATTGAAATATTGTGTGAAATTAGGAAGAGCAGATGGGAGATGACGCAGGAACCTACATAAATTTCTTTCCTACTCCTAATTTTTTTTTTTTCTCTGCCTTATTCTGTAGTGCCAGCATCTGGATTGGATTTATGAGCTCCTGATGAAATATTGGCTGCTAAATATTACCCATAACACTACCTTGAAATTTTACTATCCCAATTCCTAAGGGGGTATTCTCACCTCTGTAAGCCAGGATTAATGGTTTCTGCCTCTCTGCAGCCCAGGAGATGAGGCATTCTAAACACTTGTATTTATCCAACACTACTCCACATGACTGAGAATGGAATACAGGAAAGCGAAGGCCAGAGTCATAGTGCTGCCAGCTCTGTGGGTCAGTTGACGGAATCTGATGGCCCTCCCTTAGAGGCTTTGGGTGAAAGTTACCAACAAATGGAAAAAAGAAGTGACGATTCTTGGAAAGGAAACTGATAAATCATAACTCAGTAAGGAAATGCCTACATCACATTGATGCCTCATGAGAGATAAGAGCAACAAAATGATATTATCTCTTAGCTGTGTTTACTGATGTCCCTAAGTGTGAAGCCAATTGCCTGCAGAAACCACCTCATTTGTTTTGAACTGAAGGTCTAGCAGGTGCCCCAGCTGATTTAAGAGGTTTCAATCTGCAGTCATTTATATGTTACATACAATTACACTAGCAATACCTTCTGAAGAAACACTTGGAATAATTTTAATACTGCTGCATCTGCACAAGAGAAGTAGCCTGGAATCATGGCAACAGAAGCACAGGGAATGATTTTAAAGGAGAGTTATGGTCCTCCTAGCCTGTGAGAATTCATAATTGGAGAATGTAATTTACATAGGTGTCCTCTAAGGCCCCACTCCTAAACAAAAGCTGTATGTACCTGATAGCTCAGTTAGTTGGAACTGGAAATCTATTAAACTTAACTAGGATTTTACCAGTGGGGAGAATGGGGAATTACTTAAAGAAAAGGTACATTGGGAACCCATATCAGTACAACCTTACACCATAAAATAACATATGTGGCTCCTCCCATAACAGATTTGGAATTAGCTGAGATTTCACTTTTGATTTATACCCTAATCCATGACAACAGTTTTTATATGTGCAAGGACTACATTTGTTGGAAAGTTGAAAAAATGTTATTATATTTAAAACTAATTTTCTAACAATCTTATTCTAATTCATAATGCAATTGCTTTTTGTCATAATATTTGTGTAGTTGGTACAGTAAATTGGGTTGATAATACTGATATGAATGATCAAATGTACTGGGAGGTTGAATTAAAACCTCCACAAAATGTTCTTCTGTAAGAAACTGGTTCTGGGAAAACTTGCTCTTCAGTCTAGAGACTGGGATGAAATTAACTGAGTTTTCCTGTGATCAGAATCCATATGAGCCTATTAATGCTGGCTTTCTCCCCTGATCTTCTTTCTACCCCCAGCATCAGGCATTAATAAGGATTTACTAACCAAGAAGTGTGCTAAGCTCTCTATCGGAAAGGGTCTCATGAAATCCTCCCCAAATCCTAATGGACTGGTATTGTTACCTCTATTTTAAAGATGAGGAAACTGATGCTTATAGATACACTGTTTCTATTTTTTATCAAGTTCTTAGAGTTTAAACTGAACACCATCGAGAGGTTAGAAGAAGACTTTATAATACATTTTTTCCTAATAAGATGCTTCAAAGTACTACACTAGATATAAAAAATAAAGAAATATAAAAGTATTATAGATTATGGGGTAGATTTTAGCACGTGCTTGGCTTCTTTCAGCTTCAGTCCTAGCAAATATATCTGGATTACAATAAGGAGATTTGAAGGGGAATTAATCAAAGTTTACTTGATTAGCATATAGGGAAAGGATAGGAGTATCTCTTTGCTTCAATGATAAAAATTTAGGCAAGAAAGGGAGGTGAGAGGTCTGAACTTACTGCCTACTCTTGACCCTGAAATTTAATCAGTATTACTCCTGAAAACTACGATATGTTCTGCTCCCAGTTCATGCCCATCAACTAGGAGAATCATGAGACTGAGCCCAGGAGAACCTTCACCTTTGTTAGACATGGTGGCAAGATGCCCAGCAGAAAATGCTATTGAATGAGGTGAAAAGATTATGATTCTCCTGTACTTACCAAGAGGTTCCACAGTGACGAATCCAGTAATGAAGACACCCAGACTCCCTTAACACCACCTCGTTCCTTTGTTCAATATTGTTAGAGCATTGTATGGGCCGGTAAGCATCACAACACGGACTCCCAAGCACCGGGAGGGTAGCAGGTCCTTTCCCCAGTGCCCTAAAAGGCCACTGAGGCCAGAGTGTGTCAGTCAGGACTACTAAGATCAAACTTAATGGACTACTAGTTAAGCTTTTAATTACCCTTGAAAAATAACCCTTATTATTTCAAATGCTGCTGTATCTTCTGTTGAATTCAATGAGACTTATTTTTAATGTGTCTACATTAATAGAACCAAAAATATTTTCTGATCTTGATTTCATGTCAGTCAGAATTCAGCATTCTACAGACAGGAAATGTGGCTCAGTTGTCGGGCCTCAGTAATGTGTAGAACATACTCATTTGCTTAGATTTATTCATTTATTCTTAATATAAACTATATTTTCTTAAAACTAAAAAATGGATAAATATCCAGTTTTGAATCAGATGAAGAAATAACAGAGTAAAATTATTCCATTTTAATAAAAATATGGAGTAAATCCAGATTCTTCTACCTCCTTGGATCTGTTCATTCTTCCAAATTAGTTCTCTCAATTACCAATTATTTGCTCTTGATGATAATGGGAAGGGAATATACAAAGTATATAATCCTATACAATATTGTCATTTTCTATAAAATTACATTATCATTCACTTTTACTTGATTCTTTGTTTTTAACACAACACACTAATGGTTTTCATGCAGAATCAATCAAACAGCCAATAGGCACTCGAGTCTAGTAAGTACATGAAAGTACACTTCAGTCTAAATAGCAGATTTATAAAATTTTTGAAAGGATTTTTCTTTAAAGAAAATTTCACAAAAATATTAAAATCACACACACAAAAGGGAAGGGTATTATTTAACAAAAGTTGGAGAGAGGATTGTGCAATTCAAGAATAAAGAAATTTTCAGAAAGGGAATTACTAGCAGGCCAAAAGCATATCAAAAAGGGGAGAAAAAGTAATAAAGATAAAAGCAGGTGTTAATATAGCAAAATAAAGTAGTATTTTATTTTATTTTTGAAAAGTGGGCATGGTGCATTTTGCCATCCAGAAGCCCTTCTTCCTTTCCTTAGTGGCAACATTTTATTTCATATTTTTTTCTCATTTCATGAAATCTTGGTGCAACTTGTCAATCAAATTGCCACATCATTTTCTAACCAGCTGTTGAGCAGTTCATACCTGTCTCTGATGGTTTTAAAATAAAGTCACAAATCCTCTGCTGTGTGTTCCCTCAAGAGGTCCAGCCTAAAGTTCCTGCCCTTGATTGTGGACTATACCTAGAGACCCACTTCTAATGAAAACAGTAAAGCTGAAGTAATGGCATATGACACTTGGTCCATAGGTTTTAACCAAGAATACCACCTTTAAGATTCTGTCCTAGAAAAACAATTAGGGATATGTGTACAAATTTATATGTAAAAATTTTTATTGAAGAGCTAGTTACAATATTTAAACTGAAAATAATCAATGTATAACAAATAGAGGAACATTAAAAAAGTCAATAAAAACACTAGCATAACAGGCAGCCAATAAAAATGTTTTATCTAAGACTATTTAAAGATGTGAAAATATGTTCATAGTAAAAAATGAAATTTAAAAAAGCAATAAAACGGGCCGAGCCCGTGGCGCACTCGGTAGAGTGCTGCGCTGGGAGCGCGGCGACGCTCCCGCCGCGGGTTCGGATCCTATATAGGAATGACCAGTGCACTCACTGGCTGAGCGCCGGTCACGAAAAAACGACAAAAAAAAAAAAAAAAAAAAAAAAAAAAAAGCAATAAAACATTTACCCACGCTATGATCTTAATTAAATAATAAATATTGTATAAACTAAAAAGCAATGACTGGGAGGAAATATCCCAACATATTAATAAAATTTATATCTAAGAGAATGAAAGTTAATTTTTAATTTATAAATTTTCAAATTATCTATAATATTCTTGTATAACTTTCAGAACATAAAATATATGTAACTCATTTGTTCTTTACATAATTATAGAGAATTTTTACACGTCAATTATAGTCTTACTAGTTTTCATATAATATCAGTAATTGTATTACTTATAATATATGTAGCATATTATAGATAACATGGCAATAGTATTTTATCTTTCTACAGTTATTACATTTTCAATTATTTGCCTTAAAATATTTTACATTTCCTATTATTTTCAAAAATAAAACTCTTACTCATTTTTGGAGGCCTACCTGAACACCAAGATTTGGGATCTTTATTTCTTTCTTGACTTTTAATTTTTTTTTAAATTTTATTTTTGTATTTATTTATTTATTGACACAAAACAAGTCTTAATACATTTAAAAGACTAATATCTTAGATAATATGTTCTCTGACTACAATAATGGAGAAAATTTACAAAATTCACAAATGTGCGGAAATTAAACAACACTCTTCTAAATAAACAATGGGTACAAAGAAATATAACATGGAAATTAGAGAGTATTTTGAGAACAAAATCAAAGCACAACATATCAAAATTTATAGGATACAGGGCTCATGCAGTGCTTAGAGAAAATTTATACTTAAAACACATATTAAAAATAAGAAAAATCTCAAATCAGTAATGTGAACTGCTACCCTAAGAAAATAGAAAAAGAAAAGCAAACTAAACCAAAAGCAAATATAACAAGGAAATAACGAAGATTACAACAGATGAAATAGAGACACAAAACAATAGAGAAAAATGACAAAACCAAAAGTTGATTCTTTAAAAAGATCAACAAAATTTGTAAACCTTTATCAAGACTGACCAAGAAAAAAAAGAGAAGACCAAAATTACTAAAATTGGAAATAAAGCAGGGGCATTACTACGTTGTCATTATGTTTTTTTGTGATCGCAAAATTTAGTTTCTTTTTCTTTCTCATTTGCATTTTTGTTCTACCAGTGGGTTTTGTTTTTTCTTGTGTATTCATGGTAGCGATTATGGCTTCTCAAATTTTAGATGCAGGACTTCCTTGATGATTTTTTGTAGGTCTGGTCATGTGCTAGTGAACTATGCAGGTTTTGTTTTTCTGGAAAATACACTATTTTTCTCTCATTTTTGAAGAATAGCCTTGCTGGGTATAGTACTCTTGGCCGGCAGTTGTTTTTAATTTAGTATGTTGAGTTTTTCATCCCATTTTCTTCTGGCCTATAGAGTTTCTGTTGAGAAGTCTGCTGTTAGTCTGATAAGGGCTCCCTTATAGGTGACTTGATGCTTTTATATTGCTTCTTTTAAGATTCTCTCTGTCTTTGAGCTTTGCCAGTTTGACCATAATGTGTCTTGGAGAAAATCCTTTTGGGCTGAATCTGTTTGAAATCTTTGAGCTTCCTGAAGGTCCATGTCTCTCCCTATACCTGAGAAGTTTTCCATTATTATTTCATCAAATAGGTTTTCCATGCCTTTCCCTTTTTCCTCCCCTTCTGGAACAGAAATGATTCGAATGTTTGTGTACTTAAGGCTGTCTGCCAGATTTTTTACATTTTCTTCATTCTTTAAAATTCTTTTTTCCTTTTTTTTTTTTGTCTGCCTGTATTATTTCAAAAAGACTATCTTCAAGATTATAAATTCTTTCTTCTGTTTGTTCTAGTCTTCTGCTTAAGCTATTGGTTGTATTTTTTTTTTTTTCATGGAATGAATCTTTCAGTTCCATGAGTTCTGCTACATTATTTTTGAAGGTATTAATCTCTTTGTAAAATTCCTCTTTCATATCCTGGATTTTTTTTCTTGTTTCATTATGTTTTCTAATTGAGTATTCTTGTATCTCAGTGAGTTTCCTTAAGATTGTTGCTCATAATTCCTTTTCATTCATTTCAAGGGTTTCTTACTCTATAGGGTTGGGTATTTGAGAATTACCATATTCTTTCAAGCGTGTCATATTTTCTTGGGTTTCTGTATTTCTAGTATCTCTATGTTGATGTCTCATCATCTAGTAGAGCGGTTGCTTCTTCTATTACTCTGGAGTGGGCTCTGGGGAGAGAGACGTCCTCTTCTTTTTCCAGTCTCCACTGGTGACTCTCCTTGTACAGTGCAGTCAAGTGTCTGGTGGGCCACCTGCACAGTAGCTGTGGCTACTGCTTTGGCATCCACTGCTTTCACAGCAGCCATGGCTGAGGTGGTGGCTATGGTTGGGCCACCCATGCAGAAGTGGTATTTTTGGTGTGCTCCTGCTTCCTAGCAGAGGGGGCTGCCATTGGCTCCTTGGATCTTTATTTCTTAACTCATTTTTAGGCAAACATTTTCAAATCAATTTTTTTTGTCAAACAGCAGTAGTACTACCCACACAGAATGATTCTACTCCTCACTTGGAATATTGGTGAATGTCAGCCAGGACAGCTTTTGTGCAAAGCTGTCAAATGCCCTTTGGGATCAGTTAGAAGCAACTTTTCTGTTACAGGCAATGATGGTCATTCTACTCCAGAAAGAAAGCAGTTTATTTAGTAAAGGAAGAAGCAAAACATTTGGATCTTGCTTAAGCTTTTCTAAATAACTACCAGCAGATTATTCTCCGCAGTGTTCCAGAACATTAGAAAAGATCAGAGACTGTTGTTCTACTCTTTCATTACTAAGTAAGCCCGGCTAACCAATGATGACAGTTCTACCCTGATTTTTCTGTGACTATATAACCAGTATCATGATACTATTTCTCATCAGGTACCTTTCTTCTTCTGTCAGGAAATCCAAGTGTCCACACTGAGCCCGCACAACTTATCGGCTGCTCCCAGCTAATGTCAGTGATACCAGGGCACGTTGCTCCTGGAAGACACAGGACATCTCTGACATGCATATTTGGCTTGATGTTTAACCTTCTTCAGAACATCACTGAAGTCTAAGATGCCTCCATACAACCTTTCTTCTCTGTCTCCTTCTCTGGGGTCTCTCTCCTAGTCTCTCTTGGCCCCCTTCCAATTTTTTCTTACAAGTATTTTTCTAATACATTTTTTTGTACAACTTATCCTGTCTTGGCGTCTGCTTCTCCATAACCTGGACTAACACAGGAGGACACAAATATGTACATATGAAAAAATATGAGAGACATCGAGGAGAGGAGTCGCTGGTCTGTCGGACTCTGACCCCAGAAATAGCCTGAAGAATTTGGCAGTGAGTAGTGGGGATAAGGTTTAGATTAGTAGAATACAACAGCCAGACTTTGCTACTATTTGAAACTGAAGGTTGAGGTAGAACTCCACTCATGTAAAGTAAACCTCAAAAAGACTGGAACCGCTGCCCAGGCTGTGACTCCACAGAGCTCATTAACTGCAGTGAATGATAAAAGCAAAGGAAACACCTCAGAAAGGAGCTAAATCAAATCACACCCAAATAAATGAATCCTTTGTCACTGCAGTTGGGAGCCTAGCAAAGGATCTGATTTTAGACTTTACTTTCTAGATTGCTTGGAGGCAATCATGAGATTTCACAACAGAAGGAATGAGTAGAAAGAGAGAGGAATAATATTCCAAAGTAAACTTTCAAACTAAAGTTACTAATCATGTGAGGAAAACTAACATCAAAGAAGACACAAAATCAGCAATAAAAAGGTAAATTTATTTGAAATGAAAATGTTTAAAAAGTACCATGCCAAATAACTTAAAAGTAAATATGCTTTAAATCTTCAGAAAGATAAGGGAAAGAATAATACTCATAAAAAGAAAATATAAAAACAAAATCCTAGTTATAGCTCTATGTATTTGTTCATTTATTCCATACTGTAAAACCAGAAATCTGCTCTGACTGAGGTCAGCTACATTTCTAACGCCTTGAGAGTTCTGGAATGGGCCAGAAGCCCTATCCACACATCCTGAAAAGTTTGCCTTAAGACCATTTCAACTCAGAAGCTAGACTTGCTGTTGCAAAAGGAAATGATCAATTAACTCAGGAATGCTGAAAACCATCTTGTGACAGTTATCAACAGGATGTATGGAAGAACCAATAATTAGCCATATGATACTAAGCAAACAGTGACACACCTGATGTACTGGTTAAGGGCCTGTGTCTTCTCTTCCCTTTCTACTCCCTTTCTCTGTGATTATAAAAAATACTGAAACCTGGCTTGCAGTTCAGAACACATGCTTCAAGTCCTCTTGAATTTGTCTTCCTGTGCTGCAGTCATGTATATTGACTCAAATAAATTCTCTGATATTTTGTCAGTTCTTCAGGTTCTTTTTTCACGTTGACATTACTTATTTAAGGAGATAGATAAATATGAAAAAAAAGCACTAATATTATATGGAGGACAGACTTAGAGGCTGCAATATAAGTCCAAGAATAGTTCTAGGAACAGAGAGCAGTATTGAAGAGCTGAAGTTAGAGATTTCCAGAAGGAAAGATGTGACTATTGCAAGAACACACCAAGTAATGAGAAGGAAAAATAAAAGTCATACCCAGACACATATCATCAAGAAAAAAAAAAAAAGGATAATTAAGAGCTACCAAGGACAAGTGTGATTACAAAACAAACAAACACCTTGATTCTTAAAAGACAGCACATTATTAACAGTAACTAAAGCTAAAATATAGGGCTGGCTGGTTCAGTTCTCCTTACCAGCTAGCTGCCAAATTTTTTTTTAAAAGCTAGGATACAATAGATTAACTTAGCCCATAAATTAACAGAAAATACATTTTGTTAGAATTACCCTATATATCCTTATAGACTATTATTCAAAAGTGATTGTGAGCAAGCCATTGACAGATTTAAGAAAAAGTAATTCACCAGAACATTCAGAGTATGTGCTTTTAGCAATAAGAAAGGTAAATCCAAAAAAAAGAAAGTAAATCTAGACAAAGGAGGTACAACGCAAGAAGTATGAGCAATAATATTATATAAAATACAAATCAGAGCACATAAATATAGATCAAATAAAGTATAAATCATAAAATACATTTATATTTATACTATTTATGTTTTTATTTTTATATTAAAAATAATTTTACTTTAAATTTTATACAAACATTACAAGAAGGAAAAGGTAAATAGGTAATTAAAGAATGCCATTATCTTTGTCTTGTTTGGCAGTATGATAGTGAAATTAAAAATAGAAAATTTTCTAGAAAAATACACAGTGTAGCATTAATTTAAACATTAATGGTTACTACCAAAATAAGAAAAATAGAATATATAACTTCCAAAACAAGAGAGGGCATAAAGGGACAACTAAGAAATGATTGCTGACCTCCCCTTTTCCTATTTTAGTCCCTTTTCTTAAGTTAAATTTCTCATCTCCCATTACCTTAAGAATCCCAGAACTGTGGAAGGTGGAGAGGTGCTATAGTCTGAATGTTGGTGTAAAAAAAAAATTCACAAGCTAAAACCTAACTTTGAAAGTGGGGACATTGAGAAGTGGGGCCTGTTGGAAGTGATAAGAGCAGAGCCCTCAAGTATGGGATTAGTCCCCTTATAAAAGAGGCCTGGATGAGCTTGCTGGCCTCTTTCATCATATAAGGCCGCAGTGAGAAGGTGCTGTCTATGAACACAGAGCCCTCACCAGACACCAAATCTGCTGGCTCCTTGATCTTGGACTTCTGTACCTCCAGAACTGGGAGCAATAAGTTTCTGTTGTTTATATATTACCCAGTCTAAAGTATTTTGTTATAGCAGCCCAAATGGACTAAGTCAGGGTGGGAGCCAGAATCCATTCTTGTAATCATATTTTTACTAACATATGAGTTTTTAAAACAAGCAATGAAAATAAAAAACTTTAAATAGTTGATGTGTGAACTTTGAGTCCACTTCGAATGTTTACATAGCAAGGAAACTGATTTTGTAAAGGAGTTGGCACAATGTGTAAGAAATCCTCAGATAGGAAGGAGTAGCCTGAAAAAATATTAATAACTGAGTAGAAATCAGAGCCAGACGATTCCATGTCACAAAGGTAGCCTAGGGGCAAAGCAACCTCATAAGCTAGGGAATTAAAACCTGACTTTTGTCTTTTAATCTATGTACACACATTTGCAAAATGTTGAGCAAATGCTGTAGTGGTACCATGGGAAACTGTCAATATTGATCTTGCTTATAGATAAAAGGAACTCACAAAGTAAAAACAGACTAAGCAAACCAACTTAACTAGGCCAAAGAATTTCAATTACAATTATTTTAGAGAACTGTCCCATGAGAATATCTATTCATCATGTCTTTCAGTAAGTATATCATTAAATCTGCATCATTTTAATTTAATTATGATTTATTTGATTTTAAAAATGATGTGTTCTTATTTAGTTTCTTGACCATGCTATCTCAGATCGCAACTTTTATAATGATACCATCTTGCTGTCAGTCTAATCAGACAGAACAATGTATTTAGAGTTTTTTCCTATCACTCTGATGTTTTAGAAGGAAATTATCTATAAATAGCATTTTTTCCTCATGTAGAGTTTAGTTATTAGCACTTAATTACTGTTACATTTTTGTACAGTGCATAGACTGCCAATTGGCTTAAAGAAAAGTATTTTATTCTCTTATAGAAACACTCACTTTAAATGTAGGCAGACCTCACTTTTGATGGTAGTGTGGGACTGTGATAATGATCATGCAGGTTGAAAACATGATAAGCAAACTTGTTCCATTAAGTGTAAAATGTTTTGTCCAAACAATAAAAATTCTGGGCCGGCCCGTGGCTCACTCGGGAGAGTGCGGTGCTGATAACACCAAGGCCACGGGTTCGGATCCCATATATGGATGGCCGGTTGCTCACTGGGTGAGCGTGGTGCTGACAACACCAAGTCAAGGGTTAAGATCCCCTTACTGGTCATCTTTAAAAAAAAAAACAAAAACAAAAACAAACAAAAAAAAAAAAAAAAAAAAAAAAACAAACAATAAAAATTCTTTTGCTGTCAGTTATAAACATATAGGAAAATTTTTTAAAAAAATAGTAGTTTAATATACAGTAATTTAAAACATTAGGAACATTGAGGATTTAAGTGTTTTACTTCTCAGTAAAAGAAATCAGAAGCAGTTTGAATAGTGTTTTCCTTCTTTTTATTGTATAATTTAAATATAAAGGAAGCATTTTTTTATGCCTTGGCATTTTGTCATTCTGTTTTCTAAGTCTGCTTTTAAAATTTTATTTTATTTTTTGCTTTTAAGTTGTGAAATATCCCTGGGAGATTTTAATGTGAAGTTTTGCCAGCATCAGTTCCTCTAGAACATGTTAATTATTTTCATTATAACCACTTTGCTAATCTCATTGCTTGCCTTCACTGTGTCCCTGTAGTGGCATATCTAGAGTCTCTTGAATAATGGCAGTTCCAATATTCCCACACTCAGTTATTTGTTCTATAACTCCATTTACATTCTACTTGAATTTCACTTCTAGTGTTATCACTTTTTTCCTTGCTGCAATTTTATCTTTCTTAGACAGTTTCCTCTTTTGATATCCATTTTTGTAAAATGACATGTGGATGTATCACTGGGAGACAAGGAGGCAATATAACTACATATTTTGCTGTCTGTGCATGAAATTAATAACAGATGTGCAGTGACCAATCAATGAAAGACTTTGAAAAAAGTACAAATCTGTTATTCAATGCAGTGATTTGTGGACTAAAGAGCTGGCATTACAGTTGTTCTTTATGAAATTACTTACAGTGACTATGCCATGTGTCTTAGTCTGTTTTTTGTTGCTTTAGCAGAATACCACAGATTGGGTAATCTATACAGAGAAGAGTTTTTTGGCTCAGGGCTCTGGAGGCTGGAAAGTCTAAGCACATTGCACTGGCATCTGGGAGGGTCATCCATGGCAGAGGGACAGAAGGTGAAAGTGAGCGTGAAAGACAGGAGGGAAATGGGCCTAACTTGTCTTTTTTATCAGAAACCCATTCCTGAGATAACTAACCTGCTTTCAAGATAATAGTGGCATTAATCCCTTGATGAGGAAGAGCCCTCATGGCCTAATCACCTCTTAAAGGCCCCACTTCTTAATACTGTTACAATGACAATTAAATACCAACATTAGTTTTTGAAGGGATATTCAAACTATACCACCATAATAACTGAAATTTTAACCATGTTGTTAAGGAAGTGTTATTATTTAGCTAAACTGTGGTAATCAAAAATTACTCATATAAGAACTATCCAGTGTGAAAATTGCCTGTACAAGACATTATTAGGTTAAAAGTTAAAGGATAGAAAACAATTTGCCATGTCAGTGTAAACAAACACACATATATATGCACACTGGCTACACTAATATATACCTGAAAAAGGAAATAGGCAAATCTACAAATATGGATGGAGATTTCAATATTCCCCTTTCAATAATTGAAAGATTCCCTTTTCAATAATTGAAAGAAGTATGCAGAAAATTGGTAGGAACATTCAAACAAATAATCAAGCAACTGGACCTAGTTGACATCTATGCAAGACTTCACCCAATGACAGCAGAATATACATTCTTTTAAAATACACACAGATGATGTACCAAGATAGATCATACTTGGGGCTATTAAACAAGTCTCAATAAATGTGAAAGTATTGATGGCTGACCCTGTGGCTCACTCAGGAGAGTGCGGTGCTGGGAGTGCAGTGGCACTCCCACCACAGGTTTGGATCCTATATAGGGATGGCTGGTGCGTTCACTGGCTGAGCACAGTGCGGATGACACCAAGCCAAGGGTTGCAATCCCCTTACCAGTCACAAAACAAAACAAAACAAAACAAAAAAAGTGAAAGTATTGAAATCAAAATAACATGTTTTCTGATGATGACGAAATCAAATTTAAAAACAAACAAAACAGAAAGATATCACCAAAATTTCCAAATATTTGGAAATTAACAGCATACTTTTGCATAACCCATAGGTCAAAGAGACTATTATATGGGAAATCAGAAAATACGTTGAACTGAGTAAAAATGAAAACACAAACATCAAAAAACTGTAGATGAATTTTCTTAGAGATAAATTTGTGACATTAAAGGTTAGGAAGAAAAGAGCCAACATAACCCAAAAAATGTAAAAGAAAAAAGTAGTGAAGATAAGACTAAAAGTCAATGAAATTGAAAACAGAAAAACAGTAGAGGAAATCAATCAAACCCAAAGCCTGTTCTAATGCCCTAGCCAGACTAGTCTGTACAAAAAGGGAAAACAAAATGTGGGCTGGATCACAGATCCCTCTACCCAGTCCTGGGCAGGTCCTGAGTCAGATAAGCAGCCGCTGGCAAAGTCGACACGCTTTATCCTTAGACACGAGCTCTGCCCACCAGTAGTTCAGAGCCCCTGCCTACCATACCCAAGAGTACAAAAAAGCAGCAAGGAGCCAAGGGGTACACGAGTGCGCATACGCACTAACTCTACTCCGACTCAACCTGTTTACAAAGGATGTGCTGAATCATACCCAGCTGGATATGAGGCCAGGAGGCCTGACCAAACCAACTCCACTTTCCTCAAACAAAGCATCAATGAGAGAGAAGACATCATCGGAAATCCCAAAGACTTTAAAATGTAATTAGAGAATATTACGACAATATATTTAAAAGCTTAGATAAAAGTAGATAAATTTTATGAAAGACACAAGTTAGCAAGGCTCACACCAGAAAAAAAACATAACCTGAAAATCCTCTGCACTTTTAATGATATTTAATTTGTAGTTAAAAGCTTTCTCACAAAGGCTGTCCCTTATAGGTATCTACATTATTGAATTCTGTCAGACATTTTAGGAAGAAATATACCAATCTATACTACTACTGCCAGAAAATACCAAAGGAGAAGACACTTGCCACCTCATTCTATGAAGTAAACCCACATTACAAGAAAAGTAAACTACAGATTAATATTCTTCATAAATCTTGTCACAAAAATCCTCAACAAAATATTAGCAAATTTAATCCAGATATATACATAAATAGGATAATGCATCGTGACTCATGGAGTTGATCCTACAAATGCAAGTTTGATTTAAATTTCAAAAAGCAGACAGTGTAATTCACAAGATTAACAGACTGAAAGAGAAAAACCATATGTTGATATAAATAAATGCAGAGAAAACTTTTGATAAAACTCAACACATTTTTCTATAAAAATGTTCAGCAAAATTAGAATAGAAAGGAATGATTTTCTTAAGTTAATAGAGGGTAATTACGAGGAAGAAAAAAAGAGAAAAAACTATAGTTAAGGGCATATTTAATGGTAAAGGACTAACTTCTTTCTCTAACATTAATATTTTCTCTCTTTGCTTTGAAATATGAAAATGATTTCAGTATTCTGCGAGAACAATTGGATGAAGAATGACAACATTTACTGATCTAGGAAAATAAGAAAGAATGAAGATTTTTTTGGAAGAAGGAGTAGAAATATTTTGGACACATTATGTTAGAAATATAAATAAAATCACAAGTAAAGCTTTCATCCAAGTAAAGCTGTCCAGTAGCATTGGATATTCACATGTAACTGTATGGCTTTGGAAGTCAGCATATGGATGGCTTTTAAATTCATAGAGCTAAACGATATCCCTACAAGAAAGTAAGTGTAGTTAAACTCTGAATCTAGAGAGATGGACTAGGTCTGCTTTTATATAAATACTTGCAAAAATCATGGAATCACTGAATTTGCATTTCATAAGAAGTAAAACAAAACATAGATTGTGAAATTGACTGAGAAAGAATGGTCAATGGTAGAAGAGCAAAAACAGAAGGCAAGTGAGAAGAAATTTTTAAAGAGCCATCAAAAGCTCATTGGAGACAGTAGAGCACTTTCTCTGATGGGGATGAAGCTGCATTACAGTTGGCTGAGGAATCAGGTGATGGTGAGAATGAAAAGGAAAGAAGAGATAGAGCAATAGAGAGAGAAGGATGTCAGCTGAAGGGAAATTTTAATTTTTAAATAGTTGCTTGTTTACTTGCTTTTATTAAATCATTTTTATAGACAAAGGAGAAGGTTCTGGAAGAATGGAAAGGTTGAAAAAACAGAAAAGAGGGAGCACAATTGATTGGGAAATATTCTGAGGCTGTAGAAAGGGATAAAATTCAGTGCAGAGGTCAAAATATTATTTTTGAACAGCAAATTTTGTAGGAATAAACTCACCCTCTGGTGCTAGGGGCAAGTCTAACAGAAACACATGTAGGTAAGTGTGTATGTTGGGCTTAAAAGAGGAGAAATGTCAAGCTTTTTATCCCAATTTTCTCAGGAAGGCATGAAATTAGATATTTTGCTAAGTGTAAAGGGAAGGGGAGTTTGATAGGAGCTTGAAGAGATTATCAAAAGCCTAGATTAGATACTGAAGGGATACAATAACAAGTAAAAAGATTGACAGGTTATGAGGACTCAGTCAAGTTGGGCAGCCCTCTGCAGTGTCTTAATGTGTCCTTTACTGGCCCTAGCAGCCCAGGAGTAGGAGTTACGAAGTTATGTCAAAAAAAAAAAAATGAAAAAAAATGAAAAAAAAACTGTGATCAAGTCATGCTAACTAGTAGACTTTTTCTCCTGAATAGTCAGGAATGGTAGATACTAATAAATTGAAGACAATTAAAAGACCAAGGACTGAATACTACTCTGCTATAAAAAAGAATGAAATACTACCATTCATGACAAAATGGATGACCTTAGAGAAAATTATATTAAGTGAAACAAGTCAGGCACAGAAAGAGAAATACCACATGTTCTCACTTATTTGTGGGAGCTAAAAATTAATAAATAAATAAACACACAAACAAATCAAGGGAGAGGGTAAGAAGACAGAATTACCACAAAAATTCCTTGAACTGTTTAAGTCAAGTGAACAGATATGATGGGGGGGAGGGGAGGAAGTGGAGAGGAAAAGACAAAGGAGCATGAAAATCAACTACAATATATATTGATAAGTAAAAGAAAAAAAAAATAGGTATGAAGTGCCCTCTGATAGTCAGGCCTGCTTCAGTGAATTTATTAAGTCATTAAACCATTTCTTTCAATTAAAAAAAAAAAGAAAAAGACCAAGGACCAGATTGTCTTCAAAGGTAAAAGAACTTGTGATTGGTCTTAGGAAAGCGTTTGACAAATTTTTTCATTCTCAATTCCAACTATCCAATACTAAGGTGTGTTGCATATCGTCTGTCAAACATTTTTAAATGAAGATCCATCCTCTGAAATATTACGGAATTATATGAGTGGACTTCAAAAAGTTCATGGAAAAATTGAATTAAAAAATAAAAATATAAAATATAACCTTTATTTCTCAACATAAGCTCCATCCAGTTCAAGATTTTTTGTAAGCAATGATACCAGCCATTTTTTTCCATTTCTGTAGAGCTGAGGGTCCTGGGTTAAATAACCATGTCGATGCAATCTTTTTTATATAATGAACTGAAGAAAAAGAGGTGCCCTTTAAAGATTTTTTAAGATTAGGAAACAAAAAGAAATCAGAAGGAGCCAAATCAGGACTGTCAGGTGGATGCCTAAGGATTTGCCATAGAAACTCTCAAAAAATTGCCCTTTGATGAGAGGAATAAGCAGGAGCATTGTCATGGCAAGAGAAGGACTCTGTGGTGAAGCTTTCCTGGGCTTTTTTCTGCTAAAGCTTTGACAAACTTTGTCAAAACATTCTCATAATAAGCAGATGTTATCATTCTTTGTCCTTTCAGAAACTGAACAAGAAAAATGGCTTGTGCATATCAAAAAACTGTTGCCATGACCTTTGCTCTAGACTGATCCACTTTTGCTTTGACTGGACCACTTTCACGTCTTGGTAGTCATTGATTTCATTGTGCCTTATCTTCAAGATCTTACTGGTAAAGCCACGTTTCATCTCCTGTTACAATTCTTCTAGGAAATGCTGCAGAATCTTGATCCCACACACTTAAAATTTCCATTGAAATTCCTGCTCTTGTCTGCAGCTGATCTAGGCACAACAGTTTTGGCCACCATAGAGCAGAAAGTTTGCTCATCTGTAATTCTTCAGTCAGAATTGTTTAAACTGAACCAATTGAGATGCCTATGACATAGGCTATTGTATCTGCTATTAATCATCTGTCCTCTTCAATTAGGGCACAAACAAGATTAATTTTCTCCAAAAAACTGCTGTGGATGGTCTGCTGCTGTGGGCTTCATCTTCAATCATCTCATTGCTCCTTAAACCAAGTTACCCATTTGCAAACTGCCGATTTCTTTGGGGCACTGTCCCCATAAACTTTTTGTAAAGCATCAATGATTTCATCATCCTTTCACCCAAGCTTTGCTGTCAATTTGATGTTTGCTCTTACATTAAATTGAGCAGAATGCGTGTTGCTCTGAGAGGGACTGTTTTCAAACTGGTGTCATATCTTTCTTAGTGCTTCAAACTAGATTCTGTTCAGACATGTTATAATGAGTTAATACAAGTTTATTTTGTTGCAAAATGTTTTTTAAGTCTATGCATAGTTTATTCATAATTCACATTTTTTCATGAACTTTTTGAAGACCCCTCATATTTCAAAACTTTTCCTCATATATATCTAGAATATTTACATTTGAATTGTGAGGGTTTTTTTTTAATCACAACACTGCAATTATTTATCAATGGTATATCCAAATTAGAGTAACTCACATGCAAATATAGTTAAGTTACACAGATGTCCTAAATCTTTGAAAGGCAGTAGTTAAGTGTGAAAGAGGCAATTTAGAAGTTTTTCAACCTTTAAGACTTAAATAAGAACTCGGAAAGTGATACTGCAGTTAGAGGACAACTATATTATTTAGGCTTAGGAGTAGTTGAAATAAAAATAACTAATCTTGAGAAGACCAATTTATTTACTGTTATATTATGAGAAAGTATTCACTTTTCCCTTTATTCCAAATTTGACTTTTCTATATCTTAAACAATGCTGACAGTCATGCTACTAAATTTAGTAATCATTGTAAAACAATTCTTTATCCCACCTGGAAAGAAAGAAAATTTGTACCTATAATGTCAATATTATATGGATGTTTTATTTATAGATGATTCAACTGTGTTCCCCACCTGTCCATGCATATGCTTAGATTCATGTGCATGCCAAATCTGGTTACTATTCACATTCTGACTTAAGAAAATTTATATTTGTTTCTAATAGTGATGCACATCATTATGTCGACTGTAGAATGCACAGATGCTAACTTTCTTACTTCCAAGTTCAAAGTCAGCAACTTTTTTTTTAGTTTGTTACATTTATACTCTACTCTAGTAAGATTTGAGATTACTACATTCATCAGGCAACAAATATAGAAGAAATCAATATAATTCAAATATGGATTGCAGAAAAAAATGAAATGATGAAAACTAAAAGATTGGATTAACTATTAAAATAATTTTCTTAGACATATTTTATTTCTATACTTTGAGATCTAACAAGAGTACAAAATACATTCTCATATTTATAAGCTCCACTTACGGTTTATGATAGGACATAAATTTTGATGTGGTTTGATTCAATTTACATTTAAACACAGAAAAGTTTTAAAAAATATTTACCTGATAACTTTATGAATATTAACATACACTAGTTGGTGTTCAATAGAAATTTAAAATAACGAGAGCATTCCTTTTTTTACAAAGACAAAATAGTTTACCAGCTTCAACTCTGATACAGATGTTACTTCATAGTAATGATAACCCTTTTTTCTTACTTCCTGATCTATTAACATTGAAATTCTCTCTTAACTTGACAGCTCAGTAGTTCTAGTTGAGCTTTTATTCTCAGCATCAGCTGAAATTTTAGTATCAAAATATTACCAAGTAGTTAATCAGATATAATTTTAAATATGTGATTTTAAACAAGATATTTAATTCACTTCTTTTCTTCATTTAGAATATATTTATATATATATAAATATATATATATACACACTATAGATCCTATAGTGATAAAATATTAAAGAAACTAGTAAATGGCTTTTTTATAGATCCAGAAAAGGTTTTCAATGAATATCAGAGAACCATTATTACCTGACTCACTAAAAAAGAACAATATCTGACTTCTTCACAGCAAGCAATGCATCTCTGAAAACTTTTATTTTCCTCTTAATATTTTGATGATTCCTTTCCTGAATCCTCATAGCAGCCCTTTCAAAATTTAATTATTGCATTCTTCTCACAGCTGTATTTCTGAGCCAAATGTTCTCCAACTCAGGATGTCTAGATCCTTACTTCTCTTCTTCCATATTCTGTCCTCAACTGAGATATTCTACCTATTACGTCAGAGTCAATAACTGGTCATGGTTTGCTCTGACCAAATTGACTATGTTCCCTGTGTCAACTTATCTGGCAATAACCACACATGTATGAATTATATAGAAATACTTATAAAAATAATAACATAATATTTGTGTACTATTTAAGCTTGCAAAGGGCCTTTCTGTGTTTTCTGATTTGATCCTCACAAACGTTGTTGAGTGAATGCAGTTATTACTGCATGCATGAACAAATCAACTAATGGATGTCATTAATATCTGGAAACCAATTTGTGTACGCTAATTGTTTAGATTGCTTACATAAGCTCAGATAATGTTTAGTTCAATTTAATACATTCCAGATCTATTACTGCGCAAAAGTAAAACAGAGTTACCAAAACTGCAAGGTCCAGTTTCTACTCTCATAAATCTTACAGTATCTAAATAGGATCAAAAACCACGAGGCTAGGCTTGAATTTAAACCCACTAAGATCACCTAGGAATTCTCACTGTTTATATTCTCTAAAATAAAACTTCTCATTTCTAGCAGTAAGGCCCAGGTGGATTGTATGAAGATTACTAACAATTAGAAATCCACAGCAAAAACAATCTTTACATCAATCTTTTATCTTTAATTAGTATTTGTGAGTTTAATATTCATTACAATAATTTTTGCACTGTTATCTAAGTTTTTAATTTTATGTATCATGAATCTCTTTTCCTTATCAGCACCAGTTGATTATATTCTTTTCAGGGCTCCTGTTGAATGAGACGATGAATAAATTTAGAAGTTCCTGCATGTATAACTGAAAAACAGAGTCACGTTGATGATGTTGCATTGATGATTGTGTGTAATCCACTAGGCTTCCTCATTAGCTAATTGATGTTCCCGCACACCAACCTCACAGCATGTGCCATCCAAATTTGTGCCTCAGCTAATTTGCAAATTATTGCATAGTTTGAAACTTTAGGTCATTTTCAAATAGTCAAACATCAAATACCAAGAGTCTACTGTTCCTGTTCTTGAGCTGGCCAGCCTTCTCTTGATCTTTAGATTCAATCACTAGAGAAGAGTTTAAAAGTAAACATTCTCAAACATGAGAATTACACAGCAGAATAGATAAAATAAATTAAGCAATAACTCTCCAGGCAAAAAAACTCAAAATGAAGTAAATTAAGCATCATAACTATAAGAAATTTTACTCCATATACAATCAGGATTACACATGGATATGGAAGAGAGAAGAGTTATAAAAGACCTAAACAGTCCTTTCTTGCAAGGCTCATAGAATCAGTAGGGAAAGAATAAGCCAGTTAATGAGGGGTAGTGGGAGATTTGACTAATAACTGGAGAAGAAAAGATAGACTCATCCTCTTTGCCAATAGAGATTGGAGAAGAAATACAAAAAACTGAAATAAATGCTAACTTGTCAATTTTGTTACTCAATTTTGATGTATACATATACAGAAAAGTAAATAAAAGGATATGTACAGTTTAATAAATTATTACAAAATGAACATCTATGGAACCACCCGTCAAATCCAGAAATAGATCACTTCTGGCCTCCCAGAAGCCCATCATCCACCACTTTCCAATCGTAACTCTATCCCTCCCCCAGAGATAATCACTAGTATGACTTTTGTGATGAGCATGCATTTCATTGTCTATATGGTTTCACCATATGCATGCAAACCTGAACAAGAGTTCAGTTTCACCTGTTTCAGAACTTTATATGATTAAAATCATACTTTGTGTATTATTTAAATATTGTTTAATTTTTTTTAATGATAGATTGATCTCTTCTGTTTTCTACATCTTTATTTTGCCCATCTCGATTGCTGAGTATTATCTCATTATAATAATGAACCAAAACAGTAGTCCTCGAAGTGTGGTTTCCTGATCCCCTGGGTTTTCAGATCCCTTTCAGTAGGTCCACAAAGTCGGATCTATTTTCACGTTAATAGTGTAATGCTATTTGACTTTTTCACTGTGTTTCACTTGCATGGATGTTGAAAACTCACAAGCAGGTAACACTGTTGGCTTCTTAACATGAATCAATGCAGTGACAACAAAATTTAGCCTTCCATTTCTCTCAGAAGAAAACAACCCTGCCAGTAACACTGAAACATTCTTAATGAAGCCCTAAAAACCACTAATTTTTAAAATGAAATCTCAAAGTTCAAGTACACTTGTTAAAGCATCCTATTAAATTAAAAATAAAATGAGAAGAATGCATGAGGCACCCTGTAATATACCAAAATATGAAAGAAAACCACTTGTGGGATTGAATTGTGAGATAAACTGGTGACTTTTTCATGAGATGTGATTTTACTTGAAAGAATAACTGATAGACACATTGTAATTATTCAGACTTGAGAATTTGACAGACATTTTCTCAAAAAGAACAAAGCAAGTGTCTTAGTCTGATTGAGCTGCTATAACAAATATACCATACACTGGATGGCTTAAACAACAGAAATTTATTTCTTACAGTTCTGGAGGCTGGGAATTTCAAAATCAAGGCACTGGCGGGTCTAGTGTCTCGTGAGGGCCCTCTTCCTGGTTTGCAGATGGCCGTCTTCTCGTTGTATCCTCTCATCACAGAGAGCAAAGAGAGAAACCAGGCTCTTGTGTCTCTTCTTACAAGGGCACTAATCCTTTTATAAAGGCTACACTATCATGACCTAATTACCTCCCCAAAGCTCCACCTCGTAATATCATCACATTGGAGGTTACAATTTCGACATACAAATTTGGGGGGGACACAAACATTCAGTCCATAACAATGACTATGGCCAATATTTGTTGCCAATGATGTCAACTTGACAGATTCCAGGTATTTAATAACCTTGCTAATGAGATTACTAGTGATATTAAAGAGTGTGATTTTTTTAAAAATACTGTTATTTATACTACTGTTATTATTTAAATAATGTGACTTAAAAAATAATAAACTAATATTTTCCAAATGATCCTGCATGATGTTACAAAATCAAGCAGAGTAAAAGGTCCATTCAGAGTACAGACAGGTGAATGGTTTTAATGTAACAGTTTAAAAAGTTTATTAACATGGCAGTAGATTCCACATTGCAACTAAACTTTAAGAAACCACCACTTATTAAATTTTGGTGTACTATTAACAAAGAATATCCATTAAAATAGTTCTCTCTTCTTCAACCACTCATCTGTATGAGACAAGATTTTTTTTTTCCATAGTCTTCAATTCATGGAACATATTACCTCAATTGAATGCAGAAGCTGGTTTGAGAATCTGTCTACCTTCTAATGAGTCAGACATTAAAGAGATTTGAAAAGAAGTAGAGCAATGGCAATAGTTTCCACATACAAAAGAATAATTGGACCCTTATCTTGCGCCATACACAAAAATCTACTCAAAATGGATAAAAGACTTAAACATAACTATGAAACTCCTAGAAGTGAATGCAGGGGGAAAATCTCCTTGATATTGGCCTGAGCAATGTTGTTTGGATATCACTCAAAAAGCTCAGGCTACAAAACAAAAATAAATAAATGGGACCACATCAAACTACATTGCTTCTGCACAGCAAAGGAAACAATCAACAAAATGAAATGGCAGCCTACAGAGTGAGGACAATATTTGCAAACCATGTATCTGATAGAGGTTAATATCCAAAATTTATAATGAACTTATAAAATCCAGTAGCAGAAAAACAAATACCTGCTTAAAAAATGGGCAGAAGAATTGAATAGACATTTCTCCAAAGAAGAGAGAAAAATGACCAACAGGTATATGAAAGGTGCTTAACATCACTAATCATCAGAGAAGTGCAAATCAATGTCACTGTGAGATATCACCTCAAATCCATTGGGATAGCTATTATCAATAAGTCCAGGGAAACAAATGTTGGCAAAGGTACAAAGAAAGAGAGCCCTTATATTACTATGAGTGGGGATGTACATTGGTACAGCCATTATGAAAAACAGTAGGGAGGTTCCTAAAAAAATTAAAAATAGAACTACCATAAGACCCAGCAAATCTCTCTCCTGGGTTATTCCCAAAGGAAATGAAATCATCACCTTGTAAAGAAACCTGCACTCCTATGTTCATTGCAACATATGTTCAAAATAGCAAAGGTATGGAAACAACCAAAGTGTTCATCAATGGACAAATGGATAAAGAATATGTGATGTCTATGTACGTGTGTGTGTGTGTACACGTGCATGTGTGTATATACATATATATTCAATGGATAATTATTCAGCCTTTAAAAAGAAGATACTGCCATTTGCCACTTTATGGAGGACATTATGCTAAGTAAAATAAGCCAGACACAAAGAAAAATATTGCATGATCTTAGCTATGTGTGGAATCTAAAAAAAAAAAAAAAGGAGTATAAAGAGATAGAAAATAAAACAGTGGTTAACAGGGGTGGGGTGGGGGGAGATGCTGGTCAGAGGAAACAAAGTAGCAGATATGTAGGTGAAAAAGTGTACAGATCTAATACAACATGAGGACCATAGTTAACAAAATTATACTATTTTAGGGATTTCTGCTAAATAAGTAGATTTTAGTTGCTTTTGTCACAAAGACAAAAAAAAATGGGTAACCGTGAGATGATGGATATATTAATTTGTTTCACTCTAGTAACAATTTGATTATCTATATGTATCCCATAACATCATGTTGTATATCTTAAATATACACAATAACATTTATTTTTTAAAAAGAGATTTGCTTAAATTTTTTTTTTAAAAACATTGCAAATCTTTTCTGTGTGGAATACACACTTATTTTCCCCAAGATACATTATTGTTGATAATATGCGAGGGCTTTATTATGATTTTAAGTGAATGTTTTTGTTAAGCCTTCAATTTAAATTTCTGATATGATAAATATTGACGTCCATAACTCACATAAAGGAAGATCTTTGGGGTCCTCAATAATTTGTAAGAGTATAAAAGGTTTCCAAGATGAAAGGGTTTGAGAACCAATGCACTGCAATACCTATTAATTCTATTCTTAATGGGCATTTGGATTGTTTCCAGTTGGGGCTGTTATGAGCAACATGTCTTTGAGAGATTATGGCACTTATTTCTTGGTGTACCTGGGCAAGAATTTCTCTGAGATACATTCTTAGAAGCAACATTGCTAAATTATCTTATCTTCTATGTACTAGGTAATTATTTTGAGGAATATTTCATATTGTCTAGATACCAGGCTTTTTCACATTAGGTATGTTACAAGTAGTTTCTCCCACTCTGTTTTGTTTTTTTATTGTCTTTACTAAAACATTGTTTATATGATACTCAGCTTGGAAAGATCCGTCACCTTAAAAAGGCAGTCTTTTTTTCATTTTGTATTTCATTTTGGAAGTTTCTATTGCTGTATCTTCAAGTTCAGTCATCTTTTCTTCTTCAGTCTGTAATATACTAGAAATCCCAGCCCACGTATTTTTTATTTCAGATATTATTTACATGTTTTTCATCTCTAGATGTTTGATTTGGGTCTTCCCTATATCTTCCATGTTTAACATTCCAAAAAGTTATGCAAATTTTATGAAAACTATAAATGTACAAATCTAAAAATTTCAACAGACTTTCAGCAGAAAAAAATGGAGAAAACCACACCATGGCACATTATAATCTAAGTAAGTACTGAAAAAAATGAGACAGTTTGTTAGGAGGGGAAAAAAAATAAGAATAATGACAAACTTCTCCTCAGAAGCTATGGAAGCCAAAAATCAGTGGTGTGCCATGTTTGAAGTACTGGAAGAGAAAGGTGACACCTTATAATTCTACTCCCAGGAAAAAAAAGTCTTTCGAAAAATAGGGTGAAATAAAAGAGGAGTCTGAGAGATTTCACTGCCAGAAGTACAACTGTTTTTGAATCAGTTACTGTTGGGAGAGGTAAATGTTATTGATTTTAAAAGTTGCAACTTTTTTTTATTAGTTTTTATCATTTTGCTACCCATCACATTGTTTTTCTTCTGTAGATGATCATGTCAAGTGCAAATAATGATAGATTTATATTTTCCATTTTAGTTCTTACACTTCTTACTTCTTTTCCTTTCTTTAAGGGAGGGTTCGTTGCCAGAGGATCATCACTATGAGAAATAATAAACAAAGTTCTTTCAGCAGAAAGAAAATGATACCAGGTAGAATACTGGAGCTGCAAAAAGGAAGCAAGAGCACTGTAAATGATAAATATATGAGTAAATATTACATATCTGTTTCTCATTTTTAAAAATCTCTTTAAAAAAACATTTTTTAAAGCAAAAATAATAATATTATATATGATATATAACATTTGTAGAAAAATTATTTTAAAAATAGCACAAAGCCTGGGAGGAGGAAAATTAAAATATTCTGTTATTTCAAAAAGGTGAGAAATAAAACTGTAAAAGATTGATAGATTGGACTACATAATTTTTTTTAAAAAATCGTATTATAAGAAAACATGATAGACCTAACCTAAATGCAAAAGAAAAAAGGAAATAATTATAACTGTAAAGTATAAAGAGTCATTGTTGTCAGTATACAGATTCTCATAAAATTGATGAGGACTGAGAAAAAGAAACCTCAATTAAAGAGATTATGTGATGGGCAAGCAATTTATAAAATAAATACATGACTAATGCACTGAGAAAATTAGGTTAACTTCACCTACAATCAATTAAACCTATAAACACATTAGTAAAAAAAACTCATTTATTAATTTAATAAAGTCAAAATTAACAGAACAAACTTCAGAGCAATAACGGTTTGAGGACATAGGTATTTACTTTCATTAATTGCTAATGGAAAGGCAAATTGGTATAATACTTCCTGAAAACACCTTTGGTAACTAACAATTTAGATTTTCTTAACCCGGTGAAATCTCTCATCTATATAAACAACTTGATTAAACTTACATTTTCCTTCAGAATGTTGAAAGATACATGAAAACCAGCCATAAATTCACTGCATAGGAGCAGCCATTATAAATATTTTGCTGTTTGTGCAGTATATACAGGTATTGAAACAGCACACTATACCTCATAAATATGTACAAGTAAATATTGAAATAAAATTTTTTTTAATTAAAAATAAATTTTTTGTTGTATTTGCTTTCATTCAATTATAAAAGAATAAAAATAATTAATGCAATGGAAATGTACAATTTTCAATGGTGGTGGTACTGAAAAGATATAAGGTAAGGGAAAAAAAAAAAAGGAAAAGGGCAGCTAAAAGTGTCAGGAAGACCTGGGATAATTTAAGTTCTCATAAATTCTCCTTTGCTCTTATATTTTAATCTGTTGTGAGCTAAAAGCAACATGTTAATTGAAAAACACCAATATGTTAACCACAAAATGTGGTTGTCATTCTGATAGACTATCATTATCTCTAATGATAGAGTGTTAGTATTTCACCATTTATGTATGTAGATATGTATGTATTTGTGTGTGTGTGTGTGTGTGTGTGTGTGTGTGTGTATGGGTATGTGTAGTTTTAGGTATTCGTTCTGTATCTTACTCATACTGAAAAAAATAGCATAATTGAGTATAATTATTTGTTTTCTTAAGATATCAGGTGGATTCTCTGTATTGGCTCACTCAATGTCTGTCCATTCCATCTTTCTTCTAGATGGAGAGATTAAAAGCAAAAAATAAACAAAAAACTACGTTTCTTTCATATTTTCCAGACTCCCTTGCAGATTGAGCTTGAGGGCAAATTACCTAATTAGAATAACTCTTTTGCAAATTAGAAGGCAGAAGTGAGGTAGAGGCCATCTTCCTAGGGTCCTTGGCCATTGCCACTGGCCAGCAGATGCATGAAGCTGTCCTACTTTCCTGCAGCACAATTCTGGAGAAGGGTTACATTCGTCAGCTCCCTGGGTGAGAGAAGCTGTTGAAGGGGCAGAAGACTGAGCCTGCTTCTTTGGGCTCAGAGCCCTCCAATGGATCCTTCAGAGGTTGTCGGTCCTCTGGTAGGTCATTTCCAATTTTTTCTGGAAGACACTCCATGAGCCCTAGCCCAGAACTGGCTCCTTCAGTCGCTCCAGAAATTTTATGGATGCTTTATTCCCTGAATTCCTTTCTGCTTAAAACTCCTCAATATTTTAAAGAATGAAGGTTTCTGTTTCAGGGCACTGAACTCTGAGTAAAAATTCAAAATTTTTAAAAACTGATAAACTAATAGAAATTCTTAACTCTATGAGCAAGGGTTGAAAAAACTTTTCCTGAAAAGGTCAGATAGTAAATATTTTAAGCTTTGTGGGGAATACATGCTCTGCTGCAAATACCCAATCTGATATTGTAAAACAGCCATAGGCAGTGTGTTTAAAAAAAGGGACATAGATGTATTCCAATAAAACTTTATTTATAAGAACAGGCAGTAGGCCATAGTTTACTGATGAGGATATGGTAATTCTGGTTTTAAGGAATATTTGATTCAAATGTTTTGAAAAATTTAAATGTATTTTTTAGAATAAAATTAATTTTTCTTATTAAGTTCCATGATAGATACACCTACAACATTTTCACAATTTTTCTTTTGTTTTAGTAAATAACAGAAAATGTGATTTGAGTGCATGTGATTTATGAACCAAAAGGCATTATTTTTCACAGAATCTATGAATATCATAAAGTTGATTCCATTCTAAAGATGTTTCAAAACACTTCTGTGAGTTCTATAGAACTCATTTTATTTGGAATTGTGTAAACTATTATTAATTAGAGTTTGTGAAATTCTCTAAAATGTTAAGGTATTCTGTTTTATTTAAAATGAGACAATGTAATCACTCTAAGAAATGGTATTATTCAATACTAATTTAAATATATTATGTTTTTTGTCTGTTATGGCATGTTATTTTTGAAATCATGTCCTTTTCCTTATAATGTGTAATCCAATATTGAATAATTTTTGTAATTTTAAGATTTAGTATGCCTGAACTGACACTGTCCATTGTCTTAATCCAAAAGTGATTCACATTACTTTTTAAAATATTTTTTAAATTGGTCATAATAGTCACATGGACCCACAAGTGATCTAGAAATTGTGATCTCTCAAATACCCAGGAAGGAAAGAGGAATCTACTACTGGTGAGTACTAACAATGTCCCTTCTAGATTTAAAACTTAAATGCAAGGGTGTTTTTATTTTTATATTTATTTTACCCACCTCTATTGAGGTAGTTAACTAGTAATTGAACCTCAATTAAGGTGTTGAACTAGTAATAGATACTCGATAAGTATATTTTTGAAATACAGGCAATGTCAAAGAAGTTGACATCTACCAAAAAATACAGCATATATGCTTTTCAAAGGCCCAGAAATGGACACCAAAAATAAAAATATAATGACATCATAACAAGAATTATTATGCTAATACCAATAATGATAATTAACATTATGATGGCCCACTATGGGAAAGCATAGCCATGAACTCATTTAATTTTCACAACAAACCTATCCTACTCTTTTATCCTTGTTTTACGAGTGAGGAAAACTGAGGCACAGTGAGGTTAAATAAGTTGGCCCAAAGTCACATAGCTAATAAGTGATGAATGCAGGATTTGAAGCCAGATAGCTTGGCTCTAGAATCTGTGATTTTTACCATGATGTTATTTTTATCTATCTATCTATTTATCTATCTATCTATCTATCTATTTATTTATTTATTTATTTATATTATTATTTTTTTGCATTCTAAAATTTTGTTGTGGAGCAAGTGGGGGGTAGGGAGAGAGGAGAAGGGGGAAGAAAATAGGGTAGGAGGAGTAGGAAGGAGGAGGGGCTTGGTCGAGGCCTGTGGCATCCCCCTCATTCTGGCGGTGGAGACCAAGGGGCTTCCAGTGGTGGGTAGGTCATTACTGAGCTGGATGCAGATGTCAGAGGGATGTGGCTGAAGCCCGCAGCCCACCACTGCCCTGGCTCAGAAGCACTGGCATTTCTGGCAGTAGCTCAGAGGTCATTGCTGGTCTTGGTGTGGACTTTGGGGGTGTGTGGCTGAGATCCTTGGTCCTCCCACCACCCCAGCTCAGGAGTCCAGGGTGCTTCCTGTGGTGGCTTGGTGGTCATCACTGGGCTGCTTGCAGATGTAGACTGCATAAGTAAATCAATTACAATAACATACATGACAAGAATCTTTCCAACAATTACGAGGTTTAAGTCATCATTTAAATTGCTGAATTGTGAAGGACAAAAGAATTCTACTAGGAGACAAGTAAATAAGAGCATAGAAAATATAACTACCCATCCTGTTTCTATCAAAGTGAACTCTTCAATTCAGTGTACTGGGTAAAATAGTATGCCAATGCTTAATCTCAAACAATCAGTTATTGAAGATGAAAGAATCTTGTTGATTGGTTAATATTTCCTAAGAGATTGCTCTTTTAGGAAAAAAATATGAATATTAATAAAGAGGACTCAATGTTAGTTTTACATTTTTAAATTTTAACATTTCAATTACTGTTTACAATTTAACAATACACTTATGGGGGTACAGTAGATGCCAAGCACTGCTATATGTGCTTTAAAAATATAAACTTATTCAATTCTAATAGTTCCCTTTTTTAATCCTCATTTTACTTTTGAAAAACAGCTTAAGTAACTTGCCTAATGTCACACAGTGAGTAAGTTCCAGGGGCAGGATTCAAAAACTGGTACTAGAGGCCATACTTTCTCTTCCATGCTATTAAGAAAAAAAAATCTTGTGTTTAATAAGGAGTAAATTATCATAAAAAGGTAAAAATATTTGGTTTCTGGAAGACATTGTGGATTTTATAGTGTGTTTCTTAAATAAATAACACTGTGTTTCTTTACTGCAATAATTTGTTACCATCTGATTTATACTCTATCATCAGAGGTCCTACTTTGCTCGTTTTTTCCTATTTTGTATGAATGTAGCAAGTGATTTAGATGCAAGGGGTTTATTTCCAGATGTAAATATAATAATGTCTGTAACCAATTTTTTAACAATTTTCCTTAATCTGCCTTAGGTAGTAGAAATTTTTAAATATAAGAAATACAGTGTTTGGCTATAGGTTTTAAAGACAGGCTAGAAATATTTGATATGCCAGTTTCTACCACAGTAAAACAAAATTAAACTAAAAAATAAACAAACAAAAATCACTTCCATATGATGCAAAAATGGCCAGAGTGTTCTCTTTGGTTAAGGTGACACCATGTGAAGTACTATGTAAATTCATTGTAAGCATTATAACAGATGGGAAAGAACACATTTAAATTTTCAAAAAGCTTTTGCCTTGCAGAGGAATTTTCTTAAGATAATTTGTATTCATCTCTAAATAATAGAAGGTTCAGGATTAAATATTGCAATTGCCATCTATATTGCACAGAAAAAATGCAGTCCTGGGCAGTTTATGTTAGTTCCATTTTCTCATTTTTCTGAAACATCCTCTTCTTTGAACAGATAGTGTTGCCTTTTGTCCTTTGTGGGGAATCCTGCACTTTGTCTGATGATGAAAAGTTGCCATTTCCTTCATCCTCATTATCATACTCATTGTTTGCCTTTGTTGGGTGCTTTTTAGATGACATCCTTGTCCTGCAGAGAGCCACAGGGCTCCATCAGATCTGCACAATCATCTGAGCCTAATTAAGGAAGGTCTAAATCTTCTTTTTAATATAGATTTGGTAAATGAGGATGTTTACCTCTAAGAATTAAGTGAATACTTGAAAACGGATCATTACTAAAGATCACAAAGCTTATCTCATGCCCATATTACATATCTAATGAGGAGAAATATAACACGCCCCATTTTCATGTAAGAATTTGTTTATTCATACTGCCCATGGTTTGGTAGAGATAGCATGCCACATATAAAGTTGCTATTGGAATAGTGCAAACTATTAAACTTTCAGCTATAATAACTGAATTGGAAAAGAAAAAATAAAGGAAGAAGTAGTCCTGGACAATGGTGATTAGTCAGAGAAAAGTAGTAGGTATTCTTCAGACCACCTGGTTCCTCCATACCAGCTTCTCTTTGGTTCCATCAAGTGTCATCACCATTGCAGTAGTAAGAACTCTAGCTAATGTAAGCGCAAAAAAATTTACTGGAAGACTGTGAGGCTCCTCATGGAATCAGTACAGAACCCAGCTGGAGAAAAGAGCACACACAAAGCGAAGAATGCTAAGCATACAAGCCCAAAGCCTCTTTCAAACAACAGGTGTTTGATAATACATCTTCCTCTAGACTCCCATTCCAGGCATTGCTATGAATCATTTCTTACCTATCCTAACATCTTTATATATATACACATATTTTTTTTTTAACTCAAAAAACCCAAGAAGGATGAAATTATTGGCTTGCCCCACATCACAGCCTGCACTGCAGTTATCACCGGGCAGGGAGAGAGAGCTCCTGGAGCTGTCAGCCTTGTGGTGGCAAGTGAATTCTGCCTCCCCCAAAAGGCACTCACAGTGGAGAATTTACCAAAAGCTGTAAGGGTCTCTAATGTTGTTCAGTCAAAAGACAGTGGCCCACTTCAGTCATCACCATTGTATCCACAGATAACAGAGTGTTGGAGAGGAGGATCAAATGACAAACAATTTGGGTTCTAACTGAAACCCAGTCCTTCACCATCATCGTCATCTTGGCTAAGGAAGTTCTTTTCTAAGCCTTGGTTTCAGTTTTAAATGGGGATAATATTCTGCCCAGAATATAAAGTCATTGTAAGGAATGGAATGAAATAACTTATGCAATGATTCTTTCAATTTCTTTTCAATGAAAAAATGTATTAAGGGTCTACCATTTGTGAGATAAAATACAATGACAGTGAATGTAAAAGCAACAATCTGTGTGCTAAGGAATATATAATTGTGAGGTATTATTATCAGCATTTTAATTTTAAAATATACTAAAAATATGCATGCCCTTATCATTCTGTTTGAACATTAGGACAAATAAATGAAGAATCAAACAGTGCTATGATATATATGAAATTTAGGAGGACAGAAAATTAATGCTGAGGCATTTTCCTGTCACTACCTCTCTTCTGCGACATATTTCTTCTCCCAGTTCAGCTATCCAGTTTTTGTACGGGAGGGAGTTGACGTTCTCACAAAATCCCACCTGTAGAGGAGAGTGATTGATTTAGTGATGTGCCCCTTTCCAAACTCAACAGATCAGAACTTATTCTGGAAGCCTTCCAATTTGGAACCACCTATAAAACATGCTCCTTGGTCAGAAGCAATATTGTGAGGTGTGCCTCATTGTGGAATAAGAGATTAAGTGTTATCTGCTGATTGTGATGCTGGGGGAAGCACTGCAGGCAGGAGAGGCAAGTCCACATGTACATCAGGTGTTCTTCCAGTGAAGATTAAACATGCCTCTCTGGAGGAGGTCAAGTGTAATCAACATGCCACCAGACGACTGGGCAGTATCAGGTTTCTGTTATTGACATATTGATCTGGGCAGTATCAGTTTTACTGCCTAGATCAGTCTTGTTGAGAGGAAGTGCACGTTGTTCAGCCCACAAATCACTTCCACCTCTGCTGCATGGCCACTCTGCATATCTAGTGGCTGGGGGAAGAGGCTGACAACGTTCAGCAGATAGATCATGTCATCAGCTAGATTACTGGACCTCCACCATGAATGCCCTCTGGTGGGCATTCATACAGGAAACGAATGTTTTCATACTCTTTCCCATTTTGAGAGTTTTATTCACCTATCCTTCCCTCAGAATCACACCTTCGCAGTATTAGTATTTGATTGTTGTCCTGATCTCACTAGTTCTCTGAGATGCAGTATTGCTTTTGGATTGCAATCCTGGTAGGGAGTGGGAGTTTCAATGGCATCCAGAGGGTGGCATCCTTCCACCGTAAGACACCTTGTTCCTGGACTTCTCACCTCCAGAACTGTGAGAAATAAATTTCTATTTTGTAAGCCACCCGGTTTGTGGTTACTTTTTCTTTTTTGTTATGGCACCCAAGCAAACCAATATAATTCTGTATTAGATTCCTGCTGCTGCTATAACAAAAAAGCACAAATTAGCACAAAGTGGCCTAAAAGAACACAAATATATTATCTTACAGTTCTATAAGTTAGATGTTCAACATGGATCTCACTGACCTAAAATCAAGTTGTCAGTATGGCTGGGTTATTTTCTGGATGCTCTAGGGAAAATCCATTTTCTTGCCTTTTCCAGCTTCTAGAGACCAGCCACTTTCTTTGGCCTGTGGCCTGCTTTCTCCATCATCAAAGCCAACAACCTTGCATCTCTCTGGTCATTCTTCCCTCATCCCATCATTTTCTCTGACTCTCTTCTTGTGCCTTCCTCTTCCATTGTTAAGCATTCTGGTGATTACATTGGACTCCCTCAGGTAATCCAGAATAACCTTCCTATTTTAATGTCAGTTTAGCAAGTCCAATGTAATCATAATTCTATGTGTAACCTTAATTTCCCTTTTTCCTATAATATAATGTTCTGGGAATTAGGATGCAGACATCCTTGTGGGGAGGGCTTTATTCCACCCACCACAGGTCCTATCACCAAGCTGCTGGGTTGTTTCTCAAGGGGCCCATCACTCAAGAAATAGTGGATTTTTGAACTGGCATAGTTCTGGAACTAAGATGTTGTGAAACCCCACAATAATGACAGGTTTTTACTCACTAGACCTAGAAATTTTTTGCTTAGATCGGTCAAGTGGCTCCTTAAGAGGTGACTAAATATTTCTGGACCACAAATATTTATTTTGCTTTTAGGCAATTAATAAAGAGGATTTACTCTCCTTCCTTTTGCAAGCCTCCAGCTAGGCTTCCCATTTGCCAAATCTAATCAACAGCCAGAGGTCAACAGAGCCATTTGACTCAGTGCAAAAAGGTCAGCCTCCTGGGGAAAAGAGAAGGGGAGAGATAGGTGAGGGGGTAGATCTGGAGTGATAAATGAGAAAAATTCTATCCTCCCACAGAGACCAGGAGACGGAGACCCTATCCTTCCTGATCACTACATTTCAAAGAAAAGGCTTTCAGATCCCTGAGAGAGACACTCCTGAGTTGTAGGAGATATATATACATCTCAAACACACAGAGAAGGGATTCAAAATTGTAAGCCCTTTCTAGAAAATACTCTAAGAAAGGGAGGTCAGGGACCTGTTGTCACATGTTGGCTAGAATGATCAGTAAATTCTGTTGACAGCCCTGAGCTTTTCCTGACAGCAACTCAAAAAGGAGCCCTTTGCTGGTTTTTTCCCCAGGAATGTGGCCTTGTTAGTCGCACATGTGGCTGCTAGAGCATTGTTACAGTTTAGTGACGTCTCTTAGTGCAGGGGTTTGAATGAAGTGTTTCTATCAATGATTTTTACAATTGTCATCATCTTCCCTGAATGGTTCCTGGTTCAAATTTGCCAACAAGTGGTGCTCTCAAGAGATTTGGCAGGGGCAAAAGAGAAATCAGTTTTACTTGCTAATTGAGGCAGATCAGATAGCAAATGGCAGAACTGAACTTTGCAGACACTCCTGGAAATTATCAGCAGTTGCTTTTGGAGATGTTATGGGTGGAAATGGAGATGTATAGAACAAGGAATTATGTATCTTCATGAAGGCTACGTGACCCATGTGGTTTAGTAGACAGAACATCATAAGAACATACATTCTAGTTCGCACTCTGTCACTGGCCAGCTGGCCCTAGATAATTTATTGAAGAGCCTTTAAATTCACTTATTTCAAAATAAAGAGATTTTGCTGTGAGAATAAAAGTATATGGAGCATGTACAATTGCCAGCTTGCCACAATCCACCTGGTTATAGTATAAGTCTTATTCTGTTTTTGAGCCCCTAGGCTGACATCCCATAATGATTTTAGAGACCTCTGGGTAAGAATTTGCTTAATGCATTTTGCTTAGGCTCAAGTTAATTGACACTTTTACAACTTTTAAACTTATTTAAACTGCGTGGGTCTTTCACCCATAATTCTGAAGCTATACTTCCCTAAACTCAATGCAATGTCTTTAAAATAGCACATAAAAATTAGCTCACATTCACTTTTTTTCTTGCATTTTTATGTCTTTTTAGTAAGACATAATCACGAGGAAAGGATGAACTGTTAATGTTGCTTTTGGGAAACAGCTGAGCTTGCAAGGAAATTAGTCACTAGTATTTTGTGTATACTTTACCCACTCTACTTCCCTAATTGTCCAAGGAGTGTGTGACTTTTAGGGTCTGCGATGTACTTACTGGACTCTTAATGTGATATTTTATATTAATCAGGCCGGCGTTGGATCGTGTTTAACATTTGCTGTGGATATAGCTGTCAGAAGCTAAAATTTTCTCTACAGGTCTAGTTTTTGTCTCCTCTATTGTCTTTGGGTTTCCCTACCAACTTCCCTTAAAACAAAACTTTGCAGTTCTTTTATCTGTAATCCACTGTTATCATACTGGAGCTCTGTTGATAAGGTATGGGGGAGGGGGAAAGTTCTATAATCTTATAATTAAATCCCTGACTTGTAGTGGGCCCATATTCCTGGACTGTGACCTTCACAAGTGTTTCTTGGCCTTTTTTTTTTTTTTTTTTTTTCTTTTCCCCTATTAAGTTAGACTGGAAGGCTAGAGGGAACTAGAGTTAAGTGCCCTTTAGCTGCCTACGTAAGATAAGGCTCTGGTAAGGGCTTTTCACTGGAGAGTAGATCTTTTGTTATGGACAATGTTCTAGGTGTATTTTAGAATGGTTACTCTCCCATTCCCTCTGCCAGAGACATCAGGTGATTTTTCTTGGCTCTATACTGTGAGAGACTGGCGGGATTCCTGGAGGTAAAGCCCATGAATGTTTGGGGGATAGGATCTCCTAATACTGCAGCCTCCAGGAGTCTCTCACTCTCATGCTGGTCCACACTCGGCCTCTTGCAATTCATCAAAATTACCATTTAAGAGTTCCTACCAGTTTGTGGCTCCGGTAGCTTCTGCTCCAGGTAAACTGATCTCAGCTGAGATTCTCTGTATTCGACTCTCTCTTCAGATTTCAGGGTGGTAATTTTTCCCTGAGACATCAATTCTCTGATGGGTTCAAGAAAAGTCATTGACTTGAAGTTTGCTAAGCTTTTTTCTTGGTGTAGGGACATGAGCAATGACTCCCAAGCTCTTTAGATGTCGAAGCTGGAACTAGAAGTCTTCCATGCACTTTCTTTTATAAATTGACAGTATGGTAAAGTGTGGTGTTTCTCAAAGGAAAATAAGTATATAGGTTCCTCCACTGCACTGAGTGTTGATGTATTATTTTATTATAATTTTGTGTTGTTAAAATATAGAAATATAATTTTAGATCTAAATTCCATTAAGTCTATAGTTCTTAACCAATTTTTGAAATGTAATGCATGTGTGAATTCAATTCAAAAATCCTACAAAAATACTACAATCTTAAATAATAATATCGATTTTAAGATTGTGTGATTGAAACAAAATATTGCAATAGGCTTAATATGAGGAAGATGCTGTTTAATTCTCCTACTATATGTATATTTGGATTTCGATAAAACTTATGTAAGAAACTTCTGTCCACATAAGGCTATATGAAATGCTACTGATAACCTCAAGTTTTTCTCTTTTTTTCTACTTATAATAATCAAACAAAAACTCTGCCAGGAGGCATTTTTCAATATCAACTTTGATGAGATATGTTTTGATAGTTCTATAAATGCATTATGTTCACGTGGAGACTTGTGTCCATTGCAGCAATATTCCATTGCTTTGAATTTAGAATGTGAAAAATATTATCTTTGCAAATTTATCATATAATATATATCTGCCATATACCTAGTGACCAATGACCTATCGAAATCAGAGATGTACATAATTATCTCTTAATGAGTGTAAAATATTAAATCTTCCTTTGATTTCAGCATGCCTCTACCACCATGAGCCCTAGGATATTCGACTCAATTCTTCCAACTTATTTCTCTATTTGATTGTGAACTTTTATTTGAACACTGGGCATAATCTTATCTAGTCTTCACTATTAACACATATATCCGTAAGCAACAAAAATGATGTCACTGGGATTCCACTGCAGTAGCTAATAGCAAGGCAACTAGTCAGATGATCTGTAATGTGCCCATGTCTGTGGTTTGTTTTCTATATAACATTTCTTATGGAGAATTCATAAACCCCTTGTAATACATACACTGACCCCACATTAAGAAGAATGTGTATTTTGCCAAGTTTTAAAATCAGACTGGGATAGACAACCAGCTCTAATGACTCATAGCTCTGTGATCTGGAGAAGCTTACTTAATATCTCTAAGCCACAATTTCTTAATCGGGAAAATGACCTGGCAAAGTTGCTGTGAAATCAAATGAAATAATAAATGTAAAGTTTCAACCCCTTAAACATTCCCTCTGCTTTTCAATTAATCATTGGCTTGAAATTCTACCTGGTTATCTGGTAAAGTGTTTTACAGATAGTAAGACCTAATACATAATATTATACAATATAATATATAATATGTTCACATACATATGTCCTATATATAAATACATAAATATATATGTATAGTACATATTTATATATGTAGAGATGGAGAGATTTTTTTTTCTTTAGATTTATTTTTATTTTTTGCAGATTTTTTAAATTTTAATTTATCTAAAAGAAGAGAGATTTTTTAAATGAACAATTAGATTGGCTGAAGAATGTGGAAGTAAGCCAATAGGGAAGTGGTTCACATTGTGGAAATGCAGATGGATACATAACCATATTAGAGAGACATACTAGAAATAGAGCCTACTCCAACAGAAAGAAACCCCATTAGACAGAATCTTGGAAAGCTGGTGTCTTAGTTTTTATTCTCAGAGTCTGGCTTGCCTAATCAGCTAGTGTTGACAGAGGTACCCAAATATAACCATATATGAAGGGGTTGTTAAACTCCAGATTTTGTAAAGACAGGAAAGGACCACATTCCAATATGAGATGCATGTGCTAGCACAAATATTTATAAAGGAAATGAGTTTACAGCAGTGAGTTTTGATGTTAGCCTCCAGTTCCTTTACACTAAGCATTTGATGATAAACCTCTGTGGTTTAAGGAATAACCTAATGGCCTTCATGCTGGCTCAGCCTGGATCGACTTGTAATTCCACTTCTTGTCTAAGCGGCCCAGCTAGAACTTGTGGCGCTTGCTTTCATGCCCTTGTTACTATTACTATTAGCCTTTTCATGGTTCCCTTACGAATGGCTGGGTGATACTGTTACTCTGTGTCTCTCAAAGGCAGTGCACTGTTTCTGTAATTTTTCTAAGAGGAATTTTGTCTTCGGAGAGATGGCAATTTTGGCCATCTTTTGGCAGGAAATATGATCCTTCCTGTTTAGAGCCCCAGGAAATGTCTATGGAATATAAACTGAACACCTTCTCCCAGAAGTGTTAGTTGTCAAAATTGGCTCATTATAAATTAGAGGAGCTCAAATGCTGTCATCACAAAGAAATGATAAATGTTAGTGGTGACAAATAAGCTAATTACCCTAATTTGATCATCACACATTGTATACTTGGAATAAAGTATAACTCTGTATCCCATAAACATGTACCATCCATATGTGTCAACTAAAAATAAAAATAAACCAGCTCATTAATGCAATGTTGAATATTTTAACTTGTTGAGTGTGAGTAAATAAATGAGATGAAATATATAAAACTCTGAGAGGGTTGCAGAAGGTAAGGCAACCCTTCCCTCCACTATATTCCTAGGGAAATAAACAGCTTGTTAGGTGCTCAAAAGATAGACAGTGCTAACATCAGTACAGAAAGAGCTGAAGTGCGCATTGTTAGATTATTGCTTTTCCGATCCTTTCATGTGTTTTGTGTTTGAGGCTAGGGGTTGGGGTATAGGAAAAAAGATTAAGAAAAACAAATCACTTAAACATGGAGTCTTTCCTCAACATTATGTAGCATGAAAGAAGAGATAATGGAATTCAGTGAAGGCATACATAACTTATAGAAAGGGAAAGATCAATCTGCTGTAAATCATATGCCCTATTCCCATAACCCTTGTTTCTGTTTCTTTTTACTTCTCTCTCATTTTTTTTTTTTTTTTTTTTTGAATGGCCTCAATGGGAAGAGAAATGAGTTGTCTGACAAATTTAGATTTTGCAAACTTGGGCACTGACGAGCGTGCTATTGAAACACGTTGTTAAGAAAGATTTTCAACACACACAAGTGTCATTTCCTTTCTCCATGTACCAGATACTGAAATACTATGAAATAAAGATTTCAGGTCTCACATACAAAGAGAAGGAAGTGGATAAATCCTCACTGCCTTCTTCAGGACCAACGGTAAAAGCAGTTTATTTTAATGCGTTTTTCCAAAATTGCTTCTATTGATAGTATGTACCTACTCTGTGTGTGTGTGAGAGAGGGATATTTGATAGATATGTATATAAATGGTGAATAGTACCTAGTAGAATATTTTATTCTATCACTGATAATTTGGTTTGATTGTTTTCAAGAATAAAAAATAGAGATTTCTGCTGAGTTTTCCATGAGTAGAAAATGTATATATGTGTATAAATATACAGGAAATACACTAAATACTTTGTAGCTTGAAATGGCAAGATATTTTTGTCACATAATTGTGCAGATTTTGTTAAAAATATTGTCTTTATTCAAAGTATAATTTAACATGTTTAAGTTATTCTCCTTTCCTTACTTTTCAGATAACACTTTTGGCTTTAGCCTAATACCTTTTACTATCTTTACTTGCTCATATAGCAAATTTTGTCTGGGCATCTACTATACGTAGTTCATTCAACCAGATATGGGAAGGATACAAAGAATAAAATACAGTTTCTGCTTTCAGAAAGTTCATGATCTAAGGTATAGACCCAAATAAGCATAATACAATTTGAGCACTTAAAGTAGCATGAAAATGCTGTAGATATCTACGGAAATGTAAGAGAGGCCAAAATTACTTCAAGGAGAGAAAGAACTGTCAAAAAAAGAATCTTCATGGAAATGTTAGAATTTAGATTCATCTTGAAGAATGGGTAAGGTTTACACAGTTATAAATGGGGGTTGGTATTCTCACTGGCCATGTGAAAATAGTGATGGAAAAGTCACAGAACTGAGATTGTGACTGTGTTATGCAGTGACTGGGAGTTGTATGCAGTGGTTAGGAGCTGATATTCTGTAAGGACACTGCCTGCCTGCATTCAAATCCCAACTCCCCCACCCTAACTGTGTAACATTGACTAGTTACTTAAATATTTTAGGTCTTGATTTCCTAACCTGTGAAATTCAAAAAATTACTACTGTATACCTCCTGGAGTTTTCTGTGAGAATAACATAAAAAGAGCTACTAAAAAAAAAAAAATAGTGCTTTAAAATAATGGTGATCCATTTGCTAGTGACGGTTTTCGGTGTACCAGGTAATTTATGAAAATTATTTTTAATCCTCATAACAATTGTTTGATAGAGTAATCATATTTTACATCTATAAAGAAACTGCAATTCAAAGAAGTTAAAGTATTTGTGTAAGGTCACACAGCTAGATAATGGCACAGCCAATACTCAGATCTAGATTTCAGATTCAAAAATCGATGTTCTTTCTCCTTAAATCCCAAGGAATCAGGCAGAGCACGGAAGTTTCCATTTCCTACTAGAATCCCTCTTATAGGCAGATTCCTTAAGCTGAAAGCTGTGGATTTCACAAATACATTTTATACATATTTTCAAGTGTTCTTACAAAAAACAAAATTTTTATTTTTAAGTAATAAGAAAGGTTACAAGACTACCATTTACCCCAAATCTTAAAGATGAAATTGACCTTATTAATATGATGACAAATATAAATAGGGAATAGTCTTAGAAGCAAGAATATACATCAAATATGAAAAGACATATGGTAAATATTTATTACATATGAAGAGCTTATTCACACACACACATACATACAAAAAGAAAGCTCCCCTGGAGAGGTACAAGCACTGGATATGCACAAGCACTAACCCTAGAAGAAATATAAATAACAATTAGATAAAAATATCTCTTCTACACTAAGAATAAACAATGAAAATAAAAGCCACCTTGAAGTATCATTTAACTCTTATCAGAATCTAAATGATTATAAAAGAAATATTATGACCCAAATGGCGATGAATTTGGTTTAAAACTGCCATGCTTTTTGATATTTTCAAAATATATTTTTGAATATATTCCAGATATTTGACTGGAATATCTATAAATTTGTACGATCTTTTAAAAAAGCAGTCAGGTAGCAGATAACCAAGAAGTTAAAAATACGTTTTCTTTCACTTGGTAGTTCTGTAAACTTTTCACTCACTTTATAAAAAGCTGATATTACAGAAATGTCTTTCACTTCTCATGAGAATGTACTTTCAGTAGATTATATAAACTCAAACAATTTCACAATCCTTTTTCAGTGCATTGACATTTGGTAGGAAAAGTAACTTCATGTGAAATGACTTTTCCTCATAACTTTGGAAATGACTTTTAAAGGCACACTCGAACAGTGTGAGTTGTTCACTAGCTGCTAGCAGGCCTCACATGTGTATGTACTTCATGTTATTTAAAAAATGAGGAAGAAATAATCTGGTAATTCTAATAATAAATGACTTTGAGGCAAAGTCATATTAGAAATCTAAGAGGACATGTTAAGCAGTTGCATATACAAGTCTGGAGTTAGGGGAGGTCTGGGCAAGAGATAAAGATGGAAAAGGCCTCAGCCTTATAGATTGTTATTTAAAGCAGATTGTTATTTAAAGCAAGGAGGCTAGTGAGATCAGCCGAGGGAGTGAACAGAGAGAGAGAAAAGACAAGAACTGAGCCCTGGCACACTCCCATGTCAGAGACTGGGGAGATGAGGAGGAATACCTAGGAAAAAATAAAACTCCCCTCAATATACTATCTTAATGCAATCATCAGTATCTCTCCTCTCAACAGAAAAGCACAAACATGACCAGATTTCTAGTATGCACCCAAGACCTTTCATTTTCACGTGTTTACTTACTTACTGATCTCTCACGAGTCTGCGTCTGCCTCTTGCATTTCTCGCAGCAGGCTATGGATGTCCTTGCATGCCTTGAGAATCTTTTTCTATTCCACGACCCTGACCACTTCTTGTTTTCCTCTCATTGGGTCAAAAAGTTCTTCCTTGTCTTTAGTACTGGGCTCTCTTCTATTACTCACCCACTATATATGTTTGTTCTCAAGTATATGTCTCTCATATATTTTTCCTGAAAAAATATTTTCTACTCATTGATTTTTTTCTCCTATTCTTTGTTAAAGTGCTCTGTTTTGGTGCTTGTATGTCAGTGCTTTTAATTTCCTCCTTTATCTTAATGCTCTTGGATGTTTATCTTAATTGTCTACCCAAATGCCAATTGAGGAAGATAAAAATGAGCTGAAATTCAAAACTTGGGATAGAGTGGAAGGAAGGGATCCCAGGAAGTCAGGATTGCTGTGGGTCTTGTAAGTGAGGGTGGTCACAAAGCTTTGTCTTCTGATTTAAGTGACTGTGCTTTGCTAGCATGTGCCTGACTGTGTTATGTATTCTCCACTACACAATAAGTAGGTGATAATAACAATTGATTGTAATAATCAATAGATGATATAAAGGGATATCTAAATAGATGATATGACAACATTGAATATCTTAGAAAAAGAACATTAGGTTGATGCAGAAAATGTACCATTGTCATTAGTTGCATTAAAACAAGACAAAACAAAACAAAAACCCCTGAGATCTAAGCTGGATATATGGCTCGGTCAGCATATAGGTAGTAGTTCAAGCCATGAGATAAATGAGATTTCCAGAAAGACAATGCAGACGAAGAACAAAAGAAACTAACAACAGACAATGCCAGCAATTCGATGACAACACTATGATTAACTTAATCTTTTTTTTATGGAAAAAATATATACCAATATTTCATGCAGTTTATGATAAAACAACCCCTGCTGTACATTGCCTGAGAAAACAAACAGAACTTCCCATGGTGCAGTAGAGGAGCCAGAGGGGCGTATTTTTTATTCATCATCCCACTCGGAGAATTTAGTGATCATCTCCCTTCCAGCACCCTACCCCTGCCAAGGGTATAATAAGACCAAATGTGATCAATTAAGTTAAACCACTTATAAACATCAACCAGAGAGTTTTCTTTTACAAAGTTTTAATGTCTGTGCAAAGAAACCACAGTTTAAAATATGCTAATCCACAAAATATTTATTATCACCTCTTTAAGCCAGAAAAAAATAGATCAAAAGGTTGGCCAGTTAGCTCAGTTGGTTAGAGTGTGGTGGTATAACAAGGTCAAGGGTTCAGATCCCTACACCAGCCGGCTATCAAAAAAGAAAAGAAAAGAAAAGAAAAAAAAATCAAAGCTTAGAGGCTTAAAGAAAAACAAAATTTGAGCTTCATCTTTATTTCAGGGTGGAAGGATTAAAAACAAAATGTTTAATAGATAATATATGTTATGTCACTAGTCATATTAATCTAGGTCTCTAATGCCAAAGCGAAGAAATGATGTTTTACCTCATTTGTATAGGTAGTGACTACAGTATTATATTTTGAATAGGTTGCAAAAGCCAGATAGATTTGTGAGATCAAAAATTGAAAGAAGAAATTGATGGGCAGGATACTACCAGCTACCTGCCTTTCCAGACTCTTCTGCTGGCCTCACACCCAGAAGTCCTGCTTCCATGACTCTGATCCACTCTAAGTCCCCATGCTGCTCACCCTGCATCCCTTTTAACATGGTATTTTCTATCCTGGAGTAATCTTCTCGCCACAAAGTTCAACTCATTTTTAACACTCCAATAAAGTATCACCTTTTCTGTGTTCCTACTTGACTACCCACTTTCCCCAAAGAGTTAACCACTCTTGTCTGCACTGTGCTGGTACCTCATATGTGTATATATCACACTGTCAGGTGATTGTTTATAAAGATTTCACTCTTCCGAATTAGTGCATAAGATCTTCAGTGTTTGAGAATATTCCACACACATTAATCTTGGCATCTTGTTGACTTGCACAGTGCTTAACGTAATAAATTGATAAAATGACCTGATATCATGACTGAGCAAGTATTTGGATAAAAATAACATTTATGTTACTTTATTGAGGCCAAGATTAGATCACTGGATCATCCTTCTGCAATTGCCATTTTCTCTTCTCTTTAAAATGACAAAATATTTAAATTTTATTGTAAGAACCACGCATGTAGGCTTTCGTAATGATCTGTAATATATGCATTTAAAGGGCTAACAACACAGGGAGGGATTTGAGAGATATCCTTCAAAACAAATTGAGGAGTCTGTATGATTGCTGAAGCTCATGAAGATACCTCTTTTTTCCTGAAAACAAATGTTCATTAAAGGTGTGTTAGCGGTCAGATGGCTCAAGGCAAATATTGCAGAGTGCTGCAGCTCCTGTCTTTTCATCCACATTTAGGATGCATGTTGAGCGATGGTTCTCAAAGAGGGCTGGGTGTCTGGAAATACTTATGGAAGAGGTTTTTATGGCAGGAGGGGGGTTGCAGGAGGATTAGCGACACAATGATTATGAGACATTATTGACATTTAGAGGGTGACAACCAGGAGACAGCCCTAAATGAAAAAGAATTATCACAACCAAAAGACTGGCAATGTTTCCTTGAGAACTGCTGTGGGCTGCCGCCACTTGGGACTGACAGAATGAAAACAAATGCTGATTAGGGAACAGGCTACAGTGAGAGAAAGTGTCCCAACAGCATAACAGTCATCCAGGCCTCAGATTAGTTTCAGATTCAAGGAAGCTATCTAAAGAGTGAGAATGTAGACTAGAGAGGAAAGATAAAAAACTAAAACAAACTGATATATAAGACTAATGTCAGAAACAAATGAGATCATTCATTCATCAAATATTAAGTATGTTAATGTTCCAGGCTGCGTTAGGCTCTGGTGACACAATGTGGACAAAAGCAGACATGATCCCTGCCCTTCCATAACTCACAGTCTAGAGATCTTTATCAAATTCAAAAGGTTTTACTTTTTTGCATAAACATTCTTGATTGTAAGAGAATCTGAGAAGTTTGTTTTGTAATTAAATAAAAGCAGAGTCAGAATATCTCAAACATGAGGACCGGAGCTGTAGTCAAATGTGGAGAAGGGGCAGGTAGGCAGCCTGAAAGGAAAAGATTTCTGTACACCCCAGGAGTACATGTCCTTATGCTTTGTGAGCCCATCTTTCACAAACTGAGTTCAAAGTTAACAGCCTTGACCACACAGTCCCAATTGCTTTGAACTATAACTTCAAAATGAATTTAGCTAAGCTTTATTGTCATCTCAGTTTTTTAATTGTTTACTTGTTCATTTGTTTTGCTTGGTGAGTAAACCTGTTATCCAAATCTAACAATAGAGTAAATTAAAAGAGAGGAAATGGAAGGAGAGTCTGGATCTGAATGATCCAATTTGATTTCTTACAAGAGTCAATTTTCCCAGATAATTGTTTCTTTCTTTTGCTTTTTCTCTGCCTGAGTAGAAAGAGGATTAGGCCTTATATCCACCCCACTCCATCGCCTTCCCCCACAGTGGTCAAATTCTTTAAAGAACACAGTCCTTGGACGGATCAACATAGGATTTATGGAAACCAATTCTCAGAAATGATGCATGTAAAAAGATTGTCATTGGAAACTGCCAAAAAGAGAATCTCCCTAGTAATATTTTAAAAATCTATTGACAGGAGTTGGGTCATATCCTTCTGTGTCACTGTCTCTCCCCAAAGCAGGATGAATGTCTGCATATGAATAATTGCTCTTCATTTCCTGGATTGGATTTGAGTTTAGTGTCCTGGAGCTGCCAGCCAAGTCAGTTAAAACCGTGCTGTGATAAATACATAACTCAACATTAGAGGAAATCAGAAATGATCAAAAGATGTTAGTTTTATGCTAAATGTATCAATCAATGAACAACGAAAAAGACACACAAAAAGAAACACAATTTCTTTTCGTAGAAAATGTTCTTAAAACTTGTTAGGACAAATGAACAGATATGATGTTGATGGGGGAGGCGGAGAGGGAGGGAGAAAAGAGGAATTGGTTAAGGGACATGAAAATCAACTACATTGTATAATGATAAATTAAAATTAAATAAATAAAATCATGTTGCACACAACAACAACAACAACAAAAAGAAAGAACGAAAAAGAAAATGTTCTTAAAAATGTGGTTCTCAGACCAGCAACAGCACTATCTCTAGAGAACTTGCTGGAATTACAAATTCTCAACCCCCACCCCAGATATCAGAAACTCTGGGGGTGAGATCTGTCAAGATTTCAAATGATTCTGATACATGTTAAAGAGACATAGGCATACATGGTGTCATAGAATATAGATTGTGCTTAAAAAGATACAAGGATATATTTATGTTGCTGCCAATGTGTAATGAGAAAAGCCCTGAAAAGAAACAACGAAAAAGAAAGAGAAAAAAAAAAAAAAAACTAAGTTTTTCCTGTGGTTCCTAATCTAGTGACAAGACTGTTTTATCCTTCTAAAATGATTAACAGATGCCTTGGCAGAGAAAAACTAGCTCATGAAGCCATGTTTAAAATATTTGATCCAAGGGCTGGCCCGTGGCTCACTTGGGAGAGTGTGGTGCTGATAACACCAAGGCCACAGGTTCAAATCCCTATATAGGGATGGCCGGTTAGCTCACTTGGGGGAACATGGTGCTGACAACACCAAGTCAAGGGTTAAGATCCCCTTACCTGTCATGTTTTAAAAAAAATAAAAATAAATAAAATATTCAATCCAGAACCTCTGATAAAAGATAACAAGAAATATTTGTTCCAAATGTGCATAACTATTTGTTCTAAGGGAAATTATTTTTTCTTTTCAGCTAAATGGTTATTTTCTGTCACTTGGAAAATATTTTTTTAGCTAAGAAAGAAAAGCTACCTCTCTCCTCACACTCAAAAATCACACATCTACAAACACAGATATGTATTTAGGTTCCACATAAATCTGTCTTCTTATATTAAAATTAAAATTTATGGGTAAGTTTAATGCATTGCTATCAGTAACAGATAAATTTAACTAATTAACTGTACTTGGGGTTTTTTTTTGCCAAAACTGAATTTTAATTATAAGTTTCAATTTGAAGCATTATACAAAAGGTCCCTAGTGATTTCCTGTGTAATCAATGTATTTTTTCAGGTGTTTGATAGAAGTATGGAGCAGTTGGCTAGCTTTCCTGATCAAGAGGAGGACACCGATAGCTGTTCTGAATATGTGAAATTCGATGCACGCTCAATGACAGCCTTGCTTCCTATGAGTGAGTCAAAGGGGATGGGGTGCCCATCGAGGTTTTCTAAAAGTTATTTCCATGTACCAAAGTAAAATTTTTATATAAAAATTATAGGCTTGAGACTTACCTTAAATGTATATAGATGTTAAAATAACACTTACTTGATAAATAGATCTTCTCTCTTGAGAAGAAAATAAGCTGAAATTGAAGGAGGCATTGTATGCAATTAAATTAGTCCTCAGTATTGACTGAGTCCTCTGACTGCCCAGCCACAGTACTAGGTCCTGGTCCTAGCACCATGGTCCAAGCACTAGTGTTTGAAAATGTGGGTGGTTGGTGCTTGTATTTGTTTCCTAGAGCTGCTGTAACAAATTGCCATAAATTGAGTGGCTTAAAACAACAGACATTGATTTTCTCATAGTTCTGAAGTCCAGAAGTCTGAAATCAATGTGTCAGGAGGTCTGTGCACCTTTTTGAAGGCTCTGGGGAAGAATCCTTCCACACCTTTTCCTAGCTTCTGGTGGCTCCTGGCAGTTCTTAGCGTTCCTTGGCTTGTAGCTGTATCCCTCCAATCTCTGTCTCTTTCTTCGCGTGGCCTCCTTCCCTGTGTAATTATGTGTTTTTTCACTTATAAAGACATCTAATTATTGCATTAGAGACCACCCTTGTCCAGTATGATCTTAACTTGATTACATCTGCAAAGATCCTATTTCCAAATACCGTCACCTTCACAGGTGCTTGGGGTGAGGATATCAACATGTCTTTTTGGGGGACACAATTCAACCCACAGCAATGCTGAAGCAGATGTTTGTAGTTTATGACAAGAGCTCAGAAGTAGTAGTATTCAGCTGTATCTGGACAGGCTCATTTAAGGTAGTGGGACAGAACTGCTTGCAGTTCTACTAAGCCCTGAAAGATGAATAAACATCACCAAGGGGATGAGGTTGGGAAAGGGCAGTCAGAGAAACATTTCAGCTAGAGGAAGCAGCCTATGCAAAGTTAAAGGATCAAATATGAGCTCTTGCATAGGCAAACCTGGAATGTAGACCACAACCCTGGGCCTGGTGGATCTTGTGTGCTGGGCAAAGGATGGTGAGAGGATGTGGTACCAGTGAGACACAGGTAAAAAAGATATAGTAAAAGCTGCTAGAGACAGATGATGAGAGATCGAGTAGGGGGTGCAGAGGCTTTGGGAGCAGAGAAGACAACAGAAACATTTGAGAGCTACTTGAAAAACAGAATACACAGAATTTGTGATTGTAAATTAGATATTAAATTTCAGGCTTACTCAACTTGACAAACGGAATATCTTATCTTGCTTGTATTGTGGGTTGTTCTTTTTCATTTTCCTTCAATTTTCTTATCTTTTTCCTTCTTTTTTTTTTTTTCTTTACTTTTAAAATATTTTCTCTTCTTTTCCTCACAATCTTGTATAAAGCATTACTGAACAATGTCTAAATTTTGTTTTTAATTCATGAGTTTGAAACCTGAAGTTGTTATTGAGCAGTAAAAGCAATGGCCATAAAAAATAAATTTTTAATGTACATTTTATTCACCTATTCAAGGAAAGGACTTCCTCATTTACGGTACTAAGTTTTCCCTCTACACCGATTTTCCTCTACCACAATTAGCATGTCGTTATATGAATCACTGTTCTTTATAAATTCATAAGACTAAAAGGTGATTGTTATTAACATGTTTCAAAATATCCCGAGGATGGGCTTCATTGTTCCATTTCAAAGTTTAGTCAAAATGTAAATAACCTTGTTAATTTCATTTTTTGGTGATATTTTCACATTATATTTAAATCATAAGAGGTACCTAAATACAAAACTATTGAGTTGGAACTGGTAAAGAAAATTAATTTTGCATAATAGTCATTGAAAATAAATATTTCTGTAACTGTTAAAAATAGGAAAAATTCATAATTATATATTTACTTGAGAAATTTTATTTTCACACAAAATATATTTCCATGTGAAATGCATAGAATAAAATTTATGTTTGCATATGTCAGTTTCAATATGAAAATATACCATCTAATTCCAAAAAGAGAGACAATCACAACTTGAAGAGGGTAGAACTTTTTCATGAATGTTTAGTGAAAGGATAAGTAAATCAAATGTCCATAGTAGTACCCGCATTGACTTTTCCTGTGACTGTCCATTTTCTTTCTACTGGATAAATGACCTATTTTTTCTTTCCCCTTTGCTATTTCAGTAGGCTTGGTAGTAAGAATACGGGGAGTCTTCAAGAAGTTCATAGGAAGATTCATATTATCTTTTAATTCTATTTTTCCACAAACTTTTTGAAGTACTGTCCTATAATTGGAGATTACGAAAATTTTAAATAAGCGAGAAGATCAAGTTTTCTAACAATAGGTTGGGCTTTTGTTTTTTCAGATCCTAAAAATGGCCCTACCCTTCAGGAGAAACTGAAGTCCTTCAAAGCTGCCCTGATTGCCCTTTATCTTCTTGTATTTGCAGTTCTCATACCTATCACTGGAATAATGGCAGGTATAGTATTCCAGAATTTTGAACGTAGCAGTTTACCCTGTGAATTACTCATTGTAAGAGCAAAAAAGAAGCATTTAGTCTTTTGTATATTGAAGATTGATGAAGAAAACTTCATATGACAAAGGGTTCTTCAAATTTATTAAATTAAAAAATAAATTCTGCAAAGTTAACTGGAAACAAATAGATTTTTTTAATTAAAAAAAAGAGAGTGGAAAAAAGAGAGTAAGATAAAAATATAGATATATGAAAGTAAGATGGAAAGGATTAGACCATTTCAAAAATGTAATATCCTCTAAAGTCCTATATACTTCTAGCAGCAGGCCACAAATTTCATAAGTATCCTAGCTGCCAAGGTGCAGACATAAACATGATCATTTACATTAACAGTGCCTATAGTATAAATACAAGCCTGTTGTTCAGGAGAAGCTCTTCTACTTATAGTATTGACAAAAATATTCTTGTGAGTTTTCGAAGAGAGGAGACTTTGTAAAATAATGGCCTACAACTCAGTAATATCCTTACAGTTTATATGGTCACGTGTTTCATAGGGCTGTTGTTTAAAATATCTTTTAAAATAAACTGAGAGCATCCTCTCAAAGAAAAAAAAAATTAGGACAAGTTACTTGAGCTTAACGTGTTCTCCAGGTTAATATTTCTTTGGAGAGTCTGACTTGAATGGGGGATAGATTTGGGCATTTTCACAAGGCTGAATGGCATGCATATAACTCAAACAAGTAAATATTATTCCCCTCAGTGGCATTTTTGATGAAATTGAAGGATTTTGATTGGCATTTGAATTTCTATGCCTTGTAGCTCTTTCTAAACTTTCTGGCCATATGCTCTAATCAGATATACACTGGGAATAAGATAGGTTTTTATGTGCATACTAATCAGCTTGACAAGACAATACTCCTAAATACAAGGCCAACTTCCTCTGCTAAGGGGCAATCTAAGGGAATATTACAAGATAGAGCCAAAATTTTACTAAGAAAGAAAAGACATTGAAAACAGCAATAACAGTAGCTATCATTTTTGAGTATTTACCATGTTCGGTACTGGGCTATAAACTTTCCACAGATTATCTTAATACGATCTTACAGTTACTCTCTGAACAGCTACTATAATCATCCTCATTATCAACACAGAAAATAGTGGAGCTCCCTTCCATGACTTCTGAATCCTAACCTCTATGGTCTACAGTCTCCCAGTGAAATTGGGTTTTTGTAGCAAAATACGGCTGGCCAATCAAAAAGGCAATAGAACAGAGTTACCACAGAAACATATTTTCCAGAGGTAGACATTAACTCCTATTTTCACCATTAAAAACAAAGAGAAACAAAGATGCAACCATAACAACCAAACCAAACAAAGAAACACTGCAGCCATCTTAGTAAAAGGACCTGATATGTGTCTGGCGTTAAATAATCAACTTCCTGAGGAACGGAGATTGGCTGTATGTTGTTTACACATTTGCTTATCTGTAGTTTGAAATGCATGACTGAAGGATGTTTCATTGGTTGAGATCATTAACTATATATAAGCCACTTAGAATTTGGGTAAATCTCAGCACTTTTATACAAACCATGGCTTACAGAGCCAGCCCCTGGATGGCAGCTTTGATAAGCCCATGTATAACGCAGAGAGAAGTCTGAAAAGAAATCAGGATTCTAACCAAGTTCAAAATTCCTGGACTATTAGAAAATCCTACAAAGCCAACACCTTTGTTCTAGAGCTGACAATGATTGATTTGAAGTAATTTATTTACTAAAACTACAATGGTACCTAATAAGATTGACAGGAAACTGAAAATGTCTTATAAGTTCACATCAGTACCAAATTGATCAGAATTTGGAACAGAACTCACTGTGTCCATCATGCACTAATAATAAACAATTGATAACCCATTTGCAGCTTTAATTAGTTTGTAGATCAGAACATTTTTCAAAAAGGAACAAAAATGCAATACAAATCTCCACCTGATATCAAAAAATTACAAATATAGACAAAATGTATCCCTAAAATGATAGAAGATATACAGAATGATAGAAGTTACTCTGTTTTGGCAAATATGAATTGATGAGTGAAATAAAATATCATACATAAAAACTATTTAAATTCAAAGTGCCATTGTGCTGATAACACCAGCATCCAGGGTTTGATCCTTGTACTGGCCAGCTGCCAAAAACAAACAAACCAAAATTTAAAGTGCATTATATATTAAAAGATATTTTCTTAATTATAAAGTTCACTCCATTTGCTACCTTTTCTTAAAGAAGCTGCTGAATCATTGTCACAGCCTAACCACATAATACTGTCTCAAGACAATAATCTAGGATTAACATATACAAATTGTTACTGAAATTCTAAAAATTCTTTAGCACAAAATAATAAACACTTTGGGTAGGAAAAGAAACTACCAACATGAAAGAGTAAACATGGTCCATAAAATTAAATCTAACCCTGTCTCTGGGTCTTGGCACAGGACATGAATGTTTATATTCTTTCACATTTGAAATGGAGAGCCGCAAAATGCCATATCCTTAACAAAAATAAAAGAAATAAACTTTCGAAAGTATGAATTCTGGCATTTTTTATGTTGCTATATGGTAAAGAGTTAAACTTTTTTTAAAGTAAGGGTTAAACAAGTTTTCATTTAGGGTTGGAGGGAAAAAGCAACGTTGTGTTTTTAAATCTGTGAGCAAAATGTAACCTTTACTGTCAACACATGTTTAACTTCTCAGAATAAAAACTGTTGGCCACATGGCTTTTGTCAAATTAGGTCTTCTTTTTCCATATTGTGAAAAATATTCACTTTACTCGTATGAAATTAAATTTGTTTCCAGTGAAAGTAAAAATATTTGGTTGAGAAATTAGAGCAATGTGCCCAGCAAAATAAAGCACAGAGACTACTGTGCTCATCGGAACATCCAACTCCGGAAATATTTTTATACTACACAGTATTAATTCTGCATAGTTAACCAATATTGGGTATACAGATGCTAAGTTACAGTTATTGAATCCAAAATATCAATAGCAAAAAAACCTGAAACTTGTCAATGTTTATCATGTGCCAGGAGTTGGTCTAAGCACTTTACAAATAGTTCGCTTAATTATTTAAACACTGTCTGTTAGTACTCCATTTATACAGATGGTGAAATAGAAGCATTAACAGATTAAGTAATTTGTCTAATGTAACAGCTTATAAAGGACAGAGCCAGAATTACTAACCCAGGCAGTTTTACTCCAGAATCTAGATTCTCAACTGCTACCTAAAAAGCAGTAATCATAATAAAGAGAAAACTTTAAGAAATAATTTTGAAAAAATTGTTTATTTGGGTTTCTGATTATTTAAGTCAAAATCTATTCCCAATAAGTTTCTTATTCCCATAGTTACTCAGTGGTTTACACACAGTAGGTTCTTAATAAATAAATCAAAGTATTGATGAATGCACGAATGAGTAGCCATCCAAAACTTGCTCCCCACACGGAATTTAATAAATGTGATGAGAAATATGGTTTTATGTCTAATTTACTGATAAATTAAGAAATATAGAATAACAGACACTCAATATGGTCTCTGTTGTACATCACATCAAAATGTTATCACACATATTTCATTAATTCAAATACACTAATATTAAAAAATACAGCTGGGGAAAATATGAAATAATGCATTTTTTAATTGAAATTTAATTGCATGTATAGCATAATACTTATTTTCAATATAGTAACAGCTACAATAGCCACTGTCATCGAACAGCTTCTTGAAAGAAGGGTACTGAATACAGTGGACTCTATAACTAAGATAATATCTTGATGTGTAAGGCACTTTGGAGTTGAATTGAGTGTTTGTATGGGAGTCACATGCTTTATTTCATTCGCGCTCAACACCACTGCTGAGGTAATTATTACTTTTACCTGTTTGAGGAAACCTAAGCAAGGAGAAGATAAGTAATTTGCCCAGAGTAACCCCACTGGTAAGTGAGGAGGTGGAACTAGATTCCAGAGTCAGGCAGCCTGGTCCTGTGTAAATGCCAAGCTGTCGTTTATATAACTGGTATCCTAAGTTAGGGATAGAACTCAATGTTTTTCATGTGTTATCTCAGTTGACCCTCAAAAATCTGTAAAGCTGGTACTATTACCATATTATTTTTATTAAGAAAACCAACAGATTCAGGTGTAGCTGTATATAAAGACATATTTCTAGACCATATGAAGTTACTCTTTTTATTGCTCCGTAATTGTCAAGTAATGCAAATCTTATGCATTCAACCTAATACAAATGTGATTGATGTATGTAGATCAAATGTATATATAGATATATGGAAAAATAACAAAATCTCAACCACCACTGATTAATGATAAAATGGTGTTAAACACTTTATTCGTCGTGTATAATTATGCATTATTTTTATCTGCAAATTTAATGTTTATGTTTTTCATTGTTTTTGAAACTGTAAAACATACTGTTTTAGATCATTTCAGAAACATAATTAGGTTGTTTAGAAAACATATGCCTGTTTGAAAATTAGCAGCTCAATATGTTCCCGAAATACCATTTAATAGAATTTTTTTCGTCAGGAAATAATCACAAAATTGTTCATCAAAATATTGAACCTGTTACTGAAAACAGAAGCAAATTAAATGTAGATGTTTGTTTAAATAAATCTGGGAAATCCAGACACAGAATACAATGTAGTTATTCAATGATTTTTGTAGAAAAATATTAAATAACATGAAAAAAGTATTAATGATATAGCATTAAATTAAGAGTAGTTTCCAAATTAAATATAAAAAAGAATCCTTCTTTTATTATTGTAATAATACAATAGTGGAAACAGCCAGATTTGATATACATACATCAAAACGTTAGAGTTTAACCCAGGTTGGTGAGATTTATGATAAATTATTTTTTTCTTATTATTCCTATTTGCTAAATTTTCTGCTATGAATATATATTTTATAATAGGTAGAGAGGAGTCTTATAAACATATTTTTAAGATGAAAAAATTCATTTGCCCAAATTTCTGCTCCACCCACTGCGAGTTGAAAATGACAGTTCTTTGCTAGCTTAAGTGCTAAGACAAGGAGAGGAGCCAACAATTTATCTGTACAGTGAATGACAGTACTACTTCTGCTTTCACTATATGTTATTCTGGTCATCATCACAGTAGCTTACATATTTGAGATTCTTACTTTCGAAACTATATTAAGCATTATCTCATTTTATCCTAACAATAGTCCTGTGGAGTAGCATACGGTGCATTTTATAATTTATAAAATTTTCTCTAACTGGCAAATTCAATGGCCAGGAAGATTCATATAAGCAGAATTCAGAAAGAATGATGTAATCCTGGAATAAATTCTAAGGTAAAGTGGCAAAGGTACACTGTGTTTCTCAGCAAAATACTTAGTGTGGTTTACACATTGTATAATGAAATACTTACCTTAGGCTCGCATTCAAAATGTTGGAATGGAATGGAATTAAATAAATAGAATAGAATGATGTGGCATGAAATGGTGTATGCATTTAAATAGACAAGCCATGATGTGGTTTATTTTTACTTAAATACGCAGCTCACCTCCTGAAGTGGGAAACAAAGAATTCCACAGTTGATTCAATTAACACGAATTCTGTATCTCAAAGTCTCACGGGAAAAGGAAATGACAGTGAAGACGAAATGAGACTTCAAGATGTTATGGAACACGTGAGGAACATGGAGAAGAGAATTCGATATATTTCAGAGACTGAGGCCCATCTCCCAGATTTGGAGCATTTCCAGAATTTCACTGTGACAACTGGTCAAAGATTTGATGATGTTCTTCTCCAGCTAAGCACCTTGGTTTCCTCAGTCCAGGGACATGAGAATGCAATAGAGGAAATCGCCAAGTCCTTAACAAGTCTGAATACCACATTGCTTGATTTGCAGCTCAATGTAGAAACGCTAAATGGCAAAATCCAAGAGAATACATTGAAACAACAAGAGGTAAGAATTTTTGCATTGGAAGTTCACATGCTGGAATTGAATCCATCCAGATCCTATCTCCTTAGGCAGTCCAGGAAAGCAAAGGTGGCAAACACTGTTTCAGCATCATCCTATTTACCCTGATTCTTCTGGCAATCTTAGCAAAAGGTTTCCAATGGTTTTACCTAGTGCCTTCCCCAGACTCCCAGAAAAAGGGGGAATTTTTTTTCCCATTGGATATAGACTCTCTTAAGGTATTTTAATGTTTTAAATATTATTAAAGTGCCTTGTTAAACTCTCTAAACCAAGTATGATTCTTAGGTTATCTTAGTAGGTCTTGAGAGGTGGGCACTCTGCATTTGTGAATTTTTACAACAGACCCAGTATTTCTTCATCACCAAAGGAATGGAAATTTTATTTACACAAATATCCTACAAAGTCTAAATTTTAAAATAACTTATTTGCTGCTCTCAAGTAGTATACATAAATTTTTATGTGTACAAATAATTACATTTTGAATAATGTATACATTCTATCATTACAAGATCATCATGGGATCATAATGTGCAGTTATTATCATCATAGGATCAAATACACATTAAGTTGTCTACTACTATGCCAACCGTGATATTCATTAAACACTGAGAAATATAGCAATAAGAAAAGCATTGTTACGATCAAGCCGTAGAATGATCAGATATCCCTTTATACTACAGTCAAGAGAGCAAAACGTACTCTACACCAATTGTCAGCAAAGTTTCTTTGTAAAGGGCCAGATGGAAACATTTTAGGCTTTGGGGATCGTATGGTCTCTGTTATAACTATTTAGCGCTTCCACTGTAGTGCAAAAGCAGGCAGAGACAATATGTAGACCTGTAAGCAAAGTGATGATGCAATAAATATTTATTTACAAAAACAGACTGTGGGTTGAATTTGACCAAACGACCATGAGTTTCTGACCTCTGCCCTAGACTGTTCTGTAGCCAACCCTGGTTCAGATCTTCTGTGTTGATGAGAAAGAATTTAAGCAGCAAATAACTTATTTAAAAATTGCAATTTTTACTGAGTAATTAGAATTGTTTCTTTCCATGAAAAACATTTGACTAAAACTTCACTTCTCATGTGAAAAATAATTTTTATATTATAAAATAACTAAGACCCCTAACTAACGTGAAGCCTATAAAATTTCCATCATTTGCTAAGCAATGCTGGTGTCTCTGGAGGAGATTTTACTTGAATAGACCCATTCTTAGTTAATGAGGTTGTTTTCTGTATAGATACAATATTACACATTGTGATTTTTCTTTTAAATGGTCATCACTTATAGAACAAAGACAAGCCTCCAAAGTTATAGCATCACATGAAAACCAACTAAACTATTGACTAGAGAATAGACTAAACAGGTTAAGGAAAAATATCCCACATATTTATTACTTATGGGGTTCAATCATTCAGAACTTTTGAATTTTTACATGGTCTTGTGCTTAAGGTGCCAGAAGACAATGACATTACGGTTTAAAGGTGGTGATTCTGCTGGTGAACCTCATCTCTACACCAATTTTGATATTCTGTTTCTGTGCCATATCACTTTCAAAATCTATCACTGTTTCCACATTGATAATGAGTAACTACGCATATCAAATGGTATTGGGATATCAAGGACTTGGACTATGGGAAGGTTAGAGAAAATGCACAAAGAAGAAACTGTCCATAGGCTTGGGGAGTGTGGGAGAGAGAGGAGGCTAAAATGTTAGTTATAGGAGTAGCCTCTGATTAAGTTGGAGGGAAAAAGGGAGGGAAAAAATACTACTTTATGTAGAAACAGAGTCAGGGGGGCCATGAGATGGAGTGGGAGAGAGAGAAAATGGATAAGATGGAAGAAGAAAGACATGTTTGGTATCCATAGTGTGCCAAATCCAGCAGAGACCATAGAATGTCATTGACCCTGCATAACCAATGGAAGGCAGTAGAAATTTTGGACCTGTTTGAAGTAATAATTAATAAAATAATCAAAATGTGGTGATCGGTAGTCTGTTTAAGTTTGGATAAGATTGCACTTAGGTTTTGAAGGGAGTTCCAGCATTAGAAAATGAGGTACAAGGGATTGGTGGAACGTTCGAAGCTGTATATTCTTTTGACAACAGTAGTCCCTTGTAGTGATTTAGAAACTATGTCAGTGTCAGCGTATGTATGTGTGTTTGCCTATGTGTACATGTATGCACACACAGAAAAGCAGCATCGGGACTCTCATCCCCATTGCTTGAATAATTTGACTGCTTTTGGAATCCTTAATCCAGTACAGGAATAAGTAAATGAAATGAATGCCCGAATCAGTAAGTGCTGTTTGAGGAAAAGGCTTATAAGTAATACCAACATAATACTTATCAAGCAAAGACCAAACAGAGATTTTATAGAATATGGAAATCTGTCCTTGATGTTCATTACCACTGAGAATTAAGACATTAAAATTTGGTTATAGACATTTTAATTTGAAAGAAAAAAGGAAGAACATTGGTACCAAATGGAAGATGGGGTAGAATTTATCTCCATTGTTCATAGAAAGGACTGCAGGACTGCAAAATTAAATGCCTATTCCCAGCAGAGCCACTGGTGGTGGAGCGCAGAGGTTGTGCATGGATGCTGTATAGGATTTTTTTTTTTTTAATCGAATCCACTTTCCCTTCTCATAAAAATACACATAACATATGTACATGCTTAAAAAGCAAAATAATAACGAAGCCTCAAATATAGAGGTGACAAAAATTGAAAGTATTATTAATATGCTAGTTTGAGATTTTATTGAATTAGAAATCTATCCTTAACATTCATTATCCCTGAGAATTAAGATTCTAAAATTTGGTTATAGCTATAAAACAATTTTGTATGTAAGAACTGGAATTTGTTACCACTCTAAATAGAATATGAAGAAATTTCACTTCAGTAAATTAAAAACCACATGACAAGTTTTAAATTTTATTTTATTTTGAGCATTCCAACATCTATATATTTGGGAATAGAAGCATACCTTAGATATATTTAATTGATTATTATTGTTATTGGGGGGTGGGGCTTGGAGTGTGAAAATTCAGACTTTCAGTCAAAAGAGGAAATGCTTCACAATCAAAGAATTATTATTTTAAGTTTTCTAATTTCCATGTTCTATTCCATAAAATTCCTGTAATATTATATGTTTTTTAAAAACCTGAATTTCCAGGCCTTCTTGAACTTGAATGCTTGATAATTACATGTGTAACAAAAGCTATGGATGCTCACTTATATTTCACAGGAAATCAGTGAATTGAAGGAGCGTGTGCACAATGCATCAGCAGAAATTAAGTCTGTGAAAGAAGAACACGTGCATTTGGATCAGGAAATAAGAGGAGAAGTGAAAGTATTGAACAACATCACTAATGATCTAAGGCTGAAAGATTGGGAACACTCTCAGACATTGAGAAATATCACTCTAATTCAAGGTAAAGTGTCTCATCACTCCTCCAGAAAATATTATGTATTTTAAATGTACATCTACTGAAATTTACACAGAGATCTGGCATTTTAAATCCTATGGTTTGAAATAATCAGTTTTGAGCATACATTCATTACAAATACCTGGAGGAAGGAATCTTAAGATCAGATCAAGACGTGATGAGATAACAAGTAGCCCAGCATTCTCTACATTGAAGGGTATAAACAAATGAAATATCTCTTAAGATCTAATGAGTCTCTGATTGTTGAACATATTCTGTAATTACTAAAGACAAATACAACTTTTCTGTAAGTACAAAATTCTCTATATGCCCATAAATCAAGCTGGTTAATTCTGTTTTTCAAAAATTTCTGATTCTTTCTTACTTCTTACATGGCTGAATTATTAATGAGAATGGTCTTTGGACCTCTCCAAAATAAGGATGGATTGGTCAATTTCTTCTTCAGTTCCTGTTAGTAAGACATGATGAGTTGAATCTTACTGATTTTTTAATTAATATATATCATATATATTTTTAGTAGCTTTCAGTTATTTTTTTTGTAGCTATTTTCCTATATTTTACTTTCGACCTTTTGATATTGTTTACCTTTCAGTTTGTCTCTTGTAGTAAACACTTAACATTTTTACTTTTTAATGAAACCTGACCATCTCTTTTCAGTGTATTTACTTCTACCATCTTATTTTGTGCTGTTTTCCCCCACTTTGATTGATGTTTCTTTTTCTTTCCTTTTTTGCCACTTTGGATTGATGGAAATTTTTCTTTTCTTCAATTTTTCTTTCCACCAAAGTTACCAAAAACATTTTGCAAACTTACTTTTTTTGGAGGCTGCTTGGTACAGGGATGGGATCGAACCCCCGAACCTTGGTGTTATCCGTACCACATTCTAACCAACTGAGTTAACTTGACAGCCCCCGTAACGAGCACTAGACGACTTTCTTTCCTCTTAAAATTTTCTTCTCTTACATCTCCACTCCTTGTCTCTACTTAAAACCACCTTTTTTAGAGAGTATTTCCCCCTCAACCTCCCCCATGCTCATTTTCACTCCCCATCTCTCCATACCACTGTTTGCTTTAACTTCCTCATAATTACCACTATATGAAGTTATTTTATATACACATTTGCTTATTTCTTCATCATATATCTTCTCCACTAGAATGTGAGTTCTGTGAGATTGATTCTTGTCTCTCTTGTTTACCTTTGCATACCCAACACCTGTTAGAATATCTGGAATATAGTGAGTGAGCAATTATATAGGTGTCATAAGTGAATAAGTGACCCAAGCACTTCCCTCTTATCAAGTTACACTTGGTAATGGCAGAATCGCTCTTTCAGTTTTCCAGTCTGGACATTTAAATTATTTTTATTACATCTCTCAAGACCACCATCAGTTGTTATGTTCTGTTTTCTCTATTCCCTCGTCACTTATTCATATTCTGGTATGGACTGTTCTTACCACTACTGTGTCAGACTGCTGAAATTGTTCCCTGCCTCAAGCTTCCAGACTATAACCCTTTCTACACTCTTGTTAGAATGCAGCCTTCCTAAAGGGAAACCCTAGATTGCAAAGAGCATCTCTACTGCCTCTCACTAGACATACATTTCTCTCTGTTGTACTCAAGATCTTTTACAATGTGTCTCAACTACTTTTGGATGCTTCATTCCCTCCCTTGCCCCAAATATTTCAATATACCAAATATTTCAATCAATTTGACTATAATTCTAACATACCTAGTACTTTCCACATCCTGCCTCATGCCTTTTTCTTCAATTGAAATAATACACTTCTTCTACTTGTAGAAGATATCTTATCTATCATTCAGTGTCCATCTAAGATATTGCATAAAGCCTTCTCTGGTTCTACCAGTAGTAATGCCCGGCTGACATATATATCTTATTTGATACTGAATGTCATTCTCTCACAAAAGAAGTCTTAATATGATAGTCATACATTTGATACTGAATGTCATTCTCTCACAAAAGAAGTCTTAATCTGATAGTCATACTTAAGAGTTTTTCATAGTGTCTTCTAGTAAAATGTTAACACTTCTGGACACAAGTTTCTTAAAATGAGGGTCTGGTCTTTATATTCCTTGTAGCACATAGCCATGAAATAAATTTTTAATAAATATTTATTAAACTATAACCCAAGAGAAACATATTGAATAAACTAATGAGTGCTTTCTCATGTGTTGGCTGTAGGATCAGGATCAATACTCTGTGTTTCCCCTTTCCTCATCTTTACTATTGCTAAATAATAATGCAAATAAACTAAATAAATATTTCTAATACATTTCTCAAGTAATTGCAATAACTAGAGTTGAAAGGACTAAATGCAATTTCATTGTTGAAATGGTGAAGTAGAGTTTGGTGGAGAGTTGGGGATTACACAATTTAAAGCAACCAAGGGGTAAACATTTGAGGAAGTTAAGAGAAGTATCATGTGATATGACTCAGTGCTGAGAAAAGATAATATGATGTTTATTTGGAAGATTTGAAGAGATATTTGCTTTCCTGGATCTAAAAGCACCAAAAAAGATATTTTATCTTTATCGTAGGGAAGAGGAAAAAACAAGCAATTGATGAAATTTGGATTTGGAGTTCTGCACAATTATTTGGGATTTTTGAAATGGATTGTGTCTTTAGCCACTATGTAAAGGGAAAAATTAGCTCAGGAAAAAATGGAAGAACTGATGGCCAAAAATGAAGTCAATTAGGTTTGGAATAGTATAGCATAGGATGTCAGGAAGGAGGTGTTCTAGTTCTGATTTTACCCAACTAGCTTTAAGATGTTGCAAAACTCACTCTCTGATACTCCGTAAATATGAGGGTACTTTAAAAGTTCATGGAAAGATTCGTATTATCTTTTAATTCTATTTTTCCACATACTTATCTAAATCAGTGATTATGAAAACTGGGGGGGGGGGCGGATAGAGGTTTAAGTAGCAATAGTCTAGAATATTTGGCATATTTTTATGATAATCTGAATATGAGGCAAGATTGAAAAAGAAGTAGAAAATTAATTATGATAATTATCATAATGAATAGGACATGGATGAGCAGAGCTCTGGAAATTTAGGCAGATATTATTAGTACTATGTTATCATCTGAGGATTTTAAATAATGTGATATGCCTGGGCTTGCTTTTCCAGTAATCTGGGTATTTTTGATCTATCATATTTCTGATTACGAAGTATTGTAAATCAGTACATTTCTTGTGGCTATGTAGAAACCTTAGTTTTTCTTTTTCTAAAAAATAATCTTAGGGGAAGCAAAATAGAATTCAGGTATTTTATAGAGGTAACTGTTTATAGCAGTTTATTGCCATAGCATTTATGAATTATTCCTGTAACTTTGTAATTAGAAGATATTAAAGATGAGGGAAAACAGTGTGGACTCTTATGGCTTCTTGAACTAAAGCAAATTATTCATTTTGGCCAATAGTAATCCAGTTTCCTCTGACATACGTCAGCAAGGGAGCAGACAAGTAACATTATGTCCATTTACTGATGCACAGAGGCAGTTATTGATATGATTATGAAACAGGAGCTTGAAAAGGCTAAATAGTAACTAAGAACAAAGGTGACTGCAATAGGCGCTAAGTCTCCTGACTTAAAGTTCTTCATTCTTTTGTTCCATAACGTGGCAGAATAGATTACTACATTTCTTTCCAGTTGATGGAGACATAAAACAGACTCTTATTTGAAAAAAAAAAAAGAAAGAAAGAAAGAAAGAAAAAGCCAACACCAAAAGAAATAGGAGGGTGAAATAGACAAAATTCATTCAGACCAGATAAAAAAAACTCTAGCAATAGTCCAGCTGTAGGATGAAGAGGACGTGACCTACAACTCTAACGGGGATGAGGTGGAGACCAGCCTGGAAGGCAGCTGGATAGCATTATGTTGATAATGTTCTCAGAAGGTCTACACCAGAAGCTAATTGTACAGTGATATATATAATCTGTTTAATTTCATCCCCCCAAAGTATCTAAAAGGCACTTAGAACATTTATTGAGATCCTTCCCACATTTTGTTGGAGGCAGTGAAAGAGATATAACAAGATATAAAAATGAAACTTCTAATAGGTAAGGTAATTGTTACATGAAGAATAGAAGACGAATAAAAATGTAACACTCAACACACTTAATTAGAAATATTTAAGGCAAGCCTTTACCTGGTTTTCTTACTCTAAGATTCAGACACCAGTTATTTGTATTTTTATATATATATAAATACACAGAGAAGGATCTTTAACTCCAAATTTTATAAAACAACACAGGTACGTTTGCTGTGACTGAACTAATTCCCCAAAATGAAAGCTGTATAGTTTCCATAGTTACATGCAAAATAATAGAAAGGAGGGTCAGTAATTACGAAAGAATTCCGTTTCTTACTTACCAAAGAAATGGCAAGATTCAATCTCAAGGCTAAAAAGCCTTGACCTAATCTGTGTGTCCCTCGTTTCTGGTCTCAATCATTCTAGTTTTTGCTGAAATGTCTGTGTATTGCTTTAGATCTCTAATTACTAAGTCAAAGTCTGTGTTTATGCACTTTTTCTCAAAACACCATCTTTCAACACTGTGGATTTGCTTCCCTTTAATTTGCTCAACAAAATTCAGGCAGCAAATTGACTCTTTCAGTCCTTGGCTGTCCTTGGGCTGTGTATGTGCCCAAACCCTCGCAATTGAAAGTGCCCCTTTTAAAACGTTGCTATTTCACTATTCTGTAGTATGTCTATGTTTGTTTCTTCCTTTTGGAGTTGAAAGACAATTAAGCATCTGCTTTAAATGAAGGGAAGAATACTTGTCCTGTGCAGTCCATGTGGAAGAGGGAATGCTGGTAGGATTACCTTGAAGTTCTAAAGAGGTACTCAGCGCAGTCATTCTCAAGAGGTGATCACGAGTTATCTGTTTTGCTGGACGCAGAAAGTTCAAATGACTAAACTAATGTTGTTCAACCTCAGCCCTCAGGAGCCACCTGGGAAATGGTGAAGCTAAGCGCTCAAAATTTTCCCTGCAAGCTCTCCCCATCTTATTTTATAATACCTGTACCCATCTAGGGATTCTACTTATTTTATAATATCTGTACGCATCTAGGGATTTTACTTGAAAAAGGACTCCACTGCTCATTCTCACCTTCCTGCCTTTCCCCACGTCTCTCTCATTTCCCCAGAATTCTCTTTTTTCTCATTCAACCCATTCTTCAAAATACCCTCCTGTCCTACTCCCTCATTAAAGTCCTCGTCCACCCCTGCCACTCAGGCTGGTCTCCATCTCTCTGACAAATATCTGAGTTTATGGTCAGTTCTAACAGTATGCTTTTTGGTTATTTACCATGTGTGGATTTTTGTTTCCCTTGAGGGTATCCAAATGTCTTATAAGTCCTTCCTTATACACTTTTCACACAGTATCGAGCTCAATATAGTGAAATCTGACGAGTATATGCACAATACTAATGTGGCTTTGTGCCAATGTTGTATTTTTTCTCTGACCCCAGGTTCTTAGAAACTAGAAGACTGTTAGGCACACATAAATATTTAATAAATGAATAGTTTTGTTTGTTTGTTTGTTTTTTGTTTTTTTTATCTAGGGCTATGTCATTCTTATCAGTATAGGGCATTATACTACTCAATAGCAGAGTAGCCCTCCATGATAAAACACTTTAGATTTCCTTACATAGCTGTCTTGACAAATTCATTTTACTTATGCTCTGCAACTATGACCAGTCATTGTGTTTTTTTTAAAGGTCCTCCTGGGCCCCCAGGTGAAAAAGGAGATAGAGGTCCCACTGGAGAAAGTGGTCCACGAGGCTTACCAGGTCCGAAAGGTATGGTAATAGTAACTATTTAATCATGTGCTATGAAGCTAGGTAATACACATCTACGTGCACGTGTGCGCGTGCGCGTGCGCGTGCATGTGTGTGTGTGTGTGTGTGTGTGTGTGTGTGTGTGTGTGTGTGTGTGTGTGTGTGTGTGTGTGTGTGTGTGTGAGGGAGGGGGGTATTAAGTACTCTAGCAGCCTAATCATATAATATGCTGAATGGTAAACATTGACCCTTGATTTTTGAAGAAAATTAAATGCTTTAGCCAGAGTCACCACATGGAGTTATTCTTGAGCCTCAGGAGTGTTGTCTATAACATAGTCTGCAAACACTGTATGGCAAACCCAGCTTTTTGTCACATATGAAGGAAAATACAAACCTCATCTTTGCATTGAATACATTTGCAAGTTATCTGCTTTTTAAGATACCAAAGAAGAATGCATTAATATGAGTCAAGGGCAAATTGGATTATATTTCTTATATGGGTGTCGTCCTTCACTGAATGTATCTATTGAAACTCCCAAAATCTAAATGCAAATATTGACTAAAATATAGATGCCTTTTGCTGTCAGCCAGTCTGCATTTTACATAGAGCAAAATTGTTTCATATTATTTTCCTCTGTCAATGTTGTAGTCTTGAAAGCAATATTTTGAAAGGAGATAATAGAAGACAGAAAAGGAGAAAGAGCATGAACTTATCTTTGCTCTTAAAAAAATAAAAAAGACAGTAACAATAGCATGATTATCATGTTACTCTTGGCTAGAAATCAAATCCCCTGCATGCTGTTTGAAAGTAGGCATGATCTAATTATAACTGTGCTGCCAAAAAAGTCTAAATACCATGTATTTCATCCTTTTTTTTTTTTTTTGTCTTTTGATTATATGAGATGGTCTTTCTGATCAATGTATTTACTAACCGAGGTTACATCAGAAAAACGATTTTTTTAAATAAAAAGTACGAATTTGACACCTGCCTGGCCTTTACATCCTTATGCTTAAAAAATAATTATAAAGTTTACATTAAAAAAGATTTTAGGGTTGGCTGGGTAGCTCAGTTTGTCAGAGTGTGGTGTTATAACACCAAGATCAAGGGTTCAGATCCCTTTACCTGCCAGCCACCAAAAAAACCGAAAAAAAGATTTTAGAAGTGTTTTTAAAGACCACACACACACACACACACACACACACACACACACACACGGGTACTTCAAAAAGTTCATGAAAAAATATAAGTAGAAGGCAATATGAATATTTCCATGAACTTTTTGAAGACACCTTGCTCATGTATATATGTATATGTGAGGGGTCTTTAAAACGTTCGTGGAAGGATTCATATTATCTTTTAATTCAATTTTTCCACAAAAAAACTGATGACGCAGAGATGAATAATGCATCCAATGTACAGATGTGCAGGGAGATTAAATGACTTGCTTGAGGTCAGTCAGCAGCTGGTACGTGGCAGAGCTAGTATGTGAGGCCAGGTGGGCATGGCTGTAGAGTCCACACTTGTCTTCTAGACCACAGAAAGAAGGCTGAACAGAATGTGGGGAACCTAGGATAAGAGGACAATGATCAGTCCAGCCTTACACAAGAGATTTGATCTCTCTGGTCTTATGGTCCTGCCTCCAGAAAATAATAGACTTGGATGGAATGATGTCTAAGGTCTCTTGGAACTCTAACATTTCATGGCTGAGATTCTGTATAATTGTACTTATACTGCCTGTGAGTAAGTAACAGGTGCCAAATCCTTTCCCTTTGCCACAGATTATTGTAGAAAAATAGCCAATTGCCACTTACAAGGGGCTAAGATAATCTGGTCTCCTAGAATAAAATTCAACAGTGGTGCCACATTTAGAGGCCACATTTTCAAACATCTTTAAACAAACAAGTCTCATAATTCTATAGGCTTTGTAGAGTCTGGTAAACATCTCCCCTAATAGAGGGCTAATGATCAACTGATTGCTATGTGCTTCATTTATGGATTTATTTGTTTACCCCTTGAAAATGTGCCACAATTAGTAGTTGATCACCTGCATTCTGTCACTGTACTGTGCTTGACAGCCCATCATAGGAGAGGCCATTTCTCATCCCGTCTCTAAAGCAGGCCCAAGCCATTGTCTATTACATTTCCCAGTTTTTCTAAAGTTATAACTACCAGAATTGCCTTCTTTATGTATTTGTTGCCTATCTCACCATCTGTCTCCTTACTGTTTCTCCACACTGGAAGATCTGTTTGGATAAGGTCATTTTTAACTCCAGGAATGTACAAAGACTAGCACAAGATGTGTGCTCAATAAGTATTTGTTGAATTAATAGAGAAAATAGTAAAAATGGGAGTCATTTGTGAGTGACATTCTGTAAAGACTGGGAGAATGTTTTAAATTTTTTTTTAAGTGAGAGAATAGTGTCAGTGTTTTTATTTGTAAATTTGAGTGACAGATCTCAATCGCTCCAAGTGCAGAGGCCTGACTACTTTGCTAATACAAGTACAGTGAAAGGAGGTCTAAGTATTAATCTATCAGTTTGTCCTGAGAACAGATGTTAGGTCTTTTTGGAGCTGTATACTATGAATTCCAGCTAATATATACTCTGAAGTACAATAGTATAAACTGAGCAATTACATTGAGTTGAAATGTCCTGCCTCTACTATATTTGTAAACATAATTTATAATTATTTTGCTTTGAACATCTGCTTGGTTTTTGTTGGAATCAAAATTTTACATTGGGTTGAATAATATTTCTTAACTTTTTAGAATAATATACTTCTTAAATTGAACATTTTTTTAGAGGACTGTTAGCCTAATTTTAGGTGCCTATAAGAATGAATCTCAAGAAAAAAAATTTGATGAATTAAATATGTATAATCCTTGTCTCCTGAAACTTGCAAACTAAGGGTGATCTTCTAAAAGGTTGATATTGTAAAAAGATGTATAATCAATTTTTAGAATGTTTCTTCTCAAGAAGTCAACCAAAAATTGAATGAATGGGATCTTTGTGGTATGATAATGACACTTAAAAGAAGATAAAATAAGACAATTCAGCTATTTTACAATAGTTTATCTTAAACCTTTGAACTCCAGGATGAAATATTTCATTTCATAAGAATATAACATTTGCTTTTATATGCAGTTTTTGTGGTCACCACAGAGATATGGGGTAAAAAGGAAAAAAATGGCCATTTTCAGTTTTCATTTAAGCATGTAAAACCTTAGATTTGTGTATGTAGTAAATCTGTGTATTGTATGTGTGTATGTATTTGTGTGTGTGTATATATATATATTTACATTACTCGGGATTACATATGGAATATAGAATATGTTTTACATATGGAATATGGAAAAACAGGTTCATGAGAGATAAAGTTATATATTCCAGAACTAGGACACCAACTTTTTATAAATACTCTGATACTTTTTATTGTGTAAGTTGTCCTTTTTCAAAGGCAAATTTTAAGAATTCAATTTTCAGCTTATACATTTCAAAGTTACCATTTCAGCTGCAGCAAAATTCTGTTATTTGACAACTTCTGATTGACTACAGAAGCCTTGTGGTTAAAACTCTAAGATTTATTTTTTCTCATGTGCTTTTATTTCTGCTAACAATATGTTATTTACTGAATATATGCAATGTACTAAATGTACTAACGTTTATGTTTATTGCTTATATTGCCTTTCAATGGCACACATGAAATTTTAGGAAAGATAAGATTACTCCATTTGTAGATTCATCTGTTTTATATTCATTTATGAAACTAGATTCTTCCATCACACTCTCAAATCTATATGCAAAGTGAATTATTACCCACTTTTTTTTTCTTCATTAACCATCTAGGTCCTCCAGGTCTTAAAGGTGATCGGGGAGCAGTTGGCTTCCCTGGAAGTCGAGGAGCCATAGGACCAGCAGGAAGGCCAGGTATTGTGATCATGTGCAGTTTTTTTTTTTTTTTAATTATGTAAAAGAAACAACAGATCATAGATTTTTTTTCAAATTCTTGGATAACAAAAATATATTCATCATAGTGTGAATGGTAGCATTCACATGCAGTTTATTTTGTGGCCTAAAGCATTTTGAAACTTATTTCTATCCACCTGAAGAAAGTTTCTATGTCTCGAAGGAAAATAGTTCAAAACAAATGAACACAGGATTTATAAACTCTACACAATCATAAATCATTGTGAAGAATGGTATCTACCTTTGGACAAAAAAGAGAGGAAAGACAGGCAAAGAAAAACAAATAAACAAGGTATAAATACCACTTTAACCACAACAGTCCAAATCCTGTTAAGTTACAGTTAGCAAAATACAGGTAGGCCTGAAATCCTATACTATGCGAAATAAGCTACCCGCTACTATTTATTCATGCTGAATAATCAACATTGTTCAGCACTCTAAATATCAACATTTGCTCACATGATAATATTATTTTCATTGGTTATGCCAGTAGCTTAAGCTTGAATTGTGAACTTTGCATAGCAATTTTAGAAGGGGGAAGGCGTTTTATTTCCTAATTTCAAAGTGAATTATTATCAAGAAAATAGGATGCTGAGGTATTTTTTAATGGATCTTATTTCTTAGAGCAGTTTAGGTTTATAGAAAAATTGTGCAGAAAGTACAGAGAGTTCCCGTATACCACCCACACACAGTTTCCCTTATTATTAGTATCTTGCATTAGTGTGGTACATTTGTAACAATTAATGAACCTATACGGACACACTATTATTAACTAAAATCCATAGTTCACATTAAAGGCCACTCGTGTTACATATTTTATGGGTTTTGGCAAGTGTATAATGTCATGCATCCATCATTATGGCATTATACGGAATAGTTTCAATGCCCTAAAGATCACCTATGGTCTACCTACTCATCACCAACCCTCTCACCTCCATTCCCACAAACCCCTGGCAATCATTGATCTTTTTACTGTCTCCATAGTTTTGCCTTTTCCAGCATGTCATATAGTTGGAATCTTATAGTATGTAGTTTTTTCCGACTGGCTTCTTTCATTTAGCATTATGTATTTTGGGTTCCTCCACGTCTTTTCCTGGCCGGATTGATAAATTCTTTTTATTTCTCAATAACATTCCATTTTATGGGTTTAACACAATTTGTTTATCCATTCCCCTACTGAAGGACATTCTGGTTGTTTCCAAGTTTTGGAAATTATGAATAAAGTTGCTATACGCCTTTATGTGCAAGTTTTTGTATGTAAAATAGTTTACCTAGAAGTACAATTGCTGGGTCACATGGTAAACTACGTTTACTGCTAAAATGTTTTCCAAAGGGACTCTACCATTTTGCATTCCCACCAGCAATGAATGAGGATTCCTGTTGTTCCACATGCTCACCAGCATTTGGTGGTGTCAGTGTTCTGGATTTTAGCAATCATTATAGGTATGTTGCAGTATTGCTGATAATAACAGTGTTTATGAACTGTGTCAATGTCAATCAGGCTTGGAGAAAAATCAGCTAGCCACAAATAAGGAATCTGTAATTAGTCTCCACTAGAGACCTGATTACCTGAACTGGGTGGTGTATCTATGTATCAGCCTCTCTAAAACTGTCTAGCTTTTTTTTTTTTTGTCTTTTTTGTGACCGGCACTCAGTCAGTGAGTGCACCGGTCATTCCTATGTAGGATCCGAACCCGTGGCGGGAGCGTTACCGCGCTCCCAGCGCCGCACTCTCCCGAGTGTGCCACGGGCTCGGCCCAAAACTGTCTAGCTTTAATCAGCCTCTTTTGGCAAAATGGAAAAAAGCGTTCACATTTGCTAATTTGTTTGAAGTTATCTACATTCAGGAATTGCTGAATTTCCCATATGGGTGATTTGTCTCTAATAGATAAATATTTTTAAAAATCTTAAATTTGACACAATTTTGAAGCTACGTATAAATTCCAAGATAATTCAAAATAATTCTGTGAAGTGAGATAAAATATTTTATCTATACTCTAAGTTTAAATTTAGAATAGTGTATCAGCCTGTGATCTATCTCAAATAATAGTGGTCATTTAGTATCCCTGGCAAAATCATGGTATGATTTTGTTTTGGACTCTTTATGATCCGATGTGTTTGTAACTTCCTTTTTACACTAAATCATGAGAATTGTTTTTATTTATTTATGGACAAACTTGTGTATATTTATTATGTACAACATGTTGTTTTGAAATATGTATATACTGTGGGCTACATATGCATTACGTCATATACTCGTTTTTTGTAGTTCATTAACTTTAAATCTGGATATCACTATAAGATCTGACTTAAACAGAGTTACTAATGTGTCTTTCTAGAAAGTCTACCTAAAAATGGTAAAAGTAGCAGAAATTTTAGGAATGTTAAGAAGGCAAAAAGTTCAAGAAAGAGCATCCCATGTTTATTTTCTCTCCTGCTCCTCTTGTCTTCCCCACCCCACCCCCTTCCTTCTACACAGAGTAAGTGTACACTGCATAGAGAGGGCACAATGTTGGATACAGGAAAATGAGAGGTGCATGACACACAGACCTTCACTGATAAGATATACAAACATGACAAGGGGAAGGGAAGAATGTGTACGTTCTCCGTGCAAAGCATATCTATAAAGTAGAACATTTACAATAAGATCTGACATACTGTATTTACTTCAGAAATTTAACTGAAGTGTATAATCTTACATGTCTTCAGAATCTCTAGAAGACTCTGTATTAACTTTGTTTAAAAAAAAAAAAAAAGACCATCCAGCATGCAAATAATGTACTTCTGTCCAGTCAGCCTCTCAGAGGCAATTCAAAGTGATGATTTTTCCTTAAGGATGAGTTATGGTCATTTTTAGGAGTATCTAAAACTACAGACCAAAAATGATTCATTTATTTATTCAACAAACATTTACTGAACATTTTCTCTGTGCCATTCATGGAGTTATCCATAGATAATTGAATATATAGGTCTGGAGTTCAGAGGAGAGGCCAGAGATAGAAAGAGCAAGTTGCAGCTATGATCAGATAAATGTTCACTGGAACATTTTAATAGGATTTTAAAAGGATTTCTTAGGTTGAGAGTGAGAAGGAGGTAAAAAGAGAGGGGGGCTAGGATCAGCTTTAAGTAGTTCCAGTACTACAGGCTGAGGGGTAAGAGCAGAGCAGCAGTTTGAACAGAAGCAGCGGGAGTAACAATGTGGTGTGAAAGAAGCCAAAGGCAGAGGGAGTTTCAAAAGGTGTTCACGTCATGCAAAGTTTCCCGAAAGCTCTGTGCATTTGTTGATTTGGGGATGTTACCTCTGTTTAAAGCAGTTCCTGTGGGGCAGGGTGGGGTGGAAACCAGATCCAGGTGTGCTCAGAGCCAGAACAGGTAGGTGGTGGGGACTGCAGATAGGGGCAGAGCCAACTCTCTCCTTATGCAGAGATGGAGAAAGAAATGAGCTTTTGTTTGTTTTGCTTTTTCATTTGATTTGTTTTCCTTTGAAGGAGAGATTTGAATACTATGTAAATGCTGATGGGAAAATAAAATAGAGAGGAGGTTGGAGGGTAAAAAGATAGTGTAAGGTCAATGAGAAGGTGGAAGGTGAAGAATTCAGAGAAGTATTAAGCTTTTGAGGGAGAATGGTCACAATTTAAACTGAAATAGCTAAAAAAGAGAGGAGGGGCCACACCTTCCTACCAAAAGTTTGTCTGGGCTAATTCAGGCATGCACGTGAAAATGTCCTGCATCATAGAAGCGGCACTAAAAATGCTCAAAATAGTTATGTCATTGAAACACCTCCTCTAACATTCTTTACAGTTAGAATGTCAGTATACTACTTACCATCTACTTCTCATTTTTCAATGGCTTTCAGAAATATGTTATTTTTGATTAAAGAGTAATGTGTGTGACAGGAGAGGGTTAACTCCAGGTTTTGTCCAAGCCCTTGGGCTCATTTTTAACCAAAGATGTCATTCTAAAGGAGCAATACACTCCTATTCTCTAGAAAGAATGTGTTTGGTATTTTCAAGTGTGAGAAAAGATTTCTAAGTGTCCTCTGGGAGGACATCTCTCAATTATACTAAAATGATATAAAACATTTGTTTGTTATTTATTATAAGAAGATAAAAAGTTGTGTTTTACCGTCTTTAAGAGAAAATGTCATAGTGGTGTAAGAAAAAAAAAAACAAAATAAAAAATAAAACTAATTTTATGCTTGTAGGATCCTAGAGCTATAAGGACCTTAAGTGGGTCAGTGCTCTGAATTGAGCATTTCTAGTCTCAAATATCCAAGACAAATCACTGTGTGAAAAGACTTCCAAGAATAATTCAGTCTCTTTCTCTTTTCTAATTGTGAAATTAATGCTGAAATGATGAAATTAAGCATGTTTATTATATTTTCTTCTCTTAAAGGAAATGGAAATGATCAATTACACCTTGTTTTAACTCTCCCTTATCGTTTTTTTTTTAATTTCTTAAGCTTTTCCTCTCGAGCAAACTGAAAATTTGGTATTATACCTCATAAAGGGATACCATCAAAAAAATCAGAAAGGTTTTGGGTACTTTATACTAACTAAATGATTTTTGCCAATTTAAGAATACATGAAATGACTCACACACAATTAAAAAGTGAATATAATGATATAAAGTATAATCACATTATGCAAAACAACTAGCAACTTAGAAATTCTCTTTATAATACTCTGATAATGAATGGTTGGCATTTTGTTAAATCTTCAAAAAAAATTTCAGTTGGAAAATTATACTTTTTGAGTGCCCCAAGTCTCATGCTACTCATTAATATATTATGTTTTTTTAATTTGGTAAATTAGGAGCCAAAAGTCTTCTATAAAAGGTACATAAGAGCAAATGTTCAAAACAAAACACAAATGAAGACAAAGTAAACTAGAGAAACCAAAAATAGGTAAATAAATACATATTAACACTGAGTTCCTCAACCAACTTTACAACAAAAAAACAAGTAACCCAATTAAAAAATGGGCAAAGGTTCTCAATAGGCGTTTCTCAAAGGAAGATATACGAATGGCCAACAGACACATGAAAAAATGCTCAACATCACTCAGCATTTGGGAAATGCAAGTCAAAACCACACTGAGCTACCCTCTCACCCCAGTTAGGATGGCTAAAATCCAAAAGACTGTGAATGATAAATGCTGGCGAAGTTGTGGAGGAAAAAGGAACTCTCATAGGTTGTTGGTGGGACTGCAAAATAGTGCAGCCTTTATGGAAAATGGTTTGGAGGTTCCTCAAACAATTACAAATAGATCTAACATATGACTCAGCTATTCCACTGCTGGGAATGGAAATCATCATGTTGAAGGGATACCTGTACTCCAATGTTTATTGCTGCTCTATTTACAATAGCCAAGAGTTGGAACCAGCCCAAATGTCCATCATTGGTTGACTGGATAAGAAAACTGTGGTATATCTACACAATGGAATACTATTCTGCTATAAAAAAACAATGAAATACTACCATTTGCAGCAACATGGATTGACTTAGAAAAAATTATATTAAGTGAAATGTCAGGCACATAAAGAGAAATACTGCATGTTCTCACTTATTTGTGGGAGTTAAAAATCAATCAGTAAATAAATATACAAATGGTGGGGGGGAGGAGGGGGAAGAAGACACAACAATCACAACAATTCCTTGAACTTGTTAAGACAAGTGAACAGATATGATGTTGATGGAGGGGGAGGGGGGAGAGGGAGGGAGAAAGAGGAATTGGTAAAGGGACATGAAAATCAACTACATTGTATATTGATAAATAAAAATAAAATAAAATAAAAGTGAACTTAGATTTTTTTTAAAAGTTCTCTCTCATTCACTGAGAATGAAATTGCAGAGAGCAGATTCTAGCCAAGCTTTGGGAGATGAGAAACAGACATAATAAGAGCCACCATCTCTTACATGCACCTCTTATGGACATGGTGCTTTGTGAACTTTGTTGCTAATTTTCAATGCAAGTCAAATGAAATGCATTATTTTTTCATTTTATAGAAGACTAACCTTTGGCTCAGAGAGTCTTAAAGACTTGTCCTGAGCCACATACCTAGTGAGTGGCAGTGCAAAATAATTAAAGCCAAAGGTTTCAAAATTATAATAATTCCAAAGTTCATGATTTTTAAACTACGTCCTCTCAATTCTTAGATGAAAGGGTGGAGGTTCTGGATTTTGTTGGGGGGGAGGAATCAAGAACATTAACAAAGACTTCGACTTAGAGACAGAAAGCAGTAGGATCAGTCCTACATTTATGCCAAGAAAGTAGTCACTTGCACATAAGTACCTGATGGCTGTTGGAAGAATTAATAAGCAAGAACAGCACCACTCTCGTGAGATGAAATTGTCACCATTAAAATCTCTTGTTGGTACTAAAAGAACATCTCCTGGAAACCCCTCTAAATAAATGGAACTGTGGGCGACGTAGCAATCCATTAGCAAAGACCAAGGTCTAGTAGTGTTTCCACATCAATTCGAAACCCTGATCCTCATATAAAATGATAATATTTGTACCACCATCCTGTGTAAATGCATGAGGTTTCTCAAAACCAAAAGTGACCCAGCCTCGAGGTTTGAATGTCCCACAGACCTTCCCACCTTCCCCTAAGACTGAGGTCATCAGAATCTCAGCACTCCCAGAAATTCATTCACAGCCCAGTCTCTGGGGTGCTCCCACCATAAAGAAATGGAAAGCGATATAGATAAGTTGTAGTGGAATAGAAGAGGAAGGTTTCCAGTGAGATGGAAGACACTGGGCTTCCTAGGGGTGGGAGGAAGGTAGAGTAAAAGGAAGAGCAGGAGAGGAGGGTGAATAAACACAAAACAAACCACTTACACATCAGCTTTGCCTCTTTTAGAAAAATGGGACATTTAATGCCCTTTTAAATAATTTGAGACAGCACAATGCCAGGTTCGTAATAGGACTTCACAAGTGATAGCTATCATTATTATTCTCAACATTGTTATATTTCAGTGTCTGTATATTGTTATACATTGATATTTTAGATTACCTAGTGATGTCCTGTCTCCATTTAAAGCAAGTATTGTGAATTGCCCTGGTTTTAAAAAAATATTTTGTTTTCTTTTTTCAAAGGAAATCCTGGACAAAAAGGCCAGAAGGGGGAAAGAGGGAGTGGAAGCTTATTAAGTAAGTTTGCAGTTTCTTGTTTTGGGGGTGCATTTTTGGAATAAGGTTGTGATAATAGTGGTCTGGACTTGAGCTAAATGTTGACACTTCAGCATTGATCGCAGAGATCCTATGGACGCCAACCACAGTTCTCTACAAATAACATATGGTAGCTGGAGTAAAACAAATAGATTAAATTATACAATTCTTTCAGTCTTCCTTATCCATTTCTATTTTTTGTGTGGGATGAGCACTATTTTCCAAAAATTCCGCATAGAAATTAGTTCAATTATCAAGTTAATTTCTACCCACTGAGGGCAAAATCAAACTTCTGAATAGAAACAATTACAGCCTCCTTACCCACTAACATTAACTGAAACCTTACATGTAGGAATGTGGGCAACCTAAGAACCTGACAGATTCTCTGATGGCCGCTGTTTTTAATTTTGTTTTATTTTACTAAAAACCTGAAAGAGTGGTATTGTATTCCATGTCCTAAATAGATTTGACAACAGGGATTTTTGCCAATGAAATGCTGACCTCATGCTGCAATGCAGAGAATCTCTAAATTGGATCTTCAAAACTAAATATAAGATGAGATGTCTGTGATTTGCCATGCCGTTAAGTCAATAAGCCAATGGTTGTATGTCTAGGCTGAATCCACGCTGATACAATGAAAAGTTATGAAGACAAATGAGAAATCCCCACTTGACTCCTCAGAATAAAAGGTGCCTCCCCTTGAATTCCCAGGAGGAGCTACCTGTGAGATGCATGTGTGTCTGTGGGAACAGATGGTGCAGACATAGCAGTTGTAATCTTTACTCACCAAGGATTGGTTTTAGATAGATTATGGTAAATACTTCGGTATATCAAAATCGAGCAGTTTTTAGTTGCTATCATTGTTTAAAAAGATACAATAGCAATTTCTCTGCCTTGGCAAAAATAATTGTAGTGTGTACAGATGCCACATTTAGACAACACAGGGCTGTCATTGTGAATACAAGGCATTAGGGTGTGGTGTAACCATGATGTTTTCAAAGTTTAATGTAGTGAGTGTATTGTGTATCCTCTCAGAGTTCTTTAATGTTACCTACAACTATTATTGTGTCCATTTATTCTTTAATCTAGTCAATTTTGCCTGCACTGTACTTTTTACTCCAATTAGTCCCCTGTCTCCTTTTCACGCCAATTCTTCTCAGTTAAGCTCCTCTTGTAACTTTCTCTTCCCTATCTTTATGCTTATTTTTATCTTTCTCTCTCCCTTTACTTTATCTTTTGTTCTTCTTTATCTCCTTTTCCTGAGGCTTTTTCTGAGCTTCTAAGCATCAACTCTAAATCAAGTTTGGCAAATAAGGAACTTCTTTCTTTTTTAGTCTGTAAGCTGAGCATTCACACTGACTTCTGTTACCTGAGGTTATCAAATGCTTTGAACATTTTTTTCAGATATGTTCAGAAATGTTTTGGTTACAGATATTTTCATGACTGTTTTGGAGTTTATACACATGCTTTCTTTGAGAAAGCAATAAGAAAGGTGTTTCTGTGCATTAGTGTATATAGCCTCCAGATTCCCCTCTGTGCCTTCCCCATGGAGAATGTATAACAACTCCGCAATATTTCAAAAAGAGACAAAGAATAATGTGCATGTACATCTAATATAGTGTGTTCTTTTTTTCCTTGTTTTAAGTTAATATGCCAGTTATCTGTTTATATCATTTCATATTGCTCCACCTCTTTTTTCTCAATGGCTACACATTACTATATTTTACAGCTATATCATAATTATCATAACATAGTCATTCAGTCTCCTAGTCCTGACTTTAATGATGTTTATTTGCTTTTGTCTGGTTTTAATAAATAATGCTACATTCAACATTCTCATATGTGATCTTGTGGGAATACCTTTTTTTCCCTTTTAATTTTTATTGATGTACATATTCATGGGGCACAGAGGTGACCGTCAGCCTGTGCCCAAGATGTGATGATCAGATCAGAACCATCAACAAGCCCACCACCTCAAATTGCAATTATTCCCCGTGTCCCCATCCATCCTATCCCCAACCACCCTCCACCCACACCCCGTGACCCTAGGTCTTTTCTGTCCCTATGCAAATCCAACACACCACTGTGTTCTGTCTTTCCTTCCTTCTCTCTTAGCTCTCACTTATGAGTGAGGATACGCAAAATTTTTCCCTCTGTGCCTGGATTATTTCACTTAACATAATTTTTTCCAAGCTCATCCATATGGCAGTGAATGGCAGAATTTCATTCTTTTTTTATGGCTGAGTAATATTCCATAGAGTATATATACCACACTTTCCCTATTCAGTTGTCCATCCGTGGACAGTTAGGTTGTTTCCATATCTTGGCTATTGTAAATAGACCTGCTTTGAACATAGGAGTGCATGTATCCCTTTGGCAGGATGATTTCCATTCTTTTGGGTGTATAGCCAGAAGTGGGATTGCTAGATCTTATGGCGGTTCTATCTGTAGTTGTTTGAGAAACCTCCATACTGTTTTCCGTAGTGGCTGTACTAATTTACAGTCCCACCAACAGTGCAGAAGAGCTCCCCTTACTTTGCATCCTCACTAGCATTAGTTGTTCTTAGTATTTTTGGTTATAGCCAGTCTAACTTGTGTGAGATGATATCTCAAAGTGGTTTTAATTTGCAGTTTCCTGATAATTAGTGATGTTCAACATTTTTTCAAGAACCTGTTGGCCATTTATTTGTCTTCCTTTGAAAAAATGTCTATTCCACTCCTTTGCCCATTTTTTAATAGGGTTATTTGTTTTTTACTGTGTAGTTGTTTGAGTTCCTTGTATATTCTGGATATTAATCCCTTGTCAGATGTACAGGTTGCAAATATTTTCTCCCATCCTGTAGGCTGTCTTTTCACCCTGTTGATTGTTTCCTTTGCTGTTCAGAAGCTTTATAGTTTGATATAATGTCATTTATTTTTTCTTTTGTTGCTTGTGCTTTTGGAGTCATATTCATAAAGTTTTTGACCAGTCCTACTTCCTGAAGTGTTTGCCTTATATTTTCCTTTAGTAGTTTTACAGTTTCAAGTCTTATACTTATAAAATCTTTAATCCATTTTGAGTTGATTTTGTATATGGTGAGAGGTACAGGTCTAGTTTCATTCTTCTACATATGGATGTCCAATTCTCCCAGTATTATTTACTGAAGAGGCAGTCTTTTCCCCAGTGTATATTCTTGGTGCCTTTCTCAAACATCAGTTGGCTTTAAGTATGTGGGGTTGATTTCTGGGTTCTCTATTCTTCTGCTCCATTCGTCCAAATGTCTATTTTTGTACTGGTACCATGCTGTTTTTGTTACTATAGCTTTGTAGTATAATTTGAAGTCAGGTAGTGTTATTCCTCTGGCTTTATTGTTTTGCTCAGGATTGCTTTGGCTATTTGGGGGTCTTTTGTTTTTCCATATGAATGTTAGGATTGTTTTTTCTATTTCTGTGAGAATGTCATTGGTGTATTGCTGGTGACTGCATTGAATCTGTTGATCCCTTTGGGTAGTATGGACATTTTCACAATGTTAATTCTGTCAATCCAAGAGCATGAAATATCTTCCTACCTTTTTTTGTCTTTTAAAATTTTTTTTGGTGGTGATTTGTAGTTCTCTTTGTAGAGGTCTTTCAACTGCTTGGTTAAATTTATTCATGGGTATTTTAATTTTTTGATGACTACTGTAAATGGGTTTGTTCTCTTGATTTCTTTTTCTGCCAGTTTGTTATTGGAGTATACAAATGCTATTGATTTGGGGATGTTAATTTTGTACTGAAATTGTTAATCAGCTCTAAGAGTTTTTTGGTAGAGTCGTTAGATTTTTCTGTATATAGGATCATGTCATCTGCAAATAGGGGCAGTTTGATTTCATCTTTTCCCATCTGGATGCCCTATATTTCTTTCTCTTGCCTGATTGCTCTGGCTAGTACTTCCAATACTATTTTAAATAGGAGTGGTGAGAGTGGGCATCCTTCTCTTGTTCCCAGAATGATATTGGCAGTGGGTTTGTCCTATTTGTCTTTTACTATGTTGAGATATTTTCTTTCTGTAGTTAATTTGCTAGGAGTCTTTGTCATAAAAAGATGTTAAATTTTGTTTAATGCTTTTTCTGCATCTATTGAGATAATCATGGTTTTTGTACTTGATTTTGTTTATGTGGTAATCACATTTATTGATTTGCCTGTGTTTAACTATCCATGCATCTCTGGGATGAACCCCAATTGATCATGGTGTGTAATTTTTTTGATATGTTTCCATATTCTGATGGCTGGGATTTGTTGAGGATTTTTGTGTCTATGTCCATCAGAGACATTGGCCTGTAGTTTTCTTTGTTTGTTGTACCTTTGGTTTTGGTATCAGGGTGATGCTGGCCTCATAGAATGAGTTTGGGAGAATGGCCTCTGTTTCAAGTTCTTTGGAACAGTTTGAAGAGAATTGGTATTAATTCCTCTTTAAAGGTTTGGTAGAATTCAGCAGTAAAGCCATCTAGACCCGGGCTGTTCATTTTTGGGGGCGGGGGGGACTGCTGATTACTGCTTCAATGTCATTGCTTGCTATTTGTCTGTTCAGGTTTTCTATTTCTTCTTGGTTCAGTCTTGGTAGTTTGTATGTTTCCAGAAATTTACCTACTTCCTCCAGATTTTTTAATTTGTTGGCATATATTTGTCTGTAATAGTCTCTAATGATTTGTTGTATTTCTATGGTATCAGTTATAATGTCTCCTTTTTCATTTCTGATTTTTGTAATTTGGTTCTTCTCTCTTCTTTTGTTTTGTTAACCTAGCTATTTGTTTGTCTGTTTGTCTATCATCTTAACAGACCATCTTTTTGTTTCCTTGATCTTTTGTATCATTTTTTATGTGTGTATATCATTTAGTTATGCTCTGATCTTAATTATTTCTTTCCATCTACTAACTTGGGGACTGGATTGCTCTTTTCCTCAGTTCTTTGAGGTATTAGTTCATTTATTTTAAATCTTTCCATTCATTTGGTGTAACAGTTTATTGCAGTAAGCTTTCCTCTTAGTACTGCTTTTGTAGTATCCCACAGGTTGGTATGATGTGTCTTCATTTTCATTGGTTTCAAGAAACTTTTTGCTTTCCTGTTTAATTTCTTCCTGGACCAATAGGTCATTCAGGAGCCTGTTTTTTAATTTCCGTGTATTTGTATAATGTCCTGACTGTCACTTGTTATTGATTTCTACTTTTAATCTGTTGTGGTTTGAAAAGATATTTGAAATGACTTCAACTTTTTTTTTTTTTTTTTTTTTTTCTTTTTCGTGACCGGCACTCAGCCAGTGAGTGTACCGGCCATTCCTATATAGGATCCGAACCCGCGGCCACTGGGAGCGTCGCCGCGCTCCCAGCGCAGCACCCTCCCAAGTGCGCCACAGGCTCGGCCCGTGACTTCAACTTTTTAAAAAATTTGTTGAGACTTGATTTGTGACCTAACATGTGTTCTATCTGGGGGAATGTTTCACGTGCTTATGAGAACAATGTATATTTTGTAGCTGTTAGATGAAATGTTCTGTAGATATCTGCCATCTCCAACTGGTCTAAACAATAGTCTAAATACTGTGTTTCTCTGTTGACTTGTTGCCTGGATGATCTGTCCAGTGCAGAGAGAATGATGTTCAGGTCCCCCACTATAACCATATTGGGGTCTATCTCTTTCTTTATGTCTAGTAGTATTTTCTTTATATATCTCAGTGCTCTGGCATTGGGTACATATATATTTATGATTGTTATGTCTTCTTGCTTGATTTACCCCTTAATCATTACATACTGACTTCTTTGTTTCTTTTTATGGTTTTTGGTTTAAAGCCTATTTTATCCAATATAAGAATAGTTACTCCTGTTCATTTTGGGTTTCCATTTGAGTGGTATATATTTTTCCATCCCATCACTATTAGTCTGTGTGCATCTTTAGAGGGGAGGTGAGTCTCTTGAAGACAGCATATAGTTGGGTCTAGCTGTTAATCCAATCTGTCAGTCTGTGTCTTTTGAGTGGTTAGTTTAATTCATTTACATTTAGGGTTGTTATTGAGAGGTATTGTCTTGCTTCTGGCATTTTATTGCTTTTTGTATAGATATCTTAAATATCTATTATTCATTTTTTAACCTTTTATTATTTGTCTTCAATATTTTTTTTAGAGCTAGTAAGATTTAGTTTCTTTTTCCTTTCTTTTCTTTTCTTTTTTTCTTTTCTTTTCTTTTTTTTTTTTTTTTGTATTTGCATTTTACCAGTGGGTTTTGTCCTTTATTATGTATTCATGGTAGTGATTACTATTTTTTGGATTCCAGATGAAGAATTTCTTACAGGGTTAGTTGTGTGTGATGAACTCCCACAGTTTTTGTTTGTCTGAAAAATACACTATTTCTCCCTCATTTCTAAAGGACAGTCTTGCTGTGTATAGTATTCTTGGTTGGCAGAGTTTTTTTTTTTTAGTATTTTGAATATGTCATTTCATTTTCTTCTGGCCTGTAGAATTTCATTTGAGAAGTGTGCTGTTAATCTGATGGGGAATCCCTTATAAGTGACTCAGTGGTTTTCTCTTGCTGCTTTTAGGATTCTCTCTTTGTTTTTGAGCTTTGCCAGTTTGACTATAATGTTGGTCTCAGGGAGGATTTTTTGGATTGAATCTGTTTGGGTATCTTTGTGCTTTCTGGATCTGAAAGTTCTGTGTCTCTTCCTACACCTGGGAAATTTCCCATTATTATTTCATTTAATAGGTTTTCAATGCCTTTACCTTTCTCCTCCCCTTCTGGACCACCCATGATTCAGATGTTTGTGCACTTTAGGTTGTCTGCTAGCTCTCTTAGACTTTCTTCATTTTTTAAAAATTCTTTTTTCCTTTTTTTGTCCACCTGAGTTATTTCATAAGACCATCTTAGAGATCAGAAATTTTTCTTCTGCTTGCTATAATCTGCTATTTACACTTTGGTTGTGTTTTTCATTTCATTGAATGAGTCCTTCATTTCGAGGAGTTCTGCTACATTCTTTTTTAAGGTATCGATCTCTTCTTGCATATTCCCTGCTTCATGTCCTGTATATTTTTTCTCTTTTCATTGTGTCGTCTGGGTCTTCTCTTATCTCACTGAGTTTCCTCAAGATTGTTACTCAGAATTCCTTTTCAGTCATTTCAAGGGTTTCCTTTTCTATAGGGTCTGGTACTTGAGAATTACTATATTACTTTGGCAGTGTCATATTTTCTTGTTTTTTCATATTTCTAGTATCTCTACATTGGTTTCTGGTCATCTGGTAGATCAGTTGCTTTTTCTATTCCTCTGGAGTGGACTTGGAGGAGAAAGACTTTCTCTTATTTTTCCCAGCTCTTCTGGTGACTCTCCTTGTGTCAATATAGTCAAATATGTGCCAAGCCTCCTGCATAGTTGTCATGGCTGCTACCATGGTGGCAAGATATCTTTGCAGCAGTAGAAGCTGTGAGGGTGGTTGTTGTGGACCACCTACATAGAAGAGGTACAGGGCCTCCCTTGTCATGGTGGTGCTGGCTTCTGCCTTCTGTGCAGGCAGGGACAGGGTTTTTCCCTGCCTGAGCCTCCTCAGTCATGGCAATGCTGGTCTTGCCTTCTGTGCCTTGTGGGGATACTTTTTAATAGAGAATTTGCTAGAAGTAGAATCAATGGCTCAATGGTTATATACATTTTTCAATTTGATGAATTCTTGCAAATGACTCCAAAAAGGTTGTACCAACTTATGCTGCATTGAAATGCCTAATTACCTACATTATATTGAATTATTTTAATATACATTTTTAATAATTTTTATTCATGATTTAAATATAATAAAAATAATCATTGATTTCCTCTTTTATATATGTGTCAGGAGCAGTACAACTCCCTGATCATATTAGGGCGGGGCCCTTTTAAGATCAGGTGGGCTGGGCAGGACACCCTCTGCAGTAAAAAGGCCCTTCACCTCTGGACAAGTCATCAGCACAACAGACTTCCAAGATCCCTCTGTGGCTCCTCCAAACAACCTTGGTTCCCGAGTCGGCCCGGCTTCTACGTGGCTTCCTGTCCCGGTCTTTGGTGCTGTTGGGGCCTCTATTCCCATGCTCTGCCCTCTTTCTACTCTAACTACTCCATTATGACCCCTACCTCCCAGCACCCCTGGCCTGGACACCTCCCATGTACTGACTGGATGCTCCATCCAGTCCTCAAGTGCCGGACCAGGAGCCTCTATGCCCACTCACCTAGGGTCTTGCTTAACCCAATTTAATCAACTAGGTTCTAGTAAAAATCTCATGGATACTGATGATATGTGGGCTCTTTACATTCAAAACATTATTCTTAACCAGGGATAAGGATGACACAGAAGAAAATCCACTCATTCAATCATTAATTTATTAATTCAATTAGCATATATTCATTGTACACTTCCTGGAGCTAGACATAACAGTTAATAAGATAGATGTTGTCTCTGGCCGTACACATCTAATTGTCCCTGAGAGACATAGACAAATAAAGAGGCAATTACAATAAATCAGATCTATACTGGGGGAAGAACAGGGCTATATAGGTGTTTGGAGGTGATATTTGAATTCCTTACAATATTTTTTTTAATGGTTTTGATTTGCTTAGTTTACCTTTCTATCTTCTTACTCTCCAAATTACAGAATACTGTTTTTTCAAGTTTTAAAGTCAGGTCAAGTGGAACTTGGACTATTTATTTAACACATTTGTACCCAAAACAAAGCCAGTTTCCTTAAATTACCTGACCATTACAAACAAAAACATTCTGATCATGAAAAAAATAATGCTGATAATTTTTTATTCTAAAAAGCTTTCTGTATATTATGCTTTAAGTATTCATTATGGATCCTGGAGGGAAAAAAAATATTTTAGTAGAACTGCAGATATTTTGTGTAGGTGAGGAAAAGGAAGAAAATGAGGAAGGAGAAAAAGGCAAGAAAAGGCAGACAAAAAAAGAACAGGGAAAATGTGGATTCCATATTATTTTTTAGTGTCTCTTTACTGATTAACAGACTACATTTTCACAACTCTTCTTTCTTTCAAGTTTTAACACACAGTCCCAGGGTTCACACCATTAAGGTTCTAGTAAATTATATGTGGTACTCGTATGCTTATGTGTATCTCACCATTTCTATTCCCACCCCTATATAATGGACATGTAAACACTTACCTCACAGGGTTGTTGTGAGGGTCAAACAAAGATATTGTGTGTGTGAAGATGCTCTGTGAAATCATAAAGTGCTATAAAGATGGAAGGTACAGTTCACAGTGGTCTCTCTTAACTAGAACTGCTGATCCTCGCTGCTATAATGCAGCCATTTCAAGTCTGTGATCAGAATAGGAGTGAATGCAAAATGGAAATGCAAGAAGCCAAATAAATGTTGTGGACACAAAGAGAGATGCTAGAGAAAAAGATAAGATTTTTTATTAGATGGAGCAATGCAAATGTGACCAGATCGCAAATCAAGGAGTTTGAGCCAAAAAGAAGAGCATTAGTTTTAAATAAAAGGAACTACTAAACAGAGTGCAAGCCAGAGGCTAGAAGCTGTCAACAGAGGTCAGAACAAAATGTCAGACTGATAAAACAAAGTCCAGGCTCTGAGGATGAAGCACGAGCCAAACACACTGCTGGTGAGAAAGTTCGGAGAAGGGTTGAAACAAAGTGGAGTTGTCAGTGGTGCTCTGGTTCTGTGTTTATGGGACACCAAAATCTCCAGGAAAAGACAGGGAGAGGTGGCAAGGGGCAGGGAATCATCCAGTCATCCAAATCGTGCTCAATGTTAATGAACTAGCAACATGGAATAGCCAATTAAGGCAAATATGTAGAGATAAGTTGGATTTCTTTATGCATGGTTCAATTTGATAGGACTTTTTGTTCCACTCTGCACTGGAGGTCAGGTAGAGCATGAGAGACTCTCTTCTTGTGCCAGCAGGCCTTGGTCCACATTGGCCACAGAATGGCCCTGATCCCAGAAATCCTGGGAGACAGTTCCAGGGGATTCAGTTCACAAGTCATCTGACATCCCAGACTAAATATAGATTAAATGTGAAATACTAAACCAGACTTTCAAATTAGAAGAGAAAGTATTGTCTCTTTAGTCAAAAATAGAAGCTGATGCCTAGTCCAAATGCATAAATTCTATCAACTTTCATAATGTATAATGAAGAGAAAAAAAGCCTGCACTAAGCTCTAATCTAGTCACAATGGATTGTCTGATATGTTCTCACCTAACATGGAAGGGTAATTGTTTCAATCACTCAAAGAAATTCCTATCATACAATTAAACACTGTCTGAAGCTCTGTCCTAAATATTCCAATTACTAATGTGTGCTTTGTTAGTATTTTTTACTGTGCTTGGCTCATGCCCAATGAGACTATAAGTAGGATGTGAATTTTGAGTATCTTATTTTGAGATTCATACAATCATATGAGAAATCCATTTATCTCGGATTTGATTTCTACTGAAGACAGCTCAATCTTAAATGAATTCTGGTCTTTTTCAAAGCACTCAAATAATCAAAGTAAAGCCTTTTACTCCAATCACTAAATAATTATAATGAACATTTAGCAAACACTTGCTGTACACCAGGTACTAATGCATTATCACATCTAAATCCTCAGAAGAGCCTTTGGGGTAAGTACTACTATTATCCCCATTTTGTGGATTAGAAACTGAGGCTTATTGCTAATAAATGGAAGAGCAGAAACTCAAAGCTAGGTCTAGCAAACTCCAAAGTTCCTATGACTCCATTCCATACTCCCATGCTAGTTTAATGTATTTTTATACATAAATACCACAAATATGTAGTGTGGAGGGTGTGGGGGAGAAAGAGAGAGAGGAAGGAAGAAGAGAGAGAAAGAGGTTTATAATGAGCAATCTGATTTTCTAGAATGGGCCTAATAATCTGAAGACCCTAAAAAGATAAAAATTCTTATAGTAGATCAAATTCCAAAAAGACATTCTCAATAAATCTTTATTTGTTTATGTTTCCACCTTCGTAAGTACTCCAGCTATTGCCTCCCGGCTCTCCCCTAGGTATATTACTCATAAACATAGTCTTCCTGGAATGTTTGCAAAGCTCCCATTACCACTATTGAGAGTTACTTATGTGCACCAGGGGAAGAGATACCTGTTAATATCCTATTTCTACTTCAGTCACTGGCTCTGTTTCAACATTTTTCAGTATCATTTAGCTGATGTCTCTCTTCTTTTGTTGTGTCTCTTTTTTAACTAACTCCACAATGTGCTTTTCTCAGTAGCACTAGGTATAAGTTAGCAGAACAGAGTATACCTGAGCAGTGATGGCTCTAGGTAATTTTGACAAATGCTGCTCATTCTTGACAGCTATCTGGTGTTTAAAGCATTCCTTGATTCCACAAATTGTTGCTAAAAACATACAGCCTTCCATTAACACAATAAGCATGTTTCTTAATAGTGTGTATAGCTAATATGTCTTGTATATTGAAATAGAGATTTAAATCAGTAATGGATCCAGTGGTTGGTGCTTGTCCTGTTTAGTCCTTATTTCTGCGGGCTGTCATAGCCTGACTCTCAATAGAGTGCATTCAAAGGAAAAAAATCAATACAGCTCCAGCCAGGTCTTTCGAATTAGCAAAATTTGAAATTCATCCAGTATGTGCATGATTGCAGATGGAACAGAAAGACGCAACACACTACTACCTGTTCCTGCACAGCCTCTGAGAACTAAATGGCTTTCCTGCCCCTCACAAGAGGATCCTGGCTTCCTATTCTGCAGTGAGAAATTTAGCCTTCCACTAACATGAGATCATTTATTTTGTTCAAATCAAAGTACCTTCTGAGTACAGGTTTACAACCTATTACTTGCCCCCCTCAACATGGCATCTCTGGAAATGTGCTGCCCTTATGATGTGAATCTCAAGAGCAAATTTCCTGGAACAACCCAGTTAGCTTGCTTGCACATGAGGTGTCCAAGAAATCCCATCATTAGGGCTTAACCTATAGACTCTGAATCCTTTCCTGGGGTGCTACTCTTATTCCCATTTTCTGCTCCCCCTAAATTCTTATCCATATGCTGCATGATCCAGTTCAAAGTAGAACACCTGAATCCCAGGTATTTTAGGGAGCTATTTAAAGAAATTCTAATGTGGATTCTTTAGCTAAATGACCCTACTTCCTAATGATATTTTGTGTCATTCTGAATTTTCATTTCCTAGAAATGCTGAAAGACAGGTAAACCCCTTAACTGAATACAAATACTCAGTTTCTGTGCACAGTATTTTCACAAAAGCTCCACATGGATTACACATAGTCATTTGTCCATTATAAAATGACTATCTGTTCTATCACAAAATATCCTCCACTTCAAACTCACTCCTGATATAGTCTCACTTAATCTTGTTACCCACTACATTACCAGCACCTAGAAATACTATTTTTGCACCAAAAGAACATGTACTATATTAATCACAGAGTAACCAAAGGAATAAATTATTATTAATGTATTGAGGCATCAAAAAGGTCCTTAATAAATACTTTTGTAATTTTTTAATAAGAATCTTCTAAGCCTTCAAAGTAGATGGTTCAGTGACAAGTGATTATTTTTGAAAAAGAGGTTTCTGATGGGTTCCAATCACAACATAGCAGTATGGTGTATTAATTCCCAACTGTAAATTAAAGAAAAAGCTTTCCTTTTCAAGTTTATACTCACTGAAGTCCTCTATTTCTCCTTTTATTTGCAAATAACCAAAACCACAAAATATAAGTGAAAAAAGAAAAAGGAAAGTATATTTGTCTGCTTAGGCTGTCGAAACAGATTATCAGAGATTGGGTAGTTTAAGTGACAGAAACTTATTTTGTCACAGACTGGAGATTGGAAGTCTAAGATCAAGTTGCCAGCAGGGCTGATTTCTCTGAAGGCCTCACTCCTTGACTTGCAGACAGCCGCCTTCTCAGTGTGACCTCATATGGAAGTTTCTGCATGAGCACTACACTCCTGGTGTCTTTTTCTCTATAGCACACCAGTCCTTCTGAATTAGTTTCACCCTTATGACCTCATTTAACCTTAATTACCTCCATAAAGACCCTATCTCCAAATACACATTGGGGATTTCAACATGTGGATTTTGGGGAGACGCAATTCAGTCTATAACAGGAAGATATCAAGGATTGATGTCTCTGTAGACAGTCTCATGTCTAACTCTTTGCCACACAGGGCTGGAACTGTTACAGAATGAATTCGGCTTTCCTTGCCTATCTTTCTATCAGTTTGTTCTTAAGGAGGGCCTAAATTGTACCAAAAATAAACTTGAGACAGTCTGGTGTTTTTATAGTTATGAGAACAATTTCACTTTTATTTGTTTCTTGCCAATATTGTATTTTCACATTTCAGTGATTTTCTTTTACATTATAGTGCTTCATGAAATAATAAAAATTACCAGGGTAATGCAGTTTAAATAGACAATAACCAGCAGTGATGAGATTAATGACCAAGAAAATGACCTGGGCAATCACTTCTGACATTCTTCATCAAATAATTATCATCAATATATATATAAGTAGAAAGTAACAGAAACTTGTTTAATCAAGAAATAGAATGTATTGGTTCACATAATTAAGTGTTCCAAGAGATGAGTTTTGCATGAGTTTTGCATGAGTCAGGCATGGCAGGATCCAGGAGTTCAAACTACATCATTTGGACTTGATCTCTGTCTCTGTCTCTTTCTCTTTATGTATTTTTCATTCATTGTCAAGCAGGCTCTTGCTGTGCTGCCTTATCTTCACATGCAGCCACACTTGAGAAAGAATAGCACCTTCCTTCCTTCAGAAAAACTCTTTTTGTCTCTGCTTGGATCCTGAGCTTCCCCCTGACTAACTACTGTGTCTAGAGAGGGGGTGTACTCATCACCCAAAAAGAGAAGGTAAATATCAAATGGGGGGTGAGGCACGATCGACCACCCCCTTAGAAGCTCAAGCGCAGGGTGCAGGGCACTGAAACAGGGGATCAGCCTCACTATGTTGTTTGATAATATTTAGAAATATTCTTGCTTATTGGGCAGCAATGTATTAGTTCACTTCTCCATATTGTGAAAGATTAATAATTCTCTAAGTAATCATGCCATATTCCAGTGCTGTTCTGGAAGTTGTTCTCAGGCTATGGTGAACATCAGAATGACCTCTGAGGCTTTTATCATATAGAGATATCTGGACCTGACATACAGATTTTCTGATTTTCAGGGGGTTTGTGTTGTGAACAGATCTGTGTGATCTCTAAAAACTCTCCTTGGGATTCTGAAGAACAAAGTCATTGAGAAGCTGTTTCTTAACAGACAATACTTTTTCCTGCTATCACCCATTCCCAATCATTAGGCCAGAAATCTTGAATTTTCAGGAAATGATGGTATTAATAATACCCATAGCATATAGAGTAACCCTCTGTGCCTGCGAAGCACTTAACGAGCCTCCTTCACTTGGTCCGCACAAGGAACCTATCGCTCTGCTGTTTTTTCCATAAGGATTTAGAGCAGTTAAGTAACCTATGTAAAATCACACAACTAGTATATATGTGGTAGGTCTGCAGTTTTAATCTTGGTTTATCTGATTTTAAATTTTATCACTTAGGGATAACATGCTGCACCATAACCTGATTTTCCCCCTCAAACCTCTTCAAAATATATTTGTGAGCTAAATTAATCCTCACAGCAGTCCTATGAGGTAATTAAAGAAGATGTCATAACAGATTAGGAAATTAAAGTGCAAACAGGCAAAATGGTATGTCCAAGGTCAATAAAGCAAGTTTGTAGCACAGCTGGGACTAGAGCCCTGGTCTCCTGGCTTCTAGTCTAGAGAAGCCTCCTGCTCCATGACACTGGTCCTGCCCCTTCTCTGATGAGGAAAAATTGGGATTCTGTCTTGAAGTAAAGCATTTAGTACCTCAACCTAAGAGCCCACGTGTTGAGATACACCATTTTCTTACAGGATTTTTTTCCCTCTGTTTTTCTTTATGTTATTACCAAAACAAAATATGCCATTCCATATTTTTTTTCTTGTTTCTAAATAATTAGCTACTTTGATTACTCTAAAATGGTCAAGGTTTAAGTTAAATAAATAGAAGCCATGTTTCTAGAAGAAACCCCTTCTTTGTTGGATTTTTGAGGCTTCAAGTGATCTGTCCCTAAACACTTCTGGGCACAACCGTTGGACATGAATTACGGCCTGTCCTGTCCGGTGCAGATGTAATAAAGATCATACACAGTATTGTCTTCTACCAGTTCCAGTAAGTCAGTCTCATCACAGCTTGCAGAGACCTGAGCAGTCATGAACATAAACAAAATACAGCACACAATGCCAAGGAGGATGTATATTGTCTTTCAATTACTCCAACTCCAATTCAAAGTACAAACACTCAGTTATTTTGGAAAATTATTTTCTCTTCATAAAGTCAGAGAATTCTGTACTGAATTGTCAGCCCGGCCAATAACTGGACAGATTAAACTTTAGTAGGCCAAATTTAGGACATTTTTCTCCACAAGACCCACATCTCAAATCCCCCACAGTCTATGATTTCACAGGCTCTCAAAACAACTTTCAGAATAAAATATAATTAATAATTCTATTACTCCTGTTTATATAGTACTTTACAGTTTAAAATTCACTTTTTCACATATTGTCACATTTGAAACCACAATCCTAGGAGGTAGGTATTATTATATTTATTTTATAAATGGGCAAATGAGGTCTCAAAGAGGTTAAATCACTTATTAATGTCTCAACAGCTTATAAAGAGTGACATAAGGACTTCTACAGGTCTGGCTGAGGCCTCCACTTTCAGAAATCAGAAAGAATGGTAATGTGATTCATGCTATTGTATGATGGAAGCTTTCTAAACAGGCTCTGTTTAACATCTGAATGGATGACTTGATTATTTTTGTGTCCCAGGGTTTTAAGTGAAAAGCAAAATTTTAAATACCCTACAAATAGGTAAATAAAATTCCTCTTTATAAAATTTTTAAAGTTTTCCTTCTAAGCAACTCTAGAAATTAAGGCTCAGAAATGAAATATTAAAAATAATAAGACTGCTCTAAAATGACAGCAAATATCCCAAAATATGAGCACTATCCCTTAGAGACAATGATATATATGCTCCTTGAAATGCAGACCTTCTTATTGAATTGGCAATTTGAAAATCCAGAGGTAGACACGGCATTACAGCTCATGATACTCTGAAGAGAATTCATACTAATAATCATGCTCTGCTTCTGTCTCACTTTTCAGTTTTCTTTGTTTTTTCTTCCATGTAGACTTATTCTTAACGATCAGGCCCCTGTGGTGGTCTATACAACTAGGGAAGTATGCTTTTTAAACCCCAAGGTCTTCTTTCATCTTAAATGTCTACCACTTCTTTCAGCAAAAGAAGTCCTATCTGAATAAAGTCCTATCTGATGATTCAGTTCAAAAACTGACATAAATATAGGAAATAATGGCCTTCTACTTTCTAATTTTCATCCACTGAAGTAATTTAACTCATAATTAAGTTAGACTTACACAGTATCATCTGAGTTTAGTATAGTTCATTATGAAGCAACAAATCTTCAATCTTTATTTTAGTTGTTCAGCAGTTGAACCATGAGTGTTCAGTATGGTCAAGAACGACTTCACTAACTAGTTAATTTCCAGTGGAAACAATATACCTACTACTCAGTTAGCCTGCAGTCTACATCCTGAGGGTCATTTTGTTCTTCAATATTGAAATAAAAATTTTTGAACACCAACTTATGTTCTAAGGCAATTCCAGGGCCTCTTGTCTGCAACAGTTTGATGAAAATACAGAAAAATTACATTCTTCTATGTCTTATTATATCTTTGCTGTCTCTTTGGTCTTGGGTTTAATAGTGTTTCCAAAAATTAATGTCCACCTGAAACCTCAGAATGTGACCTTTGGAAGTAAGATCTTTGCAGATAAAATTAAGTGAAGATGAGGTCATACTAGATTAGAGTGGGCCTTAATGTCTATAAGAAAAGGAGGACGCACAGAGACAGGGAGGGAGACCACGTCACGATGAAGGCAGGAAAAAAAAAAAAAGACGACGGCAGAGGTTGGAATGTTGCAGCTACAAGTCAAGGAATGTCAAGGATTACTGGGAGCCACCAGGAACCAGGAAGAGGCTCCTTAGAGCCTCCAGAGAGAGCATGACCCTGTTGACAGATTGATTTAAGACTTCTGGAACTGTGAGAGAATAACTTCCTCTTTTAAGCTTACAGTCTGTGATGATTTGTTATGGCAGTCCTAGGAAGCTAATACACCTGGGCACCTGGCTGCTGGCCTGCCTCTATTCCACTTCATTCCAACAATGAGCACATCTCTCCCTTCATTTGAAGAAGTGCATCAACTCCACTTGGAGATCTAAGAGGATCTTGCTGAAGATTTAGACATAACAGGAAAGTGAAAATTCTTGTCTCTAACTTCCAGAGTAAGAATCAACCTGTTGAATTTATTTTCCAGAGGAATTTAATTCTGTTTCTCCAGACGTGATGTCTACGTTTTGCATTTCACAGCTAAATACCTCTTTAAGAAAATTATATTAGATAAAGGATCAATTCCCTTTCTAGAGGGAATTAACTCCGATAAATAATATAAAACAAAGAAAACATGACCATGAGGTAAACAATGGGATAGTAATTGAAATGACTCCCCTCAAAAGTCATTTTTAACTTCAGTTCTTTTCTTCCATTCAATAATAGTGATGGACAAATGCTAAGTCCCCTGATTTCACATCTTCTCTGACTTTTTTCAGATTAGAATTTTGGCTGTCTAATAGAGCTTAGTAGCTTCATAATATCTCTTTTCTCACTTTTAAGGAAAGACTTCTATCTAATGCACTTTCATAATTGGTTTAAAACTCAGGTATGGCTCCATCAACATTGCTGTGAATGTGTTGTTTCCTTCTGTAAATAAAATATATTTCAAACAAACGAAAGAAGAAAGAACACTTATAGTAAATAGCTAATAAATAGTCATGTACACACCACCAGGACTTTTGAGATGTTGACATTTACCATATTGATTACAAGAATTTGTTTTTTTAAGAAATATAATGTTATAAACACAGTTGAAGCTCCAGTCATGCCACCTCCCTTGTTTTCCAGGGTAAACCTTTATTCTGGAGCGTGTATGTTTCCTTCCATTCATGTTTTTATGCACTTACTACATATGTATGGTATGTATGCATAAAAAATATCATTGTTTGTGTGTTTTACATAAGTAGCATTATACTATAATATCATTCTGAGTTTGTTCTTTCACTTTGATTTGATGAATTTCAGCTTTATTTTAGTCATAGACCCTTTACAACAGTACAGACATTAGTGAATATCTAGACCACCATTTATTTGAATTAAATTAATCTTAGTTTTAAATATAATCTAATTACAAAAAATAGAAAAAAGATGATAGACTCAGTTTCTGTCCTATATGCAAAAATGCTGTCAACATGCTTGGGAACTTCTTTCCAGTCTTGTTACATAGCAAATTTTTTTGCATAATTATAATCAAAATTTTAAATCATAATATAGTCCCTTACCATCTTTTTTTCTCCCATTTCCTACATGCTAATTCTGTCAGTTATGTTTAATGCTTCTAAAACTATCCATCAAGTATATATACTATAATTTATTTAACTATTCATCTTTGGAGATGTTTAATATATGTTCATCTTAACTCCACCTTTAAAAATTAGCCTTAAATAAACAAAGAAAACCACTGAAATTGTTAATTTTTACTATATTTGGAGTTATTTCTTCAGATTAGATTACAAAACTATTTCTTCTTTTGCTATTATCTGCTCTATTACTTTTGTGTATTTCTTATAGTAATAGCAATATGAATGGGCTCTCTATGTAAAAACTATTTTATATACATTTTAAATTTTATATACAGACTTAAAAATATAAATATTTCATCAGTACTAGAGTCTTCCACCAAGGACTAGGAAATAAGAATACTGAGATTGCCTTTAGAAAGTTAAACTACAGAAAGAACATTCAATGAATCAGAGCAGAGATATGTCAAATCACCTAACCTGGGAGAATGTATTAACATATATAAAAAAATGTTAACTAAAGAGCATTGGTCTGTCGCAGAGGCAAAAATCTCACTACTGTGTCTCACCATAAATTAATAAATTAATCAAACTATAATTCATGGGTTGTGATTTGGCTTCCCCTACAGATCACCCATGGGGAGAAAATGGCCTTGTCAAGCAGATTCAAATATCCCAGTTTTTTTTTTTTTTTTTTTTTTTTTTGTCGTTTTTTCGTGACCGGCACTCAGCCAGTGAGTGCACTGGTCATTCCTATATAGGATCCGAACCCGCGGCGGGAGCGTCGCCGCGCGCCCAGCGCAGCACGCTACCGAGTGCGCCACGGGCTCGGCCCAAATATCCCAGTTTTTGAGACAATTATACTTTTCATTGTAAATTGAATTGACATTTAGTCCCAAGATTATTTTTAATATTAGCCTGCCACTAAGAGATAGGTCGTCTCTTTAAGCTAACAAAATCAGGTTTTGGAATGTGCAAAGCTTCTGGTCAGACCCACCCACCAAACCTTCCCACTTTGGAAGGCCTCGTAGCCAGCCATGTAGGTTTTTCCCATAGAGGACTCATGTCTATACCAGTTAAATCAATCTTTCCCTCATGATTTCTCTGTTTCTACATGTAGAAACTGTATTTCCTCTAGAGACTTGTAAAATATGAATTGTTGTTTGGTATTTTAAGCATTTTCCAGTTTAATCTACTCACGTAATGCAGTCAAGAGGAGCTCACCATTCATTCATTCTTTCATTCACACTCCAACTCTTCATCAAGTGACTACTGATAACATGCATTCCATCAGGGGCTAGAAAGATAATCACAAGGCTCTCAGTCTCTTGGGGAAAATGAACAAGTTTACAGTGCTTTGTTATAGGCCAGTAGCACTATAGGAGCTTGAAAATGGTAACCCATGCAAACCTAGGGATTGAGGGTAGAGAAGTGAGGGGGAGGAGGTGAGGAGAGCACTCCAGACAGGGACCAAAGCCCTAGAACTAAAGAAGAGTGAGGCTTATTTGGAAAATGTGACTAGTTATTTAACTGGAACAAAAAGACCAAGGGACATAGGGGTGGAGAATTTCTCAAACTGGAGAGGTGAGCAGAGATTAATCATGGCTTTATTTGTTTCAGGAGTCACTTGGCAGGCGATACCCTACTGAAATCCTCTATCATTACAGTTTATTGTGTTTGCAACTATACCAGGGATTGTCAACCATTTTCTGTAAAGGACCAGACAGCAAATATTTGGTTTGCATGCCATACAGTCTCTGTCACAACTATTCAACTATGATGTTGTAGCCTAAAAGCAGCCATAGAGAATGCATAAACTGTGGGAATGGCTCTATGCCAATAAAATTTTACTTACAAAAGAGATTCCAGGCTGGAATTAGCCCACAGTCTGTAGTTTGCTCACCAGTGGTCTAGAAGAGTCCCTCCAAAACAGTAGAAAATCATGTTTGGAAATAACAAAGGCCAACTGAAACCACAGGACTTGTCTATTTGCAGACTCTCGTCACAGTTGGTTCATAACTCCTCTTTGAGAAGGATAAGCATTAAATGGGGAATTAGTAAATATATATATAACATACACACACACATATAAAAAGGTGATTAATATCACAGACATAATATATCCATTCCATTACTTTTAACACAAAATAAAAACCTCAAAATTTTCAAAACTTATAAAAATAAAAGCTTTATACTTTATATTTGTTTTTTTCTTTTTTTTCAGTGGATGGCTTGTTTGAGTATCTGAACCCTTGACCTTGATGTTACTGGCACTGTGTTGTAACCAAAAAATGTTTTGTTTGTACAAAATTTTTAAAAATGCATTATAAAGACTCGCCAGTTGGCTAAGTTGGTTAGAGTACAGTCATGTAACACCAAGGTCAAGGGTTCAGATCCCCACACCAGCCTGCAGCCAAAAAATATCCAAACAAAGAATGCATTATTTCTTCTAAATGTCATACTAACCTCATGAATCTTGAAGGCAGAATACATGTTTCAGTCAAATTATTCCTGGAACCCAGGTGTATTCGTCCATTTCTGTTGGCTTATAACAAAATTCCTGGAACTGGGTGATTTTTAAGAAACAAAATTTATTGCCTACAGTTTTAGAGGGAAGGCCAGAGTCCAGGGATCACAGCTGGTGAATGTCTTGGTGATGATGATAGTGACCTAGGGATCTCACATGGCAGAAAATGGTAGAGCAGAGAGAGACTAACCTCTCACGTGCTCTTCTTTTAAAGCTCCCAGAACCACTCACTTGATCACCATTGTTAATCCACTCACTATGACATGGTCTTGCAATCTAATCACCTCTTCAAGACCCCACCTTTCAATTACCATAATAGGATTTCCTACCCTCAGCAGTTACAGAGGGAATTAAGCTTCTAGTACATGCACTTTGCGGACACAATTCAATCAATCCACAGCACCAGGAAAGTGTCTGATACAGAGATTTGTGTTTAAATGTATTCAACTAAGAGTAGATATTAGTTTCTTTTTGTAACAGTTGAAATATGTGGTCCCACAAAAATTAAATGGTTTACCAATGTCGTATTAACAGTGTCAGAGGCAGAAATAAAATCCAGATTATCTGACTCCTAAATTTTTATCTACAGTCATAGATATGAAAAAGAACATAGGACTAAACATATAGCATAATTAGTATTGCATAAATACACCAGGATTATTAAAATACCCTTTATGGAATGGACTTGTCTGCTCAAAACTCTTCTTCAACGAAGAAATGCTTTCCCACCCTCACTCCAGGAATGCCATGTTCATGCAAGTGACCCTGCCTATTGGCCCAAACTATTTAGTTCATAGATGGTCATCTGGCCCAAACTGAGCCATAGAAGGACTTCCCTGGATATTTTTGAATCTGTGGCTGAGAAAGAAACTGTAAAATATAAATTTGGGAGAATGTCAGAACTGTTAGTCCACCACTGAGAAAGAGACTACTACTGTCACTGAGAAAGGGACTGTAAAATATAAATTTAGGAGCTGTTAGAAGACATGTTCTGTCATGTGGACTAGAGAACGAAGATAGCCAGGAACCTGCAGAGAGGAGCTTAAATAAAAGCAGGAGGGTCCTGAGTGGATTCGAGTCTTGGCTTAGCTGTTCTAGATGCCAAACTATAATCTCACCCCTGGGTGGCTTGGGACATCCCATGACCCTTAACATACGTTATCATCTTCATTTTGGTTTAAGTTAGCTTGGTTTCTGTTTCTGGTTTTTTTGCCAATTAAAAGTAATAATTAATAAGAGAGTTATTTAGTAGGCACACAGTTAATGCTTATTTGTGTTTATCAGATTTGAATATGGAAAAAATCTACAATATTAAAATTAAGAGGAGAATTAAGATAGCTATCTAGAAAAAAATGTGTGTGTGTGTGTGTGTGTGTGTGTGTGTGTGTGTATATTACATATATATATACACATAAATTACTTTCTTCTGAAATTTTTAGGTACAAGAAAAAAATTCCCAAATGGTAAAAATATTGTCTGACTAAATGTTAGTTTGATGCCAAAGAAACCATGGACATCCATATAATGATAAGTTGGCTAAATTCTGCAGATAGAATTCTGATCTGCAGTCTTAAAAAGAAAATGCTGATTGGAGCTGTGTGGAATGCTTTGTGGCTGGTGACAAAATGAGTCTTTCTCCATCACCAAAACAGAGCAGTTGAAGGGTGTGTGATGCCAGCTCTTCAATGAGTCTGTCAACCCGCCTCTTTCCTCTGTATTAGTTCCGAGATGGTCCAGGATCAGCACGGTGTGTGGCGTGGTCACCTGTCAACAGCTGATTTACAATTGAAACTTTTTTTTTTTTTTACAATGTTATTCTTTGGCAATTCTGTGTAGTCAGAAAATGTGCCAATATCACCACATAATTTATTTTTTGTATTTTTTTATTATTTATTATAAGCACATTATTATTACAAATTGTGATTTTTTTTATGCCCTTTACCCAACTTATCCCTCCCCAACACCCCCTGCCCCCAGCCACCTTCCCCCCATCTCTAGTGTCCTTAGGTTTGTTTTCCCCCTCTGAAAGTTCAACATATTGTTTTGGTCTTTCTTTCCTTCCTTCCTTAGCACCGGTTGTAAGTGAAAACACGTGGTATTTCTCTTTCCTTGTGTGGCTTATTTCACTTAACATAATTTTCTCCAGACTCATCCATGTTGCTGCAAATGGCAGAATTTCATTATTTTTTTATGGCGAGTAGTATTCCATTGTGTATATATGCCACATTTTCCTTATCCAGTCATCTGTCGATGGACACTTAGGTTGGTTCCATATCTTGGCTATTGAAAATAGAGCTGTTATAAACACGGGAGTGCACGTATCCCTTTGACATGATGATTTCCATTCCTTTGGGTATATGCCCAGGAGTGGGATTGCTGGATCGTATGGCAGTTCTATCCATAGTTGTTTGAGGAACCTCCATACTGTTTTCCACAGTGGCTGTACTAACTCACAGTCCCACCAACAGTGTAGAAGAGTTCCCCTTTCTCCGCATCCTGGCCAGCATTTGTTGTTCTTGGTCTTTTTAATAATGGCCAGTCTGATTGGCGTGAGATGATATCTCAGTGTGGTTTTGATTTGCATTTCTCTCATGACTAGTGATGTTGAGCATTTTTTCATGTAATTGAAAAATATCTCAGGTGACAGGTATGCATAGGCATACCCAAAACAAATTTGGCCCTAAAGAATTTGAATCAGGAACTTATCCCCCCTAAGAATCCCATGAACATCGGGGGTTTGGAAAAAATTGGCAGCCATTCTCTTTGTGATAGATGAAATTAAAGAATTGTATAAACAACAGCAGCTGTTCCTGATATAGCATGCCTCCTTTTTTAAATATACAAGGCAATCTTCTAGGTTAGTGCCTCTCAGTGTGGCCCGTAGACTAACAGCATCAGTGTCACCTGGGAACTTGTTAAAAGTGCAAATTATTGGCCCCACTCAAGATCTCCTGAATCAGAAACTGAGTGTGGGGCCAGTACTCTGTGGTTCTGCTGCATGACAAAGTTTGAGAACTACTGCTCCAGGACAAGCAAGGCTCATTAAAGACATTTTGGGAGGAGTAAGAGGTAAAGAATGCACAGTGAGAATGCTTACATATGCTTGTTTGTGCAATAAGACAACCAGGCTCATATAATCAAAGGTTTGAATTTGCCTTTTTTTTCACTGCATGCATGATAAGTGTATTATGCTTGGATATATATTTGACTTGGATATATATTTGGGCCTGACACTAGTAAATATAACATGACTTTAATGTTTAAAGACTTTACAAAATACATTCTTGGATTATACTTTCTCATTTTCTTAGGCAATTACAGTGAATGATTGGGTCACCTAGGTATTTTACTGGGTAATTGAAAGTTTGAATACTGTAATAGCAAACCATTTTCATTTTTTAAAGTGTTTTTAACTTATGCCTATTAGGTGAAGAATGCGTTCTGCACTGGGGTCTGATTACATTAATTCAGTATTTAGCACTGAATTATATTTTGGAAGAATCAAGAAAATAATTATAATTATTATATATATTAACAAGCCACCTTCTTATGTTTCTGAGTGAATCAGTCAGTTCATTGTATTACAGAACATTGTCAATTTTCTTTACATGTTATTACTGTTTCAACAAAATTTACTTGAATTGGGGGAAAAAATGTTACTGAGTACCTCGTCAATTAACTGAGCTCTGAAAACCCATCGCCTAAAACTCCATTTTCATGTTAGAGTTATTTTTGTTGTGATAATTACAAATTGCTTTTTTATATGATAGTGTCCCTCAGGCTTCTATTTGGAAGGATATATTTAAATAGAACTATAGTCATTGGCTTTTATGATTTATTAGAGACTATTATTTTTATTTAGCACTGACTAAATTTTAAAAAATATTTTCTGTCTCTGTTTTTCATTCTTTTCATCAGCCACATGGTAAGTACTTATTGGAATAGTACAGCCTTGTTAAAGAATTTTGATACTCCAAGTGAATTGTTTTTATAGTATTCATTGCAAAGTTTTATTATCAGTCCCCAGGTTCAAAAAGTATATATTGGTTTTTAAAAGTAAGAAAGAGACATTTTATATTTATGTAAATTTCTCTGTAGCATGATCAAGATTTTAGACTTGTAAAAGTTTATCGTATATATGACAATTTTAATTAGTTAGACATTATTGAACAAAATTACTTTAATAATTATATATATAATTTATTTCTTTGTAAAGTCCACTGCTTTAGTCATTTCTCAAAATGCAGAAAAAAATTGTATGATTTTTTTTATCTCATTAATTCTTTTGAAGCACACACATGCAAAACTTTGGGATAAAATCCAGGGGCCTCATAACAAGAAATATCCCTGCTATTTCTAAATGAATGTTATCGCTATAGTAACTTTGTTTCTCTTGGTAAAAGAAATGAAATTTGGTTGCTTATTTTTGTGTTTATGATATTATAGAATTTCTATACGATTGAATGTCTCTGAATTGTGTTTTTTGTGTTAGTGTGTCAAGAAAATACTGAATCATTTTGTTATAAACTTTTCTAAATAGTATGAAAAATCTATATAAAATTAATAAACTTGTAGCTGTTGAATTTTAAAGTCATTGGAACATGATCTTTGAAGTGTTCCCAAATGTATAACTAATACATATTTTAAAATAGAAAAGATTTTGCTCTTCAGATTTTACAAGTGCAATGCATGTAGTTAAACTCTTTACCAATAGGTGGTGCTAGAAAGTTTAATATTTATTCAATAATTGAACTTACTGAAAAATTGGGCTCAGATGATTTTTTAAAAAAGAAAAAAGGATTTTGAAAAATATATACATAATTAACCCTTGCTTGCTTTTTTTTTTTTACAGACCAACCTAAAAGAGTTCGACTAGTGGGTGGCAGCGGCCCTCATGAGGGTAGAGTGGAGATACTGCACAATGACCAATGGGGCACAATTTGTGACGATCACTGGGGAATGCATGTTGGCGAGGTCATCTGTAAGAGTTTGGGATATCAAGGAGTTAAAGGGATTTACCTGAACGCTTATTTTGGACAAGGTAATTTAAAGAAAATCTTGTTTTTTCAAAAACTGAAATGTAGGCATTCTTTAATGACATAGAACCAAATACAGACAGGAACATGTAAGATAGGAGGAAAGAATTCTGTGTAGGATTTTTTAAGTGGCCTTTCCTGGAAAGTAGAAATAAAAAGAAAGGGTTATTATAAACAAATGACATTTGCTCTCAGACAATGTGTAATGTTTAAATTTAGATTAGAATCAATCGATCAGTGGAGAATACTGACACAGAGGAAAATAGAGTGATAGGTAAGTCAGATCAAGAGAAACAGGACAAGCGAGTTATTGACAAGGCGTGACACCTCCTGGGTAGCTGAGTTTTCACAGTCGGATCTGGTGGGAATCTGGCAATACCCTAGGCTCACTTGTATTCTCTCTTCTGTGGAACTGGAGAGGAGGGTGCCCACCTTTGCCCACCATGAGGTCCTATGGGAATAAGATATATTACTCATCCCTGATGGTGTACCTGTGTTCTCAAAGGACAGTGAAAAACCATGAAAGAGAAAGAAATAATTGCATATGTTTCTACACCTGCCACTTCTGGCTTACCCTCCTTTAAGGAGCATGGCATGAAATAAGGGAAGAGAAAAATTACTTTTCTCTCTATTTGAGGTCAATAAAACATTGAATAACTCTCCGGCTGCATATATGTTTTTGTATGTTCACTTAGATGACTCAGTAACCTGTTCTATGAAGGTACTAAAAGGGCTAGGGAGAGAGTTTATAGGGTACAGAACATTTGAATGTACACCCATGAAATTTTTACTGTCTTATTTTTTTTCTAAGTTGGCATCTTATAATAAGTTTTATGTATAATTAAACATATACAAATGCTTCAATTCCAAATGATAAAGAGATTAGGAAAAGGCAGCCATATATATGTCTCTCTCACTATACACACACGTACACACACACACAGAAATTTTAGTCAATATTTCCTACTGTTCAAATCTGATAGTTGATTTCTCTGAAGTTGATATAGACAACAAAAAAGATATAATCTTCTTGATTTCATAAGTGTTATTATTCCAGATATATATGGGCAAGCTGGCAAAATGGAGAGGAAATTCAATGTAAAATTATAGAGATCAAATAGCAGAATTTCCAGATAATCTTATCTATATCCTTTTTTCCTTTACCTAATTTAATTCCCATACCAGATTTAAGAGATGGATTTAATTTCATGAAGAGACTGGATGTTAGACAACAGAGAGTGGTAACGTGCAGAGTTTCTGAACCTGGAGCCAGCCCCTGGCCACCAGTTTTTAACTTGTGCATTGAAGGTTTGAAAGGAGGAAACAAAGGAAATAGATAGATCCAAGTACATCTTTGGAGTTTCCAAATTTTCCATCTCTATCACACCTTCAGAGCTTTTTTCTCATGTTGAAAAGTATGATCCTAAAATCGTTCTTGCACCTGCAAAACTTACCAGCCAAAGTGAAATGTTTTCAAGGTCAATAGCTAGATTTCTCTTTTTCCCAGAGATGAGGAAAAAGAAAAAAAAAAAATCCCCCAAGTCTTGGTTACTAGAAAATCGAATGATGCAGTTAATCATTTAGCAAAACTGAGCTGCCAGTCTGAGTTTTCACAATGTTGTATGGGGTGAGAATCTGTTTCTACGATAGTTAAAGTCTACTGAATGAAAGGCTATTTATTTTAAATACACAATTGCATAAAACATTTCAAATAACTGTTAACATCTATGAAGTGGATAGCTGCAGTTCTAATAGAGGATGTACAATTTTCTTCAATGGTGTCTTATTCACTTGGTAAATGGCTAAAAATTCTTCAGTGTTAGAAATAACAGTATTTGGATGATTTGGGTTCTCAGGGTATGCCTTTGTTGAAAATAAAATGCAGAGTTTGCCAATTGTTCAGGTCATTTAATCAATGCAAACTAACTCAGTCCCAAGAAAGAAAAATACCCTAAAATACCTTTAATCAAGATAAGTTCTTTCGTAGCTTACAACTCTGCATTTAGCTTTGTTTTCTTAAGAAGCAAGCCCAGTAGTAAAGTTTACTAACTTCTTATATCATGAGGTAAACCTTTCATCTATTGCAAAGAGAAAACCAAATTCAGAACCACAGTGGTATATGTCCATTAATTCAGGGAAAACTAACAAGCTTTGGCAAAATACAGCCTGTGGTATAAAAGCAAACAAGACATTGTACCCGAACTTTAGCTCCTCTCCGAGTATGAAGCTTTACCATGGACTTCAAAGATATTTTTCCATTAAAGTTCCGAACATAGGTGAGAAACACACAGTTGGAAAGCGTTGTCTAAGATCGCATTAACTTTAAGGCCTTGTCTCACAAGTAAAATATCCTTTCTTCAAAGCTCTTATTAACTTCTGCTTATATTGCTAGCAATGTCTGGTCTAAAGCACTGGTAAGGAAGGAAGGAAATAAGTACCCCGAGGTACTAGCAAGAAAATGTTTTCTATTTAAATAAGGAATGAAAAGATTGAGTTTAGTCTCAACGTGAAATTATTTACTTAGCTTTGTGGAAACAGGTCTCAAGTTCTTTTGACATAACTGACTACTTGGTAATCGGAGTATCAATTTTTAATGAGGCTATGGTTTATGGTAGTTGGTGATTCTATACATTGTCCCAGAGTTTTATTACAATAAAACAACATAGTGTGTCAGTATCTCGGTTTTCCTTTCACATTTTTGGGCACCGAGTGAAGCGAATTGAAAAGATGAAGAGTTTTACAACTAAGAACATGCAAGTTGAAACCTTAGGTCTGGTACTTATATCTCATGAGTTTCAATTTCCATTCCAATAAAATGAGAATAATACCAACCCAGCAGATCTGTTGACTCTTAAGCGAGCTAGCACGTGGAAAGTGCCCGCTGCAAAGCCCCACTCACAGTATTGCTAGAGGCCATACGAGCAATATGAGCTATATAGTTACAGGTTTATTTGCTACTCTCTTTGAAAGATAGAAGGGTCAGATCAGCGTATTATATAGTGACACTGATGATACTCAAAAGGTCAGAACGTTAAGTATGATTTGCACCGTACAATGGTTTGAGGGGAGGAGCGTACTGTGCAGCAACTCTCATGATTGCATGCTCCACTCAGTACTGACCCAGTGCTTGTTTCAGCTCTCTGCCTAGAGTTTGGCACCAAACAACTGAAGAATGATTATGAGAATTTTAAAATAGTAAAGCAAGATGAGCTGGGGGAAAGAAATAATAGAAGCAAGGTTATTTATCTAAAGAACAAAATTTTGAAAAATAAATTACATGATCTGCTCCATGAGACACTGTATTTCAAGAAACAGACTTACATTGTAATCTGGTTTGGGATTAGACATGGTGAACAATCTTTTTATGTAAATCTGTTTAAACTCCTCCTTATTTTTCCACTCCTCCACCTTAAATTTACAGTTTCACTCGGGAGGAAAAGAAAAAGCTATTTGGAATACAGAATAGAGAAAGAGAACTTACAAATATGAGTGGATCGGTAGGGGAGGGAAAGAGAGACATGCACATTAAAGTTTGAATTCTTTATTATTCTTTTAGAAAAGTAAGAAGAATCAGATTCTACATAATTAGCAAAGTTGAAACAAAAATTTTAAAAATTAAATTCATCCCCTTTGTATAATTTCTTCATTACAGAAAGAATATAATTTTCTGGACACAGTAGGCTCCCTTTCTTTTCTGGTTTTAAAATAGCAAACCTGGCTTACCAGAGATAATCCTTGTTAGCTTTAAGAACAATTAGTTTTGCAGCTGCAAGCAAAATGATTTATAGGACTAAAGCTTAAAGCACACTTGTTTAAATAGGTTCTTTCATTTGGATGTACCTTTTGCATAAAGTAGAACGTTTGCTCATTTTTTCTGAGTAGACAAAACAAGTTAAATTGAGGAAGCATTGAGAGGCATTTGGTGTTTGTCATTACAGGGGGCAGGGAGGGGAGAGGGAACCACTTTTCTCTCCCTATCCAGGCTTTGCAACCTCTGGTCCCTGCGGTCTCCCTGTAGCAAACGTGGATAAGCTTTATCAGACAATGGTGGTACCTCCGGGTATATCTGAGACTCCATCCGAGTCTATATGGTTGCTGATGGAGGAAGTAAAAGCTGGGTCTGGAGTAGCTATATCATCTTCTCCTAATTTCATAGGGTTGAAGCTTCAAACCTGAAAACCAAACCAAAAAAAAAAAAAAAAAAAACCTTTAAACATAAATGCCATCATTTAATCATTCTTAGCTGAATATTCTTTGCTTTTTATTACCACTTTTACATTCCATGATCCATTTTCTAAGTGGAATTTTCGAAAAATGCAGGAATAAGTAGAAGACAATCAAGAAATATAAATCTGCACCTCTGAACTATCTTTTAATGAATGGGAGTAAAAATAATCCCAAAGATAAATAAAATATATCAATCTGTCAGAATTCAAATTCTTACATACTGCTCCCTGCACATTGGAAGTATTAAAATGTAAATGTTTGGATGGTGGGTATTAAGGAAGGTAATGTAGAGCCAATAGAATTCATAACATATCTGTTTTGTTGCTTATGGTAACAAACACAACACTAAGCATGGAATAGTGTTGTTATCAAGCACTTATTGTATATCTCATTTGGTGCTCACAGTACCCGTAGGAAATAGATATCATGGCCCCAGCTTTTATACCATAAGTATGACTAGTAGAGGTCACCAAAGTTGCCCAAGTTTACGTAGCCATTATGGTGGTGGTGGGGGAAAGGGTCAAGATTCAGGCCTTACTCTGGCTCTCATACTACTCTATTTCCACTAGATAGAATATTCTTCTAAGTTCTTTATACTTAAGAACTTCATTTCTAAAGAGTGTGCTTCTTCAGGATTTTAGAATCCTAGAATGTTAGAGGCAGATGAAATCTTAGAGCTATTTCAGCCCCACCCCCTTTGTTCTGCATATGATAAAATTGAAGAAACATAAGTGGTTTCTCCAGAACCATGAAACTAGAATCCAAACTGCAGTCTGTGCTTACCCAATCTTCTCTATTCTGATTCCTGTGGCATTTCCAGCTTTGACTCAGAACACGTTTTTCTCAAAGAAGCTGTTCACAAGTCCCTTTAAAAGTGATACAAATTTATGTCACCCAGCCATGACTAAAGGACATGCAAAGGGATTCTTTGCCTCTCCCTCTGAAGGTTTGAGTCTTTAAGTATGCTGAAATAAACTGTAAATAGACAGATTAACAGGAGAAAAAGCATACAAATTTATTAAGATGCACAGGAAGGACATCACAAGGAGGTGAGAACCCAATAACCAAATGAGGTTCAGGAGCTTTCAACCCCTTCTTCATGGGGGAAAGGCAAGTGTGAGACACGGGCAATTTTAGAGGGGTAGTAAATAATTTTTAGGGGAGATAATGGGCCCAAAGAACAGACAATGGCCTGGAAGAATATCTGTCTGGGCTTTAGGTGTGATATTTGATTTTCAGTTTCTTCCTCCGTGATCTGAGTTTAAACTTCCTTGGTTAATGAAATTTCAGTAAGACTGAAGGCAATTGTTTTCGTCTTTGGTAGATCCGGTCTTTAGGGTAAAAAAGGAAACTTCAGAGAAAAGCCTCATCCAGCATCTGCTGATCCCCAGGTGCCTTTAATTTTAAATAATCAGCATAACAACAATATTTCGGGGTGACATCCTCTAGACTTCTTCACTATCATTAAAATACATTCAGACTTATTTAATCATTCGTGATTTTTGTTTCTCCGCTTATCTATTTTGCAGCTAATCTCAAACCTCATCACTTTACTATGTATCTGGCCAATATATGAAGTCTGATTAGCTTTTCTTTCCCGTAAAGGTGGTGGTAGTCTGAAGATAAAATTAAAGATACTTAAATTACCCAAAGAAGTATTAATATCGGTCTTTATTCTGAAGAGTTTAGGAGGAAGTAGTGTCATCTATGAAGTATACTCTCAAGCATCACAAACCAAGCTCATAAAATTCCAGAAGCCATGGCCAACACCTTTATTATTTTCTGTTCTTAGAAACACAAAATCAGTCAATTCATCCTCCCTACAGCCCTCAAATTGTAAAGAAAACCATAGATGTATAGATGCATAGGTAGATGGATGAGATAGAAAGAGAGAGACAGAGAGGTAGGATTGGAGAATAAAAACATATCTAAAATATGCACATCAATTTTGCACAGGTTCCCACTGAATAGAAAGTTCAGAGGCAAAACATAAAAACTAAAGACAACAGTAACAACAAAAATCCTTGAGTAACAGCTATTATCTAAAGAAATAAAAACAAATTTGTTTTTTATCTGTTAGGTTTTCATGAGGATTAAAATTTTATGAATATTATGCTACCTTATCATTAATTTTTTAAAGCAGAAAACGAATAGGAAAGAGATGGGAAATATGTTATTAAATAAATTTTTCCCTTAGGCTCTATAGTCTTGGATCTGTTAATATAAAAATAAAACAACAAATCTTTGAAAATATTTCATGTAACTCTTTTGGGGCATGTATGTAGCCAGTGAATATCACTAAGTTTTAAGTTTTAAGTGGCATCACAGAGGTTCTAGATGCAAGTATCAGCTCTGCCACTAATTGCATATGTGACTTCAATCACTTCATCTGTCTAGAACATGAGCCCTCCCTAGGAGGTCAACCCAAGAGAGTACGGACTTTGGTTTTTCTCCCTCATGTGGGCACTCAAAACAGATTTGCTGAATGACAGAATCTAATCATGCAGGGGATTGCAGTAAATCATTGATTAAAGTCACTAGCTCTGGGCAGACCCAGGGTGAGAATGCCGTGTGACCTTGGCAGATTTCCCTATTCTCTCTGATTTTTAGTTTCCTTAACAGTAAAATGGCACAATAATGACACTTAAATGTTTTAAGGTTATTTGAGGATTCAAGAGGGTAATAGATCAATAGTCCTTTCAAGGTTTCCAGGCAAACATCAAATTCTTGAAAGAATGGACTTAAATTTTTGTCATTATTACCTCAGCCTTGCTACCCTAACATTCATGAATTCCTTTACTGTAGTTTCTAAGTATGTTTGCTTGCATGTCAATTATTAATTGGCTAAATAATTTTTCTCCTGTGCTGCCCCATTAGGATGGCCCAGCTGGTGTTGCAGCGACTGGGAAGATTCTCACTCTCAATTCTCTTTCTGAATTATAAAAATTCTGCACAGCAGGAATCTAAATATAGTGACTAGGTCTACAAAATACAGAGCCAAAGCATCACAGTACCCTGGGTACAGAGGCCACAGAGCCACAGCATTCTGTGCTCCCCAAATTATGAGAACCACCGCTTTCACCAAAAGTTTCACTTCTGTTCGTTCATACAATTTATATGTATCAATAAATGTAATAAATACAATTTATAAATGCCCCAGGGCTTTGGCTTCCTTCCATGTTAACATGGGAGTAGTCTTTTACTAATTTACAATTGCTATTATTGCCTGTGTTTTTGAGTACTGTTTGGGACTTTGACAAAGTAAATATAATTACAGTAAATGAAAAATACAATTTTATAATTACCTTGATAATGCAAAGTAAAATACAACTTTGTTTCATGTTTGGATCTTTCTAGTGAAGGCACAGATTATTCAAAAATTAAATAAATGTACCAATTTATTTTATATGTGAAAATCAAAATATCCTATTTGATCTACGAGTAAATAAAAACGTGAGTCTTTAAAGAAAATGTCTACATATATACCCATTAAACATTCTTCTGACTTACTGATTTATTCTTCTTCAATCCAATTTCCACACTCCTGCTAGACATACAGTTCTAAAACATAGATCTGATGATGTCATTTACTTTGGGGACTCACAACATAAAATTCAAGAATTTTTATAACATAGCCCAAGCTTTCTATCCAACCTTTACAATGAGTTTTCCTCCCCTCATTAATATACTTTGTGTTTTAGTTGCCAGGAGACTGTTAATTGTTCTAATACATCAAGCATTTTCATGCTGCTCCTACTATATGAAATGCTTTTTTTGTATATTTGCAAAGCCTCTATCCATTTTTTTAAAATTAGCTCAAGTGTTATCCACATTATGATTTACAAAACCACCGATATCTGCTAATTTGTTTAGATATGCACAACTACTCTACAATTATGCATATTAGCAACCTTATATTGTTATATTTTATTTATCAAGCTCAAAGAATATTTGAAAAATCAGTGAGAGTAATGTCATTTTATATGCCTCTTTGAAAATCAAGTCTTCATTTGAAACTTTATTTTATAGCTACACAGAGGTCTGTTGCTAGGTTGAAGTTATTTCTTTTCTTTTTCTTAATTTATTTTAATTGACACAGTGTAATTGTACATACTTATGGGATACAATTTGATATTTTGATACATATATTGTAGATTGGGTCAGGGTAGTTAATGTATTCATCACCTCATGCATTTATCATTTCTTTGTTGCTAAAACATTCAAAAGTCTCTCCTCTAGCTATTATGAAGTCATATACAAAACTTAACTGTTAACCATAGTCACCCTACTGTGAAATAGAACATCAGAACTTATTCCTCCTATCTAATTGTAATTTTGTTAAGTTGGAGTTCTTTCTAAATATGGTTTATACAGCTCTTGTGACTGGAAGAGAATCTTTCAACAATATATTGATCCAAATTTAAGAAATGCATTATTGATTATGCTTACAGTATTAAGATATTTATTTACCATCCACCAGTTTTGTAAAGATTTTTGTTGAAATTTACCAAATCTTGGGTTCCTTAATGGCATGAAATGTTCTTAAAAACTCATCAGAAGACTTGCAATTTTATATATTTAACAAAACCCTATGAAACCATTCATTTAGAAGTTTTTCAAAGGCTCTGTTTTCATATGTCTTAAATGTAAAAGGAAGAAAAACTGTTACAGGTGACACACTTACAAAATCTTTCAAGAGTATCAGAAAAACCTTTCCAAATGTTAATTTTTTAAAATTATCTTTCATGGCATGAATTCCTTTCAAAAGACAGTTTTCTTATTCATTGATAAAATGATGTCCTTATCTGAAAAGTGGTGGTTTAATTTGTTTATTTTTTTTTTGGTTAAATATCTGCTAGGTAGCCTACTGCTGACAGCCGTTATTTTTCCTTGTAATGTGTCTGGGGAAAAGCTCAGTCAAAGAGAATGTGTTGGCTCTGATGTTTTCTTATTATTTGCTTGTGCTTACAATTAGTAATGTTCTCAATCCATGGCTTCCTTACAGGATAGTTCGTAAGCCTTTTGTCGATCGAATTAGTGTTAGTCTAATTAAAAATACATAATATATCTGGTAAACCAAGCACATTTAAATTGAGAAACACTGAACACTAAGAAAGGAAGGAAAATGCTTTCGCATTCTGCTTCCTGCAGTATACCTTACATTCCAGATATGCCCCAAGACCTTGTGATGGTAAAGATACACTTAGATCATCAAATAATTACCATATGTCCATTATTATTAAAGCTTATTTTCTTTATTTTTAGATTATTAAAACTAATTTCTTAAATCCTTAGAGAATACCAATCATTCTTTAATCTGTGCTTTCCTAAAACTGTGTGTGTACCTTTGTTATTGAGCTTATTACTTTGCATTTTAGTTGCTTACATGTTAACAGAGTGCAGAGTTTTCTGAGGCAGGGGATTAATTTTTGAAGCCTAATAGAAAGCATAGTACATGCATGTAGATAATGATCAATGCTTGTTTGTTTCATAAGTGAATGAATTAATAACTTTGTCTCACTCAAACATAAACATTAAGCTATAATTACTAATGTAGTTGTATTTGATAATTGCAGGTACTGGTCCAATATGGCTGAATGATGTATCTTGTTTTGGGAGAGAATCATCTATTGAAGAGTGCAAGATCAGATATTGGGGTGTGAGAACCTGTTCACACCATGAAGATGCTGGAGTCACTTGCAATTTATAATGTATCATATTTTCATTCACGTTTATGAAATCATTGCTGCAAAATGATTTTTGTTACCTTGCTCCACTAAAATCAGTTTAATGAATATTTAAGAGATTAAGAATATTGTCCAAAGAAAAGAATATCTTTAAATCACTGAATAAACATATTGAACACCTTCCTAGTTACTATATGTCTGTATTTAAACAATTTTAACTTCTCTAGGCTTTTAAATGAAATTTTCTAATATAATGATTTATGTATTGAATTGAATGTATGAAGTTTTACGTCTTCTAGATCACAAAGGCCAGTGGTAATGGAAACACATACCAATTATTGGCTACAATTTATGATATCTTCTATTTTTGTCTTCCTTATAAGCTATTTAGTTGATTGTAATTACTTTCTGAATAATGAGAGAGTTGGGAAGATTTCTTTTGTGCCTAGTTTGCAAAATATCCAATCCACACATTTTAAAGAAAAAATCTTATCCAGATATTATGACCTCTGAATGTATAATAACTTGGATATCAGATAACAATGTTAATGATATGTCTTGACCATGGTGGGTCAGGGAACTTATTTTATGTGATAATGTGCTAAAATGACCAAATAGAAAAATGTAGTTGTTTTATTGAATCATGAAGTTACTTGAAAACAGGATGTATGAGAAAACCCAATATACTCTGAATATGACAAAAGAAGTTTCTTAGCAATAGTCATCCCATCTTTAGGGCCATATCCTAGAGTGTGAAAGGCCACCTTGGAACCCAGTGACAGTTCCCTGAAAGTGGTTGTCTACATATGAAGGCAGAAACACCAGTAGTTGCTATTGAAGCCCAGTTGAATCTAATCTGATTATAATTTTCAAGTTTCCTATGCCCAACTCATAGGAACATGTGACTATAAAATAATACTATTATGGAATTGCCCTACTGTTTTTTCTTTAATAGTGATAAGCAAAAGCATAGGCTTAAGCATTTTTTATATGCTGAAGTCTCATTGTACAAAAAGTAACCAAGTAATAGACTCACTACTCTCTCACTTCCATAGGCATACATATTTTGGAATAAGGAACTATTGGAAATTGCCTACTGAAAATGTAATTTTATCATGTTACATTCTTCTACCTGTTGAATAGAGGTGTTTTTCTCTGGCAGTGTAATTTTGTGGGTAACAGAATGAATTCTGAATCTAGACTGACTATCTCATACCCTGGCTGTACATTATCGGCCTTCATGAGATGTCTGAAATCTGTCACTATGGGCTGTGAATATTACATTGCTATAGCATACATGGATACTGATTTCCCACTTATGTATAGATAGTTGTATCTGTAATAAGTATCTAAACACTCTATTTGTAACAGTGATAATCTACGAAGCTCAGTCCAGTCTAGAAAAAAACTTAATGGTGCCAACATAATTTGGGGGATTAATTTACTTTGGAATGGTGAATTGTGTTAGCTCCTTCAAGAAGCAAAACTTTGTTTGTGATTTAGTAAACACACACACACACACACACACACACAAACAGTTGACCAGAATCAATGCATTTTATTTGTCTGCCATGTAACATCAAAATAAATGCAAAATGTGCATTTAAAAAAGAAGAAAAAGTAAAGAAAAAAGCAGTAGAAAATGGAGAATAACAGTTGACATTTACAGAGCAAACATATTTCACCTTAATTACCTGAATAAATAATTTCAAGTGAAAACTTTCATTTTTTTCAAAACTTAAGAATCTTGGTAGTCTGTACTTAGGTAAAGTGTTGTATTGAAGCATGTGCCTATTATAAATTATATAATAATATTTACTATTGAGAGAGAAATGGAACATTTGAAGCCTCAGTAATTCATGTGTGATCAGAATGGCAGTGATGCTTGCACCCAAACCAATCACTGTCAAGAAAAACAAACTTACCATCCTTGGGTTACAATAATAAGCATTATTCACTTTCCAGAGTTGGAGAGGCTTAAGGCCCATGAAGTTTAAGGACCCATGTTAACTAAACAAAATCAAGGTCTGGCAGAAAGGAGGGAGAAGTAAATGTCAGTCAGGTAGGCAATTAACAGTGTTTCCTCAGAAAGTATAATTAGGAGATGTTTATGTTAAGACATTTTTTAATACGTTGGAATAGAAAATAGAAATTTGAGAAGTATCTGTTTGGCACTAGATATGACTTTTTATCAAGCATATAACCGTAATATGGCCTTCTTTTTTTTTTTTTAACTACACATTTTCTTTCCACTTGTTCTTTAGTGAATGTTAGGTTATAAATTTTTAAGTGTTTTTCTTTAATCACATCAGTCTTCTGGCCACATCACATAATGGAATACTGTATTCCTTTCTGATATTTATTAGCTATTTGCTTTACACAGTAATTTATATTTAGAACTTTATGTCATTTTTTAAATTTACTTTTAAACTTTTAATATCTCAAAAAATAACTTGTTTTAGGTATAGGTTATTGGTTAGTACATTTACTTAAACAAAAAGGAAAACAAAAGGAGAGCAACATCACCAAAGTAGTAAAGTAGGCAGCTCCATGCATTCATTCCCTTGCAGAAATATTGTAAAACAAGTCAAAACTGTCAGAACCAACTTTGTCAGGACTCTGGAAAAGAATCACGAGTTCACAGCTGGTTCAAGAAAAAGGCAACTTTTAAACAGCAGGAAAGTTCTGTGACATTTTTACTTGCCCTCACCCTAACCCCTCCTGGATGCAGCAGCAATTTTGGTCTTGAGGCAATGGCAGCCTGCATTCCCATTTTGGACCACTCATCCCTGGTTCTAAAGCAAGCAGAGAAGACCTTCTCTACAAAGATTGTGTATGCTTATTCTAATTTGTCTGAGAAACTACCTGAAGTACTGATGCAAGGCATTCATTTCCATTTTACTTTACTTGGAACTTAGCCTGGAAAAGCAGTGGGTATTGCTTAAAACACTGCAAGATGAAATAACAACCCTCAAATGTCTGGGGCAAATTATTACATTTGAAATATAAATAGGCTGTTTAAGGCTTAGTAGCAAAAGCTGGGGAGAGTTTATTTGGGAAATTACAACATTGAATTTGACATGAATTTGAAGATAGAGCAATTGGAATTATTGAATTTGAATGATAGAAAAAAAGACTGAAGAGCCTAAGTAAAAAGAGCCTCAGGGACCTGTGGAACATCACCAAGTAAGCCAAAATATACATTATTGTCCGGGGCCAAAGAGCCCAGTCATAGCCTGCCCAGGGTCATGAAGCCCTGCCAATAGCCCTCTGACACTAAAGATATAAATGCTGTGACCTTTCTGCCCTTTTCTCCTTACTGCTTGCACAGCCCTAGGCGTAGATCACTGCTGCTTTGCTTTAGATAGCTGAGAAATGTTCCATTTCCTGGAACGATTTGCCCTGTGATTTTTCCCAGAAAACATCTGCATACTTCCTTATCTGCTGATTCCCTCCTGCTGTCTATATAAGCTGTGACCTTCTGGCTAATAAATGAGACTTGATCAGAATACTGTCTTGTCTCCATTTCTCGCGTCTCTTGTCCCATCCAATTCCCACTCCCCCCTCCAGGGTCTGTGTTGAATATCCCGCGGGTCGGGACACATTATGAGCATCCCAGAAATAACAGAGAGATAAAGTGCAAGAAAAAAATCTGAAGAAATAATGGGCAAAAATTTCCAAATTTGGCAGAAGACATAAATCTACAAGTCCGAGAAGCTCAACAAACTCCAAGTAGTATGGACTCAGAGACCCACACCAAGGCACATTATAATCAAACCAAAAATATAAAAACAGAGAATCTCAAAAGCAGGAAGTGAGAAGTAACTTGTAATGTACAATGGATTTTCAATAAGATTAACAACTGATTTATCATCAGAAATGATGAGGCCAAAAGACATTTGGATGATATATTGAAAGAACAAAAAGGAAAAAAGAAAAGAAAAGAAAAGAAAAGCCCTGGTAACTAAGAATTTTATGATTGGCAAATTGTCTTTCAAAAATAAAGGAGAATGAAGACATTCCCACATAAACAAAAGCTGAGGGAGTTTGTTGCCATTAGGTCTGCCCTACAAGAAATGCTAAAGGAAGTTCTTTAGGTTAAAAGGACTCTAGACATTAACTCAAAACAATATGAAGCTGATGATGCCTTGATTCTCCCATGGGCTTGTACAGGTGTTAATGGGCAAGTAATCTTCTCTCTATATATTTTGTTTCTTAAGTGCAATTCTATGGGTCAGATATTACAAGACTTACATACAGCAGGGGGAGGGGCAAATAAATAAACTCTCACTGTAGCTACTTCACAGGAATTCTAGAGTTTCAAAAACTGTTTAAAATGGGGGAGGTGGGGAGAGGGATTGGGTAGAGGTTTGGTGGGGGACAAGGGGAATTATTGCAATCTGAGGTGGTGGGCATGCCGATAGTATTGATATGATCACCACATCTTGGGAACAAGTGATGAGGGTCAGGTCTGTGCCCCATGAATTTGTATAATCAATAAAAAAATTTTTTTAAATGTTAAAACAAAAAGTATAAAGCTGAGTTGAACAAGTGATACATTACAAAATAATTATTGTAGTAGTGTTTCTCAGCTTCCCCCTTGACTTTGTCCGTTTTGTGCTGCTATTACAGAACGCATGAGACTAGGTAATTTATAAAGAAAAATTAATTCCTTACTGTTCTGGAGGCTGGTAAGTCCAAGGTCAAGGAGCGCACATCTAGTGAGGTCCTTTTTGTTGTGACATCCCGTGGCAGAAGGCAGAAAGGCAAGAGAGCATGAGAGGGGGCTGAACCTAATCACCTCCTATTAGGACCCACCTCTTAACATTACTGCATTGGGGATTAAATTTCCAACACATGAACTTTGGCAGACACATTCAAACCATAGCACCCCTCCCTCACACTACCAAGCAAAGCAAAAAGCACCAAACAAACAAAAAACCCTGCAACAGCTAGGCCAAATCTTCTTTGACTCCTTCACTTCAGTGGTGGATTTATTTTTCATCCATGTAGCTAAGCTAGAAATACATTTTCCAGCATTCTTCTTCCTACATTATTCTGGTTTATCATGGACCATGTTCTTCATCTGCTCAGAAAGCACAAAGAGAAAAGGCGAATGCTTTTTTTTCCTTTTTTCCATAAAGAGGATAGATGTTAAATTGATTTACTCAACAAAGAAATGGAAAGAGAGGAGAGCAAAGGGCAAGAAAGAACCCCATATGAGCTGGGAAGAAAGGAAGAGTTACTGTGGATTTCAAGCCATAAGCAAAAAAATAGACAGGAAAAATAGGGCATTTAATAATTACACCTGTGAGCTGGCTATTTAGAGTCTCTTCAAGTTTAGAATTATTTTTAATTACTTTGGCTGCTGAACTGTGCTTTCTGAAGGCAACATATGCTGAGATTGAAACACATGAGCCCAGGTTTTAAGAGAGTTAAAGTATTAAACTATTGTTCTTTAGTTTTTTCTATAAAAATGTCACATACAAAGAAAAAAGGGAAATTACTATATTATTTTTAATACCTCTAGAATTGAATGTGACCCTTAAAGCTCTTTGGAGTCTCCAGAATAAAAAATTTTAGAGTTACATACCTAGAATAACTTTAGGAAAAACAAAAAGACTGAAATGCATTTGTTAATCATCCATTAAGAACCTCCCTAGGGCCAAATAAGTTCAATCAAACTTCCTGTAAAAGACTTCACTTTTTTTTCACAAAAATATCTTTGATGCTTCATGCTTACATTATTTCCCTAAAAAGACTGCTAAAATTACTCACATAAATTTTTCTTTTTTTTTTTCTTTTCATAAATTGCAATGAATTATCCCACTCCAAAATTTCAATGGCAGAATAAAGTAAAAACACAGCTATTATTCTGAATAAGGACCTATTAGGGAAGTCAAGGCCTGCTGGATCCCCAAGAACTAACATGTCCTAGATTGAAGTCAGCTTCCAGAGTAACTAGATGGGTGGAGGTGATAGACTGGGAGAGTTCAGAGTAAAGGAAAGAAGGAAGGAAGGAGGGGGAGGGGAGAGAGGGAAGGAGGAAGGAGGGGAAGGAGGGAGAAAAAAGAAACTCCAAGGAATAATAAATTTGCTAATCATCTCTTCATTATAGGCCAAAAGTTTTGAATTAAAAGGTAGGTCAGTTTGTGATATTTTTAAAGAGCTTATACTGAAGCAATGAGATAACAAATTAATTGAAGGAAAAGGCTCTTGGGTCTATAGCAATATTAGACAACTATATTTATCCTAATATTCAAATTTTAAAGTTCACCTCCTACTTAAAAATATTCCCAATCCATATTTCAGGTAGTAAGGAAGTCAAGAAATGTAAAGAAAATAAATCTATCCTATAAAAATTTCCTACCGGTGTCTCTGTACTCAGATTACACTTGGGGAAGATCTCCATCCCACGGGTTGACTTGCATTCACATGGAACCAAAAGAACAAGCATTTCTGATGCTAGAACACCGTGTGTTATATCTTTCATTTTAAATTGTAATGGTAATATTAATTATTATTTTCTCATCATTAACATTGAGAAAAACTGTCATGTTTGTGATACAGCTGTGGATTATGCTATTCTTGTAGAGAATAAAAACTTAAACATCGCATCACTATTTGCCAAGTGCCTTCTCCATGAAAGTCTGACTAATATACATGTGCAAGTCATGGGATGTGGTCCGTGTACCAAGCAGGAGGGGGAAGACCTATAGAAGGGGTCTTCAAAAAGTTCATGGAAAGACTCATATTATCTTTTAATTCTACTTTTTAAAAAACATTTTGAAGTACCCTCATATTTCTGAACTGGCTCTGCCTCTTGATGGCTGGTTGTTCTGTAGGGAAGTCATTTAACCTCCAACCCTCAGTCTCCTAATATGTAAAATGGGAATGATTATATATGACCTATCTAATTCAGGATTGTGAGGACCAGAGGTAAACATGAATTACCAACAAGACTGAAGTTAATAATTTTCAAGTGTCCTTAATATTTACTAACCCTCCCACATTTGATGGTGTTAACCCAAGTAAGGATACTGAATTCAAATCAGCCCTTCATATCTGTGGGTTCTACATCCATGGATTCAACCAACAATGGATTGAAAATATTTGGGAAAAAAAAATTGTACTGAACATGTATAGGCTTTTTTAACTTGTCATTATTGCCTAAACAATGCAGCATAACAACAATTTACATAGCATTTACATTGGATTAGATGTTACAAGTGATCTGGAGATAATGTGAAGTACATGGGAGGATGTGTGTAGGTTATATGCAAATACTAAGCCAAGTTATACAAGGGACTTGAACATCCACACATTTTGGTATCTGCAGGAGGTCCTGGAGGCAATCTCCCATGGGTACTGAGGGATGACTACACTTCAAAGTTGCTTTTGTTTTCCAGATTATGTTCTTTTCATGTTGACATGACTCTGAAACACCCACAAATCACAGTTTTATTAGTGTTAAAAATGTGATAATGCTTTGTAAATTAAAATAGAACGTTCATTGTGTAGCTTGAACTTTTTATTTACACAGATCTTTAGGGAGAGAAAAATGCTGTGTGAATCAGCTTAGTCTAATTTAGCAAAGGAAGTGTCTTGTAAACTGAAAAACATAAACGAACAAGACGGGGGACATTTCCAAGGCTGCCTGGGGTTACTCGTCCTGCCCAGTATAGTCAGCCAGCTCTAGGCATCCAAAGAGGTTCAGAGAAAGAAAAGAAAGGAAAGAGAAAGAGGAATTTTCACAGAGACTGATCCTGAATGGAGCCTTGACAAAAATCTCAGACCAAGAAGCATTGGCACCAACACTCCCCAGATGAATCGACCTCCTCCTGCCTTCCAAAGGTTCAGTCCCCTTAGTTCTCTCCCTTTCCATCAGTTCTCTCCTATATCACTGTGTCTTTACTTTCCCTTCTCACTTCAGAAAAGGCCCAGAGTTTAATTGAAAAGCTGTTCAACTAAAGCTGGCCAGTCCTAAAGAACGCCTGCCAAGGTCTTAATGCAAACCAGTTACGCATGAAGCCAGCCTGCCAGCATCTGACACAGCACACCGATGTCCCCGTCAGACTGTGGAAAGTGACAGAGGAGTGGACAACAAGCGAGAAAAAAGGAAGAAGCTTGGACCACTCTTTGGAGTGCTTATGATCTAAAGGAGGAGAATGTGGTTTGGCACAGAGGAGGTGTTTATAAACAGGGCCGCAACAGGATTTAACAGCTGGCATCCCACAAAATAGGGAAGGAAAAAGACAAAAACAAAAACTTTAACAGAGTAGATCACTAAGAGCTGAAAACAAACAAACCAATTGCTAGAAGTTGAAAACACCGGCTCAGGAGTTTTTAATTGGATTTAAGAGGCATCTGGGAAGCACTGAAGTTGCAGAAAGGGAGGTGCTATCTACCGGTGACTGACTAGAGGAAAAGCTGGTCATCTGCAGGCTCTAGGGCCTGGTTGGACATAATGCCAGCTTGATAATGGGGCTTGGTTTAGCTGAGAGCGATTCTCTGTCACACTGTTGCTCTAGAGCAACTTAGAGCTGCTCACAAAATCTGGATGGGAGCCGCAGCAATGCCCCTGATGAGCAGCGTGAAGTTGGCCAGCCAATGACACTTTCTATGCTTAACGTTTTTTCATCTTTAAAATAGGACATTTACCCCTTGACTCTCTATCTCACAGTGTCACTGTTGTGATAGAATTAGATTCTGATATTAAACTGTGTAAGCTGGGCAGTCTAACACTAATTATTAAATTTGATATTATAATTATTATTATTATTGCAGTCTAGGAAGAAAAGATGAAAGAGAGGCAGAGAAAATTTGTTTCTATTTTGCCCTTAAGACTTTACAGTGAATCTGGCTTGGTTTAATTCTGACTACAAAATTATACATGTGTGTAGGATGAATTTTTAATATGTGTTAATAATATTATGTTTCTTCATAGTTCTGATTAATCACTTTGGCATAATTACCTTGCTTTATTGTATAATTCATGTATGACATTGCCACGTGCAAGCATTGTTAGTAACAGAGACTGCTTTCATTTCCATATTTTTTTTTGAGGTTCTTAAGCAAGGTATGTAAAAAGTGCAGTGTGGAAAGTTTTAGGAAAAGAATTTTTGGCACAGGCTGTGACAGCAGGACTCACCCCTCACTTGCCAATACTTCCTGTTCTTTCCATCTCATGGCCAGAAGAGGTGAGGTTGGTGCTGGTTCCAGCAAGCACAAGTTTACCCTTTGTATGTATCAATCCATGAGCATCAGTCTTTTCACATGGGTATATGGTGACAATGAAAATACTTATAGGCTGGTTTTAAAAATCAATAAAATAATGTTAGAAGAATTAAAGGTGATTTTTAAATGTTGGCGTTCTATAAGAAGTCATTTAGAAAGAATTTCTCAGCAGTGAAAGACAAAACTAATGGAGATTTCATTCAAAGCTTTAGTAACAAGGAGAAAGGACAGAATTCTACATATTCACTTTAAGTCTTGTGTGTTGACATTCTAGCTCCCCAGCCCCAGAATCTTTTTAAATGAACTTTTAGGACAGGAAGTTATGCAATAGGATGCTAATGTAAGGAATTCATTATTTTGAAGGATTTTGTAATGGTCAGCAGATCTTTAAGATCTGGATTTTTAAAATGCCAGATCCATCCTGAATTAAGTGAGAAGATAAGATGTGTAGAGAATTTCTCTTTGCTGTTATGGTCTGGAACTGGATGTCGTGTAAAATGAACAAATCCTTTAAATTGACATTGGATTCCCCACCAGCAGAGGGAAATCTAGGTCCCTCTCAGCCTTGCCAGGATTCTACCGACCTGACCAGTGAGAACTGACGTTTTACTTGGTCAACTGGGATTCCCATTCCTGCTTCTACTGAGTGAATTAAATTCAGGATTCATCTTAGGGATCCAAGACTATGTTTATTTTTTCTTCCTGCATTGCCTCATTGTGGAAACCCCCCAAATTCCATTATGCTCAAAATATCACAAACACAAAGCCTGAGGGTTCAGAGAAAGGTAAGTTCCCAGTAACATAAACAGCTCAGAAGCAAATGTTCGGCACCCTGTTGTTGAAGCCTCACCCCTGGCAGTGCCTCACTGGCCCGTCTCACTCCCCTTCGTTTCCCAGCATTTTCCTCAACTCTTTCTCGTTCTTCTCAGGCTCTAACCTTTCCCCCAAATGCCTGTTAATTTCTTGTGCATCACAGATCTTCATTTAATTTTATTTTTTAACTATGTCCTTGGCCGAGAAGTCTTACTTTCCTCCTCTAAATCCACCAACACACATTTACCTGAAGCAGCATTCTAAGAGGACCTGTTTTGAGAACCTAACATAATATTCTCCCCTATCCTACAGGTTAGTTTCAAAGAGAGAACACCACCATACATTTATACCAACTAAAAACAAGCAAGCATTTCTCTAGGTACTCTGGGGGAAAACACAATTGATTAGGATATACTTATAAATAAGAGATGAACAGAGAGTCACCCAGGTTTTAGATGTACTAAGTCGATAATTCAGATTTTTCAGAAGGCTTCAGCAAATAAATAGGCCCTGTTACTTAATGACTCAGTTGGGCCAATCCCAATGCCCACCAAGCAGGAGCAATCTCAGATCACTCGTGCAGCTATAATCCTGGTGTCCATCCCATTTCCTGAGAGTTCTGAGTGTCCTTGTGCCACAAAACACTGACTTCTCAGTTACTCTATTAAATTAGCTGACCAAATTATTGGATGTCTGCCTCAGTGCCTGGTCATCATAGGAGTTCCCTGCTAGCCTAGAAGACTTCCTGGGACCCTGCCCCACTGGATGGGGTTTTATGGTCCTATTTAGTCTATGACAATACCCTCTCCCTTTTGGTCAAGACTGGTCCTGTGGTCCAGTAAACCCTAACTGTATCCCTGATCTTCTCAAGAGACACTAAGAAAACTACAACCTCCTCTACCCCAATTTCTAGTATCATCACTTATTATTTGGACCCAATTGAAATATTTCTTTTTATGTATCCCATTCAGCATTCAGAAGAGATAGAGCTCTCTTTACCCACTCTCTATCCATCTTATGCACCAAACTCATTGATCCTTTAGTATCTCTCCAGCTATCATTTGAAAGCAGTTAAACTCTTTTATCACTTTATTCTGCTGATAATGTAGTACATAATTTTACAGTCCAGTGCTTCTTAACAATGCTCCATTTAGAAGATAATGTGAATAACTACTAGCTCAAGCACAGAATTGTTAATGGACCACAAAAAAGTATTTGTTCATATAAAGAATCACTCATTGCTTTCCTATCATACCCTTTGTCTAAGAACTATGTTGATGTCTCTGTGCATTAATAATTTTATTTTTGAACTTTAAAATAAGACTTAAAATGACATAAGCATCTGCTTAGCCAAGGAGTCATAACCTTCCCTGAGTATTGGTGCCAGGGCATATTAACTGGGCTCCCTGAACATTGTCTGACTTCTCACAGCACATTTTAATAAACTAAAGCTAATGTAAAACAATTTACAACTTAAATAAAAGACAGGTTGAAAATACAGTAAATTATTTGTAAAATGTGTTCTATAGCTGAGTGTTCTCTTAAATAAAAGTGGTAGAATCTCAGAGCCAATAGCTTTTATACAATGAAAATAGATAGAAGGAACTAGAAATAAGAAGAAACATTATAGAATGGAGAAAGCTCTTGGTTTTCTAGCATTTGTAATATCTAAGAATACGTTAATAAGACAGTGCAGGGAGGACAAAGGATAACCCCTCTCCCAAGCCACAGCAGAATGTGACATAGGGAGGGCTGGTTGAGAGAGATCTATCAAAGTTCATTCACACACTTTGCACTGAGGCACCTTGAAATGATGCAACAAGGTTATCCACACTGTGGGTTGAACACAGAAGTGGGAAATGTAAGTGCATGCCATGGTACATGAAATAGCACAATGGAAGGGACCCAGAATCAGAAGTCCAGAAGACCCGGGTTCAAACCTCGACTCTATAATTTAGCTAGTTTACTCGATGTATAACCTTAAGCAAATTATTTAACCTTCCTTATACTCTCTGGCCTTATTATAACATTAATGTAATAATCGTTATCAAAAAGAACCATGGTAATCTGAGGGCCTTGCTCATGGGAGCTTCACTAAATGTTAGGTGCTGTATTTTGTCACCGTCTTTGGAAGACCAGACCAGTGATCAGCATGAGGGATATTCACTCATGAATAATGAGGTGAGACTTCTGGACCAAAGGGGAAGCAGGGAGGGGACTAGCATGAGGATAGAGCCTGCTGAAAACTGGAATTGGTGTTAAAAATGGAACAAACACAGATGACTCTGGGCCACCTAGAAGCCTGCAAAGTTGGGACACAATTCAAGTGGGATGAACTAAATCACCCGAAGTGGGGTGAGCAGTTTGGCATCCTACCATTCAGCACTGGGACTCGATGAGCTGCTGAGCCTTGCAGGAAGGAAGCCCATCAGCAGAGCACCACACAGGAGCCAAGGAGCTGGTACCACTGCCGCGTCCCAGCTTAACCTAACAGAGGCAGCGATTCAGTCTAAGCGATCGTTCCTTTCTTCTGCCTGGAAGTTCTTCCAGAACATCCTGTCTCACGGTTAGGTTGATACTCAGACTAAAGGTTTTTTTGACTATAAGAGGAAGTTACTCATTCTTGACTCTCCTTATAGATTTATGAATAAACTCATTGAATATTTCTCCACCAAGCTTTTAAAAATGGTCTTTGTTACTTAGGGGTTCGTGTTAGTTTTCTCTTGTATGCTTTGTTACTTTGCAATGGTTTCTTGACTAGGTATCTGGGTATTGCTGAAGCGCCACCTCTAAAATCTCAGAGACATAATCCACGGGATCCGTGTCCCAAAGATAAAATCCAAAACCAGAGGCCAATATGTTGTGAAGACAAGAGCCTGGTACTGGAAGTCTATTTTCTCAGTGCCAGGTATGAACTACATTTATATGCCATTCCTGAGCTCACCTGCTGAGTGACTCCGCTGAGCTTGTTCCTGGGTCCCTTTCTGCAGGCAGAGTCAGGCATCCTGCTATTTTCTCTTTGTTACCCCTGCAACCTAAATCTTAGGTATGTGAGTATGGTGGATGATGGCCACTGCGGTTCCATCTATCCACAGGCAGTCTAACCTAGTACGGTTATGATTGTTTCTCTTTCTGCTTCTTTTCTACATCTTTTAGGTAGGGAATAGCATGAGTTAAGCAAGTACTCAAAGATATATGCTGGTTCCTATATTAAATCTCTCTACCCCAAGAGTAATCAAGAGTCATGACATTTTTAACCTTAAATATTTTTTAAAAGCCCTACAAAAATCTGAAAATAACTTTTGGAAGAAAATGATAAAATTCTTTCAGAAGACATTGGGTGTGTTTGGGTGCTCCAGGAAGCAGACAGCAAGACTTAATGGTTACCAAATTAGGCTCTTGGGTCCCAAAATCATAGAAATGAACAATGCACCCAGCAGTAAAGCAGAAGCTTTATTAAAAGAGGAGATAGACATATGTATGACGGGGGTAGCTATAGGAAAGTTAGACCCCCAAGGGGAGCTGTCGAGGGTCTTTCATAGGGAAAGGGATCCGCTCAGTAGGTCCAAGATGGTGGTGTTGTTCATTATTCTCACCCCAGGAGCGTCACTGTAGCAGTCACCTTGAAGCTTTTTGCTCACACGAAAATTCTTAGAGGGATCTTAAGGTTAATCTGTAACTTTATCTTTACAATTACAGTAAAGGAGCCTTGGGGAGTGTTTTTGCAAGTCAGCAAATATGTGTTCCCCTCTTATCTCAGTTTATTTTATCAGGGCAGGCTATGGGGTAATCATGTTCCCTGGGGGCAGGGGGGTCTCATGACTGAGGAGTAGAAAAGTAACAAAGTGTCCTCTGTGGGGAAAATGGAGTCACTTTGGATCACAGGCCTACCCCTATTCTGTCTCATAATTACAAATGCAAAAAAATTTATTAGAGGAAACATCTGAAGGATAAAGAGAAGAAAGTGGGGGAGCTTTAGACTGTGAGGCAGGCCTGGCACCTGTGGAAGAAAAGGGGCAAGGGAGGAGGGCTGGGTAGGAATAGCCTCAGACCATAAAGCAGTTTTAAGAAAGTTTCTGCCAGGCTGCTGGAGAATCCTTGAGCCAAAGTTACCTCTCATAGGATACTCAAATTAAGCAAGAATGGATCTGCATTAGTTTCCTGCTGTGCTCAATCGCTGGCTCCAAGCAGCCTGGAGACAATGCCACATCAGCTGCCTGAACATGGTGATAGATCCAGGGGCCAGCAACTGGGGCCTTCATCAGTATCTGAACTCTCTACAGTAGGAGATCAGGGAAGTGCATGGTCGTGGTCACCCCCACATTAAGAAAGCTATACACCAGTAGCAAGAGCTTCCATGCTTATGAAAAGAAAGACTGGATTTCATAACAAAAATATCCCAGTTTTTCCTAGATTGATCTAGAGTTGATACAATTCCAATTAAAATGCCAACAGGATATTCAAATTTCTTTGTTGTTTGTTTTTATTTGTTTGTTTGATTTAGTAGAACTTAACAAGCTGCGTCCACTGTCTCCAAAAGCACATGGAAGTAAAAAAAAAAGGGGGGGGGACTAAAACACAGGACACCTTCAAAGAAGAAAGAACTGGATGGGGAAATTTGCTTCTCCAGTGTCAAAATACCATAACACTTATATGAGTTCATTTCTGTTGCTTATAACAGAGAATCTAGAACTGGGTGATTTCTGATGAAAAGGAATATATTTCTTACAGTTTTCGAGGATGGGAAGTCTACAGTTTAGGGGCCACATCTGGTGGGGGCCTTCTTCTTGGTGGTGGCTTTATAGCAATGCAGGATATCACATGGTGAGAACGGCAAAAGCAAGAGAGAGCTAACCTCACTCACTCTCCTTATAAAGCCCTCAGAGCCACACCCCTTACTCCATGAATGGATCAATCCATTCCCAAGGGCACAGTCCTCACACTCTAATCGCCTCTTAATGGCCCCACTTTTCAAATACCATCATCAAACTTCCCGCCCTCTTAGCACTGGTACAATGGGGGTCAAGCTTTTTTTTTTGAGTTTTGAGGGACATTCAATCCACAGCAGCACTCTACTACTTAAAAGGATGGTATTAATCTGAAATAGGCAAATAGAGCAAAGGACTAGAATTTAAACCCTGAACCAACACATGTATGGAAACTTGCTATATGATAAAAATTTGGAAAAGATGTTCTCAATTATTATGTTGAGAAAATTAGTCATCCATACATGGAAAGAAAAAGTTCCTGACTTATATCACAAGCAAAAATCAATTTCTGGCAAATTAAAGATGTAAATGTTTAAAACCAACCTGTACAAATGGGGGGGGGGAGCACAGGAGAATATTGTATGATTTACCTGTACAAAAATATTTCTTGAAAGGGGCAAAAATATGCACACTATAATATTTTACTACATTAAAGTAATATTACAAAAATCCAAATATACAAAACAGAGAAAGAAAAGACAAGTCAAAAAATTGAAATATTTGTAATGCGTACAATCAGAAAATAATTGGTTTCCTTAAAACTATAGAATCTAAAAGCAATATAGAAAAAACAAATAACTCAATAGAAAACTGACAAAAGGTATAAATAGGCAATAGACAGAGAGCAAATTAAGTGGTAACTAAGAAAAGCAAATTAACCACATAAAATATCACTCAACTTTTAGAGAAATTTAAAAAGTCTAACAGTTGCAAGTACTGGCAAGGATGTTGAGAAAAAAGGAAATTTTAAGGTTCCAGTGGGAATTTGTTAAAACAACCTATTTGTAGAACAAATTATTATTATCTAGTAATTTTTAAAATGCTCACTCCTTATAATCATCAAACTTTTTTAGCTTTCTATCTTAAAAATGGTATTGCAGAATTATTTGTAGTAACAATGAAAACAATCAACAGAAAACATGAATTTTAGAAAATTATGGTGAAAATTCAAACACTATTTCATTTCTCTGTGTTAAACCCTGTGGTGCTACTGCTAAGGTGGCTAGAATCCTGCTCACAGCGCCAATTTTCTAGCTCTTAATCCTGTTCGTGACATCAATTGCAAAGCTACTCGACCATAACCATGCCAGTTGTCGGGCTCTTTTACCCACTGGTAATCCTGCTCACAGACTGGGTCACAAACCCTTCACAGGCCAGGCGGGGTCCCCAGATGCTCCACATGCCAGGCTGGGTCACCAGACCCCTTTCACACAGGTCTATAAGCTAGGTAACCGGCCAAAAGGTCCTTGGAAGCCGTAGGTTGGAAAGCATGGCTGTGCTGGGCAGACGAGGCCGACGCCCGCCTGCCTGCTTCGCTAAAATGCCTCTACCTCTCTCTCTCTCTCTCCCTCTCTCTCTCTCTCTCTCTCTGTAGAACACAAGAATAGCAACAAAACTAAAAAGATACATTGGCATGCATGTGCACTAACTACACACACACACACACACACACACACACATTTGCTTACAATGAATGCTGAACCACACCCAACCAGACCTGAGGCGAGGGCCCTGACCAAATTATTCTATTTTCCCAACAGACACCTAAATTCTTTCCTGCCTTGCAAGGTTTAACTCAAAATCACCCAGCCATGGTCTTAAAACCCTGTAAATAGCCTCCTTTTCTTTTTCCCTTCTGAAACACTTTTAAGACTGTGTCAGTTTGGGTTCTCCTTTGCTACAATAAATCTAATAAGCTCTGCTTGATCAAGTTTTTCAGGTCATCTTTTGGGCAGTCAACAGCAGTATGTTTAAACAATAAATACACTTGAAAAAGAAATTATCTAGAGCTATACATACCAACATGAATAAATCTCACAAACATTGACTTAGTATTAAGTAGTGACTTAAAAACAGTAGCAATGAAACAAAAGCTGCTATAAAGACATAGGTTAGCTCCATTTATATAAAATTTAAATAAACTCAAACAACAGTATAAATTACTTAAGGATACATACAATTATGATCAAGTTGAGAAAATAAAGATAGATTCCTGAACCCCGTCAACACCAAATTGAGGATTTAGGGAACGAGTGAAGGAGAGGATTACAGTCAGGAGATGTACAGAGGTTTAACTGCATTTGTTAACTCTCAAGGTGGCCGTCTCATAGGGCTCTTCACGTTATTATTCAAACTTTTGTGTAATTTCTATTATTTCAAAACAAATTTTAAAGGAAAAAGTATTTGAAGGTGATTGTATCGAGAAAGAGGAATGGTAATGGGGTCAAATACTGCAGAAGGTTAAAACATAAGAATTAAAGTGTGTCCTTTGGATTCAAGGACCTAGTATATCCTTGTTGACTTGGTGGCAGTAGTTGGAGCAGAGTGATAGGGATGGAGGTTGAAAGAGATTAGAAATTGTGAGGTAGAGACAGAGACTACAGGTAACATATAGGTAAAAAACATTTGGTCAAGCTAAACTTTGTTGTAAAAGGGCCTGGGCACAGTTCAAAAGCAAACTTAGCTCGAAGAGGTTTATCATATATGCTTTTCTCTGTGTGTACTCCTCCCACACTTTCTCTTCTTTTAAGCCTGCAACACCTGTTATTCCCAGGCAGTCTCCCATCCAAGTACTAACCAGGCCAGACCCTGCTTAGCTTCTGAGATCAGGGGAGACCTCCCCCCACACTTTAAACCAACAGACATTGTAATCAGTTCCTCTGCTGAAAAGCAGCAGTTGTAGTCATGAATTTTGCATTTTTGGAGACCTTGATTGCTTTGACTGCAGGCCATTTTACATTAATGAGAAGCAGCCAGAAAAGGTCAACAGGGTGTGTACACTGGGGCACCAATCATTGGCTCAGCATAAGGGGTAGGAGGAAAATAAAGGGTGGAGAGGGATAGATCAGGAATCAGGAATAGACAAGGAAAAAACAGGAGAAATGAAATAGAATGGGAAGGGAGGATTTGGAAAAGCCTTCCTCAATTTGTAATCACTGACCCATGAGAACACATTTAATACTCTCTTTGCCTTCAATAAACACATTCACCATTAAAACTCATTATCTGTGCATAACACATTGTAAAACTATGCGCTCTCTTCTTGAAGCAGCTAAGCTCAAGTATTTAACTAAATGCTTACAAAAATGTTAATCCCGTGGCAATAACACCCAGAAAATTCTGTATGCCAAGTGAAGTCAGAAATAAATGATTACAAATGAAGGTTAAATGAGAACATCATACTAAAATGTAAACATGGGAGATAAGAATTCAACAGTAGTAATCAAAATGAGATATAGTCTACGGATCTGTTCTTAATAGGGTTGCCAAACTTAGCAAATAACAACATGGAATGACCAGTTAAATTTGAATTTAAAATAAATAACTAATTTTTCTAGTATGTTCCACAGAGTATTTATTTAGGACATGCTTATATTAAATCTTAACTTGTTCTTTATATGAACTTCAGTTTTAACTGAGTGTTCTATATTTTATCTGGCGATCCCAGTTTTTAGGCGCTCCCACTGGTCTTTCAATCTAAGTTAAACATTTATGTTCTTTCTGTTTCTCACTCACTTTGATTTTTAATTTTTCTGTCATATTTTTCTCTTTTTCCTACATTATAAGTCTTTCAGGGAAGTGAAAAACCAAATGAGGTTTTATTTTCCTGAGGTCTTATGCTTTAGACTAAGGGCTTTACTTACAACCTTCTCTGAAATATCTAGTCATGCTTTATTTGACATATTTCTAGTAATAAAGATCATCTATATTCTGCTCCTTCGAAATTAATTTTGTTCAGAAGATCTGGTCCTAGATTTTATGTCTTTGAATTTTGGCTTTTCAGTAAACTCAGATGGGAAACGCCATACAATTATACAACCTTTCTCTTTGTTAAAGAAGCAAGAATTGCTATCATCATATTGATAAACAGCAAAGATTTTCTCCTTGGCAGGCTCCTCTGCACTTTCAACTAGACACTGACATTTAACTTCCTTGTTCTTTTCCGAATTGTCCAATTTTCGCCTGAATCCTGTTAAGTCAGTTTAGCCAGAATCTCCCACCCTTGAAATCTGATCACTGTCCGTATCTAATCAGGTTCCTCATCACCCACCATCCCCAGTTGACGTCTGATCACTCTTGCCTGACTTCAGCAAAAATCTTGCTAGGTCAATTTAGCCAGAATACCTATTCCTCTGATGTTTTCTTTTAGTAATTTTTAATCCACTGACCCTTCCCAACCCCATCCCGACTCTTGCTTCTTAGCTATAAATTCTCACTTTTCCTTGTATCCAGAATTGAGCCTGGTTTCTCTTCCCTATTATAAAACCCCACCTTAGTAGCCTCCCTCGAATAAAGTCTTCCTACTGTCTTTAAAAAATGCCATGAATAGTTTTTATTTTTTGACTCAGAAACAAGTCTTTTCAAAAAATTAAAAGAATTATTCTGAAATTTGCTCTGGGGAATAGACAAGGCTAAATATGTTAATAAGGATTCATTTTTCAAATGTGGCTCATGTGGAACTGTATACCAATTTCCTTCAATTCCTCCTCTTTGTAATTTAAGGTGCAATAAAGCAGAGTCAAGATATTCATTTTAATAAATGATCCCTACAAATCTATATAGATTTTGTCATTTAATATTATCTCAGAATATATATATAAACGGATAAAAATTATTTATTCCAGAGCAATACATTTCTCTTGATAAATTTTAAGTCTTTCATGTGAAGAAAGTGTTGAATTTGCCTAAAACTTTCCTTTCTTTGCTGTTGTATTCAAATCCTTCTCTTCATTTTCTTAGAAATTCCTCATGTGAAATACACCTTGTAGACTATTTGTAATTTGGTTATTACTAAATACAACCTATTAACATGCAAAAGTTTCTTTCTTAAGGTAAATAATTTTATTAAGATAATAGCATTTTATTCTTTTCCAAACGAGGTGTGTATTCATATTATTGATTACATTAAAGTATGATGGCTTCAATGTTCCCAATATCACCAGAACAAGTACAAGGCTTTGCAGTAAAACTGACATAGGACTTAGTCCTAGCTCCACTAGTTTTTTCTATGTAGTGTTGGATAAGCCATTGAAACCTTGAATTTCAATTTCAATTTTGTAAAGGTGATCTAATTAAAATTACCTCATAAGGTTGTTGTGAAAGTTAAAAGCATTAATGAAAGCGAGCACTTACCATAGTGTCTGGCTTACAAAAGCACTTGTCCGTGGGAGGTCTTAACTTTCATTCTTCTTCTTCATTTAGAAAGCATTGGCCTCTTCAGCAAATGGTGCTGGGATAACTGGATATCCATATGTAGGAGAATGAAACTAGACCCATACCTCTCACCATATACTAAAATCAACTCAAAATGGATTAAGGATTTAAATATACACCCTGAAACAATAAAACTTCTTAAAGAAAACATAGGAGAAACACTTCAGGAAATAGGACTGGACACAGACTTCATGAATACGACCCCAAAAGCACAGGCAACCAAAGGAAAAATAAACAAATGGGATTATATCAAACTAAAAAGCTTCTGCACAGCAAAAGAAACAATTAACAGAGTTAAAAGACAACCAACAGAGTGGGAGAAAATATTTGCAAAATATGCATCTGACAAAGGATTAATATCCAGAATATATAAGGAACTCAAACAACTTTACAAGAAGAAAACAAGCAACCCAATTAAAAAACGGGCAAAAGAGCTAAGTAGGCATTTCTCTAAGGAAGATATACAAATGGCCAACAGACATATGAAAAAATGCTCAACATCACTCAGCATCTGGGAAATGCAAATCAAAACCACACTGAGATACCATCTAACCCAAGTTAGGATGGCTAAAATCCAAAAGACTCTGAACGATAAATGCTCGCAAGGTTGCAGAGAAAAAGGAACTCTCATACATTGCTGGTGGGACTGCAAAATGGTGCAGCCTCTATGGAAAATGGTATGGAGCTTCCTCAAACAATTGCAGATAGATCTACCATACGACCCAGCTATCCCACTGCTGGGAATATACCCAGAGGAATGGAAATCATCAAGTCGAAGGTATACCTGTTCCCCAATGTTCATCGCAGCACTCTTTACAATAACAAGAGTTGGAACCAGCCCAAATGTCCATCATCGGATGAGTGGATATGGAAAATGTGGTACATCTACACAATGGAATACTACTCAGCTATAAAAACGAATGAAATACTGCCATTTGCAACAATATGGATGGACCTTGAGAGAATTGTATTAAGTGAAACGAGTCAGGCACAGAAAGAGAAATACCACATGTTCTCACTTATTGGTGGGAGCTAAATTAAATATATAAATTCACACACACACACACACACACACACACACACACACACAAACTGGGGCAGCGGGGGAAGAAAATATAACAACCACAATTACTTGAAGTTGATACGACAAGCAAACAGAAAGGACATCGTTGAGGGGGAGGGAGGAGAGGGAGGAGGAAGGGAGGTTTTGGTAAGGGGCAACAATAATCAACCACAATGTATATAGACAAAATAAAAGTTAAAAAAAAAAAAAAGAAAGCATTGACTTTTATCATATGGATGTTAACAATCATTTTGGACTCCTTACATCTTCTGTATAGAAGGAAGAACACATAGCAGTACAGAAACAGAATGTCGTCAGAAATCCTTCCGATGCCTGTTTCCAGCCTTCCTTTTCCATTCTGCCATTCCCTTCCCCTGTCCCAGCTGTTTAATTCCTTTATGATGTGCCCTATAAGAAGTATAAGAGAAGAACAGAGAAATTTTTTAAGTAACTTATCACTTCTCCAGATATCTTCAGACCTCCTTTTTTACAAAACCCTACCTGTGTTAGCATTTATGTGATAAATTATTTACAATTGAAGTGTGACTATAGGAACAGATCTCTTTCCTTTTGTGGTAAAGAAAAATAACACTTACCAAATCTGTTTGTCTTCCTCCTAGGAATGCAGTTTCATATAGATATGGACATGCTACCAAGTTCTGACGAAAGGAATGTGGGAAGAAATAATATCCACCACTCATAAGCCTTGTTCATAAAAATCTCCCTCTGAATGTTTCTCTCTCTCTCTCTCCTTCTACTATTTGCAGTCTGGAAGACACCACAAAGAAGCGATATTATAGGAATCAGAAACTCTTCTGGTGTTATGAACTGAATGTTTGTGTTCCCTGCCCTCAAATTCCTATGATGAAATCCTAATCCCAATGTGATGATATTAGGAGGCAAGAAGGGGGGCCTTTGGGAGATAATTAAATCATGAATGTGGAGCCCTCATAAATGGGGTTAGTGCCCTTATAAAAAGAAACATAAGATAGATGACTCCGCTCTTGACCATTTGAGGCTATAAAAAGAAGACAAGCATCTGTAACATAGGAAGAGAGCCATAACCAAGAATCTGACCATGCTGGCAAGCTGATCTGAAACCCAGTTCCAGCCTCCACAATTGTGATAAATAAATGTTGCTTAAGCCAGTCTATGGTATTCTTTTACAGCAGCCCCACCTGACTAAGACAGAAAGTAATATCAAGATGTGAGGTGCTACTATACCAAATACTGAAAAATGTTAAAGAAGCTTTGGAACTGAGTAATGGGTAGATGCTGAAAGAGTTTATAGTCACATGCTAGAAGAAGCCAATGTTACCATTAAGGAACTTAGAAAGGTGATTCCGGTGAGGTCTCAGACAGAAAAGAGGAACATGTCATTGAACAATGGAGAAAAAACATCCTTGTTAAAAAATAGCAAAGAATTTGGCTAAATTGTGTTGGTGTTTTAGTGTTTTGTGGAAAGTAGACCTTGTGAGCAATGAAATGTTCAGCTGAGAAAAATTTTAAGCAAAATGTTGAAGGAGAGACTTGGTTCTTCCTGAGTGCTTGTAGTAAAATGTGAGAAGAGAGAAATGAATTAAATATGGAATTGTTCCACCAAAAGGAATTAGAATTTAAAGATTTTTAAAAATTCTCAGCATGTTTATGTTATAAAAATGAGATTGTGAGTTTGAAGAACACTAAGGGTGTGACAGACCACCCATTTTATAGGAAGATGCAAATCCCAGATTTGATCAGCCATTTCAATAGAGATGAGATTATATCAGCAGAAACACTGACAGCTGAGACTAAAGGAAACAGAAAATGGGACAGAATGAAGGAATGTTGGAAATATGAACTATCCTTCAGGAAAAGGGAGGAAGGGCCCCAAAGATGATCTGGAGATTATCAGGGCAACTGCCAAGGTTTCAACAGGTCAGATGGTCTCCAATAAAAGTCATGAGAATAGGCTGCCTGGAGTTTTGAGGGTGGGGGTTCACAGAAGAGCCCTGGGGATGGTATCCCCACCCAGCATAGCTGAGGCATGAGCAGGGCCCCACTGAACTGTTGGGGTGATGTTGTCACTCCAGTGGGTCCAGAAGGCAGAGCATTGAGTCAAAGAAGGTTATTCTCAAGCCTTAAGATCTCATGCAGTTTGCCCTGCTAGTTTGACTTGCTAGAGGTCAATCACCCCTTCTTTTCTTACCATTTCTCTCTTTTGAAGTGGGAATATTTATCCTATGTCTGTCTCACTACTGTATTTTTGAAGCACATGACTGTGGTCACCCTGCATTTGGTGCCTAACAGGTAGCAAGTATGTATGATACACTACTATGGAGTAACAACTTAGAATTGCATTTTTCCTAAAGAAGCTTAAAAACTAGTAGGTAAGTAAAGGTGAGTAGAATAGGTACACAAGAACTCAGACATCAAAAATATTAAATTAATATATTTGTATTTATAGTTATATAAGACATAAGCATCATAGAAAATTAGAAAACAAAGAGAAAAAAATAATTGTTTGAGCTACTGGAGTTACTGAAATGAAAATAGGCAAATGGAATCATATCATAACAGCTTGCTGAAAGAGTTGAATACTAAGAATTTTGAAAGAAAGAATTCTCCAGGTAGGAGGAAGTGGCTGGCTTAAATTCAGTATGATATATGCAAGTGTTAAGGGCACCAAAGATTATTATAGGAGGACACAAGAAGGATACCCATTGAAACCAGGGAGTAGAAAATGCTTCTTGCAGGTAATGTTTATGCTTACTCAGGTGACTTAGAACCTAAAAATAATTCAGAGAAATTTTGGAATGTTTAGACAGAAGTAAAGATGGTCAAAGATGCCCACATTCCTATTCTCAGATGCTGTGAATATGTTATGTTATCTGGCAAAGGGGAATTAAGGCTGCAGCTGAAATTAAAGTTGCTAATCAGTTGACCTTAAAATTGGGAGACTAACCCGCATTATCTTTGTCAGCTCAATGTAAGGACAAAGGTCCTTAAAAGTTGGAGAGGGAGGTAGAAGGAGGTCGGAGTGACACAAGGGCTCAACCTGTGCTGCTAGATTTGAAGACAGAGCAAGGGAGCCCTGAGTCAAGGAATGCAGGCAGCGTCTGGAAGCTGGAAGAGGCAAGGAAATGGATTTTCCTCCAGAGCCTCCAAAAAGGAAAGCAGCCCTGCTGACACTCTGATTTTAGCCCATGTTGGATTTCTGACTATATTTGTGCTGTTTTAAGCCACTAAATTTGTGCTCACTTGTTACTCTTCCAGCTTCAGGTAGCTGTCTGCATTCCTCGAGTGATGGCTGCATCACTGCGGTCCCTGCCTCCTTGGACACATTGCCTCCTCCTCTTTATTCTGTGTCAAATCTCCCTCTGTATCACTGTATATGGACATTTGCAATTGGATTTAGGGCCCAAACTGGATGATGTCCTCATACGTAAAACTTCCAGGAAAAAAAAAATGACACTGTACTTTCTGATTCCTAAGTTCTAACAATACATTGCATATTACCTGGAAGCTAAAGTCAAAATTTTAAGGTAATAGTGGGCCAGGAAATATGAGACACAAATGCCAAAACAATAATAAAATTTTTTTAAAAACCTTTAAAGAAAGAACCAACTCTTTAGATGTCACACATAGTATAGATTTGAGAAATTCATCAGTTGACGATAAAAAAGGTTATAACGGTGGGGGAGGAGGAACAACTACACAGTAACCTTTGGGGAAAATCATCCCTCTTTCTAAGCTACAGGGTTCTTTGTTTCAGAATGTTATTTTTTTTCTTATATTTAAGAGAAATCACAATTGCTTATGTTAATTTTTAAATTTACCTGAAAAATATCAATTAATAGACACTTTGAAACATTTCAGTGGAGTCTATTTCAATCCCAACATTTGGCAAAAGCTTGTGCTATTATTCCTATTTTATAGAGAAAAACATTAAATCAAAGGCTTTAAGTCACTGAATGAACAAGTAAAACTTGAACATAGTAAACTGACTCCAAGTTAAGAACTGTCTATATCATACCACACAGCTTTTTTGAAAATTTTACTACCATCTAACACTGTCATAGAGTTGTGTTTTGTTTTATTGTTTTTTGTTTTTTTTCTATCCACCAAGCTAAAGATAAGTACAATATTATGCAGAGATCATGTTGAGCCCAACTATGATAGATCTCATGATTCCTCTCTCTCTGAATCCAGGCACTTCAAACTATCTTATCTACAGTAGAATTTTCCTGAACTCTAAAGTTGCAAAAGGAGTATTGACCTCAGGCAAGCAGACTTGCTTCACTGACCTGGTTCCTGACATGGTTTATGTCCGTGTTACACAGGGGTGGATAGATTGCTGCAGAGCCAGCGCACCGTGTCCAGGATTTCACAGCCTCCTCCCTGAGGGGGACGGGTCATGGGAAGACAGCTGACATAGTCTCATTTGTTTTAGTTACCTCACATCATGTGTTTTAACTTCTTGTCTGGTCTTTGAACCATCTGTATTTTCCTTTTGATTCTCTTTACTTAACTGTTTTTGACCCATTGTCTTGTCCTCATTTGTAGTGAAACAAGTTTCTAATGACAGTAGTACCCCACCATCACTAGAGTAGGGTGAAGATATTACAAAGTTTTAGAACTTAGCTCATTAATGCTTCTACTGATTTCTTATTATGATGTTCCCACATTAGTAATCAGTTACAGCTATCTAGGCCCAAAACACAGAAGCAGAAGTCCCATTATACACTCCTCTTGATTATTCCTCTTCTACTCCTGTGGACACCATTCTGATGCCCACAGATGTCCCCACTCCCAGCCTGTATTCTCTTCTGAATAGAGTTGGTGCCAGAGGGGAAGGCCTGGGGAGGCCTCATAGCTAGCTTCAACCCACCCTGTCTTTTTACCAGGCTCTTTACTCTTCCACAGGAAAGAATTCAAGAGCAGAATCACAGTAGAAGACAAAAATATGTTTAATGTAACAGATAAGAAACACAGACTTCACAGAGAAAGCGCTGTGTAGCTCCCAAGACTGAGCAGGGCCCACACCAAGTTTAGCACAAAAGTAAAAAATACACACTTAAAGGTCAGTACAGAGTGCAGACTGGCTCAAAAGAGTGAGCAGCCACCTGCTAAAAGTAAGTTTAACAAAAAATTAAAGCATACACACCTCAGCAGCAAAGTGCGGGTCAGCCCCAGGAAAATGAGCAACAACCCTGCCTTCTGTTGGAATTCAGCTTTTGTAGTTTCTCTATCTAATGAGGATTGATGATATCTAATGAATATTCAACTGAAGGGTGATCCCTTGTTATGTGACATAGTTTTCACGCTTGGTCTCATTTTGGAGCATGTTCATTGGTCAAATCTTATCATATGCACTGAACATATTCATGAACATTCTGTGTTCTTCAGCACCTCTATTGGAAGATCATTCAAAGGACAAATTCCACTTCACTGAGAATGCTTTACTACTAGGGTTTATATAACCCCTCTCTACTGAGCATATCCAGCCACTGGATTTGCATAAGCCAGCCCCTTGTGGTCTCAATCTCCCCGTATTGGTGCTGAAAATAGGTCCAACAAGCAACAGAAACTCTCACCTAGAGGAAGGCTTAGGAGCAGCGCTGGAGACCTTGGGGAGTGGCTTGAAATCCAGAGGCATGTCCTGAAATCCAAACCCAGGGAAACTGAGCACCTCCTACCTCAGAGTTACAGTCATTCTCTGTCACTATTTCACTATGCTAATCTATGATTGAAAGTCAATTATCATCTTACCTTGGTTGGTGTTTTAGTCCATTTTGTGTTGCTGTAACATAAATACCCGAGACTGAGTAATTTATAAAGATCAGAGGTTTATTTGGCTTATGATTCTGGGACAGCTGCATCTGGCATGGGCCTCAGGCTGCTTCTACTCATGGTGGAAAGCAGCAGACAGCCATTGGGTACAAGCAGATCGCATGGCGAGAGGAAGCAAGAGAGAGAGAAAGAGAGAGAGGGAGGGAGGGAGGGAGGGAGGAGGTGCCAGGGTTCTTTAAACAACCAGCTCTCGCAGGAACTAATAGAGCGAGAACTCACTCATTAATCCCTCCTCCCCCAGGGAGAGCATGAATCCATTCATGAGGGATCCGCCCCCATGACTCAATCAGTTTCCAACACTGCCACATTGGGGATCAAATTGCCACATGAGTTTTGGAGGGGACAACACATCCAAACTCCATCAGTTGTGTACATGTGCATTCTGTTCTTTCCTCTGTCCTCTCCCAAGGACCTCTTTCCTTTTCCATTTGTCCAAAACAGGATGGCCTCATGCTCTATAGAACTTTACCCCCACCCCCACTCAGTCCCCTTTTCTACAGGTAGCATTCATAATGCCTCCACCTCCAGTTAGAAGTTCTGTAAAATTTTTAAGTATATATTTTTGCAAATAAAAATTATAAAGTAAAAAGTTAAACACATACACTCATGTACCTATACAGCATAAGTACCTCTGTAAAATATCTATGATGATGGTAAAGAAAGGAATAAAATAAAATGGTTACAGATGCAATCAGGACTAAATCAATGACGAGAGACAATTATATTTAGTACTGTGTTAGAGCCATTGTCATGGCATGGGGTCAGAGTACTGAGATAAGTCGGAATACTCCTCCAAGAAATCTGAAGGCAAGGATGGTCTGACAGCCAGGACTGATAGTCCAAGTGTCTAGTGATCATTTCATTTGTTACAGTTGCCTTTAAATGAGTGGCTAGAACTTTACCCAGGCCACCCAAGATAAAACAGCCTCTCAGACCACATCTACTTCAATATTTACTGAGGAGACCTCATACTATCTTTCATCTGCCTACATATCAGAAAAATGTGTGGCCTCCGAGTGAAATTCATGTATTTATGTGCCGGGCTTTAAAAACTAACACTACCTTAAGTGACATTACAAGCGGCGCCATTATGGGCCCACAAGGGTGTATTAACATGGCAGCCTAAGATGGCGCCGGGAGGAAGTAGGGTGCGAGTGTCTGCGGGAACTTTGCCATAGCCCTTATTGGCCCGGATGCACTTCTGCGCACGTGCTCACTGCGTGATTGCTACAGCAAAGCATTGGATCCAGGCGCATGATCGCTTAACCTTTAAAATGATAGGCTACAGATAGGAAATCCCCTTCGCACCCCGCCCCCCCATTTGCCGTATGCTTATAAAAACAAGTGCTTGTGTGGTATTAAATGGAACTGCTTGACAGAACCCCCGCCGTGTCTGAGTGTTCTTTAACAGGCTTGTTGGAGCCAGCAGCTGTGCTCACCTCTCTTCACAGCTCTCTTCCTCCGTCTCCTCCCAACGGGGACCGGGGAAAGAGGAATCTGGGCAATCCACCCGCCCACCAGAAGGGACACCAAGGGAGGGACTGAGAGCAGGGCAAGGGCTGTTCGGGTCAGCCGGTGGCGGACCCGACATTTATGCACATCTTTTGTTGACCAAAAGCAATCAAAAAAGCCCTCCTTTCCCTCTTCCTCCACCACTTTCCATTACCTTTTTCTTCTCCACATCAAAATTGGTGGGAAGACAAGGAAGGTGTGAGAATGATATCTTTGTAGAAGGCCTTGGCCTTTGTTTTAGGATCATTCCTAGGAAAACATTAGCACAAAATTATCTATTTTTGACAGAAAATTAAATAGGTGATTCAAAAATCAAATTTAACACAAATGTCAACCAACAAAAGGACATTTTTTGAGTTCCAGAATTAGATTTTTTTTTTTTTTTTTTCAAAAAAGGCACAGCACAAAGCTCAGGCTGTGTTCTATCAAAACTGTGGACATGTGAAGCTTGGTAGAGAAGGGTCCCACTCTGCAGACTCTACCTGATGAGTGGATGGGTGGTCTCCCCTTAACTTGCCTCCCAGGTGCTCACAAGCCTCAGGAAGAAAGCGGACCGGAGTGGCTTCTGCAGGAGTGACTACCTGGTGACTGTAACCTTGTTGACGCTTGATAGCATGGGAATGGAGACACTCACTCCAAGGCTAAGAGATCTCTGCTCCAGGGGAAGAGAAGCAACCATTCCTGTTTAACAGAAGATACAGAAAGAACAGCTATTTGAACTTGCCATGTTTGCCATTTTCTTCCAAGATTCAACTTATGGTTAAAAACTTTAAAATTGTTGATGCTTTCAACTGACTCTTTCCTACAGATCATATTTTTAATGGAGAGATAATTCTCTCTGCAGCTGCAAAATCTGCTAGACGGAATATATTTTCAATTCTGTTTCATATTAAAATGTGTAAATATTTCAGCTAGAATGTTTCAAAAATACTGGGGTGTTTTGGCCTCCTTTTAGAGTACCTTTCTTCTATAAACACTTTTCCAAGATAAACATAATTTGTTTCTATTTATGGTACTTTTAAATGTTTTGTGGAATTTAGATGCTGCAAAATCATAAGCCTTCTCATTTCGTGCTAGCGCTCAACTAAATGTAAGTGTATCCAATTATGAAAAGAAGCTCTGTCAAAAGATTCTTCCTGCATGCTGAGATATTCCAAAGCATACATAGAATTTTAAAATTATATCCTTTACACCGAGCTCTTGTCAATTAATTTGTTCAGTCTGCCCTTGCTCTTACTGGGATAACTTTCAACATCTTCCTATTTGTAACCATTGTTTTCAAAGATGTTTTGGCCTTTGTCGATATTCTTAATCTGATTTTTACAGTAGCATGAACAAAGATGCTAGATATTTCACCTTTGGCAAGGAAAGGGCTATATTACTGACATAAGTGGATATGAGGAGTACATCTTGAGAATGCAAAACCGTTCAAAATTATGAGGAAGCAGCCTACAAGAATCTGTAAAATCTTCTCACACATCAGAAAGGAGACCATTTCCTTCCCATGTGTTTTCCATATTAACTTAAAGTGGGTGCAGGGCAGAATTATTGACTTAACCATTAATATTGAAATCATCTTTCACATACCACCGGGTTGTTTGACTCTAAACTTCTATTTTAGATGAGGATGCTCCTAACAGCCCTGATTATCAGAAAATTTAGCCTCATATTTCAAGTTTTGGCCAAAAGCAGAAAAAAATATGGGCACGGATTTTTAATGGGAAAAATAAGTAGACGTACTTCTCACTGACACTGGATGGGAGACATTTTGTTCTTATGAACTTGTGCAAACTGATGAAGAAAATAATAGCTTGGATTCAGGAGGGTTGAAAAAATTAGATTTATAAAAAAGGATGCAAATGGGTATAAATTAGGAAAAATGAGGAAAAAAAAAGATTGGGCTTCTTATGTGAATTTGGCCCATGAGTACTCTATAAATTTGATGAAAGAAAAAATTCAAAGCACCATCCCACAGTGACAACCAAAGATCTCTTTTGGCCAAAGAGTTCCCTGGGAGCAACACTGTATCGAAGGTTTTATCGTGTTTGTGCCTGTACTAAGGGAGAGCCAGGATCAATATCAGCCAAGCTATTAAAATCTCTAGCTCCCACAGCCATTCTTGACAATTTAGTATAAACAGGATCTATGTGAATATCTCTAAGTACACAATTCAGGTATAAATAATACTTCCTCATTACTTGGGAAGAATATTAAACTCCACAGTTTCAGTGAAGTATTTTTTAAAATATCATATTGTCACATTCCTCTGATTTCTAAATCAATTAGTGACAACATTGGCTGCTTCCCCAGATGCAAAAAATGATGGTGGGGACTAATATTTGATTGCTAAGCAGCCTTGCTAACTTGTTAATCTCTTTGTCTAGCCCTTGGGTTTACACATGGGAAGGACACAATAGATATTTGACAAAAAAAGTGAAAAACAGGAGTGTGAGTTACTTCTGGAATTCAATTTTTAACATAATATCAATTTATGTGAATATATAATTGTGGGTAAGAATTGGGTTTCTTTATTTTGCTGACAGTTTCTTAAACTTTGGGAGTGTATAGCTTCCCTAAACTCTATTTTAATCTTGAAAAACTTCATTTTTCTTCCCTTTAAGTGTGCTAATATTTTAGCTGGGAATAGGTTCCAGATCAAGGGACCATGTTCTGCAAATTTTGTAAAGTGAGAATACTGCCTTTTCTTCCTAAGTGGCTATTGAAAAAGCTGATTTGCTTTGTTTTTAATGTTTACTTGTACATATTTTTGGGGTACAGTGTGTTGTTTCAATACATGCATATACTGCACAATGGTTCACTTAGAATAGATAGCACAGCTTCGTACCCATTAATCTACCACTTCCCCTCTTCCTTACTCCTTCCCTCCCCTCTTGGCCTCTAGTAACCATTATTCTCTCTCTACTTCTACAAGAACCACCTTTTTTTTTTTTTAGATTCCACATATGAGTGAGACCATGTAGAATTTGTCTTTCTGTTCCTGTCTTACTTCACTTAACGTGATGGTTTCCATTTCCACCATGTTGTTGCAAATGACAGGATTTCATTATTTTTTTTTTTTAGTAACTGAATAGTATTCCATTGTGTACATATACCACTTTTTAAAAATCTGTTTATCAGTTGATGGGCATTTATGTCAATTCCATCTTTTGGCTACTGTGAATAGTGTTGCAGTGAACCTAGGAGTGCTGGTGTCTCTTCAATATATTGATTCATTTCCTCAGAACCATGCCCCAGACCACCATTTTTAATGCACTCACTGTGACATGTTCCTACAATCTAATCACCTTTTCAAGGTCCCACCTTTCAATTATACTGTAATAGGATTTCCCACCCTCTTAACAGTGTCTCAGTGGAAGTTTTGGGGGGACACTCATCCAAGGCACTGGGTCAGGAGGTAGTTCTATTTTTAGTTCTCTGAGGAACCTCCATACTGTGGCCATACCAATTTACATTCCCACCAACAATGTAGGAGAGTTCCTTTTTCTCCAAACCCTCCCCAGCATTTATTTCCTGTCTTTGTGATAATAGCCATTCTAATTGTGGAATATACTAAAAAGCATATGTACTTCACAGGGCCTGGCTTTCCAAAGTCTTGCGGTTTCAAGTACTGACCTTGTGGAGAACTGGAAATTTTCCTCAGGCTATAAGTCTCTGGTATAAGATAAAGATTTGTGGCACAGCAGGTTGCTGGCTCAAGGACAAACTAGTTACTGATTGTTATGTAAAGATACTGAGAAATTGCTGTAAAGGAATGTTTGCTAAGATCAAGCTTTTGTTGATAGCCTTACTGGAATGTCATCTGACTTGTTTCACTGAAAGTTACCAGCCTATATTGTTAAACTATAACCCCATCTTTGCTCTCTTCCTGTAACTTCCTGGTCTGGAAAATAAATGCAGGAAGAGAACCCCATTTCGGGGTTAATTTCCCGATGAAGGGGTGCCTCTTGCTTGAGCATTCCCAAGGGAAGTTAACCGCTTCAGGGCCTCTCACTGCTCGGAAGAGATGGGCTTTGAGTAATCCTTTGCATCTCCGTCACCCAGGGGAAGTGGGGTGACAAATCCATGGGGGTGAAGCAACACAAAGCAACAAAAAGGTGCCCAGTGTGAGGAGCACAAAGCAGCACCAATGGAGTAAGATGATATCTCATTGTGCTTTTAATTTGCATTTCCCTGATGATAGTGATGTTGAGTATTTTTTTCATGTTCCTGTTGACCATTTGTATATCCTCTTTTGAGAAATGTTTGTTTGGGTCCTTTACCAGTTTTTTTTTTTTTTATTCAATACATTTTAACATTTACTTGTACATATTTCTGGGTTACAGTATGTTTCAATATATGCATATACTGCACAATGATTCACTTAGGGTGGATAACATAGTTTTGTACCCATTAGTCCAGTTTTCCTCCTCCCCCCTACCACCCTCGTCTCTGGTAACCATTATTGTACTCTCTACTATAAGAACCACTCTTTGTTTATATTCCACATATGAGACCATACAGTATTTGTCATTCTGTGCCTTAGTTCATTTAACATGATGGTTTCCAGTTCCATCCATGTTGCTGCAAATGATAGGATATCATTTCTTTTTATAGCTGAGTAGTATTCCATTGTGTATATATACCACAATTTTTTTATCCATTCATCCATTGATGGGCATTTAGGTTGATTCATCTCTTGGCTATAGGGAATAGTACTGTGATGAACATGGGAGTGCAGGTGTCTTTTTGACATATTACTTTCTTTCCTTTGGGTATATTCCTAGTAGGGGGATAGCTAGGTCATAAGGTAGCTCTATTTTTAGTTCTCTGAGGAACCTCCATACTGTTTTCCACAGTGCCTGTACCAGACAACATTCCCACCAGCAATGTAGGAGAGTTTTCTTTCCTCTGCATCCTTGCCAGTATTTACTTTCTGTCTTGTTGATAACAGCCATTCTAACTGGAGTGATATGACAACTCATTATGGTTTTAATTTGCATTTCCCTGATGATTAGTGATGGTGAGCATTTTTTCATGTGTATATTGGCCATTTGTATGTTTTCTTTTGAGAAATGTCTGCTCAAGTCCTTTGCCCATTTATTATTTGTGTTATTTGTGGTTTTGTTTTGTTTGTTGGTTGGTTTTTTTGCCTTTGAGTTAAGTTTCTTATATGTTCTGGATATTCATTCCCTGTCTGATGTGTGGTTTGTAAATACTTTGTTGCATTTCTTAGGTTGCTTCTTGACTTTGTTGATAGTGTCCATTGCTGTGCAGAAGCTTTTTAGTTTGATGTAGTCCCTTTTGTTTATTTTTGCTTTGCCCGTGCCTTTGTAGTCTTGCTCAAAAAAGTGCTTTCCACTCCCATTTCATGTAGCATTTCCTCTTTGTTTTCTTCTAGTAGTTTCATGTTTTGGGGGTCTTAAATTTTTAGATGATTTTTGTGAATGGTGAGAGATAGGGGGCTAGTTTCAATCTTCTGCATGTGGATGTCCAGTATTCTCAGCACCATTTGTTGAAGAGTCTGTCCTTTCTCCCTTGTATTTTTTGGGCACTTTTGTCAAAAATCAGTTGGCTGTAAACATGTGGGTTTATTTTGGGGCACTCTATTCTATTCCATTGCTCTATTTGTCTGTTTCTATGCCAGTACCATGCTGTTTTGTTTACTATAGCTTTATAGTATATTTTGAAGTCAAGGAGTGTAATGCCTCCATCTTTGTTCTTTTGTTTAAGATTGCTTTTGTTATATGGGGTCTTTTGTGGTCCCATACAAATTTTAAGGTCATTTTTTCTATTTCTGTGAAGAATGTCATTGGTGTTTCAATAGGGATTTCATTGAATGTGTAGTACATTGCTTTGGGTAATATGGACATTTTGATGATGTTCATTCTTCTGACCCATGAACATGGGATATCTTTCCATTTATTTGTCTCCTCTTCAATTTTTTCACCAATGTTTTATAGTTTCCATTGTAGATGTCTCTCACCTCCTTTGTTAAGTTTACTCCTAGGTATTTCATTATTTTGGTGGCTATTGTAAATGGGATTGCTTTCTTGATTTCTTCTTCAGCTATTGCATTATTGGCATATAGAAAGGCTACTGATTTTTGTGTGTTGATTTTGTGTCCTGCCACTATATTGAATTCATTTATTAATTTTAGTAAGTTTTCGGTGGAGTCTTTAGAGTTTTCTATGTACAGGATGATGTCATCTGCAAATAGGGATGATTTGACTTCTTCCTTTCCAGTTTGGATGCCATTTATTGCTTTCTCTTGCCTTACTGCACTGGCTAGAACCTCCAGTACTATGTTGAACAAGAGTGAGGAAAGTGGGCATCCTTGTCTTGTTCTAGATCTTACAGGAAAAGCCTCCAATTTTGTCCATTCAATACAATATTAGTTGTGGGTTTGTGATATATGGTCTTTATTGTGTTGAGGTATATTCCTTCTATACCTATTTTTTTGAGTGTTTTTATCATAATGGGGTGTTGGATTTTATCAAATGCTTTTTCTGTATCTATTAATTAGGTTATTTGGTTTTTTGCTGTTGAGTTGTTTGACTTCCTTTTATATTCTGGATATTAGCCCCTTGTCCTATGTGTAGTTTGCAAACACTTTCTCCCATTCTGTAGGCTGTCTCTTCACTTTGTTGATTGAATTCTTCACTGTGCAGAAGCTCTTTAGTTTCATGTAGTCCCATTTGTCCAGTTGTGCTTTAGTTGCCTGTGCCTTTGTTGTCTTGTTCAAAAAAGTGCTGACTACTCCCATTTTGTGTAGTGTTTCCCCTACGTTTTCTTCTAGTTTGGGGTATTAATTTAGGTCTTTAATCCATTTTGAGTTGATTTTTGTGTATGGTGATAGACAGAGATCTAGTTTCAATTTTCTGCTTGTGGACATCCAGTTTTCTCAACACCATTTATTGAAGAGACTGTCCTGAAAGAACTGATGTTCACCTGACTGGTTTAAATGGTATTAAGTCACTTTCCTCCTTCTTCTGTTGGAAAGTATGTTTCCTTTAATCTTGTAATTGAAAAATATTGCCTTTATTTAGAATTATCTTCTCTTCTTTTTTAAGACTTTTCTTTCAGGCGTTACATCAGCTCCTTTTCAATATGTTTACATATATATATCTCCTATTTTTCTAGAGCAAAACTACAATTTCCTTATTTCTCTAGTATCCTTTACTGATTTATAAGGTTTTATTTGTAGCTTATAAATTGTACTATTTTAATTCTAGGGTTAAGGAGACGATTTTTTCTTACTATGACAAGTTCCTTTTGAAAAAACATTTTTGTTGTCTTCTACCCTTATATGATAATAATACACTTTCATATCTCCTGTAATTTGTTTCTAAACTTACTCCTTTCCTATAAAAGTCAACCTTTGGGCTCTTTTAATTCTCTCGACAGAATGAATTGTTTTCCTTTCTGTCTATACCTATGCTCTTTCACTCAGTTTTTAATACCAGCACTCATATGTTCTCTGCCCTTTTTTCTGCATTACATCACAGTGATTATTTAAAACATACATTGCAGGCACCTCTTTGGCCAGATCATCACCTTTATGTATCTGAAAATGCAATTTATTCACCAACCTACTTTTCCACTGTTGGAGGAAGCACCCTGGATCCTCCTTTACCGCACAAAGTTGAAAAGTCTATGAAGCAGCAACAGTTTGAATTTAGTAAGTCTGGGGATTCACAATATGTGAGTAGAGATAAGTGAAAGTTTGAAATAATGAGAGAACAAAAGCTCTTAGCAAGTGAGAATATAAACTTTAAGAGAAAGAAAGAAACAAAAATAAACAGATAAGATTATAAGCAATGTTAGGCAAGTCAACTTTCCTGAGTTGTATATTAAACATAGTAAAGAAGTGGGAGCAAGTTTCTCATCAAAATATTTAACTCCAATGGAATATTTTTGATATAGGATATGCCGAGCAGTATGTATGTCTCCGTAGAAGGTTGTAGTAGCTAGAAAAGAATGGCATGCATTTTATGCTTTCTGTGGGCTTATAGTTTACTTGTGATGAGAAAATCTACAACACAAATAATTGCACTAGAAAATAAAAGGTTTTTTAAAAAATGTATTTTATTTATTAAATCAAAATCGATTATACATATTTTGGGGGTAGAACATTGAGATATGTTGATCAAATCAATATTATTATCTTATATATTGTTATAAATCATAATTATTCTTTATGTCCCTTGTCCAATCTCTCCTGTTCCCCCTTCCCTCCCCCCTTCCCCCTTTAATCATCCTAGACTTCTTCTCTCCTTCTGAAAGAATAATGGTCACCCTGTTAATTTGTTGCCTAGATGATCTGTCCAATGCTGAGAGGTGTGATCAGGTCCCCCAACATTATGGTAGAGCAGATGCTTCTTCTGTCACTCTGAAATGGGCTTTGTGGAGAGAGACATCCTCTTCTTTTCTTTATCTCTGCTGGTGACTCCCCTTGTATGAATGCACTGCAGTGGTTTGCAGACCATCTGCGTGGTGGTTGTGGCGTCTAGCTGCTTTTGTGGCAGCCATGGTTATTGTGGTGGCTGTGGTGGGCCACTCTCATGGAGGTGATGTTTTTGACGTGCTCCTTAGTTCTGTGGTGTACCTGGTTGTTAGGTGTGTCTGGTCCCCTTCTCCATGCCTCTTGTTCCCAGGCAGGCCCCAAGGCACTGGCACGGTGTGCCTGTAAATTCTAAGTTCAAAGAGGAGAAAGGAGTTTTATTACAGAGATAAGTTCCTTGATCCTGTTGCATTATTCCTTAAATATGCTTCTGTACTAAATAATAATGCATACATTTCAATACATTTTTTATTTTTTGTATATAATTTTTGAAGTCAGCCATTTATTGATTATTAGAAACCAAACATCCATGATTAATTAAAATGGGAGTTTGAAATACCTGCAACAAAAAGTTTGAAGTGTTTGCAATTTAATTGAAGACGAAATAACCACAAAACATGCATAAAATGGGAGTCTTTAATAAACATTTATCACCATTTAGAGCTGCAAAATTGAATATGTAACTGCCCAGGTGCTTGGTAATCAGGAATGAGTAAATGCTCACTGCTGGGATGTCAGATGCAGGGAGCTAGGCAGTGTCAACACAAGAAGAAAATCAAAAATGAAATTTAAGCTAGTAGATAAAACCATCGATTACATTAAATAAATGATAAAATAGCAGGGTTTGAGAGAGAGGTTGTCAGTAACTGTAGATGATTTTAACTGCATTTTTTTTTTACAGTTTTCTGCAATCTTCCACATTTTCTGATAAAGCTATCAAAGAAAATGACTGCAATTTCATATGAGATGTTTCACAATTTTTCCATGGCATTGATTAAAACTCAGTGGCAAATATTTTGAGCTGCCCCCACACTCACTTGAAAATGGATCATAATTACAACAAATAACTGAAATTTTTCTCAAGAAGCAACGTGCTGCCGCTAGGAATTTGGGTGAAAGGAATATTGTTGAATGAATTCTTTTATTCTTTTGTATCCCCTCTTTCCTGCCATTTTAGATTTTGATAACACAGATTGGATGCAATTGAAATACACACTGAAGGAAATGGACTTGAGTTTTGAGAAACCCCTCGATAGAGGCTCAGGAACAGCTGCGAGTGAATCTGAAGACTGTGCATCTCCTCTTTAAACAGTGCTGGGCACACAAAAACGGACTCATGATGTTTGAAGCAAGGAGATGTTCCTGGGAACACAGCATCAGGCTATTTGCTTATTAACTTACTTGAGAGGAGATCATAAATAAAGGGGTTTTGTTTTTTATTTGTTTATAGATTTCCTTGGAAAGTCCTTAATCAAATTATATTAGAAATGATTTTTTTAAAGCAGACTAAGTCACTCTACTTACCTTCTTGAAAACCCTTGAAAGAGACATTGCCCACAAGATAAAATGCACAGTGCCTACCATGGAATGGAAGGCCCTTTAAATTCTTTCCACACACCTAATGCTTCTCCTGTCTCGAACTCTGTCTCTTCCTCCCACATGGGCGCTTGAACTGGCTACTCATGACTCTACCAACACCCTGTGCATTTTCATATCACTGTACACTTGCTTTCTTTTTCCTTCTGCTTAAAATATCCTCCACATTTTTCTGGTAGACTCCTAAAAAATTAAGGATTGAAAACTTCCCCAACTTTTTCATTCTATCCTTGACCCCTCCAAAGAACTGCCCCTTTCTTCCTCTGATTTTTCCCACAGTACTTTGTGCCTATTCTAATGTTGACTTATCCTATCGACACTATTTTAGTTTGATCTCCTCAAGGGCAGGCATCGTGCTTGTATAACTGGAGCTAAGCACATTGGCTGACACATAGTATAGTCTCATCAGATATTTATAGAAAGAAACAACCAAAATTAAAGGAGGATGGAGGAATGGGAGAGAAAGAAAAGAAGAAATAGAGAGATGAGGAAATGAAGGAGGAAAGAAGAAAAAAAGAATGAGGGGGCACAGAATTTGCTGGCAGAAATAGAGTGGTGGTGATGTTGGCGATAATAAGGTAGGAAAGAGAGAGGGGGAAAGGCAAAAACAAAGACACCTGACCCTAATGTATGCACACCTTTAAATTAAATAAGTTTAGAGGACTTTTATATCTCACACCTGGTTTGGCCCAAATCAGGAATGAAAAACTTGTCAAGTAAAGTAGAACTCATTTGGTGAGATGAAAACAATTTGGGTTACCGTGGTACATCCCTACTTTCTCTTTCTCCGAAGGCTACTAGAATCCTTTATTTTAATTGCCTTGGGCTCAGGACTTTATCGTGTCAAATGAATGGAAGAAATCTACTTCTGTCAGTACATATGGTTACTTCTGTATTAATTTTATTAAATAGGCTGTTGATTAAAATGATCGGAGACGCGAAGGAAGACGCATACAGGTGAAGAGCGGGGGGCCGCTGCTCTCTCAGGCAAATAGCACCGACCCAGCCGCTGTTACAGTTTTTATTACATTTAGCAAGCTAGTGCATGCAAGATAAGCATTAATGCATAAATTCTGTTGTACTTTTCTCAAGAGCAGAAGGCCGTTACCTCCCTTCTCAAGCACTTGGTTATCTATATTGTGTCTCCTGGGAACATCCCAAGAAAGTGTTCTCACGACCTCAAGCGTTGTCAAGGATTGTTTGCAATCCTTGACATTTCTTGGTTAACTGGTTTGTGAGTTCGCCAAGTGAACACGTCCTTGGGTGCTGACCACAGAAGTCCATTAACCATTTCCTTCAATAGGCTTTCTTTTTATTGTTTCTCTAACCATCACCTTTCTGTAACCCTCAGCCTCCTTCTCAGTATTTGCCTACTGTGTAAAGGTGACACACTTCACAGAGCTGGATTATCCAGCACGTGCACATCTGTATTGGACTTTCTGTTTGTGATGAACAGGGTGTCTTAGTCAGGCCCACTGTAATGGGTCTGGGCGCGTTTGTCCCCTGCACCAAAGTGTGGTGACATTTTGCTGAACCACATTGTACTGAAGAGGAGAAAAAAAATGACAGGGGAGTGATGTGCCTGTTTGGTTTCCATTGTTCCTTTCTACATCCTTTCAGTAGATTGAGGGAGGAAGGGGAAAGACTGAGCCAGCTGGAAAAAAGACAGAAGCTTGATCAGGCAATCTAAATCACACGAGAGAATTATTCCAAAACACCTTGATGCAATTTTCCGCCCGGCCAACACAAACGTCTGTTTAGAAGCATATTTAGAAAACCACATTTTCTTTCCAGCGTTTTCAAACAGCTGCCTTCTTCTTTTAAAGAAGTGCCATAGTTAACCACTGGTTCTGGAGACAGTAATAACTTATTTGTCACTGAAATTATTGTTAGCAGAGCATTGACAGCAACTTCCAGACAATTCCCAGAGACCAAACAAATATTTTTTTGCATAGCTTCAGTGGATGTCTCTAAATTCAATTTTCTCTTCTTTGTGACAGAAGTTTCTAAACAATCCTGAAGTCAAAGGGACTAATCAGTAAAGCTTTTGTCGACATTGATCTACTTTTATTAGGACCAAAAATGAAAATCAGGCACTCGTCATCACTCAGAGAGGAAGATACAACCATTGATTTCCCATCCTGAAGTAAACATGTTTTTAGAAACATCCTGACAACTTTGGATGTTACTATGAAAAACTTGTTTCACACCATCAAGGTCACTCATTATAAAAGTTATGGCCTTGAATGAACTTGCAGACCCTTCCATTGGAAGCCAGTTACAAGCAGTGTGCCCTTGAAATTATTTTCGTTTGATTCCTTCCTGCATTTATGTGGGAAAAAAATGTACTCACTCATATCTGATCATATTTTCTCTGTTCTTCTCCCATTCTAAAGCAACAATATGGATCAATAGACCTCAGTCCTGAGGTTGACTGTAGGCCTATCATGTCCAGAATAATAGATGAATGATTCTGTTTTGCCTGTTCCATTTACGGCCCCTGTGAACACAAAGCAAAGCAAGCAAGCAAGCAAGCAAGCACATAACATACAATTCAGTATATTTGATAAAGCCTTTAAAATTTATAATATGAAAGAACAGAAAAACAGAAGATCCAAGGCAAATTGCCATATGTTTGTGAAAAAGCTCCTACTTTATTATCCATGGGGGGGATGGAGGTAGGCTGGGTAATTTATATCCATAAGTAACCCAGGCATCTCATTTTGTGAATATGCCCAACTGCCCCCTCACTATTTTCATTCAAGGGTTACTAACAAATAGAAAAAGTGATGGACCTGAATTCCACCCTTTAAAATTCCTCTCTCCCCTTTTTGATGGCGCTGCTAATATCCAGTGAAATGATCCTCAGAAACACGGTCGTGGGCTGGGTGGGGGAATCCTATCAAACCACAAAACTGGATAATTAGACCCTGAATAAATGGGCTTTCTGACCTCCATAGGGGTCTTGAAACCCCCTGGAGTTGAAGTTAATGGTTTTATCACAGGCTGCTTCTTGCCAATGGCACATTGAAGGCATGGGGAAGAGAATTCTCTCTGGATACAGCATTAGCAGAAAGAGGCCCTCGTGGTATGGGGAGCTGCTCAAGGGGAGAAATTGCTTCTTATAATCCCTGCATGGCTAGCGCCTGACTTATTAGGTTCTCCATAATGAATGATAGATGAATAAATTAATGACTGAGGCAGTGAGCACGAGTAAGAATTGTATCTGATCCTTGACAGCCTCTTACTAGCTCTGTGAACGTGCATGTGCCATTTTGCTTATCTGAATATCAGTTTTATCATCTAAGAAGTGATAACAGAAATATGAGTTCTGGCTATTTGACAGTTATTCTGAGCTTCACGTGAGATAGTAGATGTGAAAGCACTATCAAACCTACATATATTAGAATAAAAAACTGCATGTAGCTTTTCCCGCAGGACCCTGATTTATACACACGCGCTTCTCTCTTCATGGCCCTCCCGGTCCACCTGAGGACGCCGCCAGCCGCTGGATTGTTTTGGTCCCCAAATGCAACCTTATTAAAGCACTGTCAAAGCTTGCTTGGCACATCCTCCCCTGCTCCTAATTTGTAGATAGGTCTGTTTGAAAATGACTGATGCACCAAATTCTCAGAATTTGGATGCAGGTGTCTTATTTTTCTCTGCCCTGATCTGTGAAGCTCCAACATTAAATGGGCTCCAAACTCTTGGCAATAACTTGATAAGTAGCTTTCGGGCTCTGCCCTGGAGCTGGTCAAACTGCCTGTCTTCCCCTCATCCTTGCCTTCAACTCTGATTCGAGTCTCAGCCTCTTTTCTTATGTACGAACTCAGACTGGCCACCACCTACTGGTTTGGTGTTCATAAACAGGCAGTCCAGACAGTGGGTCTTAGAGTCTCCCTGTGCCAACCCTACTGCTGTGGAGAACCTCAGATCACAGAATCCATTCCCACTGGACCTGAGCAGCTGACTTAGAAAGCCCCAGACTTTTCTTTTTGGAAAATATTTATTTTTAAATAGTACTGTATCTACCAATTCAAAACTGTATTTAAAATGTATACACAAAAATTCTAATTTCTATGCCTTACTCTCACCACTTCCCCCTGTCCCCTAATAGATAATGATTTTGTTTACCCTTCCAGTGTTTCTACTTAAATACAAGCAAATGCGAAGATAAACCAACATATTCTTATTCCCTCACATTCTTTCATGAAAGTCATATACTATATACTTTTTCCCCATCAATTTTTCCTCATCATATACCTATCAGAATATGGCTATTAATTAGTATACAGATATTCTCCAAAAGTTTTTTTTTTCAACCACATAACATTCCATCGTGAGACATGTGCCATACGAGTGGAGTCCTCGTTGCCTTTAACCTTTGACTATTACAAATGATGCTACAAAAAATAACCTTGTGCATACTATCTTTTCATACATATGATAACAGGAAAGTGGGATCACCCTGTCAAAGCATTATTAATGTAATATTTACAGTGTAATGTTTACAGTTATAGACATTACCAACCTTCACTCATAACCTTGTATCATTCTGCATTCCCACTAGCAAGGTTTGAAAATATTTTTCACAGTTTTCTGTTTCTCTTTTGACTTTGCTTATGGTTGTTTTTATATGAGGTGTGCAGAAATTTCTAAAATTTAGCAAATATTTTTTCTTACTGTTTCTGGATTTTGAGTCATTATTATTAGAACTTTCTTATGATCTATCTTTTTTGTTTGTATTGATGCTTTGGCATTTTTTAAAGTTGACTTTGTAAACCAGAACATGGTTAATTTTTATGAATATTCCATGTGCGTTCCAAAATAATGTCTAATATTTTAGGATACAAAATTCTAGACATGTATATCAATTTGACATTATTAATCATCCTTTATAAATCTATAATTTTACTTTTTCTTCCTGTTTGATCTATCAGTTTATGAAACTGTAAGTTAAAATCTTCAAATGTATTTTGATTCATTTATTTCTCTCTGATGTTCTGTGTAATGTTGCTTTTTATATGACTATATTCTTCTGGCACAAGTGTTTATGATCAATTTTTTCTGATCAGTTATCACTTTTATCTATATATAACTTTCCTTTTTGTTCCTTATGATTTTTTCCCCTTAATTCTATCTTGCTGGCTATTAAAATAACTACTATGGCTTCTTTTTGCTATATTAGCTTTTTATATAAATGTTCGCTTATGTTTATATGAACCTCAATAAATCAGGACAAGCATCAGCCCTGGTATTGGAACAGGGTCCTGGGCATCCTCTCTGTGCAAGAAGTCCAGGAGCTGCAGTGAGAGAACAGGGCGTCCAGATGGTGGGGAGATGGGGAACACTGGAAACTCATCACAGTGGGTAGTTGCTACGTCGTATAGAAGCACGCTATGTTAACAACTTTATTGCAGTAATGGTGCACCCAAATATCAGCACTACTCTCAACCCTTTATTTTTATCTCCCTTGTATCCTTTTCTTTCAAAAGGGTCTCTGTTATAAAACACATTGCTCTATTTTCTTTTTCTTTTTTTTTCTTGAGTCAATTTGCTTTTATCTATTTATTTATTTATTCATTCATTCATTCATTCATTGTGGAGAGGGCAGCTAGGCTGTGCTATTCTTCTTATTTTTCTCCCAGCTTTACTGAGATAAAATTGGCATATAAAAATTGTATATATATGACAAATAGAAATTGTAGAAATTGTATATTTTGTGTATAACATGATGAGTTAATACACGTCTACATTGTGAAATGATTACTACAATCAAGCTAATTAGCATGTCTGTCATCTCACATAGTTACCTTCTTTTGTGTGTGTGTGGTATGAAGACTTAAGATCTTCTCTCTTAGCAAATTTCAAATATGCAATACAGTATTATTAACTATAGTCACTATGATTTACATTAGATTTTCAGAAATTATTCTTCTTATAATTAAAAGTTTTTACCCTTTGATCAGAAGTTACCCTTTTCCCCCAACCCCCTGCCCTGGTAACCACCATTCTGTTCTCTGTTTCTATAAATTCTTTTTTTACAATCCACATTTAAATGAGATCATGCAGTATTTGTCTTTCTGTGTCTGGCTTATTTCATTTAGCTTAATGTCCTCCAGGTTCATCCATATTGTCACAAATGGCAGGATCTCCTTTTTTAAAGCTGAATTGTGGGGTGAGAAAGAGGGGCACGTCTTGGGCACCATCCCCTGTAGCTGAGGAAGCCTTGGGCTCACCCAATAGCTCCCACTTCTCTTGGCACCAACTGGACAGCCTTGAGGAAGTGGTGACATGTGTAAAGTAAAACTGTTCTTACCTTCTTCGATGTGTCTATTCTTAGATTTTTTGCTCCAAAGGTGTGCTGGAACTTCTCTGCTGGATTCCGGGCTCCCACAAAGGTGTTCTCATCCATGGGTGGTCGTCAGGATCGGTGCACTGAGGGAGATGACAGCACAAAGCTCCTATTCTGTCATCTTGCTGATGTTACTGTCTATTTTCTTTTTTTATCAAACCCAAAAATCTTTTCTTCAGCTAGTGAGTTTAACACATTTTCAGTTATTGTGACTACTAACACTTTTGGAGTTCCACAATGAATTTTTGTTTGCTAGTAGCTTTCTTCTTTTTTATTATGGTTTGAGAATTATGCACCTGCTTTTTTTGTGGTGGTTACAATTTTCTGGTAGGATTCAGACTTAAATTTATTTTCCTCTGTCGGCTTCTTAAGCAATTTAAAAATCTATACTTCCCCAAACCCTCCTTCCAAAAATGAAGTATCTTCATGTGCGCTCATCTCCCTCTGTTGTCTTCACTGTCATGCCCTGCTACTACATTGGAATTGTTTAGAATCTTAGCTTTGATTTATTGTTAATGTATCTTTACACAATTTACACTTTCTTTGCTTTCAAATTACTTGTATATTGCTTGGTTTCGGTCTTTCTCTTTTTTTGGCAGCTGGCCTGTAAGGAGGTCCGAACTCATGACCTTGGTGTTACAAGGCTGTGCTTTAATGGGTCTTTCTCTTATGGTACTTATGCATCACACATATTTAGATATTTAATCCTTTGAGCTCATATTCCCTTGAAAGAATCTGGTAATGTGTTGTTGGGGGTGGGGGGATCTGGTGAAAACCCAGGCCCCAGCTTCTACCCTTCTTGCCTATTGAGAGATTGTGGTGAAATTTGCTTTAGGGTAGAGAGTTTCTGATTTAATATAGTTGCACCACTTCCTAATCACAACTTCCCTTCCATCAACCAATCTTGTCTTTCAAGGAATATCTTAATATCTCAACTCTAGGTATTCTTTCCAAGGAACTACCATGGGTATATTCATCCAGATGTGGTAGATGAGAAGGAAATCTGTAAAGGCCAGTCTATTGACACAGGGTAGAACTCTGACAACCGCTCACTACCAGCACCTCCTTGGCACCGCCTCTGCAAGTCTTGTCAGCATTGAACTGCCTCCTACTGCTTTTTTTACCCCCAATAGAGCAGGCACAATAAATGATCCAACCAGGGCATGATCAGAAGAGGCGCCAAGGGGCTCTATTTGGCATCCACTCCTTTCTACCCAGATTGTCATTTCCTGAGCTTACATTAGGCCCCAAACACCATCTAGCAAATCAGCAATTTCTTGCAGTTTAAATGTTAGGTTCTGGGATAAAACATTTCCTTGCTTCTGAGATATCTGCAGGGTCCCATTGGGGATGTGAACTAGCAGCTACTAGTTCACCATTTTCAGTCCTTCTTTTATCCCCACCTCCCACTTCCTAATAAATGCATTGCTATGGTTTGAATGCCTCCCAACCTCATGTTGGAGCTTAATCCCCAATATGGTATTGAAAAGTGGCGACTTTAAGAGGTGATTGGATCATTTATTCATTTAATTCACTTATGGATTATAAGTTAATGGATGAATGAGTTATTGCAAGAGTGGCACTAGTCATTTTACAAGGAGAGGAAGAGGCACATTCATGTGCTATATCCTGCCCTCTCTGTGCCACCTGTACCACCTGTGCCACCTTGGGACTCTGAATGGAAAGTAAGAGAAAGAGCTGAGTCAAGGAAAAAACTCCAAGGTTTGGAGGCATTTGGAATATCATGGGGAAAGATTACCAATTACTTATACATCTGGAGGAAAACTTATTGGGAAAAGTTGAACAATAAAACAGACTTGCTGATGGATCCATAACACCCATCGCTACCAAAAAAATCAAGTCTTTATTTATAGATATAAGTACTTTCTTGACAATACTCTAACGTTACCTGACACTCAGTCCTTTATTTACACCATCAACTGTATGCATTTTTATTGCTAGTTCCTGGCTAGCTAAGTACAGCTGAGGGAAGTTATACAAAATGAATGAATACAGCCATAAATGCACAATTATTATTAGCTCTTAAAACTGCTGTCTACATTTCTTTCTTCTTCTTCTTTTTTTTTTTTTTTTTATGGCAGCTGGCCAGTACAGGGATCTGAACCCATGACCCTGGCATTGTAAATCTGTGCGCTAACCAGCTGAGCTAACCGGCCAGTCCACGTTTCTCATTTTCAATCTCCCTGCTATGTCAATAAGAAAACTTTCTACAATTTCTTCCAAATTTCTAGCCTGGGCTAGTGTCATCTCTTGCCAGTACTACAGCCACCTAATCGGTCTTTCCACTTTTATTCTTGCTCCTTTCAAATAAACTCTTCATGAACAGCTAGAGTGAGCTTTATTTTTTCTTTAATTTCTTCTTAAAGTATAACACACAGGCACAAAAAGCCAAATATCGTGTGTGCCACTTTATAAATTTTCACAAACTGAAAATACCCATGTAATCATCACCATGCAAGAGAAAGAACATTGCTGGCACAAGGCGTATTTAGTTTTATCTGTTTTTGTGCTTTATATAAATGGGTTCATAGGGAATGCATTTTTGACTGGCTTTTTTTGCTGGGTGTTATGGTTTTAAAATTAATCCATATTGTTGTGCATAGTTGTAGTATAGCCTTTTATTGTGTGAATATACTAATTCATATATATTTATTCATTATATGCTATTATATATTTTTTATTGTGTGAATATACTAATATACACTTTCCCACCCATAAATGCCCATGTATAGAGTGGACATTTGGTTAGTTTCCAATTTAAGCCAATTATGCAATAATGCTACCATCAACATTTTGCGTTGGTATTTTTCGGAGAGCGTACGTATGCTTTGCGACTGCATATGTGCCTACACGTGCACTGGGTAGTGCATTTATTCAGTTTTACTATATACCTTCAGTTTACCAAAGTTTCCTACCTCTTTACACTAATAACACATAAATGAACGTTGCAGTTGTTTCAAATATTTGACAGTGCTGGACATTGTCAGTCTTTTTTCTCTTAACCATTCTTGAAGATGTGCAGTGGCATCTCACTGTGGTTTGCATTTGCATTTCCTTGATAACTAATGAAGCCGAATGCATTTTCATATGTTAACTGAACATTTGAATAACTTGTTTTGTGAAGTCCCCATTTTTCTAATGGGTCCACTGGCTTTCCTTACAGATTCGAAGAAGTTTTTTATACATTATGAATATGAGTTCTTTGCCAGACATATTTATTGCAGATATCTGCTTCCGTTCCATATGTTGTATTTTACTCTTTTAATCATGACTTTTTAGAAATGGAATTTCTAGTCCCATGGACCATTTTTTTCCTTTCATGGTAAACATTTTATGGGTCCTTAAAACAATATTTGCCTATTCCAAAACCACAATTTTTTTCCTCTCAGTGCTTTGTTGTTTTACTTATTACATCTAGATCTATAAAGTATCTAGAATTTATTTTTATATGGTGTGTGAGGTAGGGGTCAAGATAAGTTTGTTTTCCATATGGATGTCAAATTATTCAATAGCATTTACTAAAAAGACAGCCTTTCCCTTGCTACATTGAAATGTTTCTTTTGTCGTAAATCAGATCACGATGTATATGTGAGTCTGTTTCTTTTCCATTAGCCAACTTATTTGACGTTGATCCAATATTACATTGTCTTAATTATCAGGCTTTATAATAGGTCTAATTCTTTATATCTAGTGCTGTACTCTTCCTTCAAGATTGCTAAAATATATACATATATTTATTTATATTTTATATAAATTTTAGAATCAGTTCATCAATTTTCTCAAGAAAAAAGTCAAAATTTTGATTTAGACTGCATTAAATCTATCAAGTACTTTGTAGAGAAGTAATATTGAATATTCCACTACATGAATATGGTATATTCCTTCATTTATTTAAGTCTAACTAAATTTTTCTCAATGATATTTTGCAGTGTTGAGTAAAAATGTCTGTACATTCTTTGTTAATTTATTCCTAAGTATCTGTTTTTTTACGATATCCTTAAGGGTTTCATTTTATAGTTTCCTATGCTCTTTGTTTCTATCGTATAGAAATACAATTGATTTTTTAAATATTGATATACTTTATTGTCTGTTAAATCTATTTATTTTAATATTGTGTCTGTATATTCTTTTAGATTTTTTACATATGCTATCTGTGAATAGTTACTGTCTTATTTCTTTCTTTCCAATTCTAATGCCTATTATTTAATTTTCTTGCTTCATTGTACTGACTAAGATCTCCAGTATGACGTTAAATAGAAGTGGTGACATTGCCTCATTCCTGATCTCAGTGGAAATATTTCAATGTCTTACATTGATTACACTGTTCACTGAAGATTTTTTTATGGATAGTTTTTTAAATTAAGAAAGTTCTTTTCTATTCCAAGTTTGTTAAAAGTTTATCATAAGTGGGTATGAATTTTGCCAGATGGGTTTTCTACATCAATGTAGATATTCAATTTTTCTCTTTATTGTGTAAATTTGATTAATTACATTGTTTGATTTTCTAATCTTTAATGACCCTTGTATACTTGAAACAAACCCATTGGATTCTGATGTATTATCCTTTTAGAACTGCTAAATTCAGTTGGCTAATAATTTGTTAAGGATATTATGAGACAAACAGGTCAGTAATTTGCCTTTGTTAAGATTTCTTTGTTTCCTAAATTAGTGTTATGCTGGTCTCATAAAATAATTCAAAATTGTTCATTATTTTATCTATTCTCTAGATGAGTTTGTGTAATATTGCTATTAATACTTTCTTAAATATTTGAAAGAATTCACCTGTAAAGTCACTTGAGCCTGGGGTTTTCTTTGTGGGAAGTATGTTAAATGATATAATCAATTTCTTTAATAGACATAGAACTATTCAGAATTTCTACTTATTTTTGCAGCTATGGTAACTTGTATTTTTGAGGAATTTATTTTATTTAAATTACCAATTTATCAACATGAAGTATCAGTAATATGTATACAATTTGGGGGTATAGAAGAGTGAGCTTTTACAAATGGATCTATAATCATGCTACTTTCCTGCTTAAATATTTTAATGATATTTCTAGCTCTTAGTTAAAGATCACAATATTATCTTGTCCAAAGACTATGCCTGATACCACTCCAATTCTTTCATTCGTAGTCTCTTCTGGTCCTGCTCTTTTCTCTCTGTTCTCTGCCTTCTTGTGAAAATGAGCTTGTCTGTTTCTTAAACAACACTTCTTCATCTCATCATAGGTCTTTGGAAATGCTTTTTCTCTACTATGATGTTTCTTTCTTATTCCATTTCCTTCATGTAGTCAACACTCATAGTTACCTTTAAGGGCTCATCTCAAATATCACTTCTTCACAGAAATATTTCCTGACACACTTGTAGTTCTTCCTCTCCCCAGTGAATTAGAAAATCTAGAGATGTTTCCTAGAATTTGCATTTTTAGTAGTTTCTTAGGTATTTCTTATGTACCCTGTAGTTTGAAGATTTCTGCCTCAGTACTTGGACAGGGTAAAGCATATCCAAATTAGAAAGAGTGGTTACTAGTATTGGAGGGGAAGGAAAGTAAGATATCCTATTTGGAGGGCAAAGAAACATCTTGTAAGTGCTTTCTCTGCTTTCTTCTTTTATACTTCAAGGGGCTCCTTTCATTTTTACCAGTAAACACCGGGCCATAAGAAACCTGACATGAGGGGAAGCAACATACAAATATTTAGGATGTTTGAGAAATATATAATATACTGGAAAGAGCACTATTTTTAGATTAATGGGGACAATTTTGCCATAATAAGCCCTACTCTGCTAGTTTTACAGGATCACTGTTGGAACAAAATAGAAAAAAAGAGAGAGAGAGAATGAATAAGCTCTGTAAAACACAAATTGAAAAATTAGCCATAGATGGATAATCTATAAAAACATAAGCGAGCTGAGACTGCAGAATAAATCTAAGAAAAGGTACACATTTCTGAGGAGCCCTAGTGAGAACCATTCTCAGAAACAAAGGAAAATCACATCCATCTGTGAGCTCTTCTCTATGGACTCAATAAGATGCTCACAGGAAAGATTGGGGGCAGAGTGAGAAAGTATTGCTGATGGTGTGTGCCTGAGAGGGTTGAAGCAGCCTCCATAGGAAAGGCATGGGGACCCGATTGGGTCCTTCTTACCTACATGTCTCTCCAGAGGCACAGCTGCCCAGCCAAGCCCATCTTAGATCAGATCACTTCTAGCTGACTTGGGGTGGGCTGTGGATGGGAAGAGAATAATTTTAGAATTGTATCTGAGATATAATAAACATATATATAATATATAAAATATATATAATATAATATATTTTGTGTGTGTGTGTGTGTGTGTGTGTGTGTGTGTGTGTGTGTGTATGTTTGATCTTTGTCCCTGCATTCTGACACAAAGCTTCAAAATCCCTTAAAATGTCCTGAGTGAGGGGACCTTCAGGAGCTGAGGGCAGCTCCCACCAACAGATAGCAGGAGTGTGAGGTGCATGCAGGTGTTGCACTACTGTTGCAGACATCACTGCTGCGTGGATGTTCCATCCAGCCACCACCACAGCAGCCACTGACACAATGGCAGTCTGCCACCACTGCTACTACAAGGGCAGCCCACTGCCACAGCAATAGCCACCAGTGCCATGCAGGCAGCCCACCAACCACACACCTGCAGTGATACAAGGAGAGTCAACATCAGAGGCTGGGGAAAGACATGAATGGATGCAGACCCATGACCCAGTGGCCCAACTCTCAGCAGGAATTATGCTTCCTCCCTGTGGAAGCACACCTGGGGTGGGAGGTATTTGCATAAACCATGTGACTGCCTTCATCTGGGGAGAGACACGCATGGAACTCCCCAAGAGTGAAGTATCCCAGGATAACCAAATATGGTAAGGAAGAAAATTCCCAACCAAGGGAATCAGGACCCAAGAGGAGCCTCTGCCTATAGGAAAGAGGAAAGAGAAACCTCATCCGGAGTCACCCACTCAAACTGAGGAGCTCCAGTATACCCTCAGTTCATCCATCGGGGTCACAGGACACTAGCCAGGGTGACCATAAACCTGTCCAGGTTCACCCACCCCAGCCAAAGAGTAACAGGGTACCCAGGTCCTCTCCCAAGTTCTCAAGAGTTTGCTCACCCAACATGGTGTCACTTATCTCAGCAAAGAATCACTAAGGACCCCAATGCCAAGACCACAGAGGCATTCACACACAACTCTGACATTGAATATGGCTGAAGTACCCACACAGAGAGTACACTACTGTATCTACCCAGAAATAACACTAAAACATCCTACTCAATAGTCAATATAAAACACATCTACAGGATTAAGTCTCTCTCCCCAAAATCCACTATGGAGAAATAGAAGCAACTGCTCTACCAAACGACCACATGTCAGTGTAGAGACACTAGAAACATGAAAAAAAAAAAAAAAAAAGAAAATATGACACCATCAGAGGAATACAATAACTCTCAAGTGCCAGACTCCATAGAACAGGAAACCCTTGAAATGACTGGAAAGGAATTCTGAGCAACAATCTTAGGGAAACTTGCTCAGGTACAGGAAGATTCAGATATACAACACAAAATGAGATAAACTATGCAGAATACAAAGGAGGATATTTACAAAGAGTAATACCTTAAAAAAGAATGTAGGAGAACTCCTGGATTCATTCAAGGAAATAAAAAACAAAGCCAAGAACGTAAGCAGCAAGCTAGAGCAAGCAGAAGAAAGAATTTTTGATCTTAAAGACTTCCTTTTCAAAATAACCCAGGTGGACAAAAAAAAAAAAAGTTTAAAAAATGAAGAAAATCTAAGAGAGCTCAGCAGACAACCTTAAGCACACAAACCAAATCATGGGTGATCCTGAAGAGGAGGAGAAAGGAAAAGGTGTTGAAAACGTATTCACTGAAATAATAGCAGAAAATTTCCCAGCTGCAGAGAGACACACACCTTCAGATCCAGGAGGCTCAGAGGTCTCCAAACTGATTCAATTCAAAAAGATCCTCTTGGATGCACAAGCCAAAAACACTCAAAGACAAAGGTACAGTCAACTGGGAAAACTCAAAGACAAAGAGAGAGTCCTAAATACAGCAAGAGAAAAGCATCAATTCATTGATTAAGGATCCCCCATCAGACTAACAGCAACTTCTTAGGAGAAATTTTACAGGCCAGAAAGAATGGGATGATATATTCAAAATACTAAAAGAAAAAAACCGTCAGCCAAAAAATACTATACCCAGCAATGCTATCCTTCAGAAATGAAGGAGAAAGAGTACATTTCCCAGGCAAACAAAAACTACAAGAGTTCACCACCAAATGATCAGCCCTACAAGAAATCCTCAAATGAGTCCTATATCTGGAATCAAAAAAATTATAACACTGCTGTGAATACACAGGAAAGAACAAAACCCACTATGCAAATGAGGAAGAGAAAGAAACTACATCTTCACACCTCAAAAAACCAACAACTACTGAAGACAAACAATGAAAGAGGAAGAAAGGAAGAAATGTTATTTAAAATGTCTGCACAAAAACTGATAAAATGACAGAGTAAGACAATACTGATCAACAACAACCTTAAATGTAAGCAGATTAAATCCCTCACTCAAAAGACACAGATTGATTAGATTAAAGAGCCAGACTCAACTATATGCTGTCTACAAGAGACTCACCTCATCTGTCAAGACACAGAGACTGATGGGGAAGGGGTGGAAAAAGATACACCACACAAATGAAAATCAAAAAAGAGCAGGAGTAGCCATGCTTATATCAAATAAAACAGACTTTAAAACAAAACCATAAAAAGAGATAAAGAAGACCATTTGATAAAAACGATCATAAATATATATGCACCCAACACCAGAGCACCAAGATATGTAAAGCACACGCTGTTAGACCTAAAGAAAGACATAGACCCCCAACTTGATACCAGTTGGGCACCTGAACACCCTTCCCTCATCACTGGACAGATAATCTAGGCAACAAATCAACAGAGAAACACAAAATTTTAACTACACTTTAGACAAATTGGACTTGGCAGATATCTACAGAACATTTCATCCAATAAGTAAAGAATATACATTCTTCTCATCAGCACATAGTACATTCTCTGGGACAGATCACATGTTAGGTCACGAATCAAGCCTCAACAATTTTTTAAAAATTGAAATAATTTCAATTATCTTTTCAGACTACAACAGATTAAAAATAGAAATCAATAACAAGTGAAACTCTGGAAACTATATAAATACATGGAAATTAAACAACATGCTCCTGAATGATCTCTGGGTACAAAAAGAAATTAAACTGGAAATCAAAAACTTTATCGAAACTAATGAAAATAAGACCATATCATACCAAAACCTGTGAGATACTGCAAAAGCAGCACTATGAAGAAGCTTACTGCAATAAACTCTTACATCAAAAGAATAAAAGATTTCAAATAAAGAACCTAATGCTACACCCCAGATAACCAGAAAAACAAGAAGAATCCAATCCCAAAATTATTAGATAGAAAGAAATAATTAAGATCAGAGCAAAACTAAATGAAATAGAGAACAATACAAAAGATCATGAAACAAAAAGTTGGTTTTCTGAGAAGATAAACAAAATAGACAAACCACTAGCTTGGCTAATTGAGAGAGAGAGAGAGAGAGAGAGAGAAACACTGAAAGAGCATAAATCAGAAATGAAAAAGGAGACATTACAACCAATACCACAGAAATAAAAGAATCACTAGAGACAATTATAAAAGACTATATGCTAACCAATTTGAAAGCCTAGAGGAAATGAATAAATTTATGGACACATACAAATTACCAAGACTGAACCAAGAAGAAATAGAAAACTGGAACAGACCAATAGCAAGCAATGAGATGGAAGCAGTAATCAGCAGCCTCCCAACAAAGAATAGCCAAGGACCAGATGGATTTACTGCTGAATTCTGCCAAGCTTTTAAAGAGGAATTAATACCAATTCTCTTCAAACTATTCCAAAATATTGAAATAGAGGCTATTCTCCCAAACTCATTCTATGAGGCCAACATCACCCTGATACTAAAGCCAGACACAGAGCAAAAAAACCAAAACTACAGGCAAATACCCTTGATGAGTATGGATGCAAAAATCCTCAACAAAATATCAGCAATCAAAATACAGCAACACATCAAAGAAATTATACACCATGATCAAGTAGGATTCATCTCAGGGTACAAGAATGGTTCAATATATGCAAATCAATAAATGTGGTACACCACATAAACAAAATTAAAGGATGAAAACCATGTGATTATCTCAACAGACACAGAAAAAGCATTTGACTAAATTCAACATCCCTTCATGATAAAGGCCCTTGACAAATTAGGTATAGAAGGAAAGTATCTCAACACGATAAAAGACATAATGACAAACCCATTGCCAATATCATCCTGAATGAGGAAAAGCTGAAAGCTCTTCCCATAAGAACAGGAACAAGACAAGTATGCCCACTCTCACCACTCGTATTTAACATAGTACTGGAAGTACCAGCCAGAGCAATCAAGGAAGAGAAGGAAATAAAGGACATCCAGACCAGAAATGATGAAGTCAAACTGTTCCTGTTTGCAGATGACATGATCCTATACACAGAAAAACCTAAAGATTCTACAAAAAATCTCTTAGAGCTGGTAAAGATTTCAGTAAAGTTGAAGGATACAAATCAATACCCCAAAATCAGTAGTGTTTTAATACTCCAATAACAAACTGGAAGAAAAAGAAATCAAGATAGCAAACCCATTTACAATAGTCACATAAAAAATAAAATACCTAGGAATAAATTTAACCAGGAAGGTGAACCATCTCTACAATGAGAACCACAAATCACTGTTGAAAGAAATTAAAGAGGACACAAAAAGATGGAAAGATATTCCATGCTCTTGGATTGGACATTCCATTGTAAAAACATCCATACTACCCAGAGCGATCTATAGGTCCAATTCAATCCCGTTCAAAATACTGATAATATTCTTCACAGAAATCGAAAAAACAATCCTAATATTCATGTGGTACAACGAAAGACCACAAATAGACAAAGCAATTCTGAGCAAAAAAAAAAAAAATTAAGCTAAAAGCATTATACTATCTGATTTCAAATTATACTATAAAGTTATTGTAACCCAAACAGCATAGTACTGGCATAAAAATGGACACTTGGACCAATGGAACAGAATAGAGAACCCAGAAATCAATCCACATACTTACAGCCAACTGATCTTAGACAAAGGCCCCAAGAACATACATTGGGAAAAGACTGCCTCTTCAGTAAAAGTTGCTGAGAAAATTGGACATTAATATATAAAAGAATGAAACTAGACCCATACCTCTCACCATATAACAAAATCAACTTAAAATGGATTAAAGACTGAAAAATAAGACATGAAATTAAAACTCCTAAAAGAAAACATATGGCAAACACTTCAGGAAGTAGGTCTGGGCAAAGGCTTTATGAATAAGACCTTAAAAGCACAGGTGACAAACGAAAAAATAAACAGATGGGATTATATCAAACTAAAAAGCTTCTGCACGGCTAAGAAACTATTAACAGACCAAAAAGACAACAAACCAAAAATTTTACGAACTTAATAACTTTACAACAAATTTGGGGATAGAGGTCAAAAGGGGTCACATGACACATGATCTCTCTAGATCCTTCCATCTCTGATGTGCTAATACCAGGTCATATCCAAGCCCTGCAGAAACTCATTTTCCCAAGTAGTCTAATCAAGACATTTTCAAAACAAAGGCAGCTTGCTCCCTAAGTCACTTTTTTTCCTTCCAACTATAAGAATTCAATTTTCTCCCTCATTACATTTTCCCATAAGCAGTACAGTCATGGCTCCTTGCAAATTTATTTTATTAATCCCCTCCTTGAATCTGAGGAGAGTTAAAAAAAAAAAAAAAAAAGAGCATAGTGACAAACAGGTCTACCTACTTGCTTGAACCAGAGTCAGCTTTCTTTCTAATCTAGGATTGGGCCCTAGAAGAGCATTGCTTCCAGAATTTTCCGTGTTGTTTGCTCTCTTCCTCTATACCTCCAGTGGTCTTCCTCTGCATTCAAAACCAACCAGCAGCTTCTCTCCCCACGGCAAGTGTCTTCTAAGCCAAGAGGGTGGCTGAGAAATGTACAGATGTATTTGATTCAAACAAAAGAGACCATAGATTTAAGATTTAAAAATAAACATAGTTATAATAAATATATTTCTATTCAGAGTCTTTTCACCCCCCCCGACTCCATTTACAAAACAAGGACCAAACCCCATGTGTCCAACCCCCACATATGAGGAAAGCATCAGGAATGTAAGCCTTCTGCTCAAGGGAGCCAGCAGAGCTCACCTTTCCTTCACCCCACCTTCCAGCTTCCAAACTTGTTATGTAGACATCGCTTCCCACAGGAACCCCATCCTCTCTGTGACCAGAGCCCCTGGTAATATTGTGCTTTTCCCTGCACCTGCCCCATGCAGACTGTAGCCTGCTACATGCCAGGACCAGTATGTCCATTCTTCCTGAAGATCCTGTTTCTCACAACATTTTCCACCTGACATGCAAATCGATGAGCCTAATCTCAGCACAGGTCACAGGGTTTATTCTGGGGATTTGTCTGACTGGAGGTAGGGATCTCCTTACTTCCACTATCTGGGGACTTGCTGGTTGTACATCTAACTGCAAGAGGCTGAATGTACCCATCATATCCAGCTCCCAAGTCTGAATGCAGTTGGCAGTCCCAACCCTACTCTGAGTCTTTCCCTAGATGGATGTTTATGTTGCTCCCTTTCTTCTGCCTCCTGAGGTAGCTTCACTAATATTGATCTATATGGGGCTTGTTGTAAAAGTTTAATTTAACAGTATGCAGAGATCTTTTCTCGTACCTGTAAAAAGAGTGTGGTTAGGAGGTAGATATCCAAGTCCCTGAGATTACCCATACTATTGATACCAGTGGGAGCATGGTCAGACATTCTGCTGAGAGAGAGCTGGATGTGTTGCTAAATGTGTGACCACATATAACTCTTAAGGATAGTCCCTAAAAATTTTTCTATGAACCATCTTTTCTTTGCCTTTGAGACCGGACAATTATGCAACATTTTAGTAGTATAGACTTTCCAAGTCAAAATTTTTCTCTCCAGGCTTTGGCACAGTATGACTTGTGAATGTGTCTGGTTTATCACAAAGAAATGCCCTAAAGAATGCTGAACAAACAGAACCGTGATCGCTATACATTTTCCAGGGGATTACATCTTATTTTTAAAGCATGTCAGGGACTATTTCGGAAGTCTTGTATATTAGCCATAGACCTCCTTTCTTCACCAATGAAAAACTCATTGGTAAAAGATATAATTATGTATTTCGTGATGCATGGTACTTCCTTGACTGCTTCTTCATGAGGAAATTTCATGGATTTTGTTATTCTTATAAGCTTATATCATTCTAACCTTTATCTATAACAAGCTGCCCCAAAAGCCATGTCCATTACCAGATGTCTTCCATTTTTAGGTAGCATTCCCAGAACAATGAGCCATCCTCTATTCCCTTAAGTCTGTTTCAAGTCATATTGACACTGCACTTCTGCTGGGCTGAGGGGTGAATTTCATCTGATACAAAGCAGAGAAGTGTACGTTCAGTTTATATTTCCTGGAAGAGCTCCCAAAACACAGATGATGGCTGAGACCATTATAACCCTAAGATAAGAAGAGAGTATCTTCAACTGCTAACTGTATAATGTGAGAGATTCTAATCCTCCCTTCCTTTTTATCATTAAACACTATGCCTTTAGATATTCCTGTATAAACTCATGTTAATAAGCATATAACATTTCATTAGATGGATGTACCTTGATTTAGTTAACCAATACTACATAATTGTTGAGCATTTAGGTTTTTTCTAAAGGGTGTTGATATAAGCAATGCTATGAAAAATAACTATCTCATAATTGTAAATTTTCACATGCAAAGATATGTGGATGGTGACCTTTTAGGTTTAAGCAGAAAAATCAGTACATTTGGTCCACTATAAGAAAGAACAAACAATCGAAAAGTTAAGTAAGAAAAAAAATATTTACAAATTGAGTATCTTTAATATGGATCGAGAGAATGCCTGTATATTTTTAAGAAACTTTCTTTGAAGGGATTCTCCAAGAGCCTTTCCTTTAAAGTAGAGCAAAGTAGCAGATAACATGATAGATTCACTGACAGATTCTATTTGAACCATGACAGCTAAACTGTCTGTAGATATTCACTGCAAACCAGTGGCAGGATTTTGTGATGCTTGTTTTAATAAAACAGAAGATCAGGTTCCCAGAAGTAATTCTTTTCTAGACTAAAAAAAGATTCATGGGAAAGTGATCTTTTCAAAGCTACAGCCACCAGGGAATTCCCCTTTTTAGAGAATTTAAGTGTTCAAATCTTGGAGAATCTAGGCATTGAAAGAATGAACCACCCACGCACTCATGATCTGTGTTTTGTATCCACAAAGAAAAAAAAAATCTCCAAACACTTATATAAAGTCACTGAAGGATAGTTTACCAGTTACTTTGGAAATCTTTCTCTAAACTTTATGGAGGTTTCTGTGATTTGGATGCAGTTTGTCCCTGTGAAAACTCATGTTAAAATTTCATGTCCAGTTACAGTGTTGGTAGGTGGGGCCTACAAGGTGTTGGGGTCATGGGGGAGGATTTCTCAGAAATAGATTAATGCCCTCTTGGAGTGAGTGAGCTCTTACTTTCAAGGTAATGAATTAATTCCCTTGAGAGTGTGTTGTTAAAAAGAGCCTGACTTCCTCAGTTTCACTCTCTTGCTTCCCCTCTGAGATCTCTTTGCACATGCTCACTCCCTTCCCATTTTCCTCCATGAGTAGAAATAGCCTGAGACCCTTGCCAAACGCAGCTACACAATTTTGGACTTTTCAGCCACCAGAATCGTGAGCCAAATAAACCTGTTTTCTTTATAAATTACCCAACTTCCGGTATTCTCTTATAGCAACACAAAACAAAGACAGAGAGGCTAATGCACCCAAATGTTATTGTGAGAAAAATTATACATATATACATACACACAAACACACACACAGTAATGTATGTATAATATATATGGATCTATCTTACTGTAATCGACAGACATGAAACTACTTTCTTCAATGTGGGAAGACTTAATATAATATACTGTAACATATATTTGTGTGTGCATGCACTAAAATGCTTTATTTTTCTTTATTAAAGACAGTAAAAATCAATTATATATTAAAGTTTAATAATATTTAGTTTTCACCTGGGGGGGGAGATAACTTCTAAAAATAATTTTACTGTAGTGAAGTTTCAAATTTCCCTCAGGATTTGGTTTGCTTTTTTGCTTCCAAAATTGAAACCTCTATAACAAATCAGCCTTCCCTTTTTGTAATAATTTTGAGGAAGCTCAGAGACAAATTTAAAATAATGTTGAATATTATGCCTGGCATTTGTGTATTCGTCTTCCTTGTTTATGATTTTCTATTTCTATTGGGTTATTACTTGTGTGTGTGTGTGTGTGTGTGTGTGTGTGTATATATATATTTATTTATTTATTTATTTATTTATTTATTTATTATAAGCCATCTTTAAAAAACTTTATAAAAAAGATCTGGAGAAAGTACTAATGGTGCAACAATTTTTTGTTTCTTTTTTATCACATATTTCTCCTAGGTAGAAAACAATATGAAATATTTCAGAAGAAGTTAGAACCAAAGTTTGTATGGTTACCCTTGGCCAACTGTGGATGCTAACACAATCTGAAGAAATATGATCTTGGTGGTTTGTAATGTAATTTCAGTGTTTTTTTCATTATGTTTTTCCCTAACAGGGAAAGAAAATCAAACTAATGCATCATTAAATATTTCTAAATTTCAAAGTTTTGATTCATTTTTGTTTTCAATTATCCCCTCAAACTATAAACAATACATTAAAAACCAGGGTTAGTAAGTTTTAAATGAATCATACTCTTCTTAATAAATATCTTTTCTCTTCCAATGTATTTATTTAAGACAAAATCCATAGTTGCAAAGGTATAAAAAAAAAAAAACAGTAGAGTTAAAATTTTGATCCCTATAATTCAACCCAAAACATTACCTAGCCATTTTATAAAGAAAGTGTTATTTGGGCTGATTCATCAATGTAATTAGTCTGCTAATAGTGATTATCTTTTTTCTACTGTATTCAGAGATAATTATAATAATAGCCCAATAACAAATATGACATTATATTAATGTGTAAGAAGAGGACCATCAAGTCAAGAAATTACTATAGTTGAATGTGTTTAAACAGTGAAAGCTTCTTAAAGTACTTTCCTACCAAGCTGTGTTTTAGAAGGAAGGGAAAGGAATATATTGCCTGAAAGCCTAGGAAAGGCCATTTCAGACGAGGCATAGTGGATAATGGATGCATGGTAGGACAAGCCTTAATTCTCTACAAATTTTGCAAACTTAGACCTAGCCTAAATAAAAAAGTATTAGATGAATACCTCAGAGTCATTCAGCTCTTAAAAGCAAGACTAATTTGTTCTCTGACTCAGCTTTTCAAAAGTTCACCTAAAAGTTTCTGCTGCTTCTCACACAAACTATAACACACTATTGATTTTTGTGAGCTTTGCAATTTCTGTTTTTTCTGTCTACCGTCTATTTTATGCTCTGGTTTAGAACTTACCTCACCTGCTGGGCATACTGCTGGTGGAAACATTTTAATCTCAACTTCAGCTGTTTTCCATCTGGGCCTCAAAGAAGAGGTTCTTCTGATTTCTGTTCATTTATTTACTGGGGAAAAAACGTTAACACATGCACAAAGAACTGACTTAACCGCAATTATGTTGAGATGGCAAAACAGATTTTGACGAGGTACCTACCATGTTGTTGGCCTAGTATGCTTCATGGTCTGTGTACACAAACTGGCTCCTTTGCAAATTGGCCTGTTGGAGTCACACACTCATGGAAAGAAAATTATGACAAGTTTTTCTGAGACTAAAACGTTTCATTTGAAAGGGAAAGTTTACAGAATTAAGAAATAATTGTGCAAAACAGTTAAAGAAAATCAGAAAAAAATTTCAATATTGATCTAATCTCTGAATGTTGGGGTAAGAAGGAACACTGAAAAAAATCTCCTAAAATTTTTGCATATAAAAGCAAACAGACTAGGAAATACCTTTGTAAGCAACACAAAAGTGAATACAGGTATCATATTTTATATATAGGTCTCTATAAAGAGATGGAAACATAGTAAGCAACCAATGCATAAATGAAAATAAACAGTAAATGTATAGAAGACAAATAGAACTTGATAGCAAATAAAAGGACACATTTTAACACTTATAAATTAAGAACAAAGATTGCCACGTGGCATCATTTTGGTAAAATCTATTCATTCATCTTATGGGCACTCGCTAGTATTGCTGGGGCACAGAACTTTTTGGGAAAGCAAAAAGATATTTGGAAATATCTATCAAGAGGAGAAAAAATGTTAACACTTGGAATAAGCCATCCCTATTCAGGTCATTCATGAATAGAAAAAGGAACATATTCAAAGATTTCCATAGCATTTTTCTTTTTTTTTTTTTTTTTTTGAGTATGCTGTTTCATATTTTCTTGAATCAGTCCCTTAGTCCTAAGAACAGGTGAGTTTGGTTAAACAGTTGTGTCTCATTCCAGGAAATGGTATTGCAGATGAGCTCCCATCCAGGCTACATCTCTGTATTTGTAAATATACAGATATGTAAGTAAGAGATTTTCTTTGAAAACAAGGTTAATGTCTGAAGCTGCCTATTAGCTAATTTCTTTAGAATCCTGGAGAATCTTCAGTAGTTGGGCTCTTGCAATCTGACAGATTTTTCTGTATTGCAGTTTGCATGTACAAAATTTGTTCCAATATAAGCTTGCTTGGTTTCTCTTTAAAGCCAAGATCACTTCAGCCTCCAGAGCCTTAGGAAAAAGGCAGCTTAAATATCTAGTGGTTCTAAGTCAGGAAGTGCTGGGGGGAAAATTGAAAACAATAGGAAAAAAAAGAAAAAAGAAAAAGTAACTGAATACGTTAGCCTGGAGAGTCACAGGCAGACACTGGAGGAAATTAAAATTTTGGGATTTAGTCCAAATAATAAAAACTCAAAAACAATGGACAGGGCCAGAATCTAATAACAGGTGTACTATAAGTTTCTTTTGAAACATGATTTTTTCTTTCTCCAAAGATATGAGTCAAGCCAAGGACTGGATTTGACTCACTCTCTGGATTACCTGTAAGAGTTGGGTGAATTTCTGTCTTTTGAAAGTCCCCAAAATATTGAGGTTCTGGCTTGTCAGAAAGTTACCTTCTTTACTTACTGCAAGGCCAGGAACACTGAAATCATGTAGACAAGGTGTCAGACCTGTCTTTTCAAGGGACTTTTTATTGGCTCCATAAAAGTTCAACCTCAATTCCTTAAAGCAGTCTGGTCATATCTGAAAATATGACATTTCAGCCAAAGCCTTACTAAAATAATCAGTGTCCAATTTTGTCCTGTTACAAAAGAAAGTTTTAGTTCTTAATGAACTTATGCAAATAACTATATTCCCATAAAATAAGAATGCTCATGAGTACCTTCAAAATCCTGGAGGGAGCAAGTGGAGAGAAAGGTAAACATTTCAGTTTTGCTTACAAAACTATACTTTATCAAATAGCCGAAAAGAGAGAAAAAAATTACTTAAAGTCTGGAAAACAAAATCTAAAATGAATTAGCAGTGTTTCAGACAAAAAGTCAAAAAGAAAAAAATCATTTTAGTCTTTTGTCAGTTTAGTCACACGTAATTAATTCTTGTTCTGCTTGATGTTAGATCAGAAATTTCACAAATCCAGTTTTTATAAAGGCCTTTTTTGTTTTTTACCTTTTCTTCTTTTTTTCCATTGAATCATAATTGATTATACATTCTTTGGGGTTCAACATTGACATATGTTGATCAAATCAATATTACTACCGTATATATTATTACAGATTGTACCTATTCTTTATGCCCCTTGTCCAACCTCTCCCATCTCCCTCTCCCTCCCCCCCACCGCTAATTGCCCTAGATTCCTTCTCTCCTTCTGAAAGAGTAATGGTTACTCTGTTGATTTGTTGCCTAGATGATCTGTCCAATGCTGAGAGGTGTGATCAAGTCCCCCAATATTATCATAGAACAGATGCTTCTTCTGTCACTCTGGAACGAGCTTTGTGGAGAGAGACATCCTCTTCTTTTCTTTAGTCTCTGCTGGTGACTCTCCTTGTGTCAATGTGCTCCAGTGGCTGGCTGGCCATCTGCGTGGTGGTTGTGGTGTCTAGCCACTTTTGTGTCAGCCATGACTATTGTGGTGGCTATGGTGGGCCACCTACATGGAAGTGGTGTTTTTGGCATATTCCTTGTCTGGTTGCAGGAGGAGGTGTCAGTCCCTGGTTCCATGCCTCAGGATCCTGGGTGGGCCCCATGGAAGTGGCGGCATGCCTGGTTGTGGGAGAAGGGGACATTCCCTGTCTCCATCTGTTTTTACATTCTAAGGCATTATTACAGAGCAGTTTGGAGGGAGAGAGAGAGAGGAAGGGGGAAGGAAATAGGGTGGGAGAAGGAAGAAAGAGGCAGGGCATGGTTGAGGCCCGTGGCATCCCCCTCATTCCCACAGGGGAGACCGGGGGCTTCCAGTGGTGGCTCGGTTGTTGCTGGGCTGAATGCAGATGTCAGACAGGTGTGGTTGAAGCCCTTGGCCCCCAACCACCCTGGCTCAGGAGCCCAGGGTGCTTCTTGCAGTGCCTCGGTCATATTGCTAGGCTTGGTGCGGGAGTTGGGGGTGTGGCAAAGACTCTTGGCTTCCCACCACCCTGACTCAGAAGCCTGGGGCACTTCCAGCAGCAGCTTGTTGGTCATCTCTGGACTGAGTGCAGGTGTTGGGGGGTGTGGCCGAGGCCTGAGGCCCCCCGACCATCCCAGCTCGGAGACCCTGGGCACTTCCTGTGACAGCTTGGTGGTCGTCGCTGGGCTGATTGTGGGTGTTGGGGGGCATGGCAGAGCCCCCTTGCCCTCCCTCCTCTCTGTCTTGGAGGCCTAGGGGGCTTCTGGTCCTTCCAGGTTTTATAGGTGTTCTTTGGTGAAGTGAGACCTTTACTAGTTAATACCAAACTTTGTCTCTGTTCCATGGGTATTTTGTTTTTTCTTTCAGTTCTGTGTTGGATTATTCGCTATTCCCACCACTTAAACTCTGCACTGGAACTAATTTGTTGTCCTTTCCTTACTTCTAAAATGGGGGGACTTCCTGTGGGGACCAGCACTTGAACCTTGTGGTTGAGCTAAATTGCTGCTTTGCTGCTGATTCCCTGGGGAAGGATTTTTGTTCAGCTCAGGTTTCAGTGGTTAACTTTGTAGATACATTTAGGTCTCACGAGGTCTGGTGCACCTGGGTTATGTGGAAACTCTGGTCTGTACCTGAGTCTTTTCAGCAAACTGCTCCCCCTGCAGTTCTATATTTCTGACCAGTCTCCACTGACTGGGCCTGTGCTGATTGGAGGGCAGATCAGCTGTCCTTGCTGTGCCCCAGTATCCCCTTGGTGGCCTGTCTCCCCCACTGCCCACATTCCAAACACTTCCCATGGGATAGGCTGTGAGCTAATCCCTTGCAATGACTTACCAGCCTCTGAGTGGCTCCTTTTTTCAGTTGTTGTGGCTCCTTGCTCCTATGTGAGTCCACGGGAACCCTGTTAGTGGACTTGCTGTCCTCGGGACCACCAAGGCCATCTTCTCCCCTGCTGCCTCCAAGCAACTTCATCTGAAGGGCATAGCAATGGCTTTTGCCAGCTCTCGCTCTGTGCACCCCCCAGCTCCAGCCTTGAAGCAGCAGGGGCTCGAAATGGTAGGAGCCGCCCTTTCTTTCTCTCACTGTGGCTTCTCCTGCCTTCATTCACTCCGTAGGTCTCTCCTCTTCCCCTGAGCAATAGTGACCCCAGCTTGGCTGTCGTTCCTTTTTAATAGCTGTAAATTGGTTGATTTGTGGGAGAGAGTGACACTGGGCCACCTATTCCTCCATCTTGACTGGAAGTTCCGTAGCATTTTTACAATAATAAATAGCTATAAGCAACCTAAATATTAGTAATGATAGCATATTTTAAATAGCAATTGTGAATACTATATATTTCAAGAAAAATGCTGCTGCTAATATTAAATCAAAATCTGAATGCAAAATTATAAGTTAATTATATATGCGTGTATGTGGACATATATGCAAATATATGAGGGTATTTCAAAAAGTTCATGGAAAGATTTTTATTATTTTTTAAATCTATTTTTGCACGAACTTTTGGAAGTACCCTCCTACATGTATATAATACAACGATATGCAGTAGGGGTGGGAACAAAGATAATTTAAATAATTTCTCATTCTATTCATGATAGGAAAACTAATTAAAATGTTAAATTTAGATTAAGATTAATGCCATGAACATAGTAGTTTTCAATATAATTATTAAGAAACATTTATAAAATAAGGTTATTGAATAACCTTTTATTAAACTCACATTTTTAAAAGTTATATATAGAAGCATTTTTCTTTTTTTTATTGTAACACAGTTGAATATACATATCTGTGGGGTACAGAGTTGAAGATCAGTACTTGTGAGCAACAGGTGATACTCACATCAGAATAATTATTATATTCAATAAGACACACTGTCATTGCTATTCATGGCCCTTTACCGATTCCTCCCTCCCCTCTTCCTTCCCACTTCTAGTAATGGTAGAATTGCTTTCAATTGCTGTATCTGGCAAATTGCAAATAAGCTGCTTCTGCTTTTGGGTTGAGGACAGCAACATGAAAAAAAGCATTTTGGTGAAGGTAAGGTTTTTTACATTTCTATCCCAAAATAACCTTGACTTCCTTCTGGAGAGGGCTAGACTGTACAGATACAGAGTGTGTGAGGACATGACCTTAGCCTGTTTTTTTTTAATCTGGAGATTTAGGTTCCTAATTTATAAAACGGGTTAATATTTTCTATTTTCCAAGATTCTTGTAAGATTAAATGAGATACACATAGCTCCATTAACATAAATTTATTTTTCCTATTTTAAGTATTAAAAAAAATCAGAAAAGTGTATAGCAAAATTCCTTGCCTTGAGAGGCAAAAGATCTGGTTCTTCTTCTGTGCCTGTTAGGATTTTCTAAATATGTACCTCCTGGATGATTACCCAGTTTCAGTCCCAGTTGTCTGACCTATAAAATGGAGTTGGTCTCAAGGATTCGTTGAGGTCTGTCTAACTTTACTGCTCCCCAAAAGTGAGAGTTCTGCAATCACGTGCATAATTATAATATTTTCCCACATTTCAACTCAAAAGATTCTTTACATGAAAGTTTTACTTTTAATCACTAGGAATGTTTGTCTCTAATCAGGATATTCTCAGCCCTCACATAAGTAAAGCAGGATCCTTAAAATGCCAGATATCTAGTTAAAAATTGAAAAACAACCACGGTTTAGCTTTTATTTAATTATTGGACATGAGTCTGCACAAACTATGCTGAGTCTGCATGGACTGTGATGAATCTACACGAGCTCAGGGGTGCAGATCCATGTGAGGGATCCCTGGTCACCTGTCCCAATCTCCCAGATCAATCACAATTGTATTGTGTTCTTTATTTAAAATTATCAATTTACTGTATCTTACAAATATTAATTTATAATTATTCCATTTACATGAGGAAATCCCTCTCATGATCGTGTTAATGCCTTGGAAGTTTCCATAAGTTTAACTGTTCTGTACCAGGATTTGAAGACAGGCTATTTTATCCAGCTGTAAACACAGAATTGTCTTGAACTGAAAACAGAGGAGAAACCTGAAAGGAAAGCAAAATCCATTTTCACAAAAGAGAGCCATCACACTGAGTCATAGACACTCAAGCTTCACCTGAAAGCCAGCCTTTCTCTCCTCGATGGGAAAATCAAAGATTTGAAGAGGGAATGAAATGTAAAGGGAATGCAGAAAGATGAAGTTCCTATGACGAGAATAGCAGAGTTTACTTACAGCCAAAGAGTGTCCACCAGATGCCAAAGTCATGGAAATGCAGAAGGGTGGGGTGCACTGCCAGAGCTGACCTGCTGGTGTGAGTGGCCATGCAGATGCACCCTGGAGCCAAAAGGGAATGCAGAAAGATGAAGTTCCTATGACAAGAATAGCAGAGTTTATTTACAGCCAAAGAGTGTCCACCAGATGCCAAAGTCATGGAAATGCAGAAGGGTGGGGTGCACTGCCAGAGCTGACCTGCTGGTGTGAGTGGCCATGCAGATGCACCCTGGAGCCAGAGCCCCACAAAGGAAGTGTGTGTTGTAATGCAAAGTAAAGATTCAAAATCCACAGTGGTTGGTTAGAGCACGGTATGGCGACACTAAAGTCAAAGATTCAGATCCCCATACCTGCCTGCTGCCAAAAAAAAAAAAAAAAATCCAGGCCCTCTCTACGTTGGTGAGAATGTGATTAAAAAATAGGATTGAAGAAAATGTGCAATCTGGGATGAAAAAAGGAAGATTTTGTGCAATTTTTTTAACATGGCCATGCCTGTTTGGGTGTACACATCACTGGTACCAGCAGTCTTGTGGCAATAGACGTATCACTGGCAAGGTTTTCCAGAGTGCACAATATTACGTTTTTATGGTTTCCATTTTTACAGCAGATATTACCTAATTAGGAAAAGAGATTTTATTGCAGATTTTATTTTACTGCAAAAGTCAAAGCACTTTCAGGAAATGAACATAGCGTTTTCCCAAGGTGCCTAGCTAAATGAGAATTTCAAAAAGTGGCAACTGGCAAAATCCTCCCCTTTCTTGTGAATAATTGGAGAAAAGAAAAAGAATGAAATAATCTTCTGCTTGAAAAACATAAATTCTTGTTAATGTAGATTAAATATGTGGTATTGAAAGCGGTAAAACTAATGCATTTTATGTAAGTATCAACCCACATGGAAATAGCAGATTTGAACTTATATTTAATTTCATTTTTATCATCTACTGTGTGCCAGCACTGTGCTGGATTTTACAGATTCAAAGTGGCTCTGCTAAAACTATCCATCTCCCCATTTTAGTTCTGAACTCATTAGGAAATAAGACAAAAAGAGAAAGGCAGATGGAGACTAAAGTATCATCTTAATTACTGACAAAGCTGATTTTGGAGAATGTAATCTTACATTTGCAGGCAAGTGGTTTTCCTAATAATAAACCCCAGAACTAAACAGATTTACCCACCCAGTTGCAGGCAGTGCCAAAATGCTACAAGCCTCCCTGCCCAGGTTCTGGGTGTGAGTTTCACCTGAAAGACACAGAGTATAGAGAAGACACAGATCAAGGGCTTCCTGTTTGCAGCCATATCCCAAGGGGAAGGAAAGAGAGCTAGGTGACACATGTCTTCTGTCTCTATCCAAAACCTCCCGTCAGATGGCGTCACTCTTCCAGCCAGGGGAAGAGTGCTGAGAGGATTTAGAGGCCATGAGTGTAACACCAGTGGGGCTCTGTCCTATGGAAGCAAACATCAGAGGGCTACTTCCTTCACCTACAAATGCTCCACCTAGGCTCTGAAACAGATAAGACAGCTCTTCCTCTTCTGCTCCCCACCCCCCAGTTCCCCTCTGTTTGGGTCTGCCTTCTTCCAATTATTTTGCTTCTACTAAGCCACCAGTCCATAATGTGTATATTCCAGAATATATAAGAAATGTAAAAGAAATACCACCAAGGCTCTCTGCTTACTTCCTAGACCACCTATTTCCATGGACGGCCAATTAGTAGTTTCCTAAAACACACCAAGTGTAGACCATCAGTTTTTCACAAAGATAATAAGGAAGCAACATGAATAAAATAGGAAAGATTACAGAGAAGAGGAAGGAAGGAGGGTTTGGTAGGAAGAGTCTCAGACTGCCGTGCAGGTGTAAGGGAGCTCCCTCCAGGCTGATGCAGAGTCCTTCTTGTCTCTTAGACATCAAAAGGACGGGCTGTACTGGGACATTTGCTGTGATCGACCTAGCGTAGTGATAGTGACGACATCCAGAGGTCAGCAATAGGGGCTGACAATCACTGTGACCCCCCCTCTACCCACCTCCAGCAGGAGATCGAGGTGCTGCATTTTCACGGCTGCCATATATAATATGGTAATTACAATTTGTTTTCCTTTCTTACTAAATTCCAGTCAATATAGTCACGTATTGGTAGAAAACTCTCTTGGCCTTTTTGTCTACAAGTATCTTTGTTTTATCTTCATGCTTTAAATATAAACTCTGCAACAATACTGTGTTGACATATTACTTCTCAGTACTTGGAAAATATTGTTTTCATGGTTTTCTAGATTTCATTTCATAGTAAGAGCTCAGCTTTCAGTCTTTCTATTTTAAAGCAATTAATTTTCTGGTTGCTTTTAAGATTGTTGTTTTTGATGTTCTGCAATTTTACTACGATGTGCCTAGGTATAAATTTGATTTATTTATATTGAGATTACCCAGTGTTACTGAATGTGGGAATTTACTTCTGGAGGTATTTTTTTTCTTTCAACCATCTCGATTATCTCTTTCTGGATCTCAAATTAGACATATTCAACCTTCTCCCTCCAATTGCTGGGAGATACATGAGAATAGCTTTTGCTCCACCTCAGGAAGAACAGATTAAAAATTAGGTATTTCTAAAGATATCCTACAGTACCTAAGGAAGTACTGAGGGTTTTGTTTTTAGTGCTGGAAATGTCTGAGCAGAGTCTGGGTGAACTTGAAGAGTATCTTCTTGCTGATATTCAAACATGATAAAGATAAATTCACAAGATGATCGTTAAGCACCTTCAAGTCTCAGAATTCTATTATTATGTTAATAAAATCATGCTTAAATAATTTTACTTCTAAGTCCTCGAGTATTGTTAAAAATAGCACTTTACCCTAAACCCCATAACAATATATGCAAAAAGAGCTTACCGCACTATTCTTTCAAGAATGCTAAAATTACATTACATTGTTCTAGACAAGTGGCCTCAATGGTCACTCAGCATGGATGAATGTTGACATGAATAGTATGGTATTAGATGCACTCAAGTGTTCTTGTGAAGCTTTAATCAATTTAAAAGGGTATGTTAAAGAAGCAAATCCTCCTTCTTTGTCTACGGTTCCCATTCATTGTTCTGTAATTTTTTTAAAAAAATGCTTATAAGGACTTTTGTTTTCTCTGAGAAAAAGACACCAAAGATCAAGCAAAAAGAAGAAACAATTGGGATGATTAAGATAAATTATTTAGTAATTAGGAAGAACAAATACCTCTCCTATTTTTCCAAATGTTTGTCTTCAGAAAGCGTTTCTATCACCAGCAGCCTCACCTGCTGTGCTCGTGAGGTTCACAAAGTACTTGATTTCAGCCTCCCTTTTCTCTGTACTACTAAGCTGTCTTTATTATCACTTTCTTCTAAATCAAACCAAACAATAAGTAAATGAAGTAATAGTCATATATGTACAGCATTTAAAACAATATCTGGATTATCATAAGTGTTCAATAAATATTATTCCACTTTAACAGAGCTGTCATATTATACAACTCCTGGGAGAGTCACTTTCGTCAGAGTCCATGTGAATGGCGCCCCCGTGGTTATGTGGTGTAAAGGCCTTGTAGCAACAGATAGCATAGCCCTGAACTACAATGTAACTGGCAGAAAGTTAGCACATTTTTTTTAATGAAATGAGAAAAATGTTCTCATTGCATTGGTGGTAAAGAAACCCAGTAATTATTTTGACCATTCTGAACCTCTTCCCAGTAACATCAATTATTAACATGCATCCATTCAAATCAAATACGATATGTTTTGATATATATAAGTGTGGTAATTTATAATTTTCAAAAAGTTGAAGCTATGAATCTTATGCGAATACAAAATAAATGTGTGTCAATCATTTAGTCAACTCAAGAATTAATGAGTGAACCAGTAAGATGTAAAGACTGACTCAAAAGATAATTTTAAAAATATATATGTACATATGTGTTTATATGTATGTGTATTTGCACATACACACACACACACACACACACACAAACATATGCTGAAATAAATGTTATTTATTACTAAACTGGTTAATATCCCTTAGAGCAATAAAACTTGATGTTTGTTGTTATCTTTTTTACATGGCAGAGATTACTTGTATCTCGGCAACTCAAAATTCATGTGCATCACCATGGACAAATATTATTTACATCCTAGCAGTTCTTTGCAAGTTAATGTCTAACCCACAACATTATAAAATAGCTTACAAATAGAAAATCAATTAAACGTGTGCATCCATGTAGAATGAGACCATCTCTGGAAGAATTTCTGGACAACTGAAATCCTTTGTTCATTTCCAAGTCTCAACTCAGAGAACTACAGAGTACATTGGGGATGTGAAAAATCTGAATAGGGCTGAAGACACGTGATTGTCCTGGAGCTGTTTCCTCTGAACATGTAAATGAAGACTAAGTCTATTTTGTTACTATTTATATATTATATTTATCTTGGAGATAAGTACAGTATTTATTCTTGAGAAACCATTTTTTTCCTTATATAGTATTTCTGCACTAATACTTCTCGGGTGTGTGTGTCTGTGTGGAAATAAATATATGTATCTCTTATTGCATGCAAAATAAAATCTGAGATTAAGATCAAATGAAGTAATATCTTTACCACCAAGCCCAATGTGACTCCAAATAAGTTTATTATCTGCTAATCCCATCTCCTATGATAGTTTATATAATGATTTCAGTGAATATGGTTTCATAATTGGGGAATTTTTCTTTCAGATAGCTAAAGAGTAAACTTATTTGCAAATTTTCCCCATGGTTGTAAACATAATCCATGCTAGGACATTTCTTTCCTGCCAATTGAACTTGAATTATTTTTGAGCTGTCTTAAAATGTTGATCTTTTTTCAGGATGAGATGTTCTCTGTTCCTTCTACACATCACTTTCTCCATTGCTTAATTATATTCCAAGTCACTGATTGACCCATGTTTATTAATGGGCACAGTCACTGCAGCCAGAAATGCACACCTGTGTATACCTCTCTCCCGCTTTCTGTTGCCTCCAAGAGACAAAAATAAGCTAACTGTGTTAGTTCATTTGGGCTCCTATAACAAAAGACCTTGGACTGGGTAATGTGTGAACAATAGAAATTTATTCCTCACAGTTCTGAAGTCTGAGAATCCAAGAGCAAGCTGCTGGCAGATTCACTGTCTGGTGAGGAATGTATTCCTTACAGATGTTACATTCTGTGGCCTCACATGGCAGAAAGGAAGGGACTGACAAACTCGCTCAGGCCTCTTTTATAAGGGTACTAATCCTGCTCATGAGAGCTCCACCCTCATGGCCTAATCACCTCCCAAAGCTGGTGATTAGGCTTCCACATATGAATCTGGGAAGAAGGGACACAAGCATTCAGATGGTAGCAGGAACTAACTCTTCCACCATGCACTCTTCCTTGTCTACATCCCTAAAGCAGGCTGGCCATCACCATGGATGGTGCAGCCAGGTAGAAGGAAGTAAATTCACAAGATTAGGATTTAGGTTTATGGAACGAAGATATTCTGTTTAGTTCCAGCAAGCTGCATGCTCCAACAGTGTTTTACCAGGGCTCTGAACTTGAGGTGTTAGGCGCTAAGTCAGCTAATAAACATAGTGACTGCTTTTTGCCCCAGCAGTGTTGTTATGCTTCTTTGTGTATCTGCTTCCCTTGAGAAGCCCATCTTGTGAAGAAATGATTGGTAACTTCATTCATTCACCTAACAGTGGTGATGATTGATTCTTCCTGCAAAATAAACATATTGGTTAATATTTGGTATAGATGGTTGGACATTTACATTAAAACTGTTAGTGTGACATCAAAAGTACATAATGTTGCTTTTCATTAAAAATAATAAAAATGGAAAAGAGGTTTTTAACAGTAACTTTTTCTCAACCCTCTCCTTAAACAGGCCAAAATGCCATCAAAATTAATACTTAAAATAGGGGAAAGAAAAAAAAGAAAAAGTAAAGCAAAAGAAGGAAGTTATTGAGTTTCTGTTATATATCAGGGGCTCAGGCACTCCTTAAGAGGCAGCACATTGAGATACATGTTGAAACTCTGAAATCCTATTTCTTCAATTCATGATCTTCCACCACATGCTGGCTAGGTAACCTTGGACAAATGTTATAATCTGTCTTCTCAGTTTTCTCATCTGAAAAATGGAAATGCAATAATAATAAAGTTTGCTTCCAGCACTAGGTAATCTACCGTATATTAAGCATGTGGTAAGTGACATGAATTTAAATCATCACCTTCAATGTTTATAATCACCTTGTGAGGAGCACTTAGCATTTCAATGAAGAAAAGCGTAAAAGTCCACATCTAAATTATTAACACTTTGCTTCTTACTGTAATACAAGATGTCAATCTGTGTCTGTATTTCTGATTTATTACAAATATAATAAAAAGTTTGGCCTAGTTTGGAAGTGACCAAGAGTTAGCAAACACTGGTCTTTAAATATTTAGTTTACTTTTTCTCATCAAGACAGCACAAACAGTATAGTAAAGAGAAGTAGTATACTGATATACCCTTCCCTATTTTTAAGGAAGACTGACAAGAAGAGACATTTCATTTGGAGAAAAGTTAAATTCTTCTTACTAAGTCTTTTTTGTCTTGTGGCCACTGCTTACCTTTTCCAAATTACTATCATTATTTCTTCCATGTCTCCATTTTCAAGGCAAATAGCACTGCTTTCTTTTTCCCACACATGCTCCATTATTTCTTGTCTCTGAGATAGATATTATGGTGTCATGTCAACCCTGGAAAGCACCTATTCTACCCCCAAGTTACCCTAACCATTCTTTTAAGGTCGGCTAGGATACAAATATTTCCAAGAAGCCTTGACTGAATCTCCCAAACAAATGTGTTCTCTTCCACCTCTAAACCGACTTCAAACTGGATCTGCTTGCCCGTTTTGACACTTTTCACCTTATATTTTTGTGGCCAAAAGAAGGAATAACCAGTTAGAGGCTAAGCTGTGTCTGAGTGTGTCATTTAGTATATGTGCAAATGTCTGGGGAATTGCTGAGTTCGTTAAGCCCAGCAACCACTTAAATCTCAGACTGCGTAGCCTGTAAGAGAACACCTCTCCTAAGAGGAAAAGGTACAGGACATAATGAATCTTTACCTTACAGGGCAGTGGTGAGTATTGCTTGATGTCATTCACATGAATATGGTATTGAATATGTCTATGCCTAGGATGTTTAAGAGAAAGGGGTGGAGGGAAGATTGTAAGTGAAAATGGGAAGATGTGTTACTAAAACTCTATAAATAGTTGGAATATAAACAATATGCTTCAATATCCTCATCACAACGTGTTACACAAAGAAAGAAGCAGCCTCTTCCTTCACTCTGCTTTAGAACTTGGATGTCTGCAGAGTTACAGTGCACCTGTGGTGGTACCTGGTAGAAATCTAAGAACCAGCAGCTATGCCCCTTAGGCATTGACAGCGGTGCCTGGAGAATGTGAGGATGCCCACTGCTGTGGTCTGTGTGTGTGCACCCAAAGTTCATGTGTTGGAAATTTAATCTCCAATGCAACAGTATTGGAGGGTGGCAATGCCTAGTAAGAGGTGATTAGGAATTAATGTCATTATTGTAGAAGTGGGTTTGTTATAAAAGTGAATTTGGCCCCCTCTTGCTCTTGCTCCCCCTCTTTTGCCCATCTGCCTTCCACCATGGGATAATGCAGCATGAAAGCCCTTGCCATACGCTGGCACCGTGTGCTTGAATTTCCCAGCTTCCAGAATCATGAGCCACATCAATTTCTATTTATTGTAAATTACCCAGTCTGTGGTATCCTTTTATAGCAGCATATAACGAATTAAGACACCTACTGTGGAGCTTCATAATAGCTCCGAGCCAAGAGAATGCAGCAGAATCCAGTGAATGGCCGGGATGCCCTCAAAGCCCCACATTACCTGAAGGGAGCAGTAGTGGCCACAAAGTGGACGGGAGTGCAAATGGCAGTGCCCAGCATCTATGACATGTAGGGAAACTCCTGGTCCATTGTAAAAACGTTTGGTGGAGAGTGATGCCACACTGGGCTGAGTTACTAACAGAAAATGAAGGGAAATGTCAGCAAAATATGGATTATTCCATGGACTATTAGCATATTCTACACAACTTTTCTGTCTCTTACCAGACTGTTAAAAAGAAACTACAGAGAGAAGTAATCCCCATAATGGCTAGCCTTAGTATCATGAATGTAGTGCTGTAAATAGAAATTTGAGGAGTGAATGAATGAAAATAAATAACAGGACTGGTGGTTTTTAGATCCCTACTGTAAGTCTGGCAACAAAGGTACATCATGTATTTCTTTATTTAGGGGCACAAATTACATATGAGAAACTCTGTTAAGCACTGAGAGACACAATAAATGATTATGGTTGACTATTTGAAAATCATGCAATTTACTTAACAGGAGGACAGGACAATGGGGAAACTAGAAATCAGGCAAACAAGATATCTAACACTATTCTTAATGTCCATGGCTTTGTTAATGGCCCTAAATTTCTTCCAATTTTTCAGTGTATCAGAAATTTAGAAAATGCATTCTTTGTATTTTGACAAAAAATAAAGCACAAGTAATTTTAAAACTGTTTCACATTTTCTTATTAATTAAAATAATAAATAATAAATGTTTTGCATTCTCACAAAATCTGAAAGGTTTGTGACATAATGGCTACTTTTGAGAAGGGATTCTATAATTAAATGCAGAAAGTATGGGCCGGCCCCGTGGCTCACTTGGGAGAGTGCGGCGCTGGTAGCACCGAGGCCGCCAGTTCGGATCCTATATAGGGATGGCCGGTGTGCTCACTGGCTGAGTGTGGTGCAGACGACACCGTGCTGAGGGTTGAGATCCCCTTACCGTTCAAAAAAAAAAAATGCAGAAAGTATTACCTAATATTTCTCTATATCTCGGAGATTCACAAAACAGGAGCATATTAAAGATGCTGCTATCAGTTAATGATGAATAATCCTGATGAATTTAATCAATATTTGCAAAATTACTAGAGTAAAGACCATTTTTTTTCATGGTCCATTGGTGTTCTTCTGAAACAAATTTGGAAATTGTTGGTTTTTCAAAATACAGTCATGAGTTGCTTAGTGATGGGGATATGTTCTAGAAAATTTTATCATGTGAACCTCATACAGTGTACTTATACAAATTTGGTATTTGTACCACACACCTAGGCTATACAGTAAAGCTTATTTCTTCTAAGCTACAAACCTGCACAGCACATTACTATACTGAGTACTGCAGGCAATTGTAACACAATGGCAAGCATTTCTGTATACAAACATACCTAAACATAGAAAGTGTACAATAAAAATATGGTATTATAATCTTCTGTGACCACCTTAGTATATGCAGTCTGTCATTGACTGAAACCTTGTTATGAAGCTAATGCCTGAATTAATTAATTAGAATAAATTAAATTAAAAATAAACTAAAGTGCAAAGATTAACTTTATTAATTACTTTCTATCTCCTTTTTTGACTATTAACCAAAATGTGTAAAATGTGATAAATTCCACTTCATTAAAAAGTTGAACTGTGTATGATTAATTATCTCAAGTAATAATAAACTTTGCCTTCATAACTCTGAAAATAATTATCTATCATTTATGCATTGATATATGTATAAGTCAAAAATTAGAAATTAATGTGGGCAGATTGAATTGTTCAATAAATCGATGAAGAAAATTAAATAATTTGAAAAAATTTATTCAAATTCTTACCTTATGAAATATTCAAATGTATTCAATGCATATTTCAGTCAAATTTTAAAAATAAAGCCATCAACTTTGAAGAGAATAGTGGAAAATAGTTAGCTAGAATGTGATTATAAACTAATTTATAGGCATATTAATTAATATATTTTTTAACAGTATATCTGCCTATACTGGTATAAAAATACCTATGCAATGGAAACATCATTGTTGGGAAAATAGGATAATTTAATCAGGTCCCCTTGCCTTAGGTCTGGTTGGGGGTGGTGCGGCACATTCTTTGTACGCAAATTGCGTTCGGGGGGGGGTGGAGTTAGTGCACTTGGCTGGCGTCTGCCTCAGGCATCGGCCTGCATGGCCATGCTCTCAAACCTACAGCTCCAAGGACCTGTTTGCTGGTTACCTAGCTCATAGACCTGTGTGTGAGGGGTCTGGTGACCCAGCCTGGTGCGTGAAGGGGTCTGAGGACCCAGCCTGGTGTGTGAAGGGTTTGTGAACCAATCTGGACAATGGGCTTGAGGGGTCTGTGAGCTCCCGACCCAGCCCTAGCTCAACAATTGGCCCAGTCAGCAGGATTATGGGCAGTTAAAAGAACTTTACAATTAGCATAGTCTATGACAGGATTCTAAGCAGGTACAGGAGCTGAAAGCCCTTGGAAGAAGGAGGAAATGTGGCTACTTTTTAATATACTCTGCCCTATTGCCACCTTCCTGTTGACCAGGATCTGGTTGCTGCACACTGTATTGCAAAGCAGCATAGATAAGTCACTACAAAGCAAAACCCCTTGAGAGAGGGAGGAAATGTGGCTGTCCTTGAGCATGTGGTGCCCAGTGGCCACTCTTCTGCTGACCGGAGCCTGGCTGCTAACTATGCTACAAACTGATCGAGATTTGTGGCAGAAAGCAGAGCTGTTGGAAGCTTGGATAAATGTCCTGGAGGATGGCGTGCAGTGACTGGCCACTCCTGCTTCTCACACCAGGGAAGACAACCAACTCAGTGGTGAGTTGGGGGAAACTGTGTGTCTCCAGGCATGGCCTGTTGTGCACAAGAAATTGAGACACAAGCAGCCTATGGGACTGGATGGACAGCCAGTGGGTGATCCACAGGTGACCCAGTTCACAACCTATGTCCCGTATACCCAGGTTGAATTAGTTGATTTGGGGAGACAGTTCAGGCAGAAACATGGGGAGACCCTGACTGCTTGGCTGTTGCAGTTATGGGACCTAGGGATGGATAGTGTGATGTGCTCTGGTGAGGAGATGGAGAAATTGGCCTCCATTACCATGTACCCGTCCCTGAGACAACAACTGCAGAATAGCCAAAGATATGCACCCGGACGAGGTAATCACTCATGATGGACCAGGTGAATGCAGCTGCCCGAACCATGTGGGCAAATGCTGTAGAACTGCCCAAGATTGTTACTAAATGGCAAATGTATGCTGAGTTGGTCCAAACATTTGGGAGCCGGGGATGTGGCTATCCATGTTTAATGTGAACACTCGTGGCCCGGACAATGAGAACTTTACAGGCAGCATGAGAGACATAGTGCTGCAAAATGCCCTGTCAATGTCCTTTGGGTCACTGATGGCCATACTGGACCCATACATTGGTCATCCTATACATGAGGTAACAACCATGATAGCCGGTCTGGGTGAAGAAGAGGAGAAAAGATAAGCAAAAGGGGTCCGAAAGGTGGCTAAGACCAAACCCCCAAGAAATACTCGGGCTTTTATCCCAAAGGGATCGAGCAAGACCAGCCATAAGCAGATATGGCTTGACTTGCTTGCAGCAGGGGTTGATAAAAAGAAAATAGAGTGGCAGCCAAATGCAGTCCTGTTTGCCTTGTGGCAGCAATTGCGCTCTGAACAGCATTTTACTAAACATCTGGAAACGGGAAACAGGTAGCAAGGTACACTCAGTGGATTTAAAGGATTTTTTTGTTGCTCCCGAGGAGGCAGATGAACTGTTCCATTTCAATTAGGGAGCAGGCCAAGGTACTCGTCTTTTGGGGACAGGCAAGGACCAGAGGCCTCATATTGAATTGACAATGTATTGGTCGAGGACAAATGTGCAGCATGTTTTGGCATTGGTGGATACAGGTACAGAATGCAGCCTGATATATGGCAATCCAGATAAGTTTCCAGGGGCCACAGTTCGTATAGATGGCTATGGAGGACATACTACTGAGGTCAAAGCTGTGTCATTGCCACTGGGCATAGGAAGATTATCTCCTCATGGATATACTGTATATGTATCCCCAGTAGCTGAATACATCTTGGGTATGGATGTATTTTATGGTTTGCACCTGCAAACAACAGTTGGAGAGTTTTGGCTGTGAATACAGACAGCAAAGCCTATGTTACAAGGATTTGCTAAACATGACCCAGGTGTTACCCAAGCCAAGACGTGTAGTTAATGTAAAGCAGTATTGCCTACCAAGAGGACATGTAGAAATAAGTGCCACTATATTGGAATTAGAGAAAGTTGGCATTATTCTTCCAGTTCATAGCCCATTTAATGCTCCAGTATGGCCAGTGAAAAAACCTGATGGTACCTGAAGAATGACTGTAGATTATCGAGAACTGAATGAAGTAGTGCCTCCTTTGCATGCAGCTGTGCCTTCAGTTCACGACTTGATGGATCAGCTGATGACTCAGCTGGGAACTTATCACTATGTATTGGACCTTGCAAATGCTTTTTTTCTCTATTCCAATCTCGGCTGATAGCCAAGATCAGTTCACCTTCATGTGGGAAGTGAGACAGTGGACCTTTCAAGTATTGCCCCAAGGTTATCTGCATAGCCCAACCATCGTCATGGTTTGGTGGCTGGGGACCTAGCCAAGTGGACTAGGCCCAGCACGGTTACAATGTTTCACTACATTGATGACGTGTTACTAACCTCTGATTCTCTTGCAGATTTAACCCAAGCAGCTCCAATGCTGCTAAGTCATTTGGAACAATGTGGGTGAGCTGTGAACACAGCCAAAGTGCCAGGACCTGGGCTGTCAGTCAAATTCCTATGAGTGATCTGGTCGGTAAGATGAGGGACATCCCATAAGCTATCATAGACAAGATACAGGCATACCCTCGACCCACAGCTGTAGCTCAGCTACAGACATATCTGGGGTATTGGAGAGTTTTTGTGCCCCATATGGCCCCATGCACACCCACTGTGTGCATTAACAAAGAAAGGAGCCCCCTGGGATTGGACTGAGGAAGTAGAACAGGCTGACCGGCTACAAAAAGAGCAACACAGCAAGTGCAGGCTTTACAAGTGATTGATCCCGTATATGTACGTTTGAGTTAGACGTACATATAACCCAGGAGGGGTTAGGATGGGGTTTGTGGCAGAGACAAGATTGATTCCACATACCTGTAGGATTCTGGTCTCAGCTCTGGAAGGTGCTGAAGTGCGCTACACCCTCATAGAAAAGCAGTTAGCAGCTGTGTGTTCTGCCTTGATGGCCACTGAAGCTATCACAGGAACTGACAAAGTTCTAGTAAGGATGATATACCGCATAACAGGTTGGCTGTGCACGTGGGCAACCAACCCTAAAACAGGCATAGCTCAGACTCCCAATCTGTCTAAATGGGTAGCATATATAGAACAAAGGAGCACTGTGTCGACGAGTCCTCTGTCCAAAGAGTTGCAAACTGTGCTAGGCCCAGTAGAGGTTGTGGAGGAAACTTTGACACAACCGTTACCCATGGAGGTGGAGGCTACACCTTTCCATGAGAAACAGGGACCTATCGCAGAGCAAGCCTGGTATACAGATGGCTCTCGCATGGGACCTTCAGCATCGTGGACAGCAGTTGCTGTCCAGCCCTTAACAGATACCATGTGGTATGAAAATGGCACAGGGCAAAGCAGTCAATGGGCAGAATTGAGAGCAGTATGGATGATGATAAAAATTGAGCCTGGGCCATTAACCATCTGTACTGACAGCTGGGCTGTGTACAAAAGTTTAACACTGGATTTCTACTTGGAAGTATCAACGGTGGCAAGAGCTATGGGAATTGGGACATGAGAAAGAAGTAACTCTTTTCCATGTCGCAGGACACTTCCCCTTAGCCAGTCCGGGAAATGATGAAGCCAATGTCTTGGCTAAGGTAAGATGGCTGGAGAGAGCCCCAGCTACTGATGTAGCCCAGTGGTTACATCAATGAATGCAGCATGCTGGCAGCAAAACCATGTGGATGGCGGCTCAAAGATGGGCTCTGCCTATAAATTGGGAAGATGTAGTGAATGCCTGTCATGTTTGTCCAGTGTGTGCTCAAGAGAATCCACACCCCCAGTGCGTGCCCCATACAAATGGGCAAGTAACTTGAGGAAGGGTGCCCCTGACTTCATAGCAAGTGGACTTTGTTGGACCACTGCCAAGGTCAGAGAATTTCAGATACATCTTCACTGTTGCTGATATGGCTACTGGTCTTCTGTTTGTATGGCCTTGTAAGGCCCCAGACCAGGTAAACACTGTGAAGGCATTGAATAGCCTTATGGCCATGTATGGCCAGTCTGTAGTCATAGAGAGTGATAATGGAACCCGCTTTACTGGACATAGGGTTCAGAGGTGGGCCTCCCAGTTGTCTATTCAGTGGAAGTTACATGTGCCATATCATCCCCAGGCAGCGGGAATGATTGAATGGTACAATGGCCTTTTTTAAAAGGGACTAAGGCTATCTGCCCAACCCCCATCCCTGAAGGGGTGGACACAGCAATTATGGCCAACAGTCAGGGTTCTAAATGAGAGACCCGCAAAGGCAGGCCCTCTCCGGTGGAAGCTCTGTTGCATAGGGCTGCAGCACCTGTACAGCTACAAGCCACTACTAAAGATAAGCTTTTGAAGCCAGGATATGGCAAGAATAGAAATATTCTCTTGCCAGCTCCAACCTGTTTGCAACAGGGACAGACAGTACAATGGTAATGGCCTTGGAGAATAGAATCCCCCCATATACACTGGGTAGGTTTAATAGGGCCTTGGGGAAAAGGATTAGAGGAAGGCTTGCAAGTTTCACCTTGGGTGACAAGTACCTGGCCTCCTCAAGTAAAGGTAACATGGCCTGGGACAGATAAGTGCTCTATTCCAAAGGGCATATTTGTATTATCATTATGGCCAATTATGAGTTCCCCTATACTGTTACATGTAGAACCTACAGATCCAACAGTGTTAGCAGAGAAAGTATGGTATCATAAGCCAGGTAAGATACCTATTCCTGCAACCGTACTTTCTCAGGATGGCAAACTGGCATGTATCTTACCAGAGGGGTGAGAACTTCACCTATTGGTACCAATAACTCTTCTGTCTTTTCACCCATAGTGTTATGGCTGCAGGCATTACACCAGAGTCACGTGATAAATGTGTCAGCCTAATGAATATGCATTGAACTGCCCATCAGTATGACTGCGGGATTCCCAGGGAGAATCACACCAATGGTGACTACTAACCAGGCATATGCGGCTAATATTTAAAAGGACAGAACTACAAGCCTTAAGACATATTGAACAGATAATAGGTTATGTAAATGCAAGGGTCGTTTATCCTCTCTAAGGGAACATCGTGGAAGATTATGATGCAATCTGTAGATTGTATGGTGAGGGACCCCGAAAGGGCGGATTGTTGGGAAAATAGGATAATTTAATCAGGCCACCCCACCTTAGGTCTGGTTGTGGGGGGGGGGGCAGCTCATTCTTTGTAAGCAAATTGTATGTGGGGGAGTGGAGTTAGTGCACATGGGCAGTGCCACGACTTGGCTGGCTTCTGCCTCAGGCTTCCGCCCACACGGCCATGCTCTCGAACCTATGGTTCCAAGGACCTATTTGCCTCGTTCATAGACCTGTGTGTGAGGGGTCTGGTGACCCAGCCTGGTGTGTGAGCAGTCTGGGGATCCAGTCTGGCATGTGAAGGGTTTGTGACCCAGTCTGGACAAAGGGCTTGAGAGGTCTGTAAGCTCAAGACCCAGCCCTAGCTTGACAATTAGCCTAGTCAGCAGGATTACGGGCAGGTAAAAGAGCTTTACAATCATAAATAAGATAAAAAAGCAAATATCAAGTTAAGAATTTTATGACATATGTGAAGGATTCAACCTATTATTTTTGCTGACTTTGAAGGTATAAGAAGGGGGCATGAGCCAAGGAATGAGGGAAGCCTCTGAAAGCTGGAAAAGAGAAGGAAAAAGATTTTCTTCTAGAACCTCCAGTAGGAATAGAGCCCTGTCAACACCTTTAGCCCCGTGAGATCTGTTTGAAACTTCTGATGTACAAAACTGTAAGACACTAAATGTGTGTGTTTTCAGTCACTCAGTCTGTGGTAGTTTGTTATGGCACCAATAGAAAATGGATATATCTAGCACAACTAAGTGTATTTTGCTATTTTGATATCCTAATATTTCCAAAGCTAGAAACCATTTGTTCTAAAAGAAAAAAAAAAGTAAAGAAAATAAGAGCTGTCTTATATCTCTGACATAAGTTTGTGGTTCTCTGAATTCTGGGTTCAGCCACAGACCATGTAACTCCTTCTAAGGGTGTTTCTCATTAATGATAATTTAGTTCAAAGAAAAGGTTTATCCGCTGGGCAGATGACTAGGAAGGAGAACTGGGAAACAAACCCACTTTCTGGATACTTAAAATCATTGTATTTCTATTTAAATATTAAATTAAACCATTATTTTATGTATAGTTACCTTTTAATTGCACCTTTTGGAATATCTCAACAGGAGAGACGTAATGATAAGGCAGGATATGAGCAATTTTGTTTTCCTTTCTGTTTATTCAGTGACTAAGAATGGTTGGAAATTGTCCTCTTATTTTTGTAGCACGGTATTCAGATATTTAGTCTGATCTGAATAAGACTGCAAAAGGGTTTCTGAGCAATTACTTTGCTCACACATTGAAACCACAGTCCCCATTAAAATATAATCATCAAGTTCTATTTTATACAAGGATGAAAATACACAACACATTTATTTTCAATTTAGTCTATAAGGAAAAAAAAGATATTCATGGGAGAAAACCTGCATCATTAGGAGAAAATTACCAATGCCTTCTACATCTACGGACGTCAGTGATCTAACAAGAATCCAAGTCTATGAAAAAGTTTAAATTGACAAGACTAAGAATAGCAGACTTATTCTCAAAGCCATATACCTACTTGCCTACATAATATTCATAGGCATACAAATTTTTGGTAAAGAAAACTGTTTTTTTGAGCATCATTGATGAAGGTAATATATAATAAACGTGACCCATTTTATTTGCTGAAGTTTACCAGTACAGCTCATTGCTCTTCTACTTCACTTGCAAAGCTAGATGAGTCCACAGAACTTGTAGCTCCGTGAAAAAAAGAGGCTAAACGAACACCTCTTAAGCATTCCCATATTCTGGCTGCCCAAATAATAGGTTCTTATCGAATCCCTCAGTTGCTTTAAAAAAACAGATGATGTCATAAACATGTAACTAACTGTATTCAGTCAAATTAAAAATTTCGAACTAAAGATTTTGCTTCAGTAAACACAAATATGTACATTTATACGTGTGTATACATGCATGCATTTGCATATGTATATAGTCACATGTGTGCATGTGTATGTGTGTACCACCACCACAGCACATACACACACAAATGCCACAATTAAATGTCATTAATATATTTTTAAGCCAAAATTCATTCCTGTCACTAAAATTCTATGATATGACTGCAGAGTAAGAAGACGAGATGGTAAAAAAATCCTCATCCTCTAAAGGAAAATCAAAGACCCCAAAATGTTAAAAAATCAAACGGTAGACAAATCAGGGTAAAACTCAGGTCTGCACGTTTTTTTCCTTTGCATTATTTTCACTCTATGAATAATACACAATATGCATGAATTTTACAAGAGTGTGCAAATAAAAAGATTTTTAATAGGAATAAACCTGGTTCAAAATCTTCATTTAAGAAAGGATGCCTACATAGTCTCTAATTTTTATATATAATATATATATATATACACACGAAGGCCAGAAGGCCCTGAGGGCCAAGTGGGGCCTGGCACTCTTGGAGTCTAAATGAAGAGAACTAGTGACAACCTCTCTGTCCTTTGCAGAGAATGATCTCCCTGGCCTTCAAAATGCCAAGAAGGAGCTGGAGAAATGAATTGCTAAGCAGGTTTCTCCTAAAGCTGGAAGATCTAAGGAAATTCACACTCTTGGTGACTTACCCCAGAGACGTCTGCAGGGAGTGACAGCACAACTGTTTCCATACTGCCAATCTGGAGGGTGCAGACAGCTCTGACTTCTACTGCCCCAGAGACTGCTCCATTTGTGGCCTGAACCTGAGTGTTCCAACAAAAAAATAAATAAATAACAACTTCTCTAGAAGGTAGCAACATTCAGAGAAAGAGTGGCCATAACAGTCAGAACGCATATCCAGAGACGTGAGGCTACTGAGAGATATAGACAACAACCTGATTAAAAATAATAAACATTTTAAAGGAGAATCAAGTATAGCACACGCCCAGAAAAAGACTATTTGGAGATTAACCACATGATTTCTCAAGCAAACAATTCAGTAGACGAGTTGAAAGAGAAGGTATTTACTGCTCAAATGTGTGTCCCGGGAGGTCAAGTGCAAAATGATTCCAAAGAACAGAGAAAAAAATTACAAAGAAATCAAAACCATGAGGAAGAAGAAAAGAATCTTGGAGGACATAACAGGAGACACAATATGAGAGTAAAAGAAGTATCAGCAAGAGAAAAAAGACAGATGGAGGGGAGTCAATAAAAAGACAAATCATAGAAAAAAATTTTTTTCCTCAAATAACCTGATATCACAGATTAAATGGTTTTTCTGAGGTCCAGGCCAGATTGATAAGAAATGACATAGACACCTAGGACATCCAGCAATCAATATTCCTGAACTCTAAGACAGAGAGGGAAAAAAAAAAAAAATCACAAGATTCAGGGCAGAAAAAAAGCAAAGAATAAAAAAAGAGGTAGAATCCTCATGTGTGGTGGTGGAAGCCAGAACACAGTGAAAGAGCAGTTACCAACTGCTTTGAGAAAAACGGTGCATTTCCAGAATCCTAGACCCAGTTCAGGGTTAAGGAAAAATATAAGAGAAACTGTCCTCCAAGTACTCTCTCTGAAAAAAAAAAAAAAAAAAAGTGGTAAAATGTCTTAACTAAACAAGCCAGAATGGAAACCTAACAGTGGCAGAAAAGGAAGAAAAGAGCCAGAGGAGGTTAATCAATAAATGTTTGCAGGGAGATATAAATGCAGACACACTTATGTATCTCACATTTGTGTGTGTGCGTGTGTGTGTGTGCCTGTTTGTGTCTGTGGGAATGATACTAGGTGGAGTGTGTAAAACGGTTTTTTTATTCTTGTCTTTAATGCCGTTTCGACCCAATCTTGAGGCCCTGACTAGAGGCAACTCAGTACTGCTTCTGGAGCAGCTGATTGAGTCCACACTCCGACCACCTCCATCACCTGGCCCTCACACGCTGCGCCACTGTGCACCTGCCCTAACTTCCCCAGGGCCAGGTACTAGACAGCTAGGGACAGCCCCAATGCCTCAGAGTCCTGGAACTTAGTCAAATTAGCCAGTCCACAGGGATGCAGCAAAACCGAGGTAACCCCAACCCACCTGCCATACATAAACTGTCCCCCACTGCTCCAGTCTGTTGTTATCTTGTCCCCTGGTGTGGCCCCCTGTGTGGTCCTGCATGGTAGCTTCTCTCAACTGAAGCTGAAAGTAGCAGATAGTTCTGCCTTCTTCTGAGTGCCACTGTGTTTTATCCCACTTTTAAAAGAAATTTCAGGTTCCACTAGCTAAATCTGGGTTCTTAGTGTCTTGATGGACACCCTAGCTGGTGGGAGCTCATTAGTCCAACCGAATGGCACCAAAGGTTGGGGGTGGCAGGGGGGATGCTCCCTGTCTGGAATTATCTGTCTCCTGTGTCTACTTTTGCACATGTGCATGCCTACTTCTTGGGGGATTGTCCCACTTGCAAATAACCAGGTTTCCGCCTCCTGCTCTTGTTTCTGTCTAGCTTCCTACCTCACCACCATCAAAAGAATCTTTAAATCTTTTAAAACAAAGTGTGAATGTACAATGTATCTCTGAATCAGAAACTGTTAAAGAATAAGGGTGTACTCTATAGGAAATTCTGATAATACTCTAAAGTTAAAAACACTAGACTACTTCCAAAAATCCTTAGAGTCAAGCATAGTGCAGCAGGACTGGAGATTTTCAAAAGCAATAGTTTGCAAGGGTGAGGGGAAATCATGAGTTCACCAAATTTAAGCTACCTATTGGACAGCATACTAGAAACATCAAATAAGCAGTTGAACTTTTTTAGTCTGGAGCTCAAACATTATAAATTTGAGAGTCATTGGTGAATAATTACATGTTAAGGAATTGTAAAACCTGAGATCACCTACAGACGCCATGTGGAAGAATGGACCCTGGGCAGGCCAACATTTAAATGTTAGGAAAGGGGGGAGCTCTCATGAAAGAGACTAAAAGAACATTTCATTGTATTAGAAGAATCCAGGGAGATAGGAGCAAAACATGGAGAGTGGGATCCCTGGAGCCAGATGAAGAACTTTACAGAATGAGTGAAAGAGAAAGAAAAACTAACTGTATCAAATGCTGCACAAAGTTGAAGATGATGAGCTAAAAACTGGGCATTGAATTTGGAAAGATGGAGGTGACACTGGAAGTAAACATTTCAGCATGATGTGGACAAAATCCAGTTGGAAAGGTTTCTGGAGAAAATAGAAAGAAAAAGTGTAGAGACAGCAAATAAAGGTAACAGTTTTGAAGGATTTTACTGTGAGAGAGCGAGCAATAAAATCAGGCAGCAGCTGGCTAAAAATGTAGGATGTAGGCAGATGTTTTGTTTTGTTTTAAGATGGAAGACAGTCCATCTTATTACGATTTGAAGGACAGCAGAGTGGAGAAAAATGTTAAGTGGGGGGAGGACGTAAAGGGGATGGGCGGAGAGAGAGAGAGAGAGAATTTTTATAGGAACAAAACCCTTGAGTAGAAAACAGTGAATGGTGTCCTATACATATACGGAGGGGTTAGTGTAGACATGAGCAGGACAGTTCATTCTTACAACCTTAAGAAGGGTAGATTATATGGATCCAGACACAAGTAAGTAGATTTGGAAGAGGACACATGACTACATTCTTTTCTGGTCCACTTCTAAGTAAAATAAGAGCCATATTTATTGGTTGAGAGTGAGGTTGGGAAGGGAATGCTGTTGATTTGAAAAAGAGGAGAGGGTCTGAAAATGGAAGAGTTTACTGACCAGGAAAATAAATGATGAAAGGGCAGCACTGAGGCCCAACTGGAGATTTCTTATGAACACTGACAGTAAGGTGGGTACACATGACTCCATCTGTTCTTCTCCCACAGTCACCTGCTGGGGGTTACTGGCACATATTGGATTGGTTGGAGTTGGGTTTGTTCAGGCCAGTACAATGGAGAGACTTTTAGGGAATTGAAAGTGATGGATCTTGGATTTTATACTGGTAGAGGTGGGAACTAAGAGAAGTCCCCACTGCTGCCGTAGGAACTTTTTGTCCTGTATTGCTTCTCCCTTCCCCCCAACTTATCCAAATTCTGTCTCACGAGAGTTTACAAAACTGGCAAAATTTTCTATGGAAGGTGGGAAGTAATAGGAAACAGTGCCAGGCAAAGCCAGAATGCTTATGGGTAGGCAGAAAGAGGAGAGAGCCTGGAACTGCCCACACATCTTAATGATCGCCCTGATTTGTTTTTTTCTTCTTTTTTTTTTTTTTTTCGTGACCGGCACTCAGCCAGTGAGTGCACCGGGTCATTCCTATATAGGATCCAAACCCGCAGCGGGAGGGTCGCCGTGCTCCCAGCGCAGCACTCTACCGAGTGCGCCATGGGCTCGGCCCTTTTCTTCTTATTTATACTCTGACTTCTAGTATATTTTATTAGTTGTGGGGAAAAAAGCAAAATGCTACAGTAAACCCTAGAAAGCTAAGTATTATTGGTAAATGTAACTAATCACAAGGTATAGAGCTTAAATATTTTCTAGATTTGTGACCTAGGTACTATACACAACGCCTTGCTCCACCCCGTTTTCAGAACCCAGAAAGCAGAATGAAATCAACTGTACTAATTGAGCAGGAATCGCATATCACACCATTGATTTGGCCATGCAAACACTTATACATAGGAAAAAAGGTTTGTTGTTTCTGGGTGGGAGTTTATTATGAAATATGGACTGGAGGGACTATGTAGTTAAACTCAATATGCTCAATGTTAAACTCTACGTAATAATAAACATTTATCTCCAATTTGTGGTAAAATGTTATGTATCATTTAGGAGTCTACTGGGGAGCCTTAATTGTGACTTTCATAACCTCTAAAATGGGGAGGATCTTAATAATTATCACTAAGGATACTGAGAGTTGCTTTAATTAAACTCAAAAGAAGATATATGAAGAGAGTTTTAGTAGCAATATACTTCATTATGCTTTTTTGAAACCCTGCAGCATAAAATACCAAGAAGAAATAATATACAGATTACTTTTATTTAGGTACAAGATAAAGCAAGAACATATGAACCAAAGAAATAGCCAAAGCCATTTGCAATAGTCAACTCAGGAATTTAAGAAGCAAAGCCTTTATAGACTAGTTCAATTCTTTTATTTGAATTATCCTATCTTCTCTAATATGGATAATCTCTTCTAAAAATCTTTATTAATAGAGGAAACTGGATTATGGTTCAGCCCATTGATTGCTTTGTGTGATTTGGCCAATGTCACTGCTTGGCAGAGAAGTTGCCAACTTCTTCCTTCTGCTGCATGCTTTGTCTAAGAAAATGGGTTTCCCAGAAAAGGGAACAGTTTTTTGTTTGTTTTTTTTAGCAATGCAATACAGATGCTTTTTTTTTCAGCCATAATCTAAACACTCTAAAGTAACTAACAGTGCATTGCAGTGCAATGAGATTTAAATATTAAAAGAATGCTTGCCAGAGAATATGACTTAAAATTAAGTAATATCAAAATAGAATATTTTGTGTAACAAGAGGGAAAGAGATATTTAAATATCCTGATGTTGGTTCATTTAAACTGTTCTCAAGAGGAGAAAGAAAAACAAGAAACTGTCCAAATCCATAGCCAGATTTTTGTGGTCAAAAAGACAGTAAGACAAATGTTCTACCTTCAAGAAAACATCTTGTGCCAAGCTCTTCACAGAAACAGAAATGAGCCTGCATATGTGTGTTCATACTCACCTACAGCACTGTGTAGCCACAGATGGTAGCACACGGTGTTTCGATTGATGCTTCCATTAAGATGGCTTGGGCTGTCATTTTGCGGTCCCATCCTACCAAGACAAACAATTGATTTCTTTTGATACAGAAAAACAAGAGAATATTTAAGTGATGCAATCTTCTTTAAATCATATAATTTCACAGATGTGCTAGATACCTTGGCAAAGATCTTGCTATTTTAGTAGGCGGTGGGAGGGGAGGGGGTAGACAGCGACAACAAAGCCTAATAACACTTGTGCACTACTGGGTAGGTGCTGTGCTTTACAAACGCATCAAGCAGTCTGTTTTTGTAGAGGCTTTACCCTGCCTGTGCTCTCTGTCTGGAAAACTCTTTCCTTAAGAATAGGCATGGTTTTTTCCCTTCCTCTCTCTAAGTCTTTGCTAAAACCTTGTTCCTCCATGTAGGCCATCCTGATCATGCTAAGAAAGATGTCACTTCACACTGTCCTCCATTCCTTGCATTATATTTTCTTCATCACCATTTGTACATAATATATTTATTTGCTTTTATTATCTATTCCTCCTAATCTACCCCCTTCCCACGACAACACAAGTTTCATGAGAGTAGGGACCTTGTCTATATTATTGCCTGCTGTATCTCCAGTACCTAGAACTCAGCCTGGCCCCCATTTGTGGAATAAATGAATAAATTCTTCATCCTCCCCTAAGTCCTATTAAATGAAATTTCCTTCATTGAAATATTTTCTAAACTTTCTGATTAGCTGGTTAAATGCTTTGTTATCAAAAACTTGAATCCCACAGTCTACTAAGCATTTATTCTGGTGTTACCACTACAACATCTACTGAGAAGTCAGAGGAAGAGTAAAACATACAATATAAACACTAGGAACTGTAATATCCCACATGGACAGTGACTTGAGATTGTTTATACAATAAAGACATTTATTCATTTCTTCTAATCAACTCATATTTTTTAGTGACGCCGAACAGGCATCCAAGTGGAGAGGATGAAAAGGCAGTAGGAATTTGAGCCTTGAGTTTGGGGAGAGATAGAAGATAGGATTGGGATCAGCAGCATTTTGATGATACTTAAAACCATAATACCGCATGAGATCACCAATGAAATAAGTGCAGGTAAAGAAAAGTAAAGAACTCAGAACTGAGACCTGGACTCTGCAACATTTAGAGGCTGGGGGGTGAAAGAAAAGGCAACAGAAACTGAGCAGGAGTTTCAGAGTGGCAAGAGAAAAGCCAGGTGAGGCTTCTTTGTCTGGAAGTCAAATCAAGACAGTGTATCAAGTAGAGGGGAAGGGGAGAGAGGTAGGGGATTATCTGAGTTAAATGCTGCTAATGGTCAAGAAAAGTAGGGTCAGGGAGCTGGTTATTTGCCTTGGCAAATTCATGACTGTGATATGAGCAGTTCAGGTGCAATGATGTGGGCAAGAAAGTTAGAAGAGACAAGAATTATAGACAATTATTTTGAGTAGTTTTTGTATAAAGGGAAAGAAAAAAGAGAGCAGAAACTAGAGGAGAGAGAGAAGATTGCTGTTGTTGTTATGTTTAAGATAAGAGAAATAGTAGCATGCTATTTTCTGCAGTCCACTTCCCACAGGCAACCTGCAGAAAATATTTGCCTTCTTTGGTTTTATGCAATTATGGTATGTGTATAAGTGAAACATTAATCTATTCAATTCAAATGCCAGAATCCACATTATAAGTATTTCTTAGCAGGAGAGCACACTAATACCTCATGAGTCAATGCATTGCATTTTATAAGGCAACATTGGTTTTCCAACATATCAAAGTGAAAGGAACTTAACACTGATGAGAGACCAACTTATTTGGTCTGCTTTATGTTATTAAAATAGAATGAAAATGAGTATATTGAGCCAGATACCTCCGGAGCACTAAGATTTTCTGGTTGAATTAATCCCTTTTAAAACTATTGTATGACAGGAATGGATTGCTCTATGGCACTTGGATTATAGATACCATCAATTTTTAAAATATGGGCTGAAGACTCCAAACACCAAGGTTGGTGGAATTTTCAACCCTAGACAGTTCTCAAAGCTCTTTTCTTACTCTCTTTATTGTATGAGAGCCCTAGGACCTGCCTCATATTTTAAAACATCCTGAAAAACAGGACAGGTTCTGGTTGCCCACGCTGGGATCCCGGTTTGGGTGCATGTGGTCCAGCCAATGCCAGCAGCAGTACTGGAAGCTTGTCTCTACTTGGCCAAGTTTAAATGCAGGAGGCTCCTGGCCAAGGCTGCAGAGCTCAGTGTTCAGTATTCACAGGCCACAAAGCAGACGTCCTCTCCTAGAATCTACTGCCCTCCGAGGACCTACATTTGGGCAGGTACAACTCCCTGTGACATTGGAAAATCTCTTATCCTCCTTCCCAGTTATGGAGGCTCTGATGCCACCCTCTCAGAGTCTCCCCCCACCACCAAACCTCTACATTTAGATAAGTTCAGCTTAATCATTTACATAACTCTAAGGACTTCAAAAACAGAAGCCTCTTTAGAGATTTTCTTCTGGGCAATCTATCTACCCTGAAATTTCCCTTTTCTGACAACAAATGCAAAAGAAGACTTTATTTTTGCTGCTGGAGTGCAGAGTCTTTAAAGATGAAGGGCACGGAGTTGGTGACAAAGCTTTTCCAATGAATCACCAAGCTGCACTGGCCTTGCAAAATGTAATCGCAGGCTAAACCATGAGTCAGAAGTTAACAACCGTTGTGCCCTTTTCAGTTATCCTTTACTGCTTTTATTTACAGCTCTGAAATTCAGAGGTTCTATAGATTACAGAAGTTGCTCTTCTTACTCACTGCTAGCTGGATATGAGTTCTGCCGTGGAGAGCCATGGTCATGCACCGAATGCCAGCTATGCTTTCTGAAAGAATGAGGTGGCCAGGTGTCAGGTGACACTGTGCCATGTGTAGAGCTGCAAAATACATCTTCCAATTCAACTCAGTTCTGCACATTTTTGAAGACCAACTTTGTTTTATGCAATATGGAACATAATCATTTTATTTGCCATAACAGAACTTGAAGGATAAGAAAAGTAAATGAATATCATTTTTAAAAGGCAAAATATGGTAAATGCCCTAAGAAAAGCAGAATGTACTTCTTCAGGAAGAAAGGACTATAGCAAGCTCGGAGGAATGAGGCAAGATGGTATTTGACATCAGTCTTAAAGACGTGAATTTCAAACATGACACATTAATGATGTGGAGATCAATTAACTGGGTATGAGCAGTATTTTAAAGAATCAAATCAAATTGAATAGGAAGAAAAATGTCAGAGAGCAGCATAAGCAGTAAATGTAAGTACTGCTTCTTAAAATTCTAGCTTAAAATGTATGTACGTATGTGCCTTAGTCATGATGTAAAATACATTTTTTTAATTGCTTCCAGCTAAAAAGGTGTAAAAATCTTTTGGAGATGCTGTACAGGATATAGTTAAATAAAAACGAGAGCTTGTCTCCCTTTGTTGTTGTAAAGGGTCTCTAGAGGTTCCCCTTGTTAGATCCAGACTCAGTATTCCCAGGGATAGGGGGCAAAAAGCCCATCTCCTCAGTGTCTCCTTATCAGGAGGTAGAAAATCATTCCTGGAATCCCCTCAAAAGACTTTTGGTTTCTTGGGGATCACTTCCCCAGCCCAAAACAATCAAAGGCAAATAAAGAAGAATCACCATGACAAACACCAACTGGAATTTACCCCATGCTATGGGTGAGATCATCTCTTCCAGGGTTTTGTGGTAACTGGACAGAGTCAGGGTATTGCTAGTGAGGAAGAGGGGGACATTAAAGTGGGCCAGATGACCAGTTGTATCTGCTCTACACAATGCTCAGAGAGGATGCTGAGAGAAAGGCCATGAACTCATTACCCAGGCAACCTTCAGTATAATCAGCCAGGCCCGACTGAGTGCCCCTTAGCAACGTGATCTAGTCATTGCTGTCCATCGTTCTGACCGTGGTCCACAAAAACAGAGAGGAGTTAGCACTTTACTTCAGCTATTAAAGCATAATGAAATGACCAGAGCCTTGTGACCTAAACTCAATGTTAATACCTGAATTCACAGTCTTTGAAGGCAACCAAGAATACTACCAAAAGCAGATAATAAATAATGGCAGAATAAGCAGCCTTGTGTTGAGCTGTTGTCTGTAGCCAATGTGTTTGATATAACCCCTGCACCTGCAACTTTCACCATCTGTCCCACATGGGATCAAAGAAAGGTGTTTATAAATGTCTCTGCACAGCCGGCTTCCATAGGCTTGCAACCATACCAAACACTTAATGTAAACAGAAGCCTTTTAGAGCTGACAATGCATATCTATATGGATATGGATTTTGCTACATCTAGCTTTATGTTTGCAAAGTGAGTTTCCAAAAATATGTTGTATCTGTCAAATATATTTTAAATTGATTGTTGGGCTACTTCCTGGAGCAAAATTTTGAGGGAGACTGGTAAGTAAAGAAAATCCGAGCTGACACACATAATCTCTTCTTAATTCCTCCTTTGTGTAAATGTAAATTTATTCTCTTTGAGGTCTTTTTTAATACTCAGTTAGACTAAATTTAACTGTTCTATGTAGTTTAAAATACCTATCTTCATGATTGTTATACTATGTATAGCAATGTTAAAATAATCTCACATGTAAAAACTCTTTTTAACCAAAATAGGGCTTAAATTCCACAAGATGAAAATACATGAAGGTTTTTGAAAGTTAAATTTAAAAATTTGAAATACAAAAACCATCAAACTCATTTTGTGGGTCTGCATTTGCACAAAGCAGATTTTTATGAAAAATTACATTTTTATTACTTTTCCTATTTGTTAAGCAAAACAATCAAATTGAATATATGAAAATCTTTGCCCCAAAATGCAAATTGTCGGGTCCGCCGCCGGCCAACCCAAACAGCCCTAGCCTTGTTCCTTTCGGCAGGTGAGCAAACAGCCCGGTATTCCTCTTTCCCTCCTGTCCCCTTTGGAAGGAGATGGGGGAAGAGAGCTGTGAAGAGAGGTGAGCACAGCCGCCGGCCCCCCGAACAGCCCAGTTAAAGGACACTCAGATGCGGCGGGGGTTCTGTCGAGCAGTTCCATTTATTACCACACAAGCACTTGCTTTTAAAGACAAATGGGGAAGGGAGGTTTTTTACATAATCTTATCAGCTTAAAGGTCAAGAGAGCATGCATCTGTCTCAATGCCTGGCTATTGCAACCACAAGCACAGAAGCATGTATTTGGCCAATAAGGGCTAAGGCAAGGTTCCCGCAGACACTCCCACCCTACTTCCTCCCGGCGCCGTCTTAGGCTGCCACGTTAATATGCCCTTGTGGGCCCATAATGGCGCCACTTGTAATGTCACTTAAGGTGGCGTTAGTTTTTAAAGCCCGACAGCAAACGTGCTGTGTATTCTTCCTGCTTAATGTTTTTGAGTTGTTTAGTTCAGGCAGATTAGAAGACATGTCTGTTTAGTGTAAAGAATCACATTTCCCCAGATTGTAATAACTTCAAATCAATCTATGCTATAAGGAGAATTAGTCTGTAATTGCCTTAGTCAACAATTTTCAAGTCAAACATGAGGAATGCAGATAGGTTTACATTAGTTAAAAGGAAACAAGTATTCCAAAAGATGCAACTGAATAATTGACTTGCTTCATCTTCTAATTAAATAATGAATGTGGGACTTTGCATACATACATACACGTACATATATACACATAAATATACATATATATGTACATATACATACCTGTATATGTGTGGTAGATTGGATGCCCCCCCAACCTCATTGAGGCTTAATTCCCACTGTAACTCTTGAGGGTGGGAAATCTTATTACGATAATTGAAAGGTGGGGCCTTGAAAAGGTGATTAGATTCTAGGACCATTCTGTAGTGAATGGATTAAAAATGGTGGTCATGGGCGTGGTCCTGTGGGCTTTGAAAGGACGGTGAATGAGGAACTATCCCTCTCTCTGCTCCACCATTTTTGTAATGTGTTATTCTGCCATCACTGTCACCACCACTAAGGTTCTCACCAGATGTGTTCCCTGGACTTTGGACTTCACAGCCTTTGAAACTGTAAGCAATAAATTTTGCTTACTTTATAAATCTCCCAGTTTCCATATTTTGTGATAAGTGACAGAAACCAACGAATGCAATATGTATATACATATGTAAGGTATTTACGTATTCTTAAGTCCAGGAACACCCAAGATATACCTACTTGCTCAGATATAATCTGTTAACTTATAAAATTTCAGGGCTGAAAACATTTTGCCTGTCTAATTCGAAGTCTTTTATTTTACAGAGGATAGACTCAGAGTGAGTCAGTGACTGTACTGAGACTCAAAACTCATTTTTCTGAGTTTAACCCAAGACTTTATTATTTCCACTAGTCTGCGCATTCTCAGAAATGATGTTTCCCAAAATAGTTTCAAGTGAGACCACTGTTCCATCAGATATTAACAAGTGCTTGACAAGAAAGGAATCCATGCACTTCTAACTAATGCTGGAAAAGCCTCGGTCAAACTTTACCAGCTTTCTTTTCAATAACAATTATAGAGGCTTTAATTTGCTCCCGTAGACTGTGGGTGTTCACATTGGCCACGTGTGCGATAGATTGAGCTGTTTAACACACTTTGTCAATTAACCTCCTCAGTTTTTGTTTTGTTTTGTTGTTGTTTATATGTTTGTCTAGTGGTGGGGGTTTTTTGTTTGGTTGGTTGGTTGGTTGATTTGTTAGCTTTAGGGTCAAAATACCCAACACAAAAACAGTATTTCATGGAACAGCAAAAAAAATTCTATTTGTATCTTTTAGAATTTGGTGAGTTCCATGTTACAGAAAGACGAATAAGTACATAAATAAGACTTAAACTGATAAAATTTATTTTTCTCCCTGGTGAAAGGAATCTGGAGCATGCAGTCAAAACTGTGGAGGTTCCAGAGTCATCAGGGCTCATGTGCTTTTCGTCTTCTTGTTCTACCTCCTAATCTGTGGCTTCTACCCTCAAGATCAACTCATAGTCCAAGCTGGCTGCCAAAATTTCTGCCGTTTTGTTCATAGTCCAGGAAGCTGTTGAGTCAGCTTCCTTCTAGTAGCATTTCCAGAAAGCCCACAAAACACATTTGTTACCACCTTATGCACCAGAACTACTAGAAAATAAAGTACTTTAGATGGGCACATTATATCCCCAAATACAATTTGGATTTGGCAAAAGAGGATTGCAAATGCAAGATTTTTAGTCGTTCTAGAAACATTTTTAAGAAGGAGGGAAACCTACCTCATCCCATTTTTTAAGTGTAAATGCTTTTTTTTAAGAGATGAAATGATTTGCTGATTGTTTATTGTTTGGTATAACCAGAATGGGAGGCTTTGATTGTCTTGGGTGTCAGCTTAACACTCCATAGATGAGGGGGGTAGTTTTTATATCCCGTAATCCAAAGCATACTAGGTGGTAATTTGGAGTCAGTCATACATTTAATGTGTCTTGAACATTTAAAATTACTTGTATTCCCACGTTGTGTTTTAGTAGAATTGTTTCCTAAAGAAGACCATTCCTTGCTCCCTGCTCTCCCTGTCTGGACTGTGCACTCTGTAGCATCTTTGGTCGTGGTAGTCCAGTTTTCCTAATAACTTTGTCAATGTGTTGTGAATGATTGGAAATTTGATTATGTAGTGACTATGATACTAGATTGTGAATTGGTGGGACTTCTGTAACAGCTTATCAACATCTGGAGACAGGGGTACTTTATATCTTCTTAAGGAAAATTTGCCTCCAAATCTGAAGGTGGAAGGTCGCTGGAAAAACTTTTTTAAAAAATCGTGATACGTGGCTTTTTAGAATTTTGGTACATATGTTAAGAACTGTGTACAAACAGAAATGTCTGTGTAATGGTCCTCAGCACAGCCAATAAAATCTCAATTATGAAAGAATGTTTTGAAAAGAAATAAAAATAAAAAATAAATAAAATGTGTTTTATTAACTCAAAAGGTATCTAGAGGTAAAGAAGTAATTTATTTACTCCAGAGGTGGTAAATGGGTTATTATTCCTGTCAAAATCCAAATGTCTGTTCAGACGAATCTCAGATTTTGACTGACATCTCCCAAATGCTCAAATCCAAAGCACATCAAATTGTCTTCCCAACAAGCCCAAACCTTACTTTCTGCACTTTGCATACGTTTACCGACTGCATCTGTTATTATAATGAATAAAACAGGTAGGTGACAGTACAATTGTCGGCTGTAATAGAGCCGAAGGGGGGTAACTTGTGATCACATTGGAAAGTTTGTTTTTTGACAGTTTGTAACATCCTGAACTGAAATACTTCCTGACCGCCCTCAGTTTTCTAACAAGCCATATTTCTCTCAATAAATAGTAGAGAAAATGAAAATATCAAGAGAGAATTAAACTATGCTTATAATAAATGTTTTCTGTCAATTCTTATAAGCATCTATAAAGGGAAGCAAAATTAAGCCGATCTCTAGTTTTCTCAGATAACACAGATGCTGTTCAATTTTAAACGGATCTCTTTGGAATAAGCTCATACGTATAATTTTTTAAGTGTATGTACATTTTCTCTTTTATAAAATCAGAGCAATTGACCTAATTGGGGGCAGAAATCACAGCAATTATTACCAGAATATAGTTGAAAAAGGTAACTAACATCAAAACATCAACACAAGTGTGGTTTCATAGTTTTTGGTCAGCCACAAATACTTCCTTTTCCAATTGTGTTAAAATTATTTGTATATTTCCTCCCCCCGCCGCCCAGTTCTTTACTTTTTATTGGAACATAGTTGATTGTATATGTCTGTGGGGTACAGAGTTGAATATCAATATCTGTGTGCAATACGTGATGCTCAAATCAAGATAATTGGTATATTCAACATTATGCAATAGAATCATTTTTCATGGCCCTTTACCAATTCTTCCCTTACCCACTTCCGATCCCCCTTTCCCACCTCCGGTAACCTCAGTTCTGTTCTCTCCTTTTGAAAGTTCAACGTATAAATGTGATTGTTTGAGCTCATCTTAGGTGGCCTGAGCCTGGTAGGGAAGAGGGATAAGAAAATGAGGAAATGAGATGTTTACTGAGTACTACTATGTGCCACGCACCATACTAAGTTTTCCACATATATTTTCATATTTATTCACCATAAATATTCATGAGCATGGTTTTTAGTCTCATTTTATAGGTGAGAAAATGAAATGAAGGCAGAAAAAGGTCCTTCTTAACAAGCTTACTAGGTGGAGAAGCAGTCTGTGCTGCCCCCATGTGTGTTGCCCCCGTCCGCCTGATTCCCAGGACTTTTCCCTTCCTGGAACATCCCACCTAGCAAGTTTGTTGAGGTTGTCACTCCCTCGTGAGTTATGAAATCATTTATTTCAAGCAAAAGCTTCTTAAAGACAAACAAGGTAGGGACTGCAGGAGAGAAGAGAAAACGCACTCCCAAGAAAGGGTTTAGGGACCAAATCTACTCTCTTCTGGAAAGTAAGGAGATCACCCCAGAACTTGGTAGCTTTGGAGACATGATGAAAATTCACATGATGTAAATTGCAGCTCCAGAGCAGGGCTATATGGCTTCCGGAGACTTCCTGTAGTATGTTCTAAAAATTAAATTTCTCCAGTCTAAAAAAATGAATGAGTAGTTGACTGGAACAGAGTAAGAGAGCACTGTTGGTAGATAGGCTTTTGGGTGGTGGTGGTGGTGTCGGAATTTCAGGAAACTGAACAGTGGCAGAAAGTATGACAGATACTAGGAGTATCACCAACAGCAAAGACAACAGGGTCCTGTGGAGAAAAGTAAGGAAAAAGCATTTTGTCACAGGGGCAGGCTTGCAAGGAAGACACTGTGAACAGTGAGGACCGTGGGCCATATCCTCTGGGCATCACTGAAGCTTTGATCCATTGCTAAATATACAGACTTCAGAAGTAGCCTGACGACTGGGTCAGTGTTTATGAACCAGAAGGCACATGCGATATGGAAGAGAAAGAAGTTTGTGAATCACTCCAAGAATCTCCCCACCCAGTCAACATATTTAGATGGGTTCTGAATTCCAGCAAACCTGAAGTAAGGAGGCCACGTCTAAGAAACACTGCTTCTTTAGTGGACACGCACAGGCGTACACACATGCACACACACACACACACACACACACACACACACACACACCCCACCTCTTTCTCCCCTCTAGGAGGAATTTGCTCTCTAACTCCCAGTGTCTCGGAGTCAAGGAGAATGAATAAGGAAGTACGCCAATCTCTGCTGAAGATTAATAGACTGCGGGCCAAAAATGGTCAGCTTACTTTCTTTAGAATTTACTGCTTCACATTATGCCTTTTAAATTCCAATTCTTCGAGAAGCCAGTGTATACGTGAATGCACTTAGTTGGTGATTTTGGTATTTCCTTTTCTAAGCAATTTGAAGTGATCTCATCACGCTTCTTTATTTCTCTGAGGATTTCATATATGTCCCCTGTCTATCCAGTTTTCATTTGATACCAAAAAAACATTTAAATACTGAAGCTTTTAGAAATATTCACAGGTAATTGTTTCTATGGCTCTATGTATTCAAATTGTTTCTTCATCTAAAATAGAAGATTAGGGTAGCAACACCGCTTTCTGCACTTGGCTCACCTTTTCACATAAGTGAATAACCGTAAATAAAAGGAAGCAGAAAAGAATATAATTGGTAGAAACATTTACTGAGTGGCCTTTTCTTCAATTGTATTGGACCCAGCACACGCTGTGTGTGGAAGCATAATACATATTGTAACCAAGAACGTGAAAGTTGAATATTTTGAATCCGTAGGAATAAGCACTTTTTATTTCCAGAGTAAGCAAACTAAATGTAATATTTTAACAGTTTTCTTCAAGACTCAGTAATTACTCTTGTTGTCAACAGGAAGAAAATTTACTCTCAGGAAAGCACAAAACTTCAAACATGACCTGGGAAGATGAATAGCATAGCCACATTTATAATGCAGTGAGCTCCCTCATGGTGCCGCAGTTCTTCCATTACTGCCACTTGCACATCCACTGTTAGAAAGAACACAAAGCGAAAGGCCTCACAAATCCTTTTCCCATTTCCTTGTAACATGGGAAAGTTGAATGTCTGGTTTGGACAATGGAAATCTTATGGCAGTTCTAGAGCTAACATAGGTATGTATGGCTAGAAAGTATAACACGTTTTCATTAATCCAACAAGAGTTTCATTCAACGTGTTATGGATGAAGTGGTCGAATAGTTTATTCAGTGTGGAATTAGTGGGACTGAATGAAAAGTAAGTCCTGGTAAACCAAAAAATAGATCATTACAGAGCACAGGAACAGGCAGGGGATTCTGTATCACTCAAAGTCTGGCATCACACACACAGGTCCTAAGGCTTAAGACTATGGGTTAAAAAAAGAAATCTGCTAAGTATCCATTAGTTTGTCCTTTATCACTGCCCTAAACTTCAAACTCCATTCTTCAAAGTTAAAATTGGTCAAGGGCTTTTGGAGACTCCCTGAAGGAGATCTTGTGTGTTTGCGTGCAATAACCAATGGCTGTCAGATTTGTCTCCCCCTGAGGAAGATTTAGGCTTTAAAGTCCTGATCCTTGTAAGTGGGGGAATAACCACTTGATAAACATTAAGCAATTCAAGAAGGAAACATTATTTGGCCACTAACAAATAAGCAGTTAGTGCAATAAGTCTGAATCTGTGCTGACCACTGGCCTTGCTTCTAAGGTTTTGCACGCTCTCATCTTCACAAAACTTGGAGCAGATAATCCACTGAATGCAGCATAATGCAGCAGGTGCAACGGAGGTAAAGACAGATTCCTAGGGAAACACAGAAGAGAGGACAACTCTCTCTACACACAAGAGGGAGCAACTACCTCTGCATCAGAGATTCTTCTATGTCACTGCATAGAAGAGGTGACATTTAAATTTTGAGTAGGAATTTGACCAGTGGAATCTGTAGTGCACAGATAGGAAGGCTTTTCAGAAAGACAAATCAGCATTTGTGAATACATTGAAGTATGTCTGGTAAATGGTAAGCAGTTCGATACGGCTACAATATAGCATTTCTAGACAGGAGTGGCAGAAAATGAGGCTGGAGATGCCTGTAAGAGCCACAGCAAGAAGCAGCCCCACAGCAAGGCCATACAACTCTGCTTTCAGTGGGGACAAAGTCAAATCCTCTTCCCCTACTGCCCACACTCTGTTTCTCCCACCATTTTCTCTATGTTCAGTAAGACATCTCCTTTCCCTTATTCAATAGAGCCAGGGTTAGAATGGAATGGGGACAGTTGCGTTAACAACTCTGCAGTTAGACATCTCCATCCCCAAAGTGCTTAGGGCATGAACAGAAACAGAAGGATTCCCAGAAGCTACCTCTGCCGTTAATCATTGTCTATAAGCAGACTAAAGTTTGTTGACGCACAGGAACAGAATCCGGCAGATGATGATAAATAAATGTTTAATTTTGTATGATGAGTTAATTTGTGCAATTTGTGTGTAAAAACCTCCGAAGAAAGTTACTCCAATCAAAGAGGAGTAAAATCCAGATAAAATACAAAATTATAAGTGTTTCTGTGCCCATCAGAGAGCTGAGGTCACAAGGCAGCCTAGTCATCTGAATTTCAGAGTGGCAAGACTTTGCAATGACAAAGTATATGAACCATCCAACTGTGGCAGTCCATGAGGAAAAGAACTAACCACCGTAGATATGGCTAAGAAGAAATCAGCAAAATTTCAACAAATCATTAAAGGATAAGTGGATAGAGTGTGTCCATCTGGGATAGATGGAGGCCCCAGACACAAGGGAAGTTCACACTCATAAGCTCGTTTTCACAGATTTCCATTGGGGGCTGATAAGAAAGATTGGGGGATGGACAGGAAACTAAAGAGACAGCTCCCGCTCACTGGGCAGGTGAGGTGATTGGTGTCTGTTATGGACTGAATTGTGCACCCCCACAAATTCATATGTAAATGGCTTAACCTTCAGTACCTCAAAATGTGACTGCATTTGGAGGCAGAGTATTTAAAGAGGTAATTAAGGTTAATTGAGGCCAATGAGATGAATCTGAATTCAATTTGACGGGTGTACTCATGAGAAGAGAAGGTTAGGACTCACATGCAGAGGGAAGACAGTGAGATGCTGCCGTCTGTGCACTTTGTTACTGCAGCCCCAGCAAACTAATACGGTATCATTTCTCTGAGCACTTCTCTCATACAAAGTAAAAGCCTTAAACCACTGAGAGGAGAGTAGCAGAGCCTGTTGCCCTCAGAGCACAAAGATCCACTGTGGCTGGTTGGGTAACATGTCAAAGAAAGATTCTCTACTCTTGAGCAAAAGGCACAACTTGATCTCGAACCCAGAACCCTATATCAATCCCAAGCAGACAGCTGATAATGCTGGGGGACAGGAGGAAAACTCCAGCCAAAGAACAACCATAGATGCAAGGCTGAGTTTGGCCATAAAAATATAAATACAGACTTACATAAGAAAAATATAGACTTATAAGGAGAAAAGGCAGGAATGCTGAGAAATCCCCAGCTCTGAAGTTCAGGTACAAAAAGCCTGAGACTGAAGCTGGGCCAGGAAAATAGATAATCCTGCCACCCTCACCACCAGTCTGGCACCAAGTAACAGGCAGCAGGTGTCTACAGTTGAGGGAGGAGCAAGAATGCAGAAGAGACTACCTCTGCAGTGCAGTCATGCAGTGATGGCTGAAAGCCGAAGGAAGAACCCGAACATTGAGAAAACCCCTCAAGTAACCCAGCTCCCACCTCAAGTACAAGTCAACGGAAGCTGAATGCTGAATGAATTTGAAGTCTCTTGGGCAATGATGTTAATAATAGCATCAACAAAATCCAAACCCAGCTCAACTCTTAACTAGGTTGACCCAACCTCCCACAATAGCCACCTATCAGAGAAGAGGAGAGCACATTCCCAGGCATAAATACTATCTACCTCAGTTTTTGTTTCTACACATGATGCTCAGCATTCATTAAAATTTATGAGACACACCCCCAAAAAAGAAAAACAATATTATCAAGAGATAAAGCAATAGCAAAACCAGACTCAGAAATGACCCAGATGTTGAAACTATCAAACAGGAAATTTATGTTAAAGAATCAAAGGAAAGGTTGGCAACATGCACAAACAGATTGGGAATTTCAGAAGAAAAATGGAAACTAAAAGAAAGAGTCAAATGGAAATACAAGAAAAAAACCACAATATTAGAAATAAGGATTATCTTCAATAAGCTCATCAGTATACTTGACACAGCTGATGAAAGAACTAGTGAATCTGAAACTGTCAGTAAAAATTATCCAAACTGAAACAAAACAGAAAAAAATTTTAATTTTTTTGTAATTGAAGCATAGTTGGTTGTGCATATCTGTGGGGTACAGAGTTGAATATCCATACCTGTGTGTCATATGTGATGCTCAGATCAGGATAATTAGTTTATTTAACATTATACAATGTCATCATTTTTCATGGTCCTATACCAATCCCTCCCTTATCCCCTTCCCCTCCCTTTTTCCCACCTCTGGTATCCTCAGTTCTGTTCTCTCTTTTTGAAAGTTCAATGTATTATTGTGATTGTTGTCTCTTTCTTTCCTTCTTTCTTTGTTTATTTTTTTAGCTCCCACTCATGAGTGAAGACATGCAGCATTTCTCTTTCTGTGCCTGGCTTAGAGGGAAAAAACATTAAAAACACAAAAACTGAACATCCAAGAACTATGGGACAAAATCAAGTAGTCTAACATATGTGTACTGGGAGTCCCAAGAGATAGAAAATGGGACAGAAAATATTTCCAGACAATGCCAGAGAGCTTTCAAAAATAATAAAAGACACTAAACTACAAATTCAAGAAGGTCAAAGAACCCTAAATAGGATAAATACCAGGCATATACAAACATAACACATGACACACACATGTGCACACACACACAGAGCACTAAATACATCACAGTCAACTGCTCAAAACCAGGATAGATGAAATCTTGAAGGCAGCCAGAGGAAAAAAACACAATAAATAATTTGATAAATAATATCAAAACCTGTGGGATACTGCAAAAGCAGTACTAAGGAGGAAATTTATCACATTAAATGCTTACTTCAGAAGAAGGGAAAGATGGCAAGTGAACAACCTAATGCTTCACCTTAAAGAACTAGAAAAACAAGAACAATCCAAACCCAAAGTTAGCAGATGGAAAGAAATTATGAAGATCGGAGCAGAACTTAATGAAATTGAAACCCAAAAAATGATACAAAAGATCAATGAATCAAAAAGTTGTTTTTTGAAAAGATAAATAAAATTGGCAAACCATTAGCATGGCTAACTAAAAAAAGAAGAGAGAAGACTCAAATAAGAAAAGTTAGAAATGAAAAAGGTGATATTGCAACTGATACCTCTGAACTACAAGGAATCATTAGAGACTACTATAAACAATTATATGCCAACAAATTTGAAAATCTGGAGGAAATGGATAAATTTCTGGACACACACAAACTACCAAAACTGAGCCAAGAAGATGTAGGATATCTGAACAGACCAATAACAATAAAAGAGATTGAAGCTGTTATCAGAAGGCTGCCAACAAAGAAAAGCCTAGGACCAAATGGATTCACAGCAGAATCCTACCAAACATTCAAAGAGGAAATGACACCAATTCTCTACAAACTATTCCAAAAATTGAAACAGAGTCAATCCTCCCAAACTAATTCTATGAAGCAAACATCACCCTGATACTAAAACCAGGTAAAGATACAACTAAAAAAAGAAAACTACAGGCCAATATCCTTGATGAATATAGATGCAAAAATCCTCAATAAAATACTAGCTAACAGAATACAGCAACACATGAAAAATTGCACACCATGATCAAGTGGGATTCATCCCAGGGATGCAAAGTTGGTTCAACATATGCAAATCAATAAATGTGATACACCATATCAGTAAAATCAAACACAAGGACCATATGATCATCTCTATAGATGCTGAAAAAGCATTTGATAAAATTCAATGTTCATTCATGATAAAGACTCTCTACAAATTAGGTACAGATGGAAAGTATCTCAACATAATTAAAGCGGTATATGATAAACCCACTGACAATATCATCCTGTATGGGGAAAAGCTCAAAGCTTTTCCTTTAAGAACAGGCACTAGACAATGATGCCCACTCTCACCACTCCTATTCAACATAGTGTTGGAAGTACTAGCCAGAGCAATCAGAGAAGAGAAGGAAATAAAGGGCATCCAGATTGGAAAAGATGAAGTCAAACTGTCCCTGTTTGCAGATGACATGATCCTATGTATCAAACAGCCTAAAGCCTCTATAAAAAAACTCTTGGAGTTGACAAATGATTTCAGCAAAGTTGCAGGATACAATATCAACACACAAAAATCAGTAGCATTTTTATTCTCCAATAGTGAACATGCAGAAAGAGAAACCAAGAAAGCTTGCCCATTTACAATAGACACCAAAAAAATAAAATACTTAGGAACAGAGTTAACCGAGGATGTGAAAAATCCCTATAATGAGAGCTACAAACCACTGCAGAAAGAAATTAAAGAGGACACAAGAAGACGGAAAGATATCCCATGTTCTTGGATTGGAAGAATCAACATTGTGAAAATGTCCAAACTACCCAAAGTGATATACAAATTCAATGCAATCCTCATCCAAATTCCAATAACATTTTTCTCAGAAATGGAAAAAACTATGCAGACATTTATATGGAATAACAAAAGACCACGCATAGCCAAAGCAATTCTGAGCAAAAAAAATAAAGCTGGAGGTATAACACTACCTGACTTTAAGCTATACTACAAAGCTATAATAACCAAAACAGCATGGTACTGGCATAAAAAAAGACACACTGATCAATGGAATAGAATAGAGAGTCCAGAAATCAACTCACACATGTACAGCCATCTGATCTTTGACAAAGGCACCAAGCCTATACACTGGGGAAGAGACTGCCTCTTCAGCAAATGGTGCTGGGATAACTGGATATCCATATGCAGGAGAATGAAACTAGACCCATACTTCTCACCATATACTAAAATCAACTCAAAATGGATTAAAGAATTAAATATATGTCCTGAAACAATAAAACTTTTTAAAGAAAACATAGGAAAAACACTTCAAAAAGTAGGACTGGAAGTAGAGTTCATGAATACGACCCCAAAAACACAGGCAACCAAAGGAAAAATAAATAAATGGGATTATATCAAACTAAAAAGCTCTGCACAGCAAAAGAAACAATTAACAGAGTTAAAAGACAACCAACAGAGTGGGAGAAAATATTTGCAAAATATACATCTGACAAAGGATTAATATCCAGAGTAAACAAGAAATTGAAACAACTTTACAAGAAAAAAACAAGTAACCCAATTTAAAAATGGGAAAAAAGCTCAATAGGCATTTCTCAAAGGAAGATATACAAATGGCCAACAGACACATGAAAAAATGCTCAACATCACTCAGCATTCAGGAAATGCCAATCAAAACCACACTGAGATACCATCTCAACCCAGTTAGGATGGCTAAAATCCAAAAGCCAGTGAATGACAACTGCTGGCGAGGTTGCAGAGAAAAAGGAACTCTCATACTTTGTTGATGGGACTGCAAAATGGTGCAGCCTCTATGGAAAATGGTGTGGAGGTTCCTCAAGCAATTGCAGAGAGATCTACCATGTGACCCAGCTATCCCACTGTTGGGAATATACCCAGAGGAATGGAAATCATCAAGTCGAAAGTATACCTGTTCCCCAATGTTCATCACAGCACTCTTTACAATAGCTAAGAGTTGGAACCAGCCCAAATGTACATCATCAGATGAGTGGATATGGAATATGTGGTATATCTACACAATGGAATACTACTTAGCCATAAAAAAGAATGAAATACTGCCATTTGCAACAACATGGATGGACCTTGAGAGAATTATATTAAGTGAAATGAGTCAAGCACAGAAAGAGAAATACACATGCTCTCACTTATTGGTGAGAGATCAAAATGAATAAATAAATACACAAATAAACTTGTGGGGGAGGGAAGAAGACACAAGAATTACAATTCCTTGAAGTTGATATGACAAGCAAACAGATATGAGGTTGCTGGGAGGGAGGGGGGAGAGAGAGGAGGGAGGGAGGTTTTGGTAATTGGCCACAATAATCAACCACATTGCATTTTGACAAAACAAAATAAATTTTTTTTTAAATATTGAAAGATGATGTCTAAAGCAAGAATAGTAGCAATGTAGTGTGGAATTTCTATATTTATGCATATAAATATATTTCAACAATGGCTCTGAGGATAGGAGGGAAGAATTGGAAGTACGCTGCGGGAAGTTTCTAGCTTATACATGAAATGTTTAATACTTTTTGAAGTAGACTGATAAATTAAATAAGTTTATTTTTAGCTATGTAGCAATCGCCATAAAAAAAGAGGCATAACAAATAGTTAATAGTAAAGACAAAGTGGAATTATAAAACATATTCATTTTAATCAAAGAATGCAAATAAAAGTGAAAACAAAGGAAGAAAGAATGGGAGGCACAAGTAGAAAATAAACACTTACATGGAGGACTTTAATTCAAATGCATTAAATACTGGACACATAGGCTCTTTTAAGAGTACCTGGGATTTGTTTTCATTAGGTAGTTTAAGACATGCAGATGTGGAAATGATTGCAATGAAAGAAAAAAATTTTAATATGCACAGATCCCTAGAAACAGGAGGTACTGCATGCTATGCTGGGCCACACGGGGAAGTACCAGGGTCAGTCAGGAGGCAGAAAGAGAAAAAACAAAACACAGGCCAGAGTCTTTGTTGTGCTGTCTGTGGGAACAGGCAGGGTAGGGTAAGCAGGCTTAGGATTGGCTACTTTGAATAATGTCAGTTGGCTCTGGGGTGTGTAGTTGCTGTCCATAGTTTATTGCCTGGTCCTAGGGTGATTAGGGCAAGTGAATAGTGACCCAGAGTGTCACTCTGGCAGTATGATAATAAAAGGCCTAATGAGGCCAGTAAAAGTGGTGGTTGGGGTTTCAGCTCTGGATTCATTGGTTTGTCTGTTTAAGGTGCACTAGCAGGTGAGTTATTTACTGTCTCTAGGAAGTTGCTAACCCTGGGAAGGGCAGTTCCTCCAGAGTCAGCAAGGCTCCAGATATTAAAGCATCAGAACACAGAAAAGAAAAAGCCATGTTTAATGTATAAACTTAGCATTCCATTAAAAAGCAAAGATAGTCAAATTGGATGAAAAAGCAAAGTCTAAGTATAAGCCATTTTCAGGAAATTCACTTTATACTGGTTGAGTATCCCTTTTTCAAAATGCTTGGGACCAGAAGTGTTTTAGATTGTAGATTGTTTTTCAGATTTCAGAATATTTGCATTATGCTTACCAGTTCAGCACCCACTTTTCTTTTAACATAGCTATGGTTTATATACAGCTTGAGTATCCCTACTCCAAAAATCTGAAATCCAAAGTGTTCCAATGATCATTTCCTTCGAGCATCATGTCGGTACTCAAAAACTTTCAAATTTTGAAGCATTTTGGATTTCAGATTTTTGGAGTGTGGATACACAACTTGTATGTAAAATAATAGATATGTTAAAAGAAAAGTATGAAAAATGATTTAGCTTTGTAATAATTAACAAAAAAATCTATAGTAATTACATCAATATTTGACAAATCAGATTTTAGAAAAAGGAATATTATCACTGGTAAAAAAGGTCAATTTATTAAAAGGACACAACAGTACTAAATGTTCATGCACCTAACAACAGAGTGTAAAAATATATTAAGTGTAAACTATAGAACTGAATGGCTAAACAGAGAAATCCACAATTAAAATTGAAGACTTTAATATATAAAAGAATTATGAAGTAGGAGAATAAAACCTTCTGTTCAGAAAAACTACACTGGATGAATCTTCATTGAAGATTCAAAATTTATCAGGAGATTGTATACATCATTATATTTTTAAGTTTATGTTCAACAAGTGAACTCTAGGGTGTTCCGTGTGAAAAATGGTGGAGGCTGAGAGCAATAGATGCCCTGGGTCTACGGGAAAACCTGGATCTGATAGCTCTTTTCTCATTTAAGATTAAATAAACAGGGGGAGGAAATCAAATATAAATAAATTATGAAGAATTTTTAAAAGGTGTAGATTATCCTGAAAATTCAGAGGAAAATTTAGAACTTAAAATATTTTGATGACAAAAAATAGATATTTAGAAGTCTGCACATTAATTCACATTATTATCAAGCAGTAAATCATCATCAAAGACTTTACTGAACAAGACCAAAATGCTATAAGAAATCATTTATTAGCTAGACTAAAGGTTATTTCACAAAGTGAGCTTCTATGGCTTGAAAAAGACCTTACGGGTTTTAAAAGCCCACCTCACCCTGACCAGAAAGATAGAGCTTGCTTCATGATGTATAAAGTAGCACAGTTTTCTATGAGATGGAACTTCAACTCCTACCATATCTTCTAGAAGAAATCAAGAATCCAAGGTGATTAAAGCAAACTGTGTCTACTGTCATAAAGAAGACTATAACAAAGACCCGTTATTATAATATCCATTTCTCAAAACTGTCAAGAATTCTAGAAAAACTGCAGGATAAATAAACACATTCTGACATTAATATAATTAGATATGAGAAAAATGCAAAAGCAATTAAGTAGCAAACAAAAATGTTTATACTGACTCAGGCCCTAAGAGTTTGGGACAAGAGAAATTGAGCACCTTATCTAGGAAAAAAAAATAAGCAAAGTGTTTGGTGAGTATTACTGAAGACATTATAAATGTGGTCTTTTGCTTCACTGAAGACACTCACCTGACCTATTTCAGAAGCATGGAGGAAGACTCCTTATATCCTGAATGCTGTTAGGAAAGGAATTTGAAGTCAGAAAGGATAGTGCTGTGGTTTAAATGTGTGCCCCAATGTTCGTGTGCTGGAAACTTAATTCCCAGTGCTACAGTGTTGGGAAGCGGAGCCTAATAAAAGGTGATTAATGGATTAATGTTGTTATCACAGGAGTGGGTTGGTTACTGCGAGAGTGGGTTTGTTGTCAAAGCGAGGCCAGCCCTCTCTTGCTCCCTCCTGCACACTCTCTCACCATGTGACACTTTCTGCCATGTTATGCTACAGCAAGAAGGCTCTCACCAGATGCAGCCCCTCTATGTTGAACTTCCAGCCTCCAGAACTATGAGCAAAATACATTTTCTTTTTTTTTTATAAATTACCCAGTCTGTGGTATTCTGTTGTACGTATGCAAAATGAATTATACACAGGTAGCTCTGAGGCTTTTATTTACAAAATCCTTCCATCTCCTCTGCCCCAGGGCTATAGTCATGAATGAAATGCAACAGACTGCAAGAGCCACTACATCTGGTGGGGTAGGAGCAGCCATGTTTTTCAGTAAACTCAGGTGTTATTCTGGAGTTTCTGGTCACTGCAATAAGACAAAATTTAAAACAATCAAAAACAGAAGAAAAATTGTTATTTTTTTCTTAAAATTCATGATTCTACCTAAAAAATGTAATAGAACACTTTAGAGACTGTAATAACTAATAAAATAATACAGTGAGAGGAGTGGTCATACAACAAAAACACAAAAAATTAATATGCTTCTATGAGACAGTGATATTCAGTTAGAAAATACAATGAAAACAAATTGACAATAGATATTATAGTAAAATAGTATAATGCTTATTTTAAACACAAAAATATTATTATTCACTATGAAGCATACATTATAACATAAAACTATAAATACTGGATGAGAATACATACAGCTGCAAAGAGAAGTTGTTTCTGGAGAGTAAGGCAGATGAAGAGATGTTCGACTATGTAATATTTTCTTTCCTTAAAAAATTCTAAAGCAAATATGGCCAAATATTCACAAATGTTGCATCTAGGCACACAAGTATCTTTACTTTGTTGCGTATTGGAAATACTTTATAATAAAAAGTGGGGATGAACACTCCTTTCATAATGGTAGCAAAAATAAAATTACTGAAATAAGCAACAGAAAATATGATAGAAGTTCTTAAGAAGAGGACTTAAATTAGTTTAGATATGTAACACAAACCTAATGTAAGCACCAACCATATTTTAGACAAATATAAGACAAAGAAGTTCTCAATTTATCTGAAAAAATAAATATGTGAGAATAGTCAAGGAATTTTTGGACTTGCACTACCAGACATCAACACATTTTATAGAGGAATAATTAAAGAATGTGCAACTGGCGTAAGAACAAAGTGTGCCAATCAACAAAACAGAAAATCCAGGAACATATTTTGGTATAAATAATATTGTAGGTTAAGGTAAAGGTGAGATTTGAAAGCAGTAATGAAAGATAAATTATTCAACAAATGCTGTGTGACATTTGTTTATTAGGGGAAAAAATAGAATATGACTCTGTATAATAACCTCACACTGTCAAATACAGATTAATTAAGATTTAATTTCTATAAAATAAAACTAGAACTGAATTATAAGAAAATAAACATAAGTATCTGACTTCAGGATGCAGCATATTTGAGAGGTAAATGTCTAACATTAATGATAAGTTAATTAAAAATATCAGTAATAGAAAAACCCATAAGAATAAAATGACTGTCCTAATTAACTTGGAAAAGAACTTATGTAGAAAAATTATCAAGAATGAAAAGACAGAAAGCCAATAAACTTAATGCAAAGATATTAAAATTTATTAGATATCAAATAAAATCAAATTAGTACAAAAATGAAATGAAACTTTTCTAATATTAAAATAGCCTGTTTTTTAAATTGCAAACATTCCATTTGTCAAACAAGGGATATAAAGTGCCCTCCTGTATTTTAATAAAAGGAGTGCAAGTTGATTCTGCCTTTCAAGAAAGCAAATCAGTAGAATATATCAAACACAGTAATGCCCACACTCGTGACCTTGTGATTCCACATCTATTCTAATAAAATCTAGTTAGAGATGTTTACCAAGCTATATATAGCCTGGTACACACTCAATGAAATTTACCATGCTATTCATAACAAACAGGGGAAAAAACCAGTACGAAATGATTATTAGTTAAATAAATACTAAAGTAACAATGGCACAGACTATTGTTCCTATAGTAATTAAAATCTTGGTCTTGTAGAACAATTAATGATACTGGGAAATGTTTATGCTATAAATTTCTTTACTAATGGACACATATGTGAAAATAATGTCTGTCTTTAAGTGGAGAGTATAAATGGATTTCTAATTTTGTTGTTGTTGATTTTGCACTTATTTTAAAGTTTCAGATAATGGCAGTAATTAGATTCTGCAATTCCACTTCTCTTCTCACTTGAATGCACTTCCATGCCCTTTTGCCCACATGGAACTCTATGGAACTGTTTTTGATATGCTCAACATTCCGTCTTCACCTTACTTGAAATATTGCAGCATTTGACCAGCTTGATCACTCTCTCTCCCATGAAACACTTTCTTCATTGGGCTTTTGGGATGCCACCTTCTCTTAGTTTTCTTCAAAATTCACTGTCTTTCCATTTTCACTCTCCTCTGCTGGTCCTCTCTCCTCTCTGAGTGTTCCATGGCTCAGTCTTTTCCCCATTCCATTTACACTAGTGCCTTTGGTGATCTTATCTAGTCTTATAACTTTAAAAACCATCTAAAAGCCCACAACACCCAAATGTGTGTCTCTAACCTAGGCCTCTATCCTGTACGCTAAACTCATATATCCAACTGTTAAAATCCACAATCACTTTAATGTCAAATAGAAGACATTTCAAAAATAAGACATCTAAAACTGGACTCCTGGCATTATGTCCCCAACACCTGCTCTGCCCGCATTCTGTTTTCTTTATTCTTTGCTTTTTCTCACTCCTCACCTTTCGTCTGAGAAAATAAATCCAGCTGACTCTATCCTAAAATATACCCCCAAATCCAACTATTTCTCAACTAGTCTGCAGCCACTCACCATTTGTTTCCTGCATAACAGCAGTAGCCTGCTAACTGGTCTTCCCGATTCCTCCATTGCCTCCCAAGAATCTCAAGAATGTCATCAACATAGCAGTAAGAGTGATCTTTGAAAACTTGCTGTGAGTCATCTTACTCTTGCAGTCTGCAAAAGGTTATCCATTTCATTTAGTAAAAGGAACGGCCTTACAATGGCATGTAAGTGTCCATACTTCATCCCCACCCCATTATCTCTCTGAATTTATCTCTTATTTCTCTCCCTCTAATGCACCCTGTGCAGTTGCATACTGGCCCCTTGCTGTTCAGGGTACGTGCAAGGCATGTTCCCATCTCCGGGCCATGGACCCTCTGCCTAGCGTACTCTTCTCTACATAACTAATAGTTAATTGCCCCTCTTTAGTTAAGGTTTTACTCCAATGTTATCTTCTCAAAAAGTCCTACCTTGAAAACTTAAAATTTAAAAGCAGAACTGCCTCCCAATGCCTCTTTCCTGATCTCTTTCAACCTGCTCTAGTTTTTTCCCATAGCTAGGGTGACCATTACTACATATAGACCCAGGTAAGAGAGGCTCCTGCCCTAGGCTCGACATTTAGAAGGCACCAATCCAACAGGCATGCCACATGGAGACGCAGGCCTTCCTTTTCCAGACCAAGAGCCAAATAGCAGAAATCCAAAAATTTCTTACCAAACATCCTGTAAGATCCTCCTGTACATAGGTCCCCAGCATATACCATGGCACTGATGTGTGCACACGTGGGTGAGAAGTAGCCAAGGAGAACCTGTTGAGGGAGTGTTTGAGTGGAGTTTGGGATATGTAGACCAAAGTGTCCACAGGGTGCACACGAAGCCCTCTCCATGTGACGCAGGGCATGCATGGAAAGAAGAGGGGGCTGGGCCAGGAGCCAGCTCTCCACTTGCCACCATATCCTGCCTTGAAACTCTGAAAGGGCTGACGATCCTGAATTGGCTTTTGTAAAGTAAACTTGTAATGCAGCAGGTCTGCAATCCGTTCACTCCCCTTGAAAAATTGTGGCTGGAAAACTCTTAGTGAAAAGAGTAGACTGAGTTATTCCTCAACTCACAACTGTGATGTTTGCTTCCATCTAGAGCTTTCTTTTTTTTCCTTTCCCCTAAGCCTGTGGCAGTAGTCAGATATAAACAGGTATATTTTGATTAAGGAAGAGCTTTGCCATATGCTGCTGTTAGGAATATAAAATGTTACCACTTTTTTGCAAGATAATTTGGCAGCATGTATCAAAAAGCCTTTTAATGAACAGATTTTATTTAATCCTGACATTCTACTTTTATAAATGTACCTAAAAAAAGAAACACAGATAGCACTAATATTTTCTAAAAAGGAGACTCATGCCACTATTGTATCACAGAAATATCATATTCAATATAGGTATCATTAAAGTAAATTTTTAAATAGTTCATGACACATCTATGTAATGTAAAACCATACAGCTTCTAAAATGTGGTAGAATAATATTTCATGGCACCAAAGTGCATTTATGCTATATTAAGTGGAAAAGGCTGGGTAAAAACTTAAATTGGATACAATCTTTTTTTCAATAAAAAAAGTTGTAGAAATATTTCTGTATGTGTAGAAGCATTTCCATTACATATATATATATATATATATATATATATATTCAGTTAACAGTGGTTATTTTTTAAATGGTGACAATACAATAATATTTTTTAGTTTTTTAAATAGATGTTTTATTTGAAAATAAAATGAATTAAAATACTGAACATTTTTATGAGAAAACATCCCAACATTCATGTGTACATCAGAATTATGCTCTGAGTACTTCACGAGGTTTCAAAAGATTCAAGCTCTCTATTTGACTTGTGCTTATTCTACTAACTTGAAACAGAATTTTAACAGTGTCATTTATCTTGACCTTGGCTTTGCACTATACTGTTAGCTTTTATGATAAAAATCCACATTTTTCTCATCTACAAAATAAGATAAAAATTGTCCCAAATAGAAAGGTTGTTTGAGTATTGAATGTCATAATGCATGTGCATAGCAAAGTAATGAAGAGTATTATTTTTCGTCTAGTTCTTAATTTTTTTCAATTATGAAATAATTTATTTGAATGTTTTTCAGTAGAATACATATATACATCTGTCAAACAATATGAATAATTTATAACTGATTTTATAGGCACTTTGATGGCTCTAAAAGATAAATGAAATATGTTAGAAAATGTTGAATGTCTTGGTATTTAATATTCATGCTATTCCAATGATTTGGCCACAAACATCGTTTTTTAAACTTTGTTCCCTTCCATTAAACTGAAATAGTCATAATAGTGCTAAATATTTTTGGACTCTTTTCATCAAGAAATTGAGTTATATTTAATTTTCATAAAAAGAAATATTTCCTTTGAAATATTTTGCAACCAATATCTTAGCAATGTAGGGACAAGATCTTAAATCAAAAAGTACATTTAAGTGCTCAGAGTCTAAGATCAGTTTTTCAGAATCAATATAAATAATTTCTATTCTGAAAAAAAAAAAAAAACTTCACTTTGGGATAATTATGAAAATGAGAGCCAGAATGTATATTTTAAAAATTCTGTGTCATTTCATGGAATAGAACATTTTGGCTTTGTCCCTTGTTCAACACAGAAGGCTATTTGGTCTCTGAAAGATAAACTACCATCATTGTATGAGTTACTTAGCAAGTGGGCTTTAACAATACACTATGCATGACCAATATCATTTGCCCACAAAACACTCAATAGAAATCATTAATCTACAGAACTCCCATGAAGAAGTTTTTATATAAAATTCAGTGAAATAAAGCCTTATCAGCTATGAGTTTTTTCAGGAAATTTTATTAGTCCGTTTTCTGTTGCTCATAACAGAACACCTGAAACTGGGTAATGTGTAAAGAAAAGAAGCTTATTTCTTACAGTTTTGGAGGCTGGGGAGTCCAAGTTCAGGTGCTGTCTCTGGTGAGGGAGGGTCTTCCTCTTGGTGGGGACTTGTCCCTTGGCAATGCAGGGTATCACACAGCAAGGGTTGAGCAAGAATACTTTCCACATGCTTTCTTCCTCTCCTTATAAAGCCCCCAGTCTACTCCCTGATTAACCCATTAATCCATGAATGGATTAACCCATTAATCCATTCATGAGGATAGAGTCCTCGTGATCTATTCACTTCCCAAAGGCCACCCCCACCTTTCAAATACCATAGTGTGATTTCTCACCCTCTTAACACTGTTAAAATGGGAATCAAGCTGCAGTGAGTTTTGCGGGGACATTCAAACCACAGCAGAAGCCTATAACATTCAGGTTCACTTGTCATTTTTGAAAGCAACTTTTGATCATAAAATAATGCATTTTGTTAAAGAAAATTTGGAAGCGTAGAATCAAAGAATCCTTCAATTTTCCAAAGGTTGAAAATTCTTCTAGTTTTTCTATATCTTAATCACTCCCAAGTTCAAGTAAACATTTAGTGTAAGTAGACTCCAATGGAGCATCCATATTTGGATAATAGTAAAGATTAGATAATCCATCTAGTATTTGATCTACATAGAGGAGACCCCCTTCTGTACTTTCTGGGAAAAGAAGAAAACTTACTGTTTCACAACTTACTCATGTACTATGTGATGTTTCCCTTGAGCATACAGAATTCCACTGGCAACCAGTGTCTCATAAAATATTATTTTAAAGAAATTTTACTCTATTTAGGTATCTAAGCCTTGGCTTAACTGCGGAAGTTTGTCCAAAATGTAAAGTGTAGTTGGAAAAAGGTCTAATTTTTGGTCCTTGTTTTGGCTGTATGAGTTTGGACAAGTCACCTTAAAAATTCAGAAATTTAAGTCCCTCCTCTGTCCTATGAGGGGACTGGAAAAGATAGTCTTTAAGATTTCTTCAAGGTCTAGTTTTTATGAGTTTGTCCCTGGAATCAGACCAAGAAGTTTAGGTTGGTAAGAGAGATGCCCAGTGATCACAAGAGCAAGGGCAGAAAATATTATCAGCAATAATGTGGGCCTGAGGTGTCTCACATTCCACTTGACAAAGAAAAGTACTGGCCCCAGAGTTAGGATGAGTGTAAACCTACAGCAGAGGGGTGGTCTACAAATGTAGTAGAGGGTAGAGGTCAGACCCCTAAGGAGAAGAAAAACAAGACGAATAGTCCGGGATCCATCCACTGTTACACTCATTCCCTTAATCATCTTTTGTATCTACTTCCAAATCCATCCACTCATCTCCACCTGCATTGGGAGTCCCCTAGTTCAAGCCACCATCATCTCTCATTGGAACCACTACTATCATCTCTTGTTCCCCTCAGCTTCAATTAAGGTATAATTGACAAACATTGTATGCACTTATGGTGTACAATGTGATGTTTTGACATGTACACACATTGTCAATTTATTCATCCTCTCTAACTGAAACTTTGTACCCTTTGATGAACATCTCCCTATTCCCCACCACTACCACCCTTCTCTGGCCAGCCCTGGGCAGCTACCTTTCTACTTTCTGCTTCTATTAAGTTTACCTTTTTTAGGTTCCTCATATAAGTAAGGTCATGTAGTATTTGTCTTTCTGTGTCCGGCTTATTTCCCTTAGCATAATGTCCTCCAGGTTTATCCATGTTGTCATAAATGACAGGATTTCCTCCATTTTTAAGGCTGAATAATATTCCATATACACATATAGACATATATTCCATTATATATATATACATATATATGTATATATGTGCCACATTTTCTTTATCCATTCATCCGTTAATGAACACTTAGGTTGATTCTGTATCTTGGCCATTGTGAATAATGCTGCAATGAACATGAGAGTGCAGATATCTCCTCAACAAACTGATTTCATTTTCTCTGGATGTACACCCAGAAGTAGGATTGCTAGATAATATGATAGATCTATTTTTAATTTTTTGAGGCAGCTCAACTCTGTTTTCTCTAATAGCTGTATTAATTTACATTCCCACAAACACTGAACAAGGGTTTCCTTTTCTCTTCATCTTTGCCAACACTTGTTACCTTTTGTCTTTTTGATAAGAGTAATTCTAACAGTTGTGAGGTGACATCTCACTGTGGTTTTAATTTGTACTTTTCTGATAATTAGTGATGTTGAACAAAGCTGGAGGCATCACACTACCTGATCTCAAGATATACTATAAAACTATAGTAACCAAAACAGCATGGTACTGGCATAAAAACAGATATATTGACAAATGGAACAGAATAGAGAACCCAGAAATAAGTCTACATATTTATGGTCAATTAACAAACAATGTAGAAAGGACAGTCTCTTCAATAAATGGTGTTGGGAAAACTGAATAACCACATGCAGAAGAATGAAATTAGATCCTTATCTTACACCACATACAAAAATCAACTCCAAATGGGTTATAGACTTAAACATAAACCTGAAACTATAAAACTACTAAAAAATAAAACATAAGAAAAAGCTTCTTGACATCAGTCTGGGCAATTATTTTTTGGATATATCCCAAGGGCATAGGCAACAAAAGTAAAAATAGGCAAATAGGATTCATTAAACTAAAATGTTTCTGCAAAGCAAAGGAAACAATCAACAGAGTGAAGAGACAACCTATGAAATGGGAGATAATATTTATAAACCATACACCTGATAAGGGGTTAATATCTGAAATATATAAAGAATTCAAACAGCTCAATAGCAACAAAACAATAATCCAATTTTAAAATGGGCAAAGGACCCAAATAGACATTTCTCAAAATAAGAATGCAATAGTCTCTTAGTTGTCCCCCTGCCTAGGAACACAGATGTTATATTACTGTTCCTTAAGCATTACTCACAGAAGAGGGAAGTCTTCAAAGGAAAAGAAAACATAGGTATTTCAATTGAGGTAGTTTATTAAATTGCCCTGTAAAATTTGCTCTTACAATGGAAATATCTAAAATATAAAGCTATGCATAACAAGGAATATATTTTTTTTTCTTACGGAAGTCCTAGTCAGAAATTTATCATGTAAAAATAATTTTTCCATGTTTGTAGGAACCAGCATCCAGGAAAACACGATGCAAATTTTCGAATTAGACCAAAGTTCAATCCTCTCAGGAACTTTTAGGCAATCAACAGAAGATTGATTGAAACAAAATTGAGAAAATCTCATAAAACATTGTTTTTAAAGATCTATTAAATGCCCCGTGGTGTTAGTATAACTTTATAATACAACATATTAATATCACTGGGTAAAGGGGAATAATTTCATAGAGCCACAGAATAATATTATTGAGTCCTTATTACATGATTATAAGCTCATTAAAGCCTTATTATTGAGTAATTGACATAGCTGAGTTACTGCTCTGAAATAAAATGATGCGTAGCTGCCCAGTGGCGGTAAATAAAGTCACAAAGTGATGTATCAAAAGATAACGATGCTAAGAGGCATTGGCATCAATAAAAAGAAACAGTTTTTTGTTTGCAAAAATAATAACATTTTCTTCTGAAGCCGTGACCTAAGTTACCTAGCAGGCTTTTTTTGCCTACTGAACTTTTTCTGAACTTGCCGGTGACATTATTACAATAAAGAAATTGAGCATATTTCCTCTGTATCTGTGAATAAACTGGCAAGTTGGTTGACTGCCCTTTCCAGACTTCCTTCTTCCTCTTCTTTTACTCCTTTTTTTCCCCTTTTTAATTGAATGTATTTTAGTGTTCATGGAAGTTCATGGATTGACAGCTCTGGAGACAACAGCTTCTCATGAACCCACAGGTATTGATTAGTAACTGGCAGTACATACTTCACCCAGAAGATAGTTCACTCTGTGCTCAGTGAGCTCTGGGTTTGCCAGTGAAGTTCTTGACGAAGATGGCAATTACTGTCAGACAGACAGAGGTCAATGCAGCAAAATCTAAGAGAATAATTGAATTCCTGTCTAATGTGGATAAATATAAATCAAAATTGAGGAACCAAGGGGAGATAATTCTATTGTTCAGGTCATATTGTAATGGCACACACTATGTGCCACATTTCCTTTTTGATCTTTAAAATTCATTTCAGTACTGTTAGAGAAAAAGCAAATTCAGGGGGGGAAACAGAAAAATAAAGTTTTATCATCCTGATTAAGTCAACAGTTGGACTTCTGCATCTTCTTTCTCCAGGTGCCTAACTACCACACGCATATCTTTTTTAAAGTACTCAGAATGTTAGCAAAAATAAAATAAGCAACAGGCACCAAGCAATTAGAATTGAGGGACACCATAATCAATATGAAGAGATGCAGACAACCAATATGATATACTACAAAGTCCTCACACCAACTTACGATTGGATTTTTTCATAGATTCTCATTTCACTTACATATTTTTGCCAATTCCTTCTCTATACATACTTATCTAATATTTCTCAAAATGTCACCTTTCTAAAACATTTGAGGAGCAATAGTGGAGAGATAGGAAACTGTTCCAAGGTCAGTGTGTGGAAAAGAAATCAATAAGACATGGGTTTGCTAAATCAGATCTCCTCATTCTAAACGAATGACCTTAGATGAAGAATACCACCTCCAAGAGCATCTCTTTTCCTACATGTCAAATAAAAGTAAAATAAAATGGAGTTATTGGAAACAAAATAATAACTGTAGAAAGTGTTGCCATCAGATAGATTTATAAATGCAAGAACATGATGTGCAAACTAATCAAAGTCTTCTGTAGGTAACATATACCAAAACTAACTTAAATCTTTGTGTTGAATCAAGCAGCAATTTTAAATTTGAGCATATCAAAACAAGTAGAAGGGGAATAATAAAACCAGTACAAAAAAATCTGTGGGACAATTGTGTCCCTTCAGTCCTTCAAACCACACCTACCATACCTATTCAAAGAACCTGTACTGATTATGACATCTTGGTGAATTTTCTTTAGGAAATTTTGGGTTATCATTAGATAATATATGGCATTAGTCAGCAGGCTAACTGTAGAAGAGTATAGGATGAATACACATGAAATAAAAATTGTTTCAATAGCTTCAGTCTTACTACTATGACCCATGTAATCAAATGATAAATAATCCCTTGCTAGCCTCACCTCACGCCTTGAGCTCTAATTTTGCTCTGCTCTAAGAAGGACAGACTGAACTCTGCTGTTTTTGCAGTCGGTATATAAGCTTTGCATGGTGATTGTTAGAGATGACTGGTTGGCTTGAATCTGTCTGACTGATGTCTGATTGAGAAAGATAGGTGGCACAGGCATTAATGTTATAAAAATACTGTTTGATAAAGACTGCATTAGTGGACATTATATTACCATTTATGTAATATTTGAATTGGGCACTTTATCTCTAATACTAATATTTAATTTTGTATTCTTTTACTGGAATTTCATAAATTGAATGAACTTGAATGATATGGAAGGAGAAAAAAGTCATTTATGGTGACCCTAAAATACAATTATGGAACCAGAAGTTCATTTCTCTTTACCAAATTATTCTGGTTAGTTATGCCCAGTTAATAACATTGAGCCCTTGTTACACTGAAATGAACCACTTTTTCTTTTGGCTCTTTGAGCAATATTGAAAGCAATCTGGCAGCATGATCATTTACCTTAAAAATACTCATAGTCATTGACACAATCATTATACTTCTACACATGTATAAAAAGGAAATCATTTAAAAGATAAAATCTTTAATCCCTAATCTTTATTGCAGAGCTATTTATGTTTCTAAGAATATTGGAAATAAAATATATGGCCAGCAACAGATAAATAGTAATATAAACTCAGATTTATTCATAATATGAGAAATTATACAACCGTTAAAATGTTTATAAAATGTTATACCAGAAAATATGCTGGTGTTATAATATTAAGTGAAAAAGTCACAATAAAATTTTTATGTACATTATGATTCCAACTGTGTGAAAAATATTCAGAGAAAAAAGGTTGAAAGTAATACATCAAAATATTACTGTTTTTTTCTTGTGTAAAAATAAGTTGCTTTTCCTACTTCTTCCTTGAACTCTTATGCAGTTATTACTATAGTATATATTCCCTTCATAATCAGAAACAATTGATAAAAGATAAAGTAATATGAGCATCATTTAGATCTAGAAGAATCATCAGATTAAGAAAATTTAAAAATTGTATAGGTGTTTACATATTAGATCTCAGAGAAAACCCAACTTTTTAAATAATACTGAAACTAGAATCTTAGCAAAAAATGGTTTTGATACATTGCTGAGTTATTCCTCCTGTACACTGGCAGATCTGATAAGACTCTGAAAGTCTTTGAAACTTCTATATCAAAAGCATCTTTTCACTTCCTAAATCAACCCGAAGTTTGAAGAAAAACATGTTGGTGATTTTTAAAATGTATCAGCCTGTGTACCACCTTTAGAATGCTCGCTGTGGTATCCGACATTTCAGTAATATATCACTACGCTGTGTCATCCAGTGAACACATCCTGTGGGAGATCACTTGCAAGACACCGAGCAGTTTCCCTAATAACATGCTGCTTGAATATATCCTTGACACAACTGAGAGCTGAAAAAAACATTCTTCTTAAAAAAAGACTTTTATAAGAAAAAAAATGCATGGTTTAATTTAAGTTATAGTTTATCTTCAGAGGGAGAAACATCAGCATGAGTGTGCATAGCGTCTAGGGAATACTTGATAATATAAAGAATGCCCACCATGAAGCAAGGTTCTGACAAGGAAACTTAAGGTTTGACCACTAACTAAGTAGAAACTATTCCAAGTAGATGAGAAATGATTATGAATAGAAAGGACTTCCATAGAATTACTATCTTGCCCATTTCATTTGGAATATACCTTGTAAAAAAAAAAGTTATTTTTTAAGTAAAGGTGGTGGATTTTGCATATTGATCCACATTGTCTCTCATGTAAGACAATAAAGATACCTTAGTGACTGAGAAATACTATTTTCCTCTAAGTGGATAAGATATGGGGAAAACAGCCTCCAAAGTTAATATAGATAATATTTATAAGGCCTTATATAATAAGTGAGGAATGAATCTTACTATATAAATTATGTTTAGAGACAGCAAACAAAATAGTGTAGCTTTTAATATGAGACCTGATACATCAATAGAAGTTAGGTAGATCGGTAATAGATAGGAGAGAGAGACAGAGAGAGAGAGAGAGAGAGAGAGAGAGAAATCCACCACCACCACCACCCCCCCAAAAAAAATCTCATGTCCCAAGAAGTTACAGGCTAGCACAATTCACGGAACCACTAATAGCTCCACTAATAGCTTTACCTCCACAAGGTTACAATGGGGAAAGGAGAGAAAGCTTTTCCCCAGAAGTAACTGGAAAAGGATCTTGGTCATTGCCAAGACTCTTGCCCTGACTCTCGTCTCTGCTCCTTTCTGCCCATTGGTCCCTTTTTCTCTTATTGAAGACTGTCTTCCTCACACAGGGGGCAGCATGGCTCCAACAGACCCCAAGCCTCCTTTCCAGATGTCCCACCACCAGGCTCACTCCCCCTGGCTCTAATGTGCAAATTCCTGGGAAGGGGTCTAACAGGCCCAAATTTTGTTCATTATTTCTCTCTGCATTTATTATCTCTGTCCAGACAGGGTCATTCCCTATTATGGACTGAATTGTGTTACTCCAAAAGTTTAATTTATTGGAGACTTGGTCCCCACTGTGAATGTTAAGAGGATGAGAAGTCCTATTATGGTAAATGAAAGGTAAAGCCTTGAAGAAGTGATTAGATTATAGGACCATGCCAGAGTGAATGGATTAATAATGGTGTTCAGGGGTGTGGTTCTGAAGGCTTTAAAAAGAAAAGCACATGAGAGGCTCTCTCTCTCTCTGCTCTGCCATTTTCTGCCATGTGAGACCCCTGCATTGCTGTAAGCCACCACCAAGAAGACCTTCACCAGATGTGTTCCCTTGACTTTGGACTTCTTAGCCTCTGAAACTATAAGCAATGAATTTCCTTTTCTTATAAATTACCCAGTTCCAAATACTTTATTACAAGCAACAGAAATGAAATAATATGCTCCACATAGCTGTGTTCTCTGTGGATCAAAAAACTGCAAGAGAAGGTTTTCTGTTTAACAGTTTTTGGTCTTTTAGGAGATGGCACAGTTGGTGTCTTTACAGGTGAGCATGACCAGGAAACAGATCACATGATGCCACATGTAACTGCCAGCTTTTCTGCCTTAAGAAATTCAAGGATTTATGTAACTCATTCTTTTCTAGTGCACCTACCTTTCCACAGCCCCAGTCCCATAATATCAATGCCAATTATACACCAATTATATCCAACCATATCAATGCCAATTATAGATTGGTATATGTTAGATAAATACTGACATATACGAATCTACATATGGATCATTATCCCATAATGCTCTTGGATGGGAGAGATAAGGAGATAAAATTACAGAGGAGAGCTGGAATCCAGGTATGCACACTCAAGCTGTCACTTTGAAACTTGTATTATGTACCTCCCACCCTCTTTGTGCCACCCTCCCACAAGCACCCCAATGCACATCTGAACCCTGAAGTTCATTTATGAAGAGTTTTTGCTATGTTATTTTTGTTTCTTTCTTTAGCCTTCGTGTTATCAGAACTAAGTGCTTGGAACAAAATATATTTGCCTCATACATACAATTTCTCTTTCCCTTCCATATAGTAAACATATTAATCCTGTGATTAAAACATAAAGATGTCTGTACAAAGAGTATTACTTTTATTTTTTCTATATTGCAAGTCCTTTTTTTCTCCTTACCCCTTATCCAGAAATCCATGGAATCAGCATTTACCAACCTTTTCACATTCTGGTACAAATGAAAGTGAAAGTATTTGTATGGCACACAGGGGTAATCAGAAAAGGATACTAGTAACCTGAAGTACAAAGCCCAAGAGTTACAGCAGCCAAAGCTGAGAAGATCAAAATTTAGCACCTCTGTAATTCATCAGCTGCAACCGTTATACATCACCTGGGATGTGGCTAAAAGTGCAAATTCTTGGGCTCCAGTCCAGATCTAATGAAACAAAAACTGGAGGGGGAGCTCAGCAATCTGCACTTAAACAAGCCCTGCGGTGATTCTGACACACATTAATATTTGAAAACCACTGTACTATGCTAAACTAGCTGGGAAGTTCTGCACTGAATTGCCCTTCACAGTCATTCTATAAGACAAGGTTGAAAGGGTTAGCTGGTAAGGAGGAGCACAGAAGTAAAATATCTGGGCTGTCAGAGCTTTAGAACCACGGGTGACATTCAAAATTCCTAATACCCGGTGAGGTACGCATACCAACCAACCAGAGTGATGCCACCAATCACAATGGACACCAGGCAGGTGTGCACTATCTAAAAATCAGTCTCCATTTAGACTGCAGGGTTATTGTATTCCATTTTTCCATGATCCTTGGCATCTATATTCTAGAATTGGCCCTGGATGCCCAGGTGCTATTGACTAATGGCCCCATCCAATCATGAGAATCTGACAACTAAGATAGCATAGATAATCTTACAAGATCAAATCTTCTTGGGTTCCCATGAAGGAACCAAAAGGCCCAAAACACTAGGTTCTCCATAAAGAATTTTCATATATTTAATTCAAAATAGTAATAATCCACAAGAGGGGATATATTATTATTGAATATTTGTGAAACATTATCCTGACTTTTCTCTTAGAGTGTGATTTTGCTAAGAATGAAAGACCATATGAATCCAAAGCAATCCATGGCTCATTGCTTTTGCAAATGAGCTAAACAGTTGGTAATTCCTTGGGAATATTGTATGTATACACTGATTAATGTCTTGCCTAACTCCAAATTTATTCACAGAACATAAGTATATATAATACATTTTAACTATGTTTACTCTACTTTGCACACTGCTTTCCCTCTTTGTGCAACTGCCATCTGATGTATACGGGCCAGTTTGTAAGCTCCGAGATTTTTGATTAATAGATAAAAACCATATTAAATATTAAAAACACCAAAGGAAATATAGCTAACATTTCCATTGAGAGTTCTTGCCCATCCCATTAAGAATTATGATTTTTTATAAGCCTGTGAATCCTTCTTAATAGCCTCTTCATATCTAGGAGCCAGATCACAAAAGTAAGTTACAGCCAAAATTGAGTGCAAATTTCTCTAAAAATTAAGATTCCTGGGTGTTTCATTATTGGCCGTTCCCCTGTATTCACCTTAAATTTTTATAATTAAACTTTTTATTTCAAGATTATTGGAGATTCATAGACATTTGTAAGAAATAATACAGAAAGATCACATATATCCTTTATCCAGCTCCCCCAATGAAAATACCTTGCAATGCTGTATCATACAATATCACAACCAGGATATTGATATTGATACAGTCATGTCATAGAACAGTTCCATCACCACAGTGATCCCTCATGCTGCTCTTTCATAGCTATGTTCTCTCCCCCAATAATGCCTGACCTTTCCTTCATTTCTATAGCTTTATCATTTCGAGAATGTTATACAAGTGGAATCATATACTACGTAACTCTGGGGGTAGGGTTTTTTCACTTAGCATAATTTCTTGAGAGTCATCCAAGTTGTTGCATGTATCGTTTGTTCCTTCACCTAATTAGCAGTGTTCCATGGTACGGATGCACCAAAGTTTAACAGTGAAGATGTTGAACATCTTTTCATTTGTTTATTTGGTACTCTCTTTGGTAAAATATCTCCTCATGTCTTTTGTCCAATTTCTGACTGGGTTTTTGTTTTGAGTTTTGGGGGGTTTTTTTCTGTAGAGTTTTGAGAGTTCTCTATATAGTCTAAATACCAGTCATTTGTCAGCTATATGGTTTGAAAATATTTTCTCCCAGGCTGTAACTTATCTTTTCATCCTCTTAACAGTGTCTTTCATAGAGTGCAAGTTTTTAAAATTTTGATGAGGTCCAAATTATTAATTTTCCTCCCAAAAGTCATGCTTTTGGTGTCAAATCTAAGAATTCTTTGGCTAGCTGTGCAGTCTTTTTTCTATTATCTTCCTACATGTTTGGTGATCGCTTTATGCTTTACATTTAAATCCATAATATGTCTTGAGTTAATTTTCATATGTGGTGTGAGGTTTAGGTTGAAGTTCATTATTTTGACTTAGATGACAGTTGCTCTAGCACCATTTGTTACAGAGAGCCTTCCTTCATGGAATTGCTTTTGCACCTTTGTAAAAAAAATTAATTGAACATATTTATGTGGATTTATCTATTCTGTTCCATTGATCTGTATCTATCCCTCTGCCAATACACACTGTCTTGATTACTGTAATTATACAGTAGAACTTAATATCAGGTGGAGTGATTCCTCTCATTTTTTTCTTTCTTTTCAAGATACTGTTTTCCTTTTCATCTCACTCCAGTCAGGATGGCTAATATCCAAAAGACGGAGAACGATAAGTGCTGGCGAGGTTGTGGAGAAAAAGGAACTCTCATACACTGTTGGTGGGACTGCAAAATGGTGCGGCCTTCATGGAAAATGGTACAGAGGTTCCTCAAACAATTACAGACAGATCTACCATATGACCCAGCTATTCCACTGCTGGGAATATACCCAGAGGAATGGAAATCAGCATGCTGAAGGGATACCTGTACTCCAATGTTTATTGCAGTTCTATTTACAATAGCCAAGAGTTGGAACCAGCCCAAATGTCCATCATCAGATGAGTGGATAAGGAAACTGTGGTACATCTTACACAGTGGAATTCTACTCTCCTATAAAAAAGAATGAAATACTACCATTTGCAGCAACATGGATGGACTTAGAAAAAATTATATTAAGTGAAACAAGCCAGGCACAGAAAGAGAAATACCACATGTTCTCACTTATTGGTGGGAGCTAAAAATCAATCAATAAATAAACACACAAACAAATAAAGGATTGGCAGGGGAGAAGACACAACAATTCCATGAACTTGTTAAGACAAGTGAACAGATATGATGTGAAAGGGGAAGGCGGGAGAGCAAGGGGTGATGAAGGGTAAAGGGTCACAAAAATCAACTACGATGTATACTGAGAAGATAAAGTTTTTTAAAAAGAATAGTTTTAGCTATTCTATGGTCTTTTCCTTTTTATGTAAATTTCAGAATAAGTTTGCCTATGTCTACAAAAAGCCTTGCTGGAGATTTGATCACGTAAAATTTTTCAGTGACACTTGGAAAAATAAACACAGAATATTTCCAAAAGAAAAAATGCAGAACACAATTTTTTTCAAATGGAAATTCATTAATATTCTATGTAATCCAGTATTTTAATTGCTTGTATGGATACAGTGTTTCTTGCTCAATCTCCAAATGTATGTTCTAGAGCAAAGGTTCGCAAACTTCTCATGCGGTCTTTTTAAAACAAGATATGTGAGTTAAGGATGATTTTTACATGTTTTAAGCATTGTAAAGACAAGCAAAGAATATGTGATGGAAGCCATATATAGGCCATAAAACCTAAAACATATCCATCTCTTTGTAGAAAAATCTTGCTAACCTCTGTTCTATAATATCATACATTTACATTACAGAAAATAAAATGAAATAAATTGTTACAATCTAAAAAATGTAAAACTCCCTCAATAATAACTAGATTTACCAATATATAAACTTCTCTTTAGCCAAGTGAAAATCACCAAGTTAATGAATCTCTAAACAGCTAAATGTACGGCACTAAAAATATGTTAACAGACCACTTAAATTTCTAATTTAATGTAGTTTTGTAAACCGAAAAGCCCAATGCTATTCACATACAAAGTATTATTATCATTCACATCAAAAGCAAGATAGTTTTATGGAGGCAGAATAGATTATTTTCAAGAACCTGGATTTCTGAGCCAACTGCTTCAAATTTTAATCCAACTTTGCCACTAACTGGCTGTTCTTAGTCAAGTATCATAACTTCTCTGAGCTTCAGTTTCCTCATCCATAAAATGAGGATAAAGACAATACCTATATCACAGTGTCATCACGGTGATTAAATGTGCTAATATAAAAAGTTTTACAGTTGTTAAAACAGTATTCTATATTATAGTTGTTTCCTAATAGTAATGTTATTATTTGTATGCTATATTATTCATTGTTAACACAGTCTACCAATCAACAACTTATTCACATCACCAAAATCTTAAGGAGCTTATTCTTTTTATGATAGTTTTTATTTATAACGTTTAAATTACAGGCTGTGACCTCATTATTCATTTGACAGATATGGATTCATAAGCTAGGACAGTGCTAATCACTGTGAAAGGAAGGTATGATAAAAGATATATATCCGACCCTCCTGGGGACTTTACAAAGGGTGTCCTTGAAATTGGTACAATGATAGATCTGTGTAGATCACTCAGTATAAATGCAGGTAAATAACACTTCTATAAAATCTAATTGCCAAGATGTAAGTTACAATATAGTTGAGTATATCCTGATGAATATAATGGATTTTTATTATCTATAAATCAGAAGTCATGAGAATATAGCAGAAAACTAAAAGTAAACTGCTCTGTGAATATAGAAATATTAAAAGGTTAGACTTTGCCACATGAAACATTACCCCCAGCTCTGTGTTATACAGATAAATCATAAACCTTTCTAATTCTGGCACAAAGTTATTGTATACGATTTTTATCTAATAATAGTGAGTAGGCATAAAAAAGAATGCCTTATTTGTCATCAGCTATCTAAATTGTATATGTGTAGAAAAAAAATTTATGACTATCAGGGGCAAAGTTACACTGAGCTGATAAATCAGAGTAGAAAAGCAAACTAAATTCTTTCAATGCAAGTTCAGTTCTCAAGGGTTACTCAACCGCAGGCTAAAATGTAATTAAACACAGGTATAAGCTTTTCTTTCTATATTCTTTATTTTTTAGTGTAGTTGGTTGCCTCTCAAACTCAAATCTGATAAGTATTTTAAGGCTTGGGTCATTATTTTTAAAAGCTGAAATATCATATCTGCTTTACGTAAGAGAAAGAGAAACCTCCACCCTCTGTCTCCCTCTGTAACTTGGGTCTATTTTCCAGTCATTCATTATTGTCAACGTCTTTATACCAAATGGCCAAAAACCTTTCCAGAAAAAACAAAAACAAAACATCTTTTAAGTACTAAAATATAGGAAATATAAACATATATGTATAAAAAGACAATTTCAAGTGAATTTCTCTAAAATTTCCTACAAGAGATTAATCTGTTTGTGAACAAATGAATGCAAGGATATACCAGGTTGTGACTCTATAAAATTCCTTCCATTCTAGATAAGGTAACACATAAGAAATATCAGGAAGATTTTTTGTCACTAAAGTCTTTAACTTGCAGTTTATCTTTTGTGGTCAGAAGACAAGAGGCTGCTGACACTAGTATACAGTCAGAGATAAACCAGTTGGAGAGGGTATTTAGATCTTTGCATATATTAAGCAGTAATACTCCACTTGAGATGTCCTATGCCTTTGTGATTCATGAATACTTCATTAAGGTATAACAGGAATCCTAACTTCTCTGTATAATAGAAAATACCTCCTAACCTACTAAATCTCTCGACAAAAGTCAGTCAATCTGGCTTTTGTTTAAATACAACATGTTTAATCCTATACCAGAGACATACCATTTATCTTGAAGACTTCAAGAAGAATAATACATTGAGGAATATTATAAAAAGTTTCATGATTTAATATGCATCGAATTTCACTTTCCTTTAAAAATACAGGACCATTTCAATTTTCTAAACATGTGTGAAATGATTTTTAAAATAAAGTGAGTCTTCATTAGATGTAGAATAATTATTGAACTGAATTCACATGGTTTGTCAGACATTTAATGATCAAAGTGCATTTGACCTTAAATGAATTAATGATGGGCATACACTAGCTAAACAAATTCTGAAGACACCTTTTTATTTGTGAGGGCATCCTCATATGCCATGAATCTCTGAAAGATCTTTTTCTGTCACCAAATTAGAGATAGAATAACTATGCAGTAATTTGTTTGTTGAAATATCTGTATATAGTCAGCACCATAAATGCAGAGAAGCATAACAGAAAGTAATTGCATTCCTGTATTTACATCTGATTGTATTAAGACAAAGCATATGGTGGAAGCAAGGGGGTAACTACATGGTTTACGTTTAACAAGTTATCACTCAGGCAGCTGCCATTCTTGTTAAGATAAGAGAACCACACATCAAATGCAAATTACTTTTCACCTCATTGATCAGAGTCAAAAAGTGGTCCTTAAAAGTTCACAACACAAAGTGATGTTTAACTTTCCAAACAATTAAAGTCAACAGTTGCCATGAATGCTGAAGAGGATAAGTAACCTAGGCAACTTATTTTTCATCTCTAGACAAATAACTTTCAGAAAGTAATTCAATTAACCAAATATTTTTTAGGTCCCTCCTATAGGGGAGGCAGAGCAGGTCCGTCCCCAGTCAAAAGTCTACAATCTAATAAGTGAGGAAGGAAATGGGCTAAAGAGCGGAAGAAAAGGAAAGAAGGGAGAAAGCTGATATGAGAATATAAAAAACTACATAATAAGAGAACTGCCAGGAAAATTCGAGGGAAGAAGGGATCTTTCCCAATACTAAAAACCAGTGGTCAAGTATTAACAGCTTATTCAGATCCTCAAAGTTTTAAGGAAATAAAGGCAGCATGGTATTGAAGAGTTGGCTGTTCACGGGATGGTTTGATTAGGCCATAGGTAAATTTTGAACTTCAAGCAGTTAACAACCAGGAGTCTGCAGTGCGTCTGTTGCCTATTGAGTTAACAATTCTGAATTAACCAATCTGATTTTTCCATCTGGAGAAGTGGTCCCTGCCAAATGACAGACTAACATCTCTTCAAGCTTTAGGGTTCTATGAAATTAGAATTATGGACTAAAATAGAAAAACTACTCAATTTATGTACTTAAAGATCTGGTTTTCTGCATTTTCAAACACAGATATAACTAGAGCAAGTTCTCATGAAGATGGAATTAATTCCCAGAACCACCTCTCTGTTTAATGATCATTAATTTCAGAATCATCTAAGCACCATCCCCTTTTTTACTCAAATTGGTTCTAGGTTTTTTAATTCTGTGTCTTACATTACATAGGTTGAAGTAGTTCTTTTGAACATGCCATTCATCTAGCCAAAAACAATTGTCTAAAGACTTCAATGAAATAAAAGTTGCTCATATCAGATAGGTTAGTTTAGCTACATGTAAAAGTTTAGAGACAAAATAACAGAGGAATAAATAAAACAGAAATTGATTTCTCCCTCATGTAAAGCCTAGAGGCAGCCAATCCAGCCCTGGAGAGTCAGAGCTGAGACACAGAGTCCACAGTCCCTCACTCTAGGGCACTACTGTTGTCCTCATGATCTAGGATGACAGTGCCAAGCACCACATCCGAGTTTCAGAAAGCTGGAAGGGGAAAGAAACAAGGAGGAAGAGATAAAGGTCATCCATGGCATCTTCCAGAAAGGTTCGTGGAGACTGCCACGTGGCACATTTGCCTTTTATTTCATCTTCTTAAGCAGATCTGAGTCCCATGTCTACTTCTAGCTGAAAGGAAGCCTAGGGAATGTAGTCTTTCTTCCAAGGGGCCCTGTGCCAACTAAAAACCAGGGCTCCCCCTGGATGAAGGCAAGAATGAACATTGGTCTCTCCCACGCTGGCTGAAAGAGTTATCATAAAACATCAAACATTTTAGTTCATCCTTCTTCATAATCAGCAGTATACTTTGCAAAATATTTGCAAACTTATGTACAGAAATCACTCCTGGAAATATATTTTGAGTACAAGCAAAATCTGGAAAATGCTAAACACAAAGATGCCTAGCGTAAGTTTAATGATCAACACCAGATAAATAGTTACATAAACATTGCTGTGAGGAAAGACGGGTTTTCTGTATACTCACACTCAACACAGAACATTTCTGTGACCAAGTGCGTGGGGTTTCTTATCCACACCAACTAACTCTTCAACTCTCCAGACACCAACTGCATGTCCTAAAATTCAATTCAATTCTGACACCATCTGACTGGGGTTAGTGAAAACCCCACAAGTTCAGGCCCATTAGCCTGACCCCACTTAAATGTTAATCTCAAATCCAGGTTGTGACCTGTGCTTCTGACCAAGCAGCTGAAAATCAGAGGTTCCCACAACCTTTCCTCATGTTCAGTTATTTGATAGATCAGCTCACAGACTCAGGAAATCAGTTCCCCTACTACACCACTGGTTTATTATAAAAGGATACAACTCAGAAAGCGCCAGATAGAAGAGATGCACAGGACGAGGTATGCAGGAAGGGGTGTGATGCTTCCAGGCCCTCCAGATGCATTCACGTGTTCAGCAACCCGGCTCCCTAAACCCGGTTCTTTTAGGTTTTTATGGAGGTTTCATTCGGCAGGCATGATTGATCAAATCATTGGCCATTAGTGATTAACTCAGCCTTCAGCCCCTCTCTCCTCTGGGGAGGTCAGGGCATAAGGACAAAAATTCCAGTCTTCTAAGGACATAGTTGGTTCCCCTGGCAACCAACTCCCCATCCTTTCCAAAAGCCAAATTCACTGACAAACTCAGGTGTGGTTTCAGCAGCTTGTTATACATAAAAAAAGGTGTTTCTTTTACCTTATGTTCTTATCACTTAGGAAATTCCAAGGATTTTAGGAGCTCTAGCCAGAAGCCAAGGTTGAAGACCAAAATACATATTTCTTACAATATCACAATATCACAATTGACAATTCTGTATAATGAAATAAAATGCAGCAGTAAAATACACACAAATTTTATATAAATTCAAGGAATATATTAAGTGGGGAAGTATATAAAATGCCTGTCTGAATTTGAGCAGCCATAACAAAAGTGCCACAGACAAGGTGGCTTAAACAACAAATATTTATTTCTCACAGTTCTGGAGGTTGTAAGTCTGAAATCAGGGTGCCAGCACAGTTTGCAGATGGCTGTCTTTTCATTGTATCCTCACATGGTAATGAGCAGAGAGAGAGAGAAAGAGAAGCGACCAAGCACTAATCCCATTCATGAGGGCTCCAGCCCCATGGCCTAAATGACTTGATTACCTCTCAAGGCCCTGTCTCCAAACACAATCACATTCAGGGTTAGGGCTTCAACTTCTGAATTTTAGGGGGACACAAAAATTCAGTCCATAGCAATGTCTGTATACTACTATTGTAGTAATTCAATGGGAATATATATGCATGGGAAAAAATAAGAAGGATATATACCAAAATACTACCAATGTCTATTTTGGATTAAGAATAACTTTTTTTTTCTTTTCTCCCAATTTTTCATTTTTAATACATTTAATATTAAAATATAGTACGACTCAAGTAATAATTATGTATTTTCCCATTTTTCAATTCATAATATGCTATTTTTATTTGTATAATTCTCTGTAGTCATATCTTTTAGGTAGAACATCCCATTATATGTAAAGCTTTCAATCATACTAAATATTAACAACTTCATCATTTTAAGTGATTTGAATTTGTAAAAAAATAGAACATTTTCTTCTGCATGTTGTATTTACTATACTATTTAACCATTATTTAAAGAATTCTGTTATGTGGAAACTGCTCCTGTTAAAGATTTTGATCCTGTATGATCAAAGGTTTTAAGTTTTTAGTGAGACCTATATTTTCTCTGTTTTAATACTATAGGGCTTGGCTAAAGATGGAATATAATAGAGGTACTTTGTGAACATGCTAAAAAATAAATTTTGCTAAATGATATCATACCAGCTATTTAGAATTCACGTAAACCACTCATGGGAGTATTATTACTTTTTAGTCACTTGCCATGTGTTAAGTATTAGTGGCCATCATTTATTGGGTTTGTGTGAAGAGGATATCTGTAGCCAAAGTAAGTCCAGGAAATGATGGGAACTATCTAAATCATTCAACCAAATGACCACTTTCTTAGTTTCCTAGACTCCGGACAGCCCTTCTGTGAGCTAGATGGATATCTAAATGTGTCCTCCAAAAACAATAAGGGAAACAAAATGATAACCAAAAGAATCTGCTCTGACCAGGTCAGCTAAATTACAGCACCTTGGAAGATCTGGAATAAGTCAGTAGTCAGGTCCACCTGTCCTGGAACATGTTATCATAAGACTGTTTTTATTTAGAAGCAGACTTAATGGCACCAAAAAGCCATAAAATAACCTAGAATGCTTCTTATTACCCGTACCCTAGATCCTTGCATTAGCATATAACCTACTAACAATCCCAAATCTGTATGTCATGTACAACCAATAGAAAAACTGATGAAGTAATTAGGCGAGGCTGTCTTTCTCTCTCTCCTTTGACCCTTTATCCTTGTCATCATAAACTGTTAAGCTCTGCTGGCCCTCTTTAGAACGCTCTTTTCAGGGCGACCTGATCTATGTGTCTCCTGGGTTGCAGTCATCATTTTGGCTCAATAAATCCTTGCTATATATTTGGCCTCAGTTTCTTTTTAGGTCAACAAAAATGACTCATTTTTTCCAAATGATCACCCAAAAAAAGGTACTGAAAGTAACATGATATGAGAGATCAACTGATATTTAACTTTACTGATAATTTTTGGTACTTTTTCATGTGAGAACAATAGCACACATTGAGCAAATTTTGGATAAATTAGAAGAATAATAAAAGAAAAGCAAATAAAAATGACTCAGCTCCAGGCTGAACTACTGTTTTGTAAAACAAGCTGGGAAAATTTCTATTATTCTAAGAAATTCACATAAGGGAGCCCTGACCCCTATGAAAGAATTCAGGCACCCTGAAGACAATCTACAATGTTCCTAATTACCTGCAGAATTTGACCACAGATCCTTAAATTGAGAGAGACAGATTTGACAGAGAAACAGAGAGGAAGGAAAAAAGAAAACCTGTATTAAAACTAGGATATGGGCCCACACGCCATCCTACATGATTTGGCCACAGACTCAAATATAAATAATTGATCTGTATTAAATATGTCTTCAAAAACACCACAAATTTAAGAAAAACATTCTAAATAGTAAGAGCTACTTCATTGATATGTATTCCTCTCTCAACTGTGTAAATAGTGTCTGCAAGAGAATTTTTATATCCTATTGTTAAGATCCAAGAGAAAGTTCTCGAGCATTGCTTCAGACATCATTATGGTTTCTAGAGTAAACAGAATGCCCTCTGCCAACTCCCAGGGGATCTTGCATTCGGTTAGTTAGTCAGCCACCTCACACCAAGAAGATTGTCATATGTGGGAAACATTCGGACATTATTAATGCACCTCCTCACTGTACCAATTTCCAATGTAGTACATTTTATACTTGTTCAAATTTTCAACCCAGGCATATTATTACCATACTGCTTAAAAGATTCAAGCAGGTTCATAAATGAAAGGTAAGATTATTTTGGATTGACAGTTTTGCCAAAGGAAGAAAATCTGTAACTACCAGGGAAATATGTTCAAAAGTGATACAGTAGGTAAATTGAAAAGACAGGCTGCTATAAGCAGATATGTGATTATTAGGATTATAGTTAATGGACAGGAAGAAAATGTAGGGAACATAATGATATCAGAAAAGTGTGAAAACTGGCTTGCTAGTCCTTAATGAGGAAAATGGTTATATTCCCCCAAAGTCCTATCATGCCCCTTTCAGTGACTCTAATTGATTGGCTGAGTTAGTTAATGAGGTACCGTGTCCTGGTAATTCTAAGCGTAGACCTCAGTTCTTATTTTATGACAGCACAGATAGATTGCAGAGTACTCACTAGAGACTGGCAGATGTTTCTGGAGGTTTCATATATTTCATTTTATATCTGTGGTGCTGAGATATTGTTCTATGCTTGGAAAATTGACATAGAATACCGTCTTTAATAGAAAATGCACAGTCCTTTAAAATTCTAACTTTATGATAGTAACACAGCTCTACATTCAGTTTAAAGAGAAAAACTTTTTAGTAAACATACATTTAATAGAAATCAGAAACATGTATTAAGTGTAACTAAGAAAATATGGCATATTGTATCTATGGAAACTTGGCATAAGCTATTTCCCAACTCAAAAATAGAAAACCCAAATGATAAATTTCTTAGGCAAAGGAAAAATAAAACAGAAATGTGATTCCAAGCCTTGTCAAGAATTGGCAGCTTGTTTAAAAGTAAAACCTGGCTACTTATTATTGACTAGAATAACCCTACAAACATTTCCTAAAGGTAAGAAGCTACTCAATCCTTGCTGAATATTTTCTCACTTTTAATTCATTTGGGGTTCCAGCAAAATCTACATGTTTTCAGAAAGGTGGTTTTGTGGCAAGTGAAAGGTGGAAATAGATGCTTGATTCTGAATTCTAGCCTCATGGTTTGTGCCTGACATATGTAGAGTACTCAACATATATTTGCTATTTAATCCATTTTTAATATGAACTAAAAACTTTACAAGAGAGAAAAGTGTAAAACTATTTGTGCCCGACATACATATGATAAAGACCATACCCAAAAAATAGATTTGGTATGAACTTTATTCAGCCTTAATAAAAACAAGAAACTTGCCTTAGTAGAGGCAAAGAATATAAAGCATAATAGTTTATATATTCAGATTTTTTAAAATACTCTAATTGAATGGCTAACTTTTTAGCAATTCATCATGCCTAACTATAATAAATTTGCATATAATATCCTTTAGCATTACAAATAGAAATAATTAGTAACTTTGTTTCCCTTCATAATTGCTTTAAAAATTGTGTAAATGTAAACATACCTTTAATAGAAATCCATTTTTAATACAATTAATAATTAATCTACCTCTTCATTTCTTGAACTCACTTGCTGTGTTTATTCTTAGCTTTTTAAATCTGCTTAGAATGAGACATGATTTTGCAATGTTTAAGTATATTACCAACCATTACACTATTTCAAAAATACATAGGGAGATTCTTTTACTTCTAGAAGTTTCAAAATGAATCTTAAAATGTTGCATTATCTAAGCACCTCATGGAACAGAGCCCTCACAGATAGGTAAACACAGGTAGGTAATCAAGTGCAGAAGTACAAGAAAGCCCCATTGCTCTAGGGCTGTTACTGGGTGTTATTAGATGAATCCCACCTTTGGAATCAGTGAAAGTCCTGCTTGCTTTGATGGGATTGAGCAGGGTAGTGTGGGAGGTTTACTATGTTTAGAGCTTTGGAATGGGGATGCTACTCAGTGGTTTGTCATCAATCAGTCCCCATGATGCTAATATCCTCCTTTAACTTAAAACAATGCTCAGGCAAAACTTTCTGCCAAATCATTAAATCCTATTCCACCCAAGTCCAGCAGATGAGCAGTTGTCTCACGTGCTGGGTTCCCTTGGAAAGAGACGCAGAAATTTGCACGTAGGGCATTTATTGGTGAGTGCTCTGAGAAACATCTGTGAGTGAAGAGAGAGAGGTTGACTGTGGTGCAGCTGCAATGGAGGCCACAGCCAATCCCTTGGGGCTGCTCTCAGTGATGTTCTAAATTGAAGCACAGGGAACGCCCAGGCACATGTCAGTGGAAATAAGCTGTTCCCAGGAAAGTGGCATAATCTTGAAAGCGTGATCTGAGTCCAGCTGAGTCCCTCCCTTCAGTTTAAAGCAACTCCTGGGAGGGACTCAGCTGGGAGCTGTCAGCAGGTGATATTCCCAGGTGTGGGGGAATGTGGGTGTCTTGAGTAGAGGAGGAACAGGATTCTCATGTTCAGTATCAGGTAAATGGTTGGATGCCATTAACCGTGATGGGAATTACAGAAAGTGGAGCAGTGTTAGAGGTGAGGGGTAGGGATGACTCTGAGGGAGTTGTAAGACATCCCAGTAGAAATTTCCAGAAGGCACATGTAAATATAGGTCTGGAGCTCCAGGGAAAAGTCAGGACTGAAGATCCTAATTTGAGAGAAGGTGAAGGGATTATTCAAAGAGAGAACATGAGGAAGGATAGAGTCCAGCAGAGCTGAGCAGTGGGAGGGTTAATTGCCAACTGAAGAGAATGAAGAAAAACGTACAAGGAGAATCAGGAGGGAACGAGGCTGTAGAGATCTAGGGAGGTTCTGTAGCAGGAGGTGTAACTGGAGTAAAATGCTGCAGTGTGGAAAACAGAATTGCAATTGAAATGTTCATTTGAACTAGGAATAAAAAATAGTGTGACCTCATTAAAGGCATGTTTGATATAGTTATGGTGAGTGGAAATAGAATTGGTTAGAATAGAAAATAAAGCCATGGAGTAGCAAATATTTAATTTTAAGAAATTTGGTGCAGGGCAGAAAAAATATCTACACCTAGCAGGTAGACAATGAATATTTGTTGGAAAAAAAAATAGTATGCAGGCATAAAAACGAAACATAAAATAAAAGAAAGAGCTTTCTGAGGTTGAAGAAAAAAATGTTCCTTTTAATTTTACGTGATCCATCTTTTTTTTTTTTTTTTTCCTCTTCCTCAGGAGGTTTGGAAACGAGATTGCATTTGATTGTATTTCATTTTTGGCTATCTGAGCTATTAATTTACTGTTCAAAGGACAAAGGTAGAAAAGGACGCTTTAAAAAAATCCTAGTTGGAACAAACCAGCATCATATTTTTAATGATACGATGTGCTGGGAGGGACATGTAACCTTATGTGTTCCTCCTGTTCAAAATGCATCACCTGGATCTCATCACGGGGAAACTGCAGACAAACCCAAACTGGGGACATTCTACAAAGTAACTGGCCTGTACTCTTCAAAAATGTCAAAGGCAAGAAAAATAAAGGCTGGGGATTAAAGAAAATTAAAACAATATGACAAGTGTACACAATGCATGATGCTGAATTGGATTCTTCATGGGGAAAAATAGCTACAAAAGACACTTATAAAGCAACTGATGACTATTCGAATATGTACTGTAAATTAGATAATATTGTACCAATGTTCAAATTTCTGATTTTGAGATTGGAGTTTGGTTATATAAAAGAAAGTTCTTTTTCTTAAGAAACACACAATTATTTCAGGTAAATAGGCGCAATTTACTTAGTTCAGAAAAAATTCCAGATATATAAATAGAGAGTAAATAGATAGATAGATAAATACAGAGCAAATTTGGCAAAATGTAAACAATTGGTGAATCTAGGTAAAGGATATATGGCAATTTCTTAACTATTCTTGCAACATTTCTATAATTAGAAATTATATTAAAATGAAAAGTTACAAAAAAAATCCTGGAAAATATAAAGCAACATTTTATATTCAAAGGTAAATTTCTATGTTGGGAATTTTCATTAAATCCAAAAGACACCAATGTACCACAATAAGGACACTGCAGGGGAAATGCAAAAATGATTCTGAAGAGAATGGCAAGGGGAATACAGGAATAAGTACATTTCAGGTGAAGAGTGACTGTGCAGCCCACTGAAATTGTCAAGAAGTAAGTTCCTGAAACACATTGTCAGGAAATTCATCCACATAAAAACTGCTCAAACTAAAAAGACTAGAAATGAGATAGGCTCACCGAGCTTTATGAGCCCTGAAACTTATACTGACGCCGTTTTCAAAGGAAGGACAGTCAGGCATGTTTTTGTTTTCCTTGACTTTGTGGGGATTTGGAAATTGATGCTCTTCAACAGTGCATTAATGTATCCTAATGGTTTTAAAAGAGTTAAAATAAGAAAAGACATTCAAGGAATTATAAGAAAATGGTTGTTAAATAAGTCAGAAATCACTGTCTAAAAATGAGAAATTGACAACTTTTCCAAAGATCAGCCTGAAAGGTGACACTGACAAGAACAGGGCATTTAACAGACCTTGGTAATGTTCACCTGTTCATGGAGGTTCTTCTTTCACATCTACAAGGCATTTTTATTCTCAAAGACTACCCTGCAAAGAGGCTGAGTTCACCTCACTCACAAACTAGTCGCCTAAATATCCAAGCTCCTTTTTAAGCATACAAGATCTGCAGGGCTATTTGACAAAAAGTGATGCTTTTGTGAGTACATGACTAGGCCAAACTCAGCATAGACCCTGACACATTGTTGCCAAAATTACTACCTTACTTTTTGTAAAACACACACACACACACACACACACACACACACACACACACACACACACACACACACACACACACACACACACACACACTGTAGGAACGCTGGTCAGAACTCACTCCATCCTGACAGCCTTCAGAGCTCTGGCTTCAATAGTCGCAATCTTTCCCCTGCACAGGTTGCTTAGCAACTGAGGAAGGGAAAGGAACATAATGCTATGCTTGTGTAAGATGAGGGGAGTGACTCCAGCAAACCCAAAGGTAAGCAACAGGTGGTTGCAAGGCACCTGGGAACCTTCCACTTCAGCAGCCTTTCTCTCTTTGTCATAGGTCTACTTTTGTTTCTGAGTTCCTTATAAGCTTCAACTCCTTTCCATCCTACCCCCTGCCCTGGGTTGCAGAAAAAGCAGCTGTGCAGCATTAGGAGCAATAGCCCACCCGATTCATTCCCTATAAGTAACCACCCATCAATAACAGTAGTAATAATAATAATAATAATAATAATAATAAACAACTCCTTGTAAACTGTATGGAGTTGCCTGCTTTGTTCTTTGGTCTCAGAATACCTTCTCAATTTGTTGGGCATTGTACTTTGAGCTCACTCTTGGACACACACACACAACTTTTCATTTACCATATAATATCCTGTAGACATCACTCCCCTAGAATCAAGTGCTATTTAAATTATTCCTGTCAAGATTCTGAAATGAAATGCCCTCTCTAAATAATTTTCAAAAACTAAGGAACAACAGGTATTTCATTGCACAAACTGCATGCAATGTCATAATCATAGATGCCCTCATATTTTTCTTATGATTTTTCAAATTTACAACCATAAGATAGATTTTTCAAAATAGCCTGGCAGATGCAAGAATATCTGATTTATGGTATAACATTGACTGCATCCATACTAAGCTAAAACAGTGAGTGTGAGTGACTTTATTTCCCCTGGGAACTAGTGTGAGTGCCACGAAAACACAGACTCAATGACAAGCACACCTTAAAAATTTATCAGCTTTGATTTCATATTTTGAGAAAATAGAATTAATGCTAATGACAGTAGTGTGTGGTATTTCAAAAATAGTCAAGTCACTAAACAAAGAAAATGTTGGAGACATCGGTCCTCTTTGTTTGCTTTCATGCTGTGATAAAATAAAAAGCCAATCTTAAAATGATTTGCTGGGTTAATATTAGGTTTTTAAATTTCATATCTAAAACATATTTATACTTATTTAGCTGAAAAACTTGAAGTGTTACCTTTAAACTCTTCTATATCTTCTTTCTCCTCAAAATTCTATGATGATCTGATTCATTTAATATCTTCACTGTCTTTTAAACTTAAAAGTTTTTCTTTAATTCCCAAATGTGGAAGTGTTGCTTTATGCATTATGAGATTATGTTTATTCTCTGGCTCTAGATTCTCCAGCCATTCTCCAAAAAACATGTCATAGGTATAAGTAATAATTATCAGTCGGGTTGAGAATATTTCAAAATAGTCTTCTTTCACTTATTTAAAACACAAAGATTCTAATGAGAGTACTACTTTTACATGCTATTTACTTGAAATCATCAAAAGAATTTTTTTTATCTAGGAGTGTTGGCTCTTAGGTCATTCAGGCTGCACTGTGATTTTGTGACATAATGACAAGGACTGCAAGTAAAGGTGCCTTAAGCTTGTTCCTCACTACTTCTTTCTGTTACTTTCTCTAGGGAAGGCTGGCAGAATAAAATAGATTTTTTTTTTTCCTCCTGAATTTATGTTTTTGAGTCCCCCTTGTTTTTCAAAGGCTCTCTCTACCTTTAGTTTTTGGAGAAAGAAGTATCTGTGAACTATCCTGTGATGGAAAAAGAATTTTCTTTTTCTTCACATTTAAAAATGCAATCACTTAATCGTGATTCATGTTTCAGTTTAACGTTCACATTTTGCTTTGTTTATATATTTTGCATCCAAGTTTCAATCTATTATTACTGGCTTGACTATAGAGAGAGAAAAAAAGAAAGCAAATATCAGCCATGAGTGAAAAAAGTAAATATATTTCAAGGGGGACATGATCAAGAAATTCTTTTCTTATCATTAAATAGGTGTTTCAGCCAATCTAGGAGAAAAATAAGTAATAAGGTAAAAAAGTACGTTACTTTATGATAATATCACAACACAGAACTACTATTTTCAGGTATTTGTTAACTCTGAAAATTAGTAGCAAGCAATACATTTCTATTTCTATATTAAATATTCCATGAAATGGCTGGATTATTGACTTAAAATTAGTGCTCTTTTACTCATAAAGCATGGAGACTGGAAAATATGTTCAAGCATAATCCAAAACATCCATCATTTTGGAAGATGTCTTGAAGGCATAAAAGCTTAAATCACTAGCCATGAACTGGGAGGACTTGGATTTGTTTGTTTCTGAGACTGCCACCAACTTGGTTGACATGAACTTGAGTCCTAGGCCTTGAACAGTATTCTGCAATACATTTTTCGGAGGCCATTGAAAAGAATTATTAATACTGCCTTTACCATTTTGTGTTCTCTCATTTGTGCATTGGTTTGCATTGATATTTCATTCCTGACCTGAACTGGCATGCTACATCATAGCTTTCTATGGGGAAAAGATGATATTTTATGAATGTGTTGGATGAGGATTGAAAATTCAGAAATAATGATGTGTGCCCAGGGCAAAATTCTAAAGTAGCTGAAGCTCACTTTTAGAAGCCTCTCCTCCTCTTTTTAGCACACTTTTCACTCTTTTTGGTTTCTTCTGCCCCAGATTCGACCATCCCATACTCTTTTCCTGTAGCTGACTCACATCTCACACACACACACTTCTGAAGTCTTCTCTGTCCTACATGCAACTCCTTCTTATAGCTGCTATTTAGAAAGTAATCTGATGAAATCATACTAAAAATATTAATGGCTAATAATACCTTAGTCTTCCATTGGCATTTGCATTTTACAAATTTCTCTTGGAAAAAGTAAATTTGAATCCAAAGAAATGAATCACTAATGATGAAATCTCACTCAGGACTAAGGGCTACTATATCTGGGCCAGCAAACATTTTTTCATGTCTCAAGTTATATAACTCCCAGGCCTGACTAAATATGCCTGAGCAGTGCCTAATTTTTTTTTTCCAATCACTTTCTTATTAATGGAACCCACAGCTGGTTATAGCTTTGCTTGATTTTTTGAGAGCTAAAATATTACATATACATGTATACATAACTCTGTGCTTTATTAAATTAGTCCATAAATACTTTATTGAGCACTATTCTGTGCCAGAAAGAGTGCTAGAATTTTTTAAATAAAGATTTTTTTAAAAAAGCAAACAACTAACTAAAAAAAGGTTTCTGTCCTTATGGAATTCACAGTCTGGAGAGGAGTTAGGTACAAAAATAAGAAAGGACAGCCCATCATGCTAAGAGGCATAAAGGAGAGAAAGGAACGTTGATGCTGCTTGGAAAGAAATTGTATTTGAAGTTGATCAGAACTCCAGGCAAAGTAATGTTACCATTATTTGGATTGTGCAGATGCTAGAAGAAAAGTAAATGGGAGCATTTGGGAGGAGAAAGTAACCGCCTGTAGTGGATACTGTCATGTCCTACCCTAACCCCCTTTCAGGAATAATGACCTTACTTATTCTCCAGGTGCCTGGAGTGGGAAGGAAACCAAAATATTTCTCTCTAAATGCTGAGAATTGTTGAGCTAAAGGTTAGAACACAGTGGACCTCTCTGCCCTTTCCTCTGTCTTTCCTTCTGTTTGCCTGATAGCAGGATATAAATCCTTCCATGCTAGAGAAAGCACTTACTTATCAGTCCAGAGAAAGCTCCAGTAGGCACCAGAAGAATCTAGAAGCAGACTTTACTCTTCCCATAAATTTATCTTCCCACCGTTTCCCACCTTTTTGAAGCCTGAAACTGCTCTCTTCTTTGTCCTGTCACTTTTAAGATGTATTGTTCTTTGTTAAAGTACTACCTATGCTGGCCCCTAAGCCACTGCTTTGAGAGAGAGATACTTCTGAACTGAGGCCTTTCCCACTTGATGGGTACAGCACACATGAAAAATAAAAGTGTTTTTCTCTTAATCTGTCAGTCTATTAACCTGTTTTTAATTAACAGGAATCTGTCCCAGCCATGAACTTATAAGGGTAGAGCAAAGAAATTAATTTTTTCCTCAGCTTTAATTGCTACCATCAGACAGCCTATAGCTAAAGATTGTCCAAGAGTAAAACTCCTTCTTGAGCAGCCTCCATCCTATAACCAGTTGATATAGGAGTCACCCCATGGGTTTTCTGAGGTCTGTTTAAAGACTGCACTGAAAGCCAACTTCTTCCCAGCACAGCTTTGCCTCCTTCCCTTCCATGACTGACCTTCAAGCCATACTTGCTTCCCAGTGACCCCAAACTACGATAGCTGGTGTCAGGATTGGTCTGAGAAAGAAGACCATAGGCAGAATTTGAGAGTCAGATTACCCCACCCAGATGACACCCCATCACTTGTGATAAAGCACAGTCAGTCTCTGCCACAGGTGCAGGGTTATCACTAACCCTTTCACAGGAGATGAGCTGGGATGGGATTTCAGTGGGAAAAAATACACTAGCAGGTAAGATATATCAGGCATTGGAGGTTATAAGGAATATAGTAACTATAAGTAAAGTGAAATAGATAGCTAATGCTAAGTATAATTGATGCTTTAGTGAAAGATAAAAAAATTTCATTAAAAATAAAATTAAAACACGTATGAAAACCAGAGGTCCACCCTGGCAGTAAGTACATAAGGAAGCTTTCATCCCCTAAAACGGAAGTGCAGAGAAAGCTGTGGTCAGACCTAGGGCTTACCCATGTCAGCAGTGAAGTTAAACAGAAGGTTAAACTCTCAAACTGAGTAGGTATCCTATAACAAGGTCCCTGGCTGTGAAAGAATAAAATCCTAACAGATGGGATAAGAATATCTGGGTTGATGCACCCCAAAATCCTACTCCCAGATTCTCTTGGACTCTCTGAGCCCGTACAGTAGTTCGGTCATCTCTACTAAGGCCTTGGAGATGGTGCAGAGTTCTTCTTTCAGTACCTGTTCTACCTCCCGTTCTTCCCACTAGGCCAATAACTGGGGTTAAATCTCAATGACCTAGGGAGGTGCTGGACCTATCTACGAGCTGCGATAGCACACACCTATCTCAGGAGCTGAGATAGTGCATAACAAACTAGATTCTGAGGGTGCTGGACCAAAGAGAATGAACACAATGCTAGGAAAAAGAGAATCATGAAAAAGTGATGGTTCACACTATGTGAGGTACAAATGCCAGAACAATCATGGCAGATGGTGAGAGAAAACATTTCAGGTTATGTAATGCTTGAAATTCTATCAAAAGACTGTTCCATGAGAAGGTTTTGAGAAGACGCCACTTACCAAAGCAGTTAGGAATGTGCAGCTGAAAGGGACACCAGCATTACTAAGAAATGCCCTGGTAGGTATTCTCCATGATTTACCACTCTGAAGGAGAGTCTGGGTCCCCAGAAGGAAGACCCCTACACCCGACTACAAGTATCTACAGCAACTTTCCAAATCTTTCCCCGATGGAGATTTTCACTTTTTAAAAGATAGTGTTTTTAGGTGACAACATTGCAAGGAAACAAGTAGTATAAATGTGGGATGCCTCAGGTATAAATAAAAAAGGAAAATAAAAGAGGATGTTTAAACACAAGGGTACTTCAAAAAATTAGTGGACAATAGAATTAAAAATTAATACGAACATTTCATGAACTTTTTCAAGTACCTTCAAATAACACGCGTAGTGTTTGCTTGTATAAATGATGCCAGTTAGGAAAAGATAAACAGCAGAGTACTAACACCACAATATTTATTAATGTCTCTCCTTAACCATTTCTGCTAGTGCTGACAAGGACCAGAGAAAATGTGTGCTTAGAAACAAAAGAGTTGTGGAGTATGTGACGCATCTCATTACCTCTGTTGCGTTCAGTCTTCGTGAAATTGCTGAAGTGCATCTTGAAATACTGGACTAGAGATGTCACAGTAGATGAGAGACCCACATCTTAATGTTTCCCCCCCCCTTAATTAAAAACTCCATTCTTAAAAGGAGAGTGATTGCCAGTCCTATGAATGCCATTCCCCAACCAGTACCCAAGGAAGTCACATGTAATGAAGGAGAGACTGGGTTAAACTGCGAATGTTATTTGTGACTGCAGGGCAGGGCTGCAGTAGGCTGCACCTGTGACACAGACTGCATGGATCAATATTGCGTCACCCTCTCCTGAATCTCTCACTTTTCTGGTAACTTATTTCTAGCCTCTTTCCCAGCTGTTCACCTGCTCACCCTCTAAGTAGTTGAGGTCACCTCCTGAGGTATATGCTTTCCCTGGGTAACCTCAGCCTGTTCACATAGGTTCAATTTCCACATGTGCAAATCTAGATATCTATGCTGACCTCCCATCTGAGCACAGGATTCAGATATCCAACTACCTACTGAATCCATCCAGTGGAAAGTCCCATGGGCAATTCAAATTCAACATGAGTAAAATTGAACTGAGGACTTATTACTTTTCCAACTTGTCTCCAAACTTGCTATTATTCACATAAACCTATTTCAATTAGCAACATGAAACATCCCAACTATATCATTATACGACCATTTTTCTCCAGCCTTTCTGTTTTTACTATACCAATTAAACCTCCTATCAATCCCTCCTCAGCTCTGATATAGACCATTGCAGAGCCTTCCCGACAGGTCACCCTGTCTGCGAGTTTCTTCATTCTTCAGTCCACCCTGAACCAGCTGATACACAAATCCCCTGCAAAAATGTCCTTGATAATTTTGCATTACTACAAATAAAGTCCAAAGCACAAGCTGTAAGGTCCCTTATACCTGGGTTCAGCTGTGTATCTGGTTACCCTTTGCCATCGTCTGCCAGACCCTTGCCTGCAGCTATGCGCTCCTGTACTTGTCCTCGGGGTTCTCTCTGCCTGTGGTATTTTTATCCTTATTCAACACCTGATGAACTTATTTTACACTTGATAAAAGTCTGAACCTTAAGTGACCACCTCTTTTCATGTTCATATACCATGCTTCTATGCATGCTTAGTGACCGACACATTCCATGCCATAATGCCATACCATTTTGTACTCATGTGTCTTGTAGCACTTGTCATGTTGTGGTATAATCATGCTTGTGTATCTGTTTCTCACCAACTTATTAGAAGGACAAACCTCCTGTGTTACCCTTATTTGCATCTGCCGTGTCTAACATGCTTCCTGGGTTATTGTATCCTCTTTATGTGCATTAAATACCTAAATGTAACTTTTAATATTTAAACAATAGAGGCATTTGGAACCTATTTTTTGTTGTTGACATCATAGTACTCAGCCACATTAAAATATTATGTTTTCTAATATTTTAAATTAAAAATCTCTTTTGAGTACTTTTTGTGTCAGATGCTTGTTCTGCAAAGTCTTAGGAAACTCAGACTTTTTTTTCCAGTATTGTGTAATCAGCCAATATCATTTATCTCCTCATTTCATGCTGTCCCCAATATCCTTGCTCCCTCAACTGCTTTCCTGCAACATATTCAGTTCCCGTCCCCTAGTACATGCTACTTCTAAATGCATTCCAAATATAGTTCGCTATTTGTGGTGCTGAACACCAGGTGAAAAGAAATCTTAATTTCTTCATAGTGGCATTCATTACATAAACACATAATTTGGACATGTGCATTTTGTGGTATATGAGCTTATTGAAACTTTAAAAACTTTAAAAAAATCACATAAATACTGATTTAGGTGCCTGCAATAGAAAATGATAATAGAACTCAACACTTGTATTTTCTAATCCCTGTAAAGTGAAATTTGTTTTGATACAGTAGTCCTCTCTTGATGATAGGCTTGTTCTGAAAATTTATATTTCTGGATATTAATCACATATTTTCAGTTTGATCTGTACATTTATGTTCAATCTCTTTGTTTTTACATTCTTTTCCTTTGTTTTCTATCATCATGTTTTCCTGTAATAAAATTTGTTTGCTTCATAATTCTGTTTAGCATTACTCACTTTCATGCAATTCATACCATCACAATTAAGAAAATCAAATTTTAAATCTCTACCAGAAATAACGTGGTACTCAAAATAGTTATTCAAAATAAGAAGTCAGCACTATTCTAACTTCTTAAATTATAAATATCTTAAACTTAAAGCACTTCATGATGATCAATTTTCTGTTTAGTGATGATCGCAAAAGTACATTGTCATTTATTAAACTATTTTATATATACTACTTAACCGTGAAAATTTCTAAATACATTTAGCTAAAAACAACATCGAAATTTAGCACAAATGTTATAGCAGCTTATAAAAAATATTATTTCAAATAAGGCATAAAATACCATATGATTACAAGAATATGAGAATAGTAATATGTAACTCAGAAGCATAGCCATTCTTGTATAAATAAGATTATGATAAATAAATAACATTAAGATTACCCAGCCAAGAAATCTCACCTTACAGTATAATGACTCAAACTGTAAATAAAAATAAAACATTAATTCTTATAAAATATGCAAGCATTGCTAAATAGGACCAATGAATGTCTCAAAGTAATTGCTTAATTTTAAATCATTATATGATCATGTGTTAATACATGCATAATTTGAGTTTTATAATTACCTTTTAATGGAAATAGTAACTATAACGTCTTCATATTTCATTTCTTTTTTACTCTGCATACGCTTAAGGATGGCAGGATGCGTTGGAAGAAATTGCACCTAGGGGAGCAGAGCTTCAACTTTATAACAACATAAGAAAAGGTGAATGTGGTACTCTGTGGTTAACTGAAGCAGAATCCCCAACAGACCACTTCTTAGTTAAGGGAATGTTCAAAATAGGCCACTCATTTTATCTTTTTTGCAGTAATACTGCACCCAATGGTCCTGGTTTGCCAGCCTAATGGTTCGGGAATAGATTCTCACCATCCTGCGCTCCATGTGCCTTCACAGTCAACGAAGATTTATTCTTCCTCTGCATTTGATGCCCTTCCTCTGAAAGCAAATGCTCGACCATTCCCGCTAGTTCATATGCACCTATAGCACATGTAGAAGTTGGGGCGGACATTCATAAACACATCTACTGAAAATTGGGTAGAAGCTTCTGGAAGGCACAGTTGTGTTCTTACTCATCTCTTTAGCACCCAAATTCTCACCACCAGGCCCATAGCAGGCACTATTAAAATATTTAATTTAACTCAATTGATTAGATAATATCCTGATGATATAGCACAACTCATTTACTCCAGAATACAAATAGTCTCTCTCTACCATACACACACACACACATACACACATACACATACACACACACATACACACACACACATACATACACACATACACACACACACATACACACACATACACACACACATACACACACACACACACACACATACACACACACATACACACACACATACACACACATACACACACACACATACATACACACATACACACACACATACACACACACATACACACACACACATACACACACACATACACACACACACATACACACACACATACACACACACACATACACACACATACACACATACACACACACACATACACACACACATACACATACACACACATACACACACACATACACACACACATACACACACACACATACACACACACATACACACACCTTATTTCAGACCCTTCTCTTAACTCTTAATGTCATAAATAGGTGAACCGTGTATCCTCATTTATTCCTGTGATGACACAATTATTAACAGTGTGCCCTTTTATTCTCAAAGTAACCTTGTTTAGACATTGTGATAGGCAGGATAATGTCCCCTGAAGACGCCTGTGCTCCAATTCCTGGAACCTGTGAATACAAGGGCACTTCAAAAAGTGCATGGAAAGATTCATATTATCTTTTAATTCTATTTTTTCACAAACGTTTTTGGAGTAGCTTAGATGGCAAAGGGACTTTGCAGATGTGATAGAGAATATGGACCTTGAGACGTGGAGATTATCTTGGATTGACTGAGTGGACCCAATCTAGTCACGTGAGTCCTTAAAAGCAGAGGATCTTTCCTGGGTGGGTCAGAAAGATGTGGCAGAAAGGGACAGAGGAAAGATTTCAGGCGTGAGAGGGATTTGAGCTGTGTTTGCTGGCTCTCAAGACAAGAAGAAGAGTCGAAGGATGTGGGGGACCTTGAGAACCTGGAAACAGCCCTCTGTTCCCAGCCAGCAAAAAAGGGGGCCTCAGTCTTAAAGCCCCAAGGAACTGAATTCTGCCAACAACCCAAATGAACAAGGAAATGTTCTTCCCTTAAAGCTTCCAAATAGGAACATACCCCAACAGCACCTTTGACTGTAGCCTGATGAGACTTGTACTGTATTTTGTAATCTTGTAAAACTGTAAGCTAATAAATGTATTTAAGCTGCCAAATTTGTGGTAATTTGTTATGGCAGCAAAAGAAAACTAATATAGATATTAATTATATGGTCACCTAGTCAGGAAGTCATGTCAGGGCCAGTGAACACAGAACCCACACAGTAGGAACCCAAAACACGAACCCACTCCAAGCTTCAGAGTGAGTGCAGGGGGTAGGGAATGTCTGCCCCTCCATCCTCTTTAGAAGCTGTCCCCACACCCTCAGGTCTTGAAGAAGAGAATGGGAATATGTTTGATATACAGCAAGATATTAGGCATTGCAAGTTTATGTCATTAGTGGTTGAAAATTTAATTTCATCTCTTCAGAAGAGCTAGTTTGCAGATATATACAGAAATGACAATGTTGGCATTTTTGAGAGTATCAATGCAGTTGAATGAATATGAGTTATATGAAAGAAGAAAGCACTTAAGTGTTTGGAAAAAGCTCCTTCAGCAGCTTCGGATTCCCATTGATTGAGTGCTGACTTCTGCAACTGCCTTTGCAGCTGTTTCAGGCTCGAGTGCTACTTTGTCTTTTAATTTGACATTCTAGAAATTAGTTACTTTAGTCTTAAGCAGCTCACTTATTGTTAAGCAATAAAATCCATCTCTTCAGGAAGTCATTTTTCTCCTTAGGAAAAGAAAGTGCATAGGTAACATAAACAAAGCTGCAAATTGAGTGGCAAATGCTCTTTGGTTGCAAAGACTAAATGGTCCTGAAGAAGGGTTCTTTCTTGCCCTGAGAGGTGGATCCCATGGGAATAGACATGGGAAATGGACTAGGTGGAGACTGGTTGAGGACAGGGTTAAATTCATCAGAAAGTGAAGAGACCTGGGTACAGGTACATCTCCCAACATGACAGTTCTCACAATGTGGCCCCTAGACCACAGCATCATCTGAGAACTTGTTAGAAATACAAATTCTTGGTCCCTACCCCAGACCTACTGAGTCAAAAAGTCTTGGGGTGGAGCCCAACAATCCACACTTTAACAAAAGCCCTGCATGTGGTTCTGATATGTGCTATGTTTGAGAAACAGTGCCCTAACTAAGCACAGGAAACCCCACCGATCACTTTCTAAATCATTCTCCTAGCTTCCTCTGACATTAGCTTGTGAGATACCTTCAGGAATATAAACAGAGGCTCCGCTTATGAGATTGCTGCTCCTGGAGGTTTTTCTTTGGAGAAAACATGTACTAAAGATTCTTAACATAGCAAGTGTCTAATAAATGAAAAATATGATTAAGATGGATGATATGGTAAGAGCATTTTAAACGGGTAGGAATCCAAAAGAGGAGACAAAAAACTTCCTCCATTTGGTCTCATTTGCTCAATTTGTTTCTTACGTTTTACTTTTCAGACTCTAATTTACTTGCTCGCACAGTAACGAAATACTGTAGTGAAGTATAGTTTGCAAGTGTATAGGGTGATAGCCTGTTTCCTTTCCTGCATATTTGCATAATTATGTCTAATATTTGTTTGTTTATTTTCCTGATAAAAGGTTTGACCGTCATCACTTTTACCTTAGAACTACAACAGTCTCCTGAGGACTTAGAAGATTATTTTGAAAATAAATGGCCAAATCATAGAAGGCTAATGATGACAGAACAAAGAAATTCAGCAGTTGAAAATAAATTTTTAAAAAACCATAGTTACAACATGCTGCCTTTTAGGAGGCAAAGTTTATCAGACAAATGTTCATGGGTAAAATTTTAATAATTCAGATAGCATGGTATTCTTTTAAAGCCTGTATGTAATTAAAAGAGATTTGGGGGAAGAATGGCAGCAAATAGGACCTATACAATTATAGATTGTAAATACAGCTTAAGCCTGTGACAATTCTTGCTGTTTTGAATGTACGTTAGACTGAGATGTTATGCATATAAAACCCTTGTAAAGCATTAATTCTTGCTTAACTGCATACCTTAAATGATTATCATTGATTCTCTTCACTATGTGATAGATTGGCTTATTTTACTTACTATGGCTAACCAACATTTCTAGTAAATCCTAGTAATATTACATGTAATTAAAACAGTGTCAATTGCAAGGGAAAAAATCACCGGAAAGATCTGGGTTCTGAAATTTATTGCCCAGCTCCCACAAGTTGGAGAAGATATGGAGACGGGATTCTCAGTGTGCTGATGAGAAACTGGTTAATTTGGACTTCTCACACACACCACGGTAGTATAATACTGACCTTAGTACAGGTCAATATTCACCATCTTCAAAATCATTAAAGGCTCAAGTGTCAACCATCAAGAAGCCCTTCCTGAAATCAAGTTCCATTAAAATGACACTTGTATCTCTCATAACACTCTCTGGCATAGTATATATCAGGGTGTATGATAATACTCGTGCTTTATTGTAAATGTCACATGACTTCTCTGCTTTTACCATTAGAGCACGTTGCTCCATGATCACTCGGTCTTCTGTTTCCAATACCTAGCACAGTAATCGACATATTGAATGTTCTCAGTAAAAACAAAGGTGGAGTGGATAAATGAGCAAATGCTTATACCTAACATATGAAAGTATGATAGATAAAATCAGATATGGATGATAAACCAATCAACCTTATATTAGTTGTTTTTAAAATTATATTGAGGCTTTGTCAAAACTTTGTGGATTGAATAAAAATAAAATAATAATCTTGCTATAATTATTCATAGAATACTGAATTTGTTTCTAATAATATTGAATTATACTTCCTCTCTAATGAAAGAAGAGTTGCTAATGGATGCATTTAGCAATGGGTAAAAGCATATCTCTACCTGTTACCCACTTTCATTTTCTCTTCCTAGTTTTTTCCTCAGTCTTATTTTACCAGAAGAAGAGGATGCTATGTTCTTTAAATAACTAATTTAGACTGTTTTAATGCAATTTGTAATGATAAATTCTGAGGTAGGAATGGAGCTACTCCATTTCTAATACTGAAATCCTGAAGTCACAGCTTATCATTGACTTTTGTTTTACTCACGTCTGAAACGTTCTTACATTATTTTTGTCATTTTATAATAGCATTAGTCATTGAAGTGTTTATTAGTCATTTATTTTTTTCTTAGTTCATTGTTTTCTCTAAAAGAAAATATACATATGGATCTGAAAATAATTTCATTCAATGCTGGAAATTATTCTTCTGTAAAGACTTTCTGCTGCTTGTTGACTAGTGAAGGGAAACCAGCCTTGCTGTTCAATTATCTAAGATGCTGGATAGTCATTAATTGAGGAAGCAGAGTAAAGTAATGTAGGACCATTAATTCATTGTGTGATCCAAGGGCAGATACACTTAATCTCTCTGAGTTCCTGTTTCTACATCTGAAAAATAACAGATTTGTACTTATACTATGCTGAAGGGCCTTTCTAACATTACGTTTTTGTGTCTCTGTCTCCAACCACATCAAAAATGTGCCTACTCAGTGTTCCCTGAGACCTAGAGTTTTCAGAGCTGGTTTGACCCCAGATCACACAGCCCTCCCAGAGTATGTAATGATATCTACCAGTCTGTCCCTGTGCTTCTTAGTGGCTCTTGAATGACCTGAAGTCGAAAATTGATACACTGCTGACTCCCAGTTGTAACATCAAAACAATCTTTTTCATTTTCATCTTCAAAATCTTCCTTTGAGAGCATTTTCAGAAAAAAATCCAACTCTGCTTCTTTGGGAGGTGATATTGCAGATGTATGTATGTAAGATGGGGAAATTTTCAATATATAAAAATGGCAGAAGGTACCTTGTACAGAAGTTAAATGGAGGAGAAATTTTTGTGGGAGCAGTTTTGATGCATCTCAGCCTGACGTCTGTATGAATTTTATATGATACTTTTTACATCTGCTACTTACAGAACACAATGCATTTCTCCAAAACTGAAAGAAATATCAAGATAAACTTTCCTTTAAAAATACACATGTTGGCAAAACCTGGAAATATTTGCTCCTCCTTTTATATGTCCCAAAGCTATACACAAAGAAGCTTAGATTCAAGTAAATTCCTGCCATACCCTTTTTAAACACAAAATCACTTTTTAAATCTCTTTTAAATATTTTAGATTATATATACAGGAACCCCTCTGTTAACCCCCTTAGATATCATGAGATCTGGTCTTTGCCCAAAGCTCTAGAACGGCTAAATTTCTGATCCGCTCTTTGTCTCTGCTTCTCACCAGAGAATAGCAAACATGTATTCTTTCTTGGAGGAAAAACAGTTTCAGACACATCTTTATGGCTCCATCAATGTACTTATTTTGGTTAGTACACAGTAAGAATTAGAAAGAAAATGAAGTCAGAAATATGGATAATTGAGCTTCCATTATCCATAAAAGCTCTCTCCCTCCACCAAAAAAAAAAAAAAAAAAAAATCTTCATTTAGGGAAACAATACAAAGCAAGAGCACAGGCTTGCAGACAAAGGTGGATTCAAATCCCAGTTTCACCACAAGCAAGCCGTATGATCTCAGGCCAAATCTAAGCTCTCCAAACTTTCATTTGCTCAGTTGTAAAGTATATCATAATGCTTTCCTCTCTGAGTTGATATGAAGTTTGAATGAAATCATGAAATTATGTACAATCTCCCTCTGGGGAGAAATCTGTCGTTGAAGGTAGTTACCATCCCCTTCAACACTATTTAGTACATGACTTTAATGGGATTCCAAAGGAGATAAAACCATACAGAAATAACCTGAGGATCACAGGATATCTAAAAAATAAAAGGACTGGATTATTTGCCAAACTCAACTCTTCTACTTGGGGAGAAGGCAATGAGCGTAGTCTTAGCAGGTTGTGGCACATGAAGAAGTGGCCAGTGGAAGAGTCTGGCTGTATAAAGACTGCCTGAGGTATTTGTGGTAATAATATTCTGGAGTGTAAAATAAGGCAATGGAATTACATAATTCTATTTTTTTTCTTTTTTTTACTATATTGGCAATAGTCATTCATATTCTGTGCATCTCTCTCTTCCTCCTGCTGAACCCAGCCCTCATGGCTGAGGATGTCTACCTGCTCTTTGTGCCTGCTTGCCCTGGTGATGATGTGCTGCCAGTGTGCAAAGTTTAAAGTTTAAAAAAGTGTGCAAAGTGTAAAGTTTAGCCCTCATTTAAAAAAATAGCACTTTTGAGAACTAATTCATCTATCTATCTTCCTACATTGATTTTTGCAAAAAATAGCCTTGTTACACCACAGAGAAGTTTCTCAGAAGCAGAAGTCAAAATGATTCCTACTTAAATCTTTGACTGTCTCCTTGGGTTTTTAAATGCTGACACTTCAAGCATATTTTTCAAATCCTCAAAAAGGGTTTTTATTTTCTTTAATATATGTCTCAATGTTAAGACTTCATTTTGACAAGATAAGCATTTCCATCTATTCTTCATTTAGTTCAAAGAAGATTTCCAGTATCCATTTCCTGTGTACATTAAAAGATCAGGAGAAAAGGCTCTAAGTTGTTTCTAATGCCCTTAGGAAAGTCTTCTTAACTCTGTGTTTTCAGGCATTGTGGAAATCATTAGAATTTATTTTTACTGACAGTCAGGTAATTGACCCATAGCTCTCAAGGGCAAAAAGAGATCCCAAGCAAAAATAAGTTTTAAATAATTAACTATCATTTCATTTGTCCCTGTTGACCAAGAGAGCCCAGTATTCAGATGCATCCTCAAGTTCAGAGACTGCCACATTGTTACACCTTTCCATCCTCTGAAGGAGTCAGGCTAATCATTGTCTTGGCATTTCACTATTTTCTAAACATTGTGTTCCTCAGAACCTTTAAAAGATGATAATGAATATTAAGCAAAAAGTTTCCACAGTCAAATTCTTTTGAGACACACCTAGCTAAACAAAATTAAAGAGACATCTTTATTATAAGATTTATTAGAGCATTTAATACATTAAAGTGTAATGTGAGTCTCCAAAAGAGATACAGTAATGTAAATCACAGCTTATATATTTCCAAGGAATACTTCATTCTTTTCCATGGTATATACTACTTTGGCAGGAAATCTATATTAATATCACCAATATATCAATTAAACAATACTTTTAAACAAAAATCTGTACTGAATATAATCTTTCCAGTAAGTCACTGCCATCGGTTCAATGAGCTCTAATTCGTGCCTTGCCAAAATATTCATTTATTATGGATGTAGAGTCAAGAAATGATGGCTATCTGGCTAGATTTGGTAAAAGTAAAGATTAACGGGCTTTTCTATTGTTGTTGCTCAGGTTCAACAGTTAATTAATATAAGTGAGTCTCTAAATGGGATTTGCAATTACTACTTTATTAATGCAATTTAAGTTACACAGGACAATTGACTAGTTCAAAGAATGAAATAATTTTATTAACCAGCTCCAGGTATCATAGAAACCACATGATTACTCTATAAAAACAGAATTAGCATCACTATAGGAACCATCTCTATGGGAACTTTCATACACTTGCAAAAAATAGTACATAATAAAGATCAAATAGGAAGAATGAACAGAATCTTCACTTAAAAATACTTTTATTATAAATTATTTGAGTTGTATATCCTGTAAACGAATATATAACTATTTTTAATACTGAAGCTTTATATAGTATATTTAAATTAGAAATTTTATAGGGAACTATGCAAATAATAATCTAAAAAACAAAAAAGCCAACTTATCATTTTGGTTTATTTACTAGATATCTTACTTTATAATGAAATTTATTTGTCATCTATAGTTTACCTTTTTTTTTTCCTCAGAAATATATTTTTTCTTCTCTCCAAATGCTAAGTATTCCATAAACTTTTTTAGAATGGAAAAAAAATGCAAACATTCTGCTGCATTGTATGTCACATCACATTTGAATTTTAGATTTCTCTTTAACGAATTAAAGATAGCCTCAGCATCTCTCTTGATGGTTCAGAATCCCACCCATGACCCCAGCAATCTTGACCAGAATCACCTACTATAGCTGAGGACCTGCAGAGTGACCCAGCGCAGGACTCTCCCACAGTCCCATTGACCTGACTCCCTAGTGTCCCCCACTCCAGATGAGAAGCTGTAGAGCACCTCAGATCCTCTCTCAGGAGTTTGAGAGCCTAGCTGTGGCCATAGTAATCCCAACCAGGGCCACCAACTCCAGCTGAGGAACTACAGAATGCCCCATCACTTCTTCTGAGGGAACAGGGTTCTGCTTGCAGCCCTAGAAACACTGCCCAGCATTGTCCACTTAATCTGAGGAGCTTCAGAGAAACTCAGCATCTCTCTTCGGTGTTCAAGGTCCTGGCCATGGTCCCAATGACCACCCAAGGTAGCCCATTCAAACTGAGAAGCTACAGAGCATTCCAGCACCTTGCCTGGGGATATAAGAACCATGGCACCAGCAAACCCTCCCAGGATCATCCACTTCAGCTGAGGAGCTCCAAAGCACCCCAATACATCTCCTGGAGGTCATAGATCTTGCCTATGACCTAGGCAACCCTGCCCAGTGTCATCTATTCCAGTTGAGGAGTCACTGAGTGCACCAGCACATCAACCAGAAGTCCAAGGCCCTGGCTGCACCTCCAGTGACTTCTCCCCAGAGTTGGCTGCTCTACCTGAGGAGCTGAAGAGTGCCCCAGTGCTTCTCTCAAGGCATCACAAGCCCCTCCCCCACATTTGCCCAGCAACCATGCCCAGTTTAGTGGAGGGATGGCTGATGGATACAGCACCTCTCATGGAACCCAAAATTCTTGACTGCAACCCCAGAGACTCTGTCCAGGGTTGCCTATTTTATCTGAGGAGTCACTGAGTGCACCAGCATATCTCCAAGGGGCTCAAGGTCCCACCTGCAGACCCAGAAATTTTCCCAAATGTTGCCACTCCAGCAAGGAGCCACTTAGCATCCTAGATATCAATGTAGGGATATAAGAAACATGAAAAAATGAGGAATGCAATACTGCTCTAGTACCAGACCCCAAAGAGAGGAAATCTACCTAATGACTGAAAAGGATTATAACATAATTCTTTTAAGGATTCTCAATGAAATGCATAAGAATACAGATAGACAAGTCAACAAAATTAGAAAGACAATTCAAGATCTGAATGAGAAGTCTAAGAAAGATAGAAATCACAAATAAGAACCAAGCAAAAATCTTAGAACTGAACAATTCATTGAATTAAATAAAAAATGAAACCAAGAGCTTAAACAACAGGCTAGATCCAGCAGAAGAATGAATTTCTGAGCTTGAAGATAGGTTTTTTTGAAATAACTCAATCAGGAAAAAAAAAGGAAGAAAGGAAAGAAAAGAAAAAACAATGAAGAAAACCTATGAGATTTCTGGGACAACATTAAGGATACAAACATTTGCATTGTTGGTGTTGCAGAAGCGGAAGAGCAGAGGAAAGACATTGAAAATCTACTTAACAAAATGTTAGATGAAAACTTTGCAAGTTTTGGGAGATATATAAACTTCCAGATCTAAGAGGCTCAAAAATCCCTAAACAGATTTAACTGAAAGAAGTCCTCTCCAAGGTACATTATAGTGAAACTGTCAACAGTCAAAGACAAAGAGAGAATTCAAAAAACAGTAAAAGAAAAGTTTCAAGTCACCTATAAGAAAGTCCCCATTGTACTAACAGCAGATTTCAGGGTAGAAACTTTATAAACCAGGAGAGAATGGAATAATATATTTAAAGTGCTGAAAGAAAAAAACTGCCAGCCAAGAATGCTATATCCAGAAAAGCTGTTCTTCAGAAATAAAGGAGAAATAGTGTCTTTCCCAGACAAACAAAAGTTGAAAAAAATTCATCACAACTAGACTAGCCCTACAAGAAATCCTTAAGTGAGTTCTACAGTTGAAAGCAAAAAAGCAATAACTACCATGATGAAAGTACACCAAAGAATAAAAGTCAGTGAAAAAAATCATCACAACTAGACTGGCCCTACCAGAAACTCTTAAGGGAGTACTACAATTGAAAGCAAAAAAGCAATCACTACCATCATTAAAGCATGCCAAAGAATAAAAGTCATTGGTAGAGCAGATACACAAAGGAGAAAAAAAAATGTATCTTATCATACAGAAAACCACCAAGAGCAAAGACAAACAATAAAAGAGGAAGAAAGGAATAAAGGATAAACAAAACAACCATAATAAAATTAACAAAATGTCAGGAGTAAGGCCACACCATCCAATAACAACTTTGAAAGTAAATCAATTAAATTATCCATTTAAAATATATAGACTAGATGAAAGAATTAAAAAGAAAAGAAAGACCCAACAAGATACTGCCTTCAAGGAACTGACTTCACCTGTTAAGACTCACATAGACTAAAAGTGATATAAAAATTATTCCACACAAATAGAAACCAAAAATGAGCAGGAGTAGCTATACTTATATTGGGTAAAATAAACATTAAATTTAAAACTATAAAAAGAGACAAAGAAGCACATTATATGATAAAAAGGGATCAATTAACAAGAGGATGTAATAGTTGTAAACATATGCACCCAACATTAGAGCACCCAGTATATGAAGCAAATATTAATGAATCTAAAGTGAAAGATAGACCCCTCCAATACAATAATAGTTGGGGACTTCAACAACCCTCTCTCATCATTAGACAGATGATCTAGGCAGAAAATTAAAAAATTAAAAATTAAAAAACTTTGAATTTAAACTGTACTATTGAGCAAATGGATCTAACAAACATTTATAGAATATTTCTGCCAGTAACTACAGAATACACAGTCTTCTCATCAGCACATACAACATTCTCCCAGACAGAAAACATATTAGGCCACAATTCCAGTCTAAAAATTTTTTTTTAAATTAAAATCATATCAAGTATCTCTACAGGCTACAGAGGAATAAAATGAGAAATTAAGAACAAAACAAACTTTGGAAACTGTACAAATACATGGAAATTAAACAACATGCTCCTGAACAACTAATGGGTCAAAGAAGAAATTAAGCAGTAATTTAGAACAGTCCTTGAAACAAATTAAAGTAGAAGTACAACATACCAAAACTTATGAGATAATAAAAAAGCAGTAATATGAAAGAAGTCTATAGCAAGTGCTTCCAAAAAAAAGTAGAAATATTCCATGTAAACAACCTAACATTGCACTACAAGGAACTAGAAAGACAAAAACAACCTAATCCTGAAATTAGTAGATAAAGAAATGATAAAAATCAGAGCAGAACTAAATTAAATAGAGATCAAAAAAATGAGATGTTGGTTTTTGAAAAGATAAACAAAATTGACAAACCTTTAGCTAGACTAACTCAGAGAAAGAGAGAACACTGATAAATAAAACCAGTTATGAAAAAGGATGCATTAGAACTATGCCACAGAAATACAAAGAACTGATAAAGACTACTATAACAACTATACACCAACAAACTGGAAAACCTAGAGAAAATTGTTAAATTTCTGGACACACGTAACCTACCAAAACTGAATGAAAAAGAAATAGAAAATGTGTTCAGGCCAATAATGAGTAATAAGATTGAAGCAGTGATCAGCAATTTCCCAACAAATAAAAACCCAGGACCAGAAGGTTTCACTGATGAATATCACCTACCTTTCAAAGAAGATTTAATACCAATTCTTCCAAATTATTCCAAAAAATTAAAGAGGGAATTCTTCTAAACTCATTTTATGAGGCCAGAATTACCCTGATAACAAAATCAGACAAGGACACACAAAAAAAGGCATACTATAGGCCAATATCCCTAATGAAAAAAAAAATGCAAAAATTCTCAGCAAAATATAAGGAAAGAGAATTCAACAGGACTTCAAAAAGATTATACACCACAATCAGGTGGGATTTATCCCAGGGATGCAAGGATGGTTTGACATATGCAAATCAATAAATGTGCTATACCACATCAACAAAATGAAGAACAAAAACCATATGATCATCTCAATAGATGCCAAAAAAGCATTTGGTAAAATTCAACATGCTTTCGTGATGAAAACTCTCAACAAAATAGACATAGAAGGAAAGTATCTCAATGCAACAAAGGCCATATATGACAAATCCACAGCTAACATCATACTGAATGGAAAAAACGTTGAAATCTTTTTCTCTAAGAACAGAAACAAGACAAGAATACCCACTTTCTTATCCAATAGAGTACTAGAAGTCATAGCCAGAGCAATTAGGCAAGAGAAAGAAATAAAAGACATCCAAATTGGAAATTGAAATTCAAATCATTTCTGTTTCCAAATGACTTGATCTTATAAACAGAAAAATCTAAATATTCAACCAAGAAACTCTTAGAACTGATAAACAAATTCAATAAAGTTGCAGGATACAACATCAACATACAAAAATCAGTAGCATTTCTATATACAAACAATGAACTAGCTGAAAATAAAGAAAGTAATCCCATTTGTAGTAGCTACCAAAAAAATGCAATTCCTAGGAATAAATTTAACCAAGGAGGTGAAAAATCTCTACAATGAAAACTTGAAAACCCTAATGAGAAAAATTGAAGAGGACACACAAAAATGGAAAGTCATCCCATATTCATGGATTTAAAGATTTAATATTGTCAAAATGACCATACTATCAAAGAAATCTAGACATTCATTGCAATTCCTATCAAAATTCCAATGGTGTTCTTCACAGAAAAAGAAAAAACAATCCTAAAATTCACATGGAACCACAAAAGACCCCAAATAGCCAAAGAAATCCTGAGCAAAAAGCACAAAGCTGGAGGCATTACGTTACCTGACTTCAAAATATACTATAAAGCTACAGTAATCAAAACACTATGGTACTGACATAAAAACAGACACATGAACCAATGGAACAGAATAGATAACCCAGAAATAAATCCACACATCTACAGCACTGATTTTTGAGAAAGGCACCAAAAACATACATTGGGGAAAGGACAGCCTGTTCAGTAAATGGCAGTGGGAAACCTGGACATCCATATGTTGAAGAAAGAAACTAGATCCTTATCTCTCACCATATACAAAAATCAACTCAAAGTAGATTAAAGTCTTAAATGTAAGACCTGAAACTATAAAACTACTACAAGAAAACATAAGGGAAATATTCCAAGATATTAATCAGGGCAAAAATTTTATGAAGAAGACTTCTAAAGCAAGGCAACACAAGGAAGAGTAGACAAATGGGATTACATCAAACTAAAAAGCTTCTGCACAGCAGAGGAGACAACCAACAGAGTGAAAAGGCAACCAGTAAAATGGGGAAAAAAAATTGCAAATTATTCATCTTACAATGGATTAATATACAGAATATACAAGGGACTTAAATAACCAATAGCAAAAAAACAAATAGTTCAAATAAAAAGAGGACAAATGACCAGAATAGGCATTTCTCAAAAGAAGACATAGAAATGGCCAACAAGTATGAAATTATGAAAAAATGCCTAACATCACTAATCATCAGGGAAATGCAAAGCAAAACCATGATGAGATTTTATCTCAGACCAGTTAGAATGGCTATTATCAAAAAGTCAAACTATAACAAATGCTGGGGAGGACGCTGATAAAAGGGAACTCTTATACACAGTTGGTGAAAATGTAAATTAGAGCTATTATGAAAAAGAGTATGAAGTTTCCTCAAAAAGCTAAAATCAGAACTACCATGATTCAGCAATCCCATTGCTGTATATTTACCCAAACTCAAGGAAATTAGCATACTGAAGGAATATTTGCACCCCCATGTTTATTGCAGAACTATTCACAATAGTCAAAGTATGGAATTAACCTAGATGTCCATCAGCAAATGAATGGATAAAGAAAATGTGGTGTATATAGACCATGGAAAAGTACTCAGCCATAAAAATGCATGCAGTCCTGTCATTTGCAGCAACATGGATGAGTCTGGAAGACATTAAGTGAAACAATACCAGGCACAGAAAATAAATACCACATGTTCATATGGGATCCCCCCCAAAAAAGTTGAGTTTGTAGACATAGAAAATAGCACTGTGATTACTAAAGGCTGGGAAGGGGAGGGAGGACAATAGGGAAAAGTTGGTTAATGGATTCAAAATCACAGCGAGATAGGACAAATAAGTTCTAGTGCTGTACAGTAGTGCTAGGCATCTATAATTAACAATAAGTCACTGTACATTCTCAAATGGCTAATAGAGAGGAGCTCAAATGCTCTCATCACAAAGAAATGAATATGCTTAATATCCTGATTTGATCAGAACACATTGAATCCATGTATACATATGCACATAAAATATGCCCATAAAAATGTACAATAAATGTGTCAATTTTTTTAAAAGTAAAACAAAACAATATAATACCAATATAAGAACAATAATTAAATAAAAGAAGGTATGTATTTTCTAAATGTCTGTGTCCCAAAGAAGAAAAGATATGAGTATAGCCATTGTCATATATTTTAGATTATGTTTAGAAGGAACTTTCAAGGGAGTTGAATCAATAATTTGCATCTGATTTTGGATCTAAAAGACCTGTAATATAAAATTATCTCCATTATTCCTCAGAACAACACAAATTATTTTATAAGCTATTTTTAAGGCTACAGAAGCTCTTATCACTTTTCTTATCATTATATTATTATATTTGAGGTATTAGCCAGTACAATAATACACAAAATAATAAATATGAGCATACAGATTAAAAAGAAATAAAAGTTTGCATACAGGTTGAAAGCAGATTGTCATCTACCCACAGATAAGACAAATGTGTAGAAAATCCTAATGGATCAACATAAAATGCTAGAAATAAGAGGTGAATTTAGCAAACTCACAGGATGCAAAGTTAGTATACGTTATCTAGTATATTTCTGTATATTACTAACAAACAGAAAATGAACAATTTTCAAAAGAAGAAAAGCATTTGCAATCACATCTAAAACATGAAGTACTTGGAGACAAATTTAACAAGGTATGAGCAAGCGCTTACCTAGAAAGCTGTCATACATTGCAGAGAAGTTTAAGAAGACGAATGAATGGAGACATACCAATTTCATGAGCTGGAAGATTAAATGTTACTAAGACCTCAATTCTCCTCACAAAGATCAATTCCATGGAATTTCAGCTACTCAATGCAATCCTAGTTAAAATCAAAGCAAGCAGTAGAGTTTAATAAACGGATTCTAAAATTAACTCAAAAATGCAAATGACTTAGAAAAAGAGTTTTCAAGACTTAACATAAATCTAAAAATATTAAGAGGGTGCACCATTTATGTAATAATAAAACAGACCAATAGAATAGAGTATAGAAATAACCCACACATACACCATTAATTGATTTTCAAAAAAAAAAAAAAGTCAAGATAATTCAATGGGGAAATGATAATCTTTTCAATAAACATGGCTAAAACAATTAGATATCTGCATGGAAAAACTATGAACCTTGACCCTAACCTTCACACCATACTCCCAAATTAATTCAAAATAGATTGTCGACAGGTTATATTGTAAAAACTAAAACTATAAAAATTCTAGAAGTAAACAGAAGAAAATCTTTCCAACTTTAGGGTAGGCAATTATTTCTTAGACAGGATACTAACCATAAAAGAAAAAGATCATAAATTTGACTTCATTAAAGTTAAAAACTTCTGCTCTTTGAAAGATGTCATCATTAAAATAAAAAGGAAAGCTATGGGTAAGTAGAAAATATTTGAAATACGTGTATCTGATAAAAGACTTGTTTCTACAATGTCTAACGAACCCTTGCAACTCAGTAACAGGACAAAAATTCATTTATAAAGTTGGCAAAGTGTTGGAACAAACCTTTCCTAAAGGAAAATACACAAACAGTTAATAAGCATGTGTGGGTATGCTCATTATCATTTTCATCAGGAAAATGTAAATTAATCCCAAAATTAGGAACCATTACAATTAGAAACCCATTAGAATAGCTAAAATGATAAAGCCTGGCAAGGATAAGGAGAAACTGGAATTCCCATACATCACCGGAGGGAATCTAAAATGATACAACCCCTTGGAAAATAATTTGGCATTTTAATATACAGTTAATCAAACTCTTTTCATTCAACTGAACAAACCCACTTCTGGGTTTTTAAACAGGAGATATCAAAACATATATCCGAAGAGTTCTCATACATGAATGCTTCAGTAGAGCTGTGACTTGAATGTCCCCCACGCTTATGTTGGAGCTTAATCTCCGATGATCTTTGAAAGGTGGAACCTTTAACAGGTGATTGAATCAAGAGGACTCTGTTCTCGTGAATGGATTAATCCATTCATGAATTAATGGATTAAGGGTTTAATGAGTTACCCGGGAGTGACTGGTGGCTTTATAAGGAGAGTGAGGGAACACATAAAAAGTGTTCTTATTCTTGCCATGTGATACCCTGCGTCACTATGGGACTCTGCAGAGTTCCCACCCAGAAGGCAGCCCTCATCTGATGCATCCCCTGACCCTAGACTTCCCATCCTCCAAACCGTAGGAAATAAATTTCATTTTCTTATAAGTTCCCAGTTGCAGGTATTCTGTTATGAACAACAGAAAACACAAGTAGTAATAGCCCCAAACAGAAAACTACACAAATGTTCATCATCAAGTGAACGCATAAGCCAACTTCGGTGTATCCCCACAACAGAATACTACTAGCAATGAAAAGGAATGAAACACTGTTTCCTTAAACATGTGGGAATTTCAAAATCGTTATGAGAATGAGAGAAGTCATAAACAAAAGAGTACATATCACATGATCCCATTTAGATGAAATTCTAGAATAGGCTAAATTAATCTGTAGTAACAAAAAGCAGATCTGTGATTGCCTGGATCTGGGATCAGAGATGTTGATTGCAGCGGGCATGAGGAGCGTGATGAAAATGTTCTCTATTTTGATTGTGGTGATGATGACATGAGTATGAACATTTTCAAAACTCATTGAAATGAATGCTTGCCGTGGTACAATTTACTGAGCACAAATTATGTCACAATAAAGTTGATTAAAAGAAGAAGATGAAGGAAGGGGAAAAAAGAAGAAAAGAAAAAGGAACAGAAGCCCATCCCAGACCAAGCTCCATGACAGAGAGAAACTTTTTATCTGGAATACTGAGCAGAGTAGAGCTGGGACTGCTTCCTCGGCAGAGCCCTGCAGAGGCAAGAGCCCCGAGGTAAGGGTTGATGGAGTACATGAGTCAGAGGACTCCAAGACGGTCACAGAAATTCAAGTGGCCAGCATGGTTTCAGCAGCAGAATTGTCCCCTGCCTGGAGGGTGATGAGGAATTAGAAGAAGCCTTAAGACGGCTGCACAAACAATTATGCAGCTCGGCATGGTGCAGAAGTAGCAGCTAAATCCCTTGCTGTGAAAAGGACAACAGGATCTTTCTGACAAGAACGAGAGATGACACAGCCACACCTGTGTGCACTAACAATTGGGAACCAGGTGTGATGCCTGTGATGCAAGCAGCTGCCAACACAAGCAGAGGGCAACTGGGATGGAATCCTCTCAGTGCCAAAGGCTTGGACGACTGAAGTCTCTCAGACTTAGACACAACTCTAGGCAAAGGGAGTGGGGACCCCAAATTGCCACTTCACGAAACAGGTGGAGGTGCACAATAGTTATTGAGATGGGTTATAGAAAAATAAATCATATCTTTCTCTCACATCTGACATTTCAACTGAGATTTGTACTTTGTGTATTTATGATCTTCAAAGGAATTTTTATTCATAGATAGTGTTTTCCTTTTAGGGGGGAGCACAATAGAGGTCACCAATATTTAAAAAGTAACCCCCTTACCTTAGAACTCTCATTGGAAGATATACAAGAAATAAACCATGCTAGGACTTTTAAAACTTATTTTCATAACAATAAGAAATCATCAATCCCAATGTGAATGCACACACCTCTCACAAAAAGATGATTTAGATGAGTGCCTTGTACCAGCAGGCCTGGAGTTCTCAGGCTGACCTGGAAGACTTCCTGCCACTCTTGCACAGCTACGACAGAATATGGACCGTCTACTGCCCTTGAACCCCTTGACTGCCAAGAGGAGCAGCATGCTGAAAAGGAGGCAGGAACAGCATGAACCAAAGGAGAGGAGGAACAGGAGAGGTCTGGCAGAAATTTTGAGAAGAATCATATGTCGTATATTAACTATCAGCTACCAAAGGGAAAGCCAAACATCTATGTTAATACATTTCCTACTTCACAAAAAGAAAGAAAAACAAATCAGTTCTACAGGAAAAATGCACAGAGGAGTTTACATAATTCCCTTGGGATATTTCAAGTGAAAAGTATCAAAGGTGCAAGAACCATAAGTAGAAAACACCGCCCACTGACAGAAGGCAGAATTAACTCTGGTAAACTTGATAAATTGTGCTTAAGGGTCATTTACTTCCACTCCACCCCATTTTTAAGCTATTTCCATATGTAAAACTGTAGTGGGACAGTTGCATCTGTACGTAAAGCCTATTTCTTTGCTCATCCCAATTTCTGGTTTCTTGTTCCTTGTCCTGTGATTTATTACCTAGTTAATAATGACTAAACAGTCTTTTCTTCCCTTCCTGCTATATTTCTATGTGAGTTATTTCACACCTGAATTGTAACTATGGTATTTCATAGGAAAGTTGTCGGGTCCGCCACCAGCTGACCCAAACAGCCCTTGCCTTGCTATCAGTCCCTCCCTTGGTGTCCCTTCTGGTGGGCAGGCGGATTGCCCAGATTCCTCTTTCCCCGTCCCTGTTGAGAGGAGACGGAGGAAGAGAGCCGTGAAGAGAGGTGAGCACAGCCGCCGGCCTCAAACCAGCCCAGTTAAAGGACACTCAGACACGGCGGGGGTTCTGTCGGGCAGTTCCGTTTATTATCACACAGGCACTTGCTTTTAAAGGCAAATGGGGAAGGGAGGTTTTTACATCCTCCAATCAGCTTCAGGGTTACAAGAGCATGCATCCTGTCTCAATGCCTAGCTATTGCAATCATGCAGTGTTCACAAGCGTGGAAGCGTGTATTTGGCCAATAAGGGCTAAGGCAAGGTCTTTCCTGCAGACACTCCCACCCTACTTCCTCCCGGGGCCATCTTAGGCTGCCACGTTAATACGCCCTTGTGGGCCCATAATGGTGCCACTTGTAATGTCACTTAAGGTGGCGTTAGTTTTTAAGGCCGGACAGAAAGTATTCCTTCAATTGACTGCAAGTATTTTATTTTATTTTTCTAATAATCATAACAATGTTAAACATAAAGATAATTCTTTTTTAAAAAACAGTTGTCTTAACATTTGTGGCATAAAATAGGAGACTTGTTTAACAGAGACCAATAGAATATGACTGCTGTGATTTTAACATTTATTTTTAAATTTGGTATGAGTAAGCCATTTAAAGAATGACAGATTGTCTAAGGTAGATGATGGGTTAGACCAGAATTGCAACATCCTTTCAAATTCTCTCATTTAAGATTCTGAGAGCCATCTTGTTAGAACAGCGGTTCTCAACCAGGGCATGTGGTGGGGTGCAGGGGTCAGGAGTAGGGGTTTGACCAGAGAGATGATGTGTTAGAATCATTTGGAGAAGTTTTTGATTCCTCTCAGAATTTGGATTCACCTCCAGGGAGAGGGTGTAGATATTGAAAAATCCCCCCAGGTAAGTTTAATATATGTCTTCTATGGCAACCCTTAACCCCCCATCACCAGACTGAAAAGCACTGCATTTGACTCCTTTGCTTATCTGAGCAATGGGCAAGGTGGAGAGAAAGGAACAAGCATTTGCTGAGCACTGTGTAAGAGCCTGTCACCGTACTGGCCACTTTTCATGCAATGGGGCTCAGGAGGGTCTGCAGAAATGACATTTCTGGAATTTCTAAGCTTAATTCCCTCAAGTAGGATTTAGGAGATTAGACAGAATTCAGTGATTCTAACAAATTGGTGATCTAAGTTGTCCCCAGGGACACTGGAGGAGGGTGTCCTTGATCCCCAAATGTCTCATTTGGCAATGTGCTATGTAATGGCAGTAAGCACTCTGAGTATGTCATGCTCTGTGACTGGCAGCCCTGGGGATGGTTTACTCAGAAATACACTTCAGAGCAGAAGCAACAAATAAGCCGTTTACTAACAAATCTGTTATTACGGAGAAGCATTGTATTAACTGTTGCAAGATTAAAAATCTGGAGAAATATTGAAACAGTTCAACCATTAGATATATGTGTATACAGCTTAAATATTAAAATGGTAGGTAAGAGGGTGGTGACATCATATTATTCTTTAAGGTTTGATTTTTGTATCTCTTATTCTCAAAGTGAAAAATCACGGCCTATATACCTTTATGTCTAAGTATAATTAAAATATTCTAGTTTCTGATGATGATAACAAATAAGAAAAACTGTAAATTAGTTGTACGTGTTCTCAAAGATCAGAAGTTACAAACAGGCAGATCACAAGGCACATAAGACTCACAGACACACAGCATGTTTGCCCAGCATTTTGCTTTTCAAAATGTGGATGCATTTTTAAAATTTCATCCATAAATATTTTATTATGTATCTCTAAAAATGAGGACAAGATTTTTTAACATAATCACTTTAACTTTATCATATTTTTTAAAATAAAAAATAATTGCCAGATCTCAAATACCCAGTCAGTATCTTATAAATGTTATAATTTCTCTTTTTATAATTTCTTTTTAATCAGGATCTGTATAGATCTGCACATTGCAATTGGTTAATGTGTCTTTTAAACCTCTTTTGATGTATAAATTCCCCCTCTGTCCTTTTTTTTTTTTTCCCTTGCAATCATTTGTTGAAGAAACTGTGTTGTTGGTCATGTAGCTCCCTGCAGTCTGGATTGTACTGATTGCATCCCTGTGGTGTGGTTTAACGAGCTCCTGTGTTCTCTGTGTCCTTGTAAATTGGGAGTTGGATCTAGAAGCTACGTTGTGTTCACATTTGATTTTTTTTTTTTTTTTTTTTTTGCAGGACTGCTTCATAGGCAGTGATATGTTCTTCTGCCATCTCTGTTTTTGTGGTGTTAACAGTCATCGATGTGCAATATCTGTCTATGGCAGTGTTTCTTTAAAGCGAAAATTCAAAGAATTATCTGGGTTCATGAACTTTTTGGGAAAACAAATCAAATAATTTATTAAAAATTAGCAAGAACAAAATAGCAGCTATCCACTTTAGATGGGATGTGTATTCTCTGGAATATGTGTGGGGAATCTGTATTCCCCACACACCCACTCCCTGGTGGCCCTTCAGATCTATAGGCTTTAAGCTTACAACATCTCATGTAGGGCTTTCTGCCTAAATGGAAACAACACTGAGAGTAGAAGTTTTTTGTTTGTTTTGTTTGTTTTAATCAAAGCAAGTAAACAAAGAACAATTAGAGCTGAGCTAGGAAGAAATATATTGGGGAAAATATGTGTATAGAAGAATGGAAATAATTTTTGGTGGTAGAAAATAAAGAGTAATAAATATGAGCAACCAGTCAACCAAACATATCAATGTAGTTAAAGGATTTGTAGTTTGAATATATATTATGGCAGAATGACAACTCAAGGAGAACGTAGCAATCTCTCAAACATTTCTCTAGCAAGGATTGAAATATTTTATCAATGTTCAGCCTAAAATGATGGTAGGTGTAATTTACTCCAGTCTAGTAGTATCAAAATTTAATTTTCTAAGTACAGTTTTACTCTGTCAAGGTTTAAATTATTTTAGTCTAACTAAATTGCTTCTTCATCTGTCTTACCTTCATTCTTTAGTTATGAATCCCTTACAGTAAGATGCCTTTGGGTTTTCACAGTAAGTTATTTGATCATCTGAGTCTGCCTTACTCCTTTATAAATATAAAGAGTTTTTTTAAACCATAAACTATGTCCCAGAGAAAAAAGTAGCAATCAACAGACACTGATGTAAATCCTCCTGAGAAAGCTCATTGAAACGCATTAAAAGAATAAAAAGACAAATATTCTTTAGTCTGGTTAACAATAAACATAAAATAGTAAAATGATTTTGAAATGATGAAATCACTTTGTTCCTAGACAATCTTATTCAACATTATCTTGGTTTTTATTCTCCAAGTCTCCTATGAATAATAAGGACCATTCTTTTAGTCTAACGAATGTTAAAATAGCATTTCTTTACTTGAAGGAAACTTCATATTTTCACTATCAGCATTTTGGGGGAAGAACATCATTTTGGGGAAAGAAAAGAAAGAATGCTGATGTGTTATTTGTCGGGCCTTAAAAACTAACGCCACCTTAAGTGACATTACAAGCGGCACCATTATGGGCCCACAAGGGTGTATTAATGTGGCAGCCTAAGACTGCGTCAGGAGGAAGTAGGGTGGGGGTGTCTGCGGGAACCTTCCCTTAGCCCTTATTGGCCAAATACACTCTTCCACGCTTGTGATTGCAATAGCTAGGCATTGAGACAGGATGCATGCTCTCCTAACCTTTAAGCTGATTGGAGGATGTAAAAACCTCCCTTCCCCATTTGCCTTTAAAAGCAAGTGCTTGTGTGATAATGGAACTGCTCGACAGAACCCCTGCCGCGTCTGAGTGTCCTTTAACCGGGCTGGTTTGGGGCTGGCGGTGTGCTCACCTCTCTTCATGGCTCCTTCCAAAGGGGAGAGGAGGGAAAGAGGAATCCCGGGCCATTCGCTCGCCCACCGAAAGGAACAAGGCTAGGGCTGTTCAGGTCGGCCGGCAGTGGACCCGACAGTTATTAACAGTAAAATTCTATGTAATATTCTAGAAACAGAAAGGTCATTAAGAACATACTAAACAACTCCACCAATGATCCCTGGGGAGTTTTTTGGGAGGAATTATTCACACCACAAAGTAACTACAGGGTCTCTGTGCTCATTTGCCAGAAAGAGTGACTAAACACGGCATGCTTGGAAAAAGAGAGCCAAAAGAAAAAATAATTAGTAATCCTTTTTGTATTAGGACATTGCAGCCAGGCCCATCAGGCATAGATTAATTCATAAATAAGCGTTTATTGAACACTTATTTGGTGATAAAATATGGATAAAGAGAGCATGACACCTGTTTTTGAAGAGCAATCTGGTGAAAGTGACAGAATCAAAGAATGAGTTACAATAAAATATGATAAATGTCAATACAAACGTGAATAAATTGTTCCTAGAACATATGCAAGAGTGAATTGTTTTGCCTGAGGGAGTCAAGGAAATATTAACAGGAGTAGTTGGTTTTGAAGTGGGATTTAAAGAATGAAGGACAGGAAGTATGCGAGGCAGAGACGGTAGAAAGAAGAGTTAGTGCAAGGTGCAAAGAAATTAACGTACATGGCATGTCATATGTAACATTGTGTAAAATATAAGATTTTTTAAATACGAAATCAGATGGGCAATTGCTAGCATTGATTAAATGACTCAAAATGTCAGAGTTGACATCCCTAAAATTCTATTTGTCCCTCATCCTTGTAATTTCAAATTCACAGAATGGCCGCTGTAGCTACCAAAGCCACACACACGTCTAAGGTAGGAAGAATAAGTGGTAATAAGTGAAGGACTTTGCCAGCAAACTCCTTTTGTCATGAAAATAAAGCTTTCACACAAATGGCCAGTAGCGTTTCACTTGTGTCTTATTAGCAACAACTGTGTTAATGACCATCCTAGCAATAATGAAGTTGGGGATGGAGATACAGCGGGCACTTGGCTTTAGTGTTCTCTCAGCCAAAGAAAATGCATGAATGGGTATCAGACAGGCATAAATTACAGTGTTGATTATACCTTCAAGAGATGCAAAGAAAATAATGACAATCTGAAATTTTGTAGCCAGTGAAAATATCCTTCAAGAGTAAGGGAGGAATAGGCAAAGTAATCTGTCATATTAGAATTTAAGACAGAGATTATATAAAGGGAAGAGGGAAGGGCTAATGGTGGAAAGGGACTCAGGAAAACCTTCTGAAGTGTGATAAAATGCAAACAGCAATTCTAAAGAATACAACTGGGAAACGTGAGTAAAACAGAATAAATAATCCTTGACTGTATAAAATGATAATGATAATGTCACAGCAACAGTGACTAATTTGGCAAGATTGAAAAAATACATAAATTAAAACCCTAGACAACAATAACATGCATGATTTCATAGGATAATGAGGGCTAAAACATTCTCAGGTTCTTATATTCTTCAGGTGGAAGATAACTGTACTGATTTATATTTTATTAGTAAAATATACATATCAAAATTTTAAGCATGGCAGTTAAACAAGAATTTTTCTGCCCCTCTTTCAATCTTTTCCCTCTCCTGCTTTGACCCTGAAAGGGTTAAAAACTTGTTAGCCAGAAGGAGTAGCAGGCTTCTGAAGAGGTGGTAAGTACCACACTCTTCCAGCAGAGGGCAGCCCATCCCAGAGGCCAGGGAGAGGGGTCTTCTCTTTAATGATGACTAACTGGAAATTAATATATTGGACTGGACATTTTAATTTCTAAATAAAGACTGTGCTTTGTGTGGTTCCAGAACTCTAAGAGGATTAAAATCATCTGGGGAACTTGGTAAAAGTACACATGCCAGGCCCTCTCCTATTTTTGTTTTATTATAGGACATAGTATTACCTAAAAATTATAAGACAAGTCTTGGATTACCTGCATTTTTATCTAGAACCAGGGCTGAACTTTTCTCATTCAATCAGATTTTAATTGATTTAAATTCGAAAGTAAGAGATAAATATAAAGTCACTTTCTGATTACTTAGTCAATGCATATGTTAAAAAGTCAAGGGCGAGCATTAGAAAAAATAAAAGTTAAATGTATAACTTTCAAATCAATAAAGGAGAATACAATGGAAAACCTTAAAATTAATGATTTGGGAAAAAGGGGGGAAATAACTACTCAGAGAAAGCAGATTGTGTTATTAAGGTACGCAATTCTAGCTGCTCTATTTATCCACCCCAAAATGTCAGTAGCTTAAGCAATTGAAAGTTTGATTCTCAATCACATACAAGTCCAAAATATATGTTCCTGGCCAGGCAGCTTTTCTGTAAATGTTGACCCAGAGATCCAGGCTTCTCTATTTCTGGTGGCCATCCATCTCCCCTGGCCAGAAGCTCAGACATGAAATGTTTTAGTTATCTACTGCTGTTTAATAAATTATTCCTCGATTTAGAAGCTTCAAACAGCGACCTGTATTACTTCAGAGTATCTATAGGTCAAGAATTCACACACTTTAGCTGGGTCCTCTGCTTTAGGATCTCTCATAAGGCTTTTTACGTGGGATTGCATTTATTTCAAGGCTTGATTGGGGAAGGATTTGTCTCCAAGCTCACTCATATTACAATTGACAGGATGTGATCCCTCTAATATTACAATTGACAGGATGTGATCCCTCTCAGGTTATTGGGCTATAAGACCTAGGTCCTTATTGGCTGATGGCTGGTGGCCACCCTCAGTTCCTTATCATGTCGAACTCTCTATAGGCAGCTCACAACATGACAGCTTTATTGTGTGGGTCAGTAAGCATGCCTACTCTTTGCTCCAGAGGGACCTACTAATTCTATCTTCCAAGGCTGTTCGCTATACTAACGCCTTTGAAAATATAGTAAGAAACAAAGGCAGCAAGACAAGCAAAAATATGAGATCCCAGAGAATTGTCTTCCAACAAATTCTGAATTTCAGACAAACTAAATGACTCTCATCAGTTCAATGGAATTAATTGTATAAATGTGTCACAGAATTGTTAAAAGGACTGAAAAAAAATGGACTATAGCTTCCAGCAATGACTTACCACAAAATGAGACTACAGGAATAGATGCTACCTCTACCATGGATCAGGAGCTACAGAATCAGAGAACTTCCACCACAGGTGCCAGTTCCACCTGTGCCATGATCGGCACACAGCCAAGGCAGGCATGGTTGGCCAAATCACACGTATAATGATCACTGGCTCCAGAAACATTTATCTCTAGCTTAATGTGTATCTCACATCTTTTCTCTTACTTCTTATAACTCAATTCATGACACTAACAGGGATTAAATGACTTTCAGGACCTTAATGATGAGGATATCTCAGAAACAGATTTTTTTTCTTTACCTCTATAATCCCTAAAAGCCAAGAACGTTTGTCAGAAGGTATTTGACGTAGGAGTCTCGCAGGACACTTCCCGTCTGCTCAGAGGCTCCTCCTCCAGAGCTCCTAGTCTACTATTTCCTACTCCTTTCTTTTGAAAACTCTCCATCCCTTACGTGGGGAAGCATTTCGATCATTTCAGTCCCTTTTTCCATATTGCAAAATCAGTCACTTCAGAAGTGGGTAAAATTTAGACCCAAGAAGGGGAATGAAAGGGCGATGCAACATTTTCTAAACTCCTAGGTATCCTGGTTTCAAATATTTCCTCCCTAACAAGAGAGGAGGGGAGAGCAGAACAATTAATCCTGTTGCTTTTTGATTACTATGTGGTTTTTAAGATAATAGAGGTAGCAGCAGTATTTATCAGCATGTATTAAACAGTGAGTTTTGTTTTCCTGTGTTGTTAAATTTTCCTGTAAATAATAAAATATATAAGCAGTTGATTCAGGGCCTATTTCTGATACAGCAGGGAGAAGAAAACTATAGTTTCTGATCGTAGAAGGAAGGGGGAAGTGATAAGATTAGAGCCTGGTCATAGGCAATGTGCATCCTACTTATCTCTATGGGATTCTCAGGCCTAGCTGGGCTTCTTGCTCCCCCCTTTTAAAAGCATCCAAAGTAAGGATCCGGTGGCATTGGCTCAAAAGGTTACCACCAGTGTCTCCATCGATAATCATATCCAACCAAAGGGAAGAAACCTTGTTACCCAGCATGGAAACCAGGCTCAGAGACCAAGAGGACAGAAGGGTGTTGGTGCTACTAATTATTTTTGTGTGTGTTGCACTGCCAATAAAAAGCCCTTTGCCATAACAGTGTGGTATTGTCATCAATTTAACTAGCTTCCACGGTTGTGTTAGAGTGGTTTGGAAAAAGCCATTATTTCCAATATTGGGCTTGAAGAAGTAGCAAGTAAAGCCTTGTCCATAGGTCTGTCTCCAGAAGATTTCTACCACCACATCTGATTTTAAATTTCATGTCTTCCTAGCCAAAGACCACCTCCTCACATGTCTCACATCCTCTTGTTAACTAATTCTGCCTGTTCTTCTGTCTGTTAGAATTTAGGTGGACTGTCTATGTCTCCTTTTCAACAGGAGCCCACCTCTTCAATTGGGTCTGCAGAACTCTGAACTGAGCTGTGTCTCTCATTTCTGAAATTTTGATTATTCAACTCTTCTTGTGTTTTGCCTTGAAAGTTTGCTCTAGATTATGCCTTCATTTCATGTGAGAATTTCAGGTGGATTTTGATTAATAGTTTTAATTTTGTTTCTTATGACTGGAAGTCCTTTCTGGATTTCTCCACATCGTCACAATGCATGAGTAAGAAATGGGTTTCATTAGGAGAAGAGAAAATTCAAAAGGCCATAGTCAAGACAGAAATATATTCAATTCCTCAATCTCTCATCATTCGGAGAGTCTAGTCAAAGCCCTAATTTCTTAAAGACCAAGCATGGGTTTCAATGCACGGGCAGGAATGCTCCCAAGAGGAATCGTGGGTATCTCTTCTTAAGAAAGGAGTCCTGTCAATGAGGAAAGAAACAGGCCACTTGGCACCAGGCAAGCTATTTGCAAGAGCTGTCTGGGATCACCAACTGCCTGCTCCTGGAGAGCTTGCAATCCATGGCATAGCAGTCCTCTCTCTGCTTGGGGCCAGGGTACCGATGGAAGCCCCTGCTCCTATAAGAGACTGAGTTGCTTGGACTTGGTCCTCTGGCTCCAGGAAAAGGAAGCCCAGGTCCTGGCCAGCTCATTGTCCAGGACACCCTGTAAGAACTTCCAAGGTCACTTTCAGATAATTGGTCCAAATACCAAAGGTCCAAAGCCTTTCATGATAGTCTAAGGAGTTTTAATTTGACCTAAAATCAAGTAGGAGACACTGAAGGTATTTTGTTGTTGTTTCTTTGTTTGTTTTGAGAGAGGATAGGCAAACAGTGTTGTGCGATAGCTTTTTAAGCAAAACATGATTTATGCATTCAATAAACATTTATTCAGTTCCATTCCTACAGAGAGGCACTCATCTTTAAAGCTGTGACTTTCCTCAGCGGCAGTGGGTAAAGACCATAAGGAGGGGCTGAAACTTCTAGCAGGCAAATTAGAATCAGCACTGAGGCTTTTTCAAACTCTTGACAAACCTCAATAAAAAGCGCTCAGCTCTGTGTTTGAAATCCCTACACTGAAGAACAACTTTTCATGCTGAGAGTCCACAGTCCGCCTTCACGGAGATGAGGCAGGAAAAGGGTGAAGAACCATACTTTCAAAAGACTCTTCCTGAATGTGAACCAAACAGTAATTACCATCCCTTATAAGAGAACTATAAGAAGAAAATACTCAAAGTTATATTTTGATATAAGGGAGGAAGATAATAGAACAAAAAGCTTTACTGTTTAATTTTCCACACAAATATAATTTTTCCTCTGTTTATACCTTTCCCATCCCCTTGGTACAGAATAGGAGGTAAGCCTTCCATCTCTCCAACTCCATGTAAAAAAACAGGTTTCTAATGTTCTTTCCACAGGTGAATTGGGAGAAGCCAATCTAATTCTGACATTTAAATATCATTAAGATGGCACTCCAAACTGTGGTCCTTTCTCCTGGATCCAACCACATGTGGAATAAAAATAATGAGGTATTTTCTTAAGTAATTCAGAAATATTATTTAAATATTGTAAGATAATATTTTATGTGTGTTTTTAAAAGCTGTAATACTACTTACCCTCAAAAATATTTTTTTTTAAGTTCTGCTTCTGCACTAAATTGTTGATTGTTAGTCTGAACAGCTTGATAATTTGTCCTTTGTGAATCATTCAATGTTTTATAGATTTAAGAAAAGTCAGAAAAAGATATATATTGATCCAGATTACCCCAGTATATAAATTACATCCTGGGAGTGAATTAAGTCTATTGAGCAGAGTATTAACTCCTTCTGGGCATGGGGGTATATCATTGAGGAAATTAATGTTCCAGCATAACGTTTAGAACCAAACGGGCCAAGATGAATCAGAATATCTCCCTAATTTATAAAATTAACCCCCTGATAGTGATCTATGCAGACAATGTTGCTAATTTGCATTTTAAAATGTTCTATAAGTCAGTAAACACTTGCTAGTTTTTTCTTTTGATTTCAATGAAAGGTTGTTTTTACCGTTTAATCCAAAATTGCTCACACTGGGTGTGGAGAAACATTAATTCCCCCAGACATTAAAAATGATATTGTTTTTAAAAAGTGTGAGACATCTCTTTATTGAATAAGTTTGGTAAACACAATGTTACAAAAAGTTAAGCAAGTCTTTTTAATGAACAAATTTACACTGTTTAATAGAGTACAATGAATTGTGATTTTCCAGACATGAAATGTATTATGTAGCATTTCTCAAATATAGATGACCAAGTTGTTTTTCTTTTATTTAAATAAAGTACTCATTAACATCTTGCAGAATACTAGGTCTTAGAAAACAGCTTGTTGAAAGCAGCTAGTTTTGCCTATCCAAAATTTTTGTATTTTTAAATCACTTCCCATTTGCAAAACACAGTGACAAAGCTTTACAACAGCCCTATAACAAAAACGGTGCTCATATTTTAATTTCCATTCACAGAGGGAGAAACTAACCTAAACATGTATAATAAAACTAAATTAAACATGCTTAATGACTTGACAAAACTCATGCAACCAAACGTGGCAAATAGAATGACAGACTCCTGATTCCTAATACCCTTAGGCTATATTGGTAACATGTATTTTAAATACTTCCCTTACATGAATTATATAATCTTATAACTTTACAAGATAAAAATATTAGAAAGCTCATTTCTCTATCTTGGAATTGTCTTTTAATTCCTATTTTTAAAGTTCTCGTATGTCCAAGATTGTGTCTTTTAAGAATGAAAGACATAACCTTGGACATGTTGGAATTTTTAAATAGGAAATAAAGTAGACTCTCATGATAAACAAATGAGCTCTCTACTATTTTGTTGTGTATAATTATAAAATGATATAAGACAAGTATTTAAACCATAAATACAGGAAAGGAAAGTTGACAAATACACATGTTCTTTAGGGAATATAAATAATTAAACTGGAAAGAATTTAAATTAAAAAGTATAGCTATGAAACACTTGAAAAGTATACCTTTCATCAGCAAAAGTCCACTAAATTATATTATTTACTTAATGAGTATTTATCTAATGCTTTTCTTACCCGCTATACCAGGTATTGAAGGTATATGAAGATAGACTGGATATAGGCTCTCCTGGCTTCCACGACCTTTGGTTTTAGAGGGGAGATGATTCATATACTTAGATGATTTTAAAATATTACAACTAAAGTGGCATAAGAAATTAGAAAAAATGTGCTGTGTGATTCTGATAGCTTTGCAGGGTCAGTTCCGTCACGGGAATACGGTGGAAGTTATCACTGGTCAGACACAGAAAATGAAGACACACAGGTAGTGGTTTGATTCTCATGGTGCTGTCTTCTATCTAGGGGTTATATCTACATCATGTGAAGCTAAGATATCAGCTGAGGTTAGGTTTAAAATCTCCAAATTAAAGTGACACATGCAATGGATTTATAGTTTTAAAAAAATGTGAAATAATTTCCACGTGGAGTGGTCAGAGAAGGCGTTACAGACCTATGTGGTGTTCCAACTCAGCTTCAAGGAACTCATTAGATTGTGGTAACTGAAAAGCAGATAGGAGGGCATTGTACATTGGTAGACTAGCATTCATCCATTCAAGAAATATGTTTGAGTACCTACTACGGCCCTACACTGTTTAGTTATTAGAATACTGAAATATATAAGACACATTCCCACCCTCAAAGAATTTATATAATACTTGGACACACAGAATTATGAATAGGGGAAAGTTGAGAAATGCCAGTGATTTAAGGGAGTACGAATAATTAAAGAGAATTCAAATAAAGAGAAAAACTAGAAGAGTAAGTTGCGTCAGCTTCAAATTCCATGCTAGAAAGCTTATAATATATACTTTGAAAAGGCGCTGAGTAGAAAATACTCAGAAAATGTCCTATTAGAAACCTCGTTTTACCTCCATTAATGTATTGGTCTCAATAGATACATCTCAAGCAATTATTCTTTCCTAAACACTTCAGAGATCAGTAGAACATATTTTCTGTTATCAAAGAGTTTGACCTACAGTAGGGAATTCACTATGTGCACACAGAAAAGCATCAAAAAAAAAAAAAAATCCTAAGGGGGTTGAACACAGTGAAACTACACTTGACCTGAGATCAGGAAAGATTACATGGAGAAAGCAGAGCTTGAAAAAAACGTCAGGTGTCAAGTCAGAAAAGAAAGTATTTCAAGCAGAATTTATTATGGAAGTGAGGGTATAAAGAATAGAAAACCCAGAGTCGGTTATGGAGGTGAACGGTAGGAGAGAAGACCACAAAGGGAAATTGGATCATTGCAAAGGGCTTTGAATTTCAGAGTAAATTTGTATTTCGTGTGGAGTCGTGGAGAATCACACCAGTCACTGAAGTTTTGTGATTAGAAGAGAGAGATTGTAAATGGCTTTAAGAAGTTCAGTGCAATGGACTGAATATTTGATGCCCGTCTCCACCCTGCCACACACACCCAAATTTACATGCTAAAGCCCTAAGCCCAATGTGATAGTATTAGGAGGTGGGGTCTTTGGGAGGTAATTAGGTCGTGAGAGTGGAGCCTTCATGAATGGGATTAGTGCCCATATAAGAAGAGGCCAGAGAGCTAGCTAGCCCTTTTTCCTTCATGTAAGGACACAAGGAGAAATCAGCAGTCTGCAACCCAAAAGAGAACCCATACCAGAACTCAACCATGCTGGCACTCTGATCTCAAACTTCCAGCCCCCAGGACTGTGAGAAATAAATTTCTGTTGTTTATAAGCCACACACTCTGTGGTATTCTGTAGTAGAAGCCTGAATGGAATAAAACAATTAATAACTTCCTAAAAGGGTTGCTGGGAAGAAAAAAATGACTCGAAAAAACGTAAAGAGCTTAGCATATTGCCTGGCATGTCAGATGTGTTATAAAGTATTTTTAATTTTTAAATTAAATATTTCAAATTTTTAATTAAATATTTTAATCAAAATTTTTAAATAAACATTTTCCCACATGTTCTTCTGTTTTTATTTTTCTTTATGCAAACTTTATTTTTGTCCATACAAACTGTAATTTCATTCATTTGTAGAAAAATTGCATTTGTTTATAGAAATATAATGTCTGTCTCCATACAAACTTTACATTTTATTAGTTTATGGTTATTTATCTTTTAGAGCTTCTGCATTTCTGACTTGGTTAAGAAGGATCCCCTCCCCTAGATTGTATAAGTAGAGTTCCAAGTTTTTTTCTAAAGATATTTTTCTATTGTTTTATAGTTTACATTTGTATCTTTAAATCTAATAGGGAACTAGGTTTATTTTCTCCCAAATGAAGATATATTTGTGCCAGGATCATTACTACAGATCCTATTTTTTCTCTTTGAATCAATATAATTCTTTTGTTAGATATTACATGCATCAATAGGGGGAGAGGTTGAATTGTCTATTCTATTCTGTTGATCCAGCATCTATTCTTATGCTAATAATGTATTGATTTCTTTACAGTGGATTATAGTTCTTTCAAATATCTAGTAATAAAAGTCCTTTTTACTGCTCTTTGTTTTCATTCACGTGGTTGAACATTTATCCTTTTGTACGAAATTTAAAATACTTTTTTCCAATTCCAAAAAGAATCATTTTGGGGAATTCTAATTGGAACTGCATTGAATTATAGATTAATTTTGGGACAAATGACATACTACAAGATTAAATCTTTTGCTCTGAGAACGTATACATCTTTTGAGTTCTTGTTTGTGTATTTCAATATTATTTTATAGTTTTCTTCATGTAAATCCTGTTAACTGCCTTGAGTGAAATGGGTTTTGTTTTTTTGGTTTTTAGTTTTGGACTTTTTTTTTTTTTTCTGCATATCCATTTCCAGGTATTTATTGCTAGTATGGACACAATGTATTTGTATATTATATATTAGAATACTGCATGTTAATTAGGCTGGGTTTAGATGAGTGATTCTTGTGCTGGATTCAGCAGCATTCACGCATAATTGCAGTCCCCGGTGGACTGTGCTGCAGGAAAGTGACTTATCAGAACCTCTTACTCATTATAGAAGATTTTTGGTTTTGTTCTTTTGTCTGTTAGTCCTTAACTGGATATGTTCTAGATATGCAAACATATCATCAGCAAAACAAAACTTCTCTCTTCTTTTACAATGCTTATTCCAATTCTTCATTTCTTCTCATATCAAATTCACTGGCATCTCCAAGATGACTTTCATTATTAATGGAGTTAGAGGCCATCGTCTTCTGCACCCTGATTTTTATGAAATGCTTTTAGTGTTACATCCCTTAGAATATCATCTGAGGCTGATATAATAAATACTTTTTAACATACTTAAGCAATTTGCTCCTAATGCTGTTTTTTCTGAGAGATTTTATAAGAAATATTGTTATGTAACCAATTACTTTTTCAGTATTTATTTAAATTATTATGAAATTTTAATTTTGTTGTTGTAAGAACTTTTTCTTTATTTTCTGATATTGAACTACCCTTACATTACTGAATTAAACCTGCTAGCTCATAATAACATTGTTATGGATTGAATGACGTTTCCCAAAAAGACATGTTAAAGTCTTGGCCCAAATACCTGTGAATTTGACCTTATTTGGAAACAGGGTCTTTCCAGATGTAACCAAGTTAAGATGAGGTCATCAGGGTGGTCCCTCATTCAATCTGACTGATGTCCTCATAAATAGAGTAGGAGAGATAGACACAGAGGCACAGAAAGGACACCATGTGAACACAGAGGCAGAGATGGACTGAGGCATCAATAAGCCAAGGAATGACAAGGAATGCTGGTCACACCAGAAGCTAAGAGAGGACATGGAACAGATTCTCCTCCAGAGGCTTCAGAAAGAGCATGTCCTTGCCGACAAGTTCATTTCAGACTTCTAGCCTCCAACTCCAAGAAAATAAATTTCTGTTCCATAAAATATGCAGATAGTGGTTCTGTTTTATGGCAGTCCTACCTTGGAAACTAATACAACCATCATTTGAGATGTTTATATCCTACTGATTATATATGACTTTGATATTAAAGTTATTCTGATATTTACAATTAATTGGAGAGATTTTCATCTTTTTCTATGGCCTGAGAAAGTTTAACTAACATTAAAACCACCTTCTCTTTAAAGGTTGAATAGTTCCTGGTCTGGAATCATGATGTTTCTCTAAGTTTTCAGATTTGTGTCTGGAGCTTGCCAGTGTGGCTCATTTCTATTTCTGTGGCGACGGTTCCTTTTGCATTCTAACTTGTCTGTCCTTTCTCACTCTCTAGTTTACCATTTTTCTTCTTAGACGGGTGCTAGTAGAGGGCTGGCCAGCACCCCAAAGGGGAGAAATCAACTTGTTATGCCCCACCTGGTCACAGCCACTGAAGGGAGACTTAGGATAGCTCCAGGAAGGCATGACAAATAGCATGGTCCTGAGTCACATGGACCCAGGCCTCCATTTACCAGCGTCTGCTGGCAATACTTACTGTTTACTGGGTAGATATCGCTCTGTGAAAACCACGCCAAAACTCTGAAACTTAAGACAACAACCATCTATTTATTTTATGACTCTGTGAGTTGGCAATTTGGCTGGTCTCTGCCGGGTTCACACATGTGACTGTGGTCACCTAGTCCTCTCTGCTTCTGGGATGGGCATGGCTAGGGGCTGGGGTGACAGGAGTGACTGGCCACATACCTCCCGCCATCCAGCAGACTAGCTTGAGCTCATCCCCATGGTGGCTCAGGGCAGCAAGGGAAAGCCCCAATGCACGATGCTTTTCAAGCTGCCCTTTGTGTCCCATTTGCTAGCATTTCATTTGCCAAAGCAATGTTAAAGAGAGCTCAGAGTATGGGTGAGTCCACCAATGGGCACAAGAAGAAGGAAGGGAAAAGTTTGTGGCCAGTTTTGCAATCAACCACATAATATGCCTTTTAAAGGGTAAAGGGTGGGTTGGAGGTTCTGCAAACTTGGATCCTGAGTCAGAAATGCTTAGAGCACACAGCAGGATCTTTCGGTGCCTCAATGAAGCCCTCCTACATAATTGCCATTTGAAAGGTGGGGAAAGGGCAGATGACTGTCTCCTAGTACACAGGGAAGAAGGAATAGGTGAAGGAAAGACTTCCCTTGTTATTTTCTTATAGAGTAAGGAGGAGTTCTCTAACCGCTAGGAAAATTAGAAGAGTGGAAACTACCTTTTCTTTTTAATTAACTTAGTTCTTGCCTGAATTGTTTAAAAGGGCAGAACAATTGGAAGCATAGAACGCATCCTCTTTTTAAATTAACTCACCTTTAGTTAAAACAGCAAGTGATTTTTTTTTTTTTTTTTTTTTTTTTTTTTGCAGTTTCAGCTTACTTGGCAGGGGCTGCAAACTGTGGCTATATTGAAAATTTGACATGAAGGCCAGAAGTAAGGTGACTGCAAGGTTGGCGTGACCAATGGGATGGCATATGAAGAGAGGATAGGATCTCTTAAAAATACAGAAAATGCCCTGGAGATATGACCAGACTTGGAGCTTACGTATTAGGATCTCCCTCAAATCTATTTCTCTAAATGTGTGTTTCACTTCTTTTGAAACTTGAAGAACAACCCTTAGGTCCAACTCGATGTGGAGAGCCTGAAAGTTAGTCATTATGGTTTTCCTGAAAAATAGAGACCACTGGATTTTTAAGTGGTTCAGTTCTTTAGGGAACACTGCTTTAAACAAATGTTGCTGCATTGTAAAAAGCACAAATTGTATAGACTTTAAGGAACTTTAATATATGTGTATGGATATTTTGATACGTACTGAACTCTAGCTCCTTTTAGGTAACCCCTTCACTCTTCCTCTGATCCCCGTGCCTCTGGCAGAGGCTGCTGATCACAGTAGTTTTCATACCCAAGCAGCCACATGCACTAGACCTAAGCAGCACCCAACCTATTGCCCCATCTCTTTGGCTATGAAAATGGTTCAAGAAGAGACACATTCCAGGGAAGAAGAGTCGCCATCCTTGCCTTCTTAAGCTATAAGAATGAGCCCATAGACTTGAAGACTGTGTCCTTCTGCGGTCGTATAGAGAAGCCAGTCTGTGACAATGAGCCCAACTGACCAGAACCCAGAGCTGCAGGAGACACTGAGGAAGCCCTTGTGTCCAGGGTCCTTGGATCCAGGGTTTTCTATATTCACATCTGTCCCTACCTTTTCTGTGGTCTGGTTTCTGGTTAGATACAGAATTAAATTCTCCTAATGTGCTTGAACTAGTTCAAGTTGCATTTCTTTCACAAGCAGCTGAATTACCCTGAGTAACACAATGCATGCCAGCATGCTTTACCTGTGAAAAATTATACAAATTTTTCCTTTCTGAGGTGGCAATTTACTGTCCTTAAATCTATTTTCATTTACTTGGTGTTTTTCTTTTCTAAATTGGGAAAAAGCTCCTGTGCTTTTACCTCTCAGAGTCTACAGCAGAGCCGCATTGACGCAGGTCCCTGCTGCTTGCTGAAAATCTGCCGCAGATGAGGAAATTTTTACAGAATACTTGGTTTCAAAGATGCTTGTTTACTGTTAATTTATCTGCCCTTGCATAAGACTGAGAAAAATGCAATTCTGTCTCAGTGGGAGCTTACTCCTTTATGGGAATTGGTTTTATTTTGTAGGAATTTGCCTCTGGGAGATTTTTCTCCCTCCAGATACATTAAAAAATTAAGGCAGGTTGTAAGTCTGCCAAAAGCCCAAATCACAACTACTAAACTAAAGCTTCAAAGAGGCAGGTGGGGTGGGTGGGAGAATACCTTTAGACCATTTTTTACAAAATGGTACAAAGATCCCCAGAGGACAGAACGGCACAGATTTGGGGGCATCATAAAAGCATATTGTTCCCTGCATCATTCTGACACCACAGTGTGCAATTTGCCAACGAGATATTGGTTAGGGTTAATAGAAATTGCTATATATTATTAAGCAGAAGAGAATGAATTAGCATTGGTACTGTCTGTGACAAACAACTGAGCAATGGAACAATGAGAAAAGAAAATAAGTTCAAAAAATAGGACTCAGACAAAGGCATCTAAAGATCCAGAAGGCGTGAGCAGAAAGAAGGTGTGAGAAAAGATGTGGTAGCTCTAAGGCCAGTATTTGTCTAGACTTTCTCTTTCAGTAATAGTCTCTAGGTGAATAAATGTACTTGTGATGCTAGGAGACTTATGCCTTTGAATTCTGAGGTGTTGCAGGGAGTAGATGAACACTTTTTTTTTTTTTTCCAGGAAGCTTGTACAATCTCAGATTATACAGATCTGTACTTATTAGAGCCAATTCTAGGACACTTTCTGAGGGACCCTCTTGCTCAGCAATTTAAGGATATCAGGGCCAAGGTCTCTGCTCTTCACTCAGCGTGGCCTCATGGTTACCGTGTGTCTGCTGCAGCTGGAAGGCGGATGGGCCTTCTAAGTGAGGACACTTTGAAAACTGGGGTAATTGGGGAACTTTTAAATCTATTTACCAGGAAAGCAAAAGCTGCTCCAGGACTTACACTCTCCAACAGAGCTCCACTATGTTTTGTTGCCAAAATTAGATCATGTCACCAGCTCTAGCTTCAAGCAAGGATGGAAAAGTAGGGAGCCTGAATGTCATGATTTTCATAGCCCAATAAGAAAAGGATTAGTGTCTAATGTGGAAACCCATAAAAAAGTGTGAAATAGTATATGTCTGTCATCATGTACCCACGTGCATGTTATATACATATATTCAAAGAAAGGTAGAGCACTTTCATCTTAAGGTAGAATGACTTTAAATAAAGTGATATTTGCATAGTAACTAACTTCTGTGCATTTTCTTTCTGGTATTCAAGTCAAAATATCTCTGAAACAAATGTGGCCCTAAACCAGGGGTGGGGACATTTTTTCTTAAAGGGCTATGTAGTAAATAAAATTTAGGCTTTACAATCACATGGTCAGTCACAACTATTCAACTCTATTGTTGTAGTGTGAAAGCAGCCATAGACAATACATAATCAAAAAAAAATCTTTATAACTATTCATGAACTGAAATTTGAATTTCATATAATTTTCACATGTCACTAAATACTATTATTTGGATTTTTTTTCAACCTTTTAAAAACGTAAAAGCTATTTTTAGCTCTCAATCCTTATAAAAATGTGCTATAGACCATAGTTTGCTGACTTTTGCTCTAAATTATTCACTTTGTAAAAGGTCCTCTAAACAAGAATATAAACAGAAAAGGGGGAAATGTCTGTTTTCAACTATCTAATCTGTAATATCTAAAATTCACAATTTGGCATGAGTCAACAAGGAGTGTGGCTACGGCCCTGAAGGGATCCAGAATTTACCACTGAGGCATAAGGATTGAACTGAAGATATTGGTATCAACAGATGCAAGAAGAGGTTTTTTTCTGAATTCCCCTCATCTGCCTAAAAGTGGAGCCTCCCCCCAAATTCAACTGTCCTAAATCTCCTCCCTGGGAGCTCCCCAACCAGAAAAGATGACTTCTGTCTCCAGAAATGAGAAGTTAGCACTGGGGTAAGCGATCAGCTAAACAGACACTGTCACAAAACTATCATGTCCCCATCTATTCTCCTAAGAGCCCATTTATCTCTCCTAAAAGTCATCTGTTTTCCCAAAAGTGCCCTTTCTCCCCTTTCCCTTTCCCTGTTAAAATGGTATATAATAAGCCCCAAATTCTAAAGGCCTCTTTGAACCACATTTTCTGTGAGCTCTTGTGTGCACATTCAGTAAACTGTCTTTTCTGCTGTGAATCTCTCTTTTGTTAGTTTAATTGGCAGCCTCCCAAATCCTGAACCTCAGTATTGCTTCAGAGGGTGGAGAAAAGGCTCTACCTCCTCAAAGCCCCCAGCAAGAGCAGCTGGCCCCTCTGATCAGAGATGGCAACCCTGGGAAGTGATAACTGATAGGACATCTAGGCAGCTGTGGTATTCAGGAACTTAAGTCTCTCTCCTTGTCGGTTTTGGCATATGACATTGGTTAACTACTATAGTGCTCATTCTGCAATGTGACCAATAAAATTTCAAGCCCATGGCAGCTAGTGACCCTTTGTCTTCTGGTAATGTGGCATTCCATATTAAGAATCATCTTAATAACTTCTAATATGGTCTCTGCAGTCTCACTTCTCCAACTCTGTTCTCTGCACTCCAGCCATAGTGACCTTTTAAAAAGCAAATGGCTCTCATGCTAATGACTTAAATGACTTCTCATTGCCTAAGAAAAAATCTGCAATTGCTAACAT